>NC_091692.1:27822500-30322500 GCF_041296265.1 Equus caballus
TTTATGTGCAGAAGTTTTTGAGTTTGTTATAGTTCCATTTGTCTACATTTGCTTTTGTTGCCTGTGCTTTTGGTATCATATTCAAGAAATCATTACCAAATCTAATGTTGTGAAGATTTTTCTCCTGTTTTCTTCTAGGAGTTTTATACTTTTAGGTCTTATGTTTAGGTCTTTAATCCATTTTGAGTTAATTTTTGGGTATAGTATAAGGTACACATCAAACTTCATTCTTTTTCATGTAAATACCTAGTTTTCCCACCACCATTTTTGAAGAGACTGTCTTTTCCATATTGTATGATCTTGGCACCCTTGTCAAAGATCATTTGACCCTATATACAAAGGTTTAATTCTGGGCTGTCTGTTTTGTTCCATTGGCTTGTATGTCTATCTTTATGCCAGTACCACACTGTTTTGATTACTGTAGCTTTGTAATGTGTTTTGAAATCAGTGTGTGTGAGGCCTGTAACTTTGTTCTTTTTTAATTCAAGATTACTTTGGCTGTTCAGGGCCCTTTGAAATTCCATATGAATTTCAGGGTGTTTTTTTCTATTTCTGCAAAAAATACTGTGGGATTTTGATAGAGGTTGCCTTGAATCTGTAGATCACTTTGGATGGTGTGGACATCTTAACTATATTAAATCTTCCAATCCATGAACATAGGATATCTTTCCATTTATTTGTGTCATCCTTAATTTCTTTCAGCAGTGTTTTATGGTTTGCAGTGTACAAAAATTCCTCCTCCTTGCCTAAGTTTATTCCTAAGTATTTTATTCTTTTTGATGCTGTTATAAATGAGATTGTTTTCTTATTTTCTATTCAGATTGTTCATTGTTAGTGTATAGAAACACAGCTGATTTTTGTGTGTTGATTTTATATCCTGCAACTTTGCTGAATTGTTTATTACTTCTAATAGTTTTTTGTGTGGAATCTTTAGAGTTTTCTATGTATAAAATCATGTCATCTGTGAATAGAAATAATTTTACTCTGTCTTTTCCATGCATACTCTGATTTAATCCTCACATCTACCTTATAAGGTAGCTCTCTTATTGCTGTTTTACACATGAGAAAACTGGATGAGTTATTCAGCTTTGCTAGCTTATGCTGTGATAATAACCAACCACAGAATCTTAGAGACTTAGGACAATAAAGCTTTCTTCTTGTTCATGTTGTGTTTCCCCTGAGGTCCATGTCTTTATTCTGGGATTCACCTGAAAGAACCACATGTGGGATGTTGCCATTTGCATGGCCAAAAGAAAAGGTTAGGAGTGCAACCATGAGATGGCCCTTAAAGTTTCTGTTTTAAAGTGGCTCGCTCACCCCCACTGACATTTTATTGGCCAAAGCAGTCACATGGCCACCTTGGACTTTAGTGGGGCAGGACCTGGATTCCTCCGACAGGGATGGCCCAGAAGAGAGGGGCCTAGGAGGCAGAGGGGATGAATGACTGTAATACGCTCTGCCTTACTGGGACTCGGCAAGGTCAGACATTTAGAAAAGGATGTGCAGCTGAAGTAGCTGTAATGTTGTATTAGATGAGACCGTTCAAACCAAGCAGCTGATATGGAGGAAGTTTCACAAAAGTAACATTAATGATACGTTACGTGCCTCGTGTATGAACTTCATTCTTAGAAAACTTACCTCCAGTTACTCTGCTGGTTCATTAAGTATACTCACAGTTTATTGCTCTCCTTTTCCTGAAAGTAAAACCCCATGACAGTGGTTTCCCGGGTCAGGACCTGCTCTCCACACAGTGCGACTCTTCTCTCAGCCACAAGCGATACCTTCCTGAGATGGCTCCGGGAGCCTTCCACCAGGGCTGAGACCTCCCCCCGTGACGCTGTTTGGCCCCCACACACTTTCTGTTAATATAGCACATTTCTTTGCTGCTTCCTGACAAACTCTTTCTTCTTTAGGATATAACTGAATTCTGTTTTGTTCTTTTTAAATTTTTTCTGGCCTATCAGGATTTAAGTGAGTCAGAGCTACTTAAGACTGCTTTTTACAAATACTGTCTATTTTTATGGTCACAATAGAAGGTAGTGGAGAGAGAAGGGGGAAAAAAGCCTGGATGCTAATCCCCTTTCTCCCGCTAGGCAGCAGTGCCACTTTGGATAGCTGCCATGCTCTTCTCCTGCCTTGGTTTCCTTATTTGTAGAATGGGGAAATCGAACTAGGTGATCTCAGAGGTTTCTTCCAGGTCTAAAATTAAATGATTCCTGTTCCCTTATTTTTCTCAGTTAATGAAAATATATTACTGATAGTTAAACTCCAGTAATTTTTCATATGATAGAAAAATTTACTCACATTCATGTCTCTGGTAGAGTTAGATATTTTGTGTATTAAAATATATAAATGTAGTAAAATCTTAACTATTTCAAGTTAAATAAGAAAGAAAAGGCCTTTCCGAATCATTGAAATACCTCAGTTATTGCCCCCAGTTACTTTATGGACTTTATTTTCAATACTTAAAGTAACAGAAGTAGTCTACCAAAGCATAGTTTAGTAGAATTTCTTGAGGGAATTTACTTAAATATATAGTTGCCATATCCATATTTTTTATTGTAAATTGTCATTATTGAACTAAAGTATACTTGAAATAATACTTGAAATTTTCCTTTTGTAAATATATCGTTGTGATTTTCCCATCTTCATTGTTAATAATATAAGCATAAACTATAGCATAATGACCCCTGGATTATCACAAACTCAAAATTACTAGCATCCAAATTAATGTAGAAATGAAACTTCATTTAAAAAATGGATGATAGACTGTTCAGGTATTTGATTGTGGAGAATAACCATTTTGTAAACACTATCTAAATCTAAATTAAAATACCCTGTGCTGATGCTGAAGAGGACACCTGGGATATTTCCTTAAAGTTCTCTCAGTCTTAATCTCTCTGTTGTTTTGTTTCCATGTTTACACTTTCTGTCTCTTTGCCTCTCTCTACATTCTTATACACACATCCACATATAAATACATTTATATAAATAATATATATAAATATAATATACATATTAAAGTAGAAAGAAGATGGAGAGAAGTAGATAGATTTGCATGGTATTGAGGAGGTGAAACTAATGGATGCCGTCAGTGGATTGAGTGTTATGAATGAGAAGCGTGAGTTAAGGATGACTCCCAGGCTTTGGCTTGGCTAGATTCATGGTAGTGTCATTTGCTGAAATAGGGAACTCAGGAAAGGACAGAGTGTGAGGGAGAAAGAAGGTTAGGCTAGTCTTGAATTGAGCAGTTTGAATTTGAGGTGCCTTTAAAATATTCAAGGGAAGTCTTATTGAACGTTCCTATCTGTAGCTGAGAGGGCTGGAGATAGAAATTTGAGAATCATATGCAAATAGGTGGTAATTAAAGCTGTGGAAATGGGTAAGATTACTGAACCTTTGAAGAATAAGTCAGTGCCTGATTCTGGGATTATAAATCTGCAAAAAGAGGTTGAAAGGCCAAAGCTAGCTTTTCTTCAAGTGTGTGAGTTCCAGAAGCAAGTTCAATGGTGATTGAGAAGTCAAGTAGGATTAAAAGGACGTCCATTGGATTTAGTGACAAAAGGAGGTCGTTGGTGATCTTTCCAAGAGTTGTATTTTCTTAATGCAAAGCCCTGATATTTCTTCACCCAGCAATCATTCCTTGACACCTCAATTTGTACTGAACAAATTCTGTTCTTTTTCACTTGGTATTTAACTCCATTCACGACTTAATTAAAACCTCATTTTAAAGCCTTATGCCACCCAGCTTATGAATGCATACCTGAAACTCCAGCAGAACTCTCCAACTTGCCTTTCCTTAGACAGTGTTTCCCTGTGGTCTTTCTCCTCATGCTCCTTCCTTATGGAAATCTTACTGGTCCTTGGAGACCCAGACTGAACAGTACCCCTGTTCATGCATCCTTCCCTGGTCACTGCCCACCAAAGGGGCTCTTGGTCTGAACTTTCACACCTTCTTTTCACATTTCAGATGATATGTCTCACAAATGATCTTATATTTTACTTACTTTGTACTTGATTATGCTTATTAAGTTATGCCCTCCTTGAGATTAGAAAGTTAGTTCACTAACATTATGGCTTTCAAAGCATCTAATATTTTCTGAATGAATGAATAAAATTTTAAAAAATACTTCACAGAACACAACCTATGTGTTAGTCACTGTACGAAGTACCTGAAGACACGGTTTCAATTTCATTTAATTCTTATAGTAAGTGTATGAAATAGTTCTTATTCCACAGACATGAAAACTTGTGGTTTAGAGAGGCGTATTTTTTAAATACATCTTTGGGCTAGGGTTTATTAATTATATTTAAAAAGAGATGAAGGTCCAAGATTATAAAAAAGAAGGCTCATTGAAAGGTTGGCATCTAAAAGGAAGTGTGTTTGCATGTCATGCATGCACTATCTATATGCATAAAACATTTTCTTAGATAGCCACAAACTGATTTAAAAGTAAAAATTGTTGAGGTTGGCCCAGTGGCATAGTGGTTAAGTTCGCATGCTCCACTTTGGTAGCCTGGGGTTTGCAGGTTTGGATCCTGGGCACGGACCTACATACTGCTCGTCAAGCCATGCTGTGGCAGTGTCCCACATACAAAGTAGAGGAAGATGGGCACGGATGTTAGCTCAGGACCAATCTTCCTTACAAAAAAAGAAGGGTAAAAAGTGTTGAAATTTGTCATGAATTTAATGGGAAACAAATAGTTTTAGAAGATTTCTTGATATATCCTAATTGACTTTTCTGTTGCTATGACTTAATTTAAATTCCTGGTAAACTGTCTAGAAATTAAGGTAATGAACAAAGATTATCAGCTCATTCGTAGTTTTCCTCACTTTTTCCTGTTGTGTTGCCTGATGTAATTGGTAGGTCTGGTGATGAAAGAAAAATACACAGAAGTTTATTACTGGCTGGAAAGGAGTGAAGCTACCACTTGGCTGCTAGAAAATTTCCTGCTACTTTTTTTCTTCGGATTTTTTTTCAGTCCTTTGTAGTGTTTAATGTGTGCAAGGCATTGCTGTGCTCAATGCTGGAGAAACGCTAAGCTGTATCTTAAGGAGCTTATGATCGGGGTGGGACATAGCCCTGTGGACACTAACTGTGATTCATGCGTAAGTGTAAGAAATATGCTCTGGGTGTCTGAGGAGGAAATGATCAATTCTGAGGAGAGATGGCTGCCACATTAGGGAGGGCCTTTTGAAAGTAGTGGTATAGTAACTCTTCACAAAATAAATGATCTATATTGAGAACTAAAAGAATAATGGCTTGTCTTTTGTTTTCTTAATAGACAAAGAATGCTGTTCAAGCTTTGATTGATGAGCACCAAAGAATACCGGGAAACATCATGAGTGCTTTGTTAGAACGTTTCTATAAAAAACAAAAGATCAACTAGAAGATGATTTGATACATTTATATTAATATGTGTGTCTCTAGTACTGTCTTCTAAATTTTGTAGGTACTACAATAAGTATTTTTTAACAAATCATGTTAATAAGCATCTTTTGCTGAACTTGTTTAAAATTGTATTGTCAGTTTTGTGTTTGCAATCAAATGTGTCAAATTTAAACAATAACTCATTACATGCCTATTAATTCAGAAAATGATCATGTTTCTTTTTATAAATTCCTAATGTATGATAAACATTTAGATTCTTAAAGTTAAGTTTATTAATAAGAGCAATTTATGTTAAACAAACATTCCGAAATATGCATCTAATTTCTGTATCTGTTGCACTGAGGTAATTTTGCGAGATGGCGTAACCTAGGGTTTAGGACAGACGCTTAAGTTAGAAAAGAAAATGCGCTTTCCTCTTCCTTTCATGATCTTGGGCAAATCGTGTAATGCTTTCGTGCCTCAACAATTCACTTTTTAAAAACATGTTATACTATGGTGAGCAATATTATTTTAAATTCTTTATATTTGCTGTGGTTGATAACCATAGAACCGAAATTATAAGTGAATTAATTAAACAATACCAAGATCTTTTAGAGTTTATGTATATATTTTGTTTATAAGATGTTTAAATTATTCCTTCAGATATGATGTCGAGTTGCCAAGCACAATGAAAAACATGTATTGCTTTTCATAATGAATAAAAATGTAGAAAAAATAAAATTTCTAATTATTATTATTTTTTTAGTATTGTGTTTTTAATGAGAATCTGTGAACAAACAGTATAGGGTGTTCTGTACATTGTCAGCCCTTACTATGGCATTTAATAGTGTCAGGTTAAAATCACTGTTGTGCTGTGTTTCATATCTTAGAAGTGGATTCTAGGCTGATGACAGGAGCTAAAGAAAGCTCTGCTTTTGCTCCATATCGTGGCTTGTTCAGTTTGACTTTGCAACTAGTCAGATGGTTTATTGTTTCATTAAAAATATACTTGAATGATGAATTTATGTGAACACACAGCTTTCTGAAAAATTAATGGCTTTCAATTTGTTGTCTCCTTGAAATCTGAATTTTAAAAGTATTTAAATAGAATAGTACCAGAAATCAAATGCAGTATCTCTTCTTCCTTTATAGATATTAAATTACTTGGATTTTTGTATAACAAGTGTATATGTATGATATGTGTAATGTGTATAAAATTGAACAACATAAAAATAAAAGTCAAACTGCATTGTAATTCATTTTCTTGTGAAGTTGCATGTGTGACATTTTCTTATTTTAAACTGATTTTTTTGTTTTATTGTTTATGCTTTCTCACCCACAATCATAATCATCTATCTCAGCCACAATGAATAAACCTTACTTTCCAATGTAATAAGTATATTTGAATTTCAATTTCAGTGAAAAGACTCAATTAATGATTATTTGCAGCTTTTTTCCCCTCTAGCAGTTTGCAGTGTTTATTTAAAATTGATAAATATTTCCAGAATGAATGAATAAATGATCATAAAGTGAATGAGAATAATGTTTCTGGGCAACTATTGGATTTTAAAAACTGAAGAAAAAGCAACATTCATTGCTAATGTAGCAAAAGCGATCATTTTTTGCAGTAAAGTTTACTGCTTTACTTAAAACCGTCTTTTGTTCTCTGATACTCGAACAGGAAGCCTTCCTGTCTTGCTTGATACGAGATTTTTATCTTTGCTATTTTATCTTTGAATTTAAATCTCACGTAGAAGAATGAGAGAATATGACTAAATATAGAAATATAAATAATAATGGAAAGAGGGTGTTCTTGACCCTTTTTGAAGGGAGTGTTCACAAGTCAGAATCTGAGGAAAGGTAGAGACTCTCCAGAAGCATGAACATGGCACACTTTTATGGAAATCTTTCATACCCTTTTTAAAAAAACTTTCATTTTGAAACAGTTTTAAATTTACAAAAAATTTGCAATAATAGTGCCGAGTACTCTCATAAACTCTTCACCCGGATTCACCAGTTGTTGTGGCACATTTGTTTTATTCCTTTCACACACCCCTCCTCCTCTCTCTCTCTCCATGTAGATAGCTATAAAATTTTTTCTCCTGAGTCATCTGAGAGTAAATCGCAGACACCATGTCCCTTACCTTTACCCTTGACTGTAAGGCCATCTGTTTGCAGCACCACAGAGCAATGACCAAAATCAAGAAATTTATCATTGCCATAATAGTATGATGCAATCTGAAGACTGAGTTCAAATTTTACCAGTTGTCTCAATAATGTCCTTTCTATCAATTTCTCTTCTTATCCATGGTTCATAGCAGGATCACACATGGCATTTAGTTTTCCCCTCTTGTTAGTCACCTGTAACTGGAATGATTCCCCAGCCCCTCTTTGTCTTTATGATACTGACATTTTGGGAGATGACAGACTATTTGTTTTGTTGGTAACCCTTCAATCTGTGTTTCCCTGACATTTTGTCATGATTTGATTCAGGTTATGTGTTCTTCCAGAAATATGACATTATTGGTGCTCTTCCCAGTGTGTCACATCAGGAGGTGCACGATTTTTGTTTGTGTCATTAGTAATGGTAGTAACTTTGTTCACTTGGTTTATGGTGCCCACCAGCTTTCTTGCTTGTATAGTTATTTTTTCCTTTGTAATGAATAAGTTTATGGGGAGATGCTTTGAGACTATGTAAATATCTGTTTCTCATCAAACTTTCACCCACTAGTTTTAGCATCCTTTGAACGAAATATTGCCTGAATAAATTATAACTATGAGAGTTTCAAAAGTGTGATTTTTCTACCTCTATTATTCTACGCTTATTATTTGGCATTCTACAATAAGAAAGATCTTTCCAATTTCCATCCCTCACACAGTTATTTATTATCAGCATGGACTAAAATTCAGATTTTGAGTCCCTGCTTTCAATTCTTTTGGGATATATACCTAGGAGGAGAATTGCTGGATCATATGGTAATTCTGTAACTTTTTGAGGAGCTGCCGAACTTACCCACAGAGACTGTACCATTTTATATTCCCACAGCAATATACAAGGGCTCCAATTTCTCTGTATCCTCACCAACACATTTCATTTTTTTTGATAATGTCTATCCTAATGGATGAAGTGGTATCTCATTGTGGTTTTGATTTGCATTTCCCTAATGACTAATGATGTTGAACATCTTTTCATGTGCTTATTGGCCATTTGCATATATTCTTTGGAGAAATGTCTATTCAAGTTCTTTGCCAATACGTGAATTAGGTTGTTGTTGTTGAGTTTTTGGAGTTCTTTATATATTGGATATGGATATTAACACATTAGATATATGATTTGCAAATATTTTCTCCTGTGGGTTGCCCTTTTACTCTTATGATAGTGTCCTTTGATGCACAAAAGTTTTTAATTTTGATGAGGTCTAATTTATCTTTTCCTTTGTTGCTTGTGCTTTTGGTGTTATATTCAAGAAATCAATGCCAAATCCAATATCATGAAGCTTTTCCCTCATGTTTTCTTCTAAAAGTTGTTTTTTTGTTTGTTTGAGGAAGATTAGCCCTGAGCTAACTACTGTCAATCCTCCTCTTTTTGCTGAGGAAGCCTGGCCCTGAGCTAACATCCATGCCCATCTTCCTCTACTTTATACATGGGACGCCTACCACAGCATGGCTTGTTGAGTGGTGCGATGTCTGCACCTGGCATCATGGCACCCGGGATCTGAACCGGAGAACCCCGGGCCGCCGAGAAGCGGAACGTGTGAACTTAACCACTGCATCACCAGCCGGCCTCTCTTCTAAGAGTTTTATACTTTTAGTTTTTAAGTTTAAGTTGATTTCTGTGGTTTAAAGTAAGGGTTCAACTTCATCTTTTTTGCATGTGGATGTCCAGTTTTTTCAGAACCATTTTTTGAAAAGACTGTCTATTCCATTATGTGGTCTTGGCACCCATGTCAAAAATCAACTGACCACATATGCAAGGGTTTATTTCTGGGCTCTCTATTATATTCCATTGGTCTATATGTCTGTTTGTATGCCAGTACCACACTGTTTTGATTACTGTAACATTGTAGTTAGTTTTGAGACCTAGAAGTGTGAGTCCTCCAATTTAGTTCTTTTTAAAAATTGTTTTGGCTATTTGGAGGCCTTTGAGATTTTACATGAATTTTAGGATGGGTTTTCCTATTCAGGGAAAAAAAAAACTATTGAGATTTTGGTAGAGACTGTATTGAATCTGTAGATTGCTTTGGGTAATATTGTCATCTTGACAATATTAAGTATCCTATGAACACTGAATATCCAGTGGATATTGAGTATTCATGAACATGAGATGTCTTTCCATTGGTTTATATCGTCTTAAATTTCTTTGGGCAATGTTTTATAGTTTTGAGAGTAAAAGTGTTTTGCATCCTTGGTTAATTATATTAAGTATTTTATTCTGTTTTAAATGGAATTGTTTTCTTAATTTCCTTTTCCACTGTTCGTTGTTAGTCTATAGAAATGCAAATGATTTCTGTGTTGATTTTGTATCAGCAACTTTGCTGAATTCATGTATTAACTCTAACAGATTTTTTTGGTGGAATGTTAGCGTTTTCTATATATAAGTTCATGTCATCTGCAAACAGAGAAAATTTTTCTTCCTCCTTTCCAGTTTGGATGTCTTTTATTTCTTTTTCTTGCCTAGTTGCTCAGGGAAGAACTTTGGACACTATGTTGAATAGATGTGGTAAAAATACACATCATTGTCTTTATATGATTATTTTTCATGTTCCAAGATGATGCCTGTTTATGTAACTGAAAGAATAGATGTGAATCTATATATCTCTTCCATGTCACATATGTTGACTTCTACACATAATGCTGGTTTGTGGTAATAGGGTTATTTTGCATTCTGGGTGGCTTATGGTATATTTTAGATCATAATTCAATATCTGTGAAACGTTTGTTCTGTCTTGATCATCCCATCTAATTTACTGTACAGCAGCTGTTTGCTTATCCTATTCTCACTTTTCTACTATGTGCCATACAGCAGTGTTGAAAGTCAAGTACTCATTCTTTATTCAGAACCTTTGTTCAAAACTACATTTAACATTATTTCCCTATTTAGGACTATTGTTTGATAGGGAATACAGAACACGCTAATCAACCTAGTAGGCAAAATCAAATTTCAAGCGTAAACCCTCTCTTTTAAAAATTACTGTCTATATATCATTTTATACAAATCAAAATTGTGACCCTAAACTCTATAGCTCTAAATCAGAAGACACCATTTTCTGAAAAAGCTGTATTACTCTTTACCTCTCCTCAAAAAATTCTCTAACGCAAAGCTGCCTTTGGCTTATTCTGGGTCAATGAAGGAAGAAAAATATTCTCAACAAAATGTATCTACTAAAAGCTCAGTAATTCTCTGCCAGTGAAATTGGGCTTGATCCTGGTATCTATTAACTTACGGAAGTAAAAGTACACTCTCATTCTTGTTTTAAATCCAGTTTTCTTTTATATCGGAGAAGTACATGTGCTGAATAAAGCGTCTAAGGAAAAGCAGCGAGCGGTCCTTTGCCCTACGTGTTCCCACATCGGCTAGTCTCCCACTCCAGACCCTTGCAGTTCTAGCTGCTTCTGGGAATCACCTCTAAATAACGTGCTTATATACCACTACTTCTGGATTTGCCTGCTCATTTTCCTACTAATGTCCTACTGAGAAAGCTGGTGATCACTTACATCCACTGTTCCTCACACCTCTGCTATCTCCGTTCTTCCAATTGAGTTATCACAACTGGGGCTTATATCAGTATTCAGTATTACTACGACTATGCAAATATGTTTACGGAGGAGCCATATAGTAGACTATGATTAAATTTCCTTTCTTCCACAGCCTTTTCCATTCTCCTGCCAAATTTGTAAGTATTTCCTTTTTCATTTGGTTAATTTTCTGTGGGTCCTTACAGTTCGTCCCCAATCTTTTCTACATAGTTGTAAAAACACTCAAAACAGCATTTACAGTCAAGCACATCAGCCAGTTTTTATTTGCTCCTCTCTTTTCGTGGTGCTAACTCTGCTGGTGCCTTCTGTACATCTGTTGCAATCTAGCATAGTTTCTCGAATCCTGCTGCGTCATCCTAGGAATTCCTTTGACTTTGCTCCTTTGGATTCCTGTTTCCTCCATCCCATTCTCCCTTTTTCTTGGCTAATACCTTTTAGTGAGACATGTCCTCCAGCAGTTTCCAGAGAAAGGTTGCATCAGAGATACATGGTTAAGCTTTTGAGCAGCTTCACACTTGTTTGGTAAATTACCTGGGCATAGAATTCTACGATAGAAATCATGCGCAGAATTTTTGAATCGTTTTCTATTATCTTCTAATATCTATTGTTGCTCACATAAGATATTTGGTGCCATTTTGATTCTGAATGCTTTACATGGCATCTATTTTTCTCTCTGGTAGATTCGTTTTATCCCAAGTCTGAAATTTTTTGATGCTTGTTTAATTTTTCATTGTTTGAACTGGGTACTTGATGGGTTCTTTTAATTTGGAAATTTACATATTTTATTTCTCAGAAATTACCTTCCTGTTTTTGTTTCTAGGTCTTTGAAATTTTTTTCTTCTTTTGCTTTTGTGAGGAAGATTGGCCCTGAGTTAACCTCTGTGCCAATCTCCCTCTATGTTGTGTGGGATGCGCCATAGTGTGGCTTGATGAGCGGTGCTAGGTCTGCACCCAGGATCCAAAACTGTGAACCCTGGGCTGCTGAAACAGAGGACACGAACATAACCACTATGCCACTGGGCCAGCCGCAGGTCTTTACAATTTTTAATTGTGAAATGTATCATTTTATCCAAAAGTGACTATAATGTATATCCACATTTGCCTGTAAGTTTTCTTTCTTGCAATGTTTTTGTCAGGTGTTTTTGTTTGTTTGTTTGTTTTTTTGTGAGGGAGATTGGCCCTGAGCTAATATCTGTTGCCAATCTTCCTCTTTTTGCTTGAGAAGGATTGTTCCTGAGCTAACATCTGTGCCCATCTTCCTCTATTTTGCATGTGGGACACCACCACAGCATGGCTTGATGAGCAGTGTGTAGGTCTGCACCTGTAATCCGAACCCAGGAGCCCCAGGCTGCTGAAGCAGAGAGTGCCTACTTAGCCACTATGCCACCAGACTGGCCCCTGTCAGGTTTTTGTATCAAGGTTATGTTGGGCTTAAAACTTATAAAAATAAGCCTTTCTACAGTCTGGAAAAATTTCTATAATACTGCTATTTCTTCCTTAACCAAACAGAAGAATTCACCAGTGAGACCATCTGGTCTTGGAATTTTCTTTCTAAGAAAGTTTTTACTTGCTAATTCAATTTTTGTAATAGGTATGGTTTTTCTTCTTGGTAAGATTTTCTATTTCTTCTTGATAAGTTTGGATAAGCTATGTTTATATAGGAATTTGTCCATTTCCCTAACATTTTATTGTCATGAAGTTGTTCGTAACATCTTGTAGGATTTGTAGGATAATCCTCCTTCTCATTCCTGCTATTGAGAATTTGTACTTTCTCACGCTCTCTCTGTCTCTCTAATCTCTTTGTGTCTCTCTTTTTCCCTTGATACAATAGAACAGGGCTTGCCAAGCTTTCTTTCTGTAAAGGGGCTCTTTTACAGTAGATATTTTTGATGTTGTAGGCTATAAACTGCCCTAACTAATATAATGAGGCTTCAAAGTCTACAAATTGATTGGTTGCTCGTTTATTGAGCTGACGAGTTTTTAATCAGCAGGTAGTTTTCAAGTATTTATTATGTGCTAAGCATTGCTGTATGCTCTGTAAAGCGCCAGATAGAAAATATTTTAGACTTTGTGGGCCATGCAGTCTCTGTCGTGACTACTCAACTCTGCAATTGTACTGTGAGAGCAGCCACAGACAATATATAAATAAGCAAGCATGACTATGTTCCAAGAAAGCTGTACTTACGGACACTGAAATTTGAATTTCATGTGTCACAAAATGTTGTTTTTCTTTTGATTTTTTTCCAAACACTTAAAAATGTGGAAACCATTCTTGGCTCACAGCCCATCTAAAACAGGTGTAGGGCTGGCTCTGGCCCACAAGCTATAGTTTGCCAATCCTTGCTATAGAAAATTCAGATTCCTTGTCCTTTTCAGAGTCTTCTTTTTGTTGTTGTTGATTTTCTTCCCATTTATGTTTCTTTTCTTTTCCAATAATTTCTGCTCTTATCTTTATTATTTCCTTTTTTCCAGTTTCTTTAGGTTTAATTTATTGCTTTTATAATTTTCTGTGATGGATACCTAAATCATTGATTTTTCAGCCTTGCTTCTTTTCTAATACATGCATTTATTTTTAAAAGTTGCTAGGAGAGTAAATCTTGAAAGTTCTCATCACAAGTACAAGAATTTTGCAACTATGTCTGATAACAAGTGGTAACGAGATGTATTGTGGTGATCATATTGCAGGGTATACAAATATCGAATCATTATGTTGCACACCTGAAACTAATACAATGCTATATGTCAATTATGCCTCAGTAACAAAGAATAAAGTCGTAAATTTCTTTCTAAGCTCTATTTTAACTGCATCTCACAAATTTTGATGTTGTTATTTTATCTTTCAATTCAAAATGTATCTAATTTCATTATACTTTCTTTTTTATTTTCTTTATTTCTTTCTTTGATACTAGAGTAGCTTAGAAGTGTTTTGCTGGGTAATTTAAAAGTGTATTGCTGGGGCCAGTCCAGTGGCGCAGCAGTTAAGTTAACACGTTCCACTTCTCCGTGGCCCGGGGTTCGCTGGTTCAGATCCTGGGTGCGGACATGGCACCGCTTGGCAAAAGCCATGCTGTGGTAGGTGTCCCACATATAAAATAGAGGAAGATGGGCATAGATGTTAGCTCAGGGCCAGTCTTCCTCAGCAAAAAGAGGAGGATTGGCAGCAAATGTTAGCTCAGGGCTAATCTTCCTCAAAAAAAACCCCACAAAAACAAGTATTGCTTAATTTCCAGCCACTAAGTATTTTCTTTTTTGTTGTTGTTTGTTTTTAGTTGATTTCTAGCTTAATTCTACTGCAGTCAGTGAACATACTTAAATGATTTCAATCATTTGAAATTTGCTTTATGGTCCAGTATATGGTCAATATTTGCTAAATGTTCCACGGGCACTCACAAAGAGTTTTCTCTTTTAGTTTTGAATGAAGTATTCTATATCTGTCAGATAGGTCAACTTTGTAGTTTGTAGTTTTATCGTTATTCAGGTGTGGTGAGGCCAACAGATCAGAAGATGACTGTCATTGAAAAGATAGTTTGTGACTCACAAATCCCAAGAGGGGTGGTGTGAAGACAGCACACCATGCAGGGCCACAGGGGGAAGAACCAGGATCAGTCAAAAGGCAGAGAGGGGTGGAGCACCATGGGCAAGAGCCTTTATTGTGGTTTCTGTCGGAAAGAACAGGCGAGGCAGGGTCAGCAGTCTTGACCAACTTCAGTGGGCCTAGGGCATAGGGGCCATCCATGGTGTCTGGTTCCTGGGCCTGGGGTGGTGAAGGCAGGTGGATGATGACCCTGAGTGTGAGAGCCAATAGAGGAGGTGGTTGGGGAGTGTGGTCTCTGAATTAGTTTGCATTTGGAAAGTGAGCTCCAGGGCTAGTTGTTTGCTATCTCTTAGAATTGGCTAGCCCTGGGCGGGCCAGTCCCTGCAGGGTCAGCAAGGCCCCAAGATGTCAAAGCATCTGAAGACAGCAGATAAAAAGATGTGGTCAAAATGGGGGGAAACACGAATCCACAGGCCTGTGTTGAGTTTTGGGTAACTGTGAGACTCTCAGGGATGTCTACAGGTGCTTAGGTGCTTGTTTTGAGCTGGAGACTTAAATTTGGGGACCAAACTATTAGAGGTAGTGACAATCAAGTGGTTTCATAAGGTTATTTATGGAGAGGATGTAAGAGGAGAAGAGCAGAAACACCAATAGTTCAGGGGCAAAATGGAAATGAGATCCCACAAAGGAGATGGAGCAGGCGAGAAACCATGGGAGGGTGCTGTGGCACATAGCTGACGATGGCACACACCGCGGCGCAGCACCCATGCGCTCCTCTTCCTGCAGGAGGAGACGGCAGACAGAAAAGGAAGTGGAGAGAGGACTAGAATGTTTCTGTCATGGCTCCAGCCTACTTAAGTTCAATCTTCTAGTAACCCCCCTGCCTTTACCTCCCCTGCTCTTCTACTTTTTTTTTTAATTGTAGTAAAATACACAACATAAAATTTACCATCTTAACCATTTTTAAGTGTACAGTTCAGTCCTGTCAAGGGCAGTCACATTGTTGTCCAACCAGGCTCCAGAACTCTGCTTTATCCCAAACTGAAGGTCTGTAGCCCTGGAACAGCTCCTCATTCTCCCCTTCCCCCAGCCCCAGGCAAACGCCATTCCACTTTCTGTCTCTACGAATGTGACCGCTCTAGACACCCCATGTATGTGGAATCATACAGTATTTGTCTTTTTGTGTCTGGCTTATTTCACTTAGCACACTATCCTCAACGTTCATCCACACTGTAGCATGTGTCAAAATTTCCTTCCTTTACAAGGCTGAATAATATTCCGTTTTACATATATATTACATGTTGTTTATCCGTTCATCTGTCCATGGACACGTGAGCTGTGTCCACCTTTTGGCTATTGTGAATAGTGCTTCAATGAACATGGGTGCACAAATAGTTTTTCAAGACCCAGCTTCCCATTCTTCAGGGCATGTGCCCAGCAGTAGGGTTGCTAGGTCATATGGAAATTCTTTGCTTAATTCTTTGAGGAAACTCCACCCTCTTCCCCTGCCCTTCTACTTTTACAGAATGCTTTGACCAGAAAAGATGTGTTAGAATGTAACAACAGGAAAAATGTTTTGATTTCTTCTAGAACATTGAGAGTAAGCTTAAGATGCAAGTGGATAAAAAGTCAAGACAACGGTAAGGGGAATGACATGAGGACAGATAAGAAAAAGTCATACAGCGGAGGTCAGAGGGCCTCGAGATGAAGAAAAGTATTCAGTGCTGGGTGCACGGAATATCATGGCAGCAACAGAAAGAACGCTTTCTAGATTCCAGTGCTCTGAGGGAGCAGCAACAGAGTCAATACAATAATTGAGCCTTTTTAAAAAAAAATGTACTGTCACATCACTGTTATCACACTCATAAAGCTTAAAGTAAACATTGTAAAACTTACAGAATTAAAAACACTGAAATTTCGAATCTGAGCACGGCCTTCGCATTTCCCAACCCAGGTCCCTTCCTTGCTAGATGAGAAAACATGTTTTTTTCATTATTTATTTCTTGAATTGTTAATGGGAGAATTAACAGTTAGGGGAAAAAAAAGCTAAATTATGTGACATTTATGGGGCTTATTCCGGAAAAAAATTCTGACACAATAGGTACTCAACAATGTTTGTCAAATAAAGGAACAAATGCATTACATTTCAGTCTTCAAGACATTTTAAATTAAATTATGTGTTTAAATGTAGAAATGAAAAATAAAGTTCTTCTAGTATGGGAAACTTTGATATAAGTTTAAATTAAAGAATTTATTGGCTTTTATACAAAAATCTTTATATTTTCAGCAAAGAATTGAATTCTGGCCAATTTCCAGTCCGCTCTCAAGCTTTTCTCAGTCTTTTCAGTGACATTGCTCCAGCTTTACTCCCTCATCCAGGGACATTGACTTGGGCACCTTCATCACAAGTGCCAAGTTTCAGGGCCCTTCATTCCAGAGCAGAGACTTTCAGGAAGTGACCACCTGCAGAGCTGTGGTCAGGTTGTGGAAACAATCAGGATGGTGACACCTGGGACTGCCAGCAGCAGGCCCTGTCACTACCCTGAGGGCTGTAGGGCCGGGAGAGAACACGGTGTTTCCAAGGCACAGGAGGAAGTGAACCTTAGAGAATGAGCGTCTGGGCAAGGTACGGAAGCAGGGAGTGAGCAAGGAAGAAATACCCATTCTCTCCTTCGTCCTCCAATTGCCTGCTGATGTCTCCTGCTGTCCCAACCCAATGGGAAGCCAGTGGAAGGGAGCCTGGGGATGCAGTCAGCAGGGGGCTTCCTATCGTAAAGGTCAGGGCAGATAAAGGTGGGGAATGGACACAAGAGGTGGGAGAGGGGGCAGAGTAACCAGTGCGGAATAGGATTTGATAGCAGAAAGTGACAGCAAGGGGAACAGAGCTGCCAGATCTTCCTACTCCCGATTCCTTTAAGACAGGGCCATTGCTTTCAAGCAAGTCAAGTGGTGAAAGTCCATAGAGGGCAGCTGAGGCATTTAGGATGAGTGAAGAGAATCCATTCTCTCTGGATGACACTTAGCACTCACTCCATAAATATTTATTAAGCACTTACTGCTGGGCAGGGGTGACTCCCTATAACTCTGGAGCGTAGGTACACGCTGCTACTTTAGGAGGAGTCAACCTGCAAACGTGTTTTGTTTATTTTCAGTTTTCAGTTTCAGTTCCTTTAGGTGGGCCTGTCCCGTCCAGCTCATCAAAGGCCTCGTGGCTCACGCCCATCTTGCACCAGCCTGACTCACACCTGCCCCCTGCTGGCAGGAGAACAGAGCCAAGCTGGGTCTTGAGGTCCAGAGACTGTTTCCAGCATAGCTTACCCTCCACAAACTACAGCTTTCTTTTCTCCTTCCTTCTATCACTGCTCTAGCTTCCCTGTTAATATTTAATTTGGCACCCTGACAACACGCTTGCCCCACAGGTCAGCATGTACCCTACCTCTGTGCCCACTCTGTCCCCTCTCTGGTCCCTGTGGGGCCCTTCTCACTCATCTCTGGTCACACGGAGCGCTTGGGCTAACTCCTGACAAGTGTAGACAGGTTCTTGAAGACCAGCTTGGGGCTTTTAGCGCAGGCTCCTCAGGTGGATGTCCTGCTCCTACCTGCCAAGAACTGGCACCACCCAGTCCCCGAGGACTGTTCCCCGAGTCCACATCTCGAAGGGAACCGGAGCTCCTCCACCTTCCCCGCTGCCATCCCACCTAAAATCCAGCAAAGTCTGGGGAAGGGTTTGGCTTTTGGCAGAGAAGTTTGTCCGTGGACATTTATTTGCACCATTTCTAAGCGGAGATCTTCGATTTGCAGAGGGAGGCCTCACCTGAAATGGAATTTGGTCTTTGCAGATGAAAACAGCTGGAATGTTCAACACAGGGCTGGAAGAAATCTTGTATATGTGTTTAGTATTTATTTATGTGTGTGCTTTTCCCCCTGAGGAATACAGGAGTCAGACCCTCAAGGCTGAAGCCTAAAATTCACATTACAGAAATAATGAAGGGTTTTCCCCCCTTCTTTAAATACATACCTCGTATGTCTTCATGTTTGTTATGCATTCAACATTTCTGGAGGAAATACACAAAAATCTACTTATAATGGTTACTTTTGGGGAATGGGAATGGTGAGAGGGAAATTTTCCTTTCTCCTTTGTACTCTCCTGTACCGATGTTTATTTTATAATAAAGGAAAACAAGAATGCCCAATATTTAAATTTAAGGTGTTAAGATTCTGTAGAAGTAAATCCTGTCCATCTCTCCCAATCTTTAGTAAGACCACTAAAGGGCCTAGTGTGAGTGAGATTCTGCAGGGTTGGGGATGAAGGGGTTGTTTTTTTTTTCTGTGGAAATCAAGAAAAGGGACCAGGATTTATGTCGAGGTGGGTTGGGGGCAGAGCTCATTGGGGCTTTCTAGGCAATTCTGGAACTGAACAAATTCATCAGAAGCTCATCTGGAGACCACGATAACCAAGTAAACAGTATGCTCCTGGGAATTTACAGAATTTGGTCTTACTTAATTTTCCCAGCAAGTCTGCAAGGTAAGTGTTATCAAGATCCCCATTTCACAGATGAGGGAACTGACGCTTAGAGTTTATACAACTTGCTGAAGTTCACACAGGGGGCAAATAGCAGAAGTGGGATTTGAACGTGAGTTTAGTTAGACCTGAGTGAGTCCCCACTCTTATGACTATGCTACACTTCCACATCCTCTGTGATCTCTGTTTAATATTCCTCTTAAAATGTAACATCAGGAGTTGATGCCGTAGCCCCAATATGACCCGTCTGGTATTGAATAAAACAAAACTATTCCTTCTTTTGACCCGGGTGTTCTTATTAATGAGCTCAAGATTACATTAGCCATCTGATACATTTGGCTTACATTGAATTTATAATCAATATAAAAATCACAGCTCTTTTTCACAAGAACTGTTTTAAAGCCACAGGTCATCTGCAAAAGGAGGATGAGACGAGAATTTATTTCTCTGAACCAAACGTTGTTGATTATCTACTCAGTATCCGTTCTTTCCTTCTTTGCTTCTCCCTAATAGCAGCCTAATTTTATTCAGGTATCCGTCCCTGCTCCAAGATTTCTGTGTGTCTTAGGGGATGCTGACCCCACCTGCAATTCCAGGTGTGGCCCAGTTGGTCTCAAGGTAGTCTCATGCTCTTGAATTGCTAATAATTTTGACCTGGGAGATGGAAGCAGAGGTAAGCTGGGGCCTTTGGAAAAATTCTTTCTCATTTTTCTGGGTGAGCTCCTGGAAATGACACTTTCTCTCTTTGTCTGGATTTATTGCACATGGATGTGAACCTTGGATCTGCTGTGAACTTGTCACTCCCAGCCTGGGAAGAAGCCGACATCAGAGGAGACCAAGTAGAGAGATTTGCAGGGAAATAGAATTGGAGCCATGGGATTAAGTCAACCCTCAATGTCATTCTCCCTCTGGACTCCCAGTTCTACAAACAAATTCCTTTCTCTCTTGTTTAAACCTATTTAACTTGAATTTCTTATTACTTGCAAGTTACCCATCCTGACTAATGTGGGGATCAAATGATATAACATATAATTTGTTGTGGGCTAGTTTCCTTTCTCTCTGACATTGGAGAGTAGCTGGTGCGGGGGTCACGTGGGAAAGCTTTGGATGTCAAGGTTCTCAGATAATTTCCTGTTTCCACTTCCTCTTGGTTGTGTGACTTTGGGAGACTTACTTACCCCTCAAGCCGCAATTCACCTCTTTGAAAAGCAAAGGTAATAAAGCTCCTGTCTCACAGGTTTGCTGAGAGGATGAATGGAAATCATCACTGTAAAAGGTTTGCACTTTGTGGCATCAGTTGCAAAATATAGAAAGCAAAGGGTGTAGGGCCTACTTCATAATAGGCACTCAGTACTTAGTAAATATCTGCTATTATTGTTTACTTCCTGGTGTGTGTGTGTGTATGTGCAATGTAACTGTTGGACCCATATGAAATACTTCACATGCATCCCTGTTAAATTTTATACTCTTTATATCACCTCATCATTCCAAGTTGTAATGATCTGTCTGATTCTGTCCTCCAACATATTGATATTTCTCTTTTAAAATTTCATTTATTTTTTAACAGCTTTGTTGAGATATATCTTTAAGTTTTGATTCAGCCACAGTTTTGATTTGCAAGTTTTCTCTTGATCTTAACCCAAGTAGTTGGTAAACCTTCATCTCTGAGTGTTATTCTGACCCCACCTGATTTCAAGCCCCATGTCCCCCTTCTCTCTACTGCCCAAGTCACCGATTCTCACTGGTAGGTTCTGCCCTTCCGAGAGCCCAAGAGGGAAGGAAACGAAGACTTACTAAGCATCTACTATGTGCTAGGCTTACTGCCAGGCCTCCATATATTATGCCTTTTAATCCTCACCCCAAGTGATCTATAAATACAGAGGAAACTGGAGCTCAGAGGTTAAATAACTTGCTCGAAGGAGCTGATCTGTCCGCAAAAGTCCTCGACTTTTCCACAACTACCACTGCTGCTCTGATTCCCGTCTGGCTCGTGGCCTAGGCAGGCTGGAGGCACTCTTCCTCGGTGTTGTGGAGACCCAGCATTAGGCCAGGCGTAGTGGGTGCTGTGGTGCACTGCCAATCCTCCTGCGGCACGGAGGAGATTTTTCCCTCAGTTGCTGAAGGTTGAGAGGTGGGCAGCTCCTCTGGCATTGCTGTCTGCTCAAGGGGCTGCTGCATTACCCAAGGGCATACCCCTACCCAGGCACTAGCTCACATCCAGTGACTGGTCCGTGGGGGCAGAACACAGGCCTGACCCCTGTCCCAATTCAGGATGTCTCTAAAGGGCCACCCCAGCTCCAGACCTCCCCATGGGGTTGGCTGAGGTCTTCTGCAAGTGCATCATTGTTCGACTGCTCCTTCTGCAGTCCTGTTTCCTTCACTCTCTTGTGGTCTGGAGACTAGCCCTCTGCATGCTAACATCCATCTCAGAGACCAACCACACTGCTTGTCCAGCTCTGTGAATGTACTCCATTTCCAGCTCTGACCAGGCTCCTTATACCCTAGTTCTGATCATGGAGTCCTCAACCCTGAATCTTATTTTCATCCCTCATGTTCAACCCCAGGTTCCTGTGCATCTTCTCCCCATCACCTGCTGGAGCCATGAATATTGCCTGTTTCTAGGCTCCTAGATATAATACATTGTTTTCCCAGACCTCTCATTAAACAAACTTTCTCCAAAAAAGAGTTGAGACTAGTGTGGTATGACTCATTCTTAGCAAATTGAGGGTGGTTTTAGCTGATCGTCTCTTCCTTTTCTAAGTGATCACAAACAATCTGCTTGATCAGCAGAGCTAGAATTGTTGTAAGCAGAGTGTCTGTGTTAAACGATTTGCTTAGCTTTCAATATCCGCATTTTCTTTCTTTATCAGTCTTGTGTTCTCAGACTCCACCTCTGCCCCCTCTTGAAAATTAAGACATTTATCCAAGTTCCCCCTGGAAATTTTGGTCCCAATACTGCTGTCCAAAATTCCTTGGATATTATTAATTATAAATTCTAATTCATCTGGACCTGGAGATTTGAAAACATCAAAAACGATCAGAAGTTAGCATGTTTTGACAAACATATCTTAAGCATCAATTCCCTCGCAGAGGCTTATTCACACTTTTCTAGTTTGAAGACATTTTCTAATGAAGAAGACCAAATCTAAATTAAAAGTGAGCGGTTTTGCTCTGTTATTAAATGTTTAGCTTTGTTATTAAATGTTTTCAATTTCTTTTTTAATGCTCTGTCATGAAATGTTTAGTACTCTCTTAGATCACAGGTACCTGCTGTGTGATAAATCCTTTACAGACATGACTTAACTGAGAATCCGATGAGGTAGAACTTATTCTCTCTTTTACAGAATATATGAAATGGTCCCATTGCTGTAGAGAGAAAGAAATTTAAGCCCCCAGAGGCTAAGGGATTTGCCCACAGTCATGTCACTAGTCAGGAACAGAGGAGAGCATCCCACCGCAGCGCCCTCTGTCTGCCCCAGAGCTTGCCCCTTTCCACCTGCACTCACTGCTCCTCACTGGGCCACCAGCCCCAAGCGTTGGTCTGTCCTTCTCTTCTTCTTGCCGTCTAAAAGGCTCTTGCATTGTGATGGTCAATTTTATCTAATAACTTGACTGGTCCACAAGGTGACCAGATATTTGTTTATACATTATTCTGGGTGTGTCTTTGAGGGTGTTTCTGGATAAGATTAACATTTTAAATTGTTGACTGAGGAACACAGATTGTTCTCATTAATGTGAGTGGACCTCATGCAGTCAGTTAGAGGCCTGTGGGGAAAGAGAGAATTCAGCCTCTGCCTGTCGGTTTTCGAGCTGAGACATCAGTCTTCTCCTGCACTCAGACTGGAACTTACACCGCTGGCTCTCCTGGGGCTCTAGCTGGCAAGTGGTATACCATGGGACTCCTCAGCCTCCATAATTGCGAAAAGCAATTGTTGTCTGTTTTGCTTTAGTTTTTATTGAGGTCACTTTAGTTTATAACATGTGTAAACTTCAGGTATACATCATTATATTTCAATTTCTGTGTAGACTACATCACGTTCACCACAAAAGTCTAATTACCCTCCGTCACAGTACACATGTGCTCCTTTATCTCTTTTCTCCTCCTCCCTCCCCACTTCCCCTCTAGTGACCACCAATCTAATCTGTGTATCTATGTGTTTGTTTGTTGTTGTTGTTTTTAATCTTCCACTTATGAGTGAAATCATACAGCATTTGGCTTTCTTTGTCTGACTTATTTTGCCTAGCATAATGCCCTCAAGGTCCATCCACGTTGTTGCAAATGACAAGATTTAATCTTTTTTTATGGCAGAGTAGTATTCCATTGTGTATATATACCACATCTTTATTCATTCATCTGTTGGTGGGCACTTAGATTGTTTCCAAGTCTTGGCTATTGCGAATAATGCTGCAATGAACCTAAGGGTGCACGTATCTTTTCAAATTAGTGTTTTCATGTTCTATGGATAAGTACCCAGAAGTGGAATAGCTGGACATGTGGTAATCCTAGTCTTAATTTTTTGAGGAATCTCCATGCTGTTTTCCATAGCAGCTGCACCAGTTTACATTCCCACCAGTAGTTCATGAGGGTTCCCTTTTCTCCACATCCTCTCCAGCACTTGTTATATCTTGTCTTTTTAATAAAAGCCATTCTGACAGGTTTCATGTGATATCTCATTGTAGTTTTGATTTGATTTTCCTTAGTAATTAGTGATCTTGAACATCTTTTCATGTGTCTGTTGACCGCCTGTATATCTTCTTTGGAAAAATGTCTGTTCAGATCTTCTGCCCATTTCTTGATTGGGTTGCTTATCTTTTTCTTTGTTGAGTTGTATGAGTTCTTTATATAATTTGGATATTGACCCCTTATTAGATATATGATTTGTAAATATCTTCTCCCAGCTGTTAGGTTGTTTTTTCGTTTTGTTGATGGTTTCCTTTGCCATGTAGAAGCTTTTTAGTTTGATGTAGTCCTGTTTGTTTATTTTTTTCTTTTGTTTCCCTTGACTAAGGAGACATGATGTTCAAAAAAATACTGCTAAGACTGATGTCAAAGAGCATACTGCCTACGTTTTCTTCTAGGAGTTTTATGGTTTCAGGTCTTACATGCAAGTCTTTAATCCATTTTGAGTTAATTTTTGCGTATGGTGTAAGATAATTGTCTACTTTCATTCTTTTGCATGTGGCTGTCCAGATTTCCCAACACCATTTACTAAAGAGACTTTCCTTTCTCCATTGTACGTTCCTGGCTCCTTTGTTAAAAATCAGCTGTCCGTGAATGTGTGGGTTAATTTCTGGGCTCTTGATTCTGTTCCATTGATCTGTGTGTCTGTTTTTGTGCCAGTACCATGCTTTTTTGATTACTATAGCTTTGTAGTATATTTTGAAATCAGGGAATGTAATATCTCCAGCTTTGTTCTTTTTTTCTGGAGATTGCTTTGGCTATTCAGAGTCTTTTGCCATTCCATATGTATTTTAGGATTCTTTGTTCTAGTTCCATGAACAGTGTCACTGGGACTTTGATGAGGATTTCATTGAATCTGTAGATTGCTTTAGGAAGTATGGATATGTAAAATATGTTAATTCTTCCAATCCATAAGCACAGAATGACTTTCCATTTCTTTGTATCTTCTTTGATGTCTTTCAACAACATTTTATAATTTTCAGTGTATACATCTTTCACCTCTTTGGTTAAATTTATTCATACGTATTTTATTCTTTTTGTTGCAGTTGTAAATGGGATTGTATGCTTGATTTCTCTTTCTGCTATTTCATTGTTAGTATATAGAAAAACAACTGATTTTTGTATGATTATTTTGTACCCTGTAACGTTACTGTATTAGTTTATTATTTCTAATAGTATTTTAGTGGATTCTTTAGGGTCTTCTGTATATAGAATCACATCATCCACAAATAGTGACACTTTTATATCTTCCTGTCCAATTTGGATCCCTTTTATTTCTTTATCTTGCCTGAGTGATCTGGCTAAGACTTCCAATACTATATTAAACAAGAATGGCAAAAGTGGGTATCCTTGTCTTGTTCCTGTTCTTAGAGGGTTAGCTTTCAGTTTTTCACCATTCAGTATAATTTTGGCTGTGGTTTGTCATATGTGGGCTTTATTGTGTTGAGGTACTTTCCTTCTCTACCCATTTTATTTAGAGTTTTTGCCATAAATTGATGCTGTATCTTATCGAAAGTTTTCTCTGCATCTATTGAGATGATCATGTGATTTTTATTCTTCATTTTGTTAATGTGGTGTATCATGTTGATTGATTTGCAGATATTGAACTATCCTTGCATCCCTGGAATAAATCCCTCTTGATCATGGTGTATGATCCTTTTAATACATTGTTCTATTTGATTAGCTAATATTTTGTAGATGATTTTGCATCTATGTTCATCAGTGATATTGGCCTGTAATTTTCCTTTTTTGTGTTGTTCTTGTCTAGTTTTACTCTAAGGACAGTGTTGGCCTTGAAAAATGAGTTAGGAAGCATCCCCTCTTCTTCAATTTTTTGGAAGAGTTTGAGAAGTTATGTGTTAAATCTTTTTTGAAAGTTTGCTAGAATTCACTAGGGAAGCTGTCTTGTCCTGGACTTTTGTTTTTTGGGAGGTTTTTGATTACTGTTTCAATCTCCTTACTAGTGATTGGTCTATTGAAATTCTCTGTTTCTTCTTGATTCAGTTTCAGAAGGCTGGATAATTCTAAGAATTTATCTGTTTCTTCTGGATTAGCCAAGTTGTTGTTGGTGGTATATAGCTTTTTATAGTATTTTCTTATAATCCTTTGTATTTCTGTGGTATCTGTTGTAATTTCTCCTCTTTCATTTCTGATTTTATTTATTTGAGCCTCCTCTTTTTTTTCTTGGTGAGTCTAGCTAAAGGTTTGTCAGTTTTGTTTATCTTTTCAAAGAAGCTGCTCTTAGTTTCATCGATCTTTTCTATTGTCTTTTTAGTCTCTATTTTATTTATTTCTGCTCTGATTTTTATTATTTCCTTTCTTCTACTGATTATGGCCTTTGTTGGGTCTTCTTTTTCTAGTTCCTTTAGGGGACTTATTAGATTGCTTATTTGAAATTTTTTATTGTTTGTTGAGGTAGGCATGTATTGCTATAACCTTCCCTCTTAGTACCACTTTTTTGTATCCCACAGATTTTGGTATGTTGTATTTTTATTTTCATTTGTTTCTCGGTATTTTTTGATTTCTCCTTTGATATCTTCATTGACCCAATAGTTGTTCAGTAACATGTTGTTTAGTCTCCATATATTTGTGACTTTTCCAGTTCTCTTCTTTTAGTTGACTTCTAGTTTCATAATTTGGTGGTCAGAAAAGATGCTTGATATTATTTCAATCTTCTCAAATTTATTGAGACTGCTTTTGTGGCCTAATGTGTGATCCATCCTGGAGAATGTTCCATGTGCATTTGAAAGAATGTGTATTCTGCAGTTTTGGGATGGAATGTTCCATATTTGTCTATTAAGTCCATCTGGTCTAATGCATCATTTAAGATCAATGTTTCCTTTTTGACCTTCTGTTTGGATGATCTATCCATTGGTGTAAGTGGAGTATTAAAGTACCCTACTGTTACAGTGTTATTGTCAATTTCTCCTTTTTTGTCTGTTAATATTTGCTTTATGTGTTTAGGTACTCCTATGTTGGGCACTACATATCTACAAGTGTTACATCCTCTTGTTGGATTGTTCCCTTTATCATTATGTAATGCCCTTCTTTGTCTCTGGTTGCAGTTTTTGTTTTAAAGTCTATTTGTCTAAGTATTGCTACCCCAGCTCTCTTTTCATTTCCATTTTCATGCAATATCTTTTTCCATCTCTTCACTTTCAGTTTGTGAGCCTTGTTAGGTCTGAAGTGTCTCTTGTATGCAGCCTATATGTAGGTCTTGTTTTTTTTTAAAATCCACTTAGACATCCTATGTCTTTTGATTGAAACATTAAGCTCATTTACATTTAAAGTAATTATTGATAATTATGTATTTATTGCCTTTTTATTCTTTTTTTCTGGACATTTTTGTAGTTCTCCTCCACTTCTTTCTTCTTTTCTTGCTCTCTTCCCTTGTGATTTGATGACTTTCTTTAATGCTATGTTTGGATTCTTTTTTCTTTATTTTTTGTGTATTTGTTATAGGCTTTTGGTTTGTGGCTATCATGAGTTCATATATAATAACCTATGTAAATAGCAATCTATATTTAGTTCATGGTCTCTTAAGTTTGACCTCTTACTAAAAGCCCTACACTTGGAAAAACTGAGAACCAATTTCTCATAACAAACTCCTTGATATACATACATATCTCCTATTGGTTCTGTTTCTCTGGAGAACCCTGACTAACATATTGCTCTTGGCATTGTCATCTCATCTGGTGCTTCAGTCTGGAATGCTGATCTAAAATTCTACGTCGTGCCATTTCGGAATTTGTTCCTGAACATTTGCAATTTCTTCCATCTTTTATAAATGAGCTATAAAAGTTTGAGATTACTAGAGGGCAATTTGTGTAACTACATAGGTTTTGTTATGTTCCCTTCCATTTCTTTTTTTTTTTTAAAAGATTTTATTTTTTCCTTTTTCTCCCCGAAGCTCCCCGGTACATAGTTGTATATTCTTCGTTGTGGGTTCTTCTAGTTGTGGCGTGTGGGACGCCGCCTCAGCGTGGTTTGATGAGCAGTGCCATGTCCACGCCCAGGATTCGAACTAACAAAACACTGGGCCGCCTGCAGCGGAGCGCGCAAACTTAACCACTTGTCCACGGGGCCAGCCCCTCCCTTCCATTTCTTCATACTTTGTGTTGATACTGGGAGGACTTATTTTTGGATTCCCTCATTCCTCTCAAGCCATTTCCTTTTTTTAGAATCTCCAGATACGGAAATGTGCCTACTGTTATCTAAAGTCAAGATGTCAATGCTCAGAATTCCTTTGCTTGGCTTTTAAGATATCATTGCGTTTCACCTTTCCAAACAGTTCTTGGTGTTCAAAATTGAGTTAGAATAACAATTCTTTGCATTCTTTTCTCTACTGAATGTGGGATATAATTAACTTCAAGGCAGGTCAAGATTTATAAACTGCACTTTGTTTGTTTCTTCTTGGTCAAATGAGATCCTCAGCAGACGTTTTCCTATTTCACCAACTCCTATTTATTTTGGAAGGGAGGCATATGTTTTTTCTCCTCCTTTACTTGAATCTTCCTGCTTTATAAAATCTCCTCTTTTTCATTCTCTATTGTGTTACTTTTGAGGTCTTTGTTTCTTAATAATGCAAAGTTCACCTTTTTGTTAAAAAAGAAGAAACAATAGTTATAAAATGCACAGGGGAAATGAAAAATAAATCAGGAGAAAATTTTGATGCCACTTTCCTTCAACTTGTCAAAATGACATATTTGTATTCTACTTCATATGAGTTTTTTTTAAAGGTCTTTAGTGCCTAAATAGCAAGAATTATTTCTTTTGAGAAACTTTTATCCACTACTAACATATCTCATATCCTTAAATAAATATTTTTCGTTGGTGGCATTAAATGAAAATGAAAATAATGTGTCCTCATCCTCAGCGATCTTTCTGAGGTAACACAAGATCCACCTTGGTGAGTGGTTGAGTGACATTCCTGATTACATGGTGCCTGGTTCCAGAATGACGATTTATCAGAGTACAACTTTTTTTTTCTTTTTTCCTGAGGAAGATTCACCCTGAGCTAACGTTGTGCCAATTTTCCTCTAATTTGTATGTGGGCTGCTGCCACAGCATGGCCACTGACAGGTAGTGTAGGTCTATGCCCAGGAACTGAACCCAGGCTGCAGAAGTAGATTGTGCTGAACTTAACCACTAGGACATGGGGCCAGCCTTCTTTTTTTTTTAATTTTAAAATTTATTTTTAACTTACATAAAATACAATTAACTGTTTTTGATATATAGTTCTTTGTGATTTGAATGTATAACTATGTACCCACCATCACAATCAAGATACAGAACTGTTGCATCATCCACCCAAAAATTTCCTCCATGTGCCACTTTAGTAGTCAACCCTTCTCCAACTCCATCTCCCAGTAACTACTATTCTGCTTTCCATCCTTAAAGATTTGCCTTTTCTAGAATGCCATATCACTGGTGTCATACACACACAGCATTTTGCATCTGGCTTCTTTCACTTACCATAATTTACATTCGAAATTCATCTATGTCATTACATGTAGTGTAGTTGGTTCCTTTTTCTTGCTGAGCATTATTCCATTGTCTGGATATACTACAGTATGTTTAACCATTCCCCAGTGAAGGGACATTTGAGATTTTTACAATTTCTGGCTATTACAAAGAAAATTGCTATAAATATTTTTGTATAAGTTTTAGGGGAACACAGGTTTTCATTCACTTGGGTAAATACCTAGGAGTGGGACTGCTGAGTAATTAGTTTCCTGTGGCTGCCATAACAGATTACCACAAACTTGGTGTCTTAAAACAACAGAAATTTATTCTCTCACAGTTGTGAAGGCCAGAAGTCCAAAATCAAGGTGTCGGCAAGGCCACACAGGGAAGAATTTGTTCCTTGCGTCTTCTAGTTTCTGGTGGTTGCCAGCTTCCTTGGTTTGTGACCACATCACTCCAATCTCTACCTCTGTCTTCACATTGCTCTCTCCTCTGTCTGTCTTCTCTGCATGATCACATTCCAGCATATGGGCTCCACTTATGACTCCAGCTGACAAAGAAACACGTTTAGTCAGAGTGCACACAGCTCCCCTCTGATGCTCATTGATGAGGTTAAGGGTGTTTCGGGAAGCCAGGTGTCACACCAGGAAACATATTATTTTCCTTATGACTATTTCTTGAATTCTGTTACTTCCTTCTGGGTTCACTTTTTTCCTTGCTTGAGTACACTGAACCAGTCAGAGTTCTTGGTTGCAAACAGCAGAAACTAATTCTGGTTAACTTAAGCAGAAGAAGACTTTTTGTAAGGTTAGTGAGTAGCTTGCATTGTCAATGGAAAGTGTCTATTCCCGGGCTTAGAAAATGTGTAGTCACCAAGGGAACCTACTTATGACACTGTTGCCCCTGAGCTCCTGCTCTGTGTCCCAGGATTGTTGGCTCTACCACCCCTGTCAGGAATAATCTCTGCCTCATCATCTTTACATTATATCTCAAGATTCAAATCAGAGGTGGGAACATCAATTGGCTAAGTCAGGACACATGGTCATGCCTTAGCTGGGAAGATATTGTAACTGTCTGTTCACGCTGCTCTGCTGGGACCATCTCATTCTTATGAATTTGGTTTTCTCCAAAATAGGATGTATGTTTAAATTCTGGCTAGCCAAAACAAAACAAAAATCACAAATGTTTGCTCCACTTACTACATGGTTCTTTTAGTCATTTTTTTTTCAGTAAGGATGGCTGACTGTTACTTTTCTACTTCTAGTACCACAGAGGATGAATTTATCTTAATATTTTTAACCTCTATCACTGCCATGGTTTGGAACTGAGGAGGAAACGCAGAACTTGAACTCACAGCATTATCTTGATCAGAATTTCTCACACTGCCCAGATTTTTTAGCTAATGTCCACCACTCTGAGCACCCTTGTTTACTGTATCAAAAATGTCATAGCCTAAATTACTCTATAATTTTTAAAAATAAATTTAAAAAAAAACCAGACCAATGGTAAAGATATTTTTAAGCATCTCCACTTAGCATGTGGCTCTATAACAGGATGAAAACCTTGCCTGTGTCCTCGTATTCCCTTCACTGCCTCCTCTTTCGTGCTTCCTTGGTTGGCATGCTACCTGCACCATTTGCCCTTCTACTTTTGGACTTTGTTAAAACTTTACACAGGAGAGTGCAGCATTTGCCTTTCTGAGTGGCCGCCAATGGGCCAGATGATGCTATCTGGGCACATGAGGGAGTTAGCTTCCCTTGAGGTGAATGCTGGCAAGGGGGAACTGAGAGGTGAGTGGAAGCTGGGCACATGCATTCCCCTTCTTTCTCTCTGCTGTGGTCTGTTCTGAGCTGCAGTTCCTCTTTGCAACACTTCTGGAAAATCACGTGTGATGAGTAAACATACTACTTAGCAACCTGCTGTTTTTTGTTGTCACTGAATGAAAAACAGTAGCTCAAGCAGTAACACTAGCACATCCCGTTACACTGCACCACAACTCTGCTTGCCTCCCTTCTCATTTTACTTCACCCTCACTGCCCTGGGCTTGCGTTTCCCAAATAAAGTATTGCACCTTAATCCTTGCCTCAGGCTCCTTTTGTAGAAGATCTGGGCTAAAAGAAAGACACGGATTTTAAGTTAACAACTCTCAGATGACTTACTCTGTCCACAGCTACCGAACGTGACTGGTGTAAGGCTCATTTCCATATCTATTCTGTTTTAGAAATCCAGGGAAGGGGTGGGGAATTTTTGTTAACTCCTTAGATTCCAAACAAATCCAATCATATAGAGCATATAGTTTTGATGCTATAAATGTATAAATCTGAGCGGCAATGATTTATACAGCTACACTTCCAGTACAAAGGTCAGAGGCAGAGAGAAAGTTGGGATTTTAGTAATATTAAACAGATCAAGAATACTATCAGTGGCTATTAACTGGCTGGAATAGGGACAGGCAGCCCGATGTGGACACCAGCAATGAGAGACCCAAGAAGACTTGTGCTTTTCCAATCCTCCTCACGTTTCTGTCGGAAAACTGAAGCAGGTCAGCCAACTCACAGGGCTACACAAACGGTACCTTCTATACATGTGTAGAATAATCATCTCTAGTCATCGCTCGTCATTTGTACAATAATTGTGTATTCTGTTAATAATTTTATCATTCTAGCAATTCGTGATTTATTTTAAAATTGTAACCTGAAGTATTAAATGAGGAATAATAGATCTTTAGAGAAATCATTTAGCTCTGTTCACAACAGCAGAATTTATAGGCATTCCTCATTGAAAACACATCCATTCTTATAAAATTAAGACAACTCCAGCTCTTCTAAGCTTCCATATCTCTAAACTCTTCTTGCACTTTTAACCACTGTCACATAATTCAATTCAACATTGTGCCGGCTCGTCCTGCTCGCTCTTTGTGGTCTTATTTTGGTCTTAGCTTCCTAAGTGGGAGGTAAACCTCTTCAGGGCTGTGACTCGACCTTTCTGGTTGCTGTGTGTCCTTCAGGGCACGGAGCTGTGCTGGGCACATAACGGAGGCTTTACAACTACCTGCTAAGGGAAAGTTAGACAACAAATACGCAAGCACTCAGGCGCTACAGAATGTGAAACCTCAATACACGGGTTAAGACTAGTTTGTTGGCATGTGACAGAAAACCCCCAATAACAGTGGCTTCAAAACATTATAAGTTTATCTTTCTTTCACTAAAAAGAAATCCATGCCCCAGACCCCTCGATCATTATCTCCTCTGCCCCCTGAGTCGGGTCAAAGTCCAGCCTCGTATTGCCATCTAGGCCACAGGAAGGAGGGTGGGCAGAAGATGGCTCTGTCCCTTCTCTTCAAATATTTCCCAGAATTTTTCATGTAGTACTTTAGCTTACATCTCAATGGCCAACACTTACGCATATGACTACATCTAACTGCAAGAGATGCTGGCGGCAGAGGCCCAGCTACACAGTGAGCCTCCTATTCCTGCAGAAGAGGAAAGGACGCTGCCTGCAAGAGCACCCCGTCCACAGCACCTTGAGGAAATCGTGAGGCGAATGCAAGGCATGTCACAGCGGACTTGCAGCCTTGGTCCACTTCTCCTGGCAGATACTGAGCTTCAAGGAGGAGGGCCCACAGGTGGGAGACTTTGAGGAAGGGCACCTCCAGAAATGAGGAATTTCACTTGCTCTGGGGAAAAGTGATAAACTAGGGCACGTGATCTGGTGCAACTCTACCTGGGTTCAACTGAACAAGAGGGGAAATCAAGTCCAGTTCTTAATTCAGGACCAAAGGTCTGAGGGTAGTCAGAGCCAGTTACCAAGAGGCCACTGAGGGATACGGGGTGACTGAGGAAGGTGCTACTGATGGTCCATGGGGACAAAGAGGTAAAGATCAGGCCCTAGAGAGGAGGCACTGTCCTGGGAGCTGGGAACACTCACGGGAGGCCAGAACAGGTCAGGCCATCTTCAGGAATCAAGAAATACACACACACAGCATTAGACAGTTTAGATTCCACTCCCTCCTTCCCGAGATGTTCGTAAATTTTATGATGGAGGTTTAATGGGAAAATAGAAGTCTCTAGGGAAGGGGTTTTTTATTTTTGGTTAGAACAATTTTTCCTGTTTACATCATATTTAACAGATTTCTAGAATACAAAAGTAAAGCATGCTCTTTGTAATGAGTGAACTTGTCAAAGGTATATAAAGTGAAAAAAATGGACTATCCTCCTCGCGTCTTCTCCTCTGTGAGCCTCTGAGGTGTGCAGTGTCAGCCTCCTGGTGTGCAATGAACACCTCCCCCTCCTTCCTCATGCATGCGCAAAAGGTCAAATGTACATACATGTAGACGGGAATGTTGTCCTCTGGTTTGTGTGTGTGAGTGTGTGTGTGTGTTTTATTTTGCAAAAATAGGATCTGATCATAAACATTACTTTATTATTATTATTATTTTTTTATGATGAGGAAGATTGGCCCTGAGTGATCATCTGTTGCCCATCTTCCTCTTTTTCCTTGGGGAAGATTGTCCCTGAGCTAACATCTGTGCCAGTCATCCTCTATTCTATATGTGGGATGCACAGCACGGCTTGGTGAGCAGTGTGTAGGTCTGTGCCCGGGATCTGAAGCAGTGAACCCCGGGCCACTAAAGTGGAGTGCACAAACTTAACCACTATGCCACTGGGCTGGCCCCTATACACATTATCTTGAAACCTGTTTTAAGAAGGAAAAAACCCATCTTGAACACCCCTCCAAATGAATATAGACATAACTCATCCTTTTTCATAGATGTGTATTATTCCATAACATATATACCTGTTAATTTATTAAACCATCTTTTTACAGGTGGACATTCAGGAACTCATTCAGTAGTCAACTATGTTAGAGTATCTCTTCTCTACAAAAGAGGCTTGCAGATAAACTCCACGCACTAAGTGTGGCAACCTGAGAAACATCAACATTCCTCATGCCTCCCCTAGCTGGGGAGTCATAGTATCCAGGATCCCGTTGAGGACCTGAGAAGAGGAAAACACCATCAAGCCTTCAGAGGGTAAGAATTAATTATGTGATGGAGCATAACTATTTGAAAACTTTGAACTACAAGAACTTCGCCAACATGCCAAAGAGGACAAATGCATTGCTCAAGGAGACGTCCCTCTTCCCAGGGAACTAAGGTTAAGTTAATTAAGACGACAATTTTGTGTTTTTGGTCTGCATAGAAATCTTTGTGTTGTTAGTTAAGAGGAGAAAAGTCATTTAAAAGTGATACCTCCAGGATAGAGATTAAGCAGCTCCATTAAAAATTACTAGTCATCTAATCTATAACTAACGAGACATGACAAGCCCTGTCACAGCATAAGTCTCTTTGTCATGGATCCCCCACAGCTCGGCCGGTGCTACAGGCATGTCATGCTCCTGTCCCAATAAGACTCATTCATAACTGTCTCCTTCAGTTCAGTTGGCACACCACTTCCCTCAGAGTGCCAGGCCCATTTCTAAGGCCTGGGGAATCTTCTCTAGTAACCTGACAGTGTTTGTAAGGCTTAATTTTGAACATTGTAAATAAATGAGCATCCTTATTTAATAACAGCCGACACCTGCTCGAGCACTTCTCATCAGCCAGGTGCTGTTCAAAGCACTTTACTCGTCTTACTTTTAAAAATCCTCACAGCAACCTTTCGAAGCAGGCACAGGCTACTCCACCAGCACATGTGTTTCCTCAATGCGTATCAGCTCACATGCAATCTGCAAGCAGAGGAACGGTGTCCATATAACAGGAAGGCATCATGGTTCATATGTGGTCTCCCCACTCCTTGTTAATATTTTAAGTTGATCAGGGGCAAGATTTTTCGTGAATAAAAAGAAGCCTGAGCAATACACAAAGAACTTAAGAAAAAGGCTGAAATTCTGCAGAAGTGCTTTCTTCAATGCAAGTGTCTTCTTTAGTGGATTCAAGAACTGCCATTCTTTCCACAAAGTTAAGATATCTGGGGAAGCTGTGTGCTGATGAAGAGGCTTTGAGTGTTCTCCATGAGCTATATTTTTTCATTGATGTATAAGATTACTCCTGTATCTGCATTATAGTTTTAATTTTAACAGGTGTCTATGACAAGCAAGTGCCTTCAAGGACTTACCTCTTGAAAGTGGAAGCACAGGCTCTGGGCTGCAAGATAGATGGACTATTGTTCTAGGTGGCCCTGCCGGAAGCTGGACCCCAACCTGCGAACCAACTGTCAAAATGTGGTTTATAAAGCAGAAAGTATCCACTTATGATAAGGTCTCTGCTTTTCAAGTAGCTGTAAATGCTAGGATCCCCTTCTTATTCAAATACTTTGCAAAACCAGTCAAAACATAACTTTACAATGAAAGAATCTACCAAGAAGTGGAATTTGTAATCATTAAAGGACACTTTTCAAAAAATAGTTCAGTAACCCAAGTCACATCTTTATTTTGTACAGACATACCTCGGAGATTTTGTGGGTTTGGTTCTAGTCCACTGTAATAAAGTGAGTCACATGAAGTTTTTGGTTTCCTAGTGAATATAAAAGTTGTGTTTACTTGATACTGTAGTCTATTAAGTATGCAACAGCATTATATCTAAAAAGCAATGTATATACCTTAATTAAAAAATACTTTAATGCTAAAAAACGCTAACTATAATCTGAGCCTTCACTGGGTTGTAATCTTTTTTGCTGGCGGAGGGTCTTGCGTCGACGTTGTTGGCTACTGACTGATCAGGGTGGTGTTGCTGAAGGTTGAGGTGGCTGTGGCAATTTCTTAAAATAAGATGGCAAGGAAGTTTGCCATATCAATCAACTTCCTTTCATGAACGATTTCTCTGTAGCGTGTGATGTTCTTTGAGAGCATTTCACCCACAGTAGAACTTCTTTCAAAATTGGAGTCAATCCTCTCAAACCCTACCCCTGCTTTATCAACCAAGTTTATGTAAAATCCTAAATCCTTTGTTGTCATTTTCACAATCTTCACAACATCTTCCCCAAGAGTAGATTCCATCTAAAGAAACCACTTTCTTTGCTCATGCATAAGAAGTATCTCCTTATCTGTTAAAGTTGATAATGAGACTCCAACAATTTAGTCACATCTTCAGGCTCCACTTCTAATTCTAGTTGTTTGGCTATTTCCACCCCATCTTCAGTTACTTCTTCCACTGAAGTCTTGAGTCCCTCAAAGTCATCATAAGGGTTGGACCCAACTTCCTGCAAACTCCTGTTAATGTTGATGTTTTGACCTCTTCCCATGAATCGTGAATGTCCTTAATGGCATCCAGAATGGTGAATCCTTTCCAGAAGGTTTTCAATTTACTTTGACCGGATCTGTCAGAGGAATCACTATCTACAGCAGCTATAGCCTTATGAAATGTATTTCTTAAAGAATAAGACTTGAGGGGTCAGCCCCATGGCTGAGTGGTTAAGTTCACGCACTCTGCTTCGGCGGCCCAGGGTTTCGCTGGTCGGATCCTGGGTGTGGACATGGCACCACTGGTCAGGCCATGCTGAGGTGGCATCCACATGCCACAACTAGAAGGACCCACAACTAGAATGTACAACTATGTACTGGGGGGACTTGAGGAGAAAAATCAGGAAGAAAAAAAAGGAGATTGGCAACAGTTGTTAGCTCAGGTGCCAATCTTTATAAAAAAAAATCTGGGTCTTAAAATCAGTCGAATATGGTATTGTAAAATGATAATAATAAGACTTGGAAGTAAAAACTACTCCTTGATCCATGGGCTGCAGAATGGGTGTTGTGTTAGCAGGCATGAAAACAACATTAATCTTGTACGTCTCCATCAGAGCTCTTGGGTGACCAGGTGTCTTGTCAATAAGCAGTAATATTTTGAAAGGAATCTTTGTTTCAGAGCAGTAGGTCTCAACAGTGGGCTTGAAATACTCAGTGAACAATGTTGTAAACAGATCTGCTGTCACCCAGGCTTTGCTTCTCCATTTTTAGAGCACAGGCAGGTTAGACTTCGCATAATTCTTAAGGGCCCTAGGATTTTCAGGATGGTAAATGAGCATTCAACTTAACCTCACCAGCTGCCTGACCTCCTAACAAGAGAGTCAGCCTGTCCTTTGAAGCTTTGAAGCCAGGCGTTGACTTCTCCATAGCTAATGAAAGTCCCAGATGATGTCTTCTTCCAAAATAAAGTTGTTTCATCTACATTGAAAATCTGCTGTTTAGTGTAGGACCTTCATTAATTATCTTAGCTAGATCTTCTGGAGAACTTGGGGCAGCTTCCAAATCAGCACTTGCTGGTCACCTTGCAATTTTATGTTACGGAGACGGCCTCTTTCCTTAAACCTCACGAACCGACCTCTGCTAGCTTCAACTTTTCCTCTGCAGTTTCCTCCTCACCTCCCTCAGCCTTCACAGAATTGAATAGAGTTAGGGTCTTGCTCTGGATTAGGCTTTGGCTCAAGGGAATATTGTGGTTCGTTTGGCCTTCTATCCAGACCACTAAAACTTTTCTCCATATCAGCAATAAGGCTGTTTCACTTTCCTATCAATCATGTGTTCTTGGAATAGCACTTTTAATTTCCTTCAAGAACTTTTCCTTTGCATTCAAAACTTGACTGTTTGGCACAAGAGGCCTAGCTTTTGGCCTGTCTCAGCTTTCGACATGGCTTCCTCACTAAGTTTAATCATTTCCAGCTTTTTTTTTTCTTTTTTTATAAGCACTCGTAGTCTCTCTCATAAACTGTTACATAGTAGGTGCTCAGTAGAGAGCAATCACTAGAATCTGTTGCATCAACAACCCTCTTCATTTCCTGGTGGAATGTCTTTTTTTTTTTTTTTTAAGGTTGGCACCTGGGCTAACAACTGTTGCCAATCTTTTTTTTTTTTCTCTTTTCCGCTTTATTTCCCAACCCCCGCCCCCACCCCCCCACACCCCCCACCGTACATAGTTTCATATCTTAGTTGCAGGTCCTTCTAGTTGTGGGAGGTGGGACGCCGCCTCAGTGTGGCCTGACCAGCGGTGCCATGTCCGCGCCCAGGATCCGAACCCAGGGCCGCCGCAGCGGAGCACACGAACTCGGCCACGGAGCCGGCCCCTCCAGCTTTTGATTAAAAGTGAGAGATGTGCAACTCTTCCTTTTACTTGAACACTGAGAGGGGATTGTGAGGTTATTAATTGGTCTAATTTTAATATTGCTGTGTCTCAGGGAATAGGGACGCCCGACGAGAGGGAGAGAGATGGCGGAACGGCTGGTTGGCGCAGCAGTCAGAACACACACAACATTTATTGATCAAGATCGCCATCTTATATGGGCGCAGTCCATGGTGCCCCAAAACAATTACGATAGTAACATCAAAGATCACTGATCGCAGATCAGCATAACAAGTGTAATAATGAAGAAGTTTGAAATACGGCGAGAATTACCAAAATGTGACACAGAGACATGAAATAGGCAAATGCTGTTGGAAAAACAGCACCAACAGGCTTGCTCAATTCAGGGTTGCTACAAATCTTCAATCTGTGAAAAACGCCTATCTGCAAAGCACAATAGCATGAGGTATGCTTATGTGTTAAAAATGGAAAAAAACAAATTTACCCTCATTCAATTTATAATTTAAAAAATCAAAATATTCAATTAAAACTAAAGGAAAATATGCAAGAAAATAGAAGAATATAGGACCCCCATGTTTAGGTGGTAGATTATGTGCTTCTGCCTTTAGATAAAGGCCCGTGTTATTAACAAGATTCACAAGTAAGCCTGCCTCTTACTACTCGCCCTTTCTCCCTTCTCCCACCACTTGGTTTTAGCCATACAGGATTTTTTTCTTTTAGTTTCTGTGCACCTTGCCCCGACTTTTCTTCTGCTTAGCTGCGCAATCCCTTCAACTCCTCCAGGTTTCCTTGGCTAATTCTTGTTCAGCAAAATGTCATGTCCGTGATGTTCTTCTCTGTCCCCCTGAAGCTTGGGTGCCTTAGATTTCCTTTCTATCTCATTCGTCACACTTGTGATTCCTTAACATACGTTATCTGCCAGAAGCATAACCGTGGTTAAGAGCTTGGGTTCCAGAGACAGCCAAACTGGGTTTGAATGTCGTCTTTTCCCCTTCTCAGCTATAGCAGCTTGGGCAACTTCCATCACCTCTTTAAGAAAAAACAGATGTAACTCACTTGGGCACAGTGCTGCCATATACACTGGACACATGTCATATATGGTTAATATTAGTCAGCAATGGTTTCTATCACTGACTGTTGTGTCCCTGGTTCTTTCCAGAATACTTGCCATGTTATAAATAGTTATTGAACAAGTGAACAAATAAAATGCATGGAAAAGATTAAAACATTTTCTTGTGAGAAAAATCATTTGACTGAGTTTATATAAAAAAAGCAATTTTATTGATTTATAAAAATGCACCAATGTTTTTAAATCCCAAGCAACAAGTTCTACTAGCCAGGAAATTAGAATCAGTTCAAAAATGTTTCTCTACTGATAAATCAAAATAGCTTGATTCCCCTAAAGATCAATGTTCAAGACTACACTGAGCATAGAATGCAGACATAACAAAGAGATTCTCTCTGTAAAATGTATTGAGTTTTCTGCAAATTGAATCTAGGAATTGTTCATTTTTATTGATTGGTACTGCCGTCATGAAATGCTATTAAGAAATATCTTTTAAAAGTTCCAGAATACAATCAAACAGATTTTGTGAAATCTGTGTGGAATAACTTTTGGAAATGAACAGTTGTATTTCATGTGTGTTTAAGACTGAAAAGGAATAATTGGCCTTAAATGTAGGCAAGCATGGCATTGATTAGGTTTCTTGAGCCTCGAGGTGATAAAGGACTATAATCGGCTAGACAGGGAGATTGTGAATCCCAGAAAGTGTTAAAAAAAAAAAAGATAATACCACATGAAGGACACAATCCATCCACTTTTTCCTGGAAAAATTTTATTTTTCCTCATCCACTGAGCCATATTATTTGAGCATGTATTCTCTCATCTCCCTTTCCTACTTAGGAACTCTGAGGAGGTTGTTAGCGTTTATGAAAAAGATGGGTTGCAAGGTTCTTTATGCACTTCACACTGCCATGCCCATCACCACTTCGTGGCCACTATTTGCCCGTTTTAACCAAACCAAACAAAAACCTCTTTTCAGGTTCCTATCTTCTGCCTACAGTATCATTTTTGTGTGTTTGCTGGTGGTGTCTACCCATCTCCAGATGTAGTTTACAATCTCCTCCCGCAAACCTCCCCCAAGTGTGACCCTGGATCCCCTACAATGTCTGTGTGAATGCATCATCTAACACTCTAACTTGCAGCTGGCCTTGGCACTGGAGGTCCACTGTCCATCAGCCATTCCTGTTTCTTTCCTGTTGCAGAGCCACACTTTGGTTTGGGTGACCACCCTTCCCCACATGGCGCCCAGAGAGTTGCTGGATAGTCTGGGAATCCCCGGGACCCTGCTGGGGATTTGTTCAGGGGTTGGCTCTTGACTCAGTTTGAGCCAAAGACCCACGGAGGTAACCATGTTGGGGCTTCTAGGAAACATTTTCCTCACTGATTAAACGTGATAAATATCAAAAGAAGCAGCTCCCCGTCTCCCTTGCCCATTGTTACGTCTGGAACACAACACAGGAACCACAGCCTCTGTCCTGCAAATGTAGAGGGGCTAAACTCACAGGCTGAGGATGGCAGAGTGAAAAACGTACAAAAACAAAAACAAATGGTTAAATGCTAAATGAGCTAAGCCTGGATCCGTCCTACCTCGGGGTAAAAGAAAAAAATATTCCTGTTGTAAGACAGTTGAACCAGGAATTTCTTTTTTTTTATTGTGGTACTTTTTATCCTGATATTTCCTCATAACTAGGTTTAGGCTATGCATTTTTGCAGGAGTACTGCTGAAATGAAGTGCTGTTGTGTTCTTCTCAGTGTGGCTATCAAGAGGCACAAGGGGTCCACTGCACCCAGTACCAGTGAGGTTCATTTTGGTCACTTGGTTAAGGTGGTGTCTGCCTGGTTTCTCCGCTCTCAAGTCACTGTTTTCCTTTTATAACTAATCAGTATCTTGTTGGGAGCTGCTTTGACTCTGTAAGTTTCCTGTTCTTCATTAAACTTTTACCTACTAGTACTATTATCCATCGATGCATCAATCACTTATTATTGTGATGGTTGCCAAATGGTGTGTTCTGTGACTTTTAAAAAGATTATGGGGGGGCCGGCTCCGTGGCCGAGTGGTTAAGTTTGCGCGCTCTGCCGCCGCGGCCCAGGGTTCGGATCCTGGGCGCGGACATGGCACCGCTCACCAGGCCACATTGAGGCGGCATCCCACATCCCACAACTAGAAGGACCTGGAACTAAGATATACAACTATGTACAGGGGGGGTTTGGGGAGATAAAAGCAGAAAAAAAAAAAAAAAAAGATTGGCAACAGTTGTTAGCCCAGGTGCCAATCTTTAAAAAAAAAAAAAAAAAAAGATTATGGAGGCCGGCCCTGTGGCCGAGTGGTTGGGTCCGCACATTCTGCTTCGGCAGCTCAGGGTTCGGATCCTGGGAGCAGACATGGCACCGCTCATTAGGCCATGTTGAGGCAGCAGCCCACATGCCACAACTAGAAGGACACACAACTAAAATACATACAACTATGTACTGAAGGTATTTGGGGAGGAAAAAGCAGGAAAAAAAAAAGGAAGATTGGCAACAGTTGTTAGCTCAGGTGCCAATCCTTAGAAAAAAAGATCCTTAGAAAAAATAAAATCCTTAGAAAAAATAAAATAAAAAGATTATGGTAAAATATGCATAACATAAAATGTTCCGTTTTAACTTTTCTTGAGTATACAATTCAGTGTCATTAAGTACATTCACATAGTCGTGCAACCATCACCACCATCCATCTCGAGACCTTTTTCATCATCCCAAACTGAATCTCCTTACCCAGTACAAACTCCCCATTCCCGCCTCCCGCAGCCCCTGGTAATCACTGTTCTACATTCTGTCTCTATGAGTTTGACTATCATAGGTATCACATATAAGTGAAATCATGCAATATTTGTCCTCTCCAAGTTATTTCATTTAACATAATGTCTTCAAGTTTCATCCATGTTGCAGCATATATTAGAATTTCTTTCCTTTTGAAGGCTGTATAATATTTTGCTGTGTGTGTATACTGCATTTTTTTATCCATTCATTCTTCTATTGACATCTGAGTTGTTTCCATCTTTTGGTTATTGTGAATAATGCTGCTATGAACATTGATGTACAAATATCTATATTTGAATAGATATTCCTGCTTTTACTGCCTTTGGGTATATACCTGTAAGTGAAATTGCCATATCATATGATGATTCAGTGTTTAATTTTTTGAGGAACCACCATAATGTTTTTCATAGTGCCTGTCCTATTTTACTTTCCCACTAGCAATGCAGAGGGTATCATTTTCTCCATATCCTTGCCAATAATTATTTTCTATTTTTTTGATAGTAGCCATGCTAATGGGTATGAAGCGGTGTCCACTGTGGTTTGGACTTGCATTTCCAGAATGATTAGTGATGTTGAGCATCTTTTCATGTGCTTCTTTGGAGAAATGTCTATCAAGTCTTTTATCCATTTTTGAATTGGTTTGTTTATTTTTTGTTGTTGATTTTTAGGAGTTTTTTAAATATATTCTAGATGTTAACCTTTTATCAGATATGTGATTTGCAAAGATTTCCTCCCTTTCTGTGGCTTGCCTCTTCACTCTCTTGATAGTGTCCTTTAGTGAACAAAAGTTTTTAGTTTTGAAGAAGCCCAATTTATCTGTTTTTTCTTTTGTTGCCTGTACTTTTGGTGTCATAGCCAAACAGTCATTGACAAATCCAATGTCCAGGTGAAGTTTTACCCTATGTTTTCTTCTAAAGGTTTTATAGTTTTAGTTTTTCCCTTTAGGTCTTTAATACATTTTGAGTTAATTTTTGCATGTGGTATAAGGCACAGGTTGAACTTGATTCTTTTGCATGTGGATATCCAGTTTTCCCAGCACTGTTTGTTGAAAAGATTAGGATTTTCTTTTAGATGGAGCTGAAAACATGTTAGCTCTGAGACTCCCAGGTCTTTCTCAGGTCATGGTACCCTTAGTGCCTCAATAAATTTTTCATGGTACACCTAGGCCAAAAGAAATACCTGACAATTCCATTTATTAAATAGTTAGGTCAAAACAACTTAATATATATTAATACCCGAACAACTTAGCCATTTGAAAAATACTACACACAAGTTGAAAGAAAAAATACTATTTTAATTTTATTTTTAAATAACACAATTACTTATTGTTGGGGTGTGTGTGCTTGTTGGTGATGCACAACATCTCAGACCTTGGAGTCAGACTAAATACTGCTGCCCTCCTTTCCTGTTCACATTGGTTTTTGTGTAGTGTCTGCTTTCTATCTCAGCTATTGTGGAAAGCTCAGTTTTCCAAAGACATAATGTCGTTAAAGATAAGTAGTGTGATCTAATGTTGAAACAGTGATCTTTTTTGGGCGGGGGGAGATTAGCCCTGAGCTAACATCTGTCACCAATCCTCCTCCTTTTGCTGAGGAGGACTGGCCCTGAGCTAACATCCGTGCCCATCTTCCTCTACTTTGTATGTGGGAGCCTGCCTTAGCATAGCTTGACAAGTGGTGAGCAGATCTGCACCCGGGATCCGAACTGGTGAACCCCGGGCCACCAAAGCGGAACATGCAAATTTAACTGCTGTGCCACTATGCTGGCTCTGGAAACTGAACTATTTTAAGCTAGTAATTCACAAGGTATCTGAAAGATGCTTTGTGTCACTGTCCTTGCCTCGCATGGCGCCCCATGAGTTCGCTGTAGCATCTCAGCACTTGGTGTAGTTTGGAGATGCTGTCTTAGCTGAGACAACTTCTTTAACTTTGAAGAACTGCGCCCTTTCCTCAGCCACCCTCTAATGACTGCACTTGTTCTTGCCATATCCTGGAACATCTTTACGTTTTACTCTTCTATTCCCCCGTTTCACGCCTTGGTCATACCCTCCTGTCATCCATCACACACTCCTCCTAATTCCTACTTTCACTTCGTGAAAATCTCAAGGTTCTTCACTTTTCCATTTTCTGCCAGTCTATCAGCTTCTTTCTGTTTAAGCATTTCCCTGGCTAGCCAATCCTTCAATTTCTCTGTTTATGTCCCCAGCCTGCTGAACACTAAAAATTCCTTGTAAATTGGGATCCGTAGCCTCTAAAATCATTGAGACCCTAAATATTGCCTGGCAGTCCTTTATATAAGTTCTTAGTGGCTATCCCAAAATGATTCCAAACTCCCCCGCTCCCACCCCCCATTTCTCAAAATTCCTACTACGCTACCTTCGGCCTCATAATTACAGCTCCATGAACTTTACTAAGAAAATAAAAATCCTAATCCCCATGCTAGAACTCATTCAACTTGCTACCCCACCCCCCACAAACATCTCTGTGTCTACTGAGACATCTTCCTCCCATTGTAGTTCGGTAGAGGAGGGTCCCTTTCTTCTATCATGGAAACCCCGCCACCTCTGCTTAGACGCTCCATCTGTCCCTGCAGGTACGCGCTCCACTCTGCCCTACCTGACCCCTGCTCTGGGAAGCCATTCCCTTGCCCTCTTGTTTCTGGTGGACTTTTGGCCAATAAACGCATTGGCAGGAGATTGGGGAGTGGGAGGAGAGGAAGGTCGGCTGATTCAGGCCCCTGGCCCCCTCCACGCCCAGCCTTGAGATGCCAGTGGCTGCACATCTCTGTCAGGCCACAGCTCCTGCTACAGCCCTCTCTCAGAGCTGGGACACTTTCTCCTCTGGCCCCTTCAGGTCACAGGCTGCAGTGGCTTTTGCTACTAGCTCAGAAGGGATCTACTCTTCTCCTTTGGTTACTTTAGGTAACCGGCCCACACCGTGATAAATAGACCCTTTATTAGTCTCTGTTTGAGCGTACCATCTGTTTCCTATCGGGACCCTGATGGGATACAGACGGACCCTCTATACTTCTTTGTGGCATCTCTTTCCAGAAAATGCATTCTCTGGCTAATGGTAATGCTGATGATAAACTGACAATAATAATATAGCAACAACCATGACTTATTGAGTAGTTTTGACATTCTAGCCACCTGACAACAGTTTAACACGTGTGATCTTATTTAATCCTCACATTGAAACTGCTGTGATCTGTTCACAGTCCCATTTTACGGATGAGAGACCTGGGATTTACAGAGGACAAACAATTTTCCCCGGGTCAGTCACACACTGGGAAGTGGCAGAGCTGGAATCTGAGCCCAGGACCGGAGAGACTCACCTGTTAGATATCTGACCACAAGGACACATTTCCTATCAGTCCAGATGGGCTGATCATGACCTCCCCAAAACAAAGAGAGACCAGGAAAAGGTCCTGTATGGTTGGTAGTGTCACAATGGTGAGTTCTATTATTTTCAGGTTTTAAATTTGGTACTTGAGTCCCGGGATTTAAGAAGAATGTGAACCAGCCAGATCTGGAGTTGCAGCTTGTTCTGTCAAAGTTCTCCTGCAGAGCTGGAGTGCAGTGGGGACAAAACGTTTGCGGCAGTGAGCAGGGAAGAGCGGAAGGCCTCATGGCGTGAAATCAGTCTAAAGCCATGCCTCTTGCTGCTCCTTCTGGTGGTGGGAGGAGCGCCTGCACACCACTGAGAATTCACATTTATTGTACGCCCTGCTCTGCCCTGACACGGAAAAAATTCATGACACTTCCAGTAGAGTGTTTCCCTAACAAAGGGACTAAGTTCTATCAGAAAACATTAGGAAAGTTCTTTAAGAGAACAAGATTGTGCCTTTACCTAGAGATGATTGATGCTCTAAAGTTTCGTTTTGAGCCTCTGCAGAATGCTATCTGTTCTCAGGCAGAAGAACAAACGATGGGGGTGGGAATGTGGTGGTGAGGAAGAATGAAGCAGAAACATTATTTTTTCTTGATTTTCTTTTCAAAATGTTGGGGATAATTTGGTAGGGAAAATATGTAAGTGAAGATAACATAATCCTTATTCTTGCCTTGACCTCTTTAGCCTTGGCCAGCACTTGAACAATGAACATATATCCAGTAATATGATTCAAATAAATCCTTTCTGAGTACTCACCCTTTAAATCCAACGTATTCCTCCTGAATCTTTGCTTAGCTTTCAGACAGAGAGAGCATAGGAGAAGTCCAGACAAATGAGTAATTTAGATTCTTCCACAGAACATCTGCTAAGTTTCCATCTTTTCCTACTCTAGGAAAATGGGCAGACACGGCAGAAAGAGATCTGAGAACTCTAGAGCTGGTTCTGGGGCACTCACTTTGGGTTTCCTCTCCTCTTGCCCTCGTCTGCCCTCTGGCCTGCCACATCAGGGGTACCTCTTGAGCAAAAGGTGGCTGGCTGAAGAGGATGGTCTGCTCAAAGCCTCAGGACCCCCGAAGGCCCAGAATTCCTTTAAGCAGCAGAGTTACCTGGCTTCCTCTTCTACTTTTGTTGGGTCTTCTCTTTCTCTTCTGCACTCTCAACTCTTTGGCTTTTTTGTGTATTTATACCTAAGAGTGAGGGAAGAAAGGAGAAATGAAGCTCTGCCATTGTGGTCTACTGTTTCATTCATTTACCATCTAAAGAGTGAATATGTGTGGTTTGTCATCTTCACCAAACCCAAATCTTTGGATCTTTTGCATACTATGGAGATTCCCCATTTCTTTCACCACGTCCTCCTTAATTTCCTTCCTGAGTGTTCTTGATGGGAACTAACAGGAGCTCGGTTGAATGTAGTATATCGGGGGTGGGAATATCCCATAATTTTGTTTTCAAACTTTTTTCCAAAAAGGACTCAGAGAGCGTTGAGAGATTCTGAAGGAGTTTTTCCCAGGAAATGAGTTTCTAACTTACTCCTTGTCCATTTCATAGCATCTTTTTGATTTTCCTATTAGATCATAGGTGTGTTGCTCTTTTTCTTAGCTTCTTAGACTTCTGAAATTGAAGGAGAGTCTGAAAAAGGGGAAGCCACTCTATTTTGAGTAGCAGCAAGAAGAGGGAAGCCATTTTCTTCATGCCAGAGGGCAGCACTCTGGTGAGTGGCAGCTCTTTTCCTCTCACACTGGTATTCTGGGGGCAGCATGCTCCAGTCGCCTTAAATTATGCACTTTCATTCTAAATAAAATAAACTTCTATCCTGTGTCGCTCTATGGCCAGTGTTGTTACAACCTCTGTTGGAGTAGCTTCTTTTTTTTTTTTAAGGATTTTATTTTTTTCCTTTTTCTCCCCAAAGCCCCCCGGTACATAGTCGTATATTCTTTGTTGTGGGTCCTTCTAGTTGTGGCATGTGGGATGCTGCCTCAGCGTGGTCTGATGAGCAGTGCCATGTCCGCGCCCAGGATTCGAACCAACGAAACACTGGGCCGCCTGCAGCGGAGCGCACGAACTTAACCACTCAGCCACGGGGTCAGCCCCTGGAGTAGCTTCTTGAAGTCTAAATATATTTCAGTATTAGGTTTCTTGGTACAAACACTTCTGATGGCCTCATATTTTTCAGAGACTGTCCTAACTCGAGACACACCAGACTTCTCCTGATAAGTATCTTGTAAAACGTACAATCTTTTGTTAGGAGGTCTTTTTATAGCTCTTCTATCACTTTTACCAGAATGACCTGGGATGTAACTGTTAAAAAGTCAGGTTCCTGGGTCCCACCCCAATCCTACTAAATCAGAATGTCTGGGTTGAAGTCAAGGAGTCTGAATTTCTGACTTGCTCCCCACGTTTGAGAACTTCTGTTCTAAATCACATACAAGCTGATTCCAGAGCAAAAATGTTTCCATCTGGGCCCAGACCATTGTTTCTTGGACATGGTTGCATACTAGAATCACCTGGAATATTTAAAATATAAGACGCCTGGGCCTTTTCCCCAACTAATTAAATCAGAATGTTGCTTTGGGGGCGGTAGGATTTTTTTCAGCTTCCAAGTGTTTCTAATGTGTAACCACAATTGGAACTCCTGGTCTAAACCTAGAGGCCTAAGAACTGCCTTCAGGGTATTGATAAACTCACTGAAATTGCACAATATACAAAAATTGGGGTGCCTGCCGGGCTCATGATGAATTTCCCTTCTCCAAGAAGAGTCTTCCCTCACAGTATGGGGATCCAGCAGCCAGAGCCCATTGATTTGGCTTAGACACACAACCTAAGCCGAGACCTCAGTATCTTTGCCATGGAAGTATTTTTTTTTGTTTTAAAATTTTTTTTGCTTTTATTTTTCCTTTACCAGACTGTTTCTCAAGATAAACATAGTTTTACTTTTTCTTGTAACAAAAATAACACATTAGTAGAAATAAATCCAGACAATACAGAAAAGCGTAAAGTAAAAATGAAAATTACCACCATGCAGAGAGAAATCTTATTAACATTTTGATTCCGTATTTTTTATGTACATATAAAAAATATGATCATGTTACATATGCTGTTTTGTAATCTTTTTTTTAAATGTAACATATCATGGACATTTTTCTTTATAATGAATATTGATTTTTGTTATTATTTTTAAATTTGCATAGCAACATGTCTTTGTATGGCTGTACCATAATTTATTTAATGAATTCCCTATTGAAAATTGAGGAAACATGCTTTCCGTCTTTTCACTATTACGAATAATACTGTGATGAACATATTTGTGCATATAACTTTGTATGCATTTCCAGTTATTTCCTTAGGATAAATTCACAGAAATAAGATTGCTGTAAAAGGGTATGCATATTAAAAAACTGATTACATATTCCCAAATTACTCCCTAGAGGAGCTAATCCTATTTATATTACTACCATCACAGCATGACAGTAGCCTGCTCCACACATTACCAACACCAGCTACTAGTAATCTTAAAATTTTGCCAATCTGTTAGGCAAAATTTATACTCCATGTTGTTTAATTACTTTAATTTCTTGATAGCAGAAGCACTGAGCAAATTCTAAGAGAGAAAATTTCACTGTAGCCGTGAAAGCCCCTGGGGTTCTGGAGGTTCAGTTCCATGTTGGAGAAGTAACCAATGACCTGAATCTGACAAAGGCTAAGACGACATCCTGCTTATTATTATTATTTTTGTAAACAGTCTGCTTTTGAGGTCTACGCAGTTAAGCTACTGGCTGTTTTGATTTTAAGATCTCCTTTTGGTTCCACATATCCAAATTAAATTGAGAAGAATTTGGGAGGATCTTGAAGAAGTTATTCCTTACCCTTACATCCCCCTCAGCTCACTGTGAAATAGTCTGAAACAGCTCTGACACTTCAGATTACTACTATAACTCTATCACTTTTCTTTGCATCTTCACGTTTCCTGATTGAAATATTCTTTTTTTCTCAAACATTATCTCTCTCATCCAGCACTGATTTATTCCTTTCCCCCCTCCCACTGTTTTTTTGTTTTAATTGCGGTAATATCCAAATAACACAAATTTAAACATTAGCCATTTTAAAGTGTACAATCAAGTGGCTTTTAGTACATTCACAGTGTTGTGCAACCATCATCTCTATCTAGTTCCAAGGCCTTTTCTTCGCCTCAAAAGAAACCCTATCCCCATGAAGCAGTCATTCCCCATTCCCTTAGGTGTGGGCCCCTTGCTAGGCTGACCCATGAGCTTAGATATGGACATTCAAAAGAAATGATCAAACATCAAACATGTCTTGTAGGGCATGAATCTCAGCCAGGAATGCAAAGACCACCTTTTAGGATGGCTATTATAAAAAAAAATGTGGAGAGGATGTGGAGAAATTAGAACCCTTTGCACTGTTCGTGGGAATGTAAAATGGTGCAGCTGCTATGGAAAACAGTATGGTGGTTCCCTAAAAAAATTAAACACAGAATTACCATATGACCCAGAAATTCTGCTTCTGGGCATATACTTAAAAGAATTGGTTGGAGGGACTCCAACAGATATTTGCACACTCATGTTTATAGCAGCATCATTCACAATTGCCAAAAGATGGAAGCAACCCAAGCGTCTATTGATGGATGAGTAGATGAACAAAATGTGGTACATATATAAAATGAAATATTATTCAGCCTCAAAAACAATGGAATTCTGATACATGCTGCACCATGAATGTAACTTGAAGTTCATGCTAGGTAAAATAAGCCAGCTCCAAAAAGACAAATACTGTATGATTCCACTTATATGAGGTACCTAGAGTAATCAAGTTAGGAGACGGAAAGTAGAATGGTGGTTTCCAGGGGCTGGGGGCAGGAGGGAATGGGGGGGTTATTGTTTAATGGGCATAAGGTTTCAGTTTGGGAAGATGAAAAGAGTTCTGGAGATGGATGGGGTGATAGTTGCAAAACAATGTGAATGTGCTTAATGCCACTGGACTGCACACTTAAGAATAGATAAATGGTAAAATTTTGTTATTTATACCACAATTTAAAAAATTACTAGGGTCATCTCTAAAGGACACAAGAGGCATCTAAAGAGGGCAATTTAACCATCAAAAAGAATAACGATTGAAGTAAATTAATATATGCATATGTCATCTTAAAATCTGTGATATGTTTCTGATGGTAAAAAAAATTCTCAGTCACTTTTGGATACCGCTAGGGCATCAATTAACTCATTATTCTGAAAACGGGGAAATAAAGGTAAAAGAATTATGAAAAGAAAATGATAGGTATAGGGGGAAATAACATTTGCAGCCAGTTTGAAGGATCTGTCATTTTGGCCTCGTTTTGGTTTCTATTTTCACTGAAACCTGGTTATTACCTTTTATGTGGGCCCCTTGCCAGCCTGACAGATGAGCTTAGATATGGACGTTCAAAAGAAAAATGACTGAGCATCACACATGTTCTTGTGGGGCATGAATCTCAGCCAGGAATGCAAAAGTGACCTTTTCCCTTGATCTGTAGCTCTAGTCGTTGAGACAATATTGTATTGTTCTCTTGTCAGAACTGGATTAAATTTGATCTGTTGAAAATGGAACTTTAGAACACTAAAGTTAGAAATCTCTTAAATTGTACTTTGAGTAGCATGCAATAGATATTACAGAAATAGGCATAAAATATCTATTTCCTTCTAGGTTTTGTCCATGTTTGTTATGGAACTTTATAAAAAATTGTTGACTGGATTCTTCTCCGTGAACAAAAGTACCTCAAACAGTAAATAACACCAGCAACTATTTATATTTTATTTAATGTCCATTTTATTAATATTATAATTTATTTAAACCATTAATATTCCTTTAAATATTAAACATAAATGATTAAAATTTCTCTAAGTATTTACATACTTAAGATGAAGAAGTCGAAATCTGCACATTTAGCAAATTAAATTACCTAAATGCTTAAGCATTGATTGCAAACTTTTTGTTGGTTTGCAGCCTCCTTGGGAGCTTCCTGGGTGTAATCTCAAACTGGTCCCCATAGAAGAGGGCAGGGAGTGACCAAAGAAAGAGGCAGGCCACTCCAGATTGGTGGGTGGCAGGTTTAATAAGCAAGGGAACTTGCTTAAGAGGCTGGTGTCTGGGGAGGCTGCAAGACGAGTACATCTGCACACCCACCCAGCAAATCTTAGAAAATTATACAGGGGCCTTAACTGGGTTCAGTCAAGTATACCACCCAGATGGGCTCAGCAACACACTGCTCTCTCAAGGCTGTGTCCTTGGAAAAGCTCCCACTGTGGGAATGGTGGGTGGACTGTCCATTCCAAGCACAGGGGAGGGAGTGAGGAGCCTCTGATTGCCCAGGTCCAGTTCTCAGGTCAACTGGAGGTCACATCCTCTCATTACCTCCTCCAACATTTATTTAATCAAATTCTTCTAACCACTGAACAAAATCATGAATCTCATCTCTCTAATGCTTCAAATGCTTTAAGAAGCAGAAAAAAAATGCACAGAAGTAGAGCAATAATTATAGAACTGATTACCCTTACTAATACCAGTTACAAATGTGCTAATGCTATGGATTGATTGATTGAGTGATTTCTTATATTTTTCTGGGGTTGTCTTCCTAGAGTTGTAGAGAGTTTTACAAGACCTAAGAAAAAGAATACCTCCTCAGACCAGCTGAGGTTGCAGGATCTGGTTATAAAGCAACTGATTCCTGGTCAGGACCCAGCATCCACCGTGCAGTTCAAGTCCTAAATGTGAGCCTATATAAAAAGGCTGAGTTGCTTTTTATAATTCAGTTTCTCTTTTACATCAATGAGATTTTAAGTCCACATCTTTCTGGAGGCTTTTAGTTCTTGAGGTTTTCTGTATTTCCAAGAAATGGTATGCTCTTTAACTTTCACGTGGTCTGCATTACCAAGCTTATCTTGCCATTATGACCCGATTTTAGTATTACTGCAAGTTTATGAGTTGTATGCATTATATTTAATAAGATCATTCAGAGTTTCTGTCTAGAAGTGAATGAGGGCTAGTTCCGTCTTTGGGACATTTGGCTAACTGCTCGCCTTGGAACAGTCCTGTATGACCACTCGTATTGAGGGCCTGCTAGATCCTGCTTTCACCTGAGGGTCTTATAGTTCTCTGAGGTTCTGTTCACTTTTAAAAACATCGTTTTTCTGTTTTTCACATTGGATAATTTCTACTTTTTTTATTCTGACATTTTCAGTCTGCTCTTAAACTCATCCAACGAATTATTAATTTCAAGTACTATATTTTTCAGTCATAGAATTTCCCTTTGGTTAGGTTTTTATTTCTCTGCTGAGATTTTCTGTCTTTGCATTAGTTATGAACATATTTTCTTTTATGTCTTAGAGCACAGTCATAATAGCTGTTTTAAAATCTTTGTCTACTAATTCCAACCTCTGTATCATCTCAGAGTTAGTGTCTGCTGCTCATCTTTTCTTTTAAGTATGGGTCATGTTTTCCTGTTTCTTCGCACGTCAAATAATTTTGGGACATGTCTTGGATATTGTAAGTGTTATACTATATAGATCCTGGATTTTGCTGTGTTACTACAAAAAGCATTGATGTTTTGTTTGGGCATGTAGGTAACTTGAATTCAAACTGCAAACTGTCTTCTGTTTCACTCTGGCCTGGAGTTGGGCCGTGCAAGTGTGATTCAGAGGTTGGTGAGGGGTCTTGGCCATGTTTACACACAGAATTTGGTTCTCTAGCTCTCTCCTTTCTGAGATTTTCCTCCTCATTTTCCAGCTATGAGTTCTGCCCAATCTCAGGTCTCTTATTCTTCAAGCCAATAAGGCTTACTTTTTCTTTCTTCTTAAATCCTAGGTTTAGCCACATGGTACAGACTAGGACCTCCCCTTAGGAGGTTAAAACCCATAAAGACGGGAAGCTCACCCAGTGTTTTCTCTTCTCCCTCATATTGCTGTCCTTCTAGTACATTCCTGCTTTTGTTTGTTCTTTAGTATCTTCAGGCAGTTGTTTTTGCATTTCATCTGGAGTTTGTAGTTATTATTTGTGGGTAAATTGGTCCAACAGGAACTATCCAGGACATCTTTTTAGGGTCAAGAGTTCAGCCTAATTTTTCCAATTTACCATAATATATATTGCTCCCCCTACTCTTTTTTACAATATAAAATCTCATTGGCCATTAAAATGTTTTACTACATTATCAGCAATGATTGCAAGGAAAAGGTTTTCTCTAAAATGGAAGTACTAAAAAAGTTGGCTAAGTCTTGTACAAATGTAATCCTATATTATTTTTCCAGAGGTTATGGTGGAATGATCTATGTAGAATCTGGTTTCACCTGATGACAACTGTATGATTTGTGGTAAGATTTTTAACTTCTCAAAGTTTTAGCTTTCCTTTTTATAAAAGAAAGACAGTGATTCACTGTTCTCTCTACAGCCACAAAGATGATATTAGAATTAAGTGATACGCTATACTTAAAAGCATTTTAAAATGAAAGCAATTATAATAACTTCCTTCCCCTGGTTTCACCAAATATTCTGAGTGTTAAGAGTCTTATGAGAACATAACGGCTTTAGCCCAAATCCTTGCCCTCCCATCCTTCATAGGTTGCTGGTAGAGGACCAGGACAGGGCAGTACTCTCAGGGCGGCCTGGTGGCCAACCACTTAGGAAAGACCTCACCAGATGGCAGTACCACAGGATGGCATTCCAGCTTCTGAGCCTCAGTTTTACATATATTTAGGTTTAGTTTTACCAGTGTTCCAGGACTGATCAGACTGATTCAACTAACCAATCTCACAGAAGACTAGTATACACACCGGAAAGCTAATTTACTAATTTGCAACAGAGACCAGAATATTTGTGTCTGATGTACAGAATGCTCTGCCTCATGGTATCAGTGTGTCTGTAAGCTAAATTAATAATTCACAAGTCGTTTCCTGACACAGAACTGGGGCAAAGAGAGATGAATAATAATGACACTATCAATAATAAAAAAAATTTATGTGATTGCTGAGTGCTTTTTATTCCTTTTTGTTAATTTTCACAACAACCTTGCAAAGAAGATATTATCATTCCTATTTTATGGTTGAAGATACTGAAATTCAGATAATTTAAACATCTTTCTCAGGGTCATAAATCTTGGAAGCAGTGGGGCCACTTCTCCACTGGGATGAGATCAGACTGACCACCTTGGCCCCACGAGAAAAAGCAGGGCTCTCTAGGGATGGGGAGATTTACGTCTGCAGGTGCCATGTCTGTACATTCAAGGTGCTGGGTAAAGACCTGCAAATTCTCTTTCCCAAATGCCCTTATTATCTAGGCTCTGTGCAGACTGTCCCTCTTTGGTATCCCATTGCCGTCCCCACTGTCCAGTACAATTAATCTGTTAGTTGAATTCACATTCCAGTCTAGCCTCCTGATGTTATGCCCAACTCCGTGTTTGGTTGGATAAGTGAGTCTCCCCAAGGCTTTTGGGTAAAACAGTCACGTGCATTCGCTGGGCTGAGACTGTGAGACCCTGCCAAGGGCTAATAGCGTTGCTCCCCTCAAGCTGGTATTCTTTACACATAGTTCAACGTTTATTAAATGAGCCCAGGAGAAACTGATAGCCCATTACCTAAAATTGTGTCTTTCGTTATGTTCAAAACAAGAGAATGAATTTGTGATATAAACTGACATGTTAGCTTATTTAGAATTATCTTTCATTTCATAGTGTTGCTTTCACTCATAGCTGGACCGTATAAGTGATCCAACTCACTGAGGGCAGAAGTAAATTCCTTTGAAATATCAATGCTTATTATGATAGTAACATTTTCTGAGCTGAACAAATGCCTGTCACTGCTCTACGTGCCTTTCTTATCCTCATAAAAATCTCTATAAGGTAGATACTATTATCTCCATTTTTTCAGGTGAGGGAAATGAAGCACTGAGAGGGTAAGAAATTTGCCTAAGGTCACACGGCTTGTTAAAGCCTGAAGCTGGAATCAAACCCAGGCCCTCTGCCAATATAGTGACCTGCCTGGTGGTTAAAGTTACTAATTGTTATGGGCTGAAATGTGTCCCCTCAAAATTCGTGTTGAGGCCCTAATCCACAGTACCTCAGAATGTGACTGTCTTTGGAGTAGGGCCTTTAAAGAGGTGACTAAGTTAAAATGAACCGTTAAGGTGGGCTCTAATCCAATCTGTCCAGAATCCTTATAAGAAGAGACGATTTGGACACACAAATTTCCTCTTCTTAAAAGAGGAACACCGGGGTTGTGCACACACAGAGAAGACCACATGGGACACAGCGAGAAGGAGGCCATCTGCATGCTGGAGAGAGAGGCCTCGGGAGAAACCAGTTCTGCCAACGCCTTGATCTTGGACCTCCAGCCTCTAGAACGGTGAGAAAATACATTTCTGTTATCTAAGTCACCAAGTCTAGGGTATTTTGTTATGGCAGCCCTACCAAACTCACACATTAATCTTGTTCAAAACAAGCTTTCAAGTTTTTTCCCCCAACTTCATTCATCAAACTATTTTCCACTCTTCTGTAATTCTTCTTTTAGCCTTCCTTCCTTCCTTTTTTCCCTTTCTCCCTCCATCCTCCATCCCTCCCTCTTTCTTTCACTTCTCTCTCTCCCTCCTCCACCTCTTCCTTCTTCTTCCTCTTCTTTTCTCTCTCTTTCTTTGTCTCTCCCTTTCTGCAAACTTGCTGAACCAGAAGACTTCTCAATAATCATATTAAAGGATTTAAATTTTAGATAGAAAAAGAAATCATTGGTCCTAGTAGAAAGCATCAGGCCATGTGTGGTTGATTATAGCATTTCTGAGGTTTTTGCTGACTTTTGGCCTCCTTTAGCTGGCTGGCCTCAGGGTCTCCCCACAACTGTGGTTGCCTTGTGTGGTGAGCACGTGCATGTCAACAAGGAGCCTCAATGAGTATGGACCAGCTCTCTGCTCTACTCCAGGGTTCTTTCTACTTCGGAGGAAGTAGGGCAGGTTTACATTCTGCTGTGTAGGAAATCCTGAGATGGCCCACACTACACTTGTGAGTTAGTCTAGTGATGCTGTTGTGCCCTCTAGAAATTATCTCAGGGTGGCTGACTGGCTGACTGGCTGCTTAACGTGGCTCTGATTAAAAACATCCCAGGAAGCTGTTTTTTTTAATTTAAATCCTCAGTGCCTAGTTGTTTTAATATAGGTTTTATTATTATTCAGGTATGGTGAGGCCAACAGATTAGGAGACCACCATCGTAAAGATAGTTTGCTACTCACAGTTTCCAAGAAGAGGGGACACGCCACCCTAGGCAGGGCCACATGGGGAAGCACTAGCTAGGGTCTGTCAGGGGGCAGAAAGAGTGAGGGGATAAATGTGGGCAAGAGCCTTTATTGTGGTTCCCACAGGAAAGGCAAGACAAGGCAGGGTGAGCATGCTTAAGACTGGCCTTAGTTTGGATGATTTCAGCGGGCTCTGGGTCACAGGGACTGTGCCTCGCTGTCTGGTACCTGGCTCCAGGATGATTAGTGCAGGTGGATAGTGGCTCAGAGTGTGAGGGCCCCATAAAGGAGGCAGTTGGGTGTCGGCTCTGAATTGGTTGGTTTGTGTTTGAAAAGTGCACTGGCAGGCAAGTTGTTTACTCTCTCTAGGCTAACCTTGGGAGGGGCAGTCCTTCCCACATCTGCAAGGCCCAAATGTCAAAGCATCAGAATACAGAAATAAAAGACACGATTAATACACCAGCACAAAGTTATGCTCACTGACTAATGAGATTTTGAGCCTCTCCTGCCCTGAATCACTGGGCCGCAGTGTTGACGTGAATGGCAAAGCACCTGCTCTGGTCCAGGGGGGCTGACGGAGCACATGAACCTCTGGGGTTTCTTCTACTGCAGATTTAGACTTTGTTATTGTCACAAGAATATTTTTGGTATTTGTGTTTGAAAGAGAGGCTGCAGGGGGATCATTTCCTTGTAGCTTCCAGGCCTACATGCACCTGGCCAGAGAGCACCGTGTGCCCCACAGCCCTACCCGGGCAGGCTGTGGAGAGCTGCTTCGCCCCATCCGAGGCCAGAGGGCTCTTTGAGAGTGGACACTTTGCTATGTGCTGTAGCACACCTGATTTCATGGAGCCTCACACTGCCTTCAGAGGTGGGATTTATATTTGTTCCAGCTCCTCAGATGTGGAAATGTAGACACCAGGAGATGAATAACTTGCCTGAGGCCGCACAACTAGTGGGTCGGGTGGAATGGGAACCCAACTTGTGTGAGTGCAAAGCTATATGCTTGGCTGTCATCCAAAGATGCACCCTTAGTTCCTGCTCACACCCACCTTGGCTCCAAGAAAGCAAAGGAGTTGACTTACTAAATGCATTTACACATTTCTATCTCCTCCACCTCATCCCCCAGACCAGAGGATAGCATTTCACTATCTTTTACAATCTGAAGCATCTTGCTGCCAGTTTGGCTACATGGACTTGGAACAGTGGAGAGGAAGGGAACTCTTATAAGGACTTTCCAGTGAGCATCTGTTACCCTAGATCTCTAGGTTTATGGTGACAAGAGATTTTCACATATTGAGGTATGTGGGGTAACTGTTTGGGTTCAAAACTGATTTGGCTTGAAAAAGCCTGACTTGAACTAAATAGGCCTATGAAACATACATTGTACAACTGCTTTAACCATTAAGGTAAAGGATGCACTTTCTTAAGATAAGAATCACACTTCCCCTCCTACAAAGCCAATAATGCCCTATTGGTAACGCCCATGTTAGTATTCTGAAAATAAGTTCCCTTTCCTGACATTGGGGTCATGTTTACCTGCTAATTTGCAACTGAATACTTCTTTGAAACTTTGATGAATATGTATCCTGGGAGTGTTTAATGAATGTTCTTTGTTCTAAAAATGTATAAGACTGTACGGTCAACGAAAATAACCCGTAACCAATCTATAAATGAAAACTGGGGTGAGTTTATTATGAGCCAGATCCTAGGACTACCTTAGCCTGGGGCCTTCCTTCCCGAAGGAAAGAAGGGCACCAAAGAAGTGGGAGTGTACAGAGTGGTTATATACCGTCAAAGAGCATGTATCACATGTGATCGAAATGTCCCTTTTACAACAGTCACAAGATTGCTCTGTTGGCCCAGCGATTGATGGACACAGCAGGTAGTTAGTCTGCTGTCTCAAGCTGGGAGGTCACAGGGTGCAGCAATCAATTCCTAGCCTAGAAAGAGATGCTTATCCTTAAGGAAATGCCATTGTGGGGAAGTTGCATCTTTTTCTTAAGGCCGTTTGTTCTTGTCTTTGGGACTCATAGCAAATGCTTAAAGCAGATATACAATGCATGCTCAACGGCCATGTCAGGCCCTTTGGGAAAAACAAGGTCAGGCTGAATTAGGTTTACACCAGATGGCTTCCTCATATACCCCAATATATCTATTACTTGCCATCTGTTTGTCAGTACTGAAAACCATGCTTCTCTGGATGCTTTCTTCCTTTCTGGAAAAGGCCTTCCCAGGTGATAATCCTCACTCAAGTAAAACTCACCTATCTCTCCTATCTATAGAATGGTTATTGGTTATTTTGCATTGACAGTGAGTTTAGGAAGAAAAAGAAATATTGACGGGACATTTCCTGGAGCCTCAACATCACCTGGATTTTAGGTGGGAGGTGATAGAGTGAGGCAGGAAACCCCAACTAGGCTGCCCCCGAAGCCACCTTGTACCAAGGTGTGCATGTGCAGTCCAGCTCTACCTTCCTTTCTGATGGTGTCAATAAAGCAAGAGGTTGTGTCTAAAGTAAGCCATAAGTGGGGAGGATCCTGGTGTTTATTCTGGCTCTTCTTTTCTGCTTTTCTGGATTTTAGGAAAGTTACTCAGAAGAGATGGGAAAGGAGACAATTTGACCTGCCTCCTTTATTGCCTGTTTTTGCAGAGATGTCCATATCGTGGAAAGGGTCAGTGAGAAGAGAAATTTGAGAGTCTCAGCAGGGCTTCCAAACAGGTCTTGCCCTTCCAGGCCCTATGATGGCAAAATGATGCCAGTTGTCACCCTTGTGTCAGCAGTTCTTCCACTCTGAGAGCACAGATCAATATGCTGAGTGTTGACACCTCTTTGTTCATGCTCCTGCCTGGAAATCTGGAAAACTTACCTCAGTACTATGGCTTGAAAGTGTGATATTCTAGCTTGTCAGGAAACATTTTAATAAGAAAGACCAGGCAACTGAAAGTCAAATTCCCTGCCTTGAGGAACTAGAAAATCTGTTCTGAGGAAGAGGCTTTCTGCGGCTGCCCCTTCTGGCATGGGGGTTCCCACAATGCCTGTGGTTCCCTGGCTGTTCTTCATGCTAAGGTTTCCTACATGAGTTTGGTTCGTCTCCAGCCTACAAGCTGTTCTCTCCTCCCTTCTCTGTAGGTTCTTATCCTCAGAAGGTCTAGAGTGTGTCTTAGAAATCTGCTTTTTGACAAGAGGAAAAAGCTCAGGTCAATGGCTAAGTGAATGGCACAAGCATGACGTAGTTAGGTCAGAGCAGGACACTATACTTACAGACAAGTGGAAGACACTGTATTAACCATATTATCTTATTTTCTGTATTCTTAATGCTCTGGCATCTGGGTCTCACTGACCGTGTAGAGATCCTGCCCCTCCCAGGGCTAGCTAATTCCTAGAGAAAGCAAACAACTTGCCCACAAGACTGCCTTTGATATTCCAAGCCGCCTATCCCAAATCTATACTCCTACCCATCTCCTTTTATCAGACTTCTGCATTCCAGACACTATCCCTCTGCCCTAAATCACCTCAGGGCCAGAAACCACTTAACTAGGGACCACCTCTGTAGCCCAGTCTGCTGAAATTATGCAAATTATGCAGTCCTAACCCTGCTCAGCTGCTTACCCTGCCTCACCCATCCCTTCCAGGAAAACCACAATAAAGGCTTTTGCCCACACTTTCTCATCACTCCTTCTACCTCCTGATTGGCTCTGATGCTTTCCCTTGCGGCCCAGCATGGTGTGGCATGCCCCCTCTTCTTTGGAACTGTGATTTACAAACTAATTTTCCAATGGCAGTCATCTCCTGATCTGTTGGCTTCACCATACCTGGATAATAATGAAATCTGCATTTAAAACAGACATGGGTGAGATCATATCCCCTTAGGTGGAGTCATAACTGATCCCCAAAGACTATTTATTAATGATAATCAATTTAGGAAGATTCTGTAATTCATCTTGTCAATATTTTTACTATAGAATTGGGTAAAAATATAGAAAGCATGTAAAAATTTTCGATGAAAAAGTTTGGGATAGCTTATGTGTTAGATGATAATGCAGTCATGTGTTGCTTAACAATAGGGATATGTTCTGAGAAATGTGTCGTTAGGTGATTTCATTGTGTGAACATCGTAGAGGGTACTTACACAAACCTAGATGGTATAGCCTACTACACACCTAGGCTATATGGTACTAATCTTATGGGACCACCACTGTGTATGTGGTCTGTGGTTGACCGAAATGTCATTATGTGGCTCATGACTGTATAAAGTTTTAAAAATATGTCTACACTTTAAATTTATCACTAATGCAAACAAAGGAAAGTTGAATAGAATAAACATAATGAGCTCTATTAAGAAATCAATTGCTTAAGGGTAGCGTAAATATGTTCATATGAAAAAGATTTAAGGGCTATAGGATATAACATGGTTGCTGTAAAAAGCACAACATAAACATGGGGTTCAGTACAACCAGTGTTAATGTCCAGGTCAAAGGATCTGATAGTTCCACACCTTACACTTACATATCATGTGAAAAAAGGTTATGTCCTGTGTGATCATCACTTTTTGAGAGAGCCCCTTATGAACGGGCATGTATCCATAAAAGGATAACCATTCAAGTGGATGGCAAGGGTTAAAATATCTGCCTAGGTGCCATTGGGAGGAGAGAGTTGGAAAGCAAGAACCCCTTAATGGGGTTTAATGTTACTAAAAACTCTCTCACGCATGGGGTGTTCAGGAATGAAGTCCTAGGGCCTCAAACTGGAAACCTTTTGGGCATAATTGGAGTGAATCTGGGCCCACCTTTAAGCCCAAGTAGTTGTGTGTGAGTAGGCTCAGTGGGTGAAGGGAGGTGGAGCGGGGCTGAGTCGGGTATTGCGTGCGACTGAGTGGGAAAGTGAGTGATTTTCCACTTGAGGTAAACTAAAGATTTCTTAACTTCGGGAACCAATCAATCAGCCAGCCACTGTTGGTTGAATGAGGACAGGAACTCTACAACCTGCACAGAGACTTGGCCCAAGAGGAGCAACAACATAGTAGTGATGAAGGATGCACTGAATGTTCAGAAACTATTTCCCATAGCAAAACTTGTGTGAGAGAAGAAATAGCAGCCCAAAATGTTTCATTCTCTAGTTCTCTCTTTGCCATGAATTTGGAAAGAGGCTTCTTTGGATTTTTATAAGGACAAAAACGGGGTGGGAGCTTCCAAAAGAAAGAAATTGGATGTCCTATTAATATGAGCTGGAGAGGGCCCCAGAATTTAATGTAAATGTTAAAAAGAGATAATTTAATTATTCTCGAGGCTAGTGAGTTGGAACCTAAGTGTAATACTAGAACTGCCTACATTTGTGTATGTACTTCCTCTTTATTTAAAGCTGTGAGTCTAAAAAATTACTAAATTCCCCAATAAAAAGTGGGAAAAATCGAGTTTGGGAGATTTGTTTGTACTATAACACATTAGCGGGCTACTTGGAAACGCATGTCACCGTTTAGCCTTTGAGAGCTAAAATTTTCTCCTTGTCTTTGGTTTTATTGTGGAGGAGTTTATTTGGAAACATAATTTATCAGCTATGTGAACTGTGGGTTTTCCTTTGTCCTTCTCTGTGAACTTTAGTTACCACCCTGGAACTGCCCTGAGATTGCATAACGTCATGTTTATGAAAGTGCCCCAAACCAAACCGAACAAAAGAATCACCAGAATTATAATGGGGTGGAAGCACTCAACTGAAATGAACACCGGTTAAGGGTTATACATGCAAAGGGCCTGGATGCATTCTGTGCAGATAGAAGGTACAGAACTAAGACCCATAGGGATATTCAGGGGACTTGACCTTTACATGAGGAACAGCTTTCTAGTATTTAGTGTCATTTGAAAGTGGAATAAATATTTTTGAATCATAAAAATTACTCAAACAAGAAATAAACAATCACTAGTTGGAGATGCTGGAGATGAAATCTCTGCATTACATGAACTGTTAGCCTTGCTCACTTCAAAGATATTTTCTCAGTCTAAAATTCAAAGCAAATTTTTAAATCCTTTGGGATCTAAGTTTTCTCATATGTAAGATAGCATATACTTCATAGAGTTTCATTAGTATAGCATTATTCTTTTGATTATAAAAATATAAAAATGTTTTAAATGACTAGATTATTTTTCTTCAATCACATTGATAATATTTCTTTGGAAGAAGAAGCATAAATCAGTATAATAGCACAGGGTGAGTCTGATTTCCATTCCGAAGCTAATGTGAAAGACAAAACAGCCAGCCTCTTCCTACTTATTCCCGGTCCTGGATACATGGCTCACCCTGAGTGGTCAGTATTGTCCCTCATCTCATTCTCTGTTCTGTAAATGTGATCAGTGAGACTAGAGGTTGTGGAGAGGGAGGTAGAACGAGGTTTTTCAATTTTATTGCTGACTTTTATGCTGTTTGAAGATCTTGAAACTAAGCCTTAACTTCTTTGATAAGTTTCTCTTCAACAAATTGTGAACAAATTAAACTGGCTTTATCAATTTCATAGCTGGGGAAATTATAAATCTTTTTCCTACAAATTTTTGGCTTGACAGGGACTCTCTGTTAGCTTGAAAAGGAAGAAACAAGAGACAAAAAAATGCCCTAAACTGACCAGGTTACGAGTTGTCATATGAAATAGAAATTGGAAGAGACCATCACTGATTTTATTTTAAATCTATCACTTCTTCCAAACGCGAGTATAATAAATTCCATGTGAGAGGCTCTAAGTCTGGGCATCTGAAATGAGATTGATGGCAAAATGGTGGACAAAGATACCTGTTTATAAGTTTTGTGAGTGAAACTGGAGAAACGTGCCACTTTTTATTGACATTCTGGAGTCTTCCTTGTCCTAGTTTTATAACCCAGGGGACAAAGTGCTCTGAACTTTGCACACACCTCCTTTATTTGGTTTGATAATGCTTCCTCCTTAACAAGGTTATTTAGACACAAAAGTTAACTAAAACACCTGACGGATGCTTCCTGCCACCCGTATTCTTCATGGTCTGTTATAATTGATGGTTATTTTGTTTATTCATAACAACTGTATTGGAGTGTCCTCTCTGGTTGGACTCAGGATAATTTTTCTAGGTTATATTCAAACCTTTTACAAGACTACTTTTTTCCCAGATAGAATCCTAGATGGAAGAATAATCAAAGAAAACAGATAAAATAAGAGCTATTGTGGCTGGAGCAGTGGGAGGAGTCCTGGACCCAAACTTTCTGGCCCTTCTCTTTCATACGATTCTGCTTAAGAGCATACTGGTCTGTCCCATATTTAAACAGGAAAATTCTGTACTACTCTAAATTACCGACCATTCAGGACATTTCATTTACAGATAGCAGTTGTTCTTTGACAAATTGCAAGTTTCTTTCCTTAGGCTGATAAGTGGGCTTTAAGAACTTATGCCGCTGTCAATGGTTGTTATGGAAATTTGGGTGAGGGACTAGGTTGCTCACAATCTGTGTTGACTTTGATTATGGAAGGAACTAGTCAGAGTTAAGACACATGAACTGACTTTGAATCCCAGTTACTGATGTGTACACCTAATTTGTAAATTAATACTATTGTGAGATTCAAGATCAGCAGCAAGGACTGTCTACTGAGAGACTAGGTAAGTCTAAGGAGTTTAAAAGAGGAATATATTTTGCTTTCCTTTTATACCCCATATAAAAAACATATATTCGTGATTTGAACTGCTTTTAGAGGCATTAGGATCATACCCTCTGGTCCTATTTGCTAAAGATAGGGGTTTATAGTCACAATTAGAAGTAGTCTCAAGAGTGGCCCTGCTCTCTAAGAACTGTTAGAGTGGGTTACAATCAACTACTCTAAAATCTTTTAGGTCAACATTTATGGAAAACGCCCTTCAAAATTTAACTGGCTGATAGCCACCAATTACTCGCAGTTGGATCAACTCATTTAGATACCCAGGAGGACGTTTTCCAACTAATTCCACCCTGGAGGCTTTACTAGCACACTGTTTAAATTAATTGCTTCATGGGTGCATCATTGAGGGTTTTTTTTAATGGCAAAAGTGAGAAGTTTATATGTGCTTTATATTTTTTCTAGGCCAAATTGATATCAGTGATGCCTCTAGGGTGGAATTTTGGACCCCAGCCTTAAAGCAGGCACAGAACTGTGTCTTGAAGAAATATTGGCCTCAACTTGGGAATATTTCTTCTTGTACTTCTTCTAGTCTGGCATAAGTCTGATTATGTTCTTAATTTTTGTAAGATGATTCAAATCTGTTAAAACTATATGGCTCTTTTTAAAACTTACAGCAAGAATATGTACTCTGGGCTCTTGTTAGCCAATATAACCTTGAACAGAACCTACTTCTTTCTATGGCTTAGTTTCAGGCAGAAACTCTGCAGGATGTATAGTTTATCTATCTTTCCTAGATTTGTGTTTCAAAAAATGTGGTCCATGGGCCCTCAGCACAGAATCACTGAGGAACTCTTTAAAAACGCTGAGGCCCTGACCCCACTGTGCAACTTTCAAATCCAAATCTCTGGAATGAGGCAAGGAGACAATTAAATGAGCAGCGTTACACTCTGAATCGAGATCCCACACTTTCCACATTCTAAATCTACCTGGGACCAAGCCAGGTCATAGAGTCATTTTTACTAAATTGTATTCTGGCATTAGGCCCTCAGAGACCTCAGAAGAAGCAGCTGTGTAGAGAAAGCATCCAATTTTCTGAGGAGCCATGGCTGTTGTACCATTCCTGCTTACTCTCCATCGTCAGTGGGGATGCAACACTGCCTGGAGCGGGAGCACCGGGAAACTTGCCCCCCCTCTTTGGTCAGGATTCATCTCCCTTTGCTTCCCCATCAGGTCTCAGAAGGATCCTCCAGTTTCTTTCTTATTTTAATCATTAAAGAGAAATGCAACATTGCTGTAGTTATTGTGGAATATTCTTCAGGATGTTGCCCACTGTCACTCAATGCATAGTACATCATTCAGTGTCACCTGGGAAAATTTTTCTTAGGTCTTGCTGCTACTGACAACTACAACCTCTCACGTAAATATTATTTGTTGCATCTTATGGGCAAATGAATGTTGTAACTGATCATGTTTTTGGCTTTGCTTTGGTAACTGGGCAATTCAGCATTAAATACATGGGTCACTTTTAGTAATTATCTATGCAGGCCATTATGGCATATATTTCTATATGTTAACTTTCCTTGTTTTTATCTCATTATGTGACACCAATTCTCCCTTCACCATGATTTTTTAATCTTTGGGGTAAAATCTTTTAATTGTCCAGTATGTATTTTTTGATTCTTTAAATCTTTTAGGAATGAAGATATAAATTCAATCCTAAATAAATAAAAACAATAATATGTAAAAATTACATTTCTGTTTTCATTGTGCTCTGCACATAAAAGGCATTTAGTAAAAATTTGCTGAATGAATGAGTGGTGAATTCTAGAGGCACGTAAAGAAAATCTGGACATATGCTATTTTAGCAGAGGATATAAGAATAGAAGGAATAGTTAATAATAGTAATAATAGCAGTGATTGTGAGCTATGTGCTATAGACATGATCCTACTCAATCTTCACAAGAAATGAGTGAGCTAGGTATAATCAATACAGATGAAGACACTGAGCCATAGAGAAGGCAATGACTTCCCCAGCTCACCAGAGGATAAGTGGCAAAGCAGGAAGTTTTGAGGACATCTCTTACAGCCAAACCCTTGGTTCAGGTATTGGTCAGAATCCAGTGGCTATGAGACTTTGGTTGGCTTCTGCCCTCTTTGTTCCAGGTGTTAATTTGCCCTAACTGACTCAGCCTTTAGCTTAGGTGGTCCTGTTCTCTGAGATCAAGACAGATTAACATGAACTCTTGCTTCACATCCTTGACAAAATCCAACGTCTTCCCCAAGGTCTCTGCAGATTCCCGGAGGCTTTTGTTCCCACAATCAATTCTGGCTCAAAGTCTCTGCTTGGATGGGGTTCCTGAACTCTTCTCTCCTTTTCAGCTATTCTCTTCCCTCTGCTCTGTGCTGATCCAAAACAGAACTCGGTTTCTTTGGCTGATTTCTCTAGGCCTTCTCTTTTGATGCACTTGTGTGTGGCAGATTTTAGGAAGATTTGGGGAGACAGAGACTATTTACAGGCAGAATCCCAAACCATTAAACACTCATCATTGGCCGCTCTTGTCCTTTAATGTCCTTCTACTTTGCCACAGGATATTGCTCATTGGCCACTTTCTCCAACAGGTGCCAGGCTTGTGGCTCAAGACCTCTCCCTTCTCCCCAGACAGTGGCTACACAACCCAGAGAGTTGGGGGAGTGAGAGGCGTGGGAGTGCAAAGGGCGTTCCATGTTGTCTGAGCTTGGAGAGCTGTAAGGTAATCCATTTTAGGATCATCAACTTGCAGACCAATTGATCTGCCTGAAAAGGCCTCTGTGGTCCAGGTGTCTTTCTGCTTCTTCTTCCCCACCTCCCCTTTCATGATGACCCCCTTTCATGCTTTACAGAAGAATGATATACCTCACTTCCAGCTCAAATTTTATTGTAGTATATTGCCTTGGAGTGTTAAAATCTTTGCACAAAGGAATCATTTGAGCTATTGATGTGGATCTAAAAAAGTGATAGACTCTAGCCTAGAGTGCATAGCTGTTCCTTTTCAAGTCAGGTGGTTTCCAATTCTTGCTTTACAACAAAATTGAAAGAGATCTTGATAGAGCTGTCAGCTCATAGATCATTTGAAAATACATTTTAAGGACACATACCTATGCTAATTTGGGGAAATATAACTCAGGGAGAATTCAGCAGTTGAGTGACATTGCTATAATGCCTTCATTCCCATCTACTTATTTACGTGAGTAAGGAGCTTTTAGCATTTTCATCTATAAAAAAGAAAAGTCAGGATAGAATGAACACTGTGCCCCGTGTCATTTTATCAATAAGTCGTAGTCATCTAAGGATATAGAAGTTCATCAGAAAAAGAACTGTGCAAAATCTACTAAGATGAACATTTCCAATTTTTCTTTTCCTTTTCATATAATATGTTTGATCATTTTTCTCAGTGGTGTATTACTAATAATCATAATGATAATTCAATCCACACATTTTTTAAAAATTTAGAACTTTATAATTCATAGGAAATAAACAACCAACTTCAAATTTTAACTTTCATTCTTTTAGGGTAATCAATAAAAAGTCTTTCAAACATAAAACTACAGTAAATTTGAACAAAATTCTATGGCAGAAGTGGAATGGAAATCCAAGTTTAAGGATAAAACATAATTTTTTTTTTTTAAAGATTTTATTATTTCCTTTTTCTCCCCAAAGCCCCCCAGTACATAGTTGTATATTCTTCGTTGTGGGTTCTTCTAGTTGTGGCATGTGGGATGCTGCCTCAGCGTGGTCTGATGAGCAGTGCCATGTCCGCGCCCAGGATTCGAACCAATGAAACACTGGGCTGCCTGCAGCGGAGCGCGCGAACTTAACCACTCGGCCACGGGGCCAGCCCCCAAAACATAAATATTTTTAACCTATCAAAGGATAAGATACACATAAGTATAAAAAGAAGTAAATGAAATTTTAGCATTTTCTTCTCGCAACTCAGTTGATCATCTTGCACAGGCCTGAGTGCAAACACAGTGACCCACCTTGGAGGGTCCTGCCCTAATCCAGGGGCAGGGTGCGCCTCCTCTGCGTGGAGAGGGAGGGGCAGGGTGAAGTGAATTGTGACCACACTCCTGCACAAGTCCCCGCCATGGGCTGGGTGTTCTCTGTACACTGACCTTGCAGTTATTACTCAGTTTTTATTTTTTCAATTTAGTTACTCCTCACTGAAAAATGGAAATGCTTTACGAATACTAACCAATAAAAACAATCTTATCTCTTCTCCCCAGATGGTGCAATAAAGGGCTAAAAATATTAAGGAACTTTTCTTAAATATTACCAGTAAGTGGAAGAAAGAAGAAAAAGGTCCTTGAGTCCTCATTCCAGGATTATTAGACTGTAATTTGTGACTGTAGGTATGAGGTGAGGAACATAACTGGAGGATTTTAGCATTATGGTTTATTGCGAGTTGCTAAAACAGCCTGCTGAATAACCAGCTCTTCCATTTGACATGCCCTCTGAAAGAGGCCTGGTCAAGTTTGTCCCTGACAAGTCTCATGCTCTTTTCCCCCACTTCCTTCAATGGTAACATCGTACAAAACTACAGAACAATATTGGAGTCAGGATTCTGATAGGGGTACATGAGGAAATAACAGAGATTTTCATTGATTGTGTTGGCTACTCCCTCCACTTCCTGGTGCTCAAGTGAGGTGAGCATGTCAGTACCATGGAGGAAGTCATGGGGAACTGCAGGGGGGACGTGGCAGGAGGGGTGAGGTGTGTGATGGTGGCACCTAGTCGGGGAAAGTCCTGCTGTGGGTGATGTGGATCAAGGCTGCCCCAGGGAGAGAAGCCCAAGGCATCCTGGCCTACATGCCGATCTATATGACCCGATTCATACGTAAAGTTATACGACCACACAATAACCTGCACTGACACTATTTGAATGACTTTTAAAATTTTTTTTATTGAGTTCATAATAGTTTACATCGATGTGAGATTTCAGTTGTACATTATTTCTTGACTGTCACCACATAAGTGATCCCCTTCACCCCCTGTGCCCCCCTACCCCCCTTCCCCTGGTAACCACTGAACTGTTTTCTTTGTCCCAGTACTTGTTTATATTCCACATATGAGTGAAATCATCTGGTGTTTGTCTTTCTCAGACTGGCTTATTTCGCTTAGCTTGAATGACTTTTTACATCATCCTTCCTTCGTCTAGTAAAAATAAGTCATGTACCCATGCCTGATCAATTTAGCCCTAACCTTCAATACATTGAAGCTCTTCACTGCCCATGGATCCTGTCCCCATGCTTGCAGCCTTTCACTGCCCATGGGTCCTGTCCCCATGCTATTCTCTGAATAAAAGAGCACTACTACCAGACTCTGAGAGTCCAAGAAATCTTTCTTTCGACTCCTCGGCTCGCTGAACCAGCATCAGTGGGGACATGTTTTGTTGATTCAGATAACTCCTTGAATTCTGCCTAAGCCCCTCACGATATCCCCCACAATACAAGTACCTGTAAATTTGGGGTCAGTAAGTGTCATGTTCAAGAGAGAGAGTTAACATCACATTCATCGCAGCCCCATTGTGACGGGAGGGAGTCCTTGACTTTGAGAGGGTTAGAGTGGAGAATGAAGGTCTAGGCATCTGATGTCATCTCTGGTTTTATCCCTTTTTGAGACATAATTCACATGTCATAAAATTCACTCTTTTAAAGTATACAATTCAGTGGTTTTAGTATATTCTCAGAGTTGTGCAAACATTACCACCATCATACTCCAGAATGGTTTCATCACTTTGGAAAGAATCCCATGTCCATTAGCATCACTCCCCATTTCTCCCTCTTTTCAGCCCCTGGAGACCATTTGTGCCTCTATGGATTTGTCTAATTTGTCTATTATGGACGTTTGTAATGTTCTCGAGGTTCTACTACGTTGTAGCATGTATCTGCACTTCATCCCTTTTAATGGCTAATAATATTCCACTGTGTATATATACCACCATTTGTTCATCCATTCATGACATTCGGGTTATGTCTGCTTTTTGGCTCTCACAAATAATGCTGCTATGAACATTTGTGGAAAAGTTTGATATTTTTAAAAATGTATGTTGTTGAGAGCTCATTTTATTTGAACAACACTGATGGACTAGTCAAGATTCATTTACTCTAGACTTTGTTTGTCTGGCTAGTCCAGAAGCCACTGTGGATTGGAAATAAAAGAAATAAAAGAAGCTCTGTTTACATTATTATGCATCAGGGATGTGAAGAGAAAAGGTTTATTTGCCTGTCTCATCTATATATTTGCAAATCACCTTTAGAAATTGAGTTCAAAGCTGTTGTTGGTCGATTACATCTTCATTGTCATGGCCACGTCACATCTGTATTTGAGAAATGTCTCCTTATGTGTAAGATCTTTTATGTTTGACTTCAACCTGTTCACTAGCCCAGTGCTTCCCAAACTGGGTGCTGAGGTGCTGTTGAGTCCTGCAAAAAAATTACAGGGGTGCTGCAGGAATATGTTAAATTTTCGAGTTCAGAGCACTCAAAATTAGGTACTGCTAGCTGAGGACAAGTTACAATTTCAACATTAAATAGTAACACATTCTACTGAAGTAATATCTTTGAGAAGCTGGGATTTTGGTAGTGGCTCTGATAACAAGCAAGTGCTGCAAGAAAATCAACGAGGAACAGGAACTTGGGGTGGCTGTGTTCAATCTGATTCAAATATTTGAAAAGTTACATAGTGGCCAACTGATACACATCACCCCAAAATATGTAATTGTAGTTATTTAAGAATGAAGCAAAAATACATTTTTTTCTTTTTTGCCACTTAAATGTTATTTGAACCTAGCTACTTAATAAATGAAACTTAGTTATTTCTTTTGGCCTCAGGGGTGTCATGAAAAAAATTACTGAGACGCAAAGGTTGTCATAAACCAAGAACTTTGGGAACCTTTTCTTCCAGTCTTTTTTCCCCTTAATTTCTAATCTTTGCCACATGGAACTCTCACTATTTCTAAAACATGCCCTGCCTTTTCATGGGTCTATATCCTTACATGTGTCTCTAACTTGGAGTTCCCCAGTTTTCTCCATTCTTCTTCTCCCTAGAAAACTTCTACCCTTCCAGACTCTTCTCAGACATGCCCTCCTCTGGGAAGTCTTCCTGGACCTCTCCAAGTGTAATCAGTTACTGAATCTTCAGGGTTCTTATCACACCCAGTTCATTCTTCCACTCTAACGCCCACCACACTGTGCTGTAATTTGTCTGGATGACACAACTTCCTCTCCCATTCTGAGTTCCACAACTGCAGAAACCACATCTTAGCACCTCTGTATCCCCAGCACACTGCCTGATGCATTGTGATTGACTAGTTAACTGCATGAATGGACTGAGTGATACTGCAAGGTATCCATCAAGCTATCTACCGCCTCTCCTTTAGGATTCACATTTTTCATTGGAAGCAATTTACTGTGGTAATACTGGAGAGGACTGTAAATAATCGTGATTGCGGTGCCAATAAAGCTTTATAATCACCCAGAGAGACTATTTGAATACAAATTGTGACTATTTCAAAGGCAATTTCCTGATCAGCACCTCAAAGCACATGTCAAACACAAAAGTTGTGCCAGTCTAAGATCTCCATTTTAAATGATAGAGTTCACTGCAAGTTCAGTCTGAATTGGGCTTAAATGAAATGAAATTGATAGCAGATGAAAGCTCAACAGGTTCCAGAATAATTATAGACTTGTTATGATGTTCTCACTAATTGGAGCACTAGCTCAATGAACCTCAGCTTCTGGAACTGCTACTGGGGTAACTGGCAGACACATCTGTTTGGTACAAATCTGCATATTTGCTCATTTGCCAAAAATGTAAAGTAGAGCTCCGAATTAGTTTCAGTTCACTTAATCACTTCCAAGCTGAAGAATCAGCTGAATATATTATAATACCTCCCCCTCCCCTCAACATGCCAAATTTCATCCACAAGTGAACATTCAGAAAAGGTGACTTGAGAGCTGGGTGTCTGGAATGGTGATGCACAGGGATGCCTGCATCTGTTGGATGAATGTGTATTACTCTCATTTCTCTAACTAGGAGCTGAGTGCTCACACCAAAGAGGAGACTGACAAAAAGACACTCTTTAGAAGCTTTTATTTTCCAGAGTAGGGTTAAACTTGCATTTTCTTAAAGGAAGGCCCTTTTCTTTTAACTCATATTTCACTTCCTTTGGCAATGTGTGCATTAGTAGATAAGTATTTGCTTCAGGGTTTCAAAAGTTGTGCTTCTAAGAGAATTAAAGTTTAACCTTCATTAGTCCCAGTGGTGTTCTCTCTAAAATAACTTCTGTCACAGCACTTTAATGCCATGTTCATTTTATTTTATCATGGTTCTTAAATTACAGTAATACTCCCATCCCTTAGATTCAGTATAAAGCAATTTGTATTTATATTGTACTTGGCAGACTCAGGTTATCTTCAAACGTTCTACAGAAATAAAACTATCTGTCCACAGAGCAGGAACCACTCTGTGGAGATGAAATGGGTTATAAAGAAAGGGCTTCTCTTCCTCTTCAAAACGTCAGTGGGAACAATGTCCCCAGTGGTAGTATTTATGTAACCTTTATTTCAGAGCACAAGGGGCAGTGAATGTCTGAGTGACCTTTGGGATAGAAATTCACTTATGGGATATGTCCTCAGCCTGCAACGCCAGCTCCATCCTGCTCACAGGGGGCCTGAATCTCCCCTCCCCAGTCTCACCTGTTTCCCTGAATTGGTGCAGGTATCAAGGATCGCCTGGTCCCTACTGTATGCCAGGCACCTTCCTAGGTACTAGGTGTTCAGCAGTGAGGAAGACAGACAATATGCCTGCCCCAAGGAGTTTACAGTCTAATGGGAGACACAGATGGAAAGTAACCTAACCGATAAAAGTCAAGATCATTATAAAATGATGATATGGTTGAAACAGGGTGATGGGAAAAGAACAATTTGTGGGTATGGGGGTAGTGCTGGTGGTCAGGGAAGGCTTTTCTGAGGAGGTACCATTTGAGATGAAGTCAAGGACAAGAAGAGACCCCAGGGAAGAGCACAGGTAGAAGGAACAGTAAGTGCAGGACCCTGAGGACTGAAAAATGCATAGCTCTGTCCCGTGAGCCCTCCCCTCTCTCCTGCCTCCTACTAGAGCCCCCCCATACTTTGTTTCCCATTCATCTTTCTTGTATGTAAATTGACCAAAGATTCTATCTGGTAGACCCCCTGAATGGGACAAAAAGATCTGGATGATTCAAAGAGCCAGCCATACCTAATCCCCAGAAGGCAGGGGTCTTAACACATTACAAGTACTAATACTTGGATCTGTGAAAACTAGAACTGTAGAGCTCTTCTAGAAGACAGTTTCGTGCAGGCAAGGTCTGTATGTGATCAGTGAACCCTTTGAAACTTACGGATCTCTAAGGCACGCCCTCTTCTAAGGTTTTGTGAAGTCTACTTAAACAAAGATGAGTTCCATATGAAGATGAGGAGTTGCCATTTTGCCTGCTTTGTCTCTGAAATGTCACTAGCCGCTTGGATTCTTTTTAGGTACAGGGGGCCTAAACAAAAGGCAGACTAAGCACAATGGCTGTGTTCTTAGCCTGTGGCCTGCAAGGCATCCCTGTGGCTGTGGGGACCCATAGCCATCTCACAGTAGTGTCATCTGCAGTCATCACATTCTTCATTCTTCCTAATTCAAGAAGAAAGTTCCATCAAGAAGAGATAAAATGAACACCAAGGGTAACAATGCATGTGGACAACCTGTTATCATCTACTTGGGGTATGAAACAGAAGAACACAAAGATGGGGCGACTTTGCCTAACGGGTAAGGACTTATGATGCTCTCCCTATAAGCCTGAAGAATTCCCATGGTTGTTCAAGACCCAGTCTAACTGACTTTCTATGAAACTTTGCCTGATCACACCTTATTCCCAGCCCAGACGTGAGGGCACCATTAGTTTGCACAGTTTCTGTGCACCCCAGATCTCTGTACTTGCACATCCTGGTGAATTGAGTGTATCAGACTGTAAGCCCAGATCCCTATTTGGACTGTGAGCTCATCTCTGTTTTGCTCATTTAGCTGTCTCCAGAGTGCCTGCTCAAAAGATGTTTGCTGTAAATGAATAAATACATGTATGATATATAATAAATACAGCTCTATCAAAGCAATATCAAAAATGTTGGCCGCAAACCAGCGATTGTTGCAGAGCCCAACACACTATGATAACTGGAGGAGGAGAGAGAGGCGCCTTTCTCAGCAGAAGCCCTGTCCACATGAAATAAGGACCATCACTCACCTAGGATTGTTAATCTTCCATCCATGCAGACATTTTGTTTTCCTCTGCTTTGGAAATTAATGGGCAGAAAGTAGAGGGACTGAGATGTTTTGATGAAATTATCTTATTACTTAATGGGTCAGCCTGCATGCTCTTTTTGTTGCTGTAGTCTGTCCAAAATGTGTGTTTTGGCCTCTCTGTCTTAGTAACTTAGTAAGTGCAATATTCTGAACAAAATGGAATCTTTATTTGAAAGTTGAAGCTATTGTAATGCCTTGAGGCCATCATAACATCCAGACCCCTGCCCTGGTTTTTTCTGGAAAATGCATAGGAAATACAGCCAAGTCTTCACTGACCCCAGGGCATGACTGGCACAGTAACTTTTTGAATAAATCTTAAAGTAATCTGGTTTTCTTATGACCCATGCTTTTTTCCCCAAAGTCATAAGCTATAAAAAATTCGGATGGGTTTATGTTTCTGGTTAATCAAGCTTTACTGTCTGCTTTAAACTTAGTGCCAAGAGACATTCAGTCTCATCATTCTTTGTTTGGAGCATCCCAGCAGCAGAGAAGTCAAATTCATCACCAAGTGACAATTGCACTCACATTCCAGAAGAGAGACAATTCATAAACCTCTCATCCTTATTTATTTTTCTTTTACCCCTATCAGGGAATCTTCTAGCTTGATGCTATTGGTAGACAGGGCATGACCTTCCACACTGCTATAATATTTCTTCAGTTGGTGTGCTTAGTAAGAAGTCTCTGGAAAAATTGGATATGGAGAGGGCAGGATGTATAATTCCTGCCTTCCTAGAAAATGTCACAGTGATAAGTGGATGATGAATGCTGATGAGCATTGACTGCTTCCTCAATCAAGCCCTGTGTTCTGGGGTGTGTGTGTGTCGCAGCTGCTGTGTAGACTATACTCTCTATTACTAAACCATCAGGATGATCACAAATAATCAAAGAAAAAACTGAAATGACATCACATGCATTATTTTATCCACCTATAAGATTAAAAATGTAACTCAACAACATTCCTGGAACACATTTTTCCTTAATAATATATCAGTGGCAACAGCCGCAAAGAATTTCTGAAATCTCACTCAAGTCACAGATGTGGACATGTTTTTATAAATTGAACTATAACAAAATAATTCTTTTGACTAGAGAGTATGTAGTAGAAACGGACTTCTACTCGTAATCATTCTTTTTGATATCATCCATATCTGAAGACAAAAGGACCTGGTTCAAACACTTAGCGCTTGGGTACTTTGGTCAGCTTGTTAACCCTCCTAAACCTTGAAAACTTGCCTCTAGTGGTTGTTGGAAGGATAATGCTGGAGAGGAAGGGTGTCACAGGAGGAGAACACCGGCTCTGGAGTCTGACCACCAAGCTTCACTTCTCATTGACCGAGTAACATTGGACTAACCACCTATCTTCTCTGAGTCCCACTTCCTTATTTAATGGCTGTGGATAACAGTATGGACCTCAAAGGATTGTTATGAGGAATTAGATGGAGATATTACAAGTAAGATGACTGGAATATAGTAGGTGCTTCTTGGGTGTAAAGGCTGTTCACACTCTCCTCATAAGCCTGCAGAAAATCTATTCCTCATATAAGACTCCGATCAAATGACTGAAGTCAAATTGCTTAGCTCAATCAATAAATATGGAGTAATAAAAAATGATGTGAAAACACTCTGTCAATATTAGTTATTATTAATGACAAAATTTATCCCACTGTAAAATCACTAAAACTGGATGCAATATATGAGGCAAGTCTTTTCAGGCACTGAACAACAAGGAGCACTGCCTGGTGTCCAATGTCTGCAAACTTGTTTCACATATTTTGTTTGATTTTTAGTTGTTTCAGGTGGGATGATAAATCCAGTCCATGTTACTCCATTGTGGCTGAAAGTGGAGACTGCCAGTGGTCTGTGATGAACTAAAGATGCATTTACTAAAAAAGCAATAATAAGAGGCGTGGCTAAAAAGCCAATATGAGAAATAAAATGAAATATTAAAAATTATTTGATTGATCCAAATGAAAGCAGGAGAAGAAAAACAGGAACAGCAAAATTATATGAAACAATAGAAAACAAATAAAAATATTGTAGATTAAAACCCAGCCATATCAATAATTACATTAGATGTAAGTGGACCAAACATTCAACTTAAAGACAGAGTGCTGTCGAGACTATGGTGGACATGGAGCTGCTCCACGAGACCCTCTTCAAGGAACGACTGCTGCCCAGGTTGTCAGAAGTGGGCTTTCACCTCTTAGCTCCTTCAAGTTTTGCCACAGCTGCAGAGAACTACTTCACTCAAAGCATGTTCTTCCCAGTGTGGTCCACATCAAATTACTGATTGAGAGAGGGGCATAAAGACCTGGCCATTTCAGCCCAATGTGGGCTCTGACAAGCCGTATATGCACCAGAGCTCCCCATGGGGTGGGCTGAGGTTCTGTCAAGGCTTCAATGCAGCTTGATTTTTCCTTCTACCCCATCCTACTTCCACAGTTGCTGATTCCAATAAATACTCTGCACAGCAAACTCCAGTTCAGCATCTGCTTTTGGAGAATCCAACTTATGACCAGATGCAGTTATATACTGTCCATAAGAGATGGACTTTAAATATAAAGAAGGATAGATTAAATAAAAGGATAAGAAAAGATATACCACACAAATAGTAAACTTAAGAAAACTGATGTGGCTATAGTCATATCAGACAAGGTAGAATTCAAAACAAGGAGTGTCACTAAAGATAAAGAGAGTTGTTCTAAATGATAAAAGGTAAATTCAATAGGAAATCACAAAAATCCTAAATGTGTAGGTACCTAATAATAGAGTTTCAAAATATATGAAGAAAATTGACATAAATAAAGGAAGAAATAGACACATCCATAATCATAATAGGTGAGTTCAACACTACTTTCTAGAAGTGGAAAAAAATCAGTAGGAAGTTAAAAGGTATAAAGGAATAGCAGTCAACTTGACTCAATTTTCATTTATAGAATACTATAAGCAACAATGGCAAATGTACATTTTTTTCAAGTGAACATAGTATATTCACTAAGATATTATATGCTAGAGTACAAACAAATCTTAAAATATTGGAAAGTACATTTTCTGACTACAACAGAAATAAATTAGAAGTGAAAGCAATAATATATCTAGAAAATCACCCAAATATTTGGAAAGTAAACAACACAATTCTAAATAATTCATGGGCAAAAAAAGATGTCACGAGGTAAATTAGAAAATATTTTCAGTTAAATGATAATGAAAACACACATAGAAAAATTTATGTGGTGCATCTAAAGCAGTAATTAGAGTGAATTTTATAGCTTTAAAGGCCAGTATAAGAAAGAAGAAAGATCTAAAATCAAGCAAGTTTCCATAAAACAAAAAACTAGAGAAGATTGACAATTGAGAAGCTAAAATCAGTTCTTTGAAAATAATACTGATAAACTCTAATCAAGATTTATAAGGAAAAGAGAGAAGGAACACAAATCAACAATGTTAGGAGTGAAAAAGGGATGTCACTACAGATCCTACAGATGTTAATTGGATAATAAGGAAATATTAAGAAAAGCTTTATGCAAATAAATTTAATAATTATATAAAATGGACAAATTCCTTGAAAAACACAAACTACCAAAGTGTGTTCAAGAAGAAATAGAAAATCTAAGTATTTCTGTAGCTTTTAAATCAATTGAATTCATAATTACAAACCTTCCCATAAAGAAAATTCCAGACCCAGAGCCTTACCTGATGAAGTCTACCAATTAATAAAGAAGAGAAAAGAAATAATACCAGTACTATGCAAGCTCTTTCAGAAAATAGATGAAGAAACACACTCTAACTCATTGTGAGGCCATCATAAGCCTGGTACCTAAACTGGATGAACATATTAGTGCAAAGAAGATTACAAACTGGTATTCTCCAGGAACTTGGATATGAAATCCTTGACAAAATTTTAATGTCTATTCTAGCAATATATGAAAATTATAATACATCATGAAGTGAGGAATATCAGGAATGCAAGTGTGATTCAAAGTTCAAAAATATCAATCAATTTGGGACCGGCCCTGTGGCCTAGTGGTTAAGTTTGGTGCACTTTACTTCAGAGACCTGGGTTCAGTTCCTGGGCACGGACCTACACCAGATGTAGGTGGCCATGCTGTGGGGGTGACCCACATACAAAATAGAGGAAGATTGGAAACAGTTGTTAGCTCAGGGTGAATCTTCCTCAGTAAAAAAATAAAAATTAAAAAATTAAAAACTCAATCAACTTAATTCATATTATAACTTAATCATATTACAGTCATGTGCCTCATAGCAATGTTTTGGTCAATGACAGACTGTATATACAATGGTGGTCCCATAAAATAGTACCATACAGCCTAGGTGTGTAGTAGGCTATGCCATCTAGGTTTGTGTAAATACGCTGTATGAGGTTCACAGAATGATGAAACCACATAATGATGCATTTCTCAGAATATATCCCTGTCATGAAACAATGCATGAGTATAACAGAATGAAAGAGAAACACTATATGATCATCTCAATAGATGTAGAAAGAATCACTCAATAAAATTCAGCACCCATTCATGATAAAAATTCTCAGCCATGTAGGAGCAGAAAAGATATTTCTCAACTTGATATGGCTAGCATCTTAGTGGTGATATATTGAACACTTTTCTTCTAAGAGAGGGAGAAATGCAAGAATGCCCACTCTCATCACTTCCATTCAGCACTATTTTCTAGCCAGTGAAATAAGGCAAGAAAAAAAAGGCATATAGTTTAGAAAGCAAAACATAAAACTATCTTTATTTACAGATGATATGATTGTATGCATAGAATATCATAAGGAATCTACCAAAAAAAGAGAAAGCTTCCAGAATTAGTAAGCGAATTTAACAAACCCACAGGACAGAAATCAATATACAAAAATCAGTTGTATTTCTATATACTAGCACCAATTAATTGGAAAATTAAATAAACTACATTTACAATACCACTGAAAATCATTAAATAGGAATGAGCAAAAGATGTACTTTCATTTGGGAAATTATCTTCAGGTTATACTATACTGAGATCAGAAAGTCTCAAGGCTAAATTAAAGCATTAAATTAAAGTCCAAATCACAAAATCTGGGGCTGCTGGTTTCTGGTTCTTCTTGGAGCTGTGTAAGGAGATTGGAAGATGCCCCTCTGTCCTAACAACAACTAGAAAGCTCAATAGACTGAAAAATCAATAACTCATTGGGTATCTAAAACAGTGGAGAATACAGCACAAACTACTACCTACAAGATTGGAGAGACAGATAGGTAAACACAGGGAGTTGTGGCTTACTGGAGCAGAGACTCACAAGCAGAAACCACTGCAGGAACTAGAGCCAAGTAGGAAAATCTGAACTGTAATTGACCAATTGCTGGAGGCTCAGTGTGGACAAATCTGAGAGTTAAGAACTCCAGGACAACCCAATCGTAGGAGGACCTCCACAGTACCACAGGAGCTCAACCAAGTTCCCACAGTAAACAGAGAAAAATCTCTTTGTATTTCTGGTAGAGGAGGTGAAAGGAACCATTGTGAAATAGACCAGAGCACTCAATTCCTAACAAGGCCTGCCCGCAGGGTAAACTAGTTAACCAGAGCCTAACTGAATGAGTATTATTAGAACCCACTTACCTGGAGAAAGGGAATACTCAACTCCAGCCCCCTCTAATTATCCCGTCCCACATAAAGAGGGAGAAAAAACCCTGAGAAACACTTGCAAAGTTCATGGTCTGGAGGCATAGCCTTGCTAAAAGACTGAGATGTAATCATAGGACTATAGACTGCTTCCCCTCCCTCCACACCTCACCACCACATTACCAAAGCCTTATTTATAGCAGTTCATTTTACATGGTACATTATGCCTGGCTATTAAAAAAAATACAAGCCAGGGGGCCGGCCCGGTGATGCAGCGGTTAAGTTCACATGTTCCACTTCTCAGCGGCCTGGGGTTCGCTGGCTTGGATCCCGGGTGCGGACATGGCACTGCTTGGCAGCCATGCTGTGGTAGGCGTCCCACGTATAAACTAGAGGAAGATGGGCACAGATGTTAGCTCAGAGCCAGGCTTCCTCAGCAAAAAGAGGAGGACTGGCAGTAGTTAGCTGAGGGCTAATCTTCCTCAAAAAACAAAACAAAACAAAACAAAAACAACAAAAAAATACAAGCCATACCAAAGGCAAAAATCACAATTTCAAGAGACAGAGCAAGCATCAAAACAGACAAGGCAGTGATGTTGTAATTATCAGACTGGTAATTTAAAACAACTATGATTAATATGCTAAGGGTTCTAATGGGTAAAACAGACAGCATGCAAGAACAGATAGATAATGGAAGCAGAGAGATGGAATCCTAAGAAAGAACAAAAAGAAATGCTAGAGATAAAAAACACCGTAAGAAAAATGAAGAACACCTTGATGGGCTCATTAATAGACTGGTCACAGCTGAGGAAAGAATCTCTGAACTAGAGGATATATCAATAGAATCTTCAAAACCAAAAAGCAAAGAAAACAAAGACCGAAAGAAAGAACAGAATATCCAAATACTGTGGGACAACTACAAAAGGTATAGCATATGTATACCAGAATACCAGAAGGAGAAGACGGAGAGAAAGAACAGAAGAAATATTTAAACAATAATGACAGAAAATTTCCTCCAAACTAGTATTAGACACAAACCCACAGATCCAGGAAACTCAGAGAACACTAAGGAGGATAAATACCAACACCAAACCAAACCAAACCCTACACCTAGGCATACCATTTTCAAACTACAGAAAATCAAAGATATAGTAACTCTCCTGAAAGAAGCTGGAGGAAAAATCCTTGTCTACGGAGGAACAAAGATAAGAATTATATTTTACTTCTCCACAGAAATAATGCAAGGAAGAAGAGAGTGGAATGAAATATTTTAAGTCTTGAGAAAAGAAAACCACCAACCTAGAATTCTGTACCCTGTGAAATTATCCTTCAAAGTGAAGGAGAAATAAAGACTTTATCAGACAAACCAAAATTGAGGGCATTTGCTGCCAGGAGACCTACCTTGTAGGAAATGTTAAAAGAAGTTCTTTAGAGAGAAAGAAAAATCATATAGGTCAGAAACTCGGATCTACATAAAAAGGAGGGGCCGGCCCTTGGCCAAGTGGTTGAGTTCACAGGCTCTGCTTCGATGGCCCAGACATGGCACCACTCATCAGATGATGCTGAAGGCAGTGCCCCACATGCCAGAACTAGAAGGACCCACAAGTAGAATATACAACTATGTACTGGGAGGCTTTGGGCAGAAGAAGAAGAAGAAGAAGAAAGATTGGCAACAGATGTTAGCTCAAGTGCCAATCTTTAAAAAAAAAGAAAAAAAAGAAAAGCTTAGAGGAAGGAATAAGTGAAAGTAAAAAACATCTTTTATATTTCAAATTCTTTATTCTTTATCTTTGTATTACAGAAACATTGGATTATAACAATATATAGCTTTCAGGTGTACATGGTAATACATTAGAAATTCTGTGTAGATTATGCCATGTTCACCACCCAAAAACCAATTATAGTCCATCCCCTCACATGTGAGCCTAATCACCCCTTTTGCCCTCCCTACCCTTCCCCTATGGTAACCACCAATCCAATCTCCATTGCTATGTGTTTGTTTGTTGTTGTTTTTATCTTCTACTTATGAGTGAGATGATACGGTATTTGACTTTCTCCCTCTGACTTAGTTCACTCAGCATAATATGCTCAAGGTCCATCCATGTTGTCACAAATGACCAGATTTCATCATTTCTTATGGCTGGATAGTATTCCATTGTGTTTATATACCACATCTTCTTTATCCATTCGTCCCTTGATGGGCACCTAGGTTGCTTCTAAGTCCTGGCTATTGTGTATAATGCCGCAATGAACACAGGGGTGCAAGTATCTTTATGCCTTTGTGTTTTCAAGTTCTTTGGATAAATACCCAGCAGTGGAATAGCTGGATCATATGGTAGATCTATCCTTAATTTTCTGATACTCCAAACTGCTTTCCATAGTGGCTGCACCAATTTGCACTCCCACCAGCAGTGTACGAGGATTCCCTTCTCTCCACATCCTCTCCAACACATGTTATCTCCTGTCTTTTTGATTATAGCCATTCTGACGGGAGTGAGGTGATACCTCATTGTAGTTTTGATTTGCATTTCCCTGATAGCTAGTGATGTTGAGCATTTTTCATATGCCTGTTGGCCATCCATATATCTTCTTTGGAGAAATCTCTGTTCAGATCTTTTGCTCATCTTTTTAATTGGGTTATTGGTTTTTCTTTGTTGTTGAGATGTATGAGTTCTTTGCATATTTTGGATATTAGCTCCTTGTCTGATATATGGTTTGCAAATATCTTCCTCCAATCGTTAGGTTGTCTTTTCATTCTGTTGATGGTTTCCTTTGCTGTGCAGAAGCTTTTTAGTTTGATATAGTCCCATTTGTTCATTTTTTCTTTTGTTTCCCTTGCCCAGTCAGACATGGTACTTGAAAATATGCTGCTCAGACTCATAGCAAAGAGTGTACTGCCTATCTTTTCTTCTAGAAGTTTCATGGTTTCGGGTCTTACATTCAAGTCTTTAATCCATTTTGAGTTCATTTTTGTGCATGGTGTAAGGGAATGGTCTGCTTTCATTCTTTTGCATGTGGCTGTCCAGTTTTCCCAACACCATTTATTGAAGAGACTCTCCTTTCTCCATTATATGCTCTTGGCCCCCTTGTTGAATATTAGCTGTCCATACATCTGTGGGTTTATTTCTGGGCTCTCGATTCTGTTCCATTGATCTGTGTGTCTGTTTCTGTGCCAGTACCATGCTGTTTTGGTTACTATGGCTTTGTAGTATATTTTGAAATCAGGGAGTGTGATACCTCCAGCTTTGTTCCTTTTTCTCAGGAATCCTTTGGCTATTTGGGGTCTTTTGTTGTTCCATATAAATTTTAGGATTCTTTGTTCTATGTCTGTGAAAAATGTTGTTGGAACTTTGACAGAGATTGTGTTGATTCTATAGATTGCTTTAGGAAGTATGGACATTTTAACGATGTTAATTTTTCCAATGCAATAGCATGGAATATCTGTCCATTTCTTTCTGTCTTCTTTGATTTCTTTCAACAATGTTTTATAGTTTTCAGTGTACAGATCTTTCACCTCTTTGGTTAAGTATATTCCTAGGTATTTTATTCTTTTTGTTGTAATTGTAAATGGGATTGTATTCTTAATTTCTCTTTCTGCTACTTCATTGTTAGTGTATAGAAATGCAACCAATTTTTGTATGTTGATTTTGTATCCTGTGACTTGACTGTATTCATTTATTATTTCTAAAAGTTTTTTTAGTGGATTCTTTAGGGTTTTCTGTATATAAAATAATGTCATTTGCAAAGAACAACAGTTTCACTTCTTCTTTTCCAATATGGATCCCTTTTATTTCTTTTTCTTGCCTGATTGCTCTGGCTAGGACTTTCAACACTATGTTAAATAAGAGTGATGACAGTGGGCATCCTTGTCTGGTTCCTGTTCTTAGAGGGATAGCTTTCAGTTTCTCACCATTGAGAATGATATTTGCTGTGGGTTTGTCATAGATAGCCTTTATTATGTTGAGGTATTTTCCTTCTATACCCATTTTATTCAGAGTTTTTGCCATAAATTGATGCTGTATCTTGTCAAATGCTTTCTCTGCATCTATTGAGAAGATCATGTGATTTTTATCTTCATTTTGTTAATGTGGTGTATCACGTTGATAGACTTGCAGATGTTGAACCATTCCTGCATCACTGGACTGAAACCCACTTGATCATGATGTGTGATCTTTTTAATGTATTGTTGTATTCGATTTGCAAGTATTTTGTTGAGGATTTTTGCATTGATGTTCATCAGTGATATCGGCCTGTAATTTTCTTTTTTTGTGTTGTCCTTGTCTGGCTTTGGTATCAGGATAATGGTGGCTTCATAGAATGAGTTAGGAAGCCTCCCCTCCTCTTCAATTTTTTGGAAGCGTTTGAGAAAGATAGGTATTAAGTCTTCTTTGAATGTTTGGTAGAATTCACCAGGGAAGCCATCTGGTCCTGGACTTTTATTTTTGGGGAGGTTTTTGATTGCTGTTTCAATTTCCATACTGATGATTGGTCTATTCAAATTCTCTACTTCTTGGTCTAGTTTTGGAAGATTGTATGTTTCTAAGAATTTATCCATTTCTTCTAGATTATCCAATTTGTTGGTGTATAGCTTTTCATAGTATTCTTTTATTATCTTTTGTATTTCTGAGGTGTCCATCGTAATTTCTCCTCTTTCACTTCTGATTTTATTTATTTGAGCCTTCTCTCTTTTTTTCTTCGTGAGTCTAGCTAAGGCTTTGTCAATTTTGTTTATGTTTTCAGAGAACCAGCTCTTGGTTTCATTAATTTTTTCTATTTTTTTTAGTCTCTATTTTGTTTATTTCTGCTCTGATTTTTATTATTTCCTTCCTTCTGCTGATTTTGGGCTTTGTTGTTCTTTTTCCAGTACCTTTAGATGTGCTTTTAGATTGTTTATTTGGGACTTTTCTTCTTTGTTGAAGTAGGCCCGAACTGCTATAAACTTTCCTCTTAAAACTGCTTTTGCTGTATCCCACAGATTTTGGCATGCCATATTTTCATTTTCATTTGTCTCCTGGAATTTTTTGATTTCTTCTTTTATTTATTCATTGACCCAATCGTTGTTCAGTAGCATTTTGTTTAATCTCTACATTTTTGTGGCTTTTCTGGTTTTCTTCCGGTAGTTGATTTCTAGTTTCATACCTTTGTGGTCAGAAAAGATGCATGTCATTATTTCGATCTTCTTAAAATTATTGAGACTTGTTTTATGGCCTAATATGTGATCAATCCTGTTCCACGTACATTTGAAAAGAATTTGTATTCTGTGGTTTTTGGATGGAATGTTCTATATATACATCAACTAAGTCCATCTGGTCAAATGTGTCTTTTAAGGCCAGTGTTTCCTTATTGATCTTCTGTTTGGATGATCTATCCATTGGTGTAAGTGGAGTGTTAAAGTCTACTATACTAAAGCCTACTATTATTGTTACTGTCTATTTCTCCTTTTATGTCTGTTAACAATTGCTTTATATATTTAGGTGCTCCTATGTTGGGTACAGATATTTACAAGTGTTATATCTTCTTGTTGGATTGTTCTCTTTATCATTATGTAGTGCCCTTCTTTGTCTCTTGTTACAGTTTTTGTTTTAAAGTCTATTCTGTCTGATATAAGTATTGCTACCCCCACTTTCTTTTCTTTACTATTTGCATGGGATAGCTTTTTCCAGCTTTTCATTTTCAGTTTGTGAGTGTCTTTAGGTCTGAAGTGTGTTTCTTGTATGCAGCATATGTATGGACCTTGTTTCTTTATGCAATTGGCCATCCTATGCCTTTTGAGTAGAACATTCAGTCCATTGACATTTAAAGTAGCTATTGACAAATATGTATTTATTGCAATTTCATTACTTTTTTTCTGGGTGTTTTAGTAGTTCTTCTCTGTTGCTTTGTTTTTCTCTTGGTCTTTTCCCTTGTGGTTTGATGGCTTTCTTTACTAACATGTTTGATTTCTTCTGTCTTACTTATTTGCTTACTTATTATAGGTTTCTGATTTGTGATTACCATGAGGATTCTATATAATATTCAATGTATATAACAGTCTATATCGAGTTGATAGACTGTTTAGCTTGACCTCTTTCTAAAAGCTCTACTTTTTCACTCTCCTACTCCCACATTTTATGTTTTTGAAATTGTATCTAATCTCTTGTTTTGTGTGAGTCTATCCATTTCACTTGTCATTGGAATAGGTAATTTTAGTACTTTTGTCTTTGAACCTTCATATTATCTTCACAGCTGGTTGATCTGCTACCTTTACTATATTTTTACCTTTACCAGTGATTTTATTGCCTGGTTTTTTGGGGTTTTTTTTTTTTGATAACTTTTTTTATCCTTATTTGTGGTCATCATTTTCCCACTTAAATAAGTCCCTTCAGCATTTCTTGTAGAACTCGTTTCTTGGTGATAAACTCCTTTAACTTTTGCTTGTCTGGGAAGCTCTTTATCTCTCCTTCCATTCTGAATGACAGCCTTGATGGATAGAGTATTCTTGGCTGTAGGTTTTTTCCTTTTAGCACTTTAAATACATCATGCCATTCTCTTCTTGCCTGTAGTGTTTCAGCTGAGAAGTCCACTGATAGCCTTATGGGCTTTCCATTGTATGTCACTTGTTGCCTTTCTCTTGATGCTTTTAGGATTCTCTCTTTATCTTTAATTTTGGACATTTTAATGATAATGGGTCTTGGTGGGGTCCTCTTTGGGCTTATCCTGCTTGGAGCTCTCTGTGCTTCCTGTACTTGGATGTCTGTTTCCTTCCTTGGGTTAGGAAAATTTTCAGCTATTATTTCTTCAAATAAATTTTCTGCCCCTTTGTCTCTCTCTTCTCCTTCTGGGACACCTATAATATGAGTGTTAGTGCGCTTGATATTGCCCCAGCATTCCCTTGGACTGTTCTCATTCTGTCTAATTCTTTTTTCTTTTTTCTGTTCTGCTTGGGTGTTTTCCTCTAGTCTTTCATCTAGCTCGCTGATCTGGTCTTCTGTATCCTCCACTCTGCTATTGAATCCCTCTTTTGAATTTTTCATTTCCAGTATTGTATTCTTCATTTCTGATTGGTTCTTTTTTATATTTTCCAGTTCTTTCTTGATGAGCTCACTGTCTTCAGCCAGTATTCTCCCAATATCTGTGAGCATCCTTATGAGTTTTTGTTTGAACTCTTTGTTGAGTAGGTCACTTATTTCTGTTTCATTTAGTCCTTTTTCTGGGGTTTTGTCCTGTTCCCTTGCTTGGAAAGTATTCCTTTGTCTCCTCATTATGCCTCTTTCTCTGTGCTTATTTCTATGTATTCAGTGAGTTGGCTATGTCTCCTGATCTTGGAGAAGTGGCCTTATGTAAGAGATGCCTTATAAGGCCCAGCAGTGTGCTTCCCTCTCATCACCAGTGAAAATGATCCAGGAGTGACCCCTTTGTTGGCTACGTGTCCTTCTTCTGTGTCAGGGTTCCTCTTAATGCAGGTATCCAGGGAGTCTAATCTTTCTTTCCCTGGCCAGCTGTTTGTAAATCCAGTTTGTGGAACCTCAGCACCATTGGCCACAAGGTCTAACAGCACACTTCTTTTGCAGTTTTCCTGTTAATTGGGTGGGTACCCAATGTAGCTGGTTCCTAGGCTCAGGGGCTTACAGTTGTGATAGGCCTCAGGCCTCCAAGGCCTTTGTCAGTTCTCTTAGGAATGCAGCTGAGTGGGGCTGGCCCTAGGCACAGGAATACTCAATTGTTTCAGGCTTTAGAAGGTGGGGCTGATCCTTTTTATGGCTATTTGTGAAGCAAAGGTCTTAGCTGATAAGCCTCACCCCCCACAGCACCACACACACCATCTACAAAGTCCTGGTCCGTGCACACTTCCCAAGCCCCTAGAGCATACCCCGACGCCCCACTGCAGAGACCCCCACCTCTCTACAAATGCCCCCCACAGTTCACCTGGTCCTCACACAGGCCCTGCCCAACAGAGGCAGACACACTTGCCTGTCTGTAGAGGATCAAGGCAGCCAGTCAATGCAGGCTGATGAGTAGCCTGAGGGCTTGCTGTTGGGTGGGGCCAGTCCCTAGGGTGGTCTGCCTTCCCTGGCTGAACTGGATTAAATCTGCTCTCTGTTGGGTGTGGCAGAGCCCTGGGCTAACAGGCCAGGGGAAGAATTTCAATGGCGTCTACTGGGATCTGTGTCAGCATGCCTGGGCTAGGTCAGAACAATGGCCACCACCAATGTCTCAGCCTGTGCGGAAGTCTTCCTCTCACGGAGATGCACCCAGAGCTCACCAACTGAGTCTCTTTTCACCAAAGGACTGTTGTCAGCCTTCTTTCTGGTGATTTTAGGTTGCCGACATGGGTGAATTTGTGCATGGGCCCTTTAAGACCTGGGTCTTTTTGACTTTCTTCCAATAGCTTTTTTGGGGGTATCCTCACTGCAGTTAATAGCCAGCGAAGCCAGATAGTAAGACCCTTGTCTCAGTTGTGCTGAGTCTGAAGGATGCTTATAACAGTATTGGCCCAGCTCTGGACCTCTCTCCTCCAAGGAAGGCTGCATACCTTAGGGTGACTCCCACCTGAGTGGCTCAGAGAATCGGCTGCTCCTGAAGGTGGCTTTTTTCTCTCCAGAAGGAATTTCTTCCTCTTCTGCCCTAGTCAGGACTATCCCTTGTTGTGGGGATTCTTCTTGTCCTGTTTTCAATTTTCTATCCAGGGTAATTTTTCCAAAAATAGTTGTAACCTGGTTGTGTTCATGGGAGGAGATGAGTTCAGAGTCTGCTTACACTGCTATCTTCATGAGATCTCCTATTTTTCTTATTCTTAATTGATGTAATAAAAAACAGTTTGTTCAAAATAATACTAGCAACAATGTATTGGATTACATATACTTATGTATTATATAAGTGTGTATATATATGTACATATGTATGATTATATATTAGCAAAATGAATGACAGCAATGTCATGGGAGTGAGGGAATGATAATATTTTGTTATTATAAGGTACTCACACTACCCATGAAGTGGTATAGTGTTTTTTGAAAGTGGATTAGAATTAGCTATAAATGTATATTGCCAATTCTAGGGCAAGCATAGAAAATGGTAAAAAAAGAAGTATAACCAATATGCTAAGAAACAAGAGAAAATTAAATCATACAAAATGCTCAATCAAATCACTGAAGGCAGAAAAAGAGTGGAAGACAAAAATAGGAACAAAGAACACAGGTACCAAATGGAAAACATTAATGAATATGGTAGATATTATATATCAATATATGAATGATCAACTACATTAACTAGATATCAACTACATCAATAATCACTTTGCATGTCAATGGTCTAAATGCTCCAATTTAAAAACAGAGATTGTCAGAGTGGATCAAAAACAAGACCCAATTTTATGTTGTCTGCAAGAAACCTACTTGAAATATAAAGCCACACAGATTAAAAGTAAATGGTGGAGAAAAATATACCATACTAACACTAATCAAAAGGAAGCTAGAGTAGCTGTATTAATTTCAGACAGAGCAGACTTCAAAGTGAGGAAAGTTATCAGACATAAAGAAAGGCATTTATGATATAATGATAAAGGGGTCAATATAAAGACAAAAATAAGGGGATCTATTCTCTAAGAAGACATAATAATCTTTAACATGTATGTACCCGACAGGAAAGTATCAAACTATGAGGCAAAAACTAACAGAATTCAAAAGAGAAATAGATGAATGCACTATCATAGTTGAAGACTTTGACACCTCTCTTAGAAATGGACAGATCCAGCAAGCAGAAAATAAGTAAGAACATAGTTGAACTCAACAACACCATCAATCAACTGGATATAATTATCTATAGACTATTTCATCCAACAACAGCAGAATGCACATTTTTCTCAAGCTGACATGGAACACTCAAGATAGACGACACTCTGGCCCATAAAACAAACCTTAACACATTTCAAAGAGTAGAAATCATACAATGTCTACTCTCAGACCAGAATGAAATTAAACTAGAAATCAATAACAGAAAAATACCCAAATATTTGAATATTAGACAACACACTTCTAAATAATACCTGGGTCAAAGAAGAAATTTCAAGAGAAAAAATATTTTGAACTAAATGAAAATGAAAGCACAACTTATCAAAATGTGTGAGGTGCAGTGAAAGCAGTGCTTAGAGGGAAATTTATAGCATTGAATGAATATATTAGAAAAGAAGAAAGATCTAATACCTATCATCTCAGTGTCCATCTTAAAAAACTAGGAAAAGAAGAGCAAATTAAATCCAAATTAAGCAGAAGAAGAGAAATAATAAGAATTAGAGGAGAGATCATTGAAATTGAAAACAGGAATCAATAGAGAAAATCAATGAAGCCAAAAGCTAGTTCTTTGAAAAGATGAAGAAACTCTATAAACCTCTGGCCAGGCTACCTCAAAAACAAAAAAGAGGGTCTGGCCCTGTGGCATTGTGGTTGAGTTTGGCATGCTTTGCTTTGGTGGTCCAGGTTTGCAGATTTGGATCCTGGGCATGGACCTACACTGCTTGTCAGCCATGCTGTGGCAGCAACCCACATACAAAATAGAGGAAGATTGGCACAGATGTTAGTTCAGGGCTAATTTTCCTCAAGCAAAAAAAGAGGAAGATTGGCAGCAGATATTAGCTCAGGGCAAATCTTTCTCAGCAAAAAAAAAAAAAAAAAAAAAAAAGAGGGGACACCAATTACTAATATCAGAAAGGAATGAGGGAATATCACTACAGATCTCATGGACATTAAAAGGATAATAAAAAAAATACTATGAACATCTCTATGCCCCAAAATTCAATAATCTAGATGAAATGGATCAATTTCTTGAAAGACACAATTTGCCAAAACTTACACAAGAGGAACCAGATAATTTAAATAGGCCTATATCTATTAAAGAAATTGAATCAATAATTAATAACCTTCCCAAACAGAAAGCACCAGACCCAGATGGGTTCACTGCTGAATTCTACCAAAGATTTAAGGAAGAAATTTTACCAATTCTTTACAATCTCTTTTAGAGGACAGAAGCACAGAGAATACTTCCTAACTTATTCTATGAGGCCAGCATCACTCCAATATCAAAACCATGCAAAGACATTACAACAAAAGTAAACCATAGACTGATATGTCTCATGAACATAGATGAAAAATTCTCAACTAAATATTAGGAAATTGAATCCAACAATGTATAAAAAGATTTACAGACCTCAACTAAGTGGGATTTATCCCAGATATGCAAGACTGGTTCAACATTTGAAAATCAATTAAGGAGATCCATCACATCACACTCTAAATAACAAAAATCACATGATTATATCAATAGATGCACAAAAACACTTGGCAAAATCCAACACCCATTCAAGACAAAAAGTCTCAGTAAACTAGGAATAGAGGGGAACTTCCTCAACTTGATAAAGACTATCTATGAAAAACCTACAGCTAACATCATGCTTAATGATGAGAAACTCAATGCTTTCCCATTAAGATCAGGTACAAGGCAAGGATGCCTCCTCTCAGCAGTCCTTTTCAACATCATACTGGAAGTCCTTGCTAATGCAATGAGACAAAAAAAGGAAATAAAAGGAATATGGATTGGGAAGGAGGAAATAAAACTGTCTGTTTGCAAATGACATGATCATCTATGTAGAAAATCTTAAAGACTTGACAAAAAGTCTTCTGGAACTAATAAGCAATTATGGCAAGGTTTTAGGATACAAGGTTGATATATAAAAGTTAATCACTTTCCTATATACAGTAATGAACAAGTAGAATCTGAAGTTGAAAACACAATACCATTTACATTAACACCTCCCAAAATGGAATACTTAGGCATAAATCTAACAAATATGTACAAGATTTATATGAGGAAAATTACAAAAATATGATGAATAAAGTCAAAGAAGAGCTAAATACTTGGAGAAATATTTCATGTTCCTGAATAGGAAGATTCAATATTGACAAGATGTCAGTTCTTCCTGACTTGATCTATAGATTCAATGCAATCCCAATCAAAATACCGGTAAGTTATCTTGTGGATATCAATGAAGTGATTCTAAAGTTTACATGGAAAGACAAAAGACCCAGAACAGTTAACTCAATATTGAAGGAGAAAAACAAAGTTGGAGGACAACTTACCTGACTTCAAGACTTAATATAAAGCTATAGTAATCAAGACAGTATGAAATTAGTGAAAGAATAGACAAATAGATCAGTGGAACAAAATAGAGAGCTCAGATATAGACCCAAACAAATACAGTCAACTCATCTTTGACAAAGGAGTAAAGACAATACAATGACGCAAAGAGAGTCTTTACAACAAATTGTGCTGGAACAACCAGACATCCACATTCAACAAAAATGAATCTAGACACAGACCTTATACCTTTCACAAAAATTAATTCAAAATAGATCACAGGCCTAAATGTAAAATGCGAACTATAAAACTCCTAGAAGATAACATAGGAGAAAACCTGGGTGACCTTGAGCCTGATGGTGACTTTTTAGATAAGATGGCAAAGGCATGGTCCATGAAAGAAAGAACTGATAAGCTGGACATCATTAAAACTGAAAATGTCTGCTCTATAAAAGACAATGTCAAGAGAAGGCAAGCCACACTATGAGAGTGTGAGAAAATATTTGCAAAAGACACATCTGATAAAGAATTGTTATCCAAAATATACTAAGAACTCTTAAAACTCAGCAATAAGAAAACAAATAACCCAATTAGAAATTGGGCCCAAGACCCTAATGACACCTCATTATAAAAGAAGATATACAGATGAGAAATAATCATGAAAAGATGCTCCATATCATATGTCATTGGGAAAATACAAATTAAAACAACAAGATACCACTACACATCTATTAGAATGGCCACCATTTGGAACACAGACAACGCCAATTGCTCATGAGGATGTGGAGCAACAGGAACTCTCGTTCATTGCTGGTGGGAATGCAAAATTCTACAGTTACTTTGGTAGACAGTTTGGTGCTTTCTTAAAAAGCTAAACATACTCTTACTATATGATCCAGCAATCATACTCCTTGGTATTTACCCAAATGGACTGAAAACTTATGTCCACACAAAAACTTGCACATGATGTTTATAATAGCTTTATTCATAATGGTCAAAACTTGGAAGCAATCAAGATGTCCTTCAGTAGGTGAATGGAGAAATAAACTGTGGCACATGCATACAATGAGGTACTATTCAGTGCTAAAAAGAAATGAGCTCTCAAGCCATGAAAAGACATGAAGTAACCTGAAATGCATATGACTAAGTGAAAGAAGCCAATCTGAAAAGGCTACATACTGTATGGTTGCAACTCTGTGACATTCTGGCAAAGACAAAACTTGGAGACAGTAAAAAGATAAGTGGTTGCCAGGGGTCAGCATGGGGGAAAGGATGGATAGGTGGAACACAGGATTTTTAGGGCAGTGAAAATACTCTGAATGATACTACAATGATGGATACATGTCATTATACATTTGTCCAAACTCATAGAATGTACACCACCAAGTGTAGGTTCACCAATTGTTGGTAAATATGTGGAATGACTAGAACTTTCATAGTCTGCTGTGGGAGGATAAAATCATGCAACTACTTTGGAAAACCTTGAGCCAATTTCTCACAAAATTAAATGTACCATGACATATGATCCAGTGACTCTAATGCTAGGTATTTACTCAAGGGAAATGAAAACATGTGTCCATGAAGAGACTTGTATCTGAATTTTGATAGCAGTTTTATTCATAATAATTCTGAATTGGAAGTAACCTAAAAATCTATCAACAGGATAATGTCTAAACAACATATAAAAAGCATAACCAATATAACGGTATATATTATAGACACCCTCAGAAGACTCTGAATCCTCTTACTGCCTTCTGTCTCTGCTCACTCCCAGTGGGATTGGTGAAAACACTGCTCTGTGGACCCCACCTTAATAGGCAGTGTTAAGAAGAGCTTTCCAAGGCAGGTAGCTGAAATAGAATCCAGGGAAGAGGAAGAAACTTCTTTACTTCTCTCTTTTCTACCCCCTGGAGAGTTTTCACACTTCTTTGAGAGCAAGGGAATATCCTTGCTATAAAAATCTGTTGGTGTACAATGGAATATTACGCAGCCATAAAAAGGAAGGAAGTATTGACATATTGTGTACTACAAAATGAATGAATCCTGAAAATATGCTAAATGAATGAAGCCAGATACAAAAAGCCACATACTCTATGATTCCATTGACATGAAAAAGTCCAGAATAGGTAAACCCGTAGAGATAGAAAGTAGTTGCCAGGGACTGGGTGGGGGGGGGGGGGTGCGGTGTGTGGGAACTGACTGCTAACATGCCTGAGTGTTCTTTTGGGGGTGATGAATGCTCTGGAATTAGATCATGGTGATGGTTGCACAACCTTGTCAACATAGTAATAAAATCACTGAATTTTAAACTTTAAAAGGATGAATTTTATGGTATGTGAATTATATTTCAATTAAAATCCAATGGATGCTTTGCCACATTTATCTTATTTTACGTTCCTGCAGCATTTTTCAATTTTAGCAATACCCTCTTTCTTGATTCACATTCTTCTATTTTTCTCTGTGATGTCATATCCTTCTGATTTCACCTTTATTTCTCAGACTGTTTCTTTTTGATTTCCATTGGAATATTCATTCCTTAAAGAAATATTGGTGTTTCTCAGACAGCTTTCATAGGCATCCTCTCTCTCTGAGCATCTTGCCTCTAGTTTTGATTATCCTCTATGTTATAATTGATTGGTGTGTCTATATGTCCCACTCCCATCTCTGTCCTGAGCTTCATACCTTATGTCCAACTTCCCATACTTGGCTATCCCACAGGCTTCCAACCTCAACATGTGCCAAACAATTTATATGCCTTTGCTTCAAACCAAACTTGCTAGTCCTCTTGTTTTTCCTTATCTGAAAAAAACAGAGAGCACTCTTGACCAATCCACTCCTCTCAGAATGGTCTCCCAGAGAGGTTGATGGCCTCCAGCAGAGCCCCACAACAACTGGCCGTGGCCCAGTTCTGATGGCCTTCAGTTCTGGTGGAGTGCCTTGGTGGCAGATGGACAGTGGAAGCCCCTGCTCCGCTGCTTCAAGGCTTGGACCTCACTACCTGTTTATTTCAAGAGACATGTTGAGGATTCAGAACAAAATGATTAAATGAAAAAGAATCTAGTATAATCAGGAAAATAATTTGGCTTCAGTAAGAGATAAATACCTAACTTATAGCTCTCTGAAGATGAGAATAAATATGAAGAAGGTAAAAACATTGCCCAAATAGAGGAACTGCTTAGTTCAATTTCCCTCTTATTGCTTCATGGGCGTGGTTCATGGATTTCCAAACTAATCCCAGAAAAAAGCAAGTTGTCTTGTTAGGGAAATATCATCTCATCCTGGACCATTCATCATTTCAGGGCGACAGAGCAAAACCACATCTGTCTAAACATAAAAGGTGTTAGAGAGACTGCAACTGTAGAAATAAAATTACCAGTGTTTATAACAACATATAAAGGAACCAAAGAAACCCATCTGGTGGAGAAGGGAAATGAAGAACACCTTAGGACACACATGGATGCTTACAAAATACAAAAGAACTGTGAAGAAAGGGTGTGCGACAGTTATGAAAATTATCAGGAGCAGAGGGGGGAATAAGTTAGAGCTCAAAGAAATAAAAAATGAATATTGCAAAAACTGTCTCAATAAGGAATTTTCAAATCACTGAACACAATATAGATAAAAGATAGCATGTCTTCACCAACGTGGTTTTGAAGGGCTTATTTCAGATTATAAAGAAATGCTAGAGCAATGAAATGGTAACTTTGCATTTGTTTTAGAAAAGGGACAGAGAGAATTAAGATCAAAAAGTCAATGTTCTCTAGGAGCTATGGAAACAGAACTAAACGGTGCTTAGAGATACAGCAATTGATGCTAAAGGAAATGCATTATCCTGTTTCCGTTTTCTTCTGACTACGGGTTTTAGAGCAAAGAATTGGTGAGTCAGTTAGAGACAGGGCTAAATATGAACTTAAACACTGGCTCACGAATTTGAGCCGACACCGCGTTGCTGAAAAGGTCCTTGATCTTGGCTCAATCTTTTCCTGTCTCTGTCTCATTGTTTGACATCTACAGGCTGAGATTTGTTTGCTCATTCAGCAAGCATTATGAAGGCCCCAGTGTGTGCTAGGGCTGCACGGCCTTGAGCATCTTTACAGTTACCTTAATGACAGACTCTTATTCTGATATGAGATGCCGCTTTCAGTTCACATCCCTCACTTAAAGATAGCGTAAACTGAGACCCAGAAAGGTTAAATAAGTTAGCTGCATGTTAGCCGGGGACAGAGCTGGGATGAGAGCCCTAGTCCCCTGCTGCCAGGCCGCGCTGCATGGCTGCAGGCTGCAGAAGGGACGCTAAATTGATTATGCTTCATGAGAAGTGGAAAGTTCCAGTTAATGTGGAGTGAAAGTTCCATTACTTCATTTGGTAGAAAAATAATATCAGCGTTAACAAATTATTTACCTTTTTTAAAATGCATAATAAAACCTCACTGCGTTCCATTCTTCTGAAATACAAATCTCTTACAGGAGATTAGAAGCTCTAACAAGACTAGTTAACGTTTGCTGAATAAGCATGATGCGCGGAGAAGGACGTTGGAAGCACTGTGTTTAGTACTCAGCACCATTTTGTGGGCTGTTACCAGCCCCGTTTACAGATTAGGGAGCAGAGGCCTAAACAGAGAAGAGACGTGGGAGGTCCGGGGACGCCCTCGGCGCTGGTCAGCGCTGCCCACTGCGGTACCGGGGAGGGGCGGAGAGGTTTGGAGGACCTGATGGAGTTTAGAAGCAAGACTAGGCATCCGCCCATGGAGTGAATGGCCGCGGAGTGGAATTGGGAAGAAAACTGAGTAGTGAGGCCTGGGAGGTGGGGACGGATGCTGAAGAGGTAGTGGAAGGTGACAGCCTGGAGCGCTCCTAGACATTCCCGGCACCAAACATCAGCCAGGGGCCACGCGACTTCCCTTCCACCCATACCTTCTGGGCCCTTTGTGACTGCCTTTTTCCTTTCAAAGCTGCCAATTCTATCATAATTAACACAAGTTGTAATACATGTAATAATGTAAAATGATATGAATGCAAATAATATTTGGAGTATTTAAATGTATGTTAATGTATAATACATATATGCATAGTATAGATTAATAAATATAATAGCCACCATTTACTGAATGCTATATAGGAGGCTTTATGAGATATATTTAAAAATCCATATAAAATATTACTCCATTTTAAGAACTTGCCTAAGTTTAAGAACTTGTCTAAGGTCACCCGGTTACAGGTGGTGAAGCCAGGGTTTGAGCCTAGTCTGTCTGATTCTAAAGCTTATACGTAGTTCTTCAATCATACTCCTCCTCGTGGTCGAGAGCAAGCGGAAAGATGCACGTTATTTGCTCACGGCCCAGGAGAGACCCTGTTTCAGACCTGTTGTTAGCATGGTGGAGCAAAGAAGCACGCTGAGAGTAAGCCTGGTAGGAGTGACTGTGTCCTGGGCCACCTGTGGCTGGGAGACCAGAATGTGCTCCAGGCGTTTAATCTGTCTGATTGGAGGGCTGAATGTGTGCATGTGAGTCCTTCTGGAGATAAGGTGTGCTCTGTCAGGGAGGCTTGGCATCTCCCAGCCTGCACATCTACCTGCTACCCCTTCCAGGAATGCCCATGACCCTCCGGGCTGCCTGCTGCTGCCCCATCTCTTCAGTTACAGAGGAAAGCACTGGCGATAAACAGTCTTCGAGGGATGCTGTGACTTTACTGGGAGCCAGGAGACTTGGGCTTCAGGGGGAATGCTTTCCAGTAGCTTAGTGTGACCCTGATGAGTGATGTGCCCTCCCAGAGCCTCCAGTAAATCCCAATAGGAGGAAGAGGGTGAGTCAGGGGGCCTGGAACAGTCTCTTTAGCACGGCAAAGTAGAAAGAATGTTAACGTTAACTCTGTGGTTACTGGTTTGACTGTGCTGCGTGATCTTGAGCTTTCAGCTTAACCTCTCTGAGCCTCAGTTTTCTCATCAGTAAAATGGGAATAACAATTTCTACCTCATAATGTTACTGCAAAGATGAACTGAATCTAGCCCCTCTGGTATTTTCCATCCCAACATCCACCTAGTTGCTCAAGCTAGAAGCCAGGGACTTCTTAACCCTTCCCTCTTCCTCACAAACTCCATTCCTACCTGTCTCAGTGACACTCACTTCTCTCCAACCCCAGGACTACCCTTGCCCTCCCCCCTTCACTGTCTACTTTGCAGCCAGAATAATCTTTCAAAAACAATTTTGAATATGCCCCTGCCCTTTTTACAATGTTTTAGTAGCTTCCCACTGCTCTGGAAATGGAGCCCGAGACTTCCCAGACCTCCATGCCCTCTCCAACCTCCTTTCTCACCTCCCCACCCTGAATTCACGCTCCGGCCAGACTAAGGCTCTTTGACTTCTTGGACTCCTGTGCTCCCCCTCAGCTGCAGTCTCCTCTGTTGTGGTCACCTTATTCCCCTCTCTGTCCTCCTCCTGCTTCAGCCCTCAGCATGGAGCCCCTCTTCTTGGAAGTATTCGCTGAGCCCCAGGTTTGGTTAGGTGCCCTCTGTGTGTGCCCTTCTCAGATCTCGTCACTGTATTATAGCTGCTTGTTTACTGGTCCACGTACCCCACTGAGCTCTGAGTACTGCAAGTCAGGGATGGTGTCAGGGACAATTAGCCCAGCACCTGTGATGCCAACAGGCCATAGGGGTACTTCATAAGTATTTGATTGAATATGAATATGAAGTGCAGGGTACAGAGCCTGACAGAGAATAGGTGCTAAATAAATGGTAATGATTATTTTTTATTATTCCAGCTCTAATATCCTGGGATTCTAGAAAACTGACTAATTGCATAGCTGGCATCTGGTTGGCACAGATTTTACTGTGATGAGCCTACAAATTTGCACAATTTAAAAACCAAATATAGGCTGCAAGGGCAACGAATTCCCACTTACAAATGGAGATATGCCAATGCGTGCCAAATGGCTGGATCTGGGGGACTGTCTTGACAGCTAACCCGCTGTGGCTCACGCTGTTGGGAGATGCCATGTGCTCTCTGGTGGGCCGGCTCCTGCCTGCGCGCTGCAGTTTTCTTCTCTTATTGTCAATCCCATGCTTTGTGCTCAGGAGCCTTTCTTGATTTCCCAGCTAGGCGTAGTTTCTCCTTTTTCTCCACTCTCAAAGCATCTCTCCTCAAAGCACAGGAATAGACAACCAGTGGGTGCTGAACTCCTACTAGTTACTCCACACGGTCGTGAACATTCTCTGTCCTGTATTATTGCATGTAATCCCAATAACAATCTCTGAAGAAGGTCCCTTGTCATCCCCATTCTATAGATGGGGAAACTGAGGCTCAGACGCCTGCTCAGAAGTAGCAGAGCCCTGGGTCTGTCTTGACCTAAATTCCATGAACTCCAACTCTACCTCAAGACAAGGATATTTTTGACTTACTTGGGGGTGGTAGACTTAGAGATATAACTTTTCTTCTGACTTTGTGGGTTTTTTTTCAACATAGACCTTTGAAAAGAATTTAATGTCGTCAAATCCCTTCACCTCTTTTTAAACGGCACCTGAATTTTGAGTCTTTGTTACAAAGGCCTTTCCCACTTGGGCATAATAAAAGAATCTGCCAAGATTTCCTTCAATGCTCTTATAAAGGTTTCATTTAAAAAAAATGTTGAAATCTCTCAGACATCTGGAGTTTATTTTGGTGTAAAGAGGGAGTTAGAGATGCAACTTACTTTCCCCTAATAGCTACTGGTTGTCGGAAATGTCCATCTTGTCCCCCGGTGCAAAGCCGCCTTGTTCCTAACTCAGTGCTCATCAGCATATGGACTAACTTCTGGACTCTCTTTTCTGTTCCCGTCTCTCTCTATATCCTTACACCAGTACTGTTCTGTCAATTATTACAGCTTTGTAACATATATAACTCTTTGGAAGGTTAGAGTTAAATATTTACTCAAGAACAATTACCCTATTGTTCTTGTTTTTAGAAGAATTTTCCTCCTTTTTTTGCACGTTTATTCCACAGTTCGTTCTTTCTTTCTTTTTTTAGTGGCACCTGAGCTAACTACTGTTGCCAATCTTCCTTTTTTTTTACTCCCCAAATCTCCTAGTATATTGTATATATTGTATATTTTAGTTGTGGGTCCTTCTAGTTGTGGCATGTGGAACGCTGCCTCAACATGGCCTAATGAACGGTGCCGTGTCCATGCCCAGGATCCGAACCCTGGGCCACCGAAGCGGAGCACGTGAACTTAACCACTCGGCCACGGGGCCGCCCCGCCACAGTTCTTTCTTAAAACTTAGCTTGACACATATGACATAGATGTGTACACATTGAACGCGTTGATAACTTCACTTTAGGTTTCTGGACACAAGGACTCATGAGCTTCTTATTAAGCTGTAAGCTGCTGACAGGTGGAAAAGATGCTGCACTTTGCACTGACTGGTCCAGAGCTCAGAGCAGTCTGCCAAGGAAAAGGCACTTGGAAGGAGAGAGATGTCGTTAGAGAGCAATCTACAGTTGCCTGAGAATCAAGAACATTAGTGTCAGAAGGGATCTTAGAGATTAACTTGTCATTTGGTAGATGAGGGAACAATGTTTTGGAATTTAAGTGACTTGGTCAAGATCATACAAAGAGTTGGTGGCAAAATCAGGATGAGAGCCCCAGTGTCCTGTCTCTCAACTGAATCTTCTTTCTGCTACACAGTGCATCACCCCCTCCAGAGCCATTAGCAGAGGGTTTTTTTTTTTTCTTAATGTGTATTTTTTTTGTAAAGATTGGCACCTGAGCTGACATCTGTTGCCAATCTTCTTCTTCTTTTTTGTCTTCTCCCAAAGCACCCCCAATATGTAGTTGTATATTCTAGTTGTGAGTGCCTCTGGTTGTGCTATGTGGGATGCCGCCTCAGCATGGCTTAATGAGCTGTGCCCAGGATCTGAACTGGCGAAACCCTGGGCCACCAAAGTGGAGCACACGAACTTAACCACTTCGCCACAGGGCTGGCCCCCAGAGGATTTTGTTTTTGATGTAAAAGTGTGGGAGACCTTTGTTCTTTCTAGTCCCTCCCCTTCAAACTCACCACAAAAGGTACCGATTAACATAAACATACCAGATCTGAAAATTCTGTTAGATTTCTTCTTCATTTAAAGCCTACATAGTAAGTTTGCAAGAGTTGAAGCATAAAAATGGGACTCTAGAATGTTCTTTTCTTTACCCAAATTAGTAAGGGTAACTCAGGTAACATTTTGTATGAATTGTACCCATCTTTACCTCTGTTTTTCATTTTTTCCATTGATAAAATATCCTAAGCCATCTGGAGAGAGCTGGAGCTTGGCTTCATTTCCGTGTGGCAGCAATTACACTTTGGTTAGTGAGGGGAGGAGAATGAAATGTCTCTGGAGTAATCATCTCCCAGCCAGTGACTGCTAGGTCTAGAGATAACTATATATTTTTCTCTACGATGATGGAACAGAAGTTTGCAAGTGGACCCCTCTGAGAGTTTTCTTGGGCAGCCAGATCTCCCAAATGCATACTCACTTTACAGAAAAAATTTGAATGATATTTTCAGACAACTCAGAAGAGACAGATACCTTCTGAATTAAGATTGACTAAGAATAATTGAGTGTGCAGCTCAGAGCCCATGTTTATCTTCCAAGGTTAGATCTGAATAAAAAAATTTAATCTCTGCATGTCATGCTTATTACTTGGGTGGTATACATCTGTCTTAATTGTTTTCTATTTACGTGATAGGCAGTCTAAAATGTGCTAAAATGTAAACCAAATGAATGCAGTTTTCTTTCATTTGAGCTGATTTTTTTAATGCCCCATTTTCCAATAATACATATCTTATTCCAGGAAGAAGTCGAGATGTTTGGCCGGAGTTAAGTGTATTGGATATTAACAGTCTGTGAGTTGCCTGTGGCTATTTATAAAATGCTCTATTTTTGCCATCTGTTCTCCACATTCTCTTGTCTCTTATTCTATGTCCTTCTTTTCCTAAAATGCTAGCTATGGCTCCTAAATTAATTTCCAAGTCTTTTTTTTTGGCTAAGGTTCTTTTTTTGATATTTGATATCATTCAGGAATTGTCTGATGAAATGTCATCCCCTCTGCCCAACCCCAAATTTTATACTTTGTTTTCCTCGTTCCTCCAGCTCAGGGCATGTCATGCAGCCTCTTCTCTTTGCCTGCCTTAGTGGACTGGAGCCTTCAAAGGGACACTGGAGGCCTCTCCCTGAGCTAGCGAGTCACGAAGACAGTCATTTTTTTTGCTCCTCTTCCCAGCCCAGGCCTGACTGCTTGTTGCTGGAGCCGAATCCTCCGCCCCAGAGTAGCTTCTTTCATCAAACCTGAGCCCATTTTTAAATGGCTGATTTTAGATGGACGTGATTTTCTTAGAGATCACAAAATGCAGTCTCTCTATTTTATGCATGTGGAAACTCAAACTCAGAGATGGTAAATGGTTTGCAGAAGGGTACCTGAGTGTGGTAGAGTAGAATGATTTAATTAGTAGATTTTTACCCCATCTTTGTGACAGATTTACGACATATAAGTGGGAAGTAAAAATAACAAATCCTACAAACCAAATAATGATAAGGAAACTCATCAATCCTTATTAACCCTCATGATGACCTTGTGTGTTAGTTTCCAGGGCTTCCGTAACAAAGCACCACTGGCTGGCTTTATTGTCTCAGATTGGTTTCTTCTGAGGCCTCTCTCCTCCATCTGCATACGCCTCCTCCCTGCTGTGTCCCCACATGGCCTTTCCTCTGTGTGTGCACAGCCGTGGTGTCACTCAGTGTGTCCAAAGTTCCTCTTCTTTGAGGACATCAGTCAGATTGAATTAGGGCCCACTCTAACGGCCTCATTTTAAATTAATCACCTCTTTAGAGGCCTGTCTCCCAGTACACTCACCTTCTGAGGTCTTGGGGGTTAGGGCTTCAATAGATGAATTTTAGGGGGACACAGTTCAGCCCATAACACCCTGTGACGTCAGAATTATTAATATCCCCATTAACTGATGATGAAGGAATGACAGAGACGTTAAGTAACTTGACCAAGGTTGTACAGCTAATAAATGGTAGAATCAGGATTTGAACACAGACAATATGGCCTCAGACAACCTGCTGAGAGTGTTGTTTAGTGATGAGTTCTGCTTAGAAAATGTTCCACAATGACACTACTATAATGTTAAGAATCTTCCTCTGAATAATTTCTGCTATGTAAAGATCTTTTTCTACAAAGGATAGGTTTTGTTCATTTTCCATGACTTTTTCCGGTCTATTTGGTTCTTCTTCACTGTATGTAAGAAGGTCAGGGGGTCTCTGTTACCCCTGTAGTGTGTACACGCAGCCATGTCACCTGAGACATGGATGAAGTAGGAAATAGTCAAAGCAGAAAAGAAATTTTCATTCAAACACCTAATCCTAGATCATCTGTAATTGATTAAATTTGAGATCAAGGGTGTATGAATAAGTCATTTTAATCCCAGAATTTTCACTAATGATGCTTGACTATACCTTCATTTTACAGAAGTTTCCTATAGTCTATTACCATAAGAAATGGAAATGGTCCTATAATAGTCCTATAATCTGGAGAAAATTTCCCAAGGAAATTCAATAACACAACCAAAGGAGAGCTGAATGCCTATTAAGGAATGATTTTCTGTATTGGAAGGCTGTAGATTCATCATCATTACTGGTCATCCTATCATCTAATGTAGCAGTAAGCCTGGCAACTCTCTTCTTAATTGTAATTTTAACACATTTAGTGACAAAAATAGCCATCTTCACTTCTTTAGATCTTCCACAGGAAAAAGGACCTGCCCAGGCCCTGCTGTTATAAAATTTTCATGGCCACTGTCAGCTGGATGAACCCCTACAAGACAATGCCAGTGAAACTGCTAAAGCAAGAGTCAAAGCCTTTTCCACAACTAAAGGGAGGTCCAACATTTAACCTCAGCCTAATACTCGTCATTGAAACAAGATGAAAAAATGTGCACAAATTTATGCAGCAGCAGCACAATTTTTTTATAATACTAAAATAAAAATAAAGTCTTTTTCAGTCATGTCTCAAATCTCTTAGTGAATAAATAAGAAAATGCGTTTATGAATGTATTAAAGTTTTAAGCCCTTCACTTTCCAACTTTATTGATTAATTGCAATATTATAAAATAAAATGTAAACCTATGCAATGGGAAAGCAGTCCTTGACAATAGAACAGATGTTTAATTTCCTCATTAATAACAAAATTTCTAAAATAAAACAGAGTCTAAGTAAATGAATATATATCTCAATTTTAACAATTAAGGTGTAGAAAAATTAGTTGTCTCTCTTTCTCTTATTGCTTTCAATGGTTGACTTCTACTTCTCTGAATGAAACCTAGGTACATCCTAAGAGACCCTATACATAACCATAAGGGTTGTAGAGTCAATTTCCTGATTTGCTTATGAGGAATTTCTGACCTAGACGAATGTCACCTGTCTAAATCATGCAGTTCCTGCTGTATGCTGGTGCCAGGACTAAAATCCAGGTCTTCAGCTGCCCTTGTCAGCCCTCTGTCCACACCTGTCTTTATAGGAAGATGGTACTGGAGAGTGGTACAGAAACACTTTCCCCAGCACGGAGAGTTTTATAGGGTATTTTAACCTTAGAGAAATTATGATCCCTGTACTAAAGACAGTTTTATCTAAGGTAGTGATATCATCTAGGTACTTCCATTAAGCCCAAATATATTTTTCTCGTGTTCTTAAAATCACATTCACTAAGATTTACAATTCTAAAGCCAGGTGCAGCTTTTAGATCTTGCACAATAATTACGTATGGGAAGCAATCTGAAAAATCCCAAAGCATGCAGGTTTTACTGCAGCTGCAAACTTGTAAATATAGTGAGCAAATACTTAAAACAATTGCAGTTGATTAGTGAGAAACGCCAGCACACTTCTTCTAAAAAAGGGTTTGACGAGCAAACAAATAGCTGCCCGTGTAGAAACTTCAACAGAAAATGAGACATTTACCACATTTTTAAAATGGTGCCTTCAGTGATAAAATAATCATAGGTAGATTGGGTCTCTGCACAAAACAGGATAGGTTTACAAAAATGGGCAAACTCCTGGCATAAAACACTGTGACATTCTAGTAATCTGAGTTGACATGATGGACCTATGGTTGGCCTGCAAATACATTTAGGGTTGCAGAGATCAGAACTAGCCCTTGGAATTTTCCCCTGAAGCCTGTGCAATGTGAGACGTTTGGTAAGAACAGATAAACCTTTTCTGGTTCTCTAGTTCTGTTCAAATAGTGTCGAGTGTTCACAGGCTACCTGATGAGATGCAGCCATGAGCAATTATGTGCCATGATCCACATCAAGAAATTATTTGGAATTCGCAGGAAGAACAATGATTCTGCATGGAGGGCTGAGGAAGTATCTACATAGGTGGAGTTTGAAAGATTGCCCTTAAGGATAAGTCCGAAGTGTACAGTCAGGCAAAGCAAAGATGTTGGGGGAAGAGCGGAGGGCTTCCAGGGAATGTATAACTTCAGCAAAGACACAGACATGTCAAAGTGCAGATCCTGGTCAGGGATGGGGAGAGTCCTGCGGAGGAGAATATGTGCACGAGTAGTAACAAAGAATAAGGCTGATCAGGACCAGCTTGTCACAGGTCTTAAACTTTTGTAGTGCATCCAGTGGGGAAGCATTGGAAATAATGCCTGATTCTGCAGCCTCACTGCTTTTTGGTTAAGCATATATCCTTTCAAGTATGTAGGTCTGGAGGCCATTGGTCATCTTACCAAGGGTTGCTGGGACTCTGTGATAACTGAACCACATATGTCAAACCAAAGTTATGCCCAAAGCAGAAAATTAGTTCCCAAAGTGCTTTTCATTCGACTGGACACAGTGGTTAGTCTTCTGCAGAATGTACCTTTTCTCCAGTTAGATATGAGTCAAGGAGATGGAATCACTGTCTTCCAAACCTTGAGCTCCTCTTGCATTTGGACCCAGAGCCTTGTATCCGCTGACTATGGAGAACACTGTGACAGGCCTTGGTGGCTCACTGAGCAGCCCAGTTGACTAAAAAGTTGGGTGGGCTGTATAGCAGTATCAATTTTTGATATGATGCAACCAGATTGGATCCTAACTTTTTTCTTCTGCAAATAGTGAAGACACGGTTCCTAGTGTCACTGAAAGGGTGAAGGAGTAGGAGCGTTCTTCTGAAGGCTCTTCCAATGAGCCAAGGGCAGGAGGGGCCTGCAGGTCTGGGAACTATGCCTCATCCTTTCATGGGTGTTCAGTAGGCTGTTAACCTCCAGACAAAACATACTGCAGCCATCTCTGAGCCTCACACACTATCAGGTTTAGGTGCTTGTGAGCCTTGTACTGAGAAAAGAGGTTGCAAGTTCTATGTCTGAAGTAGATTTTAAACTCTTTCCTAAACATTCTAGGTATTGTTATGAGTTGAATTGATTCTCTCCCCTACTGACACCAAAAAAGCATATGTTGAAGTTTTAATCCCCTGTGATGGTTAATTTGTGTGTTGACTTGACTGGGTACGGGATGTCCTGTGAGGGTATTTCTGGAAGAGATTAGCATTTGATTCAGTAGACTGAGTAAAGAGAGCCACCCTCACCAATGTGAGTGGGCACTATCCAATCCACTGGGGGCCTGAAGGGAATGAAAATGTGGAGGAAAGATGAATTCTCTCTCTCTTTTCTTGAACTGGCATGTCCACCTTGGACGTTGGAGAGCCTGGTTCTCAGAACTTTGGCCTTGAACTGGGAGTTACACCATCGATTTCTCGATTTTGGACTTGAACTGAATTATACCACTGGCTTTCCTCATTCTCTAGCTTGCAGCTGGCAGATTGTGGGACTTCTTGGGATCCAGAACCAAGTGAGCCAACAGCAATAACATTTTATATATATGTCTATAGCCTATTGGTTCCATTTCTCTGGAGAACCCTGAATGATACATCCTCTGTACCTCAGAATTTGACCTTATTTGGAAATAGGGTCATTGCAGATGTAATTAGTTAAGATGAGGTGATACTGGAGTAGGCTGGGCCCTAATCCAATATGACTGGTGTCCTTATAAGACGGGGAATTTTGGAGACAGACATGCACGGACAAGGAGAACACCATGTGAAGATGAAGACAGAGATGAGACTGATGCTTCTATGAGCCAAGAAAGCCAAAGATTGCCAGCAAACACCAGAAGCCAGGAGAGAGGCATGGAACAGATTCTCCCTCACAGCCCTCAGAAGGAACCAACCCTGCTGACACTTTGATTTTGGACTTCTAGCCTCCAGAACTGCAGAACTGTGAGACAATACATCTCCGTTGTTTAAATTACTTGGTTTGTTGTTCTTATTAAGGCAGCGCTAACAAGCTAATTCAGGCCTTGATGGCTGAGGAAGAGACCCGGCCCAGAGGAATCACCCTTCATGGCGAAGAGTGTGTCTTAAAAGGATGTTGCTGGAAAGTGGTGGTGATTGTTCCAAAGTCTTCAGGGTTTTCTCCCATAATCGATAACAGGACCACAGCCTTCTTTTTGTGGAATTTCTGCCAGTTACTTTTTATCACAATGCCAAAGTTCTCTGTCATATGGAGAGGTTGGCTAATTTCAATCAAAGTCTGAACTATGATATATTTTTGGCTATTGGTTAATTTTCTGCTGTTGTTGAGAGTCTGAAAATTTCTGCAGGTTGTCTGAACTAGAGCAGTAGCTCTGAAGTGATTAGAGTGAAGGTTACACTAGCTTATTCTTTAGTTAAACTGTTATTCCTTGCAGACCTAATATGTACAATATTTTATTTCAGGTACTATGGAAAACACAAAGTTAAAGAGAATAAGGTCCTTGTCTTCAAATTGGTCTATATTGGAAAATGTGGACTATGAATCAATAATTATAAAACATATTTTAAATTGATAAGAGCCCTAAGTGAAATTTTACTTCTAATAATGGTGGGCTAGGTTATTCAGACTGATCTTTCTCACGAAAATAATAAATTGCACTGGATAAACTGTTTTTTTGAGGAAGATTAGCCCTGAGCTAACATCTGCCGCCAATCCTCCTCTTTTTAGCTGAGGAAGATTGGCCCTGAGCTAACATCCGTGCCCATCTTCCTCCACTTTGTATGTGGGATGCCTGCCACAGCATGGCTTGATAAGCGGTGTGTAGGTCCACGCCCCAGATTTGAGCCAGCAAACCCTGGGCTGCTGAAGCAGAGCGTGTGAATCTAACCGCTACACCACCAGATAAAATATTTTTAAAATCAAACCTTAAAAGCACTGGAGAGGTGACAAAGTAGCGGGGAACTACCAGGCCAAATCCGAGGGTAAGTGGAATATTGAACAGGAAGCCAGTCCTCTAAGTCCTTCCCTTCACTCCCAAGCTCTGGGGGCTGATTCAGTGACATAATCTAACAGAATCAAGGAGAATCAGGAGACATAGTCCATTTGGGATGGCTGGGATACTTGCATTTGTCCTGGAACCATGAGCTGTGAGTGGCTGATAGCTACTTAGCAATTGTTATGGGAGAGCATCTTAGAATGGGGAAAATAGCGAGAAGATGGAGCTAAGATATATGGAGAAAGAGAAATCAAGTCCTGGAGGCATTTTTGAGCCCTGGATCAAACTGTGCCTAAAGGGTATGCTCAGTTACACAAGCCGATAGATTCCCTCTTTTGCTTAAGTCAGTTTGGTTCAGTTTTATCTCCCTTGTAATGGAAGGATCCTGATATAGGAGCCATCTCTGTGACAAAGATAGTCAAGTCATGATTTGGATAAGTTATTTATTAAGAATGTCCAAAGACAGAGATCTGGAAAATACCTAGATTCAGGGTCTAGGAAGAGAGTGAAAAGATGTATACGAAACCAGGTTCCCAGGTGAGAACCACGAGAATATGTCTTCTCCAGATCCGGATCTGAGGGAGGAGAGGGAGATATCGGCAGTGTCAACTCATGCAGAACTCAAGGACAATGTGCACTAAAAGACAACTGGGCTCGAGGTCTCGGGGGCCATTGGTGACATTTGAGAGGGCCTTTTCAGGGGAATCACATGGGAAAAGATCTGACTGCAAATGCTCTGGAATACATCGGTGGAAAAAAGTGAAAAAAGACAACCTTCTTTCACGACATCTGATGGAAGAGGGATGGAGATGGAAAGAGTGCCAGCTATCTGGCAGCGTGACCAGAGGGGAGGAGGCCAATGATTAAAGGGAACTTCTGAAGAAGGAGACAGACTGAAAAGGTCTTTTATAGAGAGGGGAAATATCAGAGATGCAAAAAAGAGTAATTTAAGGAGAAGTTTCTGGAAGTGGCCAAAGGAAATGAAACTGAGGAAAAGGAGGAATAAGGGAGAGCTGCTTCTTATTTGGAGGCAGTAACGAGAGGGGAAAAGATGGAACAAGGAGCCATGAAAGGGCCACTTGTGCTCCTCAGATAGGAGGAACACCTGGGAGAAATGAATGTGATAGAACAGTTAACTAAAGGGAAACACGTGCACAGTAAATTCTCAGTAATTGTGAAGTAAAATATTTTTAGATGATAAAGACGAGGAATGAACTATTTGCCATTCCACTGTTTTATTTATTTTAAAAATTTTATTGCAGTCACATTGGCTTATAACATTGTGTAAATTTCAGGTGTACATTATTATCTTTCAGTTTCTGTATAGATTGCATCGTGTTCACCACCAATAGTCTAGTTTTTATCTGTCACCATATATACGTGTCCCTTTACCTCTTTTGCCCTCCCCCAACCCCCTTCTCCTCTGGTAACTACTAATCTGTTCTCCTTATCTATATATTTTTTTAACTTCCACATATGAGCCAAAGCATACAGTATTTGTCTTTCTCTGTCTGACTTATTTCACTTAACATAATACCCTCAAGGTCCAATCAGGTAGTTACAAATGGCGTGATTTTTTCTTTTTTATAGCTGAGTAGTATTCCATTGTATATATGTACCACTTCTTCTTTATCCATTTGTCCATTGATGGCCACTTGGATTGCTTCCACCTCTTGGCTATTGTGAATCATGCTGCAATGAACATAGGGATGCATAAATCTCTTTGGATTGTTGATTTCATGTTCTTTGGATAAATACTCAGTAGTGGTGATACCTGGATCATATGGTATTTCTATTTTTAATTTTTTGAGGAATCTCCATGCTGTTTTCTATAGTGGCTGCACCAGTTTGCATTACCAGCAGCAGTGTATGAGGGTTCCCTTTGCTTCACATACTCTCCAACATTTGTTATTGCTTGTCTTGTTAATTATAGCCATTCTGAGGGTATGAGGTATAGAGGTTCCACTGTGTTTGACAGTGGTACAAAGGACTCTCTTGGTGGACCTCTCGGCAGCTGAAAGGGACTGATTTTGCATTTCTTCAGGCTTCTACTCTCTTGCATAACGGCATGAGGAGGCAGCCCATTATTTTTTTCCAAAGTGAGTATTTCTGTAGGTAACACCTGTGCTTAACCTTCTTGACATTGGCTCTAATTCTATCAGTGCGCTCTGAGAGAGATGCTTAATATCCACTTCCTTCTAATGGCTGCCATTGCTGCATTTCTTTTCCATATTCACTGGAACTTGCAGCAACTCCACTATCAGAACCAACTAGGTCCTTTGTTCTGACAGGACCATCTCAAAGGGAAGGGCTGCCTCAGTCGTTGGATGCAGGCCAACCCTAGCAATTTAGGGGGGCGAGGAGGAGGCCACCGTGACACGAATTACTTCAAAATGTTGCCTTTCCTATGAGCAAAGTAAGAACTCTCACTCAGAATGCAAGATGCACGTTCAAGAAAGAGTTCCTTTTTGCTGAGACAAGTGACACCACCGGTGTGCCACCTTCTGTGACACAGGCTATTTTTAGAAATGTATTAAGGTGTGAACTCTAGAGAATGTTTTTATCTACATCTAAGGCAATGCTAGTGTTTGTATCTGAACATCTAGCTGTGTGTTAGATTTTTATTTGTATTCACGATTTTCAAAATGAGCTGGGAGGAGCCCCTTTGGGAGCTACAGTGGGGAGAGGGTGGGGTGAGGAAGGAGTTGGAAAAGGGGCTCTGCTGTTTCATCGTAAGGTTTTTGGCATCTGAATAGAATTTTATTTGAACAAAAGGTTCTAAGAAAAAAAAAGAAAGAAAACCACTATTTAAAATCAACCAAAGCCTATTACCAAGCACGTTATTGACAATTAAGCAAGCAGAATTTTTTGAAAGGAAAGTTAATATCCTAGTCTGTATATAAGAACTATTAACAATGTCAATGCCGCTAAACATAAACTGCTTTTTCACGGTTTAAAATCTTAGTGAACTCCAAAAAGCCATATCTCTTTCATCTGCCAAAATTCTTCTCCTCTTTTAAAGATATTTCTTACCCCTAAGGTCTCGCATAAAACATGCAACAGCATGTTCCAACAGCATATCCGACATCCCCCAGTTAGCATTAATTTCTTCTCTAGAATAGGATGACCCTGGATGTAAACTTGGGCTCTGCTGCTGCTTGTTATCTGCCTGGTCTTGGCCAAGTTACTGAATCCCCGTGGGACCCAGTTTCACCACTTGCAAAATGGTTATAACAATATCTTCCCTTTAGGGTTTTAATGAAGATTAAATTAAATAACATAAATAGAACGACCTTCTTTCCCCAAGCCCAGCTTCCCTTCCCTCTCAGGTTGTCACCCACTGATTGGTATTAAGAATTCGTAGGATAACAGCTACAGGCCTTGAGAGGACGTATCATGGGATTGAAGTGTGGAGACCAAGCAAGAGGCATTTTGTTGACACTTCTTTAATCTTAGGAAAGAAAAGAATTTAAAAAATAGCTTATTTTTAGAATCTCAGTGAAATCCCCAAGCCAAGAATAGAGTTCTCTATTTATTAAGTCCAAAAATATTAAACACAAAATGAGAATAATATATCTTAAACTCTTGTATTGACTGACTTGGGATGATTAAGTATTCACCTACAGAAGTGCTCTGTGCCTTTCTTATAATTGGTTGGAAAAGAATCCAGATAAAATTGGAACAAAACCCAAGAACCACTCATGTGAAAGGAAAGACTGCTATTTTGGTATGGAAAACAATACAATAATAATTTTTTAGACTTTATTTCAGTTTTTATTGAAGAATAAACTGGGAAGATTTTATGCTCAGTCATCTTGTGAAGCCAATAGTTTGGATAATGCACAGTATGCTCAAGATCCAAATGGCAAAGCAGACATGCCTTAGTACGACTGGCTGAAATTCACTGAATCATTCTGGAGAAATCATTTCTATAAGCGCTTTGTCCAGGTGCTTCAAAAGCTCTATAGTCAGCACCCTGTACCTTGCATTTATTCCACTATACTGCCGCTCATATAGCTTTAAGAACTCTACTTATTATTTAGTTTAAATAGATTCTTTCTCACATTTAGACTTGCATTTCCATGGACTCCTTTTAATATCGCAAATTTTTCCCTTCACTTATTTTTTTCAAATTGGAGTGGTTCCTAATTAAACAATCGCTAAACTGTATGGGATTATGTTGTGAAATGATTGAAACTCAAATGAAAGAAGAATATCCAATCAAAAATATTTTAGAAAATTTTTGGAAGGAAAGATTTAATGGTGTGCCTGGACCTGTATCTTGTTTTTATGCATATCATTGGTTTCATATTAGACAACCTCCCCTATTCTGGATAATTCTCGGTATTTTCTAATATATTGTATTCATCTTAATAAATTATATATAGGTTGATCAATTTTTAACTTTTTAAAACAACCATGCCTTCCCCCTGCATTGTGTATGCCTGCACATTTTAGTTATTGTTCTATTCTAGCAGGTTGTTATGGTGGTCACAAACTGGGTGTTCAGGGGAACTGAACATATGTTGTAACTAATCTCCAAAGTGATGGTTTTGGGAGGTGGGACCTTTGTTTAGATGAGGTCACAAGGGTGGAGCCCCACAGTGGGATTAAAGTCCTTATAAGAAGGGGAAGCGAGCTAGCTTTCTCTCTCCACAGTGGGAGGATACAAGGGGAAGGCGGGTGTATGCCAACCAGGAACCAAGTCAGTCAGCACTTTGATCTTGGACTTCCAGCCTCCGAAATAAATGTCTGTTGTTTAAGCCACACAGTCTACGGTACTTTGTAATAGCAGTTGGAGCTGATTAAGACAGGTTTTCTCTCCTTTTAACATAAAGCTGGACTTGCTCAGCTGCTTGTTAACCATTCCTGAGAAGCGGAGTACAGGTGAAAAACAAGGGAAAGTGCTGGTCCGTTGATGAAGTTGTCCAGCCAAGTGGAAAGGGGGCAGAGGGATAACACACACCAAGGAACGTTTGAGAAGGATGATGAAGTGGATGGTGTGAACATTCTCCAGTAAAAACCTAAACAATGATCCAGAAATAGCATAGCAAGAACAATATTTATTTCTTTGAATTAATGAGTCATCAATTGTTTTGGTGTTCTAGCCATGGTCATTTCGGTATCTTTCTATGATTGATGTTATCATTTGTTAATGCCATAATTTTGCAATTTTTTTAAAAGTTCTTGTACTTGAAGTACTAATGAACTTCCAAATAAGAGCATCTGTTGTTTTCCTGTTATTAGCAACATTTGTTAATCTTAAAAATAAAGCTATCAAATTTGTTGGAGATGGTTTATTAATTTTATGAACTCATGGTATTATTTTCTTATTATTCCAGTATCAATCCTTAGACCCCAGGGAATTAAATCAAGAGAGTGGCAAGCTCCCCACTCTTTCTCCACTTCCTCATCTCTCTCTTCTGTCATTATTACTATGTGATCAGTAAAGCTCAGAGTCAGCAATATTTAACTCCTTTATAAATTTGAAGGAAGGGGATAAATTAATTTCAACAGTCGGGAAATTCATCTTAAGAATGGAGATAAGCAATGAAAGGACAATTACTAAATAGTCAATAATGCTATTCCCTTGGATAGTGAACTGGGAAAAATCCCCCCTGGCTTATTGAAGAATTTGCTAGTTAACATTATAATTTTCTGTTGATAAATGACTTTGGGCAGTATTTTCCTTTTTCAATTGAGCAGTTACCCCTGAAGAGGTGAACTATGGGGGAGGCAGGCGTTCCAAGTGCAAATTCCTACAGATGAAATTTTGGCAGATCTATAATTTGTGCAAGAGTGATATAAACCAAATAAGGTGTACCCTCAGGATTTGATGGTGAAATGAAAATAGGAAAATCACCTTCAGAAATAATTTGTTACTTATGGGACTAGGAAGAAAGCCTTTTAAATCACACGAAAAAATTCTCATGGAGGTAATATGAATATAATTTAATAAACTTGGTCTAATTAATGATGACATTTATTATCGTCAAGATAAGAGAGTGATATTCTGCATGGAGAAGGAAAAGAAATAAGGAAGAGTAAGAATTTTTCAATATTTCTTGAGCACTGTGCAGTTCCAGGTGACTTGGGAAGAAATATTTTCCCTAGAGCAGAGCATCAAAATTTATCATGCAGCTGCAGATGTTCAGTTCCATTGCCACTGCAGATGCATAATTTTGGCCTTTTGGTTTACAAATATGAATCTTGGTATGTTAATCAGAAACCTCTTGTGAGCAAGTAGCTGAAATCAATTCAGACTAGCTCAGGCAGAAGATAAGTTTTTATGGGCTCATTCGGAAGCGTCATGTACCTGTGACTCAGACAGTTGCACAGAGTCCCACACCCAGAAGGGCCCTGCGCTTGGGGTTTAAAACTCTGTGGTCCCCATTTTGACATTCTTAATAATTTTACCTTTGAATCTGTGTTTTGTAAGTGAAATTTGATGGGACAATGGAGTGAGGGTCAGAGGCTTGGAGGCTTGGCTCACAGGCCTCCTTGCCTCCCCACGATGTATTCGGTTGGCCACCGCCACTTCCCCAGCCCATGGTGCCCAGGCCGAGGGTTGCCAGATTTAGCAAAAACAGAAACAAAACCGGATACCTAGTGAAATTTGAATTTCAGTTAAACAACTTTCAAGTTTAAATATGACCTAGATATTGCATGAGATATACTGCAACACGATCTGAAATTCAAATTCCACTTGGAGTCCGGGACTTTGCCCGCCCCCCTACCTAGGTGGCCCCCAGTGGCTGGCGGGCCTGGCTGAGGAACCGGGTGGGCGCGCGTGGCCTTGGGGCGGGGCAGGCGCTGTGGGTCCGCCCCAGGCTGGCGGCGCTGGGTGCTTCGGGTGGAAGGTACCCCGTGTGCCCTGACGCGGAAGTTGCAATACTGTTGGGGGTCCCCTGTCCACCGTGGGAGGGGGAGATGCCTGCTCAGGTCCCCGCCCCGGAGAGCCGTGGGTACGCCGAGGCGCGGCCCAGGAGCTTGGTGGTCAGCGCTGGTCCGCCAGGATCTGCGTGCCCGGGGAGAGCGACAAAGAGCAAATAAAAAACACAGTGACGGACCCAGACAGAGACTGCGGAAGAAAGGAAAAAGTGTTATATTTTTAGTACTTTTAACTACACGTTTTTCCTGCTTTTTAACAAAGGACCCCATCAGTTCATTTTGCACCATAGCCCGTCCTGGGCTCATTGAACAGGGAAGAGCAGAGGTGTTTTTGGAATTTACTACAGATGGAGACTCAACATTGACAGAATTCTCTCCAGCTCACTTCTCTACTTCTTTTTGAACTTCGAGTTTCTTCGTAGAGCACAGCTGACAGGAGCTTCCGGACTGCAGCCCGACAGCCAGGGCCAAAGGAGAAAGTTCCAGAGTGAATAACGTTGGCACGCAGTCCCATTGCTCTGGCTTTGGTCCCCTGTGTACCCTCGGGCCAGTCTCAGAGGAGCGAGGTAGAGGTTGCCCAGCCAGGGTCCGGAGTTCCTATCCCTGCCAGCAGGAGACACTTGGCGGGGGTTGGGGGTGGGGTAAGGTTGGGGGCGGGGGCTGGCCGGACAGCCAACCTAGTTAGTACCGGAAGTCACTGTGAGATGATTTCGTTTTTTCTTCCTTAATTTGATTTTTCTACATTTAGTATGACTCTTTCCTAGGGCTCTTTTACCTCTGAATTAATGAGTACAATTAATTTTTTGAAAGTACGAAGTTTAAGGCACCTTGCTATGACCTAACAAAATGCAAACATCCTTTGCAACTCAGCCCCAGAGAACTTCTGCAAGTCAAGCTCTCCCCTAAAAACGGCAAACTTTCTTACATTTCGAGTTCCCGTAAAATTATGTTTGGGGGACTTTCAGATGTGAAAATTAGTATTCTTCTTTCCATCTGTTCATTCAACAAATATGTAATATATGCCAAGAACGTGTCTTGGGGGCTGAAGTTACTTAGAAGAGAAAGATCTGTAAACCTGTAAATCTTATTAAAACTACTTTAAACTGTTTAGTAAATCCACAGCAGGGCACCAAAGACAGAGGAGTGCTTACACTTTCTTTCTTCCTCCCCTCCCCACCTCCTTCCTTCCTTCTCCTCTCTCTCTCTCTTTCTTTTATAAAAGGTGAGGATGGAGAGAAATAGGTTTTGAGTGGTGGAATAAGAGCGAAGCCTGGCTGTTGTTAATGTGCTGAAGTTTTTAAGTGGTGTCTGGATAAAAAGAGGCGGGGCTTCCAGGGTTGAATTGTCTAATTGTGCTATTGTCGCGGTGAGGTGACTTGCAGCTGGGAGAATTGTTCTCTGTTGATTCCATTGTACCAAATAGAGGCTAGCCTAAATAGCATAAATCAGTTTCCTAGGAAATCATTTTAAAGGTGTGCCCCACCTGCAGAGGAGGTCAGAGACTGTTTTCATTCTGTGTATCCAGGAGGGCATGCTTCTTGCTTTCTGTGATACACATAGAGAATGGCTCATTATTTCCGCCTTTCCTTTCAAAAAAGCATTTAATTCTTTGAGGTGAGAGAAGTGTCAAATGGACTTTGGCTGATAGATACTAGGATAATCTTGTAATGATTTTTGATTGTAAAGAAAAAAAAATACTTTTAACCTCAGTTTAACTTGAAACTTCCCTGTGACAGTAGCTAGATCAATTTATAAAGAATAAAGCATCAATGACAAGGCTCATCTCAGCACATAAGGCTGAAAACAGTATGTTTTTGGGGGTGCTAATGTAAACTGTATTGTGTTTTTAATTTCAAATTTCACTTGTCCATTGCTGGTTTACAGGATAGCGATTGGCTTTTGTATGTTTACCTTGTATCATGCAACCATGCTATAATCATTTATTAGTTCCAGGAGGGTTTTTTCCGTCAGTTCTTTCAGATTTTCTGCGTAGATGATCATGTCATCTATGAACAAAGACAGTTTTACTTCTTCTTTCCTGTTATGGACTGAATGTTTATGTCCCCAAAATCCATACGTTGAAATCCGAACCCTCCCGCCCCAGATAACGATATTACGATGTGGGGCTTTGGGGAGGTAATTAATCGTGAGGTGGTGTCCTCATGAATGGGATTAGTGTCCTTATACAAGAGACCCCAAAGAGCTCTCTAGCCCTCCTTCAGCCGTGTTTGATTACAACGAGAATACGGCATCTGCAGCCTGGAAGAGGGTCCTCGCCAGAACCTGGCCATCCTGGCACCCTGATTTTGGACTTCCACCCTCCAAAACTATGAGAAATAAATTTCTGTTGTTTATAAACCAGAATACCCAGTCTATGGTATTCTGTTAGAGCAGCCTGAAGTAAGATGCTTCCCTTCAGAATACCTTTTATTTCCTTTTCTTGGCTTACTGTACTAGCTAGGACTTCCAGTGTGATGTTGAAAAGGAGTGGTGAGAGGGGACATCCTTGCCTTGTTCCTGACAGTGGGTATTTAAAGTACTGTCTCAGAAGTCATCACTTAGCTAGACTTAAAAAAAATCCTATTACATTTTCAAGATTGACAAAGATGAAAAGATAATACCCAGGATTGGTGAGGCTCTTTGGCTAAAGGCATTCTCTTACCCTCACTGCAAGAGTGCAAACTGTACATTTTCAGAGGACTTCTGATCTAGAACATCTACCTACATTTAAATGGACATCCATTTTAACCTAGAAATTTACTTTGTAGGAAATACTCATATAAGTGCAAATATTCAATGGCGAATATCGTAGTATTGTTTTTAGTGGCAGAAAATTAGGAGTGATCCATTTATCCATCATAACGATGGATCAAATAAATTATGATATATTCACAGTGGATACACTATGCAGCTTTTAAAAAGAATAGTAGGTCTTTACTATGTATTGACATTGGGAAGATGTCAGTGATATGTCTCGTTGGATTAAAACACAAGTTGCAGGACAGAATATATAGTGTGATTCCATTTGTGTAAACAAAGGATACCTATAAATATGCTCATATAAGTGCAGAAAATATTTGGTAGAACTTATGAGAAATTGTTAACATTGGTTACCTCCGAGTAGAGGTAATGGGTAGGTCACTGAAGAAGAAAGAGGATTATTTTTATTCCTTTTATATTTTCTACATGTTGATAGAAATCACATTAAACATTTAGAATTCAGAAAAAAACTTTGTAGCTTAAATACTGTAGTGTGTCTATGAAACATCTGTGTCCAGTAACCTGCAAATGACTAACAAATGTTATTTCTGTATTGACTTGCCTCTGGCCACTTACAAGTAGCAAAATATTCTTTTTAATTATTTTGAAATTTTATATTCCCTTATCAGTACTAGAAAGGTTTTTTGGTGACTCCGTAATACCGTATAAAACATCATTGAGGCCTCAGAATGTTCATTGGTACTTTGGTTTGTTTTGTTTTTAGGGTCTGGAGGGATCCATTTAATTTGTTTCTTCATTACTTTTCTTGCAAGAGAAGCCATGCTGAAGGATTTTTTTAAATGAAGGAGACTTCAATATGCTTATATGTAGGAGGGAAGGCGCAAGAACAAGGCAAAGATTAAAGATTAGAGTAGAATTCCAAGAATAGACGGATGAATAAATGCAGAGATTTTCTGAAATGGAGAGAAGCAGAGGCTATTTTGACAGATGATTCTCCATCTGCTACTTAGGGTTCCCGCACCTGTAGGAGCAGGTGAGGTGTGCTGGGTGAGTGGTGTGCTTGTAAATGCCTCACGGCAGGCTGTCTGGGAAAAAAAATGTCCTGAGTGTAGTGTTTGCTGATTCTGTGGCAGGGGTCAATTTCAGGATATAACGGTTTAAAAATAAATAGGCTTATAACGTTCCTGGAGGTTTATTAATCAGAATTCATGAGCTGGTGATAGCTGGCTGCCTCCAGCACACCACTGAAGGGACTACATTTAGCCACAGAATAAACATAGTACCTCTTTCTAGTGTGTCAATTTTATTTGAAGGTTTGGCAGAGAAAATGTTATTTTCATATTAAAACAAACATGGGTATTGTCTTAGTCTATTTGGGCCGCTATAACAAAAATACTGTAAACTGGGTGACTGATAAACAACAGACCTTTATTTCTCACAGGTTTGGACTGGGAGAAGCAAGATCATGGCACCGGCAGATTCTGTGTCTGGTGAGAACGCTCTTCCTTGTCCACAGACGGCCATCTTTTCAGTGTAACCTCATGTGGCAGGAGAGGCAGGGAGCTTTCTTGAGTCTCTTTTATAAGGGCACTAACCTGCCCCTCGTGACCTAATCACCTCCCAAAGGCCCCAACTCCTAATACCATCACCTTGGAGGTTGGGATTTCAACATGTGAATTTTAGGGTGACACAAACGTTCAGACCATAGCAGATATGTTATGGAGGAGAAGATAAAATTTGATGGACTCCGTTTCAGCATAGCACTGGAAGTCCTCGTGAGAACAAGGAGGCAATAAAAAGAAATAAAGGGCATCTGGATTGGAGAGAAAGAAGTCAAATTATCTCCATTAGCAGATGAAATGATCTGATATGTAGGAAACATTGAAGATACCGCAGAAAAAAAAACCCAGTTAGAACTAATAAGTGAATTCAGTAAAGTTGCAGGATGTAAAATCGACACGCAAAAACTAGTTGCTTTTCTATAAGCTAACAACGAACAATGTGAAAAGGAAATTAAGAAAATAATTTCATTTAAAATAGTATCTAAAGAATAAAATGCTTAGGACTAAACTTAATCACGGAGGTAAAAGATTTGTATACTGAAAACTACAAAACATTGCTGAAAGAAGTTAAAGACAAAAAAATGGAAAGACATCCCATGTTCATGAATTGAAAGAGTTAATATTGTTAAGATGTCCATACTACCTAAAGCAATCTAAATTATATTTAATTCCTATCAAAATCCCAATGGCATTTTTTTGCAGAAATATAATAAACGATCCTAAAATTTGTATGGAACCACAAAAGACCCCAAATAGCCAAAACAATCTTGAAAAAGAATAAAGTTGGAGGACGCACACTTTCTCCTTTTAAAGCCTACTCCAAAGCTATAGTAATGGAGAGTGTTGTACTGGCATAAAGGCAGACATACAGATGAATGGAGCAGAATAGAGAACTTCCCCTTCATCTCCTGGTTACCAGTCGCCTTTAGCTCAAATAATCCATATGTCAAAGAGGGGTATCTCAGGGTGGCAGATTCTGGTGCCTTTCAATTTGCAAGTTCAAAGATGCTGTGTTATTCAAATACCCTATATCCTTCCTTATTTTAGTTTACATAAATGAGTTGATTCATAAGGGAGGCAGATCTACTGTGGATTTTATAATTTTTTTCGTAATATTTGTAACATTTTATTTATTTTGAAGTTTTGTTTTCACATACAGCATCTTATTGCTGAATTAAACTTAAAACATTTCTTTAGTAATAAATTGTGTGGTTGGTCCTATTCCTGACATCCTGTTTTGCTTTCCTTGTTTGTTACATTTTTTGTTGTTTCTTTTCACTTTGAATTTGATGTCCATTTTTTTTTTCTAGTGGCTACTCTTTAAATTTTAGGAACGTACCTAAATTTAATATATCGGTCTATGACTATAAGGAATAAATCACTATTTACAATATTTAAATCCCCTCCTCCTTGGTCTAACTATCTGGCCAAGAAAAGACCCTCAGCAAGCTTTATCTTTTATTTTACAATTAGTCACTTTGTTGTTAGTGCCATCAAGTCCACTTGACTCCTGGTGACCTTGTATACAGCAGAGCGGAGCCCTGTCCAGTCTTTTGCGCCATCCTCTCTCCTTCCAGCGCTGTATCAGACAATGCTCCACTGCTATTCATACGGTTTTCATGGCCAATTTTTTCAAAAGTGGGTGGCCAGGCCCTTCTTCCTAGTCTGTCTTTGTCTGGAAGCTCTGCTGAAACCTGTCCACCCTGGGGGACCCTGCTGGTATTTCAAATACCAGTGGCATAGCTTTCAGCATCACAGCAACATGCAGCCAATATGGTATGACAAATGACAGATGGGTGGTGTGGTTCCCTGACTGGGAAACAAACCTGGGCTGCAGCAATGAGAGCACTGAATCTTACAACTAGACCACTAGGGCTGGCTAATTGTACACTAACTACAGGTAATTCAAAAGACCTATTGACTGCTTTCTCAATTTAGATATTCCACTCTTTCTATGTGTTTCAGTCATGATTAGGGCATCCCAGCCTTCTGATTATTGACATTTTTTCTTGACCAATTAATATGATTACAAATCAGAGATGTGCATTCATAGAGTGTATCTTATAGTAACTGCTCTTATATAGAAGTCAGGTGCATATTTTATACTTTGCATTTGTTCTAAAGATATGAGGATATTCAATTCAATGAATTCTGCTGGTGAAATGCCTCAGAGCATAGTCTCTTGAAGCAATAACTGAAAATATGTGTACATATGTAATTGACATAAACTGCATGTGTGTGAATGCAGGGGAAGCATCATATTCCATAATTGCCTGCTGCAAATTCTCTGGGGTCTTTAGAGGGTCTTGCACACTTAAAGACTTTGGGGTTGCCCTGGTTCACCTTATCACAAAGCTGCTTCTGACTGAGCTACCTGTAGTTTTCTGTTGGTTCTTGTGCCTCAGTACCTTTGCATATGATGCCATCTCTGCTTGTAGTGGAGTGGGTCTGTGATAATTGATTGAAAACAAACTGCTTGAAAGCTGTTAATAGAAAAAAATAGGGTAAAATATTAAGCTTTACGGTAAGATTAGATTAAACATATTGCATTAGTTTGTTAGGGTTGCCATAACAAAGCACCACTGAGGGGCTTAAACAACTGAAATTTGTTGTCTCACAGTTCTGGAGGCTGGAAGTCCAAGATCAAGGTGTTGGTCTATTTGGTTTCTCCTGTAGCCTCGCTCCTTGGCTTGCAGATGGCCACCTTCTCACTGTGTCCTCACATGGCCTTTCCTCTGTGTGCACGTCCCTGGTGTCTCTTTTTGTGTCCAAGTTTCCTCTTCTTATGTTGGGTTAAGGTCCATCCTACTGACCTCACTTTAATTTAGGCACCTCTTTAAAGGCTCTGTCTTCAAGTACAGTTGCAATCTGAGGTTCTGGGGGTCAGGGTTGCAACATATGAATTTGGGGGCACCCAATTCAGCCTATAGCACATATCAATGACACAGTTGGCATTGGGGCTTGAGGATGACGGAAGAAGGGAGAGAAACAAGGTTGAGCCAGACATTGATTATTTTGTATCTTTCTTGTGTTTTCCCCCTCGCCCTGCCCCTTCCCTCCCTTTGGCTTGTCTAGACGACTCCGCACCCTACCAAGTGGTGTGTGGTGTGATTCCTGGAGAAAGTCAGGCATAAAAGTTACTGGGAAGCACAGAATTCTAGATTGAGTTTAGGCATCAGTAGTCCAGGTTTGGCCATGCTCAAGATGAGGAAATTTGGGAAAACAGAGAGGAAGTTGGCAGGTGCTTTATTCTGACAGAGATCAGGTGTCGTCACAAAGATGTGGTACTAATGTCTTGAGGTACTGTGAAGCCCTATTTCTGAAACTTCTCTCTGCATATTTTGTCATTAGAAATCAGCCACGCACAGGGAGGCCACAGCAAACCACAGCATACCGCTATGTTATCAACTCCCTCTTCCTGCTCTCTCACCTCACTGGCAACTTCTTCCAACTTTGCCTTGAATGGAGAATGGCAATAATCAACATTCACCTTCTCTAAGTCCAGTTTGGATATATTTTCCAAAATATAATTGACTATCTGGTTCTCTTTAAAATTATCATGAGTCAATTTTATAAATAAAGGAGCTGCTATTTGCCAAGTGTGGCTGCATTAAACTGACTAGATACTGAAACGCATGTGCTATGGAAAGGAAAAGAGGAGGGGAAAAACATTTATGTGGATCTTCATTGAAACATTCTGGGATCGGCAACTTCAAAATAAAGTACCTGTACCTGTTACGATATTTCCAGGCCATTATTTTATCTGCCTTAAAAAAAAGTCAATTGAGGTTTTTGCAGAGACTTTATTACTTCCTAATTGTCCTAAATTTCTTCTCTTGTTAAAGACAAGTTTAACAATTGAAATCATTATCTCAGAAACTAACAAAGACTTTGGGTTTTTAGCAACTGCCCATCATTGCATGGGCAGTGCTCCCAAGGAAGTATTAATCCAAAGAAATCTATAAAAATGTTATGTGTCTAATTAGTTTCAGCTAAAAGAGAATAAAACTTCAGATCTGGGGGTGGAGGGCTGTTACGAATTGCTGTGGACTGAACTGTGCCTCCCTGCCCCTCCCCCCTACCGCCTGTTTATATGTTGAAGCCCCAACCTCCAATGTCATGGTATTTGGAGATGGGCCTTTGGGAGGTGATTAGGTTCAGATGAAGTCCTGAGGGTGGCATCCTCAAGATGGGATTAGTGCCCTTAAAGAAGAGGCCAGAGAGCTCGCTATCTTTCTCTCTCTCTATGGCTAGGGAAAGGCCAGGTGAGTACACAATGAGAAGGCAGCCATCCATGAGCCAGGAAGTGGCTTCTCATCAGGAACCAAATCTGCTGGCACCTTGATCTTGGACTTTTCAGGTTCCAGAACTGTGAGAAATAAAAATCTGTTGTTCAAGCTACCCTATCTATGGTATTTTGTTATAGCAGCCTGAGCTGACGAAGACACCAATATTCATATATGATGACCATATTTGAGGGCTCTCTATAGTTCAAAGCTTTCTGAACTTCAAGGTGGGGAGAGCATTCAGTCCATTAAAAAACAGACTCTACTCCTTATTAGCTCTAACCTGAATGTCGATCAGTCTGTCTGTGCTGTCATGGTCTTGTTAGCATCCCCCAAACAGGATTAAGAAAAAAACATGAGTTAACAACTTGTTATCTGTGTTCTATATGTCTGGACCTCAGCAGGGCACTGGGTATGCAATGGTCAACAAGACATGTACAGTCCCTGACGTTGTTACACTTAGACACTTGTTGAGGAGATAACAAGAAAATAGACAATCATGAGGACAAGTGTTCTGAAGGCAGAGGAACAGGATACAGTGGGATCTCCAGGAGCCTCTGGAAGGAGCATTCAGAGAAGCTGAGATTAAAGGTGGTCAGGAGAAGGATAGTTTAAAAGGGCAAGAAGAGTTCTAGGTAGAGAACTCTTTGTGAAACTGAAATAATTTCTTTGTGGCTAGGATACAGTAAGGAAAGAGTGTCATGAGAGATGAACCTGAAAAAGTCATTCACATCTAGATTACGCAGGGCCTTCTAAGCCATGGGAGTTTGACGTTTATTTTAAGGGCACTGATGAACCACCAAAGTTTAATGGGAGCAAGTTGATCGTAATTGCATTTGGGAAAGATTGCTCTGTTTTCTGTGTGAAATGGATCTGATTAGAACAAGAAAGGAGACAATGATACTCAATATCTGTAAAGGTTGTAACAATCCAGAAGAGAGGTGATAAAACAGGGCAGGATTCTAGAGATATTTAGGAGGTAGACTCCCTCTGACACTTGACTAGATGTTGGATGGAGGTGAGGGAGAAGGAGGAGTCAAGGAAGACATCTAAATTTCTGACTATCACATGCTGCCGGTAGACCAAATAAAGTAAAGGAAAAAAGTATTCATTGGACTTTATCATAAAAAGACCTGTGAGGACCTTGGTGAGAGTCATCCCAATGGCATGGTGGCCAAACTCAAGTGGCCTGAGGAGTTAGTGGGAGGTGAAGAAATGGAGTTAACTAGGGAGGGCCATTCTTCACTGGGTGCTATTCACTGAAACACACCATTGCCCATTTGCCATACAATATATAGTTAGGAGAGAATGATGTGGGGGAATACCAATATCTTGTGTTTCCATGCTGATGGACAGGTGGACTTCTAGAATGAGGATTCTATGGGTTGATGATGTTTCTCATAATATTCTTGTAGGTTGGGTAAGGTTGGGGCAGAGGGGATTTTTGACAGCTCTTCACTCTTGTCGTTCCAACACCAACTGATCCAGAGTGACCCAACTTAGCAACTGCTTACATACCAGAGGCCCCAAATCACTGCTTGTTGCCTTGAATTGAATTGAAAATAATGAGATAGGTCCTGGCTGAACGTCTGGTCAACCGATTGTCTTTGCTTGATCCTGGAGAGGGTTTGGAAGCAGCATGATTTCCTCTGGCTTCCCCAAAGAAGTTATACTATTTGCTAAGAGAAATTTGAAGAAGCACATAACCAGTGAAGAATCATTTCTGCATCTAACAATCACTATACTTTAAAGACTGGAGTGGGTGGCTCAGAGGGAAGTTGCCAAGGGAAGCAGTCTTGGGTAAGTTTCTTGGGAAGGAATCAAGTTATGGCCTCCAACAAGCTGATTTTTTTTGCCCCATCCAGTTTCTCTACCTACTTAGTTCTGAGCTTGGTGGACAATCCCGCCCCTCCCTCTAACTCACCAGTTCTGATGAAGTTCCTTTATGGCACATGTGTTCCTCCTCCAGCCTGACTGTCAGGAGACCCTTCTGTTTAAGCCCCCAGCTCACTAATTCAGTCTGATTCCTGTCCATCCCACTCAGCCTTGGGGCCTTGCCCTCTGCTCTTCTTCTCGTGGTGCCAGTACTTCTTGCTGACGCAGTTTTGATTCTGACAGAAACTCTCAGGACCCTGCCCTTGTCCATACCTGCTTTTCCATGGACAATCCACACACTCTGCTGTGAGGACTGTGGGCTTTCTGGCATGATTCAGCTTTGATCATATAAGGAGATGAAAAGTGGCCTAATCCATCTCTAAGTTTTGTTTTTTTTTTCAGATTGGTACCTGGGCTAACAACTGTTGCCAATCTTTTCTTCTTTTTTTCCTGCTTTATCTCCCCCAAACCCCCTGTACACAGTTGTACATCTTAGTGGCAGGTCCTTCTAGTTGTGGGATGTGGGATGCTTCCTCAACGTGGCCTGACGAGCCGTGCCATGTCCGCGCCCAGGATCCGAACCCTGGGCCGCTGCAGCAGAGCGCGCGAACTTAACCACTCGGCCACTGAGCCGGCCCCTATCTCTAAGTTTTTTGTTTACCTATTATTTACTCCCTCCATAATCATAGATTGGCGAGGCCCAGACATTTCAGTTACATGTATTTTCGAAAGGTCTCTGCAGTATATTTTAATCCTGCCCAGAAGTTGAGGGCTTGGAGAGGGGATAGTTAGGCCAAGGAACTCAAATAAAAGTCAATTTAGTATCTCCAGTGAGAAATGCCAACTTAGGAGTTTAAGGTGAGAAATGATACAGATGTGAAGTAGAACAGTTGGGAGAGATTCAAGACGTTTCGATAATATAATCAGCAGGACTTGCTGATTGGATATTGAGGAGGAGGGGGTGGGAGTAATCAAAGATAACTGAAACTTTTAGCTTGATGTGCTATTTATTATGATGCTTGAAGAGTGAAGAGAAACTGTGAATGATAATGACTTTCCTTCTTTCCGTGGTGAATTTCAAGTGCTGATGGAATGATTGGGTAGTGAAGTCTGGTCAGCAATTGAAATTATCTGTGTGGAGTTGGGGAGACAGTCCAAGGCTAAGGATAAACACTGTCAACCTATTTAGTTTTCTTTATTTGTTTATTTGCTTATTTTTATTCTTTCAAATTTCAAAATAAACAAATTTGAATCAGTTTTCAAAGATATTGGCATACCATAAAATTTCTAAAAAGAACATAAAATGAGGAATTTTTAGAGCGCAATTGGCAGAGGAGAACAGAAATGTAAGGATTTAAAAAACCCAAAGTCTGTGGTGTACATACACACATATACACAAACACACAAGTGTGTACCTTTACATTTTGCTAGAGGTAGACCTCTCTGACTTTCCTCTAACAGTGCATGGAGGCAAACATTTGATTCACAGTATTTGTAAGATGGAAATGCTATTTGGGGTTATAACTATCCATGGTACTGAGATCTGAAAGGTGTGTCTTTCATGGGTTCTCATAAAGAGGGCATCATGTGACTATAGAGAACAGGATTCTTAACAATACCCATAGAATAAATTTACTAATAAATGAAAGTCACTTTAAATAAAGTCACTAAAATAGGCCGGTGTCATAACACCAAAAGGCAATTCATTGGAAGCAATTGCTGATGGGTAAAGTGATGGGATCCAGGTTTACAAGCCATCTGGTTTCAAGAAAAATAAAAAATAAAATCTAGATCTTGAAAAATCACAAATGGTTTCCCATAGGCCATAACTCGTCAGTAGACACTGTTTTTAACATATAGAATTTAGAAAACTGAATTATTTGAATTACTTAAAAGATTAACCATCAGGAGTTTTCATATAAAAATCCATATTATAGATTTTTAAATTTTATTTTATCTTATTTTATTTTTAGTTTTTGCAGCTCTTGAACTACTAGACGGCCTGGCTCCATGGAGCCTGTCTTCCTGCGTGGCAGCCAGTGGGCTGCTCTCTCTTTAGGTGGAGAATATGCTCTTTAGTTTGCTGTAGACCCCACTCATTTACATTACTTGCCTGACCCCTCTAGCTATGAATTTGCAACCTCTGCAGCTGAGAAAGACATGGACTGCATGCCATTCAGGCAACTCTCAATGTGTATTACTCATTAAAAATTTAGACAGTTATTATGTGGAAGAAAATATAAGGTTATATGCTATGATAAAAATTTGAAACACACGTCTTATTTCTATCAACATTTTTAGAGAAAAGCTGTACTTCAATAGCCAATTGCACTTGAGTTAAGGTTGATATCTTTTTATGAATTCAAAAAATTGTGCCAGAATGTAACGTGACTCTCTTTTCACCCAGAGATTGGAGGACAGAGGGGTGGCACGCAGGGTAAAGGTTTTCCTCAGAAAATTGTTTCGAATTTCCACTGATACATGAAGAATTGTTGATAGAAGTCTCAAATGTCAAGGTATGATAATTTAGCCTTAAATACACTAAAATTAGCATCATACCCAAAGAATCATAATTTTGAGCAATGTCATTTCTTAATTATCCCTCCAATTAAACATATTGTGTCCTAGATAATTGAATATATTGACTTCCTATGTATATTTAAAGACTGCTTAAATTTTGAAGAATATTTACAACGTTTATGATCTAGATGTAGAAATCTTAATTTGCTCAGTCAAAGAGTAATTAGCTAGCAAGTAGGTTCTGTAAAGGCTTGAGCTAGTTCATGCCAGTAGTATAATTTCACTGGCACATAGAATGTTTTTTTCCAATATATAAGTTGGGTAGGAAGAAGAGGATGTATCTAATTCACCAAATAACAATATCAGGTCATTATGGTGCAAGTGAAAGAGAAGGAGTAGGGGCAGAAGACGTTCCTATTTCACCCACTGCTAACAAACACCAGAGAACACTTGATGGTCTTGGCATTCACAGTAGTTTTGCACAGGTCTCAACATAGGTAGATAGATTGAGCTTACGTGGTCTATGAAGTCAAAAGGCGGGCAAAGTTCAATTCCTGAGACATTTCTCCTGAAGGCGATAAGGAATGGACCAAGATCAGTAGTGGAATAACCATACCCCAAATCTCTCTGCTCAATGTGAAATTTATTCTGGAAAAGTCATTCTTGGACTATATCAAAAAGGAAATGGGAACACATTTCAGACAGCATGTCTAGTGAGTAAATAGTTCTAAAATCTAGGGAAATAGATGATCTTTTTTTTTTTTTTTTTTTTTTTTTGCTTTAAATAGGAGCATATATGTCCAAGCCCAGCAAGTTGAAATTTTTAAAGTAATCTTCTGTGTATAAAATGTAGCTAAAGCCATAAAAGTGGCCTAGGACAGTGCCTAGAGAAAGGAGAAAAGAGGCCTGAGGGAGGAACGTCAAGATTCACCACATTTAGATATGGGAAGAGGAAGAAGAGCTGCTGAGAGAGAGAGGAAGGGAGAGCTCAGAGAGGCAGGAAAGACTCAGTGGAGAATCACACCGCTAAATCTGAAGAAGGAAAAGCCCAACAGTGTCAAATGCAGCAAAGTCAAGTAGTAGGAAGAGCAAAGAGGCCATTGAACTTGGGAATTGGCAACTTGTACTTTTGAGAGTTAATTCAGTAGCAGTAACATCTATTATTTATTACTGTTTGCTAAGTTGTAGCCACTGTGCTGGTTGATTTCCATATAGCATCTCTATCTTCACCATAACAACCCTCCTTTAGATGAGAAAAGTTAGCTTCCAAGAATTTCATGAATTTGTCAATGGTAATGTTCATTTATTCATTCAATCAAAGAAAAAAAAAAGACACCATGATGTGCTCCCTACTTTGAAGGAATTTACACTTTTATTTTTCTACTCTTGAATGAATAATGTTAAATTTGTAAATTCTTCATTCAAGAAGAATAAAACAAAGGGCAGAGGAGGAGACAGGAAGAAGAGTCAGGGAGAGACGGAAGGAGGCTCACAACCCTTGGATTTTGGTTTTTTCTTGGGTGATTTCAGCACTATGGGAGACAGAAGGGAAGCGGTCTCGGGAAAGATATGAAAGACAGGGGAGAATAAACGGAGTGATGTCCTAAATAAATAAAGTTGAAAGTATGGAATTAAAGAACACAGGTGGAAGTTTCAGCCCTGGAAAAAGATGTAGGAAGGTCTCTTTGAGACAGCGGCAAGGATGCTTGTAAATATGGATAGATTTAACCAGAGTTTATACCTTATTTTGTCTGTGAGACAGAAAGACAGCAAGTGCATTGGTGAGTGAAGGGTCAGGGTGGAACAGGGCACTTGGCAGACTTGGAAATATACAGGGAATTGGTAAGGAATTGCCTGGAAATGAGTAGGTGTATTTTAAAGGCAGCACTGCTCAGATTAAACTGTGGAGGTGATTGTTGGCTTTTGATTCTTTTATTCAAGCGAGATCCTACTGCCTGTAGGAGGCGCTGTGATACTTCTGACCCTCTTGAATAACCACAGCGGTTCCTTTGCAAGGCTCCTTCAGCCGTCCTGGGGCGCTGCACGCATGTTCAAGGTGGCCTTTCTCATGTCCTCCCTGTTTTAGGACTCACTTTGATTATCTGAAAAAAGCAGCCTTTTCCTAAAGTCTATCCAGACCCAACCACTTTTCGTAAACCAGCTGTAGCTTCACATCCTTCAGGGAAACTTTCACTTGCGCCCTGTGTTGTTACGTCTTTTTCAGAAACCTGTCAAATAAATTCACTTCACACCTAGCATAGTTGCCAGTTTCACTGATCAACTGGGGTGTCAGACAAGACCATTCTCAGGTAGCTACATATTCAGCTAGAGCCAATTCTCTTTCCTTTCAATATTCTTTGCTCACTATAGCATTATTTGCTTGGTATTCTAATGCCTTACTGCATTTTTGTGTATGGCTTATCAACACACTTATTTCTTCATTCTTTACTTTCAAAATGAAGTTTTAGCAATTAATATGATCATTTAATACAATAAAGATACCTTTACAGTTTTTATTATTTTAAATTGTTACAGAATGTTTCATTATAAGGATGTACTATAGTTTATTTTGTTTCTTATTGTTTGTTTTTCAGTTATTTCCAATCTTCCCTGCTATAAGCATCTTTGTATATACATTTTAGGATATTTTTCAATCTAGTGGTTCAATATTTTTTTCAGTTGATTTTTGGACATTTATGTTTCTCCTTTAAGGAAAGTAATCCTTAGCCTACTTTCTTAGTAATTATAATATCTCTCTGGTGTGTGAATTTGGAATAAAACTTAGAAAATATTTCCCACCTCAGGTGATATTAATATACTATTTTTGAAGTTGTACTTTTTCAGAATTATATCTTTAATCCATATGATCTGCTTTTTGGGTAGGAGATGTCTCTAGTGGTGAGCTGGTTATTTTAAGACTATGTGTTGAAGAGGGCATCCTTTTTCTACAGATTTAAAATGATTATATACTAAGTTTATATAATATGTACAGATTACATTTCTTTTTTATATATTCTTATCCTGGTAGTACACTCTTATGGTTTTTGTAACTTATAAGAGGTTAGGAGGGCACAGTTCCATCAATACTCTTATTTGCAAACAAAATATTTCGTTATTCTAGTGCTTTTATTCCAAATAAAATTTATAATCACTTTGTCAAGTTTTATGTAATATTTTTGTGGCTTTGTTTGGAATTGTATTATGTTTCTAGGTTTATTAGGGGCAAATTGCATTCCTTATCAAATTAGGTTTTCTAATTCAGGAATGGGATATGTTTTTCTCCTTTAAAAATTTCCGCTTAAATAGAAATTTTATTTATTTTCAGGTTATAATAACAACACCCACTCCTTGTAGAGAACATGAAAAAGGAAGACAACCATTCTTGTCCTCCTTGTTTTTGGACCTCTGGCAGAGTTGAGCTAATCGTACTCATGACTGAGTTAATTGTCGGTCACTGGTCCGTGGAATGCTCCTTTAAAAGTCAGACAAGGCTAACCGCTATAACAACCAACCCCAAATGGCAGTAGCTCAACCCAGTAGAAGTTTATATTTTGCTCATGTCCATTCTGGCTTAGCCAGGGTCAGCTGGGGGCTCTGCTCTATGCACTCATTCAGGGACCCAGGCTCCTTCCAGGGTGTGGCTCCCTCCCACAACCCTCCCCCTTGCAGGCTGTGTTAGACTCTCCTATAATAGTCTGTGCAGATCTCTACTGGTGCTTTCACCACCAAATAATATAATAGTTAGTGTATCTGGACTCATTTCCCTACTAGACTGCATTCTTTGAAAAGAAAATGTGTTTTATTCATATCTATAACCCCAACACCATGCATGTCAAACGGTTGTGATTTTCAAAACTGTTTGCTAAAATCACGGTGTAAGAAATATGAATGCTTACAAAAAGAGAATGGAAAGAAGTACACCAAAATGGTGGCCTTCAAGTATTTTTACATTTAGCATGTGTTACTATTATAGTCAGGAAAAAAGAAAACTCTAATAAAATACTCTAAAAAAGAAACATGTGAACTCGAAAACTTTTTTCATTTCTTTGTTCCTTCTGACTTTTTTTTATGTTTCCATTTGTTCTCTATAGCATATAGAGTCAGAGCTCATTCTACAGTTCCCTTTTAACATTTTACAGAGGAAGACTTTTATAAACCAGTAGAACTCTTACCAACTGAATAGAAAATTTCTTTAAAGCTAATTTATAATATTTTAAGAGAAACAATTTTATAAAGCCACAAACCCTAATTTTGTAGAAAAATCAGGCACTGAGACACATCATCTTTTTAAAAAGTACTTTTGTTCATTGACAACTTTTCCTTTTATTAATGTATAAACAAATTATTTGGATTCTTAAGCCTCCTTGTGATCTGAAACGTCTCTTTGTTTTATACTAATTCTAGAGAAACATTCCTTAGCACTTTTCAGAAATAAAATAAATAAGTGAAACGTACCCTGGACATCAGTGTAATTTAATTTTAAATTTATTTCAGATCTGGCAGAGCTCAGCTTTGTTTATTTTCAGGTTTAAATAACTTTTGAGATTCTGCCTGTGAAGACGACAATCTTCTTCTATCTTCCCATCTTAGACCCAGGATGTCCTGCTCTCTTCCTGGACTTAGAAAGAATTAGAAACTCAGACTTCTGTTAAAAGGACCACAGTGTACTTTATTTAATGATTTCGGTACCTTGTGTTGCAGTAAAATAAAAAAAAAAGCTACAAAATCCAAATATATAAAATTTCAAGTTTTCTCTTTTTTTTAAAGTTTTACAAGAAAAATCATGTAACCAAGGAAATTTGTTCATTATGAAGCATTACTTTCCACTTCATTTCATCACAAATTGCAACTTACTTAACAGACCAAAATAACTATGGTACTGTAGACATCAAATACTCCACACACTGTGCTTTCACTAGAGCATGTGGGACCGCGCCCGGGGACGGCGGCTCCAGCCAAAAGAGACACTCTTACAATCCGAACGCTAAAGGAATGTTTGGATACATGGAGTTTGAATATATATATTTACAGGAAAGAACAAAATTTCATAACTAGTTTAATTCTTCATTTCAAATAAAATTCCAAATACATTTGTACAATGTTTACAAAGTAAAAGCACAAGAACTGCCAAGGTTATCATTCGGGTCCAGGCACTGTGCTAGTACTGGGGGAAATGTCTACACTGCTCCCTAAACACACACGTGGGGTCTCTCAGACCTTATTTCTGTCGTGGTCACGGAGAGAGCAGCACAGGAATGGCAATTTCGCACAATCAGAATATCATGCAGAGCGTTGACAAGAGGGAACTGAGAAATGATCGGTCCATTCTCTTCAGTTTGCTGTTCATCTGCCACTTGTTACATTTTCTTTTCAGAGTTAGATTTAAAACAGAGAAAAAAAATTGAACAGGGAAAGGAGCACAAAATGTTTAAGGCAAATTAAACAAATATAGAGCAGCTTCTCTTGGTGTTGAGTGGAAATGAGGATTTTACCCCAAATTGAGCTTAGAAACAAACAAACAAAATGAAGTACAACCTCCTGAGGTTGGGTTGCTTATGTTACATACAAATTTTTGAGAATTGCTTTGCACCAAATATCCTTTTGAAATTTTAAGTGAAGAGTTTGTTGGTTACAAAGTGCATGATTTCATGTTTCTAAATAAAACAACAGTAGTGAGGTAGTTAGATGTGAAACTTACTTAAAGTAACTAGAGAATGAAGAACAAATGTCAGAAGCAAAAATCTTTGCCATTTGGAAGCAGGTTTATTTGTGCCACGGTTTAATGCTGAGCAAAATGCTCCTATTTTTCTATTAGATATTATTAATTAAAACAGAATATTAGTGGTAGTAATATTTGTTTCCAATATTCTTGGTAGAGCGTCAGTACAGATGAATTCTGTAGCCCCAGTAATTTTGCTGGTAACTCATGCTTTCACCATTTCTCCATTGAAGCTGTGACATAAAATGGCATTAATTATCGTTACTAGAAACTTCCGGTCAAAACTGTGAAAAGAATTTAGCAAAATCTGAGAAAAGAATCAATAGGAAGGATGCTTCTGCCCTTACGTTTACAATGTTTTTGTAAATTTAATGCACTATTTGGTTTCAAAGAGGGAGGTAACCTCTTGCTCAGTGGTTGCCCTCCTGTTCTGAGAATGGGAAAAATCGAATTGTATATCCTTCATCATCTCTCTCTCTAGTTTACTGAGCTGTGTGGTAACTGAGAAGAAAAGCAGAAACAATTTGATAGAGGCGAGGATCTCACCGAAGGTCCTCTCTCTTCCTGCCTGCCCCCTTTACTAAAGAGGGACCTTCAATAAACAATTAATCAAAAGCTTCATTTTTCAGCCATCTCACACCATCTAGATATGAAAAAAGCTTTGTGATAATAATATGTCAGGGATAAGAATGGATATAAAAGAGTTGGGAGACATTCCTTCTGAGCAAAAGAGAATTTTCCACGTGTTTTCTACGGTTTGTTTATGGGATAGAATGTTACCTGGAAGTAGCCATGAAAGTTGACAACTACATTTAGAAAGCATCACGTATGGGATGATTACGTAACGACTGATCCACAGCAGTATAGTCACATTTATCTTTCAGAAAAATTACTTTTCTAACAGAGTCTCTTATTTTCAAGGAGGACTCTGGAGAGTTTCACATGGGCTGGAAAACCTTAAAAAGGGTAAAATGTTTTGGACATCGAAATCTCCTTTTCTCCACTAAAAGATGTATCGGTTGTATCTAATAACATGTTACTTCCACTTATTTCTTCATCTAGAATTTAGATTCTACCGTCTCAAAGAATTGCCCAGCTCTAACAGTTTGAGGCTCTGTTTCATACCTTTGTGGTAAAATCTTCCAAGGACGTATTTTCCCCGCTGTCCTCCTCTCTTAGCCAGCCCATCTGAAGAGCGGCCCCCCCCTCCTTATCACCAGGCCCTTGGATCTAGACCAGTCAACTGCAGTTTTTCTTGTGCGAAAACAAAGGAAAGACAGATATTTCCCTCCAGAGCAACAAGGATATTCTGCCACATGAATATGTTGGAAAAGTATTGATGATAGGAACTTGAAAAAAAAACTAGAGAAGTCCAAATTATTTTGACTCCCTTACTATACTCATTTTGAGTATATATAAAAAAAGAGATACTTAGCTTAAGTCTGTTGTGGCAACATAAATATTTTTTAATGGATCGGATAATTGCCTAGGTTAAGTTCATGCTTCAGAAAGCTTAATACCATGCATTAGAAATGTTTAACCAATCTGAAATTTTAAGCCTTTGATGTACCACTGGCAACTAGATTTTAGAATCCAGAAGAGATTACGTTGAATATATATGTTATGTCAGCTCCAGGCACAACATGATTTTAAACCTACTTATCAAAAGAAACTTTCTGAAAGCCTATTTCATATTTTTAAGAGCATGCAAATTTTTCTGCAAAGGAATTATTAAATAAGGGCACAATGATAATATTTATGTACAACTTTGCCTCATGAAATTAAGTGATGATTAAACCATTATCTGCATTGTTAGTATAGTTTCATGGGTGTCTTCCTACTTACAACATTGTCTCTATGAAGCAAAAATGACAATCATGTTATTTAGCACTAGTTCTTATGAGAACTAAATGTTTAAGTAAGAGAAAACATGTTACTTTGAGGGGAAGTTGTACAGGACATTCTCTGTGGTTGTTTACCCACCATCTCTTTTGTCCCTTAGTAGGTACTCATATCGATGCACATATGAGTATACATGCATATCAATATATAGCTGAAGCTCATGTGTAACTGCTTCTCTGAAATATTTAAAATATATTTATCATCTGAAAATGAATCAACTCAGAAGTTCCAGGCAGAAATAAGGCTTTACATTCTTTTATTAGTCTGTAAAGGGAGAGATGTGTCAGCTTAGAGATGAAAAAGAATCTCATTGTAAACAACATAAAATCTATCTCCATAGTATCTATTAAAAATTTTCCCTCCTGGTGGTGGGTTTCGGAACACCCCCAGGTAGTCATTGGTACTGGACTTGGGTCTCAGGCTGGAAAACGTAGCTTAGAATCAGGCATGCAAACTTCTTAGGCATCAGAAAGAGCCAAGTTTTCTGGATACATTTAATAAATATTTAGTAAAATTCAGTTTGGCTAAGAAGAAAACCGCCATTGTATATCAAGCTTCTCAATGTTTATATGAATGGACTTAATTTTCTTATTAAAAAGCTGATAATTTAAAAAAAGTTCTAGGGGCTGCCCCGGTGGCACAGCGGTTAAGTTTGCACGTCTGCTTCGGGGCCGGGGTTCGCTGGTTTGGATCCCTGGTGTGGACACGACACCGCTTATCAAGCCATGCTGTGGCAGGCATCCCACGTATAAAGCAGAGGAAGATGGGCACAGATGTTAGCTCAGGGTCAGTCTTCCTCAGCAAAAAGAGGGAGATTGGCAGCAGTTAGCTCAGGGCTAATCTTCCTCAAAAAAAAAAATAAAAGCTCTAAATAGACCTTTGAAGAACAAGTTTCTCTTTTATTAAGTGGTCAAGAATAATCATATTCTTTTCTTGGTGAGTTATTGCTGTTTTGTTACTAAGCTGCCTCCACCTCCACCCCAACAGCCTATTCCCGGGCTGCACACACTTGTCCTTCATGCCAACACCACTTATCAAGTGTCACAGCACGTTACCAACTCTAATTATCTTCACGACACCCCTATGAGGTAGGTAGATCAATAGTATCTCTCTTTTACATATGGGAAAAATGAGGCTGAGGATGAGGCTCTGAGGATGAGGACGCCAGGGTGCTCAGGGGCACCTGTGTTTCCATCACCAGACCACGCCCTCCACGTTCTTGTCTCCAGAAAGGAATATATTCCATAGTGTAAAAGGATACTGCTTCATACACTATATTTAAGTGTATTTAAAACAGTCAATATATTCAACACAGGGACTTTTGGTTTTCTACTAAACCACAAATTCTATTCAATTATCACATGATAAAAGATAACTGAAAAAAAAATGTCTAATGTTTTTGTAGTTGCCAATTGATTGTCGCCTCTTTGTTGCCAATTCACCTAAACATTGAACCAAACATCCTGTCAATAACAGGAGGGTAAAAAGATTTGGAAAAGGATTTCGTGAAATAAAAATTTCAAGGAAAAAGAAAAGCAAAGCCAAATTGGATCGGTATGCGCATGTGTGCCTGGAAGCAGCAGCTCAGTGTCCTGGAGACTTTCCCCGTGCGTGACTAGCAAACAGGGTCTACCCTGCAAAGGAACATTTACAAAACACAATTAGCACAGAGCAATGACACCTGGTGGCTGGAGGCTCTTGTCACACAGGTGGTGTCTCCATTTGATTTTGGGGAAACCTGCATCTGATGGGAGGAGGCATCTGACTAGGAAGGGGCTTGCCTACCCCATAAAGCCGTTCTAACTTGCACTAAACGGAGAATTTGACACAACTGAAACACTTCCTAAGAACGTACACAGCACTTAGATTTCCTCCGGAAACCCTCTCATGATCTTTGCATAGCTGAATACCTTCCAGCGCTCTGCGCGCTTGCTCACAGGCAATGCCTCAGAGCAAGTCCACAACACAGGTGCACTTAAAAGAAAATTGGTCTGATTAGCTTGCCTGTTTTTCTGCCCAGCTTCTGAACAGTAAACGAGGCAAGCACACAATTCGAGGAATTACACACACCCCCAATCCAGAGCCAAATCAGATGAAACAAGGAAGAAATGACCCACATAGCCACAAACACAAGAGTTGTATGAATATCTCCAACTTCCCTCCGGAAAGTGACTTTCCATTTGAGGTCATCTTTTTCTTTTTTTCTGTGACTACAAAGAAAACATTACTCTTCCAATATGCTGTAACCAGTTAGTCCTTGGCAATCGGAATGACATGAACAAACCAAACAAAAAACTTTTGTATTTTTTTAATTTGGAAAAAATAGCTTTTACTTCTATTGACACCATAAAATTTACCATGAAATAATTGCATCAAGCAGTTTAAACTACTTTTATGCTTAAAAGCTTAAGAAATCCTTAAAATTAAAACTTTCATTGAAGAATAAAAAGTTAACAAATTTGTAATTCCCTTGAACGGTTCCATCAAGTAGACTTTGTAAATGATTGAGAGTATGTGAAGACCAGAGGGGCAATTATAAAATTACAGAAGATGAAAAGGGCTGAATAAAAAGGTTCCTTGCCAGGAGGGGGCCAAGTGGCAGGCTCCTAGGACTGCTGCTCTGAAGGATGTCTGGGCTGCAGACACGTCTGAACACACCCAGGACGGCCTGGCCTCCCAAACCTCTTCCATTCACGCGTTTACTGAAAGTAAATAAAAATCAAATAGCATTTGCTCTGCATTATTTATTTCTCTTTGCACAACAAAGAGATTTTTAGCAGCAGAATATCATTAGCAATAGATTACTGCACAAGAAAGTTAAATTCCATTACCTACAACACCTGAGCATTTTCTGTCTGTCCAGACAATGCGAGACAGCCAGATGAGAAACTGTATGATTCAAACATCTGGATTTTCCCAAATATCCAGATATTTGACATCACAGAGACCAAATTTACTTTGTGAGTGACCTACTTCTTCACTTTTCATTGAGATATTGGCATTCATGCTGACAATCTTCAGTTTTTAATAATGTCATAGTTCGCTTTAGTGAAGATGGTTCAGCAATCATCTGGAAAATTCTGATGTTGAAAGCCCCCAAATGAAAAGAAACTTAGTCATGAGGAAAAATCAGAGCTTTAGGACTATCAATGGTCTACTGGTTTTGTCTACACTGGAAAATTGCTTAACTGCCCACTTTTTTTCACTTTCATTATTCTGAAAATCATTCACACAGAATTATTTTTCCAATTTGGGGATAGATACACAGACGAGGTGATGGAAGAATCAAGATCCAAAATATGTTTAAATGATTCAGCTAATACTTGTAAACCTGGTTTAGTGAATTTAAACACAGAGGCTCTTGGGATGTCGTGTTGTATTTACAATGGGACGATGAGTAAGGCCATGGTAACCCTGAATCTCATTGTTGTTAAAATGTGTGTGTGGGGGAGGTCAATGGTTCATGTTCTACAAGCAAGAGTACGTTCAACACCTGAAAATAGCTCATCCTGTAATCCATCAGGAGCTCTTGGCATGCAGAGCGCGCTAGCAGCGTAGGGGCTGATGACCAATGAGAACTGTTCCCTTGAGGACAGTGTCAGTTTCAGACGTGAAGCTACTGACATCTCCTCTATCTTCCCACCTCAGTCATGCCCTGGCCTTTCACGAGTGGACGCATCTATTGCCATTGCTCCAGAATGGTAGGGGAGACCTTGAACCTCTGTTCTATAAAAAAGCAAATATTCCTGGCAAGCCACTGACAGGTTTCCCGTCACACCTGCACCTCTACATTAATAAAACCTCCTGTCCCAATACCACTTACAGTCACTCTTATGCATGAACCTTGTTTAAGAGGACCGTTTATTGCTCTGTGGCCCACAGTCAAGCAACTCATTGTACATTACAAAGTACGTTTGTGCCTATTTTGCTTTTGGAGCTCAGGAAATTAGCATTTTCTTCAACTTAGTTTTCATTGCCTTGCAATTGAAAATAAGTCACATGGTGGCAGGCCACTTTTTTTTTACCATTAAATTTCGGTTCCTGTGCCAAGAAATAGTTCTGAAAAACAACTTGCCGGAATCAGTGACGCAGCACCATACTGCATCTGTAACTGGGACAATTGCTCAGGAGCTCTGGGTACATCTTGGAGCTAATCCCCAAGATGATCACTTAGGACAGAGAAATATCTTCAAAACACAAGAACAATGATCCCTGCTCCTGCTTCCTATTTTGCTGTTGGATTGCTCATGGGATAAATCTGCTGACTTTCACTCATTCATCTAGGGTTCACTCCTAAAACTGTTATACCGAAGGGTTAGACAGACAACTTTACAAGAACATATGGATGCCCAACTCTCTTGGACACTCTGAAACTACGGTCTGCCGTATATCATTCTTACCTTGCAACTCAAACCTTTATTTAAAAACAGAGAAGCAAGTGGGAAAAAGCATGATTTTAATTATGAGACTACTTGTTTGCTTTTAGGTGAACATTTAGGCATTAAGAATGTCAGATTGGTGATCTTAGAGCTTGTAACCAAGGACTTAGCGAGTCTGAGAAATAACAGGAGAGCCGCTTCTAAATATAAATGTGTCTCAGTTTGAAAGTGGCAATGTCACACCTAGGAGGCAGGAATCCAATTATTCAATAGCTACACCCATGCAGATTTTAACTCTAAAATTGGTTATTACAATGCTGACAATGGTACTCTCAAGAAATGAAGTAAAGTCAGCAACTGTACTCAGACAGATCAATCATTAAAGAGATGACAGTGACATTTGTTCATTTCCAAACACAAGTAGGTTTATATCCATTGAAAGCGAATCTCCAGGACCAGTACCCATTCTCTGAGCTATGCAAGACCTCAGGAATCCATCGACTTTTTTTCTTTCTTTCAATGCAGTGCTTACAGGCAAAAACAAACAAAGCGGATGAATATTCATAGCATGAATGATGAGGAAGCAGGTAGCACGAATTCATTAGTGCCCTGCTTCACAGAGGTCTTTCTCTTCAGGCCTGGGCACGTCCCGGCTGACACTGAAAGCGTGCTCCTTTCCACTAACTGATTCATTTTCCTTTGCTGTAACTTGGCTACAATATTACAAGTCAAGAATTTGCAAGATTAAAGGGTCTGTTGAATTAATTAACGCAAATCACCTTCAGTTAAGCTTGACAAGTTCCAAGACGTTTCTGTAAAAAAGAAGGGAATCGATAGCATCAGCAATATGCAGCTTTGTGACAGTCGAGGCTGGAATTTCTGAACGTGACTGGCTTGCTCCCCTTCCCCTCTCTTGAGGTAGGAGAGATTTCTTTCTTTTCACAGAGCACCAAGTGTCTGATTCAGACAAGGCTTTCCAAACATACTTCAGAGATCCATTTCCTTTTCTGTGTACAATACGTTAGAAAGGTTAATAAGGGAAATTAAAGACTTTAGTAGTTCTTTGAAAGGAGGATATAAAATAACAATCCTTGGACTAGCAGGCAGATCTGCTTTGGTTTTGGGATAATGTGCTATTGCTCCCAATTTTAATAAAGTAAGAATTCACAGTGGGGCCAATTGCAAGCTACAGGTCCAGGGTTAATTGTAAGTTAATATGTCCAGCACACTCAAACGCAAGTGTTCATTTTCCAGAATCATAATGGATTGAAATACTGGTGTTGATTAAGACATGTTCTACTGGTTTGTAATCAAAATAGGAATTTCTTACGGTGATAGAAACCCGAAATATACCTTCAACACACTCAGGGGTGTTTTAGGACTTACTGATAAATGAATTAATTTGAAATAACTGAGAGCGTTGATTTGCTACAACTCCATACCAGAATACCACTAGAACAGTTAAGTTAAATTAGCTTAAACACAACATCTCCATTTGTTAATATTTGTAGTATTTAAATGAAGTAAGAATTTGATTACTTCCATTTTAATGCAAATCAAGCAATAGAGAGAGGAGAGCGGCCACGAGCTTAATTTGGTAGGTGGAAGTATAATAAAAACATGAAACCTTACATTTTCTGAAATTCTAATAACAGAGTAGATGACAGGCTTCAATAATAACACAAAAGAAAATTTTGCGTTGGTACTGTGCTGGTAATATTTGCTTATCAATTTGACTATTTCGATTTGATGTTGATCTGTTTTGTTAAATGTGATCTTGCTCTGCAAACATCCTACCAGTAACTATATTCTTCTTATCTGGTGCAATGGCTAAAACAGCAGTAATCATGGCAACGAACCGTTAACGTGGCATGAACCTAGAAATCCTCAGACCTGGCATCATTTTTAGGTCAACTGTTTTATTGATGCTTGATGGAACTCACCAAGGAATTCTTTGAATTGTTCTGTACTTGTAAAAATTAATAAGCTTTTTTCTCTGTTTTTACTCCATAGAGGACCAATGGGTTTAAACATTCCTGGACCAGAATTATTTCAGGTAGAGAAAATTAGTTAAGCAAGTTAATAATTACCTTTAAACAGTCCTACATTCCTTACATCATGGGAAGCCAATTACTCTGAGCCATATTGCAGGAGAGCTTGGGTTGGGTATAATGCCAGCATGAGCATCCATACCAGGCGAGTCGGGCCGTCCTGACTCCTGAGGGTCACACAGCACAGTGCCGCCCTTCTGGGCATCAGCAGTATGGCTTTAGAACAACCTCTCATGTTGGAATAACTGAGGTTTATGTCTGGAAATTTGTGATTCCTAAATAACTAGCATGCTGGAGACGTATCTTATGTGATAATGAAGGATGTTTCCTGAATCAGAGAACTAGCCTATTAGAAAATTCTTCAGATATTTTAGATGCATCCCAATTTCATGCCCTTTCTTTTTTTTTTTTTTTTTTTTTTTTTTTTAAATATTTTATTTTTTCCTTTTTCTCCCCAAAGCCCCCCAGTACATAGTTGTATATTCTTCGTTGTGGGTCCTTCTAGTTGTAGCATGTGGGACGCTGCCTCAGCGTGGTTTGATGAGCAGTGCCATGTCCGTGCCCAGGATTCGAACCAACGAAACACTGGGCCGCCTGCAGCGGAGTGCACAGACTTAACCACTCGGCCACGGGGCCAGCCCCTCATGCCCTTTCTTAAAAGACATTCTCAGGAATATCTCCAAAATTTACTCAGAGGTGATTGTTTTGAGTTAAAGCCTATGTGCCAAAAGAGTATTTTAATTTTTTTGTTGCTTTGTGACCTTGATTTAAAAATATCTGGTGTTGGAGAGGCATAAGAACAAATTAAAACATTGCTTTTCTCTTTATAGGTAGTCTTCCATTGTTGATTTATATTTATGTCATTGCCTTTTGTTTGTCATTGTGTGTGGCAATTGTGTATTGTGAGGTTAACATAACACAATCTTGGGAAAGCTTATGTTTATTACTCTAGTATAGAATTAAAGATTGATATTAAAAAGAGAAGCAGTGTAGCAGAGCAGAAGAGTTAGAGTTGAAGTCAGGAGACTCTTATTCTGCTACTAATAACCAAAGTGTGAGCGGCTGGAATGTGGGTTCCTCTTGCACTTGGCTGTGTGTTGCCCCCCAATACTCGCCATATAGATCATGCCTATGGAATGAACGACTGAAGGAATCCTGATTACAAAAATGGCCTGATCTTTTTGGATCTCCGTTGTCTCATCTATAAAAGAAGTGTGCTGAAGTAACACTTGGATCTCTTTTAGATGCTATTTTCTATAAAAATTAGTGACTTCTAATGTAACATAACTTCATAAAGATCTGCTTAAAGCTTATTAAAGCAAGAAGATAGATGACTGCTCTTATTTTTAATATGTTAAATTCCGATTGACCACTGCATATCTTTTTAAAATTAACCCCAGCGTTGAGGAAATTTTTGGTTTATTATTGGCTACCTTTTTAGCATCAATTCAAACAACAACACACACAGCTTACTATATGTCATTGAATGGTTACAACTCTGTCATCCTGTAGACCTCAGACAGATTACATCCAAGGTGAGGAGGGAAAGGATACATCAATTATTTTATAATCAATTCAACAAATATTTGGCAAATATTTGCTATATTCTTTGCATCTAAACTTTCCATCTAAAATAACGTTCCTAGATTTATATGATGGGCAAAGCTAGTGGGATAATAATCCTCTTAAATAAAATTTAGGGAAAAATTATGGCAATGGAATAGAAGAATGTCACTGCAAACATTTGTTGATCTGTCTTTCTTTCCTTTCTCTCTTTCTTTCTTTTTTTTGGTCACAGTATCAAAGTAAGTAGTGGGGTTGAGGTATTTTTCAGTCTGTCTACTTTGACGACAGTAGCGTACATGTATTGAACACAAGAGAAGAGCCATTGGGTTAATTTCCAATTATCACTACGTTAGTGTATCATAGGGTCATGGAGGGGTACAGCTGTCTGAAATGAAAATGTAGCATTTATCTGCCTACTATGAATTAGGGTGTTGAAGTAAAATTCAGTTACGGGTGATACAGGCTTCCACTTCTCATCACTGACTTTTTAATTTTTAACTTTTCATTTTGAAAGACATATTTGACTTTTAAACAAAATTTTCTTTGAAACATTTGATCGTCAGACCACACTTTTTTTCTCCTGGAAGCTTGCCAAATCAGGAACAGATTTTGTTGGGAAAACATTCTTTGGTCTTCTAGAAGGATTTGCAGTTGTTAAAAGTTGTTACAAGTTGTGTTCAACTCTTAGCTCCACTGTTTCCTAGCTGTGAGACCCCTGGCAATTTGTTTAACATCTTGGAGTTTAACTTTTGTCATCTGTAAATGGTACTTAACTCACGGACAGTTTTGAGGATTAAATGAGATCACAGAGATGAAGCTTTTTAGCACAGCACTGGGCACACGATAGGCTCACCATGACGGTAAGCTACTATCAATATAGGGAACTGAAATGCAAGAAAACCAAAGGGGAAAAGACATAACCACAGCAAAAATTTGACTTGGTCAGTGTTTCTGACTTACATTATGTCAGTGTATCATGAAAATATTTCAGCAAAATGATTAAACATTTCAGGGACATTAAACCATCTCTTATTTAGCAGAACACAGGCCACAAAAGGTTGAAGTTTCACATTTCTGGGTAGATCATTGCCTGCAATATAACAAAAATCTGATTTTTTTTTCTTGTGGAATCTAGAGAAAGAGCTTCAGATGGATGGTGAAACAACATGATGCCTCAGAGACTCCGGGGAGAGTTTCTGAACCCCTCATTTCTGTGGGCAAATGGCTGTCTGCCACTTCTTCCATTTGGCTTTCTGCTGTGAGCTCAGGCTGTGTGCCTGCTAGCCTAATTGCTACAATTAGCAAAATTAAATGGCTCATTGTGTTTTTATACAATTCCACCCACATTTTGCAGAGTTTTACTTTTGAATGAGTAATTAGACTGTTGAGGTTGTTGATCACAGGCACATATTGAGTCTTTCCACATGCTCATTTTTAGGAAAGCCACTGGACAAGACATATGTCCGTAGAGGGAACTCTGTAGTGGACAGTGGAGCCTGCCTGAGTGAGGAGAGAGATGCAACCCTGCTGTTAAGATCATTTCACAGCCTGATACAGGGCCAGGGAGTAAGGGGGAGGGTGATAGAGGGAAATGGCCCATCCTTAGCCATTTTGAAATGCTCTAGCTTCAGATGGGGCGAAGGGGTGTTAGGAGCCACAAGCTGGCCGAAGCAATCATTTTGATTGTTCTCAAAGGTAACATTGGATTGCTGAAGATAAATGAACATGAGTTGATCTGCATCCATCACTGAAATTATAGAAACAACCACCTCAGTCCTGTTGTGTTTTCACCATGCATTTCAACATCCTCTGAGCTATATTTCTGAAAGACGGCTGGAGCTATTTTTACAAAGTCTTTAAGGAATTCTCCTTAGAAACATAGAAATGTGGGCATTGCATCCGAGTTTTATACGGAAACAGTAACGGCTAATGGAAAGATGTGTGAGAATGCAGGGGAGCACGTATTTAGTCTAGAAAATGGTTCATTAGAAAAAAATCTCTAGATTCTTTTCCAAACATTGTGTCAGAACTTGTTTCCACTCAACGGCATTTGGTACATTTAAAGGCAGATTTGTAACCTTACACAATCCTGGTAAGGATACCAGAGGTTTTCTTTGCTCAATTCACTTGGTTCAGAGAAAGAAACTTCGAAATGATTCAAAACTCTTCTATTTAGCTGCTTAAAAGATGAGATCCTTTAGGAGTAATAAAGCTCATTCAAACTAAAAGGGCTAAATTATACGTAGGTATTTCCAACTGAATTCATAAGTTTGTTGACGTCTTATAGACAGGGATTGTAAGCCTGGGCTGATGTTGAAAAAGAAGTAGGAAAAAACTTTTTATCTAAATTTCATGTGTCAATAACATCCCAATTTATATGCATGAAAGGGCAGTATATACTTTATCCTTTTCATCTCTGTTACTTTAGGTGTGTGTGTGTATATATATATATATATATCTCTCCATACACATATATAATATACATAATACAATATATATATGACATACACACATATATATGATATTTAAAAAAACCAGTCATTGAGATTTCAATTATTTCCATTCACTTTTAATTGGTCAGTGCTGTCGCTTCATTTATTCATAGAGCAAGATAAATTGAGCATTTAGAAATTAAGTAGAAATACTTCATTATACTTTTGTCTTCATATTATCTTTGCATTGTTTCTCTTGCTAATACTTGAATTGCATATTCTTGCCATGTCAGTAGGAGAATTTATTTTATTGACTGGGTTCACAGCATTGTCATAAGTGAGTAGTAACTGAGTGTCTGCAAAGTCAATGTTACTGAACTAGACAGAACATAGTTAAGTAGGACAATGTAAATGTAGACAGAACATAGTTAAGTAGGACAATATAAATGTGAGAAAAGAATTTAAAGGACATAGTCATTTTGGGGGACCAAACTTTGACTTACACGGAAAAATTCTTTTCTTCCACACAAATACTTAGTCTCGGTATGTTAAGACATATATGTTCCTTAATCTTAAATATGGTTGCATTTAGAAATGCTAATTTGAAAGTAAAAAAAAATTACAATATTTTCTTTTAGAAAATTTCGTGGTCCTACGCAAAAAGGGAGGACAAGGGCAGATCCCCCTTAAAGAATTAATAGACTCAGACACAGGAAGGTGGAGCCCACAGACAAAGAATCCAGCATTTCCAGTTTGTGTGCTAACCTTAGTTTGCTCCTGTTAGATTCTCCAGTTACTGTCTGTGGAGGGTTCAAAGGCAGACTGAAAATGAAATCCTCGGAAGAACTAAAATATAAATACAAAAATCAAACTTTGTTCCTCTGTACATTGACAATGTCTCTTTAAATCCTAATACTTTAAACTCTCTGTTATCTGTGTATCTAGAAACTAATAAAAGTTCTTATCACCACACAATCTGATGGCAGTGCAGTGCTTTCTGAATCATGGCAGCAAGATTAAGTCATAATTTTCCTCGGAAGTTAATTTTTTCGTTCTTGTAATCTTGAGAAAGTTTGTAATTTATAACATAGTGGAGATATTATTTCCTTAGCAAGAATTTTTGACTAACTAAAACATCATAATCTTCAAGTATGTTGGATAACAGAGTATTTACAGTATTTGGGAAATCACTGAAAAATTCAAACTTCTAACACTTTCCTGGCTGCATTCTCGTCTCTACGACAAATTATTTTTTATTCACATACATTATTTTTTATTCACATAGCACTCATTTAGACTCTTAACATGTTAAATGAGGGATCGAGTTGAGAAATAATTTAGGACTTACATGATTGAAGAGTGATGGGGCCTTTTGGGTTTGTGCTGATTGACACTATTATACTGTAACCTGTTATTTATTCATGGAATCAAAGACATAGTTCAGTTGAGCAATTCAGTTTCCAAAGATCATCAATTAAAAGTTGTCTTGGAAATAATGAAGCTAATAACTCACGGTTCTGCATAAGAGTGAGGAATTTGCCAACATAATCATTTTTTCCTCCTACAAAGGGGATGGAATGTTTTCATCAATTGCTGGCAAGAAGAGCATCTTCCTGGGCCTTTACTGGTGACTAGGCAATCTTTTCACATCTGAACAAAAGACTATTATTTTTTAGTGGAAATCTTGCTTGGAGGGTCAAATCATGGACTACTAGGAAGGTATGTTTACTGGTAAAAATCATCTACCTTTTAAAGATTGCTTTGGGGCTTGTACCAAAAGAAGTCCTAGGTTGAGCCCTCTGTCATTTCCTGTGGATGTCATCACGAGGACAGCAGTCTCTGTATGACACACCCATTATAGGTGATGGTTATAAAACTTGACTATTTTAAGTGAATTGGACAGTCCAAATAACTAAATAACTAAGTTAAACTGACTTTTTTCTTTCTTTTTTCTTTTTTTTTTTTTTAGTGACGACTAATATTTAATATATCAGTTGGGTTAATATAAAACCAGGGAAGGAGGTTAAGACATCTTCCACTGTGGTCAGGTTTGTCATAATGGAAGGATGAAAGTAATCATTTACATCTTTGATTTCCTGGGAAACATTGGCCAGTCTTGACAAGCCCTTTCTAGTTAAGCTGATTCTCTCGTCACCTGATATTCTGATAGCACCCCTGGCCAGGTTCCTGGGGGCACCAACATTGCAAAGTAGGGTGATCTTGCAGGAGACAAATGTTCTCCATCTGCTGAGGCAGGCTGATGGAATTTGTGGACCAGTTTCTGACATCCCAAGTAATTATGATGCTTAAAGTATTTTAAATGATTTCCAGGTCTATAAAAAAAGTGATGATGCCTATATGTATACCCTATATTTTTTATTACAAAAATATTGAAATAATCCATGAGTTATTCCACTCTGCACCAACTATAAAAAAATACTATCAAAGTTTGACCGGCACTTTTAATGCAACAAAAAAGCACCATGACCGAGGACACTGGGAACAGAAAGCGGGGAACGTTTACTTGCTGTACGGAGGTATTTAAAACCCAGAAGCTTGTTGTAAGAGTGTGACTTTACAAATGATTCAAATACAAATCTTAGCTGGATCTAGTGGTAAGCTTTCAATCAGTTCAGGAGGGTTTTCTCATAGCACATTCACTGCATTTGTCTGCTCATACTTACTAAAAAGTGTCCCAAAGCCTCTAAGAGACACATCACTTTGACCTTGGATGGGGGGGTCTGTACACAGTGGAGAACTTGACTGCTCATTCTCACTTTTGCTTTTGTGGAGCTCATGCCACTCATTCTCTGTTGTTCGGCGCTTGCGTGTCAGTCCTGCAGTTGGACGGTGTTTGGCACTAGAAAGTTGTAGCTTGGTGTGTTCTGGAATCGCGCCTGCTGTCATGGCACAGCACCATGGATTCCGCGACCTGAAACATCCAGGTACAGGCGGGTCCTCTCCTGCAGCTCCACCCTTACGTTCCAATGTGAGCTGCACAGGCCGGGAAATCAGATGCTCATTTTGCCTTTATCCCGCCTTCCTCTTTGTGCATTTATTAAATTTTTGCAATTGAATACTCAATCATGATTATCTTTTAATTTACATCACTAAGTTATCGAGCTCCTTGGTCTTGTCAAAAGCCACACGTGCTGCATAGGATTTATGTCATAAAGGATGTTCTCAACTGAAAATTTAAAATAAAAAACAAATCCTGAAATGTGTCAAAAACAACCATTCCATCAATTCTAATAGACGTGTAAACACATCTGAGTTTGCCGTCCGTTGGATGGGCTTTTCACGCACGGTACTGGTTTCCAAATGAGAAAATGGTTTATGAGTTCCTTTCTAAGCAGTACTATTTTTTTTTTTTTCTGGAGTCTTGAGGGATATAGTCTCTCTTTGTTTTTATTTATATTCTTGTGGGAATCAGAGCTTTGCATCAAGAAAAATCACCTAAGCTATTTTGAGAGAGGACTGGTGTCGTGTGTGTGAGTGTGTGTGTACATTTGTGTATGTGCGTGTATGACTGAATATATTTTTATGCAAAGATCAGTTAATTCCATCAAAACACCCTATTGATTGGAGGCAACATTTTCCATAATAATAGTACCCTCTGGTGGATGCGCTGAAAGACCGCGCAGGAGGTTGGTAGCAAGAAGGAGTCCTAGTAAGCTGGCATGTTCCCTTCAGGTGGAGCAGGAGACTCTCGGGGCTGCTGTTTTGAAAGGAGACCAGCCGCAGGCAGTCAACTGATGGAGGGTCAGACAATAATCATGACAATGGTCAGACTAAGAACATTAGAGCTCGTTGCCCTACTCTAGGATGAAGTTTCCTTATTGCCACAGCCCTGCTGTCACCCCTTCATCTGGAGGTTGTGGCTCCTCCAAATCCTCTTGTTTTATAAAGTGGTTTCATACTCCAAACGCTCCTGAATAAGGGCATCATCTTTGTACTGCAGCCTTGGAGGAGACGGGGAACATTCAAAGGCTAAAATGGCCTTTCGGAGGCTTCGGTCCAAAACATGTCTCTCCCATGCTGGGTACCTATTCCTGAACAGGTCAATTTTAATGACAGATTCTTCAATCCGTGGTGGGCGAGATGATGGAGTGGATGGGGCAGTGGGCCTCACCTGAAAGACAGGTACACAACCATCTCGCTCTGCAAATTTCTGGTCGCGGTCGCTGACAACACTGCGGTTGTTGGAGATGGACCGTAGAGTGCTCGTGGCCACTTCTGGAGGCAGAGTGAAGGCAGCGACCGGGTCCTCACAAGCACAGCTTGGTGACTGCCCAAATCTGGGTCCATTGGGGTGAAAGAAGGCATAATACATCAGCATAAAAACAACGCCAGTTAAAAAGCTGCTGAACACCACGCACAACGCTGGGATGGCAAATGCATCTGCAATCTGGGGAGCCTTGTAGAGGTACCAGAGGGCACTCAAGGCTGTATTTTCCAGAAGGATGACAAAATAGTAAATGAAGAGCCTGCAGCGTGTCCTGCCTTCCTTGACGTTGAACCAGCTGAAGATGTAGATGATCCCCACCACCATGTCGAAGACAATCTCTTCCCATTTGGTGATACAGAATTCTGTCTCACAGTGGACGATCCAGAAGGTCATGATGCACCAGTGAAGGACGATGAAGATCCCAAAGTACAGCTGGAAAACCGAGGCAAAGAGGGCGAAGGTGATGACCCTGGCAGCGATGGTGAAGAAGTGCCAGCAGAACTGGATGACAACGGCCATGTAGCTGATGGGCTTCTTGTCATCTCGAGAGTCCCGGAGGGCCTTCTGGTAAGAGGCCAAGGCCCAAGCCAAAGACACGAGGGAGGCTGCTGCTGTGAAACCTACAAAGGCAAACAGGAAGACATTCTGTCAAAAATGAGATGCAGTGTTGTCTCCTGAAAATAAGTCACGTGGAGCTGGGGACTTGACATAGCTAGCTTTGATCCCAGCAAAGCTCTTAATTTCTTTAAGTTTTAGCTGGACTAAACACTTAGATGGAGCTCCTACTATCTGTCCTCTATGGGGCCCCAACCATATGGAGAAGTCATGAAGCTAATGAGAATGCTCCTCAAAATCATCATGGGGTGTGGGATCTGGAAACAGAGTGGGGTTTAGCTTTCTGTGTATTTAGTGTAAGTAAACCAAGGAAGTAGCTCTGTGTAGTGGGAATGTAACTGTGGCCTGGAGGTTGACAGAACTGGGTTGCTGTTTGCACTTTGCCGATTACTATCTGCATGACTTGGGATGATCATTTAAACTGGGGTCCTCGTTTATAAAGTGGCTGATCTCTGGGCTCTCTTTCAGCGTTGAGACGCTGTGATTGGAAGGGGTCAGTAATCACAGGAAACTTGAGGGGCTAGCTGGTTTACCTTTCTACTTCTAAACAAGAATAAATGTAGGTCGTTCACAGAAAAAGGTTTATTCTTTCTTAAAAATAAGAAAAGGAGACCACAGAACCTCCTTGGCAATGTTTCCTGTGACAGCTGGTGTGCCCTTTGTCCTAACACAATCTGATACTCTTCCTACAGCTTTTTTCCGCTTAGAAGAAGAAATGTCTGCTCACTGTCATTCAACTCTAACTCTTTTATAAATTAAGGATCATACAGAAATCACTTCTCAAACACTTCTTATCATTTTATGAGCCCCATTTGGTTAGCATTCCTCCTAAAATTATGTTTCCAAATTTTAAAAATTATTTTTATTGGTCTCCTCCACTCTTGGTCCATCTGCTGTGGCTGAAACATCACCTCGATGGTGCAGATGTGGACAGGGCTCACCCCAAACTCACTGGCCTCCTTGAGGAGATAGCTTTTTCAGGGAATTCCACTTTGTCACTGAAACGTTATGTCAAGCTGCATTGTAGCTGGCTTACTTAACGAGCCATACCAAGACTTACCAAGACTAAGCATGGTTCACCAGAATCTACTACCAATCACAACCAGGCCACATTATAGTCTTGCTCCCCCTGTGGAAATAACAGAAGGGAGAATGCCAAAAACTTATGATGGCATCTGTATTTTTCATATTTTGATAGAGAAAAGCTGTCTGTGGTCCTTGAAAAATGAATTAAAAAAAAATGACTCTAGTGGGAAAGAGCTACTCGAATTGATAGAAAAAACATGCAAACTCAACAGTCATTTCTTACACATTTTTCTTGAGTAAGGTGAACTCCAAAAACACAATTACTTATAAAATATTTTCCAACAGACACTTCTCATATCTAATCCCAATCAACTCAGCAGAACATCCACATCTTATACTGGACCTTCAGTTTTTTTCTGTCCAGCACAAGGTGTTTCATGACTGTAACTTTCAGGCAGTTATGGCAAGATTTCTAAGTCAGTGAGATCAGTACACAAAGGAGCTTACATTAATGTAATTTCTACGTGGTGGAAAACACCTACATCAACTATAAAGCAAATTCAGGAGTGAAAAGAGAGGGATGGAAAAAAAGTTAATAAAAAGAAGAAAGAAGGACCAGCTCCGCGGCCGAGTGGTTAAGTTTGCGCACTGGCTTTGGAAGCACAGGGTTTCACCAGTTTGGATCCGGGGCACGGACTTGGCACCGCTCATCAAGCCACGCTGAGGCGGTGTCCCACATAGCACAGCGAGAAGGACCTACAACTAGAATGTACAAGTGTGTACTTTGGGGAGAAGAAGGAAGAAAGAAAAGAAAATTGGCAACAGTTGTTAGCTTAGGTGCTAGCCTTTAAAAAAAGAAAAAAATGAAGCAATTATTAGTAAAAAAATAAAAAAAGAGGAAGAAAGTGAGAGGATGGGAAGTAAAAGGTGACAGATGGGAGAATGACTATTTGCATGACATAGTTTAGGATATAAGAACAAAGGGGGTGCCATTTTAGTTTGAACAACTTTATGGGCCATGGAAACCACTCATGACCTCGCTCCTTATTTGTACCATTTGTGATGGCACGGATTGCTTCTCGAACAGACTGTGTTCTCCTTGTGCGTTTAAGCTGTGCACCCAGCGCTGCTCCTCCACTGGAACGCCCCTCCTGTTTTCCCACGCAGGCTGCATTCTTTAGGACTGCGCTTGAGCACAGCGCCACCTTCAGGAAGATGGCTGCATTGTTGGTGGGGCTCCAGCAAAGGGAAGCGCAAGCTGGCTGGATTAGAATAGTGAACGGTCAGGGCTGTCAGATCAGGGTACCAGTTTGCACAGGAAGATGTTATTAAAGGCTGTTTTCCAAAGCAGTGAAAAACAGTAAAAAAAAAAAAAATTTTACGTACACAACATCATAAAATTATCTTTCGTCACATTTAAAAGAATTGGAAAATTAGCTTAGTCCAAATTCCCCTGTAATCTTCACCCCTTCCATTGTATGTCTTAAAAAAGTAATTCCGCCTGCATTTGACACTCCAGGAACTTGTTAAGACAATATTCCGGCAGTAGAAAAATGAAGATTTTCTGCCAGCTTTGCTTTCTATGTATCTTACAATTTAAGAAGTCTATACCAAGGGAAATTTTATGTCCAACACCGCCACTTCCTTCATAAATTTTCCATTTTAGCAACAATTAGAATTTCCTGTATTCGTTTATTATGATTTTGTTTTTCTTCTGTCTGGCAATTAATTTTTATTAGACCAATATATGTCTGCACAGAAAATATGGGGCTAGTTTAGAATTAGTCCTTATTACAAATTCACACCAGCCATGAAACACTTGGTTCGTTTGCTTTTTACACAAATAATATCAGCTTAGTTGTTCGAAGGCCAAGAGACACTTCTCAGCAAGGCATGGCATTATTACTGGGGTAGAATTCTCTGTAACTTCTGACGCATGGTGGCATGCGTCTTTTAACTTTTTAACTTTTTATCTGAAAATAATTTCAAACCTACAGAAAAATTGCAAGTATAAGAATAGTACACGGAATACCTATATGCTATTCACCCAGGTTGCCTTTGGCCTCATTTGATCATTGCCTTCTCTCTTTCTCTCTCTCCCTTTCTCTCTCTGAACCATTTGAGTGTAAACTGCATACATCATGGCTGCTATGGTCTGAATGTTTGCGCTCCCCCCAAATTCATATGTTGAAATCTTACCTCCTAAAAGTGATGGCATTAATAGGTGGGAACTTTGGGGGTTGCTTAAGTTACGGGCGTAGTGTCCTTATGAATGGAATTGGCACCTTATAAAAGAGGCCCCAGAGAGCTCCTCCCTCCCTCCCACCATCTGAGGACACAGCGGGAAGCTGCTGGTGGTGAACCAGGAAGAGGACCCTCATCAGAGGCGTGACCACACTGGCGCCTTGATCTTGGATCTCTGGACTTCCAGCATCCAGAACTGTGAGAAATAAATTTCTGCTGTTTATAAGCTACCAAGTCTGTGGTATTTTGTCATAGCAGCCCAAATGGACCAAGACAATAGCCTTTTGCCCTAAAATATTAAAATGTTAAAATAGATCAGAGCTCAGAAATTATCTAGTGCAACGACCACATTTGACAGAGAAGAGATTCTCACTTTGAGAAGTTAACGGATTTATTTTCCCTCCTTCCCCCTAGTTGTCTCTGATGAAAATTGTCCTTTCACTCCAAAGCTGACCCTCCTGCTTCCTGGAGAAAGGACCCCATCAGCCGTCTCCTCTCTGTGTGTATCCCAGCTCTTTCTCTGCAAGAGCTCCTTCCCTGGGGGGTTATAAACGTGTAATGAGCCTCCTTTCATCCCAAGAAATGCCCTTCACTTGATTTTATCTCTTCTCCTTTATTTCAGACTTGTCTCTTTCCTGTTTTTCCTTCTATTTTTTGTTTCTTGTTTCCCCATTTCACTTTGCTTACCCTTGAGATACTGGCCCTGCTTGGATGCTGCCCTGCTTCTCTTCCCTTCTCAGCCTCTTGCTGAGTGATTCCACGTGCTCCCACTGCTTGAACCATCTCCTCCAACTCAGCAAACACCCATCCCCTACCAGCTGTCTCCAGCTCTGGAGCTGTGTGTCTAACTGTTGACCTGAGACTCCACAGGCCTATAGTCTATGTGTGACGAGGTGCACACGCTCAAACCCCTGGAAGCAATCTGGCCTAGATGACAACATTGGCTTTCTCCTGGAAAGAAGACTTCTTTCTTCTTCCCTTATGCTCCCTGTTGTTAGCGTAATACCCTTCTCAGAATGAGAGGGAACATGAATTTCCAGATCAGTTGCCACAGTTCTAAGAAGACGGTTTTATGTGCAGCTTGACTGAAATACTATTTTGCAAATCCACCCAAATCCAAGTGTCCACAAAGTGTGCCATTTTGGTGCATTGTGTCAGAAAGGGTCTAGAATTTTGAGCTGAAGGCATTTGAGTTCCTGTAATTGCTTATTTGCCTAAAAGCAGAGCCTCCCAAAGGAACTCAGTTGTCATAAATTCTCTCCCTGGGAGCAACTCTAATCTTCTTTTCTGGAAGAGAAGTTGGCACCACAACCAAATAGACATTGTCACAAAACTATCATATCTCCCATCTATTTTCCTGAGTCCTTTATTTTCCCAAAAAGTTATTTGTTTTTCCACAAATGCCCTTACTCCCTCACTTCTAAGAAATGCTTTGTTCTCCCAGAATTGCCCTTCCCCAACCCCTATTAAGATGGTATATAAACTCCAAATTCTAACCACCTCCTTGAATCACATCTCTCTATGAAATCCTATGCGGTACATATGTAATTACATATGTAATTTACATATTTAAATACATAATTACATTGTCTTGCTAATCTGTATTTGGTTGGTTTAATTTGCAGGCCCTCAAATACTGAACATAAGAGGGTAGAGAGTTCAGTTGTTCCCATTGTTTTTGCTTTCTTACTGCCCAGATGTCCAAACAATTGATCTGACTTTGACTAAAACAGTTTAATCACCATAAAGTTTGTATGACAGTTTATTCCATCATTTTGAGCTGATTTTATATATGTACATATCTTTGGATAAGGATTGGTAAGGGATATACACCCTTGGAAATATTATAATCCAAGAATTTTGTTTGTAAACTCTCTAAACTAGGAGGGGGTTACTTGTAACTTCTTAGATTGAATTGTTGTAGACACTCCTTAGTAACTCAGAGACTAGTGTCTCAGAGGAAGACGAAGACATTTGTCCATTTTGAATAAAGATTTTTTTCAGAATAAGTTATGAGACTAATATTATCTCATCTACTAATTAGCGTTTCAAAGGGAACTGACAGAAATCCATATCATGTAGTCCAAGAGAACAACGAAGTTTTGAATTTCTTCCCTCCTCTCTCCGTGCTTCTTGTGGGCGTCTTTTCCCTGTGGGTGTCTCCGTGTCTCTTTCACGTCCTTCTCATCCTTCTTTCTGTCAGTCTCCCCTTCTCCCCTGCTTTGTTTCTTCTTTACCACCCACTCTGTCTTTCTCCTTATTTCCTGCTCCCATTGAACATAAAATGGAATTGAGTTATTTTTTAAAAATAGTTGTATTAATGAAATAATGTTTTGTGTTGCACAAATCTAACCCCACAACTGTTCTTAAAACTCAAATAAACTCAAAATAAGGACGGCAGGTGCTTTCTTTAAGTGTCGACGGTCTGCTGCAGTGACTGTCTCCTGCCTCTCCTCTGAATCCTCTCGCTTTGCTCCAAATCCAGATTTGCTTTCAAGGCTTCCCACAGCTGCCATTAAAAGGACTCACCTACACTAACCTCTGTTTTTCATCTCTGTTTTTCATTTTCAGTAACTTGCTTTCCTATGATCTTTTTCTAATTTGGATCTAAATGCAATCTTAATGAGAGATGTAGAGAATTCTTTATATTTTATTTAGGATTACAGAAAACAACAGCTTAGCGTATGGTTGATGGGAGCTGTGGGAGGGGTTGTGCAAAAGCTCTATCTCAATGTAACCACTATGTCTTCTCAGAAAGAGTGGATAAGGGGTTAGTACAGGATACAAGACCCTTGGAAATATAATGTAGGAGACCTTTTTGATTTTGAAACCTCTAGACTAGTAGGGGGCTACTTCAGGCCCCCAAATATAAATTCGCTGTCTCCATGAACATGTCGTCATATCAAATACCTCGTGCTCTTCCTTCAGAGAACAGTTTATAGTATGTTTCATTTTGTGCTGGTTTAATTACTGTATTTCTCACTAGAGTGGACCTTTAGGTAATGATACATACTTGCCTCATTGACCTTTCTGTCCTGTACTGCCTTGTACAGTGCCTGGGATATGTTAAGAACTGGCTCCTAGAAGGAAAGCAAGGAAGAAGGAAAGGAAGGCATGGAGAGAGATGGAGAGAGAGGGGAAGATATTATCTGTAGAGTCGGAACCACAGAGAGAATGAGATATTCAAAAAATTTGCACAGTTCCTCCTTGCTCTCCTCTTCTGCTTCTTTGCAATTTTAGCCTGAGCTGCAAATGCCAAAACACTGTGAAATAAAGTCTGTACTCTTGTCAAATTGTTTGTGGTCGGAGTGTAAACAAGAATGCTTGGAAATCCCCAGAGAACGCTTTATAGGATTGATAACCTATATTAATGCCCTAGATGTAGGAGGTTCAGGAAATTGAACCAAGGACTCTAATTCTTTGATTCTTCAACCAACAGAATGAGCCTGTCTCTTTCCTTCTCCTGAGGGAGGGCATAACCGCAACCCTTCCCCTGCAGCAGGCCAGCCAAAGGTTACATCTCAGGGAAACACCTGGCCGCTGGCCCAGTTCACAACCAAACTGTAGCTGGGGAGAAAGGGCTCTTTTTTTTTAACTTAAAAATTTATTATTATGAAAAATTTCAAACATATTCAAAAGCAGAGAGAATAATACAACGAATATACCCTCCATGCAGGGTCGACTAGAGGGCCTACGTAGAGTTTTGAAATCCATCACAAGGAGAGAACGACTTTTGGCCAGCAGGGGGACACCTCTCGTGGGGCCTCCTATCAGCTCCTTCCTGAGGCTTCCTGCATCTATCTTTCCTGAAAGCTCCTTTCCCTTCCCTGACAGAGTCAGAAGAGTGTGCGGAAAGCTAACTCGCTGAGAGCTGATGCTTCATCGGCACGTCTTAGCAAGCCTGACCTGGTAGCTCCCTGGGCCACTGGGCCTCCCCTGGCTCATCTTGTCCCCGCCTCTCTGGGCTCCAGCCACACTGCCATCTCTCCATTCCTCACATGCTAAATAAGACCGAGCTGTCTTTCCTCAGACAGGAAATGCTTGCTCTCCTTGAAAAGCTACCACTCTCCAGTTAATCCCTACTCATCCTTCAGTGTTCTAAGTGTCACCGGTTTCCTTAAGGAAGTCTTTCCTCTCCCCCAATGCAAATCTAGTCCCCTTGTTGTAAGTGCCCACAAGCCCTGATGTTTGCTCTTTGTTGCACCCCAGCACAGCCGCTGTAGCTGTACATCCGTGCTGGTGGTCATGATCGACATGTCTGCCCAGGAGGGCTGGCTCTGCATCCTGTGGCTGACTGCTGTGTCCCAGCATCTGTCACTCTCTTGTGCATCATTTTCTGAAATTAGTACGTTTGTCATCCAGTAGCTGCTTTCACATTGTCTCCGTTTGCCCACCATCTTGACTGTAGACATCTTGACTTCCCTTCTCTTCACCCTATTTCTTCATCCTATCTATCTGTCAATTTCAACATTTTTGGAGGAAATTTAAAGTATTTTCTCACCAATAGTTTGGGAGCGGACGACTTACAACACAACCCTCCTCAGCTATGGAGGTGAGCTTTTCATATGACCATTCATAACATATACAGTCTTTTCACCACAAGCACAGTAATTTCTTTCCCTAAAGGTACAGTCACTAAACAAACAACCAAAACACTTACTTGTAGATTACAATATATTGATTTCTTGTAGACAAAAATTTTTACAGTTTCCTTAGTGAATCTGAGGCTCATAATCATAGACAAATGGAGAAGGAACAAGCATTTGTTGGGCCCTTGTTTTGTGCACAGTGATGTGCTCGGTACCTACATCCTTTGCCCAATTTAAATTTCATGATAACGGTCTGAGGCAAGTACTGTGTTGCACTCAGGGAAGCAGAGACCCAAGAGAGTTAAATAACTTGCCCAAGCAAGGAGGGCAGGCATCTGAATTCACAGATCCCAAACTCTGTCCACCACAACAATAGACTGGAATGGTTATCCCTCACCAACAATGGGGGAGGTGAGGCAGAGACAAGTGCAGTGAGTTCTGGAATCTTCCACAGTCTAAATTCATGGGATAACAACTGGTGGGTTGTAGATGACCCTGGAGGTCCTTTAAATAGTGCCTCTTCTTCGGGTATGACTCCCATAGGGCTCCCACACACCTGGTCCTTCAGGCTCATAGCAACCATATTTGTTCCCAGGCCGAAAGGTCCTATTTTGGATTCTTTTCATAAAATGAATCAGAAGCATACCTAGGAGGAAAACCAAGCTTTTTTCTTCTTCACATTTTCTGAACTAAAGTAGCTCTCCTACTGTTCCTGGATTTTCACCTGAGGAAAAATGTTCCCCAATTTGAGTTGAATTATATGATCTCAGAGCAGCAGATTTCAAAATGAATATCCAGGACCAGAATGGTTTCCCATTTCTTCAGTGAGTTTAGAGCTTGTCTCTTAGTTACGGATATAAAAGCGGTAGATCCACTCGGCTGGACTCATACCGAATTCACCTAGCTGAAATAATGGAATAGTGGGAGAAAACATAAAGCCCTCTGTGCGCTGGCCTTTGGTGAGTGAGGTGAAGGGAAGGGAGGTCATACAAGCTCCCTGGGTCTAAGATCGTCTAAAACTTCTTGCACTGAAACCATTTTATCTCTGTTTTAAACCTTGTAATAGTTCTAATTAAAAATATTTAAATGCTTTAATATATTTAGTTTTGGTAGGGATATGCATTATTTTCGTAATCCATTCTGAGGATTTCAACTTCTTTGCAAGGCAAATTGTAAGGCTGCTAAGGAGTTGATAAGGGAAACACTGAATTGAAATTTAAAACATGTTTTAATATGAAAGTAATTGAAGAAACTTATTGGGAGGAGCAAAGTGTCTCTCTTTCTTCTTAACAAATGTGGAAAGTTATTTCCTTCTGAGTGGAAAAAAAAATCTCAGATAATCTTGCATGGCACCATCCCAATTTTAAATTTTACATTTTTTTTTTTTAGCTTTTTATTAAATTTTCCCAAGAAGACAAACATTTTCTGTATGGGAATTTGAAACATCTAATATTTTCTCTAGGAAAAAAAATTCTCTATATAGGAAAAGGCAAGAAGTCATTGTTCTTAGTATAATATTGCAAATTGCATGGTTAAATTTACATTGAAAATAAAATGTTAGTAACTAAAAGTTATGTTAGTTAACTTTTACTTTTAACTATGTATGTTATGTTAGTTTACCTTTTAGTTAGACATAAAATAAGTATAAGATGCCCAACAGAATTAAAGTTTTCTTTAGAGTAAGTTTATTTTCTATACAACTTTTTTTTTTTTACCACCACAATATTTTTTTCTTTCTTTGGACGGTAGGGGTGTAGTGGGGCAAAATGAAAAGAAGTAAAGAGTGATACAGGGACAGAGGCAGCAGACAGAAGCTGTGTGCTTCTCTCACCTGTCAGAGAGGGACATGGCTGGACAACAGCAAGATTAAAATGATAATTTAAAAAATCCCAACACGTATCAAGCATTGCTATGTGGCTGATTTTTTCATGTTTATTATCTCATTTATTTCTCACAGCATCACTTCTTTGATATAAGTGTTTTGCCCATTTTACAGATGAGGAAACCAAGTCTCAGAGAGGTGAAATAATCTTACCCAGGGGGCTACAAACTTCTGTAAAGGGCCAGATGGTGAAGATTTGGGGCTTTGGGGGCCATATGGGTCTCTGTCACTGGGACTCGGCTTTGCTCTTGTAGTGAGAGAGCAACCAAAGACAATATTTAAAAGAATTAAAAAGTCCGCAATGGGCTGAATTTGGCCCACAGGCCTGAATTTCCTGACCCCTCAGCCAACCCGTGGACACATTTTTAACAGGTAGCAGAATTAGAATTTACACTCACATTTCTCTGATTTTAAAGTTCTTACACTTTTCCCTAAACTCATTGAAGCGTTCTGGGCCAATCATCACACCCGGTAAGTTTGGGCACACCTTGCTAGGTGGTTGTAGTATGATGGCTGGGTGAATGAAAGCCCAGTGGCCCTGTGACCAACCAACCAAACAACAAACAGAACCACAGGAAACCTCTTGGAGTCAGTGTGCCCTACACACAGGATGAGGTCTAGGCATGAAGAAACCTCCTCAAGGAGGACTCTTTGCACCTAACGTTACCTAATAAGGAGCACAAATGCCACGCTTCTAAACCTTCTTGATCATTTCAAGGAAAGTGGGTAGGCATCTCAAAGTGGAAGGGCAGGCCCACCCACTGGTTCAGGCTGGTCTCCTGCAAGCTTGATTCTGCCCCTGCCTGTGGAAGGCCAGCTCCTGCACCTGGCTTGACCCTCAACCGCAGCAGCAGAGGCATCTGAGACAGAATCTTTGTTTCTCTTTCCTTATGTTCCCAAGGTACCTTTGCAGTCTGCCATGTGTGAGAATTTGATGTCCCACATGACACAATTCACCAGCTAGCATCACCAGTACTGACATTTACCTGCCTATTTAGGAGAATCTGTAACTCAGGGCATCCATGGGAGAGTGACACAGTCTGGGTCCCCGGGGTTTATAATCAAGCATTAATTCTAATGTCTAGTCACCCACATTCAGAGTAATTCATGCCAGGAGGACTTGGAAGGGGGCCCAGAAGATGGGAAATGATGACACTAACCCAGGGTAAATAAAACTAACAAGTGTGAGACACGCTCAGGTGGCAGGTGGCAGTTATAGCGGTGAGGGGCATGGAGTGGAGGCCGAGCCCAGGATCTGTAGGACGACATTGGCACGTGATGTTCATGACAACATTAGGTGGCATAAATGCCTGTGTTTATAGACATTGACAGCTACAGCTCTTTCCTGGTAGGAGAGTTGTATGCAACTCTGCCTACCTGGGAGAAAGAAAGAATGCCCATGATGGGAGAGTTTCCAAAGGAGAGATCATGGAGACAACACACAGGCCGAGCCCATTCGTGGAGACGTGTGTTTGGTGCTATCTTCCAATGGCAAGGGGTTTGCATCCCAAAGGCCCAAACCCAGGTCCTCCCCTCCTTTCTTCCATCCTGCCCTTGATTCTTCCCCCTTACAAACATTTACCGAACACCTTTTAAGCGCCAGGTGCTGAAGACACAAACGCGGTTCCCTAGAGGAACTGAAAGTCAGTGTGGGAGACAGATGCTTATTTGCAGCGCACATCTCCAGCCTGATGAGCGGGGTGCAGAGAAGGGAGCAGTGACCTTTGCGGGAGCCTCTGTCCAGGAGGGAGCAGGCAGCCCAGGAAGAGACGGGCACAGGCCAAAGCTTGTAGGTGTGGCCCAGGTCCAAGCAGGGGAGTTTGAGGAGGAGTGGAAAGCTGATCAGAGGACCATGGACACGATGTCCCAGACACGAGGACGTGGACTTGGGCCTCATCCTAGAGGCAATGACACCTACAGTAGCCTCATGGCAAGGTGTGTGCGAACCCTGAGGTGGCAGGGTGAACGAGAGTGGGGGAAACACTCCAGGCAGAGGTGGAGGCTGTGCGGCACTTCTGGGGGAGACGGTGGTGAGGATGGAACTTCATACCTACCAGCTGTGTGACTCTGGGCGAGTCACTTGATTTTACCTATTCTTCCCGGTTTGAGCAAGAACCAACGAAATAGTGTTCTTCAAAGTATTTTGTGAGCAGAACACTTTCTGTATAATTAGCCATTCCAAATCCTAGCTTTCCTCTTAATTTGCCCCCTCATTGTCCCTCTGCCCCTGGCTCTTTTATGCCTGGATTCAAACGAAGTTTTTCTGGAGGTGGTTGGCTTTGACAGAGTAACAGGAAAGAGAAAGAACAGAACAAGAAGTACAATCTATAGGGTAAAGAAATGTTTTTTTCTCTTTGCAGATATGAAATAAATTCTTTGGACAGGATACTATTCCTAAATATCACTTTAAAGTAGGAGGAAAAAACAGCTGGCATTATTTATGTAGGGAGAGTATCTACTTCATTTTGTTTGGATTAAAGGCAGATAAAATAAAGGCCGCTCAGTTGGAAGGAAGGAGGGGATGAAGGAGAAATGGTTTCAGGGTTTGCAGAACAGTATGAGGCAGGAACAAGTTTTGGTGGCCCAGCCTTGGGAAAGCCCAGGTGATAGGGACAGTGTTGGTCCACAGGATTTTCCTGAAATGAATAGAGGAAAGGAGAGCTTCTTAAGGAGCGGGGCCGGCCTACAGCACAGGCACCCTCTAACCCCAGGGCCTCCTGGTCGAGGGGGTCCCTCCTGAAGCTGGAGAGGAGGCGGTGGAGTCCCAGAAAGATGTGGGGGCAAGGGGGCTGGTTGGAGAAAGACAGCGAGGGAGAGGGAATGGCTGCCCGCAAACCGTGTTGAGATCCTTGGGAAAGGCAACAGACATTTATCTGCTTTTCATTGTTTATTTTTCCTGGTTTCATTCCTGAAAAAGTTTGGGGTAGAAATGGATGCCCTTTAAAAATGCCTTGCTTTTTACAGTATGTAGTTTTCTCCAAGGATCTCCAATGTTTAATTGTTTCCCTGGCCTTCAGGGTTCGAGAGCAGGAAGAGGCCCTCTTTTACGGGGTGGAGGTCGGGGCTGGAACCCCCAGCTTCTGCCCAGTTTTCCCGTGTCTTGCCCTCTGGTTGCCTCATTTTTGCTCCGTCAATAGAAAGAGCGTGGCTGGCTGCTGGGACCATTTAATAAGGCAGCAATAAATTGTGCTTTCAAGCCCGGCAATGCCTTTCTAGATGATTTACAAAAAAATGACTCAATACCCTGAGGACACGGATGTGTAGCATTATCTGTTCTTACGGTTGGACTGGCTCAGAGAAAGCCAGCCTGCGAGGACCCCAAGGGTCCACAAATGGCACAAAGCCAGGGTTCCGCCTGCCAGGCCCCTCCCCCACTCTCTCTGCTGTATGCTGGGACCTGCGTTGTCTCTCTCTCCTCTTTGGGAAGGTCACTTGGCACACTTCTTACGCATGGCTGTCTGTGACACGCTCGCTGGGTGCTTTTGAGAAAGGAAAGATGAGCGTTTCCCAGAGAGGAAAGCCTATGAGAGCATCTAATAGTATGATGAAGATTGCCTTGGAGAGGAGAGTAACTGGCTGCTCTTTTCAGGGAGCAGCAGCAGGTTCGGAGCTGCCATCAACCAGAATTTGGAATCAGAAGGCGGGAGGAGGGCTTGCATCCGGCACTGCAGGCTTTGGGAAGTTGATTCCTCTGCGTTGCCCCTGCGCCTCCCCTAGGTTAGGACCCGCTCAGGCACAGCCTCCCACCCGACCTTCTGGTGTCGTCTCCCCGCTCCAATCGCTTTTTCACTTTGTGGTTAAAGTGAACTGTCTACAGTGGACATCTGATCAAATCTCTCCCCGGCTGAAAACCCTTCAAGGGCTTCCACTGTCCCACGGGATAAACGAGTACCCAGCCCTTCCAGAGGGGGCCTTTTCCAAACCCCTCCGCTTCTCTCGCCCTTTCTGCCTCGCCGGCCCTGCAAGCCGCTTCCTCTCTCTTGCCTGGGCTTCTGCGTCCCCTTCCTCCAGCCCACTTGGCAGACTCCTGGGCTTCAGAGGCCCCAGCTCACAGGCTCCTGATCCCAAGGGCCAGCCGGTCACTCCCCCCTGCCTCGTGGGGCCCTAGCCTTTGCACTGTCTTCTTGCAGCATCTACACTGTATGGGAACTGGCCAGTGCCCGTGTGGGATGATTAGAAGTTACTAACGGAAATCAGTAAAAAGAAAGAAAGGAAGGAAGGGAGGGAAAAACAGAATAAAAAGAAAAGAAAAAGGAGGTAAAGAAATTAACTCAATTTAGGAATTATTCCTGGAAGTATGAGTTCACAACTAAGTTTTAACTCTGACAGGGTTCAGGATCCACTATCTCAAAATATGACCACTTGGCATTATGAAATTTGAGAAACAGCAGGAATGGAAGCGGTTTTCTGACCTTCCCCTGGTGCAGGTCAAAAGGCCCTGATGTGAGTGCTCCTCCTAACCTGGAGGGAAGGAGCACCTTTCTCTCCACACAGGAGGGCGGCTGAGAGGACCCGGAACCAGCAGGCCTTGCTGTTTCCCCAGGTACTACATACACTCAGCTCATCCCCATTTTGTCCTATCATATTTTCCCACGACTTTTCACTCTTCATCAAACCTGGCATAAAAACATCCAGGTTTATCTGCTTCCTCCGGTCTTCGGTCTTCATTTCCTTGTGAGGGTTCCGGTATCATGCAAAACTTACATTAAATAAATTTCTATGAGAACTTAGAGAGGCTGAAGGAAAAGAGACTTTTCCTCCCCACGGCTCTCACGAATCATCTTTTTAAAGCAACATAGTAAGAGGTTACAAGATCACAAACAGCAAAGGTGACGGGGTCTCTAGTGAGCGCCTCATAGGCCTGTTCAGAATCCGCTGTGTCCTAAACAACTCAGGAAGAGGGGAGAGGCAGTGCCCCGAAACTGTCCTAGATGACTGAAAAATGGTAACATTTCTCAATCTATGTGTTATTTGGTATGTACGTGTGACTAAATTAATGAGCTAAATAGTATGAATAGACACTCAGCTATTTCATTTTCATCCCCAAAAGTCTATATATTTAAGTAGGCTCAAAACTATTTTATATATCCTCCTTTCATGGAAAAAAATGGAGGGTTGCTTTATATTAGGAATCACCTCAAAAGCAGGTAAAGTCACTAATCCCCAGGTCAAACCAGTCTGCGCCTGAATTTGGAACACCTTTAGAGATCCAGATAAAAAAGTAGTAATTACCCCTTCACAATCACTTTTCACACTTCTGTGCTTCATTTCAGATTCCTTCACACTCACTCGTTCAGTTCCACAAACGTTCACTGGGAGTCTTCCTAGCCCACCCTGGGGTACCACTGGGCTAACACTGGAAATGCTCAGGGAGATCCTAGTCCTCCAACCCTCTTGAACCTTTTGGGTTTTTTGACTCATATCTGAACCTACACCTCCGTCACCTAGCCCCCGATGACTGCTCTGTGATGTCTCCTTGAGCCATCATCTCCTTTGGAAAACCTGTCCTGCCCTATCCCCACTGGTGGCCAGAAGCTCCCCTTCTGTGCTCCCTTACCACCTCATGTTTACCTTGATTTTAGTTTTTGAGCTATTTATCAGCCTTTCTCTTTTTGTGGAATCCATGAAGGTAGGGACTGAGTTCTATTCATTGCTATGCTCTCAGAGACTTAGAAAATGCCTGGCACACTCGATAATTACTTGATAAATTGCATTGAATTGAACTGAACTGAATTTGGTGATGTTCTAAATTGAGGTATCGCTTGGACGATGTTCTTGCCTATAATAAAGAGATACAAATGACCTGGGTCTGGGACTGTTTATTAGTGTCCTGGGGCTGAGCTAACCCTCAGTGACAGACTGTATAAAACACAAATCATCAGGGTTCCACTGCGCATTCCTTCCCTCACCAAGACACGTTCCTGAAACGACAGAAGTAAATTAAATCCATGCCATCACCAGGTGTACAGGTTTTTCAATTAGGATTTTGTATGCTAGCAGCAGTAAAAGAACAGTAATTTCCCAAGACAGAGACCTTTAAATGGAAATAATCAACTCCAGATTCCAGGCTCTTTCCAAATCCTCTAAATTGACCAGAATAAATTATTTTAAGCTTTCCAAAATACATATAGGGCAATTTTGTTTGTATTAGGGAAAACTTAAGTCTGAGTTCTCCACAGAAACTCGAGGATGACATGTGTCTAAGAATTTTTCGATTAGTACAATACAAGGAGCAGTACAATTTGAAGATACTGATATACAAGCAGTCTAATATCCATGATAATTACATGATCGTTCTGAAGCAAAGAGTCGCCATTCACTTTATTCTGAATGATGAACTTGTAAAAAAGACTTGAAGTAGATAATTACAAAATAAACATATCTAAGTAAATGATTAACAGAGAATAAGAAAAAAAAGAGTGACACCACAATCCTAGGCTAATATTATTCAAATTGAGCACTCAAATTTACGTTTGAGCTTCTAAGATGCCAAAGTTAAAAAAACAATGGGCAAAATACTTCTCACTGTTGGATAAAGCAAGTAGTACTTGCCCTGGTAGAATATCCTGAAAGCAGCCAATCAGCATAGTCACTGCACTTTTCATGGAAAAGCGCTGGATGCACAGACTATTGTTTCCATTATAAACTTTGTCAAAAGTCTAAGACAACTCAAATATGCAGGAGGTCTGTTTTGCATGGACTTTTCCTCTCAAGGATGAGACATAATGAGAGCAGAATGGATCTAAAAATCTGAATCAAACAGGGCATGAAACCAGCTTTTGTCAGATGTTAGTAGGGAGAGGAGATGTCAATCATGGACAGAGAATGGACTGGTGTGCACATAAAATGGTCTTACATTGCAGAAAAGATGAGATTTGAAAGAAAATCAGTTTTCTCGGCAAGGTGGAAGATAGGAAGTTGACCTTTCTAGGACTTCAACAAGGTTTCTTTTTTCTTTGCAGGGAAAGATTCGCCCTGACTTAACATCTGTAGCCAATCTTCCTCTTTTTTTTTTTTCCCTCCCCAAAGCCTCAGTGCATGGTTGTACATTCTAGCTGTAGATCCTTCTAGTTCTTCTATGTGAGCCACTGCTTCAGCATGGCAACAGACAGGTGGGTGGTTCCATGACTGGGAAACGAACCTGGGCCACCGAAGAAGTGAGAGCACTGAGTTTTAATCACTAGGCCATCAAGACTGGCTCTCAACAAGGTTCTTGATCAGACACTGAGAGAAAGTAGGCAGACATGAAGACACTGCTGCTGCTGCTAGGTAGTGATTGAACAGGGCATTGCAGGACAGGCCTGTGGTGTATGCCTTACATGCAGCTGTTCCACCTGACTGAGGTCTTGAGTAGAGGCACTTGGGGCTGGTGTGTGATTTCTACTGTGAGTCCTTCAGGCCTGTCTATTTGCTCATCAGGTGGTAGATACCCTCAAACTGACTCAAGAGTCCTTTCTCTGCTTTATCCCCTTTCCTAAGCCCTCCTGGGATGCCCTGTGGGCTGGTAAAAATCACTGTTAGAGTTGCATGTATTCATGGGAATGGAGGCACTCTAAAACCGCTATAAGGATACAGGCTGTGCATTGGGGGAAAACTGCATTTTGCCCTTCCATTGCCCCAGGGCTATGAAATGCTGGCTGCTGGTCTGTTGAAAGTAAAAGCCAATTGCACACACCCGTATTGGATAGTGCACATCCTGTAAGACCGAATATGACAGCCCTGGAAAAAGTTGCTTCAAATGTTCAAATATATATATTTTGATATAGGAAGATTATTTAATGCATGGTGGACATGACCCAATTTGGAACAGATTACTTCAAGTATTTTGGTGTCTTCTCTAGATTTCCTAAGATTTTTTTAAAAGAAAAATTAAGTGCTGAACAACAGGAAAGAAGACCAATAAGGAAATACAGAACTTGAATAATCAAGGTACCAATTGGATCTAACAGACATAAGCAGACATAAACATATAGACATATTCTGACATAAACAGAATACTCCACTTAGTAACAGCAGAATACACATTTTTCTCAAGTGCTCATGGAACATTCTGCAGTGTAGACTACATGTGAGGCCACAAAACAAGTCTTAATAAATTTAAAAGGATTAAAATTATACAAAGTATCTTTTCTGTTTACAACAGAATGAAAATAGAAACCAATAGTAGAAGAAAAACATAAGGATGTGGAAATAAACAATACAGTCTTGAACAACCAGTGCGTCAAAGAAGAAATCACAAGGGAAATTAGAAAATATCTTGAGACAAATGAAAATGAAAACATATATCAAAAATTATGGAACACAGTGAAGTAGTGCAAAGAGGGAAATTTATAGCTGTAAATGCTTACATTAGAAAAGAAGAAAGATCTCAAATCAACAATCTAACTTTATACCTTAAGGAACTAGAAAAAGAAGAACAAACTAGCTCCAAAGCTAGCAAAGGGAAATAATAAAGATTAGAGAAGAGAGAAATAAAATAGAGAATAGAAAAACAATAGAGAAAATCAATGAAGTCAAAAGTTGGTCCTTTGAAAAGATCAACAAAATTGACAAACCTTTAGCTAGATTGACTGAGAAAAAAAGAGAGAACTCAAAGTATTAATATTAGAAATGAAAGTGGTGACATTATTACTGATTTTACAGAAATAAAAAGAATTATAAGAAACTACTGTGAACAATTGTATGCCAACACATTGCATAAAGGAGATAAAATAAAGAAATTCCTGGAAACACAAAACCTACCAAGACTGAATCATGTTGAAACAGAAAATCTGAAGAGATCTATAAAACTAGTAAGAAGACTGAATCAGTAGTCAAAAACCTTCCAATAAAGAAAAGCCTTGGACCAGATGGTTTCATTGGTGAATCCTACAAAATATTTAAAGGAAAATAAATACCAATTCTTCTCAAAGGCTTCCAAAAAATTGAAGAGGAGGGAAGACTCTTAACTCATTTTATGAGAGTAGCATTACCCTAATACCAAAGCCAGACAAAGACACGTCAAGAAACGAAAGCTACAGACTAATACCCTTGGTGAATATTGATGCAAAAATCCTTAAGAAAATGCTATCAAACTAAATTCAGCAATATATTAAAAGGATGAGGGAGCGGCCCTGTGGCCAAGTGGTTAAGGTCACCAGCTCCTCTTTGGCAGCACAGGGTTTCGCTGGTTTGGATCCTTGATGTGGACCTAGCACCACTCATCAAGCCATGCTGAGCTGGTGTCCCACACAGCAGAGCTAGAAGGACCTACAAGTAGAATATACAACTATGTACTGGGGGGATTGGGGAGAAGAAGGAAAAAAAAAAGGATTATACACCATGACCAAGTGTCATTTATTCCTGGAATGCAAGAATGGTCTAATATGAAAATGAACCAGTGAAAATTATGAAAAATTATGATAGATTATGAAAATCAATCAATGTAATATACTACATTAACAGAATGAAGGGAAAGAAAACGTGACCACCTCAATTAACTCAGAAAAGCTTTAGATGAAATTCAACACGTTTTCACGATAAAAACACTCAACAAACTAGGAATATGGAGAAGCTACCTCAACATAATAAAGGCCACATATGAAAAGCTCATAGGTAACATCATATTCAAAGGTGAAAGACTGAAAACTTTTCCTCTAAGATCAGGAATAAGATAAGGATGCCTGCTTCTCCCACTTCTGTTCAACACAGACTTGGAAGTTCCAGCCAGAGTGATTAGGAAGAAAAAGAAACAAAAGGCAACCAAACTGGTAAGGAAGAAGTAAAACTACCCCTGTTCACAGTCGACATAATATTATATGTAGAAAACCTAAAGATTCCACAAAAATCTGTTAGAACTAATAAATGAATTGAACAAAACTGAAGGATACAAAATCAACAGGCAAAAATCAGTTGCCTTTCTATACACTAACAATGAACCATCTGAAAAGGAAATTAAGAAAACAATTCCATTTATAATAGCTTGAAGATGAATAAAATACTTAGGAATAAATTAACCAAGGAGGTAGAAGTGTTGTGCACTGAGGACTATAAAATGCTGCTGACAGAAATTAGAGACACAAATAAATGGAAAGACATCTATGTTCACAGATTGAAAGACTTAATATTATTAAGATGTATATACCACCCCAAGTGATCTATAGATTCAATGCAATACTCGTTAAAATCCCAATGATGTTTTTTGCAGAAATAGAAATATCCATCCTAAAATCCATGTAGAATCTCAAGGGACCCTGAAAAGTCAAAACAATCTTGAAAAATAATAATTACACTTCCTGCTTTCAAAACTTATTACAAAGCTACAGTAATCAAAATAATGTAACACTGGCATATAGATAGATATATAGACCAATGGAATAGAAAAAAGAGCCCAGAATTAAACCCTCAAATATACAATGATTTTTGATGAGTACCAAGACCATTCAATGAGGAAAAGACAGTCTTTTCAAGAAATAGTGCCAGAAAAATTGGATATCCACTTGCAAAAGAATGAAGTTGGATCCTTACTTTACACCATAAACAAAAATTAGCTAAAAAATTGAAAACCTAAATGTTAGAGCTAAAAAGCTGTAAAACTCTTAGAAGAAATCATAGGGGAAAAGCTTTATGACAGTGGATTTGGCAATGATTTCTTGGGTATGACACCAAAGCATGGACAAATAAAGAAAAAATATAGATAAATTAGACTTGGTGAAAATTTAAAACTTGTTCATCAAAGGATACTATCAAAAGAGTGAAAAGGCAGCCCACAGAAGGGGGAAAAACATTTGCAAATCGCATATCTGTTAAGGAATTAATACTCAGAATATATAGAGAACAACTACCACTCAACAACAAAAAACAAATAACCTAATTAAAAAATGGGTAAAGGACTTGAACAGACATTTCTCCAAAGGAGATGTACAAACAGCTAATAAGCACATGAAGAGATGTTCGACATCACTAATGATTAGAGAAATGCAAATCAAACCCACATTGAGACACCTCTTCACTCCATTCGGTTGGCTATTACCAAAAAAACCCACAGAAAATAACAAGTGTTGGCAAGAATGTAGAGAAATAAGAACACCTGTGCACCATTGGTGGGAATGTTAAATGGTGCAGCCACTACGGAAGACAGTATGGCAATTCTTCAAAAAATTAAACATAGAATTATCATATGATCCAGCAATCCCACTTCTGGGTAATATACCCAAAAGTATTGAAAGCTGGGTCTCGAACAGTCATTTGTATAGCAACGTTCTTAACAGTTGTATTCACAATAGTCAAAAGGTGCAAACAACCCAAATGTCCATTGATGGTTGAATGGATGAATGGATAATAAATGTATAAACATACAATGGAATATTATTCAGTCTTAAAAAGGAAGGAAATTCTGACATATGCTACAACATATATGAACCTTGAAGACATATGCTAAGAGTAATAAGCCAGTCACAAAAGGATGAGGACTGTATGATTCCACTTATATTAGTCAAATTCAAAGAAAGCAGAAAGGTGGCTTCCAGGGCTTGGAGGAGGGGGAATGTGGAGTTATTGTTTAGTGTGTACAGAGTTTTAGTTTGGGATGATGAAATCGTTCTGCGGACGGATGGCGGTGATGGTTGCGCAACAGCGTGCATGTACGTAACACCACTGAACCATACGTTTAAAAGTGGTTAAGGGGTCAGCCCTGTGGCTGAGCGGTTAAGTTCGCAGGCTCTGCTTCAGCGGCCCAGAGTTTTGCTGGTTCGGATCCTGGGCGCAGACATGGCAGCGCTCATCAGGCCACACTGAGGTGGCGTCCCACATGCCACAACTAGAAGGACCCACAACTAAAATATACAACTGTATAGTGGGGGGATTTGGGGAGAAAAAGCAGGAAAAAAATAAAGGAAGATTGGCAACAGTTGTTAGCTCAGGTGCCAATCTTTAAAAAAAAAGTGGTTAAGATGTTAAATTTTACCTTTTGTATATTTTATCACAATAAAAACAAACAAGTGCTGTTCCCAGTTAAATTTAATAGTTAAAGCAGATGTTGCACATTTTTACTGTGTATCAAATTTTGCACCAGATATATATAGGTTTCTACACAGCTTTTAAAAAATCTTAGAATTTATTGCTTTAGATTGACTAGTCTCTGCAATCAGCCATAAGCCCCAGAGTTCCCTACGGTATTCCACTTCATTTCACCTAACTCATCACCTGCCAGGGCCCCAAAGTTGTTTGGGTTTGAAACCCACGTAACCCCACCTACATCTCTCCTATTTCTATCATCTTACCAGCACGTCTGTGGGGTGAATAGGTGTTTTTAGCTACCTGTAGGGATGTGTGGTAGAATGACAAGAGGTCGGTTTTGGACCTTGGTTTAGACTTAGAATTGAATGCTAGCTCTGCCCTCATCAGCCCTATGGCCTGCGGAGCTTTAGTTTGCTTATTTGTAAAACAGAGTTAACAACATCAATTTTGTAGGGTTTGGGGAGGGTTAGATAAGATCGTAGGTACAAAAGAACCTAGTATGTGCCTGTTGGGCACCAGCGGGTTCAGCAAATGCTGGTTTCCTTTTTCTCTTTGCCTCCATAAGTGATCAGTCTTCCTGTGAAAGGGAATGGTGAGTGTGCCATGCAATTTTCACAGATTAGCGGTGGGAGAGGATGAGGAGAGTGGTTTTGGACATTTGCATAAGAATCTTTGTGGTACGCTAAACTGTAAGATCCTAGATGACAAGGACTGGTCATCTTGTCTTTTATCTATAGGTCTAACATGCTGCTTAATAAATGCTTAGAGAATGATGGTTGAATTTTGTCAATGTGGTAAGATAAGCACCACAATGGCAATCACCTAGCTTTGATGACAATCTCAGGGAGAAAAAAAATAGGTCATCTGGACCCTCAGGAATAGAATATGGCTTTCAATATTGGTGAAGATAATATTTTATGCTTGCAGAAATCTGGAGAAAAATTAAAGCCAGGAAAAAAGGGAACTCAAGGATTATGAGCTTATTATTCATTTTTTCCTTCTTGCTGAAATTTTCTCATTTCTATACGTTTTTTGGTCCAATTTGTAGGAGCAGATGTGTCCCCAGAACTTCTGATCAACTTCCTCCCAAACCTGCCCTTTCTCCCTGTGGCACAGAGCATTCTGGGCAGTACATTTTGGGCAGTAACAGTGTTTCCTCTCACCTTTACTCTCAAACTCTAGAAAAGTAGGATGGAAGAAACAGAAGAAGAAAATGAATGCTATCAAATTTTTGACACTGGCTATTATTTTTCTTTCCTCTTACTTTCATAGAGATGAGGAAGTCTCACTTAGGGACTGATACCTTCATAAACCGGAGGAATCTCTCTAGGCCCCATCCCGAATTCCAGCTTTACCCCGAACAAAACAAAACAAATTAGAAAGGAGAACCATGAGCTAAAGATGGAGCAACAGCTGGATATTTAGCCGACCACTGTGTAAATACATAATTAGAGAGCAAATTATAATTATTAGTGCATGATGGCTCTCCAGCCAAGCTGCTGCCACCAGTTGCTTTGAATTCTCCCCATGATCTTTGCAAGTTTCAGTTCCGTGGCCTGATGGGTCCCAGGGGCCGGCTCACAATAGGTCACCACAGAGGTGGAGAGCAAGCTCTCTTTGCTCATTAACAGATTACACTTCTGCAATACTTTTCAGGTTCTTAACTTGTAAATTTGCAAAAATAATACCAGAAAAGATATTTTGCCAGTCAAAATTTCTCCAAAGATGGAGCCCTCTGGAGCTGAAAAACTCTGTTCCCAGGGTCCCAAGGACCAACTGATACATGTCACATGGTAGGTGGGTAATGCTTTTCAAATGGCAGGAGGAACGATGTTGAGAGAAAGTTGCATTAATTTAAGGAACATGTTAATAACCTATTTCTTTAATGGACCTCTATTCTCCAGGCGTTTAAAATAATGATAAAGACTCCTTGATCTCAAGTACTATAATAACATTTTCAAAGAGTGTTTTTTTTTTCTCCCCAGAGCCCCAGTACATAATTGTATATCCTAGTTGTAAGTCATTCTAGTTCTTCTATGTGGGGTGCCACCACAGCATGGCTCCACCAGCGGTGTGTAGTTCCATGCCCAGGATCTGAACTGGGGAACCCCAGATACCAAAGCAGAGGGTATGAACTCAACCGCTGGGCCATGGGTGGGCCCCTCAAAGTGTTTTTTCATACATCTTAGTACAGACTGTGGTTTGATATTTTTCACATTTAATGTTTAACTCTCGTGCCTATAGTTTCCACAAGATTACTATCTATAAGTCAGTTAATAATCCTTCTAGATTCAGAAGTTCTTTTTTTAACGGTTTTTCATCTAAACAGGAGAAGTTAATCAAACAAAAAAAGATGACATTTTATCTTATATTTGATTCAAATCCGGCAGATAAATTTGCAGAGGATTCATTTATGGCCAATGAAGACTTCTTTCTCACTCCAAGCTTTGCCACTTGGGAAGGCACTTCGGTAGTCTAGTGGTTCAAAGCAGGGTCTCCTGGGCACACTACCTGGGTGAATCCCGGTGCTGTGAGGTTAACAAGTCGCTTCACATCTCTGAGTCTCAATTTCCGCGTTTACAAAATGGGAATTCAGTTATTTAGCAAATTTTCATGAACTCTCGCTTGCAAGTACGCGCTGCCAGGGACATAGCCGTGAGCAAACCCCCAAATGTCCTTGTTCTCCTAGAACTTACATTTTAGTGGAGAGAGGAAACGGTAAGTGCCCACGAGGGTGGAAAGTATTCTGAAGAAAATTGAACCGGGACTGGGGCCGGGGAATGATGGCTGGGGATGGTAGTTCTCCAAAGTGAGTGGCAGCCCTGATGAGATGGCGTTTGAAAAGCCCCTAAAGAAGTCCAGGAGGAGCCCTGTCGGGTCGGAGCAGGGGTCGAGGTCGGGGGCGGGGCACGGTCGCAGACGGAGGAACCGGTCCTTGCAAAGCCCTGAGGTGGGGCCAGGCTGCATGTTAGAGGACCAGCCCGGAGGCCACAGGGTCGGCTCCGTAAGCGGTGGGGCCCAGCGCAAAAGGAAAAGCTTCCCTTCCCGCGGCCGTCACCATCCCTCACTGCAGACAGGAGACCCCCGGAGACTGCAGCCTCCGCGCCAGGACGCACTCTGTACCTGGAAGGGAGCTGGGCCCGCGAGATGCGGGGGGCACGCGGCCACCGCAGCCCTCCACACGCCCTGTCAGGACCCCACCTAGAGCGGAGGGCGACGGTGGAGCGCGGGCTTCTCCGGGCGATGAGACCTGGGTGCCCCAAAGCGGAGGGGACGGGGGCTCCAGGGGGCAGGGCGGAGCGGGCCGATAGCCCATCCTCGGAGGCGGGACCCAGTCCCCCGCGCAGGCTCTGTGATCTTCACTTATCAAACGCACACTCAGGGATGAAATTATTAAGACTATCAGACAGCCCCACAGACCGTTAAACTGCAAGCAGGCGCCTTCGGAGCGGGCCCTGCGCCCCTGCGCTGCTTGTCGTCGGCGCAGCCCTGGAGGGTGTGTGACTAGAGTGAGTGAGGTTCAGCGCCCGGAGCTGTCCCAGAGGATCCCCGGCCAGAGGCTCCGCGTGGGGCGGGAGGGTATTGGAGCATCCTGAGCGGAGGGTGACACTATCGGGCTTGTATTTTAAAAGGATCACTCTGACTGTTGCTTGGTCACTAGACCGCAGGAGACAAGGATGGAAGCAGGGAGATCAATGAGGAAGGAGCAAGTAGAACAATCCAGGCGGCCCGGAGTAGAGAGCAACCGAAATGTAAACGTTTCATATTTGCAGTTTGCTAAGGGATTGGACTTGGGGTGGGAGTGAACCAGAAGAATCAAGGAGGATGCAAGAATTTTGGGCTGAACAACTACGAGAATGGAGCCTACATTTTCTGAGATGGGATCTTCTTAGGCTGAAAATAAAGATAATAACAGGACCTATTTCACTGGATTGTTTTGAGGGTAGAAACATCAATAAAACAAAAGTTTAGAACAGTGACATATAATAAACATTCAATAAATATTAGTTATTTTTCCCCAAAGCTATAGTACATTTTAAAAAACCCAGTAGAATAAATAAGCTGCACATCTGTTACTATGGTCCATTTTAAAACATATTAAAATAATAAAAACAAACAAAAAATCCCCCCGCAGTATTTTTGTAGCGTTCTTATCACAGCCTTTTTCATAATTATATTTTGATTAGCACATACAAGTTTATAGTCAATCCTATATTTGACTTTCACTGTTCAGATTAAGCACTAAAAATAACGGGGAAATGGCAATTTGATACATGAGCATTTGGGAAACACTGCTCAGAAGTATGATTTTAGAGCTCAAAAATTTTTCACTGGTCATTCAACAGAAAGGAGATGCTTTCATGGATGACCTGGACTCATAAGTCAGTCTCCTTATCCTGATTCCTGCAGGATGAAGGCCTTCACCTAACTTTTGGGCATGGGGTTGAGGGAGGGTTGGGCAAGATGGCCCAGGTTTCATTTTTTGGGTGGAGATCACTACTGTAGGAAGAACGGATTGGGTAGACTGGCATGAGAATTTGACTCCATTTCTTCCTACAACTATTTGGATCTAGTGAATAAACCCTGATGTATCAAATTCTACTTTTTCTTGATGGGATTATAATTTGTGAAAATACTTCAAATATTTGAAAAGTATTACACTGGGAAAATTAATTTTCCACTTCATCCAGAATTGGATATTTAGTGTTTTGTTCGAAGCATAGTATGTATGACACATGGATATTCACATACAAAATCTCATTCAAAAGCCAAATAGATTGCTTTTTGGAGTCTAGCTTTCTGCTTTAGATTTTAAGGAGGATAATTGATCCAGTGTTGCCTATAAGTGCAGGTTGGTTTTATAATAAAAATATGCATTACTTATGTGAGAAGTACTCTGCAACCTTGAAACATTATTATCAATGCCCATATTTTTAAAGTGAGGAATCTCAGGGCTGGGAGGTTGACTGTCTTAAGATCTCACCCTTTATAAGGGACAGAGTCAGAATTTGAACACAGGTCTCTGGCTAGCTGAAAGGCTGATACTTTTTAAAAAATTACAGTATGAGGCTTTTTTGGCTGCTGTTTAAAGAGATATTCATGTTTTCAGTCCCTGGTCCAGAAATTGGCTGAAATGCTGAATAGAGGTAGAGATTCTATTGGGTGTGGAAAGGTTTCCAGAGTCTTAATTGTTTATCTCTTAAGCACTAGAGCTTAGAAGGGTTCTCCTGAACCTGAACAGCTCCATCCACTCAATATACCAAGTACTTATTGCCCTGATTATTATTACTTAACATATCAAATGCCTACTGTTGCCCTGGGTTCCTTCCAGAACACCAGATCTAAGCCATTCCAGTGCAGTCAATCCAGAGAGCCAGCAGGGGAGCCCTGACTGAGCGACTGGATTAATTTATAAGCAGACATTTTTGAATTTGTATTCTCAAGTTAATTTGACCTCAATGTTATGCCTAAGGCAATTTTTCTAAAATATTTCTCACATGCTTTTGAGGTATATAACATATGCGTTTGGTAAAGAGCTTGTTTTACTGTGAGTGGAAGGATTCAAAGGTTATTAACTTACACAGCGTTTGGGGACCATAAGAAATTATTAATACAGTGAGCAGGAAGTCAATGCAGTTTTTGTTGTATCCCTCTCCAAATGGACAAATGGGAACCGTGTGCATGGGTAGCAGCGTTGGGCAAAGGGCACAGTCACCTGTACAGTCAGATTCTGTACAGTCAACCCAGAGATGGCTTGACCTTTCATTCTGTTGTTTATTAACCAATAATAACAAAAACTACATGATTTATTGTGTTTCTTATGTGCCAGACACTTTTCTAAGAGCTTTATAAACTATAGCTCCTTTAATTCTTACAATAAGCTTGCGAGGTGCTATTAGGTGCTATTATCATCACCATTGTAGGGATGAGAAGACTGAATCCTAGCGGGTGGACAAGCTGGCCCAATAAACTCTGCCAAGTATTGTCTGTTGACATAGCCTCATACTTGGTGTTTTATATTCTTCCCTAAACCGCTGTGGCTGGAAACCTGCAAACTTCATTTTCCAGACTCTTTACTTAGCTGGGGCCCATGGGAGGCAATGCTAGGTACTCATGACTAATTAAATGTGGGAAGAAAATAGAAACTACCTTGTCTTCAGCAGAGGCAGGTGACTGCAGACTACTGCAGTAGTTGCCAGCAGTTGTAGTACCACTGGAAGGTGAGCATCGACTCCCACAGAGGCATTAACTGGCAAAACCCCAGGCCTTCTGGAACCTACAGGCCATATGAGGGCAGAGGAGTGTGGGCTCAGATGAGTGTTACCTCCTTCCAGGATGATATAGCTGTCTGCAGATTCTGATCTCTGGAGACCACCAACTTTCCCATCTTTTGCTCCTTCAGCCCCAAGATTTTGTTTCTTAATGCCCTAATTTAAATAACTTTCTGCTTGGGATACCTAGAGGGGTTTGTAGTTTCCAAAATGAACCATTATATCCATTTGGCCTATATTATCTTCCTGAGCCCACTTCTCATGGTCTAAGTGTGGACACATTGCACCTTTTTGCCAATCTCAAAGAGCTGTTGTTGGCATATTCACCATTGCCCTGCTACTGAGGGTCCCATATGCCCTGTCTGTACCACAGCTTTTTGAGGCTATGCTGGCACAGTGCTCACAGATTCACAGTGCCCCTATGTCAACAGAATGACTTCTGATGTTATAGCTGCAAGTTTGACAAAGTCATGTGAAATATTTAAAGTCCAACTGAATATCAGTATATCATCTGTAAGACTTGAGACTGAAAAAGTGCAGAACACCATAGGATTTAAAGGTCTTCTAAGACATAAAGACATATATCTACATATCTCTATCTATCTATCTTTTAGGAATGAAAAAATGCAAATTCTGATTAATTGATCAACCTGAGTGGGAGTTGTGGACTTCTGTGAATACACTGAAGAATTAGGTAATGTGTTTACCTTGAATCCATGGATGTGGGTCAAGTGGCACTTCTAGTGAGTTATGGCATCGTTGGTATAGTGATTATAAATAGGACTCAGTGAGTCTCCTCAGCACTGCCAAGATGAACACCATGTTATGGTTAAGATATATTCAGTTAAACTGGAATGGCAATTGTCTTCCTTAGTGGATGGGACTCTTTCAAACAGGATTAAGTATAACAATGGTTAGGAGAAGTAAAATCATGGCATTAGTATTTTGGGGTTAAGAAGGACTAAGTGCATACGTAGCGTTTAACGTACCAGCAATATTTAAGAAAATATAGCCTATTGGAAAGACAGTCTTACAACTTAAGGAAGTTTACAAAACCTTGACAGACCACCTAGTACTGGATTTTCCCTGTTGCCATAAACAACTAGAAACTTGGACAAAATATATCAAACAACTGTTTCAGGTGCTGAACAACAGGCAGCACAAGACTGTATGCTACATAGACGGGAAACAAAGCAGGTGAGACCAACAGTTTCCCTGGATTTTGCCTGGAGGCACTTTCTAAACTATGGCATAAGAAGGGGAACTCAAGTAGAGCACTGCTCTGACAGACGGATATCAAAATTCAGGAAAGCAGAGATGGCTGAAATTTGTGGGGAAGAATACTGGACGTGAGGCTGGCCCCATGGCTGAGTGGTTAAGTTCACGCACTTGCTTCACCAGCCCAGGGTTTCGCCAGTTCAGATCCTGGGCACAGACCTAGCACTGCTCCTCAGGCCATGCTGAGGTGGCCTCTCACATAGCACAACCAGAAGGACCTACAACTAGGACATACAACTGTGTACTGGGGGGCTTTGGGGAAAAGAAGAAAAACAAAAAAGATTGGCAACAGATGTTAGCTCACGTGCTAATCTTTTAAAAAAAAAAAAAGGAATACTGGAGAGAAGTGAATGATGTAGAGAAAGAGCTCTGGAAATCTGCATAGCATCTCCTTGAGTTTTTTGCTGAATATTAAGCCACACGTGCATAAGTCCAGCAATAATAGACTACTGGGGAGCTGTAAGCTGAACAATTCTCAGAGCTTACATAGGGCTGGGAGACCTTATGTTCTGACCAGCCAGAAATAAAAGACCTGGGGCTGGTCCTGTGGCCAAGTGGTAAATTTGCATGCTCCGCTTTGGCGGCCCAGAGTTTTGCCGATTTGGATCTTGGGCATGGACATGGCATGGCTTGTCAAGCCATGCTGAGGCAGCATCCCACGTAGCACAACCAGAGGGACCTACAAGCAGAATATACAACTATATACTGGGGGCCTTTGGGGAGAAAAAGAAGAAGAAAAAAAGATTGGCAACAGATGTTAGCTCAGGTGCCAATCTAAAAAGAAAACAAATAAAAGACCTGACTGAACACTTGGGGCATTAAGAAAAGACCCCATAAAGACCAGGCCTTAAAAAATATGACTAAATAGCCCTAGAGTAATGGGTACTCCAGACTTGGCTTAACAATGCCTATAAACAAGTCCCCAAAGCATTAGGCCTATCCATAAGTAAATTAATTGCTTGTCAGGTCAAAATTCAACATTCCACAAAAGAAGACAACAAAATTCAGATTCACAATATCCAGCATCCAATAAAAAAAAGTCATGTAAAGATGCAGAAGAATATGACCCATAACCATGAGAAAAACCAGCCTATAGAAACAGAACCTGAAATGACAACAATCATGGAATTAACAGACAAGAACTTAAAAAGTGCTATTATAAATTTGCTCAAGAATGTAGAAGAAAAACATGAACCTGATAAAGAAAGAAATGGAAGATATAAAAAAAAACCCAAATGAAACTTTAGAGATGAAAAATACATTGTCAGAAATAAAAAATACAGTGGATAGTATTAACAGACTATTAGGCCTCAGAAGATAAAAATCAGTAAGCTTGAATACAAAACAGCAGAAACCATCTAAACTGAAGCACAGAGAGAGAAAAGGCTGAAAATAACCAAAAACAACAGTCTCAGTGACCTATGAAACAATAGAAAGCTATCATATGTGTCAGAAAAGGGTAGAAGACAGAAAAAATATTAGAAAGTATCATAGCTGAACAATTTCCAAATTTGGTTAAGCTGTAAACCAAGAATCTCAATAAATCACAGGCAGGATAAACACCCCCCAACACACACCCCTACACATTCCCCAAAGCACTTTATAGTCAAATTGCTGAAAAGCTGTCATAAAGAACAAAATCTTAAAAGCAGCCAGAGACAAAAGACATGTTATACGCACAGGATCAGAGATTGGATGACTGCGGACTGTGGAAACAACACAAGCCAAAGGACAATGGAGCAGCATCTCTAAAGTGCTGAAAGAACAAAAAGGCACCTGACAAACCAGCATTCTATATCCAGAGGAAATGTCCTTCCAAAATGAAGGCAAAATAAAGACATTTCAAAGAAAGAAAAGCTGAGAAAATTTGTCACCAGTAGACTGGCACTATAAGCATTAGGATAAAGGGAAGGAAACTACCAAAGCAAAGACAATCTTATCACTCTAACTACAAACTCATAACACAAGCTGGAACAAGAAGTGAAAATAATAATTTAGGAGGGGAAGAGCAAAGGGACTAAATTAGTCTAGGCCAAGTAAGTAAGAGACCACCAGAGAATAGACTATATTATACACGAGATTCTAAATACAAACTTCAGGGTAGACACTAAACTAAATAACAGAACAGAGACAAAAAACATAAATAAGCAAAAATCTAAGAAACCCAGCATAAGAAATTGCAGTATCAAATGGGTAGGATAAAGCACACAGGAAGAGAAAAGCAGGAAAGCCAGATAATGAGCAACAGATTGACAGCTTTAAGTCCACATGCATCAATAATCACTCTCAATGTAAACGGATTGAACTCTCCAATAAAAAGACACAGAGTGGCAAAATGGATTAAAGAACAAGATCCAACAATTTGTTGCCTCCAGGAAACACACCTCTCAGCCCCAAGGACAAACACAGGCTCAGAGTGAAGGGGTGGAGGACAATACTTCAAGCTAATAGCAAGCAAAAAAAGCAGGTGTTGCAATTCTTATATCAGACAAAGTGGATTTCAAAATAAGACAGGTAAAGAGAGACACACAGGGACAATATATAATGATCAAAGGGACACTTCATCAAGAAGAAATAACACTTATAAATATCTATGCACCCAACATAGGAGCACCAAGGTTCATAAAGCAACTATTAACAGACCTAAAGGAAGATGTTAAAAACAACACAATAATAGTAGGGGACCTCAACACCCCACTCACATCAATGGACAGATCATCCAGACAGAAAATCAACAAGGAAATAGTGGAGCTAAATGAAAAACTAAAACAACTGGTTTTAATAGACATATTTATATCACTTCATCCTAAAAAAGCAGAATACACATTCTTCTCAAGTGCACATGGGACATTCTCAAGGATAGACCATATATTGGGAAACAAGGCAAGCCTCTACAAATTTAAAAAAATTGAAATAATAACAAGCATCTTCTCTGATCATAATGCTATTAGGCTAGAAATTAATTACAAGAAAAAAGCTGAGAAAGGCACAAAGATGTGGAGACTAAACAATATGCTACTGAACAAGCAATGGATCATTGAAGAAATTAGAGAAGAAATCAAAAAACACCTGGAAACTAATGAAAATGATAACATGCCATACCAACTCATATGGGATACAGCAAAAGCCGTATTAAGAGGAAAATTCATCACAATACAGGCACATCTTAACAAACAAGAAAAATCCCAAATAAGCAATATTAAACTACACCTAACCGAACTAGAGAAAGAAGAACAAATAAAGCCCAAAGTCAGCAGAAGAAGAGAAATAATAAAAATCAGAGCAGAAATAAGTACTATTGAAACGAAAAAGGTGGTAGAAAGGATCAGTGAAACAAAGAGCTGGTTCTTTGAGAAGATAAATAAAATTGACAAACCCCTAGCCAGACTTACAAAGAAAAAAAGGGAGAAAGGGCAAATGAACAAAATCAGAAATGAAAGAGGAGAAATAACAACAGACTCTGCAGAAACACAATGGATTATAAGAGAATATTATGAAAAACTCTATGCTAACAGAATGGATAACCTAGAGGAAATGGATAAATTCTTGGACTCCTACAATCTCCCAAAGCTCACTTAAGAAGAAGCAGACAATTTGAACAGACCAATCACAAGGAAAGAGATTGAAACAGCAATCAAAAACATCCCAAAGAATAAAACCCCAGGACCAGATGGCTTCCCTGGGGAATTCTACCAAACTTTCAGAGAGGATTTAATACCTATCCTTTTCAAGCTATTCCAAAAAATTAGGGAGGATGGAACACTTCCTAACACATTCTATGAGGCCCACATCACGCTGATACCAAAGCCAGACAAGGATGCCACGAAAAAAGAGAACTACAGGCCAATATCACTGATTAACATAGATGTAAAAATTCTAAACAAAATTTTGGCCACCAGAATTCAGCGATTCATCAAAAGGATCATACGTCATGATCAAGTGGGATTCATACCAGGGACACAGGGATGGTTCAACATCCGCAAATCAATCAACATGATACACCACATCAACAAACTGAGGAATAAAAACCACATGATCATCTCAATAGATGCAGAGAAAGCATTTGACAAGATCCAACAGCCATTTATGATAAAAACTCTGAACAAAATGGGCATAGAAGGGAACTACCTCAGCATAATAAAGGCCATATATGACAAGCCCACAGCCAACATCATACTCAATGGGCAAAAACTGAACACCATCCCCCTGAAAACAGGAACGAGAAAAGGATGCCCTCTATCACCACTCTTATTTAACATAGTACTGGAGGTCCTGGCCAGAGCAATCAGGCAAGATAAAGGAATAAAAGGAATCCAAATAGGGAGGGAAGAAGTGAAACTTTCGCTTTTTGCAGATGACATGATCTTATATATAGAAAACCCCAAAGAATCCATTGGAAAACTCTTAGAAGTAATCAAAAACTACAGCGAAGTTGCAGGGTATAAAATCAATTTGCATAAATCAGTAGCATTTCTATATTCTAACAATGAACTAACAGAAAAAGAACTCAAGAACACAATACCATTCACAATTGCAACAAAAAGAATGAAATACCTCGGGGTAAATTTAACTAAGGAAGTGAAGGACCTATATAATGAAAATTACAAGGCCTTTCTGAGAGAATTGGATGACGACATAAGGAGATGGAAAGACATTCCATGTATATGGATTGGAAGAATAAACATAGTTAAAATGTCCATTCTACCTAAAGCAATCTACAGATTCAACGCCATCCCAATCAGAATCCCAATGACATTCTTTACAGAACTAGAACAAAGAATCCTAAAATTTATATGGGGCAATAAAAGACCCCGAATTGCTAAAGCAATCCTGAGAAAAAAGAACAAAACGGGAGGCATCACAATCCCTGACTTCAAAACTTACTACAAAACTACAGTAATCAAAACAGCATGGTACTGGTACAAAAACAGGTGCACAGATCAATGGAACAGAATTGAAAACCCAGAAATAAAAGCACACATCTATGGACAGCTTATCTTCAACAAAGGAGCTGAGTGCATACAATGGAGAAAAGAAAGTCTTTTCAACAAATGGTGCTGGGAAAACTGGAAAGCCATATGTAAAAGAATGAAAATTGACCATTCTTTTTCACCATTCACCAAAACAAACTCAAAATGGATCAAAGACCTAAAGGTGAGACCTGAAACCATAAGGCTTCTAGAAGAAAACGTAGGCAGTACACTCTTTGACATCAGTATTAAAAGGATCTTTTCGGACACCATGTCTTCTCAGAGAAGGGAAACAATAGAAAGAATAAACAAATGGGACTTCATCAGACTAAAGAGCTTTTTCAAGGTGAAGGAAAACAGGATTGAAACAAAAAAACAACCCACTAACTGGGAAAAAATATTTGCAAGCCATATATCTGACAAAGGCTTAATATCCATAATATATAAAGAACTCTCACAACTCAACAACAAAAAATGAAACAACCCAATCAAAAAATGGGCTGGAGACATGAACAGACATTTCTCCAAAGAAGATATATGGATGGCCAATAGGCACATGAAAAGATGCTCATCATCGCTGATCATCAGGGAAATGCAAATCAAAACTACACTAAGATATCACCTTACACCCATTAGAATGACAAAAATATCTAAATCTAATAGTAACAAACGTTGGAGAGGCTGTGGAGAGAATGGAACCCTCATACACTGCTGGTGGGAATGCAAACTGGTGCAGCCACTGTGGAAAACAGTATGGAGATTCCTCAAAAAATTAAAAACAGAACTACCATATGATCCAGCCATTCCACTACTGGGTATCTATCCAAAGAGCTTGAAGTCAGCATTTCCAAAAGTCCTATGCACCCCAATGTTCATTGCAACATTATTTACAATAGCCAAGACATGGAAGCAACCTAAGTGCCCATCAACAGATGAATGGATAAAGAAGTTGTGGTATATATATACAATGGAATACTACTCAGCTGCAAAACAGAACAAAATCATCCCATTTGCAACAACATGGATGGACCTTGAGGGAATTATGTTAAGTGAAATAAGACAGTTAGAGAAGGATAACCTCTGTATGACTCCACTCATATGAGGAATTTAAAAATGTGGACAAAGAGAATAGATTAGTGGCTACCAGGAGAAAGGTGGGGTGGGGGGTGGGCACAAGGGGTGAAACGGTGCACCTACAACACGAATGACAAACATTAATGTACAACTGAAATCACACAAGATTGTAACCTATCATTAACTCAATTAAAAAAAAAAGAAATTTTAAAGAAAGCTTAGGTTGTGGGGAAATAATACTTGCTGCAAACTTGGCTTGACACAAAGTGACGAAGAGTGCCAGAAATGGTAAATATTTGAGTAAACATAAAATACTTCTCCTCATTTTAAATTTATTTAAAGATAACCGATTGTTTAGACAAAAATGCGTACAATATATTGCAAGGTTTATAACATATGTAGAAGTAAATGCATGATGACAATAGCACAAAGACTGGGAGGGAGTAACTGGAAGTACACTATTGTAAGGTTTTTGTACATCATAGAGTGGAATAAAGGTAGATGGTGATAAGTTAAAGATGCATATGTAACCAATTTAATGTGTAATTGATTTTGACTTGATTTTTATGTTGAAAGTAAGTTTATGCAATCTAAAATAACATAGATTATTGTATTCATAAGTGATAGAGTTCTAGGAATTATTTGAAAACTTTTGAATGTCTGATCAATGAAGTAAAAAAAGAAAATATATTAAGTGCATGGATCTAGTTTTGAAATATTTGATGCATCATCATTATTTTATTCTTTTCTTTTTCTTTTTTTAATTTTTTTTTTCTGAGGAAGATTAGCCCTGAGCTAACATCTGCCACCAATCCTCCTCTTTTTGCAGAGGAAGATTAGCCCTGAGCTAACATCTGTGCACATCTTCCTCTATTTTATATGTGGGACACCTGCCATAGCATGGCTTGACAAGTGGTGTGTAGGTCCACACCGGGGTCCCAGTGGGTGAACTCTGGGCCTCCAAAGCAGAATGTGTGAACTTAACCACTGTGCCACCAGACTAGCCTCTATTCTTTTCTTTTTAAAGAAGTGTTAGACTGAGGTTTAGAGAGGTTAACCGACTGACTTAAATTAACACAATATGAAGAGCCAAGACTTCATTCCTATTGTTATTTTTAAACATAATTCTCCAAGGTTTTTGTTTTGCAAAAATATCTCCATGTCTTATTACAAGTGTTGTTCTTAAAAGATCCAAGTACTTGAAACCATCTTTTGTGGGAAAGTCAATAAGTAGTTTTTGAGAGGATGGCACTGTTACTGGTAAGTTATATCTCTTAAAAAGTTAATAGATTTTATCTTCTAGAACAGTTTTAGATTTACAGAAAAATTGAGTGGAAAGTCCAGGGAGTTCTCACACCGGCCCCCCCCCGCCCCCCGCCCCGCAACGTTTCCCTTGTTATTAATTTCTTGTAGTAGTATCAACATTTTCCACAATTGATGAGCCAATATTGATAGATTATTATTAACTAAAGTCCGTAGTTTATATTGTGGCTCACAGTTGGTGGTGTACCTTCCACGAGTTGTGACAAATGTTTCACGACATGTATCCACCATTTCAGTATCAGACAGAATAGTTTCACTGCTCTGAAAATTCCCTGTGCTCCACCTTTCATCCCTGCCCCTCTGCCCCTGGAAATCACTGATCTTCCTACTGTCTGCACTGTTTTGCCTTTCCCAGATGCCCTATAGTTGGAATCATACAGTATGTAGCCTTTTTCAGATTGGCTTCTTTCACTTAGTAATTTGCATTTAAGATTCCTCCATGTCTTTTCATGGCTTGAGAGCTCATTTCTTTTAGCACTGAATAGTATTTCGTTGTCTGGATGTACCACAGTTTATCTCGTCATCTACTGAAGGTCATTTTAGTTGCTTCTGAGGTTTGGCAATTATGAATAAAGCTGCTATAAACACCTGTGGGCAGGTTTTTGTGTGGCTATAAATTTTCAATCTATTTGGTGAATACCTAGGAGTGTGATTGCTGGATCATTTGATAAGACTATGTTTAGCTTTGTAATGAACTGCCAAAGCGTCCTCCAAAGTGGCCGTACTATTTTGCATTCCTTCTGTAATGAACGAGCATTCCTACTGCTCCACATCCTCACCAGCATTTGGTGTTGTCAGTGTTCTGGATTTTGGACATTCTAAGGATGTGTGGTTGGTAATTCATTGTTTACATGGTTTTTTAAACGTTCTTTACCTACGTGTTACAAACCGTATGATAGGATCATGTTCCTGAGTTATTAACTCAGGTTAGCAACTTCTGCTTCACCCGCAGAGGCAGGATTGTTGTAGAAGAAGAATGGGAACTCAAAGGAAATGGCCAAGGACCCTGCGCGGGGGTAGGGTGAGGGAGGGTGGGTGGGGGTTGTGCTGAGTGAGCGCTGAGGCCACTGGGTCTTGGAGAAACCTGTGTGAGAGGGCGGTCGATGGTCACCTGAAAACGCCTCTTCTCTCGGTTCAGACCAGTGTGGCACAGACCAGCCCAGCCAGATGGGTTTGTGTGCAATTAGAAAATAGGCCATTTCCGTCTTTCCTCCCTGCAGCTTCTCACGAGCTCTGACCTGCTTTCTCTGCTTGCCCACTCTAGTTGATGGCACCCATTCCAGAGCAGGACAGTAGTTTGTTTTTCTGACTCAGTGCTTCTTTTTGCTCAGCTCCCGGGGCTACAGCAGCAGCCAGCTCCTTCCCTGAGCCCCAGGGGCTGGCTGACCAGCTAGAGGGAGAGAAACCACAGGGAATACAGTGACGAGCTTGTAGCCAATGGGAAGGAAATATTTTTCACAGCTTTAACTAATAAATTCTAAACATCCTGGTTGTCTGGTTTCACCCTACAAAGGCAATTATCCATAGGTTGTATGGGTGCAGATACACTCTCTAACTGTTATTCTATTAATGCTTCTTAGCATTGTTCAGATTCTCTTGTGGGCTGGTAAGCATCACTGTGCCCCGCACACCTGCAAGGATGTAACTGGGGGCTTCACAGAGTAGAGGAGAGACTTTGGGGTTTTTCTAGGGCCTCCCCTTGGCTCAAAGGACTCCAGAGGCTTTCGTTTCCTCTCCTCTTGAAGACCTTTTCAGCTCTGTCTGGAGATCCTTCTGAATCCACTTTCTGAACACTAAGTAAACCATTTGTTTGCTTATCCTAATCGTTGTGTGTACATTATTATTTATGTTTAAAGAGCTAGACAGTATTCATCCTTTGCGGCATCCCTGTGCTATTTCTTACCCCGTGCAGCCATCATCAGTTCTTTCCTCATTTTGTCTGTTCAGTGTTAGTTCCTCTCTTCTCCTCTCCTCCCTTCTGCATCCAAGTGGGGAGGGTCTCTTTGTTCATTATCTTCATTCAGCATATTGCTTCATTTGTTGATTCATTCATTTATCTATCAAGTATTGAACTTCTGCTTTAGGCAAGGCATGTGTTAGGGGCTAAGAGAACACAGACTGATGTCAATTCTTGCCCTTGCAGGGTTTGCCAGCTTGTGAGGAGGCCCGAGGGGGGAAATTAATGATGATAATGAAAAGTGGTAATTGCCTCTGTGGACAGAAGTGGCGCTTCGAGGGCATGGAAAGTACTGTCTCTAGTTCCTAACTGGAACTAAGTCTTCCCGGAGAGAAAAATGACTAAGTTCATACTCCAAAGATAAAAAGGGATAGCTAGGTGAAAAGAAGAGTCCTGGGAGAATGTACCATGAACAGGGAACTGCTTGTGGGAAAAGCTGGACACAAAAGCATTAAGGACCGGAAAGAGGTTCGATGTGGCCAGATCATAGATTTCAGGAGGAGACACAGTCATGACGTGGGGAGTGCAGGACCAAGGATGTAGGGCTTAGTAAACCATGCTGCTTGGGTTTTACTTTGAGAGCCATGGGGAGCCATTGAAGGGCTTTAAGGAGAACTGTGACATGATTGTCTTCGCGTTTTGGGAAGACTTACTATGGTGAATAGATTAAAGTGGAACAAGAACATTTAAGAAGATGGTGCAATAATCTAGGGAACAGAAGAAGAACAAATTAGAAAAAAGACAGAAGGATGGAGAGGAGGTGACGGATTCCAGAGATGCTGAAATGAACTGGTGCCCTTGGTGATTAATTTGTTGTTAGGCGAGAGAGAGGAACCAAATACACTGCCTGTATTTTTGGGTTGGGAAACTGAATGGACAATGATGCATTCACCTAGATAGGTGATAATTGAAAAAGACAGTTTTTAAAAAAAATTATAAACTTTATTTTTTAGAGCAGTTTAGGTTTACAGCAAAATTGAGAGGAAGGTACAGAGACTTTTAATATACCCTCTGTCTCCACCCATGCACAACCTCCTCCACCATCCACATCCCTCACCACAGTGGTACGTTTGTTATAGTACAGAACCTACACTGACACATCATTATCACCCCAAACCCATAGTTTACATTAGGGTTCACCGTGGTGGTGTATATTCTATGGGTTTGGACAGTGTATAACGACATGTGTCCACCACTGTAGTATCGTATAGAATGGCTTTACTGCCCTAAAAAATCCTTTGTGCTCCACCTGTTCATCTCTCCCTCCTTGCAACCACTGATCTTTTTCCTATCTCCATAGTTTTGTCTTTTCCAGAGTGTCATGTCATTGGAATCATATAGTGTGTGACCTTTTCAGATTGCCTTCTTTCACTTAGTAACATGCATTTAAAGTTCCCCCATGTCTTTTCATGGTTTGATCACTTCTTTTTAGCCCTGAATAATATTCTGTTGCCTGGATGCACCATAGTTTATTTATCCATTCACCGACTGAAGGACATCTTGGTTTTTTCCAAGTTTTGGCAATTCTGAATAAAGCTGCCATAAACATTTGTGGTCAGGTGTTTTGTGAACATAAGTTTATTAACTCATTTGGGTAAATATCAAGGAGTGCGATTACCAGATTGTATGGTAAAGGTGTTTAGTTTTGTGAGAAACAGCCAAACTGACTTCCAAAGTGGCTGTACCATTTTGCATTCCCACCAGCGACGCATGAGAGCTCCTGTTGCTCCACATCCTCACCAGCAATTGGTGCTGTCAGTGTTGTGGATTTTGGCCATTCTGATAGGTGTGTAGTGCTAAGTGTTATTTTACTTTGCATTTCTGTGGTGACATACAATGTGAGCATCTTTTCACATGCTTATTTCCTATCTGTATATCTTTTTTGGTGATGTGTCTGTTAAGGTCTTTTGCTTATTTTTAATCAGGCTGTTTGTTTGCCTATTATTGAGTTTTGAGAGTCCTTTATGTATTTTGGATAACAGCCCTTTCTCAGATATGTGTCTTTTTCAAATATTTTGTGCTGGTCTTTGGCTTGCCTTCTTATTCTCTTGATGTTCTTTTTCACAGAGCAGAAGTTTTAATTTTAATGAAGTCCAACTTATCAATTATTTATTTCATAGGTCGTGACTTTGGAGTTGAAGAGACAGTTTTGAGAGAAAGATGAGTTCAATCCTGCGCTTGTTGGATTTGAGCCCCTTTTGCACACTCACAAGAAGAGGCTCCCTTGGGTGCCCAGTTGGTTTTAGTACACTAAACTCAGCAGAAAGGTTTTGGCAGGTTCCTCAGGGGCTCGTCTTCTCCTAGCCCTCTCTCCTGGTGCTCACACGCCTGGGCGGAAGCTTAGTTCCTCCTAAAGGCACTGCAATCCACGTCACTGTCTCCCTTGGAGGTCTCCTCATGCTGCCACTAATGGTCTGCTCTTCAAAAGTAGCACAACAGCACTCAGAGAGACAGGAAAAAGCTGCTGTTTTCCTGGCATTCTGGGACCAGTTTTCAGAGTCTGCCATTCACGGAGCAAAAGCTTTCTATGTATACTGTTCTCAGGGGAGAAGCTTGGCTTTACAATAAGAGATTCTTGGCTTTGGATCCCGAAAAAGGGTCTGGGAAATCTGGTTTTCAGTTGCAAAATGGCAAGTGAGAGAGAAATGGATTAATTTGGATTCTGACAAATAGTGCTTTGTTTTCTGCCTAAAACTGGGGGAAGACACCATGTCCCAGGCTGATCACAGTGGAGTACAGATGACCATGTGGTGCTGGACCTCAGTTTGTGTTCTCAGTCCTTCAGCCCCTGGATGAGGGTTTGGCTGAGCCTTAGAAGCTGTCAGTAGGGAGAGCCACTCAGGCTCCTGGCTTGGATCAATTAAGAGCAAATGCTTAGAGATGAAGTGGGAGGAGATGCTGTAATTAACTACCTGAACAGATGCCTCTTCCCTGATACCTGGACAATACTATGAATTAACCCTAGAAACTTAGATCACCTCCTGGGACAATCCTGAATTTGACCTTGATATTAAACAAGTTGTAAAACAGGAGGAACTAAGTTGCAATGCAGGAATGGGGTTAAGATTTTTCCCCTCACCCCCTTTTCCTCTTGCCCTCCATGCAAATCAATGCTCTTGAGAAGTTAAAAGGTAGAAAATAAAGTTCCATTTCTGCACAACTGATGCAAAGTGTGAGATTTTGCATCTTCTATGCAAGTCCCTGTGTCTCTTCCGGAATGAGACTCTTTGGTTCTTAAAGTCCATACTATCCAATTATAGCATCCTTCCCTAACTATGTGATATCTTATCCAATACCAGCCCACTAGTTAAGCATCTACTTGTATTCTTCCTCTTTACCTCATTCCCTGACAGCATCTCTAGCCATTTCAATATATTTCAATATCTAAATTGGCCTTTGCTTACTGCCTTTAGCCTCATGATTCCTTGACCTCCTTGTCATGAAAATCTCCATCTCCTTATAGTAATCACAAAGCAATAACCGAATTGTTACACTACACTGTTCTGTTTTCAAAAGCTTGGAATTGGCATGCCCCTCTCACTCTCCCTTTCTACAACCTCAATTCAGCCTTTAGCTATTAGGACCCAAACAAGCTATTCAACAACCTGCTTTTGGTCTTATTTACTTCCCTGTCCAATTTAGGTACCATGGTCACGTATTTTAACTTGTCTTCATTAATACTCAAGGCCTTCTTAGCATCTTGCTGTGCCCAATTTTCTATCATTTTCTATCATTCATTCTTCATTTCTGCTTCTGGGACACAGATCATTGCCAAAGAAAATGCTGGAAATTTGCCAACCCGATTTACTATGAAATCATGTTAACTTCACCTGGGCATGCATCTCTGCTCATCAATTCCATCGTTCACGTCTTTTTCTTTCCCTAGAAGACCACGATGATTTTCTAAACTAGTGTATATCCTAAAATAATTTTGAAAATCTATGTATGCATCCATACATTTTTAAATGGACAAGCAAAAGTTTAAATAGTTAAAAAATATGCACTTTCTGGGATATCTTACTATTGATATTTTAAAATAAAAGTATAGCAATGCTTCTTTAAATGGATCCAGTATAATAGGAATACCGTGGTAATTTGACACCTGGCATTATCCATTTAAAATGAGTATGCTATTCGTTAAAAAAAAAATACTAACAGCCTTTTTCAACAGAGACTTCACATTATTTCTTTTATTTTTGTGAGCTCATATTCCATTCTGCTTCCCCCAAATTTTATCCTAATCTACTTTTATGCTTAATGTCATTTATTCATCACTTGATCAGACTTCTATACAACAAAATGCGTATGTATTTAATTTATTTATTCATTTTTATTTACTATGACTAAAACACTCTGTATTAAAACTTTTTGTCTGAATTAGGTTACCATGAAATTCTGATAAGTATAGAATTGCTCAAAACAACCTCAATGTATGGCAGAGTTTGGGAAATATTTATTAAGCAAACATTTTATTGGAAAGGAGTGTCTTAATTAGACAGATAGGAATGGGTATCTGGTTACTTAAGGAAAGGAACAATTGAATGTTTTCTTTGTTTTGTGCACCTGTCTTTTTATATCTGGGCAATGTGTGGGGTGGATGAGAGACCTGCCTACTTTGCAGGATGTGAAGGAAGGGAGGGTTGTGATGGGGAGTGAAGAGAGAACAGATGTGCTGACGCACGGGGGTTTCTCCAGCAAGTCATGAGGAAATAGGGGATCTGGCAGTCAATTTCCTTCAAACGCTCCATGCCCTGTGCTCCCAGGGATCCTGGACCCCACTTAGAAGACCAGTGTCCTGAACTCTCCTCTCCTTAAGACCAGTTCCCAGGCAGTGAGGAAAGTGGTCCAAGGAGACATTTTTTTCCATCCTTGCTATTGCAGAAGATCTAACCTTCCTCCTATCTTCTATTCTTTCCCCTTTTTGGGAAGATGTATCCTTGCTCATAAGGTCAATTTATTTTTCTCACAAAAGCTGTTTCTTTCACGTTTTTAATTGCATCCTCTCTCCCATAACCATTTTCAATTTCTTTCTTGTCAGGTGCTTTTCCTTCTGCCAATAAACTTGCCAGGTCTCTCTTGTTTGTGCTTTAAAAAGAAATTGATTAAAAAAAAATTCTTCATTTGACCTTGCTGCCTCATGAATATATATTCTATTTCCATTCTTTTTGCAACTACATTTCTAGAATTGTGTATTCAGCTCCAATATGTCTACTTTCTCTCAATATTTTATCTCCCACTCCAACCTGCAGTGACCAACACCTATGCTCCTTCCTAGAGTGTTCCTCACTGTGTCCACTCCCCTAAGTACACTGATTTACATTCTGCAGCTCGGCCGCCTCTCAGATGCCAACTAGCATGTCCGCTGTCCCTGTTCCTCCACGTGGTGTTCTCTAAGCACACCCAGGCTGCTGCTCCTTCCAAGAGCCTTATCAAACCTCGGCTTGATGTCAGTACTCTCCTCCGATTGGGGGTTTCTAACTTCCTCTGAAAGTCTGCCCCTTGTTCAGAAGTTCAGTTACTGCATTTTTAAAATCTCCCTTAAAACTTTTGAACATTTTGAAGTGTGCTGTTTAGTTTCCAAGTGTTTCCACCTGGCCTCCACAGACAATGCAAGAGCGAGGGGATCAGCTGGCTTTTAAGTCCGCCACAGTTTGGCTCAACCTATTTTATAGCCCCGGTTCCCATTACTGCTTGCAATGGGAACCTTATTTCATGCCTAGCTCACTGTTCAATACCACTCTCTGAATATTACCTGGGGCCTTCCTGGCTTTTTGTTTTTGCTTATATTTAGAATTCTTAGATGATCAAGTTTGCTTTTAGTTTCCCAAGTAATGATTGCAAAGTCTTTTCAAGACTATTCTATTTCTTAGTTTAGAACAAAATTGTATTGAAATAGTGGAAATAGAACAAACCGTGATGATTCTGAGGAAAAGGATATGGCCTAAAAAGAATGATGAGATTGGTGTCCAGAAATTGGGTTCCTAACTATATACCCAATTTGTTCCCAAACAATTCAGAACATCGTGCCTTGAGAATGTATTATGGATGTCTATTGCCATCTGAACGAATGGCTCTATAGTCAATTCCCACTTACATTCATTTGCTCTGAGATTTTGAGTAAATTCCTCATGTTTCCTGAGTTTCTTTAAAACAGGGCTAATAATGATTCATTTTCAGAATGCCTGGAATAAGAAGATCTCATATCGGCAAAGGCTTTTTTTATGTATAATTAATAACAGCATGGCATGAGGTTTCACAGAATATTATTGCAGTACTTAATCTGAGAGAACAAATACACCTAACTGAGGCCTGTTAAATAATGAAGAATAAAAAATTATTTTTTGGAAACCCAAAATACATTCAATGAAAATTATTAGGTAGCAAATTTAATGCAAACAAGTCCATTTTATTATAACCCTTTGAATTTATATTGTACTCCTTTCTAAGTTCAAAGAACTTAATTAAATGATTTTTTGTAAAACTCAACATATAATCATCAAGTAAAATCTACTGGTTAGTAAATGAGTCATAGAACAATACTTTTCAGTATGTTTGTACATGTGTTTATAATTTCTAAAATTAAATTTCACCAGTTAAAATGCTATCCGTTTCTTGCTTTGAGTGGCATTTTAGCCTGTTGAGGGATCATTCTAGAATTCTTATTCCTTGCTCCATTCTGCTTATTAATGGTAGTCTGGACTACTGTGAGCCCTATTACTGACTTCCCCCTTGTGTCACACATGGGCTGGTCTTGAGTGAGCAGCCTTGGCAGTGGGCCTCATATTTGGGTCCTTGAACTCACTCTCTCCTTGGGAGACCTGTGAAAATGCAGGTTCCCAGGCTCTATCCTCTAGTCACAGAATCAGAATATCCAAATGTGATACTGAAATCTGCTTTAAAAAAAATACTGTAAGTAAAGTCAGAGCTCATTAAAATTTATGAATCTGGTCTGAAACAAGATAACCCATATTCTCAGGCATAGAATTTCTCTGTACATATAATTTGGCTTACCTGCCCACATCCCTGGGACATTAGTTATAGTATGGCTATTATTCTACTTAACATTGCTCTCTGCTTCTGGGTGCTATTTTACATTACTTTTGTATCAGCTGGTGGGGACGGAGGTTACTACTTTATTCTTCATCCTGTCAGTAGTCATCATCCTTACTTACTGCCTTGATAGGTGTATACTGTTTAGTATCATTGATTACGTACTATATTATTTTGCGTGTATTTATAAGGTATTAGGTTATTGTTTTTAGTTGCATAACTGTGTGTATGGTTTGTCTCTCTGACCAGATTTTAAACTCCTTGAAGACTGAGAGCAAGCAATATTCTGGAGCAGTGCCTTGCACAGAACTCTGAGGCCGGCAGGTGTTCATTAAATGCATTTTAACAGACTGGATTTCTGCATACACACATTTAGTTTCCGAGGAACAAGTGTGGCCTGGGAGCTCTATGTAATGCGGAGACTGGATATCCATGTATAGATCACCTAACGAGATAGACGAATATAGCGTCAGATGCATGGCTCATTTGGCACCTTGTACAAGAGAGGGAAGGGGCCATTTTGGTCTAGCCTTATTAGCATCTGGGAGGGATTTGTAATTAATTAAAAATGTTAGTAATCATCGGTGCCTGAGAGTCAGGGGAGATGGTGATTCAGGATCTGCTCTAATTATAACTTAAATGCCAAAAAATTTACCCATATTCTAGCCAATCCAATGTATAGTTCCAGGAACACGTTAGAATAATAGATGACATTTCACTTAAGCCGATTAGCATTTCCTAGAAACCCAAGGACGCTTTAGTTTTTCCTTCTAAAAAGAACTGTACATTATTCTTTTTCTTATTAAATGGTAGAGAGTGTGTGTGTGTTTATGGTGTGTTTACAAGAGTGTGGACACTTAGCAAGGCTACCTGAATTGCCCCTAAATCTAGGTAAGCTCCTCAGCATTTACAGACAGATATATAAATCCTCTAATGAGGAGAGAGCATATTCCAATAATATATGCCAATTAGTGCATAGCATTTAGTCACAACTATGAAAATTGAGATCCAGCCCAAGACGTCAGATTTTATATCCTTGTGGTAACTGCCCATCAGTGATCAGTAAATTAGTTCGTGTGCTTGTGTTGAAAAGTCGGTTTTTAACTTAATGGTTTAGATGAGGTTTTACTTAAAGAAGTCATTAGAAGCTGCCATATGAAATGTTTCACTACCCTTGTTTATAGAAACGCCCTCTATGTGAAGATGTGCATCTGAAGTTTCTTTCAGAACTTAGGCAAGGTGGTACTTTGGTTCCTCTGAGAAACTGGCACACTTATTCCTTTATGAAAATAGGAACTGCATAATTGACTGCGTCTGCCTTTTTGTTTGGTTGCCAAAAAACTAAGAGCCAAATTTAAGGCTCAGCCATGCCAATTATACAGACATTTGGCAGCTGAATATCTATGTTCTTTTATGATTTAGTCTTGACATTCTACTCATTATTTTTCAGACGCCCCTACTTGGAATCCTTCATGGAAAAATGTGGAATGAATACATTAATGAAATAAATAAAATAGGATTGTTGCTTTGTGGTTTAGTGAAGGGGAGATATTGGACAAGTCATAGAACTTCAATTTTTATCTGCAAAATAAGCACAATCATACTTTCCTACCTACTTCACAGGATGGCTGTGAAAATTAATGTAGGCTATGTCAATTGCAAGGAACAATACAAATGGTATTTTTGTAGAGAAGGTCCCAGCTTTAAAGCCTAAGTGATATTGACTCTGAGGATTCAGACAAGTCATTTGGGTAAGTGGGAGAGGCCAAGCAGGACTGTGCAGCATAAGAATCTGAGAAAGGAACCCACCCAAGGTGAGGGGAGGACTAAGGTGGGCTCAAATCTCTGAAGATACTGAGAATGTGAGTTGACTCTTTTGTAACCGAGGAACAGAGCAAAACATAAATCTACCCTTGCTGCCTCCATTTCCTCACCTCCTATTTTTGTTTCAACCACTTCAGTCTTCTTAGTTGATTGCCCAAATTGTCCCCAGCTACTCTATAGAAATTACTTTGAAGAAATTCAATGACGACTGCCTAGGAGCCAAGTCCAAGGTCTCATCTTATCGGTCTCTCGGAATATGGCAGTGTTCATCACTTCCTCTTAAAATGCTCCCCTCTCAACTTGTGGGACATTATGCTGTTACCTCTTCGGCCATTTCTCCTCCCCTCTTGCTGGTTCCTCTGCTGCAGCCCACACTCCAGGATCGGAGAGAAAGGGCATCAGCCCTTACACCTATCCTGTTGTCGCTATCCACACTTTAGGATTGTTTGTATTCTGTTTGACAAGTTATACGTACTAATAATACTCAGAATAACAGTGTAGGTTAATTATTTATTTTTAAAATAGAACATATTCACATCTAATAGACCAAATTTACATTTTGAGATGCCTCCTTGAATAGGAGAAAAAAGAAGCCAGCGCATGGAGAATTGTACCTAACTCTAGCTACACCCCTCAGCAGTTACAGACGCATATACAAGTATCATTTTTGTAGAGGAAAAAAATTGAGAGCTACACATCCAATCCATTTCTGGCTAATCTACCACTAAATTCTGATGACTCTAAATCTGTATCTCCATTCCAGAACTTTCTCCTGATTTCTAGACTGACACTTCCAATAGAATCACAATACTTGAGTGTCCATCAGGAACTCAAACACAAACTCATTATCTTTTCCTCTTGAATATGTTTCTCCTTCTGTGTTCACCAACCCACCTGGAGTTATCCTAGACTCATTCTTCCCCTGTATACTCCACATTTTGCCACAGAGTTGCTTGTATTTCTGTACCATACTTCACAAATCTGTCTCTTTCTTTAAATTAATGGCCTTCACTCTTCACTGAGCGTCAGAATCCCCTGCACAGCTTGTTACAACAAAGATAGCTGGGCCCCATTCCCAGAGTTTCTGATTCCGTGTGTCTGGGGTGGAGCTGAGAATTTGCATTTCTAACAGGTTCCCAGGTGACCTGATACTGCTGATGGAGGGGGTAGGAGCGGGCAGATCACACTTTGGGAATCATTGGTTTAAGTCTCCATGATTAGTGCCTTCTTTTTTTCTCTAATCCTTTCTCACTTGCCCTGGGTAATGGTATCTTTACTCTCCCTTCTCCCATCTCACCGAATTCCAAGGCATCCTCTATCCCAGTGTTGTCCATAGAATTTTCTGTGATGGCAGAAATGTTCATTCTGTGCTGTCCATTCAGTAGCCATTAGTCACATGTGGCTATTGAGCACTTGAATTGTGGCACAGCAACTGAGGAACTGAATTTTTAATTATTAAATTATTATTTAATTTTCAATGTGGCTAGTGGCTACTGTATTGGATGGTGCAACTCTATACTGTTGCTAGACTGTTCCAAGACAAGAATATATTCATAATTATTCCTTGTTTAAAATATTCTAATGACTCCACATGGTCCACAGACTAAAGATGGATTACAGTGTAAGTCATCTTCAACTTTGAAATCAGCTGGACCTGATTCAAATATTGGCTCCAATATTCAATAGCTATGTTTCTTTAGTCATGTGGGTTCATCTTTGATTCTCAGTTTCCCTCTCTGTTAATGTAAATCACTTATCACAGTGATCATAGCAAGTGATCAATAAAAAGAACCCTTTAATTATGAGAAACTGACAATCATTAATAAAAATGTTAGTAACAATAATAATTATTATTTCAAACTCCTTTGTAAGGCATACAAGTCCCTTCTCAATTTGGAGCTCGCCTTGATTTCCAATTTTAATTTTGATATGCCTGTCTTCTACCTTAACTTCCAGACTCTCTAAATTGCATTTTCCTCAAATACTTTCACCTAATCCCCACTTTTGCGTCTTTGGTTGTGTTTGTTCCTTGCTGATCTACCCTGGTGAACACAACTTTTCTTTCTATATTAAGGCCAAAGGGTTATCTTATCTACAAACTCCTTCTGCTTTTCCCATCACATCAGGTAGAGCTGACTGCCTCCTCCTTTTGGTCTGAACAATGCACAATGTCTGTCACAGCACTGATCACCTTTCATTACATTTATCTGCCCACCCCTATCTCCTCCTCCTAGGAGGGGCCTGGAAAGCAGGGCCATTTTTCACTTTTATATTCCCAGGACCCATCACTTATTGCAAGAACTAAGTACCTATTTGTTGAGGGAATGTTGGACCAGGTCCTATGAAAAGGTAGGTTCTGATAGTTCCTTGAGCTATAGAAAACTGTTCAAGTCTTTGGTCCCAGATTTGTTCCTGAGTAGCTGTGTGCCCATAGTAAACTGACTCATTTCTCTGACTCTACCGGTGGGGGTTGGAGTAGAGGCTCTCAAGAGCCCGTCCAGCTCCAACACACTCAACCTGCAGTGTCTCCTGCACAGACTTTTTCTTAAAGTTCTGACGTATTTCCCTGACATGTAATGTATTTTTGGCCCAAGAAAAATTGTTTTCTTTCAATAGCAATACAGATTTAAGACTATTACTTCTTATTTTTTCTTGTTTTAGCTAAAGTAGATATCCCAAACAGAGAAACTTTAACCATTGAAAATAAGAATTCAAAATCAAACCAAAAGGCAAGGAAATAGCAAAATATAGAGTGTATTCAGGAAATAGTAAGTATCCTGGGTGGCTAAGACACTGGGCATAAGCAGAAGGGAAGACAAAGAAAAGTTTGGGAAGCTAGGCACATATTGTGGAAGGGCTGCATTGCCAGAAGATGCCATTTGTTCTTAATTCAACAAACGATAGGGACCTATAGGAACAGCAACCTGTGTACAATATTTTCAATTAGTCATATCAGGAAAAATAAAAAAGTTAAAGAATTTCAACATTGGATCCTGCAGTGACAGAGCCTAAACTAGTGTGTTAGTAAGAATTAAAAGAAGGTTAAGGAGACAAATATTGCAGTGGACAAATGTTCTGGCCTTGGATACTGATTAAACATGGGGAGAGAGAAAGATGATGAAAAATGATCCCTTATTTCATGTCTGCATACTAAGAACAGTACAAATTCCAGGAATATGGAAACCAAGGAGTTTGAAAGGACTGGCAAGAGTTTGGTTTTGGCTATGTTGACTTGGAAATGAGGATGGGATGTCTTACAAGAGTGCATAGTAGGAATCTGAAAATTAAAACAGGGAGAACCTGAAGGTGAGACTTAGCACTGGGAGTTTGGAAGGGCCAAAGAGAGAACACAAGCAGAAAACCTTGAGCTGAACATCAAGTAGAAGCTGAATGTTAGATCTGAGTAAGACCTCAGAGATCAGCTAGTTTAACTTTCTCCTTTAATGATGGGGAAATTTAATGTCCAAGACTCCAAGGGAGGCTTAAGGAACTCACTCATATCCCTAGATTATAATTTACTCATCTATAAATGAAGGAGGGATTTGAGGCTACTTTTTAACAGATAAATCATAAAGTGATTTCGTTTCTGCCAAGGAAATATTTCATCAGCAGAGAGAAGTGATCTTGCCTGAAGGGCATACTTTCTTGGTTATCCAAAGTGTTTTATTTTTTAAAAAAATATGGCTAGTTTCATGTCCCAGATTAAACTGGGAATATTAAATATAAGGTGAAATTAGTGCTTGGAGATGAGGATAAAACTCAAGACCAAAACTAAATGCTTTAGAAAAATGATGATCTCATCCTTCTGTCTGTTTTCAAATACTCAGAGCTGGAATTTGATAGCCCAAAGACAAGAGATTAAAAAAAAAAAAATGGAGCTGATAGCCAGTGTCCTGAACTGTTAACAGAACAATGTGGTATATTTCTTTCAGCCAAGCCATCTGAAGAAATGATGCATCCATCTCTCTGGTTGGACACCTTAGGTTAAGAACTGGTTCACACAACAGTTAGAAGACTGATGGGCACTGGGTTATTAGAACCTTCATCTTCCTACACTATTTCCCTGTCTAGAGTCCCTAACTACCACTGAAATGGAAACTGGAAATCTCATCTAATCCCCCGACTTCTCTCTTTTTAGAAATAAAAAGCTCAGGAAAACATGTCAGAGGATAAAAAATAAGCAGAGAAAGGAAATCATAAAGGTTAGTAGGTTTGATTATGAAAGTTCAAAGTTTTTACATGGTGCAAGTCACTGTAACCAAGTTAAAAAGAAAATAAATCAAGAGAAAATACTTGCTATATGAACCATTAATAGAATATTTTTAATATTCAAAATGAGATTATGAAGCAACAATTAACAGAAAATTACCCGTAGAGAAAAGCAATCAAATAAATGAAGAGATATTTTGCAGAAGAAAAGTAAAAATTGTCAAAGATCATAATAATCTTAATATTAATCAAGAAATGCAAGATTTGTTCTCTCATTGCCACATCCCTGTCCAATGGTCCCAAGCCAGCAATACTTGCCCATCTTTGGCAAAGATTAAGAATAATGATAATATTCTTAGCACTCTGCTGGGGGGGTATAAATATTCTTCAGAAAGTTTGACAATTTGAATCGTAATCCTAATAAATGAGCAAACTCTTTGCGATAGGCAGATTTCTAAGAGCTTCCTATTACCTCCTGGTATACATATCCGTACAATCCCCTCCCCATGAGTGAGGGTGGGACTGTGACTATGATGGGATAGCACTCCTGTGATTAGGTTACAGTATAGACAAAAGATAAGAGATTTTGCATATGGAATGAAGGTTGCCAGCCAGTTGACTTTGAGTTAACTGAAAGAAAGACTATCCTCAACGGGCTTGACCTAGTCAGGTGAGCCCTTTCAAAAAGGGTCCAGAGGTAATGACAAGAAGCAGAAGCAGATGCTGTCCTGTTGGCCTTGAAGAAGCAAACCCTCATGCTTTGAAGCTGGCCACATGGCAGAGAATGGCTGGCAGCCTCTAGGAGTTGAGGGACAGTCCTACAACCACAGGGAACTGAATTCTGCCCACAGTGTTAAGCTTGGAAAGGACTCTGTGCCCCAGATGAAATTGTAGTCTTGCTTGAGATCTTGATTGCAGCCTGGTGAGACCCAGAGTAGAGGATTGAGCTAAGCCCTGCCCAGATCCTTAACTCGAAGAAATTGTGAGATAATAAATGTGTGCTGTTTGAAGCTGCAAAGTTCATAGTAATTTGTTCCACAGCCAAGAAAATAAATACATACTCTGTATTTGAGTAACTATGTCTAACCTTGGAAATTTATCCTGAGGTAACAGTCAGACACCCAAACAAAAATACACAATAAGAATGTTTATTTTAGCAGTATTTATTAGTGGAAGACTAGAAACAACCTAAAATCCAACAATAGTGGATTGATTAAACACATTCTGCTTTCTTGTATATTATATGGAGGAATATAAACCAAAGTAACCCAAATAATTGATTATATGAGTAGTAAGATTGTGAGTGAAGAAATCGTTCTCCCGTATTTTCTGCTTTTGTTTTCTTTAATAAATATCTATTGAATTTTAAAGCAGCCTTATTGATGTATAATTTTATGCCATTAATATTCATTCATTTTAAGTGCACAGTCCAATGATTTTGAGTAAATTTATAAAGTTGTGTAATCATCACCATAATCCATTCTATCACCCCAAAATATTCTTTGTGCCTGTTTGCAGTCAGTCCTCACTCCCACTTCCAGTCTCAGGCAGCCACTGGTCTGCTCTCTGTCTATAGTTTTGCCTTTTCTAGATTTTCATATAATTGCAACTATATGCAGTCATCATGTATGACTTCTTTTGTTTACAATATTACAATCTGTATTGCTGCATCTATCAGTAGTTATTTTTTTTGTAAGTATCAATACACCATATTTTGTTTATGCTTTCACCAATTGATAGACATTTGTTTTTGTCCCAGTGCTTCACTATTATGAATAATGTTACTATGAGCATTAGTGACCAAGTCTTCGTGTGGACATATGTTTCCATTTCTCTAGGGAAGATACTTGGGAATGGCATTGCTGGGTCATATGTTAAGTGTGTATTTAACTTTTTAAGAAACCACCAAACTGTTTTCCAAAGCGACTGTATCATTTTATATCACCACTAGCAATGCTTAAAGGGTTCTAGTTTCTTCACATTCATGTCAACACCTGGTATTGTCAGTCTTTTTTATTGCAGCCATATTACTGGGTGTGTGGTTTTAGTTTGCACTTCCCTAATTATTAAAGATGTTGAGGATCTTTTCACATGCTTATTAGTGATTCATAATTTTTTTGATGAAATAACTATTCAAATATTTTGCCCATTTTAAGAAAACTGAATTGTCTTACTGAGTTGTGAGAGTTTTTTGTATATTCCAGATACAAGTCCTTTATCAGATACAAGATTTTCAAATATTTTATTTCAGTCTATGGCTTCTCTTTCTATTTTCCTGAAGTTGTTTTTGAAGAGCAAGATTTTAAAATTTTTTATGAAGTCTGCTTTTCAATTATATTCTTTTATAAGTCAGCCACTTGACGTCATATATATCGAATAAATTTTTGCGTAAACCAAGGTCAGAAAGATTTTCTCCTTTGTTTTCTGCTAGAAGTTTTGTAGTTTTAGCTTTTATATTTAGCTCTATGTTCTATCCTGAATTAGTTTTTGTGTTTAATGTGAGTTAAGGATCTAAATTTATTTTTTTTCTCTTGTAACTATCCAATTGTTCTAGCATTATTTGTTGAAATGACTCTCCTTCCTTTCCCCTTTGAATTGTCTTGAGCTCCTTGTCAAAATTCAGTTAGCCATAAAGATTAGTTTATTTCTGCACTCTATTTTCTGTTCCATTGCTCTATATTGTCTCTCCTTGCTCCAATATCATTACACTCTCTAGATTAGCATATCTTTATGATTAGTTTTGAAATTAGTTTTGACTTTAAAAAATAGACTTTACTTCTTAACGCAGTTTTTTTTTTTTTTTGAGGAAGATTGGGCCTGAGCTAACATCTGCTGCCAATCCTCCTCTTTTGCTGAGGAAGACTGGCCTTGAGCTAACATCCATGCCCATCTTCCTCTACTTTATATGTGGGATGCCTACCACAACATGGCTTGTCAAGTGATGCCATGTCCGTACCTAGGATCCAAACTGGTGAACCCCAGGCTGCAGAAGCGGAACGTGCAAACTTAACTGCTGCACCACCAGGCTGGCCCCACTTCTTAATGCAATTTTTGGTTCACAGCAAAATCTAAGTGGAAGGTACAGAGATTTCCCATATGATTGACTTTTGTATATAAATCTTGCATTCTATGACCTTGTTAAATTCATTTACTAGTTTAAATAGATTTTTTTTGGTAGATTCTTTTTTTGGTAGATTCTACCTACAGATCATGTCATCTGTGAATAAAGATTTAAAATTTTTCTTTTCAATCTATCTGCCTTTAGTTTATTTTTCTTGCCTGATTATACTAGCTAGATCCTCCAGTACAATGTTGAATAGAAGTAGACAACCTAAAGTGGACATCTCTGTCTTGTTCCTGATGTTAGGTGAAAAATATTCAATTTTTCACCATTAATTTTGATGTCTGCTGTGGATTTTTCTTTATGCACGCCCTTATCAAATTGAGGAACTACCTTCCATTCCTAGATCCTTAACAATTTTGATCATGAATGAGTGTTAGATTTTTAAAAATAACTTCTTATCTTGGAAAAGGCTAAGACTCATATTAAGTTGCAAAAATAGTGCAGAGAGTTCTTATTCACCCTACATCAAATTTCCTCCCATTATAATAATTTACACAACCTAGTTCGCATTGTCAAAACCAGAAAATTGATGCTGGTACAATACTATTAACCTAGGTACAGAGGCTTTATTCGGATTGAGTATTGGATATTAACAAAGGCTTTTTCTGTGTACATTGAAATGATCATGTGGTCAGTCTTCCTTTCCCAGGATAAACCTCACTTTGTCATCATGCACAATTCTTATTGGTTTGCTAATATTTTGTTAAGGAGTTTTGTGTCTACTTTCATGTGAGATATTGTTTTGTAATTTTCTTGTGATGTCATCATCTGGCTTTAATATTAGGGTAATACTGGCCTCATAAAATGAGTTCTGAGTATTATCTCTGCCTCTAGCTTTTTGAAAGAGTTTATGTAGTGTTGGTATTCTTTCTCAGACCTCACCAGAGAATCTATGAGGACCTATCCTTTTATTTGTGGGAAGACTTTAAAATACTAACTCAATTTCTTTATTTGATGTGGTAGGGAGAATTAGAAAATGGCCCCAAAGATGCCTGCTTCATGATGTACATGCCCTTCCTTTGGGTGCTGAGGGGGGAGTCTTGAAGCTGACAGGATGTTATTCTATGACTAGGTTATATTAAAACAAAAGCAAAGGTGAAGGCATTTTGGAGACATAATTAAGGTCTGAAATCAGTTGATTTAGAATTTTAAAAGGATAAACACGAGTATTTCAGGTGAAAGCCCTTAAAAGAGGGATTGGGCCTTTACCGAAGAGAGATTCTCTTGCTGGCCTTAAAGAATTAAGCTGCCGTGTTGTGAGAGATGCTGTGAGAGGACCATGTGGCAGGGGACATTAGGCCTCCTCTAGGACTTAAGGGTAACTTCCAGTGGACAGCCAGCAAGACACCAGAGCCCTCAGTCATCCTGAAGCCAGGAAATGAGTTCTGCCGACAACCTTAATGAAGTTGGCAGTGATCTTTCCCCACTTGAGCCTCCAGATGAAAACAGCCCAGCTGCCGCCTTGATTGCAGCCCCGTGAGACTCTGAGGAGGGAACCCAGTTAAGCTGCACCCAGACTCCTGATCCACAGAAACCCAAGTAATAACTGTGTGTTGTTTTAAGATGACAATTTTGTTTTGTGGTAATTTGCAATAGAAATAGAAATAGAAAACTAACGCACTTGATATAGATCTATTCAGGTTTTCTATTTCTTTACAGGAGAGATTTGTTAAATTTTTCCATTCCACCTAAGTTGTCTAACTTTTTGTCATAAAGTTGTTCATAATATTTCCTTATAATCTCTGGTATGCTCTGTACCAATATTTCCTCTTTTATTGCTTATTTTGGTGATTTCTACCTTCTTTTTTCTTTTTTAAGTCTTGGCTTATCAATTCTGTTGATATTTCAAAGAACCAACACTTAGATTAATTGATTTTTTCTGTTATGTTCTATTTTCTATTTCATTGATTTTTCCTCTGATTTTTATTATTTCCTTCCTTCTGCTTAATTTGACTTTGATTCCATTTTCTTCTTCTAGTTTCTTAAAGTACAAGCTTAGGTTACTGAATTTAGGTATTTTTTCTAACGTAAAATATTTAAAGCTGCAAATTTCCTCTAAGCAATGCTTAAATGCATCCCATAAATTTTTATATGTTATGTTTTGCTTTTTAATTTGAGATATTTTTTAAGTTCCCTTGTAATTTTTTCTTTGTGGAAGTGTGTTACTCAATTTCTAAATATTTTGAGACTTCCCACATTTCTTTCTGTTGTTAATTTCTAATTTAAACTGTGGTTAATATACTTTGTTAGATTTCAGCCCTTTTACATTTATTGAGACTTGTTTTATGGTCCAGCATATAGTCTATTCTGGAAAATATTCCATGCGTAGTTGAAAATAATGTATATCTTGCTGTTGTTGGGTGCAGTATTTTATATATTAAGCTTGGTTAAGTCAGCTCAAGTCTTGTATACCATTATTAATTTGCTATCTCGTTTTTTATATCAGTTACTGAGCGAGGAGTATAGAAATCTCCACCTACAATTATTGAATTTTATTTCTCCTTTCAATAATGTCAATTTTATTTATGCTTTTTTGGCTCTGTTGTTAGGTGTAAATATATTCATAATTGTTATATATTCTTGATTAACTGATTCTTTCATCATCATGAAATATCCCTTTTGGTGTCTGGCAATATTTCTTTGCCTTAAAGATTATTTTGTCTAACGTTAATATAGCTACTCTAGCTCTCTAATGGTTACTGTTTGTGTGGTCTATTTTTTCCATCCTTTAAATTTCAGCTGTTTGTGTTTTTTAATCTAAAGGGTGTCTCTGATAGACAGATTATAGTTGGATCTTGCTCTTTTATTCAGTCTAACAATCTCTACCCTATGAATAAAGCATCTGGTCCATTAACATTTAATGTATTTATTGATGTGATTGGATTTGTGCCTGTCATTTGCTATTTGTTTGCCATGTCTTGTATATTTTTTGTTCCTTTGCTCTTTCTATACTACCCTCTTCCACGTTAAACAAATACTTTTTAGTGTATCATATTAATTCCTCTGTTAACTTTTTGAATATTTTTTGAGGTATCTTCTTACTGGTTACTCTAAGGAATGCAATATGCATGTTTAACTTATTACATCTACCTCAGATTAATGCTGTCTTAACTTTAATAATATAAAGCAACTTTGTTTAGCAATACAGTCCCATTTCTCTCCTCCTCCTTTGTGCTATTACAGTTATATATAGATAAAATATTTATGCATATTTTGTACATACACATATATTTCACCTACATATGTTACATACTCAATAATAAACTTTTACTAGTATTATTAAGATGCATATTTTTAAAGGAAATTAAGAAAAGAGTCTTTTAATTTATCTACATATTTACCATTTCCAGTGCTCTTCATTTCTCCCTATGAATTTTAGTTTCTGTCTGGGAACATTTATTAAGCCTGAAGGGCTTCATTTAATACTGCTTGTAGGTCAGGTCTGCTAATAATGCATTCTCTGTTTTTGTTTACCTGGGAATATGTTTATTTTGACTTCATTTTTTGAGGAATAGTTTTTCTGGATACAGAATTCTTGGTCGATAGGCTTTTCTTGTTTTTAATCAGCACTTGAATATGTCGTTCTACTGTCTTTTGGCCTTCATTGTTTCCAGTGATGTCAGTCGTCAATCATATTGCTTTACTCTACATAAAGCAACCATTTTTCTCTGGCTGCTTTCAAGTTTTTCCCTTTGTCTTTGTATTTCAGTGGTTTGACTGTGATATGTCTAGGTGTGAATTCTGTTGTTTATGCTCTTTGGAATATGTGGAGCTTCTAAGATTTGTAGATCATTTTTCATCAAATTTGGGAAGATTTTAGCTATTATTTCCCCACATATGTATTTTCCTCCTTCCTTTCACTCCTTTATTTCTGGCACTCTTATTTCATGTATCTTGGTATGCTTAACATTGTCCCACATATCTCTGAGACCCTGTTTATTTTTTTAAGTCTCATTTCATTTTTTTCAGACTGAGATAATTTCTATTGATCTTTCAGTTCACTGATTCTGATTCCTCCTCTCAAATCTGCTGTTGAACATAACAAGTGAATTTTTCACATTGATTATTGTAGTTTTCAACTCTAGAATTTCCATTTAGCTCTTTTTCATGGTTTCTATTTATCTATTGAGATTCCTTATTTGTTGAGTCATTGTCATAATTTTTTTCTTTAATTCTCTGAACACAGTTTCCTTTAATTCTTTGGACATACTTATAATAGCTGCCTTAAAGTCTAAGTTTGCTAAATACATTGTTTGTGTCTGCTCAGAGTCAGTTTGTATTGACTATTTGTTTTTCCTGAGTATGGATCACACTTTCCAGATTCTTTGTATGTTTAGTAATTGTTTTGCTTAAAAACTGAAATTTTAGACAATATCTTGTAGCAACTCTGAGTTCTGATATTTTTCCCTGAGGATTTTGTTATTGTTGTTTAAGTAACTTCCATGGACTTAAACTTATATTTCTTCCCCATGACATGCAGCTACTGATGTTGGCTCTGTGTCTGCATAGCTTAGTGGTCAGTCAAGATTTGAGCAGAGATTTTTCTCAAAAACTTTGAGCCCATAAGGCTTCTACCCTCTGCTAGTCAATCTTTGCATGGGTCAGGAAACACATTCAGAATTCTACCATTCTCAACTCTGCCTTGGCTTTAACTTCCCAGTAGACTCTCTTGAGCGTCCGCTGCACATATGTATGTGTGTATAGGTTCCCAGTAGGCCAGGAATGTTTGGAGAGCTTATCTAATCCTCCTTCTATGGATCTCTCATGTCCAAAGTTTCCGTGTTCAGTTTCTCATTGGTCTGCCACTTGTTTCAATTAGGATTGCAGCTTTAGGCTGGTAAAGCTGCAGGAATCTCAAGCTGGGAAAGGTCCAGGTTTCCTCTTTTGTTTCCTAATGAGTTTGCCACTTTTAGTGATAAAGTTATGGGTCCCACCACTCCCCACCCCAAGCAAAATTGAGTCAGCCGCCCTCAGGTGGCACCAAAGCTGATGGTTTCCATGTCCAACCTCATATTTATGAAACTACTGTTCTCACTGACTGAACTGGGAGGAGAGATGGGAGCAGTCCTTATGAAGAAGGTCATAGACTTCCACTGCTTTTACCTGGAGCTCTACAAAATTTTCAAGAATAAATGTATCTCAATTTGTTGTCTGCCTTTAGTCCACTTCCAGAGTCCTAAAAGTTGTTTTGGAAATTTTTTCTGGTTTTATACCTTTTCCCCCCTTAGAGGATTTGCTGCCCTCTTAATAACACCACGGCTGGAAGTTCAAGTCATCTACTGTTTATATAACAAAGAGGTCATAAAATTTGATTTTAGGACTACTGGAAGAGTCTATTGTAAATCACTCTTTCAGGTCTGTAAGGCCCTTGATCACAGAACCACAAGTAGTTGCATATCCTTCCATTGCCACTCTCTGATTTGTTGATCTGTATACATGGCTGTCTTGGCTAGTTCACCGTGGTTCTTTATAATGTTATGAGCAAGACAGAATGTGCATGTTTGGCCTTTGACCTCATCCCTGTTCTATGAAGCAAAGCTCCATCCAACTAGGTTGATCACATTGCACTTCAGTTGATTATTGTTGTGTAGGCCATATGGAAGATCTTCAGTGGTGGAGGTAAATGGTTGGCAAGAAACCAGAAAAGCAGGAATTATAATTATCTTATTAAAGAGCAGAATCCCAATCAGAGAAAAATAAATAAGGTGTGCTAGTTAGCAAACCCCACATGGAACCTGTTCCCCAAACCACAATCTCTCCGCTGATCAAAAGCATCTCACTTATGAGCTAGATGCTACACAGTGAGTAGATTTTGGTTTGATTAATCAAATTCCAGTAGCATGAGTTTTCCCAGATTCATTTTGATTGTAAAGATCCCTTTGGTCAGTGACTTGTAAAAGAAATGTTTAGATTTTCAAGACTAAGTTTTATTTTGCATAAAATGGTTTTCATTTTATTGATTGCTCATTGTACACAATACACTTTGTTTTCTGGCTAGAAGTCCAGGTGTATGGGAAGATGAGCACTTTACTGAGTCACTCTTTTCCAGAGCAGTGACTATTTTATGTGAATAAGATAAAGTTTAATAAATTGTCTGGTAATGCCAGGCTTATGAATAGGAATGTATAAAGCATAGAAAAGGAAACTGATTTCTGCCAACCTAAAAATACGCTGAAAAAAGAAAGGAACTGCAAAATAGTACAAGCTTGGCTGTTCCTAGTTTTACTGTTCTTTTTAGCAAAATTGGCAGCCAGCTTGCCTGCTAGGGAGCTTTGTACCCTTGGCTGACAATCTCAGGAGTGAGGGTGGGAGCTTGCTGTCGTTCAGCTGCTGACTGATGTCTCACCAAGAGTGTTTGACAGACAGGTGCTGTTTTCTGTGAGAGATCAACACCACCCTCCTTCAAAATGAGTAGTTTAATAAACCAAGCATCAAACTGGAGTTAAGAAAGTCTTGAATTCTCAAATCTCACACTCCCAATTCTTCTGCTAGAGAGAAAATACAGATGGAAATGTAAGGAGTTTGTTGGCTGTCCCTTAAAATCCTACAGGTTAGAAAAGATCTTAGAAAAAAAATATCCTGCCTGAATATTTTGCAAGCTGCAAAATGACTGCTGGCGACTTTCAGTTTCTTTTCTGTGAAGGGTGACCTGTGAGGTTGCCTTTTAGATAGTAGAGGACAGAGGTCATTTCATGGCACTCAACAAACTCTCAGTGAAGGAATAATGGTAATGGTAGATAGTGATACTAACATAGAGAAAAAATAGTGTCAAAAGACTTGTGGAGAGAATCTTTGCTTTTACCTATGCTGTTACCCTTGTCCTTTCCTTTCTTTATTAGCCAACCTTCTTGGAAAACTACTCCACATTTGTTATTTTCACTTCCTCCCCTTTGAGCTCATAACAAGAACCCAAGGGGTAAGAGTGCCTTATCTTATCTTCCTGGATTGCAACCTTGGGATGATGCACAGATGTGCCTTTTGCTATATATCTGACTTAAGTCATATCCTCTTTCCACTCTTGCCACATAAAATGGTTTATGGGATAGCCCCATGGTGTAGTAGTTAAGTTTGGCCTACTCCACTTTGTCAGTCCAGGTTCACAGGTTTGGATCTTGGGCATTGACCTACACCATCTGTCAAGCCATGCTGTGGCAGCAACCCACATATAAAATAGAGGAAGACTGGCACAGATGTTAGCTCAGGGCTAATCTTCCTCAAGCAAAAATAAAAAAAGAGGAAGATTGGCAACAGATGTTAGCTCAGAGAAAATCTGCATCACACACACAAAAAAAAGGTTTGTAATATTACCCTGGCTCTCTGGCTTTTTAACTATTAACATGTTCCTAGATTTAATTTTGATTGTCTCACAACTGCAGATCATGCAAATCCTGTCCAGATAAACGGTCCCCATAGGTCTCCATCTGTGAATTTTTATTATTAGGGTCTTTCTTCCCCACTTCAACCCTTGCTTTATTTTTTTCAACAAGATAGGCTATACCATCATTTTTAAAAACTGGGTGAGAGATAAAACTAAGTTTCTTCTCTGGGGTTAATGGAAATTAGATTTTTTCCTCTCCAACTTTGCAGAAGAGAGGGATTGAGGTTTTTGACAGTAAACATATAACTGGGGAGTATAGTATACTTTTCTGTAAGGGTCTGCTCCCTGGGGACTTACTATCCCTCACTTTGTCGGTGGTCATTTCCTTGGATAGTTGGAGGAATCGCTTCCAGAAAGCATTGACTTGGCAAAAGGCTTGGTTATCATTAAATAGGTATTTGTTTGATGGTGGTTAGGTGAAGCCACTGCCCCCACAACTTTATTGGGCAAGCTCGTCACAATAGAATTACTACTGATCCCCTGCTGAAATTGATAAGCAGAAGCAGATTTGTTTCAGTCTAGCACTTGGATGCTCTCCCAGTGCCAAAATTCTGTAGGAACTGCTGAGCCTGCCAAGGTCGGGCCCCAGCAGTCCACTGTAGCATCTGGACATGAGTCTCAAGATCAGTTTGTGCTGGGCCAGGTATTTCCATGACATGGATGAATTGGATCTTCAGCACACCTTTCCCCTGCATTCCTAGGAATAAAACTGTCGATTTGGGGTGGCAGCCACATCAGGCATTGGGTTGGAGGAAGGCAGGATAGCAAAGTCCAGAAACACTGAGTTTGGGGACAATAATCTGCCACTGGCTCACTGGACCAGTCAGTCCTTCACATAGAAATGGTTCAGAGTCCCAGAAAGCACAAGGAGAATTTTCTTTGGAAGATTCCCAAAGGCACGCAGTTGGAGGCCTTTTCGAGTAGGGCACGGGCTTATGCAGCAGGCATTGCAGACACAGCATGGCAGCCTATCTAGTAAGGCCTCATACTGAGCATCTGTGCACATGAATAAGAATATCTGGAATAACGTTGCTCCTACTCTTACTGTGGGAGCATCTACTCTTAAAACTGTTTTTCTCATTTTGTCAGAGGCTTTTGGTGTGTATTGTGTGGACATATGTTTTCAGTTCTCCTGGATATATACCTAGGAGTGGAATCACTGTGTCATGGGATGCCTCTGTGTTTAACTTTTTGGGGAATTGTCAGACCGTTTTCCAAAGTGGTTGTACTATTTTACACTCCCATCATCAAGGTATGAGAATTCCAGTTCGTCCACATCCTTGTCAATACTTGTTATTGTTTGTCTTTTTGATTTTAGCCATCCTGGTGAGTGTGAAGTGGTTTCTATTCGTTTTTGAGTCATTAATTTATATTTTTCTAGAACTTTGTCCATTTCAACCAAGTTTTCAAATTTCAAAGTTAGCATATACACTAATAGCCCCTTTTATTCTTTTAAAAAATTTGTGTTCCTCATTAATTTGTGATCAATACTGCTAGATATTTGTCAATTAATTATTTTCAAAACTTTTTCTTTGTTAATCTCCATTGTCTTTTCATTTTATTTATATCTGTTCTTATATTTATAATCTCATTTTTTCTATTTTCCTTGTGCTTATTCTGTTCTTTAACTTCCTAACTTGGATGCTTAACTCATTAATTCTCAGCTTTTCTTCTTTTCTAATATACTCTTTTAAAATTTAATGTTTTTTTCTAAACATTGCTTTAGTTATATTTCCAAGTAATAATATACAATGTTTTATTATTGTTGCATTCAAATTATTTTTCAATTTCTGTATGGTTTATACTTTGACTCATGGTAGCTTTTGGTTTTTGACTTTTTTTCAGAATTGTATCTTTAAACAGACAAACACTTAAGTTATATTTTTTAGTAATTTATATAGTGCTATAGTCAGAGAAATGTTCTCAGAGTGAAACCAACTCTTTGAAATATATTGAGACTTGATTTATGGTCTAGAATTTGGTTAATTTTCACAAATGATCCATGCATACTCTAAAATAATGTGTATTCTTGAGTTGAGTGCAATGTTCCATATATGTCCATTATTAGATCAAGCTTAAAAATTGTGTTTTTCAAATATCTGTGTACTTCCTCATTTTTGTCCACTTAATCTGTTATTTTCTGAGAGCTGTGCTGAAGTCTGCTTTGATGTTGGATTTGTCAGGTTTTGCTTATAATTCTGAAAATCTTTGCTTTTTATATTTTGTACGTATATTAGTAAATACCTATAATTTTAGAACTATTATATTTTCCTGATGATTTATTTATTTCTAATTGTAATTACCTCCTATTGCTTTATGTTTTACTTTAAGACTTTTATTTTTTTCCTGATAACCGAATAATTGCACCAGCTATATATATCTTTTTTATCACACTTTTACCCTTTAATCTTTTTGCATCATTAGATTTTAGGATTATTATTATTTTTTTTTGTAGAAAGAGTCATAAAATTCTTGTGTTTTAACTAGTGAATATAGCCCATTTACATTCATTGTTGTTTTCAATATATTTCTATTTATCTCTACCATATAATTTGTTTTATATTTCCCATACTCTTTTAGTCTCTTTCATTTTCTGCTTTTCTTGCCATCATTTTGATTAATTAATATCTCCCTCCTCGTTTCATATTTTTTGCTACTAGTTTGGAAGTTGTATAAGCTATTTGTATTCTTCAGAGGTTGCCTTAGAAATCTGAATATGCATATTTAACCTAAAGTCTAAATCAGAATCTTTGCCCTCCTCTCAAATAATCCCCAGGCCATAACTTCTTTTAAGTCTGATCACCCTGTCCAGATTTACATGCTATGTTTTTTTCAGGATTTTAATTCTATCTCAAAATCTAAAATCCTCTAAATTAGACATTTTTTATTGTTTAATATCATCACTGTTTGTTTCGATTTCCCTACACGGTGATCTTTTTTCCCCCTCCTCTTATCATTCCTTCATGCATCTTGCGTCTTCTTTACAGAATCCTTCTTGTTTTACCTCAAGTTCTACCTATTTTCTAAGTTCCTTTAGTGAAGGTCTGTTGATATTAAAATTTCTGTTTTGTTGTTTATGAAAATGTCTTTATTTAGCCCTTATATTGAAACATATTTTCACTAGATATACCCGTCTAGGTTGACAGTTTTTTTTCTCTGCACACTTTGAAGATATTACTCTAACATTAACTGGCTTCCATTTCTGTTCTTGAGAGAGCAGCTGTTAGTCTAAAACTAACTGCTTTGTAAATCATCCGTCTTTGTTCTCCTTCCTCCCACGCCACAGCTCCGTATATTCCTCTATTTATCTTTGTCTCTTTGGTATCCTGGAGCTTCACTATGTTGTATCTAGTTGGGGATTCACTCTTATTTATTCTGCTGAAGATTAATTTTTAGCCTTCTTGAATATGAAGATAGGAATATTTAATCAATTCTGGAAAATTATCAGCCATTATCTCCTCAAATATTGTCTACCTCCAATCTTCTTTAGTTTATTTGGAACTATAATTAAATATACAGTAACCCTTTTTTACTCCATCCTCTACACATTTTAACATTTAAAAAATATTTTCTAGGGGCTGGCCCAGTGGCACAGAGGTTAAGTTCACACATTTTGTGTCAGCGGCCCAGGGTTAGCCATTCGGATCCGGGTAAGCACCTATGCACTGCTTATCAAGCCATGCTATGGCAGGTGTCCGTGGAGGAAGATGGGCACAGATTTAGCCCAGGGCCAGTCTTCCTCAGCAAAAAAGAGGAGGATTGATGGCAGATGCTAGCTCAGGGCTAATCTTCCTCAAAAAAAAATTTTTTTTCTATGTCTTTGTCTTCTTGTGCTACGTTTCTTCAGATTTCTCTTTCACCTCACCAATTACTTCTTTGGCTGTATCTAATCTGCTGTTTAAGCCATTCATTGAGATTTTAACTTTAATTTTTCAGTGTTTCACTTCTAGATATTCCATTTGGTCCTGCTGTACCTGATTTTCTCTAATTTTCACACCATGCTCTTATTTCTTTGAAAATATTAACGATATGTATTTTATATTTTAACTCTGGTAATTCCAGTATCTACTGATTTAAAAAAAATTTTTTTATTATATTTATTTATTTATTTTATTAAGATTATGATAGATTACAACCTTGTGAGATTTCAGTTGTACCTTGTTGTTCGTCAAGTTGTGGGTACACCACTTCACTCTTTGTGCGCTCCCCCCACGCCCCCTTTTCCCAGGTATCCACCCATCAGTTCTCCTTGTCTATATGTTATCTTCCACTTATGAGTGGAGTCATATAGAGTTCGTCTTTCTCTGTCTGGCTTATTTCGCTTAACATAATACCCTCAAGGTCCATCCATGTTGATGCAAATGGAACAATTTTGTCCTTTTTTATGGCTGAGTAGTATTCCATTGTGTATATATACCATATCTTCTTTATCCAATCATCAGTTTGTGGGCACTTAGATTGGTTCCACGTCTTGGCTATTGTAAATAATGCTGCGATGAACATTGGGGTGCATGGGACTTTTGGAATTGCTGATTTCAAGTTCTTTGGATAGATACCCAGTAGTGGGATGGCTGGGTCATAAGGTGTTTCTATTTTTAACTTTTTGAGAAATCTCCATACTGTTTTCCATAGTGGCTGCACTAGTTTGCATTCCCACCAACAGTGTATGAGGGTTCCTTTTTCTCCACAACCTCTCCAACATTTGTCACTCTTGGTTTTGGATATTTTTGCCAATCTAATGGGTGTAAGGTGATATCTTAGTGTAGTTTTGATTTGCATTTCCCTGATGATTAGTGATGATGAACATCTTTTCATGTGTCTATTGGCCATCCTTATATCTTCTTTGGAGAAATGTCTGTTCATGTCCTCTGCCCATTTTTTGATGGGGTTTTTTGTTGTTGTTAAGCTGTGTGAGTTCTTTGTATATTATGGAGATTAACCCTTTGTCGGATAAGTAGCTTGTAAATATTTTTTCCCAATTAGTGGGCTGTTTTTTTGTTTCAATCCTGTTTTCCCTTGCCTTGAAGAAGCTCTTTAGTCTGATGAAGTCCCATTTGTTTATTCTTTCTATTGTTTCCCTCATCTGAGGAGTTATAGTGTCTGAAAAGATTCTTTTGAAACTGATGTCAAAGAGTGTACTGCCTATATTCTCTTCTAGAAGATTTATTGTTTCAGGCCTAATCTTTAGGTCTTTGATCCATTTTTAATTTATTTTGGTGAGTGGTGAAAAAGAATGGTCAATTTTCAATCTTTTGCGTGTGGCTGTCCAGTTTTCCCAGCACCATTTGTTAAAGAGACTTTCTTTTCTCCAATGTAGGCCCTCCACTCCTTTGTCCAAGATTAGCTGTCCATAGATGTGTGGTTTTATCTCTGGGCTTTCAATTCTGTTCCATTGGTCTGTGCACCTGTTTTTGTACTAGTACCATGCTGTTTTGAGCACTGTAGCTTTGTAATATGTTTTGAAATAGGGGATTGTGATGCCTCCGGCTTTGTTTTTCTTACTCAGGATTGCTTTAGCAATTTGCGGTCTTTTGTTGCCCCATATGAATTTTAGGATTCTTTGTTTAATTTCTGTAAAGAATGTCATTGGGATTCTGATTGGGATAGCGTTGAATCTGTAGATTGCTTTAGGTAGTATGGACATTTTAACTATGTTTATTCTTCCAATCCATGTGCATGGAATATCTTTCCATCTCTTTATGTTGTCGTCAATTTCTTTCAAGAAAGTCTTGTAGTTTTCATTGTATAAATCTTTCATTTCCTTGGTTAAATTTATCCCAAGGTATTTTATTCTTTTCGTTGCTATTGTGAATGGGATTGAGTTCTTGAGTTCTTTTTCTGTTAGTTCATTGTTAGTGTATAGAAATGCTACTGATTTATGTATGTTGATTTTATACCCTGCAACTTTGCTGTAGCTGTTGATTGTTTCTAATAGTTTTCCTATGGATTCTTTGGGGTTCTCTATATATAAGATCATGCCGTCTGCAAACAGCGAGAGTTTTACTTCTTCATTGCCTATTTGGATTCCTTTTATTTCTTTTTCCTGCTGAATTGCTCTGGCCAACACCTCCAGTACTATGTTGAATAGGAGTGGTGAAAGTGGGCACCCTTGTCTTGTTCCTGTTCTCAGAGGGATGGCTTTCAGTTTTTGTCCGTTGAGTATGACGTTGGCTGTGGGTTTGTCATATATGGCCTTTATTATGTTGAGGTACTTTCCTTCTATACCCATTTTATTGAGGATTTTGATCATAAATGGATGTTGGATCTTGTTGAATGCTTTCTCTGCATCTATTGAGATGATCATGTGGTTTTTGTTTCTCATTTTGTTAATGTAGTGTATCACTTTGATTGACTTGCGGATGTTGAACCATCCCTGTGTCCCTGGTATAAATCCCACTTGATCATGGCGTATAATCTTTTTGATGTATTGCTGTATTCAGTTTGCCAGAATTTTGTTGAGGATTTTTGCATCTATGTTCATCAGTGATATCGGCCTGTAGTTCTCCTTCTTTGTGTTGTCCTTGTCAGGTTTGGGGATCAGAATGATGTTGGCTTCATAGAATGTGTTAGGGAGTACTCCATCTTCCTCAATTTTCTGGAATAGTTTGAGAAGGATAGGTATTAAATCTTCTTTGAATGTTTGGTAGAATTCTCCAGAGAAGCCGTCTGGTCCTGGACTCTTATTTTGGGGGAGGGTTTTGATTGCTGTTTCTATTTCTTTACCCGTGATTGGCCTATTCAGATTCTCCATTTCTTCCTGATTCAGTTTGGGGAGGTTGTAAGAGTCTAGGAATTTGTCCATTTCTTCTAGGTTGTTCAATTTGTTGGCATATAGTTTTTCATAGTATTCTCTTATGATCCCTTGTATTTCTTTGGTATCTGTTGTGATTTCTCCTCTCTCATTCCTAATTTTATTTATTTGAGATTTCTCTCTTCTTTTCTTGGTGAGTCTGGCTAAGGGTTTGTCGATTTTGTTAATTTTTTCGAAGAACCAACTCTTTGTTTCATTGATCATTTCTACTGTCTTTTTTGTTTCAATATCGTTTATTTCTGCTCTTATTTTTATTATTTTCCTCCTTCTACTGACTCTGGGCTTTGTTTGTTCTTCTTTTCTAATTCTGTTAGGTGTTGTTTGAGGTTGCTTATGTGAGGTTTTTCTTGTTTAGTGAGGTGAGCCTGTATTGCAATGAATTTCCCTCTTAGGACTGCTTTTGCTGCGTCCCAAATGATTTGGTATGTTGTGTTCTCATTTTCATTTGTCTCCAGATAATATTTCATTTCTTATTTAATTTCTTCAATAATCCTTTGTTTGTTCAGTAGCGTGTTATTTAGTCTCCACATTTTTGCACCTTTCCCTCCTTTATTCTTGTAGTTGATTTCTAGGTTCATAGCATTATGATCAGAAAGGATGCTTGATATTATTTCAACTCTCTTGTATTTATTGATGCTTGCTTTGTTTCCCAAAATATGGTCTATCCTTGAGAATGTTCCATGCGCACTTGAGAAGAATGTGTAACCTGCTGTTTTTGGATGAAGTGTTCTATATATACCTATTAAGTCCATCTGGTCTAATTTTTCATTTAATTCTATAATTTCCTTGTTGATTTTCTGTCTGGATGATCTATCCATTGGTGTTAATGGGGTGTTGAGGTCCCCTACTATTATTGTATTGTTGATGTCTTCTTTTAGTTCTGTTAAGAGTTGCTTTACAAATTTTGGTGCTCCTGTGTTGGGTGCGTATATATTTATAAGTGTTATGTCATCTTGGTGGAGTGTCCCTTTTATCATTATATACTGTCCCTCTTTGTCTTTCTTTATCTGTTTTGCTTTGAAGTCTACTTTGTCTGATATTAGTATAGAGACACTTGCTTTCTTTTGTTCATTATTAGCTTGGAGTATTGTCTTCCATCCCTTCACTCTGAGTGTGTGTTTGTCTTTGGGGCTGAGGTGTGTTTCCTGGAGGCAGCATATTGTTGGGTCTTGTTCTTTGATCCATTCTGCCACTCTGTGTCTTTTGATTGGAGAGTTCAATCTATTTACATTTAGAGTGATTATTGAAATGTGGGGGTCTACCACTGCCATTTTATGTCTTGTTTTCCAGTTCTCTTGCATTTCCTTTGTTTCTCATCCCATGGTTTAACCTGTTCTGATGGAGAGCTGCTACTCTCTGTTGTTGTCCTTCTACTTATCTCCTTTGCTCTTGGTTTTGTAGCCCCTTTCTTTTATTTGATTTTTCAGGAATGAGGGTTTTCCTGAGCATTTCTTGAAGAGGAGGTTTTGTGGCAATGAACTCCCTTAATTTTTGTTTATCTGGGAAAGTTTTTATTTCCCCATTGTATTTGAAGGATATTTTTGCTGGGTAGAGAATTCTTGGCTGCAGGTTTTTGTCCTTCAGATTTTTGAATATATCATTCCACTCTCTTCTAGCCTGTAAAGTTTCTGCTGAGAAATCTGCTGATAGCCTGATGGGGGTTCCTTTGTAGGTTAATTTCTTCTGCCTGGCTGCCCTTAGTATTTTCTCCTTGTTGTTGACTTTTGCTAGCTTCACTGCTATATGCCTTGGTGTTGGTTTTCTTGCATTGATAAAGTTTGGAGATCTATTGGCTTCTGTCACATGAAGTTCCATCTCTCTCCCCAGCTTTGGGAAGTTCTCAGCCATTATTTCTTTGAATAGGCTTTCTGCCCCCTTCTACCTCTCTTCTCCCTCTGGTATACCTATAATCCTTATGTTGCATCTCCTAATTGAGTCAGATAATTCTTGGAGAGTTTCTTCATTTCTTTTTAGTCTTAGTTCTCTCTCCTCCTCTGCCTGCAGCATTTCTATATTCCTATCTTCCAAATTGCTAATTCTTTCCTCCATATTATCGGCCCTACTGTTCAGTGCGTCTAGATTTTTCTTAATCTCCTCTATTGTGTTCTTCATTTCCAGTATTTCTGTTTGGTTCTTCTTTATAGTATCAAACTCTTTTGTGACATAGCTCCTGAACTTGTTGCATTGTCTATCTGAATTCTCTTTTAACTCATTGAGTGTTTTAATGATGGCTGTTTTGAAGTCATCGTCATTTAGGTTATGTATTTCATTGTCTTTGGGATTGTTTTCTGTGTATTTGTCATTTTCATTCTGTTCTGGAGATTTAATATATTTTTTCATATTGCTTGATGGTGTAGATTTGTGCCTCCACATAGAGATAGAGTTTAGTTACCGCTTCCACTTGTTTCTACTGGTGTGGTGGGGGAACAGCTGTTTATACTGCACCAACCAGGAACCCTATCAGCTGTTGCTAACTGGGCCTGGTCCCCTCCTTGTAGTCACAGTGGTCCTGTGGGTTCCCTCTTCAGCTGTGGGGGCCGTCACAAGGGGGCTTCAGGCTGCTGGTGCCTACTGTTGCAGACCACCTAGATGTGCTCCCTCCCTAGGGTCTGCAGTGGTGTTATGGGCTTTCCCAGCAGCCAGGGGCAGGATCACTTATATTTGCAGCTCTGTCACTGTTGGCGCCCACAAAATCTCACTTGTCCACTATGGGTCACAGCAGAGCTATGGGCATCTTCTGCAGTCTGTGGTTAGCTCACCTAGCTATGCTACTTTTGCCCCAGGGTCTTCCAGCCTTGTGGTTGCCAGGTGGGTGCTCTCTACTAGTGCTGTGCAGAGGCTTTCGCTGAGGCTGCTGTGAGACTGTAGAGTTTCGCCCTGGGCCACGGAGCCAGGTCGCTGGAACTCAACCCAGCCCCAGTCCTCTCCCCCAGGATCTCGGGGAGCCCCTTGCCCTGTCTGGGGGATAGCCGGAGACCTTGAGTTCAGTGGCAGCTGGCCAGCTGCTGCCCTGCCTGGGATTCTCCTCTTCGGGACCCTCCCAGCATTGTGGATGCTGGGCGGGGCCTCTCCACTATTTGCGGGTAGAGGCTATGCCTGCTGCGAGGATAGAAGCCCAGAGTTTCCCCCTGGGCCGCAGCGCCAGCCGCCAGAACTCCACCCAGCCCCAGTCCTCTCCCAGGAGATCTCTGGTAGCCCCATGCCCCAACCGGGTGACAGCCGCAGTCTGTGGGACCAGCGGCAGCAGCTGGCAGGCTGGCGCCCCGTTTGGGATTCTCTCCGGGAGCTTCCCAGCGTTGTGGATGCTGGGTGGGGCCTCTCTGCTAATGGCGGATAGAGACTCTGCCTGCTGCCCGAACGGAACTCTAGAGTTTCCCCCTGGGCCACGGAGCCAGCTGCTGGAACTCCACCCAGCCCCGGTCCTCTCCCAGAAGATCTCTGGCAGCCCCGTGCCCTGACCAGGCGACAGCCGCAGTCCGTGAGATCGGCAGTGGCAGCTGGCGGGCTGCTGCCCTGTTTGAGACTCTCCTTGGGAGCCTCCCAGCATTGTGGATGCTGGGAAGGGCCTCCCCGCTAATGGTGGGTAGAGGTTTTCCACACTGCCTCCGGTGTGCAACTCTGGAGCTTCCCTCTGGGCTTAGGTGTAATTGTGGGGGGCTTAGGTAGGGTTCTGGTCACCTGTTTCCACCGTCGCTCCTCTGGTGTGTGCTCCCTCCTGCCCTTGGTGTGTGGTGATGTTCTGGGGGCGTCCGCTGCAAGAAAGCCACCCACAGGTACTAGGCTGTTCGGGGGTCGGGGTCGGAGAGTTTTCACCTATCTCCACCTCCTCCTGGAGGGAAGTCCGTCTGCCTTCTGATGTATAGCAGTGCAGGTATCTCAGGCGTCCTGAGATGCTATATGGATATCCTTTGTTAAGTGATGAATGTCCAATTAGTTGTAGACTGGCTAAAAGCAGTCTCTCCTCCATGCTGCTACTAGCCCTGCCACGGGTCCCAGGTGCTCTGCCTCAGTATCTACTGATTTAATGGATCTTTTTCTGAGGTCTTCTGACTCTCACTCCTGGTGGCTTATCTCCTTGTGTTTAGAGGATTTGGGCTGGGAGGGAGCTCACATTCCTCGGGACTTTGTATGTGGGCATTATTTGAGGTATGGATTTAAAGTGCATTTGTGTTTCTCTCTGACAAGTGCTTCAGGGAAGAAATCAGTCTATGGCACTTCCAATTAAATTTTTAGCTTGAGGATTTTCAGGTCCCACAAGTAATGTGAATTTAAGACAGACATCCATGTCAGAGTGAGCAGGTGGTTGGAAGTACGTATAGGAGACATTTTAACTTATTTGCTTCTCTGCTCAGAGTCTAGGCTGAGCCATGCAAGTTCCCCTAGGCAACAGCATCTCCTCCATTTCCCACCTCCTCTCTTCTCTGGTTTTCTCACACTTTCAGGTTCTGGCTTTACATGGGTATCTCTTATTGGCCCTCTTCATTACTTGGGCTCATTAAAACTAGGGTTCTCTGCCACTAGGATGAGCAGATGCTCTCAGAGTAAAAACTTGCTTCATACTCACTGCTCTGGATCATGGTTTTCTATTGTTTGTAGCTTCTCTTGTCCTTATATTCCTGCCAACTCAGCTATGCTGCAGTATTTTAAAATATATTTTATCCAATATTTTATGAGTTTTTATACCAGAGGGCTTTCTTTATCTATATAATAGGCCATGTTGCCTGGCATAGAAGGCCACTAATCTCTTCTTAAATTGATTTGGGCAGATTTGTTTCTTGGCATCTTCTTTTATAGGCCGCTCTCTTTTTTCTTCTTTGTGTTTTGCTTCCTAGTTCCATATTTTATTCACCTTCAGGCCAGGAAGGAGTCTGTTCCGACTCGGTGCTCATGGAATGTGTGAAGGTATTTTGGTGCATTGCTTCAGGTGTCCTCCTTTGAACTGAGTTCAGACCTAAGTTAACTCCTTTCGTCTTGCATTGTGCCCCTAGTGTTACACTTACGGAGCTGTTCTGGATCCAACCTCTCTTGCTCTTCAGCTGCTCCAGCTATCACACTTCTCTCATGATTACACCCAGGACCTTTTCAGTTTTACTCAATTCATCTTGTTTCTGTCCCTTCCTAGTTTCTTTACAGGAGGTCCCATGATTCTTCACATTTCTGCTTCTTTGCTCTTTGTGACTCACTTAACATTTCCTTCTAAAAATTTCTCATTCCTGTTCACACATCTAAATTGACAGTTGGGCCTATCTGTAAACAACATACAAAATAATTCTTACTCAGTCATGAGTTTTAGTAAACATGGATCTGTTATTTGCTGACTTTACTTGAGTATTTTCTGTGTGCCAGGTCTTGCTTTCTTCATTGTCCAGCATTATCTCATTTAATCCTCTCAACTATCCCAAGAAGCAGGTATCATTTAAAAATCCCCATTTTATAGATGAGGAAGTTGAAACATATACAGATTAACTCACATGTCTACATTTTACTGTTATTCAATCATGGAGACGGATTTGACCTAGACAGTTGATTACAGAGCCCGTATCTTTACCAGCATGAAACACTGCCTTCCAATCAATAGAACAACGTATGTATGGTAAGTAACAGTGTCCGCGTCACATAGTAGGCACTCATCTAGTGTTTGTTCCTCTTCCTTATATCATTCACATTCTCAGAGTGATATGATTTTGGGGGACTGATGGGATTTCTTTACAAAAGGCTCTAAAATTGACCATGTAGGTAGCAGGCAACTTGAGTAGAATAAGGGAAGCTTTGGACTCATGTTATAAACCTCTGAGATTAGATCAGAATCCCTAGAGCGTCAGCTGTATTGTTACTTAACCCTGACTCACAAATCACATGTAAACTTCTAAATCTGCTTTGGGCTAGAAACCTCCGTCCTCAATATCGCAAACTGAATAAGCTGCTTGCTAAAGTCATCTCTCGATTCAGGTTGGAGATCAGAATCCTGCTATCAATACCTTTATGCACAACTTACCTCCTTTACGAAAACTTTTTTCTTTTTACTGTGCAAAGAACACATGTTCAATCTTCAATCTCTGTGCTGACTTCTGAGCAGAAACAGCAAATCCCATAACTTTTGTAACACAGATTTATTTTCCTTGTTTAGAAAACTAGATATGGCAGAAATAGCAAGGAAAGTAATGAAGAATGCTGAGCACAGACTTGTGTCCGAGAGCCTTTCAGAATGCACAGACCCTGGGCTCAGGTGCAGTTGCAGCCAGACTTTCTGTGCTATCTGGATCAATCAGCTCTTGAAGCTTGAAAGGTCCACAGAGATAACTAAGTTCAACGCCTTTTCTTTGCCTCTGGGAAATGGAGGCTCAGAGAAGAGAAATGATTTGCAGGGTGTGGTCAGCCTGGATCCCTGTGCCCGGGATCACAGAAGCACAGGACAGAGCCATTTCTTTCTTTTTTTCTTTTTGTGGTTTAGAATAAAGAACATTTATTTGACCCAATTGTTTTTATAAATAGCTTCACTACTGAACACAACAGCATAACACACTGTGTATTACTTCTATTTGTCTCATTAAGTCTGTGCTATCCGTATTTTTCTGTTTCTTCTGCAGGATAAAGACCTATAAGAGATGGAGGATTTAGCCCATAAGGTGGAGATTCAGTTTGGCCACTTACCTGATCATGGGATTGTGAACGACAACTGGCAAGATGCACATGCCCAGCTGTCTGCCATTCGGAAGGCTCAGGAGAGCCTCAGTGGGTCCAAGCAATGTGGATTTCCCCTGATGCTGCGTCTTCTTGAGGGTTCGTGCTTAATGCTGACATTTTAACAGTGTTTCCTGCTACAGGATCTGGAATAACGGCTGCATCTAAAACAGCAGGGTTGGACCTCTTATAATGTGTGTACTTTAAAAGTGCTGCAGTTTATTACTTAATCTTATTTGAAAAAAACTTGTATTTTTATGGGCATGTAGAATTATCTATTTGGCTTTTAGGAAAAATATGTTTCCTTTACGTTATAGGCAGCAATAGTAGGAATATGAGCAATGTTAAGGACTGGGTCACTTCTGATGACATGTCCTTGGCAATAAATTGTGAATGTGTGAGGTTAGAGGTCAAAAGACCAAGGGGAGAAAAGTCCTTTTTGAGTTATAAGAAAAAAAGTGGACCAAAGAAATCAAAATATCTTTTCCAAGTAATGGGAAAAGACTTCTGAGGTCAAATCCGAACACATCTCAGGAATTTTCCAGGATAAACTTCAACTTTTGTGCAACACTATTCTAATTTGGTTTCGGTAAATATAGGCTTCTGATCAGCAACTTGTCAAATACATTTATTTTTAAATCCCTCTTTACTTAAAAGCACATCTGCAGACTATTCTTAGCTGAGCTGTAACACCAGTGCCACACTCTGTTCTTAATTGACTGCGGCAGTAAAGGACTCGCGAGGGTTAAACTTTGGTTGGCGAAATATCGTCATTAAAAGTAGAAGCACTGTGAGGTAAAGCACCTAGGCGTTCTGCGGGGATCAAGAACCTAGTAATTTGTCTTAATAAGAAAAATGGTTCCGACTGAATATATTATATGGCTCATTTTAAAACCGAATCCATAAAATGGCTTGTACATTAGAGATTAACATAGAGAGAATAGATTTGCATATGTAAGGAACATGATGCACTTGATAAATATGTAGCATTTGAGAAAAACATGCTGTATTGAAAAGTGATTTGGAACAGGGCGGCTAGTTCTGGGCAGCTTAATGTGCAGATAATTTTGCAGAGCGTGACATCTTTCCATCCTCAAAAGAACAGGAGCAGCCCTTCAAGGATCAGCTGGAAGGTTTCAGGGACAGCTGACATCTCTAAGTATGTATTTTAAGTGGATTAAAAAGTTAGGATGCCTGTGGGGTCAAGCTGTAGGCAAAACTATGAAATGGGCAAACTGTGCTTGGACGTCCTTTCCTTCTGCTGCAGTCAGATGCCGGAGTCTTCACTTTGCTCTGCGCCCACTCCACAGGGCCCTTTGGGGGACTCACATGGTCCAAGAAATGCCCTAAGCTTCAAACTCATCTCCTTTCCTCTCCTCAGGGTTGCTTTCCTCTATTGTACTCCATTCTAAGGAAGGAGACCCTTCCTCTGTCTAGAACACAATGGGTTACAATGAGTCAGTAACTCAAACTAATCCTAATTAACGTGTCATCAAACCAATACAGTAACCTAGTGGACTGAATATTTTAATCCAGATAAAATACATGCATCTTCTGAAAGTCCTGAGCAAGTGACCCTACTGCTGGGATTGGTACACACTCTGGTAGGTAGATGGGGGCATGTTTTGACCAGCTAAGACTTCTGGTACCGTTGTGTGTTTGTGTGTGTGTGCCCCTGTGTTCAAAAGCATGACCATTCCTTAGACTTTTCGAAGTGCCTGTCAACTTGCTTAAGTGTGTGTGCAGTGAAGTCTTACTGATTTTTGTGGGATAAGGAGTCGTATGATGGGCTGCAGGGCGAACCCCACTTTGCATATCAGGAAAGGGAGAGCTGCCCATGTGTGCTCCCATATAGTCTTCAAAGCCAGGCAAGGACAGCTCCGGGGCTGAAATAAGCAGGCACAGTGTATCTGTATGAAGAATTTTCAAATTAAACTGTTCTTCCACCAAATGAATAAAAAAGCAGTTAAGCAGAAACACAGTGGGGTTAATCTTCCCCATGCTGAGTGGGTAGAAATGCCATTACCACGAACAGATTTACACATGTAAGTCTATCACATCCACAGGAGACTATTTGCAAACACCGAATGATGAATAATAATAATAAAACTAAAATCATAAGACTGTTTGTTCTATGCACGTTAATGAGGTGTAGCTTTTGTCTTCACATCACCAGTCCCGGGATGGAATCTCATTTTCCAGCTGGCTTGTGGACTATGATTGGCTTTTATTGAGTTAACTAATATCTAAACAGTCTTCAATGCCGTTTGCTTATATGTACACATATGTGTATATATAAATACAGACAGAAGTTTAGTATCAAGCAAAAACAACCACAAAGAAGATTTTCAAATTCACGTTAAGTCCTTTCGAGAGAGAGTTTTGAAGCTGCACTAGGTCTTTTCTGTTGGTAGGCCTATTCAACTCTACAAAAAGTTAACCCAGGAAGACTCCCTCCAGAGCCAATTCAATTATGTTACAAGTTTTAGAGAATAGCGAGAGAATATACTCTAGATTTATACTGTGGTTCATTGTTGAATTTATCTAACGTATATGTAAGTTAATCATATTCCACATTTTGTATATATATATATATTTTTTCAGGTAAGTAAACCATTTTAAATAACAAGAGAAGCACATTATCTTGAGTTAGATTTTTCTTTGGTAGTAGCTAATTATTTAGAGAGCCCGACTCTTGCTCTCTCTCTCCCTTCCATTCTTCATTTAACCAACATTTATTGATTGTCTACAGCAGACCATGAGCTCCCTTCTCTCCTCTTCAGTCCTCTTGATTATGCTTGCTTTTCCAGGGGATTCCATTCCCTTCAGAGAGATGACAATGCTTTTTTCTCTGGTTTGAAATATAGACTCATAGAAACTCAAACTTCTTTTCACTTACAAATGACCATCAGTAGGCACATAAGAAAGGAGAACTTCACTTAAATCAGTAGTCTTAAAATTGACTATAAAAAGGTAAATAAAGCTCTAGTTTATTTACTTTTGATTTGTTTGATTGTTTAATTTATTATTGTCTGTTCTTATATTAACCAATGTTCTGTCACAATTATAATAAAAGGAACTGCTGGATTCTCTAGGCAGATAACTGTGAAATGCCATCAGTAAGTAAATTTTGTATAGATTCACTGTTACTGTATGCGATTAATAAAAGAGAAAATTCCCTCTATCGTGTGTTATAATTCCAAGGCAAAGCTTGTTTGTTAACTAATATTTAAGAAATTATAAACCAATTGCATTTATAGATATTTAGCTCTTTTCCTCTGTGATACGTTTTTGTCTTGATATTTTGAACGGAAAAAAATAATTCTTGGGTTGGGGAAAAAAACCCATTGCTACTGTGAGAAAAATACCATATATACTTACAAAAATTTGTAATGCAAATTTAAATTTTAAAATATTTTAAGTAAACTAAAAAGCAATGCTTCTTTAAGAGCTAGTTTGTCACCTTGCAGAGGGCAGGTCGTGAGGAATGATTTAACCTTGATCAGGAAGGAAGAGAAGTGGATGAAGGAAATTGATCTGCTACCCAGCTGAGAGAAACCTTGGGTGAACCGCAGAAAGACCTATATTGAAGAATGCATTCCATGATCGTCTTTTTCTTTGTACTTCTCTGATATTAGGAGGGAGGTAAAGTCAAAAAGGGAAGGAGCTTAGATTTTAGAGAGCCTAGTATGGCCTTTTCATGGAAAAGTTGATCAAAATAGGTCAAGGGAGGCAGTTAGATAAGAAGGCTTTCTGGAAGAAAGGGGAACAATAAGAATGTAATTAACATAATTTCACTTATAAATGGAAGCTTCTGAGAACTTCAGATTTCCCCCCACAAATGTTTTCATATTCACAAAACAATGTATAACGTGTATGTATATTCAACTACCCACCACTTAAGTTTATGCTGAAGATTACTGCCAACACCAATGCAGCTTCCTCATACTGCCCTCGCCCCCCATTATCTAATTGGAGACAAAGCCAGGCTAGATACCAGGATAATACAAGGAGTAGGTGGTTTACAACAGCTCAGGGGAAGAAAAATATGCGCTTAACACAGTGCTAACTTTGTGCCAGGTGCTATTTTAAGAGCTTTACAAATATTTAATCTTTACCAAACCCCTAGGAAGTAGGTATTATAATTCTCCTCATTTTGCAGATAGAAAACTGAGGTGCAGGGAGGTTAAAATAGTTGCCCTAAGTCATATAGCAAATAAATGGAACTGGGAGTCCATTCCATGCAGTTGGTCTCCAGATTCATGCTTTTAAACGCTGCACTTAGCAAAGACGACCCTCCTGCTGCCCCCACGACCCACCCACCACACACAAGTCAATTTTGGATTGGAGTGAGCTTTCTCCTGCATAAAATTTAGCCCTTACAACCATAGAGAGATGGTATTTTTAAATTATAGAAAGAGCTAAATGTTACAATCCATAATATTAGTGGCATGATTGGATTAACCATCAGTGGATTTGCTCTTCCAGTCCATGAAGAAAGAATCAGATACCAGGATAGTTGAGCAATCCCAAGAAATGCATCTTATCTGTTTTCCAGGGTGACAACTGAAGTTTTCCTGGAGCAGTTTATTAGCTTCTCCAAGAATATAGTTAAGGAAAAATATAGAAGGAAGTATATGATGATGAAGAAAATTTAATACAGAAAGTGTTTATGCTAGGAACAGAAATTTCGGATTACTGTATGTGGTGATAGTACTCAACAATGTTCATAGGGTTAAGAAATTGCATACACATCTATATATCAGATGTTTTTGATAAATGCCATAATCAGCATAAAATTGATATATGCATAAAAAGCACGCACACTTCCTGCTCAAAATAATAGGAACAACATGAGGAGTCCTCAAACTAGAAAAGAATCTACATTCCTGAAATCTCAGTGGGCCAAGGTAATTGAACTTTAGTTGTAGTTACTGATGTTTTGAAATACTGGCATTTAAGAGCATTTTGAACTTTGATTCTGAATTCCTATTAACTTGAAGTAAATTCACATTCAATCTATATGTAGAGTTACACAGCTTAATGATGTTTTGGGGATTAAAGAAATTCTGTCAATTAAAATCGCTAAAAAGCTTCTCTCTATATAAAGCAAACAGAGGCACTTCAATGTTCTTTCTCTCTTCTAATATTGTTTTGCTTTATCTCAGGGAGAGGACTAAACTTTAATGTAGCAACTCTAATTACTCCTCCTCTTAATCAAGGTCCAGTCACTTCCACTACATTTGACTTATTACTTAAACACCTTTATGAATATTTTTTTAATTACAGTTTTCATTTTGAGATAATTGTAGGTTCACAAACAGCCGTAATAAATAATACACAGAGATCCTTATACCCTTTACTCAGTTTCCCCCAATGGTAACATCTTACAAAACTACAGTACAAAATGACAACCAGGATATTGACATTGATGCAGTCAAGATGCAGAATAGTTCCATCAGCACTAGGTTCCTTCATCTTGCCCTTTGATAGCTACACCCACTTCCCTCGTCTCTACATTCTCCTTATCGCTAGGCCACTACTAATCTGTTTTTCACTTGTATGATCTTGTCATTTCAAGAATGTTATATAAACAGAATGATACATTTGTTTAGCCATTCACCTATTGAAGGAAATCTGGGTTGTTTCCAGTTTTTGAGTATTATGAATAAAGCTGTTATGCGTATGAATGATAAAGCTGTTATGAACATTGTATATAGCTTTTGATGTGAATATAAGTTTTTCCTTTCTCTAGGATAAATGCCCATGATTACAATCGCTTGGTCATTTGGGATTTACATAATTAGTCTTTTAAGAAATTGCCAAACTGTTTTTCAGGATGATTGTAATTTTAATTCCTACCAGCAATGTATATGGGATCCAGTTTCTTGTTATCCTTATCAGCATTCAGTGTAGTCACTATTGTTTATTTTAGCCATTCTGAGAGACAGGTAGTACTATTTCATTGTGGTTGTAATTTATATTTCCCTAATGGCTAATGATGTTGAGCGTCTTTTCATGTGGTTATTTGCCATCTGTATATCTCTTAGGTAAAATGCTCTTCATTTCTTTTGCCCACGTCTTAGTTGGCTGTTTTGTTTTTTATTGTTGAGTTTTGAGAGATCTTTATATTTTCTAGATACTAATCCCTTGTCAGATACGTTGTTTGCAAATATCTTCTCCCAGTCTGTAGCTTGTCTTTTCATTCTCTTAACAGGGTCTTCTGCAAAGCAAAAGTTTTAAATTTTTATGAGGTCCAATTTATCAATTTTTCTTTTTATGGACTTGCTTTTGGTGTCAAGTCTCAAAATTCTTTGCCTGGCTCTAGATCTCAAAGATGTTCATCTGTATTTTTTTCTAAAGGTTTTGTAGCTTTTCATTAAACATTTAACTCTGTCAACCAGTTTGAGTTAATTTTTGTATAAGGTTTAAGACATAGGTTGGATTTTTTATCTTATGGATGTTCAGTTGCTTCAGCACCATTTATTGAAAAGGCTATCTTTACTCTATTGAATTTCTTTTGCATCTTTGTCAAAAATTAGTTGGTCATATTTGTGTCTCTATTCCACATGAGTTCCATTGAATAATGGAACCATCCCTCTGCCAACTGCACAGTCTTGATTACTGTAGTTGTGTAATACATCTTAAAATCTCATAGACTGACTGTTCCTACTTTGTTCTTGATTTTTCAAAATTTGTTTGAGCTATTCTAGTTTCTTTACTTTGCCACATAAATTTTAGAATAATCTTGTATATCTAGAAACAATCTTGCTGGGATATTTCAATTGCGTTAAACTCATGTTAATTTAAGAAGAATTGATATCTTTACAGTGTTGAGTCTTAAAATTGATGAGCATGGTATATCTTTCCATTTATTTAGATCCTCTTTGCTTTCTTCCTCGGTGTTTTGTAACTTTCAGTATAGAAGTCCTGTATGTGTTTTGTTAGGTTTACACTGAAGGCGGAGGGCTGCTTTGTTACTGCTGGGTGGAGGTGGAAGTCCAGGCTCACCACATGATCTCTACTGACATGGGAAGGGGTTGAAAGGAGGGAACTGACCACTGCCTGGTGGGGATGAAAGTCCAGGTTCTCGACTTGCATTCTCTTACACTATCCTAGTGGGGTTTGGGGCAACTTGTTACAGCTTAACTATGGGAGAAGTCTAGGCTCCCCATTCAGCCTTGTGGTTTGAGTAGGAGTGGATGGCAGTATTTTCTGTGGTGTGTGGCTGGAGTAGAGCTTTAGACTAAAGCTTTCTATCTTGCTAGGATACTCCTTTCCTGGTCTTTTAGTCGAGAAAGCAGGTTTTTCTTGGGGCTTTTTCGTCTGTGCCCATTGGCATTTCCAGGTTGCCAGGCTTGAGCTCCAAATCTGGGATATTTGAGACACAAAGAAAACTTAGGGAACTCACTGTTGTGTTGTTCATTGGGTACCAAGTTGTCTATCCAGCCTGGCTTACTCTCTATACCTTTCAGAGTCTTCTTGTGTTTATTTTCTATATAATGTCCAGGGTTTTTAGCTGTATTTAGTGAGAATAGGGATGTGTACATATATTCGATCTTCCTGGAAGTAGAAGTCCTACAAATACTTTTAAAGCACAGTAAGTTATATAAACCACATCCAGTTTCTGGAGACTGAAAAAAATTATGCAATATTCTGTTTTGTTTTGTTTTTATTTTTGAGGAAGATTAGCCCTGAACTAACATCTGCCACCAATCCACCTCTTTTTTCTGAGGAATATTGGCTCTGAGCTAACATCCATGCCCATCTTCCTCCCCTTTATATGTGGCGCGCCTGTCACAGCATGGCTTGGCGTACGTCGGCACCTGGGATCCAAACCGGTGAACCCCGGCCTGCCAGGGTGGAACGTGCAACTTAACCACTGTGCCACCGGGCCGGCCCCTGCACAACATTCTATTTATCTCAACAGAATTTAGTTTACACAAATGATAATCTGCACTTAGAGACTGCCTATGGCAGCCCCATTGTAAAAATCTAAGTCCTTGTCTTTCAATTAGCTCATCTATGGCATTGGAATAATGACTCTACGCTACAGGAGAAGGGACCATGCCTCTTCTTTTCCATTATGGACTTGGAATACATACTAAGGGCTTAATAAACATTTGAGGAGGAATAAACAAATGACGTCTCTGGGATGATATCACTATTAAGTAGGCAGAGCCTTTTGGAAGTAAGACATTTGTTCAAGAGAAACTATTATTTAGTTAGGGATAACTAGTCCTTCTAAAATCAAATATGGATAATTCCACAGAGCTGTGACACAGAGTGTGTATGACAAATTAGCATTCCATCATGCTATTTTATAGACAAATGGAGAGAAGTTTTTCTCCTTGTGTTATATACTTTCCCGTAACCAAAATTTTAACTTGTAGTTAAGAATTGATTCTAATTAATATCATAAAAATATATCAACTTTGATATACTTGCTCATATCCAACCATGGATATTTTAGAGTTAAGACATCCTTTTATTTTTTGACCATTTTGGCAGTTTCATCTAATATTCTTTTACTTTGAACGTATCTCTACCAGTTAACGGATGTCTACTCCACATACAGTGGAGCATTGTTTATAACTGTTTTAAGATAACTGCTGAACATCAAATTCAATAATGCTGCTATTATCAAATATATGCTTATATGAATGCAGGATGTAGCATTACAGTAATAATCTAAAAGATTGTTACTACAATTACCATATTTTGTATGCAGCACTGACCTAATTTGCTTTTATTACCTGGAAATTCTGGTAAATAATTTGCTGTGAATGGCAACTGTAGACAGTGGTAGGAAATCATTATTCCACAAACATTATTACATCATCTATGAATTTACAGAAAGTCAGTCAATGTTAAAAAATCAATTCATCTCTATGATAGATGGACTCTATTCCTTTGTCTACAAATGCTAACATATTTGGACAAAAAGAAAATATCCAATTGCTCAACTTTTTAGCACAGTTTGGGTTGGTTTCACAACTGCTGGTAGTAAAAATACTGTCTGATTCCAAACTGGTGGTTTGAGTTGCTTTGGCCTAAATTTGTGTTAAATATCAAACTCTTTTTAAGTGTCTGATCCACGTTTATGTTTTCTAGTGTCATCGTTTGCTATCCATTCATTTAGTAGTTTTGGACTACTCTGTTGGGTCTGGAGATCAAAGAAGAATAATATACAGTTTTTACCTTTGGGCATGTACAGTTTTAGTAAGGGAGATATAAATGTAAAAAAGATAATTAAAATACAACTTATTAAGTTTCATGGTAAATGTATGGAGAGACCTTTGGAGAACATATATTAAGGCCACCAAACCCAGCCTCTGTGTGTGTGTGTGTGTGAGAGAGAGAGAGAGAGAGGGAGAGAGAGAGAGAGACAGAGACAGAGAGACAGAGATACAGAGAGGGAGAGAGAGACAGAGATAGGTGGGAATGCTATGAGTTTTAGGAAAAGCTTCTGGGAGAGGTTATCTGAGCAGAGTCTTAAATACCGAGAAGAAATTGGCCAGACAAAAACAGAGGAAAGAAAAGAAAAGAAATAGAGCTAGCATTACCGAAGCAAAATAAACTCTGCAATTGTCCTTATCTAACTTCGAAAAGTCTAGTTCTTCTCAACTAAATAACAGGCTTCCATTGCTATGTTCATGAACAAATATCTTACTTACAAAAGTCTCTACCTATTTATATTTATATCACCCCGGAGGTAGCTCCAGTCATTCATCCATTATTTACTCGGGGAACTCAAAGCAGTTTGGTGTTGCCGAGGAACAAAGAGGGAAGTAAAATGTGGTGGGAATTCAGTCTGGAGATGGGGTGACGGTGGAGGGTGCTGAACACTGAGTACCTCTATGCTAGATTGAGGGAAAAAGAAAAGTGATTTAGGGTTTTAAGCAGCTGGGGTTATCCAACTACCTTTAGTTTTTAACTTGATCATTCTGACGTTTCTGTGCAGGGTGGCCTTAGAGAAGACTTGGAAAGGAGAATGACTGTTACAGAGGATCGGTTGAGAGCTATGAAGCTTAAATTAGGAAGTAGCAGAGTGGATGGAGAAGAGATAATGTGCTTGAGAAATATTTAAGCGATATAGTCATAAGTTCTAAGTGTTGGAATGTGATGAAATAAGAGGGAGAAAATCATGGGACACTAAGATTTCTGGTGTGGGTGACTAAGAGGATGCCACCAACACATATTTACTATGAAGGAGGAGATTACAGAGAAAGATGCACTTTCAGGCTTGGACGTGCTAAATTGGAGGTATTTCTAAGACATACGAGTGGAGATGTTGAAGGATGTAGCATGATAGCCAGAAGCTCAGCAGAAGGGTCAGGGTTGGAAGTCTGCATCTGGCAATCATCAGCCTCAGGGTAGTAGTTAACAGTCAAGATGGTGAGAGAAGCTGGGAGAGAATGAACAGAATGAAACAAACAATTGGGCAGGGACAGATTATAAGAAAGGCTAAATTCCAAGAGGGTGAGGAATCAACCTGTAGGTGAGCACGTGAATTCCAGAATCGGCATTGATACTACTTTTTGTGACTCTTTAAAATCATGGATGACCTAACTTTAGGCTGGAATCTTAGTTACTCTCGATCTGAGCTCACTGTATGCCTCCGGGGCCACACAAGCAGCCTCAGTCAGTGAGGCTGCTTGGTTTTAAGACAATAAATAGCCAGCTATTAAGAACCTCTGTGCTAATTTAAAGCAATAGGGCATGGTGGGGATTGAGGCAAACTGAAGAGCATGTGCCAATCTAAAGAGGGCAACCAAAACTTACCTCAGCTGTCGCCATTACAGAAGACAGCTGGAGGTTGCCAGATCTTCCAGTTTTTCAAGAGAATTAAAAAATCTAGACTTCTGCGTAAAATATTCCGCTTTTTCAATCTTGGCAGCTATTAAAACTTAAAATTCCATGCAGAGGCCAAGGGGAAAATAAAAATGTCTGTCGTCTACCACTTTGCAATAGGCAACTTGGGTTGGAGTGACTGAGAATAATGTTGAGGGTCAGGAAGTCATGAAGCCCCATTCAGAAGGACTGCATTCCATCAATAAGTACTTATTTCATGCCTAATATGTTCCAGGGTCAATGGATTTAGCAGTAAATAAGGGAGTCAAAAAATCCTGAAAAGTGAGTTTCATATGAGGAGATTTTTTTCCACTGTGGTTATTCTCTTTGTGATATTGACATGTGGTTGAAGCAAACCTTGGTGTTTGTGATGGAAGGAGCAGACCAGTACTTGGCTGCTGGTGTCAGATGGGTTCATATTTAGCTCTGCTACTTATTGGATGCCACGTGTTTAGCTTTGCAACTACTGGAAACAGACCCTGGAAAGGTTCTTGAATTCCCTGTGCTTCTGTTTTCTTGCCTGTAAATGTGCATAATGATAATACCAACTTACAGAGTCATTGTGAGAATAAAGTGAGATGTTGTCTATAAAGTGGAAAGGTCATGTTCTGGCTCAAATTAATGATGCAAAAGGTTAGCTATAATAATGGCTATGATGTCCTACTTGGCACCCTGCCTATGTGCCTAAAACAAGTGATTTTATGATGCTTACAGGATGTTACTGTGACTTTTGCTCATGGAAGTGTGAGGAGCTGTTTGAGGGACGACTCGACAATTTTGAAATGTGTACTTTAAAAAAATTGATTCCTGGGGTACAGTGCAATGCCCGGAGGTGATCCTAAGCAGGTGCAACATCACATTAATTGCCAATCGATTGCATATGCTAACATAAATAAGATCCTTTGTGCTGAGCTCCTGGGAGGGCACAGATGCCTATTTCGATCCTATAGGGATTGGGGGTTGCTCTTGACAATGGAGGTGCTCCCAGAATGGTTTGCTCCTATTACCATAAACTGACGCCTTTTGTCTTTCAAGTGAACCAATTCATAGAAAATCTGATCCTGACCCTCTGTCGTGCCGGTGGTCCAGCCGACCTCATGAGACAGGACCTGCGAATTGGATTGGGTCCAATAAGAATTATACATATCGAAGAGTCTGTCTTGCAATATAAAGCATTTATTACTTCAGTGAACATTAATTAAGCATTTTCTATGTGCCACACGCTGAGCCAGGTGTTGGGTAAGAGAACAAATTGGACAAATTCCCAAACTTCAGGGAGTTTATAGTCTAATGAAGAAGTCAGGCTATTTAGTAAGAAATAGCATAAATTCAGCCTCCTAGTATAAGACATAGAAGGAGAGTTTAACTTAATCTGAGGGATAAGCAATGGCTTCCCAAAGGAAGTGATGTGAAAACTGACATTTAAAATTAAATAACAGAGTAAGCCAGACAAAGAAAGATGATGAAAGCTCCAAGATGAGCAGGAGCAAGTGTTAATTATATTACAAAGTCAAATAAAGCATCTTTTGATGCAGCTGGTCACTATTTCTTAACTATGTGTCAAGATTTGGTTTTAGGATAATTTATATGGCATGTGTTGTTGTTGATTTAATGGATAATATTCTCAAAGGACACACTGACTTGGAGCATTGTCTTGGACTTAATGGCATTTTTAAATGAGTGTATTACATGTCAGTTTCACAGATCTCAAAGACATTTGTATGTGCATCGATGTTACAGAGATAGATAATCCATCTCCCATTTGTCCCTCTCTCCTATTGCCCCCTCTCATTTAGATCTGGTTGCTTCTTACATAACTAATGCAATATCGTCTTCAGTGATTGCCTTACCTCAAGTTTTTTTCCCACTTTAATTCCTTTTACGCTTTGCTGCAAAGTTAAACTTCCTGAGATGCAACTCTGATTCTAGCATTCCTTTGCTTGCAGTTTCTCATGGAATCCCCACAGCCTGAGATGCCAGTAATAAACCATTCAGCCTGGCATTCAAAGCCTTTCGAATGATTCCAGCCTACCTTCTCAGCTGCTCATGCACTACTCAGCTCCCTGAGAGTCAACACAAACTGCTTGTTCTGCTTTCCTGCTTCATTAGCTTTTGCCCATAACATTCTTCAGTTTCAAATATACATCCCCAGCCTGTACGTGTTGCAATATCCACTTCATGGACCAGCTCAAATGCTCCATTGATTGTGAAGTCCTCCCTCAACCGCCTCATTCTCACGATTCTATGTTCTCCTTCCTTTAAATCCCCAGTAGTACACCCACATACACAGCACTATGTGTATATCTCTCACATTGCACTTGTAAAATTATGCCTTAGTAGCATAATGTGTATATATACTCTGATGCTGTTGAGGTAAAGACTATGTATTCCGCAACTTTGCATCCTTTATGTTTTTTAGCATAGGATTCTTCACGGTAAAGATGATTAATATTTATTGAAATTTGTAATTCTACTAGCTAGTAAACTTTTTCCACTGCTAATTTTATTCATGAGTTGAAAAAAGACTTGATTCTATGTACTTGTATTTAGTATGGTCTCAATTCATGGAACTATTATGTTTTTTTAATCTTGTATATGTACAGCACTAGCGTTTATTAATGATTCCATGTTCATTATTTTATTTTATGCCCCAAGGCTCAGGGCACATTAATACATGTATCAATATAGCATCTTTCTTGGTGCAGGCACAGAAGAGTGAAAAGGCTCTCTGGAGCTCACTGAGTCAGCAAGGAACAGAGGTGGGATTGAAACCAAGTTCTTTCTGTTCTGGGCCCTGCCATTTACCACCTGCAAGTGCTTCCCTCGTGTCTCTTTTTTCCTTCTGAAGACCTAGTTAAATGTAAATACTGTTACTGAAATCAGCATTTTCTCACTATACACAGATGTCAGTTAAGATCGAACATGGCTCCTGTAGCAACTTAAGAGGAAGAATTGCAATTTAGCCTGTGCAGGTAGTCAAGCACCAGTCTAAAATCCAGATGATTAGCCCAAGTCACTCAACGTCTATTCTTGTAGCCTAAATTTGTTAAATAACTACCATTACCTAGTTTTCAATGTGTGTAGTTGCATACAGACCTGTTGCCTGTTGACCAGATCCTAAGGAGAGAGGGAGAGGTGTATGTGCAAACGGTCTGGATGTTCTCTTTAGTGGCACTATTCTTTGTTGCTATTGCATTAGTCTTTATCAGGAAGTGATCAGAAGCACTGATATTTGAAGGCCATCACTGAGGCCCACTGGTTAAATCCAAAGTTCCTTTTTTTTTTATGGACCTGCCTCTACCAAGTAGGCTGTATGGTAAGATAGAAAAATCTCTGGACTTAAATTTCAAAGAGAAATTTTCATCTTTCATCTAGCTCTGCTGTTAATTGCTTTGTGACCTTGAGCAAATTGCGTAAACTACCAGAAGTTTGGCTACGTAATCTCTAACCAAAGTTACTGTGAGAATCAGATAGAATAATATGTAAGAAATCACTTTATAAATGTAAAGCACTTCACTAAAGTGAAGTGCTATTATTAGAAGAGAGAAATAAAGCAATTTGAATTTAATTCTGTTGAGAAGTTTGAATTAAGTCTAACAGACTTACCTGCTAGTATTTCTTTTGGAAAGCATTTTACAAAGCCAAAATAGCACAAGAGCTTGCCAGATTATTCTGAAGTATTACTTACATTGATGTTTTCCAATTTTATTAATCAGATTTAATAATTAAACCACAAGGAATGAGTAGTAACCTTCACAATTTATAAAGATAATCACATATAAAAGAAAAATGTCTGAATAACAACAGAAAAAAGATACTTATAAACACCCTTCGGACTTTTTTTTTGCTCTAGGCCAGAAAGATAGCATGGCTTCCTTTTATGCACAGTCTTTTAAAATTGAGAGAGTTTGACTCAATTTATTGCTCTTTTTTGCCTTCTTGGAAAGAAAGATTTAATCTAAAAAGTGACAGCAACAGCAAATCTAAAACAAAAACCAAACCACACTAAAACAAAACAAAAAACAGCTTTTTATATTTTTAGTAGTTCTTGACTGAAAATTCCAAGGCTTTTCATTAAAATTATTGGTGTGATTCTTATTTCAGAAATCAAATAGCAAGAATTTCACTCTAACTTCCAAAGGACTTTGTGTTGTTATCACTGTGTTATTATAAGGGATGGATATAAGAGGAAGAAATTGCAAGAAGACGCTGATGAAAAATAAGAGAGGTACAGTTCCAAAATCTTCTGCATTCTACCCATCCAATTCTCCTAAGTACACTGAGTAATAAACAACAACCAACCGAAAGGAAACAAAAGACTTTCTTGAGGATTTGTGTGATGAAAAGAATGGTCAACTATCGAAGAGACAGAATGTAGATATCACTGAAGAACAAATCAATTATTAATTTAAGTAATAGGACCCTAACTAGGTCTCAGGAGATCATATTATTGATTCATTATCTACTTAAGAATGTATCATTCCCTCTAGAAGCCTCAGGGAGCTAGCTCAATTACATGATGCATCAAAAATATTTGAATGCAACAGTAGTAATAACAAAACACTACAATGAAAATAGTTAGAACTAATAGTACATGTTGAATCATGGAGTCTAGAATGGTCAGTTTTAAAAGACGTCTGATACATCAGAACATCAATGAGGTGTCCTCCAGGTTTTGCAATTCAATGTCTCCTTCTTGGTTTTTGTACTGGTTAATTGAGCTTGGACCCAATCATATGCCAGGCACTGCTCTAGGTGCTTGGAGATACTCAGTAAACACAATAGACAAAACCCTGTCCAGTCCTAACGGACCTTATAGTCTATCAGGAAAGACAGCCAACAAACACATCTAAAAAGGAAAAATATGTGATGTTTGAGGGAACTAAATGGTAATGAGAAAAGCGTCGGACAAGGGCTGGAGGGGCAAAGCATCAGAGGGAAGTATGGCCAGGAAGGTCTTGCTGAGAAGGTGACTTTTGAGAAAGTGCAGGAGCTGGCCACGGGGTGTGGGGAAGGGCCATCCAGGCAGAAAGAACAGCTGCTGGTGTGACCCTATGGAGGCTGGGAGCAGTGGGGGGACAGGGGAGTTCTGGCTAGTGCCAAGGATACCCTTCTCCAAAGTTGGAGCAGTGATTTTGTGTGGGTCTCGGAGGGCCTGAGAAGACCTGGGAAGATGTTGAAGGATTTTTGAACAGAGGAGTGAAATGATCTGCATTTCCATCTAATAGGATCGGTTTGGCTCCTGTGTTGAAAATAAACTGAGGGGACAAGGCAGAAGAGTGACGAATTAGACCAGTTTCTCCGGCTATTGTAAGACTCGGGACAAAGTTACTGGATCAGAATGATGGCAGTGGAAGGAGGGAGATAGATTTGAATCCTGATTCTATTTTTAAGTTAAAACCAACAGGATTTGCTGCTGGAAGGCATGTGGGTGTGAAAAATACTGCGGAGTTGAGGATAGCAGCAAGGCTTTTAGCTCGAGAACGACTGGAAGAACAAATCTGCCATTAAGTGAGATGGGGAGGTGTGAGAATCAACAGACTGGGGAGAAGTGTCAGGAGCTCACGTCAGGTTTGAAATGCTGTTGTTACTGACGGCTCTTAGCTGAATTCCTCTCGAGGCCTTGCCCTCTGCAGGGTGCTGCCTCCCCTGTGAGGGCAGCCTAGATCCACGCCAATGGCTGCTTGAGATGACGGGGATGGGAAGTCTCCTCTGTCTGCTGACCTTGATGAGGTACCACTGAGTGGCTCGCTGGGACTGGCTCAGGCCCCTGTGGCGACTACGTCACTGTTCAGCTCCTCCCTCAGCCCAGTCCTGCTCCCCTAAGCCTCACAGTGCCATTCCTGAGAGCACCCCCCAATATGCTTTCTGCACCCAAATCTCAGAATTTTTTCAGGGGACCCACTTTAAGACACCTTCTGTGGGTCCCCCAAATAGAAATTATGTCTTTCTTCTCAGTGTAGCTGATCCCACCCGGTTCCTGTCAGTGTCTGCTTTGCAGATAACCATAGTGATTATCTCCCAAACCAGATTATACCAGGTCCAGCACTGCGCTATACTCATTTCTATACTTTATTCCTAAAAGATATTGGACAAACAGTGGTAACGTGGTTAATAGATAGCTGTGGTGCTCCTGAGCAGTAACTAAAAATGGGAAATTAAGGATGAAAAACAATGCTTTTAAATTGAATTCTGGTATATCTGTTTTCCTTTGTGATTCGTATACATCAGCAAAATTGCAACCCGCTACAGCAATTGCTTTCTTGAAATTGTGAGTGTTTTAAGTCTGTTAGTGTGATGACCAGTTTGCAATTGGTTGGTTTTTCTCCTCCGGCCTCTACAGTTGAATCTACATTCTATCCAAAATTTGGAAACAGAAAAGTCTAGGCAACTATAAGCACTTGTTTTTGTTGACATTGTACCAGACATGGGATTTGACTGTATCCTTTGGAATGAACTGATCTTTGAACTGAATTAACCAATTTATGAAATGTCTGGCCATTTTGACAGTCTGTGAAAGATAAAAGAGAGACATTTCTCATAAACTCACTCTGGTGCAGAATGGACTGCAATACAGCATCTAGTCCATTCTCCAAAGGCCCACAAGGGAAAAACCCACGTGTCCCCCAAAAGCTGTATGAGGGAAAAAGGACACTTGAGTTGATTAAGTGCTCACCACTTTGTAGGGGTTCTTTCGTTTGAGTCTCACAGCTACCCTCGATAGCAGTGGTTCTCAACCTCAGCTGCTCGTTGAAACACCGGAGAGCTTTAAAACCTCTGATGCGTGGGTCCCATCCACAGACATTCTGGTGTAGTTGGTCTGCGGTGTGGCCTAGGCATTGGGATATTTTAAAATTGAAAACCTCCCCGGATGATTCTAAAGTGTATACCAGGTTGAGCATTACTGCTCTGTCAGGTAACAAACATTTTTGGCTAAAAACATTTGTATGGAAAGCAGCTGGCTAAAAGCAATTGATGGCAGCCAGTTGCCTGATGTGATCTGGCTGCTGTCCCCTGACATCACCCCTTCCTGTCGTCCCCTTGTTCATGATCCTCCAGCCGTGATGCGAGCCAGCCAGAGGCAAGAAGCTAGGCTTTCCATGCTGCTCAGTACATCTGTCCCAGATCACTTTCAGCATATTAATGTCTACCGACTTTCTATCACCAACATTGATCTCAGCCAGATAATTTCCAGTCAGATCCCTGAGCGCTCTGCAGTCGCTGTAATTCCAGCAAACGAGGTGGGGAAGCTGAGGTTCACCCAGGTGAAGAAATTAGCAGAGTAAGTAAGAGGTGGGAGTGCAATTCAAACCCACAACCAAAATCTCTCTGTAAAAGATTCTGAAGCTTTCTGTGTTAATCCAGAAGTTTTTCTCTAACGTAATCTAAATGAAATGAGTAACAGCCATTCTTTATATAGCCTAAGTTAGCATCCTTCATAACTTTCTGTTTGCCCTACTCTATAGCTTCATTTCTTGGGGGCTTTTCTCATTGGCTGGATTTTCCAGCCTTCTAATCACTTTCAGTGCATTCCTCTAGAGAGCTCTCAGAGATCCACACATTCATTTAACTTACAGGTTTCCAGATCAGGCCTTTAATTACAAATCTAAAAATTATGGCAGGAGTGGAAACATCATAACCTCGTAGTGCTTTGTGCTATGCTTGCTCTTAAAGACAACATCTCTTTGTTGCTACTGCATCAGCTTTATTTCCACATTGCTCTAAGCCATGAGGTTATAATTATTTTTATCAGTGTGATTGTTATTAATAATAATGATGGTTTCGACTTACTATATACCTACTCTATGCCAAATACTACACTAGAGGATTTTCAAGAGTTGTGTCATTTAAATCTCCTAACTCTATGAACTAAGCCTTACGTCCCTGGTCACAGGCTTTAACTTGCAGGGCTGTGATCAACCCTAGGTCTCTCTGACTCCACAACATATGTGTTTTCACTGCATAAGTACTCTGTTCTTAATTTTCTAAAGAGATTTGAATCGTTTGAAAATTAGAAAAGAAAAATGTTGTGGGTCAAGAATTCTTCTTTAATAGTACTCTTTGAAGGAGTCCAAATTCGTTTCCAAATATAAAAGAGGATACTAGTTTCCTGTAACAATAAATTGTTGCTATATATGCAGAACTTTTCTTCTTCATCTATGTATTCAGCACCCGGCCCATAATAGGAGCTCAATAAATGTTTGCTGAATGCAAGGCAAGGCCTAAGAAGCTATTTCTTTTCCCACATTATGTGAAGATAACTCAGTTGTTATGTATTCAGCTTCTGATGTATTCATGACTTTTTACAATTGTGGTTTTTCTGACTGATTAATGTATTCTTTTTCTACCCTCCCTCGAGGTGTAGGCCTGGCCCTCCCCTGTCCCAGTGTGGTGCCCCTGCCCTCCTTCCCTCACACAAATGTAATAGGGCAGTCAGAAATTCCGAAGGGGAAAACTTTTCCCTTATTCTTGATCTGACTAATCTGAGATAAAATCATGACTTTGAAAAAGCGGTCCATATTGTTGTCTGGCATTTCTTTGTTAAGCTGTCTTTAAGATTTCAGTTCTTTCTTCTGCATGATCACAGACTATTGTTAGCCATGCAAGATATGCTCTGCCTGTTTTGACAGAACTAAGCATTCTGAACAAGAAACAAGGGGAAGAGATGAGTAAAGCTGTCCTGTGCACTGAGCCCTCCTGTCCCGGAGGCACTTAAACAGCACATTACTTTCTAGCACCTGCCTTGAGATGGCTGTAAAAAAATAAATATCGTAATTCCTTAATAATACTTAGAAGGCAGAGGAAGAGACACATAGCTGATTGGTCCCCTTCCCAGCATTCTTATTAGACTTTTGATTCAAGAGGGGTTTGGAAAATTGGATGGGTAACTCCAGACCCAATAGTGAATCTTATTGTCCTATGTTAGCATTTAAATGGGAAAAAAAGTAGATTTGTGATCGGCAGCCTTGAAGATGGTCCCCAATGATCCCCACCTCCTGGTCTTCATGTGCTTGTACAATGCCCTGTCCTTGGATGAGGGCAGGACTTAACAAATAGAATACAGCACATCTGAGATTAGGTTATAAAAAACTGTGGCTTCCATCTCGGGTGCTCTCTCTTAAACCGCTTGCCATAGAGGAAGCCAGCTGTCATATCATGTGGCAGCCCTATAGAGATGCCCAAAGGCAAGGGACTGAGGTTGACCAACAGCCACATTAGTGAACTTAGAGGAAGGTACTCCCCTCCCAGCCTCACCCCAGTTGAAACTTCAGATGAGAACACGGCCACAGCTGACAGCTTGACTATAAGCTCATGAGAGACCCCGAGACAGAGAAACTCAGCTCAGCCATACCCAGATTCCTGTACAACAGTAACTATAAGATGATAAATATTTGCTTTTAAGCCTCTGAGTTTTGGGATAATTTATTGAACAGCAATAGATAATTAATACAATATTAAACATGCAAAAGCTTTCCCTCCAGTTGTGTTCCCTGTCTCTTGTCTTTTGTGATAAAATGCTAACATATTCTTTTGTGGTATTCCCCACTTTTTAACTTATGTTATAAATATGTGTCATTTCTCCTGCTTGTCTGTAAACTTCTGGAGAACAGAAATTCACTGCTATTGATTTTTGAATTCCTTGCACATAGCAGATAAGCCTCAAACATAGCAAATGCTGAATAAATATCTGATTAGTAAATATGTGAACAAATCCTGCCTTTAAGGACCAAGATGCAGCTGGATAACTTGATGTTAGACAAGGCTTCTATTTGACTCGCTAATCATTTCTTTGATTCTTCATGCATCTTAATATATTAATAACTGACTTTCAAGCATAATGTCTGCTGAGATTTCTCTTTCTACTGTAGGAGACACAATTAAAGCTTGAGTAAATGACGTGGCTTCATCATTTCTTTATGAAGTAGGGAATTTGTAACATGCAATCATAAATCAAAGCATAATCTCTATTTCTATAATCAAAAGGACATGGTTTATGTAAAAATGAGTAATCATTTGAAAGTATTTAGGAAATGAGCTTGTCTTCATCTGCAATGCACAGAACTTTTACTAATGAGCAGAAAAGCAATATTTTCACTTAAAAATTTACTCATATTCTTGTCCCACATTAGTCTGTTATTGTCATCCTTTAATAGAATACATAACTGGCACAGCAAGGAGAGGAGGTCACTGAGACAGACTTGGTGAAGTGGAAACTGTGGGCCTGAGATATGCTGACGTTGCTTATGTACCAGAACACAACACTCTGGTTATCATGCACACTGAGAGCAACCAGATCGAGTTCTAAAAGAGTTAAACAGAACCAGGGTTTTAAAAAATTTTATATTAACGGATATTTAAAGGGTGCTCTTTCAATGCCATCAAAAAAGGAAGTAATAAAGGAAAGAAACTTTAATTAAGTGCAGATTTTCAGAGGAAAGTGAAGATATGCCACTGTCATAGGATCAATATAGCAACTGACTTTATCTTCATTTCTTATCACACAAAGAGGAAACAATCATTAAAACACTGTTGTATATGTATCATATATATATGTATATATATACAATTTTGGACTAAATGTTACTGACTAAAGGAGCTGGAAATGTTAATAAAATTATCTAGGATGAAGCTGGTTTCATTTGTCTTCTGATTTCCGCACTTTAGCATAGATCATCAATGTCAATGACTTTGTTATCTGACACAAACATGAGGCTAGTTCTACTGGTGACTTTAATTACTTTCTCATCAAAGCCACATTGAATAGTTTCAGAAATTTCTTCTTTGCCTCCTAGGACACCTTAAAGAACAAATGATTCTCCTCCCTCAGTTGTTCATCAGAAATGGCAGGAAATCGTTTGGTTTAGCCAACTTCAGTCAGGTTCTTCAAGAGCTGTGTGCATGGTGGGAATAGAAGTGTGAGGGCGGTTCCCGAGTCTTCTTACATCCTTAATACAATATGGTTGGTTCTTGCTGAGCCAAGATTCTCTAATTCAAATCAGGCTGACTAATAAGAAGGTACTAGATGACTCTTTGGTTTCAACTGTTTCAAATATCTTTTTTTTTTTTTTTTTAAAGATTTTATCTTTTCCTTTTTCTCCCCAAAGCCCCTCTGGTACATAGTTGTATATTCTTCGTTGTGGGTTCTTCTAGTTGTGGCATATGGGACGCTGCCTCAGCGTGGTTTGATGAGCAGTGCCATGTCTGCATCCAGGATTTGAAATTGCCGTTGCTGCACCCAGATCTCTTTGTATCCCTTTTTGTTTCAATTTTTTTTAATATTTTAAATTTTTTTTTAAAGATTTTATTTTTTCCTTTTTCTCCCCAAAGCCCCCTGGTACATAGTTGCATGTTCTTCGTTGTGGGTCCTTCTAGTTGTGGCATGTGGGATGCTGCCTCAGAGTGGTTTGATGAGCAGCGCCATGTCCGCGCCCAGGATTTGAACCAACGAAACACTCGGCCGCCTGCAGCGGAGCGCGCAAACTTAACCACTCGGCCACGGTGCCAGCCTCTCAAATATCTTTTTATAAATGAATTTTTTGAGGGCTTAAATGTTTAAATTTCAACTATGTCATATGACCTCTTGTAACTGAAAGAAGGGGACAGTGTGCACTGGGCAAGCCAGTTTATAGAGAGGTGAATTCTCATTTTCATGGTTGATCAATGAATACCAAAGCTTGATAGAGAGCTGGTTCAGGACTGAGTCCACAAATCACCGGGCACTTGCTTCTGTGTCTTTTCTACTTTCCCTCAGTGACTAGTCAAGAGATTGTGCTTAACTCCACGTGCATTAGCATCTAGCCTGCTGCCCCTTTCCAACTGCCAGCTACAGATTTGAGAGTTCCTCACAGTTTGGAGTCCTATGAAATCTTTCAACTGTTTTAAAGAGGTTGAAATGTGATACAGTGTTTCCCTGAGTTGTCTCCCTACCTGATTTTGGGGAGACTAACTGTGAATCTCGTAAGATAAGCCTCTTCTAGGGAAGCGGGCTTTTTGGGGAAGCCACTTCCATGTTTGTGAGCTGACAGGAGTCTTGTCACTGTCCTTCATGGATGAGTGCAGTGTGAGAGTCGTCAGGCACTTCTGGGCCTGGGGGACCTGGGCGCCCACTGTGATTGATCATTACTGCAGCTGGGCCATTTCACTACACTGGTGATGGGGAGGCAACACCTTTTATCAAATGCCATTTCCCTCTGCTTGAAGATAGTCACTGATTGTCAGGGGAAGGAAGAGACCTACTTTACAAGGTTGACCTCATTTCCACAGAGCCAAGGGTCTTGGGTCTTCATTTTCCAGCTTACTCTTCCATTTTGTTTTTTGGGCATTAGTGTTAGACAAGCAAGTGGTCAATTGACCAAGAACTAGCAGAAACATTCCAAACTCACATCATTCTTAGATCATCTGCATGTGATCCTGAGTCTTTCTTGCAAGAATTTAATTTTGAAACTCACTGAGTGCTTTTCTATTGTTCTAGGTACAAAACTGAGGAATAATAGTAATTAAAATAAAATCAAGATTCACACTTGTGGAGCATGTATTATGTACCAGGCTCTGTGCTAAGCACTTTACCTACACTGTGACATTCAGTCCTCTCTAGAATTCGATGAGGTAGGATCAGTTATGATCCTCATCTTATACATCAGCAAAGTAAAGAGACTGATTAGGTCACTTGCCCAACAATTCAGAGCTCATTAGTGGGGGACTCGGGTTTCAGATCCTGGTGGTCCTTCTCCAGGGCCTGGCCTCTTAATCACCACTCAGGACTCAAGAAACCTGCAGTCTCTTTAAGGATGGCACTAGAGAAACTTCAAGTCTTATTTGGCATGCAAATAACTAATATTAGTATGAGACAAAATTAAATAACTGGTAAATAGTAGTAAAAACAATGTAATACAGGAGCACAAGGGAGAGAAAGCTGAAAGCTGGTTCTAACTCAGGGTGCTGCTGGCTGAGGCATGAACAGAGGTTGGACCAAGACGTAAAGAACTGGAAGGGCAGGCTGGGTCTGAGGAATGGCAGTGCTGGACATGCCAGGAGCATGAGCTCCATGGAGGCCCAGGGTAGGAGAATATCCTGGAATACAGTTTAGAGCAAAGTCACGAGTGGGTCTGAATCCAAACCAAGGTGTGTGGATTTTATCCTGAAGATAATAGGTATCAACTTTAAATTTTAGAGAAGAATGCCATGAGCCACCTGGGTTTTAGGGAGGTAACTTTGATGTCAGTAGGTGGATTCAGGCCAGGGAGGCCTATCAGTGTCCAAGTGAGAGGTGGGAGATGGAGGTAGAGCAGGACAGGTGGGGATGGAGGTGAGGAGAAGTAGAGACGTAGAACCGGAAGGACTAGTGACCGCTTGTACACCCAGGGGGAGCACACAGAGCCCTGGTCACCAGCCTGGGTGGCAGAGAGACTGGAGCAGCTTCTGGCCAAGACATGGTGACCCAGGGAACGAGAGGCTGTGGGAGATGCTTTGGAGCTGAGGATTGGAACCCCAGTGACAGACTCGGCTCTGGTGCAAGTATGAGAGTCCTGGAGATCACCCATGAGAAGACACCCAGAGGAGTCCAGAGGGCAGCTTGGAGTCCAGGACAAGATCAGGGCTGGAGTCGTTAGTGCACAGATGCCTGGCACAGTGCCAACCGTGGGTGGACGGTTGAGGAAGGTAGTGGAGGAGGAGAGACGAGGATGAGGACAAGGACAGGATGACAAGCCCCTTCTCCAGGGAGCAGCAGAGGAGGACTTAGGGTAGGGGCCGTCTGACAGAAGAAATGAGAAGGAAGTGAGTCAAGAGATGGGAGGGGGAGAGGCCTTTCAGAAAGAGAGGGATATTTACCATCTCTATGTCAAAAGGCCTTACTTATTTTTTTAAAGGCAGATGGTAGAAAGGAACCAAGTAGCCATGGCAAATAGAAATAAAGCAATTCTCCGTCATCTCCAAGCTCCAGTCGGATTGTTCAACAGAATTTATCTCAAACAGACGAAGATGTGTTTCCACGTAGCTGGGAGCAGCCAATTAAAGAGATTAAAGACAGAAAAGCTACTGCAGCAAAAGTATTTAAGTTTTAGTTTTTTTCTGCAGCTGTGCTTTCTTCACTTCTCAGCAATCAGAATTTCCTAGTCTCTAATTTCTGGCTGTTGGAACTGAATGGAAGCGATTTCTTTTTCTCCTACAGGTTTTTTTTTTTTTTTTTTTAAAGAGCTCTTAGGGTTGTAGATTTCCATTATTTTCCAGTATTTATATGATGTATCGTCTAAGGGTAGGAGTGCTTTATTTAGCTTAAATTACTTTCGCATGCCTAAAGAACTCATACCTCTACCCCCAATTTATAGCTCAGCAAATAAAAGTCAAAGGTCTTCCTAAAATTAAATACTGGGGGTTAGGCAGCTTCAAAAATAATTTGAACTTTTGTTTCACATGCCATTGACCTTTCCAGACAAATCGCCTTTCAATATCTGTTCTTGTTCATCCACGATACTTACAAACTCAGAGACTTAAAACTGGTAGCTACTGGTGAAACCATCACCTTGTCCTTTTTACTGACTGAGGCTCACTCTGGTTAAATGACTTACCCAAATGCCATGGTCAGAAATTTCTGGACATCACCTGGAAAAGCCCAGAGCTCCCACAATGGAAGCTTCTTCTCGCCCTGCCCACAGGCTCAGGCCGCTCACTGGATGAAACTGGGTTTAGGATGTAAGAGATTCCACCAGTCAGGTCTCTGCACTGGCTGCCAAGTCCACGAAGTCTTTCTGACATGCAGCTTTGACCTTTTCCTTAAAGGTCAATCCCCAGCAGCCTAGTTTTGATAACTGAAGTCTGTGTTGGTCTGTGCCTCAGTTTCTACCTTGGTCTAGTATCATAGTCCTTCTTGGACACTGGAATCTGCTTGGATCCTGTCCCGCCCCTCCTGATGCAGTGGCTCTGTCTTTGAGCTCTCCCCAGTACTTGGGGCCCTGCCACCTCCCCACAAGCTGTGAGCTTGGACTGCTTGGTTCCCACTGCCAACTCTGTCAGGAGACCTCAAGGATCTCCAGGACCATTGCATCTACATCCTTCCAGAAGCGCTTCCGCCTGATGCTCAGGACTTGTGGCTCCTCTCGAGATTGTGTTTGCTCCTCCAGAGCTCACCCCACCCCACCGGGAGGGGTTATTCCTGAGTCCTGCCCCCACACTTCATCTTCCTCACCCTGCAGTTCCCTGGGCCATGTTCTGAGACATTGCACAGAATTAGCCAGTAGCAAAGCCAGGACTCAACTTCTGAGCCAGCGTTTTCTTCATGGAATCATGCTTTCTCTTTCATCTCCTGAATGACCCGGGTCAGCCACTTACTAGTCGGGTAACTTTGAGCAAATTCTTCCACATCCCTGGACATGAATTTCATTGGATGAAATATCAGGATGATAGTGTTAACTTCCAAGAGTCGCTTGGAGGATTTAATGAGATTTAAGAGTTTGTGGTATGTACTTGGCCCTGAAAAATGTTTTTTCTTAACTGAGATCCCTTGCTTTTTACCACTCATCCTTTTTCTACTAATTATCTGTTTTCTCCTTGTGCTAAATAATGGAATAGGGAGTCTACAGCAGGGCTAAGCACTATGTTTGTGGATATGCATCTGGGCAGCAATATTGATGAAGCTCTATCATGGCTTGCTACAGATCTAACTACTCATCCACGCCTTCACTGACTAAGCCACTAATCTGGGTAAGTAGTGGAAATGCTTTTGAATGTTGGTGTCTTGTCTTCAGGTTAGCCATAGAATAAATATATTATGAAGTAGGATCACTTGACCCTTTGTTCAAGATCCCACCAAAGCCTTTCATGGCCTATGTTTTGTCTTTCATGAAAGAATGGGCATGACAATACTTCCTTATGGAAATGTAAAGGCAAAAATAAAAGCAAAAATTCCATATGGGACAAAATCAAAATTTTTTCTTAACTGAATTAGTAGCAAGAAGTAGCAGCCTCTGCAGTGCTGGATGTGCTTAGGAACCTCTCAGAGTTTCTCAGGCACCTGGCACTCTACGTCTGTCATCTTACCTAGTCCTCACAAGAGCCCTGGAAGAGGGCATTTTTAAACTCATTTTGTGAAAAGGGAAACTGAATCTCAGACTCAGAAACTTCCCTGGTGACACAGGAAGTAACTAAGGGTGAAGCTGGGTTTGATGATAGTCGTTGCTGTGGGGTCCAGATGCTGGCCAGTCCTGCATGCACACAGAAGGGCTCACTTAGAAAGGAGGGCACCTGCCGTGAAGACCAGGAGGCCTATTTCCACCGCCCTCAGAACACAACATGCAAGTGGCAGCAGTGAAATTACTATTGTAAAACTACTTCAGTTTGGGTAAGTCACACTCATCTTGGACTAAGACAGTGCTTCTGAGCCCACCTCCCTGTCCAGACACCCCGGAAGTAAGCATGTCCTAAAATGAAAGGAGTTTGGGAACTGAGGAGCTTCAAGAGTGTGTACCATCAGGACATGCCGTGGAGTCCTCACCAGCTCATCACATCAGGGCCTGCTGAGCCCTTCTCAGTCAAACACCACACAAGCCATGAGTTATATGTTTTTCTATCTTAACTTGTTGCTCTATAACTGAGAGGCTCTTGGGAGCAAAAAGGTGATAACACACTGGCATCTCTCAGCTTTCCTCACCTTAAAAAAGGTGATGGGTTTTTTGAAGTTTCAGGAGGCAAACAATAAAGCCCGCTAACTCTGCTTTCCTGATGACAGTCACTGTCACAACTGTAATTTAAGCTTTTTCAGGGAGCAAATCCCAATGCGGGCAGTGGCTTTACTGTCTACTGCTATTAGAGTTCCTTGTCCTTTCTCCTGCCCCTCTCTCAGCTTGCCCATCCAGGCTGTCAGACCTAATTCTTTGCTACTCGCGTCTAATTTGACCATTACAATACTGACAGCTTGACTTCAAAAGAGAATGAGAGGGTTTCTCCTCTGCTACAGAGTGTTAGGAGAACGAGGAGCACACTGGTGTTTGAGGCAAACAGCTCTTCATTCTCACAAAGCAGAGAAACACTTTTAAAAGAAATGTCTAAATCGTTCGGTGTATTAAGGCATCAAATTCTTGCACAAATTGTAACTGACATTTTTTTCGTTGTGGAGAGACAGAGATTTTGCAAAGATGTCAAATTGCATAAAGCCACAGCACAACACAGCATCAAAGATGTAATCTGTGCTTGTCGTTTTGTGAGGCAAGAAGGCAAGTAGGCATTAATATACCCCTTGAGTGAAGTGGATCCAAACACAGTTTATGCCTCTGCCATGATGTGCAGGTGAATGCCTTGCAAGAGTTATTCTTGTTTCCTCTACCCCTACATATCTACTTCTTTTTCTCATCTACAAAGCAGCCAGCAAGATGGGCAGGAATCAAGAGCTGTATATATTAAAAGCTTTGAGCAAAGCCTTACTATTGAGAAATGAGATGTGCTTGCACTGAGCAGTCCAGGCCTGCGAAATGTGGAGCTTGTTATGTATTGATCACGAAAATTAAAATAACAACAATGGGATTAGGAAGATAAATGGACACAAGGGCATTTCTGCAGTTGCCGTGGAAATGGATGTTTACTTGATCTTTCTTCAGACTGGAAGCCCTTAGAGAATGACCTGCCCCTGCCTCCAAATATACAAGATACAAGGCAACAAGCTTTGCTACTCATCACAGTTGCTAAATATGAATGCAGGTTAATTTTTATGGTCCCTAATCATGGAATGAAGGTATTATGTTCTAAATATCTATTTATCTCTCTCTTTATCATCTATCTATTTAGCTACCATCTAGTTTTACACACCACACATATGTCATTTATCCTTCCTAATGTTAATAGATACCAATAGAAAAAGAGTGTTAGTATTTTGAAATAATATAAGGATACTATAAAGCAGTTTAAGGTAATCAAATATATATATATATGTGTATGTATCTATTGATTGGTTGATCAGTAGATACATACACACACACGTATATATACTCTTGTGCACTCTTTCAGAAACTACTCCTGCAACTGCTCTCTGCTCTTCTCTTTCTCCAAGGCTGTAGCAGGTGGGTGGAGAGCATAAAGGGGTCCCAGAAGAGTGGGTAATAAAGGGCGTTGACGACGTCAAGCTGAAAGGGGTGCAGGCAGGTGTGCTCTGGGCATTCTATGAACTTCTGAGATGTGATACTTGCCAGGTCTCAGCATGACACCACAAAGCTTTTCACTGTGGAAAAACCAGAGTTCTTAACTACATGAAGGTGCTTACTAATTTTTTTTTTTAAACTTTTGCATTTAGACTTGCTTTCAATTTTTTTTCCAAATAGTTACATTCTATTTCTTTCTTTATTTTTTGCAGTGAAAGATTCACCCTGAGCTAACATCTGTTGCCAACCTTTCTCTCTCTTTCTCTTTTTTTTCTCCTCAAAGCCCCAGTACGTAGTTGTATATTCTAGTTGTAACTCCTTCTAGTTCTTCTATGTGAGCCGCTGCCACAGCATGGCTACTGACTGGTGTGGTTCTGTGCCTGGGAACCGAACCCAAGCTGCTGAAGTGTAGTGCACTGAACTTCAACCACTAGGCCAACAGGGTTGGCTCTAAATTTCCTGAATGAATGAGTGAGAGTGACAGGGTAAGCAAAAGAGACAGAAAAGAAAATTGGTGGGAAAGGCTAAGTGGAAGCTATAACCAAGTCTGTTTTGAGCCCTTAGAAGATTGATAACATTAAACTACTTTAAAAAGCAAATTGCTTTCCATGATTCTGCCTATCGTGGGCACTCAGTGCAGACTTGCCAGGTTAATACATGGTGAGGAGACAAATGGAAATGCAACCTAATTAAACACAATGAATTCCTTAATTGCTGCCCATAAAATAATGGCTGACTGCCAAAAGACTAATGCTTGTCTGCAATAGAATGACATTTTTCTAAAGGTAAGTCTACTTATTTTTTATTTGTCCTTCACTGGCAGTTGTTCATAGTTTGAATAAGTTCTAATTTACTTATCTTACTTAAATTACAAATTGTTCCCACATAGGTAGCCTGGCTATAGAGTCAGGAAATGTTAAAAAGATAGAAAAACTATTTAAAAGCCCAAGTAATCGGTAAGAGATCATTTTAGACCTATCGGCAAAATTTGCAAAGTTAATGGAAACTGTAGTTCAAAAAAGATGTACATAGAAATCTTTAATGCTCAAGCTGAGATGAAATATTATTTAAAAAAATAAACAAAATTTAAGTTAATTACTGATAAAGTTGAATATAAGTACATAATATCCTGTTACAGAAATGATGTTAGATATACTCTGTAGGGACACCATATGGCATCAAGTGGAGCTAACCGGGACCTCCATATCTGAGAAGCTCTCCCTGCCAACATGGTGTTTTAGGACGGGAGCCAAGCCCTGGTCTGCCCTTGACCTCTTGGATTCTGCTCTGTGATGCTCCTGACCTTGAGCTGAGCTGGCAGGGTCTGTTTTCCTGACTGTGGTTGGTGGAGCTGGCCCCCCTTCCTGTCTCCTGCATTTCCCCACCGGGTCCTTGTCTCCATTTGTCTGGCTCCAGCTTGTTAACCTGACCCTGGATCCTGTCTGCTTCCCTTCCTTGAAGCTTCATTTTGATAGTCACTATCCCGAAAGCTACCCTGACTCCACTTGAGCCCACTGAAGAGAAAAGCAGGCAGTGCCCACTGTCTTGCTCCACAACATATGAAGGTCTTTATTTTCACAATGAAAATTAAAAGCAGCACTTTGTAGTAAATTCTTCTGATTATTTTGAACATAAGCTGTAGAAATTGATACCCAGAAGAAGGGGTGTATGGCTAGGTCAGTCTGGTGGGGGTGGACCTGTGCATGGGCTCCCAGGATGTGGCACCCCACTTTCTAAGACGCACAGCCTTGTGGGCATCATAAGAGTGACAAGGTTCTTCATTTGGGCCTACAGTGGTAAATGAGAAACCACCCTATCCTTAGAAGAAGCCTCAACCCAGAGATCCTAAAGCAATGTTTAGAAATGTCTGAGAAGAACTATGCACGCAGTGGTTCATGGTCTGAGAGACTGGCCTGTGTTGGTGAAGGGGGTTCTGGAGCAAATGCAGCCAGGGACCTGCACAGGGCAGACCCAACTCCACTCCCCATGCAGGGTGTCTAACATCATGCAGCTGTTCTCAAAGTGTGGTCCCTGACACTCCTGCAGGGGGTGTTCGAGGTAAAAACTGTTTTCAAAATAATACAAAGACATTTTTCACTCTCGTGAGTTATCCAGTGGAGTTTTCTAGAGGTTAGGTGATGACACTGCAACACATTGAATACAGAAGAAGATACAAGAAGCTTCTATTAGCCAGACATAAAAGAGATTTGAAAAAATGTAAAACAATGTCATTCTCATTAATTGTTTTGTTCTGAAAAATAATTTTGGATAAGATAGGCATTTAAAACATTTTTTTGTTAACATGTAATGTTTATTATTTTATTTTTGTTAACATGTAATGTTAATTTTATTAATTTTAAATGAATAAATGCATATTTAAAATTTTTCTCAGTTTTAATTTCTAAGATGGTAAATATTGATATACATAAGCAACACAAACAAAGCCTTTTAGGGTCCTCAATAATCTTTGAGAGTGTAAAGAGGTCCTGATCATAAAAAGCTTGTGATCTGCTGCCCTAGTGGGACATATATGGGCTTTGGAGTCAGATAGACCCAGGCTTGAATCCTGACTCGTCTCCAAGTTCCACGACTCTGGTAAGTTCCCTACCTTCTCTGCGCTTCAGTTTACTCATCTTTGGAAGGAGGATAATGCCGAGCCCCAGGGAGACCCTGCAGATTAGTTGAGACCTTGAATGGAAAGCAACGGTGCTAGCAGGCACTCTGGGAGGGGACAACATGGATGAGGTTGCAGTCATAGCTGTGCCAGCCACCCCTCAGGTCCCTTAGCCAGTGGTTGGGGAGGTGACTCACGGCGTCTGCCGCTTCCTCCTCAGCCCGGAGCGAGGAGGAGGCTGCTCTTGGTGAACTTGAAGGACCTGATTTGCTCCTGTGGGCTTGTTCTCCTTTCCTCTTTATCTTGTCCTATCCTGAAATGCATGATAATTAAAATGCCTCCTGCTTACCCTGTGCTTTGGGATACCAGATGGTAGGAGATGGACCATTTCACTCACAAAGGGAGCTGCCCTTAGGATGGCCACAATAAATGCCAGCATAGCCAGTATGTTCTCTCTGGTTACAGGTGGAGCAAGTGGAGCGCAAAGCGTCTGACCAGTAGCTACAATAAGTGGGGACACAGCACATAAATGATGCTTCTTGTGTATCTCTGTTTGGCTGCTCCATGCAGATTCTGTGCTTTCCCTGAGGCAGGTACCAGGAACTGACCTATTTTCCGTACGCAAAGGCAAGGGCATTTGTGAACCTGCCAGTTGGGAGCTAGGTATGTGAGGCTGGGTTGATGCACAGCCTACTTGTTTCTCCTACTGTCTGCCTTTAAGACTATGATCTCAAGGTCTTTCTCTGGGTGGGTCGACCTGATACTCAGGCCTTCACTAGTCATCTTGGAGAGTTTCACAAACCCTCACAAAACAGCACAGCACATGGACAGGCAAGCTTGTGAATGCAACGTTGAACGGGAAATGCAAAGCATGATTACTCCAGATTCTGAAAGCAATATGTAAATATGTCTGTCTATGTCATTCAGGAAACCAGTGCTCACAGGGCTTGTAGAACTCCAGAACTTTCAATTCACTGTTGGAATGGCAACCTCTCGGGATCGGGATCAGATCTGTGGATTTGGAAGTGTGGGGAGAATCTGACTTGGCTGTGGACTCTCATGCTGTCTAACTGCCATCCCTCTGTCTCAGCCTTGCTCTCACCCACTCAGTATCACCCAGTGGGGTTTCCTTCTTTCGCCTTGTCCCTTGACCTCAAAGAGAAAATGATCCCACAAGGACTGTGTGTGCCTTGTGGTTCCTGGATCATTAAGGTGACATTTCTCCAGGTGTGGTCTAGTGATCACCCGCTTCTTAGGATCCGCCCCAGACAGCCTGCATCAGAATGATCAGGGTGGGGAGACTGATGGGGGCGCTGTATTTATAAGGCCCCAAGATGGTTCTTACATAACCCCAATTTAAGAATCATAGCATAACGATGTTGTATATTTTCATAGAGGAAGTTTCAAAAGCATACTTGCCTGAGCCAATGGGTGGGGTTTTATTTGACTGTTTTCTCAGAACTGTCCAGAAGAGCATGTAGCTGATAACAGGGACGGGGAAGGAATGAATGGTTTGGGAGCACAATAAGTTGTGGCTCACTTATGAGCAGGACACCAGAAACTGGAGCCGGGGAGGTGTGGGGAATCTAGGTCTGAACTAGATTTTGGGGGGCATTTCTTAGAGAGAGACAACATTTAGCCAGCTCACTTCTATGGGATGGGAAGTAAGATGGCAGTTGGGTGAATCTAAAGAGTGGGAGGGAAATTTGAGGCAGCCTGTCACAGGCTAGAGAATTGAGGTCTAGGAAAGCTCTTTGCTGCTCCTCTTAGTTTCCTCAGGATCTGAAACCTATAACTTGGAAAGAGACTTATCTGTTGGCTGTATTTTCTGAAATGATTTTCTCTTCATTTTCCTTCGGTGTTTACAGGTGTTTGAGACTTTAGCCTGTCTGAACTGTGCCAAGGACAAATGTGAAGTCTTGTTTGTCCTTGTTTGTGAGTTTTTATGCGAGAGCAGCAGATCCTTAGCATGTTGGCAACAGTGGGGAAAACTCAACAGGGTAGGAACAAACTGGAGACAGGGAAGCCTCTGACGCCCCCTCCCAGAGCCCTGGGCGTGCTTGGCTGCTCCTGTGTTGGCAATTTTGTGGTCTATATCCTATGGCTTTGCTGAGGCTCTGTAGGGCTCTCCCTCCCTCTCCTATTCTTGCGTTCACGTTGCTTACCCAGCCCTCTGTCCAGGAAGAAGGCACAATCCTTCTGTCTGATCTGTGGATGTCAACCAGCCTTGCTCCACAGTCCCTGATGGCTTGCCTGGCAAGAGCACCCATGTCAGAGGACCATGCCAGCAGTTTCCTTCTCAAGGACAGTTGAGATAACATATTTGGATTCCTGTCTGTGCCATTATTTGGAGATCTCAAGGTCTCTAGTGCATTTCTAAACATTTTATGGGTAAGGAGGGGAATAGGAATATACATTTTAAATGACAGAAGCAGCAAGAGATATTTAACAAAATCAGGCAAAAATCAAGATTGCAGGGACTATTCTGCTCACATAGTGAACACGTAACTTATGAGCTGTCATTGGGAAGAAGTTAACTCACAAACCTATTGTTTAGCTACTGGCTTGTTCCAGAAAAAGTGGCTATAAATGCCACTTGTACTTTGCACTGAATTATGTCTTCTCTCCTTTGGTGCTTTCTGCTTCTTTCCATGTCAGACATCCATCTTCTGTACGTGTGGACAATACTGGGTGTAGAAAATGCTAGGCTTGGAGAGTTTGAAGTGGCTATGCCATGCAGTCCTGTCAGGACACTGACGTCAGGGGCAGAAGACAGACTCCAATCCCACTCTGAATAAATCTCTTTCCTTGAGGTGAACCAAGACAACAACTCAATAACTTATTAAATCTAGAAACTTTTTCTTGGTGGTAGACAGAGGGATGGAAATTACAGTGTTTTCGTGTATTAAAATGTTGCCATGATGCAGAATAAAATTTTAAATTTGAAATACTATGAAACTCAACAGGCATGTGACCTTTTGTAGAAAACCTTCAAATACACCAAAACATTATTTTTTATAAGATCTTACTATTTGAAGGCAACACGAACCTTAAAGGCCCTCTTGTGAAGGGGTCCCCCTGGCTGCCCTTGCAATGAATTTGCCACCACATTCTATTTGGCTTTAAAATTCTCAATATAAATGTCTTTGGATTGCCATCAAGCCCTAATTCCCTACAAGCCTGTCTTTTGACTCATTTCGAACTCCTTCTTGCCTCCTCCTGATGGTTATGAATCTGACGCTGGATTTTTTTCAGGGTCTTCCTTTTAAAGATGAAGGCCCAGAGAAGTGCAGTGATTTGCCTGAGGCCACAGAGCCGATGAATGCTCAAGCAGAGTAACACGCATCCCTACCACTTCTCCTACGTGTTCTTTTATTGCACTATACTGCCTTGCCTTCATTTTTTTTTAATCCAACTAACAAGGAACAAATCTATTCTGATGAATCTTTAAATAGCATGCTATTTTGGGTTGATATGCAAATTTGTGAAGACATAAAATGATATCTGCAGAACGACAGTGCTGGACCAGATCTAAAGAATATCTAAACAAGGACCTTCCGCCACTGCTGAGCTTTCATTTGCTCCCTAATTTGGCTGGAAGGGGCAGGGGAGGGGATGGTTGTCCATGCAAGTCTTTATCACCTCCCTTTCTGCAGCCACTCTGGTGTTGGGTGGCTGGCTGCATCTGTGAGCAGATGTGGAGTTGGCATCACTCCTGGAGAACCCTTTCAGCTGGGGGCAGTCCGTTTTGGAAAGAGGAAGATTTCAAAGAGAAAGAAAAAGTTCTACCCCTTTCATCCTTTCAAAGAGCATGTACACCTGGTGGGATGTCAGGAGTCTTTTCTACATATAGAGACTAATTTTCTATCTGTTATCATGTTACTTGAAAAAGACCATGCAGGTTTTCACAAAAATTGGGGGATAGTTCGAGTTGGCCTGATTTCAAATAACGCTGCAGTGCATACATGGGGGCTCCCCAAAGAAGAAATCACCCCCGTAGTGGTTAGATCAGAGCCCTTCAGGGTGGTTCATGCCCTCAGGGGACTCACTCCCTTGGGGGGCTCATATCCTTAGGCTGGTGCCCTGGGATGAGTAGCAGCAGGGCTCCTGCTGAGTGGCCCACTAATCCTACACAGAATCAGCGACATCAGTCAGCTAACTATGTCAGGACATCTAGGGCTGGGCCAAGGCATCAGGATTTTTCAAGATGTACAGGGGGGTCTGGAGACCACTGATCAGTCAGTGGTTAGTTAAAAACTAGCCAACTGTAATAATGGGATTTAGATTGCACACCTGGGCCTGGGTGTGGTGTGTGTGTGTGTGTGTATGCATGTGTGTGCATCTATGTGTGCATGTGTGTATGCATGTGCATGTGTGTATGCGTGTGCATGCATGAGTGTGTGATAGGGTGGAATAGCAGGAAGGTGTTCCTAGGAGATAAAAAGAAAGTGGTGATTCATGAATGGCACAGCTCTGACAATGGCAAACGTCACACCCACTAACTGTACAGCATTGATCATGGTTGCCCCTGCCGATGCCTCTCAGCTACCTCTTACTTTCAGGTCACAAGTTTCCAAACCCTAGCTAACCACCACAGACATGCTTGTTTCAGCTGCAGTGTATGACTCAGAGATAGGAGTTGACAGCCTTTTGAATACAGTCTGAGAGGGGCTTTCCTTGCATTGTTTCCCGAAAACCTTTCCATTGAGATTACACAATAGGAGCAAGAATTACTGTGGCAAGAAAAAGCTTAAACAACACTAGCATTATTTACAGACATGCAGTGTCTGGTGAAGAATTTAAGTGACTGTCCACACAATTCACCTTCTGAAAAATTTTCAATTGAAATACAGAGAATAATTGAGCCAAAAAGTTAATTTTGTTCTGCATTATCTAGAATATTGCCTTGTTTCTCACTTTGTATGTGCAGAGAATTAGGTGAGCCAATCATAGAGAAATGATGGGGAAATATCAGTCCTTAAACGAAAAGGCAGAATTTGAAAATTGACCTCTACATTCCCTTCATCTTATACTGTTTTATGGATGGCAATACAGAACTACTCCCTGAAAATGAAAGGGTGACAGTGATTATTGTCAGATGTCGGGAAATAAATTCAAAGAGATTTCTCAATAGATTTTGTGCATTACTGATAAATGACGCGAATATAACTCAGCCCACTACAACAACTGGAAAATCCAAAGTAAATACATATAAATTCTTTAGAGCACGATTTTAGTTATTGAAGTACGGTTAAGCCTCAGTAATTTATTCAAAAAACTCATGGCTGGAATGGGGATGTAAACAGAGATATGTGCATTCAGGATATATTCTTTTTCAAAGAAATCACAACAGAGCACTTTCAGTTCTGCTTTACTCTCCCATCCTAAAGTCAATATCCAAGAGTGAGGAATGAAGAAATACAAGGGGGAGATGCTGGCCTTAGGAACAGCTGTGAAATAGGTGGAAATGTCTTCAGGCCCTTCTTCTGTACTGTTCTTGTTCCCTCTCACATCTCTGGGGCTCTGGTGGCATCACATTCTTTCAGTCAGCAATGCTCTCAGACTGACCCCCAATTGCCCAGAATTTTCCACGACATTGATTTTATCCCTGGCAATCGACCTTCCTCTTGCCCTTTATCCCAACAAAACTTTGGCAGGGTATCTGCCCAGTTTAAGTGATAAACCAGTGAAAACAAGGCAGAGATTTGCTGCTGCAGATTTTCTCCTGCCAAACAGCACATGCATTTCAAGAGAGGCCTCGAGTCCTTAAGAATTGAGTAACATAAAAACTGTCAGCACTATTTCAGGGTCAGTGGGAAAATAGTTTGTGAAGGGCAGTTTTCCCACTGCCGCTTAAATCATACCTCCTGGATGGCTACACTGCTACAAGCTTTCTATCTCGACCTAAGGCAGGCAGGATGGACCCAACTATTTAAAAACCCTCCCAACTGGGTCTTTGTCCTCATCTCTTGCTTCTTAATGCATTCATCCTGCTCACTGTGCTGAGTGACCTCCTTTGAGCACTGAGGGCCAGGTCACTGTCCCCTCAAAAATCTTCCCTTGTTTCGCATTACCTACCAAATGAGTTCTGTTTTCTAGATGTCCTGCAGGCTGGGCCCATCCTGCCTTCTTGGTCTCTCATTTGATTACACCCTGGCTCAAATCCTGTGTTCTCATGGTATCACACTACTTTTGATTTCTCAGCATCTGCACTTTTCTGTTTCATGGTCACGACCTTCCCCAGCCTGGACTATCTCTCCCTTCGTTCTTTGCTTTCAAACTACCAAATTCGTATTTCAAGAATTAGCTCATCTGTTCCTTTCTCCATGGAAATCCAGCATGAACCTTTCTATGCTCAATGTGGGCTCCCATAGCATGTACCACACTCTTCCTTGGTGGTTCTCCACGGAAAGAGGTGCTTGTCATAATTATTTAAGGAACTTTCTCAGGTGATTCCTAACCTCCTCTTCCCTACCCTCAGGTCACTTCATAAAGCTCCTCAGGCGATGTGACACCTCCTCAAGGTGGAGAGGTTGCACACGACTGCTTTGCTAAGCACGGGAGGGCTCGTTATCTGAGCACCCATTATCCTTGTCATTATAACTATACCACTTCATGGGGAAGTAAAATACTACGAATATTGACCACTTACACTGGCAGCTCCCTCAATCATGCCTCCATAATTAACACTAGTATCTATTTTGGTGGTATCTCTTGGTCATTCTTGCTAATTTTTGGATGGCAATTGGACTGAAAGTGTTTCTAAAATGGTGAAATGATAGAGAATTTCATGAAGTTGATGAAACTGATGATGGGGAACCCTAAATCACAAGCAAGAGAAATGGCTATTGGCCAACAAAGATTAGATGGTTGAAGAGGAGAAAATTAAAAAATGATAATTAAGGATATGATAGGTGCTTCTAGAGAGAATGATTTGAAGGGAACTGATTAAGAGATGCTTGTGGGAAAGCTGATGAAACTTGTGCTTGTGTGCATGTGTTCTAATAACTCTCTGTGATCCTGATGTGAAAGCAAAACAGGAAGTGGCCGGTATTATATCATGCTATTACATAATCTGTTGGTAAGACTATGTCCGCACCTTCCGTCAACATGTAACTCTTTGTTCTATGAAAGAGTGCACGGTGTATGTATAAACTATGTCTCATTAAATACAATAAAACAAGTCCATTTTCATGTTTACTTTTATTTTCTAAGATAAAGACTCAATTTTTAGATCTCCACTTTTTCACTGAAGTTTTGGCCCTTATTTATGAGAGCTATTTTAACTTGACCTTCTCTGGTATCAATTTTCTTTAATTAGTAAGGACCCCCTATAGTTAGTTATACAGATGTTTAAATACCTTCCTAGGTGGGAAGCATCTTGCAGGCACAAACCATGTCTTCATTCTTATATCCAGAGTACATAGTCACTATTCAAAGGAGATTGAGAAGAGGAAGCTACTTAAAATTAACAGTGAATGTAAAAATTGGGTTGGGTTTCTTTTGTTTAGAAGGGCGCTGAGAGTAGGATTATTTTGGGCTGCAGAAAAGCAGCCTAGTTTTGTATTTTGGCTACTGATTTGAGAGGTTGTTTTCATCCTTTTCTTACGTCTATTTCTTGCATTTGTTCTATGTTCCCAGTTAAACTCCTTTTGGTCAGGGTATGTACCATGTTTTGAATGTTCGTGTCCCCCACAAATTCATATGTTGAAATCCTAATGTTCTATGTAATGGTATTAGAAGGTGGGACCTTTCAGGTGGGGTACTTAGGTCGTGAGGGTGGAGCCCTCATGAATGGGATTAATGCCTTGTAAACAAAGGTCCAGAGAGATCTGCAGCTCTTTCTACCATGTGAGGTACTTGCTAGGAATCAGGAAGAGGGCCCTCACCAGAGAATATGACCAGGCTGGCACTTTGATCTTAGACTTCTAGGCTTCGAAACTGTGAGAAATAAATTTCTGTTGTTTATAAGCTACCTAGTCAGTGGTATTTTGTTATAGCAGCCCAAAAGGACTAAGACTGTCTGCTTTCTTTCTTAATCCTCATTCTGCCAGAAATCCATCATTCTGTATGCAGGACAGAAGGAGCTCCAGTTGGTGACTAACTTGCTTGGGCAGAAAGAAATTTCTCAGGTAGGTTCACAGGCACAATCTCAAGATTTGAGAAAAGAAAGACAATTCTAGCTCTTATTTATTTACCTACAAAAAGGAGGCATCTATATTTGATGGTTAGTGCTTTAAGATGGTTCAATTTCCTTAAAAGGAATGTTTGCTTATTGTTACCAATCCAACATCTGCGCTTTTGGTATTCACCTGAAACTAGCAACCAGCTTATCAACTTCCAACAATGACTTCATTGCCACGTATAGTGTCATCTACAACTGGGTTGACTATTGCAGATAGCAGAGCAAGCCAAACTGCCCCAAGGTTTCTATGTATCATAAAACAAAAGATTTTCTTAATTTTTTACCAAGAAAAGTTTCAAACAAAGCAAAGTGGAAAGACTAGTATAATAAGTCTCCATATGTCCATCACAAAACTTCAACTACTACTAATACTTTGCCACATTTGCTTCATCTGTTATCCTGTCTTTCCTTCTTCCTTAAGTATATTCCACTCATTTGTCATTCCATCCCTCCTTCAAAAGAAAAAGAAGACCAGCTATGCTTTAGAGAGCCGATATTTTAGAATTTTCTGCTTGATTCCTTGTGGTGTTATTTAACCTGATTACATTGTCATTCTTCTCTGGAGAGGAAGTGGTGTTGTGTCCTTCATATTGCTTCATTTTAGGAGATATACAATGTCTTACCCTACTTTCTATGATGCTAAGACAATCTGATTTCTACATTATGACGTTTCCCATCAACATTTCATCATATGGCTTCATCCATTAATGATCCCTGCTGAACCCATTATTTCCTTTGGAGTTTCAAAATGATGATTTTTCTAATTCTATAATTCTTTCAAGATTTAATGACTAAAATTCTCTCTCTTTTTTTTTTTTTGAGGAAGATTAGCTATGAGCTAACATCCGCCACCAATCCTCCTCTTTTTGCTGAGGAAGATTGGCCCTGAGCTAACATCCGTGCCCATCTTCCTCCACTTTATGTGTGGGATGCCTGCCATAGCATGGCTTGCCAAGCGGTGCCAGGTCCACACCCGGGACCCGAACCAGTGAACCCCAGGCCTCAGAAGCAGAACGTGCAAACTTAACTGCTGCGCCACTGGGCTGGCCCCCCTGAAATTCTTTTTGAATAAAAACTTCCCCTCATCAATTGGGCCAACTTTGTTACCGTGGAATGCAGTTCTTGCAGAAAAGGCAAGATAAATGCTTAGTTCCTTATTTTTAATTGATGACTTTCAGAGTAAGAAGTTGGCATCCAAGTTATTTGCAAAGTGTTTAAGAAGATATTTCCCCCCTTTGGGCTTTTTTTCTTTTATTTGTGAATAGTATTTCAAACACATTTTTCATGTATTAATGCATTCCAATCAATTGCACTCATTGTTATTTTAATTAAAATTGTTTCATCTTTTGCAAGTGGAAGTCCCTTCATGTTGGCTTTGGTTTCCTTTCAATATGACCTCTGAGTCTTTGGTAGCTTCTTTGCTTTCTGGGACAACAAGATATTCCAGGATCATCTTGTCTATTTCCTCCCCTGGACTGGGCATTAGCATTTCCTCCAAAGAATTCCCTTGTAGTAGAAAATGATATTTAGACTTGACAGTCAGGGCTCTGTGTACTAATGGAAATTTTTCACTTCTCCTGTTCCTTTTTAGTGGACATATATACAAAATGTATGTGTGTGTGTATATATATATTTTGTGTGTGTGTGTGTGTGTGTGTGTGTGAGGAAGATTGGCCCTGAGCTAACATCTGTGCCAATCTTCCTCTTTTTGCTTGAGGAAGATTGGCCCTGAGCTAACATCCATGCTGGTCTTCCTCTATTTTGTATGTAGGTTGCTGCTACAGCAAGGCTTGCTGAGGGGTGTGTAGGTCCACTCCTGGGATCCAAACCCACAAGTGCATGAACTTAACCGCTACTCTACCAGGCCAGCCCCAACAAAACGTCTATTTTTGAAAAAAATTATAGGCGCCCACTGATGTATTAAACTTGAACTAGAAGTAATATTTTTTACTTATCTTCTTTCATTTTATGCTTATAACTCTTTTCTTTTACACTGATAGTCTTGTTTCCTAACATTAACGTAATTACTTTTTTCATCATTCTACACCATATATGGGATAGTTTCAGAATGATTGGTAGTAATGCTACAACAACAAATTTGGCTGCTGAAGTTTCAGATTTCTTTGCACCTCTACTTTTCTTCAGACTATATTCCACTAAGTTAGTGTACCGAAAACACTGCTTTAAAGACATTTGAAATAAAACTTTTCTTTGTAGTTATGTTATTAACTTGGCCTAAAGGTAGATTCGTTCATATACTTATTTTTGTCTTTTAGGTATTTTTATATTATTTTGTGTTATGTTATTTCTAAAGTCAAATCTATATAACAAGGGTATATTCAGACAAGTGTCCTTCCATTCTTTTCCCTTTGTGTTTTTGATTTGCCCTCCTAGTGTTTCCTTTTGCAAAAATAAGATTGTGTGTGTGTGTATAAAAATTTTCCTTACATAAAGGGCTACATACTAGAAATACTTTTCAAAAAATTTAGCTTTTGGGGCCGGCCCAGTGGCATAGTTGTTAAGTTTGCACACTCCGCTTCAGTGGCCCGTGGTTTGCAGGTTCGGATCCTGGGTACAGATCTAGCACCACTTGTCAAGCCACGATGTGGCGGCATCCCACATAAAATGGAGAAGACAGGCACAGATGTTAGCTCAGGCACCATCTTCCACAAGTGAAAAGAGGAAGATTGGCCACAGATGTTAGCTCAGAGCCAATCTTCCTCACACACACACACACAAATTTAGTTTTTAACAATATATCCTGGAAATTGTTCCAATTAGAACATAGATTTCTTTTTCTTTTCTGTTTAAAGCTGAATTATGCTCCATTGCGTAGCTATATCTTATTTTTTTCAATCAGTCCCTTATTGTTGGACATTTGGGCTGATTCCAATTTTTGTTATTATAAGTAATACTGTAGTGAATAAACTTGTTAAATATTGTTTCATATTTTGGAGGCACATCTTCAGGGTAGAGTCTAAGAAGTAGGGTTGCTAGTCGAGGACAAGTGCAAGGATAAACTTTGTTAGATATTGTTCAATCCTGGTCTGTACAGTTGTGTCATTGTGTACCCCATCCTCAATGCATGGAGACTTCTGTTTCTCCACAGCCTCGCCAACAGAGAATATTGTCAAACATTTGGATTTTTATCAATGTTATAGGAAGGAAATGCTATCTCAGTGTAGTGTCTCTTGTTGTAAGGGAGGCAAACCATTTTTGCATGTTTCATATGCCAACAGAGAATGCTGTCAAACTTTGATTTTTGTAGAGTAAAGCACTTAATCAATCTCACCATGTAACCTGCCAATCTGGGGACTCAAATTTATTTTTAGGTTTAAAAATTTGATAGTAGGAAAAGAAAAAGACAAGAATGACTTCCACGTTCCTTTTTTTCTATAATATATTGGTGGTGGTGGGGGGTGCTCTCTCAATAATTACACAAATCTCTCAGTGCACCTGGCAGTGCACAAGGAGTGGTCACCACCACGGTCCTGGGGAACCAACCAGCTCCAGATGGTTTAGGGCCAAAAGTTGCTGTGTGGTGTATACCAGTAGGGAGAAAACAAACAATATTTTGTGAGTCAATACATGAGAAAGTGATTCAAACACTGAGCCCAGGTGCACGGCCCTGAGCTCCAGTGAAACGGGACTCTCATCCCCATCCCCACAGTCTAAACTTACTCAAACATGCATTGTAATGGAAGGAGAAAGTTCCAAAGACTCAATGTTACAGGTGTTGACAACATCAGGATCTTCTACGCATTAAGGAAAAAAATCATTTGATGCATACTACAGTGTATGTTGATGGAACAAAACTGCAGTGCTTACTTTGTGAAGAATCTTTTTCACAATTTTCTACCATGATAGCAAATGATACAGGACAAAGACTAATTTCTTTTTGATATTAAAATGATATTTATTATTATGGTTTTGTATTACTAATCATAAACTGTAGATTGAAATTGACAAATGATACCATTAACCTAACTTCCTCAGTTTTTTGGTATGATTCCTAAAAACATCACTAGAAGCCTAAGGCCAAGAAGTTAACCAGAGGACGAAAGAGATTTTCTTTTTGTTTTTAAACATCCCTCAGCCAGAAGCACGTGCTCACAAATAAGTTGCTAAATTTATCTCTCGACCTATCGACAACCTTACTGGAAGCTGAGATAACCACAGGCCAGTTTCTATTTGTCAAAATTTGATTCTTTCCCTTATCATTTTTCCCTGAGATCAAAGGCTACTGGAGAGTCCCCTGCACAACTTGCACATCACAATTAGAACCTAGAAGCCAGCCCTTGGCAGAGACTTTGACCGTGAGCCTTGAGTTCGACAGAGGGAAAGAGTAATATTAGATGTATGGGTTCTAGCAGGCACTAGGTACCTGAGGACACAGATGTGTTTCCAAGCTACTGGAAATAGCAGTAACTAAGGAGAGAAGAGAGTGGGTTGCCAGGGACTTAAAGACAGGCTTACAACTTCGTTTTATTTCAACAGCTATTTAATAAACACTGGGACTAGAAGAGCCCAGCAAACTAGAAGCACTCAATAAATATTTGTTAAATGAGTAAGTGGTTGTGAAACCCTGGGATAGATGCTACAGGAGATAAAATCTAGCACTGAGTTTATTTTCTCACATGTGTGGTGTATTTGTGTTCCTTCTTTATTACTTGCAAGTTGATTTATTGCATTTTCCCTTGAAATTTCGTATTAAAATGTACTTCTTCCAATACATTTTCTGATGGATTCCATGAGGCAAACAGTATTCATGAGCCAGTGTGCAGTCTTCGTCTTATATTGCTCTTTATTTCAAAGCGTCAATTTTATAATAATCTCTGGTCTGCTGAACTTTATATAAATTCTGAGTAAGTTACAGATGACTTGGAGTGACACACTAACTAGCAAGAAATCGTTTTCCATCAATATGAAGACTGTATTAGTTTTCTAGGGCTGCTGTAACAAAGTACCGCAAACTGGGTGGCTTCAACAACAGACATTTATTGTCTGGCAGTTCTGGAGGCTAGAAGTTGGAGATGGAGGTGTTGGCAGGGCCATGCTCCCTGTGAAGGTGCTGGAGAAGGTGTGCCCCAGCCTCTCCCTAGCTTCTGATAGCTCCCTGGCTCACGGCAGCGTAACTCCAGTCTTCACATGGTGTTCTCACTATGTGTGTCTGTGTCCAAATTTCCCCTTTTTAAAAGTAGATCAGTCACATTGGATTAGGGCCCACCCTACTGACCTCATTGTAACTAATTGCATGTTTCATGACCCAATTTTTAAATAAGCTCATATTCTGAGATACTAGGGGTTAGGACTTCAACATATGAACTTTTGGGTGTCACAATTCAACTCATAACAGATATCTTAGTGGTGAGATCATCAACGGAAATCAATTAATCACTATTAAATGCAGGAGTGCAATCCCCGACTGATAGATCTTCATAATGGGTTAATAGAACCATTATTCTCTCATTTTCTTGTGAGGTAGATGTGGTGGAGGAAGCCTGTCAATGCAGAAAATTTAAGAGTAAAAATTTCTCTTTTTTTAATTCCTGAAGAAGTTTTTGAGAGTGTGCCAATAAGAACAACAGATACATCTTGGCTTTTAAGAAAATTATCATATCGTAGCATATCGTATTAAATTATCATATAATACACTGAATACGTGTATTAGAATTTATAAAGCAACATACTGGTTAATAGTAAGTGACACTCTTCTGATCCTACAATGAAAAGAAGGTAAATATTTAGATTGCTGTGGTTGTAAGAATTTAAAAATTAGAAGATATTGACCTCCTAAATGGCAGAGTTAGGAGCTCAGCAGAATTTCTCTCCAGTGAAACAACCCTTTAACTGCTGAAAATAAAAAAACAAACAACAATAACAACAAAAAAACCCCCAAACCTCTTAATGTCTCTGAAAATTGTCCTAAGGGACTCTGTCAAATGGAGAAGCATCTAGTCAAGAAAATCTACTAAATCTGTAAGAATAGCAAGACACTGACATTTGAGCCACGATCTGCTCAAATGCACTCCTCCCTTCCTCCAGCTCAGTGTGACAAAGCTCTCTTCTGGGTGGGTAGGGCTAAGAAGATGGGGCTCCCTTTCCTTCTGTCTCTCAGTTTAGAGCTACAGTTTCACCACAGGTGGGGCATGCTGTTGGCTTCACTCATCATCCCCAGCTTCCAGCTTTGTATTGTAGAGGATCTATTCCAGGTGGGTCTAGCCAAGAGGACAGGGCCCCTTCTGCCACTGATTCCCCACTTGTAGAGTTGCATGAAGCTCTAATCCAGACATAGCTGGCTGAGAACACTGGGCCCTGGACTCCTGTGCTGTGGCTTGCTCACAGGGCAGATGTTCCATGTTGGGAGGGGCAAATTGAGAAGAATAGCATCTACCATCCCTACCCAGAACCCTAATAATAGAGCAGGATATTGTTCTGGGAGAAGTAGGTTGCTGACCCCAGCCCAGCTCTGGTGCAGTAGCATAGAGGCTCAGCCGAGGGGGAGAGGCAGGCTTTAAGAACAAGAACTCCAGTGAGTCAGGGACTAACTTTATTTGGAACAAAGTATGTGGAAGTTCATGCCTAAGGGCATTGTCAGAAACAGTGGAGATTAAGAAGGTGATCCATGATACTTACAGCAAGGGTGAAATGGCAGATCAGCTACAAGTTGAACAGACAGAACCTAGGAAGTAGACAGCTGAGAAGAGCCCTCTTGGGATCAGAGCAGCCTCAGAGACTGGCAATGACCTGCCCCTACAAAAGGGTACAACTCTAACAGGATCAGACTGGGGGCAATTTACGCCACAAGGTATCGTCAAAAACAACAGAGCATTCAGCTAGTAATTAGTGGAGGCTAATGGCCAGGCTAGATGCTGAGAGAGGCAGACGAGGCGGAAGCTTACTGGCAAGACTAGGGAAAGAGACAAAGAGAGCCCAGCTAAAACCACAGTGAAACTGCCAAATTAAGACCAAGATTTGAAGTCTCTATGGTTTCATAAGGTATTTTATGCAGTATATAATGCTGTTAATAAGATATTTGCTACATGATATGTGTTAGGTCTGGATTTTTAGGAAGAGAGGGACTAGGATATATAACACATGTTTCTTCCTAGAAAAGAATTAAAAATTTCCCTAAAACAAAAAAGAAATAAATGTGTTAGAAGAGAGAACCCTATCAATTTAAGATGAGGGGCATTAACTCCAATGGTTTGTACTTCTCCCTCCCGTTGTGAAATACAGGGATCCAGAGGTTTTCCTATTTATCCAGTTGCATATTTGTCTTTTCTTTGTTACTATATCCCATGACATATTAAAACCAAATTGCCATAGAGGCAACATGAGTGGAATCACCTTGACTTCCATTTCATCAATAATGGGTAGGACTTCAACAGTACAGAAACTTCTTATTGAATCAGCAATTAGAAAAGTGGGAACACATATTGCAAAGATGCCAATCTGCCTGGCCATTATTGGAATGAATGTCTTTTTGGCTCAGCTATATCTAGACCACTAGATGGGATTTTTATAACAAGGCTTTAATCAGTGCTTTGTGAGGTGTGCTAATTGGCTACTGGAGACAAGCAGCCACAATGAAAGATCAGGGCCAGAACTCCCTTTGCAGGGACTGTCAGGCTTCGCTGCATCATATGTGAAGGTCACGCATGGAGGGGGCTCTCCGGGGCAGGTTCAGAGGAGGCCATGTGAGTGGTGATGCAATACACTCCGGAGCCCGGTTAGGGGACCCCGAGGATTTGAAAGTTACTACATGTGGCATCAGGGACATTTCCCTCATGTTGGTGATTATTTACTCTTCCGTAGTCCTATAAAATAAATAAGCATTTTGATGTCTCGAAATTTCATTAGGCATGGGTGTATTCTGTTTCAGACAGCAGCTGCTCTGTTTTCAGAGTCTCTTTAAATGTGCTTTGGATAAAATGGTTTAAAAAGAATTTTAAAATATTGCACATATGATGTACAATATCCAAGCAATTAATAAAGAAAAATAAAGGCAGCACACAGAATTTGAAAGCATAAAATACGTTTTGTTTCTTTCACATTCACTATCAGTTCTTTTTGGATTCTTTTTATTATGCAATAGAATGTCTCTCTTCTTGGTTCTTTCTTATGGGTTAAGCATAATGTGCATATGAGTGACGTTATGTATTTTCTAAAAGTTGAGACTAAAGATGGACCAATTTTTTAACAAATATACCAAAATATACACATCAAAGCTAGAATTATTGATTTTTCAAAGCAATTTTCTTAGAAGGCTGTTCTATCTCGTGTCTTCTGTAATGCTACTTTGCTTAACCTTCTCTGGTAATTGCTTATTTCATTCACTTACTCAGCAAGTATTTATTGAGTACTTATGTGCTAGGTACTCTGTAGAATCTACAGGTACAAAGACAAATAAAACATGATTCTTGACTTCAAGAGGCATGTAGCTTAGTGAGAAAGAGAAGAATAAGTATATGCCAATGGACGTGGGTTCCAAGTTCTACCAAGAGTCATAGACGGCTTCACAGCACGAAGGTAACATCCGAACAAACTCTTATCAAAGGGAAGAATTTTGCCACATTGAAATGGAAAGGGGTCAGGGTTGAGGTCTGGCCAATAGTAGGTGAAAATTCACACGGGCCTGCAGTACCCGAAGCCTATCCGTTAGCCTTCAAGTAGGCTGTTTCTCAAGCAGGGTGTGATGGCTGGTGAAGAAAGACTTGGCCAGACAGTAGGCAGGGCTTCTGATAGAAGTGCTTTCAGTGGGTAACCCGTATCTCTTTCTTTACAGTCAACATTTCTGGTTGACCCTAGTGCATACTGCAAATGTAGAGTATCCTTATTTATTAGACTTAATTCTATAATTTTTTTTTACATTTTCTAAAAATCACACTCTCTCTCTCAAAAAAAGATATATTATTTGTTATATTAACAGCATTCAAAAGAATGGTCACCCGTCATGATGGCAAATCTCAAAGAGGAGTCCTTGGTATAATTTTACCATGATGGTAACTCACTGAGCTTACTCATGGAATCTGTTTTGGAGGTGACAAAAATTATTTGAAATTCGTACTTTGGGTATATTTGATGAAGAATCAGACTTATTACCTTAGAAACACACTTCGTGTGGGCTGATAGATGCTTTCAGAGGCACTTGCAGTGGCTCTCTGCTGTTGGCTTTGATTGGTTTTCTTGACAGCCTATATTTACTGTCATTATGTCTAATTTCCTGTTTACTAATTTGTAGGTAAATGTCTCCAAGGTGTTTTGCTGCCTCACTGTTTTCAAAGATCTTTATCTTCCCGTCAGAATAAACTTAACTCCTTTCATCATTCTATCCAATGGTTCAGTTAAAAACAAACAAAGCAGAAAGCAGAGAGGCCTCCCCTGGAATTGCCATTTCTCATCCAATTCTTTGCCTGTTATTTTCTCCCCTGGTAAAAATGTTTCAGCAGTTCAAATGGTAAGTTACAAGGCTACCATTTCTGGAGCTTTTTATGCTGACCCTGCAGCCGTTCTTATTCTAACCATGATCTGACAAGTTAAACACAGTCAATGAAATAATATACAATAAATAACACACTTGGTATCTTACACAGTTTTCCCAATGTACACTCACCTTTCCTCCAGAAACATGGAAAACTATTTCCCCTGAATGGTTTTTTTACGTGTATATGTGAGGAAGATCGGCCCTGAGCTGGCATCTGTTGCCAATCTTCCTCTTTTTGCTTGAGAAAGATTGCTGCTGAGCTAACATCTGTGTCAGTCTTCCTCTATTTTATGTGGGATGCCGCCATAGCGTGGCTTGTTGAGCAGTGCTAGGTCTGTGTCCAAGATCTGAACCTGTGAACCTCAGGCTGCCAAAGTGGAGCGTGTGAACTTAACCACTACCCCACCAGGCTGGCCCCTTCCCTGAATGGTTTTGCTCCTGCCTTTTTTTTACCTGATGGAAGACCTGACTCCAACTCGCTCCTCCAGACTTTACCCACAACTTGCTATCGCCAACCTCACTCATCACCTCCAGGTGCGCAGAACAATTTGCTGTTCCTGACACATGCCCTTACGCCCTGTGCTTGGATGTGTCCTATTTCCTTCTCTTGAAAAATTCTCCCTTCCAATATCACACTTTCTGCAGCCACAGTCTGCACGTCCAAAGATGATGCAGTAACTCTAAAGATGATTTGTAAGGGAGACTGGTAGATTAAGGGCTCAGAATTCTCACTTGACTCTTCCTCTCCCTAATGATATATTAAAATATAAGACAGAATGTGAGACAGTTTATGGGTAAATATGGTTTGCAGTATATTGGAGCAGGTCCGTGTGCTGTCTCTGCAGCCAGATTGCCTAAATTTGAATCCAGGTTCCGTGCTTTTTTTTCCTATGACCTTAGACAAGTTATTTTTCTGCACCTCTGTTTCCTTTTAAGAGACGTTGGGATAATTAACTACCTTCCCAATCTTCTCATCACACTCTTAGGTAAAACTGGGATGATATTAGAACTTTAAAGGCTGCTGAGAGGATTAAATTAATACATTAACAATTAGAACAATTGTTCTAGTTATGAAGAAAATAGGAATCATTTCAGAAATGTTAACTACTTAATACATATCATCTTAGCAAATTCCAAATTGTAGTACCAGTTCACCTAAAAAAAAAAAATCAATCATACTAAAAAGTAAAAAGCCCAAACCAAAAATTCCTACTCTTTCAAATTCTCAGAATGCTTAAATGAAGAGTGTCTCAGTGGTTTCCTCTACACTTGATTAAGTGATTTCCTCTCTTTCTCCTCACCCCTCGTCAGGTGCTTAAGCAGTTCCTGTAGCTCTTTGCTCTGTGTACTGAGGATCAAAAAATGTGCAAAAGACTTGAGCTATGTAGAAACCCTCTTCAGGCCAGAGCTGAGATTAGGGAGATTGAAGGCTGAGTGATCGCAGTGCTTTTCCAGCTCTTCCAGTCTCTTTAGGTTTGAGCTGTTGCACATTCGTCTCCTCACTCAGTCTTGGCCCTGGTCTGTGCCTTATCCACTTATGCCTCCGACTCTCCTCACCATTCAGCCTATCCACCTGAATATTTTGGGAAAATGAGACCATGTCCCTAAAATCCTGAGTGCTACCAAAAAAGATGCTAAAAAGATAGCGAGCGTTAATAATGGAACTTCCCTCCAGAATACAAGCTGATGAAGCTTGGCATTAATTGGGAACTCACCCAACCTTCCGTACAAACACAAATCTTTACAAACTAGTCTTCCACCTTTAGGATGCTATTAGAGTCAGCGGAACCAAGACCTAATTGAAATTTCTAGAATCGAAGTTCTGACCTTCCAAATGCCCTCGCTTTCTCCTTCCTTTAATGGCTCCACTGCAGTACTCTTGGCAACATTAAGAATCACCTGATTACCTTTATTGCTATAAACTCTAAAACAAACCACCTCAGCCATATCAGCCAAAAGACATCACTCCCCAGTAACTCAACATCATATTTTATTCTGCTTCTCTAAACCTTGTAGCTGGCATTTTATTCTGTGAAATATATTCACAACTACTTTTAAAAAGTGGTTATCTGAAAATAAATGTTACCACTTTGTGTAATAGTGTCATGTCCAAAGTGATCTTGTTCCAGGTCAGTGACCACTTTTATTCATTACTGCAAATTCCTGTTGGACTAAAGTTAAGTACAAGTCATACTTTGAGTTCTTCTTCTAAAACATCAAACCTCAGCATAGAAAAATAATTATTGCCTTTCTTGGCCATTTAGCATGAGAAAAGTTGACAAAGGCGTATCCAATTATAATGTTATAAAGATTTAAAGAATAGATCTTTTCTTTAATAGTAATATTTAGAATGTGCATAACATTAAATTTTTTTGAGGAGCTTTATAGTAGAAACACAAAATAACTGGAAGACAAGACTCAGGTCTCTTTCTGACCCTGATTTGTTCTCTCCTCTTAGTCCTAGTGTTTAACCTTTTGCATCTCAGCTCCCCATTTGGAAAATGGGAATGGACGACACTCCACCTGTGGGGAGAGGAAGAGGCGTGAAAGAGGTTGAAGTGCTTTGATGAAATGCTGTCATATAAATGTTTATCACTGGGACCTTCTACTTAATTTAAAAACCTATTAAAAATCTACAAAAAAGTCATGTTTGGAAATTGGCACCTCATTATTGATTCTAAAGTATTTTGCTTTCCCTTGGCAACAAAAATAAAATATTTCTCAGGAGAAAGAGGCAAAGGAAAAAAATTTGGAACCAATTAATAACATGATAAAATATGAAAGCTGAGATCTGAAATTCATCATATTCAGAGTAATTTTAATTTCTTATTCTTGAAATGAAAATAATCACCTTTTTCCACACATATTTAATAAATCCAGGTTTTTAAATATCTGGCTTTATTGTTAACTATATGTACTATATATATTGCCAAGTCTCTTGTATGGGATGAGCCTTTAATTTCATTTTAGGTGTGAAGTGGGTTTAAAGGATAATTGTTACCTTAATGTTAGATTCACAAAAAGAGATGAACAGAGTAGTAGTAAAGCATTTCTTGGCTGAAACAAACGTGATTTTACTGATTTTGAATCTCAGTTTAGAGATGACCTCGTTTGATTCTTTCACTGAATGCGTACATCACCTCTGCAGTATTCTGTTGAGGACCCACTATATGAATAAACAATCACAGAGCAGTCACTAGAGATTCCAAAGATGCATCTGTACGATCAGTCGAGGGGGGTCCTGGAAGCACATGGTAGTGTTAGAGAGCTGGGTTCTCCTTTTGGTGACTTAGTGGGAAAGCTCAGCTTCTCTGTTTTATGTCTCACGCGGCTTTAAATGCGACATGGTGTCCCACAGGAAATCACTTACTAGTTCTCTTAATAAATTGAAAACATAAAAATTACTGGGAATAAATGAAATGAGAAAATCACGGCAGTGAAAGTTTACCTAAATTGTGTATTTTGTCATTATCTGGATGTTTGCATAAGGAGAAGAATGTCACAGAACTCAGAGTTAATTTCCTGAGGAGTTTCCTTTTCTTTCAACATTTAGAATGAATGTTTTTTCTTGATAATTTTCATTATTATAGGAATGGCATGTACTCTTTTACATGTTATCATTTTGCAAACTTTTCTTATTAATCCCACACTAAGCTCTTATTGAAGGGGGCTGGGTCAGGGAAGTGGCCAAATCGCCTTCACAGCAGCCTCTCGAGCATATTGGTCTTTCAATCTTGCTTCCTAAGATGTCACGACACATTTGCTGTCCAGCATCATCCCCCTTAATGTAAACATGTGCTTAAATTTGATTACTCCTTAAGGATGCTTGGACATATTTGAGAGAATTGGATGCTGCCAGATTCCCTCGGCTAGTCTCTCATCAGAATCAACAGAGCAGGAAGGCAGCAGGCAGTTCTTCTGAGAACAGAAGCTTTCCCACTGAAACATGACTGTGTATTTAATTACATTAGTTAGAACAGCAAGAGGAAGCACATATAATTTTTTTTGAGTTAATATTAAGTGCCAAGCCTTATTGAGCTCAGTGCCTTATATGCTGTATGACATAAGAAGTGCTCCCAGGGTCCATTATAACACTTGAGGTAGTTCCCCATTTCAGAGGGAATAGATTGAGCCTCCAAGTGGTTAAGACATTTGCCCAGTTTTCAGAGCCCAGGCAGTGGGTTCTCCTGAGGCCTCTTCCAGAGTTTTGCCCAGGAAGCCCCACGGGATTTGAGGCGGGGCATTGTTCTCAGGATGGAGGCCAAGCAGCGGGTCAGAGCCAACAAAAGTGCATTCTGATTTGATTGACATTGGAGCCTGAAACGAAACCAGAGGTGGAAGACAGCAGCCCAAATCTATCTATTCTCATTTGACATACAAATCCAAATGAGTGTGAGTGAACACCAGTGCCTGGCAAATTTGCTACAGTGCCCCAGAGCACATTTGTGATAATCACATCCCCTGTCTGTGCTCTGAGAAATTAAGTAGGAATTGGCAGCCATCACAGGACTTGACCCACAGTAGGCACTCTATTAACACTTGTGGAAAGAATAAGGAAAGAGGATGTTTCTGTCTTCTTGAGTCTGCAAACCGAAAGGAATCATTTCCTTGAAACCCAATTGGTATGGTGATTACCCCAGCCCTGAAAAACGTAGTTATTTCTTGGTAATTTTGGGGAAAATATGAAGCAACCAATAGCATTCAATGGACATGAAATAATTAGATGCCTCTCGAATTCAGTATATTGCTATTTTACATTCAGAGAAGCTCTGAATGACAAGGTGAATTGACAGGCAGAGGGAGAAGTGTGGAGTGTTGGCACGAGATGGGACCTCTGATTCCCACACTGTAGGCTCCATCACTGACTTCATATAATCTTGCCCTATAAAGAATCCCAAAAATTCTACTCAATGAATAGTAGAGTGATTTAAAGAGGCTGACCTGGGGTAAGAGAGTAACTTACTCTGCTAGTCAAATTGGGGTGGATGGTAACCATAGGATTTTTTGTTTTTGCACAAGGAAAAGATGGTATTTCCCCAACATGATCAATTCAGCAATATTGTATTCCATGTGATAAGCATAGAGTTGGATAGTTTTCAAGCTGGAAGGGAATAAAATGACCATGTAGCATGTTTATTTTACAGATGAGAAAACTGAGTCCCAGCCAATGTGATATATAATCACTTAGCTAGTTAGTAGTAGAGTCAAGACTTGAATGCACTACCCCAGGTCCATCTACTTGCCATATTCTATCCTCTCTCTCTTTACCTCTTTAAGTAAATTTTTATTGTGAGTGCATTCAGTGCCTATGTAGAGTTCCCAGAGGAACAATAAAATACCCTTCAAGTTAAGAAACTGAATATTACTGATGTCTGTGAAATCCCTTCCTCCCTCCTCCTCATCCCCATGGGCAACCATTTTCCTGATTTCAAGTTAATCATTCTCTTGTTTTCCTCCATAGCAGGCTACCTCTCTTGATTTGTAATATTTCTTTTATTATGAGAACCAAATGCACAGCTGTTCCCCGAAGCACAATGGATATTTTATAGCTCTAATATAAGATCAGAATTTTAAGGCCATAAAAATAGCCAATTAGGCTTCCAGATCAATCTTGCACTTGCACCCCATTAGTCAACGACTCTCTCTCTTTGGCTCTGAGATGACACCACAGCTTCTGACCATTAAGAACTTACTTCTTGGCATTTCCACATCCTTTGATAATGTAAATTTATAAGAATAATGAGCTCCTTTGGGGGATTCTTTGTTTCTCTAAACTAGTTGCACTATTTTGTATCCTACTTATTTTAATGTACTATTGTTTCAAAACCAAAAAACAACAACAGCAAAACCAGACCTCGTCTCTCTCCAAGCACTAACACTGCTTACGGAGACAAACAAAAACAGTTACACTTAAATGTTGTCAGTTTTAATTTCTATACCCTGATGAAGACAAAATCTGATTGGTACCATGGCAACATGTTTCCTCGAGCATCGAGCAGGTATTACTTGCACACAGTCTTGCACAAAAATTCTCTTTACAAGTGTTAGGAGAGGTGTGATCTTCTCCTAGAACTCACTAAATTAAGAAAGGCTGAAGAAAATCTAATTAGTGTTTCCAGAAGTGCCATTCTGGGGTCTGATAAGAGCAGATTACTGTTTCATATTTTTTTGCCGTATCCATGAGGTGCAGGTGCAGCATGTAGATGTCCCTATAAGCATCAAGTAAGTGAAAAATTAAGGCAACATCAAGCCAGGAAGGCAAAATAAACTCACAGAGTTCTGGTGGGTTTTTTCTTTTTTGACTTTTGATATAATAGGTTGTTGAGTTTTCCCCTTTTTCTTCCTTTCTTCTTTCCTTGAGGGAAAAAGCAGTGATGTATTCATAATTCCCCGAGTTTATTTGGTGGGACTGTCTTGGTGGTAATGTTAATACCTTGGTTATAAATGGTCTGCTTTTTGTTGTCTGTACTGACTCATCAGAGTTAAATACTCCCCATGGAAGAGGGCACTTCTTTAGTACCTGCCATATACCCGATATGATACAGGGCATTTGCCCCTCACATTGTCTCAGAAAATTCTTCCACATGCCTGCCCTATAAAGTAGGGTCTACTTCCCTACTCCTCTGATGAAGAAACAGATGCAGAGAGCTAGTGAAATGTGGCATAGGTCAAAATTAGTAAGTGGTGAAGCCAAGATTCATAACAAAGTTTTTTGATTCTGAACATTCTCTCCATTGTGCTCCTTTAGGAGGCAGCCTACATCTCTCTCTCTCTCATTCTCTGGGTAGTGGTGGAGGTGGGGGGCAAGTGCCATTGTCATTAGGCATTATGACTTTCAAACATTGTGTTATAGTTTGAGAAGTAGTCTGTACCTGTAACCTCAGATACATTTGTTTTTCTGTGTGTGTGTGTGTGAGAAAGAGAGAGAGACAGAGAGAGAGAGAGAGAGAGAGGGAGAGAGAGAGAGAGTTGGAGACAGAGAGAGACAGAGACAGAGAGTCAGAGACCAAGACAGAGGGAGACAGAGATAAGGGTGAAAGATGAGAAACTGGAAAGAAATATAATCACTTATGATGATTCATTTATTGGACTAATGCTGTTCACTGAACTCAGACTGCCTCTAAAATCAAGAAGATATGGCAGGGAAGGAAATAAAAGGGGTACAGATCAGGAAAGAAGAAATAAAACTATCTTTATTCACAGATAACATGGTTGTCTACGTAGAAAATCTGAAAGAATCAAGAAAAAACTCCTGGATCTAATAAGTGATTATAGAAAGGTTGCAGGATACAAGGTTAATATAGAAACTCAATCACTTCCTTATAAACCAGCAATGAACAAGTGGGATTTGAAATTAAAAACACAATACCATTTACATTAGCACTCCCAAAAATGAAACACTAGGTATAAATCTAACAAAATATGTACAAGACCCATATGGGGAAAATTATAAAACTCTGATGAAAAATCAAAGAACTAAATAAATGCAGAGATATTCCATGTTCTTGGATAGGAAGACTCAATATTGCCAAGATGTCAGTTCTTCCCAGCTTGATCTATAGATTCAATGCAATCTCAATCAAAATCCCAGAAACTAATCTGGTGAATATCGATAAACTAATTCTAAAGTTTATATGGAGAGGCAAAAGACCCAGGATAGCCAATATACTATGGAAGGAGAAAATCAAAGTTGGAGGACGGACACTACCAAACTTCCAGACTTACTATAAAGCTACAGTAATCAAGACAATGTGGTATTGGTGAAAAGTTGACATAGAGATCAATGGTACAAATAGAGAGTCCAGAAACAGACCTACATGAATATAATCAACTGATCTTTGAGAGAGGAGCAAAGGCAATGAAGAAAAGATAGCCTTTCCAACAAACGGTGCTGTAAAAATTGGATAGCCACATGCAAAAAAAAAAAAGAAGAAGAAGAATCTAGACACAGACTTTATAACTTACACAAAAATTAACTGAAAATGGATCACAGACCTAAATGTAAAATGCAAAACTATAAAACTCCTAGAAGATAACATAGGAGAAAATTTAGGTGATCTTGGGTAGGGCGATGACTTTTTAGATGAAACACTAAAGGCGTGATCCATGAAAGAAATAATGGATAAGCTGGACTTCATTAAAATGAAAAACTTCTGCTCTGTGAAAAACATTGTCAAGAGGACAAAATAACAAGCCACAGACCAGGAGAAAATATTTTCAAAAGACATATCTGATAAAGGACTATCATCCAAAATATACAAAGAACTCTTAAAACTCAACAATAAGAAAATAAACAACCGAACTAAAAATGGGCCCAAGACCTTAACAGATACCTCGCCAAAGAAGATACACAGATGGTAACAAGCATACGAAAAGATGTTCCACAGCATGTGTCATCAAGGAAATGCAAATTAAAACAACAATGCAATACTACTACACACTTATTAGAAATCCCAAATCCAAAACAACGACAACATCAAATGCTGGTGAGGAACTTTAATTCGTTGCTGGTGGGAATGCAAAATGGTACAGCCACCCTGGAGGACAGTTTGGTGGTTTCTTACAAAACTAAACATCCTCTTACCATATAATCCAGCTACTGCATCCCTTAGTATTTACCCAAGGGAACTGAAAAGTTATGTCCACATAAAAACCTGCACATGGACATTTATAGCAGCTTTATTCATAATTGCCAAAACTTGGGAGCAACCAAGATGTCATTCAGGAGGTGAATGGATAAATAAACTGTGGTACATCTAGGCAATGGGATATTATTCAGTGCTAAAAGCAATGAGCTATCAAGGCATGAAAAGACATTGAGGAACCTTAAATGTATATGACTAAGTGAAAGAAGCCAATCTGAAAAGGCTACATACTGTAGAATTCCAACTATATGACATCTGGGAAAGGCAAAACTATGGAGACAGTAAAAAGATCAGTGTTTGCCAGGGGTTGGGGGAGGGAGAGATGAATAGAGGGAGCACAGAGGATTTTTAGGGCAGTGAAAATACTCTGTATGATATTATAATGATGGATACATGTCATTATACATTTCTCCAAACCCATAGAATGTACAGCACCAAGAGTAAACCTTAGGTGACTATGGACTTTGGATGATTGTGATGTGTCAGTGTAGATTGATCCATGGTAACAAATGTACCACTCTAGTGGAGGATGTTGATAACAGGGGAGGCTGTGCATGTTTGGGGGCAGAAGGTATAGAGGAAATCTCTGTACATTTCCCTCAATTTTGCTGTGAATCTAAAACTGCTCTAGAAAATAAAGTCTATTAAGAAAATGAAGAAGACATCACCACCAATTTTAGGAGTCCTATACTTTCCTAGGACTGTAGAAAATATCTCAACACTTAGGATGTGAAGGCTAACGAGTTTGTGGGAAAAAGGTTAGTTTTGATGTCTAACGGAGTCAAGATGATGTGCTTAGAAAATTTAAAGAAAATGCTTAACTTTTCCCCCACCCATAAATGTACATCCTTTCAAAAGAATCAAGGCTAAAAGTATTTCATGCCAAAAGTATAGGTCAGTGGACAGAGCAAAGCCTAAGTGGAATTTGCTGGAAGATTTCTGAGGTTTCAAAACCCTCTGGGACAACTCTGAGTTTAAGAGACTAGAGCACAATAAACGCAGTCGGCATTGGCTCTGGAGGGCATGAGAAACGTAAGGCCAGACACAGAACTCTTGGGGGAGAGCAAGTTAACATTTAGCTTCAAGGTTTGGTAAAATGAGTTCAAACTGGTCGACATCCATTGAAAAAAGAAATAAACTGTGAATGATGAAGCCTCATTTCATAGTAAATTTAGAAACATGCTGAGGATGCCCTTCCGCTTCCATTTGCGACAGGAAGGACAGAAGCAAGAAAACGACACAGGTGGACTACTGAGCAGCCTCCTGCCAGACAGAAGGTTTAGGTTCTTTACATCGTTCATTTTATTTCATTCTAACACAACACTGCAATTTAGACTGTTAAATTATCTTCCAGTCAGAGAAGCTAATGCTCAGGGTGGGTAAGGAGCACACTCAAGGCTACAAGGTGAGTGAAAATATAAAAGATCATTCGTGACAGAATTTCTCCACGTTGAGGTCCTTTACCGAGAGATGGAGCCTGGAATCTTGGGCTGTGGTACTAGCTCCACCTGTTACTAGTGGTGTCAACTTTGTCAACTCACACTAACCTTTGTTAACTACTAGGGTAGTGGGGCAGAAGCTGGATTAGAGAAAGATCTTGCTTTTGCTCTGCTTCTCAAGTCTACCCTTTAATGGTTCCTTCACCACAGTCTTAGGTCTATGTCACTATCCTGCAATTTGTGTTCTTAGCCACTTCACAAATTTTATTCTCCCCTTATACGCAGTCTAGAAATTCTACCATTGCTACCACTGTTTCTTCTCTTCTGATTTGCATTCTTTACTTCTTTCCCATGCTTTGCACTGAAATGTTCTTGTGTGTGTCACAGTGATGTCATAAGTGTAGAATTTAACAGACTGTTCGGTTCTCATCTTGACAGGCCTCTCATGGGCATTTCCTTTGAAACACCTGCCTTGCCTACCGTATCACTGTGCTCTTCTGACCTTCCCACCTCTCTCTTACTTCCTTCTGCCTCACTGACTCTTCTCCCATTCCAGACTCTTAAAAGGTGCTGCCTCCCAGGGTTTTGTTCTTGGCCTCCATTGATCTCTTTCTAGGTGATTTCTTCTATTTTTACTGCTTGAACTTTCAACTTAGCTCAAGCGAGAGTGCTTATGAAAACTTCCCCATCCTTTCCAGGTGGAGTGTATCACTTTATTCTTCAGGTCCACTCTCCTCTGGGTCTACTCCTATTACAGTACCCATGGCAGGCTTTGTGCTTAGTTGTTCATTTGTTGTTCATCATTACCAGGCTGGAAGCTCTGCAGGGGTAAATGGTCTTAGTTATCTTCATGTTTCTAGTATCCAAATCAGTGCCTCTCATGGATAGGTACTCAATAAATTTTATTTAGTAAATAATGTAATAATTAATGAAGATTTCCCTCAGGTCCTAATTAAGACACTGCAGCCTACTGTTGAGAGATGGGTTGCTGGACCTTAAGAACAAAGAGCGATTTTTCGTGACCCTCAAGCTTCAGGATCAAGTTCATGTTATTCTCCTTCTGTTTCCGGGAGTTGACAGCGTTACAACACATGTGCCTCGTGCTCTGACTTTCTCCTCAGGGCTCAGCACATCTGTCTCCCAAGAATTTCTACACTCAAAATCATTTCACTCATTTTTTAAAGTCCAATACTCCCTCTTTCATGAAATTCCCTAGCATCCTTGAATTTGAAATAAACATCTCCTTGGGTGTTCATAAAATATTTCAAAAATGCAATTTAATTTAAATGGTTTTTGTAGCTGCTTCACTTTTCTATGTTGACTTTTTAAATTTGTGATTTTTTAATATCTGCTCATTTATTTACTCAGTCATTTATTCTAAAAGTCTATATTAAAAATATTTGTTTCCTGTTTACATCATAGGAGATGTGTTTTAGATTTTTAAAATTTGAATTTTAACTCAATGTTTTAGCTAACAAAAATCTGGAAGTGGCTGCCTTCACAGAAGGTTGCTCACTGGAAACTCCCACATTTCAACTCTACGCTGGAGACCTTCATTTCCTATAGAATTGTCCAAGTGTTTCAATTGATAATATCATGGATGTTTACAAAGTTTTGGAGTTTTGGAGTCTCGTTAGTCTCACAGACTCTCTGACTTTTTCTACAGCTGAGTGGAAAGCTGTGGAAATTTAGGATCACAGTGAAAGTGCTGACAAAACCTTAGGCAGGCAGCACTCAGCAGGCCCTGTCCTTCTGCAATCAGTGGCTCATTGTGAGCTTTGAGGAGTGAATCTCCATGTGGTTTTGTACTAAGGAACGTTTACATACCAATTGAATCTGTTACTCCTTTTTCCTCCTGCTTGCATCTGGCTTGACTCTACGCAGAGCTCTGGATCTCTATTGCATATATATATACGCTCCTATGCATGAGCAGTACATTTTTAAAAAGAAGCCTTTCTTGAATCATTCAACAGGAAATGATCCCAGTTCTTTATTCCAAGTCATCAAGAAAATATTAGCTTACATCTCTAAGGAATTCTTTAAAACTCAATCTAACTCCAATCTGCTAAATAAATGCAAAATATGTTTCTAAACTGGAATGTACACTTTATGATGGCAAAAGTTTGTCTGTAGAGAAGAGGTTTGATAGTGAAAACTGTTTGAGTGGTTGTGGGAGCTTCCCTCATCCACCGCCCCCCGCCCCCAATCAGAATTGGGTTAGAAAATCCTGCTCATGTAACTGTCTATAGCTTCCTAGAAAAAAAGCTATTTGGGAAAATGCCGTAGTAAACCACTTTTGAATTTTTTAATAAGCTGACCTCACCTTCTCCCTGCTCAGAGAGCATTTTGATTACTATTCATAGCAGTTATTTTTAGTGTTTAGAAATAATAATTATAGTGAGGGGGAGCAGAACATGTGACCCCAAAATGTGCCACTTTGGCACGTGGATCATTTTGAGCTGAAGGCAATCAAGACCCAGCAGACTCAAGAAAAACTTTTACCTCTCTCTTAGCTACTTACAAAAATTTAGATAGAGGGCCTGGCCCAGAAAGAGAGCTATTACCAGAGATAATTTTTTATCTGAGAGGCCTATCTGTATGGCAGGGCAAACATCTAATTATCAAACATCTGCTTTTCATATTGTCCTGTGAATTAACCCCCTCCCCTTTGAAGTCCCAGGCCCTTATACCATTCCTTAACTCAGGATGATATATAAGGCTCAATTGCCTGACTTGCCCTTGAGTCCCATATCTTTGGGGCTCCTGTACATATGAAATTAAATTTGTTTTTCTCCTATTAATCTGTCTGATGTCAATTCAAATAACAGACCAGCCAAAAGAACCTAGAAGAGTGGGAAAATTTTTTTCTCCCCTACATACAGTATGTTGATATTCAGTCAAAGTAAATATCTGCTCTAAGTTTGGGCTAAAGGTCAGGTAAATGGAAAATAAATGTGGGCTTTTGCTTCCTTGAAGGTATGAAGTGCTGAAACTACTGAAATTTGGGGAGGTTGGAGGTTGGCAAACAAAGAAGCATGAGAAAGGCAGAGGACAGTGAGTGTCTGGGAACACTCTTCACTGCAGATAGCCCTTTATTTATGTTGGCCTCTCTCTTCCAAACAGCGTTGTACTGACCACTCTGCACCTTTTCACCAGGTCTCTTCTTTCATACATAGCTGTGCGTGTACAATTAATCACATCATCTCTTCACCCCCACACATAACCTAGTGTATCACCCTATGCCTGAACATGCTTCTGCGCTCACTAACATCTCACGTGGAAGCAGAGAGAGGGAGAAAGAAGGAATACTGAGTGAAAAGTTCCAAGATTTGTGCTTGATTATTGGAGATAATTAAGTAGAATCTAAAAATAGTCAGGCCCTTATTTCATATTATGCTGAAAATGATTCAAATTCAAAACTATTCGCAGCTGTGCTGAGGGCTGATACACCATACAGAGCTGATTTCAAGCACTTGAATCAATGATAAACAAATGAAGCTTCTCTCTGTTCTTCTAAGTATAAATTGGGGTGGTACCATGACTCAGAGGCTATTGAATGTGAAATAAAGAGATCAATAATATCATTACCCCTGGACACTCATCATTTATTCTGCTAATACTTTTCAATAGAGTGGAGCAATGTGGCCAAACCATCACATCAGTTCTGTAAGTCTCTCCTTATAACATTGTTGATGGTGGTGTCTGTAAAACTCAACTCCATATATATATTGATTAAGCAGACTGGTGATTTGCTATTTTATTGATTTACAAACTGATAATCCAAAGTAGTGAACAACGCAAAAAGAAAAGTAGGAAATATAGGAACATAAGTTGTGCTTCTTTTAAAGCATACATGCAGGGCTTCACCCTGCTACTAGAGAGATCTTTCAAGTGTGAGGAATAAATCTAATTATGTGCTATAAAATAACACCCACAATCCCATTGCTTTGAGGAGACTATTAACACCAGTACTGCTGAGCAGACGTGGGCTTGGACCAAACTAATGACCTCCCCCTTCTGTTTTTTTCATGTTGCTGTATTTTCTTTATACAACATGACAAAATGTTAGGCATCATTTGTGACCCAGCTCAAAGGCCCCCTTTTTCATGGAAACTTCCCTGTTTCTTCCAACATTCTCTGATATCTCCTCTTTCAAACGAGGATAGCACAGCATTTCTATATCCTCTGTATCTTTTTCCATAAGAGATCACTCTGTGCCACCAAAGGGCTGTAACATGGCCACCGATAGGACATAGCACATTGAGTTATAGTAATTTTTTGGTCTTCTTTTCCATTAGATTGAATTCTTTGAGAGCGGGGCTATGCAATTTGTTTTGTATCAATCACACCTAGCATAGGGCTTTGTCACATGGCAAGCATTCCTTCTTCTTTTTATTCAACAAATATCCATTGATTGCCTACTATGTGCCAAGTGTGGTGGTTCCACGCTGCCAGGAAGGATGTCTAATAGTCTTTGAGTGTTAAAGTCATCACTGGCATCACCCTTGTTTGTGCAGCCTCTACTGAATTTGTCCAACCTGGAAGGGAGGACATGTTGTCTTTGTTTTATCCCTGGCAGGGCTTTGCACTAAATGCTATTAGATAAATTTAGTATATTCATAAAGTTGAAAGAAATCACAAACTGTTCAATGTAGAGGCTACTGTTTCATAATTTTTGTATGGTTTAGCTTTTTACAAGTTTTCTTTGGTCAGATTTTTGTCAATAGTTTTGAGGAACTTATGTCTGCTTTCCTTACAATTTTGGTTCAAATCAAAAGTCTCTGATGAAGCTTTTCTTGAAGTTTTGTTTCATCAATAATGAACTGCAGCTGCTTAATAAAATAGATTTAATAAAGTTTATAAAAGTGGATACAACGAAGTAACAAGGGAAGAAATTAGGACACTTCTTGGAATTAAGACCTTCATATTTACATGGGCACTATTGAGAGCTCTTTCCCAAGTCTTAGGACATTTGCCCCATTCTTAGTCCTGGTCACATTTGTTGTCCTCACTGACTTTTTGTGCATTTGGATCAGAAACTTGAGACATTGCGGTATTCTTCTTAAGAAATGTACTTTAAAATTGCCAATTTGACATAATGTATCAAAAGCCTTCAAATCCTGCTTGTCCTTGAATCTAGCAATTTCATTTTTGGGTACTTATCTTTGAGAAATAATTAAGGCTATCTGCAAAGGTTTAGTTCTCAATGTGTTTATCATAGGATTATTTATTATAGAAAATATAGATAATAACTTAGGATTTCAAAAACAGGGACTTAATGGAAAAGAAAGAGATAATCCATATGTTGTTATATGAAGCAGTCCTTAGAAATGATATGGAATTACATATATTGTCACAGATGTATGCTCATGATGTGTTGTCAAAAAAAGGAGGTTACAAAATAGCATCCATATTTTAATGTAATAAATATTAAAACATGAAAGAAGTCTGTAAAGATAAGCAGTAAAATATAATCACTAATTATTTCTTAGTGGCAGGATTTTTATTATTTCTGAGTGGTAGGAAGGTAATTTTTATTTTCTCCTTTGTGCATAATTGTGTTTTCTATTTTATATTTAACAGCAGATGTAATAGAGAATAAAAAGTTGATATATCAAAAATTCCAAATATGTAGAAATTGTAAAAATACAGTATTTTTGGAAGAGCTTTTACCGTATCCATCTTATGATAATGAGCACCTCCCTGGTGAGATGGTGGACCCTGAGGTTGAATGCAGGGAAGTGATCAGAGAATCACGTGTCAGTGAGAGTGATGGGCTAGATGTCCTTTAAGGTTCCTTCCACCACAGAGTCTGTGAGTCCATCAGAACTGCCTCGTAGGAACAATGGGCTCAAGTAGAGGCTGTTTGGCCCCTTAGACAGAGAGGGTGAGTTAAGTATGCTCTAAGAGCTCCTTTCATTCTATATCATCCCATCTAGAAAATGGAACAGCTTATTCTGGAATATACTCACATAAATTAGGTGTTTCTAAATATGTTTTGTCATGTTGTTTATAATGTCACATTATAAACTTTTTAAAAAAGGAAAGTTTTTTAGGATAAATTTTGCAGAGCTTCACACACCATCATGCACACAATAGACATTCGATAAATGTGTTGATTAACTAACAAAAATAGCAACGAAGTAGACAGACCTAGAGGGACGCAGGACACAGTCCCACTCCCAGCCTGGCAGTCTCGCCTGTGCTGCTCCTCCCTGCAGAAATGCAGAGGTGGAGACAGGCATACGCAGAGACAAGGGATCTGGCGGAGGAAGGACCTGGGCCTGGGGGTTGCTGGGTTCTTCTCTAGCCTGAGCCACTTAAAGGCAGCTGTGCACGGCTCTACCTGCTTTACTATGAAGTTGAGCACTTGAAATTCAATGATTTAGGTCTTGAAAGTCCTCATCAGAATATGACGAATGAGGTGTCTTTCACACTTCAAGGAGGTCTTAGTTACCCTGGTTAACTGGGGACAGAATTTGCTGCTGTTTGAGGACAACCCCTTAACTTCTGAATTTCCCAGTAGTCTCATGGGAGGCAAGACAGGAAAAGAATAATTAAAACTTCTTCCAGTCCCCTTTCCTCCCTTCCTTTCATGAAGTAGTCGGTATATACTGTTGGTAAAAGGGGCAACACATTAGGATTTTGGATATGAAAAATCAGAATCGAAGTTGGTTTAGGTGTTTTTACCCTGTTCAGCAAAGCTTTCCTGGGCACATGGCCTGTGGGAGAGCATTGGTTCCTAATTCAATCTGCACATCACAGCTAAATACACTGAGAGTGTAAAGTGAGATTTTCCAGTAATGACAAGTAAAGTTGGAGATTGGAAATGAAGAACTGAAGCCATCTGGAAAAAGTGGAAACAATTGGGTTAGTAGATTGGGAACCACTTGCATCAAGGGAAGTCTCGATTTCTTTTGTTTTACTTAGATGGTTCCTTACAAGGAAGCATTGTTTCTGCATGATGGCTCCACTGCGTGAGCATGTACACCTGGCTGTCAGAGCAGGCAGCCTGGGCTGTGGTTTATATACATTCATTGTGAAGGTTATGTGGTGTGCCATGATCCTGCACAGCATTTCCTAGGCTGCTCCATGGAGCACACATGGAATGTGGCAGTGAGCCGTGCTATGTTCCTTGGGAAGGCCTGTGGAGAGTTCTTTGTATGTGAACCACTATCTTCTCTGCCAACTATGGGAAGCCAGGTCTGCACAACCCAAACTGAGCATTCAGAAATCACACTCACCAAACTAAGTGATTTTAGAGACCCTCTAGCCCAGCCCACTCATTTTACTGTTTCTCCAGATCATCCAAAATGTTGGGTAGGGTAATTTCTGTCTACAGAAGGTAGACAGTTTACCTTCTACCTTTGCTGGCACGATTTAGATAGAATCAAAAGTCTAGGATGAGTTTGAGATGTTGAAAATAGAACTGACAGGCCCTGGACCACATCTTACATCTTTAACACTGAGAACGGTGTCCTCTACATGGAGACTAATAGGAATGCCATTGCCCATCTCTGCTTACTGGGCAGTCTTTCTTCCTCCCTCTCTCCCTCCATCCCTCTTTCCTTCCTGCCTTTCTCTCTCTCTCTCTTCTGGTGGGGATATGGGATTGGATTCGAAAATCATAACAAGTGTAAACAGTGAACTCTCTACAGGGTGCTGTACTATGCACCGTCTTATCTACCAGCTGCCATCTTGGCTATGCGTGTGCAGCTGGAACTCCTTGAGTATTTCTCATATTCCAGAGATGGATGTTCCTAGGGAAATTCCAGATCCAATGCAGAGCAGCAGTCATGTCTAAGGCAACAGTGTGGAGTGAAAAGAACTGGATGTTCACGTTTAGGTTTCCACTCTGCTCTGATTCCTGGTCTCAGAACAGGAGCCAAACTGTCCTTCTGGGGACAGTACAGACTGAGAAACACTTAGGTTCTGCTTAAACAGTTCTCCATTGGGCCTGTCAGCCTGCAGCACAGTGAGGTATCTCTGACTTAATTATTCACTAAGAAAGCAGAGTTGAGAAAGGATTTTCACAGCTATTGGTGTTTTAGGGCTACACCAACTTCCATAAGGAGAACACAATTTTTAGTTTTAAATATTTTAAAATGTCATATTTCTTGTCTGATTTTCTTATTGTTTTTAAAAGAATGTCCTTCAGAGAGTAATAGATGGTTGAAATTCGGTTAAAAAAGCAATTTTCTTTCTATCCTAAAAAAATAGTAATTTTAGACATAGTCCCATATGGAAATGACTTGCAAACTTAGGACCACTCTCTACCTGCTAAATAAGAATATTTTAAAGATTTTAATTCAGAGCTATTTGCAAATGCTTCACAGGTTTCCTGCACGTTGATTATGTACATTCATAGCAGAAACTTGCATTTTTAAATATAAATCCTAAGAATATTTTACCATAAATATGTAGAAATATATGTCAAACTAGGTTTCTTTATCACATTTATTTTTCTTTTGCTAGAGCAGAAAAGCTCTGTTCTTGTAATTCACATGAATTTAATTTATAAGCTGGTTCATTTGTAAGTGGGATCATCTGTCAGCAGGGGATTGTATGTAGAAGCTGTCTCTGAAGTAGGTTTCTCTTCAAAATGCAAAAGGATTTAGACAGGGTTGTCTGAGCTGATCTTTATTTGCTGGAGGTTTTGTTGCTGTTGTTGACTACTGTCAGGTACTTCCACTCTTTGGTCTTTCAACACAACCTTCCGCCCACCTCCCTTGTTAAAAAATGGCAACAATAAGAACAATGTCATTTATAATTGTGTCAAAAAGAATAAAATAACTAAGAATAAATTTAACCAAGGAGGTGAAAGACCTGGACTCTGAAATCTATAAAACATTGATGAAAGAAACTGAAGATGACACAAATAAATGGAAAGAGATACTGTGTTCATGGATTGGAAGAATTAATATTGTTAAAATATCCACACTACCCAAAGCAATCTACAGATTCAATGCAATCCCCATCAAAATACCAATGGCATTTTTCACACAACTAGAACAAAGAATGCTCAAATTTGTATGGAACCACAAAAGACCCCCCAATAGCCAAAGTAATCTAAAGATAGAAGAACAAAGCTGAAGCCATCATGTTCCCTGATTTGAAACTATGCTACAAAGCTGTAGTAGTCAAAACAGTATGGTACTGACACAAAAACAGACATATAGATCAATGGAACAGAATAGAGGGCCCAGAAATAAACCCATGCATACACGGTCAATTAATCTTCGAGAAAGGAGGCAAGAGTATACAGTAGGGAAAAGACAATCTCTTTAATAATTGATGTTGGGGAAAATTCACCGTTATGTGCAAAAGAATGAAACTGGACCGCTATCTTACACCATATACAAAAATAAATTCAAAATGGATTAAAGACCTGAATGTAAGACCTGAAACCATGAAACTCCTAGAAGAAAACATAGGCAGCCAGCTCTTTGACATCAGTCTTAGCAATATTTTTTTCCCCAGGCTCCTTAGGCAAGGGCAACAAAAGCAAAAATAAACAAATGGGACATACACCAAACCAAAAAGCTTTTGAACAGTGAAGGAAACCATCAATAAAACAAAAAGGCAACCTACTGAATGGGAGAAGATATTTACAAATCATACATTCAATAAGGGGTTAATGTCCAAAATATTTAAGGAACTTATACAACTCAATATCACAAAAACAAACAACTCGATTAAAAAATGGACAGAGGACTTAAATAGACATTTTTCTAAAGAAGATATACAGATGGCCAACAGGCACGTGAAAAGATGCTCAACATCACAAATCATCAGGGAAAACGCAAATCAAAACCGCAATGAGAAGCCATCTCACATCTATCAGAATGGCTATTATCAAAAAGGCAAAAAATAACCAGTGGTAGTGAGGATGTGGAGCAAGGGAACCCTCGTGCGCTGTTGGTGGGAATGTAAACTGGTGCAGCCACCATGGAAAATAGTATGGAGGTTGCCCAAAAAATTAAAAATAAAACTACCATATAATCCGGCAGTTCTACTTCTGGGTATTTATCCAAAGAAAATGAAAACACTAATTCAAAGCGATATATGCACCTCTACTTTCATTGCAGCATTATTTACAATAGCCAAGATATGGAATCAACCTAAGTGTGCATTGGTAGGTGAATGGATAAAGAAGATGTGGTGTATATATACAGTGGAATATTACTCAACCATAAAAAAGAATGACACCTTGCCATTTGTGGCAACATAGATGGACTGTAGAGGGTATTATAAGTGCAATGAGTCAGACAGAGAAAGACAAATACTGTATGACTTCACTCACATGTGTAAACTAAAAATCAAAACAAACAAACAAATGAAATAAAGCAGAAACGGACTCATAGATATAGGAAAAAAATTGGTGGTTACCAGAGGAGGGAAGGGTTTGGGGGCGGGCAAAATAGGTGAGGGGATCAAGAGGTACAAACTTCCAGGTATAAAATTAATAAGTTATGGGATGTAATGTACAGCATAGGGAATATAGTCAATAACATCATACTAACTTTGTATGGTGATAGATGATAACTAGACATTCTGGTGATCATTTCATAATACGTACAAATATTGAATCACTATGATGTACACCTGAAACTAATAGTATATTGTATGTCAATTATATTTCAATTAAAAAAAAAGATCAACCTAGCAGTTTTATTGCTCATCTTGCGCTCAAAGGCTTGCACTGATTGTAGTGATCTTTGGATCAATCTGTCTTTTGACGAATTTAGGAGTAATACAGAACATATTTTCCCTCTGGCTTTCTGATTTTGACAGCAAGTTTTGCCTTGGCCAACAACAAGGTGTGGCTCCCAAAGTCTGAAGTAAACCTCATGTAAATGTGTTGAGCTTAGCAGATAAAGTGGGGACACCAGGTGTCACGGAAGAGCAACAACTCTAAAAAACACAAATTCTGATTCCTATGTTGAGGATGAATAACTTGATAAAGACTAAGTATTGCCTTTTCTCTCTCTCTTTTTTTTCCATTAAACTCTACATAAACCTCTCCACCTGAAAAGGTGATGTCATTTTCTTAGACCCTCTCTTGCCTTTCCTCCTCTTTCTCCATTATCTTTAGGATAAAAACTTCTCTATGACTTTCTAAATCTTTTAGAAAACTAGTAGAGACTCTTAGTAATCTCAGACCACAGGAAGGTGGCTTGCAACCGTCCATCTTTGTGCTTGGGTTTCCCTTTTCTAGACGGTTCCCAGCTGTGTGACTGTACTAAGGAGTTGTCAAGTTGTTCTAGAGAATAGTACTAGATCTTTAGACAGAGATTTAGTTTGATGTTACCTTTTAATTTCATTTATATCCTTATTTACAGACCGTTTCCTAACTTATACACCTGGCCCTATAAGCTTACTGGGCATTCATTGATGCAAAAATGGAATAGAGCTGTCAAAGAGTTTGGAGATCATCTAGTTTAGTTTGTGACCTTTACAGTTGAGAAATCAAGATCCAGAGAGAGTAAGTGACTTGCACAAGGTCTCAGATCAAGGTAGTGAGATAACCAAAGCCAGAACCTCTGTGTGCAGCTTGTGGTCTTTCACTACTAAACGCAGTCATCCACAGCTAATTTTTATGCATTGTCTTCTGCAAGCTTTTCTCTTCTGTTTCTGTGCTGACATCCCACTTCCTCTTTCTTCCAGTTTGCTTTCTAGCAGTTGAGAATCACACCACATGGATCTCTTTGACCCTTTTCTCAAACCTCTTGGCCCAAAGCTGTTCTAGTGTGGAGTCAGGGTTGGGCTAGGAATTCATAAATAAACAAGTCACTGGCTACCAGTGCACCCTCCATCTTTCTTTTCCATAATATACCCCCTCTCCCCCCAGTTAAAGCACTCAGCCTAAGCTAGTGTGCTCCTCGTTATAGAAATTTGTAAGGACATTGTAGAGATTCCCCAGACCAACGAGATCAAGTCTCAAGTGAGAGCATGGCCCAGAACATGACAGTAACTTGTGGGTACATAGAGGAAGTCACAGCAAGACTCTGCTGAGAATGAAACAAAAGGAGCACATTACAATACGTTGACCATTTAACAACGTCTATTTAGTTATAAGATTAACAAATTCCAGGAAACTCTCTATTTAGAAAATGAATACCTATCCATCATCCATCCAACCATTTATTCACCTGTCTACCCACTGATCTGTCTAATCTTCCTGCTTCTAGAAATGGTTTGAGCAGCAGGCCCTAAGGAAACATCTGGCAGATCTGTTATAACTGGAATAGTCTAAGTGATGAGATTATCAAACAAAAAAACCAAAACACAAAAATATTAACCTGATCATCATAATAATTTTATAAAACAGTATATAAACAATATATTGTTATATATTGACATTTTTTCCATATGACCATCTTTTTGTTAAATATTAAGGTAATCCTTACCATTTCCTTTTAATCTCTCTCTGTTTCTTAATGTCAAAAGGAAGTGGTAAAGATTACCCTAATATTAAAAAATATATATAATTTCACAGAGAGAGCTATTGCGTTTTTTCAAATTTTTGAAAATTGCTCTATCATATAAACTGGAAAACCTCAGTTGAATCTCTTTTCATATTGACCAAGAGTAAAATCATAAAGAATTTTTTCATACTCAGAGGGCAGATTGAAGGCAAAACAGAATTGTCTTTCTACAAGTTAGCCATGACAACTGATGGTGAAGAAGAAAATATGAATCATTCACAAATTCACATGTCAAACAGCAGACATATAACAGGGAGCACGGCGGCCTGCATCAACAAAGGGCATTAGAACAGTTCCTTGGATAGCCAGTCAATCTTTCCCCAAATTCAGAAACCAAATTGCAAGCCCTTACCTTGGAGGGCCTGTAAGCTATGAGTCTGTACGATAATGCAGAGCTGCAGGACCAGCTGTGGAGCACTTTCCAGAAAGGTGGCTAGCAAATGCAGCATACTCACATCTGCATACTCATACACCATTTTCCAGTAAAACCTCCATCTGTCATTCTCCCCACTCTGTCGACTTCGAATACCTAAGTATATTGTGTGGAAATATCTAGAAAGAAAACATGGAGAATAAGAAAGAGGTGAGTGGTAATTTATAATTCAAACATCAGCGTTGTTTTTCTTTTCTGTAAGCCACCATGCAAGCACACACAAGAAACAATTACCTTAGTGGCTTATAATTTAAGGCTCAAAGTTAACTGTTTAAGAGTACCCTTATTGTTAAATGTTCACTTTGAGAAGTCATTGTAATTTTAGTCTTCACTAAAGTCGTCCATTGAATTGCAATATGAAGGGTAAGATGAGATATGTTACAAACGCAGGTATAGAAAGGATTTGCTGCTTTGAAAATCTACATACACTCTTTCTTGTCAGTTCCTCTATGTGCTCAACAGTATTGAGAGATGTATAGCTCCTAGGGCATGATAACAATGCAAGTACTACAATGATGTACTGGTAGAGTACTACGGTGGATGTGCTTGTAAACCCTCCAGATGTCTTTTTAAAGACTTCTTGAAAATTTTAAACATATACCAAAGGAGAAAAAATATTGTATTAAAAACACAATAGTGTTCACCCAGATTAAGTAATTATTAATACATTGTCAACCTTTTTTCATTTATATTTCTACTTACTCCCTGTCACCAGATTATTTTAAAGCAAAACCCAGGCATTATATTATTTCATCTGTAAATATTTTATTAAAAATAATTTACAAACATAAACACAATACCATTATTACACTTACAAATAAAAATAATTTCTTAATGTTTTATCAAATACTCAGTGTTCATATTTTCCTGACTATCCTAAATTTTTTTACAGTTTATTTGAAACACAATCCAAACAAGGCCCACACATGATGATTATTGGATACGTATCATAAGGTCTCTTTTACACTATGGATTCTTCTTCCCTTTCTTTTCCGTCTTGAATATTACCCATTGTTTTGATTTTGGTGATTGTATTTGTGTGGTGTGGTTAACATCTCTGTCCTTTGTGTTCTCTTCAATTTGGTAGCTAGTGTTACAATTTTGGTCAGATTCAAGTTTGATCATTTTGAGCAGGTGATGTTCAGGACTTTCTTGAGGAAGCACTAATGTTCTCTTTTATGATATCGTCTACCGAGGTTCACTTCCTAGATGCGCTCATTCATTAGAGGTTGCAAAATGGTGACGTTCCGAATCTATCACCCTTCTTTCTTTATTGGCTAGAATACTTCTCCAGACTTTATGTCAAAGTCTCTACAGTATGGTTGGCTTTCTGAAGCTTATTCTCTAGTAGATCCCTTAAGAAAGATGCATAGGGACAATATTCACTGAGTTCTTGCATATTTATAACAGTATGTGGTTATCAATCTTGCCTTGGGTGGGCATAATGTTCCTTTTACTCGGCAGACTCTAAAGTCTTACAATATTATATGTATATCTATATATATATTTTTTTTCCTGAGGAAGATTCACTCTGAGCTAACGTCTATTGCCAACATTCCTTTTCCCTGAGCTAACATCTGTTACCAATCTTCCTCTTTTTGTATGTGAGCCACTGCCACAGCATGGCCACTGACATATGGTGTAGGTACATACCGGGGAAGCAAACTGGGACTGCCAAAGCAGAGAGCATTGAACTTAACCACTAGGCCATGGGGGCTGGCCCTCACAATTTTTTTAAATTATTTTATTGAGGTCACATTAGTTTATAACATTGTGAAAATTTCAGTTATACAGTATTTTATTTTATTTTTTTAAATTATTTAAGTCTGAGTGATGTCAGCAACATGGCAGAATGAGCTGTTCCCTTTACCTCTCCCTCTTTGAACTGCAACTCAATTGACATTCCTTGATCAATGTTGGAAACTCACACAGCACAACAGGATGTCTGAGAGACCCACACAGCTGTACATCTGAAGGTGGATTGATTTGCCCTCCGGAAAGTGGTGGAGATAGGTGAGCACTCCCTGCCCTTTCCTGGCAGCCCTGTGCATGAGAATGAATGCTTCCCAGCCTGGCAAGAGCACCCCTAGTACTGCTGTGCCCCAAAAGTGGGAATATGCATGGGGTTGACTGTAGGAAGAGGCAGCAGCAGCACTTAATGCACTTGTGATCACTTTCCTGGCAGTGGAGGAGCATGCCACACCACTGCATCCCCAAGGAGTGGCCCCAGCTCAGTCACCACAAGGAAACGATGCCCACCAAGCACAGCACCCAGTGATACTGTAAGAAGAAGTGGTGGCAGATCTAGGCATTGGGGTGAGCACATTCCCAGCCCACGTGAGCACCCATAGTACTACTGCAGCCTGAAAGTGGGAATGCACCCTGCGGTGACTGTAGGAAGAGGTGGCAACAGCCTTAGCCCACTCATAATCACTTTTATGGTGGTGGTGAGGAGCCCACTGTACCACTGCAGCTGCAAGGAGTGACCCTGGCTCAGTCCCTGTGAGGAAGCCCTGCCCACCAAGCACAGTCTAACTACACACATGCTCCAACACTCTCCAGGCCAGTGAAAGCACCCATAGTACCCCCACAACTTCCAGAAGATGGGATGAGGTCAGAAACTCAGCTCCAGCTTCTCCCCAGTGGTGGCTGGTGGAATCTGTGACATGATATTACTACAAATGCACTCACAAAAGATTAGCTCATCAAACACCATGAGAAACTTCAAAAATGATTCATACCAGAAGGAAAATGACAATTCTGCAGAAACCAACCCTGAAGGCGCAGAAATTCACGATCTAAATGAAAGAAAATTCAAAATAGCTGTCACAAAGAAACTAAATGAGTCACAAGAAAAGTCAGAAAGATAGTTCAATGAATTCAGGAAGAAAATTAATGAGAAGAAAGAATACTTCACCAAAGAGATTGAAACTATTAAAAAATCCAAGCAGAAATTCTGGATATGAAAAACACAATTAATGAAATAAAAAATAATCTAGAATCTTTTAAAAAAATGGAGCTGATGATATAGAGGAAAGAATTAGTGATTTAGAAGATTGAAATATAGAAATGTTACAGGTGGAGCAGGAGCGAGAACTAAGATTTTTTAAAAAATGAAGGAATTCTTCAAGAAATATTTGACTCAATTAGGAAAAGCAACATAAGGATTATAGATATCCCAGAGGAAGAAGAGAAAGAGAAAAGAGCAGGGAGCTTATGCAAAGAAATAATAGTGGAGAACTTCCCAAACCTGAGGAAGGAACCAGATTTACAAATACATAAAGCTAATAGAAGGTCTAATCACATCAACACTAAAAGAGCTTCTCCAAGGCATATAATAGTAAAACTGGCAAAGTCAATGACAAAGAAAAAATATTAAGGGCTTCAAGGCAGAAGAAAATAACCTATAAAGGAATCCCTATCAGGCTGTCAAGTGATTTCTTGGCAGAAACCTTACAGGCTAGGAGAGAATGGAATGATATATTCAAAATGCTGAAAGACAAAACTTTCAGCAAAAAATACTCTATCCAACAAAACTATCCTTCAGATACAGTGGAGAAGTAAAAGCTTTCTCAGATAAACAAAAGCTGAGGGAGCTCATCACCACTACACCTCCCCTGCAAGAAAATTATTACATTATTAAATGATTAAAGATACCCTCATATTGGAAACAAAAGGAAAAGGTCTACAAAACTTTGAGCAAGGAGATAGACAGACAGACAAAATAAGAACATCGCAGCTCCCTATCAGAACAGGAAAGCAAACACTCAATTATAACTTAAAAGACAAAGGGAAGGAAAGCATCAAAAGTAACTACAAACACTTCAACTTAGTCACAAACTCACAACACAAAACAGAACAACTTGTGACAACAATAACTCTGAAGGGGAACAGGAAAGGGATGGGCCCTGCTTAGGCTAATGGAGATAAGAGGCTATGAGGAAATGGACTATCTTGTCCATGAGAACTTTTTCTTTTCGAGGAAGATTAGCCCTGAGCTAACTGCTGCCAATCTTTCTCTTTTTGCTGAGGAAGACTGGCCCTGAGCTAACATCCGTGACCATCTTCCTCTACTTTATATGTGGGATGCCTACCACAGCATAGCATGCCAAGCAGTGCCATGTCTGCACCTGGGATCTGAACTGGTGAACCCTGGGCCACTGAAGTGGAACATGTGCACTTAACCACCGTGCCACTGGGCTGGTCCCCATCCATGAGAATTTTTATACAAACCTCACAGTAACCACTAAACAAAAAATTAGAACAGAGCCACAATTCATAAAAAAAGAGAAAACTGGAAAAACTTCCACAAAAAACCACCGAAATGAAGTGGCATTCAGAAATACAAAGGAAGAGAAACAAGAGCAACATAGAACCAAGGGAAAAACAAGAGATAAAATGGCAGTATGAAGCCATCATATACCAATAATCAGTCTAAATGTAAATGGATTGAAGTCGCCAATCAAAAGACACAGTGTAGCTGGAGGGATTAAAAAACAAGACCCAACAGCATGCTGCCTTCAGGAAACACATCTCAGCTCTAAAGAGAGACATAGGCCCAGAGTAAACGGATGGAAGATGATCCTCCCAGCAAATGGTAAACAAAAGAAAGCAGGTGTTACCATACTTAGACAAAGCAGATTTCAAGATAAAAAAGACAAGGAGAGACAAAGAAGGGAAGGATATAATGATAAAAGGAACATTCCACCAAGAGGACATAACACCTATGAATATACATGCACTTAACACAGGGGCACCAAAGTACATAAAGCAACTCTTAACAGACCTAGAGGGAGAAGTTAACAGCAACACAATAGTAGGGGACCTTAACACCTCACTTATATCAATGGACAGACAGAAAGTCAAAAAGGAGATAGTGGATTTAAACGAAACAGTTGAAAAGATGGACTTAGATGTATAGAGGGCTTTCCATCCAAAACCAGCAGAATATGCATTCTTCTCAAGTGCACATGTATTAATCTCAAAGATAGATCATATCTTGGGTAACAAAGCAAGCTTCAATAAATTTAAGAAGACTGAAATCATCTCAAGCAACTTTTCTGACTGCAATACTATGAAACTAGAAATCAACTACAAGAAAATAACTGGGAATGTCATAAATATGTGGAGAATAAACAACATGCTACTCAACAACCATTGGATCAATGAAAAAATGAAAGGAGAAATTAAAAAATACCTGGAGACAAATGAAAATGAAAATACAACAGACCAACTCTTATGGGATGCAGCAAAAGCAGTTATAAGAGGGAAATTCACGGCAATACAGGCCCAGCTCAACAAACAAGGAAAACCTCAAATAAGGAGTCCTAAATTGCTCGTGAGAGAACTAGAAAAAGAAGAAAAAACAAAGCCCAAAGTCATCAGAAGGAGGGTAAAAATAAAAATTAGGGCAGAAAGAAATGAAATAGAGACTAAAAAAAGCAGTTGAAAGGATCAATGAAACTATGAGCTGTTTCTTTGAGAAGATAAACAAAATTAACAAAACCTTAGCCAGACTCACCAAGAAAAAAAGAGAGAAGGTTCGAATAAATAAACTTAGAAATGAAAGAGGAAAAATTACAACGGATACCACAGAAATACAAAGGATTATAAGAGAATACTATGAAAAACTATATGCCCACAACTGAATAACCTAAAAGACATGGATAAATTCTTAGCTTTTTACAACCTCTGAAAACTGATCCAAGAAGAAATAGAGAATCTGAATGGACCAATCACAAGTAAAGAGATTGAAACAGTAATCAACCGCCCCCCGCCCCCGCCAAAGAACAAAAGTCCAGGACCAGATGGCTTCTCTGGAGAATTTTTACAAACATTCAAAGAAGATTTAATACCTATCCTCCTCAAACTATCCAAAAAATTGAAGAAGATGGAATACTTCCTAACTCATTTTAGAGGCCAAGAATATCTTGAAACCAAAACCAGGAAAGAACGACACAAAGAAGGATAATCACAGGCCAATATTGTTGATGAACATAGATGCAAAACTCCTCAACAAAATACAGGCAAACAGAATACAGCAATATATTGAAAGGATCATACATCACGATGAAATGGGATTTATTCCAGGGATGCAGGGATGGTTCAACATCTGCAAATCAATCAATGTGATGCACCACATTAACAAAATGAGGAATAAAAACCACATGATCATCTCAATAGATGCAGAGAAGGCATTTGACAAGATCCAGCATCCATTTATGATAAAAACTCTCAATAAAATGGGTATAGAAGGAAAGTACCTCAACATAATAAAGGCCATATATGACAAACCCACAGCAAACATCATACTTAACAGTGAAGAACTGAAAACCATCCCTCTGAGAACAGGAAGGAGACAAGTATGCCCACTCTTGGCACTCCTATTCGACTTAGTACTGGAGGTTTTGGCCAGAGCAATTAGGCAAGAAAAAGAAATAAAATCAACCCAAATTGCAAAGCAAGAAGTGAAACTCTTGTTGTTTGCAGATGACATGATTCTATATATAGGAAACTCCAAAGAATCCAGCAGAAAACTATTAGAAATAATCATCAACTACATCAAAGTTGCAGGGTACAAAATCAACTTACAAAAATCAGTTGCATTTCTATATACAAACAGTGACTAGCGGAAAAAGAAGTCAAGAATATAACCCTGTTTATAATCACAACAAAAAGAACAAAATAGGGCCGGCCTAGTGGCTTAGTGGCTGAGTTTGTATGCTCTGCTTCAGTGGCCTGGGATTTGCAGGTTCGGATTCCAGGTGCAGACCTACACACAGCTCATCAAGCCATGCTGTGGTAGCATCCCACATACCAAAAATAGAGGAAGATGGGCACAGATGTTAGCTCAGGGCTAATCTTCCTCACCAAATAAATAAATAAATAAATAAATAAAATATCTATGAATGAACTTAACCAAAGAGGCAAAAGACTATACACTGAAAACTATAAGACATTATTGAAAGAAATTGAAGAAGACATAAAGAAATGGAAATATATTCCGTGCTCACAGGTTGAAAGAATAAACATAGTTAAAATGTCCATACTGCCTAAAGCAATTTACAGATTCAATGCAATCCCAATCAGAATCTCAATGACATTCTTCACGGAAATGGAACAAAGAATCCTGAAATTTATATGGAACAAGAAAAGACTTCAAATAGCCAAAACAATCCTGAGAAAAAAGAACAAAGCTGGAGGCATCACATTACCTAAATTCAAAATATACTATAAAGCTATAGAAATCAAAACAGCATGGTACTGGCACAAAAATGTACAAACAGATCAATGGATCAGAATTAAAAGCAGAGAAATGAAACCACATATCTGTGGACAGTTAATCTTTGACAAAAGGAGCCAAGAACATGCACTGGAGAATCAAAAGTCTCTTCAATAAATGGTGTTAGGAAAACTGGACAGCCACATGCAAAAGAATGAAAGTAGATCATTATCTTGCACCACACACAAAAATTAACTCAAAATGGGTGGACGACTTGAATGTAACACCTGAAACCATAAAACTCCTAGAAGAAAATATAGGCAGTACACTGTTTTACATCGGTCTTAGCATAATATTTTCAAATACCATGTCTACTCAGGCATGGGAAACAAAAGAAAAAATTAACAAATGGGAGTATATCACACTAAAAAGCTTCTGCAAGGCAAAGGAAAGCATGAACTAAATGAAAAGACAACCCTCCAACTGGGAGAAAATATTTGCAAATCATATATCAGACAAGGGGTTAATTTCCAAAATATATAAAGAACTCATACAATTCAACAACAACAAAAGAAACAACTCAATCAAAAGATGGGCAGAGGATATGAACATATTTTTCCAAAGAAGATATACAGATGGCTAACAGACACATGAAAAGATGTTCCACATCACTAATTATTAGGGAACAGAAAATCAAACCTACAGTGAGATAGCACCCTACACCCCTCAGAATGGCTATAATTACCAAGAAAAAAAATAACAAATGTTGGAGATGATGTGGAGAAAAAAGGAACCCTCATACACTGCTGGTGGGAATGCAAACTGGTACAGCCACTATGGAAGACAGTATGGAGATATATCAAAATATTAAAAATAGCAATACCATACTACCCAGCTATCCTACTACTGGGTATTTATCCAAAGTAACTGAAATCAACAATCCAAAGAGATTTATGCACCCCTATGTTCACTGCAGCATTATTCACAATAGCCAAGACATGGAAGCAACCCAAGTGCCCTCCTACAGATGAATGGATAAAGAAGATATGGTATATATATATACCCACAATGGAATAGTACTCAGCCATAAAAAAAGACAAAATTCTCCCATTTGCAACAACATGGATGGTCCTTGAGGGTGTGATGTTAAGTGAACTAAGCCAGACAGAGAAAGACAAATACTGCATGATTTCACTCATGTGTGGAAGATAGACAACTACATGGATGAAGAGAATAGATTAGTGGTTACCAGAGTGGAAGGGGGCTAGGGGTGGGTAAAAGGGGTAAAGGGGCACATATGTATGGTGACAGACAAAAATTAGACTAATGGTGGTGAGCACAATGAAGTCTATACAGAAATTGATAAATAATGTACACCTGAAATCACACAATGTTATAAACCATTATGATCTCAATAAAATAATCGAAAAAAAAAGAAATCAGAAGAAAAAAACTGTCTGGATTTTAATCAGAATTGGTGCCCATTTCTAGAGTCTGTGAAAGAACTGCACCTACCCAATGCAAAGATTCTCAGACATCAAGATGGAAGAATAGAAGTGACACAGCAATGAAAAGCAAATGCAGAAAAGCTTGGGCAAACTTTTCACTGGAGGGTCAGATTGGATGGCTATAAAATCCATGCATATTCCATGCAAGATCTAAGATCTGCAATTTATTTATTTGAGCATATTAAATCTGTTACTTCATTGTTTACTAGCAAAAAGTACTGTCATGGAAAAGTCTGACAAAAATCTGATACTCTTTCTCTTACAAGCTACTAGATCTTTTTGCTTGGATATCCAAAGAATATTTTATTTTCTTTTAAAGATCTATACTTTTATTAGAATGTATCTTGATATTTGCTGTTTTGTATCGAGTTTCTCGTGAATGTAGTACATCTCTTCATTATGTAGTTTCAAGTTTGAATCTAGAGTTTCAAGTCTTCTTGAATTAGAGTAGTTAGTGTTTATTTCTAATCATTGCTTTGGTTTTTTCTTTGAGGACTCCTATTTGTTTATGTTGTCTCTTCTTTATCCTCTGTTTCTGTCAGCTTCTCTGAATCTTTTAATTTCAAATCACTTTTTGATTTAAATTTTTTTCCTACTTTCCATCTTCTGTTCCTCTTCTAACTATGGTTTTTGAATAGGATCACACCCTTCTAATTGAGCTTTCATTTCTGGGCTGATCTTTTAAAAAAACTTAGAATTCCATATTGAGTTATGTCATCTTTCTCATCAAATAGTTTTCTACTCACTTTTTTCTGATTTTTTCTAATTCTGATTTATGTTCCTCTTTCATAGGTTTACAATTCTCTTAATTTCTTTTAGCTCATTTTTGAAATATTTTCTTATGGTTTTAATCTGTTTTCTACATGTGTTTTCCTGATATGCTTTCACTGTCGGTAGGAATGTCATTATTTTTCTTATTCTCTTTTCCTTACAATAATTTTGATATTTTTCTTATTGCTAAGTTTTAAAAATTAGATAATCTAGTTTTTGTGTACTTTTAGGAGGGGTAAGTGGGCGAGGACAGCTTTACTGGTTTTACAGCTCCAGTGCTCATTCCTGTTGTTCTCACTAAGTGATAAAATTAATATCACCTGTTAACTTTCTGAGATCAGCTGCCTTTGTTCCCTTTCCCTTTAATTTTGACCTTCTCTTTCATTTCTTTCGGTTGTCCCTATCCTGCTCAATTTGGACGTCTTGGCAGAGTCTTTAATCTGTCAATAATGAGACTGCTCCAAAAGCTTCAACCTTATTGCGTTACAGTCCCCTTGGACTCACCCTTGCGTTGTATCATTGAGAATACACTTCTGTTCTCTCTTGCTCCTCTAAGATTGGCACACTGCACTTTCCACTGAGTGTCTGTTGGGGATTTGAAGGTTCTCCTGTCTCAAGGCCTTCCCTCTGTCTCTTCTTGCATAGTCGCTGACGTCACATGGCTCTTATAAACTGTCACTAATTTGTCTCTAGGTAATTATGGGCATATTTCAGGACTAAGTTTTATTGCAGGTATTATCACAATTCTTGAGTTTTGATTTGCCTGTTTTAATGGGATAATTTTGGTAGATTCAGTAACTATGCTGTCACTGACACTATACCTACAGAACAGTAGATTTTAAAATATAAAACAGATTTATTAATTCCCTTGGGCCTTTGATTGCTATATATCAACTATAAGATATTTGCCGTAGTATAGTTTACAGGGACTTTCGTGAACAGATTTCTGTGTTCTCTTATGATTCTACAGCTGCAGCTTGTGATCGGCCCAATGCAAACTGCTGTTTCCTTTGTTACACTTCTGTGCCTTTTCTTGAGCTCCTTATTTTCTCTGAAAAGCCTTTCCTGCTTCTTTGATTGTCAAACTTGTTTTTGAACTGACAGTATCCATTCAATCATCACCAATAATCACTCACTCTTCCATGCAGTTACCTTTATACCTTTTTGTTTTAGTTCCCTAGGGCTGCTTTAACAAAGTACTACAAAGTTGTAGCTTAAACAGCAGAAATTTATTGTCTCCCAGTTCTGGAGGCTAGATGTCCAAGATCAAGGTGTTGGCAGGGTTGCTTCCTCTGAAGGCTGTGAAAGATATTCTGTTATCTCTCCTAGCTTCTGGTGGTTTGCTGGCAATCCTTGACATTTCTTGGATTGGGGATGCATCACCCAATCTCTGCTTTCATCTTCACATGATGTTCTCCATATGTGCATGCCTGTGTGTAAATTTCTCCTTTTTATAAACCTAAAGTCATATTGGATTAGGACCCATCCTAATGATCTCATCTTAACTTGGTCATTGGCAAAGATCTTATTCTGTTTCCAAATAAAGTCACATTCACAGGTACAAGGCATTAGGACTTCAACATCTTTTAGGGGGACTCAAATTTGACCAGTAATACTCTTCTATCAATGTTTGATCTTGTTCATCCTATGACCTCTCCTCCTCCGTTTGGTGATTTCCAAATCTGCCTCTCCCACTCCAACCCTTACCTGAGATACAAACCTGTCTGTCCATCTGCTTATCTGTATGCCCATATGCTTTCCAGGTTTACCACAGGCACATGAAAACAAACATATTCAAAATGCCACCTTAGTTTTCCTTCCAAATTTGTCCCGTCTCTTGTATGGGTAATCCCCACTGCCATCCACTCAGTCCTCCGAGTCATCCCTCCCCCTAGGGAGCACGTGAGGCTCCTACTCCTCCTGTCCCCTTATATTTGATAAAAGACTATGTTCTGGAACTTTTATCTCCTTAATGTATTTTTTCCCTCTCTTTTCTAAAGTCTGATTCTAAAAGTTTCTGTTTTGGTTCTGTAACTACTATAGTTTGACTTTAGGCTTAATGGCTTTCTTCCTTAGCACTTCCATCACCAAAGAGGGAAAATAACAGCACCAATCCCACAGGTTGACCTGGGAATTAAATGAAATAAAAGTGAAGGACTTAGCACAGAGCCTGGTAAATAGTAGGAATTCAATAAATATTAGTTCTTACTATTAATTAACTTTGAACTCTCTAATGGACTCTTTCCATTGCTTCTAGATGTATGAATTCAATCCAATATCTCCCGTCTTAAAAACCTCATTGACTCCCCACTGCCTAGAAGATAAAGAATAAACCCAAACAATGCAGATACAGATATTTAAAGCTTTTAGTTTACCCTTTACAACCTAACCTTTGGCCTCTATCCCTGGTCCTATGCCCTATGTCCTTGCCATATTTAAACATTTGCTGATCCTTAGCTATGAATTCATACCTCACTACCTTTGTTCCTGTGATTCTCTTGCCTGGAGGCCTCTCCACACCCTTTATCACCCTGGAATTTCTACTACTTTATGAGACTAAAGTATTGCCTCCCCCTCCACCTCTTTTCCCACTCAGGCAGAACTGGCTATGCCATTATTTATGCCCAAACTATCTTTATTCAGACTTTGAGCAGGGAAAAATAACATCATTTTTGTATTTATTCATTTGTGAGTTCATCTCACATCCCAGAATATAAACTCTCAAGAGAAAAGAATGCCATTTGTCTTTGCACCCCCATGTCTATCTCAGTTTCTGACAATTAATAGGTACTCAATTAATTCATGTCATTTTTTTCATTGAATGAGCATGTATTGAACACATGCAATATTTGCAATTTTGTATTTTTTCTAAGAGAGATGGGACGTCACTGAAGAATTTTGAGCACAGGAGTGATAAATTTGGCTTGTGTTCAAACAAAGTTCATTATTGTGTGGAAAATAGAGGGCAGTGTAGCAAGAGGGGAAGTAGTGATGCTGGCAATAAGACTATTGCAACATGTAACGGTTAGAGAAGGTGGTGTCTTTGATTAAGCTGTCAGCGGTATCGGTGGTGAGAAGGCATCAGATCTGGATCTACCATGAAGAGAGTGCTGACAGCCTTTGCACATTGAGTGAACAAATTAATGAATTAATGCTCACCTTCCTCGTGATTATCACACAAGTTTTAAATCCAGGACCCCCATGGCATTAGCAAAGACAATAGAGTTCCCACAGATGCCTCCCTTAGCTATTTCATGTCTAGTTTTCACCTGGAGAGGAGATTATGAACACCCTCAGCCCTGCTGCCATAGGTTAAAAAGCTACAAACAGTTCTCCGAGGTCTGTGGCGCACAGGGACTTGAACTCTCCTGGTGCCATGAAACATTTGTTTTTGTAGCACCTGGAGCTCACAGTGTCTGGCTTCCTGCAGTTTCACATAATAAGACAAAATCAAGTCTTCCAATAATGGACATATAGAGTTCAAACCTATAAACCAAAGGTGGCAAGAAAAGCAATTTCCAGGTCCTGGCTGGGGAGGTTGGTTTTTTTTAAAATTTTTAAAATTGCAGTAAAATACATATAACAAAAAATTTACCATCTTGCTCATGTTAAGTATACTATTCAGTATTGTTAGGTACATCTACCTTGCTGTGGAACCATTACCATCATCCATCTCCCGAACTCTTTTCATCCTGCAAAACTGAAACTCTGTACCGATTCCTCTCTCCCCTAGCCCCTGGCAGCCATCCTTCCATTTTCCATCTCTGTGAATTTGACTGTTCTAGCTACCTCATATAAATGGAGTCATACAGTATTTGTCTTTCTGTGACTGGCTTTTTTCACTTAGTGTACTGTCCTCAAGGTTCCTCCACGTTGTAGCATGGGTCAGAATTTCATTCCAGACAGAGAGTTTTAAAATGCCTGAATCTTTGTTTAGGAAGGAACTGCCCATGCAGACCCAGAGAAAGTGGCCACTGGATCCCCTAGAGGGACTCAATATGAGGGCTCTTAGAGCAAAGCACAGAGGCAATGGGATTAATCCCTAGACTTCTATACAACTCAGCAACACCTTGATGAGTCCAGGTTATGAAAATTGAAATGGGAAAATAGTCACCAATAAGGCTCCATCTACTAGCCTGAAAGCCCAGCCACTAGAAAGCAGGGGCCAGGGGCAGTGTGTGTGGAGTGTCAGGCTGGTGTCCTGGTCATATTTTTGCTCTTTTAAAATAATAGGCAAAGAAAGTGGACAAACAAGTCCCGAAAAATTAGCTAAAAAGATATACTGCATAATGTTATTTTTAACATAGAAAATGTTTAAACTCCAAATGTCCAACAATAGAGTATTAGACAAATTATAGTGCATTGATTTCATTGTATATTGTTAAGGCAAAAAGCAGGTTAAAACAGCATACGGAAAGCGTCCCACTGATAATTTTAAATATATATATAAACATTAGAAACTTTAACAACAAAGTATTAACATGGTAATCTCTGAATGAAATTATAGATTATTGATTTATTATTTTTGAAGTTCATAAACAGTGCTATGGTGAATTTTCACATAGCTAAAGGTTAAATGCTAAAATAGCTTTAATATTTTAAAGCTTTTGATATATATATTGTAAAATTGCTCTCTAGAAAGGCTGTGCCAAAGAACACTATATAAGTATCCCTATTTTCCTAAACCCTTATGTACTATCATTAAAAGAAAAATCTTGTCAATTTTATGGGTGAAATACAACATCTGTTGCAACCAGTGATTCATTACTATTGAGGTTTAACATTTGTAAATATCCATTGGCCACTTGTATTTATTATTTTGTTATTTGCCCATAGGTGATTTTCAACTTTAATACGTTAATTTTTAAGACCCTGAATCTCAAATTTGGCTGCTTATATGGACCTAAGTAATCAAATCCTTGACAAATCCCCACCTCATATATTATACATAATACTATAGCCTAGAGTCATGGAGCGCTGTGGCCCGGAGGGATTTAGGGATCAGTGGTCTGAGGTTACACGGCTGAAAAATGGCAGCTGGACCAAGATCCTAGACATTCTGATGTCAAGTTTCACAGTCTTTCATTATATCTGTCCAGTTCTAATTATTCTAGAATTCACCATATGTAAAAAACAACTGAATTCACTACATTTCTCCTGTCTTCTGCATGTTTTTTTTTTCTGAGACGATAGATGTAGAAGTTTTTTGTGTTTTTGTTTTGGGTTTTTTTTTAGGAAGATTAGCCCTGAGTTAACTGCTGCCAATCCTCCTCTTTTTGCTGAGAAAGCCTGGCCCTGAGCTAACATCCGTGCCCATTTTCCTCTACTTTATATGTGGGACGCCTGCCACAGCATGGCTTGCCAAGCGGTGCCATGTCCGCACCCAGGATCCGAACCAGCGAACCCAGGCCACTGAAGCGGAACGTTCGCACTTAACCTCTGTGCCACCGGGCCAGCCCCGAGATGTAGAAGTCAAGAATTTTAGTTCTGGGGACAGAGTAGAACTACAATCTTGGCTCTGTCAGTTCCAAGACTCTGGGGGATTACTTATATTTTCTAAGTCTTACATTTCCTTTCTGTAAAAAAAAAAAAAAAGGAAATCGTTTAAAACAAGATTAAATGAGGTACATAAATTACCTACTATGCAGTCAATAAAAGTTAGGTGTCATTAGCATTAAGTTATTTTAATTTTTTCAGGAGTAAAATGAGGAGCAGCAACGATATCCTAAACTCTGGATTTTCTTTTCAGCTTCCTGGGACCCAAGTCATCTTGAGACTCAAGGAAATGTGAGGGTCACCCTATCTCAGGGAACTCAAAGTCTATGGATACTATCTATGTATCTCTCTCTCTCTCTCTCTCTATCATCTCTCCATTCATTTACCCAAGCATCCATCCATATATTTCTGTTGGTCTTTGCAAAAAGAAAACAAAATAAAGCAATAAAATTACCCTCTGCTTGAAGAAAATTTCCTTACAAATAATCACCACTGTGATAATATCAAGTGTGATGTGTTAATATTCCAAATGTGTTTGGAAAAGTATGAGAATGAGAACCAGCTTGGCCCCCCTAGAAGCCAGCGCCCTTTCTTATTGGGTGTGAAATGTGCTTTCTCTGAATGGCCATCATCTTTCATTCTGAAAAACTTGTACTTGTTTTCTAACATCACAAAAAAGAACCCAAATTATCCCATGGTGAGACAAAGACAAAAAGGTGTGGATACCACAAAGAAAGTGAAGCAACACAAGTCTTTGATCTAATTAACACTCTGCTTTCTTGTTCCTTGGGGCATATGATATGCTCATTCCTTACGGATATTGATGAGTTCTCAAAATCCTGTCCTTGAGTGCAGGCCAGCTCTGAGAAGGAGAAAGTTTCAGAAATTGGTCCTCCCGCAGCACCTATCCTTCGCTTCTGGTCCATTTCCTCAGGGCCATATGGAACAAAGTCAATCCATCTTTTCTACACAAGCTTTCAAATATTAGAGGACAACTCAGAGTCCCCAGAGATTTCCATTTCTCCTCCTCCCTATTGAAAGTCCTAGTGTCCTCAGCCATCCTTTCCAGGACATTCCAAACTCCCTGACCACTCTGGTCCCTGTCTGACAGTGCTTCAATTTCTCTTCACAGCACTGGGAAAGTTGATTACTTCTAAAAATAATACAGATTTATGTCATATTTTCCCTCACTGTGAAGCCAAGGCTTTCCTCTGCTATAATTGTCTTGGATCAAGTTTATCATAGGTCAATGTTCCCTTGGGGCTTTGCCACAGTTTAAACTTTTTATGTAAAATTGGTTTACTTATTTCCCTTTGTGTTCCTTTCATTCATTCATTCGATGAATAACGTTTGAAAATTTGATTCTGGAACAGAAATAAACAGTGATTTTGTTTTCTCATTATTGTATTAAGGCATGGGCCAATGGCAGTGAGGAAGGTAAAGGGTGTTAGCAGAGCTGCTGCTGCACATTGAGTGCCTATAAATCACTGAACATCAGGACTGCTTTCTTGACTGAAGAAAGTTGACCAAAAAGTTCAAGTCCTTAGAATAATTTTATCTAACTACTTAAAACTTCTAAACTTACCCAAGACAACATGTGTGTCTTGTACACATACATATATATGTACATACATACACACATTGTGTGTGTGTATATATATATATATATATGTAACATGAATGGGCAAAAGATTTCAGAATTTTCAAAATTCAGAACATTAAAAAATTTCAAGCCAAGGGAACTACATATGCAAAGGCATAAAGATGGGAAAAAATGCCCTGTATTCTGATAATACGTGTCTTTGCGTGCATAGTTCCCTTGGCCAGAAATGTGTTTTGCACATTCATGTTACCTTTTCTTAGAATGGCCTTCCCTCTTTTCTCCACTAAGGAAACTTATATCTGTAGTTTAAAACTCTGCTTACATGTCTCACCTCAGAACACCTTCCTTGATGACCCCCAACCAAGAATCATTCCCTGCTCATGGCTTTGTGCATATCTCTAATATTGTGGGTATCTCACTGTGTTGGAATTATTTGCTTAGATCTTGGCTTCCACTGCAGGTCCTCCAAGACTTGAATGTGCCCATTCATCATTGAAGCTACACCATTTAACACTATTTTTTGTTAAGGTAAAGATTCGCCAAATGTGTGTTGAATTGAATTGGGAGAAAAAAATCTCAAATTATATGTCTTCATAATTAGTTATTTTGTGAGATTGATAAATAGCCTACATCGTATGAACTTTTGCTTCCAGTTGGAAGCACACAACAATTTACTATATTTAACACTAGCACTATTATGAATATTATGAATATTATGCGATATCAGGATAGTTTTCTACTTTCTCTAAATCAGCAGTGATGGACGTTGGGAGTCTTATGTCCATAGCTTAGTCATAAGGAAATGTCAGCTTGGGCTTTTCTCAAGTTTTGATCTGAAAAACAGTTAGAATAAAGAGGCTTTGCAATCACAATTGGCTTTTTTCCATCTTGTGAATATGTAATAGTTTACCACATTTTGGTCATATTATTTTTTTAAATTTATTCTTCATCTGCTGCCGGAAGGGAAGGTTGAAATAGTAGAGAAGCAATGAATGTGAGAATAAATACGTACTATGTGTCACACACTTTCCCATTTATTCCTCATAACACAGAAAGAAAATTTGCCCCAGGTGCTTGGGTAATGAAAACACAAATTTGTATTTCAATGTCCTGTTCTTTCCCCTCTGGCACTGCTACCTCCCATGCAGGCTGTGTTGACACCTGCCTTCCAGTTGTAACGCAAACCCCTGAGAGAAGTCCTCAGGTCTTCAGCTTTTGTTCAACATTTGACCAGCATCATGCAATTCCACACTGCGCTTCTGCAGAGCAGATGGCAAGAGGTCCGATTTCAGGGAGATCTGGTTTCATAATAATTTACTTCCCAGGATAAGAAATCTTGTCCATGTTCACAGAAAAGCCCAAAATAACTGTCTACTACCTGGTAATATCACCTTTCTAGAGACAAACCACGAATGCCAAAACAAAGGAAGACTGGTAATATTTGTCACCCAGTTCTAACAAATGGAGAATGATGTTGGATTGTTCAAAGAGGCTAGACTATGCTTTCACTATGGTTTTTATCTAGTAGACTGCGTAAGGATTCAAGAAATAAATATAGAGGAATAGATCCATGAGTTCCTTTTCTATGGAAGTTTAGAATGACATGAGAGGGCTTGTGTTCCAGTGAAAAGTTTTTGTATTCCTGAAACAGAAGTAAACTTGTTAAGTTTACTCGTCCATGGACGTGTTTTTTATTTGTTTGTTTTTTAAATAGCTGCCAGGCTAAGAGCTTTGGAGTTACTTTCTATGTCAAGCACTCCTAGGCTTTAGTTGAGTTTCAAAAAGGGAAGAGGATTTAAAAGTGAGACATCTTCTGTAAAGAATTACTATACCTTTGGTGAGAACTGACGATGGGCTAGATGTGAGGCCTCAAGTCTGGAACTGCACTCCAGGAGACAAAGAGGACCACTGACCATGGACGGTGGTGTAAGATCACTTGGGATCATAATTAGAGACCGAAGAAACTTGAGAGGCACTGATTCCACTCTTGGCCATAGACAGATATGATGGCAACATTAGCCTCTGTTGTATGCCATTACATTATGGACCCTTGTTGTGACTGCCTTTGGACATTTACTCGCTGGATCTGTGTTCTGTTCAACCCACCAGTGAAGTCTGGGAACTTACTTAGACTGCTTGTCAGAGATGCAGAGTTGGGTGCTCCAGTCACCAAGAAGAGGATAGTGTGGTCTATATGACGCCACAAGTTAGCTTCCGAATGGTTCTTGGCAGCAATCTACTGGGTAGACAGAGCCAAGAAGTTCATGCTTGTGAGCTACCCTCCTAGTCTAATCCAGCTCCTTCACATTGCGCTATAATCATGTGTCTACTCTGATACCAGGGGAGAGGAGGATGGTTGATGGCCTGTCCCTGGAAAATGATGCTTTGTATACTTGAAGTCAAAGGTCAAGCAGTCTTATCTTCTCGGCATCTGTGTTATTATTATCTCACTGGAAAGTCTTTTCTCCCCTCTGATTCTTATTGCCACTTAGCTTCTCAGTCAAGTTTCCCTGTTGAAGGTGGAGATAACTGTATCACCCTCCCAGGCTGCTGTGAGGATCAAATGGGAGGATGTGTCTTGCACACTGCCTGGCTCATGATAGGAATGTTGTTGCATGCCAAAGACATTGATGGGTTCTTGTATAATGCTCATCTTTTTTACCCTAATAACTGAATGTAGTTTTAGTCTTCAGTTCTTCTCATTTTCTTTAGGCATTTTATTTTGGGAAGGTTTCCATCACGCTGGATTTGGCCTTTGCCTGATCTTGCAGAGGGGCAGTCTTTGCAGTCTTACCAGTCTTCTAAGAAACAAGACTATTTCTAGACTTCCTGAGTATCAAAGGAATCCAGATTGGTCCATGTGGGGAGAGAGGGGACTCAGTAATGTTTTTTGTCTTAGGATTCTGCTTTGCTGTGTTGATGAAAGAAAAACATCTCTGAAGAGGGCATTGGTGACCAAAGGGGTTTATAGTGATGAAAAGCCTCAGTTCTTTTTAGATATTCACACAGATGGCAGGGAGGATTCATAAAAAGCTATATTTAGAGTTAAAAATTTAGCGTAATTACCAAAAAGTATCATTTAAGAGGGGGAAAAAAGTTTCAAAGCTTTGCCATCAAGGATGAAATATGCCCTGAGCATGAGAGAGCAGTGGCTTGAATACACAGCTCTCATTAGTGCTCATGGGAGATGTCCCCAATAAAAGTCCACTCCGAAATGTCAGTGTGTCCCCACTCCTCGTCTGAGGTAAACACATTTAGATGACATTTGCCATCCTTACTATATGACTGATTCATTTTCTGATAGGGCTATTCTTATTATTTACTGTCTTGGGAAGCAAGCTGATGGAAGAATAGTTTTCCTTATATCACGAAAGGTCACTAGGAATTCTGCACCAAATTTATCAACACAACCTCAATCTAACAGTATCTTGATTTCGTAATTTTTTTTAACATTATTGAAGATGTGCACACAGACACATCTGCGTACATAACTCCCCACCGTGCTGCACACACAGACACCATACATAACCCACCCGCTCCACACACGCAGACACAAAATCAAGTCGATGATTTTCTGAAGATTTAAATTGCATTTAAATTCTCAGCTCCTTTTCATCAATATCTTCCAAGTGCAAAAAGCACCCTGGGCTAAAGTCACAGCCTTGTGCATTACCAACTTCAGACCTAAACACAATATGGAAAAAGAAGTAAACTTGAGAGGAAAATTCCAAATATTCGGTCTTTCAAGTGTTAGAAAGCTAGTATGTGTTTAATCTGAAATTTAAAGAGATTGAGAGAATCTTTACATTAGTTTTGGGGAAATGAGATGTGTATGACTCATGTTTCAGATAGTCCATATTTACAATAAATACTTCACTCCTTAAATATTTGACCAAATGTTAACTACTGGTATATCTATAGCTGTTAACAACTGCTATTTTTACTCTCTGAAAAATGCAGAGTAAAATCTGTGCAGAAGACCTTTAAAGAAACAACACCAATAAACAGAGATTCCAAGAAGCAGTATTTTCTTCTATTGCCTGGCTACAAACAAAGCTTTACACTATATATATACATGCAATCACATTATATATATATATGTATCTTCTCAACAGTAGGTACTGATAAGTAAGAAAACTGTATGGTTTGCCATCTTAAGAAGTTCCTTATTGGATATATTAGTCAATAATGACAACCATAGTCCCTTGTTTTAAGCTCAGAATGTCAGATTTCTGCTGGCTCCATTAATGCTGAATAATAGTAAAAATGACTTAAAATTCTGGCCTATATTTATATGGTGGAACATTTTCCTAGTGGCTAATATTTTAAAATTAGACTCTATTTCCCATTAATCATTCAAAGGGAAAAAAATGTGTGTTAAGAGGGAGAAATGAATTGGATGACTTTACATTTGACACAAGCCTTAGGGGTCGCAGCTATAAGAGACAGGCTGGACTCCCCCTCACCCTGAGAGGACAGAGTGAGTTGTCACCCTGCACCACAGAGCCGCCTGCCTGCTGACACCACCCAGCTCTCCACTGTCACAGAGCCCTGGGTATGCCACCTCTCCCCAGAAGCACAAAAGTGCTCTCAAACCCATGAGCGTGCATGCAGTGTGCCTCTCATATGCACACTGAACAAAAAGTTCAGTGTTTCTAAAAGGAAAGTCCCCTTCTCCTAAAATAACGAATTCATTTCCTCATTCACTCAATCAACAAGTATTTATTGAGCACTTATTTGAAGATAGGAATTCCTCTCAACTCTGGGAATATAGCAGTGAACGAAATATGTACTTACATTCTCATGGAGGAAGACAAGCAATAAGCAAGATAAACAAGTAGAAGATAAATACATAAGCTCATGCTAAGTGACAAGGAAAAAAATAAGCCAAGAGGGAGGATAAGGAGTATCTAGGTGCTTGTCAATTTACATATACACCCAGGGAAATTCACTGGAGAGATGAAATCTGGGTCAAAATCTAAAGGAGGGAGAAGTAAGCTCTCTTTACTTACAGTCTGAGGAAGAGCATTCCAGGCAGAAAGGACAAGAGGTACGAGGTGATGAGGTGGGTGTATGCCTAGTCCCTTCCCAGAGGATCAGGTAGAGGGATATGAGCAAGGGGGGAGCTATAGGAGGTAAGACCAGAGAGGAAATGGGACGGTCTGATCATGAAGGGCCTGGGAGTCTCCATACACAGCGAGAGAGGAAGAGATTTGAGAGTTTGAGCAGGTGAGGGACATGCTAGCCAATATTTCAAGAGGACCCTCTAGCAGCTGTGCTAAGACTAGAATGAAAGGAAGCAAGTGTAGAATCTGGGAGGTTATTGCAACACCCTTGTCCAGAGATGATGGTTGTTTGGACCCGGATAGCAGTAGTGGAGACCTAGGCAGATTCTGGTATTTATTTGGAAGTTAGGGCTAATGGTATTTGCTGCCAGATCAGATGTGGGTGTGAGAGAAGGAGGAGGCAATTTTGATTCCAAGACATTTGCCCTGAGCTACTGCAAAAATGGAGTTGTCATTTACTGAGATGAGCAGATTAGCAGATGATGATGAGTCTTAGACACAGTTCTTAAACCTTCAAATGGAGATCTTGAGTAGGCCATTGGATATGAGTCTGGAATTCAGGTCCAGCCTAAAGAAGATTTGGGGTGCATTGCAGCATTTAAAGGCACAAGACAAGATGAGATCACCCTTACTTATAGTGAAACTGTGCCAACCTTAATAAGCTTGGTATGCCTCCTCACCAGACATGAGAAGGCTTCACTTCGAAAGGCATCATGCCTAAATACATCAGGTGACCCCAGGGCCAGGGAATCCAGCTTCTCTTGGGGAAATGTGAATTTTCAGGAGGATCTCTCCTCTTCCAAGGCCTGGAGCAGAGAAAGAAGACTACCTAAGGAGGCAGCAGGTTTGTCTACCTAAGAGGGCACAAGGCTTATTTCAAACTCTTAGGAGAATGTTGAATAGTATGGGTTTGAAATTAATGTGATGATAAGGTTTCCATGATGTCTAAACCTGGATGCAATTTTGGTCACCTTTTCTCAGTGGAGATGCTGGTGAAAATGGCATAGTTATCTTCAGAAAGTTGTTTCTTGTAAACTAGCCAGAAATGGCTAGGCTGCCCCTTAACTGGAAAGGGAGGAGAGGGAACAGAGAATCCAGGCAAGGGTGAGCTGAGATGCTGACATCTTGCTGATGCTGATGGCCTCTTGTCCCCCATGCTCTGGTACATGCTGAGGGTCTTTTCTCAACCCGTATGCAGGGCAGCCTGGAAGGGCTGAGGAGTTAATGTCCTGGGCCAGTCCTCTGCCAATGACAAGGGGGAATGGTTGGATAAATACCCCAGCTGCCTCAGGTGATGTAATTCTGAAGTGTGTTTTCTATTACCTCAAAGAATCCTTGCTGGACTTGAGTCCCAGCAGCCTCCGGTGGTGACCTGCCCATTAAGACACACTCTTTTAACTGCCTTCCCTCCCTTCCTGTCCCACTTCCCTACCCTCTACCAGTGCTTCATGGGACTGCCTTCAAATAAGCCACTTACACTCAAATCCTCCTCTTAGTTACATAACAGGTTCACTGCAGGACCCCCAATGATGCACTTTCTTCCTCTGGACAGAAATCCTCCAAAAATACCACTGGCATCACATCAGTGCCATGTTAAATAACCCAAAAATGGCTCCCAATTTTCCTGTGTGTCTTTATCCCTCTTCTGAGTTCTCCAGATTGTCTTGCATCAGGTCCAGCTTCACCGATTATCTCATTGCATGGCAATGCATGTATGACCTATGCGGACTGCTCTCCCCGGGTCCTGCATGCCCCTGTTCCTTCCTCCCTTGGTGACTACTTACATTAGTCCACCCTGCACAAAGTGCCTAACTAAATCCAAGTGAAATTCCTCTAGGCTTATCTCAAGATTTCCCTAACCACCATCCTACCACAGTGATTCTTACTCCCTGAGGTTCTATTGAACTCACTCAGCCCCAAAAGTCTTGAAATTCAATGATCCTTAATTTAGGAATGAAAAATAGGTTTTGTTTTGCATGCTAACTCTGATTCACTGGAAATAATTGTGTTGAGAAGCCTTCTGAGTGGGCCCTTGAGCCCTGGGTATCAATTAGTGACATTTGCCATTGGGTGAGCAATAGCCAATGCCATAGATATTTGCTCTAATGGCTTCATGTGCTATTTAGTCTTGAGTCCCCCAAGGTGGTTTTTCTGTGGTACATATTTTCTCCCTCTTTGTGACTATCCAACTCATTAGTCTAAATGTAGGTTCATTAATCTAAACTTAAAGCTGAATTATGAGGGTAAACTCATATATATACACATATGTGTGTGTGTGTGTATATATATATACACATATATTTACACACACACATATTGGGTATGTCAAGAACCAACATCATCACCACACACACACGATACACCACACAGGCTCAGCTGAAAATACTTCTCTCTTGGCTGGCAACTAACAGTTACATATGCAATTGAATGTAAAGGATTATAAACCATTTTTGATTCTCATCTTTGAGCATTCTGCTACACAGATCTTCTTCTTGTGCTATATCATATTTTATTACCAACTTAGCGCCTCCTGACCAATTTTCTTTAAAATCACAAATAAATCAAGAGAGAATGGGCATGTACACTCATTCTTTCAGGATATGATTTGAGCTGTTCTGGTAATTTATGAACTAAAGTTGGATGCTGTGCTTTCGGCTCAATTCAGCAACATCAGCGGTCAATGAGACTTGATTTTGTGTTTTACATTGTAGAGGAAAATCCAACTGATTTCATGCTTTATTTAGAGGATGGCTTTAGTTGACAAAAATTAATACTACTAAAAATCTAACATTCTTATAGGAATCATTCTTATAGTAAAAATCATAGATTTTTATAGGCTTTTCCTGAACTTCGCTTGTGGTTTATGGAAATGTGATTCATGAGGATGTGTTAAATATTAAAACTAGTGTAAGATTTAATTGAAATTTATAGGGCAGCTTTTCTTTATTGTCTATCACATAATTTTTAGCATGCTGCATAAATAACAAAAGACTGCCTACATCCTTCTGTTGTTTTATCATAGCCCAGAATTAAAATTAAACTTGCTCATATTTAAAAAAAGAGGTGCCATTGCCACCCAGACTTGAACTTTCAACTTGCTTTTGAATGGCAGCTGAGGGGCAGTACATGGAACTAGCCTGAGAGAGGCATGGCAGTGCACGTGAACAGTTTCAAGCTTTCCTTCTACTATTCAGCATTCTGAAATGAATCCACATGATCAGGCAAAGGGAATTAACTTTCTGCCTAAAACACACAGGCACTAGGTAAAATGCTTTATAAATGTTTTCTTAGTCAGTCTTCTCAGATGCTTTAAGAAGGTGGCGTTATTTATGTCCTTTGTTCCATGAGGAATTCTTGCCATAAGAGGCTTAGGTCCTTTAGAAAGGCAACATAGCTAGCGAGCAGTTGAACAGATCATAGACGCCATTTCTGTTGGCCTTCAAAATCCATGCTATCTAGGCACAGCCAGACCCAGTTCCACAGTATCCTAAGCTACCAAACAACTTCAGGTTTCCAGTCCAGGGAAATGTCAGCTACCCATGCCTAAATCATCACTTAGTCTTCTTATGTTAAAATGTAATTTGGGTCAGAACTAACAAATTTCCTTAACATAGAGTTGAATCTGACATGTTCTGTGATTCAAAGCAGCCTTTAAAGTGTGAGTTTCTAAAGGCAAGGCTGCGATTCCTATCATGGGTCCTAACATAAAGCAATCTGCTTGTCAACAGCTGCATAGATTCAATTTATTCATTGATTAACTTTATCACAAACATGATTTTTCTTGAGCTTGTTTTTTTAATTGTCTATATAAATCCAAAACAGTTAAAATCAAACTCTAGGGCTTGACCTGGTTAAGGAGCCCAGACTTTAAGTGTTGAAGAGTGAGTCTACTTGACTCCTGTCACTGTACTGTGCCCTGCCTCCCGGCCTCCAGTCCAACCTTACTCTAGCCAGTGCTGAGTTCATCGGCTTTGCACAGGGATAATGAGATGACAGCACCTTGCTGGAGCTGTAGTCTTTTCTCCTGATTTTTGCCCCAGGACTACTCGCCCTTGGGGCCACTCAACCAGAGGAGTCACTGGATAAGAGCTCCCCGCCTCCCCCCCAGGTATGTCCAGCTTCTGTTGCCTGCAGTGGTGACCAGCTTGACAAAGCATCCTGAGCTGGCAGACCCTCCTTTCTTGTATCGGCACTCCTGCCCTGGGACTGCCTCCCAAAAGAAACCACATGCCCACTAGCTCTGGTCTCAGGCTGTGCTTTCTGGTGGCCCCAGGCTAAGTAAGTGAATCTAGAGCTCTATTTTTCTCATCAAGGATTGTGTGGGAGGGGGGACTATGTAAGCGACAGTTGTTCAAATTAAAAATGCAAATTTTAAAACAAAATTTGGGAGAACAATTAGCATTTTTAAAAACAGATCCTTTTTTATTTTTAAGAGCAGATCTCTCTCAAATCCATGTGGCTTTCCATTTTCATGATGCCTGACAAAATTCTTATATTTTTTACTTATTGCTCAATTAACTTCGTCATACAGGGCATGCCAAACCAGCCTATTCCTGTAATCAGTTTTTGTTTCCAGGCTGCTCAGGCAAGAGACAATACGAGAGACGTGCTGTTCATCACGAAAGGAAGACACTTCATATTGAATATGGCAGCAGGGTAATCAAACATCACATGTTGAGTTTCTTACAACACAGTGACGAAAACACCCTGCCTTTTCTGTTGAGAGTGAGAAAACTACTTATCCTGTTCTCAGAAGGATCACAGCATTCAGAGCTGAGAACAGCTAGATTCTAAGGTTTCCTTTAGAAAACCTTCATCCAAGGTATTTCACGGATGTTTCACATCATGTGAACTTTTCAGAGTCACTCCTTTCATATCTACCTATTTATTAAAATACCCATTTATTTTACCATTGACCCTCCTACCACATACAAATTCTTCCTCTCATCCACCCTTCTTCCATCTGTCCCTTTCACTAGCTTCTGTCTTTTTTTCCACATTGATATCTAATATGATATACTCTTCCTAGATACTTTCATTCTTTTCCAGCATAAACTGTCAATGAAGAGTAAGAAAATACAGCCTGGTGCATTTCTGAGCAGCCTTCATTACACTTTTAAGGACTGAGATTACTAGCTGAGAAACGTGATCTTGATTCATAAGACATCATAAAGGAATATTAAATCACATGCAGGCCCTCTTTTTTTTTTTTTGAGGAAGATTAGCCCTGAGCTAACTACTGCCAATCCTCCTCTTTTTGTTGAGGAAGACTGGCCCTGAGCTAACATCCATCACATGCAGGCCCTCTTAGGGTGAAAGAGGAACATGAAGAAAGTATAAAAACTAGTGAAACAAAAACTGTGATTTGACTAACGAGGCACTCTAATTCATGAGTCCAGCTTGGGTTTCAGAAACCTCCAGGCTGACATTTCTAGGAGCTGTAATTTCTTTTCTGTCAAAAGGCAAATCTTGGTGTAGGAGACACTCAGCCCCTTCTCAGTGATGGGAACACATTGGCTCCTCATCTGTTATTTCCCACTGAATTCCTGAAGATATCGATAGCAGTCGTATCCACTGTTGGGAAGGGATTGGTATGATATAACTGCATCACACACAAATGTTTCAGACCTAAATACAAAGCATAATGGTTAAAGAATGTATTCACAAAATGTCAACATTTCCACCAAAAAACACTTGAAATTTGAGATTGTTTGCTTGATGGAGTTCAGCAATGAAATAAATACGCTCATTAGCTCATTTGTTTAATAATAGAATGAATGTTCATTGTGAACCTAATATAAACACACCACTATGGTAGTCACTGAGAGATCCAGAAATGACTAATAACCTGTTCTTGACTTCATGGTGTTTATAATCTAGTAACAGAGAACTGTAGCATACCCTCCAAAAATTATAAATCAAGTATTTTCATATACTCTGGAATATTTTTCTCCCTCTCTCTCTCTAGTCCTCGTACCCTTCTTCCCTTGGGCAATAATTAAAATGTATTTAATATGTATTATTATAATTGGCATTTGTTCTTAAAAAACTTTTCACTTAGAAATAATTTTAGAATTTTTTTTTGAGGAAGATTAGCCCTGAGCTAACATCTGCTGCCAATCCTTCTCTTTTTTTTTTTTTTTTTTTTTTGCTGAGGAAGACTGGCCCTGAGCTAACATCTGTGCCCATCTTCCTCTACTTTATATGTGGGATGCCTACCACAGCATGGCCTGCCAAGCAGTACCACATCTGCACCTGGTACCCCAATTGGTGAACCCCGGGCTGCAGAAGCAGAACATGCCCACTTAACTGCTGCGCCACTGGGCTGGCCCCTAGAAATAATCTTAGACGCACATAGAAGTTTAAAAAATAGTACTAAGAGCTCCTGTGTGACCTTTCCCCAGCTCTCCTATGGTAACATCTTACATAACCATAGTACAATTATCAAACCAGGATATTGACATTGACATTGCTACAGATCTTATTTTGACTTTTACCAGTTTTTACAAGCATTCTGTTTTTCTTTTTTTTGGTGTATAGTTCTATAACATTTTATTTCTTGTGTAGATTCATTGACTATCACCACAATCAGGGTTCAGGGCATCCTAAATAAACTCCCTTGTGCTACCCACTTATAGTTATACCCAACATCAACCTAACCCTGGCAACACTGATCTGTTCTCCATCATGTACTTTTGACATTCTGAGAATGCCATATAAATGGAATCATATAGTTTTTAACAGTTCGAGATTAGTTTTTCACTCAGCATAATGCCCTTGAGATCCATCTAAGTTGTTGCATGTATCAATCATTCTTTTTTTTTCTATTGCTGAATAGTACTCCATCGTATAAATATATACCACAGTTTGTTTAGCCATTTATCCTTTGAGGGACATCTGGATTGATTCCAGTTTTTAGTGATTATGAATATAGCTGCCATAAATATTCAAATACGGGATTTTGTATGAATGTAAGTTTCCTTTCTCTAGAATAAGTAACTATAAGTGGGATTTCTGGATCACATGGTAAATGTATGTGTAACATTCTAAGTCACTGGCATTCATTCTTGCATTTGTCCTGTTTACGTGCATTTCTTTACTAAATGGCATTGTGTTAAAAATATTTTACTTTCTTCTTTCACCCAGCACCATGTTTTTAAGATCCGTAGATGTTGCTATGTGTATATCTAACTCACATAAAGATTATTTCCTTTAATTGTTGCATAATATTGCAAGAAATTTCTCTACTTCAAAGAATCTTATAGTTAGTCATTTTGTAAAGCAAATGATTCTTTGGAAACGTATATACCCCACAAATAATTTGTTTAGCGAATTTAGGTTTCTGCTTATGGAGTTTTCTTAAATATACTGTTTATCTTTATTGCCTCTGAGTTTTCTTCATGGTTTTATATATTGATGAAAACATTACCAAGTACTAACAGCAGCTGTCTGAGTTTAGACCCAGGTCATGTATACAGTAGAGTCCCTATAATGTCTAAGAACTTTCCAGAGTTCATAAAAACAGAGCTAACTACACATGCCTGGAGCAGCTCCACAGACCCATGCTCCTTCTGTAGGTTACTATTAAGCTCAAAACAGCTGATCTTGCGATCCTTTGATTCCAAGCCTATGGCTGAAGGACCCAGAAATGGCATGAAGTAATCCAGGAACACTATCATCATTAGCAGAGGGCCCAGAAAAATTAGCTGCAGGTTTCAAGTACATGATTTGCACACAAGAATAGAGGTCACATATCTTTAGTCCTTCAGATGCAAAAAATTTCATTTTTTGGTGTAGCCTTCTCATATAGAAGGGGGTAACTTTAGGAAAAGCCCACAGGTTGTCTATATGTCTACACCTACATCCGTACACATCTTGGACCATCAGATCATTGGTTGCTTTATTAAAAATACAGTCATGTGTCACTTAACAATGGGGATACGGTCTGAGAAATGCATCATTAGGTGATTTTGTCCTTGTGTGAACATCACGGAGTGTACTTACACAAACCTAGATGGTATGGCCTACTACACACCCAGGCTATATGGTGCTAATCTTATGGGACCATCATCACATATGCAGACCGTCATTGGCCAAAACATCGCTTTGCTATGTGGGACTGCACTTAAAAATTCTGGAAGGCACGGATGTAGAGGCGGGTATTTTGGGTGATTACAGGGAGTTGGGATTGGAGAGAGAAGCCTAGGAATATGGCTGCAAATTTGGTGAGATCAAACTTGAGTGTGCATCGGAATCCCCTGGAGGGCTGGTTAAAACACAAAGTGCTGAGACCTTCCCCCAGAGTTTCTGATATAGTAGAACAGAGGCTTTTTTAGTGCTATTGAGTCAATTCCAACTCGAGTGACGTTGTGTACAGGAGAGAGGAACCCTGCCTGATCTTTTTGTACCATCCTCTAACCTTCTGGCACTATATCAGACAATACTCCTCTGCTAGTCATGGGGTTTTCATGGCTTTTTTGGAAGTGGGTGGCCATTTCTTTCTTCTTCATCTGTCTTAGTTTGGAAGCTCTGCTGAAACATGTCCACCATGCATGACCCTACTGGCATTTGAAATACTGGTTGTATAACTTTCAGTATCACAGCAACACACAGCCATCACAGTATGGACAACCAAAAGATGGGTAGGAACAAGAATTTGCCGATGCTACTGGTCTTAGGGCCAAATGTTGAGACTCTCTGCTATAGATGGAATGGGACAAGTACCCAGCCCTGAGCTCCAATTATGCCTGATTAATACGCACACTTGTGCCAGTCCTCCTGATTGAATTTATATCCTCCAGACTCACAAAGGACCTTCATGAATGTATTTGTGAAGTAATTTACTCCATATTTAGCTTCTGGCACAGCCACTTCTGCTCCTCTACATAGTCACTTCATGGTGATTACCAAACACTTGAAATTGAACATTCCAGGCCATTCACTCCTCTCAGCCAGTCCTCTCTCCTCATGTAATGCCCTCTGTGCTCATATATTAGGGTTAAGTAGGAGATATTATTCTTTTCTGTTTCTTTCTTTCTTCTTTATTAAAATTATACAGTGAGTGATGTTCGCAAGATGGCCAACTAGCAAGTTCCAGGCTCTTGCTCCCCAAGTAAAACATTAAATAAACAATGGAGAATGGCTAAAATAACTTTATAGGAGCTATGGAAGTCAGTCAAACATCAGAGCAACCAAATGAATTCCCAATCAAGAAAGAGCCACATTAAAAATGGTAGGAAATTTTGCAGCATTTTCATTCACCTTGTCCCACTCTCTCCCCAGCACCATGCAGCATGCTTTGGGAAAGCAGTGGCCTGGTCCCCAGGTCCTTTCCACAAACCAGAGAGAGTGAAGCAGACAAAATTTGCAATGTTCTACCCTGTCTGGGGAAGCCTGAGGGATAGGTCTTTGTGTCACCTAACTTGGATCACAGATGGCTAAAAGCAGCACAGCTCAGATTTCAGGCTAGTGGAAGCCAAGGAGGCAGTGGTCATGGCTCAAGAAAACTGCAAGGGGACTGCAGACCTGTAGACACCTGCAGCAAGATAATACCTATTGAGAAATACAATAGAACAGCTAAGGAACTGAGAAGAAGCAGGAGTGAGACTTCTAGGGAAATTAAGACATTTAAAAGCAGTCATGGATACAGGAGAACCAGAAAACACAGGGAAAATACATACTCAGAAAAGGCCTGAGAAGACATCAATCCTTCACACTGGGCTGATTAGTAAAGGTCTCTGGTTAGTGGCTCCTGCATGGATCCAGTCTTCAAAGACTGGGGAAGGTGCTTTTTTCAAATGTCAAGTTTTTAACAAAAATCACAAAGCATACAAAGAAACAGAAAAACATGGCTTATTCAAAGGAACAAAATAAATCTCCAGAAATCCTCCATGAAGAAACCTAGGTATTGGACTTACTAGATAAAGACTTTAAAACAACTGTCTTAGATATTCTCAAAGAGCTAAAAGAAAACATAGATAAAAAACTAAAAGAAATCAGAAAAATGATATATGAACAAATTGAGAATATCAATAAAGAAATAGAAGACATAAAAAAGAACCAAACAGAAATTCTGGAGCTGAAAAAATATAATAACTGAACTGAAAAATTCACTAAAGAGATTCAACAGCAGACTCAAATAGGTAGAGGAAATAATTGGAAAACTTGAAATCAGGTCATTTGAAATGATCAAGTCTGAGGAGCAAAGAGAAAACAAAGAATGAAGAAAAGTGAACAAAGTCTGAGGGACCAAAATATGCATTGTGGTAGCCCCAGAAAAAGAAGAGAGAATGGAGGAGAGAGAGAGTACTTGAAGAAATTATGGTCCAAAACTTCCCAAATTCTACGAAAGATGCACACACACACAAATACAAGAAGCTTAACAAATCCAACTAGAATAAACACAGAAAGACCCACACTGAGTGAGACACATTATAATCAAACTGTGAAAAAGACAAAGAGAAAATATTAAAGCCAAAAAAAAAAAATAGTGACTTGTCATGTCAAGGGATCCTCAATGAGATTTTCAGTAGATTTTACCCGACAGAGCATGCAGGCCAGAAGGCAGTGGGATAATACACTTAAAGCACTGAAAGAAAACAACCTGTAGACTGAGAATTCTGTGTCTAGCAACAGTGTCCTTCAAAAATGAGGGAGAAATTAAGACATTCCCAAGTAAACAAAAACTGAGGCAGTTCACTGCCATTAGTCCTCAGTGAAAGGACACTATACAGTAACTTGAAGCCATATAAAAATACAAAAATCTCTGGGAAAGGTAAATACCTGGACAAATGTAAAAACCAGCATTATTGTAATTTGGTTTGTAACTCTACTTTTCATTCTTCTACAGAATTTAGAAAACAAAAACATAAAAATAAATATAAACCTTTGTTAATGGGTACACAATACGTAAAGATATAATTTGTGACATCAGTAACACAAAGTGGGGGATGGAGTTGTAAAAGAGTAGTTTTTGTGTGCGATTGAAGTTAAGTTGACACTAGTTTACAATATATTGTTATAACTTTAGGATATTATGTGTAAGCCTCATGGTAACCACAAAGAAAATATCTATAGGATATACACAAAAGGAAATGAAAAGGTAATCAAAATATGTCACCAAAAAGAATCAAGTAAATACAAAGGAAGACAGAAATGGAAGAAATGAAGAATAAAAAAGCTATAAGACATACAGAAAACAAATTTAAAAATGGCAATAGTGAGTCCTTCCTTATCAGTAATTATTTTAAATGTAAATGGACTAAACTCCTCTGAGCAAAAGATACAGATTGACAGAATAGAGAAAAAAACAGAATTTAACTACATGCTGTCTACAAGAGACTAACTTTACATCTAAGGACACACATAGGTTGAAAGTGAAAGGATAGAAAAATATATTCCTTGAAAATGGTAACCCAGAGACAGCAGAGGTGAATAAACTAATATCAGACAAACTTTAAGCCAAAAACTGTTACAAGAGACAAAGAAGGGTATTATACAATGATAAAAGGGTCAATTCACCAAGAATATATAATAATCATAAACATGAGGGCACCAAACACAAGAGCTCCTAAATATACGTAGCAAACATTGACAGAATGGAAGGGAAAAATAGACGTCCTACAATAATAGCTGGAGACTTCAATACCCTACTTTCAATAATGAATAGAGCACAAGAAAAAAGATTGATAAGGACATAGAGAACTTTAACAACATTATAACTGAATTACACTAACAGATATATACAAAATTCTACCAAATAGTAGAATACACATTCTTCATAAGTGCATATTCTCCCAAATAGACCATACAGTAGGCCACAAAACAAGTTTCAATAAAATTAAAAAGATTAAAATCATATAAAGTATCTTTTATAATCACAATGGAATAAAACTAGAAATTAACAGAAGAAGGAAAACTTGGAAATTCACAAATATTTGGGAAATTAGAGAATCTCTTCAGAAAAATAAAAATGAAAACACAACATACCAAAACTTACTTGATGCAGCAAAAGCAGTACTGAGAAGGCAATTTATAGTTGCAAATGCTTACATCAAAAAAAGATCTCAAATCAGCAATCTAATTTTACATCTTAAGGAACTAGAGAAAGAAGAATGAGCTAAGGTCAAAGTTAGCAGAAGGAGAGAAATAGTAAAGATTACAAAAGAGACAGATAAAGAACAGAACGACAATAGAGAAAATCAATGAAACCAAGAGTTGGTTTTTGAAGCATAAACAAAATTGATAAACTCATAATTAGATAGACTAAGAAAAAAAAGAGAAGCTCAAATTACTAAAATCATAAATGAAAAAAGGGACTTTACTACTGATTTTACAGAGATAAAATGGGTTATAAGACAATTCTATGAATAATTCTTTGCCAACAAATTGGAAAATATAAATGAAATGAATAAATTCCTAGAATCGCAAAACCTAACAAGACTGAATCATGAAGAAATAGAAACTCACAAAACCTAACAAGACTGAATCATGAAGAAATAGAAACTCTGAACAGACCAATTATTAGCAAGGAGATTGAATTAGTAAAGAAAAACCTCCTACCAAAGAAAAGCCCAGGACCAAATGGCTTCACTGGTGCAATCTACCAAATTTAAACAAGAATTTACACCAATCCTTCTCAAACTCTTCCAAAAAATTGAAGAAAAGGGAACACTTCCAAACTCATTTTATGAGGCCAGCGTTATTCTCATACCCAAATCAGATAAAGGTACTATAAGGAAAGAAAACTGCACCAATCTCCCAGATGAATATTTATATAAAAATTATGATCCAAATAATAGCAAACTGAATTCAACAGTATATTAGAAAGATTATATACCATGACCAAGTGAAATTTAATCATGCAATGTAAGAATGGTTCAATATATGAAAGTTAATCAATGTAATACACTATATCAACAGAATGAAGAAAAAAATTACATGATCATCTCAACTGATGCAGAAAATTATTAAAAAAAATTTCAACATCCTTTCATGATAAAAACACTCAACAAACTAATAATAGAAGGAAATTACTGCAACATAATAAAGGCTATACATGAAAAGCCCCCAGCTAATATCATACTCAATGGTAAAAGACTGAAATTTTCCTTCTAAGATCAAGAACAAGACAAGGATGCCTGCTCTTTCCACTTCTATTTAAAATGATACCAGAAGTCCTAGTCCAAGCAATTAGGCAAGTGAAAGAAATAAAAAGCGCTCAAATTAGAAAGAAGTAAAATTATCTCTGTTTGCAGATGGAGTCATGTTGAATGTAGAAAACCCTAAAGATTTCACAAAAAATTATTAGAATCATTAAATGAATTCAGTAAGGTACAGGACACAAAGTCAACATGCAAAAATCAGTTGCCTTTCTATACACTAAAAATGAATAACCTGAAAAGGAACTTAAGAAACAATTCCATTTATAAAAGCATACAAAATAACAAAAAGCTCAGGAATAAATCTATCCAAGGAGATAAAAGACTTTGACACTGAAAACTACATAACACTGCTGAAAGAAATTGAAGACACTGATAAATGAAAAGTCATCTTATGTTTATGGATTAGAAGATTTAACATTGTTAAGATGTCAATACTACCCAAAGCAATTTAAAGATTCAATTTAATCTCTATCAAAGTACCAATGTTTTTTGCAGAAATAGTGAAACCCATCCTAAAATTTATATGGAATCTCAAGAGAACTTAAATAGGCAAGGCAATCTTGAAAAAGAAAAACAAAGCTGGGGGTCTCACACTTCTTGATTTCAAAACTTACTACAAAGCTACGGTAATCAAAACACTGTAGTATTACTATATAGACAGATACATAGACAACAGACTAGAATGGAAACCCCATAAAAATCTCTTGCATATATGGTCAAATGATTTTCAACAAGGTGGCAAGATCATTTGTTGGAGAAGGGGCAGCATTTTCAACAAATGGTGTTGGGAAAATTTGATATTCACATACAAAAGAGTGAATCTGGACACTTAGCTTACACCATTTGCAAAATTAATTCAAAATGGATCAAAGTTCTAAAAGTCAGAGGCTAACACTAAAATTTTCTTGGAAGAAAACAAAGAGAAAAAGCTGTTGACACTGGATTGAGCAATGATTCCTTAGATCTGACACCAAAAGCACAGGCAATAAAAGAAAAAATAGATATATTGGACTTAATCAAAATTAAAAAGCTTCTGTGCATCAAAGGACCCTATCAAGAGAGTAAAAAGGACACCCAAAGAATGGGAGTAAATATTTAAAAATCATATATTTGATAAGGGATTAATATCTAGAATACATTAAAAAACTTCTAAAACAACAATAAAAAAATAAACTGCTAGATTAAAAACTAGGCAAGTTACTTGAATAGATATTTTTCCAAAGAAGGTACATGAATGGCCAATAAGCACACAAAAAGATGCTTACCATCACTAATCATTAGGGAAATGCAAATTAGAAACACAATGAGATACCACTTTATACTCATTAGGATGGCTATCATTTTTTTAAAAACCCAGAAAATAACAGGTATTGGTGAGGATATGTAGAAATTGGAATCAGAATTACCATATGATCCAGTAACTCCACTTCTGGGTATATCCCCAAAATAATTGAAAGCAGAGACTCAAACAGATTTGTGTTCACCCATATTTATAGCAGTATTATTTACAATAGTTGAAATTATAGCCAATCCAAGTGTCCATCAATAGATGAACAGATAAACAAAACGTAGTATACACACACAATGGAATATTATTCAGCCTTAAAAAATAAGGAAATATTGACGTGTTACAACATGGGTGAATCTCAAAGACATTATGTTAAATGAAATAAGCCCATCAGAAAAGGATAAATACTGTATGATTCTACTTATATGAGGTAACTGGAGCAGTCAAAATCGTAGAGACAGAAGTAGAATAGTGGTTTTCAGGGGATGGGAGGAGGGGGACATGGAGAGTGAGTGTTTAATGGGTATGGGGTTTTAGTTTGGGATGATAAAAATGTTCTAGAGATGAATGGTGGTGAGGGTTGCACAACAATGTGAACGTACTTAATGCCATAGAACTGTACACTTAAAAATGGTTAAAATGGTAAGTTTCATGTTATGTATATTTTACCAAAATAAAACAAATTATATAACATGCAAATTGTCCCCATGGACTCAAAACCAGTACAAAACGCAGATATCTCCAGCCCTTCACGTATGAGCTGGCCCTGCAGTCCTTTCCCCACCCTGCTGTCCTGCTCTGCTCAGAAGATTGGTGAGTGGTTGAAGGAAGATGCCCTTTGTGATAGGAGGCTCATGACCTGCATTGAGGAAGATAATGAGCCATCTTATGGAGACTGCTGGAAGATGCCTGGATATGGATGACTCAAGGATACAGAGGAGAAGATTTCAGAAAGTTTAAGATCTAGGTAGAAAGCTTAGAGAGCACAACTTCATTACGGTGAACTCAGCCACTTTGGGTAGAGGAAACAAATTTTCAAAAGCATTACATTAACAGGGCTTAAATCACACTTAAATTACTGTGGACCATAATATATATTTTTACAGAACAGTACGTATTTCCCAATTTTTGACTCTGAGAGAATTCAGGACTAACACAAATGATAATCGACTGCTTATCAAATGCCAGATACCATATTAAGCCCTTATGGGCATTTTCTCATTTAATCCTTGTTGCCTACCTCTGAGGTAAAGACAAATATTTTCCTCACTTTTCAGGTGAGGAAACTGGATCTCAGTGAGACTGAGTAACTGGAGAGAAGTCACATAACTAGTGAGTGGCACAGCTGGGCTTTAGGGTTAAGTCTGTTTGGTTACAGTGCCTGAACCCTTAGCTGCTTAGCTATACCATCTCATTTATCCTTGTGACAGATTCTGGGGGGAGAGAAATATTATAGGCCAATAAAAAAAATCACCAATAATGTCTGATCTGGCTCAAAGATGATGATGATGATGATGATGATGATGATAGTACACTTTACATTTATAACCACACTCAATTCACAAAGCCCTTTTACATATATTCTTTCACTTCATCCTGGAACCAACTCTCTAAGTTAGTTATTTTTTCCATTTTTCCAGATGTGACCTGAGGCTTGGTGAAGTTAAATGAAAACCAAAAAGTGGTAGCACTCCTATTTACACAAAACCTCTGTGCTCCATGTCTAGTATCTTCCACTACATCATGTTGTTGGGTGGGTGTGCTTTTGATAGTTGAAAATGGGCCCAGACATAAAAATGCAAAGCAATTTTCTTGAAGATAAAATAAGAGGATTTATTTTTGTGAGTGGATTGATTAAAGCCTTAACATTTTATAATTACCCTTTGTATGGAATGTTGGGAAAACTTAATGCATCTAAGAGAAAGAACAAGAGAAGGAGATCCTATAAAAAGTCTAGGAAGCACAGGCTAGCAAATAGAAATTAAATTTTCTGAATCCCTAATTACTGAACTAAGGTGTGTCAAATGTAATTATGTTCTCTTTAGTTTAGTGTTATACTTTTATTGCTTAACTTTAGTCCATGTAGAACACTTATGTAGACCCCATAGACCAATTTGGGATCGTAGAATGCTCTTTCCCTCAACTCTCTCCCTATTCTATTTTTCTCCATGGTTTTAAATATATCAACTATGAATTCTACCATCCTAGGGCAGCGGCATGAGGAGGTTTAGGAACCCCAACTTTCCAAAATACCAGACTATTAAATCAGGATTATTATGAAGATTCCACACGTATTCATTGAGGATCTACTTTGTTCCAGGCACTGATCTAGGCACTGGAGACAGATCTGTGAACAAGAGTGTCAGGGACCTTTGTCTCAGGATTTCTAAGGGTTGTGGAGGAGAGACCATGAACAAATACATGAACAAGGTAACTCCAGAGAGTAATGATTTCTATGAAGAAAAGAACAGAGTGAGGGCTTATGTGGTGGTGGATAAATTCGACTGAGTAGTTAGGGACGGGTTCTCTTACGAGGGGACGTTGCAGCTGAAATCTGCCCCAAGAAGATTTACACTTACCCTTCTCCTGCCTACAGCTCCCTTCCCCAAATCTTCTTGGGGCAAGAACTGCCCTTTCATTCAGTGCTTGCCCCAAGAAGATTTGGAGAAGGGAGCTGTAGGCAGGAGAAGGGTAAGTAAAAAGTTGCTAAGGTAAGTATGGGCTTGGCATGGTCAAAGAATAGAAAGAAGGCCACGTGGTGGGATGCTACGAGCAATAGGAGATAAGTCTAGAGAGGGAGCCTGGCCAGGCCAGGCAGGACCGAGCAGCCTCTGTAGGTGGTTGGCTCTTGCTCACTGTGCTTGTGAACCCTCCTAAGTGCTTCTGTGTGGACACTGGATTGCAGAGAGCACAGGTGGAGGCTGCTGTGCTCTTTGAGCAAGAGATGATTTTGGTGAGAATGAAAGGAAATTGATAGGTTGGGTACATATTCTGGAGGCCAAGCTGATAACACTTTCCAAAGGGGTAGATGTGAGGAGTAAGGAGATGCATCCCATGACAGTTTAGAAAATTTGAGACACTCTTCAAACATTGTTCTGTTATTTGTGACAATAAAAAAACATTGATATTATGTTCCAGAGAAAGTAGGTTACCTCAAGGCAGGCTCAATCCCTTCCTTATTCACCATGTACTGTTCCAGTAACACCATGGGCCTTTCACTTGAAGCCAACACATGAAAAATTCAATCCATAGAAATTGGAATGTGAACTTTCCTAAGACTTGGTTGACACCATCAACACACTATACTAGCATTTTGATTGCAAAGCTGTATCTCATTTTCTGCTTCTAGAGTTAACCATGTGGATTTGGCAATTGGCGTCTTATTTGTTCTGACTGAAAGGTCAGGCAGACTTATTTTTCTCCGTTTAAAATGTCACAAAAGTCACAGTTATTATAGGGAACATCTGTTTTTACTCTGATATTTTGCTGAGTTCTATGTCAAGTAAGGTTCTTTATGACTAAAGAATGTTAATAAAGTTTGAAAAGATACTACACTACATTTACATTTATTAAAGGACACAAATACTATTTGATTGCAAGGTCTCATTCAAGAATGGTTTTGGCAAAGTACAACCTTGAAGCAATTTAAACCTAAAATGACGTTAATTATCATACAGTGGGGAGTCTTATTTTAGCTCCAGTTGGTCTCTATGCCATTTCCAACAATGAATTCATAATATTGCTTGTTAGAAATTAAAGGGCAAACTGCCTTAAACATAGTACCTGGGCAGTTTGTGTATTTTATAGGCTCTAATTTCCCTTCATCCTCTTGATTTGGGGGCCGTAAAGATAAAAGACTTCAAAGCAGGAAATGGATTTGGAGCACATATCATAAACATTTTATTTTTCTAAATGGGGAAAAAAATCTAGCAACTTCAATGAAATGGCACTGACATAAAGGCCACTTGTAGGCAAATTGTGAAGTAAGTCATGGTTCTCATGATTGTCCTGGTCCCCTGGTTTAGGTGTCTACTGACCTTATGCTTTGGTTTCTGGACAAGTTAGTCAAAACGTTTGGCTAGAAATGATCCAGCATGTTCAGACATGCCTTGGAGTGAACTTAACTGATTGTGTTTCTTCTCCTAGGGCTACTGGCATCCTAGGTCTTGCCTTTTGTAAAGTGACTTCAAGCATACAGAAGAAAGTGAGATGAGCTTCTTCATTGTTCCTGAAATCATCTTGTGCAACGGTCCCACATTTGACTGTTGGCCGTATTCATTTCCTGGTCTCTTTAGGACTCTTTGTCCTTGAAAATTCAAATAAATTAGGCTTTGAAGTTCAAATATAATTCTGCAGCCTAATTCCATAACCCAAATCCACCTAACTTTCACAACTTTCAAAACCAGTTGAAGATAACAATGTGTAGTATAGCTCAGGATCCAGACAGACTTGATTTATAATCCCCTCAAACAAATCACATAATAACTGTGAAACTCTTTCTTCATCTGCAAGATGAAGACAGTAATACAGATCTTCCTTGGTTATTGTGAGAATTGGAAGTAAGTCTGATAAGCAGCCATAACAGGGCCTGGAATAGTAAGTATTAAACAAACGGTGTTCATAATTATCACCATATCTCCATCCAGGTGTATATAGTCTCCTGCCTGGACAATTGCAATATACCCCTAACAACTCTGTCTGCCTCTAGTTTTCTTTCTTCTGCGTTTATTTTTCTAAATACCACTCACATCAGGTCATTCTGCAACTCAGATGTACTCAGTGATTTCTGTTGACTACATGATCAAGCCCAAAATATTTGGTTTGACATTTAAAATCACATGCTACAAAATTTGATTCAATCCACACTTCATCCTATCTCTACTCTGAACCCCGGCACACTTAGGACACTGATTTGAAATTTATCATATTCCACCTTGTGTGATAGATGCTTTTCCTCGTGAACAAGCCTTATCTCCCCAACTACATATGAATTTCTTAGAGAAGAATTACTATATCTTATCCTTCTGTAAAAATTTCCCCATAGAATCTATTTGTATAGTGTGTCTTACATAGGAAGTTTTTAAAACATATTTTTCTTGACAGTGATAAGATTGTAGGCCAGGAAGATAGGCAATTATGTATAACAATGATAATGAAAGAAAGTGAACGATGTTTTAGTAACTAGTGCTTTTGCATTTTGTCAAGTCTTCTTGAAACCTTCTGAAATTAATTAGAAAAGAAAAACTAATATTTGAAGTTGAAATAAAGGACAGTTTACATAAAGCTTTTCTTACAAAGTCTTCAAAACTCTTTAGGGTTTAATGCATTTTATTTATATTCAAATTTAAAGGAGAAATGTTTTCATCTTTAAACAAACTGAAGACCCCACAAAGTAAATATTTTACTCATGCCTACACAGTAAATAAGCGGAAGATTTGGGATCAGAATCAGATCTTTTTACTTCACTGTCTGGATACTCAAAACAGAGAGATTAATGGAAAGAATTCCTGAGGTTAAGAAGCCCTGGAAGCAAGTTCAAAGGTTAGTCCAATATATATAATCAAATCTAATTTATCAAGCTCAAAATAAATACATAGGAAAATGTATAGGAAATATATTCTTAAAATATGTCTTCTCTGTTTTGGTTCTCTGATTATAGCATAGGAATACTAACATCTTCGAAATGGACTACTCTTTGTGGCCGCTAGCTAAAACACAGGTAAAATTATGCCTCATATCTTTATCTTTGACTAGTTTTTTAAAAAAAATATGTTTAATATGCATTAATTTATCATATACTTTGAGATACATAAATTTTGTGGTTCATAAATGATGTGGTACACATTTTGAAAGAGCCATAAAAGAAATAGAAGACTCAGTTTTGACTCTCAAGACTCTTTCATTGAAGAAATAAGATATACACTAGTCAAAGACCCTATAGGATCATGTGCTGAGAAAGGTGGTAAAACGATTGTATAGGAGGCCAAATTAAAGGCTGTTAAAGTTTGGTATAGCAAGGGAAGGCTTCATGAGGTTGTGAAAGGTAGCAGCAAAAGAACAGGTTTTTGTATTAGACCCTTTAAGTTTGAATCCTGGTGCTGACTCTCACTAGTTATGTGATCCCAGCAAAGTTATTTCCCGTCCCCTAGTCTCAACCTCCTCCTATGTAAGTCAGGCATAAATATATCCACTTCTTTGCTGCATTGCTTTCTAACACAGTGTCTAACACACACTAGGAACTCAATAAATGATAGTTCTCTCCTATGTTGAGTTAAACCACAGTAAAATATGACTAAATAGAGACGAAGGGAAGGTATTAGAGGTTAGTAGAACATTGAGCAAAACTTCAAGGTCAGAGAAAAATGGCATGTTTGTATAATAATGAGTGTATGTCTATTTGAGCTACAGAGCCATGGGCAATAAAGATGGGTAGATAGAAGCAGTGTGAGGACCTTGAGGAATTTGGATTTGTAAATAACAGGGGAGGCATTCGGTTATTCAATAGGATCGGAGCTCTTAAAGAGGTAGACTTTTTATATTAAGGTATAACTGAAAGCTCACATTAGTGACTCTTGTTTTTTTCTCAGTTTGAGACTAGCTGTTTCTTCCTAGATTCTTTTATATCCTGAAGATTGGAGGAAGGAGAATTGCTGCAAAACTGGAAAATAGATTTGGCAGATAAAATTCAGGGGTGAACACAGATGAGAAGATATCAGGAAATGCTTTTGTAGCGTTAGGAGGAGGAGATGGAATAGGCTGATAAGCTGGATATGAGAGAAAACTGAGATATTTAAATATTGTCAGTCTAAGTTATGTTTCGGTTATACAGGAGGATGACAGAGAAAGGGAGCTAGGTAGAATGACTCCTGGGTGTCTACAGAACTGGAGGAGTGGTGTTGCCTTTCACTGAGAGAAAGAATGCTAGATGGGAAATAAGTTAGCAAGTGCTGTGGCACTGCAGCTCCAGTGTTGAGTTTTGGACATTGAGACTAAGAAGGCTTTGAGCCATCCAAATGGAGAGGTCAGGTAGGCAGTTTCGTATTTGTACTTGGACTTAGAGCAGTGGTTCTCAACCTGAGGGTAATTTTGCCCTTCCTGCTTCCCCTAGGGCACTTGTCAATGCCTAGAGACATTTTTATTTTCACACTTGGGGGAAGGAGTACCACTGGTGTCTAGTGGACAGAGGCCAGGATGCTGCTAAACATTTTACAATGCATAGAACAGTCACCACCCCACCCTACCTGCAACTAAAGAATTATCTGGCCCCAGATGTCAACAGTGCTGAAGATGCTGGTTCTTTGAGAAAAAAAAAGGAAGAATGAGATCTCCTAATTCTATGTATAAACCCAAAGTGTCAGGCTGTCTCATGTGCTGTGTATGCAAGGAAAAGATGCAAAGCCTATAGTAAAAGTTTTAGGACTGAATTAATATTTAAACCACACCTTCCAAATCTCAGACTAACACCTGACTGGTGCCTGTGCAGGACAGATGCAGACCAGAGGCTTTGAGGCTGAACTGAGATTAGAAATGCCACTCAAAGAAGCTGAGATAGAAATTGGGGTCTGAATGAAACTGTATTTATTTCCTCTTAAACGAACAACCAAACAAGCATTAACATACTACAGAGGATAATAACAGGGTTCAACACACAATATAATACAATGTCTAGGACACAATCCAAAATTACATGACATATAAGAAGCAGAAACATATGACCAATTCTTAAGGACAAAGAGAATCAAGAAATGTCAACTCTAAGAGACCCAGATGTTGGAATTATCAAAACCGTTAAGCCATCTATTAAAACTATGATCTATAAAATAGGGTAAATGTACTTAAATAAAGGGAAAGGTAGAAGTATTTAGCAGTGAAGTAAAAGTTATAAAAATGAATTAAATGGAAATATTAGAACTGAAAAATGTAATTTTTGAAACTAAAAAAATCATTGCTTACATAGAACATTCTCCAAGATTGATGACATATTAGGCCACAAAACAAGTTTCAATAAATTTAAGAAGATCGAAATAATACCATGTGTCTTTTCTGACCACAAAGGTATGAAACTAGAAATCAACTACAGGAAGAAAACCAGGAAAGCCACAAAAATGTGGAGATTAAACAAAATACTACTGAACAACAATTGGGTCAATGAAGAAATCAAAGGAGAAATCAAAAAATTCCTGGAGACAAATGAAAATGAGAATATGACATGCCAAAATCTGTGGAATACAGCAAAAGCGGTTCTAAGAGGGAAGTTTATAGCAATTCAGGCCTAGCTCAACAAAAAAGAAAAATCCCAAATAAACAATCTAAAAGCGCATCTAAAGGTCCTGGACAAAGAAGAACAAACAAAGCCCCAAATCAGCAGAAGAAGGAGATAATAAAAATCAGAGCAGAAATAAATGAAATAGAGACTAAAAAAAAATAAATAGAAAAAATTAATGAAACCAAGAACTGGTTCTTTGAAATGATAAACAAAATTGACAAACCTGTAGCTAGACTCACCAAGAAAAAAGAGAGAAGGCTCAAATAAATAAAATCAGAAATGAAACAGGAGAGATTACAACAGACACCTCAGAAACACAAAAGATAATAAGAGAATACTATGAAAAGCTATATGCCAACAAAACAAATAATCTAGAAGAAATGGATAAATTCTCAGAAACATAAAACTTTCCAAAACTGGACCAAGAAGAAGTAGAGAATTTGAATAGACCAATCACCAGTAAGGAGATTGAAACAGCAATGAAAAACCTCCCAAAAAATAAAAGTCCATGACCAGATGGCTTCCCTGGTTAATTCTACCAAACATTCAAAGAAGACTTGATACTTATCCTTCTCAAACTCTTCCAAAAAATTGAAGAGGCGGGGAGGCTTCCTAACTCATTCTACGAAGTCAACATTATCCTCATAGCAAAACCAGACAAGGACAACACAAAAACAGAAAATTACAGGCCAATATCGCTGTGAACATTGATGCAAAAATCCTCAACAAAATACTAGCAAATCGAATACAACAATACATTAAAAAGATCATGTATCATGATCAAGTGTGTTTCATTCCAGGGATGCAGGGATGGTTCAACATCTGCAAATCTATCAACGTGATACACCACATTAACAAAATGAAGAGTAAAAATCATATGATCATCTCAATAGATGCAGAGAAAACATTTGACAAGATACAGCATCCATTTATGATAAAAACTCTAAATAAAATGGGTATAGAAGGAAAATACCTCAATATAATAAAGGCCATATATGACAAACCGACAGCAAATATCATGCTCCATGGAGAAAAACTGAAAGCTATCCCTCTAAGAACAGGAACCAGACAAGGATGCTCACTGTCACTACTCTTATTTAACTTAGTGTTGGAAGTCCTAGCCAGAGCAATCAGGCAAGAAAAAGAAATAAAAGGGATCCATATTGGAAAAGAAGAAGTGAAACTGTCACTCTTTGCAGATGACCTGATTTTATATCTAGAAAACCCTAAAGAATCCACTAAAAAACTTTTAGAAACAATAGATGAATACAGTCAAGTCGTGGGATACAAAATCAACATACAAAAATCGGTTGCGTTTCTATACACTAACAATGAAGTAGCAGAAAGAGAAATTAAGAATGCAATCCCATTTACAATTGCAACAAAAAGCATAAAATACCTAGGAATAAAATTAACCAAAGAGGTGAAAGATCTGTACACCGAAAACTATAAAACATTGTTGAAAGAAATTGAAGAAGACACAAAGAAATAGAAAGGTATTTTGTGCTCTTGGATTGGAAGAATTAACGTTGTTAAAATGTCCATACTTCCTAAAGCAATCTATAGATTCAATGCAATCCCTGTCAAAGTTCCAACAAGACTTTTCACAGAAATAGAACAAAGAATCCTAAAATTTATATGGAACAACAAAAGACCCCAGATAGCCAAAGGATTCCTGAGAAAAAAGAACAAAGTGGAGGTATCATACTCCCTGATTTCAAAATATATTACAAAGCCACAGTAACCAAAACAGCATGGAACTGGCACAAAAACAGACACACAGATCAATGGAACAGAATTGAGGGCCCAGAAATAAACCCACACATTTATGGACAGCTAATATTCGACAAGGGAGCCAGGAGCATACGATGGAGAAAGGAGAGTCTCTTCAATAAATGGTGTTGGGAAAACTGGACAGCCACATGCAAAAGAATGAAAGTAAACCATTCCCTTACATCATGTACAAAAATCAACTCAAAATGGATTAAAAACTTGAATATAAGACCTGAAACCATGAAACTTCTAGAAGAAAACATTGGCAGTACACTCTTTGACATCGGTTTTAGCAGCATATTTTCAAGTACCATGTCTGACCGGCAAGGGAAACAAAAGAAAAAATGAACAAATGGGACTGCATCAAACTAAAAAGCTTCTGCACAGCAAAGGAAACCATCAACAAAACGAAAAGACAATCTAACAATTGGGAGAAGATATTTGAAAACCATATATCAATAAGGGGTTAGTATCCAAAATATACAAAGAACTCATACAGCTCAACAACAAAAAAACCAACGACCCTATTAAAAAAGGGGCCAAAGATCTGAACAGAGATTTCTCCAAAGAAGATATTTGGATGGCCAACAGGCATATGAAAAGATGCTCAGCATCATTAGCTATCAGGGAAATGCAAATCAAAACTACAATGAGGTATCACCTCACTCCTGTCAGCATGGCTATAATTAACAAGACAGGAAACAACAAATGTTGCAGAGGATGTGGAGAGAAGGGAATCGTTGTACACTGCTGGTGGGAGTGCAAACTGGTGCAGCCACTATGAAAAGCAGTATGGAGTTTCCTCAGAAAATTAAGGATAGATCTACCATATGATCCAGCTATCCCACTACTGGATATTTATCCAAAGAACTTGAAAACACAAAGGCATAAAGATACATGCACCCCTATGTTCATTGCAGCAATATACACAATAGCCAAGACTTGGGAGCAACCTGGGTGCCCATCAAGGGATGAATGGATAAAGAAGATGTGGTATTTATACACAATGGAATACTACTCAACCATAAGAAATGATGAAATCCAGCCATTTGTGACAACATGGATGGTCCTTGAGGGTATTATGCTGAGTGAAATTAGTCAGAGAGAGAAAGTCAAATACCATATGATCTCACTCATAAGTAGAAGATAAAAACAACAAGAAACAAACACATAGCAGTGGAGATTGGATTGGTGGTTACCATAGGGGAAGGGGGGAGGGGGGAGAGCAAAAGGGGTGATTAGGCTCACATGTGAGGGGATGGACTGTAATTAGTTTTTGGGTGGTGAACATAATGTAATCTACACAGAATTCGAAATATATTACGATATACATCTGAAAGCTACATAATGTTATAATCCAATGTTACTGCAATTAAAAAATAAAAATAAAAAATAAATCATTGCTTAGACTTAATAGTAAAACAGTGATGACTAAGGAGTCAGTGAAGTTGAAGACAGATCAATAGAGATTATTCGAGTTGAAGAGCAGAGAAAAAAAATATTGGAAGAAAATGAACAGAGCATCAGGGATGTGTGAAAAAATGTCTAACAGTCAGTTTAATACTATTACCTGACAATCCCAATTTTAGATATTTTCAGAAGAAAAATGGAAATTTGGGTTTATATAAGAATCTGTGTGTGAAGATTTATAGTGGTTTTATTCAAAATTGCCAAAACCTGAAAATAATCCAAATGTCCTTCAACTAGTGAATGGATAGACAAATGGTATATTCCCACAATGGAATAGTATTCAGCAAATAAACAAGAACAAAGTACTGATAAACACAACAACAGGACTAAATCTCAAACAAAAGGTTCTCAACTCTCAAGTAAAAGAAGCCTACTTCAAAAGCTGCATCCTATATGATTTTGTTTATATGATATTCTAGAACAGGTAAAATTATCAGACAAAAAACAGATCAGTGATTGCCAAGGGCAAGAGTTGGGGCTGGTGTTGACTACAAAGGAGTAGGATTAGTGACGATTTGGGATGATGGAACTATTCTATATCTTGATTGCATTAGCGGGTACAGGTCTGTGTGCATTTGTCAAAACTCAGAACTGTACATCAATGAAGTGAATTTTACATACATAAATAAAAGAATAATAATGGTAATATTAATAAACATTTAGCACATTAATAGAGTAAATGAGCAAGATCATATGGTTACCTCCATAAATGCAGAAAAATAACTTGCTATAATACAAAATCCATTCATAATTTAATTTAAAATATTTTAGCAAACTAAGGCTATAAGAGAAAGTTCTTAACCTAATATATGGTATGTACAAAACCCTTACAGAAAATATCATACTGAATGGTGAAACGCTGAAATATTCAGATAAAGGAAAAAGTATACAGCGATGACTGTTTTCATGTTTTATTTTCAACATTACACTTGAGGTCCTAGCAGGAATGAGGTAAGAAAAAGAAATATAAGATGTGTAAGATATAAAGATTGTCAATGAAGAAAAAAGCTGCCATTTTTGACAGATGATATGATTGCTCCTGTCTTATACCAAAAAGAATCTAAGATAAATGATTAGAGCATCAGCAACTTTGCCCTGTACAAAATCAGTGCACAAAAATCAATTGTAAGTATAATTTTAAAAGGTAACATATACTGTGCGGGGAAGTTCAAATTAAGATCTAAGCTAGATACTATTCTACATTCATCTGATTGGCAAAACTTAAAAAGTACGACCATATTATGTCTGATGAGATAATTGAGTAAAAGGAGATCTTATTCTCTAATGGTAGGAGTATACAGTGTTAAAAAAATCTTTTGGAAAACAATTTGATAGTATCAGGCAAATTTAGGAATGTTTATATCCTGTGGCCTGGCAACTTCAAGCAAAAGCATATCCTTGAGAAACTTTGCACATCTGTAAAAGATGACATGTATCAGAATGCTCATAGTCGCTTTGCTTTTGCTAGCAAATAACTTGAAACAACAAAATTTTCATCAACAGTGGAATGAATAAAGGATGATGATGATATATATACCCATATGCACATTGTAATACTGTGTATAGGTGAAGATGAAGGAGTTATAGTTATAAGCAAGAACATGGAAGAGACTTAGAAACATACTGAGTGAAGAAAGCAGTTTAAGAAAGAATTCTTACAATATAATTCCATTCATACAAAATTAAAAACCATGCTAAATTAAGCAATCGATTTCTTAGAAATAAAAGTATGTGGCAAAACTATAAAGAAGAGTGTAAAAATAAATCACACAAAATTTAGAATAGTGGTTATCACTGAGCAGAAGGGAATGGAAGGCATGGGATTGGGGATAGACAAGAGGGGACTTCAAAGATTGTGAAAAACATATATGCATTTTTAATAGGTAGTGGGTTCACAAATGTAAGCTGAATCATCACGTTTTATATGATTCACTTATTTTATAAATATTCTTTTTATCTTTCCAATACTTAATAAGAAGCAAGGTAAAAAAAAATCTAATGACTAGGTAGGGAAGGACCAGTCTACAAAGAAGATGGAGAATATCACTGAGTGTGATGTCACAGAAGCCAAGGTCACTGTCAACAGTCTCAAATGCAGCTTAAAAGCCAACGAAAAGTTTTCTTTGGGTTCACTGTCATGGAACTCACTGAGAACCTCAGGAGAACAGTTTTGATGAAGTAAGTAATGGGTGGGGTGTGTTGAGTAGAAAGTCAAGGTTAGAAAATGGAACCAACGAGTATAGACAGTACTTTTAAGAAGTCATGCTATGAAGAAGACAAGAGAGAGAGAGCTGAGTAGCTGTTAATTAAATAGATCGTTGAGGGAAGGCTTTGCTTTGTTTGCTTTAATGAGAGAGAGATGAACTGGCTTAAAACTAATGAGAAAGAATTTCATTAAAAGAGAGAACTTGAATTTACAAAATAGAGAAGGGGGTAGTCTGTGGTTCACGTTTTATGAGAAAGCAAGAGGAGGCAACGATCAAAAAAAAACCACGTATAAGGATTGGATCTAGGTAGAAGGAAGGTTATCTCCTCTCTTTTTTCAGAGGGAAGGAAGCAACAGGAAGTGAAGATGGAGATTTAAAGGAGGGAAGCAAAGCGATACCAACCCAACTCTTCTTTTCTTTGTGAAGAAGGATATTTGGAGAAGGTAAAGGGATGGATGTCTCAGGTTTGAAGAATATGGATAAGGTTTGAAACAGTCCTTTTAGATACAGAGAGTAAGTTGATCAAAGGAACAGAGTAGAGTTATCAAGTAATATTGGGGACAGCATGGGGTGGATGATCATGAATTTCTAATGGCACCAATCTGTCTTGTCGGAACCTTTCTGGCAGTACTTGGTACTTTCTGGGTCAGCTGAACAGCTGGGTTCATCTGGGATTGGGACTTTGCCAGATGCATGTGACAGAAAAAGAGTATCTTGGGAGTTTAGAATCCATGAGAGGAGACTGGTCTGGAAGGCAAAAAGGAGGATGTGTCCTGTGCCCATGTAGGGATCATGTCTGACTTTATAGAAGGGTTAACACTGAGTTGGGCCTTGAGAAATGATGCTGTATCTATTATACAAGGAGACTACCAGAATAAGCTGGGATGGAACCAGGCAAGATTCAGCAGAGATGGAAAAAATGGATATGCTCCTCCCCAGATAACATTAGGATTTTAGGCAGAACTAATGTGATGTCATTAATGTACCCTTAATTTAAAAATCCAAGTAAAACATTTCTACTTTTGTGAGTTTTCACAGTACTTGTGCAAAATCAGAACACTTCTCCTTCCTCTACCCTTTCCCAAAACAACCAACATCTACTACTCAGAGCTGCTGACCCCAAAATTGCACATTGGTTCAGTGCCAGTTGGCTATTTTTTGATATTACGGTAAGTGATCTAATTACACTCCAGATAGTTAGTTAAGGACTAGGTAAGTACATTAACTCCTGTATATAATCAGGGCAACTTCTGAGCCCAAAGAGTAAGGTACTGAGGTTATATATAGATGCCAAGCAAGAGGTTTGGCTTTTTTTCCCACTAAAAATATTCCTTGTTTGTTTTGCATTGTTAAAGCACGGCTTTTCAATGACTGTTTTTCAGACCAAAGTATAATAACATTTCGCAGCCTGCCTAGCCTGATAAACCCACTGCAATGTGCTAGCTGTTAGGTTATTAAGCCCTTGTGTTCTGCAAGAGATGGCACGAGGAGGTTAAGTACAGAAATGAGAGAGGACTGAGGGAGAAGTGAGTTTCACCTTTCCAGCAAGAAATCGGGGGGAAAATGATAATAACTGTTGTTAAGGCTCACCTTTATTTTCTTCTTCAATTAATGCTACCTCCTCTTGATCACACTGCTTTGCTGAGAGGTGTCAATTATAGGTCGCACAATCACACAGCAACATGAATTTCTTTTCTACCACTAACTAGAGGAAATTATTTCATCTTTCCAAGTAACTTTTCTTGATCTCCAAAGTAAAAATAATAATTTACTCCCTAGGATTGTAAAGATTAAGAGATGAAAATAGCTTTAGCCTAATGTAGGTCCTTAATGTTTTGTAATATTATACTATATGTGTGTAGCACCTACCATGATATGCCTTGAATTCCACAGTTAAGTGTGTGTATCTTGTTTCCCCTGGTAGACTGTAGCCTCCTTAACAGAAGGAATCACAACTTACTCATCTTTGTGGACCAGCAGCACATATTACAGTTTCTCGCTCATGAGTTAATGTAAATTGAAGAATGATTATTTCCGCATTTTCATTCTTATAACAGAATGGCCTTTAGGAGCATGGCAAATGGCTTCAGTGTGTGAACCTTTTGGTATCCAACAGTGCATGTACCAAAAGAGTGATATATTTCATATGAGAAATGAATTTAGATATTTGTATTTCATGATATGTTATATTAATGGTTAAGGAACAATGCTTTTGCTTTTCTGTAGTAAAACTATTTAAAATTCATGAAAGAATCACAAATTATAAAATATACTTTACTACTGAGTAATACGTAAAAACTTATAAGTCTAGGTTTTACTATTCTTTTGAATTTCTATTAGAAAATAATCACAGAAAAAATAGGTATGTAAGAGTTCCTTTGATCTGACTTGATTATGAATTTTTCTGAGTGTATTTCTTTTTTTCCTCTCCCATTCTGTAACATACGATGTCACAATGACCTTAATAGTTTTCTGTGGAAAAAAATAGATTCAGAGAGAACAAGCTGCTGCAAAGAGAAAAAAATGAACACAAGTCAGATAATTTACAATTTCTTGGGAGGCACCGCTCTTCTGTTTTGACAATATGTACTTCACTAGAACATTCTTATCCTAAATTTCAATATTGAAACCAAATTTTATTATTCTCAAATGCTCTTTCTGCTATGGACCTATGTTGCCCTATCTGTTAATTTGTCGCATCTGATAATAGAGAAACTTATAACAACTCTTTTCCTGCAAAGTGGGAAGCACTGTCTTCTATGAAATACTGGTGTTGAGGTTAGATGTGTGACAGGAGCAGACATGTCCATTCCTAGGGAAACGTTCTCTGTGTGTTTTCTCCCTTTTAGATTGAGGCTATTTCAAACCGGTAACCATTCTGTAATCGTCTTTACAGGCCAAGAGTCCAGCACAATCCTCGACACACACAGGTTCTCAACAAATGTTTCCAGATGGCAAGCATAAATCCCACTTCCCAATTCTGAGATTTCCCATTTCGCAAAAAGGCAAAATTGCACTTTGCCTACTCCCTGTTTTGGGGCCATGCAATGGAGAGATATTCTTTGGTTTCTGTTTTAAGTTGGAACAAACTGCTAAAAAAGAACAGAGGAGAGGCACTGCGGTCAAAATTTCTTTGTTGTATGCCATCATAACCTCCTTCACTTTTTCCAGTTGATAGCAGATGCTCAATAAACACTTGTTGATATGAACAGAAAAATTTCATTGCATTTTTACTTTACTGGAGAACAACTATTTATTGATGATCAAGAAATTTATAATGTTGCTTTTGACTTTGCTGGATTGAGGATTACCTTTTTGCATCTATTTGTCATGATTCAAATAAGATGGAAGAGATAGGCCAACGATACAGGCTAGTCAGGGTAATTTTTTAGGAAGATGTTTGCAAAATGGAAGGTCATACTGCCTGCCTCCTACCTCCAAATCTAAAATGATCCAATGTGAACAGACACATAAATCCAAGTCAACAGTTGAAACAACTCAGCATAAAGCCAACATTGTATTGGTTTTAGTCTGACCCTGAACATTCGTTCTACTAAACAGAATTATTACTTGGTCTCTGTGAATAAATTACAAGCTAGAACTACATTTTCAGAAAATGGCTTCCTATCTGCTGTTTGTTTTTGTTTTTCTTTCTAGATTCTTCAATTGCATCTAGATTGTAGCCATCATCCTTGGGTTCAGGGTTCTGTTCTGAAGCCCAGTCTCTGGGGCCAGGTCCCTCCTACTTCTTATGGACCTCTTTACCACCAATCAAGTCTATACTGCTGGGTGATTCCCATAATGTTTTCCTGACATCATGCTTTCCCTGACCACCTGCTGCTCAGGTTGTCCACAGCAGTCTGTCACCCACAGCAGTGGAGTGACCTCCAGGTACTGAGACTTCCATCACTCCCTGGGCCCAGCATGGATGAGATTAAGATCTGTCACGATCATTGGCTGGAAGGCTATGGCTGACTCTCAACGAACTCTGAGCTGAAAACTCCACAGCACCATCTCTTATCTATAAAGATATCATAGCCAATATTAATAGTTAACATGGAAATGCCAGCAATCAAATATTTACTATCCTGAAATCTATGCAGGACAGACTCAGTGAGTGAAATTTTAAGGACAATTTGTCTTATGGGAAAATGGCCCAGAAAACAAAAAACATAAAAAGGAGAGGAAAAACGTACAGTTATATGACAAAGGATAGAATGCAAAGAATGCTTAAAGCTGAAAAGTTTTAAACATAATAGGCAGATGCTTTAAACAAAATTTTAGAGAACTCTGATGAGTTATGCACAGAGCACCAACTACCACTAATTCAAGTCTTCCTGCAACCCTCATTTCATGGCAGATTCTGGTTATAGATTTAATTGACCAAGTGTCTCTCACGTCAGGAAAGAAAGAAAGTCCTTAACTATTACAAGCAAATTTAATCAACCTCAGGCTATTTTTAACACAGGCTACAGATCACCTCCACACTTCTCCCTCCCACTCTGGCAGCGTTAGTTTTTAAGCCATAGAAAGTAAATGTTTATTAAAAGCTTCCTGGCCAGCAATTCCTTTCAATTAGCAGTCCCCTTAAGATCTAATATCCTTCTGTTATTCCCTTAAGAACCATTTTAGCTGCAATCTGCACTTAATATTGAATTTGCACCAGAGAAATTCATTAGATACAAAGAGCATAAGAATTCCTTTATGGTTGCATTCCTGTAATTCAGCCCAAACCACTGTGCCTCCGAGTCATATAAAAACCGAGATTGAGGTAGAGACTGGGTGGAGTGGAGCAGGACCAGAGGAAGGGACGAAGTTGCAGAGGGAGGAGCAGGATTTTCAAGGAGGTTAGCTGCGACAGAGGGCAGCTGAGTTCTGTAAAACATCTTTCTAAAGCAAAATCATGTGATTTTCTTTCAATGTCATCTATGAATGCTAAATCTCCTTCGCAGAGTTTAAGTTTTAAATAGAATTGTGCTATAATGGACTTTGAAAAGGGGGCTTATCTAGATAAGTCACGACTTTAATCCCAAATCAAAGGTGTATGTTGTGTCCTAGGCACTACACGTATCAGGAATCGTAGGCCCAGGAGTGTGGGGCAGGCCAGATGAGACCAGAGCTTGCGTGTGACTGTTCCCGTTTTCTAGGCCTGAGATTTGGTGCTGCTGGTCACAAGACCAAGGACAGGCAAGATTTGGTGTTTGGGTGGGGAATGTCCCTCAACAGATTTTCAAAAATAGGAAAAAATGCATGTAAATAAACATGCTTTAGAAACTGTAAAATATTAGCATGAGATATCACTGTTATTTTGGAGGGGATCCACATAAAATGGTTTACCTGAAATCAGGCAGAACCTTATGTTTTAAAGTCTCCATTAATTCAAATAGTCAGTTTGAATGACTTCTTTGCTTTCTAGCTGATTGTTTTGGCTCCATGTAGACATGAGCCCGGGTCTAAAACCCCAGGATGGCAGGAACTTAGAGAAGCTCACCAATGAGTCTTCCTGACTTTAGTTCAAATCACACTAAACCATGAGGGTCTATTCAATTTTTAAGATTTTCAGAGAGATGCTATAGTGTTCCTGTGTTAAGGTTTTTACTCAGTGAAGAGCATTGAAATTATAGAAAGTACATTAAAAACTCCAATATTTCTTTCAATTGCTAAAATCATGGATAGCCACTTTCTCTTTTTCACAGAATAACGGTTAAGCACATCTTGGGGATTTTCTGGACTGAAAGGCACAATAAGGTGGATTTGTAGAATAAACAGTACTTCTAATTTGAATGGGCTCTGGGTACTTCCTGGGAATGGCACAGCCCAAGGTGTGGTCACCAGCAGCAGACCCAGCTAGAAGGTCTCACTCAGAGAGCAGATTAGTTGTTCTTGCAAAGCTCTGTTTATTTATTCTGCAACATTGCTCAGAAAAATGCGCCTTGCTGACACTCCATGGCTGGACAGGTAACTCAACCATTTATTGCATTTCCAAAAATTCCATTGGAGCCATTACACTGTAAACATCTGGCATTTAGCACCTGGCTTACTCATCTCCATGTCCTTGGAACCCAGCACAGAGCTGGGTACATGACAGCTGGTCCATGAATGTGTGCTAAAGCTAATTGCTAATGAAATTAGTACCTGTCGTCTAAAATAGGTCTCCCTGTCCCATTCCGCTCAGGTATAAAAATGACACAGTGCTCTAACCTGGAATTGCTCTTTCACTACAACACTCAGGAAAATGCATTATAGTCTTAAGGAATCTTGATAACGAAAACGATGCCACAAAATCGCCCAGTTCAGGAATGGCAAATGCATGGCATTTTTGTTCTCTCTCTCCTCCCCTGTCCTTGTAGTCAACACTGTTGGTCCATCAGGACATTCTTTCTATGTGGACCTCTTGGATCTCAGAGCCTTCCCGACACCGAGCCAGCACTGCTGAAGAACCTGCCCTCCCCCTTTTTCTTTTGGTTTTTTGAGGAAGATTAGCCCTGAGCTAACATCCATCACCAATCCTCTCCTTTTTGCTGAGGAAGATTGGCCCTGAGCTAACATCCATGCCCATCTTTCTCTATTTTATATGTGGGATGCCTACCACAGCATGGCTTGACAAGCGGTGTATAGGTCTGCACCCGGGATCTGAACCGGCAAACCCAGGGACGCCAGTGGAGTGCAGGAACTTAACTGCTCCTCCATGGGGCAGGCCCCTGCCTTCCCTTCTTGATTTAGTTTATCCTCACCATTTTCTGGATGAGGAGATGAGACGACTCTCCCAACAGTTAGGCAGGAGGAGAGGAGATTAGTTCTCAGACTTTGGCAGGTCGTTACCCATTGGGTTCTCTCTTTCTCTCTGTCAAATCTTTTTTTGTTGTTACTGTTTTGGGGGGAAAGAGTAGGATGGTAAAGATGAACAGAAAAGGTAAGTTTTGCAAAAGTCTATATTTTCTTATTTATTTTCTTCTATAATCATGAGCAAAATGAGGGCACATTAACTTAAAAATTCTTAATAGAAAAAAATGGAAACTTTGAAATTGTTTGTTTTAATTATGCCTTAATATCACTTCATAAATATCATCCTGGTTGCATACTTGTTGTCATAAAAAAAATACCTCTCTTTAACATATTAAGGTTGAGAGATTCAACTCTATGTGAATTTTTACCACGTTCACAGTATCTAAATAATAATAATTACTAGTATCAGTAATAATATTTTAAAGGCAGAATATGTAACTCTAAAAAGAGAATGATATGGTCAAAAAACTCAACTCCTTAAAGAAAAACATTTCCACTTCAAGATCTTATCAGAAACTCTAACCAATCCTCTAGTAATTCTTTTGTAACAAACACAGCAAAGGCAAATTTGGCCATCAAAGGCATTTGCGTCAGCATGGCAGTTTTCCAAGGAGTTGAATGTCAGAACAAATGGTGCCCACCTGCTGTTCTTCAAGGTCAGTGCCCTAGAGATGTGGGCTTGGGGCAGGAAGGGCATCCTGGGATATCATCAGCCCAAAGAAGACCTATTATGACTACCAGGTCTCCTGGGGTCAGAACCTGCATGCCCGGGGCTGGGATGTAATTGAATTACCTTTGGTACAGGGAATAACATCCCTGACCTAAATTCAGGGTATCTGCCTGCCAGCTTTTGGCATAAGGTTGGCTCATAATTTGACTCACATTTTAAAATCTTAATTGCTATAATAATTGGGTCTGCCAAGTTCACCAGTCAGCCAAGGTCTTAGAAGAATTTTAACCAAAGGATGGAATTTCCATCTGGTGTTGGCTGAATCCTGAAATTACTGCCACTACTGCTGCTCAGATTCATTTATTTAAGGACTGACCACTTTTGGAGCTCATCTGTAAATTATAAGTTAACATCGTTATTGGTGACTGTCACTGACAAGCGTTACTCTCTTCATTGGAAAGATAGAAAACTGTAGGGATTCAGAATCTAAATAACTAGACCAAAAGCACTCATAACTCTGGAGAAAAACTGAGCAGAACTCCTCACTTCTAGCCTAATTAGTCATTCTGTATTTACTAGCTTCCTAGAGCGCAAGGATAGGACAGCCTGAATGGCAACCCTTCCTTGGTCCAATCATTGGTGGCAGGAGGTGGCTGGAGCAGACTTGAAGTTACTTGTGATGATCAGCACATTTCTCTTTCTCTTGGGGAACAGCATTGAGGAACATGGAACTTACCCTCATATTAACCTTTATTTCTTTATGGCTTTTAGGATATTTGACCAGATTGAATAAGTAGACACCCCCATCTAGTGGCTTCGATAGCACCCTGTTCTCTCTCAGCATCTTGGGCCTCTTTTCCACACCAATATCACGCTGCTTCTATGAAGCTTGAGCACTTATTTCTCCTGGAGCCAGAAAGTGTCCAGGAAACTGCCAAGGGTACTGCCTCTAAAGCCCTAATGCCACTTTGATCTTAACCCGAAGTAAATTTTAGCAAATTAGTACCATTACTCTACTTGTGTCCTCAGTATGATTTGGACACTAAACTTGTACAAACCAGTGTCATAGCTCCTTGCCAATTATTGTTTATCCTACTCTAAAATATTCCTCCTACTCATGATAGTAATGTTGTAAAAAGAACACAATGTATATAGCAATTTTATTTCTATGAGTGAATTAGGGAATCTATCAAAGCACTAACAGACTGGGAAATGCATAATAATAACTTTTCACTTCTATCAGTTCTATCCACCAAGGGAATTATGTATGCTTTAGATAAAGCACAAGATTAAAGCAGCAATTAAAATGCTATAAACTCAGAGAAAGGAAGGAGAATAATGTAACCAAACAACTGTGTCATGTGAAGTTCTTTAAGAAAAACTAATCAAATGCTCTGTCTTGTTTAAAGAATCTAAATGCAAAACTATCCTAAGGGACGAGAATAAAAGATTCCCATCTAACAAGCACAACAATCTGGGTCTTGTCTCTTTCTCCTTGTCTTGATCCCACTCATGAGTTGAAGATGATGGGAGGGGTCTTGGGCTCCAGCTGGCTTTTGAATTCTAGTGATTAGAGCTTTAGAGATTTATCAGAAAGATTTAAATTAATTTCAAGAGCAAAAACAATTGTTTTACCTTCATTATGAAAATAGGATACTCATGAAATTCGTGAAAAGAAAATACTTCTAAATGAGATCCTGATGGGCGTTAATTACATTGATGATGGACGGTTGTTCTATCACCATCCCAACAGCAGGAATATTGGTGTCCAGGTTAGATTCCCATGATCACTCTCTAAATTGCCTGAAGATTTGACGACATAAAGACTTACTGTTCAAGTCCCACCAAAAGCGCTAAACTGTGATCCTAGGATAGGGATCTCTGAGGCGGCAGATATAATCACAGTTGAGGGTTTGTATCAACTTGTTAAATATACAAAGCAATTGTAATGCTGTTGTAACTGATCTCATAAATAAACGAAAACGTTAAATGTATTACTTAGAAGTCTCATGCAATGAACCTTGAAAAAGACAAAGGTTTCATTGTAGGTTGAGAAGGTATGAATTATTGATACTATCTTTAACTTGAGGTAATAGTTTAGTAATTTGTATGAACAGAAATATTCAAATGTAGTCTTCTATTTTCAGTGAAAATCTCTGATTTTTCCTATTGAAAAAAAACCTAGAGTGGGCACAGGCATAACTTTATCAAACCCTCACCTAAAACCACAGGACAGGTTTAGAAGGGGCTGTATTTGCAACTAAAAATCACAAGAGGCTCATGGCTAAAAGCTTTTTGGAATAATTATCCTCATTTGACCATGAAATTAAATTGTGCTAGAACATGCTGTTTCAGAGCAAATCTAAATGAGAATCTACAGATTTAATTCAGTAGATGGTAGACTACTCTGGACCACAAAATGAGGAAAATCCATAACATTATTAACATAATCAACCATGGAAGCTCTTCTCGCGTCTAGTTTTCTTTGCTGTTGTTGTTTAAGCTAAATTACAGAGAAATTTTTAGTTGTTTTAGGCTCTATATAAATTTTCGTTTACTTGCATGCAAGAGAATTTTAAACCAAGCTTTAATTCTTTGAAAATAAGTATATGTGCCCAGTGATTTCTTTCTCTATGACCCATGGATGTTAATGGGGAAATAGGATCCACTCTACCGGTTATCAATTCGTTGTAAATTAGGAAAGTTGAATCCTCCTCTCAGCTGATACTTGTCTCTACTTAAACTGTGTATGACCCTGAAACCCTACAAATTAGCTCACGTGATTCACTTCAAGATCCAGCTTCTCATCACCTTCCAGCCTCATCTTCAGCCTTCCTCTCTCCTTCAATTTGATTATACTGGGCTTATTTTAATTCCTTGAATGTCACGTTCTCTTTAGCTGGTTGGACCAAGCTCCCCTCTCACCACCTCCCTATTTTGCCTGGCTAACTCCTTCTCTTCCTTCATTTGCTCCTGAAAGTCCTCCCTAAGCCTCTCCCTGTCACCCGAGGCTGAATAAAGGCTCTCTCCTCTGTGTTCTTCATCACCCTGTGTGTATCTACCCCCTTCTAATTGTGAGGCTACCTGTCACTTTCCCGCCACATTATAAGTGCTGTTAAGAGAGAGAAAAGCTCCACCTTGTAGATGCTGTCAATACTCTGCCCATGTCCCTTGGATCCTTTTTTCCATTTCAGGCACATCGGCACCCTGTGTGCTTTCATTCCTCTAAAAGCCAGCACTTGCACCTTTTCGCCAAAGGGCTGCCCTCAGGCAGTCAGAATTTGCTTTGCTGGCTCATGCACAGAGCAAGCAGTGCCTGGGAATCTACATGAGAGTGGACTCCCTTAAATAACGACCAACTGGAATGAGGTTATAAATACCCCGGTTCTCTGGCCCCTGGTGAAGATGATAATGGGGGCGATTTATATAATCTCCAGTGCTCTCTGCATCATTGACCCTAAGCCACCCTCTGTGGGTCTTTGCTTGACCTTCTTCTCTTCTCCGTCCCACTTCTTTATTTCTTCCCTGCCCCCTAGGCTTTTCTGGGTCCTCCAGAATAAGCCCTTTCTCATAAATCAACTTGCTCAGGGACTTCTTCTGGGGACCTCAAACTAAAAGCCTAAGGGACTCCTCATAAATGCTTGTTGAGTGAATTAATGCATCTTGATAACTGATGCAATACAGAATCACTCTGAATCACAGAGTTTTAACCTTCTTGTTTGATGTATTGAGGCTCAGAGAGAATGTGACCTGTCCAAACTTACTGGGTGAGCCGCTGGCCGAGTCTACTAACACCAAAGTTCCTCCCACTGAATTGTTCACTCTTTATTCTGTTATTTTGAAAAGTTCCTTTGAAAAGAATAATCAGAACCTTTAATTCTTTCCATTTTAACCTTAAAAGTGGTTATTTAACCACAAAACAACACTAATAAGAGGTAATATTTATCGAGTTCTTAGCATGTTACGCACTGTGCTAAATGATTGTATACAGTATTATTACAAACATTATTTCATTTGAAACTCACAACCTGTAAAATAGGAGATCCTATTTTCCCCATTTTACAGATGAGAAAACTGAGGCTTAGAAAGGCTAATAACCTTGCCAAAGGTCATGTATGTGGCAGATCTGGGATCTGAAACTTGGAAATCTGACCTAAGAGCCCATTCTACTTAAAATTATACAGTTTCTCACGTTAAAAACATTGATGCAATTGTGCATAGCATTACTTTACACAGCTCCAAGAAAATATGTGCTTAAAGTTTATATTTGTGTGTTTCAAAGGATCTTGTTTCTAAATTATATGATTGCAAAGTTCTGAGGCAATTGTTCTTGATCTTTTTTTTAGGGGAGTAATGGAACCCTTTGAAAAATCATAGACTCTTTTGAAAGATGCACACTCATACACATAATAATATTGAATACAATTTCCAGGTAAATTAAAGACACCCTGAATCCACAGAAATAGGTTAACTTTCCCTGCCCTAAGGTATACTCAAACATATCATCATTAACAAAAAGCATCTAAATGGTTAATGGCATATGATGTTGAGGGAGCCAGTGTACAAAGGTAATTAGATGGCCTTGCCCCTACCTTCTAGGTGTTAACTAAGACAGTTCATAGTCGTGGATATCCTAAGTGGCAAAGATAACAATTTTCTACAATATTTTTTATTGAAAATTTTATTGAGATAATTGTAGGTTCCCTTGCAATTATAAGAAATATTACAGAGAGATCCTTAGTACACTTTACTCTCTTTTCCCCAATGGTAACATTTCACAAAACTATGATATAATGTCACAACCAGATTATTATCTACCAATCTTATTCATATTTCCTGAGTTTCACTTGTACTTATTTGTGTGTGTATTAAGTACTATACAATTTTATTACCCATATAGGTTTGTGTATCTACCACTACAGTCAAGGTCCTGAATCAGTCCATCGCTGCTAATACATGAATCAGTCCATCGCTGCTAATACATGAATCAGTCCATCACTGCTAATACATGAATCAGTCCATCACTGCTAATACATGAATCAGTCCATCGCTGCTAATACCCGTTACTTTGCTCTTTTATAACAACACTCACCTTCTTCCCACATCCCCTTCCCACTCCCATTCCGAACTCTTGGCAACGATAAATCTGTCCTTCTCTAAAATGTTGTTCCATCAAAAAAGTTATCTAAAAGGAATCAAACAGTATGTAACATTTTTAGCTGGTTTTCTTCACTCAGTATCCTTCTCTGGAGATTCGCCCAAGTTGTTGCATTATCAAAAGTTCATTCTTCTATTGCTGAGTAACACTCATGGTACATATATTGGTTTTCCATTGCTGCTGTAACAAATTACCACAAACTTAGTGGCTTAAACTAACACAAATACACTATCTTATGGTTCTGTAAGTCAGACTGAATGTCACTGGGTGAAAATAAAGGTGTTGGCAGGGCTGTGTTAGTTTCTGGAGGTCCTAGGGGAGAATCCGTTTCCTTACTTTTTCTAGTTTCTGGAGGCTGCCTGCACTCATTGGTACACAGTCTTCAAAGCCAGGAAGAACAAGTTGTCTTTCTCACATTGCATCACTCTAACCTCTTTGCCTCCCTTTTCCATTTCTAAGGGCACTTCAAGCTAAATTGGGCCCACTCAGAAAATCCAATATAATCTCTTCATCTCAAGTTCAGCTGATTAGCAACCTTAATTCCATCTGCAACTTTAACTCATCTTTGCCATGTAACATAACATATTCACAGGTTCTGGGAATTAGGATGTTGACATTCATGTTGAAGGGCCGTTTTTCTGCCCACTACAATTATATATACCACACTTTGTTTATCCATTCACCTGTTAAAGAATATCTGTACTGATTCTAGTTTTGAGTTATTTCAAATAAAGTGCCCATGAACATTCGTGTACAGGATTTTGTGTGAACATAAATTTTCATTTCTCTAGTAAAAATGCTCAAGAATAAAATTGGTAGGTTGTACAGCAATGGCATGTTTAGTTTTATAAGAAATTGTCAAGCTATTTTCCAGAGTGGTTCTACTGTTTCACATTCCCATCAGCAACATATGAATGATACAGTTTCTCCACATCTTGGTCAGCAATTGGTATTGTCATTATTTTTAATTTTGGCTATTTTTATATGTATATGGTGATATCTCATTTTGTTTTTAATTTGTACTTCCCTAATGGCTAATGATGTTGAATATTTTTTCATGTGCTTATTTGCCACCTGTATATAGTGTTTAGTAAAATGTCCATTTATATCTTTTGACCAATTTCTCATTGGATTGTTTGTTTTTCATCTGTTAGGTTTTTGGAGTTCTTTATATCTTCTAGATACTAGTTCTTTGTTGGATATACGGTTTGCAAATATTTTCTCCCAGTCTGTACTTTATCTTTTTATTACCTTAAGAGAATCTTCTGCAGAGCAGAAGTTTTTAATTTTGATGTAGCCCAATTTGTCAATTTTTCTCTTATGAATCATGTTTTTAGTATCAAATCTAAGAACTCATTGCCTAGTCTTAGATTCCCAAAGATTTTCTCCCATCTTTTCCCTAAAAATTGTCTAGCTTTAGGTTTAACATATAAATTGATGATCCATGTTGAGTTAATTTATGTATAAGTTGTGAAGTTTAGGTTGAGGTTTACTGTTATTTTTTTGCATATAGATGTCCAACTGCTCCAGTAACTTGAATAGTAGTTCAAAGGAATCTGCACTTTGCTTGTGGAAGTTCAATTGCCCCAGTATCAATATCTCCCACTCCAAGGCTATCCTTCCTCCATTGAATTGCCTTTGACATTTGTCAAAAATCAGTTGAGCACACTTGTGTGGATCCACAATCTTTGATACTGTGTCATGTTTCCTTATATGTCCTTTCTGCACTGTTTTAGGAGCTGATTTTCTTAGTCTCAGTTATGTTTGATCTTCTTTGTTGTGTCTTTATTCTTGAAAGTTGAATAGCTACCTACAGGAGAAGCTGAGTAACAAAGTACAATATTACCTCAATAAGCATTTCCTTAAAAGAAATCAGCCTACTATGCTTTTCAATGTTTATAAACCACATAAAGTTAATCCGCCCACATGCACAGCTTTCTGACAAAAATGCACACAGCTTTTATTTGTCTCTATTTAGGGATAGGTAAATATACTCCACTTTAAACTAAACTGTGGCATCTGAAGTTTGCCTTCCCCAAGCATCCTCTAGGTCTCATCTTTCTTGCCCTCTCTTTACCCACATTCTACAGCCCCTTCTGCTAGTTCCTCCTAGTCAGAAGGGGAAGAGCTAAATCACTTATTAACGTTTCTTGATTGATTACATTGAAATTCATTTATGCTTAAATGTTGCATCTGCCATTCATTTATACTTTAAAGCTTTTGATCCCCAACTTGGGTAGGAAAGCGTGTTATTTTTATTGGAGGAGAGTGGTAAAGACATTTCATGAATCAAGAAACAAGTCAGAATTTTTTTTCCTTTAGTGATTTGAGAGAGGTATTGAATTTGGTGAACTGGAAAGGAGGATTGCTGGAATCCTATTAGGCTTATTTCTCTGACATTACTAGTATTACTCCTAATACTGGTATTAAACATAGTAATGTTTAAATAGTGCTGTGTTTGTTAATAAGTAATTTTACACAATATTTACAATTTAATCCTCAAGGCCATTGCGAGGCATTATTAAACTCAATTTGGATAGGTAAAGTTTGTAAGTGACATACGCATGGTACATATAAACTTAATCAAAGTCTTATTATTTCAAGTCCAATATTCTCTTTACTCTAACATGCACAAAGACAATTTGGAAGGAAGAGATGAGAAACTCCATAGCCTCCTCCCTTACTCTAGATTCCCTAGAAAAATGAAGAGTCCAGGTAATCCTCACTCCAACTCCACATGCTCCTTCTAGAGCAACACTGCTCAACGGTACTTTCTGCAATGACAGAAATATCCTTTATCTATGCTTTCCAATATGGCAGCCACTAGCCACATGTAGCTATTGAATACTTGAAATGTGGTTAATGCTAGGAAGAATTGAATTTTAGTGTTAATTAATTAGAATTTAAATCTGAGTAGCTAGTGGCTCCTGTATAGGACAACGAGTTCTAGACCTTCCGTCTCCATCTTCAATGGCTGAGCACAATTTGGCTGCCTCTTTCTTTCCTATCATCTCGAATCTTGACCTATTCCCTAGCCTTATGAAAACACAAGTAATTATTTTAAAATTTTATTATTTTATTTAAGTATTTAATAATCTCATTTTTATTATCTCTCTTTTCTGACATTATGAAACTCACTATTTCTAGTAATAGAGTGTCTGACGAGAAAAGTAAGAAACATCCTTATGGACCTCACTTCATCACTATTATTCCTAAATGAACATATAATCCCCCTTTACTCTTAGCTTCATGATGCTCAGCCTTTCATTGTTCCCTCCTTCCCACATCAACTTTTTGCTGTCTGGAAACCTTATTCCCCAGGAAATTCTTCTTCAATGGTGTAGTCATCTTTGTTAGGGCCACTATCTTGCTTTAATGAACCTGACTCTGTCTTGCAGCCCCTCAAGTGGAAGCTTCTTATTACCCCACATTTAGTAAGACCACACTGGAGGGTGGGGCAGCATCCTCTACCCTCCCTAGGGCTATTCTATATACTTACTCCTCTTCCTTCCTGTAACGTCTACCTTTATCTCCTCTCATTTTCATCATTCACTGAAGTCTTTGGTACCTTGTCCATAGACATACCTTTTATTCCAACACCTATACCCATTCAGATGTTTTCCTCACTCATGAGACAGTATAACTGAGACTTGAGGCCTCAACCTCAAGGACTTCCACCATCACTCCACCTTAGTTACTGTCTGGCAGCTATCCTTGACCTGGTGATCATTCAAAAGTAAACTCAAGAAACTCTGAAACACAAACATTCCAATCTCTGATTTCCACCTCCTATATATAACTCCTTTCTTTTCACTCAGATACAGCTACTTCATGTATTGTTTGACCTATAGAAATTTCTAGGCCTAACACTCATCTTTCAGCCTCCTTCTAAATTTACCTCCCTCAATACACAGCTTAGAGTCTGTCATCTATCATTTCAATTGCTCATTTGCTAGTACTTTCCACTCCCTTCCTTTATTGCTTTCTATGACACTCACCTGGTTTATTTGAACTGCCTGCTTCACCTTTCATATACCTGAGCTATAACTTGCTGCTGGAAAAGTCACCCTCTCAACATGTTGGTGTCTATGAATTCATGGTTCTCCAACTTCAATGGAGCCATCAATACTGCTAGACAGTCCTGCTGTGCTCCCTAGTTGCCCTTCACCCCCTGCTCCAGGCAGGCCTCTCTTTCCAGAGAGATCTCCTCCAGCCCATGGTTTCAGTGGTGGTCTGTGAGTTGACAATGCCCAGATCAGTATTTCTGGCACAAATCTCCCTCTTAGAGTCCTTGAGGTCAGCTAGCCTTGGATGTACCACAGACACCTCAAACATATCGTGTCCAAAATGGTATTTGGCCTCTTTCTCAATTCACTGAGCTGCTTCCTCTTATGCTCCCAATCTTAGTGCATTACACACTAAGATTCATCAGGATTACACCCCTGACATTCAGTGTACACAACGGAATTTTAGATGTCACAGTGACTCTCTGTAGTCTTCTTTCTTTACATCAAATCACCAAGTTCTCTAGATTTTTAATTACTACATTTCTCTCAACATATTCCATCTGTTCATTCCTACTTCTACTACAATCCAGATCACAATATTTTAACAAAAATCTCTCCTTTTCTTCTGTGATCTCAGTCAGATCAATTCACTAAATTATCTTTAATATACCATTTTTCTAAGAAATAAAAATTATTATGTCCTTGACTGAAATTCTCTAATGATCTCCATTGGCCTGAGAATCAAGTTCACATTCTAAACCTTTCAGCACCTGACTGGATTCTCTCTCTAGTCTCACTGTTTGCTTCTCCTTTCATGCTTTAACTCCACAAATGATAAGCAGGTCATATCGAGCCTCTTTAATTTCCTCCTCTGTGATACATGCTCTCTCTTGCTCTCTTTGCATTATGCTCCTCATGCTGCCAGGAATATCTTTACTCACCATTTTGTCCTGGTGGGTATTTATTAGCACCTACTTAGTAAAATTAGCAGGGCTGGACGAACCCATTTTGAAAGCCATTCTATAAAACAACTGGCTGCTGTTGTCTAAAATGTTAACATAATGGAAGATAAAATGAACCTATTCCAGACTGAAGAAAAGTAAAGAGACATGACAACTAAATGCAACATGTGGTCCTGGACTGGATTCCATGTTAGAGGAGAAAAAACGTTAATAAGGGCTGGACAATTGGAAACAGTGGAATATGGACTATAGGTCAGATAAAAGTTTTGTATCAATGTTAATTTTCTGAATTTTATAACTATATATTAGATGTAACATCTATTGTTACATTAGAGAACATCCCTGTTCCCCTTAGAAATACACACTGAAGTATTAAAGAGTAAAGGAGCATGATATGTTCAACTTCTTCTCAAACCACTCAGAAAAAATAAATTTTATACTTCTGTGTATATATATATATACATATGTTTTTCATATATATATATACACACACAGACAAAGAGAGGGGGAGAAAATGATAAGACAAATGTAGCAATATATTAAACTTGGTGATTTTAGGGTAAAGGGTATAAGAGATCTGTGTATTAATCTTGCAACTTTTCTGTAAGTTTGAAATTATTTTATATCAAAAAATTAAAAGGGAAGTTCTAGGATTTTGATTTCCACTTTTGTAACTGTTGTCAAGCAAATGTGAGAAATTCTGTTCTCATAATTATTTTTGGCATATAAGATCTAAAATTAAAAGGTGTCATAGAAATTCTTAGAGTATACAATATTTTATTGTAAAAAACTGCTGTGTAAAAGCCTGAAGAATAGACTATATGTAATGTTTAGAAAAATTCTGAGTGTATATAAAATAATCTTATCATCAGATGATGGAATTGTTGATGGAATTTTACATGATTTTATTTTCTGTATTCTTATTGTTTACTGTTTAAAATTTAATACAATAAATATGTGTAAATTGGTTAATAAAATTGAAAATAAACCTAAAGTGCTTTAACAATGAACATAAAAAGGAATGAGCAAATAAGCTCCATTTCCACACAGCCCTGGCTGATGAGGTCTGGGAGTAAAGCACATTTAGACAGAGCCTTCTTTAGGAGCAGCTTAGGTTACCTGATTGTCTACAAACCTAAGGAGTTTAATTATGTTTTTCTTAGAGAACTAAGTATTCACAAAAATTTTAAAGGTTTAAAAATTGTGACAATTTTCTGTCTCTTTTCCTTATTTCCATCCCTTTCCCAATAAAATGGCAACCGTGGCCTTTGTCCTGTAAGAACATACTTATCTATTTCAATAGATCATGACCAGATTATATGACAGACAGCTTATGCCAAATCTCAAAAATCCTCATAAATTCTGGATACTATATGCCAGTGTTATATGTTGTAGGCTTTTTGAGGCTAGGGACCCTGCCTATTTCAACCTCTGTTGAGAACCCAGGACATATTGATTTTTAACAAGTATTTTCATGCAGAAATAGCACCATTCTAACACATCTTGCCTCAAATGAATATTTTCTGTCCCTTCTAATTTGATTGCCAATTTTAATTTAGTACTGGATCTTGGTTTTTGTTAACACAATTATAATTCAGTATTACTCATTCATCAAATCCAATGGTTCCAGTCTGAATTCGGAGGCCCTTCTAAATAGTTCCCCCAGCGCCTGATCCCTATTCCTGTTGCATTCACCAGACGGCATTGCAATGGACTGTTTGCTAGTCTCTACCAACGCCCCAGGCCCAACCCAGGAGAACAAAGCTCCTTGAAGTGTTTATCCACGTGTCTAGAATGTTGTGTGGCACAGAATAGGTTTTCAAAGAGTATTTTCTGTTGTTGATATATCTAATTTGACATCCTTATTTTAGGATAAAGAAATAGGGACCTTGGGCTGTTGAATATTTTATTCAGGACTACACAACTAAACATCCACAGACAGTAATAAGAAGCCAGACTTCTTCATCATTAACCATTGCTCTTTCTTTTATAGTATAATTCTGTTTTTTCTTTTGAACATCTACATATGTTCATAAACACATAAATGTTTTGGTCTAAAACAAAAGCTGTAGTGAGTGTGAAAATTGATCATTTTACCTCAGCAATCCTTCCTGATTTTCCCAATTGTAAGGTCCACTCTGACCCTGCCTAATCTTAGGCAATTTCTTTAGGTCTAAAACTGTTACTTCCCTCTTCCAGTCTCAACAGAGCTCAACTATGACCTTTCACGAATGCGTGATCTGTTCATGATTGTTCACTAATTATCTAAATTTACATTGGAATTGGATTTCAGTGATGAGTTTCTGTGTAGTACCTGCATTTGTTTTCTCCACAATGAAAAAAGGAGTAGTGGCGAATTAAGTGAGTGGATAAAAGAGCAAAGGCCTTCATCAATGAAATGACTTGCTTATCATTTTAACAGATGGTTATGAGAGAAACCATTACCTGCTGACCAATATCCAATCCACATATTTATTTTAATAAGAGGATGCCACATTTTAGCTGATCATATAGACATTCAAACAAAGCCTCCATTTTGGCGTCTCCCTGGCAGCAGCAGCTGAGGGTGGCTATATGACTAACTTCTAAGCAATGGAATGAAAACGGAGGTGATATGTGCCATATCTGGTTCATTCTTTTAAAGTGAAAAAATATGCCCCCACCTTTCTTTCTTTCCCCTTGCGCTGGCTGGAGTCCTGGTATGTTGGTGGTAAATGGAGCAGTCATCTTCAACATAAGATGGAGGATGTGTGACAAGGATGTCAGAACAGCAAGATATAGGGAGCCTGGATCCCTGATGAATGTCCAGCCTCATAGCAGCCCTGGACCATTTATCTTTTTTTTGTATGAGAGAGAAATAAACTTCTATCTTATCTATGTCACCATTATTTTGAATTTCGCTGTTACAGCAGGCAACCTGATATCCTATGAAATACAACCTTTATTTAATGCTATTCAATCAAAGTCTTAATAGATTTGTGGAGTACAAAATAATAAAAATGGAATAAACATTAACCAAAATCACTTTAACATAAAATGCATACATATGATCAGTAAATCTACCCTATTTATAAGCTATCAGGAATAGACAGATAATTAGTATTTATACTCGATTGAGAATTTTAATTATCTTTTTTGGCAATAAGCTTAGAAGACAAAATTCTATCCAAGAAGAAGCTTGAAATCCAGTGAGTACAAAGTCAACGTACCCTGTATATCAATAAGCATGTTTTTCTTTTCTCAATGATCCTATTTCATACATACACAGCTTTTACCCTTTATTTCCCACCACTGCTTCACACAACCCATTGCTCCAGCTAAACAGAATTATTTACTGTTTGATGCAAGAATCACTTAATATATTGTTACTGTTTCTTTGTCCATGCTTTGTCCATGTTCATAGCAAGTTCTCAACTAATATGTATGGAAAGAATGGTTAAAGATTTCTTCACTGTGGAATACCTGTCCCCCATCTCCAAAGGTTTGTCTAATCAAACCTAAAGCACAAGCCTCACATTTCATCTCTTCCAAGAGATAGTCCCTGATGCTCTTAGCTAGGAAAGATCTCCTCTTTCTCTGACTTCTCATAATACCTTTTCTGCATTTCTCTCGTGTCGTTTATCACTACCTTCTGTCACAGAAATTCATATTTATCTCCTCTTCCCTCCTATGTGAAGCTTGAAAGCTGAGGAAGCAAAGAACCCATGTCAGAATCACCTTTCCATTCCTCATATGGATAGCATGGTGTACTATAATTATTACTAGCAGTATTAACACACATATAATATGCAGTATGCAATACATATATTCTGTAGATATATTTTTATCATGAATTATCTGAAGTGGTTTTGTTGGTTAGGCATGGAGAGACAACAATAAACAGAAGGAAAATGAGAGAGCTATATCAATTTAATACTCTTATATTGACTTCTTAAGGAGCAAAGGGGCATTGGATTAAATGAAGTTCATTATGGAAATGTGGTAGGATAATATTTTGAGCTGGTCTTGGATAAATTTCCTCACTATCCTGAGGGCTTCATCCTTCCCTTTTGGCATTAAGACAGAACCTGAAAACAAAGGCTGCGAATACTCAGCTATTAAGCAACCAAAGCATGTGGTCCAAAGTGACAGAAGAATGCTAAGGAATACTAGAAGAATAACTTTTCCAAATCTTAAGATACTAGGTAAACAAATTGAATAGGCCTGGAGACAAGGAGGGAGCGAGGGAGCAAGAATAAACCACTCCAGGGAGTTGTGGGGATGAAGAGCCCACAGTGAATAGCCCCGCCTGATGCCATCTATTGAGGATTACCATTTACCTGATGTTTTCCATTAATTTTCTAGTTGTAGAGATGCTCATTTGTGTCCTAGCTCTTTCCAATACCCCTCTCCCCACACCATTCAACTAGTTCAGGGAAGACCACCACTCATGAGCCAAGATGTGTGTGATAAGAAGGCAGAAGGAACATAGATATCTTGGAGTGATGATGGCATGAAGGAAAAACATGAACTTGGCCAATATAGGACTAGTTAGTTTGAAATTAAGTTGGCACTGCAGGGAGTTCCTTTCCCTGTTCAAGATGTTCTTAGAGAAGATGAATTTTCAATTAAGTCTTTATCAAGATGGTAGAAAGACCCAGGAGGGAGTCCTAGAATGGGATGCAAACTGGCAGGAATGAGCAAATCACAAGGCAGGAGACTATTGATCGATATTGTGAAATAGTGATGATGGTGGATAAGAAGAAATAAAATTGAAGATACAGCAAGGTAAGTTATTAGAAGGCTTTGAAGATTCTGCATGGGTTCAGATGTTCATATTCTTGTTTCCCATTGTCCCAAGTATGGGGGATTTTAACAAGATAATGTTTCAAGAAATCAAACTTACATGTTGATAGGACATTCAGGAAGTTAATCTCATGATAACTGGAATGGATAACTTAAATTCAGATATAAATATATCAAGAATGGATTGATGTTTTTTCCTGAGTATTTTATTTCCCAACTATTAGTCTAGATTTTCCATAGCAAGTTGATTATGACAGAATGAGTTAAATCAATATCCTAAGTTCAAATTTCTCATTCAACCCTATAAATTCCCATCTCTACAAAGAAACAAAGGAAAATAGTGCACATTTGATACATAAAATATTTCTTAAGGAAAACAGATTAAAATATGATAGTCTCTTTAAAAAATGAGTAAAGCTTTTCCACTTTCTTCCTAAGATAGAAATAAAAATCTGTACTGAAACACTATAATTCTTTTTGTTGAGGAAGACTGGTCCTGAGCTAACATCTGTGTCTATCTTCCTCTACTTTATATATGGGATGCCTACCACAGCATGGCATGACAAGTGGTGCCATCTCCACACCTGGGTCCAGTGAACCCTGGACCGCTGAAGCAGAACGTGCAAACTTAACTGCTGCACTACCGGGCCAGCCCCCTGAAACACTATAATTTTAACAAACAAAACATATAAAGTGTTAGTTTTAATAACATATAAACTGTTTCTCATATTTTAAGCAGGTATAGGATAAAATTTATATGACTTGTTTTACATTTTCTTCCCCAGAATGTAGCCAGTTAGTCATGTCCAAAAGAAGAGAGCTTCTTATAGTAATTTTATCTTTCAAAAAATTGTTGAAAAAATTCTTACAACTGAACATTTATAATTTCACATTTGATCCTTTTTCTTATAAAAGAGCTTAAGTTAAACTGATTTTAAAATACAACAGAAAAAAAATGGCATTTAGTGACATGAATGAATATGTTCTCTGACCACAATGGAATTGACCTGAAATCAGTAACAGAAACATAGGAAAAACTCCAAACACATAGAAATTAAACAATATACTGCTAAATAATCCATGGGTCAAAAAGGAAGTTTCAAGGGAAATAAAAAATATATAGAACTGAATGAAAATGAAAATACAACATTTTAAAATTTATGGGATACAGTTAAAGCAGCACTAAGAGGGAAATTTATAGCATTAAATCCTCACATTAGGAAAGAAAAAAGTCTCAAATCATTAATTTAGCTACCATATCAAGAATCTAGAAAAAGAAAAGCAAAATGACCCAAAGCAATTAGAAAGAAGGAGATAATAAAGATTAGAACAGATATCAATAAAACTGAAAATGGAAAAATAATAGAGAAAAATCAATGAAACAAAGAGTTGGCTTTTTTGAAAAGATTGGTAAAATTGACAAACTTCTATCAAGACTAATAAAGAAAAAAAAGAGAGAAGACACAAATTACCATTATCAGGAATGAAATAAGTGATACGACTATAGACCCCACAGACATCAAACAGATATGAGGGAATTGTACAAACAATTTTATACATATAAATTTGAGAAGTTAGATGAAATGGACCACTTCTTTGAAAAACATAAACCACTATAACACACCCATATGAAACAGATAACTTGAATAATCCTAAAACTACGAAGGGAATGGAATTCATAACTGAAGAGCTCCTCCCACCAAAAAAAGAACCTCCAGGCCCAGATGATTTCATTGGAAAGTTTAAAGACTTAATATGAATTCTACACAATCTCCTCTGGAACATAGAAGAGGACGGCACACTTACGAGTTCATTTTATAAAGCTAGCATTACTTTGATACCAAACTCAGAAAGAGACAGCACAAACAGCAAAAACAAAAAACAAAAAACAAAAAGCCAAGCAAACAAAAACTACAGGCCAAAATCTCAGCAAAGCAGACCCAAAAATTCTTAAGAAATTATTGACAAGCAAAATTAAATGATACGTAAAAACATTACATACCATGATAAGTGAGTTTTACTCCAGAGATGCAAGATTATTTCAATATTTAAAAATCAGTCAATATAATCCCTTTTACATACATATAAAACATACAAAATATAACTTCAACAGGTTAAGGAATAAGAATCACATGATCATATAAAGCGATGCACAGAAAATATTTGACAAAATTTAACATCCATTCATAATTTTAAAAAAGACAAAGAAAACTCAGAAAAATAGGAATAGAGGAAAACTTCTTCAACTTGATAAGGAGTATCTACAAACAATCTCTTTGTTCCTATTTGCAGATGACATAATCATCTACATAGAAAATCACAAAGAATACACCAAAAAAACCCCACTCCTAGAAATAATAATTGAATTCAACAAGGTCGTTAGACACAAGATAACACACAAAATTCAACTGTTAATTCCATATACTAGCAATAAACACCTGGGCACTGAAACTAACATCATTACCTCTTACAATCACTCAGAAAAATGAAATAGTGGCCAGCCCCGTGGCCGAGTGATTAAGTTTGCACTCTCCACTGCTGCGGCCCAGGGTTTTGCTGGTTCAGATCCTGGGCGCGGACATGGCACCACTCGTCAGGCCACACTGAGGCGGTGTCCCACATGCCACAACTAGAAGGACCCACAACTAAAACGTACAACTATGTACTGGGGGCACTTGGGGAGAAAAAGCAGAAAAAAAAAAAAAGAAGATTGGCAACAGTTGTTAGCTCAGGTGCCAATCTTTAAAGAAAAAAAAAAATGAACTACTTTGGTGTAAATCTAATACAATGTACAGAATTGTATGCTGAAAACTGCAGAATGCTGGTGGAAGAAATCAAAGATCTAAATAAATTCAGATATACTATGTTGTTGGATTGTGAGAAAGCATAGTAAAGATGTCAGCTTTTTCAAAATTAACATACAGTTTTAACAAAATGTCTATAAAAAATCCTAGCAAGATTGTTTGTAGACATAGGCAAGATCATTCTGAAATTTATGTGGGAAGGCAAAGGAGCTAAAATAGCTAAAACAATTTTGATAAGAAGAATAAAGTGAGAGGAATCATCTACTCTACTCAGTTTCAAAACTAATTATATAGCAACACTAATCAAGACTGTGTGGTGTTGGCAGGAGGTAAACATATAGATCAATGGAACTGGATACAGAACCTAGAAATAGATCCACGGAAACATGCCCAACTGATTTTTACAAAGGTACAAAAGCAATTTGTGGAGGAAAGTCACCCTTTTCAACAAATGGTGCTGGAACAATTGGACATCCATAGGCAACACCCCGCCCCAGAAAAAAAAAAAGACAAAACAAGCTCAATACAAATCTCACACGTTATATACAAATTAATGCCAAATGGAACCTGGTCTTGAGTGTAAAACATGAAATGATAAAACTTGCAGAATAAATACAAGAGATATTTAGGAAAACAGATAATCTTCTGGATCTTGGGCTAGGCAAAAGGTTCTTAGATTTGATGCCAAAAGCATGCTTTGCCACCAAAATCATGATCCATAAAGGAAGATAAATAAATTATATCAAAATTTTAAACTTTGCCCTGAAAAAGACTTTGTTAAAAGAATGAAAAGACAAGCTACAGTCTGGTAGGAAATATTTACAAACCAGGTACCTAACAAAGGACTAGTATACAGAATATATAAAGAACTTTCCACCAGTGAGGATCCACAGATGGCAAATAAGCACTTAAAAAGACGTTCATCATCATTAGCAAATTAAAACTACAATGAGATATCACTAGGCGTCTATCAGAACGGCTAAAATAAAAAATGGCAACCACACCAAATGTCGGTGAAGATGCAAAGACACTGGATCAGTCAGACATTACAGGTGGGAATGCAAAATGTCATGGCCACTCTGGAAGATAATTTGGCAGTTTCTTATAAAACTAAATGTGTAGCTTCCATATGACCCAGCAATTGCACTCTTGGGGATTTATGCCAGGGAAATGAAAACTTCAGTTCATATAAATGTTTATAGCAGCTTTACTCATAGTAATAAAAACTGGACACCACCTGGTGTGTTTCAACAGGTGAATGGTAAACAAACTGTGGGGTGTATCCATGCTGTGGAATACTACTCAGCAATAAAAAAGAACAAACTATTGATACATGGAACAGCTTAGATGAATCTCCAGATTACTACTACATTCAATGAAAAAAAAGCCAATCCCGAAAGATTACGTACTATGTGATTCTACTTATATAACATTCTTAAAAAGAGAACAGAATAGTCGTTGTCAGAGTTTGAAGTAGGGGTGGATCTAGGAGGTAGCAAGTGTGCTTTGAAAGGGCCCCATGAGGATCCCTGTGGTGGTGGAAAGTTTCTTGACTGTATCCATGTCAAAATCCTGGTTGCGACACTGTACTCAAGTTTCGCAAGATGTTATCATTGGGGGAAACTGGGTAAAGGATACCAGGATCTAAGTTCCCGTATTGTTTCTTACGACTGCATGTCAATCTGTAATGTTCTCAAAATAAAAAAATTGAATTAAAAAATATAATAGAAATAAATAGCAGTTGGAGGAAACAATGAGCTTTTGCTTGAAAAAAAAATTGCTCTGTAGGGAGCTTAAGTATTCCCTGAGTATAAAATTCATTAGTTGGTGCACTAGGAAGATGAGACTACAATTACTTTTACAAGTGAATTGTAATATCTAGTTTCATTTCAAAAGGTACCTTCAGGATCCATTATAGATGCCACTATTTTGAAATTTTTAAGCATAAGATTTTTAAATGAATTAAATAAATTTTACAACCCTTAATTTTCTTGACAACACCTTTAGCTATTATTTTTTAATCACTACAAAACAGCAAAGCCTAAAATTGTTACCAGGCATTGTATTCTTCACAAACAACAAGGCTCTTTCCCTGAGTCCTTGGAAGCTAGTTTGCAGTCTTTGCGTGTGACTGAATCCTGAGTGTCCCCCAGAGGGCACACACTGCCCCTGATAACTGATAGAATTCTTCACGATCTTCTTAGATGAGCGGAGGAAAGGAAGTGGGAATATGTCTTGTGCAAAGGAAATTCAGTCAGGTTCTCACAGTAAGTCAGTTACTCTTTTTCTTACTAGCTAAGTCGGGTTAGCAGTGCTCAGAGAAAGCTTCTTTTTTTTTATTTCAGCTTAGCAGGTTTTTAGCAACAATACACTTCTCTTCAACAGGCTTCTAATTCCCACAAGCAAAGCCCCTCCAGAGTGGCATTCCGTGTGAGGCCCTTAGGGTGAACATGGATGGGAAAGGATTGGCTCTTCCCTCCCAACAAAGGGCCAGCAACCTGCTAGGCTGTGAAGAAGGCCTTCTGGTGAGCCGACTGTGTCTGGCTTTGTTAGCACAGCAGGGTCTGCTGAGCACACAGCACATTTCAGCATCCGCTTCCAAGATCTCCTCTCTCTCATTCAGTAAAAGATTTTCTTTGGCTCTAGGTTCCCTGACGGGAATCCTAAATCCTCTTAGGAGAAGTTGAAGCATCTTGGATATTGAGAGCCAGTGTTTTGGGATTCCTAATGCCTATTCTCATCAGCACTTCAGGTTTAGTAGATGCACCTGAAGTCTCTAATATGCAAATGTACTCCGATCTAAGTTGATTTTCTAAATATGGCCTTGAACTTATCAGCTCAACACAAGATTGCCCTTCTGAAATCTCCAGGGACCAGTAACTGATCACTTAGTAGACAGATTGTATTCCAACTTTTGGCACTTGTAATTTTCCTATTTATATTTTGATTTTTTGAAAATACAAATTGGTTGAAAGTGTTGGGTGATTTGTTCTTGTATGTTTTTTTTTTTTTTTTTTAATTTATAATGCTTCCTGGGTTACCGGAGTTTTCTCTTTTTTTTCAAGAAACATTTGAAATACCTCCTTTTGACCTTAAATTTCCAACCCTAAAGTATAACTTTCTCTTCTGCACCTCAATGGTCTATAGAAAACCAAAAACAGACAGCCTCTAACCAAACAGATTTTGTTTGCCTAGTTTTCACAGAGTACAGGGTGGGATGATTTAGAACTTATTTACTTCAAAAAGAATCTGTAAAGCATTGGGAGAAAAACAGGGATGCTGAATATGAAAAACAATGTAAATCAGGAAGTATCACAAAACTATGCTGTATTTTTGGAAGCTAACATCCCCCTAGACCAAATAATTTTGTTGACAAAAATATAGTTTAAGGACAAATTTTCTGGAGAGCATTAATTTGGTCCTGAGCAAAAATCTGTGTCAGGTCACTTCACATGCATCTTTCCTTACAACATAGACATTTTCACATCTGGCTCTAAATATTTTTAAATCTTGGTATTTTTAAGAAGTGCTCTCCTATTTGATAGGAGGATGGTACTAATCACATGGAAGGAAGTTCCCTCTATGTCCATTCACTGAAGGAGTGAACTCAAAGGCTCTGTGATCCCATGAGAAGAGGAAAGGAGCCCAACTTCCCAAAGGTCATCAGCTTTTGGCTGAAGGCACATTGCCGGAGAGAAATGCAGATCTGTTTCCTGGACAACATTGGCTGCCACCTGGGACCTGGGCTAACCCTCCTCTTGGAGGGCACTCCCTCACCAAAGGATGTTTGCCCCTGTCTGCCTGTGGGCTCACCACTCAAAACACTATCCTCACAACCCTGTATCCCTATGAAGCCAGAACACATGGCCTCCTATTCAATGCCTCGAAAGCAAAGAGGCTGCCGCTTGGCACAATGCCTTTGGAAGGTGTCTATTCTGTGCATTCACAATAGGGACATGGGAGAAGGATGCTCCCTAATGTCCAATAGTAGCCCTGAAGTCAATACTTTCTCTGGGTTGCCTTCTCTCTCTTCCCATTTTCATAAATTCCATGTCTCCTTTCATAACCCAAGTCTCGCCTCCCCATCTTCTGACCTTCCTAGACAATCTCACTGTGGTGGGACTCCCTTCTCTTTCTATGTCATTTTTATTTTCGGAACCAGAACTACTCATTTTGCAATTGTCATCTTGAAATAGGAAACTTGGAAAAGTTCTCTTTATTTTGCATTGGTGCTTTTTGAAAATATCTATGACAATTCTTTCTTCTTGTGGGAATTAAATGTGACTCTTATTCCCAAGCCGGGTACTGCAGGGCTCCATACAGCCTCCTCAGAATACAGACTCATACCTGCAAGGGTGAAAAATCAATAATGTCTGCAGAATTCCTGTGAGCCCCCTCTTGTTTATATTCAAAAATAAACACAGGCTTGCTTCTTGATGTCTTGAATGAGGTAATGTCAAATGCCTTGAATATGGTAAGAGAGGTATGATAGACTAACATCAAAGACAGTTGTTGAAGGGGTGATACAAAGGTTTAGAGCAATTACTTCTTTGTGCCCATAAACCTTGGCTGTAGTTTGGCTGAGCTAGGCAAAGTCATCTGCATGCTCCCCAAGACCAAGTGAACTATGTCAGCTTGGGGGTTCCCTACTTCCCATCTTAGACCTCAAGAGTCTCTCCTCTCTCCTCTCTGCACTCACACACATTTCTTTATGAGAGGATAAGTGATATCTATATTCCTGAGCAGCCAATAATTTTGTAGAATAAGGTAATCAGTTTTACTTCATGGGTGTGTGTGCCTATTTGACGTACTGCTTGATTTTGGAATATCCAATTCATCTGAGATCAGAGGATCAGAGAGGGAGAAAAGTAGAAGATATGTTCCAAGATGGAGCCAGGAGCCATGGGCCTTACAAACCATTGTAAGAACTTGGGCTTCTAGTCTGAGGGAGATGGGCTATGATCTGACTTGTGTTTTAACAGGATCAATCTGACTGCTGTATTGAAAATAGCCTGAAGGTTGGCGAGGGGTGGGGCAAAACAAGAAATTACAGTGACTTACAAGTATCATTTGCATTACTAGCAGATGGTTGGACTCTGGAAGTATTTTGAAGGTATAGCCAATAGGAAGCCCTGATGAATTGGATGTGGATGTAAGTGAAAGAAAAGAGTTAAGTCTGAGGCAATAGTTTAAAAATATATCCCCACTTTCTTTGACAATCCACTTCTCGAAGGTGAAGACTAATTTCCCTCCCCTTTAGTGTGGTCTGAACTTAGTGACTTACTTCAAATGAATGGAAAGTGGTGGAAGTGATGATGTGTGACTCACAAGACTAGGGCGAAGAAAGGTACTATGGTTTCCTTCTTTCTCACTCTCTCTCAGTCATTTGCTCTGGGGGAAGCCAGCTGCCACGTCATGAGGACACTCAAGCAGCCATATGGAGAGGCCCGTGTCAGTGAGGAACTGAGGCTTCTTGTCAACAGACATATGAGTTGAGCCACCTTGGAAGTGGGTCCTCTAGCCCCGGTCAAGCCTTCAGATGATGCAGCCCTACATGACATTATCTCAGCAAACTCATGAGAGACTTTGAGCTAGAGCCACCCAGGTAAGCTGCTTCTGAATTCCTGACCCATGGAAATTATGAAAAATAAATATTTATTGTTTAAAAAACAAACAGGGGCTGACCAGGTGGTGTAGTGGTTAAGTTCGTGCACTCTGCTTCAGTGGCCTGGGGTTTGCAGGTACCTACGCACCGCTCATCAAGCCATGCTGTGGCAATGTCCCACATACAAAATAGAGGAAGATGGGAATGGATGTTAGCTCAGTAACAATCTTTCTCAAGTGGGAAGAGGAGGATAGGCAACAGATGTTAGCTCAGAGCCAGTCTTCCTCACCAAAAACACAAAAAACAAAACAAAAAAAATAAAAAAACAAACAAATGAATCATTAAAACGTAATAAAATAATATTTACAAATATTATTGAGGGTTCATATTATATAATTTATTAAATTTACAGATTTAATTCCTGTATTTTCTGACATAATGTATGAAAAAATATTACCTATAAAGAACCCAACACCTTGGCCATCATCTCATCATAATTCAAACCTCTGTATCTCTATTATTAAAAGAATAAAAAGTAGATCTCTAGGCATCAGTAAGAAAGAGGAGAGGAGAAGGCACGTACTTTTTTTACCCATGAGTTATCATTTTTGAGGTCTGCTGTGATCTGAGGAATTGTGGCAGGGTTGGTAGCATGAAGGCATGGCTTGATAGAACTACCATTTGGCTCTCTGGTTTAAAAAATTACCAAAGGGTAAATTCCCTGCTTTGTCTTCTTTCTCTTTCCTGGTAATTTCTCAATAACATCAGCTGTGAAATGAATTGGCCTCACGTTAGACCTGAGGAGAATGGGTGGGAGTTATACACAGACTTCAAGGATTAATAATTTTAATAATTTTATTGGAGTGTACTTATTTTTTTTTCTTTTAAAAAGGGTTCTGGAAGCTCTCTTCAGCTTGAAGAAAAGATCACCAGCATTCTCTTCCACAAAAACAACACATGGCTGTCAGGATGGTAGTTTCTATTCTAGAATTCATTTGCTGAGTAATTTTAATCAAAGTCACAGCTGACATCTGGATAGCACTTTACAGTTTATAAAGCACTTTCATACACACTAAGAGATTTATCATCTACATCACAGTCCTTTGAGGGAAGTGTTGATGCATAATGTTGACAGACAGGATCCTGAGTCTCAGGGAAGTTTGGAATTCCCTTGGGCCACAGAGAAGTTGGTGGCAGAGCTGGTATCCACTATTCCATAGCTGCTTCTCAAATCATCCAGTTGTCATTAAAAATAAAGCACTTAGCAGCATGCCAGGCATATAATAACAGGACAGTAAATGATTACTATCATTAAAGGAACAAAAATGACACCTTGCCCTATGAAAGAACTGAGGCTAGAGTTCTTTAGTAGAGTTAGTTTGGGATCGGGATCTCTCTGAGTGCATCGCATCGGAACACCGACTTGGGTCCCCATCACCTCACAGAGCCAACGCGGGGGCATTGCTTCTGCTGCCCAGGCCCTGGGAAGGAGCACATGGCCACAGAAGGTAGTAGCGGGTCTCACAGTTTCTTTGCCAACTTACTTTGGGAATCGCACAGGTTAAGCCAGGAAAGAGCAGACTAGGACATGCTTGAAAGTATGCAGTCTGACAGTTTGCTTGAGGTTTGGGATGTAAACTTTGGAAGAAGTCTTTTCCTGTATTTGGGGGGAAAATCATGCTAAGGAGTTCACTTGGGGATTTTTTGACAGAGCACACCAGAATATAAACAACGAGAGAAGTGACTTTAAAAAAGCTCCCCCACATCATCCCCCATCCCCTCTCAAATCAAGAATGAGGCACAACGAGAAGTTTTCCTCATGAAGTCTGTTTTTCTCCTTTCTTACAGATTAACGAAACTTGATATTGGCTGTGAGGCTCACAGTTCAATTTGAGTGGCATGTGCGTATCTGAATTTTTTGTCTCAAACAATAGTTTTTCCCCATTCACCTTTGAACTTTAGGGAATTCCCACTTCCCGTCTTAGACCTCAAGACTCCCTGCTCTTCCCTCTCCTACTTGCACACATTCCTTTGTGAGAAAATAAATGATGTCCGTGTTGCTGGGCAGCCAATAATTTATTTTAGAATCAAATAATCAACTTCACTGAATGGTTACGTGTGCCTATTTGATGAACTATTTAATTTTAGGCACCTAACTCAACTGAGATCAGAGCATCATTATTTAGGGTACATCAATATTATCACGAACCTAGTCATTTTTCCCAAAATTATAAATAATTAATATTGAAATTCTTTTAGGAAAGTCATCGCCCAACTCCTGCAGAGAGAAAAACTAAAACCCAAAAAATTTTTATGATTTTTTCCTAGTGGCAAATGGGGATTTTACTTTTCCCTTGGTACCTATTGTCATTTGAAACCTGAGCCACTATGAAAGACCTGTTTTCCCTCTCAGATACAAAGCAGAAAGTGGTAAAATTCTTCATATTTTAGCATTTTAACAAAACCATTAGTTCAAATTCAGAATAAAATCTTCTTAGATAAATCTAGAACTGTTAGATTTTTCTTTGATGTTCAATAGGAAGTGGATGAATTTTAAGTCTTCAAACCTATATGTATTATGATATTTTAACTTATAGAATGATTATTATTTAGTCCTGTTTTCAAACTTTTATTAATTTTGGTAAAGCCATTGATACCTCATATTATCATTAAATGGTCTTTGAATAACTTTCATTTTCATATCTAAAATCAAATATATATATTTTAAATCCCAAATATCTTATTAGTTCAAAGTGATTGTAACTCCTTAGGAATGATTATAAATGGTCATACCAAAGTAAAGAGTTATTATACTTACACGTACACTCATTATAAAAATTAGAAGTAATCAAGCAAAATGTAGGCTTAAGCTGTGTTACTCTTTTATGTGGTCTCATTTTCCATGTCATGAAAAAAATGATGGGTGTGGGTAGCATATATGACTAGAGGACTACAGGAAGAAGTGTTTCTACTCTTGTAATAATATAGCTCTTTACAAGCTAATTAACAGCAGAGCATGCACTACCAAATGTTTGTATGTAAGTAACAGGCGCTCTGAACTAACATAAGCTTACCTAGTGGTTTGCCCATTTGTATATTTACTAAATCCTGACAGTACTCTCCATTCCACGTCCGATGACTCAGAACACACACAGCAAACTCTTTTGTGCCAGATGGAAAGAGAAACAATGGCTCTCACAAACATAAGAACACATCAGTTAATTCTTAGTTAGGCTCAAAATACACCATTGGATCAGGGATATTGGCATGCTTTTCTACACTCTCCTGCCCTTAGTAAAATGGCTGTATTTATTTCAAAAGTGGGCAATCCTATAATCAGGTAGCTTGTATTTGAATGAAACATAAAAATATATTGCAAGGCCAAAGAGAAATAATTTGACCATCATTAATGATATTGTTACCTTTAGAAATTTGATGCATCTTTCCAAAAACAATTTAGAAAGCTTTGTCAACTCTTTTTCATCTTATGCTCACATTAATATTGGCTCACATTTGAGAGAAGAGCAAATGCATGGTTTTATTCTGCAAAAAAGTGTAACTGCTTTCATCTATTCCACCCATATCTAGTCATTTCTCTGTTGGCTTCCAAATAATGTCTCTTAGAAACAATATACCAAGCAATTGGCACCACTCTTGAGGAAATGAGCATGACTTCATGATGAAGACTTTCTCACACTGGGTGATGAGGTTGAGAGGAAGAGTTGTTCCGAGCGAGCACATAACCCTGGTTGCTCTATTAGCATTTGAAATGGTGGCTCGATCATAAAATAAAGACTCTTCTCAGACCATGGCAGTTTTCAAGCCAAAGAAACATGACAGTTGGACTGAAACTATATTCAGTCGACTAAACTATATAATTTGCTACCCTTAACACTTCAGATATATCAAAATATAGGAAAGAGGATGACAGTTTCACCCTGACAGCAGCTGGCCCACTTAAACAGTGAGCAAAAGGGCACGTCACAATTGAGACAACTCCAGTGAGTTCTGCCAGGATGAGAGTAGAGCCACTGAAGATATCCTCACCTCAGCATCATTTGTGAATTTATGGACACACAATGTGGAGATCAATGGCACAGAGTCAGAACCTCAGAACATTTTAGACATGGTAAAGAGGAGCGTGTCCTGAGCCCTGCCTTTCACAAACACACTTGTGGCTAGCAGTTTTCAAACTTCAGGAAGATGCTTCTCCACATGGCTTGCCTGTGTTCTCCAGATAAAAGAGGACCACAGGTAAATGCCTTGAAGTTTTGTGTTATTTTGCTGCCAGAGTTGGGTGTTCTTTGGTGTATGGGGAGGATTTAAACTGGAATCACTTAGGCAAGAGAACAGAAAAAATTGAATTAATCTTCAGTCCTTCATCTTAAAAGGTATGGACACAACAGGTTCTTGAATAATGGAGTATTATTTCCCACTAACCAGTAAGAGTCAATTTCTTTTTTGGGCTTCTCTTCATTTTCCAATTTGCGGTTTTTGAGATATGTATGAGGTAGCATAGTATCTCAAGAGTTGCCCATGGAAGCTGAAGAATATTTTTAAATATTAAGCAGGTCATTATACAATTGAATTTTGTATATGTGTAGGTGTAACTGTAATATGAGAGAAGTGCCAGGCTAATTCTTTACTAACTATATGGATCTAGCTTTTGTTTCCAGTGGTGGTGAAAACTGTACTTCATGATGATGATTTATGTAATAAAATTAAAATATTTTGTAGTATTTTATAAAATAACAATTTATCATGCATGACTCATTATAATATTTGAATATGAACACGATTTCTGAATTGAAGTATTGTTTTAAAAACTTTATTGACAATCCCAGTCAGTACTTCCTTATTAGAATGAAGCTTCTACAAATTGAAATGAACAAAAAAAGTCTAAAAACTACAATAACCCAAGAAGAACTGATCATTTGACCTTACTATCTTTAGAACAAAAATTGTGTGAAGATATTGATTACAGCAATATATTTGGTGATTTTGTTGAAAGACAGACAAGAAAAATAATATTTTGGAAAAGATATGTAATAATTTGTGAGTTATGTGTGCTTCATTTTATTACTTAGCAAATGCTGCTAATTCATAGCCTAATGCTTAGACTTATGCATTAATAATAAAGCTCAGTCATCACTGATATTTTGATAATTTTCAGTCATATATAAGCAATATAAATAATATTCACCCGTTTTTTGATTTTGACTTTTTAAAGGTATATTTATCAAGGTAGGAGAATGACTACAATAGAATATATTTCATTTAACAGTTTGTAAGATTGATTTATGACTTTTAAATATTTAGACACAGTACATGGGCTTCCATCTGTATCTTGCTCCATAGCCTGGAAGTGTTTCAGGAGATACGTGTGTAAGTCTATATATACACTTACAAAATAGCTCTGCTTATTATTAAATAGCATATCAGTGGATATACTGTTCTATTCCTTTAGTAGCACCTTAACATCATGGATTTATAAATGATGTAGAGAATACAAATAATGATATCTGAGAGATGCACATAATTGAACAACAATCATTTGGAGGACCGTATGTCCAGAGCCCATATTGACCTCCCTGGGAGCTGACTGAGTGTTCTCAAGAGCAGGATCTGGACATAAATCCTGGGAGGCAGTCATTCTATTAAACATTGCTCAACAATCCAAGTTGGCTTTTAATTGGCTTCTCCAAGTGCTGTCAGTCTCAGCTATACACAGAGGCAGCCGATAAAGTATAGTTCTTCATTTAAATCCTCCATAAATAGTTACAAAAAAAACAAATTTTCCATGGCAATACTGAAGTTTACATAGCTTTGCCTAAAATGTAATTTATTTTTCTATTGTCTAACTGGATTTATTTTGTTCTTTCTCTTTCCAGTTCAGATACCGGATGTTGATGTATCTCTGGAATTTGTGAGAAAAATAAAATTGCCTTTAAAAAAATTTCTGCAAAATGTAATAACAGTTGATGATTTGTTTCTGTCTTGACATTTCAAAAGCAGTCATTAATGTGTCCAATATTTACTGAAGTAGTATAAATCAAGTGTATCTGTAATTACTTATTTAGAAAACAGTTAAGAAGAATGGTTGACTATTTCACAGCAGGACTCTCAGAAATTGTGGGTTCTGAGGAATGGATAGGAAATAGAAACTACTTTAGGTTTTATCTTTGCATCTCCATCTACAAATTAATGCAAAGAGTTGCACTATCGTTTCCTGGTGCTCAAGCTACCTTGTGAAAAAGGTAGAAGATGAGGAGTGATTATTGCTTTCTGTATGAAGTTATTCACTGGTTATTATGACTGTCATCTTTGCTATCTAGGCTATGACTACTTGAGCAGAGGGAATTAGAAAGGCAAATAATTCTTGTGCATTTCTCAGACCACTGGAATAATTTTGTTCCAAATCTTCCGTTTTGGAGAGAGTAGCGTTTATTGCTAAGAAGTTCGTATTCTCGAATAGTTGGAAAGCACCTTTGGCTTTCCAGCTATTCATCACCAAACCAATGCCTTCAAAGAAACTAAGCGTTGAAGGTATTCTGTTAAATACAATCTAAGAAACCCAGGAAAACACTGGCATTTTAAATACTGACATTTAAATACTGGCATTCACTGCGTGAAGTGCTGTTCAATTATGAGGGGTGCACTGTGTGGATTGACTTAGTACTTTCTAGCAGAGGAAATTGTTTTTACTGATTTGCCAGAGGCGTTGAAAATCCTGATTAGAAGCACTGTTAAGGGGCCTTTGGAAGAATTACACATAAGTGAGCCATCAAAATGCTGACATGAACAACCTTCATCATTCTAACGGGATGAAGGTGAATGTGGAGAAGGACTCTTCTCCATCTGGAGAAGGAGGGCATCTTAGAGAGGCCGGCCCGCGTGACTGCTTCTGGCCAATGATCCTCCAATGAGGACAAGGTTTTCTGAGGAGAATTTGGCCAAGAAAAAGTGCTTAACAATTTTACCTAGGATCAACCCTATACACCAAATGATTTAGACTAATTAGTATAAACTAGATAAACCTGGTATGAACTCAATGAACTGGTGAATACTTGTGAAATTTTCTTGGCTAAGCAAATTGCTGAAGGAGAAAGTCATGAGGAGTGTAAGTAAAGTCATATTGAAATACTAAAAGGTATTCTATGACAAAATATCAATGCTATAGACCTAGATTCTGTGTTGGAGGATATATTTCTTCTTAGGATGATCCAGTTATGAGGAGAGATCATTGGGTCTAACGTTACTAGGATTCCTCCCTGGCATTCTCTAACTTAATCAGACCCAAACCAACGATCCTTGTTTACGTTGTTCAGCCAAAAAATGAATATATTTCTTATAAAATATCTTGGAAGAGTATAAGATATTTATGCGATTTAAATTTTCTTTCCCTATGTAATTGAAAATCAAATTTATTATCGTATTCCTTTTTTTCAAATAATTAAGCTGAATTATTCTTTACATTTATTATTATTGTTAAAAATGATTAAAGAAGACAATTTAGGTGACACAAACAAACTTTATTTAATACTTCATGAAGCAGATAGTCTCCTTTTGGAGAATTACAAAATGGAGTGGAAGGCAGGAAGATTTTATAAAATAAGGAATAAAGAACAAGGAAGAGAAAAATAAAAAATATCTGATTGGCTGGAGCCAGAGTTAACCTTGTTTGGAGTGAGAAGGCCCAGAGTTGTTTGGCCTTTGGGGATTGGCTGACTGGATAGGCTGTATTTCCGGTCAAGTGGAGTGTTTACAGGGACATGAAAGTGATCTAAGTTTTGGTTTGCTGACATGGCACCCTGGGCAGGAGTGGCTCCATCTTGGGGTTAGAAAGTTATTCTAACACTATAAAATCTATGCAACCTATCTTCTACAATAATAGCGTGTAAGATAGCCTTACAACAATATTGTATTTTAAAGTTACATGCTTTAAAAAACTTTTTTAAACCTTTTATTCTAAGTATCTATTAAAATAGAAATATGGAATGATGAGTACTTTTACTTTCAAAAGTGAAATAATTTTCTTTAAAACTAAAACATCATATCTGTCTTTCAAATATTTTGTACAGACATTTCATTTCATAGCAAAGATTTTCTGCAAAATGCATAAACTTCTTATTTAAAATAAGATTTTACAATTTGAGTTTTCTAATATTTTTCTAGGAAATAATATGTAATTCCAGATTAGTTTCAATACAGGAGTCTTATTTTTTACCCAAAGCACACACTAAAGAAGTCTGCTTTTACTGCATTAGGCACTTGTTGTGGGCTGAATTGTACCCCCCCAAATTCATATGTTTTAGGTCTAACCCTCAGTACCTCAGAATGTGACTGCATTTGAAGATAGGGCCTTTAAAGGGGTGATTAAGGTAAAATGAGGTCATTAGGGTGGGCTCTGATCCCACCTGGTGTCCTTATAAGAGGAGGCGATTAGGACACACTCACACAGAAGGGTGACGATGTGAGGACACAGGGAGAAGGCCGCCATCTGCAGGCCAAGGAGAGAGGCCTCAGAAGGAACCAACCCTGCTGACACCTTGATCTTGGACTTCCAGCCTCCAGAACTGTGAGAAAATAAATTTCTGTCGTTTTAGCCACCCAGTCTGTAGTAGTTTGTTCTGGCAGCCCTAACAAATTAATCCAGCACTAGACACAATATTAGTGATACTGACACTGCTATTATTTTGTTTTTCACGTCTGGATTCATGATTCCCATGATCAACATCTTTATCTTGCTTCAGGTTCTGAATTTGTTCAGTTTGCTGGAAGTCTTATGCATGAACACAGTGAAAGAACTGATTCTGCACAAACAAGCTTTATTCCTGTATTCTTCATCTTTAGGGGCAAGGATTCAGAATTAGAGAGCTTTGCATATACCCACTCCTTTGAGTTTGACTAGATAGTACTGACTCATGACAAATCTACTAATGAAGCCATAATTAATTAGCGAAGGCATGGCCACACACACACACACTCACACCCTCTTCTCCCAATATATACTGTCTTCATTCTACTGTATTCTATTACACTTATGATAAAAATTAAGCTAGCAGATATTGTAATGTTTTCTCCCATTGAATGTGATTCCATCACCTCATCACACCTCTTAGAGACAGGCTAAGGCATTCTAAGTGTTTTTGTTGAAGTTTAGTTAATTGGCCCAAATCAGGCAGTGGTATTTATCAGAGGAGTTTATCTCCAATAGTTTCAGTATCTCCAGACATGATTAGTTAATAGAGGAAAGTAAGTCATTCTACAGCTAATTAAAATTTACACTAAAACATATTCTTAGAATTCTTCTTTAAAGGACAGAATAGAGTAATTAACTTCATCATAATGGTAGCTAAACAGAGGTGTCATCTGCAGCAAATTTTAAAGGAATGAGAATGTTTAAGTGCAATGTAGCACTTGTTGTGTTTGCTGAGTTAGCATGGCTTGGGAGGAGGAGAGACAGAAATTAGGGGAGAGGCAGGTCAACACCAGATTAGCAGTCATGGAAGACAGATTTGGTGAGAGATCCTGGAGGCAGAGTGGAGGCTGGTGGATGGACAATTGACAGAAATCTGGCATGAAGTGCTAAGACCCTGTCAAAAATGCTCAAGAGCTGCAATCTAGGAAGCAGGTGTCCATCTAAAACGAGGGATTGTCATAAGCTCTGTGGCAAATGGAGAGCCCCATAAATTCTGTTTAACACCTTCCCCTTTGCCACTCCTGATTTTTGGGGGCTATCCCATTACACAGTGGCTTTACCTGGCAGCATCTTTAAGGCACTACTCACACAGATCTAAACTTTATTTACTATCCAGTTGCTTATTAATCTTGGGTTACTAATTTACTCTGAATCTTTTTTTTTTTTAAGATCAGAAGACTTCAATTCTGTCCTTGCTCTAACAGTCATAGTACCTGATCTATTCTTGCATGAAGATGCCCCTTGCCACCTTAGTAACTCCTTGTCTTATGGAGAATGACATCATTCCTTGCTCTGTTAACAATTGCTTCTCTTAGAGTCTATTCCCACTGAAACACCTCTGTAACCAGTTCTCTTCCTTATTGCCTGCCACCACCACACTTACACACAAAATAGCAAACTCTTAGTTTACATCTCTGCCTTGAGAGACTGAATATATAAATGGACAATACCCGGACTATATATGCAAAAATAGAACTTTGACTCACAAGCTGCAGCAAGCTTCCCAGGAAACCGACCTCTTATCTATAGTAAACAGCCCAGGAAGGCAGCCTGCTGTAAGTCAGACTCGCAGGATGCCAGATTGCTATCTCGAGAGACAATTCAGGAAGCTAAACGACAACTTCTGTAACAATCAGCCCCAAATGGCCAGGACTTGATTAATAACAGACAGCTTCCCTAATTTTTGTTCCTGCTTCCAATTTAGAACCAACCAGAGAAAGCCAAATATGCTCCCCTATCCAATTGCTAGAATACCCCACTTCTCTTTAACTCCCTACAGCTTCCCCCTGCAAACAGCCTCCAATCAGGGCACATCTTAGGCCTCCCCTTCTTTGCAGTGTAAAGCTTTCCCCCACCTCTGCTGCCTTTGAGTCTCTGCCAAAATGCAAGTAACCTGGCTGACTCCCTTGCTATATAGCAAACTCAAAATCGTCTTTGCTTTTCTCATTTGGTTGGTCTTCATTTGTCTCTACAATCTTTTGCTTCTCCACCTTCTCTTTATTGTTACTTTTTGGAGCCCATAAAATGAAAACAAGCCATCAAAGATATTAGCCTTTCCTTCCGTGATTTTATTTCCCCTTAGGGTCATAATTTACTTTATTTAGTAATAATTGATGCTGTCATTCTGCTTTCCAACTCCCTCACTCCCTTAGCTTTATATGAATTAATGATTAACTTTAAGATATTATGTTCTCCTGAACTATAAAAAGAAGCAGTGGAGAAGAAAAGGAGACTTCATAAGTCAAGAATATAGAACCTGATGACTTTCTAGAGAGGAGGGGTAAGAAAGAAGAGCTATAAGTCAAAGACGACTGTGATATTTTGAAGCCCAGTGATGGGGAGCATGGTCATGCTTTTAAAAGCAGGAAGTGGCAATCTGGAGAAAGGGCCTTGTAGCAGAGAAGACTAGCAGTCCACCAAAATGCATGCTCTCCATTCTTCTTGAGAACACAAATAGAACCCATGTCCCAGCCTCCCTTGTTCTTAGGTATGGCCAGAGGACAATGTTCTGGCCTAGAGGACTGAGAAGAAGTGCTGTGGGCCACTCTTTAAGGTCAAGAGTCTTTAAGGTCAAGGTCTGCTCCCTCCTTTCTCTCTTCTCCTGGCCAGGGTTGGCCATGTGCAGAGTGGCCTGGAAGCCACATGTTGAAGAAAGAATGAATGACCTTCATTTGTCAGCCATCAGCAAAATGGAGCATCTATCCTGGTCTATTACCTGTTCCATAATCTAACCCTCTGAAAAATTTTGGGACTTCTTGTTAAAGCAGTTTAGCCTACATTATCTACAGGTGAGCTTGAATCATATTCTCAGAGGAGTATAATTAAACTCAAACCATATTACTTGAGTACCTGTGATGCTCCAGACATTATGTTAGATCCCAGGAATACAAACCTGGATAACACATGGTGCCTATTTTGAGAAGCTCACAGTGGGAATGATAAGATAGGCAAGCAACACAATGCGATCAACACCCCACAGAGCTGGGGTGAAGCACTGAAGCTTTTGTGGAAGGAACATCTAACTCTTCTTGTAAGAGTGGAGAGGGCTCCGAGATTGGAAGCACACGAGCTGCCACTTGAAGGATGACTAGAGGTTGCCAAGTGGCGAAGATCTCAGCAGAGGCAAAAACAGGAGGTGCGATTAACGTACAAAGGCAGTGAGTGTCGAGCCACAGCACGCAAGGCTCAGAGCAGGACTTGCTGAGAAGAGGTGATTTATTCTATCATTATCTGATGCCCAAAACCCCCTCAACAGCCTCCCAGGCATGTGGCCCCATCTTTCCAGAGGAATAACCAGAGTGTAGGGAACTACTGTCACAAGAAAGGGTCCATCCTCTAGAATACTTTAGAACTCTCCTAAATGTAGGATATTTTCATTTATAGAGTTAAAAGGCGAGGAGCCAGTGACATCATGAAAATGATTAACTCATGTTTGGCTGATTATTATAAATAAAAGGTAAAGATAGTGACAACAATGCCAATGACTCCCAAATCACACTTCCAAAAATGCAGCACAATTGTACCATCGACTCACCACAGTGAACCTCTTTAATGGCTTATTTATTCAGAACTTATTTACTGACATTTCTTTAAAGGGGTCTCATTTACTAACTTACATAGGGTCCCTGGGTACTGTTATCAGCATGAAAAGATGTAAAAATCCATAACGGATGGAACATCCAGATTCCGTATTCCAGGATTCCTTTGGGTCTTTGTCAGCTCCATCTGTGCTCCTGGGTAGCTGGAAAGGAATGGATTCTTGAAGACTAGTGGAAGCTCTGCTCGGGTACTGCCCTTACAAGGAAAGCCAGCTTCCCCGTACTTGGCTCTGAGCCCAACTGTTATTAACCATGACTTACCCTTTGGATGATAGCTCTCAGTCTAATTCCCCCTCCGCTCATTTTTTCTCTGTCCACTAACATACGCAGTATTCCGGGAAAGGAGAATTTACACACTGTCAACAACTCTGGTAACATCACGCACATAGAGAAGTACATTTTTGTCATGGAAGGTAAAGTTGAAGGCTTTCAGAACCATGCTGATGATTTCAGATTAAACAATTTATAAACTGTGCTAAGGGTTTAGTGATCATAAACAACTTATAGAAAATATTGGTAATGTTTTCTTCTTGCAACATATGCAATAGTATCTCATTTATGCCACAACTTAACTATTCAAATCACAGCTTAGCACCAGCAGAGAGACCAAAGAACACGCAAACAAATGACTGAAGGACCTGGAGCAGCCAGGAAACAAAATTTACTTCGAAAGTACATTACTTTACTTAGAGCAAGTTCATGTGGACTTCGTCCAGAGGTAGTTTACTCTTATTTGACACCTAATTCTAAGTATTTTGGTTTCTGTCAGTCTGACATGACTCAGAATAGGGGCTGTAGCCCCTACGCTACCAAATTAAAACAAAATGAAACCTTTGAAGTGCACCATGAGTACCCTAAGCCATCAAGCAAAGATTTCCAGAATTCTTCTGTGCTTGTGGAACTTGTGCCACACGTTTTAGCACAAGTCCATCCAAAATGATTAAACCAAACATAAGGATTTTAAATGCTTCTTCATTTATCTGGAAACTTATTTGTGTAGAACAACTTATTCTCTGACAGAGCCTCCATTTCCTCATCTATAAAATGGGAATAGAGATACAGCAGACTTCCAGGGTCACCGTGGGGATTAAGGATCTAATGCTGGTAAAACAGTGTCACCCTGTGAGGCACGTTGTCAGCGCTCCGCAAATGCTGGTGCTGCTATTTTTATTATTATTGATTGCTGCGTGTGTGAGCACTGCCTTCCTAATTAGATCATCTCCTTTTGTGAGTGCAGGGACCACATACTAAAATTTGTTTATTTTCTAACCATTTAGGACAGGGCCTTACTTTTGGTAGGTATGTAGTACATATCTGTTGAATTAAAAAATCTGATTATATAATATAGGAATTTTATACTGTATATTCAAGTATCTATGCTAGCACAATTAAAAGTTTCAACATCAGTTGCAAACTCTTTCCTTTATGGTGCTAAATCTCTTCAATATTTTACCTTGGGGATACCGTTGCTGTTATTATACATATTTACCGTTAAGATATAAATAAATTCCTCTTAAAATTACTATCTTGTAAAGTTCTCATCTGCTAGATCTCAATTAAAATGCTGAAAATATGATATACTTTCATTTTCTCAAAATGAAAATCAGCGAGTCTAATTTATAGAGAATCTTGTACTCCCTCCATTCATTTTAATCTCGCCAAGGTAAAAGTGTAATGCACTCATGATGGCAAAATCAATAGACTCATGTCTGTCCTGTCTTGACAATATCTTCTCATAATTATATATCATCCATTAGTTGATGTACTGAACATCCAATATAAGGCAGAGCCAAACTGCCCTGATTTTATTTCTCCCATTAATCTCTCAATCTCTCATTTCTATTCATTTCCTTACCTCCTCTTACATTCCTCAGCTAGGATTTTTTTTCCTAAATTAACATCATTTGAAAGAGAAATAAGGTTGTCTCGCTTTATAAACAACCACAAACTATTCAGCAGGTCAACGAATGTTTCGCGACCACTCTTCTTCCTGAAGAACTCTTACATATGTAGCAAAACAAAAGATGCCACGTGAAGCACAAGGATGGAGGAGCTCCTAAATGAGTCTATCCTCCCAAGTTCAGAAAGTGGTAAAAGGATCGCCTTTTTTCAATTGTAAAATTATTATAGTCATTATAAAAATAACGAAACTATGTTACAGAAATGGAAAAAAGATAAAAGGAATAAAATTCATAAGCCCACCACACTATCACAATCCTTATTAACCTGTTGGTTACAATTTAATCCCTGAAATATCTTAGCTATGCTGTAGCTAATTTTATCTGTCTATCTATCTATCTATCTATCTGTCTATCTATCTATCTATCACAAGAAATATGCTTCCGTTTATTAAGCCGCTTTGGGAATCATTTGTTTCAGCAGCTAGTGTGCATTCTAAGTCCTAAAGACAGTCGTTTAAGTTTTTCTGGGTTTCACTTCTTCAACTGCAAAGTGTGGATCATAACACCACACCTATTCTGCAGGGTTGTTGGGAAAAGCAAAGTATACGTTATATATAGATATGCTCTGAAACCCGTACAGTGTCGCATAAATGTTAGTTACTAGCATTAGTCTCCTCCTGTACTCAATTTTGCTTATTTTTTAATCCCTGATAGACCTCAGATGTTTGCTTTATAATAACCCACAAGTTTTTATTCTCCAGTTTAAATGATCTCAATTATACTTGATTTTTGCCTGAGCCTCTAAATTAGCCCTACTGATCTTCAGCTTCTCTTCCCTTCTCCTGCCATACTCACCTGATATCCTAACCATCCTCATGCTCTGGTTGTACTGAAACCTGCAAAATGCTTCTCTCCCCATTCCCATCACAGTTATCCAGCTTCCTTTGTTCCAGCAGTTATTAAATATCACCTCCTCTTTGATATTTCCCTGCATGATGGGAAAGATGCAGCAAATTCATTCTGACAATCATTGTTAGTGCGTGCAAGTCCCATAATTCCTCTTCCTTGGCCACTACCACACGTATAACATGCAATTTATCCCACAGGCATGTGATGTCAATGATATTTAGACAAGATATCAACGTTTTATCTGTGCTTCTTACTTGATTTGAATAAGAAAAACTTAGAGAAAGAAGCCATGTCTCTTTAAGTGGATCAAATCGGCCCAGGGCAGGGAGGGGGCTGAGGAGAGGGTCCTATGTGGAAGAAGGGACGGCTGTTCTGGTGATTGCCCTGATAGAGAATCTCAGTGTCCTGATCTTTAATAGCAATACATGGCTGTGCCATCCAGAAAGTCACAAAACCTTTCATTTCTGATCTTGTATTTGAGCAAATTGCTTTTCCTTCTTTCTCCACATACACCCTGTATTTGATACTGGTTGAAACTGACCTCATCTTCAACTTTTTCAAGGGTGTATTGAATTTCTACTCTCTTTTGAAAGGGCTGAACACTCCTCCTTTCTCAGTGAGCGATCATCAGTAAATGTCATGGGCTTTCTTTCTGCTCTATTCTCCTACTCGTGGACGTGCCCTGTGACCACCCTAACTGTGCACCTTTAAGTCAGGCCTGTCCAGTGCCACGTGACGCACTGATGAATAGAGAGGCGGCTCAAGGACGCAGGCCATTTGAGACACTGGGCTTGCTCTGTCCCTCTCTTCTACCTTCACTCGTGACTAACTCACCCAGCTCCTGGTCAACTTTGCCTCACAACTGCTCCCATGGTTGCCCCATCTGACTAGACCATCAAACTTGTAATTTTCCATTTACTCTTATCTTGAACATGGTTTTTACACCCTCACTAACTACTTTCCCTCTCTCCTTCTCTGGGTAACTCACTCCGTCCTCCAAACCCAGCTCTGGCCTTCAGGATTCCGCTGCTGAAGGACCACCTTTCTGGATGGGAACACTTTCAGACTAGCCTTGGGGCCACGTGGGGCAGTTGGGCCTCTGGAATAATTCATAGCTGCCTCCAAATAGCATGTAGGCAAAACTGAGTTTGGCCCTGAAATAGGCACATGTCTAATGTATGTTTTGAAGCCATTGTAGATCTCATGTGACACATATTTGCTAGTCCTCATTTCCTAACACATTGGAAAACACCCAGCAGAGATGATGATCAGCCAATGGTCTGTATGATGGAGGCCCACACTCAAAATCTTTTTTCTATATGGGTCACAGAACTGACTGGACCACTAGGATTGAGATTCTGGAATATAATCCACATGCCAGTACTAAAACCCTACTTGCTGTAATACCCTCTGCTTGAGGGAACAGGGGTGGACGCTGGCTGACAGCAGGGTGTACAAACAAATGTCTGTGGTGAGAGCAAACAGAGTGGTCAGAAGAAATGCTTCAGAGTCATCATTTCAGACAGTACAGATGGTCTGTGGAATTCTGGGAAACAGCTGCAGCAGAGAGAACCATCTGGCCACTCGTAGATGAGACATTTTTTCTGGAAGACTTTGGGATGCTTCATATATATCACCAGATATTAAAATTGTGTCTTTAGACTCAAATAAATACTATGTATGTTATATATGTGTGTTTGTGTATATATATATATAATACATTCTATATTCTGTCTAGACAGAAATAATCATACACAGAAAAGGAGCAATAAATAATCATCACGTTCATGCATCATAATTTGCGCACTAGTTAATGGCTTATGTAAAAGTTTCTGCCTTGATGATAACTTGTAGACCATAAGAACATTTTCCCTTTACACAGCTTCTAGTTAAAATTACAAATCTCATGGAAATCCAAACAGTTTCATATACTAAAGTACTAATTGTGGCTACAACCTTGACTTTAACAACTTATTTTAAGAATAGACAGCTAAGCATAGCTGTAAGTAAACATACTAATTGTTTTAATTACACTGTAGATATTAGCCAGGGGCCATGTGTTTACCCACTTATTTATTGATTCATCAAATATTTATTAAAGTCCTCTATGTTTTGGGCACAGTTCTAGGCACTAGGGGACACAAAGTGAAAAAGTAAAGTCTCTGCTCTTGTGGAGAGTGGATTATGGAAAGGAGACAAGAACAATAATCAAATAAACATAAAATCTGCCAGGACCTGATAAAGGCAAATAAGAAATATAAAGTAGGGTAAGGGGAATCACGGATGGTACAGGGATGCTGTGTTAGACCCAAATAAAGTGAGAGAGTGAGCTGGGATGACAAATGGGGAAGAGCCTCCAGCCAGAACAGCAAAGGTCCTGAGGCCAGAGCATGCCTAGTATTTTCTTGTAACAGAAGGAGGCCAGAACAATAGGAGTGAGATGAGCAAGGGACAAAGTGATAAAAGATAGCAAGTGGGGTCAGGAGGCAGATCACATAGAGTCTACAAGTACTGTTTCTCAGAAGTAGTGCCTGTTTTGGATGGCAAAAAGGAGCATGCTTTTACAAAACAGCTCACGTGTGGAGGCTGCTCTGGCCCTCAACACACTGGTAATTATTATTTTCCTAATTTCAATCAAGAAAATGAGAAGTGGCCCCAATGGGCCTTTGGCACATTTCTGCACACCTGAGTGTGGCTCGATGGTTGCACTGACTCAGATGTTTGCTCCAGCTGAGCACTGCATTGCAGTCTGCAATAGGACAGGCAACGACTCTGGAATGTGGCACCCATGTTAAGCAACTAGCTGCCTATGTTAAGTAACTCAACAAATTACCTAGTGACGGTTTGCAAGGTGAAAGGGAGAAAGAAATTCATGATTCAAAACAGCATTTATAGCATAATTTAATGGAGAATGGAGAGGATCAGAGAGAGAAAATCTGTAAACTGCTTTGCCATCTTTGGGTGAAAAGGTGTTATATAAATAGCATTACAGTGATTACTTTAAATATGCCTTATTTATATTTGCATACAATTTCAGTTTCAAAATCTTAATCATCTATTTTTGTACTGATTTCTGCCTTTACCCCTAGAAAAGCATACCTGCTTGCTGGATCTGGCTGACCCAAAGGAGGAGAGCAGGGGAGGGATTGAAAAGAATGGCTTCAGGTCATGCAAAGGAGACGGGGAGGCAAAGGATGCAGCCATTAGCTGTGGCGGGTTGTATTTCCCACAACGATACTGTGGGCTGCAGCACCCCCCACCGTGAGTGTTCTCCTAGCAGCGGGACACTGACTCTCCCCCCACTGTTAGGATGGACTGAAGGGGTGAGACTGAAGGCAGGAAGACCAGTGGGGAGAGAAGGTGCTGAACTAAGGCAGGAAGATCAGGGTGGTTAGAGGGACAGATTTGAAATAAAAAAGTAGACACTGCAGGACTGAGAGACTAATTCTGTGCAGGCACATGTGGGAAAGGGGGAAACCTAGGAAGGAGTCTCACACTTTCTGGGTTTCTTCGTTGCTGAGAAAGGAGTTGGGTTGTAGTGCCAGCTCTCCCACTGTCTTTGCCAGCTCAGGCTGCTATAACAAGTACCACAGACTGAGTGGCTTAAACAACAGACATTTATTTCTCACAGTTCTGGAGGCTGAGAAATCCAAGATCAAGGTACTGGCAGATTCGTTTGGGTAGGACTCTTTTCCCGGGTTGCAGACACTGCCTTCTTGCAGTGTGCTCACATGGTCTTTCTTTGTCAGTGAGTGCTGATGGAGAGACAAAGCTCTGATCTCTCTTCCTCTGATAGGGACACTAATCCCATGTGGGGGCTCCACCCTCATGACCTCATCTAAATCTATTCACCTCCTCAAGGGCCCAGCTCTTAATTCCACCATGCTGGGCCTTAGGTCTTTCAGTCTACAACAACCACTATTTGGTCTTAGACAAGTTACCAAAGCTCTCTGAGCCTGTTTCCCACAAGTTCAATGAAAAAATAATATCCCCCTCAAATATTTGTTGCTTAGATTAATTTTGGCAATTTATATGAAAGACTGGTTCAGAGCATGCGCTTAATAAATGTCAGTGACATTCTACTTAACATTTCATCAATGAATTAATTTATCAACATCCTGCCTACCTATTAATGTCCAAAAATATTTACATGCATGTTGTCCTTTAATATTATGTGAAGTCAAACTCATTTTAAAATTTATCTAAGGCAGTTTTCAGATGCTATCTGGGGAATGTTGTTTTGACCTTGTTCATCAAAGTTCCCCAACTTAGCGCTCTCGTGATCTCTCATTTTAAAACTAATAACTCTCTCTCTTCCAGGACGTGGATAAAGATTGATTACAATCTAAAAGGAGATACTCTGAATATACTTTTTTTTAAGCCAAGTCTTCTTCAGTGGAAAGAATTTAATATTACCAGCAATGTCTCATATTCTAGAAGAATGATCCTTTAGCTTATTAATGACCAAAACCTATTTTTAAATTCCGTGCATTTCCCATCCTCCATGGAGAATCAATGTGGTATTTACAGAAAGAAATCTGCTCAGCTGCCTGTTTCCAAATCCCCATTAGTTTCAAACCAATTTTGTTTTCAAAGAAAGCTTGAAGCTTTATTTTGCATGTTTTGTATGAGCCTAGAGAACAAATTTAAAAGGTTGCCAAAGGCCACCTTCCATCAATTTTGAAAATCCTGACAGTTCTGTTTCTATTACTCTTCAAAAAATGAAGGGTAGCCTTCGGTGCAAAGGAACTCAAAATAGAAAATGTTTAAGCTAAACTTTGTTGGAGTAATATTTATACCTGTGAAAAGAAAAACAGTTCTTTAGCATCAGAGAAAGAAGTAAAACCTGAAAAGTGTCCCTGATATTAGAAAACATATTTTCAGTTATCTTGAGTCACAGGACGTTAGATCTGGTTAGACCTATACAGAGTTAGACCTATATGTGGTTAGTACTGGAATGTTCGACCTTTGGAGAACTTTAAGGTCATCTGGTCTGACCCACTCATTTCCCAGGGAAGGAAACTTAATTCCAAAGAAGTACAATGCTTTCCCAAAGTCACACGATCAGTAATGGTCAGCGTTGGAACCCAGGCACCCTGATGCCTAGTCTACTATTCTTTTCTCTGTATCTTTCCTTCTGTCTCCTTTTTTTCCCTTTAATATAGTATGGTTTCCCTAAAGTCTCACCTCCCTGGGTATAATGATGGAAATGCTAAACAGTCTTTTTCATACCTTTCAGAGAAATAAATTCAACACCTCTAAGGCAAAACGGACTCAGATTATTTATTTACTAGTTTAATTGAGGTCACAATAGGTGATGGAATAGAAATGAAACACTATGAAGAATTTTTGGAGCAAATTATGAAAGAGGGGAGGGAGCTACTAAGCTGGAGAATTTTGGTCCTGTGGAATAGACAGGGTGAAGAGTGAGCAGGCGAAGGGAAGACACTAGGAATGCATTTACACACTCATTCTGCAGGTGTTCACCCAGTGCCAACTATGGAGGCCTACACTCTACTGGGGGCGACAGACAGCAGGCAAGATAAATAACTCAATATAGAGGATCCTAGACACTGATAAGTGCTAAGTAGGACATATAAAGAGGGAAGGGCAATAGGAAGTGTCATACATTGGTTGAGGGTGTGTGTGCATGTGTGTTGTGTGAAATCTTAGATAGGATGGCTGGGGCAGGCCTCACTAAGATGCTATTTGAAAAAAGTCTGAAGAGAATGAGGTTTAATTAAGTTTAATAAAAATTTCTCATTTCTAAGTGTAATATAGACAGAATTTGGAACTATTCATTCGTATAAGCCTTCAAATTCTACACTAAAAAGTGCCATAAAATGACCGTCTAGGTGGATCAACAGGACTAATAATTTACCTCATTACAGTGCAAGAGCCTTGGAAGACATAAATCACCTCCCTCAACTCTCCAGATGTGTTTCACACTCATGCGTGTCAAGTGAGGGTACTCACACACTCAAGGCTCCACTCCTCGGAGTACGTGTGTGTCTGAGGGGCTCTCAGGGGCGTGGGGAGGGGCAGCTTTTCAGTCAGATGCACCTGAGAACAACCCATCTTGTGACTTCTCTAACAGCTCCAAACATCCAAACATTGGGCAGACTTCATCAACTCTCTGTACCCCAGCATCCTCATCCACAACAGGGTCATAAGGACAAAACCAGTTCATATAATACTAGTAGCTACCACTTATACAGTGTTTATTAAATGCCAGATGTGATGTTAAGCCCTTCATATACCTTATTTAACTTAATGCTCATGACTAAACCAGGTATTGTCATCACCGTTTCACAAATATGAAGGCCAAGGGTTAGAATAGTTAAAGAATTTTCTCAAGGAGGACCTGAACCCAGACTCATGGATCCAAAGACCCAAGCAAGGTTCACCAGCAGGCTGCATCCCCTGCCCAGGTGTTCTCTCTAGGAAGGCAGGTGCTGTGAAGAGGCCGGAAGCTCAGAAAGTGCTTGGTCTACATTAACTTCATCTTCTCCCACCTCATGCACTGTATTGTAGGATATGGTGGCTTAAAGAACCTCAGGTGTTTTCCAAATGTGAGCGTCTCTATCAGCAGAACAAAATGTGCTTGCTGAACTAACCCCACCCCAGAGGCCACGACGGCCTGCCACTGAAAGAGAATAGGAGAGCCACAGACCTGAGGTGAGCCCGCTCCATCGGCATATATACAGTTTACGCCCATAAAAGAATGTTTGGGCCTAGTGAGCAAATCAACGTTATATTTGTTCAATGTTTGTGACACTTTGTTTTCTATAATCTAGAAAAATAATGGAGATAAAGACTAGAAAGGTCTTTAATGACCCAAAACTTGCCTGCCAAATGCAGACTGAAAAGGATCAGAAGAGTTGTTGAGTTTCCTGGAATCACTATAAAATTTGGGTAAAAGCAAACATTCTGAAGAAGGAAATGTAAACATAAGGTGCTCTTATAAGATAAGATGGAGAGGAGGTGGAAAAGGAGAAAGAGGAATAAAAATGGAGGAGAGAGGGGTACAGAGAGACTGATGGGAAGTGAGGACGAAAGAGGAAAGGGGTTGGAGCATTTAGCTGCATACTGCACCATCCCTCCCCGCACCCCCTCCCCCACAGTGCCTTCCACTTGGGTACAGGAGAGCCCCTGGGAAATCTTCAAGTGGAGCCTGAAACCGTGGATCCCTCAGGTAAACTACTTTCCACTCCCAGGAGTCCATGTAAAGGATATCAGTGCTGTTAGGCAAGCATCTGTCAACCACGGTCCAAATCCTTTCCCATAGATGTGAGCCCAACTACACTGAGGGGACTGGGGGACTGAGGAACATGTAGGGGCAGGGTCCTTTTTTTGCTTGAGGAAGATTGTCCCTGAGCTAACACCTGCACCAATCTTCCTCTATTTTGTATGTGGGACAGAGTGGCTTGATGAGGGGTGTAGGTCCGCACCTGGGATGTGAACCTGTGTACCCTGGGACACCGAAGTAGAGAGCACCAACTTAACCACTATGCCACTGGGGGTCCTTTTTAAGAAGGTTATGTATATGTCTCCCTAAGTAGAATCAGAAGAAACTTATCTCCTTGTGTCCCAAATAAAGCCAAAGAGTGTAAGGGGATTTCTTGACGGGCAAAAATTGGAATTGAATTTTAAATGAATGGATCATCTTGCCCCAGGAAAAGCAATAATAGGGGTAGAAGCATTGCTTCCTGCTGCAAGTGTAGCCAGCAGCCTGCGAACTCTCAGCTATGAGGCGGCCCCTCTGTGGTCAGCCCCCCGGGGCCGTACCAGCACTAGGACAGCCTGGAGGGGTCAAGGTCTCTGAGAGCTGCTATCAGGGCATGTAACACCTGAGTGTCCTACTGCATTGTAACTACGTCTTTCTTCTGTATCCTGAAATTTCAGTCCATTGTGATGAAGACATTCAGTTGACTATCTGGCCAAGAGAAGGCAGTGTTCTTAAATTTGGTCAGATCCTAAACCGATCTGTTTTCCCATGGCTTACCACACTCCGTGGTGGCTGCACACTTACTTTACCAGTCCCTCAGTCCCTGAGCTTGAGTTTGTGTTTAACAAGCAACAGCAGGGAAGTGGGGAGTGCAGATTTGATAACTAAAATAGTAGTAAAATACAAATGATCATTAATGAACTTAAATTGATTGTGCTTAATTAAGTAAACAATAGAACTTGTTTAAATAATACAAAAGATTGCTCAATATGGAGTGTTCACTCATTACCAGACATTGGGCAAGTCCTCTATTCACGTCTTTCTCACATCATATATCCACAGCTCTGAGAAGGAGATGACGGTATTACCCTTGCTTTGGCTTTGACAAAACTGAGACACAGCTGTCAGGTGTCTTGCCGAGGGTCACCAGCTCAGGACCAAGTGCTGGGGTTTGAACAAGGCCAGTTTAGTTGAGTTCAGAGCCTGTGGTCTGAACCCTTTCACTGGCCACACTCCGTCTCCTGCAGCTCCTGCTGGTGCCCACTGGTGGCAGGAAGGAGCCTGGTGGCCACAGGAAGGGCCACCTCAGAGGAGAGAACTGAGTTTGTGTATAAGGAAAACAAGTATAACCTAAGAAACATTTTAAAAGTCAGAGGCTCAAAGAAAACACCAGAATACAGAAACCAATAGTTTTCCTCTTTCTAAGTCCTGAAAATGTTTTCCTTTCATTTGAGAGTGCATAGCCACGGTATCAATCCAATATTAATAACATCACGTATTGAACACACCCTTAAAAATTTTAAATGGAAACTTATGGGTATTCAGTGTACACATATGTCATTGATTCTGTATATATATGCATAAAAGTTTAAGTTTTCCCACTTGAAGAAGAACAGAAAGGGACTGCCACAGGATTTTTAGTCCGTTCTGCAGACAAGTGGCAGGATCATCTTCAGATTCTAATGAACGGGAATTCTCTCTCCTTCCATGAGATTTCTCTCTCTCTCATTTTCTATTGTACACTCTTGTTTTCTCTCTTCCTCCATCTGAATTGCTCTTTCACCTCTCCTCTCTTCCTTCTTTTTTTATGCCTATCCCTCTCTTTCTCTTCAGAAATATCTGTTTTTTAATATACTAAACTGTCAACATATATTTATTGAACTCTTTTAATGCCATTATTTATTTTAAAATTTAAAATTTTAAAGTCGACTACTTTCTCTAATTCTCAAGAAAGCCCTAGAAAATCTAAAGTAGCTATTTGTAGGCTTATATCCTCCCCACATTGGTCAGTTTCCTACTTATATTATGTAACCATGTCAACTGGTCATTGTTTATGCCACAAAACTATCTCCAAAGTGAAATTCCTGTCCTTCTTGGCGCAGATGACCCCATCTCTCTAGTCTAAATCTCTTCTCTGTGGTTTAAGCTTGAATCCCTTTAGCATCCAACAAGCATCTCAGACTTACTCTGTCACCTCTGCTTCTAAAACCCCATCCTCCTTTGGCGTTCTCTCTCCCTCAGTGGATGAAATAATTTTGCACCTAGCCATGCAAGCTAAAAATCTCAAATTGTCTTAAACTCTTCCCTCAACTCAACTCCAACATCCCATCAGTCACCAATTTCTGCTGCTATTATTTTCTAAATATTTCTCAAATTACTACCTCCCATCTCCACCTCCAGCTGGAAACCTGCATGGCCCGAGTTTCCAGTTTCTCAGAATAATTGCAAACAGTCCCTCTGTTGTTGCCCAGAACCCAGTTCTGTCTTCCTCAAGTCCGTTCTCCACAGAGCCACCAGGTGATTGATTCAAAATACAATCTGGCCATGCCACTCCTTGGCTTAAAATTTTTCATGGCACCAACCATCTACAGAATAAATTTCAAGCCCTTTAATAAGATCAACAGGGCGCAAGTCCTCACTCTCCACTTCCCCCACTCTCAGGCTCATGCTTTACCCTCCTGTAACATAAGGCTTCATGAAGTCTCCACCTAATTTTGCTAAGTACCTTTTCCTAGCTACCCTGCCCTCTGCTGCCCCCAGGTCACTCTCCAGCTTCCCTGACCCACTGATCCTTTTACAATGCACCTAGGCACAATCCCTCCAGGAAACTGTGTCCCTTCTCTACCACCCTGCTCCATGTGCCCATCACGCCATCTATCATTCTACCATTGCACTCCTCTCTCCCTACTGCAGTTACCTGGCTACGTGTCTCTGTTATCATTTGCCTATAAATTCATCGTTAGGAGCAGGAAACACACCCTTCGTGCACTTTCTATCTCCAGCACATAGAACCTTACCTGGCATGTAATGAAACTCATTTTTATCTCTCTGGCTCTGACTATAGGTAATTTGTCTATCATAGCTCATGTAATTCATGACTTTACAAACTTAAAAACAGAGCCACTCCTTGATCTCTTAAGGTTAAATGTCTCCTATTTGTGTAGTCTTTGTCTAGGGGTTTACTTTAATGTTTAATTGTGAATGTTATACATATATAGATGTGTAGAGTATTATTATTATTATTTAACATTACTCTTTAAATTTAGTCATTAATTCATCACCAAGTATGTAGTGATTGCTTTCTTTATGCTTAAACAACACTGTAAGTGCTGCGAATCCCAAAACAAAAGACCCGGTATGTGTCTCCATGACATTTATAATGAAATATTTATTTATTAATTGGGTAATTTGGTAAAAATAAAAAGCTGTTAGGATATATGCTGGGAAATGTGGAGGAAATGATGACAGTTGCTGAGAAATGGTAGGTAGCTAATTTGAAAAACACTACATTCACTGAATACTCATTATTTGCCAGGCACTGTTGTAGGCATTTTGTATGTGTTCTCTTCAGTTCCTATGACAGGCTCTCAGAAGCAAATAACTTGTCTAAGGTCAACAGCTGGTAAAATTTAAAACCATGTCTGTCAGATTTCAAAACACAAACCCTTGGCTATCCAGAATCATAACAGAAAACAGAGGCATAGATCTGAGTTGTCTCTAAAAAGTCCACGAATGCAATAGTGGAGACATGCAGGTCCCTAATGGAAATTTTGCATTTATACTCAGGAAAGCTGTGCAGAATAATTAAAAATCTATTGGTTGTGCTTGCTTTTAGCTTAAATTCCACAAGCTGAGTGTGGTAATGCTGGTTCTTTCATGGCATCCAGAAGCTCAACTTGGCTGTCACGTGTGACATTGGCTAGTAGAGAAGGTGTGTTCTTACTTCAGAAGTACCATTTGTTGGTAGAAGAAATCTTTCAATATTGGGGGCCCCTGGGGGGAGAAGTAATAAGAGGAGCCCTCGGTAACCAGGATGTGTGTAACCAGCAAATAAGGCAATTGAAAGGTGTGGGAATCACTCTGAGCCTGGACTCTATTCCCTGGTGCAGGGGCCACAGCATGGGGACTGAAGGAAGACGAGGTGCTGGGAGGTGGAATGCCTGGCTGATTTTAGATAGCATGTGATGCTCAGGGCTGGTGGAAACCAGTTTGGCACAGCCCTGCCCTAGCCTCCAATACAACCTGAGCCCCTACCCACCACCTTTCCAGCACCAGGGACAAGATAGTCTAGGGGGGTTTCTGTATCATTGTCTTTATCAAAGCGTGAAAATGCCTTTCTATTTTACAAAGGATCACTTGTTCCATGAGATCATTTGGCAAAGTATTGAAAAAGAGCCTTTTATAGATCTTCCTGGAAAAATAACAGCACTTAAAGTTTGTACTCTATCCTGCGCTCTTTGAACTGCTACAAACCGGATCCATGACAACCCTGTGTAATGGAGACGAGCGTATCAATTGTGAGAGGATTGCGTGCACTGGTTATTTGGTTGGAACAAGCAGTTCCAGTGTGTTTAAAATTTGTTCAGGTCCATTCTCAGAGGCACCACACAAGTTAATAATTTTTCACATTTGGAAAGGAAGAGAAGGGCTGTGAGAGAAGAAAGAACGTACCTCATCTCTATTTTTTTTTTTTTTTTTTTGGCACAACACAGACAGAAGGAAGAAAGAAAGACACAACGGACAAATTTAATCTGTCAATTTAACAGCTTCACAGGAAGCACTTTCACCTGTTGAAGAGAAAGATAAGGTCAAGCAAAAGTGGAAGAGGGAAATCAAGGTAGACACGACAACATGAGATGACCTTTGAGAGATTCCCGCCAAACACAATACTGCGTCACAAAGACAATAACCCCCACCCCTCCTGGCTTTGATCTTTTCTGAATAAAAAGTGACTTGCTGCCTGCATTAAAGTTCATCATAAATCCTTGAGATAAGACTCTTGGAACAAGATGCAGCCTACGCAATGCCTGAGAACAAATGTTATAGAACTGTGTTAGCCTTTCATTTTTCATAATGGTCACTCTGAAAAAATTATGGGGTTGAATATTGTTTTACCAGCACTTTAACTGTTGCTATAAAAACAAACCCAGTAAAACTTGTGCATGTAAGTCACCAAAAAAGTGTTTTCCTACCATCTATGTGATAAATGATATAAATCCATCATCTTTGCGAAGACAAAGCCTAGGAAATTGACATGGTGGTATGTTGCCATTGCTTTGCATTTGGCTTCTGTGATGGATAAAAGTTTAGTGGTAGCTTTTTACTACCATCGAAATGAGGAACGAACAGAATATTTACACAGGAAGGAAAAAGCGTAGCATAGCAGCTAAAATTTTCAGATCACCCAAATACTCCGTATTTTGCAAATTGTTTCTACACACAAAACTCTTCAACAAAGTAGTTAAAGTCAGGCAGATTCATTTGTCTTGTGTTTTTGCCACTCTCCTATGCTTTCTGGCGTCATGCTCCACTTGCTCTTGTTTTAGGAACCCTGGAGACCAGGTTACCTCTCTGTCTTCCATGCTCTATCTGAATATAGTACAAGACAGGGCAGGCTGGAGGCCATGAGCTCTAGAAATAGCCTGTGTATATTGCCTTTGGTCTCTGCTCTTCCTGATTTTGTTTGTTTGTTTGTTTTTGGTGAGGAAGTTTCACTCTGAGCTAACACCCATTGCCAATCTTCCTCATTTCTTTTTTTAAGATTGGCACCTGAGCTAATATCTGTTGACAGTCTACTTTTTTGTTTTTCTTCTTCTCCCCAAAACCCCTAGAACATAGCTGTATATTCTAGTTGTGCTATGTGGGGTGCCACTTCAGCATGGCTTGATGAGTGGTGCTAGGTCCGTGCCCAGCATCTGAACTGGTGAAACCTTGGCCCACTGAAGTCAGAGCATGTGAACTTAACCACTCAGCCATGGGGCCGGCCCCGTGCTCTTTCTGATTTTGACTCACGTTCACTCTCTACTATATCTTCTGCCTCAGATCCTCTAACTGGGCACATAAATGAGCTAAGTCTCAACTCCTCACCTTTCATATAACCTCAAAGACATCGACAGGGGTCTCTTCCTTCTGAGAAAGCTTTCCCATAGACCAACTGATCAGTAATTAGTAACCAACACACTTGGCAGCATAAACCCCACAGCTCTCACTCACACATGCCCCTTGAGGCAGCTCATCCAGGCAATAGCCCGGTTTGGTGAGTGCAAAACATCGCAGTTTATGCATGAGACTGTGGACTGACAGATCTTCCAGACTTCAGATTATCATTTCCAGCAACTCTCGGTTGTCTGTCTGTGGCAAATTAGGCCACACTGTTCGATCTCCCATGCTGTTGTCCTCCTCCCCAGTCAACTACTCATGTATCCAGCAGACCCTTAAATGTCTGCATTGTTCCAAGCTTAGGCAGTCAAAATACAAGGATAGAACAAAAATAGTCACCACCCCTCAGGGTGCATGGTTGAGATCCTTCAGTTTGGGGAAAACAGGAAAATCAAAGGCAAATAGTTTATCCAGTCCTGCATCTGTTTTTCTTTTGAATAGGAAATTTCAGCAGACTTTCCCAACTTGATGTTAAGAATCGAACTGAAAAAAAGACGTCATGGGCCAATTTGCTTTTTTTATGCTTAGCGTGCAGCTGCTGCAGTTCTGAACAGCTCTCTTTCTTAAGCCAGTGGGACGTACTGAATCTAGTTGGGGAAATTTTCTACAAATGCATGCAATTTAAATCTGTTGGAAGAGGAATGGCATTTTTATAAAGTTTTATCCATTCTAACCTAGTGTGGGACAAATATGGATTTTTCCTTATGGGAGGAAACTGATACTTCTACAGAAATATAGAACTTCTGGTGCTCATGAGATTTCCAGTTAGTATGATAATATGCTGTGAAAAAAATGACTATCATGACTGATAATGACAAAAAGAACAAGTACATGATAAAAAATTGACCAGATATTGGAACAAGGCAGGCTTGGGAATGAAAAAGCTAACACATTTGTTTTAGAGACTGATAAAATATGTTAGCATATTTTACTGCTGGCTTGAGCCAAACATCTGTAAAGTCCATAAGGGCAAAATGAACATTACTCTAATTACTATATTTGAGAAGAGGTATGATAGCAAAAGTATTAGAATAGTGACTTCATGCTCACTCTGATCCTCTTAGGCTGCTGTATTAAAATCAAGTAGGAGACAATGGACTTCCTTCATGATTTAGAGATTTAAAACTGGATTTAAAAAAAAATTGTGAATTTTTTCACTCATCAAGCTTCCAAATTATTAATAAGAAAGTGCCACTCACTATCTTTCTAAGCTATATGGGTCTACAGGACCCCTTCTTCCCTCGCTCCATAACTAATTATCTCATTCAATGGTATTTGTGTCTAAACAAAGTTGATAGGTTGACAGTAGCAACAAAGACAATATTCTATATAAACATTGCGGAAGAGCCAGCTGCCACATTCAACATCGTCCATATGATTTAGCAGCTAAAAGTTATCTCTGACTCCATTCATCTTGACCTTAAATGATAATGGGTTATTTTCAGAGGTCTGGACAACACCAGAAAGTGATAACGTTGGTAGGGGTAGGTAAAAGAAAAGGGCTGTATCTGTACCTATACCTATAGCTATACCTATTCCTATAGCTTTTTGAAGGTGTATCTCGTTCCCTATTGGATTCTTAGCACTGCCACAGTATGCTCAATAATATTGTGGAATCAATGAATTCACTGTTCTCCTAGAAATAAGAATGAATTATGGTGACCATTGAAAGTGGCATAATGTGCCTAATAACAGGGTTTATATTGTTTTAGGGTAAAGGATCATCTATATTTGAATTATTCAAAAAGTATGAATGGCTTGCCTAGCATGTACTAAGTCCAGTCTTCATTTCTATTTTAATTGAGCGTTCTAAAATTGACATTGACAGTTGATATTACATTTTCTTCATTTCAAACAAGATGATTACAAGTCAAAGGATGTATTAGACATAAGAAAGTAAAAATAGTAAAATTACATCTATAAAATTCTTTTTTAATTTAGGAGAATCTGCAGTGACTGGGCCAGATAGGATGTTCTGCATGAACTGAGACGATGACTGTGGGTGAGGCCCATGCTGGGTGATTCAAGATCTCCTCATAGGAGTTTGGAACTCATTCAGTTCTCTTAGAGAAAAGTCTTATGAAACTCTAAATTAGACCCCAAAGATACAGAATCACAGCATCCAAAGCCACAAGGTGAAAAAACAAATAAATAAAAGGAGAACTGGGTGACCTCTTTTGGTAGACATTCCTCTGGGTCTACAGATTTCTTTACAATAAATGTGAATCATTCTGTCATGTTATTGTTGAAGAGAGATAATTTTGATTTTATGTGTGGAAACCAACCTGCTGCATCCTTTTGGGGAAAATAAAAAGTGTTCTTTGATTCACATGTAGCTATCCTTACCCAAACCATCAGAAACCTAAGATGCTTTCTCTGAAAGAATTATGAAATTTTAAAAGGACTTTGAAAAATGTGTATTAATTCAAATGCCATTAAGAGTTTAGTGGATGAAAAAAGGCTAATGTGAATTACTAATGCTAGAGAAAAAGACGTACTTAACTTTTCAGATAATTTCCATGATCCAGGAGGTACAAAAAAAAAGAATTAATAAGTAGTTCCTTAATTATTGAAGTTTTTAGTTTTCCACTCACATTCTCATACATTAGAATATCTCAAATCAAATGATGCTACTTAATAACGTATAATTCTCTCTACAAATGAAAGTAGTCAGTATGGATATAAAGTAAGAATCACAAGAGTTGACACATTAATTCCACAGAATATTAATTCTAAATAGGATATTAAATTTAATGTGGCTACATCATTGGCTGGTTGTAAATAAAGTCTCTCTATTTCACCTTTATGTAAGTCTTTGTGGACATTTTTTGGTGCATCTTCAGCTGATGCTTAGTGCGATGGAGTTACCAGATAATTGGAAAGAACATAACCTATTATGATAAAAGTCCCCCAATCTTAAAATTCAAAGGTGACTTGAAGCTGTCAATCTACAAAACCACATGAGCAACATAATGCACTTGGGCTAGGAACGGAGTCAGCGCACTGGGTGGACAGGGCCAGTGATGAGAACCAGGAATTCGGAGATTCAACTGGGAGGTCACATGAAGTTAGGCCTAGACAGCCATTTTGATTATTTATAACTCAAGACAAAACCAGTCTACAGAGAGAAGAATGATGTTGGCATAAACAACAACAATAAAAAAACCCACAAAAGCCTACAAGGCTTTAGTAAAAGGCGCAAAGCGGGAGAGAAAGAGTCATTACTTTATCGCCAATGATTTCTCAATTTCAGATTTAGCTCTCCATGAGTGTTGATTATATTCGTGTCCTCGAATTGCATGAAATATCCCTCTCATTACCTTGAGTGGATTTTATTTGTCTTAACAAACAATTCCTGGCCCGAATATGAGCTTCTTGAAAGCAGGGACATTGCCTGTTTTGACCGTGACTTTAGAACCTCACTTAGTAATCAACAAAGATTGTTGAATGAAGTGACTACATAAAGAAAAATGTAAATTCTGTCAAAGGAATCTGGAAAGGATAGACGATGAGGATAGAAGAGGAACAAGACCTTGAATACTGGGTGGGACTTTAAAATGAGAAGAGAAAAAGCAGTTTTAGGCAGATGGAAGCACCAACACAGTATTTCAGATTTCGATTTAACCAACATTTAGTGTGTGCTTATGCTCCAGAAAGGGTGCTAAGTGATTTCACAGACATAATTAACAGAGTAGGTCACTTTGCTGTTATGCCTCAGTGCCTTAACCACACCTTTAAAATCCAATCTTCCTTTCTTTATGTCTCCACTGAGACGTGATGTGCACTGGCATGTGCAAAGGAATGGCTCACAAGTCGCTATGAGATTGCATGGCTCTAGGCCACCTACTCTGCGGCTCCAGCCTGCCTACCTTGGTCATTACGGAGCTTTATTTATATTTCAAATTAACAGGGACAGGGGAGAGTCTGGGAAAAGCAGAGGAAAAAGGAAATAAAAAATTTAACTTACGTGAAGGAATATTAAGTTTGAAAATATGCTGATATATATATATCTACTTGTATAAGAACACTTAAATTATTTACTTGCATGTGCACAATGAAATGCAAAAAAACTAGAGGATAAATGAGGTAGAGTGAATGTATGAGTACTTTGAGAAGCAGAAATTCTCTTTATAAACACAAGGCACTATTACTGATATGTATTATTTTGATATACAATAAAATATTCATCACTGAATGAGAGACAAAGAGGGAAAAGCTGCGTAATGCAATTTGATTTTCAGACTTGGTTGATATGTCTGCTAATTCTGAGCTGTGATGCTAGTAGAAGCAAACGCATGTATGTATGAGTGTCAACTGACAAATTAAATTACAGAACAGAGGATGAATGCTCTTGGGTGGGGAGGAAGTGGCTATTTAGAAAGCAGACATAGTATTGTACACCAAGGAAAAGGGAAGATTAAAAATACAGGAAACTGGGCTTCATGTAAAGAATGATAAATATTCCAGGAAGAGGTTTCCAGGCTCTCTCTGCTGGATCTTTATAGGGGGTAAATAAGAAGAAAAAAATAATGTGAGTAGTTCCATTGTGGTTCCTCAGAGAGTAGCCCAGTAGAGCTCTGTGACCCATGAGAGAGAGGGTAAAGCACTGTGTTTGTAATTGTGAGACCAGATCTTTAGTCTGGCAGAAAATGAAAATGGGATGGGGGCATGAAGGTGACTGGGGAGTTCCAGTACCATCTCCCTGAGTGTTTAGCAACATTTCTATATTAAGACAAGATGGAACTTATAGTTGGAGGGCCTAGGTCGCCATCTAACTGAATCACTTGTTGGCTATATGGGCTCAAGGAAGTCATTTGCTTTCTCTAGACTCAGTTTCTTCATTCACGATAATAATAACTTTTGCCTTAAGTAAGAAATTGTGAAAATCAAAAGAGCTAATTCTTGTAAAAGTACTTTCAAAATTGGTGTTATATAAAATCCATCATTAAAAAAATTCCTTTGAGGAGTCCTAGGGCAAGGTTGGGGCCAGGCATTTTGAGAAATAGTTTAAGTGGCAGGAAAAGGGGTCACTCTCCTAAATGATTCTAGGACAATTTCTAGCTCTTTGCCCTTTGATCTTCCCACTCACACCACTTGAACCTCAGGATTCATCCGCCCTTTGGAGACATGTTTTCACTCTGAGAACTCCCCTTGCTATTCACGTTAACCCAATGTTTTCCATTTGGCTTAAACATGTTACAGGAGGAAGAAGAAAAGGGAGCAATGCTTAGGATGATTTTCCTTAGCCCTGGTCTCCTAAAGAATGCCCTGCCCTTCTCTCATCCTCTTGGCTTCTATTTTATATGACACTTAAGACATGTCTTATCTCTCTCTCTGCATGTCTGTACTCAGCCCAAATCCAGGGATTCTCCTCCCAGAAATCCTGAACACAGTGAATAAAGAGGAATCTCCATGATGCTCTGGGAGGGAGGCTGTGGCAGCTCTCATTATTCCCATGTTGCAAATGAGGAAGGTTAGGGGCTAAAAGTGGAGTGATTGATTCAAAGAACCACTGAGTCACTGATGAAGCTGAAAATGGAATCCACATCTCCTCAATCTGGACTTAAAATTCAATGAGGTCTTTCTTCTTGAGGCCCAGAAACCTCCCAGAATGCTCATTATTCTCAATGGTTTTTGGAGGAATTTGCTTTATACAACTCAGATTGAGGAATAAAGGAAAATTTACATGCCAATATTAATTATATACTTGGCAGGTAGAAGAAACTCTTTCAAAGGATTAGGATGAGGAAACCTTCTGTTCCATGAACTACAAAGTCAAGAGCTGATCAGTCCATTTGATTTGTCTGCAGGTACAACTGGCCATGAATAAATGGGACCAGGATACTCTTTCATTACTTTCCCCAAATTATGTTCTGGCTGCTGACATGCTAGGGAAACCACACCCGTGATCTCTCATGATAAACTCTTCTCTTATTCCTCCTTACTCTCTGTGCTGCCCTAATGACTTGCATCAGATTGTGTCCATTGTGACTGAGGTATCAAGCAACAGGAGATTCTCATCTACACCAAACTTGCTCTGAGTCCTCGCTCAGGCTTTCATCCATTTCTTCAATTCAGCAGTATAGCCAGATATGGTTAGGTGCTAGGGATACCGTAATGAAAAAGTAGACACACTCCTCAAATAAAATTATAAAAAGACAGAGGATCTCAAGGCAGGGAAAGGGAATAGGGATTGGAGAGTCTGGTGTGTGTGTGTGTGTATGTGTGTGTGTGTCTGGGTATGCAAGTACATGTGTGCACTATTTTAGATATGGTGGTCAAGAAAGATGAGAGCTGAGTGGAAAGTGAAGGAGTAAGCTGTGTGGATCACTGATGTAAGAATATTCTAAGTGAGGGAGCAGCAAAAGTAAAGTTCCTGCATTCCAAGCTGGTCCACGAGGGAAGAGGTGGTAGACAATGAGGCTGGGGAACAATGAGGGTGGGCAAGGTGATGAGAACGTCAGAGTGCAGTTGCTGGGAGGGCTGGAGGGCTGGGCAGATCACGTAAGGCCCTGTAAGCCATGGGAAAGACTTTGAATTTCATTTGGGAAATTCAACTTTCAGATGGGAAGCCACTGGGAGGTTTCCCTACCCCGCCCCACCCCCCTGGATGTTTTTGAGCAGAGGAGTGAAAGGATCTGACTTGAATAATACTGTCGCACAGGATGAAAAGAGACTACTTGGACAAGGAGACTAGTCTTAGATTAAATAGTCTGGATTAGATGATAGTGACTCAGACTTGGGTATTTGGAGTCAAGATGGTGACAGGTGGCTGGGTCAGGAGCATTTCTAAGAGCTAACTGGAGTTGATGATGGGTTGGGTATGGAGTGTGAGAGAGAGGAGTCAAGGAGGACATGAAAACTCATGGCCCAATGCAGTAGAGGTCTTCATCCCCTCACTGATATGGGGAGACTCTTGGGGAGCATGTTTCTGTGGAGAATTCAATAATTCTGTTTTGGACTTGGCAAGCTTCCTGTGCCTGCTTGACATCCAAGTAGAGATGCCATATACGTATCAAGAGCAGGCAAAATGGGGTCAGCAAGGAAAACCATAAAAAAACAAAAACTGAGAGGAGCAGTCAGTGAGCTAAAGAACAAGCAAGATCCAGGACTGATTAGCTGGAAGACATCTGGGCCACTTATTTTAAATTGCTGTACCTCAGTGCAGGATGTTTTTTATATAAAAGACTTTTTTTCTTTACTCCAAGAGAAATGTAAGGTGGGTTTTTTTGAAAAATAAAAAATACCCAAAAAAGAAAAATAAGAATCAGAATATTTAATATTCAGTTTGTAGCCACTGCCCATTTTTCCTAAATGAGCATGCATGTACCTGCACATATAACAATTATTATAATGTTCATTGGGTGCTTATCACATGCATGGCAGGCACTGTGCACATACTCACATGTACTGTCTCACTTAATCCTCGCCACTACGTTTCAGGGAAATCCCACAATCACCCTCTTCCTAGAGCTGTCCGCTTGGCAGAGCTGTGACTTGAACTTGGGTTTTTGGACTACAGAGCCTGGAAATTGCCTACTGCATTCTCAAGCCATATAGAATTGCAATTAAAATGTGCATATTGAGTTAATTTTTGTGTATGGTGTAAGATAACGGTCTACTTTCATTCTTTTGCACATGGCTGCGTAGTTTTTCCAATACCATTTATTGAAGAGACTTTCCTTTCTCTGTTGTATGTTCTTGACTCCTTTGTGGAAAATTAGCTGTCCATAGATGTGTGGGTTTATTTCTGGGCACTCGGTTCTGTTCCATTGATCTCTGTGTCTGTTTTTCTGCCAGTACCATGCTGTTTTGATTACTACAGCTTTGTAGTATATTTTGAAATCAGCGATTGTGATACCTCTAGCTTGTTCTTTTTCCCAGCATTGCTCTGGCTATTCAGGGTCTTTTGCAGGACATTTTTCCAAAGAAGATGTACAGATGGCCGATAGGCACATGAAAAGATGTTCAGCATCACTAATTATTAGGGAAATGCAAATCAAAACTACAATGAGATGTCACCTCAAACCTGTCAGAATAGCTATTATTAGAATGACATGAAACAAGTGTTGAAGAGGATGTGGAGAAAAGGGAACCCTCATAGACTGCTGATGGGAATGCAAACTAGTGCAGCCACTATGGAAAACAGTATGGAGATTTCTCAAAAAATTAAAAATAGAAATACCTTATGATCCAGCTATTCCACTTCTGGGCATCTATCCAAAGAACATGAAAACACTAATTCGAAAAGAGATATGCACCCCTATATTCATTGCAGCATTATTCACAATAGCCAAGACTTGGAAGCAACCTGAGTGCCCATCAATGGAAGAATGGATAAAGGTGTGGTGTATATATATATAATGGAATACTATTCAGCCATATAAAAGACAAAATCTGCCATTTGTGACAACATGGATGGACCTTGAGTGAAATAAGGTGGACAAAGAAAGAAAATACCATATGATTTCACTCATATGTGGAAGCTAAACAAACACTTAGATACAAGGAACAGATGGGTGGTTGCTAGAGTGGAAGGGGGTGCGGAGGAGGTGAAAGGGGTAAAGGGGCACATATGTATGGTGAAGTTTGGAAACTAGACTTTTGGTGGCGAACATGATGCAGTCCTCAGAGAACCTGAAATATAATGATGTATATCTGAAATTTATATAATGTTATAAACAAATGTGACCTCAATAACTTTTTTTTAAATGTGCATATTGAGCAACAGAGCTCTCTTTTGTTGCTCGTGGAATACAAAATGGTGCAGCCACTTTGGAAGACATTTTGGTGGTTTCTTACAAAACTAAACATACTCTTACCATATGATCCAGTAGTCAAGCTCCTCAGAATTTACCCAAATGAACTGAGAATTTATGCCCATGCAAAAACCTGCACATAGATGTTATAGCAGCACTATTCATAATTGTCAAAACTTGGACGTAACCAGTGAAAAGACATGAAAAAAACTTAAATATATGTTAGGTGAAAGAAACCAATCTGAAAAGGCTCCAAACTGTATGATTCTAGCAATATGACTTTCTGGAAAAGGCACAGCTATAGAGACTATATGGAGATCGGTGGTTGCCAGGGATTTTTGTGGAGGGATAAATAAGTGGAACACAGGGAAGTTTTTGGGCAATGAAACAATTCTTTATGATACTATAAGGTTGGATACATGTTATTACATATTTGCCAAAACCTATAGAATGTACATACAACACCAAGAGTGAACCTTAATATAAGCTATAGACTTTGGGTGATAATGATGTGTCAATGTGAGTTTATTGGTTATAACAGTGAGAGAGCTGCATAGGCAGGGCTTTTGCAGAGAGCTGTGGAGGTGATGCTGCCACCCCAGGAGGCCTGGAGGGCAGAGCACTGAACCAAAGAGGATTATTGAGTCTTAAGATCTGATGGAATTTGTCTTGCTAAGTTTTGGAATTTCTTGGGACCCATCACCCCTTACTTCTTTTCTAATTCTCCCTTTTGGGATGTGAATGCCTATCCTATGCCTGTTCCATCATTATATTTTGGAAGCACATCGGGTGCTTTACATGTTCACAGTTGGAGAAGAATTTCGCCTCAAGATGAATCATACCTCAAAGTCTCACCCATGTCTGATTTAAATGGTAGGTATTTAGATGAGACTTTGGACTTTAGAGTTGATGCTGGAATAAGTTAAGACTATGGAGCTGTTGGGATGGAATGAATGTATTTTGCATGTGAGGACATAAATTTGGGGGAGTTGGGATGGAGTGTTCTGGACTGAATTTTTGTGTCCCCTCAAAATTCATATATTGAAGACCTAACTCCCAGTGTGGCTGCATTTGGAGACAGAGTCTCTAGGAAGTAATTAAGGTTAAATGAGGTCATAAGAGTGGGGGCCTTAGATAGGATCCGATGGAATTACTGTCCTTATAAGAAGAGACATCAGAGCCCTTCTCTGTGTGTGTGTGCACAGAGGAAAGGCCATGTGAGGACACACCAAGAAGGTGGCCATCCGCAAGCCAGGAAGAAAGGGCTCACCAGGAATTGAGTTGCTGGCATCTTGATCTTAAACTTTAAGCCTCCAGAACTGTGAGAAATAAATTTCTGTTGTTTAAGCCACTCAGTCTATGATATTTTGTTATAGCAGCCCAAGCTATGACACTCATTGTAATTTTCCTCACGTAATGGGTACCTTTAAATAGAAATCTTTGGACACATTTCTGATAGTGTCCACACAATAAATTCCTTGAACTAAAATTGCACGCATGCTTCCTAGACTGCTCGCTGTCAACTGTCCTATAGGACCGTGGGACTAATCCAGAGTCTTGTTGCAGTGTAGGCATGCCCCCCCTTTGCCTGCATGCTCACCAACATTTTGAGTTACTGTTTTTTAAATTATTACCATTTTGAAAGTGATAATGGTATCTTACCAGTTATTCTATTTGCATTTCCTTGATTATTAATGAATATTTTTAAACATTTTTATTCACTCTAAAATCTCATTCCTTTTTGAAACGGTCCAAGTGACTAGGTATCCTGACTCCCCTTTTTCCTTGTTGCCCTGTTTTGTCAAATGTCTCATCTCATTTCCTCTCTCAGAGGTGATTCACGAAGTTCTGAGGTCCTGCCTGTCTCCCTCGTGGACTTAGTAAGACAATTGATGCTGACACATCAGGGATGGAACCGGGACAAGGCTATTGTGGGTTGGTCCCCATCTGATCCTTTGTACTCATAATCTTATACACAGTAGAAGAAGGATCCCAAGGAGGTGCTGATGCTGAATTCTACTCCCAAGTGGAGTCCCTGAAGAGACGTATACCAATCAGGACAAGAGCAAAGTTATGGAACCCTATGAAGGACTGAAAAGACATTCAGATGGAATTAAGGTGAATGAAAGAAAGTAAGAACAAAGCAAGTATTTAACAAGTAACTAAACAAATGAACATAAGTTGCATTCATCTTTTGGCTCTTAATAAATAATTTAGGATATAAAAGAGGTTTTTTTATATAGTAATGTTTCTAGAAGAGATAAAAATCAAAAGTTTAGAACTTTTAGATTTATCAATGCATTTATAGCCACAATTTATTATTATTGTCATCATTACTATTATTTTTGTTACACATAGCCAGGAAGTTGGGATTATGTTCAGAGTTTAGTCTACATACTAGTCAGAATAATTATATATTAGCTATAATAGTTATTTATTGAGGATCTACCACATGTCAGATGTTAAGTACATTATAAGCATTATCTCATTTTATTGAAATCTAGCTCCAGAACTCTGAAATATGAAGGTAGCAAAAAGGAGAGATATTTGCATCAAATTCTTAACCCAAATATGAAAAACAATGAGGGATACTTGGCTAAATGCTCAGCCAGGATAACGCTTTTAAGACTTTGGAAAGACGAGGGTATAGAGCCAACCCAACCTCTAAGAAGCTCAGAAATTCTTTTTAGGCAGGAAACAAAATACATATCCAGGGACACTGGCTGTCCCAGGAATCTCTAGGCAAGTCCCCAAAGGAATTGTGTTCCTGGACTGAAGGGGTTGCAGTGAAGACAGAGAAGGGTAGCTTTCAAGAGCTTAAAAGGAAGAACTCTATTCACTCGTGGTTATAGTGCTTGTGGAACGTTGAGCACGGCAGCAATACAAGGACAACCAAGGCTGCTGCAGGACAGAAAAAATAGCCACTGTGTGCAAATCTCAGGACCCAGCTCAAAGACTCCAGGAACGGAGAAGGGGCTGGTGTGTAAGTGCCATGAGGGCAGGGACATCTAAGGGAATATACAAAGAAAAGATATAGGAATAGACAAGGGAATATAAATAGGAATAGACAAAGTGCTCAATAAATTCTAGATGAAAGACTGAATGATTGAGTAAATGAATGAATGGGTTTGGAGTTCCAATAACAAAAATATGATGGACTAAGAGCCAAAATCCACCGTACTCTCAAAATCCATTAAACACTCATTGTCTGAGGTTAAAGCAAAGTCAACACACTAGTTTTGAATAATTCCTCTTCTTGAAGTAGTTGTAAGCACAGAAAGTTAGAAGTCTTTATCCTTAAAATGGACCGGATGTTTGGTCCCTGCTGGCTAAAGACTCAAGTCTGGTTAGCAGGTAAAATCATCTGTTACAAGAAAGGGCCAAATAGTCCTATGCAGGGTTTTTAGAATTGTTAACCTTTCCTATAAGCTAGAGCATAATACTGGAAATAAGAAAATTCTCCCAAGTTGGAATTGTTGTCCTCAATATGTGTAATTCAGTCATTGCTTCATTTTCAAGCTGTGTGAGTCTTAGAAAATGTTGTGGTCATAACTAATGTTAGTGTCTTGTCTTGTGAAATGACCATTGATTTGGAAAAAGATGTGCTTTTTTTCTTTTAGTAACTGGTTTCCAGAGACTCGAAGCCATTCCTTTGCCTGTGTCCTGGAATCTACTCATCTGCCTCATGGGTTCAGTTTCCTCACAGGGAAAAGAGGGTTTATTTTCTTCATATCACCCTTTTAAGTATGATGAGGCTCAAATAATTCTTGGCCACATAAAGTTTTAATCTTCCATTCCATTTAATCTTGGAATGATTCTCTCCTTCTTTAATCCTTGTTTTTTATTTTCCCCTGCCCCAGGCTTATGCTGTGCAGCCTTCAAACTCCCAATACCAATAGCCTCCCAATCTCTTGGGCCTTTCTTATCTCTTTGCTAAGCCATCCTCCTTTGGATGCTGGTTAGACTATCCCAAGATTCATCGATATAAGTGATAAAGCCCTTCAGCTCCGTGTCTTTAAATACATTTTTATGTATCTAAGGACATGTAGCTTGCTTTGTACTTGAAAGTTAGCTTTTGTGTACAATATTTTCATTTAACCTCTCATTTTGTCAAGACCCTTTTGTTTAGAGTAGTTTTAGTTTCACAGCAAAATTGAGGGGAAAGTACATAGATTTCTCATATATCCCCTGCCCCCTACACATGCATAGCCTCCCCCATTATCAACATCTCTCACCAGATGGTACATTTGTTACAAGTGATGAACATATAGGGTCACATCATAATCACCCAAAATCCATAGTTTACTTAGGGTTCACTTTTGGTGTTATACATTCTATAAGTCTGGACAAATGCATAATGTCGTTTATTCATCATTATGGTATCATACAGAGTAGTTCCACAGCTCTAAAAATCCTCTGTGCATTACCTGTTCATTCCTCTCCCCCTCCCCAGATCAGAGCAGGCAACCACTGATCTTTTACTGTCTCCACAGTTTTGCCTTTTCCAGAACGTCATATAGATGGAATCATACAGTATGCAGCTTTTTCAGACTGGCTTCTTTCACTTTCCTACTTGTCTCTTCATGGCTTGATAGCTCACTTCTTTTTAGCACTGAATAATATTCTGCTGTCTGGATATACCAGTTTATTTATCCATTCACCTACTGAAGGACATCTTAGCTGCTTCCAAGTCCTGACAATTATGAATAAAGCTGCTATAAACATCTGTGTGCAAATTTTTGTGTGGACATAAATTTTCAACTCTTTGGGGTAAATATCAAGGAGCTCCATTGCTGGATCGCATGGTGAGTATGTGTAGTTTTGGAAAAATCACCAACTGTCCTCCAAAATGGCTGTGCTCTTTTGCATTCTCACCAGCAATGAATGAGAGTTCCCATTGCTTCACATCCTCACTAGCATTTGGTGTTGTCAGTGTTCTGGACTTTGGCCAGCCTGATAGGTATATAGGGGTACCTCGTTGTTTTAATTTATGTTTCCCTAATAACATGTGATGTGGAGCATCTTTTCACATGCTTACTTGCCATCCATACTTTTTTCTTTGGTGAGGAGTTTGTTAAAGTCTTTGGCCCATTTTTAGTTGGACTGTTTGCTTTCTTATTTTTGAGGTTCAAGAGTTATTTGTATATTTTGAGCTGTGTTTTTATATTTATTTTTTAATCCTCATGATCCTTACTATTGGGAATATTTAATAAACGTGTTCTTATTGGCTGACTCATGAGAAATCACTGGAAAATAGGATCTGTTTAATTCAGCTCAAAGTTGTGTACACAGAGACTATGTGCCAGACACTGTGCCGTGCTAGGGACAGGAGCACAACTGTATCTTAAGGATCTTACAGTTTAGAGGGGAGGCAGAAACATCTGTAAGCCCAGTGAGATGTTCTAAGTACAATGATAGAGATGTAAGCAACATCTATGGGCTTGCAGAAGCAGAGTGCTTAGTTTAGCGTGGGGGTATCAGAGTGGGCTGAGATCTGGGGAGAGAGCATTAGGTCAAGTCTGAATAGGAAGCACTTTGGGGAAATGGTTTAAAAGAGTTATTGCTCTTGTGAGCTGCTTCAAAGTGCCAATTACCACGCAAGCTGTGCAAAGGAGGCCACGTCTTAAGCTCCAGTGTGGAATGGGAACTTCAGAAAAAAAATCGGAGAGGGGATATCAGGAAATTATTATAATAGGCCAGGGGGCGTCATGGCTAGATATATAGAATTTGACGATTTTCCAAATTATTAGAGAAATGGGACTGGTTGAGTTTCTAAAAGAGAACACTCAGCATGAGAAGAGTTCCAGGGCCGAATGTTAGAAGAATGTCCACATGTAGAGGTCAAGAAAGGAAGAGGAGAACAATGAATGATGTGGAAACCAGGAGGAGGAGCAGGAGTAGAGCAGCACGGAAGCCAAGGACAGTGCAGGAAGCGAAGTGCACAGAGACACGCTCCAATTCTTGGAGGCTGGAAGTCAGTGCAAAGATGCTGCTTGGTTTTCAGTGAGTGAGAGGCATTTCTCAGTTGCTCTGAGCTGCAGGCAGTATGTCTTCTGCATATAAAAAAACCATCATCTGGTAGAGCACAGAGTTTATTGATATTGATCTGTTGCCTTCCTTTTCTATCCGAACACAATTGGAGCTATCACCCATGACCAAACAACAAGATACTTCATGTATAAAGTGACACGAATTCATGACATCTCTACCTAACATGAAGCAGTGAAGCTACCAGTGCTTTTCAAGCTCCAATATTCTAAAAATCTATTGATATTTCAAACGTCACTGTAACAATAAATTACATAATGATAAAGAGCAAAGAATATTAAAACAGAGCCCAAATTATTACACTTTCGTATGGGCTAATATGAAAAAATAAAACATGCTAGTTAACCATGGAAACTGAAAGGAAATCTGAAAATTTATTCACTCAAATGTGTCAATAACTAGCAAGCATAGGGGAAATGTGTAGATTGTGAAGTCAGACAGATTTAGAATTGACTCTTAACTCCACTGTTTACTTATTTGCTACCTATAGGAACATGGATAAATTATTCATGTTCTCTGAATCTCATTTATTCATCCTTAAAATGGAATCAGAACAGCTTTATTACAACATAATTGGACAATATTTGAGGTTTCAATTTATGTTGTTTTTATTTTTCCTTGTACGTGGCAGACTGCTGACTGGGCTCTGGTATTAATTCTCTCCTCCTTTTAATAAAAGAATCACTCGTTCCACCAGGGTTTTAGCTGGGTTCATGGCAGACAGCTCCTGACCATGTCTTCCCTGTCTTGCAGCTAGGTGTGGCCATATTTAGTTCAGAGCAAAGGGTGTAAGCAGAAGTGGTGTGCGTAACTCCCGGTCATCATCACCTTAGCCATGCTTGCCCTGAAGTCTGCTTCCTGCTCCTTGCTGGCTAGAAGATGGCATGACTGAACCAGCAGCCTTGGACCCAGAGATGGAAGTCACTTGTTGAGAATGGTACCATTGACCTCTTGGTGCACAGCTGTACATCTGGCTGGGTGGCCTACCTACTTTTGGACTGTTTTATGAAAGAGAGACGAACTTCTATTTATTTAAGGTACTATATTTTGGGGTTGCTTTCCTACTAGTTAATTCTCATTTTCATCTTTGATCCTCCCAAAGCATACTACTTCATGGTGTCATTGCATCAGAGAAAATATATGAACAAATCTGTTTTTTTTCTTTGTTTTCCAAACAGTTAATTCCTCAGAACCTGGAAGATTTTTGGAGGAAGCAAAAATAACAGTATTCTTTGGTAGAAAAAAAGGTGTCTTGAAAAAGCAGCAGGAGAGTGAGATTCTCGATCTCCTCCCCCTACCCTCAGCCAAGACTAAGAAATATTTCTCCTGGTCTTAAAGTCAGAGAAGGAGAGTTCTAGTATCCAAGATGATGCATTAGGGCCTGGTTTTCTTGTAGCCCTCCAGGCAGAAAACAGGGCTACACAGTGGAAGAGGTAGACAGAATCCATACTTCTGCAAGAAGATTTTGAAGTCCAGAGTGTGGCCAGGAGCAGTGGAGTCTGATGGACCCAGAAGGACACTTCAGACTGTGGAAAGGGAAGTTTCAGCAGATTCCCACGTCAAGCAATTACCCAGGGCCAGATATCCACATCACCCCACCCCAGTGCTTTGGTGAAACCTACAAGCTTAAACTGGGCACTACTCTGGGGATGGAGGAGGAGGGGGCACAGAGTACAGAAGGTTAATTTTCCACCAACCCAGAAGCACAAGGGGGTCAGGGCTATAAATCAGGTGGAGCTATGGAAAAGAAAGGAAGTGATGATTTCTTTCACATTTGAGTTGCTGGGCTAAGATTTCACATAGTATATCTGGATAAAATGAATTAACAAATATATGCATCACACGGTGTTCATTCCCTTTGCTTCTTATATTGATCATTAACTATATGCTAGATCTTCTGCTAATGACCAAGGTATGAAAGTGGTCGAGACACATTCTCTGTTCCCTCCAAACCCCCCATTCCCAGTGAAGGAGAGCAAACAAAGTTTTCTATAAAGCACTATGGACTCAGAGAACGAAAAAAACTACCACTACCTTGGAGAGTTGAAGAAGACTTCAAATCAGAGTGACATTTGAACTAGACCTTGAAGCCTAAATGTAACTAGAGGGGACAAAGGAGAGAAGTCATTCTCCAACCTGAGTACGTGCTTTTCAACCGTTAATAGGTGATAGGTTGCCATGAGGATAGTTTTGAAGACCTTCATCATTAAAGAAGGAGTGGCAACACAGTGATTGAAAACAACTTTGGAAAGAGCAAGACAGGCAGACAGATGGTTAAATGGCAGCTGGTTTCCCATCACCCCTTACTCTCCTCTGTGAAAACCTGGCCTCGCTTCTGCTTTAAAGGTAACAGAAATATTCCAGGTAGGAAATTGGGAAGGGCATATGGAGAGATCAAGACGGGGAAAAGGCCTGCTGATCAGAGAATGGTGAGCAACTGTGGAGTGGAAGAGCCGGGGCCAGATGAAGAAGGATGGAGAGACAGACTAGGGGCAGGTGTGAATCATTGGTCCATCCAGGGTGCTGCTCTCATTTTAGCTGATCAGTGCTGGCTACCTACAGTGTGAGGACATGATCTATTAGTCATGCGGCATGTGTTGACAAGGAGCCCACCCAAGCCCAGCTCCATGTGCCAACTACTTGCTTATCTTTCCTCTGGATAAGCAGGCTCAGGTAATTCCCTTCACACCTGCATTTGGAAAGATCTCCAGCCTCATTTGGATTGTGCAGGAGTCAGGTTGAATATATGATCATGTGGCTTAATAGGAAGTGCCCTTTCATGTGGACCTGGCGACACAAGACCAGAAACCACTGGAAATCTGGGTCAGCGGTGAACTTTATGCAGTCCCATGGGGCCTCTCTTTAGCAGCCTTTCCCAGACAAAGAGAAGGAGAAGGGGAAAGACAACAAAGCTTTGTGTTCCCCTCTTTCTGTTTAGCTTCACCCACCCCACTTGGTTCCTGCCTGCACCTGGGTAGTTATAAGCTGGTGTTTATGCCCCTCTACATGCCCTGACTCATTGTGTCCCTCAGTGGCCATGCTGGGCCTGTAGTCTGGGGGCACCTGCACTTTACGATCAGTGTAAACCAGGTATGATGCCCACACCAGCCAACCAGGCCTGGAATGAGACAAGCTGGGGTTTGAAATACGATCAGATGACCACAATTTTATGCCAAGAGGCCTGAGCAGGCTCATCACAGAGCCAAACTCAGTATGAAAAATCATAGCCCAAAGCTCAATCTGAGGCAATTCAATTAAGGGAGTTGGTTATCTAGGTGCAACAAGACTTGCCAATTTTTAACTTGGCAACCAGCAGCCATGCACTTTTCTGACGAATTCTTTGTCCTCTCTCACCCAGGATCAGGCTGTGGATGGGTTTGCCTTCTTTCCCTTTCTATTGCTGTGGCAGCATTTCATGCCAATGTTTGCCTTCAGGTTCTTTTTGTTAAACATGGACAGTTTGTAGGTAAATGAGAAGGGATGGAGCCAGACAGATGATGTTGTGGGAAATATGATGGTCTTATAAATGTACCTGCGAAGGATTCTATGACAAATAAGAACAAACTGGTTCATTTAGTAAGTGTGATCTTTTTACTTACTACTGTAATTAATAGCTAAAACATATACCCTGCTTACCACATACAAAGTATTGTTCTAAGCACCCTGTCTCCATTTTCTGATATATTACAACAACCTATGAGGCAGATATTCTTAGCATCTACTTTTTTTTCTTAAAGATTGGCTCTGCTCTGAGCTAACATCTTCACCATTTTTTTTTCCTTCTTCCCACAGCCCCCCGGTACATAGTTGTATATTTTGAGTTGTGGGTCCTTCTAGCTGTGGCATGTGGGACGCCACCTCAGCATGGCTTGATGAACAGTGCCATGTCCACGCCCAGGATCTGAATCAGCGAAACCCTGGGCCGCCGAAGCGGAGCATGGGAACTTAACCACTTGGCCACAGAGCCGGCCCCCAGCATCTACTTTTTACGGTTGAGGCAACTTTAGTGGGTTGAATAGCGATCCCCTAAAATTCATGTCCACCAGGAGTCTCACAATGTAACCTTATTTGGAAATAGAGTCTTTGCAGGTACAAAGTAAGGATCGAGATGAGAGCACACAGGATTAGTGTGGGCCCTAAATCCAATGACTGGTGACAATATAAGGAGAGGACACACAGAGATACAGAGGAGAGGCCATGTGAAGATGAAGGCAGAGATGGGAGCAATGCATCTACAGGCCAAGGGAGACCAAGGACGGCTGGCTACCACCAGAAACTAGGAGAGGGGCATGGAGGAGATTCTTCTCCAGAGCCTCCAGAAGGAACCAAACCAGCCCCACCAACACCTTGACTTCAGACTTCCGGCCTCCTGAACTGTGAGAGAATAAATTTATGTTGCTGTAAGCCACCCAGTTTGTATCATTTGTTATGGCAGCCATAGAAAACTGACATAGCAACTGAAGCCCTCGCCCAAGGACGCACAGGTGGGAAGGACAGAGCCCAGTAGTCTGGATCGAGTCTGTTCCTAATCACTCTGCTGTGCTGCCTCCACAGCCAGACAGGTCCATGGATGTCCTGAGAGGTTCCCTAGAGCCATCATACTTGGGTTTCACTGTGTCTTTAATGCATCTGATTATTGTATTCTTGGTGATAAGCCTTTCAATATCCCCATTTGCCACAATATTCCTGTGTTTGCTTCACTGGCTGCCAGATTACAACGCCTGTTAAAATAAATATGCTTCAATTACCTTAAAATCACTCAACATCGCCAGTGTTCCTACTGATATAAAACTACTGGAGTGATACAAATTTTAACAAGAGTTTGAATTTGGAAGTAATAAGATTTTGTGTTATCTGTAATGTGGAGTGATTTCAGTAGAAGACATTTAGAAATGTCTGGTTCCAACTGAGAACATGTAAGTTCAGAGACAGTCTTCAGGCTCAGCCCCCAAAGATATCGCATTTGAGGTGATCTAAAATTCTGTGCCTCTTTTGTTTTGATTAACCATTTTAGTGCAAAATTCACGTTTGTTTATAATGAAAAGTATTTTCAAGTAGCTATAAATGGACAAAGAGGGAAAACAAAGTATTTTCCCAAAAATCTGACTTTGCATTGCTTGAAATACAATAGGAACAATTATTTCTTTTGAGAATAATATCCAAATCTATAGATTGGGTATAAGCCTGACAGCATTTTCAGGTCTGAGGAGCTCCAGGCTGTTAAAATTACACCAGTGTGAAATTGAAAGCTGCATCCATGTGGGTTATGAGGCTTCTCCATTCATGGTCCATGGGAGTTACATTTTGCCAATATCTTTCTTGACCCCAGTTTCCTAAATTCTGCATGATATTAATTTGGACTTCAGGGGCTTAATAATGGCATTACTCTGGTACTCATCCATAAGCTCCTTCTGACAAATGTTTTCTGGGTTTCCCATTTAGGACAACTTTTCTTATCTAGTTCTTGTCTTTCACCTCTAAGTCCACAAATGTAATAATCACAATTCCTGAAATACTGTCTTATGCTTCTGCATTTTTTTCATAGTTTCAATTATTCAGAGTGTTTGCAACAGGTATACATTGGTTGCATTTTCTTAACCCAATTCTAAAGGAGGATGTTTCAGTGGGGACAAGGAGACAAGGGTGTAAAGTAAATGTGGGAAAAGCTCGTTAAAATATGTTAGACTTCACCATTGTGCAAGTTTCTCTTAAAGCCACAGTTCAGGCATTTGCACACTTTGGGGACATTTTTCTCTGATAAATAAGCTCTCTGACTGGGAAATCAGGTCCACCTCGCTGTGGCAGGTGCCATGGCTAATAGCCATGTAATTAGATGTGCTCTGCATGCATGGCATGCCCACACCTTCTCAAAGAAACTACTTCCTTACAGAGTCTGTGCAGGCATGTGGGTATGCCCTTCTCTCAGTACAGGTGATTGGACCAAGTGCTGTTCCTGACCTGAAAGGGAGCCATCCATAGTCTGCCCAGTAACTTTGGCCTGGTGAAAAAAAAGGGTGGGCTGGATCAGATTCTCCTATGGGGAATTTGGACTGGGATAAGAGACTGAGTAAGTTAGTAGCAGGACAGAAACCAGCAGACATCAAGGATTATAGACGCACTTCATTCATGGTGGAAGGGGAGTGAAACTGTTGACTGTTTGCATAGTCGTGGAGTGAAACTACTGCTGCTGAGATTAAGGAACTTGGTTTACTTCCTGTCCTTTCTGAGGCCAGCTCAGTGAGACATCTCTGTGTCCTTATAATGAATTTCCCTTTCCAACTGAGTGACTTTAATTTACAATCAATTGCCTGGATCAAAACACAGAGTGAAAACTGACCCATGAACAGAACTTTCTCCGAACCGGCCTGCTCAGCCCTCCATATACCCACTTCCTCTCCCACAAACACACCATCCCTCCTTCCTGTCCATGCCCCACTCATAGTGGGCAGAAAAGACACAGCCTGAAGAGGACGCAGGCACCAAAAGGGCTGAGAGAGACAGAGGATCACACAGAGCCAGAACATAGAGAGTGGGAGAGATTAAGATACACAGAGCAGAGAGAACCAGGCCCATAAATGTGCCCCAGGCTGTGGACAGCTCAGGGACACACACTGGTTAATTCCTGTGATGGCTAATTTTATGGGCCAACAGTTGTCCAGATTAAATATGATTTCCTGGTGTGATTGTGAGGGTGTTTCAGATGAGATTAGCATTTGAATCAGTGGACTCAGTAAGTGTTTTGCCCTCTGCAATATGCGTGGGCATCATCCAATTTCTTCAGGGCCTGAAAGAACCAAAAGGAGGAGGAAGGGGGAATTTGCCCCTTTTGCTTCCTCCCTACCTACCTGAGCTGGGACATCAGTCTTCTCCTGCTCTTAGACTGGGATTTACACCATTGGCTCCCCTGGACTCAGGGGAGGCGTTTGGACTGGGACTGGAACCATACTACCAGCTTTCCTGGGGCTCCAGCTTGCAGACAGAAGATCCTGGGACTTCTCAGCCTCCATAATTGCATGAGCCAATTCCTCACAATAAATCTCTTCCTATATGTCTTATTGGGTCTGTTTCTCTTGAGAACCCTGACTAATACAATCCCTTATCTCCTCATTGGAATTGCCCGCAAATGAGATGGGAGACATGGAAGACAAAACAAATGCTCTCTTAAGAATACAGAGATTTCAATACATTGTTAATAGTGTTATTTTTAATTAGCTCATGAGTCGTTTTTAAAGTATAGCTTTTGCATTTAACAAAATTCTATTATGGGAAAAATTCAGGCTTCTACACAATTCTCTGTATGGTCATAAAGATAAAAAAGTTTGGTCATTCATCTGATGTTTCTGTACAAGCCCTAAGTATACCAAACATATAGGAAACTGACTACAATTTTCATTTTTTTCTTGTTGATGTCTTGGGGATAAAGTGTCAAGATGATTGTGGAGTATGATTTGCCTTTACATGCTTTCCTAGTCATCTGCAGGATACTGAGAGAAGCACCATTTTCAGGCTGTGAACATAAAGCCCAATCCACATTCCAAACCATGGATGGCAGCTGGGTGCTAATAGGCTCTTCCTAGCAGTACCCCAGCTAATGGCCTCTTCCTGGCACTTGGTCAAGCATCAATAATGACCAGCAAGTTGCCTGCCCACACCAAAAGTGAGAGGGCCACTTTCTTATTTGAAGAGAACTATCCAGAGTTCCCCCTACTTTGGCCACAAGAGTCAGGGGACTCGGACGTATAGCATAATAGGAAATGACTTTTGAGAGGCAAGATGTGATCTGTGGTCAGGAAAGACAAGCTTGAGAAGAGATTCAATTTTGAAGCAAAAATGCTTTGTCAGGGAGACATAAAACTGGAAAGGACAAAACATCTTTCTGTTATGAGCCCATCCATCAGTTTGATACTGATGTCAATATCAAAGAAGTATTTGTGAAACTCTCAGTTACACTAAATGGATCTGAAACGATAACTGGCCCACAGGGTTGGAAATCCACACATGAATATATTACACTTAAATATCTCAAGCTCTCTGAGCTTGCTGCCTCTCATGTACACAGAGTAGTAGGGAATCTTTCAAATTAGATCAATTGGGGTGGAATTTATGGGATCCATAAGTACTTCTGCTCTGTAGGTGGGGTTCCTACAGTAGACTCTGTGTTCATTTTCCTCCTCACTCAATTTTTCACTTCGCGGATAGCACTGAAGTCTACAAAACAGACTCATGAGATCACATCCATCTGCCAAGATTAGCGATCACAGCCTTATAATTCCTTTGCCAAAAAATACGAACAGTGTGATTGATTGATCACCCCTCCTTTTTGTCTTGGTACCTCAATTTAAACTCTGCCTCGGCCAGACTTGGAAGGATAGGACACATTGAAGTAAACAAAGCAAAATCAAAGGGATTAAAAATGACAGGGTAAATTACATCTGTGGTTCCTTTACAGCTAAATGAAATGGGAGGGCGGATATTCTCTTATGATGCCAGAGATGACTATTTTTTTTCACCTCATACTAAAATGATGTATGAAATGAGTATTTTCATCATCCTGTCCCACTTCACCCATGATGTTCTCTGCTTTCCCAATTTACAGATGTCAAGCTAACCAGGTGTGACTAAAGAACGGTTTTGATTTAATACTTTGATTTATTCTTCGTCTTCTGATGGGAAAATCCTTGCCTATAATCATCAATATTTTAATTTGAGTTTATGTAACAGAAAACCAGATTTAGATGAATATAACTATCACTTTTGATTAGGTAAATCAATCAATCAACAATATAAATTTTAGGACTGGAAGAGACCTCATTATCTTCAATTTCAAAGTCTTCATTTCAAAGAGGAAGAAACTGAGGCCTAAAGAGGTCAGGCAATATGTCATATGCCTCTTAAGTAAAATCCCCAGTGGTCAGACATGATCAGACTGGGCAGCTGCCGGTGAGAGGAGAGATGAACACAGAAGGGACTGTGAGGGCTCCTTGAGGCTCCACAGGGCTGGACAGCGTGTGCTGCTGCAGGGACGTCATCACCAGCCCAAGGAACAAGGAGATAAAGGCGAATGATGGTTTGAGCTTTTCATCAAAGTAATGTTTCTAATTTTAAAGGTTGTCTTCTATTCTGAGATTGTCATTCGTACTTGTTAGGATTAAAATGTCTTTCCCTAAATGTAATAATGGCTACCATAGATGGCGATTTTAAAAATATCTTTACCAGGAGAAATAGAAAAAGCAATTTCCCGCCTTAATTTTTTTCTAGTTTTGATTTTTTTTTCTGATTGCTTTATTTACTGCTCTATCATATCTAAAATTCTGGGAAACCACTGCCTTAAGCCATAATGAGTCACTGGAGATTTTTAAACCAGAGTGTAACATGAACAGGGAAGTAATTTGGGAAAATTAATTGTTCTTCAGTGGATAGTATCAACTTTAGTGGGAAGAAAATGGAGTCAGGAAGCCTGCTTAGAAAATAATTGCAACACCATCAACACAGAGTGAGAGGAGTGAGCTAGCAGAGGGGCAGCAAAGGCTGAAACAAAGAGAACAGGCAAAGGAGAGGCAAGAGGCAAAGAGGACTATGTGATTTCAAGCCCAGGTACCCAAAAGGATGATTTACATATGGACCAGGAAAACCTGGAGAACTTGGGGGGGCGGGGAAAGAATCTGATTAATTTGGCAACAGCTATATTTGGTTTAAGGATATGGTAGATGCATAACAGAGAATCTCCAATTGGAATTTGGCAATGCAGGACTATGATTCTGGAGGGAGGCCAAGGGAATCCTACGGGAAACCCACAAAAATGTGGTAGTCACAAGAATAGAGAGAATAGAGACACACAGAGGACCAAAGGCTGGAGAAGGTAATACACCTTTTACAGAAAGGAAGGATACACAGATGGTGACAGAGACAGAGAAGATTAGCCCAAGGAAGAGGAGAAACCTAGGAAGAAAGGAGAGTTTTAATGTGAAAGAAACAGTGTTCAATTCCTTCCTTCCCTGCTTCCTTTATTCCTTCCTTCCTCTTCTCTTCCTTCTTTTCATCCATCCACCCTCCATCCATTTATTTATTCAGTACTTACCACATTTTGGACACTGAACTTGGCTCTGGATAAGTCAAGGGCTGCAGTCTACGTATCGAGAAGGCTGAAACAACTAAAGGAAACTATCAGGTTCTAAGGAAGCGTGGGGTACGAGGCAGAGGATATGCCTTACCTCCATCAACTCAGTATCTTCTATCTCCCTCTTTTCTTTACTCTGCTCTTTTGCTCACAACCTCTGGTCCCGCCCAGAAGCACTGGTAAGATTGCTGAGATGAAATCAACAAAATGTGGACAGCGAATGCTGTCAACCCTTTCGGAGTGTAGGGTGGGTTTCCTTCGCCACCTACATTACAGGCAGAATAAATTTAAACAGGGACCGTTAGGATCCTTATCCAGGGCGGACAGGCCCAGTTCGGGAACCTGGCCATGCATGTCTGCTAGCGTGTTTCCAGCTGCGGACAGCAGCTGATGTTCTGCTCCTTTGCAAATTCTTTTCTCAGCTTTTTAGAAAGAAAAATGCTTTAATGGCAAAATATAGAAATTTCTGACAGAAGTAAAGCAATTCCTCTTTAACCAAACATCAGTTGAATGGAAGGGAGCCCCAAGATCAGAGTTGTTTAGAGACAACCTTTTCTTTTTAATAAATTCCTGAACCCAGAATCACAGTTTAGAGACAGAAATAGAAATGTGTGTGTGTCTATATACATATAGACACGCACACATATACATATACTATATATTTATATTCATATACACACATACATGCATACATACACTTCAACAAATATTTAATGAAACACACAAAAGGAAAACAAATAATTACAACTATGGTAAGCTATGAAGAATATAGATATGGTGCTACCATACAAGGAATAACAGGAGGGGGCCTACATTAATTTAGATTCAATCTCCTCATTTCGGAGACTAGGGTGAAAGCTTTATTAAATTGTTTAAGTTGTTAAATGTTTTAAGCGAGTTCTTCAATTAAATTTTAAACAATAACTTTACTTTGATTTTTTTTCATTTGCGTAGATTTTAACTATTGGATTTAATTATTCCATTTATATTTCATGCATGTGCCCCGGGCTTCTGAGAAATGGGAACACTGATAATAAGTCAAATAAATAATGCATAATAAATAAAAGACATCTCAAATGACTTTATGTTAAAATCTGACTTTTCTTAAAGTTACTATTTCCTGTAGGTTCATCCTCTTTAGATGAAGAGTAGTTATTTGTGGTTCTTTTTGATATCTAATATTTAGAGCAAATTGTGCTTAATGACTATGTTGTAAACTTGATATATTCAAAGATATGTACGTCTTCTGTCTCCTATCTTTGATTATCTCGCTTCTCACATGGCTGGCATTCTGAAAACAGTCACGGCACTATGTGGCGTACCCAGAACCAGCAAAAGTCCTGAATGTAAAGACGGCTCTGAGCTGCACATTCCTGTGCATGCCATCCCACATGGAGGAGGCCATGGGCTGCGCTAAATCACATCCATGAGCCCTGTGCTGGGGCTGTTCTTCCACAGTCACCCTGGCCTTCCATCCTCTATTCCTCCTGTCTGTCTCCTCAGGGATCTCAAGCTGTTTGTGCAGAAGTGCCAGCAAAATGTCCTGCTGTAACTGTGAGTCAGGCAGCTCGGCCAGGAGGCTTTCAAGGCTTATTGGTTCAGGCAACTAATTTTCTTCCCACATTTTAAGGAAGAGGCATGATTATCCTTGATCAAAAGTGGAGACAGCGTGGGTTTGGACTCTGAAAGACCTGGTGGGGCACTGACTCTGGGACCTCAGACTGGATAAAGAGCCTCGTTTTCTTCATCTGAGAAAGGAATGACAACTCTTACATGCAGTGTCACTGTGAGGTGAAGTCAGCAGATGGAGGCAACACCCTCAGTGCTGGGCCAGCCATGGCCCCTCAACAGTTATTTACTGAATGAAATCATGGTCTGGACATTGCATATGCTGAATAAGTGAAAATTCTCAAGGCTTTGTGCATAGTGTAGTGGGGCCATTACAGCATTAACATATAATAATAATATGTCAGTAACCATTTGAGGCCTATCCAATGGCAGAGTCGTTCAAGGTCTAGGGAAGGATACAGATAAGAAAACAGACAGTCATAATGCATGTGATAAATGTCATGAGAAAGTTGCGCACAGGGCACCCTGGCAGAAGGTGGAGGGCTTCTGCTACAGCCTGGGAGGCCAGATGGTGGTGGGGTGTTCCACAAGGGCTTGCTGAATTAGCTGATCCCCAAGTATGCAAAGAGAAGTAAGAGTGGGCCAGGTATATGGGTTGCATTTTATGGAGCAGTCAGATAGGCTGGGCAAGGTAATAAAGATCTTCACATGTCTTGTTCAGGTTCTTGACTTTCATCTTGAAGGTGATGGGTAGCCAGTAAAGGATTCTGAGTTATAGGATGACATGATCAAATTTGCATTTTTGAAGATCAGTCTGTCAACAGTAGGATTCTTCTAGCAAGATGCATTGAAAGGAAGGTGAGAGGGTAAGATCTGTTAGAAGGTGATTTGAACAGTGTAGTCAAGAATGATGAGGGCCTGAACAAACGTAATGACAGTGGGGATGGACAGGAGGGTAGTGCTGCGAGCTAATTAGGAAGTAGGACAGGTCACACTGGATGACTTACTGGACATCAGGAATTCTAAGGAAGAGGAAGGAATCTTTTAAAAATGAGTTGGGAAGACTTTTTTTCTTCCAAGGATGCATCCCTCCTCCCCTACCTCCACACTGCTGTTATTCTTCCTGACATTTGGAGTCAAAAAACATCATTCTGTGAGTAGACAATCATTTCCTAGGTCACAGGCTCTATGAAAGCCCTCCTTTATCATTCTTTTAATTTCACACCTAACAAAATTTCTCCTTCAGTCTAATTTATATTCTCAATCACCCTATTGGGTATGCATTTTCTCTCTTCCATGAATTAATGCAAAATTCCTATAGATCTGAGAAAAAATTTATACTCTTGCCTTAATTTTGAAATTCCTTAAACCACATTTCCTGCTTTTCCTGTCTCCTATCATGAATCCTTAAATAAATTATATTTTGCTAATCTTTGTACATAAAGATGATATTGACCTACCCTCAACAGGTTATGTTGAGGTTCTTGGTTGTATTTTAAAGGACTTTAAAAAATACTGCTTCATTTGTTATTTTGGCCCAGGCATCCATGTGGATCACGGTCACTGGTGGACACAGAGTGTGTAGCCATAGTAGAGGGCAGAGTTATATGGTTCATACAGAAACAAGGTCCTAAGACTTTGGTCATCTCCATTCTTGCCAACTCTGATCACTAAATGTCTCCTGTATTGCTTCACCTCTTACAAAACAAAGTAAACTTCCTTACTTTAAAAAGGCAAATAAATTAAAACCCTTGAGACATTATAACAATACATTCAATGTGGAGTGTCTAGTTTCACTTGCTGGTTGGGGCCTGTTTCTAACATTCTCTAGAAAACGATGATTATCAGCACCATACAGTGCAAAGTCATTTATTCAAAATAACTTGTCACTGTGCAGGAGCAGGTTTGATGTACATATGTCATTTGCTAAGAGTGCAACAGTTTCATGCACAGTTCAGCCTTTGGCTCCAGAAGAATACGACTAAAATGAAAACATAAGTCTAGGAGCTAGCATTGTGGGTCACTGCTAAACCTACCATCTGTCTCCATAGGAAGAGCATGGTCCATAGACCTTTCCAGGTGCAGATTATCATTAGCATGACCATTTGTTGCAAAGCACCATGATAGGGTCAATGAGAGCAATGATCCTTTAAACAGCCTATTTAGGTGGTAGGAAATGCAAAAAGGCTAACAGGCAAAGAACATCATAAAGTTCATTATATAATCTATGCCACCTATAGTGCAATGTCTAAATATTGTAATTGTGCTATACAATACATATGCTTGTATGTAAATAATTAACTTGCAGAATTAGTCATTATCTTCTAAAAAATGTAAATTGTGAATTGAAACATTATACCTTACCAAAAGCAAAAATAGCCAAATGAGGAAGTAGAAGAGTCATTCAAGCTTGTGAAATCTGGAATATGCATAGTCACACAGCATGACTTTACGTTGCATGAATCCTAAATGAGACAGATGCACTCACTTGAATAGATTAAGGGAAGCACAGAGAAAGCTCCACAATGAGGGTGGAGGGTATAGCAAGTTTTACAGCATGTTTTATTCTAAATATTTATAATTTACTGTTTTAGAATTATTTTATTTAATTCACTAGTGTGCTACCTTATACCAAAATCAGGATGTGTATTGCTCCTAATATCACAAATGACAGTTCATCAGAAAACACCTAATTCTTATTATTTTAAAAAGTTAGTTTATAGCCCCTCAGTACTTCTGAAATCATATACTACAGTAAATGCCATTATTTGAAACCAATGCTTCTGTAGAATGAGAAATGCCATAAAGCAACATTTAGATAATCTAATCTAGTGTTTTCCAAAATGTTTACCACAGGATAATAAACCTTTATGATTCTCTGTAGGGGAAAAAAAGTGTGTTTAAATAAGTTTAGGAAGTGCAACATATACTACAGCCCACCTCGGTGACTCTCAAATGCACTTGAGAAATGAAACTTGCATGTTGGTTTAACCCAGTATTCTCCTAATCCATTCTCTTCCTGCAATACTGAACATTGCATTTTCATGAAACTAGAGTTCCTTGTAGCATATTTTGGGAAGTGCTATTTTAAAAGCATTTTATAGCCTAGATCAATTGTGGAGAGTCAAGAATAATTAAAAGTAAGTGACACAAGAGAGAGTGAACAAAGTCATATGACACAATGACTGAGTCTGTTCCATAGACTACACAAGAGGCAAATATCTTTCCTTTTAATTTTCTAACCCAATTTATTAACTGTGAATTCTAGAATTGACACTATGAAAATTTTATATATATTCATATAGAAATGTAAACTTAGTTTTAATACACAAATATGAAGATCCATATTCTTTACTTGAGGATTATCCATATTTATTCTAAGGTTTGCTAAATTGTACTCAGTTAATTGGAGCTAATTTTAGAAGGTATGAAATTGAACACTTCTGGGCGTATGAGGACTATTGCACAATGAAAAGAAATAGGATACTCAGTACTTAAGAGAACAAAAGAATAAACTTAGAGAAGGGAGGTAAAAACAAAAAGGAAAAGACAGGAAGAAAAAGAAAGTTCAGAAGTGAAGAGCAGATAAATGAATTTATACAAATTTATTGAAACAATGTTCTTTCTGTTTCATTCAACATAATGTAAATAAGCTTAAATTATTTTTTTCTGCAACTTTAGTCATTTCTTTTAGAATTACCTCTTTCCTTTGATTTCTTTCCTTTTTTTCTGCCAGCAGACATGTACATCTTGCACAAGAGCAAAGAGAATTTTGGCAGAAGATCAAGCAGCTTAACTTCACCACGTCCCACAACCAACCATCTCTCCTCATGTTGCAAAATCTGTTACTCTCCAATGAAACGTAGCAATACACATCCAGGTGCCCAGGACAGAAATCTAGCCTTCACCCTGAAGTCTTTCTTTCCTTTATCCCCATATTAAATCAACTAACAACTCAAGCAACTGTTCAAGGAGGTTTGGAGTGGAGATAAATAACTATATTTTTCATTCTAACTACACCAAAGAATTTAGAGGAATTTCAACTACTTTTTAGAAATTCATTGGAAGAATTTTAGCTACTTTCTAAAATGCAGAATACAAGAAATGCCATCATTTACTTTATAAGTTTTGATACAATCTTATATTACATCACTTTCTAAATGTGTCAAATGTCTTGACTTCCATTTGGACTGTAAACGGCTGGAGGGGAGTACTATGCATCAGTTTTATCTTAGAAATTTCCACAGTGTCTCGTTTATTACTGAACACAAAATGGCAATTCCAAATCACGTATGACTAATAGGTCTCCTGTGGAGGACTTCTGTAGTACTCTGATTTTGTGTTAGTATTACTATTAATCCATTTATAATTATTTATAATCCAAAATTTATAATCCATTTATAAAATGGATTATCAATCCACTTATAATTTTGGATTAGTAATAATACTAATACAAAATCAGAGTACAACAGAAGTCCTCCATGGGACACCTATTAGTCATACGTGATTTGGAGAAGTGAAGGGTTTGTAAGATCTAGAAATACTCCCTCAGTTACTTAGCCAACATCACACCCTGGCTGTCATTGTTAATTCTTGCAAAAATGGTAGTCATGAAACATGTGCATAGTGGACACCCATTGGTTTTGTTTATTCAATCTTATCTGTGGTAAAAGCATCACAGTTTTTCTTTGAGTAACTAAATATGCCTCCCCAATGCATGTAGTCTCGCTCTCAGTAAGGTGTTCTGTGTTCTCTGGTCAAGAGTGGTTCATGAGATACAAATTCAGCCAATCAGATGCTCTTTTCTTTGAATTTGAACATTGAGTGGAGATGAATTAACCTCATCACGTTGCCCTAAAGAGACTGAGCCCTATATCCACTACCTTGATCCCTGAAGCTGCCTGGCTCCTCCCTTTCCATGGTATAAATGACGTTATATTCCTCACACAAGAAAAGTCCCCTCCTTTAAAAAAAAAATTAGCCAGACTCGGGTAAATGAAATAGACAGAAAGTCATAATGCCCTCAAGAACCAGACTTCCTTATATATACACAGCAGTGAAGGTTTCAGTCATTAATTCAATAATTCAACCAAGGCATGCCAAGGACTTTGTTCTGGGAATAGAATGGGACAAGACAAAGTTCAGCTTGTGGATCTTTCACTTAAGGAAACAGAAATAAGGACATAAATAAGTGAATAAAATACATAAAGATTGTTATTAATGTTATGAGGGGAATTAACAAAGCTCTATGACAGGTAATATTAATGATCTACTTTAGATTCAGTGGTCAGAGAAGGCTTTGTGAGGCGGACAAAAGTGCCCTCACTAAAGAGACTAAGTCATGTCATGGCAGAATGTCAATAGCTTTATATGAATAAGGTCTTAACATAGTATTTTTCAAACTGTGGGCTGCCACTTTTTCATGGGTTAAAAAATCAATTCAATGGGTTGTGGCCATTATTTTTAAAAGGTGGAATAGAGTAGAGTACAAAATATTAGAAGGCATTGCACATAGTGAAGATGAGCGTTTAATGAAATTTTTTTTCTATAGGTCATGATTCACAAGAGTTTGAAAAATGTCATCTATAAACAACTTCTGAGAAGACTATGATTACACATGTTACAACTAGCAGTACTAGGACAAAATTCTTCAGCAAGGATGGGTAGGTGGAGCAGAGGATGCCCCAGCATCTCAGCCTTCCTAAGGTGGGCAACGAACTCTCCCTGGGATAGGGAAAAGGCACAGAGGTCCACGGACTCAGTCTTATGGCACAGGTTAACTATTGGTGAGAAAACTGTATTCATCCCACATTCACAAATGTAGAGTGGAGAATCTACTCAGTGTCTGCTCCTCTGTGTCTGGCAAGACAGGGGTAGATTTGACATACTCTGTTCTCATGGAGCTGAAGGCTGAAGTTGGTGACTGCAGTGGGCTAGTTTACTACCATTGATGTTACTCCAAATCCCGGCAGACAAAGGACAACCTGTGTCCATCAGATCCTCTGGAGAAGGGGCTGTAAGATAGTGAATAAGCCTGATAGAGGAACTGCGACACTAGAGTATTCTAGGAGTACATGCTTCTCCCTACTCCTCACCTCATTCCATGTGGGGAGGCTCCTAAGGAGAGTTATGGCTGGTGGGAGAGGAAACTTCCTGAGCTTAAAGAATGCGAATGGCAAAGGAAAGAGGGTCATCAAGAAGATAAAAAGCAATTTCTCTACGGAAATACAAATATAAACCTAAATATATAAGGAACTGCCCACCTTGGCTTTGCTGACCATGAGGGCAGCAAACCAGGACCTTTGGGGTGTGGGGCAGAGAAACTACTACACACTGTTTGCCAGGAGACTGGGTGGGGATGCTAAGCAGAGCAAATGAACCCTGCTGGGACCTTTGCAGGATAAAAGGAGATAGCCTCATTGGCTTTCTCAGAGCCAGAGACTGTCATTATTGTCATTTTATCCCTTTTTATTTTACCATACCTACATGCAAATTAGATTGACAAAATTCACGTGTGACCCAGGTTCATAAAACACACTGTCTGCTTATCTGTTATAATTTTTGAGATATTTTATCTATGGGTTGACAGGCAAGGAAAATAAGAAAACATCTGGAAGACTCCAACCAACAGGGCTGGGCTCCAAACTGGTTGGCTAGCCTTGCAAATCCTAGTGTTCAAAGGCCAACTCAAATCTAATCTTGGCTGGCAAGGACACCCAAAACATCTGCGCCAATGACGCGATGGAACAATAGGTACATCTTGACAAAGGTGATAACTGAAGATGGGTTGTAGGTAAGGAGTGGTCTGTCCGCATTGGACCTTAGTAGTAGTAGTGTCTACCATTAATGTAGAGTGTATGATATACGAGGCATTCTATTAAGTCCTTTACATTGAACCCTCACAATAGTCCCATAAATTAATATCCTTATTTTAAAGATTAAAATTGAGACTAAGTAACGAGCTCAATATCAGCTAGCTAGTAAATTGTAAAGCTAGAACCAGATACTGGGAGTAGAGGATAGAGGTCTCAGTCTCTGGGGAAAAAAGAGATGGCAAGACCTAGAAGGCAGCCAGAGCCCCAACCATACTGGCTGGGGTTTAGGAGTGAAAATTGTGTTTAGTGGAAGACTCTGGTGTGGGGCCACATGGGCCCTTGGAGCCACTCCCAGTCATACCAGGACCCTGCCCAATTCCCCGAGAGCCAGGCTTGATGGGAATTGGTTCAGGAGCTGCAGGTTTCAGTACATGAAACTAGCTGGTGCTGGAGCAACAGACACTGCTATATCCTTTAAGCTTTTTAAAAAATTTGTTTACTATTCCAAGAAAAGAAAATATTTATGATCACTTTCACTGGCATTGCAGTACTTGTATAGGATGTGTAGTGTCCAAGAAGACTTACGTGCTTCTTTTCCCTTGTGGTATATAACTGAACATTTTCAGAGTATTTGCCTTTGCTACACTTAATCACTAGTTTATTCTATTAAATTGATTACATAAGCCAAGATTTAAAACCTGTAGTTTTCAATGATATCGCAAAGTTTTGATCTAGCAAATTAAGAACCGAGTCATCTGGAGGAAAAGATAGACGTCAAATTAGAAGAATATACTCCAAAAATTTTCTAGGACTTCTTATTTAAGCAATGGATTTGCTGTGGGCACATACCCCAGCATTTCATGAGCAAACATGCTCCCACTTGTTTTTTGAGAATTCTTCATTTTAGCAATACCTATTTGTTGCTTGATGTTAACTTTAAGATTCTAGTCTATAATTATCAGGAAGCTTACAGGACCTACTTTAAACAGTGGCTATAAGATTGCAATGAGGTAAAAAATCAATTGATTAGGCTCTTCTATCATTACACATGTACTAAATGCCAGTCATGTGCTAGCAATGGGGCAATGTGAGGAGAATATAAAGAAGAAAACATGGTCCCAGCCTTTGAGAGCTCACGGTCTTGTCGGGATCTAAGGTAACACATGTAAAAAAACAATGCATAGGAGAAGCAACAAAGGAACTTCTAATTCTTCTCTTTCCTTAAAACTTCCATAGAACAGAATGTATATAGAAAGTTTAACTTTATTTCTATGCCCTTGCCACCAAACCAAAGGAACTAGTGAAGGTCATAAGAAAGCAAAAGTTTGTGGAATATCTTACATACCTATAAGCCTCAGGTTTGGCTTCTTAAAAAAGTATTTATTCCAGTGGGAATTAATACTCTGTTGGTTGGCTCTGAGAAGGGGATGGGGGAGGCTGTTTTTGCAAGGCCTGGGGTCTGAGTATTTTCCTGATTTATCAGAAATTGACTGAGGAGAGAGTATCATTCATTATGCAGAGACATACGCATCCTTTTCAGAGCCCAGCCAAAATAACTGTGATATTTTAGTTTTCAGAGCCCCTTGGTAAGCAGATCAATACTGAGAAAGCTTGAACACACTGAAAACCACAAAGGCCCACTTCCACCACTCCACCTCAGCCTGTGTGTTCACCGCAGAGCACGGTAACACAGAAGCTGGGTAATCCGAGCCATCGAGGGGCCTATGCCAAGAATAAATTGCTACTCTCAGCATGAACTGCAAACATCCAGAGTGAAGTGGGAAGAGTGGATTCTGAATGGGAAAGGAACAAAGATCCATGGCAGGACCATGAATGAACCAGCTATCATTGACTATTTAAGGGCCCAGCAAACAATAATGCTTTTAACAGGTACCTTAGACATTACTGCCATTTCCTATAATTACTTAGAGATGGTGGGAACTGAGCACCTGATCGCCTGGGGAATGGCTTACAGAAGTCCATCCTCTGACAAGGACACAGGACTCTCCTTCTTCGCTGGGTTCATGCCAGAATAAAGGTGTCTGTCTAAAGAGAAAAAAAGATTGCTCCTAGGAATTTAGCGTTCTTAAGACTATTAAATCTTTCTGCAGCGAAGGTGTTTGGAAGGCCTGCTCTTGTGTGTGTCTCAGATGTGAGAACAATTCCTGCAGAACACTAACAGCACCTCAATAAACCAAGTCATGATTCAGGGCAGACAAGAGGAATGCTCCTTTTTGCAGAAACATAACAAAATCTCAAAAATTGTGGAACCGTTATCTGTTGTTTGTTCAAATTTATACCTACTTCAAAGAAACTGATAACTTGCTATAAAGATGCCTCGTGACTAAAATATTTATATGAAGGTTTACATCATGAAGAAAAAAAGATCTATGGACCCTCAAATATTGGAACTATTTTAAAATCAGGTTTCAAAAGATATGTAAAATCTCCTTATTCTTATAACCTAAAAGGGATTGGTTACAATGATTTTGATACCAGTTTTTACCCTTTAAATTTAATTCTGGTGGTGTTTTTTATTTTTATCTCTCAAAATCCATGTGGGACAAATACCTATGAGACAGTATCTCAGTCCTTCTGATATGTGGACAACTCCCACTTAAATTTTACGTCATCTTACCTCATCCTAAGTTTCATAAAGAGTTTAGTTTCTTGATAAAAGCAAATGGAAAGGCCTCCTCTTCCTAGGGAGAATGTCTCTTGGTTTTAAAGGATAATAATCACCTATCATATGACATAATTGAATCACTTGTTACAAAAATGGGCTTTTATAACACAGATGTGAATTCAAAACTTAGCTTTACCATTTTAGAACTGTGCGACATTGTGCAGACAATTGCACTTCCTTGGTTTCAGTTTTCTTATCTGTATACTAAGTAATGGAATATGCAGCTTTCTGGGTCTTGTGAGGAGTAAAAACGAACATTTATAGAGTGCTGACCCACAGTTTCCTTTCTCCATATCCTATAACATTTTAAGAGAGAAAGCTTTAAAAACATCTTGGGAAAAATGAAGGGAGAAAGCCATGGGGAAGAGTTAGAAAAGACTATCTATTATGATTTTCCTTTGTTTTTGCCACTCCAGTACTGAATAGCACAGTCTTCTTGTGTGTTCATCTCTGCTCCCATTACTTCCCTCCACCAGAGGTAACTACTTTCCTAGGGTTTGTGTTTATGATTTCATTGTCTTTGCAAAACTGTCTTCTAAAACTATATTACCTATATTTATATCTCTACGTATGCATGCATGTATCTATCTATCTATCCAATCTATCTATAATACTACCTGGTTTTTCCCTGTGAACTTTTGAGCTCTATAGAAAAATGATATCATCCTTATATAGACTTGTGCAACTGGATTTATCTACAACTTGTTTATAGTTGTAGATGATTCATTTTTATTTTTGAGTAATATTCCATCATTTGACTATACCACAGAAGTGCAAGAGTATTTCCTAGACTTAGGAAAGGAATGGCTAGGTCAGAGAGTATTTACATGTTCCATTTTAGGAAACCAGGTAAGATTATTTTCTAATATTGTAGTACCCGTTTACACGCCCACTGACACATGAAGTAGATCTTATGGCTGCACGTTTCCTCCAGTGCTTCGTGTTACCAGATTTCTAACTTTTGCCAATCGAGATGATATAAAATGGTATCACTTTGTAGTTTTCATTTGGATTTCTCAGATTACTAATGTAGTTTAGGATATTTTCATATGTTTATTAGCCATTACTTTACCTTTTCTGGGAAAGGACTATCCATGTCTTTTGTGCATAGCTCTTTTAACCATTTTTGGCCAGTTATTTATTTGTAATTCTAATGCTTTCTTATTTATACATATGGGAAATATTCCAGATCAAAGCTTGCTCTTCTGTTATCTTTATGGTAATTTTATTAACAGAAATTTCTAATTTTAATGTTGTTGAACTCATCAACGTTTTAAGGCTAACAACTTTTATTGCCTTGTTTAAAATTCATCGATCTTTTATTGCTAATACTTTCCATTGTCTTGTTTGACAAACATCTTTCCCTACCATGAGTTCATAAAGATGTTCCTCTATGTAGACTTCTAAAAGCTTTGCTTTTAATATTTAAGCCTTTAATTCATGTGGAATTTACTTCTTGTGTGTGGTATGATGTAGGGTCCAATTTCAACTTTCCCATAGGAATAAACAATTAACTCAGCATGATTTCTTGAATAGCTAGTTCTCTCCAGTTATTTACAATGCCACCTGTATCATAATCAAGCAACCACAAATATGTCGGCCTGGTTCTGGGCTCTCAGTTCTGTTCTACAGTCTTTGTCTGTTCCTGCACCAATACTATACACTTCTGGATTACTACAGCTTTATTGTGAGTTTTCATATCAAGCAGAGCATGTGTCACCTTAATTACCTCTTCAGGAGAGCTTTGCCTATGCTTGCCCCTATGTCCTTCTATATGCATGTTAGAATCACTTTGTCAAGTCCCTGTGAAATACTTTATGGATTTTGACTGGATTTTCCTTGGTCAATCTGTAGAGATCAATATGTGGAGAAATGATAATGTATGATTTTTAATCACCGTATCCACGAACATGGTATATATCTTCACTTAATTAGTTCCACCTTTAAAAACTTCCAACAACTTATAAGATTTTTCCATGAAGGTCTTGTTTACTTTTATATATATTTTTCTTTAGTAGTTCATGTCTTTACATTCTACTGTAAATTGAATTTTGGGGGGAGGAGGAGGATAATTTCCAATGTAGACAATCACACCATTTACAGGGAAACAGTTTGGTTTCTTCTTTTTCAATCCTCATAATTATTCTTCTAGTTTTGTTGCATTAATCAATGCCTCAAAAGCAATTCTGAAGGAAATGAGCCTTAGAGGACATTTTTGTCTTGCTCCTGATTTTAAAGAACATACTTCTAATGTCTCACAATGAAGAATATGTTTGTTAGAGGTTTTTGGTAGATAGTCTTTATCAGTTTAAGGAAGTATTATCTTGTCCTAGTTTCCAAGAGTTTGCTTTTTAAAATTATGATTAAAATTATGATTAGGAGTTGAATTTTACCAATTTTTCCTGCATCTAGTAAGATAATTATGTAGTTTTTAACTTCTTGGTTTGTTATTATGGTCAACTACATTTGAAGATTCCTTTAACAGCAAATTATTCCTGCATTCTTAAGATTAATGAAATTTAATCATGGTTGGATTCAGTTTGCTAGGGTTTTATATAGAAATTTTACATCCATAAATCCATAAATGAGATTTGTCAGTAGTTCTTTTTCATACTGATCTTTTCTAGTTTTAATACCATATAATAAATTATGGGGTGCTCTCACTTTTCTATTATTTGGAAAAAATTAAGATTGAAATAATTGTTACCTGTTTAATCCAGAAAAAGCCTTATTATGCTACATGCACCTGAGGAATTTCGTTGGACCAGATTAAATTGTATGGCCTGTGAGTGTTTGGGCAAGTTAGGGCCTCAATGGTAAGCCCTAAGGGGCTTCCCCTAATGTAGTGGGAGCTGTACGAGGAGTTCTGATCCATCCCATGTTGATGGGATACACTTCAGCAGTCGAATGAACAGTAAGAGAAAAACAAATACACTTGGCCCAGGCTTTAGCAATTGTTTTTATTGTATACTCGAAACCTGAATCAGTTTAAGAGGCACAGGATAAATATGTTAGAATTCACAATATAGGAAATATTAACTGGCAGTAGAATCACAATTTATTACCCTATTTTGCTAAAGAAACATAGCCTGGAGGAATAATTTCTGGTACATTTTCTTCTTTTGGGTACAGCTCTAAAATATGTGCATTTTGTAAATCAGAATTCTCTCTGACATCAGATAGATAACCTGTTCAATAAATGATGTTTTGTTTTGTTTTGCCACTAGTCCCAGATGCAAGCATGAACCTCCTTTAAACTGAAATGGAAAGGTAGTTTTTCTTCCCCTTACTCCCCTACCCAGTTACCTACAGAGAAGTAGGGAACTTCCAGGCCAGTGCTGCACTGCCCACTCCACTCCCCAGATCTGAGAATTATACTACAGATCACCATGGTCATTACTGGAATGCAAAACCTCAAGTTCCATGAGATTGAGAGACTTGCCTAATGATATTACATTGTTTTAAAATAAAAAATATCACAATCACCATCACCAAATATATTTTGATGATGTCTAATGTGCTCGTGTGAGTATGATCAATGAAAGCTGGGCATTCAGAAAAAAGTAATTTTTTCATTCATTTATTTATTCTTCATCAACTTACACCGAATACTTACTAGGGTCAAGGTATTGAGCTAAGTATTATGTAGGAAACATAAGTAAAATATTCCATTAAGAAAGCACTTACTAAGTACCTTTAAGTACAAGGCAGTATGTTAAGCATTGTGAAAATTATGAACTTAAGTCATCATCATTACCTTTGATGACCCCAACATGTTTACAATCTGGCATTTTAATTCACAATATGCATGCCAGAATTTTAAAAACATTTGCTAAGTTATATTTTAGTTACTTAATTTTCTATTTTATTTTGTCTGAGCTTATTCTGTATTAATAATTAGATTTTATTGACTTAATTCTGTTTACTGACTCAGCAAATAAGTAGTAACCTGTACAAAGAAGATCCTATAGCCAGGGAAAATATTTGACATTGTGTGTAACACGGGAAGTCTTCTCATGGCCTGATTTCACTATTGACTCAAAGGTACGAGTTGGAGAGGTGGGAAAACTTCAATCAGTTTGGACCTCTATCGGGAAGTGACTCCACCAAAATGTGTTTAAAATGTCCCTTCATTGCCACATCATGTAGAACCCCCAGTGTCACAAAAGACAGAGAGTACATCAAAGGATACATAAGACCAACAGACACTTAAAGAAGTCTAGATTAGTGAGAACTGCAAGGACACGCAACCAGGCAGCAGGCATTCCAGGATGATACGCAGGGCAGGCAGCCAGCAGTAAGCAGAGGAATACGAAAAGAGCAAACTGAACAGGAATCAATTGATGGTGACTATGTAAAAGATGCAAAGATAAAGAACTATCTCCTAATAGTAACAAAGACTCTGGTATAAGAAAATGATAAGTCTCAACTCAGACTTTGGGGCCAAGAATTGGGTAAGACACCCAGAAAAGAATCAGCAAAACTTGAAAAGCTTTTCATCAATTTCTACTGAGAAAGAACTGGAAATTTCCTATCCAAACTCTATTGGATAGTCTTTATTATTCTGTCTGTATGTTTATACTTACTTCATGTATAATAAATACTAAATTATTCTTATCCTACAGTGTGCAATCATTTTCAGCAAATTATATTTTGATGTTTCAATCTTCTTTAATAAATGACCTGCTCCAGCTATTGTTGTAGCTGATATAAGAACTGGGTGAGCACCACCAAAGAATTTAATCAAAAGTCTATGGCTCAGAAGGGAGAAAAGCCAGGAAGGCAACACCCTTTACAGAATTTACTTTACAGAATTTACTTTAATGAGATTTACTTCTGTCTGAATTACCTGAAGAATGTCTATATTAGCCTCAGATTTTTAAGGCCAATGAGAAATACTTGCGGAGAACTATCTTTCCTTATCTATAAGTGAAACCAATAGGTCAATATTTAATCAAGCACGACATATTTTAAACACAATTATCAATGGTGTTATTTGACCTCAGTAGTAGAGGAAGCACAAACTCTTTTTCCCCCAGTTTTATTGAGATATAATTGACACATAAGCACAAATTCTTTTAAAGAGAAAACTGATGTCCAAATTCTTTCACATGGATTTAGCCAATAAAACTGCCTTATTGGTAATTATTAAAAGAGAAGAGACAGAGTTATTTTCAAAATGAGAGGCAGCTCAAGTTGGAAGAGTTAGCACTCCCTTCCTGCCCTGGATACTCCCGGCAGGCGCCTGCCAAGAGGTCTGTACACCAAATCTTCATCTGTGCAATCAAATCGTGATCTGTGCAACATTCATTTTGACAAAGTACTTGCTGTAATGAATCTAATTAACTCATCTCCAAGCCCAAATCAAATTTTGGGGGACAATCAAATTTTCCTCCTCTTTGAAATAGATACATAAATAACAAAATGGCAACACTTAAAGCCTCAGAATAAATAAATGTAGACATACTATGAATGATCTTTGGATGTTTTAGGACCTTGTAATAAAGTTGTCTCTGAGCTATTAATAATTTAAGAACCCAATTTGAATCCCTCAAAAATTTCCAGTTTTTCTTCTTCTCATAATTTCTTACAAACCTGCCATTTTGTTCATGAGAGAGGAAAAATATGCACAAGCTCTGATGATTATCATAGAGTACTTAAAATTCACCACATTAGTTAACCTTGATCACACTTATGTGTAGCAGATTTGTCAAAGAATAGAAATGCCAACCACAAGACCAGAAGAAAAGAATGGAGGGGGTGAAGACAGGAGACTCTAGAATAGATGAAATCTATGTTTCTTGGCCTGGTCTCCAATATGAGTTTATTGTTCAACCTTCGGGCAAAGCACTGGATCGTCCCTTAACTAGGTCTGCAGAAAACAAGCGCTACCAAAGACTCTGTACTTTGTATCCAAAACACTTGGACTCACGTCTAGGAAAAGAAACGTGGGCTTAAAATAAAAAAAAATGACAGGGATTCTAGTATTGGCCTCACCACTTAAATCTTACTTGGAAGGCCAAGCAGGAACCCGAGCCACGCATGCGTCCTCTCTGGGAAGGGGTCCCCTCTGCTCTGGCTGATGGTCGCCCCAACCCGAGGGCTGTGAGTTGTGCGGTGAAGGGAGGAGGAGACGCGTGCAGGTCTGCGCAGCCAATGAAGCAGCTGCGTGCAGCAACACGCATGGGGGGCGCAGCCGGATCCTCCCAAAAGCCATATGCTGGACTTTGGGCCACACTTGGACCTTGAGATAAAGCACGTCTGCTGAGCGCACCACAGCAGGCATGTGATAGAACTTAAAAAACTCTGTAGTTAGGATTACTCTCTCTCACTCTGCCCTCCCCACAAAACTACCTCAAAAAAGATGTTTTAACTGGACCGTGGAGGCCATGCAGGGTAGTTTTTAAGAGCACAGTCTCCGGAGCTGACTACCTGGGTCCAAATTTCAGATCTGCCGCTAGCTAGCTTGAGACCCTAAGTAACTAGCAGATTAACTGATCTCTGTGCTCAGCCTGCTCATCTGTAAAATGGGAATGATGACGGCAATGCATAACGAGTGGTTATGATGAGCGAGTGTGTCAACACGTGCAGCCCTGGGCACAGTGCTGGCACCTAGGAAGTGCTAGAGAAGGGGAGAAAGATACCTAACATACCCAGACCCGGCCCTGCCTCTTTTCCAGCCACTTTTCCCTCTCCTTAGGGTATTCTGAGAACTTCTCCCCTAAATTAAAAATACTCTACATGAAAGGGAGCTTAGCTGATAAGCACCCTTTATAATCAGGACCACAGCTGTCTGATCAGGCACATTCACTTATAGAACTGGGTAATGTTAGAGCTGGAATTGACTGGAGTGGATTGACTTTCTGAGATTACCCAGCTGGTTACCACAGGGCTTTGACTACAAACCTGGTTGCCTATGGGCCAAGAGTGGATCTTTTTGGAAGATATTAATTTGAAACAGGAGAGGAAAAAGAAAAAACAAGAAAACCCATAACAGTGCCGGGGTGCAGGCTATGGATAAGGCAGAACTTCTCTCTTCTCTTCCTCCTCTACGTCCAGTCTGTGACACGTGTCTGTCCACTAGAAGGATCACGTTACTTATGAGCAGGGGACTGAGAAAAGAGCAGCTTGTCATGAAGGGTCCCCACACAGTAGGGTTTTAAGGTCCCTTTCACAAAAGAAAACAAACCATAGCAACTTCATGACTTTGCTCCCATTTAATCACTGTATCTAAAATAACCTAATTAGAAATTCTCTCCTTCAGCTTAAAGGTATTTTCTTGAGTGGTTAAGAGGTATATTGGGGAAAAACAACTGAATGTGAGGAATTTTTACCATATCTCTACAACTACGTGTGTCATAGAACAAGCTGGTCTGGGGTTCCATGAACTTCAGTTTCTTCAAATAAAAACAACAGTTAGCCCAGAGGATCTCTATGGACCATAGGCTTCCATCATTCTGCTAAAATGGGAAGCCAACAGCAGGTTTGTGGGTCAACATTGTATCAGGACACTTATGAACTCTTTTTCCCAAAGCAGTTTTGATCAGGGGAGCTGAGGAAGGAGAGAGAGGGCCGGAGGTTTGCGCGGATCTAATCACACCGCCAATGTGAAATTGGTTTGTTCTTTCTCTCTTCTTCTTCCCCTACCTAGTTTTCTTTTCTTGTGTGGCCTCAGGATGCTGAATTTTTCCTGATTAAACAGACTGCTCTCATGGGGCTGGATGGCATTCTAATATGTGCCAGTTACTCTGTTGAACAAGACCAGCTCCAATTCCCTTCCTGCAAAATTGGTGTGTCATGCCAAGTCTTGGTTTTTCAGGATCATTTACCTTCTTTCTGTGATAATTATATGGAATTTCCTTTACCACTTCCAACCTAAATCTTTACTCCTGACCAAGAAAAAAACAGTCTCCCAAACTGTATTTTTAATCAGAAATTGACCTTTTTCCAAAATCATAAATACATCAAAAATCAAATACTCACTAAGGTGAAAAATCCAGCTTTTTTTGTGACAATATTTGCAGTTTATCTGGCAGTTTCTCTTTTTCAGAGGTTGGGACTTTCTTTATCAGAGTTGTAGGCTTGTCCCTAGCTCATCTCTGGGTCATAGCAGACACTCAGTAAATGCAATATGAACAACAACAAAAACCAAGTAATTATCATGGACAAAGGAAATGTCACATACTTCGTATGCTATTTTTACATGCCATAAGATGTGCCACATAAAGGTCTCATCCTGAGATGCTCCATAGACAAATCACTTACTTGAGCTTTCGCATCTAGTGTTTTATCAAACATATAAACTTCATCGTGGATTTACCCCTTCCTTAAAATTATTGAATAAACCACACTGGAAAAGAATGGAAATTAAACAGTGTTGTTTTCTCTCAAATTTTTCACTAATACTTAATTTTTCAAGAGAAGTTGGAGGACACATTCTTTGTCTAGTATACCCAAGGAGCTAACCCTGCACTCCTTTATCCTGAATTTGCTATTTCCAGTTTGCTGACATCCTAAGTACATTGGTTCATTTATTCTACAAGTCTTTATTGAGCCTTTCAGCATGAAAATAGAATAGAAGGAACATTCTCCACTTTTGAAGTTGAATCAAATTGTATAACAACAAGAGCATGTCAGACAATCTAAGTACAAAACAAAACAGCACATCTGAAAGTGCAGTGTGTATGTCGCATGATATGAAAATGATGAAACGTGATCAACTAGGGAAGAAAGCTTTTTGCTCCTTAGAAAACAAAACATAATAGAAAGGCTGGGCTAATAGTCATCTCCTTTGCTCGAAGGAAGAAAGTGTTTTTTTGCTATTTATGTTTTAGTAAATATAAGAAAGCATAGAATCAAACGGGTATTATTCCCTATTCCAGCTGTGCTGGCATTAATCAGAACACTTCTGGAAGCCTTCTAGAGAGCTATCTTCACAGCTAGTTAGGGGGCAATCAGGAAGATGAGTGACACCTAAACTGTCTGGTCCAGTAAATGCCTCACTTGGCCCCAGTGTCCACCTGACCAGCTTTCCAGCCCCTCTCCAAGGTGGCCCTGTGGGGATTGTCTTGGAAGTTCCTTATTTACCTTTGAAAACATTAAAATTTATTACTGACACATTCTCATTATCTTCCATTTTATCATCTCTGTTACTATTAGAAACTAAGAAAAGTGTAGAAAATATACTTTTACACTTTTATAAAGTATTCCCAGGAATGAGAAGCTGTACACTTGAAATTCCAGCTCAAAACGTACTTTCCAAGAATCATCCCCTGTTTACCCCACTCCAAATTCTGATCTTTCTTTGCTCTCTGGGCCCTCAGATGGGTATTATTCAGTTTTTAGTAGCACTTCACATTGTGATTTGTTGCTCAAGAACTGTGAATTCATTTCATATATATATCTCTTCCAGGAAATTGAAGGCTTCAGAAAGGCAGGGATCTTTCTGTCATTTAAAATAAAGCCACATATTTTCACAGTGCCCAGCGATGTGGTCTGTACACAAATGTCAGATGAGTGCTTGTTAGGACATAGATCTTCCCGGCAGCTAGAAACTCCTTTATGAATCATTCCTTCCGGTTCAGCAGTTCTCAGTCGTGGCTACACATTCAAGTTACTTGAGGAGTTTAAAAGATAACCAATGCCTGGGTCCCATCACCAAAGACTGTGAGTTGACTAGTCTGAGTATGGCCTGGACATTAGGACATTTTTAGTTCCCTAAGTGTTCTAGCTCCAACCAAGGCTGAGAACTGCTCCAGCTTCAATCTTCCTCAAACTTCCCTGAGAAAGAATAACCTGGAAGCTTATTAACTGTACAGATTACCAAACCTATCCTGTCCACTTATTCAGTGGGTCTGAGATGGAGTCTCCCCATATATGATCTAACCACCTCCCTCCAGTAAGTTTCATCATCAGAGAATTTGAGGCATAGAAGATGGCTCATGGCTCTCCTGAAAGTAATGAAGTGCGCTATTGTGAACTCATATTCATCAGTGCCATACTATTTTCATCCCCCCTTCAAGTCCCTTTTTCCCAGTGAATGTAGACATGGGGTGTGCTGAGATGCAATTTGGGCAGCAGATGAGGCAGGGAAGGGGAGGACAGCATGGTCTTGGTCCACAGCCAAGCTACAGCTTTTGGAAAGAGGGGCAATGGTTGGCAGGCATTCATGTCTGCTTTATCATTATTATGACAATGAGTCACAGCTGGTGCCAACTGTGACATGCACACTACATGCCTGTTGTTTTATCAAACACTCTGCCAGCTATTCTACACTGAGCTCTTTGCCCCACATTTTCCTAAGCCTGAAATTGTTCAAACTTTGCTGCACATGGAACAAGGACTCAGTGAAGTGGTCTCATCAGTCATCACAAATGCCTGTGACTTCAGGATTACCCTCCGGCTGTGCCTGGATTCAAAGGCTCTCCCTAAAGGTCCATGTGAGTGAACGGGCACAGCTGCTCTGCAGACTTCGCAATGACTTTGGAGAGTGCCATCTATAATGGCTGCTCTAGTGGACTTGTAAAAAATAGTGTTTGCATTTGAGTCTAGAAATAGTCTCATTTCTTTATTCAAATCTTCATCAATGATGATACATTTAGTCTGTCCTTTGCTTAGAAGAAGAATTAAATCTTACCCAAATGGAGGCACTCATACTCTGAAAGGATTATAGGTACGCTGATATCCCTGGGCAGGCCTTTGAAATAGCAGGAGACCCCAGATCACAGGTCTCCAGCCATAAGCGCTGGTCATTGCCAAGTGAGCCATGATGGCAAATGCTGGGAAGCACAGCCTAAAGAGCTTTACCGGGAAGTAGAATGCTGAGCAGTAAATGCGATGTACGTAAGAAACATAAAGATTATATCATTGACAAATCTCAAAATGTTAATTGCTGGTCTGGAATTGTTTGGAAAGCATTGAAGATGAATTCAGAGTCTGTGAAGTGGCCCTTGGAGAGGACATCCTTTCAGGGTATCGCTCAGTCTAGGTAGTACATTGTTTGGCTCTTTCCTCTTAAGACAACTCCCAGCTTCCCTCGGTAGCCATCCCACTCCGGTTCTATAAATCATTTCACTTCTCGTGAGGCCTCAAGCCAATTGGCTGGAATGACATATTGAACTTCAGATCCCTCATGCCCCTGGCTGATTACATATTCACTAGCTTTTAAAAGGCAAGGCCAAGCTATTGAGTACCCTTCAAATTTGGAACCAATTCCCTTCTTAGGATTTCATCCTTATTAGAATCTGAATAGATGTTGGCACCAGTTCCTTCCTCTTCACACTATTTGCCTAAGTGAGAAAAGTTCCTGAGCAGTTACTATTCTTTAATGCGGGTAACATTAAGCAAAACTAATATCAAAGCCTCCTCTGTAAATAAATCTCCTCTCGGTTTTAGCAACCAAAGAATGATGCCCCTTTTTAACATTAACAGGAAATCTGGTTTAACAACAAATTTCCCAAACAACATAAATAGAGGTCCTATTTGGACAATTAGATATTGACTGGAAGCCTTCTCTTCCAGTAAATGCTCGACTAGGTCAGCACTGAGAGGCTGCGCAGACTCCATGGGAATCCATGGCGAGTTCGGAACCTCTCCAGAGCCATCAGAACACTAGCTCTCAATTTGGCCATGCAATCAACCCTCATTTCACAGAACAGTGGAAAATTCCAGAATGAGATCTAAAGCTTCATTCCTTATATCTCATGATTACAAACCTCCCCAACAACTCTCTCTCTTGCAAGCTCTCTTACAGACAGGGTAAGAGGTAAGGCTGGAGGAAGGAAGAGGCTGCCCACTGCACAGCAGCGGTGTACTCCCTGGTGAGTTAGAAAACTTCTCTGGGCCTCAATTTTCCCAGAAATGCTATGAGAAAAATGACATATTTTAAATTACTCTGGAATCCAGAGATGACAGAGCTATACAAATATAACATAGTATTCTCCTTACTGTTCAGCTTAAACCAAGTTTGCATTATAACAGCATGGGCTCTGTCACCATACCAATTGTTGGCATAGAAATGTCCCAATGACGTGACAATTTTTCAGATGCATTGTCTTCTCAATTCAACTGCAGCCACAAATATTTTTGAGTCCCTTTTATTGGCCTGTATTGTCCCAGGCTCTGCAGATATAAATTGAAAAAATAAAGTACTGATTAATCTCGATTTCCTCAAGACTTTCAACTAGAAGATGTACGGTCAACTTTATTAACAATCTACTTTAGATTCACATTTGTTTCATTATCTGTGCTGGAGCCGATACCTATCCTTAAAAAAACAAGCCAACAACAACAGCAACAACAAACTCTCTAAAGAGATTCCTATGATGTTCTGCCGAAAGGAAATGCTACTCAAATAAATAATACTTCAGTTTTAGTTAATAGAAACTAAAAGGATATTTTAGTTAGATTCAGTTGGTCTACTGTTAGCTGTGATTCAAAACTGGTAGAACTTAGAGAAACTGTTTATAAATATTTAGTTTGTCTTAGTTTGTTACCTGACATGTAACTGTTTAGCCATTATTAAAACATTAAAAACATAGTTTCTACGGACATACGCCCCAGGAGTCAAGGAGGTATAGGCTCTGGGTTGGAGCCAATCATGCTACAAACAGCTTCTCTTCTTATAACTTTCATAAACAAAGCTTTATTTTTTTAGTAGTAAAAATCACACTAAATCATACTACTGTGTCAACATATTACTGAAAATCTGAATTAGAGAATGACCTGATTTATTGGAGAAATAAAATTATTTTTAACTCACTTCTGAAATGCTTGAAAAGGCTATGATCATTTCTATGTCCAAAAACATCTGACTGACATAATTTTTACATTTAACTTTCTTGGCAAATAGATCAAATGTAAACTTTAGAGTTGCCTAAAATATCTACCAAAAGTTCTGAATATCTCACTGTATTTGCACTAATTTTTCTGGCTACCTTTATCCTCGCTGTCTCTTATTGGAACTATATATAGGATACACACTTATGTACTGTCTAACTGATGAGAATTACTGCAGTGAAGTAGTTAGGAGTTGAAGGTTCCAGAACCAGTCAGTATTTTTGATAGATTATACAGCTTGCTAGGTGCATGACCTCAGGCAAGTAACTGAACTCTTTTAAGCTTCAATTATTTCAACTAAATATGGAGAAAATGATAGCACCTGCCTCAGAAGGATATTGAGAGAACTAAAGGACAACACAGGTAAAGTGATTAGTACAATACCTGTCACATAGTAAGCCTCAGATGAACGTTAGCGGTTAATATTACACAGCTACTTTATACACACTCCAACGCTAACACAGCCTTTGATCTAATTGGAGGAGTTTTTATTTGTTTGTCTACTTTCTCCAATGTTATTGGTACTAGCTGTGACCAGAAGAGTTGGGACACTGAAGAGGCCATCAAATGAAGAGTCCAAAGGCCTTGTGCACTGATCCTGTAACTTAATTAACACTGAACCTATGTGCAGGTCGTACATGTCCCTGAGCCTTTGTTCCTTTATCTGCACAATGGGGTCATAACTATCAGAGAGGTTTGTGATAAAGAAGAAATAAAATAACCATATACAGAAGTATTTTGGAAATTGTACAGCCCCTAAGAGATGTAAGTTATTAATGAGAGTTTTAGATAAAAGGAAGTAATGATGAATTGATAAGGATAACCAACATTATTTAGTTCTTACCATGAGGCAGACACAGTGCTGGCACTTTTAGATGCATTATCTCCTGTCCTAAGTGTAATCTGAGAATATATAAAGGGAATTTTGCAGTTTTGCAATCTATGAATAGCTGAATTGCTGATTTTAACCTTTGTTTTTTTACCTTATTATTATTTTTTAAATCAAAGTCTGACCCAGTCCACTGCAGTTTTGGGAAATGCCTCTGACCTTCCGTCACTGTGCTATTACCTCTAGCTCCCTAATGGACCATTTTACAGCGCTATGTTAATACGGAGAAAGGCGTAGCACAAACGCATTTATTGCCTTAATCTTGTTGCCTACATCAAGATAAGTTTTTAAGAGATTCTTTATATGTGAGCTGAATACTTTCTTTGCTTTTTAAAATTGCTTTCCATATCCCTTCCAACTGCAGGGAGCTGAGGTGTTTATAACTGGTTCAAAGTTTAGACTATCAATTTGCTAAATTTAAGGTCAAATATTTTCTGTAGACATCAGGAGACGTAATCTCTCTCACTATAAAACAGAGAGGGTTGAGATGTACTAGTTATATCTGTCCCAATGTTACAAAAGGATTCTGGGCCACCACCCACATTTATGAGGCTGTATATTGTACACCCTGTATAAACTGTAGGGGTGCCATTCAAACTGTAATGATCATTTATTTATTATGACAAATTTCTGACAGATATGAGTATATTTTTCTAACATTTTCTAAAGTATGACTATAATAATTTTTCTAACAAATCAGTATTTTATTACAATTTTCTAATTGATGATAGGTATATTCAAAAGTGGAACCCTCTTCTTAATTTACATGAAGGTACCCATATAGGTTGTACCTATACAAATACATATATTTATATAACTTATATTTATACGTTATATATAATAAAATATTTATATATCTATAAAGTTATACTTTTATTGACTTAGATCTTCAATAATTTAATCTTCATTAAGAGTTTCAGTTGTTCTTTTACTATTTTTATTGATTTTTGATCATTTATTCTATATTCTATGAAAAGGTTATTGAAGCTCTGTTTTAGATTTGGCATTAAACTACCAGTTATGCAGGTAGAGAAGATGACAGTTAACCTCATTGTCAAGACGAGTTACTACTTAGATGAAATCACTATCAGGATAGCATAGATATCTCAGTCCCTGGAGACCCAACCTAGCTGATATGTACAGGACAAGAATTTTTGCTCTTCACTTTTTGGCTGCTATATTGGAATCAATGGTAGCAACGGTAGAGATGTTCCAGTACTTCATGAAAATAGTACTACGGCCTGGTCTTGTCAATTAGGCAAAACCTTTGATTTTCAGAAAAACACTTTATTTGGCCAGTGCAGATAACTTTAGGTTGGGCATTTTATTTTTTCTGATAGTTTCAGGATTCTTAGGACTGCCATAAAATTAGACAGAGCCATAGTGAAAATTTCTTACTGTACTTTTAATCAGCAATCTTAGTCATAAAACTTCTTTTTTAAAAATGTAGCTGAAGTCAGTGATTTGGTGTTGGACAGATTCCATTTTAAAGTTTAAAATATAAAGCTCATAAGGAGTTTATTTTATCCATTAATTTAATTACATTAAAATTATCACAAAGTAGATACCTTTTGTTCATAAAGTGACAAAAATCCAAATTTTGCAAGAAGCTCATTAATGGTTGCTGTGGCTAAGGATACTTCTTACTAAGTGTTATTAATATATTAGCAATGCATTACTTAATATGAAGGTGTGTGGGTACAGCCATTAAAAGAGTCATAGAACAAAAGAAAATCAGATTATAAATATATGAAAGTGACTGAGGCAATGATTGGACTGAATAATCAAGAGTGGTGGCAGCCATAAACTTTACTACCCAAAAGCATCTGTGGCATTATCATAGCACCTAAGACTGCAATGAAAACTACGAGGTCTTGGGCTCCCCTTACTGAGATCCATCACTAACAGATTATAAACAGGGAATAAGGATTGTTTTTCCCTCTATACATCTCTCTATTCAAAGTTCTGTTACTAGTTACTTATCTTGTACCTATGAAGCATACTAGGAAAGGCTGTAGATGAGACAGCCCAGAAATCTCCTGTTGACCGTACTCTAGATGCTCTCTGATAGACTCTTCTGCTAGTGTCCAGCCACGTGACATGCATTGTGTGCATGCCTGGGAGGCACCAAAGAAAGAGAGGGCCACCTTCTTTCCTTCCATTTTATGCCGTCTTAAAGATTCTAGCTCATTCTCCCTCATTCTAATTCATTCTTGTTCTTTTAATAGAAATTTAGATATTAACAGTGTTTTTTCTGATTCTTTCTTTTATTTAACAAATTCGATTGTTTCCTAATTTTTACACCACTTAAATTACTTAAGTAAATCATGTCTTGATCCCCATATGACACTTGCTTTTACAAAACCCATAACCTTGTTGAGTTTTTTAAGGTTGTAAGAAAATAATGCAACGTTTTTAAGATACTCAATTATGAGCTTCAAAAACATGGATTCAAAATCCTTAGTGAAAGCATAACCACACATTCATATGGGAGTTACTGTATTTACTTCAGAGGAGTAGGGAGGAATTGCCTCTTTTTAAGAGATCACCACATATCAGGTACTATACCGTCTTCTGAACAGCCAAAGAAGGATTTCTGGGGCCCAGAGAAGAGAAATTCTTTGCCTCAGGCTGCAAAATCTGCAAACAGCAGAGCTCAATGTAAGCACAGCTCTCTCCAGAACTAGTGGCTGCTCTCCACCTCACCTACTGCTTCCCTTATATCTCAGATGGCAGGATGAGGACACTGCCCTCAGCTCTGAGAGCTAGAGAAGAGAAGCTCTCCAACAGGGTCTGGATAAACTTGGGCTGTGTCCATTGGTGACACAAAGCAGCAGACAACAAGCCAACCATTTGGCTGACTCATCTGGAGAGATTTATGAAACCATAGATTCCTAAGACACATGACCAGAGATTCTGATTTGGCAAGTTTGAGGGTGTGTCCAAAGCTTTGGTACTGATAAAATATAAAAATACTTTGAAGTGGTTTTGATGGGTAGTCTCCTTTAGAAACCATGGCTAGTATTGTAAACAGTAGTTTTCAAATGTTTGTATACTCAAAAGAACTTTGAAAACATGACACCTCATCTGACATTTAGTGGAGATATAAAATTTTTCTTTACAAGTTTTAAAAATTGTAAAGGATATAAAATTGTAAGGGATATAAAATTGATGCCATTTTAAAATTTAACTGTTATATCATCCTTTTAAATATTTGCACTGGAATCTAAATATCCAAGCAATTTGATAGCCAAAATTGTCCATTTAAAAAATATGTGGAAAATATGGAATCACAAAAGATCCCAAATAGCCAAAGCAATCAGGAGAAATGAGAGTGAAGCTGGAGGCATCATGCTTCCTGATTTCAAACTATATTAACAAAGCTATAGTAATCGAAACAATATGGCATAAAAACAGACACATAGATCAAAGGAACAGAATAGACAACCCAAAAAACCCACGGCCAATTACTTTACCACAAAGGGGTCAAGAATATACAATGGGGAAAGGACAGTACTTCAATAAACAGTATTGTGAAAACTGGACAGTCACATGCAAAAGAATGAGAGTAGGCCACTGTCTTACCCCATTCACGAAAATTAACTCAAAATGGATTAAAGACTTGAATGTAAGACCTGAAACCATAAAACTCCTAGAAGAAAACATAGGCAGTAAGCTGCTTGACCCTGGTCTAGGCAATGATTTTTTGGATTGGATACCAAAAGCAAAGGCAATAAATGCAAAATTAAATAAGCGGGACTACATCAAACTAAAAAGCTTCTGCACAGCCAAGGAAACCATCAACAAAATGAAAAAGACAACCTACCAAATGAAAGAAAATGTTTGCAAATCATGTATCTGATAAGGGATTAATATCCAAAAATATAAAGAATTCATACAACTCAATTGCAAAAAAACAAACAATCTGATTAAAAAATGGGCAGAGGATCTAAACAGACATTTTCCAAGGAAGACACAGATGGCCAACAGGTACACGAAAAGGTGCTCAATGTTGCTAATTATCAGTGAAATGCAAATCAAAACCACAATGAATTATTATCTCATACCTGTTTGAAAGGCTATTAAAAACACAAGAAATAATGAGTGTTGGTGAGGATGTGGAGAAAAAACAACACTTGTGTACCATTGGTGGGAATGTAAATTGGTGCAGCCACCATGGAAAATGGTATGGTGGTTCCTCAAAAACTTAAAAATAGAACTACCATATGATCCAGCAATTGCACTTCTGGGTATTTATTCAAAGGAAATGAAAACACTAACTTGAAAAGATATCTGCACTCCCAGGTTCATTGCAGCATTATTCACAATGGCCAAGATGTGGAAGCAACATAAGTGTCCATCAATGACTGAATGAAGAAAATATGGTACATAAATATATATATATTATTATGGTATATATATATTTGGAATAGTAGTCAGCCATAAAAAAGAATGGAATCTCACCATTTGTAACAATGTGGATGGACCTTGAGGACATTATGCTAAACGAAATAAGTCAAACAGAGAATGACAAATTTCATGTGATCTCACTTATATGTGGAATCTAAAAACAAACAAACCAACCAAACGCATAGATACAGAGAACAGATTGGTGATTGCCAGAGGCAGGGGCTGGGGGCTGGGAAAAATGTGTGAAGAGGGTCAAAAGTTACAAACTTCCAGTTATAAAATAATTAAGTCCCGGGATGTAATGTACAGATGGTGACTATAGTTAATAATATTGTATTGAATATTTGAAAGTTGCTAAGGGAGTATGTCTTAAAAGTTCTCATCATAAGAAAAATAAATTTGTAACTGTGATGATGGATGTTAACTACACTTACTGTGGTGATCATTTCACAACGTATACACATATCAAATCATCTTGTTGTACATCTAAAACTAATACAATGTTATATATTATCTCTCAATAAAAAATATGTAAACATTTTTTAAACAATTAGCTTCTTATAATTCCCTTTTCTTCCTGAATTTTTATTTCCATTTTATTTCCTTTATTATATTTTAGGCTAATATAATATATTTTTATTTTCGAAATTTAATTGATCATGCTATTAGACTTTTCTGAAACAAAAATTATGTATATAAGTGAAAATTAAAAAAAATTGATGCGATTGTAGATCTCTAAAGTGTTAAAAAAAAAACTTCCGTTTTATTTTTATTATATTATTAGTGTACAATTTATCAAAAACATAAATATACTACAGTTTTGATAGATAATTATTAACATTGAGTCAAATTTGATGATAAATGTGTTTAATTTAGATGGATAATACTTTTTTTCAATTAGTTCATATACTTTGTGAAAATTATTTATTGCTGGAATAGACGAGGTCAATATCAACTCCATTCCTTTTTTCCCTTTTTTTTAAGAGTTGAGTACTAAAAAGTTTTATTCACATAAATAGATAGGAATGGAAGGAGTCTCCTTGTAGTGACTTACTCAGTTTACTATATTCTTCCCAAGCTATATGTCCCAAATCATACAATCACCTATCATGAAATAATTTTTAATCATCTATCACCTAATAACTTCCTTAAGGCCCTCCTTCAATTTTGTTGAAAGCAAAGAATTGGAAACCAGCTAGCTTGCAAAAGGATCTGTTAGTCATAATTGTTACCCATTCATCGTTCTCACTGATTTCTTTCAACAACAGTACTGGAGTTACCATTTTGTTTGACACCTGGGAGGCGTTTTAATCCCAGGGCTATGAACCATAGTAGAGTTCCAAGTGGGTCTGTCTTTCTTTTATAAAGTTGGAAAAGGCTGATTGTGAAAGGGGTAGTAGAAAGGGAGAGCTGTGTAGATTCATTGTAGAACAATGCAGAGGGGAGTAGATGATCTGAAAACTCTCTGACGCATGCACCCTATTGAAAGCTATTATGTTTCCCCCAAAGAATGTTTCTACCATATATAAAGACTGCTGCCTTAAAGTATGCTGGCACTCTCTCTGTAAGAGATTGGTGCCTGTGGGGTAGCTAAGGAAAGAATGGTGTCAGACAATTGCGGTGTATGGGCCTACGGCACCCCAAACCTGAGTCCTCACTGGGGAGAAGGGTTGCTTACTTGCCTTGCTTGCGAGGTCCTCTAAGTGGGTCAGCCCTGAGACCACATAGCAGCCAAGTCGCTCCTCAAGGAGGGGAGGATTTCCCTGAAGCAGCCAGAGAAACTGGACTGGCACCTCCCAGTCATCCGGGTTTATGGGGAGCTGACTAAAAATATTCCAGGAACGTCTGCAGGGCTGAATGACATGTCATTTCAGTGGCTGCTGGGGGCACCAAACTGTCAGTCTGCAGAACAGCCAGATCATTCAGTGGGGCTAAGAAACCACTCTTTCTCTGAGACGTAGGAAATCTGACCTGGCATTTGTTTACTTAGTTACTCTGAAAGAGGGCAACTGCACAGTGGAGCGGACCCTGAAGACAGGTGCATGCTGCAGGGTGTCCAGGGCACAGATTGAAAGGTAGGCCGAGAGGGGACCTGAGCAAGGAGCACTGTGCTGGGGTTAAGTGCCCAGGGAGGCTGTGGCAGGGCCCCAAGGGGAAGAAGGCACAAGGCCAGCAGAGCCTATGGAGGTCTCACGTTCTCAGTCGTTGAGGTAGTCACGTGACCAGAAACAAAGCGTCTCTGCTTCAGCTATCTCATACCAAGAGCCCCCAAAGGCTGGCAGAGGCACCGCTCAGCACCCTGGAGCTTCTAAGAAAATCGCAAAGGTGGGCTCCTGTGTTTCCCTTGAGCTCCCCGGGCTCTGCATTGCTTCAAGTCTTTTCTAGCCTGGGGATTCTTGTTTCTGTTGACAAGCAGTCAGTATAGGAGAGAATTCCAGAAACTTGCTCCTGCAGGGCATGGTCAGGAAGGGGAATGCAGGTGCATGGACCCTGGGCCACCCCAAGCAACAGCTCTGAAGATGTGCCTGAATAAGAGAAGAAAGCCTCAGATGGAGTTAATGGTTAGGGCACAAGGGGCCTGACCAGTGTGGGAAATGTCCTAGCACTTCTGTAAGTGGGAAAAGGGAGAAAATGCATGCAGCATTGGTGGAAAGACCTGGGGAGAGAAGAGGGACGGGAGTAAGCTAAAAACAAAGAAACCGTAGACACAAGACATGAAAGGGAACAAGAAGTGTAGAAATTTAAAAAGCATCCATAAGATTAATCACCATAGAAGTTAGAGTTAAAGAGGAGCATAAATAAATCAAGGCATTTGCCTCAGGCCACACAGCTTGATCTCTTATGGGGGAAAAATGGGAATGTAGTCCTAAACCAGTTCAATGTATTCAGACTTTTTTCATCCCGAGACCTCTCTGAAGTCTCCTGAGATACTATCACTCCCATTTCCACTGCATCCTTTCATCGTACAAAGTGGGAAGGAGGGAAAGATGGAAGGAGAGGAGGCAAAGAAGGGCCTCTGCAGGGTGAGGTGGGAGCAGCCCCAGGCCCACAGCCTCTCTCTGGCAAACAGCCACATCTAACATTCTCGGGGCAGTTGCTCACCCACCAAATGGGGACCTGAGCTCCCCGCGCCATACTCACAGACCCTCTTCAACCCTATGACCCCACCCCTCAGGGCTCCAAACTCAACTGTAGAGTGGGTCTTCCTCTGTCAAGTGAAGCTTCCTGCAAACAGGCTGGTTAGTTTTCACTTGTTCTCATCCCCACTTGCCCCCACAAATCTAACTAGAATAAAGACTCCACTAAGATGAACGGCAGGTAACTGAATTATTTTACATACATACAATTTACTTGCACACTACCAGCTAATATGTTGCCATATAACTGATAACAAAAAAAAAAATCTAGAATTATCCCCCATGGTCTGCCTCAATAACCCAAGAGTATACAGTTATTCACATGGCTCTATATTTCAGATTAGTTTAGATGCAGTGTAAAAACTTCAGATTTTCCTTTCAGTCTACTAGCTTTTATTTTTTTCTGCCTAAATGTGCAATACATAAGTATATAAAAATTTGCTAAACAAAGTGTATACATTCATTTTAAATAATTGATTAAACTACAAATCATTCAAAATTGCCCCAAATTATGTCATATAAGTGTCAAAGTCACTATTTTTTAATGTTTTGATGGAAAAGAAAAGCCTCCTAACTTACTTTGTAGGTTTAGGTTATAAGTCACTTCTGACTATAATTATTTGTGGAACGGATAGCACAGGGATTTCAACAAGGAAATTAAGGGGCTTTCCAAGAACTGTATTAAAAAAAAAAAGAAACGAGAAATGGAAGCATGGCCTAATCCTAAGTGTCACAGAGTGTGTTTACGTAATGGTTGAATGACTTATTACTAACAATTTACTTGGCCATTAAAGCCATACTCATCACGCCCTTTAAATGAATCCTCATGAAAAGAGTGGGCAGATCCATAGAGGGCAGATCATGGTTTTTAGTAAAAGGCACGTCCTGAGTAGAGAAAGTCTAAAGGTCTACTGGCAGAGATCTGGTTCCATATAAAGCCTAAGTGACTATGACGTACAAATTGAACAAACATGATAAACATACAGAAAGCTGGTCACTACACAGGCCCTTCTATAAGCTGTGCTCCAGGACAGGCACAGGATCTGGGCATGGGAGGAGCAGTCCGAGCCTATGGCAAAGCTGACGGCGCCTGGGGGTGGCTGGACGAGGGGGTCCAGGGTTCTCACAATATGCTTAGTGTATGGACGTCTCATCCGAACTCACAAACAGGACACAAAGGGATTCCTCAAAAGCACACCTATTCACCCATCCTTTAAAGGATAGAAGGGGCTTTTTCCACGGAGCCAGTGGCTAAGGTGATTTCCATTACAAATCTTAGGAAAGACCAGAAAAGCCCTGTTAACCCAATCACTCCTCCTCATTTTAATTGTACAGGGCTTTTTAAGGGCCTCACGTTTAATAACATCCGATTTTCATCCCAAAGCCCTATTTTCCCAATTTCAGTAAACAATGGAAGTCCTTTGCTGACAAACGAAAAGGTTGATATTTATCACTAATCTAGTCTTTATAAGATGAAGTATTGGTAGAGAGAGGGGAAAGCTTAGTCCTGTATTATATTGTTTCAAAGATTGAAAAAGCCCTGTTTTCAATATCTTCAAAAATTGTAGTTCTCAGAATTGGCAAGACTGCACACCACGTACGTGTTTGCATAAAGCAAAGTAGCTCTGGATTCTGGTGTTCAGTTCTTTTTTGCTCTTGGTCCAGAACACAACCTACTTGAAAAATATTTGAAGGCTCCCGTCCTATTTTAGCTTATCATGTTATCTTTCAAAAACTGTTATTCCTTTTCACGTACAATTTTGTTCTCTTATTTTTATCTAAGCCTACATAGCAGTGTCTCCTAAACTTAAATTACCATAAGAATAATTTCTGAGTTCTTAAAACTACAACTTCAGAGACCCATCTCCTGGACATTCTGATTCACTAGTTCAGTACCAGGCCCAGAAATCTAGATTTGTAAAGAGTGCCCAGGTGAATTTAGGGAAAATTTTGGAAACATTGTGATAAAGAATTAATGAATTAAACAAGGGCTGCTTTTTACAGCTCATGCTTTTTGAAAAGAAATATTTCTTTTCCTTATCATATAGCTATGGTCACTGGCAAGGACCGTTCTTCTCTTATTACAAGTCTTTGAAGGCTAGCCATTATTTTCCCTATATCATTGGCATAGAAAATTTTACTTGGTGAGCAAAATGCTTGACAGTTATTCTTGCTCTCAGCCATTCCAGACTTCCACTCCTGCTCTCGTATCCTTGGGAAAAGTAAAATGCACAAGCAACCAAGGACAGCACGCCTTCACAGGTTCCATTCATAAACATCATCCCATAAAGGTCATTTCAAAGGTTCCAAATATAGATACAGATCAAAGTGAACCTGTTTGAAGTAGATTTTGAATTCATTAGGTTTAGTGACACACTTCATTTAGGTTTGCTTCTCTAAACAAGGGAGTCAATGATTCTTTCCAGAGCTGGAATTTTGGTCTTGGTTCATGAATATCTTTCTGACTAACAAAACCAAAGTTCCTTAAGAAATAAGAGATATAGTTTTAATTAAGTAGAATATGACAGAATGGCCAGCCACGTGGATTTTCTGGTTGTGTGGACACTCACTTCTAATTCCATTTTCTTTTCCTAATAAGAGATTAATAATAATACAAACTCAGCATGGACAGTATATCACAATATAGACAAGATAAAGATTATATATCAATATAGACACAGATTTTTATCAAAATCAAATGATGGCAGAAAGGAGACTTTAAAATGAACAGGAAACATAAATATTGACAAATACCCATACTCATACGTCAGCTGTGCCTTGGCAGACATTTCTTAAGAAGCTTCAGAACGCTTGCATCTTTGAAAAGAACGTTTAAAAAGAAGATTGTCAGCTAACAGGCAAAGCTTTATCTTTTCCAGATGATGCTGGCCTCTTTTTACTAGTCATCTACCTAGATTTGCTCATTCTTAGGAAAAAATAGGAAATAAATTAAGTCAAACAGGGGTCACAGTTCCACTGAAATCACAATTAGCTCATTAATTTAGGAGTCGGGGACCCAGTAGAGTGGAGGAGTAGGGTGGGATTCCAAACTTCTGTATCTAAACTTGTATCATGAGTTATAACTGTGTGTTTAGATTTCTAGTTCCCAATAAAGATAAAAGAAAAGATTTGTATATCCTATCACCTAGCACAGAGCTGGTACCTCATAAACTTTAGTCAAATAAATAATAACTGAAATTAATTAAACACTTGCCACTAGCTAGATTCTGTGTTAAGGACTTTAAATTGCATTATCTCATTTAACCCTCTAAACAACTCTATAAATAGGTATTATTATTATAATTATTGCTGTTTTATAGATGGGTAAACTGAAGCTTAGCAAAGTTAAGCACCATGCCCAACTTCACACAATTACTAACACCACAATTACTTGTCACTTATCTAGGAAGTGGTGGAACAAGGATTTAAACACTAGCAATTCGACCCTAGACCCAAAACTCTTGAGCATTTCTCTCTATTCTTTTATAGATTTCAACTCCCTTGAGCAGTATCAGGAATTCAGTGCTTTTATTTAAAAAAAAACTTTAAAAAATGTTCCCTCTTTAAACTTAGGGGATTGATGAGGCTGGATCTGTTGAACCACTAGACTATCTTGGAAAGTGGTGTATTCTCAACCTGGGGTCTTATTCTTACTATTCGACTTCTTTTAATCACTAAGGATTACTTTGGACAAATTGTGGACTATTAAAGGGTCTCAAAGAGTTGTGAGCTTGCCTTTTTAAGGGAAATGAGTAATTATTTTCTTTAAAAATTCAATTCCTACCATTATAAAGTAAAATTAAGAGTATATCAAATCAAATTGACTTCATGCTTAAGGCTAGAAGTGTGAGACAACAAATATGACTATTTCCATGAAACATGACTAAACAACTTTTAAAAGAGGTTAGTTACAAGAAGTGTTCTACAGATTTAATTCTAGTTATAATTTAACTATATAGTTCTATAAGTTCCTATGAATCCGGACCCAAATGTCTGCATCAATATCTGCATTTCTAAAACAAAATTAATAGCATTCTTTTAACAGATTATTTCTAGACTTTTAAGAAAACTATACTGGCACCAGGAAAAAGTTGTGATTTTTGTCTTCATTGGAAAAGGCAAAAAAACATACACACACTGAAGAAGGCTCTTAAATTTTCCAGGTAGATGGAAAAAATTCAATCTTTAAATGTTTGTGAAAAGATGGTTTATACAAATAATTTAAATTTAAAAAGCAAGGAAAAGAAACAAAGGAAATGAATTGTCTAAACATGTTTCATGGGACCTCCTTGCAACTTGTGATCCATCGTATTATTTTCAACAGTTGGTGACCTGGTCTTACTTATCTCTACTTCACTATGCCTGTCATAGTTCTTGTTCTCTATATGTGCAGAATGAATAAACATATAGAATTATCCAGGATCTGAGAAAACATAAAACATTCCTAAACAGAGACAGATAGAAAATAACGACCTTGAGGTTTATTTGAGATGTAGCTGTTTTTGCTAAATATAATTTTTTTAAATGTGATTACCTCTAAAGTAAAACTCTTATGTCACATTATGTCAGTTAAAACAAGACCTTGATGGCCTAGATGGTCAGATTCCTGAGAAGAGAATACCACTCAGCTCAAGCCACATGCCTAACAGGGTCACCAAAGTGCCATAATATTCACAGGCTCACACTCTGAGAACTTTGAGAATTCCCAAATTCAATCAAACAATTTCAGTATACAACTTCCCCCACGGTTTAGTTTTTCCATGTATTTATTACTGTCTTCATCCATTCTGCCTGCTATAACAAAATACCACAGACTGGGTGGCTTATAAACAGCAGAAATGTACTTCTCACAGTTCTGGAGGCTGGAAGTCTGAGATCAGGGCGCCAGCATGGTCTGGGGAGGGCTCTCTTCCGGGCTGCATGCAGACTTCTCCCTGTGCACTCACAGGGCCAAAGGGGCTAAGGAGCTCTTTGGAGCCCTTTTTATAAGGCACTAATCACATTCATGAGGGCTTTACTCTCACGATTTAAGCATCTTCCAAAGGCCCTACCTACTAATATCATCACCTTTGGGAGTTAGGATTTCAGCATATGAATTTTGAGGGGACACAAACATTCAAACCATGGCGACTGTGTTTCCTTAGTTCCATCACTATCTGTAGCAGGTGTTTTTATCTTTTAGTCCTGGACACAGAGCTTCTCCCACTAGATAAGACACCCTGCATGTCATGACATTGGCGTGCAATGCCAGGCAGCCTAGGTTCCTGCACAGACAGACTGCAGCAGATGATTCCAATTCATGCTATAGAGAAGTCACAGTAAGCCGCTGTCCTTCGAACCACTAGTCGCTAGGTTGAAATTGAGGCTGTCAAATCTGTAAATGCCAGTGGTTCCTGTATTAAATTGTGCATGACAGATACACATTCTCTCAGGCCGAAACAGACATTCTCTATGGATTAGACACTGTGTTATGTAAATGCCAGTCTCAAGAAAAAGAAAGCACAACTAAGAGGGGTTTATCTTTCTTCGTAATTACTTGTTTAGTAATCACAGCTCCTATAATTGCTTGTTCCCTAGAGACTGGCCACTTATTTAGTGACTACCACGTAATTACTGATTATAAATATAATAGTCTATTATTTCATTACTATTATTATCTTAATCTAGGGAGAATAATTTCCTTCAAGAAAAGCAGGATATATTACTTGTATAAAAGAATTTACAATTCATTATCTCAGATGATCACTCCTCTGTGTATTTTTAGAGCCAAATCTTTTCCAAATTCTTATCGATATTGTCATCTCTTTGGCTTTAGCATTTTGTTAGCATAAATGGGGTACATGTATCTGTAGCAATCGGAAGAGAAGACTTTTAAGTCCAAACCATTATTTCCCTGCCTTTTAGGAAAAACACAAATTAGCAATTTTGTCATGAGTGTCAAGCTTGTGCTTATCCTGATCTTTCACATTATTCTGAAAGGGGAAACAGTCCATTGCCAGCGAGGGTAGGGAAATTGGATTAGTGAGCTGCTTGCAGTTTGCTTTTATCACACTCTTTGGGGTACACTGAATGTCTGGAACCTTAGAGAGACCTTACTGATATAAATATGAAGCACTTTCCAAGAAGAAATATGAACAGTTTAGCAATTATCAACCATTTTTGATGATTAATTTCATGCTTTGTTTCCATTAACAAGCCCATCGGCTTTTTTGAGTCTAAGTTCATAGAAATTTAGTAACGACTTGGCTGCCTTAAGGCCTTGGGTGGCTAAAGATGGCAGGGGAGTTAATGTTCGATTAGCTTCCATGGATGGAATCAAACTCTTATACTCTCTTCTGGAAAATTTCTAATGTCCATTAATAAGTTAATAATCTGTAATTCAGCTACAGCTATGATGCATTTAGTTCTCTAACCAGAAATCCATATTTTAACCGGGCACTTTTTACCTAACTACGGAAAGTGATGACAAACCCTTAAGAGTCCAGAGTTCTTAAATTCCAAATAATGCTTAAATATTTACAACTGTTTTTCATCAAAAGTTTGCCTAGTTCCATTCCTATTACTCTAAATATTATACTAATGGATACTTTAGCAAAAAAGCCTTTCATTAGTTCTAAATTGTCTTAGAATTATTAAAAGGTCATTCAAATTGTGGTTATTTTCCATTTGTGCCCATCAGAAACCCAGCTGATAGGAAAATAGCTTCATGAAAGGGAGGTGTGTTCAGTGGATGTGCAAAGGAGTTAAAGGAAGAATAAAGCAATAGAAGATAACCTTTCAATAGGAATTATTGCCTCAATGCCACTAGGTAGAAGTGGGATTTCTAAATTCAAACATATCAATACTGCAAAATTACTCTGGGTTCTTTACATAGTGATAGATGGGCTTTAGTTTGAAATGATTTTGCAAATGAGATTGCCTTAAGCAGTAAAAACAGGATCCCCGTATTTCTCTGACCCCTTTTCATCAAGCCAAGCTATTAAAAACTAAATTTGCTTTGTGTCACTGCTTAACAACGCAATGTCGCAGATCCGCTTATGTCTGTGTTGTTTATTTTTTTACAGTTTAAAACTGAACTTCAAATGGTATAAGATTAGATGAACTATAATTAGTGAATGGCTTTCATTATTGAGCATCTTTATTATTGAATATTAAGATATAGATATTCATACCGTTTCAGAGTTAAGTAACTCTTCAGTTGCATATTATTATGCCGCTACTAAAAATGATTTAGCCCCAAAAGAAGGAAAATAGAAATACTCTTAAGAAGAGTGATTTCTATTACCTAAACACAACACACATCCTGATTAGAAGACAAAAGAGCTAATGTTAATGCTGGAGAAACATTGCTTTGGAGACTGTAAAATGAATGATGTTTACCACAGTTATCACCGAGATTATCACCAGTCTTATTTAACACGTACTCAACAGTGAGACCCAGCCTGGCACAGAGATTTAGAAGTAGTTCACTTTGAAAAAAGCACCAATGTAATTGTACAAACACATGTAATGGTACACATGAATATAGAAGAGAATGCCAGAAAAATACACAATTCCATTGTGAAAAGTCAATGGTTAGAAGTGTCCAGAAAGATGTAAGTAATATTTTGCCAACAGAGAGCTTCAGGAGACCATGATGCCTACAAACAAGGGGAGCCAAAGGGTAAAATAACACAAATTGCCATCAGTGAGATGGTGGCAACAACAAAAACAGAGATTTTCAATTCTCAAAAATATTTGTGAGGCATCTGTTTTCAGCTTGGAGATGTGGAGAGTGTCTCTCCCACTTTTACAACAAGGAAAAGGCTGAACAAACAGCAAATTAACACCTTTTTTTAAACCTACGAGAAAACTGAGGCTGGAGAGCAACCAACCAAGAGGACATCTGGGGGAAAAAAGGCATCTACAGGGAGAACAGAACCCAAGCATTTGCTTACCTGGAGCAAGTACTGCCAGACAACATATGAGCTGGTACAAGATGCAGCTAAATATATGTTTATCAAATTACTAAAGGCTAAGTGTGGGCTATCAAGAGGGATTGACTCCCTGGGTATGCAGAATAGGAGGATTACACTCTCTGGTGGATTCCTCTCCATGAACCCTACCAGGCACCCAGGCAAGTTTGGTGAGAATCCTGAGAAAGCTTCCTTGATGGAGTTAACCGGTAGAGAGGAACAGTAATCCTAAATGTGTACATACCTAACAGAGATTCAAACTACATGAGGCAAAAGCTAACAGAACTGAAAAGAGAAATAGATAAATCTATAATTGTAGATAGAGACTTCATAACGCACCTCTCTCAGTAATCAATAAAACAAGTAGGTGGAGGGCCCAGCCCCATGGCCTGGTGGTTGGGTTCAGCGTGCTCCACTTCAGCGGCCTGGGTTTGTGCATTCAGATCCCAGGCACAGACCTACACCTCTCATCAGCCATGCTGTGGCAGCAACCCATATGCAATATAGAGGAAGACTGGCGTGGATGTTAGCTCAGGGCAAATCTTCCCCAGCAAAGAAAAATAAAAACAAGAAGGCAGAAAATAATAGGGATATAGATGACCAAAACAATACCATCTGCCAACTTGACTTAATTGAAATTTATAGAACATCCCATCCAACAATTACATAATAAATATTCTTTTCAAGTGCACATGGAGCATTCACCACAATAGACTATATTCTGGGGCATAAAACAAACCTCAACAAATTTAGAAGAGTAGAAACCATACAAAGTATGTTCTCAGATTATAATGGGATTAAACTCTAAATCAATAACAAAAAGATATATGGAAAATCCTCAGACATTTGGAAATTAAACAGCACACTTGTAAATATCCCATGGGTCAAAGAGGAAGCGTCAAGGAAAATTTTTAAATATTTTGAATTGAATAAAAATGAAAATACATCATAAAAAATTTATGGGGCACAGCTAAGGCAGCACTTACTGGTAAGTTTGTAGCATTAACACTTATAATAAAAAAGAAGAAAGGTCTCAAATCATTAACCTATGCTTCCACCAGAAGAAACAAGAGAAAAGAGATCAATTTAAACCAAAAGCAAGCAGAAGAGTTTGGCGTGCTCCACTTCAGCAGCCGGGGTTCATGGGTTTGGATCCTGGGCACAGAATTACACAACTCATCAGCCGTGCTATGATGGTGACCCACATATAAAGTGGAGGAAGACTGGCACAGATGTTAGCTCAGGGCTAATCCTCTTCAAGCAAAAAAAGAGGAAGATTGGCAACAGATGTTTGTCCAGGGTGAATCTTCCTCAGCAAAAAAAAAAAAAGAAAGAAAGAAAGAAAAGAAAAGAAACAACTTGATAAAAAAAATGGCCAAATATTTCTTTACTGAAAAAAATTACGAATGGCAAATAAGAGTATGACAAAAGCTCAAGATCATTAGTCATTTAGGAAATGCAAATTAAAACCAGAAGGAGACACTACTACACATCTATTAGGATAGATAAACAAACAAACGAAAAAACTGATAATACCAAATGCCATGTGGATATGGAGCAATTGTCACTCTCATACATGACTGGTGGGAAGGTATGAAAATGTTATGGCCATACTGGAAAATCGTTTGGAGTGTCTTATAAAGTTAAACATACATTCATCATACAACTCAGCAAAATGACTCCTAGGTATTTACTCAAACCAGTTGAGAACTAATGTTCATGCAAAAACCTATTAGCAGCTTTATTAATAATTGCAGCTTTACTCACAATTGCCCCGAACTGGAAGCAAGTCACATGTCCTTCCGTAAGTGAATGGATAAACTGTGGTATGTCTAGTCATACAATGAAATACTACTTGGCATTAAAATAGAATGAACAACTGATTCATGCATCAACAGGAATGAATCTTAAATGTATTCTTCTAAGGGAAAGAAGCTAGATCCAAACAGCTACATATTAAATGATTTCATTTCTATTACATTCTGGAAAAGGCAAAACTATACAAACAGAAAAGTGATCAGTTATTACCAAACTGGAGGTGGAGTGAGTGGTTGACTACAAAGGGGCAGCATGAGGGAATTTTCGAATTTATAGACCATCGACTATGATATTACGGTGGTGGATACACGACTCTGTGTAAACTGCAAAGAGTGAATTTTACTCTAATTAAATGAAACAAAAAGTCAACCAAGATGTGAGAGGAATCAAAGATGGAATGCAGACTGTGACGAATTGTATTGCAAAGGTAGTGTATACATAACCACGCTGAAGAAGATGGGGAAGAAAGTTGCCCACACAAGCAATCTTGGATAATAGACATTTGACTAGATATTGTGAGGCTAAAGACAGAAGAACCATATGCAAACACTGTATTCTAGTTTGTAAATTTGTTTCTCATAACAGTTCAGGTTAGTGATTCTAAAACAACTTGACATGTACACTAGGGATGAACAAATAAGGACATATATTGTGCATAATGAGAGTCAGGGTCTCAATTTTGGAGAATGAAGCCACAAATAAGCAAAGGGGAATGCTGGAATGAACTCTGTGGTGCTGGATTGGAGTTCAGTCTATCAAAATGAACTCCTGTTTACTTAATTGATAGATATACAGAAATATAGATGTGTGTATACGTGCGTCAGTATACATAACATATGTTTCCTAACTGTCTGCTGAAAGGGACTAGAAGCTGTGGCCCCCAAGTAGCAACCAGCATGCCTAGTGCCCAGATCGTTAATTCTAAATAATGTTCTACAGTAAGGGGAATCAGGGCTTCTTGGAAAAATTGGTGATGATAGGCCTGGGATAGAAAAATAATAGACAGAGCATCTAGCTGTGCCCAAAAATAAGAAATTACATAAGTACCACCCTCCCCCCTCAAAGAAACAAATCATGGGTCATTGAAGGCTAATTGAACAAAGCTCCCAATGGGCAAAGCTGGAACAATTTTAGCAATAAACTAAATAATAATGGTTCTGGAATCAAACACAAAGAATAAAATAAATATCCATCAGTCCAAGTAGATATAAATAAGTGATTGAATAAATAAACAAATGGGGGAGAAGGGACAAGTCTTCTTTACAGAAGAATTCTAATCAATAAATGTAGAAAAAATGAGGAAAACAAAAATCACCATTATATCACTGTGGTAATAAATGCTGGAGGCAAAAATCCATTGATGAGTGCTAAACTTAGCAAAAGCAGGTAAAACTGAGCAAAAGCAGGATAGCCTAAAGTATCTCCTCCAAAACATTAATTACTGTGGTGGCTTTAACATATGTCCACTAATTCTTTAACATTCCTCCCTCTAGGAGACACGCTTAGGTCCCCTTCCCTTGAGAATGGGGTGGACTTAGTGACGTGCTAATAAAGAAAAAATAGTAAAGAGAAAATAGTATCTTACAATGGAGGAAGAAAACTGGCAATACTTCAAAAGTATCAAGATTATAAAACAAAGCAAAGATGAATGGAGGAACTTTGAGAGAATGGAGGAGACCAAGGAAAAATGAAAACAATTTGTAGTATATCTGATTGGATCCTGAAACAGAAAAAGAACATTAGCAGAAAAAATTCGAAAATCTGAATCCAGTCAGTAGTTTACTCGATAGCATTTACATTAATTATTGATTAATTACATTAAGAACATATACTATATTAATAACAATGTTTAAATTTTGATAATTATACCACGGTTACATAAGGTGTTAGCAGTAGGGGATTCTAGGTGGAGGGTATACGCCAGAACACACTCTAGTATTTTTGCAATTCTTTTGTTTGCCTAAAATTATTTTTTGATCAAAAACTTTAAAACATATTTGTAAGTTACTCAAGGAATTCTGACCCACATTGTATGGTAGCCTGAAAATTTCACAGAAGTAGAGTGTGTCTTTAGAGATAAGAAAAATGTACAAAACAATAACTGGTGGACACAGCATTGAACAAGGATTAGGTCTCAGTTATCTGCTAAGAACTTGTGACCTGCAGGCCACATACCATGTTTGGAAGATACAATACTGAACCAAGCACAACCTCAGCCTTGAGAAAATAATAAACTTGAGATGTTTAAAATCAACAAAAATAAATAATTTCAATTTAGTCTAATGTGATGAAAATCAAGAGAAGGGAGCAATTAATTCAGTCAGAGGAGTTCAGAAAAGATTCACTGAGGAAAGCACTTTTAAGCTCATTGGGTCTTAAATTACCCAATGAATGTACAAATTCTCATCTCCTCTCTGCCCTCATTGCTATACCCCCTCCCCAATAAATCAATGTCCAAGTTCTCTTCGTTTTACCATTCAACTTTCTCTCTTTTCATCTTTTTCCTTCCTTCCACCCCAAAGTCATGGTCCTTATCATCTCCTGCTGGCCTGGATACAGCAGGCTCCTAATAGGTTGACCTGCCTTTCAACCTTCACACTGCTGCCCTGGTGACCCTTGTAAATGAACATGAGTTATTCCTCATTTGTTCCACAATGTTTATTGAATGCCTACTACATATCAGGTAGTGGGTTCTCAGCTTGCTTAAAATATTTCAATAAAAATTCCCACTGTCACCTCATTAAAAAAAATAATAATAAAATAAAATAAATAAATAAAAATCCCCAACAAATGTTCCTCGAAGGATGAACAGAAGGAGGGCAGAAAAGAAGGACAGGGAGAGAGGGAGAAAGAGAGCAAAGGAGGAGTGTAAAATGCAGGCCCACAAGGGAGGAGGTATAGAGGCTTGTGGCATAGTCTTCAGAGTGACCCACGGATGGGATGCACATGGGTGTCAGGAGATGACACTGCTGGGAGCCTAGGGCCAGAATGAGACATACAGAGAAAAAGAAACAATAATTTTAAACTCAACTAATTAATCCTCACAAAGAAGTAGCTGGAGAATACAGATGCTTATTTACAATCAAGCCTAAGTACTAGAAGAACACTGGAAGCCAGAGCAGGGATGCTAAATAAGACTTAGTCCACTTCCTTGGCATTGCAAATTTACTCTCTTGAAACATAGTAGGAACTTGGATCTATTCATAAAAGTCCTGCCAATAGGACTCTAAGTCCAAATTTACTTAAGGTTTTTATTCAACAGGTTCATCAATCAATTTGCACTATCATCAAATGTCGGCATCCTTCATCAATATCACTCTTTAGGAAGCTTGTTGCGATCTGTGTCAGGTAGCTTCTCACTATTTGAGAGCAAAATGAATCTCTTATTTGTTAACAAGAAAGCATGGAGAGGGAGAAACAATTACACAAAAGTATATGATATTTTTGTACATATATAAACAGTCTACTAAAAAAGTGACTTCCAACGTCCTTTGGCCACATTGACTCCACAAGAGATGCATAGGGAATGAGTTACCTCTTAAATAAAGTAGGAAGTTAGCCTTCATTAGAACTATGAAATCTGTATGTTCATTTTCCTGGCCAAAGACCAGCTGCATATCCATCCAATTCATGCTCATTCACATACAGGTGTTTTCCCACCCCACTCCCTGCAGCCTTGCCTATACAGATAATCTCTCATGGATTAATGGTCAACTACTGCTGAAATATGGCATGCCATGGATGGTCTTTATAGAGTATCTTCTGACTCATGAATCTTTGCAACTATCCAATCGCACATGATTTAGTTCATTTGAATCAGTATTTAATTCAAATAGAAAGGTTTATAATCCATGTGTTGACATCCAGATATAGCTCATTATGCATATAATTATGATAATATTGCATTTAAACATCACTTCATAAAAAGAATGACTATAATCAAAGTCTTCTAAGGGTAACACTGGATAATTCTAGTTTCTGCCAGAAGAGGAAGAAACTCTTCTATAAAGGCTTCTCAAAAATTTCCAATTTTCACTGAAAAGAAAATATGATCATATTTACTAAGTTACTAATAAACTTTTTACTAAGTAAGTTACTAGTAATTTTTCTTATGATATTAATGGAAATAGTACAAACAAATAAAAAGGGTAAAACTGAGAGGCATTCCATTACAACCAGCCACACTTCCCTGTTTGTTACAACCCCTTCTCTACTATTCCTGTGTGTCCAGAAAGCTGAAGCAAAACTGTATTATGACCTATTTTCATTGCCTCACTCATTTTCTTTTTTTTAAATTTTTTTTAAAGATTTTATTTTTTCCTTTTTCTCCCCAAAGCCCCTCCAGTGCATAGTTGTATATTCTTCGTTGTGGGTCCTTCTAGTTGTGGCATGTGGGACGCCACCTCAGCGTGGTTTGATGAGCAGTACCATGTCGACGCCCAGGATTTGAACCAACGAAACACTGGGCCACCTGCAGTGGAGCGCGCGAACTCAACCACTCGGCCACGGGGCCAGCCCCATTTTCTTTTTTTTTTTTTGAGGAAGGTTAGCCCAGAGCTAACATCTGCTGCCAATCCTCCTCTTTTTGCTGAGGAAGATTGGCCCTGAGCTAACATCCGTGCCCATCTTCCTCTATTTTATATGTGGGACGCCTACCACAGCATGGCTTGCCAAGCGGTGCCATGTCCGCACCCGGGATCTGAACCTGTGAACCCCAGGCCACTGAAGTGGAACGTGTGCACTTCACCGCTGCACTACCCGCCAGCCCCCTAGACTCACTCATTTTCTAAAGAAAAGTGTAGAGAATAAATACCCTACCTCAGGCTGGCCTTGGCTTTCACATTTGCAGATCTGAATGCAAAGCTGAAACTTAATCCTTCAATCTTTACAAAAAGTTGATTAATAAATCAGATTTAAAAAAATAAACCATTTTTTGGTTACGGATTATTTTCTAATGACCAGCAGCACAGCACAAAAGCAATTAACTGGTAGAAATCCATGGATGGATACCAAACTGAAAATGTGAGAGATGATCTGTTTTGGGGGCAAAACAATATCCCTCTTGCTAAAACTGGAGAACTTTAGGACTGAAAGGAATTTTGAGAAGACTTGCATATCAGCATTGGCATACAGTAGGCACTCACTCAGTGCAGGTGAGTGAGTGAATGAATAGGTAGAGTGTCCTCATGCTTCTGCCATTGGACAGAGTTGTACGCAAACTGTCTCAGGAAAATTGACCTGTTTTATTTTAAAGTATCTAAGGTAGATATTCCAAATACTATTCGGTAATTGAACTCACAGTTATTATTGTCAGGATCCTTTCTACTAAAAAACTCTAATATTCTTTTACTCTATACCAGTCTCTGGTTCCATGATTTTTAGCTCTCTCTGCTGCATTTAAGCTCACTTCCTCTCGGCTAATTTTCCAGGGAAAATGAAGAACACGTTCTTATTTTCACTCATATTTCCTCGGTGCTCAGATAAATCCACTTTACCTCACCACACTCCACTGATAAGAGGCAAGAAAGTGAGTATTCTGAATGCTCCGCTACTTGAAGAGTAGGATTAGATTACTCCATAGGGCAGCTGAGGCAGTTGTAGTCATGGTAATACTAACGGCCTAAAGCAAGAGAGGGTATAAAGAAGTGGCTCTTTTCATATTTGTAGACCTAGAACTGTTAGAGATGGCAGAGTTCTTCAAGGTTTTTCTATTTCCTAGTCTTCATGTTATATATGAGGAAAGGAAGGTCAAAAGAAATTGGATTAGTTTGCTAAGGTCCCATTGACTAGTTAGGGTCAAGCTGGGGCGAGAACACTGTCTTCTGCCACAGCCCACAAACTCTGGTAGGATATATTCCCAGGAGAACACAAGCTAGTATGATAGGAGAAGCCCTCTGCTGGCTAGGGTCAGGAGACCTGTTTTAGTAATAATACTGTAATTATTATTGTAGGGAACACTTTTTAAAATATGACAGGCACTGCACTAAATGCTTGATGTTCAATATCTTTTTGAATCTTCACAAGTCAGTGAATTAGGTGATACCACCATTTCCATTTTACAGATGAGGAAATTGAGGCACTGATTTAAACCATTAGCCCAAGATCACATTGTAGTTGGCATAGCTTGTCCTTGAAACTGACCCAACTAGGTCATTTAACATCTCTCAGCTATTACTTAGTCAAGACAATGAGGGGATTGAACTCTAAGGCCATGTAGTTTGTGAAATAAATATAAGGAATAACATTCTCTGCTTCATAGTAATTTTCCCAGAAGACCTCCAATGTCTCTTGTCTTTGTCCATTTGTATGCCTGTGAGCATAAGAATGTGTGCAACCTTGATAAAACCAGAAGACAATGCAAAAATTGCTGACAGTAGGTTTCTCTCCCTGAGCAATCATTGCTATTAAAGGGTTTTTATCCTTGATAAGACAAATTCCAGAGCACCTTCATAGAGCAGGGGCTGTCCCTAAGTGAGCTAAGTCTGTTCATACCAGGGCATTGGTCCTTGGCTGCCTGTGTAGCTCTAGCTACGTATTTGAGAGGATTAGAGGGGAAGGAACTGGAGTTGAGCAGGGAAACTGTAGATATCACCTTTGCAAAATATCTGCTTTCAAGGGATAAAGAACAATAATGATAAACGCAAAACAAATCGGAACCATCTCAAAGCCAAAAACAGCCATGCTATACAACCAAACCCTCTGGGAAAGAAGCAATTTGACATTTATAACTTCAGAACAATGACGTCTTTTCTGTTGGTGTCAGTGAACACTACCTACAAGGAAGGACAAAGAGGACATATCTTTTCCCAGCAGGAGGGAATGTGCCAGGGCTCACAGGCCTGCTTGCTGTGACCCACTGAACTAACTCAAGTCAGGGAGAATACCTTTCAAAGCCAATAGGAGAGCCAGGCATGAGTTTGCTTTATGAGGAGCATGTCTAGTAGGAAAGAGATTCAAAGGTGGGCAAAATATCCTCCTCTTGATGTTTGTACGCTCTGCTGTACTCTGGGTCTGCCTGCACATTCCACTGGGCTTGAGATGGCCTCTGGGTGGGATCCCAGTGCCTACTGTGTTGTTAGGCATCCTTACAAATATAAGAGTCAATCAAGGAGAAGTATGTTTTCTTATAGTTACAAAGGGTAGATCATTGACATTTATGGATTTAACAATTCTGCTTGTGATGAGTTGAAAATTATTAGGCAATTACATCTGTTATTTTGTAATTTGGCTGCGCACAAATTTGCCTTGTGCACACTGATTGATGTTGGTGTGCAGAAATGAGTTAGGCAGGGGGTGAGGTAACTGATCAACACTCCCATAGCTCAACCCATTACCATCAACCTTGAGAAAACCCTTGTGAATGTCTGGTGCCCACCATAAATTGAATAGATTTCTTTCAGAAATCTCTTCATGCAGTGCTTGCAAACCTGAAAGACAATCAGAATTAACTGGGAGATTTTCCTACATATGCACACGCAGCACTCTCACACACTAGCCCCCAGCCCATGAGTAGAAGTCATAAGTACGTGATGGAGGATAGGACTCTTCATTTAAATGTATCTCTTCTACAAGCAGAGGTTGAGGGACTACACACAGGATGCAGAGCTGGCACAGCTAGATACATTGTGAGCCCATCCAGTCATGAAGGCACCTAATCTGTCTATGTTGTGATGCTAATCCCCAACTCAGCATGCTGCATTTATAGAATATATACTTCTGAGCTCCTTGAAAAATGATGCGATATAAGTTTTATATGCCAGGAATAAATATTAGTAGCTGCTCACAATTTGTTCTTTCATTCTGACAATATACATCTGCGTTTTGTCACAGGCCACCTGCATCTCAATGATTTACTTTATTAGGTAACTTAGAAATAGGATGTGTGCTTATCTCAAGCTTCAGAAGGGAGTCTTAACTTCATATCTGTCAAGTACGGAGAGGAAAACGTATCACATTTTTATGGGTATTAAGAATTTCATTCTATAGAGTGTGAAGTGACTGTTAAGTGACTTAACCTATCTCCCCTAATTACAATAACTAGCAGAAAGGGGTGCTACATCCCCAAATATCTAAATGGGCACTTCCTCTAAAACTTATGGACCACTCACATAATTGATATATGCTTATTTTATTTATTTACTATTTGTTTTAAACATTTGTACACACTGGCATGTTCTTTCCTATCCACAAGTGAGTGACTCAAAGGCAGATCATTTTTTATAAACAGAACCTAAAATAAAGCTTAATTAAGCATAATGCTTTATTTCTATTCTGACAGTGCTGATGTTCTTTGGTGTCTCTATTTCCATGACAAAGGCTGAAATTCTGAATAGGATGCTTCCTTCATCCAGACAAAACTCTGAACACGTAGTAAAGTGCTTAAAAAAGACTTCTTGAGTCATTAAATGACCAAGCGTAAGTCTTGATTATGTCAGCAGAAACTCTTAATTACAAAACTGGACGTTTAAAAATTAGTCAACGTTCATTGGTCAGGTAGCTGCATTTATGAACCATAGTTTCAGCCCTTTGGAAGCTAGAGCTTATATTATTCTCAAGTATTCATAATCTGCCTAAGTTGATTCCATAGCAACCAAAATATTGGATACAAAACTGCTTTCTGACAAAGCCAATTTCTATTAAAGCTTTGAGTTACAAAACCTAAGCTTCTTATAAAAATTTCTTAAAAGCCTCTTCAACCATCAGGTGAAATTTTGGTTTTAAATCTCTAATTATTCACCATCATCTCCTGGGTTTCCTGACAAATCTCATATAGATGACAATAACATTCAAAATACTATCTTTGGTTGTGTTCTGAGTCAAATGCAATAATATTTTATTAGTTGTTATTTTGAATTATACCATTTAACATTATGTGTGTGTGCATGTAAAATTCCAAAGTCTGCTAACGAAATGACTTTCTTCCAGGTTACCATTAAAAGACATACTGCATTGATTACATCTCTCTGATTGTCTTCTCATCCAAGGAGGAACTTAAGATCCTAATCCTGGAGAACAAGCTGAGACAAACAGGCCATGACATGGGATAGTTGGTGGAGAAAACCAGGCCGTGTTCCAGGCCACTCTGTGGGAAATGTTTCTGACACTGCTAAATCAGTCCCATCTTAAACCTCTTGAATGATACAGCATACCTGAATTATCTCTAACTGGTTTACAATTATCCCAACTGGGAAAGATTAGTGACAGTTGCTACTCCAACCACCTGATAAATAGAGTTGGAAGAAGCCAAAGCCCCAAGCCTTCCAATCTTTTCCCATGTACTACTCATACCTTATGACAAGGGACCATTCAATCATGGATGGAGGGTAGCAGAAATTAACCGAAAATCACAGGACAGTTGCTTTATTTCTTCTGAAGAGAATGTTCAATTAGACATTCAACAAGCATTACTGAAAGTCACATGCCAAGCACTGTGCAAGGAGTGGACACTCAAAGATATAGATGTGGTCTCCATCCTTCTGCTCTAGTACAAGCAACATTATTTTGTTCTTTTAAAGGAATTCAATGCAGGCTGAAAAGAAATTGGCTTTGCCCTTCTTTTAGGTGGAAGCAAGATCCATTGGTACCTTTGCTTTTACTTAAAAAGAAAGTGACCTATAAAAGTCAGGTGGCTTGATGTCTTAGGATGACAAGTTTATGCAAGAAATTTAGAAGACATTTTTTCAGACATTTTTCTAACATGAAAAAGGAAATTCATCATTGAATTAAATATCCACTTTCTTAATTGGTAGTATTATCTTATAAGGCAAGCATGTTTGGAAAAGACTATGGTGCCAGGCCCTCTAACCATGTTCGTTCAACAAACATTTTCTTACAATGTGCCTGGCACTGTGTGAGGCAGTGAGCTGAAGAGATTGAGGGAAACTATAAGAATAAAATTCAGCTCCTCTGTGAGGAGACCAGAAAAAGCGTTGGAAGAACAGTAGGGAAGGGCTGTCCAAGAAGAGAGGACGGCACAATTAAACTCATAAAGCAGGAAACAATGTCACATGTTCTAAAGCTATATATATTACTATACTGATGGGGCATGAAGTACAAGACGATGGAGGAAGGGGAATATTTAGAAATTAAGCTGGGGAAGTAAGGAAGTCTTACTTAAGTAAAGAGGTCGAGGGCATACTGACAACAAGAGCAACAACAGCACACATTTATTGAGCCCCTGTGACAAGCCAGGAATTGATCCTAGTGTGCATGCCTTAACCTATACCTAATCCTCACCACACTGCTAGGACGGGGACTTAGCATCAGCTGAGTGCACTGGGGAGAAGGAGCAGGAGAGCGGCAGGGGGTGAGCATTTGTAGCAATTCAAAGCCCAAAGTCTGGGAGACGTTATGAAGTAAGCGCCACAGTAATGCAAGTAAAGCAAGTACTTGCTCCAGCTGCAAAACTGTGTGGAAGCAACACTGACGTCTGTCCCTGCTGCCATGAGGAGCAAGCACGTTCCACAGTCAGAGGAAAAGAAAGAAAACAATTACATTGTGAGCTGCTACCAGACCAAACCAACCACCCACCCAAAAACCAAAGAAACAGGATCAAGCCATCCAGCTCTAATTCCCCAAATAAATGAGACCTTGAACATATCCTGTAAATCACTGACATTCTAACAGACGTCTTTCTATCCCCTGCTTTTCCACTGTTGATGTCTGAAAATGTATCCCAGAGTTTGTAGATAAGCTGATCATGTGAGAAAATGACGGGTTTTCTTTACGAACAAACTGTAAACTCGATAAATTTGGTAACATTGTGAGTGTGTTTTAACTACCTGTGCTACTTTAAATTTGGCTAGCCCCCGTGTACTTCTGCACAAGTTGGTTTCTTTCCTTTTCTAAATGCTTTTGACTCTGAGTCTCTTCTTTAGTGTCAGAAAAGGGAAATTTAAAAAATTATATATATATTATTTACATATATGTGTGCATGTATGCATTTTATTTGTATAAAGAAACTTTGAAAGGATGCAGAAGGAAATGTAAAAATCCTTGTCCATTTGGAGCAGAGGAGAAACTGTTTGGGTGGGGCAAGTATGGGAGTAAGATTTTTCACATGAGTAAATTTTGAACCATGGAAACATATTAACTATTTAAAAATAAAATAAAATTTTAAAATCCTATGTTTGCCTATGATTATTAACTTCATTTTATTTTATTTTATTTTGAGGAAGATTCTGAGCTAACATCCATGCCCATCTTTCTCTACTTTATATGTGGAATGCCTACCCCAGCATGGCTTGCCAAGTGGCACCATGTCTGCACCCGGGATCTGGGCCAGCAAACCCTGGGCCGCCAAAGTGGATGTGCGAACTTAACTGCTGTGCCACTGGGCTGGCCCCTATTATCTTCATGTTAGAGATGAGGAAACTGAGGCAGAGAAAAGGTGAGTAACTGCCTAAGGCACTTATCCTGTAGGTGAAAGGAAGCGGTGAAGAATTTTAATAACTGGACATGTGTATGTTATAAAGATCTCTGAGGGAAAGAGGAAGAAGGAAGTGGAAGGGCTGGAAATGGAGACAAGGAGGCAGCCAGGGAGCAATGGCGGTAGTTCAGGTGAGGGGCGGTGAGGATCTGACCTCAGGAAGCACAGATGGAGAACAGGGAACATGGCTGAGATACTAGAAGGTGACATGACGTAAACTTGTTCCCCAATTGGCAGGTGAGGGAAGGAAGAGTGTAGGGTAATTCCTGGGTCTGTGGCTGCAGAGTGAACGGATTGTAGTGTCCCAAACAGAGACAAGGAAACCAAGTAACCTTCAGATGAAGAATTCAGTCACATTAAGCAATGATGCAGGGGTACAAATCAGGGGTGGAAATGAAGAATAGGGAGACCTCAGATGACGACTAGGTGAAAGGACACAGTGACCCTGATAACTGGTGAAAGGACACAGTGAATCTGAGGTAAGACCTATGTTGTCCATTTTGTGGTAGGACCATGGACACCCTGAGCCCTTGAGAGACTTTCAAATGGTCTACAACTAGGTATTAGATGTGAGATTCAAACCCAGTCTTTCCTGGCCCAAAGCCCCATTTTCTTTCCTTCTTCCCCTCTGCCTTCCAACAGATGCTATAACAAATGCCCGTAAGGATACATTTTCTATCAAATGCCTCACAAATAAAACTCAGCATTATCACTTCAAAAATATTCTTTAGTTATTCAGAAATGCATTTTTATTTTTTGTAACATAAGTACTGAAAATCATCGTCACGATTTGAGCTATTCTTTCATTGTATGCATCTGTAAGTATTTTGATGCATTTTTCTGCCGTTATCTGAAGAAAGACATAGAATCTATGAAGTAAATATATGAGCTATTTTCAGTAAATATTAATTTTTAGAAGGTATATAGTAATATGATGCTAAAAATACCACAGAAGAATTGACAGAAAATTATTAGCTAATACCGCCAGGAGGCACAAAGTTCCCTGCTTAGGAAGAAAGGTTTGGGAGACTTTGACCTTCCTTGGTCTGATGGGGAAACAATGAGCTGTGTGCCTCATCCTCTGCCAGTTACCAAGTGCTCACCAATACCCAGAAAGTCAGAGAAACATTTTAATCCAGAAACTCAAACTGTGGGTCAGCTGCTGCTACCCCAAACACTCCATTTTCTGCGCAGCCCATCATCATGGGCTGTAAGCCTTCCAGATTAAAATGAGTGCAGCCAATAGATACAAAAGCAATGAATGCAGATGTCTCATGAGTATCTGTGTTAATTTCCTCTTCCTGCTGTAACAAATTACCACAAATTTAGTGGCTTCAAGCAATACAACTTTATTTTCTTAGTGTTCTGTAGGTCAGTAATCTGAAACAGGTCTCTCTGGGCTCAAGTCAAGTAGCAGCAGGGCTGTGCTCCTTCTGGAAACTCTAGGGGAGAACATGTTTCCTTGCCTTTGCATGCTTCTAGAGGCCACCCACACTTCTTGACTTTTGATCCTGTTCCTCCATCTTCAAAATCAACTACATTGCATATCTCTGATCCATCTGTAGTTATATCTCCCTCTGACTCTCTTTTTCTGTCTCCCTCTTGCACTTCTTTTTGCTGAGGAAGATTTGCCCTGAGCTAACATCTCTTGCCAATCTTCCTCTTTTTCTATGTGAGCCACCACCACAGCATGGCCACTGACAGATGAGTGGTGTAGGTCCACACCCAGGAACCGAACCCAGGCCACAGAAGCAGAGCATGATGAACTTAACCACTAGGCCACCAGGGCTGGCCCTCTCTTCCACTTTTAAGGGCTCTTGTGATTACATTAGGCCCATCTGGACAATCTAGGATAATCTCCCCACTTTAACGTCAGCTGAATAGCAATCTTAATTCCATCTGTATTAGTAAATCCCCTCTGCTTTGTAGCCTAACATATTCACAAGGATTAGGATGGGAACATCTTTGGGGGGCTATTGTTTTGTCTACCACAGTATCTTACATACTCAACTAGTTCATCATGCATAATCCAAGAGTGATATGTTTGGAATACGCTGTAAACTTTTGGTTGAAGTATCTGAACATGCGTATGAATATGCGTTTAGAGGAGGACAACTCTTGCCTGTTTTGTCAGAGTATAAGGCTGTGAGTTACTTTCATAATTCAAGATACATGCAATATTATAAAATGGCATATGAATAAAAGTTAAACCCAGGTTAAAAGGATGTTAGTTCACTCTGATTATGCTTATAAGAATCAATATTTGTTAGGAGGAGAGGAAGAACTCTTTACAGTCAATGATCCCTCTTTATTTGGGATTCCTTGGCTATGTAAATATCCTCATTCAAGGTCCAAAACTTAACTTCTGAACCATAGATATTTCCATTGTGGCTCTACAATTTTAAGTTTTTATTTAATTTAAGAAACAAGTGAATATCACTTTATCTGAAATCAATAAAGTTTAGTTGGATGGAACACAGAGAAAAAGGATTATTTTTGCACGCTAGTGTTTCTGAGCACAAAGGAGGGGGGATGCCTCGATCCTGAGTGCTCATTCAGTCATTATGGTTTTGTGAAAGGACCAACCCGGATTCTGGATTCCTATCCACCTGGTATTATGTTGGAAATTGACATAAAATGCCGAGGACTTTGAGAAAGTAACGAGTTGGTGCCCATCTATAACGCTGAATTGATGACTTTCATATGGGCTTGTCATTTACTGTTCAAATTCAATCTTTGCAAAGGGATGAAACCACTGATGGGCACTATTGCCATTTTACCTGCTCTCCCATCTTCCTCCTTGCAGTGTTCAGTTGAAACAGGCTAGATAGAAACCATCACTGGCAGAAAGACTCAAAGAGCGACAGAGCCTTTCCCAGCACCAAGGTCATGGGAAATAAGATGACTTTTATATTTTAAACTATATATATGACCTTAGCAAAGGGCACCAGGTATAAAAACTTTGAATCATGTCAATATTTCAAAGCACATGTTAAAAACCTAACTGCTTACTCTTCAGGATTTACTATGAAAAATGTCTAGAAAAAATGAAACCTAAATCAAAACATTTTTAAAGGAACATGATTTGAAAAAGAACTATTCATTTTTGGTATGCTTATTAAGAAGCTGTCTATAAAATGTGGAGTGAATTTTCCATCAGCCCGCAGTTTGCTAGGACTGTTCCATGAGACTGCAGTTAATCAGTTGACTGAATACAGACAGACTGGTAGACCCAGAGTGTTCAGTGTATACACTTCAGAAGTAATTGCCATGTCTTTTTTTTGTAAAATAAAGGCAAAAAGTTCTGGAATTTCTTGCTCATGTGAAGGAAGAGAGTATGATCAGCAAGAAAAAGCTGAGAAGGTGATCTGAAAAGTCCCCAAAAGTTTAAGGATGATCTGAAAGAATTTTTACCACAATTTTGACAGGAGTAAGTACAGTAGATGGGCATATGAATTAAGAACAACCACAGAGTAAACAAAACCTAAAGCAAATAGATGAGATAATACAGGGTGACTAGGCAACAGGGCATCCATTTTTCCCACAGTGAGAATCAGTATCATTCATCTTATTTACCTCAGAGCAATATTTCCAGAGTGATTTTCCTGAATCTAGAAAGTAAAGCACATGATAGGAGGGAAGTGTACAGAAGTGGAAAAATCGATGTATTTTAAAATTATTGTAAAGTAATAACCTATCAGCCTCTCAAGTAATTTAGGATGAAACAAAACAGGATGAAGGATTTGATATTTGTCACTCATCTCCCACGTCCCAATTTAAAACATCCATCTTTGCTCTATATCCTTGATGAAAAATGCACCACAAACAAATCAAAAAAGCAACGCAAATGAGTACAACTCTTCTATTCGAGGTCCCACTTGTTCAGAAATGAAGAAAAATGAACGTTTGGACAATAAGAAGAGTTACCGGTTTGAGTAGTAAATGAGAAATGAATATTTCACTGGACTATCATTTAGAATGACAGATTTTCTATGTCATTATTCCCTTCTTAAATGATGCATATTATTTTTAAAGAGTCTAGAGTTCCCCAATTTTCATGTCTGTGTTATATTCTGCTGTAAAGTTAGCTTCTCTCCAAAATACCTACACTTATCATAATGAAATGACCAATTCCTTACCATGCTTGATCTATCAGCTTCATTGTACAGTTGGCCACTCCCTCCTCCTTGAAATTCTGCTTTAAGTGGTTTCCCACATCTCTCACTCTCCTGGTTGTCCTTTTACTTCTCTGGCCACCCCTTCTTGCTTCATGCCCCATCTTCTTGAGCAATGAAAAAGCTCACTCATTGCACCTCTTCTCTTTTCAATCCATGCTCATTCCCTTGGGGTCACATCCACTTGTGTGACTCTAAAACCCATCTATCTATAAGCTGGTGATTCTCAAACATATATGTCCAATCTGGATACTGTACTGGTTAGTGTAACACTAATTTCTATAACAGATAAACCAATAAATCCTAATACAACAAAAGTTTATTTCTTGCTTTCCAAGTCTATAACAAACATTCCTAATTGGCAGGTGGCCTTACACCTGGTTATTCAGGTGCCAAGGCTCTTTCCATCTTGTGGTTCTCCCTTCTTCTTCCAGAAGTCCTCTAAGGATGGGGAAAGAGACTAGAGCATCATGTTTGTGAGGTTTGCACAGCCTATGCTGGAAGTGATGCATATCACTTGCGCTCATATTTTCAGGCTAGAACTCAGCCACAAAGCCAGACTAACTGCAAGGAAGCCAGGAAATATAGTCTAGCTGGATGCCATGGAGAAGCAGAAAGTCTAATAAACATCTCAATCTTAGCATATCCAAATAAGAACTCCAAATATTCCTCCGAAAAAAAAAAAACTCTTTTTTTCTTTCCAGAGCCTTTCCCATCACGTTGTGACAACTCAATTCTTTCAGTTGCACAGGCCAAACATGGCATCATCCTGGATTCTTATCTTTCTCTCACATCCCACATCCAGTCCATCAAGAAATCTGTTAACTCTGCCTTCAAAATATATACAGAACCAGACCACTTCCCACCACTTTTACCACTTCTATCCCAGTCTAAGCTTCCATCCTTTCTCCCTTAAAATTATGGCAAAAGCTTTAAATTTCTACCCTTGTCTTCTTGTTATCTATTCTCAACACTTAGCCTAAATTATCCTTTTAAAATGTAAATCTCATATGACTTTCTGCTCAAAACCCTCCAATGGCTCCATGTCTCACTCAAAGCAAAAGACCATCTTTGCTCTGGTCCACCAGATGGTACTGAATTCGGACCCATCCTTATTTCTGCTCTTCACCTCCTCACTCACTCGTATTCAGACATATTGACCTTCTTGCTGCCCTTGAACATGTTGTGCAAGGCCTGTCTTAGATCCCTCCACCTGAACATCCCCCAGTTGTCACATTGCTCACTAAATACCAACTTCTCGGGTAGATTTAAATCATTCTTCCACTCCACCCAGGACTCCCTATGCCATTCTCACTTTGTTTTTTCTGCAGAGCACTTATCCTCCTACAAATTATGTGCTTTTCTGAAAATATTTAATTCTGTTTTCTTCTATTAGAATGTGAGATCCATACAGGCAGAGATTTTGGTGGACTTCTTGTTTGTTTGTTCATTCTTGCTGCTGTATCCACAGAGCTGGGATAGTATTTGGCATGATAGATGCTTAAGATGTATTTTTAAAATGAACAAGTGAAATATTTTTCTTTAAAGACTCAGGCTAGATGCCTGAGGTTCTTATACCAACCAGCCGGTCTCTTCATGCTCCATCAGCAGGATGACAGTGCTAGAACTTCTCTATAGATTTGGGGTCCAATTATCCCTAAGTATTACCACACGACCATGCATCATGGCAAAAGAAAAAAAGATACCTTCTATGGCCAAACGCACAGAGACAGTTGGACTGGTTGATTATTTATTGCCAACGCAACATTTATTGGGCCCCACTTTGGGCAACATTAGCACTATTACTTCCTTCCCGAACTCATTTGCTTGATAGTGACAGCCGACTCCACAGACTTTTCTACATATACGGGTTTTTCCGTCTCCCTACTAATTTTGTTCAAAATAATGCCCAAAGTCATTTCCGAACACATCACACTTGACCCCTAAGTGGGAAAGATATACAAAGAACAAAAGTAAAAAGTACCCTGACTCATTTTATTTGTACTTAAGTAGTTACTTTCTCTCAGGACATATAATCGTTAACATCCTATTTTTCCACAAATTACTTTGATTCTCAACGAGTACATTTTATAAGCTTTCAGATGAAGAGATGAAGATTTAGGTCACTTTGATTTTGAAATGTCTCCTTGCTGACATTGATCATGACACCAATATTGTCAACGTTCAGAATTTAGTGAATGTTTTGTAGATTATTTTCAGTTTTGGGCTTTTTTTTTACATACTTCATGATATTTGCAAGTTTAGTACTGCCAAAATTTTATATAAATTACTCAGGCAAAAATATCTTATTTGCTGGGACTCATGATTAATGTTTTGCAACATTGAGAAAATTAAAAATATATAATTGTCCTGAATATTAATGGTGTATATTATATATGAAGGTCATTACACGGTCAAGGAAAGATCTTAAAATAGCTGCCATTTTGATTAGCCCTGATTCCTCTTTTGTCTTCTTGTACATGGATTCATTAATATACCTCTAACATGTCATTAGTCTCACATTGAGAGGTTCTTACAAATGAGCACTCTAATTTCAAATAAAGACCAGTTAAGCAACTTAGTCTCTTCATCCAAAAAGGAACTACTGTGAAAAACAAGCATATTGAGTTTCCATTGTCTCACCATCTATGGGACCTGACCATCCTACTTTCCAGGGCCAGCCTACTTCCTCTGTGCCACTAGGCCATAATTTCACAGATTTTGCATTTTGACAAGACATGAATACCTTGCCTCTATGCGAATTCAAGGGACTGATCCTGAACACCAGGCCTGAAGGACACTGGAGAGGTAGGGGTGAGTCAGGGAACATTCTCTGGAAATTTAAAAGCAGAAAACACCACTTTTTGGTATGAAAAATGGCCCTTATTTTTAACCTGAGCACTGGGGAATACATATCAACTTTTTTTAGGAGGATTTGGAATAAAACACAAAATAATTTTTTAAAAGTGGTAACAGTGCTTATACATGGATCAGATTTGAGTTAGTCTTATTCTCTTGCTCTCCATCTCTCTGCAATCTTTAAATAAAATCATGCGATTGAAAATGGCCCAGGCTCTCCTTTCCCTTCTTCACGGTCCAGCCATCTCAGGGGCTGGTCCTGTGGGTATCTGTTTTGCTCACTGCACTACCCTAAGGGCAAAAACAATTCCTAACATTTTCTGAGGACTAATATGTTCAGGACATCGTGCTAGCAGTTGTCGAGAATACCCAATCTCTGCCCAAAAGGTACTCACATTTTACTGTTTTAGGGATCCACCAGCAAAGTATGAATATTAGCTTGTTAAAGGGTAGAACTTGGAAGATGTTGTAGCTATTTCTAGTCAAGGGGCATTTCCTCCACCAAGCAGCAATGGCTGACAGCATCCTGTCCACCAGGATGGTGGAAGAGCATCAGGCGAAGAGAGAGAGAGAAAGACGGGTGGATCCCAATGCCTACTGAACACAGGAGGGGTGCTGAGAGGTGGCAGGGGCTGGGGAGGATGTCTTTGTGCCCTGCCAATGACACTCAGGTGAGCTCCTGTGGGGCTGGTCTGGGGCTCTGGCCTGGACAGAAGCAAGTACAGCAGTCTCAGTGTGGGTCACAGAAAAGGGTGAAGGAGCTTCCTAAAGCAATCGAGTGTGTGTGTGAGGTGTGTGTATGCACAAACCCACACTCACCCTTGAATATGCATGCCGGCCTTAGTCAGCCAGGCACTTCTTAGTTGGCTTTCTCACTCTATTTTAAAGAGCATTTATATAGTATTTATAATTATATACAATAATGCTAATTATTTAACATGGTTACCTGAGCTATGGAATCAAAAGACAGAGTCCACAGGGATAAATTCAGAATATTTAGTAGTCTGTGTTGAAGTGAAATTCTATTTGGAACCATGCAGGTCACCTACAAAACCTGAGCTACCCATTTGCCATTGAGTTGTTCCCGCATCTTCTCTCTGGGGCCCACCAGGTCTTCACTGGCTTTCCCTGCAGCCCCTACCTAAAGGCAACCCATTTGAACAGAAGGATCTGAAAGTCATTCACAAACACAAATGGCTAAGAGTACGTAAAAGTCTTCTCTTCCCAGGCTTATCAGCATGTTACCAGAGGTTGGAGCCTTAAGTTTAAAGAATTAAGCTTTAGATGTTCCAGCAGGTACGTGTACATATTGCGGGGCAGACAGTGGATTTATTTTAGGGAGTGGACATTCTCATATCACTGAAATTACAACATAAATGCTCTTGCCTGGTGACAAGTAAGGCAGGACTAGAAACATGTTTGAATTACAGCCCTTTTGTACACTGTGATATTATGGAAAATGTAAAGAAAGCATTATATATTTGTATAATATATATTTCATAACACTTTGGGTTCTCTTTTTTAAATTGTGCCCATTTCTATGTTCAAAGATACATACTGTTAAGTCCAGGTGTTTTGCAGAGTTTAGCTCAGAATAACTATTTCATATAGACAGATATAATACATTTTTCTTATTAGGAAAATAAAACATCTAGTGTAGATTTTGGACATTTCTAACTGAGTAGTTAGAATGTTAAAAGGGAACAAGTAGTCCAATTTCACATGATGATGCCCTAAATTGTACTCTTGAGACCCGACTGATGAATGTGCTTTCTGCGCATCTAGCTCGTTTTCAAGGAGGGCTACTCAGGTACTAGAGGAAAGCACATCTCTTCTGGAACCAGGCTCTGGTTTGAATCCTGGCTTTAAAAATAATGATCATAACAATAATATCATTTATTCAATGACTACTATGCACCAAGCTTTGAGTAAAGCATTTAAATACATTACCTTATTTAATCGTTACAACACTTCTGCAAATAAGATATTATTATCTTCATTTTACAGTGAAGATGTCACAATTTCAAGAACTTAAGAAAAGCAATGCATTTGGCTACTATGTTAAGGAAGTGATATTAACATTTAGTTCCATATGATGCCAAAGATCATGGGCTTCACCATGAACTCACTTATTTCAAAAGGTACGTCTTGCTCCCTTGCACAGTGCTGGGTGTTGTGGATACAAAGACAAATAAGGCATGGTTTGTATCCTTAAAGCCCTTGTAGTCTCATCAAGGGATCTGAGCGTGCACTCCTGTGATCACAGTAGACTGGAATGAATGTCATGAGAGGATGAGAAACAAGGTTGTCCGGGGCTCAGAGAATGCTCACAGTCAGACTTCAAGTTAGGTTAGGGAGGACTTCCTGGAGGAGGCAATGCTCAAGATGGGCTCTAAGGAACAAGTAGAAATTATTTAGAAAAGGATGGCCAATTGGTAAGGGGAAGATTGTGTGAAACTAGCTTTCTAGAGTCTTGAAACCATATGACACTGTCAGCTCTTCTGTCAGATCAAAGGTCTAGAGCAGGTAGAAGAGTAGAAGGAGACACTGGCAGGAGAGCAGAGGTCAGATCATGAAAAAATTTATGTGAATGCCATAAGAAGCACAGCAGGATTGTAGGGAGGGGCTGACAGGAATGCATTGGTTTTTAAGACCTCGGATATTTAACAATGCTAAGCACAGTTTTGTCACCTGTAAAATGGAGAAAAGGATTTATTAATGATTAAAAAAGTTAATGCATACAAAACAGTAGGTGGCACCTGCTGGAAGCAATTTCTCAGTGACCAGTAGTGAGGAACCAGGGGCTTCTAAACACTGTGCAGGCATTAATCTGTCTGATCTTCACTGCAGCCTTCGGAAGTGGAAACTTCTACACATCCATGTTTAACCAATGAAGATGCCTGGAGCGAGGTTTGAGCATTGCTTATCTTGTCTTTTCCTGCCTCTTGAGATGGTGGCTCTAAGTGCCCATTCCTGCCCAGCCCACAGAAGGTGGACTCCAGGTTCCCCTCTGGACCTCAGGGAGAATCCGGGAGTTAGGATGTGAACCATGAGGTAAAGAGGGGACCAATAACCCTGTTACACAGGAAAATGTCATTTACATATATTAATAAGTCTAAGCCTGTATCTTAAATTCCACGAAACATGTGTACGCATGAGGCAAATACATCTGTAAAAGCAGAAACAAGAACATCCAGTTTTATTACATCTGCATTGTACCTATGACTATGTAAAGTGAGCATCGCTGCTGCTGTCCACTCACAAATCCCCCATCCAACGTGAGTACTCAACATGAGAAGCACTGGCAAGCTCCCATGAAAGAGAATCACCACTGAAGTGAAAGTTCAGAGCACAAATCCTGCTTGAATCAAGGAAGCCGTTGTACCGCTTGCTGGTCGCTGACATGTCCAGAAAGCCCTCTCGCCTTTCCATTAAGTCTCTCGTATGTTGTTGCAAACTCCATCCACTGCAATACAGCATACGGCACCTTTAAACTTTTGTGTGTGGGTCTTATTTATGAAAGTTCATTTATTTACTTATCTATTCAGAAACATTTAATGAATCTCAATTATATAAGAGACACTGTGATAAGTGCTAGAAATGTAAAGATAAATATAACATGGTCCCTACCCTCAAGAAGCTCAGACTAGTGAAAATATTAGGTTGAACCATATTAAATTGCCCTTTTGCAGGCAAAAACAGTCAAATTTAGGCAATTTCATGTGGTTCAACTAACGCTATAATGATGATGGTGATGATAATGATAATGATAAATAATGCACATTAACAGGGAACTACGAAAATGCAGAACGAGGCACATGAACTTCCGTGAGAGAGTTAGGGAAGGCTCTGCCAGGAACTGTGTTTTTCAAGATGAGCAGACCCTGCATACTCTTGCCTTTGGACTCACTCTAGACCACGTTATTGCCAATAGCTGCAGCTGGCAGCCACTCTGATCTCTCAGTCCCATGCATTTCACTAACCACCACCTCTTTTCATTCCAGGTCATATCTGGAGAATTCCAACTCCAATCCTATTGGAACTTTTGATCCATTGATCCTACCACTTCCTCACTATCCTTCACCCTCTCTCCCCTCCTTTCCCAGTTTATATTGCACACCAACTAATTTAAACACTCCTTGCATTGCATACATATTGCTGCATTATTCTCACTTGGAAAACAACATATCCTGATTAAATCAAACTTTCCACCTACTTCAGGTGGAATGAGCTGAATATGGCTGGAACGAAAACACAATCACAAAGATGGCCTCACTTTACACCCATGACCACAGCCTTACTGCTTCTAACAATACCATATTTTCCTTGTCCATTTATTCTCTGCTTTCCTAGATGGCTATTATACAACTTATCTTCTTTACTCAAATCCATAGCACCATGTTCCCATCCTTATTCTTATACAGTGTTCTCATTAATCTCATTCCCATCCTTACTTTTATGCAATGATTCTCAAACACCATGTCAGATATGGTTTTGAATCAGAGAAAAACCATATCTACCACCACACCGACTCACCTACCACATTGCCACCTGAATCGAGTGGCAATGTGATGCAGGTCCCATAGATGACCTAGCCCTGCGCGTATCTCAAGCCAATCCCCCTATTTGTGCCCTACAACCTATCCCTTCTTCAACATCAATTTCCCTCTCTTCCAGATTATTCCCATCAGATATTATTTCCCCCATCTTAAACAAACAGACAAAATCATATCTTGCCTCCTTTCGATGATCAACTTTGAATCAAAATTTCTCTGAAGGATTATCTACGCTCAATGTTGCCAATTCTTTCCTCTTCTGTTCTCGCTTAGTCACAGTCTTTCAGGCTTTCATCCTTACCATTCCACCTAAATTACTCATATGAAGGGCAACATGATCTCTTCAATCTTTGTTCCAAAGATACCTTGTCATAGTACTGAAACTGCATGCTCCCCAAAAACCTCATCATACTCCTCTCCTATTTCTGTTTTTATAGCATTTATTGCCTTGTAACATAAACTATGTGTAGGTGTTCATATATATGTATATGTGTGTGCATGTATGTGTATATATATATATAAATCATTCATTTTATTTATTGTCTCCTGTCTTCCCCACTAGAATTTAAGCTCTATGAGGGCATGTATCTTCACTTTGTTCATTGATATATCTCAAGTGCTTTGAAATGTATGGCGTATAGTAGACACAATACATGCGCATGAATTTAAAAAGTACTTCCAAAAATGTCTTGAGATGTATACGTTTTCCTCATGTTTTAGGAGGATAAGCATAGCATTAAGAGCTGAAATAACATTCTAAGTTACTAAAACAGACTACATCTCATCTTGTCCTTTTTAAATGACATTGCATTCCTTTTCACTATTCCTTTAATCCTAAGAGAAAAATATTCCTTCAATGCAAAACACTGCACTACTCAAGTTATATGTTTGTATTGTTCTCTAAGTAATTAAACTCCATGTCCTATCCATAGATAAGCATTCACAAGAAGTGATTTCAGAACTATATAGACCAAGTCAGAAAACCAAATTTAAGGGTTAGATATATAAAGCAATATGTTCTAGCTACTATACTAAACAAAGTTGAACGCGAATCCTCCATGTGAATGGTTATATAGGTTATAATAATTCTATACAATTGCATCTTGAGTAGGCATTGAAAATATTTACCAAAGAGTTTATAAAATCGGCGAAATATTTATTACGATAAATGAAAAATACAAGGATACAAAGCTCTGTGCACAGTGGGATCAGAATCAGATAATAAGTGCAAAAAAGGAGAATTTGGCTTTAGGTGGTACAACTATGGATGATTTTTAAATTTTATTTTTACTTTTATTCCTAGATTTGCTTATAATAAATTTAATATAAATGTACAATACATTTAAATTACAATAAATTTAAAATAGAAAAGAGATATATTTCAGGTTTTTTTATATTTCCCTAAATTTCATTTGACTTTCATGTCATTTTACAGGCAATTTAACAATTTCCCTTCCATTCATGCATCCAGCAGCTAAGCATTTTCAGCAGCTAATTATAAAGCACTTACAAAAAGGGCATTCTGAAGGGTTATTTCTGGGACTGGAGTCCTCTCTGTCAACAAAGAAATAGTCACAGAAAACATTAGGTCAGATTAGGTCCAGGTTTATCTGTGCCCTGTGATATATAGCATCCTTTTCCTCCTCTGACTAGTCTCCATGAAAATCTGTTGAAAGGATGATCTCGGCCCCTCCAAGAAAGAAAGGAAAGGAAGAAATGGCTCTTAAATGGATTTGAAACAGTCAAAGCAGATGACTTTGCCTAGCCTTGCAGGTTACATTCTCCCTCCTTAATACTTACAGCCCAGTGGTCCCAGAAGCTCATGGTTATACCCTGGATTTAGTTTGTTATTATATAATGTGTACAATTAGGGCAATGATGCCCAGGAGACATTTCTGGGTGACGTAACTTCAAATTGGTACTCTTATATATGAGTTTTGTCTGTGGGAACTCTAATATAACTCCCTCCCTCCATATAGTAGACTAAACCATATGGCAGCCATTCTGGGTGATAACTCCTGGCCTTCTCGCTAAGAGACCTTGGTATTGTATCAAGAGTGGCATCAAATTCAAAAGCTGTAGGCATCTTGGCGGCTAATAGGAAAGCAGAAAAAAAGAAAGAATATCAATTATGAGTTGGGGGCTGGTCCCATGGCCGAGTGGTTAAGTTCTCACGCTCCGCTGCAGATGGCCCAGTGTTTCGTTGGTTCGAATCCTGGGTGCGGACATGGCACTGCTCATCAAACCACGCTGAGGCAGCGTCCCACATGCCACAACTAGAAGGACCCACAATGAAGAATATACAACTATGTACCGAGAGGCTTTGGGGAGAAAAAGGGAAAAAATAAAATCTTTAAAAAAAAATTATGAGTTGGTAAGCCCATATTCCAGAACAGCTGTCTGAAATATCTAAATCTCAGATGAATAAAAGCAAGAAATGTTAAGAATTTCCCAATTATCTTTTTCATCTGGATCATAATGATTTTCTATATTATTCCAATTTCACATTGACTACATAAGTTCCACTTGTAAGCTTCACACTACTTCTATTTTTAAGCCTATTCATAAACATCTCTATAAGTAATGTTGGACATGGATCAATGTTTGGTCAACAGATAAAAACATCAGTAAAGTTCATGACTTGCCCAAAGTCACACAATGTAGATGGTAGTTTGTTCTAGGATTCCACAGGATGACTGGGCCATGAAAAGTTGGTGTAGAAGGTATAGGAGCAAACACTAATATCCAGAGTAAGCTTGTGACAGGTGATCAATGATGGGACGGTCAACATAAAAGTGATGGGAATAGCATCGATTCTGACCAGACAGGGAACCAGAAGCTGGAGTGGGAAAGGTTCCTCAGGGTACACATAGCAGGAAAGGTAATTCAGGATCCTGATAAGTCAGTATAAATCTGGGTATTACCAATAAAAGAAATGAGGAGAGCATCAAATGGAATGAGACAGTCCAAGAGTAAGAATTAAGTTGTCCTTGGTGGATGAGGTAGTAAGTTACCTTAATTCTACTTGTCTTTATTCCCCTGCAAATTGGGAAGAATCCAGACCGTAAGTGGCATATATCTGAAGGCTTGCTAGAAAAGACCACTGGGGAGAAAACCAAATGTGGAGAAAGAATTTAGGAAATGGATCTTGCCCTATATTCTAATATGCTGAAAGTTCAGATAGAGCCAGCAAAAACCCTAAAATCTTCCATTCTGAAGACAGCGCACAAGCCAACAGGTCACTTAGCTAAACGGTAGAGGGATGATTTAATTTTCATTTCGCCACACAGCTGGTGTTTGCGTTAAGAAGGCAGAACAATGAATTGTCTGTAGGAACAGCATGCACCTTAACACACAATGAAAAATGATTATATATATTCATTCACTGAGCACCAAATTAGAAGATGATGTAATGTTCCCTGTGAAAATCTGCTTTATATTTTATGGTCTGATAATACATTTGAAATTCTGAATATTCAGTTCAGCTCCATTGTCAGCAATCATCTTAGAGACTGGTTTACCCTGCAAGTTTACAGAAACTTGCTGTTAGTCTAGCCCTGTACACCACGATGTGGGCATTCCCACGGATGGACCACACCCCATTCAGGGTTAGGACAGTGGTATAATAAAATTTTGACTCCCTGAACACTTATGGTGTACATCCCTTTTCCTGTCTCTTCATTTCTTTAAGGATTTTAAAAATTTTATTAAAGTTTAAACCCATATCATTTGAGAAAATCAAATAACATTAAGAGATTTACATTGGAAAAAACAGCAACCCATATTCCATTCTTTTCTAGCTTGGATGCCCAATCTCATACCCCAGAGACAAATACTTTCAACCCTTTTAGGTATTTCTTCAAGCATTTTTATCCAATCTTTTTACGTTTCTATTTGTTGTCTTAATGAATTTTAGACATGATTACAGAATTAACTACCTATTAAGGTGAAGATTTAACTCTTACATCCCACCTCATTTCTGTCTACCCTTACCATCTCATATTGAGACAACGTAAGCATCGTCTGCTGTTCAGTGCACTTGATTACACATCCTTACTCACAAATATTTATATATTTATTTGAATTTAAAATTGCTTCGTTTTTTTCATTTATTTGTTTTCTTATATATTGATTGCTAATTTCTTCCCAAGCATTCCAATAGATTTACCAAAAGCTTAGCAAGATATTTTTCTAAATTCACAAAAGCAAACAATCAACCCCTTGTTTTCCCCATGGAGGTTCCCTTCCCACCATCACACTTATCAGCTCCAATCAAAACTGACTGCCCCTGAAAGCCACTCTCCTATGTCCACAGCCCAGTTCCTTGTATCTCATCTCTTACTCATTCTGGGGTAATCCTTCTTTTGGCTGAATCACACATTCCAGCAGCTTCTCAAGGTAGATTGTTTGAGAAGCAATTTTGTGTGTGTGTGTGTGTGTGTGTGTGAGTCCTTGAATGTCTGAATGTGTCTTTATTCTGCTTTTACATTTGAGGAATAAAGGGCCAAATGTAGAATTTTATACGGAAAATCATATTCCCCTCAGAATTTTATGGCATATCTCTACTTCTTCCTATTATCTAATATTGTATGAGAGCTGACTGCTATTTCATGGGGGTGGACTCACTTTTAACATTTTAAGATTTACACTTTATCCTTGTTATTATGATATTTTACAATGGCTGGCATGGGTTTGTGTGTGCTTTTTCTTTTAATTAGACTGGGTGTTTGATGGACTCTCAATTTAAAACTTTAAATTATTCACAATTTTATGTGTTATTTCCTGAATAATATCTTCCCTTATGTTTTTATCTGTTCTTTTATTTTTGGAACTTCAATTAGTTATGTTGAACTTTTTGGATCAATCATTCTGAGATTCTTACCTTTATTCTCTTAATGTCCTTATGTTTATGAAATTTAATGACCTCTTCCAAGCCCTTAAATTTCTTTTTACATTTCTACCTTATTTTAAATTTCCAAGAGCTCTTTATTGTTTTCTGATGCTCCTCTTATTACAATATTCTATTATTTGATATTATTTGCAATATCTTATCTTTTAAAAAATATTATTATTTTGAAATTTTTCTTCTGTCCTTGTATTATTTTTCCTCTAAGAACTCTTTTAAACAAATGCTGGTGAGGATATGGAGAAAATTGAATCCTTGTGTACTTTTGGTGGGAATGTAAACTGATACAGCCACTATGGAAAACAGTAGAGAAATTCCTTAAAAAATTAAAAGTAGAGGGGCCAGCCCCGTGGTATAGTGGTTAAGTTCAAGGGCTCTGCTTCGGCAGCCTGGGGTTCATCAGTTTGGATCCTGGGCGTGGACCTACACACTGCTCATTAAGCCGTGCTGTGGTGGCATCCCACATAGAAGAACTAGAAGGACTTACAACTAGGATATACAACTATGTACTGGGGCTTTGGGGAGGAAAACAAAAGAAAAAAGGAAGGTTGGCAATAGATGTTAACGCAGGGCCCATCTTCCAAAAAGAAAAATTAAAAGTAGAACTACCATAAGATCCATCAGTTTCACTTCTGGGTATTTATCTGAAGAAAACAAAAACAGAAACTTGAAAAGACATACGTATTCCTGTGTTCATTGCAGCATTATTTACAACAGACAAGATATGGAAGCAACCTAAGTATCCATCAATAGATGAATGGATACATTAAAAGTGGTGTATATATACATATATATATATATGTATATATACACATATACATTCATACACACACAATGGAATGCTATTCAGCCATAAAAAAAGAAGGAAATCCTGCCATTTGCAACAAGATGCCTAAACCTTGAAGGCATTGTGCTAAGTGAAATAAGTCAGACAGACAAACGATCTCACTTATATGTACAATCTTAAAAAAAGAAAAAAAACCCAAAGTCATAGAAAAAGAGATCAGATTTGAGATTACCAGAGGTGGGGGATGGGGAATTGGAGGAAGATGGTAGAAACATACAAACTTCCAGTTACAAAATAAATAATTACTGGGGTTGTAATATGCATCATCATGACTATAGCTATCACTGTTATGGTATATTTGAAAGTTGTTAAGAGAGTAAATTCTAAAGCTATCACCACAAGGAAAACAAATTTTTTTTGCTAACTATATGAGGTGATGGAAGTTAACTGAACTTATTGTGGTAATTATTTTGCAATACAATCATGCACTGCATAATAACGTTTCAGTCAAAGATGGACTGTACATACAACAGTGGTCCCATAATATGAGTACCATAGAGCCTAGGTGTGTAGTAGGCTATGCCATCTAGGTTTGTATAAGTGAACTCTATGATGTTCACACAACAATGAAATCACCTAACGACGCATTTCTTAGAATGCATCCCCTTTGTTAAGCAACACACGACTGTACGTGTATGTCAAGTCATTATGCTGTACACCTTAGAATTATACAGTGCTGTATATCAATTATATATGAATAAAACTGAAAAAGAACTCATTTTAAAATTTGGTCACAGTTTTTCACAATGGGAATGCTCTTCTAATATCTGGTGATTTTCACTATTTGTTCACATTAAGAGCGTTTGTGATTTTGTTTTCTCTGGACGTGTTCACTTACTTCTGAGAATACTGAGGAGCATACAGCTAGTTGCAGGCTCTGTGGGAGCAGAGTGGGGAGGGGCCTGGGGATCTCACAGACCAGTGTGCACCATTATATTCGATCTCTGTTTCCATTCTTACATCTTAACCCTACACTTCCCTGGACCTGTTGACTCAAGGCAAGCCTCTCTGGATTGATTTCTCTAGAGAATTAATTTCTGGTCTGTAGAAAGGGTGAGAAGGAAAGCCATCTGTCCACATAAGGTAGAAGAGGGAGCTCCTTGAAGTGCTCAGGACACCCATGTGTTTAACCTGCCATGTGTAAACAGAAGTCTTTTGCTTAGTCCTCACATTGTACACCAGGGACATTTTCTGACTCTGTGAATACAAATTTTCTCATGATCTTTCCCAGCCAATATGCATCCCCAAATCTCCCTTTAATTGACCTATTTCCCTCCTCAATAAATAAGCTACTTTTAATTAATTATAACTACTTTCTACTAAAGCATTTTAAGTGAGTTTATGTTATTTGCAGCCACTAATAACCTAATGATGGGAATGAATTTCTTATCTCTATTAAAGTGCAGTGTCCTGATGAATAGGCCTTTGGCCCCCATATATCCTCAGTGAAAGCTTTTCAGAAGATCATGAATATGGAAGAGACACTTCGAGGTCTGAGGCCTAAGGCAAGGCAAAAAGAAGCTGGTTAACCATTCCTATTCAACATTGCACGTGACTTGGTGAAATCTAATATTTGACATCACCGAGATTAAGTACATTTTTCTCAGAAATCTTTAATTTTTTAAAATATAAAAAGTTCCCCCAATATTTAGGAATATCAACTTTTACTGGATTTTAAGGTTGCAATGACAGATATACATAGAAAACATCACAAGAATGATGTAAACTTTTTTCATACAACTTTCTCAAAATTTTGTTTGTATAGAGAAGCAAAAACCATGATTTGAATTGTCAGATTTAAAATAATATTAAAATCTTTCAAGAATCACAATAAAAACATCTCTTGAAACAATTACTGAGTTAGTAACAGAATCTGAAAATAGATTTGCGAATTCAAAAGTGTGTTAACACCAGAACGGAAATGTTACTAACCTTCTCTGTGTATTTAGGGAGAGGAATTCAATCTTCTTTCCTGTCATCAAGAGCCCTAAATGCAATCAATGGGCCATATACTCTCTAATCTGCACCTGGAGCTGTAAAAAATGTCAATAGAAATTGTGTTGGAAGACAAGAGCAATGAGTTTATCAATGTGTTTACCCTTCCTGGGAATATATTCTCATCAAAAGTATACTCTAAGCCAACGTGCTTTGTCAGTTCCCCTATGTCTTTGATTTGTCTGTATGTCTAATATCTTCATGAATTAACAAACTCAGCTTTCCTTTTTACAAGTGGATTTGCATAGACTCATAAGCGCTGAACCTATCAGTTAGTGACAGAGGAAATAGTTGATCTGTCCGCACCAAGGACTTGATCTCTGTTTCCCTTCTCACAAGGATAAGAGAACTGAGTACTTAACAGTTAGTTAAGACATGACATTAAAACAAGCTTTTCAAAGAGGGAGAAATTATTGTTAATCTAAGCATGATGCCTTTGTATTGGAACTCAAGGAATGTTCTCAGGGTTCACCATATACAGTAAAGTATGAAGAAACAAGTGATTCAACTTGACCCACATCTCATGTATTTTATTTTTATCATTAAAGTGGATACACCTCTGTGAAGGTAGTTCTGCTAGCAACAGCAGTGCTAGCTTCCTCCTGGTCTTCTCTCTGGAAGGCTGAAGCATTGGTGTATACGCTCTTTGAAGGTCCACAGGTCACAGAACAGTCTTTGAATATTTTCTCCCATTAAGGCCCAATGCTTTGAGAAATAACTGGCTCTTTCTCCCTTATATCTTCCCTTGGGGGAAAAACTAGAAGGTGAAAGCACTGAAAATGTCGATTTTTTGATGTTTGCCCCAGTAAAAGTTTTTCTATAGCACACTTGGCCCAAGAATTGTATATAGGCTGAGTAAACACAAATAATCCATCCCATTTTAAAATTGGGAGACCCTTGAAAGGCCAGTTTGATGTTACAACTTGTGTGGCAATTAAGGTCAACTCTAGTGTGGACCTTGAGTCTTGATAATTCCAAACCAAAGAAGCACACTAAACTCAACCCAGTGTGAGCCTAGACTCTCCCAAGGGAGCACCAGAAAAACACTGGTCAAAAGATCTATCGCCTCTAGTTCTTCCATGCCAATCACAAAGCCTTGAGTTCATATTCACAAAGAACATGTGCTATATTTCAACTTAGGCCCTCCAGCTACGTTGCATCACTCAATCCTCAGACTTCAGAGGTGAGTTATTGAAGCTTGTAACCATGAAGTAACTCGCCGAGGGTCAAATCTAGTTAAGAGGTAAACTGGAATTGCATCTCAGTGTCTCAGTTCACAGTGTTATGTGATCTATTCAGTTCTCTGATAAACAACAGGTCTCATTGGGATCTGACTGCTGAACCTAGTGAACCTACAGCAAAATAAATCAGTTGACTTTTTCCCTTCACTTTACGATTGACCAATTAACCGGGTGTTTCCAGCTTTACAAATCATCGGTATTAATAACTTTTCTCACTTTTTGTTTAGATGAGCACCATTACTAGATTTAGTATATAATTTAAGTTTCATGAAAGTTGGAAAGAATAAATTAAAACGTTCTCTATACTTAGCAAGTATTAAGAATTTAGTCTATACAGAAACTGACAAATAATAATGTACACCTGAAATCACACAATGTTATAAACCACTACGACCTCAATAAAATAATTGGAAAAAAAGAATTTAGGAATTTGAATCACAGACCATTCAGTTATCGTTTCCTGAAGACAAAGTAGAATTTTCAGAACCTGCATAATATTTTCTTAATTTTTGCCTCATTACAGCTTCTGTATAGAACCTGTCATTTTTCTGTGAAGGAAAGACAAATGGTACATAATGAACATCTTATAAGATTTCAAATTAGGCCTTAAAACTCTCTAGAGAGTCCTTTAAAATTGCATAATATCTATTATCTAGCTTTAAACAATGTGGAGATATAAAAGTTAACAAAACTATCAGAGCTACTTCCTTACTGACCTCTGTGACTCTGAGATCTAAGGTCCTCTCTCACAACTATAGGTCATGTTGAAAGCACCTTATTCTGTTAATAGTCCCTTTTCTCAGGAAGCTTTCCAGATAAGGTTAATTCAAAATTACTTTTTTCTACTGTAAGAGTGGGTATTGTTTTCATTTAAGTAGACTCTGCTGCAATTAGAAGACATATGAGATAAGATGAGCAATTTGCTATCCTATCAGGAGGCTTAAAAAGCTTCATATTATGACCCAGCAATTACACTTCTGGGAATTTAAAGAAATAAAGACACACACAAAAAATTACTCACAAGATTTTTCACTGTATTTTGACAGTAAAAATAGTGAAAATATTAGGGAAATGGTTAAGTAAATTATGGTGAATTCACTCATTGACTATTGACAAGGCATTAAAATTATGCTTTTGAGAACCATTTAATGATTTGAGGAAATGTTCATAATGAAATGCTAGGTGAAAACAGGATACAAAAACCATTTACAGCTTGATTGCAATTCTATCTGTGGATTGATCTCTCTGTCTTCGAAGTTCAACAAAAATATTGATGGTGAGTGGAGGGCATAGAGTGATTTCAATTTTCTTTTTTTGTACCTTTCTAAATTTTTATGAGAAATATGAGTTATTTTTATACTAATGAAAAACAATATCTAAATGTTTGTGAAGTGCACTGTAAGTGATAATTATCCATTTTTTGCCACATAGCTGGATATCTATGGTAGGACAGACAACATAATGCCTGAATTTTTATGTGTGGCTTATTCACTGACCATTCTGTGGTCACGTCATGCATTAGATGACAAGGAGAGACACGGGTTTGCAGCACGATTGACAGCACAGCACATCTTTTGCTTCAGATGAAGTGGATGATAGAAATTCACCTTGCATTCCTGTTACTTTTCCCTCACTCTCAGCCTCTTTCACTGTCAGATCTGGTATTCCACCAGATCAATTTTTAAGGTCAAACACTATCTTTTCAATACATTTGTGCATTTTACTTTGCAAACCAGAAAGTTAGGTATCAGTTCTAGATATAATTACATAGTGCTATTCTTGTTCATTAAATATTAACACACTGCCATGTGAGAGAGGGTGTTGATAGGCAATCTGAGTTGGGTTTGAATATGTATTACCTATAGCTTGAGAGACGATAAGCAAAAAACAGCCTTGTGCAGACAAAAAGTACTAATATGTTAGTATTATGAAATTTCCTTTAAAGACTGAACGCAAGTTTAGTAATTACTAAACCAAACACTGTTATTTCCAACTGTCATACATTGGCAAATCATCTATTCCTTAGATGTAATGGGGAGGGAAACGTTAGCTATTTCACTGACATAAACTTAGACAAACGCATTCATTCATTCTCCATTCATCCGTCCCCTCCTTCATTCTTTCAAACAATGCCTTTTGGCTCCTACTGTGCACCAGAGATTGTGGAGACCACTATGAAGAAGACACCGTCCTCTTCTCAGAGTTCTCACAGTTTATTGGAGTATAAAAACATATAAGCAGTTGTGACGTGTGATAAGTATTATATGAGAGATACTTACAAAGGGCTGTGCAAGTCTAGAAGATGAAACATTTAATTATCTGGTAACATCTGAACTTGAATTTCCAGGATGACGAGGAGTTTGCTGAATAGAAAAAGGGAAGAGGGAGAAAGCACAGAGAGCATGTGGAGCATAGGGCTCAGTGGTGTGAAGACACATGACCTGCTGATGGAACGGTGACAGGCGGGTGATGTATGGTACAGGAGACACTGGCAGGGGCTGAGTGAGCTGGGTTGCGGAAAAGGAGGATTATGAAGGATAATGCACGACTTGCTAAATATCTTTACAAAGATCACTCCATAATTGTTGGATGCTCAAATTATATTTTATCTACATAGTCTGCAATAGCTAAATCTAACCCTCTATTAACAACTTTCTCCCTCCCACTTCCTCTTCAGCAACTTGTACAGTATACTAAAACATACCGGCATCAGTCTGCAATAAATCTGCTGTGTTTGGCTTTAAGAACAGATTTGACTGTAAACTGAACCAAAACACGAAGAGAAAAAAAATGGCAGAAAAATGCAGTGGCAGTTTCAGTTACCCAAAGTGTTTGAGTATACTCACAAAAAGTGTGTGATGATGAAACTATTGCTCTGATTAATTTCAGGACTCAGTTACATAAACCAGTGAATAACCCGTGAAATGGTGTTTATACCATCTTAGAGCTGTAATACATAATCAAGCTCATATTGTCCCACACTTTGAAGATGACAAAGCTGGGGCTTTCTGCTGCCTTGTCCACAGCTATAGCGTTAGGGGTAGAAGGACCAGGACTTGATCTGCATCCCCAGGTTCATAGAACAGGTTCTTCCTACTGCTCACTGTGCATCGTTGGAAGGCAGGTATTTTCAAGATAAATAACAGGTCGACAGGGTTTCCCCTGATCTGGAATTGATTACTAATAAATGGCCAAGTTTCCCAGTATGGGTTTTGATAGGCAAGCCTCCCTAAGAGTCAGCACCACCTACCTCTATGAAAGGTGTTCATGAATTGCACAATAAGGGGGCACCTGCTTCTGCAGTAGGTTGCAAAGAACTAGGCTCAGAGACAGCAGCTAGTTCTTTCCTAATTCCAGTCTGCTGGCTGCTGCTCTGCTAAAGCCTCAGCCAAGCTATAAATACTCCAAAGGCAGAGCTTGTGGCATCTTCTGAGGTGCTCTTTCCAGTTGATGACCATGATGAGAATGATGATCCTGTTAGTTATCAAAAACGGTCCCCAGGTTGCCGAGAAACCCTGAGGAGCATTACGTAATGTTTAAATTTAAACTTTTTCTCAATTTCAAAGGCTCCCCACCACCCCATTCAGGCCCACTCCTTTCTTCCTTTCTCTCATTCTCCTTCTTGTGCGTGTGTTAAGCTTTTCAAATGCACCATCTTTATGCTCCTGTTCCCCACTCCTGCCTCCTTGCATTTTCTCCTATTTCACATGCTTACGGCAGTTCTTTCCGACAATATTACAATTTTCCCCCCTCATTAGCACTTGGAAAAAGGGAGTTTGATTGAAAAAGAGAACTAGTTGGCTGAGGTAAGTGAAGGAAACAATTAGATGATTTGGTGGGCAGTGAGAATACTGGGATGGGTCAAGCATATTATGAAGAAGTCACAGAAACTTGAGTGGCATAGACCTAGCCAGCAAACTCTGCCTGACTGATATCTAGAGCAAGGGACGCTGCCTATTATTCAAATAAATCAATTATGAACTTATTCCTAGGCAAAAACTAAATAGGACTATGTGTTGGAAGTCAAAAAAGTTAAAGTGTTTCCTGAGCAGTATTTTTTGAGTGTCATCTAATTAAGCTGTGGGAGAATTTGTCTTATTTGTACTTGTGTCTTTGATATCACATTCATTCTCAAGAATTTAAGAGTTAATGGTAGGAAAGCAAATCATTAAGAAGGAAGGCCCATTCTCTGCTAAGGATTCTTTCTATGACAGAAGCAAAGAAGTCTATAACCCAGCTTTGAGAAGTAAATCACCAACTTTAAAGTAGCTGCACATAATTTTAATTTCTCCTTAAGCTAACTGACCACTTCACGGGTCTAAGTTTGGGTTTTAATAGCAAAAGGAAACAGAGAAAATAAAAGAAAATATTTCTAAGACCAATAATAAATTATAACCCTCTAGATTCAACATGGTTTGCTGGGTGAGGGGAAGGCCAGAATTTAAGTATTTTATGCTGTCATGTATTTTACACTATTTGACCTGATGATTTAAAAGAGAAAGCTCCACATTGATTTCTAGGCCTAGACATGAGACACACTTCTCATCAAGGAGACAGGGATCTTCAGTTCCTCGCCACTAAGCTATGGCAATTCTTGTTTTTATTCCTTTTATTGGTGAGAAAGATTGGCCCTGAGCTAACATCTGTTGGCAATCTTCCTCTTTTTGCTTGAGGAAGATTGTCACTGAGCTAACATCCATGCCAATCTTCCTCTATTTTCTGTATGTGAGATACCACCACAGCATGCCTTGATGAGAAATGTATAGGTCCACACCCAGGATCTGAACCCACGAACCCCAGGCCACAGAAATGGAGTGCACAGACTTAACCACTATGCCACCAGGCTCGCCCCACTGTGGTAATTCTTAAGAAAAGGAAGCTATATGCCTCGGTAAAATCTTTCCTTCTTAAAACCAAAACACTTGAATTTATATATCAAAACTCTCGCGTTTATGGAACCACTTGAATATTCGGTGTGTTTGCACTAATACTCTCACACGGACCAGTGTGCCTGTAGCATAGTCCCACCATTCCCTTTTTTTTTAACAGGATAGGGAAATGAGGGATGGGAACCCAAGGCCACTTGTCCCTTCCCACCTACACTCCTGTCCTACAGAGTCAAAAACAGCTATGACTCCACAAAGGACAAAAGTCTTGGCTCACCAACGTAATGGCTTTAGTTTTCTTGATTTATGTCATTCGTTTGGCTATATTTTCCCCTTTGGGCACAGTTTCATATTTATGACAGGGAATTATAAAATATACAAAATAGGATTAAAGTACCAAAGCCTGAAGCACTTGTAGTTTTACTTCTTGCCCATCATTGATCGTTCATCAACCTGACATCACTCGTTTACAGAGATTCTCCGAAGTCTAGATGTCAGTGCTCTAGGAAACACTACATTTCAAGCCAAATGTACAGGTTTAGAAGAACGGGAAGGGACGAGCCGTCAAAGAGCCCCTGTGTCTCTCGAAAAGGAGAGTTACGGCAACAGCAGAGTCCCTCCACTCGGAATCACAGCCTCTAGGACTGGAATAACCAACATCTTCTGCTCTTGATGTACTGGAAATAATTTAGTTTGTCATTTAAGAGTTTGGAGAATCCGTAAAGCATGTAAATTAGAATCTGAATCATGAAGTTCAGCATAAAATAGAGTGTTGCTCATAATTAAAAGATGAAAGAGGTTATTAGATCTCTTCCCCACCCGTCTTTAAAAATAGGAGAGATATGCCTCCCTTTCAGTGTTCTCAGCTGGTCTAGCAAACTTCTCCAGGGCTCTCCCACTCTCTCACTTATGGCTTTTGTACTAGTTGATAGGTCGCTTCATTTATTTTATGATCAGTGAATTTTCCAAATAAAGCTTCAGTCTCTTCTTTGTAAAAAAGCAGATGTTAATTGAAGCTGTAAGATATAAAATAAAGCAGATGTGAGTTGATTTTCTTATAGATCTGCTTCTCAAATTTACTGGGACACATCCACTAAAAAATAGATGCTTAACCTTAAAGAATCCCAGAACCTACTTTAATGATAAGCACGAATATGTTTAACACTACAACCTATCAAATCATATTGCCCTTGACATTAGTAAAGTGCTGAAGTTACTTTCAAAAATAGAATTTCATTATATTGGGTATAGCATGGCTTCTCCTTTTAAGGAATGATTATCTCTAAACAGCAATATCTGCTGTTGTGGAAGGGAGGGCCAGCATGGGCAGTGGTGGCTGTCTCCTCTCGCCCAGAGGGCAGTCTTATCAGAGGAACAGCAGAGGTGCTGGCATTCTCTCTCCTGCTCAGTGTCAGCCCTGCCTTTCATTCACACTGCCCACATCCTATCTCTCTCTAAAGACTTTTCACCTTCACAAATTAAAAAGCAAAGACCTTCACTGAAGATATTTGGGGTTCTTCATTAGGACAGAAGGGCAAAAATTATTTTAAGTCTTTTTGAAAGACATGAAAAAGATATATTTTCCTCCAGAACTGTGTTGTCCAACATGGTAGCCACTAGTGGCTATTGATACTTAAGTTAATTAAAATTTAAAAGCTCAGTTTCTCAGTCACAAATTGCCACATTTCAAGTGCTCAACAGCCACACGTTGAACAGCACAGGTACAGAACATATCCATCACTGCAGAAAGTTCTGCAATGGACAGCCCTACTCTAGAAAACATGGTATTTATAATAGAATGGTATTTGTCATGTTGCAAACTAATTTACACCTCATGGTAATTATTACACGCTATTAACACTGTTTCAAAACTCTCCTCCATTAACTTCTTAGAAACCAGAGGCTTGTATTTCCCATCCCCAACTCCAAGCTGTCCCTCTTGTCAGTTGTCTCTGCTAAGCTCATGGCAGCTGTTTAGGAGGTCTCCCAGGGAAAGTTTTGGTTTCTGCTTGAGAATTACAATCTTGTTTCTGGCATAGGTAAGGAATGAATATCCCAGACCTCCTAGAACACTAGGGTCAAGTCACTTTGCAGCAGATAAAAGGTACAACAAAAACGGTGTCACCTTAGATCACGTTTCATGCTCTGTGGTGACTCAGGTTACAATGTCATCTCATTGTTTACATTTCCAAAACATGGGCTTTAATTCACAGCTTATCCACCCAATAAAAATAAACCTGAGATAATATCTACCTTACCAACTGAGCCTAAAACATTTTTTCCAAATCTAAATGAGTGATAATGTCTTTGTTTCACAAATAGATCTGCTTCCAATAATGAAACTATTCAAATTTTTTCATGAGACTACTGGAGTGAACTAACCAGCCACCTCGTATTCATTCTGCAGTAGTATCACATGCAAAATTTACGTGAAGGAAAGATATAAATAGATGGCCCTGTCTTAAGAATTGCTCAAGGGAAATGTACCTTCATGAGCATACATATAAATAAAAGAGTTTATTTCAAAACCCAGATTATTTAAATCTGTTTCAGCTTCTTTTAAGTAGCAAACAAAACATCGAGTTAAAATATGCATGCATCACAACTAACTGAATAGTTGCTAAAATATTTCATTGTATGTGTGTGTGTGTGTGTGTGTGTGCACGCGCACGCGCGCACGCTTGAGGAAGATTGCCCTGAGCTAATCCATTGCCAATCTTTCTCTTTTTGCTTGGGGAAGACTGTCACTGAGCTAACATCTATGGCAATCTTCCTCTATTTTATGTGGGACACCACCACAGTGTGGCCTGATAAGTGGTGCTGGGTCTGCCCTCAGGATCTGAACCTGTGAACCCTGGGCTGCCTGTGAACCCTAGGCTGCCGAAGTGGAGCACACAAACTTAACCACTATGCCACCAGGCCAGCCTCATATTTTAATCATTTTGATGAGCTATAGATGCCATCTCACATTTAATATAATCAATCAGCTAACATAATAGCTACTGAACACTCTCTACATGCTACAGATTATGCCAAATGTTGCTGGAGCGGGGAGCAGCACTACAAAACGGATCTAAAACACAAGAGTGGACAATCCTGTAGGAAAATTAAATTTAAAGAAAGGTTTTAATGGTGATTGTGGTGCCAGTGATTTTAAATAGATTCTGATCAGAAAAAGGAGAAGTCAATGCATCCTGAAGTACTAAGAATGGCTTCATAGACAAAGTAGGATGTCAAGTGAGCTTTAAAGAAGAGAAGTGGGATGGATGGTGGTACAGAGCATGAGCGGATTAAAATTCAAAAATGGTCAAAGGGATGGCCACAGGAATGATTGGACATGTTCTGTGAAGAAGACAGGGGAGTGGCTGAAGTTAAGCATATGTTTTGGGGATAGTGGGAAATAATATTAATAGTGAGGGTGGCCTAGCCACAAAGGGTCATAACCATTTGGATGATGTAAATGCTTTTCATGTATTTGATGAAGGACGGAACTCAAACAGGCAGCTCAGGGACCCCACTTCACATACAGAACCTCTTTTTTCTGTTGTTTTGTTTTGTTTTTGACTTACAAGTTTTTTTCCAAAAAACTTGGATTAGATGCAAAGATTTAAATATAAGGAGATTTCACAGAAAAATCTGGCTTTCCTAATTCATTTGAAAAATTGGAAGATCTGAAAACACTAGGTCAAAATCCATCATGGCAACGATTGCCTAGAGCTGAACAGCTGCAGACAGCTCTGTTGAAATGGGGATTTCCTGTGTTTCTGTCACTCTTTCTCGTTGGGCTTGTGCTATTGCTGTTGGTTTTCTTATTGTAGGGAAGATAAGTGAAATTTTTTTTGGCTCAGTCTTTATTAAATCATATAAATGAAATCTAGACCAGAAGTTTCATGGATTTCAAGAAAAAGGGAACAACGCATAATTCTCCTTGGACTTAAAGAATATTACTAGATGCTTAATATGCAAAGCCCATTACTCAGCCTTCGTCATGCATATGCACTACCTGACCCCAAAGGTATATGGGTGTGTAACTTTTGTTGAAAAGTATAGACCAGAAGAGATGCGAAATGAATGCATTGTTTTACAAAGACGAATCCTATCGGTAATATGCTGAGATATATTAGAGATGACAAAAGATACAGTTGAGGAAACCAGCCAAGAGGTTGTGGCAATAATTCAGTCCTGGAGTGATGAGGATCTGAATTAGGGGAAAAGTAATGAAAAGGGAAAGGAAAAGGGTCAATCTGGTATAAATGACAGATTAGCTATTAGAGATAAAAGCCAGGCACGAGTCAAAAAGCACTCTGGCAAAAATACTGTAGGGATCTGCCTTTCCACTAAGGGTTAAGCTCCTATACCATTACTAAAAGTTTCCACATTGCTTAGTGTACTGACCTGCCCAGAGAAGGATGCCCAACTTATCTGCAGAATTGAATGACAATGAAAAGAACATGGGTCGTATAAATAAGGACTCTGAGGAAAGTCCTGCCCTGCCGCTCCTTCATGATATGGCTGTGTTGTCATGGGATGACTATGGTGTCACCAAACCCTAGGGAATTTGTTTCAAATCTTGAAATGGCCTAGATGACCTCTGTGGTCTCTTTTCGTTGAAAAATTCTGATACCTTCTATGTGATTTCCTTTTCTGAAAAATGATTCCTATTCTTCCAGAAGTGAACAAAATGCAGCATTTAGATTACAAAGATATTAGCTCTTTTGAGAAAAATCAAAATTTTATGAAATGTTAAATATTTTTTTTACACTTTTAAATCATCATTAACAGTAAAACAGCTTTGGGGGCCAGCTTGGAGGTGCAGCGGTTAAGTGTGCACGTTCTGCTTCTCAGCGGCCCGGGGTTCACCGGTTGGGATCTGGGGTGCGGACATGGCACCACTTGGCACACCATGCTGTGGTAGGCGTCCCACATATAAAAGTAGAGGAAGATGGGCACGGATGTTAGCTCAGGGCCAGGGTTCCTCAGCAAAAAGAGGAGGACTGGCAGTAGTTAGGTCAGGGCTAATCTTCCTCGGGAAAAAAAAAAAAGAGTAAAACTGCTTTGGAGACAATTGGGGAGTGCCTACTAAAGCTGAACATATACATGCTTTATGACTCAGCAACTCCACTCCCAGTCACATGCCTAAGAGAAATGGGCACCTATGTTCACCAAAAGGCATGCATAAGGATGACCACTGTCTGTAAAAGCCCAAATGGAAAATAAATTTCCAAACATCCAGCAATAATTGAATGATGTGGTAAATTTGCAAGATAGAATACCACATAGCAATGAGACTAAGTGAACCATAACAACAGGGACGAATTGCCTCAGTTTAAATGTTGAGTGAAAGAAGTCAGATAAAAATGAATATATATTGTGTGATTCCATTTATGTGATGGTAAAAGGCAAATCTAACCTAGAGTGTTAAAAGTCATGCCAGTGGTCACCCTTGACGGACTGACTGCTGGCCAGAGGGGGCGTGAAAAGAGCTGCTGGGTCGGCTCTTCTTCAGGGTGCTGGGTACATAGGTGGGCTCAGTCAGTGAGTATTCATTGAGCTGTATTTCATTGCACATATTTGTATACTTCATACATTCATGCAATAAATGTTTACTGAAAAACCACAAGAGAAAACATAAATTCAACATTTCGAGCTTCAAGTTCAAAGATTGATGGATTTACTTACCAAAACTGGGAACTTTAAAAGAGAAAAAACATTTACTGAATACTAAGAGTTAATACACTTATAGGTCCCACTTTTTTTTTTATTTCTCTGTAGTTAAATCTCTGAAGGCTGACTCTCCAAATCTAAGTTGTGAAAACAAATCCATCTAGATACACTTGAAATAAAAAGTTTTAAAATATACTTGAGTAAAAATTTTTAAATTAATACAAAAACACATAGAAATCTTTTCATTTTGAACAAATTCTTGGCCTGAGTGTGGCTCCGAGGCCCTGAGGCCTCCCCTTCAGGAGGACCCAGGAGGACAGACTGGACCACTGACAACCTCAAGAGTGCTGAGTGGGCCCTGGGAGACGGATGGGTGGGGACAGGGAGAATGGCCTTTAACTAGGACAAGGAGATAGAAGACAGCACTCAGTCAGCAGTGTGAAGAGAGGATTGTGCACTCCACCCCTCCACTTCCAGGAGAAGGGTGACTTCTCCTACTTTTAGGAAACATGGAGGGAAGGGAGAGGGGTGTTTCATTAACATGAAATTCTCTAATTAAACCAGCAGATGCACAGGATAAGACAGAGTGCTCAGGAGAGCAACGGTGAGTCATTGCCCTGGGTCCCTGTGGTGGAAGAATGGAAGGGAGGGAGGAGAAAATAGTTTGTTAACAGTTCCCAGCAGCTGGGAGACTCACCAGGGGGATGGCAAGGCCGGAAGGAGAGGAGGGAAGAAACACGAGTCCAGCCCTCTGCTTTTCAAGACAGCCTGGCTCTGGCTCCAGCTTATCATCCTTGGAGATGGAGAGGCGGAGCCTGAGAACCATCTTTGAGGAGCCTGGGGATAAGAAGGGGGTGCTGTGGCCAGCATATCTGTTCTCTTGGCCCTGCGGGCTCACCTCCTTGGAGACCCAGGTACTGCTGAGCGTACAACAGGTGTTTACAGCTGATAGACTCAAAACCAAATTTAGTCAACCCATTTTCTTTTCTGGGAGCTTTTAATTAAGATTCAGGGATTTGAATCTACGGCAATCTGTTTTGGGGACCATACTGATGGACTATGAGGAAGGACCAAAAGAGGCCAGTCCACTGAAGGAGAGAGAGAAGAATGAAGAAAAAGCACCAAGAGAAGCAGAAAGGCGAGCCCAGGCCCACTCAGACAAAGAGAATGATGACAACTGTCACCCATAGCTGCCCAAGTCCCCACCCTGGGGCTCCCCCAGCATTCTCTCCATGGATTACATCAGTTTCAGTAGGTTTCTGGTTAGCGTGACCCAGCATTTCTTAAGGAGGAGGGGAACAGAAGACAAATCAGACATCCTCACTCTGGTGAGCCGGGACCTCGGGTGATGCCAAAGCAGTGACAATAGGGCCAAGGTGATTCAGAGGAGGGACAAGAGAAAGGAGAGGGATAACCCAGGAGGGAGATGGAGAAAGAGGACTGGAGACAAAGCGAGGAAGAAGCGCAATCCTGTAACAGCTGGGCTGGCAGGCAGGGCAATCATAGTGTTGAGTTTAAAACATTTCCCACAGCACAGAATGAAAATTCACAAGGGAACATCTGCAGTTCGTTTGAAAGTTCCCTCAAGACGGCCGTATGGTCTTAGTTTCATTTCTCTCTTTTATGGAGATTATTCTCTTATAAAGAGGCCAAACTCCATGGGCAGGACACCCTTTGTCACATAAGCTGAGGTCCCACCTCAAGCTTCATACAGAATGGCGCCTTCAGGGGGAGCCAGGCATAGGACAAGTCTCTCTTGGATTAGGGAGCCACGGCAGCAACACTCAAACTCATATATAATACCGTATGTCCCCAAATACACACTTTTATGCCCATTTCAATATGAAAGAAAAAAAAGGCAGAGGTTGAAAACACCCAGAACAACATATTTTCTAGCGCATCTACAGTGCTTTGATATCAGTATTCCTCAACGCATTTGAGGAAAAGAGGCAGAGGGGAGTAATTGGAGGGGAGGTATTGGGTGGGGAACCTGACGGCCTCCGCCCTAATCCTTGGGATGAAGCCATTATTGGACTGAGATCTTCAGGTGCTGACAGGTGGGGCTCCAGCAACAGGAACATCTTCTACTAAGCAAAATAAAGGCGTTTCTCTGTCACACGTGGCATCACAATCTAAAGTCTTAGTAACGGTCTGTAAAGAAAACAATGGCCCCAAATATAATTTTTTTTACAGACTTCCACTAAGACCACAATCCTAAACTTTCACACTTCCCTCTCTAAGAGTTGAAATGGACTCCAGGATTCGAAACTAACCATTATTTGAGTCTGCAGATGAAACTCAACTTTGCGATAATTACAGAGGAAAAGATACTCTGTCAAGATAATATCAACCCAGAATGATTGAGAGAGACTTTTCATTGTAAAGAGTTTTCACCTTGTAAAATGGTCTAAAAAAGTGATGTTTTTCTAATTTAATAAATAAAATAGGGTGTGAACTTTTTCAGTAATACTTTCCCAATTTTTGCGAGCTTAATTTGTGAGCTAATTGAAGTGGAAAAGAATCAATGATTTGTAAAGACATTAACTTTAATTACACATAATTTGGTAAATTAAGGACATGTGCTTAATGGTGTACATAGTCAATTAAGTAAAAAGGTTTTATTATTGTTTTTTATTGATGAAGATGATAGAAATAATAGCTAACCATTCCTGAGTACTCTTTCTGTGCCAGGCACACTTTAAATATATTAGCTCATGAAATGCTCACACAAATCTTTTGAGGTAGCAATTATTATTATTCCCATTTTGCAAATGAGGGATTGGATGTTTTAGTTCAGTGTTTTCTCAAAGAAGATAATTGACTAAAAGATTATTTTCTTTTTAATATTAGGTTTACGTTTTCTAGGATCTTAATTTTGACAATACAACATCGATATAAAACATATTTTTCTCTGGTAACCCGTTTTAGTAGTATTTCAATTAGGGCTCAAAAGTATTTAAATAGCTCTTCTTACTTTTCCTTACTACAAGTCCTTTCTCATGGACACACTGGACTGTCCTGGGACACAGATGTGATCAACATTACTACCCTTTTTCACATGGAAGATGGAACACATTTTAAACTTAGACAACTGGATGGGGATTAGAATTTGGTTTCCAAAATCTTGTCCCAACACACACACACAAAACACATGGGCACCATTTAGACTTTCACTCTCAACTGTGCACAGATTAAGTAAGGAATTTAAAGATTTCAGACAGAAATCTGAGAGACAGAAGAGCTGCCTCATTTCTTATTCAAGTATGAACACTTAATACATCTTTTTGATTTTATTTCCTCCTCTCTTCTAGAACTTGCTTCAACAGTTATTTCCTCTCTTTTCTTTTCTTTTTTTAAAGATTGGCACCTGAGCTAACTGTTGCCAATCTTCCTTTTTTTTTTTTTTTCTGCTTTTTCTCCCCAAATATCCCCAGTACATGGTTGTATATTTCGGTTGTGGGTCCTTCTAGTTGTGGCATGTGGGACGATGCCTCAGCATGGCCTGACGAGCTATGCCATGTCCGCACCCAGAATCCGAACCAGCAAAACCTTGGGCCACTGAAGCGGAGCGTGTGTGAACTTAACCACTCAACCACGGGGCCAGCCCCCTCTTTTCTGCATATTCAACTTATCTTCTTGCATGACTGCTTCACAGCCAGTATCAATTCTCTCTCATCTCCAAAAAAAATTAAAAATAAGCAAAACTAAACAAAGAATCACCTCCTTCAACCCTGCATCCCAACCTAGAATCTTTCACATCACCTCCTGAGGTGCTTGCACAGTGCCTTGTGCACGGTAGACTCCCAATATTTGTTGAATAAATGGATCAGCTGAATGCAAGTCTCATTGCATAAGAGAAAACATCTGCTGAGAGTTATCGTTAACTTTGCCCTAGTGAAGTTTAGCATCAATTCTAAGACACCATGTTTTAGAAATATCTAGGTACTCCTTAGCAGTCATTATAATTTTAATACATTCCTAGAACATCGAAGAAAGAAGACTTCATTTTTATCTATCTTTTTTCTAGAAGATTCTCTGAATATTTTCCTGTGAGTTAACATTAAAAACTTTTCTCATCTCTCCAGGTTGCCCAAACTTCCTTCTCTTCCTCATCTTCCTCCTGAGCACACATTCTTGGTTACCCATTATTGGAGAGCAAGAATAGAATGAATTCTAAAACCTACAGATAATCTGAAAGCCTTGTTGCATCCATTTGCTTCAATCTCCACCTCGTCCATTGTATCTTTTTAACTAACTTACTAGCAGCTAGTAAACTGGTCTAAATGAGCTAACTGTCAATAAAGGAATAATTGGTGAGACAACCCTAAAACAAAAAAGGCATCCTTTGTACTGAGGAGCCATAAACAGAAACTTGCTTTGGAACTAGCCCCCTGCTCTGTATCCATTTTAGAACACCAAACTAAGGGCAGGTTTTTACAGAGATAATGAGCCATCCTCCTTCCTCCTGTCTTTTCAAAGATAGAAATCTATGCCTCCACCTTGCCCAAAAAAACTCTTGGCCTAAGGATCTTGCCCCCAGTATTAGACCTCCCTGAGCTATGCAAGATTATAAATTAAACATGCAAAACAGCCACTCTTTCAGGATACTAGAATATGCCTCTTAATACAAATAAGACCATTATGTGTTCCCTCCTTACCAGATATTATTAAATACTCTATCCAAATCATTATTTTATTCCAAGGTTGGGTCCTCTCTCTTCTATAACTTTCTATGAAGCGTCTATGCCTCATCATGTTTAGCTTTGGATTATTAGTTATTTGGATTATTTCAGGTAGTTTTATATTTTACCTCTTCAATTACGTAATAATCACTTAAAGAGCTTGAAAAAACCTGCTATTCTTTAGATTCCTCTTCATTTTAACTAAATGCTTTGATCAGAGTAGGTGCTCAGAATATAACTTGATTAGATGATAATGGACAAATGAGGTAATTGCCTTAAAGACAAATTTCACGATTTCTGGGCAGAGGTTGAGAAGCCTGGAAGGAATTTCAGAAATTCTCTTGTTAATCTCCTTCTTCTCCCCTCTCCTCCTTTCTCTCCTTACCCATTCAGTCCCAATGCCCCCAACTTTCTTTTGACTTTATATAAATCCTTCCAACCTCTTTTCTAACAGATTCCCTGAGTATCTTCCTAGGAGTTGACATGAGAGTCTAGTCCTAAAGATTACTAAAGACAAAATACTCACACTGCAAGTTGAGCTCCAGGACCTAAAAACACTTGTTCTCAGAAATGTCTAGCATTCTCTTTCCTTCTGTGGTTAAGGCCATTTAAAACCGTAACACATGGGGAAAGCCCAAGGGTATTTTTAAGAACTATTTTAGGAGCTAAAACTGTTTAAGCTTAAGCTAAAGGATTTAACAGGTTTTCTCATTTCTTTGTATAACTATCACTTTCAAGTTTCCATCACTAATTAAAGAAACATAACCAATTTGTTAAATACATCAGATTTATCCACAGTAAAAGGAGAACCTATAATTCCTTTAATATCAGAAAACAAAAATTGTCAAGACCTATAGATTTGAATTACTCCAATTATTAATGTTGGATTACTGGGCAAGCTTTCTGATTACACAACCAGTAAAGGCTTTTCGACTATTCTTGGTATCATGAATATCATATTAAAAATACTACTACCCCACACGCTATCCCTTAGTAAAACTCTCATACACATAACACTTTGCTGATGTGAGAAAGAAAATTAAAGGACATGGTCTTTTATTTTACATATTTACAAAAAGCCTCAAAGCAGTAGTTAAACCAAGGAGATACTTGAAGGGTAATTCATTCAGCTCCAATTCATAAAGGATAGGCAAGTGACTACTTATAGATTTTAGATTGTTCTCTCTGAAGGAAAGAAGGTACATCTGCCACTCCCAAAACAATTCCTTACTCACCCCAGGCATATCCACTAATATGCTCTAATTATAAAATAACAGTGTGTAATTACATTATGATTTGTTTGCAGTAAAGGCAAACTTTTCAGAACGTTGAAAGAAAATCTAGGAGCAAAACAAAAGATTTATATCCAGTCTCTTCTTTGAGGAGCCTTCCCACCTCCTAAGACAGGTGAGAATGAGTAGCCAACAGGCAGAAATTACAAGAGTGGACCTGACCAGTGGGTCCTTCTCTGGCTCAACCATCCCATTTCCTTTATCTTGACTTTGAGGTTGCAAAAAGGAGTCACCAAAAAATATAAAGCTGATATTATTGGGTATAATGGGATAAATGCCAAAACCTCAGCTGTGACTTTACTCTCCTGCTCTTTGAAAACTCAACTATCCAGCAGATACATCTGTCATTGGCTTTCCCTCACCAGATCATTTCCACTATGATGGCTGCAGAAAGCCATGGTGTCATTAGATTGTGCTTCTTTTTATCAATTGAAGGAAAACAGCTAACATTATAGGTGAAGAAATATTGAAGCTATTGGTTCAGATAAGATTTTTGGAGGATCTGCAGATTTTATTATTCATACAAATATTTATTGCTTACCTACTACGTACCAAGAACTGTTCTCAAAAACACAAGCATTACAAGGTAGTGGCTAAAGGGTGTGAGATTTAGACTAGTGCTTTGAAATTGTGCATAACAGTTGATTTGCATAATCAATTTGGTATGTTATTACCATCATAAAAAAGAACATATTTCATCTCATATATATAAAAATATATTCTATTCCATATATATAAAAAAGAATTCTATTCCATATATATGGTTTGTATGGCAAAAAGTGTGACCATCGTTTCGTGAAATTTTTGTTTCAAATGTACATGCATACCTATATACATATATGTGAGGATATATGTATCTATATGTGTATTCACCACGTCTATCTGTACTGATTCACAATGCAAAATCTATTTCTTCCTATCCATATATTAAAAAGCAAAATAGAAAAAGACAAAACTGTTCTAGATCTCTGCCAGCAAGGTTCAAATGCCGGTTTCTCCACCTACTACCTCTGTGCCTTCAAAGTTCTCCGTGCCTCATATTCCTCATCTGCTAATTAGAGTTGGATTGTGAGAATTACACGAGAATAATTCACTTAAAGTGCTCAATGTGGCGCATTGCATATGCTATTTTAACAAAAGGTATGAGATAATGTCACAAAACTTGATTCATTTGGTACAAGAGCCTGCCAAGACAGAGTTACAAATATTATTGCCCCACTTACAGATGAAGAAACCATAGCTCAAAGATTATAACTTGCTCAAAGTCATGCAGCTAGAAAAGGGCAGCAAGAAAGGCAGAAACCAGGTCTGTGACATTCCATTACATCCCACTGCCTCTCTGCCACCTATATAAGTGATGCCTATGAAAATGGGGCACACTGCCATGCTGGGAGGTTTGAACAGAGAATGAATGAATGAATGAACTACTGTAGATAACGTTATTTTGACTCTCTTTCCTCTGCCTTCCTTTTTGTCCTTTCATAGGTTTTATGTGAAAGCAGCATTTGATGTGAATGTATAGACCTTTTCCTTTTAAATTTTGCTTTCTTTACCTTCACAAAGTAGATACTGGCTATTGTCATCTATATAAACATGCACAAAAAGCTTCCCATAATAACAGAAATATTTTTGGATAAATCCAACTAATTTTAAAAGAAGAAAGAAAAGAAATGTCACATAGCATCCACCAATCTTTCACCCACTTTCTCTTCTAGAATTTGGGTGAGCTGATCTGGGTAGCTCAGCTGATAGGAGCAGAAAATTTTAATATATAACAGATATCAATATATATTAGCACTGTGGGGAAAGTATTTTTTCTCTAATCACTTGTTATAAACAGTCTTTTACTTTCAAATTTAGTAATTGAAGAAACGTATAAATTGATTTTGGAGAAAAATTTCTACCTGGAAGGAAAACTTTTCCAAAACATCTAAAAGGCTGAATTTATGAGTCTCAGGTCTCTGTAGCTATTGTGGACTTTCTCACTTTCTACGCAATCCATAACTGAAAAGGCTCCAACAATATTAACTTTACTCCATCTCCCAGAACGTCAAAATATCTCTTATAAATCTTCATCTCCATTATGTGTGATTAAATATTCAGACAAAATTAAATGCAACATAATTCTCCCTATCAATCTCTTCTTTTTAATTGATGACAGTTACTGAGGGGAGCAAACATCATCCATTATGTATCAAAATACCTAATTCAAAACTTTGACAACTTTGGCTGGTAAATACATTCTCAGTTTTCCAATGCCCTGGAGTGTTAACTTATTATTCAGTAATCTTCAGTATCAACCGCTACAAGAATCAGTCGCTCTCTCCTTATTCACAGATACCAAATACCTCAGCACACGATTCCTATTTATGAACTATCTTTTCACCCTAATCCGTTACACCAACCGCTGAACTAAATCATACAGATTACATCTTCATTTCCACCAGAACTGAATTTGTTGAAATTGATGGGAACTGCATGTGTGTATATTGGGCAGACTTCCATGCCTTATGCATTGAAACTAGTTTACGCACACTTCTCTACAAGACGAAATGCGTGCCTGTTATTTCAGGTCTCAGCACAACTGTTCGAATCAGAGTAGTTTAATAAGTTGTACTTTCATCCCTGCACTTACCCTCCATGGTAGATTTTTAAAAAATTTACCTCTTGTCTATTCCATCATCTCCTTTTCCATACATTTGTGGCTGTTTTCCAATAATTATTCCCATTTTTATGACTATGTATTTGGAGAAATGGAAGGAGCAAGGCAGACAGGCTCTTTTTGGCTCTGGCAAAAATGCATTTCTCTCTTTCATCCCACCTCTACCTCCCAAATGTGTCCAAAATTTATCTTCTTTCAAGGACCAGCCTGGTCACTTAGCCACTTCTCATCTACAGACTTAACCCTGCCCCAGTTAGGACCAAGCCTGACCGACTATCATATGCTTCCAGCCATCCTCACCAATCTTCAGTGGTGCTATATCAAGTCATACAGTGAGCCAGGCACTGCCAGGGCACCCAGTTTAGGTAACTGGACACTTGCCATTTTCCTGGACTTCAGTATTTTCCTCATTCGTCTTACTATAGTTCTATTCTGATAATATCCTGGATGCACCTCTCCCACCTTACACCTAAAGTTTCCCACTCAAGGGCTCCTCATGAGGCATGTATGCTGTCCATTACTACTAACCTCCTTGAAGTTAATGGTCTGACACCTCAATTTCTGACAAATGGTTCTAGCACAGAGGTTAATAATATGTCCCTAGAGTCAGGCACACCTGGATTTGAAGGTTAGCTTTGCCTACTAATTATTGATCTCGGACAAGCCATTTAACTTCTCTCTTGATTTCTTTGTAAAATGGGCAAATAACAGTGCTTATATTGTACGAGTTATGAGAATGAAAGGAGATCATTTATGCAAAGCAATGCCTGGTGCACAGTACCAGCTAATTACATTAAAGCCACTGTTATCAGCCCCTGCCACCATGCTCTGCCCATCTGTGAGGACATCCAGTTGCTCAGACCTTCATATGGTCCGACTGAAGACATGGTGCTGCCACCCCCCTTGGGCCCGCTGCTTTATCTACGAGATGAAACTGCTCTGCCAGGGCAGAAACAGGATCATTTTACCCCTACAATCACTTTCATGAAGCCATGCACAAAACCAAGCATTAACAGAACTTGTACTGCAACCAACATTAGAAAGATGTTGGAAAATCTTTACAAATATCCTTTCGAAAAGCATACTAATCATGCATATGAGTTATTTAACTCAACTAAGTTCAGAGGAAGCTAAAATGAGACATCTTATGTAGCTGAAGTGGTCCAAGCTTCAAGGCGAGAGGACTCTTATCTGGAAAGACAAAAGGATCTGGATCTTGAAAGAAAAGATAAGATGAAAAAGAAATGATTTCCCATTACACGAGTAATTAGATGATGTGTGCTCCAATTTGTAATAAAGTAATTATACAAATGTTTCCACTTTGTTCAAAGAAAGTAAAGAAGTCCTGTTAGAATGTGCTTAGAACAAGAAGGATTTCAGAAAAATATCTTAAATAGAAAAAATAAAAACCTTTCAGCTCTTGTGGGGTTTTTTGAGGATCTCTAAAGCAGCACTTCTCGAGTTTAATATGCATACAAATCACCTGGGGATCCTGTTAAAGTGAAAATTCTGATTGTAATCCATTAGATTCAAAGTATGGCACAAAAGTCTACATTTCTAACAAGCAGGTAAGGACCAAACCTTGGGTGTGAAGGGCTTGAGTCTCCACAGTGGCAGTGCAAAGCAAACTACTAGCTACTTGGTTATGTGCAGATCGTCAAGGGCTGACTTTAATTCCCCTCTACCAAGGAGACTTGTGCATATCTACACACGTGTGCATGCACACATGCCCACGTATGCAGCACAAGTTACATGAACTCTGTCACAGACGACAGGGGCCTGGTCATTTCGTCATTAATACCTTGGGACTAGAGTCTAGAAACACTGTCCAGGGCAAAGCCAGAAGCAATTGCACAAACATTGCAAACTGATGTTCGGTCTGAAGGGGCTCACGTGAGGGAACTAGAGAGAAACTGGGGGACCCCTAGCCCAGGCTGCGCACTCCCCTTCTGCCACTCCAGGTAACCTAGCCTTTGTGTGGGCAGTGTCCCTCTCAGTTACAGAGCCCCTAATATCAGTGCACATCTGTCTCCTTCACCATGGGTCTCCCCCACCCTAGCAGGGCACAGATGCACAGTGAACATGCAGTACAGTGTGTTGAAAGAATGGAATACATCTCCTCTACACTGCCTCCCATACCACTGACCACAACTTCTAGTCCTTCCAGGTGGCCTCCTCAAACACCATCAATGATGCAATTGTCCCTCAAGCTCATGAGGTGTGACAGTCCTTGGACCATTTCCCTTTTCTGAATCAGTTCCCCCCTCTTTTCAGTGCATTCCCTATCCAGCTTCCATCCATTACTCTCTTGCAAACACCCTCAACTTGCACTCTTATGTCCTTTGTTCAACACCCCTGTCAAAACCCTAACAAAGAGTAAACTTCTTTGTCAACCTTTTACAGCCTACATACACTCACTCACATTAAAAGCCAAAGTCCTAACTGTGGCCTACAAGACCCCCGGAGTGTGGCCATTGCTACCTGTCCTTCATCCTCTTCTGCCATCTGCTCTCCGTGCTCTTGCCACACTGTCAGCATCCCAGGAGTGACACTGCTACCTGGGAAGCTCCTGTCTCAGGTACTTGTATGGCTGACTCCCTCGCTTCCTTCAGTTCTCTGCTCAAATGTCACCTTATTGGAAACACTCTCCCTGACCACCCTATATAAAACAGAACTCTCTCCCTACTTTACTCTTCTTCATAGCGTATATCACCTGACATTACGTGTTTATCAGCTTTTCTGATTATTGTCTATATCTCCTCTTTGGAATATAAGTCGCCATATATTTGGTGCCAATAAAAGTACCTAGATGAAAAAAGCTGATTGAATGCTAATAAATGTCTAAATGAAAGCTTCTGAGAATGTGAAAGCTGCAGAGAAAAATCACAAATCAAGTGGATTGGTAACACTCCAAATCAAGGTCACCAAACTCAGCTGGGTGCCCTAACCCTTTATCTTACCAGATTTCTCTAGTTGGGTTATTTTTCCATTCTTTTAAAGCACTATTTCAACCATCATTTCTTCAAACTTGTAAATCCTGCTCTAAGCACACACTCATCCCTCCCACAGCAGATGGCTCTGTCTCCTAATTCAAACAGAGAATAGAAGTCACCAGATGGCCAGCAGCCCCTGAGTGGGCAGCAGTCTTACCCTCTCGTTCCTCCACCTGAGAAAGACCATTTCTTCCTGTGCTCTGGATGCTATTTCCCTCTTCTTCTTAGAAACCTTAGTTGTGAAACCAAGTTGGCCTCAGATATCATCAACCCTTCCCTCTCTCTCTCTCAGATCCTTCCTAACCATATTCAAACACATTTCAGACTCTCCAATTTAAAATATAATAACAAGGCATGAAATAAAAGGAAAGAGCGGAAAAGAAAACCTAATTGTTTCCCCTTCTGGGATGCATCTTCCTGCCTGGCCCTCTTCTGGGCCCCAGAGTCACTTTTCTAGTGTTGCCACACCCACCCTCCCCACTTCTTCACCTCTGACTCAGTCGTCCACCCACAGAAATCATGCATCTGCCCACTGCACTTCAGCAAAACTGCTCTTGCTTGGGTCACCAACGATTAATCGCCCTCTTACTAAATACAGTGAACATTCTTCAGTCAAGTAATGAGTTAAGATCCAAATAACTGAGGTTAAGACTATTGTAGTCAGTGAAAAGAACAGTTTGTAAAAACTGAAATCTTCCTTTACCTCTATCTCGTTTCATATGGAGGTACAGCTCTGGAAACACGCAGTTTTGCCTCCTGGCACCAGACTTGCGAAAGTGTTTGTTTGAGAGAGGATACAGAATTTTATTATTGGAAGTTGCCCAGAGGGGAGAAGTCCCTCGAGGGCATCACTTCTTTATCTTAGAAAATTCTTTTCTTGCCTCAGAACATAGGCTCTTAAAATATAATGTGGGTAACCAGCTTTGTAACTAGAAAGAAAAATATTTTTTTTCCTTTAAAATTGAGATCTTTGGGTTATCTCTCCATTTTCAAACCTCAATAGATATTCATCTCTTCTCAGGATTTTGCTGAAAACTATTTTTCTTGCTATAAGGTCAGTATTTCCCTATTTTGATTCAAAAATCTCCTGAGTTCAGTTGGAATGTAAGAATGTTTGTAGAAGCTTTCCATTCACTTGGGGTTCTTTTTGGTGAAGGATTCAGAGCCTTTCACCATTGGTGAGATGATTCTATAAACAAAAGTTTGGTGTACATTTTCCCAAAATTCCTTTATGACCAATTACCTGTGTTTCAACATCCTGAATAATGGTGCTGCTGCATCAATAACACGTGGTGCCAGATCGCCTGTGCCATTCATTTTTTGGAGACATTTTTTCCATAAGATTTCTTCCTAGAGAGAAATCAGGAATCTATTTGTTGCACAGGTCAAACATGAGGAGCTGAAATGCCAGGGACTATTGTACATTTGGTTTGATTGTCAGCCAGAGAAACCCTCCAGGGCCATATCACTAGGGTTTTTGTTTTTAAATTTTTAAGTTTTAAATGAGTTGAAAGTATATACACTCATCCAAGACAAACTCAATCACTGTTGCTCTTACTTCATTACAATGAGCAAGATGCCTTCTTAAAATGAAGTCACTCAATCCCGTCTGGTAAGTCTTGCCTCTAATACAGACTTGACTAAATCTTTCATCCAGAGAAGTGTGAATGAATGTTCTTGACTGAAGCAAAAAGTCAAGGCTGGCTCAGCAGGCTGTGTGTCTTCAGTTAGCACTCACTGAGGAGGCTTGGCTTCTGCATTCACAACTCTAACAAGGGAAATTCAAGGGGAACTCAACTCTGCTTTAAGAGTCAGCCTCATAAGCTTCCAGGATGGGCATCAATAGGTTTTAACACGCTCTTCAGGGCATTCTAGATGCCTCATTACAGAATGGTTTAAAAGTGGAGAAATCCTGAGTTTGTCAATCAGTTTCTTGCATTCCTCTCTGTTCCCATAGTGCTCCACGCAACCTACTAATGTAAGTCCCTAATGTAGGACTTAGGTTGCATTGTTATGACTGTTTTTCTAATCTGTTTGTCCAACTTGATGAAACTGCCCTCAGGCTAAGAAACCACATCCTATTCATCTTTGAGTTCTCTTTATTTTTTTAAAAGATTCCTGTTAAGATTTTTTGAAAATAGCAAGTTATTATCTGGGTTTATACGTTTTAGGGAAAAGACATATCGTACAAATCAAAGTGCGCCTGAATTCTGTAATTTTGGTAATTTGGTGAAGCATTTGATTGATATACATTATTTGACTAAATGAATGAGTAAATGTCTAGAAAATAACATTTTGTGAGATTTCAATGGGGAGACCCAAAAGTAAATTTAGTTTTAATTTACAGTGCTTTTCAGCAGTGAAGTAGCTAGAATTGAAAATTTAATGGAAACTATTTCTGAAACTTCCCTTGGTTTCATTGGTTTATTTATGTATATGCCTCTGTTCTCTCCTCTATCCTCCACTTCTACCTCCTGATTACCAAAACACAATTTTACTTTTAAAATTTATCTGTTGAATCCACTCCAGCTGGTTTAAATAGAGAAAGATTTATTACAAGACATTAGATAACTTGAAAACTTTCTGGGGTCATCAAGGAACCAAGCCTGGATGCTCCATGGCCAGGAACAATGCAGCTGGACAAAGACTAACCACATCCTGAGACTTCGCTTCCAGCAGCTCTGTTGTAGCAACCACCTGCCGCTCAGTGCTTAGGACTACAAGAACAGGACATCACAATCTCTAGCATAGTTTCCCCAGAAAACAAAACATTTCCCAGCACACAGCCATCACCTCAAGTTGCTCAAGTCATCATTCCAAGTCACCACAAATGTAACTTTCTGCCAGAATCTGGGTTCTCTCTCTGCGTGAAAGGATTGAAAATGTTTTCTTCTTCTGTCCCTCCCTCCCTTCCTCTCTTCTTCTTGTTTCTTTTTTTGTTTTAAGCTTTCCAGTTTCTATCACATAAGACACACTAGAAGGGAGCTGGAGTGGGTGTTCACTGAGCCAATCTATAATATACAATACAGAAATAAAGGGATAAAAATTCCCAACCTCTACAGGTGAAGACTATGGACAGGGTCTGTGTCATGGGTGTGCAACCTGTGCCATAATACAAGGCCGTGCACTTGCTTCCAAGAGACACAAGGCACATTTTATATATTGAGCGCATACAAATGGAGCTTGAAAACAAAAGCGAATTTCTTTCATTGTAAGTGAAGTTGTTCATCTTTTTCTGTGCTAAAAACATTTTTTTCTGCAAAACGTCTACACATGTTGTTTGCCCATTTTTAAAATGGATATTAGCCATTTTTTTTTATTGATCAATGATAATTTTTATATGTTAGGAGGAATGGTCCTTTGTCCGTAATAAGTGTTGCAAAGATATTTATCTAGTTTATCCTGTGCCTTTTGACAGTTTGTAGCTTGTGTGTGTGCGTGTGTGTGTGTGTGTGAAAGGATTTTACCATATTAATGGACAAACCAACTTGTTTATAAAGATATGAAAACCAGCAAGTTAATATCAGTAGGCAAAATACTATTTCTTTCAGCTCTCACACATAATCTGTAGCTATCTGGAAAACACCTGTCAAATTGGAGTTTGTTATAGGATGACATCAGGTGTACTTATTTCTCCCATCAACAACATTTTCCAGGAAAATAGCTTCATGTTAAACCCTGTAAATTATGAGTGAAAAATATCTTCATAGGAACAGCAGAGGCTAGGTGTTGCTATGAATGGCTGCCCAGCATTTTGTAGGACGTTATTAAATACTTCTAATGAATTATTGAATATAATATTTCAAGCATGGATAGATTAATTATCATTGAAGAAAATGATAGTGATCCTCTATTACACTTGGAAATCTCAATCTAGCTTTCCAGTTAAAAATAAGGATATTTAAAATGGTTTGGATGCTGTCTCTAAGTCAGAGGGGAAAATAGTAAAACCACAGTCAAATTTTCATGTTATCCAGAAGCTGAAAACTCTTCTGAATCTCAAACTCTGATGCTACAGAAGAAATTGTAATAAAAATACAATTAGCTTTAAAAGTTTGTGAGAATGCTTTGAGAAAGACAAAAACCAAACCAACCTAATACAAGGAGACACCATATCACTACCAGTACTAATGTCATTAACAATAATGGGCTTTAAATCTCACAGCAGCCCTGGGGTTGAGAAAGGAACCACAGAAGATGGACCAATCAAAGTGCCGTGTGCCCTCCTTCAAGAGGAATGCAGATGCTCTGTGGGAACAAGAGGAGGGGAAGAAGGAATGCAGAGGCAGACGGTGCTCACTTCACAGGAAGAGCTCAGGCGAGGGAACGGTGATGGGACAGGCAGCGACAGTAAGCACCAATGAATAATGGAGGAGCACAGGAGAAGGGACATTGACAGAGAGGACAGTAGCCAGTATGGGAAGGGTAGACCCGGCATTCCAAGTCAGGCAGAGGTAAGTCAAAGGAAGCATTTGCGAACCATATACAAGTTAAGATTATGGCATTTGGGATGGAGAGGGGGAAGAAAGATGGGGCACAATTAAAATATGAGAATTCATCTGGCTTTACAGAGAAAGGCAAAAAAAAAAAGTAGACTTCAAGGGATTGCTAAGAATGAATGGAATTTATGGTGACACGCAAGCAAGTAAAAATGATGTGATGCTATGATAATTCTTGACGTTTATTTCTGTCCAATCAGAATTGTTAAGTGTAAAATGTAGGTTTAGGGTCCAAGAAAACGGTGCAAATTGCAACTCTTGCTCACTCTTGCTCCACGAGACAAAATAAGAACGGGACCACCTGGAGTAATAAATCACGGCTATCACCAGGAGGCCCCGGGGGATCTTCCCTGTGGGACACACACTGTAGGAGCATATTGTGCAGAGACAGGTTTCTGAGGCTGCTTCTGGGAAGGGGCGGCAAACCCAGCGGGGCCACAGCTTCTAATTTTTAGAGGTCAGGCTCATCTGGGTCCGGGGTGGAAGGAACACAGTTTTCTCAGTGGGTAGGTGCTCCCAAGATGTTCTCATTGGGAACCAACAGGCAAATTAGATCATGCAGTGTCTGGAGGCTGGAGGCTCTGCAGCTCTGGTGCCTAAGCTCTGGGTTCAAAGTCAGGCTCGACTCTGCAGAAATTCAGAAATTCATCACTGGCCTGATGCCAACTGCAAAATTCAACAGGGAGGAAACCAGGCATAGTAAAAGGAGATATCCTGGGCATCACATACTTTTTAAATCATGGATTAAATTCATGAGTAAAACAGAACATGAAGAAATTAGGAATTTACCCAAATCTTTCACCAGAATGAAAATAAATTCCTCTAATAATTTCGTGATTTTCATTTCATTCACCTAATCAACAAATAATGTATTAAATGACAACATGCCAGACACCACCCTATATGCTAGGAACACTGTGGTGAGCAAATCAAAGTTTCTGCTCTCAGGAAACACGCATTCCAGAGAGGGCCAGAATTTACAAGTGAAACTAACTAGTGTGAGGCTGATAAAACCGAGACGCAATCTGAATCAATAACTATATTCCAAAATAAGCAAGAGATATTACAGAAGAAGTGCACGCCAGTACAGATACCGGGTCCAAGTGAGTTTATAAAGGTGTTTTTACATACGCCTGATCCACAGCCTGCCTTTCCCCTCCTCTCCCATCCTTTCAGTTCATCTTCCTCTCACTGCCCTAGTCACACAGGAAACGCCTCAGGTGACTGTGGGTTTAATTAATTATTTCTTATACAGAAGAAAAAAAGACAGCACTTTGCTGCAAGTCACAGCTTTTAGAATAGAGTTTGTGCAAATCTTATTTCTTTTTCTATTGCTACTCTATCTCATCCTCGTTCTTAATTTGATGGATTTCAGAGCTTTCATGTGCACCTCAGGTAAACTCTGACATTCCTTTCACGCACACAGTAAAGTGATTCTTTAGCCTTCCTTTGCTAATTCCAAAAAAGAAATAAGTGCCCACAGACTGCCCATTCACAAATCATCCCATTCTAATCAACAGACGTACATTTACACTCACGACAGACAAAGCATCTCAATCCCTTTTCAAGCTGAGAGGCCTCAAGCATATAGAAGGACTGATTCTGTTTAATGAACTCAGCAAATTTTTAGTGTCCTTCTCAGCCAGATAGCCTTACTAGAATTGTCATTACACATCGTGTAAAATTTTCAGTTTCACAGGTATTTGTACATAACTTTAAAACCAAAAAAGTTGGAGACAGGGAGACAAATTTGGGAACATGGATTGAAAAGAATATTTATGCATAATGCAAAGACACCAGACACTGATACCTAGCTTGTTTCTATATAGTACAAATGAAACAAGAAAATTATACAATTTAGGCTAAGAAGGTTAACATTTGTTGCTTTAGTTGAACAGATGAGAACAAAATTTTTAATTCATCATCTGCTTTTAAGAATTACAAAAATAATTCAGTTCAATATTAGGTAATAACAATTCAAATAAAGATTCTGACAAGGCTTTTGAAAAGGTAGAGAAACCAATTTCCTGCCATTCGTTTGTGTACAGTTTCCATTCAAGCCCAATGGGGGCAAAGCCCAAGCTGAGCAGGGGTAGTGAACCCGGCTGCTGCCACCGCAGGGCCACTGTGCAAGGCTGTGGCAGAAGGCCAAAGAATTTCAGAGGGGTGGGTACGTGCGTGTCCTTTTTTTCCCCTGAAAAACAGACCCTATGGTTACATGTTTAAAGAAATAATTACTGAGCAAGTTTATAAATCCATGAAAATCACTAATCCCAAAGGTACATCTAAAAAAGGCTACTTTTGTTCCAATCGTTTTCTTTTACCCATATGAAACCAGAGAGTTGGTACAAGAACTCAATGTCTAGATGTCTAGCAGAATAATTTCATAAAACTACTTCAATGCACAACTGAAATAACTGAAGTATTTTACTGTAATTTTAATTTTTATTACTTCACTCATTTCTCATTTCAGAATAACTATGTGATTGGTACTATAAAGCATAGATTCTAATCAGTAAACCACTCCAAAACCTTAGAGTAAATTTAGAACTTGTAACATGGACAAGTTCATGGTATCTCAACTCTTACTAAAACAACATCTTGTGCCCTGGTACTCTAACTTTGAAGCCTGAGACAAGGGGCATTTGGCACATGGTAGGTTCTCAAAAGTTATTAAGTGTGGGAAGGTAAAATGGTATAGCCACCTTAGAAGATAGTTTGACAGTTTCATACAAAAGTAAACATATTCTTCCCACAAGTCCCAGCCATCATGCTCCTTGGTATTTACCCAAATGAGTTAAAAACTTATATCCATACAAAAGCTCCACACAGTGTTTATAGCAGCTTTATTCATAACTGCCAAAACTTGCAGGCAACCAAGATATCCTTCAGCAGGCATGCGGATAAATTGTGGCTCATCCATACACTGGAACCTTATTTAACGCTGAAAAGAAATGAGCTATCAAACCACAAAAACATGTGGAAGAACCCTAAATGCATATCACTAAGTGAAAGAAGCCAATCTGAAAAGGCTACATACTGTGTGATTCCAACTTTATGACATTCTGGAAAAGGCAAAACTATGGATAAAGTATAAAGATCAGTGGTTGCCGGGGCAGAGGGGAGCAGAGATGAATAGTGGAATACAGGGGATTTTTAGCGCAGTGAAAGTATTCTGTATCATACTGTAATGATGGATAGATGTCATTATACATTTGTCAAAATCCACAGAATTTATAACACAAACAGTTAACTCTAACGTAAACTTTAGTTAATGACAATGTACTAACATTGGCCCATCAACTGTATCAAATATACCACACTAATATTAAGATGTCAGTAACAGGGGAAACCAGAAGTGAGAGAAGTATACGGGAACTCTGTACTTTCCCTTCAATCTTTTTCTGTAAACTTAGAACTACTTGGAAAAAAAATAAAGTCTATTAATTAAAAAATAAAAATTTAAAAAGTTGTTAATTGAAGATATACTGAAATAAAAGCAGTCAGTTCGGTCTCAAAAATACCTTCCTCTAAGGAATCTTTACTGAGCTAAGTATCGAAAATAGAGCATTGGCCACATCCTAATGACCCTAATGACCCCTATGACCCGGTCCATTCAGGGAACACTTCCTCACCTACACAGTCCTTGGCCAGGTTGGAGCTCAGCTAACTAGAAGAGAACAGAAGTTCATTTCCCCAAGTAAGAATGGTAAATCCTACTGAAAGCTAAAATAGCATCTAGAGCCGAGGGAATTGAGGAAAGGGAGATTTAATTTACAGCCAAATTTCTTTTAGGCTCAACAAGAAACCCATGAATGAATAGCAGTCAGTCACCTTCGGCTCAGGAGGTTAATCAGCAGGCTCCATTATCAGGAATCCCTAATTAACTTCTGCAGGGAAATTTCCCAGCTAACTGGTGTTGATTATATAAAAGCAAACCCTCCCTCTGACACGCACATATGTTAATGCACTATTGTAAAAGTTCAGGGTACTTATTACTGAGTTGTCACAGGCCCATTAATTATCCACTATACTGTACTTAGCTTTACTCTGGTAAATCTTTTTTAATTGCCCAGTCTGCATTTACAGAGCATCTTTATTTAACATGCTCCCAACACTGTTTATGTTTATGCCTTTTTCAATAGCTCATTAAATAGAGTTTTTAACCAGTACTATCAGAACCTTTAGTGAGGACCAGCCAAGCACACTTAGGTGCTTTCCTTTCACTCACACATCATAGAGTCTTTTGAAGTTCTAAATATTTTTCAAATCCATCTTTCACTCATGTTTTCTTTTCCCTGCCTCTGAAGAATGCAGGAGACTTCCTTCTCCAACATTTCCAAACTGCAATTTAATCTTTCCCACTGCCAAAAGGCAACTGTTTGACAATATATATCTGAACCTGTCCCCTGAATCTCCATTTACCAACAGAATCATGTCCAGATTCCTTAGGAAAGTACCCAAGGCCTTGGTTAGTTTGGCCCCAAACTCACAACTCGTCTGCTGACATTCTTTCCTTCACACCTTCCATTTCAGCCCTTTACAGAAGATGGGATAACATGTCTTTGTCCCTTCTTTTCTTTCTGCTTGGAATTCTCTCAGGTCCCACTCAAATTTTACTCCCTTGTGAAATCTCCCAGATTGAAGTTCCCCATCCCTCCGCCATTCTCCCAAACAATCACATTCCTGCCATTGTTGATGATGCGTGACCCTTTGAGGTGTAGACATTTATAAATGAGAGACTCTCTTGCAAGACAGTGAACTCCTTTAAGTCAGGGAGGGCAATTCATTAATCTCGGTGTGCCCAGAGCCTGCACACAGTGAATGCTGAGAAATATTTATAAAATGAATAAATTACGGCATTTTCACTCCAGACTATCTGAGTTTAGTCAAACCATTTCTGCTCTTCCTAGCATATCCTAACCTACATAATCACATGATCAGGCACATACATAGAAGAAAACCAAGAGAAAAATAGCAGAGGTATAGATATACATGTTTCTTAGAAGATACTACTTGGGATTAAAAAACCCAGCAAGTAAGAACCCATTTAATGTCACAAACATTAAAAACATATTTGAAATCACTCAGTTTCTCTGGAAAAACTATACTTTGCAAAGATGTCATTCAACTAAAAAGAAAAATGATACTATATATACTGTATATTTTTCATGGAATGCTACCAAAAAACAAAAAATTATAATAAGGCCCCGAATGCAGTTCACAAGCCCTTTCAAAGCAAGTCATATCCACTTTTAGGGGACATCTTTTAAAAAGGTACAGGGGAACTCTTGATTTTTAGAAATGAACATTTGGAATTGCTTTTACAAAGACTAGCTTTATGATTCTGAAAATTTTGAATTGTGAACATTTGAGAAAGAATTTTCTAGCACTTACATATGCTGGACTATTATAGAGTTGGTCCTCTGAGATAGGTCTTAGGAGTTGAATTTGAAATTAAGTCACATAGATGTAAATCCTGCTGATCTCAGAGAGAGAGATGTGACTGACAGAGTGGCTTTGCCTTGCGTGCTTGTAGTTGAATTCATAATTCATGAGCACATGTGGGGTAAAACGCTAGTATACGCCAAGCATGACTGCATGCAAAATGAGGATATAAATGCAGGTTAATTACATACTATTCGCATGGGACTGGAGCCTACTCAGTATTCTTTAGTGCCATGCATTTCCCAATGGAAATAACATGTATTTACCAGTAGGTATCAAATGAAAGTGACACATTATGGATAAAATTGATTTATTGTCTCTGTGTTTGAAGGCTGGTGTGAAACATCAATCCCAGGAATAATTTATCAGAAAACTAGCCCAGGTCAATAAAACAAGAATATTGTTCCCCAAGTGGATATTTAATAAGGTGTATAAAAAGAGTTAATATGCTCCATTTGGGTACCAGTTTTCACAGAATTATAGAGCTGGAAGGGACGTTAGAAATTATCTGATGTAACCCCGACTCACCATTTTATAGTTGAGAAGTTTACAGCAAAGTCAAGACTCAAATTTGACCTCCCTTCATCAGATGTGTCTCTCCCTTTCCTGGCAGTCAAGAAAATCCCATAATTGGTCTTAACTAATTCCCACTAATGTCACAGTAAAATTGAACTCATTGCAGTTTTCAGCACAGTTGCCAGTCTGAAAGGTTAGGAAATGCTTCGCCAGGTGGTTCTCTTGGATTAATCCTGGAGTAGTAAGACATAGTGAGAAAAGCACAAGATTTGGAAGCTGATGTCATGAATGTGAGTGCAGGTACTTGCTGCTGAGTAGCTGTGTGCACTTGGGTGAGTCTCCTACCTTCTCTGAACCTTAGTTAGTTAATCTTCAAATGAGAACAATAGTAGTACCTACCTTGAGAAGCTGATGAGAGGACCGGGTGGTTTAATATAAGTGAATGTGTTTGGCAAGCTACAATGGCACTTACAAAGATTTAGGCCTTATTGTCATCATTGAACACTATTTATAAAACCACCAAATAAGCACAGCATGTCACTAGCCCTTTAGCAAGGCGGGAAGCAAGGAAGACAATGGACTTGACTCACATTAGGGGTTTCATCTCCTAAAGAGTCAGTTTTTGCCAACAGGTAATCTTATTTGAAAAACCCATTAAGTCCCCTTGCCTCAAAAGTGAAAGAACTCACAGCCCTTTCCCTAGTGTTGCCCGCAGCTGCAAAGGGCAAGGAATGACAGGTACCGCCAAGGCTACTTGGTTGTTTAAGCAATTAAAGTTTATTGATAAAGGGAAACAGAACAAGGAGCAGGGATAAAGGGGAACAACAAATCGGTACTTACAACATCCACACCACAATCAGCCGGGGAAGTGCCAATAGTTTGTACGGCAGGTGGGAGTGCCAATTGTCTGGGTCTGAGGCAAAGCATCCTTTCCTCAGTGAGACTCCCAATTGTTCTATTCTCGTGGCTCCCTACAGGGTGGAACGACTATTTTAGGGATGCCCTTTTACTCATTATAATGTTTTGTCTTCTGTTCCTTGGATGTTGGTTGTGTATGTGTTTAAAACAGGGGCTTTCAGTTTGCCTAGTGTCCTATGGATAGGTGGGGATGTGAGGGCCCATAATGTACAGAGTTCATTGACCTCCCGGCCTTCCAAGGACACTGGGCCTGGGCTCTACACGAAGGAATGTGTCTGGGCTCGGAGCCAAAGATGGTCACTTAGGCCCTGACTCTAAGGCATAAGTTACAAAGAATATGTGCTGTGTCACGTTCCTTGTCTGGGCGGGCCACCCCGATGGGCACCTTACTGGACTTTAGAAACATCCCATCTGTGGGAACAAAAAAGATAGAAGCACCCCATCCATCGGAACAAGAAGAAATAACTCAAAGTATCCAAATGTCTAAAACCCTGAGTCAGAACCTAGAGAAACCTTAGGCTGAAAGGGAGTTACAAGCATAGAACAATTGGGACACTAAGGAAAGAACGCTTTGCCTCAGACCCGGACAATCGGCACTCCCATCCTATTGGGACTTCCCTGGCTGATTGTGGTGTGGACGTTGTAAGTACCGATTTGTTGTTCCCCTTTATCCCTGCTCCTTGTTCTGTTTCCCTTTATCAATAAACTTTGATTGCTTAAACAACCAAGTAGCTTTGGCGGTACCTGTCATTCCTTGCCCTTTGTGGCTGTGAGCAACACCTAGTAACTTCTAGTGAATTCTTATCTTAGCATTTTGAAACATTTCGCTTCACTGTGATTTCCCTCTTTTCATTCCTGAAGAACTAGGCTCTGTTATTATCTAGAGAAACTTTGTCGGATAGAAATATAATGCAAACTACACATGCAATTTTACTTTTATGGTAGTCATATTTAAAGAGCACAAAGAGCAACAGGTGAAATTAATTTTAATAATACATTTTATTTAACCGAATATATATAAAATGTTATCAATTCAACATATGATCAACATAAAAATTATTAATGAGATATTTATCAGCCCTTTTTTTTCACAGCAAGTCCTCAAAATTGCCTGAGAATCTGAGGCCTACAATACACCTCAACTGGGCCACATTTCCAATGTGTAACAGCCATGTGTAGCTAGTAGTCGCCATATTGAAAAGTCATACAGGTCTAGAGCCTGGCAGGATGACCACACCCACTGATAAAGCTGACTGAGAAAAATCAACTTAGTAATTCTCCATGGAAACACTTAAGAACACTGAAGAAAACAATCACATCCTAGCACAGAGGTGGGGGAAGGAACCCTAGCAACAAAAGTGACGGCATAGCAACACCAGCTGTTGTACGGAAGGGAAATTAGAAAACTATTACTTTGAAAAGCAGCATTTCTGGGAAGGTCATCCTTTTCTATTTTGTTTAATGTAAAAAACGGAAACTGATAATACATCTACACAAATATACATTTTATAAGGCACCATTCATTCTCTTTATTCTACAATACAGACACTGACATAGTTTGTCTACTGCTGAATGTTACATTTCTCCCTTAGGAAGACAAATAGCAAAGCATGAAATCTGGCTGAACCATCATATTTCTTCCCATGGTATAGCCTGCCTTGTCAGCCTTATGGGTCACTGTGAAGAGCTGAACTGGATGGAGCAGGTTGGTCATCAGAAATCTTTCCATATTGTTTTATAAACATACCCTGCTAACTCGCGGCCAGAGCCTAGTTTTTCAGGTCTTGAGTCCTAGTTCCATTTTCTTCTATTCCTTCCTTGGTTCCTCTTTCCCCACATAGATACAGAGGCTTCTTGGTCTATCAGACTCCTGGCTGAGGGGAGGGGTGTCCATATCCCCATTTCCCTATCCATTATCCCCAATCCCCAGTGGTGGGGCATCCTTTGTTCACCGTCATGCTGCTGCTTTCCCAGAAAAGCATGGATAAGAGTGCCATAACCAGCTCAGCTCCACCTCTCTAAGCAAAGATGACAATCATTATGTCTTAGTAAGAGCTACCACTTCTGCATTCCTCTCCTCATTCTCTATCCTCGGGGCCTGGTTACTCTGAATCCAATGCTTTCCTTAGTGTCCACCTCGGTTGAGAATGTCTGGTCCCTCTCTCATCACCCTTTGTCCACTCCATCTCAAGAGACCAACTGGCATAAGGTCTGAGGACAGTGTAAAACTGTGAGAGGTGGGCAGTCAATGTGCTGAATTATTTTATGAGAGATCAGTTGTGAACAATAAAACCATAGAGTAATGGATTTTTAATAAAGATTTCATTAAAATCTTTTACTCCCTTTGCCAGTGGAAGATTTCATATTTTTGCTTATTGTATTGTCTATAAAGAGGTTCCTTGGTGTGTATTTGTGTGCCTATCACTGTTACAGTATCTAGGCACCAGCCCTTGCTATCATACTTGGTGAGCTAACTTTGGTGAGAAAGCTGGTGACAATGTGGATCAACCATATTTTCCATTAATGTCCAGGTCAGATTAACCTTCCCTGACCATTTCAACTGAAAGGAATTGCTCGTCTTCTGCAGCAGAGTAGAGGCTACTGTGTTTCTCAAACTTTAATATGCATATTAATCCCCTGGGGATCTTTTTCAAATGCAGGTTGTGACTCAGAAGGTCTGGGGTGAACCTGAAATTCTGCATTTCTGAGACACTTCCAAGAGATGCTGATGCTGCTGGTTGCCCATCCTGCCTGGAGCTGCAAGGCAGTAGCTCCACTCTTAGGTGCCATCACAGACAGATTTGGGGGTATGAACATGACTTGGCTCCTTTCCTAAACAGGAAAACTTTTAAGAGCAAATTCTTTCTAATGTATTTTCCTTACTATGATTTTAGGCAGATGTTTGTGGAATCCATGATTAAAAGGTTATCATTGGTCACTTATTTTTGTCACTCTATTCTCAGCAACTGACTACAGTGACCAAGGAGTGACCTAGCCAGTAGGCTCCTAATGGATTTTCAGGTGTCAACAGTGGTGACTGGGCACCTGCCTGCAATCCCAGCTCCTCGCCCTCCCCTCAGTGGGGTTATAACTCAACCTCCAGCCTTAGGCCTTACTCTTAATACCTAACCAGGCAGAAATTATATGAGAACATAAATGAAACAAATTTCCCTTTAGTTTTACTTTGGTTTTTTTGAGGAAGATTAGCCCTGAGCTAACTGCTGCCAATCCTCCTCTTTTTGCTGAAGAAGACTGGCCCTGAGCTAATATCTGTGCCCATCTTCCTCTACTTTATATGTGGGAGGCCTGCCACAGCATGGCTTGCCAAGCAGTGCCATGTCCACACCTGGGATCCGAACCAGCTACTCCAGGCCGCAGAAGTGGAACGTACGTACTTAACCGCTGTGCCACCAGGCCAGCCCCTAGTTTTACATTTTGAAGCACGAGTATCATGGTTTGCTTTCGTGATGCCCTTGATTTCTGATTCTCACCTATGTTTACTATTAGCAAGTTTGTTTCTGGCCCTCACTTGGATTCCCAGGTTTCTAATACATTCCCATTTATGATGTATGCCTTGGCCTTGACCCTCTGGCCACTGACTTCTTTCCTATTTCTGATCTGTGTGATAACACAGGATTCTCAAGTCAAACACTCTCAAATAAAGACCCCACTGGTGCCCTCGATATCGAGCTGATCCCATGAGCTTGACCATTATCACAACCTGAGTTTTGACTTCTTTGCCCCTAGAACAAACATCTACTGGAAGCCTGGCCTGACTGACGAAGCCTTGCTTTAACTTTGCTGTGCCATGTTTTATAATGAGGGTCAGCACAATTTTCCTACTACAACTACCAAGAATTGAAAATTCACTCACTGATCATGGAATAAACTTCTCCATTTTTGTTCACTTCTCTCATGGCTAAATTTTTCTTCCTCAAGCTAATAAATGCATGCCTTATCTATAACACCCTCATCTCCTCTTGGAAGATCAGAGAATGGGACTCGATGATAGTTTCCAGGGTATTTGGACATACTTCCTTGTTAAAAGCTTCAGGTGTCCTCCCTCTTACTAATTTGATTCTACCTTAAATTAGGTAGACATTATAGCCTTAAGTAATTGTAACTATTTGATTTTCAGAAGTGTGAACACAATTAATACTTACGCTTTCATTAGGATGGTGTTACGTTACCTATTCCTGTCTAGAACTCAGTTTTTCAAATCTGACCACCAACAAACCAGGAAAAATCCCATTGGATATCTGTGACTGTCACTCTTAATAGTAGTATATCCCCTGGAAATATGAAACCCTATAGGACACACTTGCTAATTTATGTTATAATAACAGACCCAAGTATTGTAAATCACTTTGGAAAGTCTTCTGAAATTGACCTACATTTTCTAAAAAGATTGTTATTAATTTTACTTTTGTAAAACAGGAAATTAATGAGCTGAAAGTCAATCAAAATAAAAGAAACTCCTATAAATCCTTTCCCTTGCTTTCCTGAAGGATCATTTCTTCATTGTTACTGTTACATTGATAGAGTGACTATACCATGAACTAATGATGGAAGTTATAGGGGAGAATTTTGTCACTGTTACTGCTACAGTGGCTACCTTTGTTTTGATTATTGACTCTCTGCTACTGGAAAAACCCCCGAAAAGTAAAGAATTCAGCTGCAAGCTGTATCTTTATTCATGACTATTATCTGAGTTGCAGAAAGAGGAAGTTAGACTGCTTTTTACACGGATGAAATCTCCCAAATTGGTTGTTCAGAAAGGTTGACTTTGTCCTTCTTAATAGAGTGTACTTGATGGCAAGTCAACTCAAAATCATCTCAAGTTTTTTTAGACTCATATTCAGTGTAGATCCCACTTTTTCTCTATATGCACGATGTTCTGTTTGACTAATCCTCACCTACCCCACACACTGCCCACTGCTCTGTTTATATAAAAGGATTCCCCTGACAGGAAAACAGGGCATGTGTATAAATTAAACAAAAGAAGGAGAACTGATTCAAACAGCCTACTTATGAATCATGAAGATGAGAAAATAGTTTGACATACTTCACATAATGTTAAAATAAATGCTTAAAAATTTTTTTTTAATCTAAAAATCTGAAATGTTGGCATGGGATTGAAATTCTTCACTTCACGACAGATCTCTAACATCCTAGAGATCCAGGCCATTCTCCTCTAGGAAAGATTACTACCGTGCTCTCTTCCAGCGGGGTGTAACACGCTCCTACTCTTTAACAAGTACAGGCCTGGATACAGTATCTTTGCATAGAGTTTAAATTCAATTTCTAGCATATTAAGTCAGTGACAGTGTAAGCTAAGGCAAGCTTTTAATTTAAAAGAAAATCCAGCTCTGACAACAGTTTTCTCATTGACATAATGGATAGTTCTTTTTAAGTCTGTGAAGCATTGTTCCTATTTGCTAATCACAGCACTCCAGCTGTGCATACCTTACTACATGAAAGGTAGATGGCAATTTTGGCTTCCCAAGTTTACATGGTGTATATCTTAGAATTACTGACATGGAATACTTTTCATATCAGCTGCTAATACTTGGGTATGGACTTTTATGAAAATAGTTTCATTAGATTACAACTAAAATTTGGAAATGACACAAAAGAGTTGCACTATACAAATAAGCTTAAGATTCCCACCTCATTCATGAATAATACCAGTTTCTTGGGTTTAGACACTATAATATTATCAACTTTGGGAAAACCCCTGGAGAGCCTCTTAAACTTACATAACCAGAGAAATGCGTAACAGTGGCCTTAGAAGAACACTTACAGACTTTCTGGCGTGTATACTCTGGGGACTGGGCAAGTAAAAAAAAATTATTTATTATAATTTTAGACCTGGAAAGAACCTTGAATATTATTTTTTGGCCAATCACATCATACAGATAGAAAACTAAGGCTCAGAAGGAGGAAACCAAAAGAAAATTTAAATTTATAACTTGTGGGGACCCAAGAGCTATGCGACATCATCTACACATGCTCTTATGCATAACCCGGAGCGGTTGGCTGACTTGCCTGGGGTCTGAGCTATCAAGCAGCCAAAGCATCTCTTCTGACTCCCCCTTTAGTCCAGTTCCCAAGAAGACAGCTGCCTCTCTAAAGAAGATCCATTGGTGATATTCTAACTCTGACCTTACCTCTTCATCTTACAGTTAGAAAAGATCTAATGGTGTCACTCAGATCACCTCTTGCCTGTAGGCAATTTTTGAACTGATTTATTTGCATTTTAACCCTTCTTAAGTTTACCTTGCAATCAGTAGTCTGTACTAGTTCTGTACACATACTAGACATGGAATTAATGTTTTATAGTGATAAGAATTATGGTGATGATGGAGGTGATGGTAGTAATAGTGGAAGCTACAAACTTTCTTTGTATAGACAAATAAAGGCCCCCAAAATACCAAAAATCACCCAGTTTATAATTTATATTCTCAGAAAGCCAAGTATAGGTAAGAATTAAGTGAAAAATATCTATCCCAAAGCTTCCCAGTCTGACTTTTCTATCAGCAAGAATAGGAATGCAAAGCTGGGCTGCTAGCTGCATCTGTCTTGGAGGATATCTAAGTCTTTGTGAAATTTAGCCCCATTTCCTTAACACTAGTAATCTAAAAAAGAGCTGGGTGACTTGTCATAACCTTTCTAGATAACATCTCCCCTTTTCTGATTCACTGTACCTTTCAAAACTCAAGAAGCAACCAAGCAGCAACTTCAGCTACACTCTCACAAAGAAGAAAAAATAATGCCCATGTTTCATGCACAGATCAGTAAATATTCACTGAGCATGTATTCTTATCCATGAGTAACTTCATGAGGACTTGAGTAAGTTCATCAGGACTTGCCCATGGTCCTCCTTCCCAAATGGCCACAACAACAGTTACCAACCATCACATAGCTGGAAGGAAGTCACTTGGTGTGTTGGTCTGAGTTATGCAGTGCCTTTCAAGAGAATATTTCCTGTTGAGAATTACTGAATACGTTTTTCCCTGAAATCCATCAACATATTGCAACTATTTTATGATTACACTTGGGAAGCAGTTTCTCATGGCGAGCACCACCCTGCACCTTATATTTGATAATGCATAAGAATAATAAATCCAATTCTAATCCCTAGTCTTGCTTCCACAGGCCTAGTAAGTGTGCCATTCAAATTCTAAAGCAAGTCAAAGAAATGTGCTAAACAGATTAGCTAACAAGTCCATATAAAGGGGAATCATTCTATTTATCTGCTACACAGTTACTGGTGCTACTTAAATTCATAGGCAGACTATTTCATTCAAACTGTAAAATACTGAACAGCAAGTTGTGTACTTGGATATTCAAACATTAAGGAATTTTTTGTAAGAGCAAAGACCTTCAGAGCTACTGACCAAAGGGTTTCTGGACACCATTAAAAAATGAGAGCATACATTTGGATAGATACTACTTTCAACTACTCTGTTAAGGCAGTCTGCAATTTTGTGGGGTGTAATAAGTATAAAAACATTTTCACCCTTGTGGCGCAAACAGTTTACAGTTCAAGCAAATGGAAAAATTACAACCTTTGCGGTTGTTATTGCAAAGATCCTGAAATAGGTCTATCTACCATATAGATTTATGCATAAATTCTTGCAACTCATACAGTAACCCAAGTAAATGTACAGAGGACTGACTGTGTGTGGATTTATACCTATTAGCTAACTCAGAGATTTACATACCAAGCCCAGCACTCAAAGATATTGCACAGATTTGTGATGCTCCAGGGAAGATACTGAATCCATAAACCAATGAATAGATTTCAAAGTGACACAACTGCGGTATTTCAAGCAAACTCCTACTTCTTTCATCCACAGAATAGCAAAGGTTAGTCCACTATGTTTGGAGCAGCATGCAATGATGGAAATTGTCATAAAATCTCAGGGCTGGAAGATAGTCTAGTTCAACCCTCTGTATGATAGTTAAAGTCTCTTCTACTGCAACTCTGCCTACAGATTTCCCACCTATGCCTTAGACACTCCAATGATGCAGAACTTGCTGTTTCTAAGGAAACTTCCTTGATTTTGGGATCTCTTTGACTACTTAAAAATTTCTTTCTTACATTAATTAAAAATCTCTTGCTGTAGGTCTCATCCATTTTGTCCCAGACAGGCTACATGGAAGTCTGCTGCATCTTCCAGATTACCATCTTTTAGTGCTTATGGAGAGCTCTCAAGTTTTCAGGTTTCCCTTCTACCTAATCATCCTCAGTCTCATCAACCATTTTTCAGATTCCTTTTTCCTCTCCCACATCAATATTGAATTCTAGCCTAAAATCTGCACAGAACTATGTGACCTAAAGAGGAAATCATTTAACATTCTCTGTCTCAATTTCCACATAGGCAAAATGAAAGTGCTACTTGAGGATCAAATAAGAAAGAAGACATGGAAACCGTCTGAAAATTAGAAAGTGTTACAAAAACATTAGGAACAAGTTTCTCAGGACCAGGAAACCTAAATTTTAATAAGGTGAGGAGCACCATATCCTGAAGAAAATCTCTTCAAAACATAACACAAAGTAAACTGTTGTCAAGTATTTACTTTAGTATAAGCACAATTAAAAATTTCAACCAATCCATTTTTTTTGAAAAACAACTCTACCACAATGTTGGGCCTATTTATATGCCCCAATTACATACAAACACATTCCCTTTAAAATCAATGAATTTTCATGAATGAAAGAGATGACTGAATCAGAGGAGAATTGATGACATATCTCCTGAAACTTTTAGCTTTTTGCCATTCCTTTGGATAAAACAATGTTTTGACACTTTTGTTGAGAATCCTTCCCCACATTCTAATCCTTCTATGGCTCCTCAACATCTTCAGAATGAAATCTAAATTCCCTTTATTGTCCAGTCCAAGTGATTTTCCATCTTCATCTCTAGCTACGATCTCTCACTCATTCAAAGCACACACTCAACCCGCCTTGTTCTTTCTTGCCCCTCTGCCTTTACACAGTTATATCCAAGGCTCTACAGGCTCTCTATTCAGAGAGCAGATTTTCTCATCATCCAAACCTTTGCTCAAACATCCCCTGCTCTAGGAGTCTTACCTGAACCACTAAGGTGGTTTGAGTTTCCTGTTTCTATCATGGTGCTTACTTCCCTGTATTAAAATTGTCTGTTCTTTTTTCTGTCTTCCTTATCAGACAGTAGATTCCTTGAAAGAAGATGTGTGTTTTATTCATCTTGGGATAATTAGTAGCTAGCACAGTGCCTTGCATAGAGTAGGTGCTTAAGATATGATGAATGAATAAATTAATTAATATGCAGTAGAGGGAGCACAGATACACTGAAAATGACCATTCAGTCAACTCAGGACAGGGTACCAATCTTGCCTGACTTCTACCAGAAATCAGAACTAACTCAGGATCAATAAAGTACTTTTTCAGTAGATGAAGGTATAATCTATATGTTCTCTATTTTCCTATCCATTCCTTATCGCTAGAACCTCTTCATTATTTGCAAAGCACTTTTCACTTATTCACACACACGATGCCATTTAATCACTAACACCACTACAAGATCATGTTATTCAGTCTGGATTTAATGCAACAGCCTCAGCGTGTCCGAATGGTGTAGTAAGAGGAAGGGTGGGCTTAGAGTCAGATGATCTGAGCTGAAGTCTCTGTTCTGCCATTTAACTACTGGTGTGCTGTTGGAACGATCTCCTAACTTGTCTAAACTGCAGCTCCCTCTCCCACTTTGCCCTCTTTAGTAAAGGTAAATTGTCATTTTTATACATTGTTGTCCTTATTATCCAAGTTGGCATTTGGAGGTGACTAATGGAGCCAGAAAGAGCATAGACTTTAGAGTAAGACAGACCAGGTTTTGACTCTGAGCTACAACACATAATAGTGGGGTAATCTTGCGCCAGTTACTCGATCTCTCTGAGCCAGTTTTCACATATATAGATACTAACGACTTCGTCTTAGGTGACTGTAAAACTTAGATGAGATAAGGAATATAAGACCATTTGTAGAGTTTTTTTTAAAGTGCCATATAAAATTGTTGTTATTATTATTTTTGTTTGGCTGGGTTTAAGAATGGCATAGAACAATGTTTCGCACATCATTACAAGAGTGTTTAATAAGTGTGCCTTTAAAAAGTTACTGACAACTCCACATTAACTTATTAAAGGCTCCGAGAAGTCCTGCTGTAGAGAGATCTGTTTAACTCTCTTTAATCCGTCATTTTCCCAATTTATCTGAACATGGACCACATGATAATCGCTTGTGTAATATCGAGCATGAGAAAAGCAGAAAAAGCTTTCTTTCACCTGGTCTTCCTCACATGATTCTCATGATAGATAGTCAGAAACAAAAACCAAAACAATAAAAATAATCCCCACTCTACCATCCCTTGAGTTATTGTTTGCAACGTGCCTATTTGCTAGAAAACAACTAAATATGTACATAGATACATTGGAGAAATTCAGGTAGAATTTTAAGAGTAAGTCATAAATTCTGAAGGAAGAAGACATCTACATATAAGTGATCATGAACATGAAGACTGATTGGGCATTTGTGACTCTCACTGGCTGAACTGCACTCTTTGTGTCTTCTGGAATTACATGAAATTAACAAGAAAGAAAAGTACTTTCTCATTCATTCTCAGGCACAGTTCCTTTAAAGTCGTAAATGCTCTTTTCACATGGCAGCAAAAGTTCACTTCATTATTTCCAATGGTTCTTTCCCAGCATTAATTCCCATGACTTTCAATGCTGCCATTAATCTCCCATTAGTAAACTTTAATTAAAATTAACGTGTATATTTGCTTTCAGCAGTTGCATTCGTAATCGATGTATGAATACATGCAAATCTTGTCAAACAAATACAAAACTGTTTCAAATAGCTATTTCTGAACAAGCAAACACTTTGATGTTATTTCAAAGGATTTTATCTACAGAAAGCTTTTAGAATCTAGCCCTTACCTAAACTAACTAGAATTTCATGGAAGTACAATGAACAGTTAGCAACCTAGCTAAAATCTATTTTATTGACGTTAGAAAGCAACATGTTAAAACATAAATAATGACCTCTGAGCTTTGAACCATCCAGTACCCTGGTGTTTCTGCAACATTTGCGTACCACACATTGAAAAGAAAAGCTAGAAGAGGCAGAGGAGTGTTCCTAATTTAGGGAATCATAGCAGTCTAAAATAATGATCTAATACAATAATTTCAGAGTGGAAATATTTTCAGATATTTGTCTACCCTTTCAGAATAATGTGTTTAATACATAAGTCTGAATTATCTCATCTAGCTGTTCTTGGATCCAACAATACTTCCTCCCAGATAAGCATGCGTTAGCGAAACAGACTTCAAAACCTCTAAGGAAAACATTGTAGAAACACTTAACACAGAGGAGTCATATGTGACCATAGTTTCTCCGGGGCTGGGTAGGTTAATGCATTTTTCTGACAGCCTGTGGTTTTCCTTCTGTATTCAACCTCACCCTGCCATCCCTACTTCCCTTGATAGCTTTTCTGTATGGCTGGTTCACCCAGCGATTGTGGTCTCGCCAAGATGTATTTAGGCCCTTTTCTTTCCCTGATTATTTCTCACTTTCTGCATTTTATGTTCTGAGATATTAACTATCATTTCAAACCAAATATTTTTCATTTGGGAAAATGTTTGGTTTACAAGGTCTAGCCAACACAACTATAATTAAAATGACTTCTTCAGTTCCCAAAATTTGACATAAGATTTTTCATAAAGCATCAATCTGTAGGAAACAGCGAGAGTTCTTCAGTTAATAGAATTGAGAAGTGTTTGCACTTCTAACATAGATTTAGATTTAGATTTACATAAATCTAGAAATTTTAAATCTGATTGAAAGTAAGTGATTTTCAAATCCTGTAGAAAGTTTGCAAAAGGTAACAAGTAGAACGTTCAGCTTCATTTACCACATTATCAGATTAAAACTGATAATCACATGCATCCTACCACTAAACAATTTCAGTAATTAAATCAAGCATTTGAGTTCTTCATCTAACTTGAAGAGCATGAAGCTGTAAGTCTTTGCACAAGTCAACCATGGGAAATACAGCTAGCACATTGAACTGACATTTCAAAAAGTCCTTTGAGTCCAAGACATGGAGGTTTCCAACATCAATTTGTCTGATTGTATATCATATACTACTTTCCAGAAAGTATCTGCTTGAAATAAAAAAAAAGTTTCACAATTTGAAAGATCACTGTCTATGGAAATGCTTACCCTACTTTACAAAGGAATGGTTGCAGGAAAGGTTGCAAAATAATCACACTCACTCCTCTCAGTGAAAACATTATTGCTCACCATAAACAAAAAGAAGTTTTTAGTTCTACTCCACAAATTCTCTAAGTTGTTTCCACATGGAAGACCTCAGCGTAGTTGACTTATAATGTCTTTTACCACAAAAATAACTACAAATGAAATTGAAAAGGACACTGGCATAGCAGAACGTAGCCTCATATCAGTGCACTTGCTAGGCAGTTTCCTCATTTTACTTACACTGCACACCAATTAACTCATATTAAACCAAAAATGCTCTGGATGTTAGCATCTAAAGCTTCCATACAAAGAATTTTTTTAGACATAAAATGTCACTTCAAAAAGCTACTAAAAACATATGAAAGTCAGAGGAACACATTCCTGAGCATATTGTTTCATTATATTCCTAAATCCAGGCAGTAACTTCAAATGATGGTTCCCTTTGCCCGAAACAAGTTTAGCCTTGTATTCCAGTTTGTATGTGGAAGTGATATCTGGTGGATAAAAGACTTGGTGGATCAGACAACAAGTAGGAAAGCAGTCAGTGAAGATGCCAAGTATGATTAAAGTTAACAAGTGCACCACCTCTTTTCCAAGGGTTCTTAGTTATATGAGAAACCAGATATGGGCGGGATATTGCAAGATGATCAGAAAGTGCACCAGAAAAGTAAGTCAAGGTCTCATAAAGTACTTAGTCATATTTGGAGATAGATATAAATATAGATATAGATACAGATACAGATGTTCTCCAAAAAAGACAAGCCATCTCCTTACTTCAGTTGGAGCGCAGTACTTCTATAGCAGTGATCATTAAAACATCGGTACTTTTGAGCAGCAGCAACTCTCATCTAACTAGAATTAGCAATTTTTCTCAGGGAACAAAAGAAGCCATCCAAATTGCAACATACGCTTCAAATTCAACATGATAAAAAGAGAATTTTAGAAGACGTGACAGGAATCCTCTCCTACTCACTGAAACAGTATCACTGAAAATGGGAGGGGGAGGGGTTGTAGCATATAAAGAAAGAGAAGTCAGTGAAGCAGAGTGGGGAGACAGAAGGGAGGAGGTGATCAAAACCACTTTGCTGCCTTTCCGTTGGTTCTCACATCCCTCCCACCCTAGGTTGTGATCACAAATTTAAAATAGCAAAACCCAGTTAAAAAAAAAAAAAAAAAAAAAACGGAAAGAGTGTGACTAGGGTTACTACCACAGCAGCCCTAAACGATTTTCGTGCAAAAGCAAAGCAGTGGGGATGTAGTAGCAGCAGCGGATCTGCCTCTTCCCCCACCCCTGATACGGTACCTCCAGATTTGCCCGAGCTGCAAGATGTGGATGAGTGACTGCAGGAGCCAGATGCAGAAGGAGCAGGACGCAGACCTGTGTTTGCCGCTGGCCCGGGTGGCCCCGCTGCTGTTGCTGCCACTGTTGGCGGCGGCGATGTTGCTTTTGCTGGCGTTGGATGTTTGCCTTTGCGGCGTGGAAGGGCGAGCCTCGCCTTCCGCGGCTGCAGACCCACTGCTGACCACGGTCTTGCAATCGGCTCCAGGCTGCGGGTAGCTGGAGGCGGCGGCGGCGGCCGTGGCGCTGTCCTCGGTGCTGAAATCGTGCACAAACCAGCGGAAGCTGAACACTTGCACCGAGAGCGAGCCGAGCACCACGAAGAAGAGCGTGAGCCCGAACCACCAGCGCTGGCCGCGCAAGTAGTAGTCCACGGCGAGCCAGATGTCCGTGCCCACGTCCGCGAAGTACACAGCCACAGCGGCCAGGATCCAGAGGCAGTCCCACAACGAGTAGCGCCGCTGCTCCCTGCCCAGGCGCAGGCACAGCGCCGCCGAGCCCGCCCCGCCGCCGCCCGGGCCGCCCGAGACCCCCGAGCCGCCGCCCGAGCCGCCGCTCCCGGCGCAGCAGCAGCAGCAGCGCGAACAGCCGCCGCCGTCCGGGCAGCAGCCGCCGCCGGCCGCCTCCTCGTCCTCGGCTCCCGACCCCGACGGCAAGCCCGAAGCCAATGCCTGCACCGAGCCCGAGTGGTCCGAGTTCTGCAGCGGAGTGAACGCCACGTCGCTGCTCTTCTTCATTTTCAGCCTCCCGTCTGACTTAGCGGCCATGATGCCTCCAAACCAGAGGAAAGCCCTCCTTTATCTGACACCTTTCCCCGCTGTCTCCTCCTCCCGCCACCTCCTCGCCTCGCCCCGGCTTCCCTCCCTGGCGGCGCGGCTCTCCCTCCTCCTGCTCCTGAGCCGGCTCGCCTGCCGCCCGCCGCCGCCCGCCGCCCGCCGGGCTGGGCGCTGGGCCGGGCTAGCGGTGCGCCTGGGGCCGGCAGGAGCGCCGCCTGGCTGCCTGCGCGGAGCCAAGCTGCTCGCGGCACCCAGCGCGCGCCCCTGCCCGCCGCCCGCGCTCCGCGCCGTCCCGGCCCCGCGGCTGCCGCCCGAGCCGCCGCCGCCGCCAGCAGCAGGAGCAGCAGCGGCCGCCGCGGCGCTCCTCGGACCTGCACATTCCTCTCCTCCCCTCGCGAGCGCTCCCTCCTCCCGCTTCCTCTCCTCCACCAGCTGACTCCGAGGGAGAGGATGACCTCATCCCTTCTCTTCCAGCTGCCGCCGCTCCCACCCCGGCTCGGGAGGGGCGAGGGAGGAGGAGGGCCCCGGAGGAGGGGCCGGGACAGGAACAGCGGCTAGAGTGGGGGTGGGGGATTGGCCGGTCCCGGCTGCCGGGAGGAGCGGCCGAGAGGTCGGAGGGAGACGGTCGTGGGCCCCAGCTCACGGGATTTCGGAGAACGCTAGGTGGACTTGACTAACACTGGGGGAGGGGCAGGAGGGCTCAGAGAGGAGGGATCCCAGCGTCCAGCCATCGTGGAGGTCGAAGAAGAGTGGGCATGGGCGGGTGTGGCGGCGGCGAGGGCTAGGGACGCACAGGCCTCTTTGTATTCGGTGCTGATCTGCACCGGGTGTGCAGCTGGGGCGTGGGTTGGGAGACTGGGTTTAACTCGGACGCCAGGGCCTCGAATGCTGGCAGCGACAGGGGGCATGTCCGGACTTGGAGAGCTGGGGAGGAAGAGGGCGTGCAGGGTCCGCGGAGGCGCAGAGCGGAGCGCTTAGCCCCGGGCCGCGCGGGCTGCGGAGAGCGGGCGGATGCGCCGGGAGCCCCGAGCCCGCGCCCTCGGGGGAAGGAGCTGGCAGCGCGAAGGCTCCGGGCTTCTCCCGTAGGCCGAAGCGCCCAGGCTGGAAAAGGTGAGGAGGCGGTTCGGGCGCCCTCCGCGGCCCAGGCCCACGCCGCCTGGCCAATATCCCTTACTGGCTTTCCGTGGCCGGGAAGCGGCCAAGCCAGGGGAGCGGTGGGCCAGGCGGCTGGGCAGTGGCCCTCGGCCGTATCCTCCAGCAGGTGGGAAGCGCAGCACCCCTGGCGGTGGCTCCGAGCGCGGCGGGGCGGCCGGGCGGCGGGGCGGGGCTGGCAGCCGGGAGAAACTGAGTACCTGCCCGCGGGCGGGGAGTGGCAGAGCTGGGAGCTGGCGCCACCTCTCTTACTCTGGGACGAGAATTACCTTCTCTTAAAGCTATAGGAGTTGCAGACTTGATGTGTGATTCCACAACTCCAGAAATGACTCTAGTAAATTAAATCTGTGATCAGAGTGCTGCACCAAATTAGATAGAAAGAGAATATAAAATGTTTGCTACTTGAAAAGATTATTAAAAACCCAATACGTGTAGGATCCTCATTTTTTAAAAAATAAGAAAACTTAGTCTTTGATTTGTCTCACTTAATTTGTGCAGTGTAAGAGACAGGGAGTGTAATTCTTAAGTTATCCTGTGACTCACATGTTTTAAGACGAGGGAAGTGAGGCAACACGTGTTACACTGCCACTAAGAGCACCAGTTGTCTAAATCTGGAGGCAAAACATAACACCCTCCCTCCTTCCTTGTTGTAGACAGCAGGCTGAGTTTGAAGTAGGGTATATGCCATTCTTAATTAGTAGCATGCTGAAGTAGAAGTGCACCAAGTTCTCTGCATGTAGAAATAGCCACCCCAGACATCTTGTGCTACAGCTCATCTGCTGTTTTAGCACCAACCTGGACAAAGTGGAATTTGCCCCAGCCCTGAATTAATTGTTCTTTATTCTCACAGACTGCTGCCTTACTTGGCCTTTGCATGACAGTCTAGCAGGAAGATGTTGGGCCACAGAGCTCCTAAACATTGCATTGTTGGTGGTGCCTTTGAGTCGACCCTGTGGACGTACAGTGGAACCCTGCCCTGTCTTTTTGCACCATCCTTTCACCTTCAGGCGCTATGTCAGACAATGCTCTGTTGCTATTCATAGGGTTTTCGTAGCCAATGTTTTCGAAAGTGAGTGGCCAAGTCCTTCCTAGTTTGTCTTAGTCTGGAAGCTCCACTGAAACCTGTCCACAATGGATGACCCTGTTGGTATTTGAAATAGCAGTGTCATAGCTTTCAGCATCACAGCAACACACAGCCACTACAGTATGACAACCGACAGATGGGTGATGTGGTTCCCAAACCCAGGGTGTGAAGGTGAGAGCACCAAATCTTAACCACTAGACTGCCAGGGCTGGTCCATAAACATTACGTGGCATGTACAAATCCAGTATTTCTAGCAAAAGGCGTGGTCAAGTGGTGAATGAGCATGAATACAGAACCACTGAGCCAGTTAGAATGCCAGGCAAAGGGTATATTTTTCAATCTAGCTTTAAAATTCGACCCTCTTAGAGTAGCAAAATCCTTTTTTGGAAGACACTCCAGGTCTATTTCCCCAAGGTCTAAAGCTAAAATTCCATCTCCCAGGCACTACAGCTGATCTTATTTTGTGCCAAAACATCGGGGAGAGGAATGATCTCTTAGGTAACTGGGTCCTAAGGGATAGAGTGTATTCTAGGTCAAATGTAGTGCCTTAAATTGCACCAGGCATGAAAAAGCCCTGTAGAGTATCAGGTTTTGAAGCCCTAGAGCTGGCTGAAGGTTCCTTTAGAGGAGGGATATTTCTTATTCAGTTGTATCCTCTGCACCTAGCCTAGTGCCTGCACAGACTATTTGCTCAATAAATTATAGTTGAATGAGTGCATGAGTGTGTAGAAAAAACATTCCACAACAGGAAGAATGCTACATTCTGTACTAACTGATATCCCATGGAAACATAGGAATTATCAGACTTATCCTGTTAGATTCTAAAAATGAAATAACTAGTATTGGTTTCCTTAATACATTTATTCAAAACTGTTTAGACTCTTTTTAAAGTTTCTGTCTGAACCATGCCTGGAAAGTGATGGCGGAAGTTAGCGGAGGGAGTATACAGTAAGAGGTCAGAGGATGAGCTTTCACATCCAGTCTCTGCTACTCACTGGCCCCATGATCAGGGCAAATTGCTTAATACTCAGGCTTTATATGAGGAGTAGATGAGATAATGCATATTACTGGCCTTTGTATACAATATTGTTCTCAAGAGTCTCTAACCCCATAAGTATTACTCACATCTCTGGATGAGATTTTAATATCACCTGCTCTATCATAATCACTGCACCTCTCAGGGGAGACAGACATAATAGTTAAGAGCACAGAGTTCAGGTTCAGACAGAGGTGTCCTTGGGCATATCGTGTAGCCTCCCTGGCCCTCATGTTCATCATTTGTAAAGTAAGAATGATAACAATCTCGAGTATCCAGTTTTGTTGCCAGGAATAAATAAAACGATGCATGTAACTGTTTGACATCGTGTCCAGCACACTCAACACACAACATTCTGTTAGTAGTCTTTGTGTTTTTCCCCCACCTCATGATTTCTGATTGAACTAAAAAATTTATGTTTAGCTAGTCACCTCTCCCTAAAATGGTGTTTCCTCAAAACACAGTCCTTGGACCCTCTGCTTCAGAATCAGTGTTTTTTAATACAGATTCCTAGCCTGTTAATACTATGATCTCCTTTCCTTTCAGATCTTATCTTCCATCCTGACTTAGAGGTTCATTCCCATTGTTATAGCCTAAATTATATCATTACTCAACAGTTTCACAATCTCAATTTTGAGCATCCCACTCTCTGATTAATCCCTCCTAAATGATTAGCTCCCTTCCTCAAGTACCCTTGGACTCAATTCTACCTCATTTTCATGTCCCTTAACCCTTTCTTTCCCTCACCTTTCTCCTTATACAGCTTAAATACCATGGTCAATGACCGTTAGCACTCCTGCGAACACATCTTCATCTCTGTTGCTCCTCTTACTTGACAAAACACCAACCCTGATTAAACCCTGCTCTCCACTGCAGACCTGAGGCTGTGCAACTGTTGTGGCTAGAGAAGGGGTGCGGCCATGCTCACTGCACTTACTTTGGATTCATAACCTTAAATATGAAGTGGAGCCCAGGGCTGCTCAGCAATCACTCCATGTCTTCTTGGTCCATTTGCTTTTCTACTCTTTTAAATTATTCTTTCTTTTCTCATTTTCCATTCTCAAACTTTAAACACCTCCTTCTCCATCCTCACTCTCAGCTGATGACTCTGCTTCCCATTTCGTTGAGAAAAATGAAGCAATCAGAACAGAACCCACAAAGCTCTGCACCTCCCCTGCCCGCTACTGGGCCTCCTGCCTCTACAAGGGGACCTCACTTGTTCACCAGCTCCCAGCCCCTCTCACTGCTCAAGAGCAAATTCAAAACTAATTTCCACAATCATCAGTTTTCCCTCTTTGCTGGATGATCCCAATCAGCGTAGAAACATGTCCTTTTTATCCAGTAGTTAAAAAAAAAGGCAAAACAAACAAACAAAATAACCAAAAACTTCTTTTAATTCCAGTTCCCTTTCTAACTACCACTGCATTCCTCTGAAACCTTTTACAACAAAATTCCTCTAGAGTTGCCTGACCTGGCTTTCTTCAGTCCTTGTTCTCCTGTCCTCTTGAACACACTCAAATAAACCAACAAGCGCTCCACTGAAATTGCTCTTACCAGGTCCACAGCCATCTATCTCCACTTTACTAAACATCTCAGTTCTCATCTTACTTGAACCCCTCAGCAGCAGTTGACCTGGTTGATCACTCCCTGCTCACTGAAATATATTCTTCGCTTGGCTTTCACTATACCACAAACTCTTGGTTAAAAAATCTTGCTTCTTTGCTAATTCTTTCTCATTTCCTCTATCCTTAAACAGTCTTGATCCTCAAATCTTTCTCTATGTACACTCACTCCCTCAATAATTTCATGAAATCTTATGTTTAAAAAAACCAAGTATATGCTGATGACTCTCGTATTCATTTCTCCAGGCTGGATATATCCCCTGAACCCCAGAATACACTCAACTGCTTTCTCAACATCTGTACTCATATGCTTAATAGACGTCTCAAATCTGAATAGTCTGAAACTGAACCTCCAATCTTCCCCTCTGCCAAAAATCTGCTCCTCCTTCCTCATTCCAGTCGATGACAACTCTGTCCTTTTAGTTTCTCAAGCCAGAAAAAGATGGGGTCATCCTTGACCACTTCTTTCTCTTAGACCCCATATCTAGTCTGCCAGGAAATATTTTTGGCTCTACCTTCAAAGTCTACTTTTATTTGACCATTTCTTACCATCTTCCCTGATACCACTCGGATTTGATTCACAATTATCTCCCACCTGGATCCTTACCTCCTTACTGGTTTTCCTGTTTTCACCCTTCTCCCACAGTCAACACATCAGTCAGTGATCCTTGTGAAAAACAAGTCAGATCATGCTATTTATCAACTCACATCAGGGTTGGCTACATAATTTGTGGGGCCCAGTGCAAAATGATAATGCAGGACCCAGGCTAGGGCAGGGAAATTAATTTCCCTTCCCATGAGCCTCTGCCCCAACCCACATTGGACAAGCAATCTCTAAGAGTTTGCAGCCTTCACACTGGGACATGCTCATTGCCTGGATCCTGGGTAGGCGAGAGGCCCCTGCTAAATGCACCTGGTGCAGCCAGCCCAGGAAAGGAAAGACCATCACCTTGCCTCACCCTGAAATGCCATGTGGCCCACGCCCACCCCAACACTCCCAGCTTCTGTGCTCAGGACCCCACTGGGGATGGAGGGCAACAGTGATAATAGGATAGGGTGAGAGTATGGAGGGAGAGGCCAGGCAGAGCTGGAGCATCAGGAGGTGGTGAGTGGGTCATTGAAACCCATCCTCAGGAGACAGGGAGTTGGGAAAACAGGAGGCAGGACCACTCCTGAGCTGAGGCTCCAAGCCCTTGGCACATGCTCTAATGTCCACTGGATTTCACTTACCAAATACACATTCAAGAGTTAAAAGATGGCAACTACAGCGCATTAGAGCATGAGGCCCTTCCAAGCATGGAGCCCTGTGCACCTGCACTGGTCACACACCCAGGAAGCCAGCCCTGACTCTCATTCATCCAACATCTTCTCATCTTGTACCACATACAAAGGCAACTTTTCATACTGGGCTTCAAGGCTCTACATAATCTGACCCCTGGGCAACCAGTTTGCCTCTGACCCTATTTCTTACTATTCACCCACTCCTACCCTCCTTCCACTCCAGTTGTACTCTTCTTATGATTTCTCAAACACACCAGGAAGGCCCAGGGTCTTTGCATGCACTGTTCTTTCTTTCTTGGGTGCTCTTCTCCATGTATCCATAGAACTTATTTCATTTTCTTGAAGTCTTCACTTCAGATCCTCCTTTGTGAGATCCTCCACCTCCAGCCTGGTCATTCTTACTTTGAGTAAGGGTCATCTCTTCATCTCACTCATACCCTTCATCTTTACATCTAGGCCAAGAGAACAAGGCCTGGCTCTTTGTCTGTCTACCTAGGGCCCTTACTTGCAATTCTGATTCCCCATTCAAGGTTCTACCTTGTTCTGTGGCAGCTAATGGGGGGGGACAGGATAACCTCCCCATTCTGCAGAAAGCCCACACAGTTCCCACTAGGCTTCTAGCTCATCCAGTAGGCTCCAACACAGAAGCCACATCCGAATATGCATTAATGCTAACATTTGCCCAAAAGATTCATATCAGGTGAGTTTGAAGCATGAAAAGCAAAGTTTGTTAGGGTCCACCTAGAGTATGTTTCTATTTTCTTACAACCCAAGTTTAGAGAGGGAATATATGAACTCAGAAGAGAGGTAGGGAGTAAAACAAAGTCAATATTAAATATTTTGACTCAGTTTATTTGACCCTGAAAAGGTAGAGGTGAAATAAAGGAGAAGACCCAGCTGTCCGCTATCGTCAGCCAGGAAAGTCAGTGGTTAGACATTAGGCAAATTAAGGATTCCACTTGCAGTTTGTTATGGACTGAGTATTTGTGTCCCCCCCAGTCTATGGTACTTTGTTATAGTAGCCTAAGCAGACTAAGCCGGGGTAGTTATCCATATTTATATTCCTCTGTTATTTTTTGTTCACTGATAAAAGCTTCTTTTGAGAAAAAGAAAAAAAAAGAGCTAATCTTAAATTTCTGAAGTAATTGAATGCTGCTGAGACAGCTGCCTTGATAAATAAGCCAGTGGTATATGTCCCAGAACCTTTCTCTGAAGTCCATCTAGAAAGCTACCAAACCTCAGATTTTACACTTAAAGTATCAACCATAATTTTGAGAAGTTTATAGGACTTCAGATCCAGTCATTTCAAATTAGTGCAGAAGTGTCCTCTGGGACTGTTCTAAGACTTGGTAGGAAGCCATCATATTGGAGCTATCTGCTCTTGTTTCTTGGCCCTCTCTGTGCCAGGATGCCCCTCACCGCACAATCCCAGATATGGGCAGATTTCCTGTCTTCTCCAGACATCTGGGCCACACTCTCCTTCGCCTCACCCCAAGACCCATTTTTGTAACTCCTCTCCATTCTTCAGGCTTCAATTTAAATAAACAGAATAACACATAGGTTTTTAATATAAGAAATATGAAATAAAAAGTTTACTATCAAGAGGAAATAAAATTATGTAGTACCCAGTTTTTCAAACACAATTGCTTTATTGAGACCTTATGACACATTTGTGAAGGAACTCAGACAGACGCTTAACCACCATTTAAAAAAAGACAGAATCAAATGAGACTGTGAGAGTTTGAAAGTCTGCCCAATATCACAATCCTTAAGGGATAAACTAATAAGATGTAATGATTTTTCCCAAAAACTATAGAGATTCTTGAAGAATTTAAAATATAAGAGTGACATGTCTAGTTTTGCATTCAGTAGCAAAGTGGAGAATTAAAGAAAGATCTTATATAAGACCCTTTATGATTTATGACATTCCATTAATCTTCCATGTGTATACTATGTGCCCAAAGCCTAACACAGTGTCTGAAATACAACAGACATTTGATAAATATTCTTGGAAAAAGTTTCCCAGACAAATAATCTGCACCTCTTCTGAGGACCATGACTTTCAAAAAGTTAAATCTCCAAAAGCATAGAGACTTCAGAAATGCTAAAAAATCAACAAAAATGTCTTTTAAACAAAATTTAGAGGAATACTAAGGAATTTAAAGTTTAGACATAAGTTAGGGAAGGAGCAGATGATTGCTAAGGGATACAAGTACCAAAAATGATCATTAGAGGAATTTGGAGGGTTGAAATGCCCCGATATTTTAATTTCCAAATTGTCATGACAACACGAGTTGAGTAAAAGAAAATACAATGGGATGCAATTTAGGGTCTAAAATGAAGTGTCTCCGTAGCTGGAATCACGGGTTCAGATTTGATGCAGAAAGAAAGAGGGAGCCCTGGGTTTCTCTCTATACTTCATAATAGCCTCCGACTGCTAAGTGCATTTTGTTTCTGAAGTATGTTAGTGAGTCAGTTAGGTCTTAAAATGCATTTTCCCGTAAGAAAAAAAATGATAAATGGTAATTAAGTGCCAAAGCCAGCCAATAAAAACCTGTTTAACCCTGACATAGCTGAAATGTACATTTGCAATAAGAAAGAAAGAAGAAAGAAAGAACACATCATTCCCCTACTAGCATTTAGACAAATTTTTAAATTACTATAGTATTGAATAAGAAAGAGTTTTATTTATATTAGGTGCTGGTTATTGTGAGGAAAGTAAGAGAATTAAAAAGCATGTGAGCCCATTTAGAAGAAGGAGCTTAATTCCTCCCCTCCACAGCACCTGAGTGTGCCCTGCACTTAGTGACCTGCTGCCAAGGAACAGATTTCCCAGGGGAGGGAACCAGCAGACTTTCCCTTGGCTGAGTGATCTGGGTCAACATCAACAGTGGGAAGTCATGTTGAGAGTAGGTGTCCCTAAGAAGATGGGATGAGGACACTTCTCCTCTGTGGTCTTCTTCCCAAAAACCTACAACCGCAGTCTAACCATGAGAAAAACATCAGACAAATCCCAACTGAGGAACATTCTACAAAACACCTGACTAGTACTCCCTAAAATCGTCAAGGTCATCAAAAACAAGGAATGTCTGAGAAACTGTCACAGCCAAGAGAAAGCTAAAGAAACATGACAACTAAATGGCATGTGGTGTCCTAGAAGGCACCCTGGAAGAGACATTACTGGGTAAGCCAGTGCAATTCAAATAGAGGCCAAAGTTTGATTAATAGTAAGCTATCAATGTTGGTTTTGTAGTTGTAACAAATGTACCACACCAATGTAAGATGTTAACAATAGGGGAAACTGAATGAGAGATATGGATAGGAAATCTCAATGCCATTTTCGTAACTTTCCTGTAAATCTAAAACTATTCTAAAATTGTTTATTTAAAAATTGGTACTTTGAAAAGATTAATAAAATCAGTAAAGTTAAAAGCAACGCTGGTCAAGGAAAAAAACCAAAAAATTACCAATATCAGGTGTGAAAGAGGGAATACCACTTCAAATTTCACAGACAGTAAAAAGATAGTAAGGTATGCAAATGCCACATAGCCCAGCAATTGTAGGCCTGGGCATTTATCCCAAAGAAATGAAAATTTATGTTCACACAAAAAGGAATGTTTACAGCAGCTTTATTCATGATAGCCAAAAACTGGAAATGATTCAAACATCTTTTTATGGGTAAATGATTAAACAATTGTGGTACATCCACACCATAGAATACTACTCAGCAATTAAAAGACACAAGCTGGTGATATGTGCAACAATTTGGGTGAATCTCCAGAGAATTAGACTGAGTGAAAAGAGCCGATCCCAAGAAATTACTTACTCTAGGATTCCCTTTATATAACATTCTTCAAATGACAAAAATATACAAATGGAAACAGGTTGGTGGTTGCCAGGGGTTAAGGATGGAGGGGGGTGGCTATAAGAGGATCCTTGTGGTGATGAAACTGTACTGTATCTTGACCGTGGTGGTAAATGCAAGGATCTACACAGGTGATAAACTGCAGAGAATTGAACACACATGGGTAATAAGGGGTGATATTATAAACAACTCTATGCCACTCAATTGAAAAACTTAGAAAGGAAGTATATGAGAGTTTTATAAATGCATTGAAGGAGACCCTCTCACTTTCAAGAGCATTAGGAGTTGACAGCAAGGGTTCTTTATTCTAACTTTTCTTCAGAGAACTTGTCTCCCTTTTCTTGCATGCAGATGTATCACTAGCATTTTTAACTTTGGGGCTTTGGGGATGCAGGGGGTAACAAACAAAATTCCTGTACGACAAGGGAAAGGAGAAGAGAAGGAGCAGAGCATGATTTGTGAGGGGTCAGTGGGATTTGGAAGAGGCTAGGGGGAATGGAAAGAACAAGAATGTTAGAATAAAGAGATGGACTTGCAAGACTGCCCAAAATGAGGCAAAAGGAAGCGAGTCAGCACGCTGTGGTACAGCCAGCCAGGGACCAGCTTGAGTACAGAGGGTGGGCCAGACACAAAGTGACCTCAGGCAAAGGCTTCGCCCCTCTGCTCCTGTACGCTCCTTTGCAGGATATGAGAGTGGCAGAGTCAGGGCTCTTTTGGACACAGAGTCCATTATTCCGGGTGTGCATATATGCCTGGGAGGGCAGAACAGAGGATGGACAATGGCAGAAGACACTAGGTGGGAAATATATTCAGATGCAGGTTGCCAGGTGACAGACTCCTATTGCTGGCAGTGGAGAATGGCTGAGGAGGGGAAGGGCTGGGATCCAAGAAGCAGCAGTGAGCACCATGCCACTTGGATGGACAGGATCCATCATAAGAGATGGGTGTAAGAGTGCCTTATTTTTGGGGGGGCCAGCCCCGTGGCTGAGTGGTTAAGTTCACGCGCTCCGCTACAGCAGCCCGGGGTTTCTCTGGTTTGGATCCTGGGCGCGGACATGGCACCACTCATCCAGGCCACATTGAGGCGGCGTCACACGTACTACAAGTAGAAGGACCCACACCTAAAATATACAACTATATACTGGGGGGATTTGGGGAGAAAAAGCAAAAAGAAAAAAAAAAAGAAAAGAAGATTGGCAACAGTTGTTAGCTCAGCTGCCAATCTTTAAAAAAAAAAAAAGAGTGCCCTTTTTGTTTCTTTTTTTGAGGAAGATTAGCCCTGAGCTAACATCTGCTACCAATCCTCCTCTTTTTGCTGAGGAAGATTGGCCCTGAGCTTACACTTTTGCCCATCTTCCTCTATTTCATATGTGGGACGCCTGCCACAGCATGGCTTGACAAGCAGCGCATACGTCCACAACCAGCGTCCAAACTAGTGAACCCCGGGCTACCGAAGCAGATCACATTGACTTAACCACTGCACCCCCAGCCGGCCCCTGAGTGCTTTAGAAACATTTTCTTTTCCACATTGTAGTGGCTTGAATAGTGTCCCCCCAAAACTCACATTCACCACCCGGCCAGCCCAATTTCTATTATTTTAAGCCACTCAATTTGTGGTAAATTGTCACGGCAGCCCTAGGAAAGTAATATACACATTACCAAAAGTATGCAAGGACAGGGTCCTAATGATGTAATCATATTAACTACCTGCCCTTTGGAACTCATTGTGGATTTATTTTTGTTCTACCATTTTGGCGATGTGTCAGAACCTGGAATTAATTCTCTTTTAGCCTCTTGCATTTACTGGGCCACACAGTTGTTTCTTTGATGTACATTTGACCACACATGTTTCTGGGTGTTTGTAAAGGAAAGGAAAAGACAAGTTGGAAAAGAGAAAAAAAGAATGCAGTAAATATCAAAATAATATTATTTTAATAAAAGGAGAGGAATGAGTTTGTTGATGCATGCACATGTTGAATTGTGATATCACCATACCCAAATCACTGGTCATATGAACAAATTGGAACTAAAGTGGCTTCCATGTTACATAGGTTTCCATATGGAAGATACACTTCCAGAGCCAACCATATTGTTAGATATAGTTTCCTTCTTTTATCTAGTAATAAACTTTTTCCAGTCTATATTCTAGGTCCTTTAAGGTTAGAAAAATGTTTTTACATGAAATAACTCCTAATTATATTTTATAGAATGATAAGAAATCATATCTTTATTGGAAATAATTTTGTATAAAAAAGCAACATAGGGGACTGACCCCGTGGCATAGTGCTTAAGTTTGCACGTTCTGCTTTGGTGGCCTGGGGTTTGCGGGTTTGGATCCTGGGCACGGAACTACACACCACTCATCAAGCCATGCTGTGGTGGCATCCCACATACAAAATAGAGGAAGATTGGCACAGATATAAGCCGAGGGCCAATTATCCTCACCAAAAAAAATACATGACATGCAATAGAGTTTGATGATCAACTAAAGAGAAGTATTATGCTCCTTATTTAATACATTTATAAACTTCATTCATATGTTTTTAATATTTTTTCCCTCTCCTTCTTGCTCTCCCTCTCTCTCTGCCTCTTTGTTTTCTTTTCTTTCTGCACCTTCAGATAATCCAGTGAAGTTATCTGCAATGCCATGTTTACCTAACTTAATGGAGTAATAATTTGTTTTGAAATTTTGTCTTCTAGTTGTCCTGGATGCCAAGTAAAATTATCTCTGAACTCCAACAATATTTTCCTTTGTAGGAAAGTTATTACAATAAAAAAGTAAGAAATAGGAAATTAATAACATTATTGTTAAAATAATTGAGAGCATTTTTAACAAAAACACAAAAGTGGAATTTTAATAAAGTGACATCAATGGTTTTTAAAGAGAATACTGACTTTGAAATAAGCCACTAGGTTGAATCTAACTCTGATTCATGATTAAACAAAATATAGATCAACTGAATCAAATTCAACAAAATCAATGTCCATAAAATTCTCTTTCTGCTTTTTCGGGTCTATCACTGCTCTGTGTTGTTCTGAAAATACATAATTAAGAGATAGTATAGTGGATGAGTATAGTATAGTGAGTATAGTATACTATAAAGTATAGTGAGTAAGTACAGTATAGTGAATATAGTATAGTATACCATACAGTATAATGAGTGAGTGTAGCATAGTGAGTATAGTATAGTATACTATAAAGTATAGTGAGACTGAAGGGTCACTGCACTGGGAGCAGGAAAGCTGGGTCCTAAGTGCTGTATATACCAGGATCCCCCTTTTTGTGGCTGTGGCATTTGAGGATGCTGGTTAATCAAGAAAGGAATTAATACAAGTTCTGGGTCACAGAACCACAAGAGATTTTTGTGATATGATTTTTCTAGCCAGCATCATGGAGACAAGGTTTTGATGGTCTCCAATCTCACTCAAGAATTTTGGCCAAAGCTTATCTTCACCTTCTCCCACCCCAATATTTTCTAATCCTTTTCTAGATTTACTCTTCCTTTGCCCTTTCTACAGTGGTCTCCCATCACCCAACAATCCATAAACCATAGCACTATTAGGAGAAACTAGAAGTATGACTTTTACTGCCAAGTCTGCTTTGAAATCTCATCCCATATTCTTAGCATGAGTTCTTATCATCACACACCTAGAGCTCAGAAATGTTTACAATGGATCTGGGCTTTATTTCACACTTCAAACCAAGGGAAGCTACACTAGATGTCTTATCCCTTGATACCCCATACCCACCATCAGAGACATACAAAGCCCAAACATGTAAAGGCAAGGGCACAATGATTTACAACAAAAGGGGGTACAGGTTATTGACAGTTGGTCTTATTTAATAAAGAAGGAAATATAGAAAAATGAAAGGCTAAACTGTGCTGGTGATAAAGAACAGACAGAATAAGTACTAAGCAAAGCATTTGTTGGCTCTGCATTGTAAAATCACATCATAAGGTCCAGATCACCACCAATTCTAGTCAAAGCTCCCGCTTGTTAGCTGGTTAACTTGAGACATGTCCTCTAAACCTCTGGGTCTTACTCTGTTTATGTGAGCACAAGGGAGGTGAACTCAATGTTTTAAGGATCCCATATTTCATATTCATGCAGCACGTACTACAGGGGAACCAGAAAAGATGCAGTAGCTCTGTCTTCTAAGGTCTACCTCTCCAGAGACGGGCAATTCTCCTGTTGACCATAAGCTGATCATCGCACGCATAGTACCGATCACAATTACAAGGGTGGTCTGGATTGTTTAAATCAGTTACTTCATCAACTCATCAAACATTGATCACACATGTTCTAAGTGTCTGAAGTTGTGATCTGTGTAGCAGTCTACAGGAAGTGAGCATCGTGGTGGCTTAAATGAGCCTGGATTTTAGGGTCCAACTGTCCATGACTTCATTCCAGGCTGGAATTCTGGGTGCTTACCCCTGGGAATATTGCTTCTCTGAACAACATTCTCTGAGTCTCAGTTTCCTCACATGACAACAAATTGCAGATATTTTATCTTCTCTGTGTCATGACTGTGAAACTGCTGTAAAAATTAGAGACAATATTAACAATTATAACCTGTAACTTTACATATATATTTATAGACAATAAACCTGGTACCTGGTAGATGAGCATAAAAAGTGGAGAAGGTATGGATCATTCCTTCAAAAAGCTTTTAGTCCAGTGTGGTAAATAGACACACATACTAGTAATATAGTATGAAAAGTATATTAGCAATACGTGTAAGATAGAATAAGGATGCAAATCATATGAAATTAACCCTCTGGAATCAGGGATGGTTTTTCAGAGGAGATGATATTTGATGACAGTTCCCAAAGAATTAGTCAAAATATATCAAGGAGGCAGAGTGGGGAAGTGCATTCCATGCAGAGCAAGTAGAATTTCTAAGAACAAAGAGGCTTGAAACAGTATGACCTATTTACTGAACTATATACCATTAAATTTCACAAGAAGGTAAGTACATAGAGACGAGAAAATTTTCAAAACCATGAATCCAAATGGAATATACTCAAGGTGTAAAATATCTAAATGGAATATACTCGAGATGGCTACTGAAAAATGGGTCTGCTGAAATCTTAATTTTTGTAACATAAATGTTTCTGGTATTGGTATGAGCAAATTTCGTTCCATAGCACTTGATCCCTGCTACCCTTAATTCTCCTCTAGATTGGCTCCCAGGGCTTCCGTCGTTCAAGGGGAGCATAGAGAGCAGATCCTGAAGTGCCCACAGACCCCATGCTGGGCTCCCATCTTTTCCTCCTGAATCACGTCTGCAGCAGGAGCTCCCTTTGAAGTCTGAGAGAGAACTGGGCCCGTTCCAGTGGCTTCTGAACTCTTTTTCCTAATTAAGTTTCCGAGTTCCTTGAGAAAGAGTAATATAGCAAACTGAGGTAATTCATGCATGCCTCAGAAAATATGAAGGTTTAGAAGGCAGTGGAAATGGAAACTCCTTATTGTTTGTCTAATAAAACTGGAAGTAATTGAAAAACCCAGCAGCTTTACATTTAAACTTAACTTCTTCATAAATTAGATGTAGATTTAAATTGTTTTTAATTATTCTGATAAAAAAAAAGATAGGACTAAACATAAAAGTTAAAATGAGCAATGCTGGAATAATTCTCCTTTATCTCAGACTTAGACTGCACTTTCAAAAACACAAACAACCAACAAAACAAACAAACAAAAACACCCAGCAACATTTAGCCAGAATTATAATAGGTATTTAATGTTTCTGCTGCTCCCCAAATACTCTAGTGTATGTTATAGATAAATTGTGGAAATATAATAAACCACTTGTCAGGAAGAATAAGGATGTGATAATCCTTTGCATAACCAATCTCAGGAGAGTTTGAATTCAATTGAATTAAATTTAATCGTGACAAATTTTTTAAGGCGATGATAAACAGAAATTAGTTAATAAAACATCCACCAAAATATATAGATATCATTTTGGACAATGGGAAAATCTTAAGGAACTGCATAAATATATTGGAACTATAGAGAGGATTAATGTGAATAATTAAATTAAATAGCATAAAAAACCTAGCAAAATAACTTCTGCACTCAAAGGCAGTTTTTATTTTCTAAATTTACAAAGGTTAGGTCTAATTGTCTGCTTCACATGGGAACAAGAACAAAGAAAACTGTGATTTCCCATGAAATAACTCTCAGAAGGTAGATTCAAATGAGAATTTTAGTTCACTTAAGTATGCTAGGGATACATAATGGATATTGTGTGGACTGCCCACCCATTACAGCTTCCCCAAGAACTTGAAAGTCCCTGGAGTTTATTCCTGAACAAATATCACATCATATATTCAACCCAAGCATGTTTTTGAATTGGCAACTTGTAAACAAAATTGGCATGCGCTTCATTCACAGAGGGTCTGGTTCTCGTTGAGGCCTGGGTACCATGGAATCCAAAGGCACAGAGGTCAGTCAGACTTTGTTCTCCTAAAGATAGGATTAGATTTCCTGCTTTCAGGACTTGGTGAAGATAGCTGACTTCTCTGAATCAAAAAAATGAGGAGTCTATAGCTTTTTCATAGGTGATAGGTCTAGGGTACAAGAGACACTTCACGGGGCAGAAGACGATCCAACCAGGGGCGGGGTGAGAGAAGTCAAGACTTGTCCCTGCTGTGGTCTAGGATCAACAGAGGGAATATAGATCGGCTCTAGACCCCTAAATCTTGTGCTGCACTTGAACCCTGAGAATAACCCTGTTGATAGTCAGAACTCGCTGGAAGCCCTGGAGATGTCTGGTTGGACCCAGTGCTCTTGCTAAGTCATCCTTGGGGATAGTTTTCTTTCCAATTGTGTTGAAAACATGGGTATAAAGACCTGTAAGAGATGAAGAATGTGGAAAAGAAGGCAATGACCTTCACTCAGAAGTACTAGATCAATTACCATGCAGCCAGCTGCTAATCAAATTCCCTGGATGTCAGGGCAGGATTTCTTGCTGTTGGCCACCACTGAAAGGGCAAATCAACTCTCAAAACAGGATTTGGTTATGGTCATGCTTTTCAAATAAGTAAATAAGTCAGGTACAACCAATGAATGAAATGAACTTGTATTTTGAGGATTTAAAAACAAGAAACTCAAGTGTACTACCTACTTTGTTGTTCTGAAAGCACACTGGAAGCAATCCTTGAAGGTGCCCACACCATACAACAGACTATTAACATAATTTCACCATTAGGAAACCTTGAGTAGTATTCATTTTTTATTATAGCAGTAGCAACTGTAAGACATCCAACGTGGATGTATTCAAGTGTGTATTGTTGGAAAAGACTCAATTGAACAAAATTCAATAGCATTTGGCATTCTACCTGTCATCTTAATATTATAGACAACACAGGAAACAACTTTCTTGTACAGTAATGATGGCCGAAAGAGACAGGATCAAAGTTATTACAATTAACTCAGTAAATACTTGCCAGTATAAAAAACTTTTTTATTCCTCTAATGATCTTTTTACCATAATGAATTTTAAAATCTCCTATTTGTTTTCTGACTTAGATGAACTTTTCAGACTCTTTTGTGAAGAATGCCTCATATTAAATATATACACACATATGTGATTATCTATCTACCTCCCTACCTACCTATCCAGAATCTCCTATATTATCTATATGAAGTGTTAGAAAGTTTAGAAAGCAGAGAAGGAAATAGTCTTCTTCTTTGTTGAAATTGGATACCTCATTCTTCAGTTTGTGACTTCTATTCCTTTTTCAAATAAAACCTTTCCAGCTTTTCATTCAGTTGATTTTCCCAACACTCCATTTATATAAGGAACTTGGAAGTTACCGTCCTTTTTAAAAGCCTGGAACTGTAATCCCAAGGGATAATCTCTAATATTAGAGAGGGAAGTTTCCACCCTCATTACTGACCAAATGAAACAACACATTTTGAGTGAGTTTTAAGGTCAAAATACGTTTTCTGTGTTGTTGACCCATATGGATAAGCACACTGATCAGACAGACGGGTGTGGTTAAAGTCTAGCCCCCCCCCCCCCAGAAGCATTACGACCATTAAAGGAAAGTGTTCTTTATCAATGAGAGAAACAAATAGATTAGACAGGGCTTATTGACACATGAAAATCTGATATGGTATTGAGGAGAATTAATATCGCACATAATTAATGAAAGACACAGTAATGAGACAGAGCGCATAGCTGGTCACGATAAAGTGGTTTAGTAATGAATACTTATACTAAGTAACCAGACTATACTCCCAGGATAGGAGTTAAAATCCATTCCAGGCCCTACTGTAGCAGTATAAAAGGAAATTATATTTCTGAAGAAGTATTATTATGTCATTATTTGTCTCCTTGTATTGTCTCAGGAATCTCTTGAATTTTTACTTATGGGGACACTTAGAAACAAAGATCAGCTTCCAGGAGGACCCTTTAGTTCTCTGCTGGGAGAAAGGTTATAGCCTACAGGAGAGGCTTGGTCAGAAATCATTCCTGAATCTGCTTTTTGAAAACAAAGGTTTTCATCTCAATTCTGAAATTAGTATTGTCACAACGTATAGTCTTTATATTAAGCAAATGACCACTATGAAAACTGGACAGGTCAGGACAAACATTTAGTCTGTGGGAAATATCAAAAAAGCTTAGGCAATATCAGGATCTGGATCTGATATTTGAAAGTTCCCATGTGTGTAGAACTAAGACTTTTCAGGTATATTTTTCTAGTTAATTTTCTCCAACCTCTACACTTTTTTATTTCTGATCATAGCAAGAGGCAGATGCCAAATCTTATGAGAAAGGCTGTTCGCAGGGTATTTCTAGCCTGTCTGAAAATAGGAAGTGCCAGAAATTTCATAGGAAAGTCAGTTTTTGTTAACTTTCCTGTTCGATTTTTGCAGACCAAAGTGATTTGAGTAATTAAAGCCTGGGAAAAACAATAGTATCATATTTATTATCAAAGGGAGTGACAATCAATGTGATGAGACAGAAGAGTGTAATGAGAGGCCACTGGACTGTGGATCAGGAAACCAGGAATTTCTTTCTGTCTCTGAAATTTACCATGAGACTTTGGACAAATCATTTAACTTCCTTTAGGCTCAATTTTGTAAACTTTAAGATGAGAAGCTTAGACTAAATCAGTAGTTCATATATTTAACTGCATACTAGTTCCTTCAAAATAAATATTATGTGGACATCAAATAGTAAAAAGAAGATAAAAATGGAGGTGCTCTTTTTGAAGAGAGGGTGGTTGTCATATAGTATGTATCTAAAAAATACTTGTTGAATGATTGGCTCTCATACTCCTTTAAGAGACAGGTGAGGCACTCTATAGAGTATCTTGGCTAAATTACTTTTGAAAATTCACATAAAGAGTTAAGGCCTTTCTGACATAGAAAGATCCAAAGAGAAAGAGAGAGAGCTCTGGGAAAGCCACCAGCATGGCAGGAAAACTACCATGCAGTAGATGTCTGACTCTTTCCTGGCTATCTGGAAGGTTGCATCCATTAGCATGCTTTGGTTGCCAGAAATAGAAAGCATGATGCAAACTGATTTGAGCAAAACTGGTCAGATATTGATTAATGTAACTAAATAATAGTAGATGTAGCTTCAGGAGAGGCTTAGTCCAGAGGTTTCCAGGTCGTTAAGCTCAAGCTTTCTTTCTCTGAAGTCCTCTAAAGCATTGCTTCCTCTGTCTGTGATCATCATCTCTGGGCCTTCTCCCTTCCTCATAGCATCATAGCTGCAGTATTTCACAGCTTAAATCCATAACACACTATCCAGGAAAAGAACCTGTCTCTCTTCTGGTAGCCCCCAAAGAAGAAAGAGACAGCTTCTTTTCCAGAGGCTCTCAGTAAGCATCTCAGTCTCATGGGCCCGAATTGTAACAGGTGTTCCTCCGTAACCAATCCCAGAGGACGGAACACAGCGACTGAGCTAAGTCAAATCTCATTCCTTCAGTGGGGAATGAGGGCAACCCCACTGGAAAGACACAGCTGGGAATTTATGGAAGAGAAGGAGGAAAGACCTTTCAACAAATGTCCAGTTCAGCTATTAATGTTATTAATTTAAGGCATTGCTATGTTTCTCCATATACACCAAGTAAAAAATTCTTTGGAGAAAAAAAGGTGTGTCCACATATGATCATCACTCTCTCATGTCATCTTATTAAAAGCTACCAGGTGAAAGGACAAGATCTTAGTTCAAAGAAGTGAATATGAGCTAGTTTGACTATATTGAAAATATACACAGACCACAAACTCACAGCATGAAACTTCATTTATTCTTTATTTCCATATCACTTTAGCAAAGTACGTAGTACTGCCCATGAATGGATTATGCATTAAAGAGCTTTAAACTCTACAATGTTAGTGACATTCTTCATAAATAATTATGGTACCCTTATAATTTCATGTGAATAAATCTGGGAAGTAAACTTAGCATTTACTTGAACAAAGAGAAGTACATGGGGAATAAATGCTGGAAAGAATAAAAGCCAATTCACTGGTAAAGCTTCATCACAAGGAATTCGTGGCTCTCACACTCCATCAACCACCTGTGTGGGAGGCGGGGAGGGAGGACATGCTGACCTCAGGTACAGCCCAACATAAATCCCGGGGGCAGTGAGCAAACATGCCCACTAATCATAAGGACTAATCTCCACTTCCTCTGAAACCCAATCATCCTACTCACACCCTGAAAATGAAGAAAACTGCTATTTCTAGTATTTATCCTGCACGCTGGAAAAAATAATTGGTTGCCATCTAAGATTTTCCACACATACAATAGATACCCTTTGAAAACCTGCTTTTTGCTCCCAGTTTTATCTTTCTCAGTGCCATGAGAAGATAGGAGAGAAAGATATAGAATTCTTGTGAAGAACTTTTTATTTTATTTTATACAAGTATTATTTGTTTGGTATAAAATTCTGCAGCAGGAATAAATATCTGGCTCCTTTAAGATATCAGTTGGTTTCGTTATACAGAAGAATGGCAGGTACCGTCTGAGGGATATGGAAATTGCTGTTAAAAGTCCAGGGACAATATACACCTTCCTTTGAAAATGGGGTTCAGAATGGTGAGAAAGGAAGCCAAGGCTTGAACTACATAGCAGCAGAATGCCAAAAGCACACGCAGAATCCTTATGCCAAGGAGGGAAAGTGGCCCTTTGTTGGAGAAATTTGGGGCCTCTGGAGGAGCCAAAACGTACTCCTGTCTGTTGGGTACACCTCTATGACAACTAGCAGCTGAACCAGGGGGCCTGAGGAAGCTTCCACAACAATCTTGCTCCACCTCTAGGGAGGAAGATCTAAGAAACGATGTTTTGACATTACAACCTAGGAGGGATTTTAAAGCTTTGCTAAGACTTGTTAAGAGAATTCAACATATTTTAAGCGAGAAAAATCCTTCAGATTTCAATGTTATGTTTTCCGGGGAGCAGCATGGGTAGCATCCACCCCAGCACATGAGACCCTGTTTTCTCACTTGGCTCTTTGACTTACCAGTGAGTTCAGACAAACAATTGAATCTCTCTGAGCTTCCGTTTCCTCATCTGTATAGTAAAGATATTAATACACTCTCTGTCTCTGTAGTTTCTCAATTAAATACATATAAAGTGTCTGATGCAATATCTGGTGCAAGGATGTTTGGAAAATGCTTGTTTCTTTCCCTTTCCTCCTATATTTCATTTGAACATAGATTATTTTTTTTTATTTTAAGCTAGTTGATAGTTGAGCTAGGAAGTATAGCTGATGATAAAAGTAAAGCAAAGAGCCCAGGTGAGAGATTTATTATTTCATTTTGGGGGGATGGATTATTTGGATGTTTCAAGACAGGAGAAAATCCCTGCTTTATGTTTCCCATAAATGAGATAGTTCTTGAGCTATAGGCTTTCTTCCTGGTTCATAAACCTCTTGGATGGCAGTCAGGAGAGGCGATCAGTGAGAGCCACACTGAAGCAATGAGAACAGTTGAAGAGAAACATTTCACGTTTGAACAGCAGTTCATATTTTCTATGTGTAGAAAGCACTACTGGAAAAATTAAAACTGAGCAACACTATAAAGAAGAGACGCTTCAGTGTTGAATTCTCAATGTAAATTCCCAAGTCTGCTCTTTCAGGTGCCAAGTTCCTCTGAAGGTCATGTTGATTCATTCAGGAAATAGACACCCATGAGGTAGGCCATCATCCTAAAGCTATCCTTATATTAATTGTATTTCTTATTTTATTTGGATTGGCCTATGATATGGACTGAATGTTTGTGTCCCCTTGAAATTGATATGTTGAACCTAAAGTCCCCAATGTGATGATATTTGGAGATGAGCGCTTGGGAGATAATTGGGGTTAGATAAGTCCATGAGGGTAGGGTCCTGGTCTGATAGGATTAATGCCCTTATAAGAAGAGACATCAGAGAGCCCTCTCTTTTTCTACATGCACACACGCTGAGGAAAGGCCATGTGAGGGCACAGTGAGAAGGCAGCCGTCTACAAGCCAGGAAGGGAGGCTTCACCAAGAAGTGAATCAGCTGACCCCTTGATTTGGACTTCCAGCCTCCAGAACTGTGAGAAATAAATTTCCATTGTTTAAGCCACTTAGCCTGCAGTATTTTGTTATAGCATCTCGAACAGACTAATATAGCCTATATATTTTAAGACATAGGAGTAGAAAATCTCACTTTCTAAATTGTATGCTACAAAATTTGAAGCATTCTGTTTCTTAGAAATTTATATGTTGTAGGAGATCCATTAGATACAAAATCCTTAGCCTGACATTAAAGGCCCTCCATGATCTGATCCCACATGACTTCCCAGCCCCATTTCTTCCTCCTTCCCCTCTGTGTTCCAGGCAAGCCAGGGTGCTCCCTCTTGCCTACTTGTCATGTGTCCCTTTGCTCACACTCGGCTCACCATTGGCAATGCCTTTTTCTCATGCCTGGAACACCAAACCTATCTTCTCTCCAATGCTCCTTCCTTTATGAAGCCCTTCTCACATCCTTTTCCACTCTAAAGTAAACCCCATCCAAAGGTAAAATGTTAGAAAGCAAAGAACATTGATTTTAGAGTCTGCCATGCAGGGTTTGAATCTCCACCTCTTCTAGTCTGACATCCTATGATGATAGCTTAACCTCTCTGTGAAAATGGCGATAGTAATATCTAGTGGAAAGTGGGTAGAAAGGTTGAATGATGTGCACTCCATGTGCTGAGCACAGTCCTTGGAAATTAGCAGGGGCTCAACAAACAAATACTAATTCCTTTCTTCACTTTCTTCCACTGAACTCTTACCTTGAAAAAACATATTTCAAGTACCTACCTTCTTCTTCTTACACTCTTTTCTAGAAGAATTCCAACCTACAAGGATCAGGTAGCAGAGTCTGTGATACCTACATCCCCCCTTTGCCACCCTTACTCCTCACTCCCAAAAACCAGAAAATAAAACAAACTAAGGAAAATTCCTGCTGAACAAATAGTGCCTGTGAACCAAGAGACCAAGAGAGGAGTAGAAGTTGGATTTAACACTTGAATGGAGCTATCAGCAAAGCAAGGATGGATGCCTGTCATTAGGTTATAAGTCCCCAGTGTGATAAGGGAGCAGAGAGTCACAAGCTTCCTGGAACAGGAAGAATGAAGCAGACATACAGACGGAAGCAGGGAAACCAGGAGACAGGAGAGGAGATAGAGCTGGTCCCTAAAGCGAACTTGGTACCTGTTCTTCACTCATCTGTTTATTTATCCAATTATTCCACAAATATTTACTAAGTCTACCATGGGCCAGTCTAGGGGGAAAAGAGAAAATAAACACAAAGGCATATACAAGTTGAAGTGTCGAGAGGTGCTATGAGGAAAGACAAAGCAGTGTTAGGAAGATACTAACAAGACACAGGACATGTTATTCTACCTCAGGTCTTCAATGAAGGCCTCTCTGACAGGTGACATTGAGCAAAGGCCTAAATGGAGAAGCAATGAGTCGTACCAATATCTGGGGAGGAGCATTCCCCTGCACAAATGCTTTGAGGCAGGAGGGCTCCTAGCAAATTGGCATTACAGCCAGGAGGGCAATGAGTCTGGGGTGGAGAGAAAGGGGACAGCGGGAGGGTCAGAGTCAGAAAGTGGAAGAGGGAGGTCACAGGCCATATAAGGTCTGGTAGAGTCTTCATGTGGCTTCAGAGTTTGCTTTCCTGGCTTCTCAAAAGACCTGTCTGCTTCCCTCAAAAGAAGACTTTCCTGTTTTATCTGAGCAGATGTGAATGGATTTTAGACCCATGAAACAAAAGAAACTTTTATAGAAACATATATTTCTTCTACGTCTCTTAGTGGGCCTGTGTCCCTGGGGTGTGATCTTCACAAGGGCTTCTCAGTTTTCTTTGTTTTTTCCCTCTTTGGATGAGACAGGAAGGCTAGACAGGGCTGGAGCTGGGTATTTCCCCAGCCCCCAGTGTCAATTAGGCTCTGATAAAACTCCCAAAGTTTAGCCCTGGTTAAATAGTTTCTCCTGAGGACAAGCCTTGTTAAGAAGAATGGAACGCTCTGGCATACTTCAAAATGGTTCCTTTTCTCCTTCCTTTGCCAGAAGCACAAGCGGATTTTTCTCCGATCTTCACTAAGATAACCTGGTTAGGCTCCTGGAGATAAAATGCACAATAGTGTGGGGGGTGGCTATGACTAGGTCCCATTAGAGTTTTTAACTCTCACTCTGAGGCTCCAGCAACTTGCCAATTATAGCTTAGATTTCCTGCCCTGGAACTGGGTCCCTGGAGCCTTCTGCTCCCTAGCTCCTGCTCTGCCAAGTTGTGATTCTCTGAATCTGCCTGTCTCTCCAATTTGGGGGTCAGCAATTTGCCCTGTGACCTCAGTTCTCTGGTGGATCTAAGAAGAGTAGTTGATTTCCAGTTTGTTCAGCTTTTTTTTTGTTGTGTGAATGGGAGAGCCATGAAATGGACAAATTCCCAGAAAGATGTAAACTACCAAAAGTGACTAGAAAAGAAGTAGAAAATCTAAATAGACTTATAGCAAGTGGACAGTAATCAAAATTGAATCATTAATCAAAAGACATCAGAAAAAAAAGCCCGGGTCTTCATGGCTTCCCAAGTGAATTCTATCAAACATTTAAAGAAGAATTAACACTAATATTTCTCAAACTCTTCCAAAAAATAGAGAGAACAATTCTAACTCACTCTTTGAGGTCAGTATTACCTTGGTAATAAAACTACATATTTATTTTTAAGTTTTTATTTGCTCTAAAATTATGTATTCCAACACCTCTTGTCCTAAATTAGCGTGGAATTGCCCCACTTTTGGAAGATCGTTTATATCAGTCTTGCATTCCTCTTCTCAGCACAATATTATTTGATGGAATGAATGACTGAGAACTATGTAACGTTTCTTTTGCTCATAATTTACATTCTCTAGCCCTTGCCTGTGTATGTAGAGAAGAGAATGGCTGAGCATCAAAAGGTAAAAAATAAATAAATAAAAATAAAGAGCCCAGAGGGCAGGTTTGTGATTTCATCTCACAGACGTATCCTTTGACATTTTTCAAAGCTCAAGTGTGTATTCTACATCTCATCTATTTGTGTTTACTGCTCTCTTCAAGAGAGCTTCAGGACTCTTCCCTAAAAGTAGGTGGGGATATCAGAGAAAAGCATGGAAAGTTGAAAATTAGGTTTAGAGTAATAATTAAAAATTAAATCCTTGTGTCAAGATTGGATAAAGAGTGTTTTATAGGGTGATATTTTGAGTAACAGGATATATAAGTTAAAATTTGGAGATTTTGTATGGGAAGGGGAATAAACTACATAATAATAGACTAAATAGACAAAATAAGTTTGCATTTATAGAAATGCCCAAGGATATCACTTTCTAAGCCCCGCAGCATAGTGGTTGGGTTCGGCGTGCTCTGCTTCGGCAGCCCAGGTTCCTGGGTTCAGATCCCCAGCACAGACCTATACCAACTGGTCAGCCCTGCTGACGCGGCAACCCACATATAAAGTGGAGGAAGATTGGCACAGATGTTAGCTCAGGGCCAATCTTCCCCAGCAAATAAATAAATAAATAAAATCTAAAAGATTCAGAGGGAAAACGTAATTCAATTTATTCCTAAAATGGGCATTATCATTTCTTTTTCTCCTGTCTTAGACTCTGTGACTAATAATTATTGCCTTTGGGCAAGGATAAGTTATTTTATTTTATCAAGAAGTGCAATAAGTTTAAAAAATAACATTGGCTTCCTACTAGTTCTAATCAGGCAGACTTTCATTTTCCTCACCCCAACCTTCATCTATTTCTTCTTTACACTCAGCTTCTCTTCCTCCTTCTTAACTTTTCTCTCTTCTTTTCTCTCAAACAGGTCACAGCTTGCCAGCTATTATCACCTTTAGAGACAACCCCTGGCAAAATGTTCAAAACCTTGGTGACCTAATGAGAATTCTCAGGGTCATCTCAGGCCACTGTTCTTACCCATTATGCCACCTGATTAGTGAGGCCATATTCAGGCACGTGCTGGGCTCTCAGAAAAATAGGTCTTTACCATGTGGTATAATTAAGAGAGAACAGAATCTGGAGTCAGAAAACCTATGTTTGAATCCTCTCTCTGTGACTTACCAGTTACATGACCTGATAAAATCACAGTCCCACTGAGCTTCATCTTCCTCACCTGAAAATTGGATATTAACAACATCTAACTCAGTGTGGGCTTTGAAGACTAAATGAGGGAATACAAAGCTCTCGTATGAGAGAGCTTCGTGCACCTATATAACAACATATATATCGTTGTAACATCAGGCTGTTAATTCAAGAGGGTTCCACCATCCCAAATTGCTACTCTTTATTTCCAGCTTGAGAAGCAGAAGGAGGGAAATTATCATTCTCATATCCTTGATAACAATGGTGACTACTGCTTATTAAGAGCTTATTTGTCACCGCACGGTACACCATATGCTTTGCATATATTGTTATTTCAATAATTCCTCACTAGTTATTACCCAATAAGATAGAAGCTGAAACTCAGAAAAGTTAGGGTCACAAAGTCACGGAATTGGCAAGCTGGGATTTGAACCTGTATCTTCTCTGACACCAAAGCCCATGTTCTAATAACTATGTAACTTGTTTCCCAACAGTCATTGCATATTCTCCCATCAGCACCTCAGAGGTCTACTTTTGTCCTTTGTCAGGAAAGCTGCATCCACCCCTACTCGTGGCAGAGAGGAAAGTGGGAGGCTCATACAAGGACAATGAAGGAGTAGCGGTGAAGTAGTGATGTTTCCTTAGATGGGGGTTAGTCATGAGGAGCAGTGAATCGTGTCTGTTGGAGTCATGTGTCTCGTCTTTAGGCTAGCCCAGCTGAAAAAGCTAAAGCCAAGTTTTCCAAACTACGGTAGCTGCCATTTTGGGTCTGCCTAGCACATTTTCCCACGCCCTTTCTTCTGATTAACACACCCCCTTCTGTTTGCAGAACTCCTTCCCATTCCTTAAGGTGGAGCTATCAGATACGGTGTCCCAATCTCAACCTCCACCTGGGCATGTGACCTGAGCTGGATCTGTAACAATAACCCATCCCTTTGGCAACGGTTATTAACCCATGGTTGGGCACCTGACTCAAGAAGGCAAGTCAGAGTCCATTCCATGGAATGACATTTGGATTTGGGAGAGATGAAGTCTCTTTATACATATGATGCTAAGAAAAGTAGTGCTGAGGTTTTGTCTTGCTTTCTACTCTGCCAAAATAGAGTAAGCACATCTTCAGTAAGAGAGAATCAAAAGAAAATATGGGAGGCAGGAGAAAGAGAGAAAAGCCAGCAATATTGTTTGAGTTCCTAGATCCAGCCTTGCCTGAGGCCAAGACCCACCTTTGGGCTTCCTAGGAACTCAAACCAGCAAATTTACTTTTTAAGGTTGAGTTAATCTGAGTTGCGAATCTCTCTCTTGCAATCAAAAGAATCTTGATCCAGATAATTTCACATAGTGAAGAAAGCTAGAAAGCTTGGAGGTAGAGATGGAAGTATATCAATAGATGAAGAACATACAATTTATGGGATGCTTTCACTCCAAGACAAAACACAATTCGTATACAGACCTATTGCAAAGAAGGAACTGTGTTTTCTCCCTGGACGTTTCTATAATTTCCTCTTTAACAGAGAAAACAGTCATAATCTATAGGGGGAAAATCCTCAAGTGCCAAAATATTTTAATTTGTTAAACATTCAGATATAGATAAAGATTTTCTGCGTTTTTATTCTCACCATTAGCCTGAGGCTTGCAGAGAAATACTGCCTGACAGTACTTACTGTCATCCCCCCACCTCACTCCAAAAGCCATAACATAAAGCTTTCAGGTCATTTTAGAAAGTTATTTAGTTGTGATAAGAACCACTAATTATGCTTACGAGAACAACTTTCAAAACTCTGAAGGTAAGTTTTGGTATCATTTAAAGTACAGTCCAAACAGCAGCTTGGTGAATCAGATCAAATTAACAACAGAGGCAATACAAGCCCAATTTCTACATTTTAGTTTTTACTTCTTCTCCTGCTGTGAAATGCTGTTAAAGAATGTTGCCAGAGCCTAATGCTGTAGCTCTTGATACTCTGGCCAGGTAAGGCAGCCAGTCATGGGAGATTTTATTTTTTCTGAGAAGAACAGAGATTTCTGTGTAGATCAGACTTAAAGAGAACTTACTTCACCACCTTTGGGCTTTGGAGTGCATTTACTCCTCGAATATACTTGAGATTTTGTAAGCAGATAACAATTCCAGATTTCCATTTCGAATCCTTCCAACCAGCTGTATTTTCTGTTCAATGGTTACTTTGCTGACTTAGTGCAGTGAGAAGGTCAGTGAACTTGGTCAAAAGATAACTAGTTTTGTGATCTTCACTTCCTTGGTTTTCAGTTATTTCACTAATAAAATTGTAAGATTGTTTCATGTCACCTATATAGTCCCACCAAACTGTAGCTTTCTGCTAATACAAATTCCAACACTCATCTTAAAGAATAGTGTTGTACAGGATCAGCATAGTTTCGGCATTTAATAAACTTAAGCAGCTGTTTTCTTGGCCCAAGTGATCATGACTATTTAGGTGATGTGTGTTCATAAAATATAAGAAATATGCATTTCTACCACCATTCCAAGGAGAAATGCTGACATGTAATTCATTGATTTGACTTACAACAAAACACATGAAGAAAACAGTAGACTCAAGCATATTTGAGTGCATTTATAAATGCTAACTGAAATTTGATTGAAATCCATGGCTTTCTGCATGCTAATATTTTAATAGTGACTACTGTATATACAGAAATTGGTTCCCAAAGTTAGACAGTCTGCCTCTGATATTTTAACATCATGGATAAGAGAGGAAGCCTAAACATTCTACATATTTTTCCCCATGACCTTTAAGTTGCTGAAGAAAGATTTCTTTGAAATCCTTATCACAACCAGCAAGGGGAGAATGGATCATAAAAAACTGATCAAAGCAATTCATCTGTCAACTCTTCAATACTGGCAAGATCCTGGCCAATTAAAACACTCTGAAAAAACTACAGACTTGGTAGACTTTTATAAGCTATACACAACAGTGTTTATGCAAATGAGAATTTTCTATAGTTTAATCATTTACATTTATTTGTATAATTTGCACATATAGTAAATCACTATTCCTCATAGCAATCCTATGATGTAGATTCTATTATTATTCTCATTGTACAGATAATTTAACTGAAGGAGAGAGAAGGTGCATAGCTTCCAAAGGTCACAAGCTCACAAAGGGCAGAGCCCAATAAGGAACCCAGGTCACCCAGATCCAGCACCAGGCCTGTGACCCTCACATCACAGTGCCTCTCGCCATGAGGAGCAGAAGGACTAGGATTGACTTTGGGGAATTTTGTGTGTTTATATCAGTTAGACCACGGGCAGTTTATAAGTTGAATATGAATATTTTAGAATGATTTCCATTGAGCGTTATTTAAAGGGAAATACTAGAGGGTCCTAGCTTTCTCCTAGGACATTGCTGATAGATGAGAAAAACATTGAAGCTGTATGCAGAGGTCACAGCAGGGGACATTTGAGCTGCCTAGCTAAGGGGTAGGGGACTCAGAGGAACAAAGTATTCTCGTGACACAGGAGGACCTTGTTGGGTAGGAGTGTCTGGTCTTTAATGTCTGCGAATGTAGGCCAGAGACATAAATGTTTAGATCCTGGAGGATTATGCAAGAAATTGCATTTTATTGGTCAGTCACACAATGATGGGGAGTATGCCTGTGGGAAATAGTTGTTACATACCTATCTGCATAAAGCCAGAGATTTCCTTCACCAATTAAGATCCGGAAGGAGTCATCACACTCTGCTCTCAGGGACAAGATGTCCAATAAGCAGATCACAGTGCACCAATCAAGATGGAGGTGGGGTCCATTGCGGGGCTGGCAGGTGAAGTGTGGAGTCAAGTTGTAGAAGGTCTAAATGCCAACTGGCCGCCAGGATTTAGAACCGTGCAGCTAGAAGTCTTGGATTCACTTCAGACTTCATATGCATCGTTCTGGGCGGTTTAGCCGATGTCACCTGGGAGCCAATATCCATTAATAAACCACTAGATGGGAACAAAAAAATGAAGTCTTGGAACTCTGCCAATGAACTGGCTCTAGTGAAATATTGCTTGCAACTTCTCTATTGCCCCAGATGTGAGGCTAATGTATGACTGTGGATTCGTTTAGCAATTGTGATAAAGTGAACTGAAAATGGGGAGCAGAAAACCAAGCAGTATGTGCTAATTGACAGTCCCAAGCCTAGGGAAGGTGGACAGAGAGCAGCTGGACATGGGGGCTACCAGTGATGGTATGACTTTTTCTTTCTTTCTTTTCTTTTTGAAGAAGCCAGAATCAAAAATAGCAACAAGCTCAGCGAACAGCATCTACAGCTGCTGAGGAAAGAACAGCCTTCATTCAAACGCTCTGCAGAAAGGACAGCTGGTCACATTGGTCTTTTCAGCCTTCCCCGTGCACAGATTTAGCAACATAGTCAGTGGCAGTATCTTTGAATATAAAAGACACTGATAGATATCTGGGATAACTCCAACTCAGTTAAATTTTCCTCAAGGAAAATTGACCAAGTCCTTTTCCATTATGCCCAAATTCAATTCTCTCTAGTTGTCCCAGATTCTTTGTTTTAATATGGAATATCTCAGCATTTAAAATAGAAGAGGTGGGGCTATTAAAATCTAGAGAAATCAGAGCATTAAAAGTTGAGATCTTGTCTGGTTCAGGTTTGTGGCTGCACCAAATAGACAGATGACAGGATATTTGTGTATTCTTTCAGAGTTAATATTCTCTTCTTTAAACATGAAAAATGTACTTTCCACATTGTCAACTGACAATTCTTAACTTTGAAGTGGGGTTTGTAGAGGGATGAGGTCCCCACCTAGTTGTCATTTGACAAATGGACTCAGCAAACAGGCATTTAGTGTGGCCAGAACAGAACACCCTACAGTGGTGGGGCCTGGAGAGAACAACAAACAATGAAGATGCCCACCTTTCCCACAGGAAACTGTTTACACTCAGACATGGGCAGAGCTGGTGCACATATAATTTATAATCTAAGGCAGCAAGGCAGAATGGATTAAGCGCACACACACGTACACACAAACCTGCCATTGTCCTAAGGGAATAGAAAGAAGCAGAGTTTACATCAAGGAGAAGAAATCAGGAAGTGACTTGGAGATGGACCTTAAAGAATTAGCAGGATTTTGACAGATAATGATCTTGGGAAAGCATAAAGTCATCTAATTTGGATAAAAAAGAAAAAGCCAAAAGGGAAGGCTGAGCCCTATATGAAGGGATTTGAAATTCGGTTTGAGGGTTTTGAGCAGGAGAGTGACATGGTTGGAGCTGCAGTTTAAGAAAATATCCAATATAACAAAAAAGATATTTTACTTTTTATCATGGTTGCCCTCTGAACACAGGAAGACCAGTGATCAGAAAGGATAAAATAGAATAAGTTCTTGGATTTTGTCATGTTGTTCAAGTTCATCTTCCTTTTTAGTTTGGAAAGGTAAGATTATTTCTCATAGACTGAAAATAAAAGATGGCAATAAATTTCAAATTAAAATCTTTCTTCTAGAGTGCTATAAACATATAGACAAGAAAAGGGAAGGATAGTTCCATAGGCTGTCTCAATAACATTAATTAATATAACACATTCTGACAGAAATAGGGCAGGTCACATTACCTTCATTTTCAGATTGAGAAGCTCAGGTTCCACCTGTAGCTGTCAGATCCTGGTCCTCTCCCACCTCCACCTGGGGTCTTCCCCAGCCTCCATCTAACCCCCCTCGTGTTGCTTATGTCCCTTCCTGGCCTCCTGGTCTAGTAGTTTGTCCATTGGAGTTTTGACACTTAAAAATTTCTTTAGCAGGGTAAGAAGCCCTTCTCTAGCCTTTGTGTCTCTGTCTTCCTTCTTCATAAATCTATTTCGGGAGATACAGCCTGTAAATGTGGTTGTCAAGGTAAACATTTCTTGTTAGGGAAGAAAATCATGAAGGATTTTGTAAGTGATTAGCAATATAATGTGGGAAGGAGACCGAAAAAACAGCCCCAGAAACCTTGGACAGACCGGTTTGCCTATCACAGCAATAGTACAGGAATTAAGGACAGAATGTCGCTGTGCACTAGAGCAAAGAGTAAACAGTGTGAGAACCTAAGCCTGAGGAAGCGGGTGAACACTCACCAATCACCACAATATCCTAACTCAACGGTCAGAGCCTCACACTTTTCACCCAGCCTACTCCTTTACCTACTCTCAGCTGGGTAATTCAGTGCCAATACTCTGGGTCTTAAAACAGGAAAAAAGTAGCTGATGTAAAAATCAAGTATTACAAAGATCTCCTTTAAATCAGAAAAGGAAGAGAAGGATGGCATCTATGTGAGTAACGCTAATTTATTTAATAACACAGACTTATCAAAATTCACCTTTCCTCTTTCAACAGGTCTGAATGGTCCCGGGGAGTTGCAGAGGTTCAGATGAGCTCTCCGTTCCAGAAGTCACATGGACTTCAGGGTCACTTCCTGTGCCTTTAACATCACCTGTATATACCTTAATTTGATACTCAGTCTTACTGCCTCCAGGCCTCTTGCCTCCTGGGAATTAAGAAAGATTTCAGTACCAGAGTCAACTCTGTTTTTTGGTCAATAATGGAGGAGACTGAGATTTTTTTCTTAAATTTCAAGCTTATCAGTGTTCATAAGGAACTTTCTGCCAAGTAAATCAATATAAAAATAAAATTTGTTAGCACTCTAGCTGAGAAGCCTCAGAAAAAGAGGTTAAACTCAGGAAATACACTAGAAAATTTGCCTTCAGAATCTTCTAGGAAGATTACCCACTCCTCACCGTGGAAGAGAGCTCAAACCTCGGCTTCTAGACTTAGTCAAACCCGTGAGTCATCTTTGCCCTGTGCTGACATACGTTCATCTAAGAGAGGGGCAGGCTCTCAGGGCATGGGTGTGAGAGGGACGGTCTTTCTGCCCAGTTTTAACGTCTGCCTCCCTTCTACCTTTTTAGGAGATACTTTCCTTCCTTTTCCAAACAGGTAGCTTGGGCTCTCATAAAGCTGGGGTCAGTTGTGCCAGAGAAAAGCCATCTGTCAGACAGGTATAATGGTAGGATAGGAGTGATGGAAGAAGCCGTTCTTTTCAGGGGTATTTTGATTTAATAAAATGCCCGGTGAAAGTAATGACTTCTCCAAAACTATGACTCTTCTATTGTAGCATTCCAGGCAGTGGGTATTGAGGTTGAGTGGAGTGGGTGTGAGGGGAGGGTTGCAAGGCAGTGGGGTGGTAAGGAGGTGGGCTTTCCCATGAGCCTGTGAATTACACTGTCTTGGTCTACTGTTAAGCCAAGCCCTATCAGGATCCACAGACTGCTGACTCCTACTCATCTCGCTGAGGGGATTATCCAGGAATGGGATGAATCAAAGAACGCTTGCGTCATGGGCACTTTCCAGTTCAGCTCTGATTCTCACGGGCTCTGTCACCCCAAGATGGCAATTTTGCCTCTCTCAGTCTTGATATAGCCTAATCTGTAAAATGAAGATAATAACAATAATTTTTAATGTAATGATGCCTATGCAAATACATACTAGTAGCTATATATTCTAACATGAGTGGAAGCTCTAATCCCTGCCATCTCCCACCAGGATCCTTTCTGTCAATTCCACCCCAAGGAGGAAGACATGTAATGTGGATCAAGACCTATAAGGTCACAGTTTGGGATAATACATTTAAAAGCTTTGTTTCTGCTTGAAAGGTTGTTTGGTGAATCCCAGACCTTTTGTATCTCTATTTTTAAAACATTTTTAATAGTTCTCTTTTAGCGATGTAAAGGCGTTGAGCCAGCATTTTATTTGGAAAGAAGAGATCTCCTACCTTATCACCCCTGCACACCTTAGAACAAGAAGGAACAAACCAGGAAAATAAGCTTAAGGAAGAGTCTTCTTAGGTCTATTCTTAACCTAGTGCGAGATTGTAAACAGGTTTCCTTTCATGTGCCAAAGAGTGCTACATGGAGAAGCATTCTTTGGCCACATCTGGGTCATGATGGGTTAACAGTGTCTGCCTTGGGCATCTCATAGGGATGCAGAGAGTGCAGGCCATGAATTTGACCTCTGGTCTGCTTAGATATGGCTCAGGCTCACAAGGGTAAGAGTCCAGGTAGAAATGGGAGTCTAAAGCTGTAGCTTAATAATACAGCATGCATTTTTGTCTTTAGTGTCCCATTGCGTAAATTTTTCCCAGAAATTTACTGGGCTGTGGCTATGTTAGCCCATTGAGGACTTGGGATCCTGCCAAAGTCCCATTTTCTTAGAATCTGGCATTTCTCAGCAAACCAAATCTCAAAGTGTTCACTGGACACTTGGTCCCTCAGGAGCCCCAAGTTGAATGGTGGCTGCACAATTCATTGACACACTTTTATTCAAGAGAGGAAAGTTTTGGAGAGAGGCTTGTTCACAGGTTGGGCAAGGCAGCATCCTTAAGTACTGTCTGGTGGACCATAGATTCCGTGCATCTCATCTGGTTGGAGGGAGACAGATCCCTCTGGGGCCAAGCAGACTTGCCCTGGAAGAGGCAGAGATCCTGAGAGGCTCAGGTTGGGCCTTTTAGACACTGATGAATGAAACATTTGCTTTTCCTTTCTCCCTCCTTTCCCAGGAAACGCAAAGCCATGGGCATAGCTTGGAGAGCTTTCTGTTACAAACGCTCACGGGCAGAAAGATTGTCCTAGACCAGAGATCTTTTTCAATTCAGAATTAAGGTATCAAGAATGCAGAAGCCAAAGAGAAAGGTTAAGAAAGTGTTCTTTAAATATTTATCAAGGATGCTAAAGAGAGTAAGAAGGCCTTGGGGAAGACCCGCAGGCTAGAGTTGCTGGCATTTAGAGTTTCTAAAGTTAGTCAGAAAAAGAGTGTTTCTGAAGGCACTGTCCTCAGAGGAGGCAGTCTGACTACTTGTGGGAATATTTTTGCAGTTAACCTATTTATGGGAAACTTCCCCCGAGTGCATTTTAAATTCATTGGTATATTAAGTTCACTGATAACTGGTATAAACAGGAACTCAGATGCCTTTCTCTATTGCTCTCCTCCTTTTTCTCTAAGTCCTTCCTCCTCCTAGCACTGTCTCTGTCTCCTCTACTGCTGATAATGGATACGGATCTAGAAGCAGCATGGTTTGGCTTCCAAGAACAGTCCCTTTGCTGGGGAGATACTACTATATAAGGTTCTTTTATGCATATGGGATGTTGGCTACTGCAGAGGTCCCATTAGGCTCTGGGGTTTGGCGCTTTTGACATCTTGTAGGTGTGGGACGGTGGCTGAAATCCACTGCGGTGTTCACTTAGCTCCTGAAACACAAGCAATGGAAATGTAATAATGTTAGCATTGGTTTATTTCACCTTCCAAAACGTGAAAGAAACTAGATTAATTCTAGTAGAAGCTGACCCAAACCTCAGCTACCGAGCTAGAGACCTCAGATCACACCACGCCTCAGAGTAGGACTCATTAGCCAGTGCTGAGTGAAAGGAATACAGTAGTGCGTTGCTTAACAAGGGGAAAACATTCTGAGAATTGCATCATTAGGTGACGTCATCCTTGTGTGAACATCATACAGTGTACTTACACAAACCTAGGTGGTATAGCCTACTACACACCTAGGCTATATCGTGCTGATCTCCTGGGACACCATCGTACATGCGACGGGTATAAGACTTGTAAATATTTTCTCTAATCTATTTGCCTTTTAATTTTTAATGGTATCTTTTGAAGAGCAAAAGTCTTAATTTTGATAAAATTTAATTTGTCCTTCTTTTCTTTTTTTGCTTTCAGTGTTCTGAGAAATCCTTACCTACTAAAAGTCATGAATATGTAATCTCATACTTACTTCTAGAAGCTCTATGCTTTTTGATTTTACATTTTGGTCTACAATTCTTATTGGATACATTTTTTATTAAGGTGTGATGAAGGTGTCAAAGTTCATTTTTTTCCATGTAGTTAACCAGTTGTTCTAACACTGTTTTTTGAAAAGATATTCCTTTCTTCTTTGAATTGCTTTGATCCTTTTGTGGAAATAAATTAACTTTAAGCGAGACTATTTATAGGATCTCTTCTGTTTCACTAATCTATTCTATTTGCTGGTTGTTTCAAAAACACATTCTATCCTTTACTGTAGCTTTTTGGTAAATCTGGAAATCATGTAGTGTAGGTATTCAAAGTTTGTTCTTTTTTAAGATTATTTTGGGGTTTCTAGATCCTTTGCTTTTCCATAAAAATTTTTATAACCAGTTTATCAATTTCTGCAAAAGAACTACTTGCTGCTATTTTGATTGAGCTTGCATTGAAACGATGGGTTGGTTTGGGGAGAATTGAGATCTTGATAATATTGAATCTTCCAATCAATAAATATACTATCTTTCCATTTATTTATGTTTTCTTTAATTTCTCTCAGAGATGTTTCATAGTTTTCAATGTAGATGTTTTACATATGTTTGACTAATTTTTCCTATTTTATGTTCCTTGATGCTGTCATAAATGATTTTATTTGAATTTCATTTGTCAACTGAATGCAGCTAGTATGTAGAAATATAATAAATTTTGTATATTGATCTATCTCATGACTTCAATAAATTCAATTATCTTTGCCTCGTTCCTGATCTTAGGGGATGTACTGGTTAACTGTATGTGTTAACTTGACTGGGCCACGGTGTGCCCAGATATTTGGTCAACGTTATTCTGGGAATGTCTGTAAGGGTGTTTCTGGAGATTAACATTTGAATTGACAGACTGAGTAAAGCGTCTTGCCTTCCTCCATGTTGGTGGGCCTCATCCAGTTGAAGGCCTGAATAGAATGAAAAAGGCTGACCTTTCTGTGAGTAAAAGGGAACTCTTCCTGCCTGACACCTTCAAGCTGGGACAGGGAATTTTCCTGCCTTTGGACTTGGACTGAAACTACACCATCAGCTCTCCTGGGTCTCCAGCTTGCCTCCTGCAGCTCTTAGGACTGAACCTCCATAAATGTACAAGTCAATTCTTTTATATATATGTTATTGGTTCTATTTCTTTGGAGAACCCTGAGTAATATAGGGGAAAGAACACAGTCTCTGTCATTAGGTATAACGTTAGCTAGGCTTTTATCATGGCCATTATCAAATTGAGGAGGTCTTTTCTATTTATAGTTTACTGAAAGCTTGTACCGTGAATGGCGTTTTCACGTTTTCAAATGCTGTTTCTTCTTCAATTTAGATAATTATATGATTTGTCTCTTTCATTATGCTAACATGGTGAATAACATGGATTGATGTTTCATTGTCAAACAAATCTTTTATTCCTAGGTAAATTCCACTTAAATATGCTGTATTATCCTTTTTGCATATTGCTAGATTTAATTAGCTAACACTTGTACAGCTTTTTCAGGTCTAGTTTCATTAGGAATATTGGTCTTTAATTTCCTCTTCTTGTAATGTTCCTTGTCAGGTTTTTATTTTAAGGTTATATCATTAAATGACTTAGAACCAATAGCTTCTCCTTTTTCTAAAAGATTTTGTCTAAGATTGCTGTTATTCAAGGTGGCCATTTGGGCTTGGAGTTTCCTTTATTGAGAGGTTTCTAATTATAAATTCAATTCTTTTAATAGAGAGCTGCTCACATTTTCTATTTTTTTGTATGTCAGCTTTAATATTTTTGCCTTTCAAGGAATTTGTCTATTTTATGTAACCTGTAAAATTTAATGGCATAAAGATGTTTATAATATACTTTCCTTTTAATGTTTGTATGATCAATAGCAATGTCCTCTATTTCATTCCTAATATTGGTAATTGATGTTTTTTATTTTTCTTGAACAACATTGGTGGAGATTTATCAATTTTAGTAATATTTTCAAGGAACTAATAATGGTTTTGTTGACTTTTCCTATTGCTTGTTTTTTATTTCCTTGATTATTGCTCTCATTTTTATCATTTCCTTTCTTCTACTTACTTTGAGTTTAATTTTCTCTAAATTTCCTAGTCTCTTAACATGAGCTTGACTAAAGTCATTGACTTAAAATTTTCTCCCTTTCTAATGTAAACATTTACAGAATGCATTTTTTCTAAACACTGATATAACTACAGTACATAAATTTTGGTATGTTGTTTTTATATTACCATTCGAAATATTTTCTATTTTCCTGTGATTCTTCATCAAAGTGCATTGCTTAATGTCTAATTATATGGAGAATTTTAAAAATCTTATTGTTAATGGTTTCTAATACATATTATTTCATCCCTTTCAAATTTACTGAGGTTTTTAATGGACCAGAATATGACATAACTTGGTGAATTCTCCATGAGCACTTGATGAGAATGTATTTTGATCTTGTTGGGTGGAGTGTCCCATACATGTCAACTAGGTTAAGAGAGTTGATAGCGTTGTATAAGCCTATACTCTTACTGATTTTTTGTTTATTGTTCTATCAATTACTGAGGGAGACATGCCTTCTTTTTAGACATGCCTCTTTGCTTTATTTTTAGTGGTTCCTATAGAAGTTATCATAAACATATTTAACTTATCATAGTCTACCTTGAAATAATATCATACTACTTTCTGTAAAATGATAACAGTGCTATACTTTGAGCCACACTCCTCCTGTCCGTCCTATTGCTGTCAAATATTTTCTTCTATGCGTGTTATAAACCCACTGATACATTGTTCTTTTCACTGCTTTACTTTAAAAACTTAAGGGTCATTTAATGTAAATATAAAAAGAGAAAAGTTGCTTTTCATATTTATATACATTCATATATACATTTCTTCCCATAGAGTCAAGCTCCTTTATGTTATCATTTCTTTCCATCTGAAATACTTTCTTTAGCCTTTCTTAAAGTGCAAGTGTGCCTGAGACAAATTCTCAAAGCTTTCATTTATTTTAAAATATCATTATTGCATCTTATATTTGAAGGATATTTTTCTTGAATAACAGAATAGAATTCTAGGTTGCTAATTACTTTTTTCCTTTAACACTTTAAAGATGTCTTTCCGTTATCTTTTGATTTACATTATTTCTGATTAGAAATCAGCTATAATTCTTAACTGTGATTGTCTCTATGTAATGTATCATTTCCTCATGTTATTTTAAAGTGTTGTTTTTTTTTAAATTGTCTTTGTATTTCAGAAAACTCCATAGAGCTTCTCTCTCTCTCTCTTTTACTCTCTCTTTCCCTCTTTTGGAGTAATTATTCTACTTAGGTATTTATTTTAGTTTCTTGGCTCTATGGGGCTATAATTTTTATCAAAAGTTAGAGGGGCCAGCCCTGTGGTCTAGTGGTTAAGTTCAGTGTGCTCTGCTTTGGTGGCCTGGATTTGGTTCCCAGGTGTGGACCTATATAACTCATCTGTGGCCATGCTGTGGCGGGTACCCACATACAAAATAGAGGAAGATTGGCACAGATGTTAGCTTACGGTGAATCTTCCTCAGCAAAAAAAAGAAAATTTTTCATTTTTCTAACGTTCTCAGCTTGACACCTAATTGGGTTGTATTTTCTTTTTTAATCGAGATGTAACATTATATTAGTTTCAGATGTACAACATAATGATTCAATATTTTTGTGTATAGTCATCTGTTGCTTAACAATGGTGATGCATTCTGAGAAATGTGTTGCTAGGAAATTTCACAGTTGTGTGAACATCAGAGTGTACCTACACAAACTTACACGATATAGCCTAATACACACCTAGGCTATATAGTACTAATCTTATGCGACCATTGTCATATATGCAGTCTGTGTTTGAACAAAATATCATTATGTGGCACATGACCATATTGTGAAATGATCACCACAGTACGTCTAGTTAACATCCATCACCATACATAGTTGCTATTGGTGTTGCCTGCCTTCACTGTGGTCTAAGGCTCAGCTGATCTTTCCTGAAATGTGTCTTTCTGATTGCTGATTTTCTGGAATGCTAACCAACTTTTCTGTCTGACCATACCTATATTAGGTACCTGGCCTCATTTATACAAGCTGACTCTGTTTTGGGTTGATACATTAGAGCTTATTTCTTTCTGTAATTCAGTGCATTAGGGCTCATTGGTATCTACCATTCCCTGCTAGCTCTGTAGAAAACATGCTCGTGATTTTATCTGGGTTTTTCTTGTTATTATTGAGGGAATAAGGGTTGCTTATCTTTCTCCAAATCCTAACCAGAAGAACACCTTTCAGAAGTGGGTTAGGGTGATGTCAAATTGGTACAACATGGTTACAAACAAGCAAAGACAAGTTTAAAAAACTGACTTCAGAAGAATCCAGAGAAGATTTTTCTGATAATTTGGTGATCTTCTTTCTTGGCTGGAATGTGGGCATCATTAGGATCCTTCATGGGTGAAGAAGGGCAAAATCTCCTCCGTCTTCTCATTTCTGTGGAGCAGAATTTCTGAGACAGATTGTTGCCAATGACTCTTGGGCAGAGATGGCAGAGGTTTGGGACAGAGAACACAGTTCTTGCTTTTGTATGGAACTGCTTACTCTGGATTACCTATTTCTTTCTTGGTCTTGTTTATGTTCCATAGTTCCATTTTGGAATGTTTTCCCCTCTTACAACTCATCTTCCATGCAGCTGGTGACCTAAGATTTATCTGTGGTTCCTCACACTTAGGAACAGATGAGTTTACCCTTATATGATCAAGTGGGAACAAGAGTAGGATCAGAGGAAAGAGGATTAAAAGAAGAAAGACAGAAGGTCCATGTTTGGCCCAGCCCTATACACTGTAGTAGAAGATCACAGGATTTAGAACTCAAGCTTTGAATAGTATTAGAGTCTTTCTTTGCCTGGAGAATTCTGTAAGGCCACGTTCTTTAAAACATGTGGTGACTGTGGACAGCTGACCAAGAATTCCTTGTTTTGGGGATTTTAGCCAAATGTTTCATTTCTATAATCCTAACATTTATTTCCTAGGTTCGTTGTGAGTAGAGGAGCTAGTGTATAGAAGAGGACTTTTCAAACTATAAAGTCTTCTATGAATAATGATAGTTATTTACTTTTATTATTATTATTATTGTAACCTATATTTCTGTAAAGAGAGAGGTTGGTTGGGTCACACCCATTGGGAGATTGCTGGCTCTGTTAAAGAGAGAGAGAGCTGCCCTAGTGGCATGGACTTCCAATCACAATGAGTTTTCGCTGGGCATCCAACATCTCTCCTGGGTTTTGGTCATAAAGAGGATGTGGAGAAACAGAAATGAACCTCCAGGCAGGAGATGGCTTGCAGCTCCAGTTCTTTTTGCCACAAACCATGTTCTTTCTTAGGCTGCACTATTCTTCCCAGTCAGAGCTGGGTGTTGCTGCCTGTCATGACATGACCCTGGCCTGGGCTGGGTGATTAGGGAATCTCTCCTTCACGAATGATGTAAAATAAATGCTATGGGCCCCAAATAGCAGAGTTGAGCTCCATAATGGTAATTGGCTTTATATGCCATAGTGTGTGAACAAAATCTCATCTCTTATGTTTTTCCTGGGGACTGAGAGGGATCTACAGGATTTACAATTGCTCAAACTTCTGCCTTATGTTCTGACAATGTGATCTATGAAAGCAGTCACAGGAGTGGTTGAAGACAATCCATATTTAGGAATATAGAGGTGAATATCTTTAAAAACCTTATTTCTTTTTATGCCCATATTGTAGGCAGCCCAAATAGTGTGGGAATTAGCCTTGTGAGCTTTGTGGAAACATTTGACCCTTCATGTGATAGTTTGCTTTTCTCACATATGGAGGAGATTTAGAAGTCGGCATACTTGCTAAAAGTCTTTCTCCCAAACTCCCTACACACCAGATTGTCTGGTGAGTTTTAAGGATCAAACTTATTTATTCTCTTCAAAAACATAAATGAGCTCCCTTTTGGGAGTATCCTTTAATATCTAATTCATGGCCAAGAAAAAGAAAGGAAAGCAGCATCTACTTGAACAGGTGATCCAAGTTCCTTCTCTGAATGCTGGCTTACGTGGACACATAGTGTTTTCAGGCCATCTCAGCATAATGCAAGGGTCTACTGGTCTGTATTCTATTTCATAGTCCCAAACACAAACTAATAAATATTAGCCATTATTATCATTCCTCTCAATACTATGAGAAATATACTCCATTATCCCTGTTTCACAGAAGTATCAATTGAGGTTGGCCAACTTCCACAAAATTACAAGACCTCAAAGTGTTAGAGATGAGATTCAAAATGCAGAACCAAGTCACTTAACCACTACGCATGCTGTCTCCCAGCCTCCCCATAAGTAACTTTACAGGGTTATCCAGCTGATGAGTAGTGGAGCCAAGACTCCATTACTAAGAAGACTAAGGTTTTTCTGACTCTCTGGGCCTACTCTTTCGGCTTCACCTCAGCTGCCTTCAAGGTCCAGTGAGAAGATCACAGGCAGCCTTCAGAGTGCTAAGAGGCAGGCGGCTACCCGCAGACTGCTGACTCCTTCCCCAGGAAGTGGAAGCTAAGATAGCTGACATTTGTTTGACGTTTTACATTTACAAAACACTTTCAAATGTTCAATGCTTTCCACGCTCACAATAACCCTGAGAAGCAAGAATTCTTATTTCCACTTCTATTTGAGGAAGCCATGGCCCAAGACTCAAGCCATTGTCCCAAAGTCATTGGATTCAACTCCAGTCCACCTCATTTGGCTTCAAACTCTTTGGATTTTATAGCTTACAATTTTAGGTGAACATTTTACCCTTTAGAAAGTTGAGTTCTTTCTTTCCTTTGAAATGAATCAAAGAGTTATTGTACCTTTTGTGAATGTGAAGCTTGCACGGTTATAAGCTCTTTTTCAACTTTAGCATGGCCATCTGGACTTTTCTTGCCAAAGCAGAACTTTGAACCTTACCTGGGTTACCTCATTGTATCCAACATTATGTACAAGTGGATATGTAAAAGGATATAGGACACAGTATCTGCCTAGTAATGATTAGTTTCCTTCCCTCTCTTACCTGAATTCTCCTTTTGCTAGGACTGCTGTACACTGCTTTCCACAGCATTTCAAAGAAAACGGACGAACAAATGCACCTGAGCGTGTGTTTCCTGCCAGGGGATGCACAGCAATGAGGGTTGCTCTCGTCACACCTCCGGTGCTTTCTGGAGTGAGCAGAAGCGGATTTCCAGGAGTAGACATTGGCGTCCATGCCTGAGCAGTGATTTTCCTGCCTGTCAGAAAGGCTGCCCATGTCTCTAGAGATCTTTGTCAGATACATTTTCTTTCAACCCCGCAGCTTACTAAAAGGATACATTTGATTTGCTAATATAGAAGGTAATGTGATGCAGTTTTCCCAGTTCAACAGCCTCCAGGACAAAAAAAAAAAAAAACACAAGAACGACAGCATAAACATCCAGAATCATGATCAAGCCATTGAAAAGAGAATTGGGAAAATGTTATTACTTCAAAGACAAAGAAAAAAGGAAATGCATTTCCTAGGGAGAATGAAAGGCAAAGTATGTTTCTGCCTTTTCCAGGATATGCAGCTGATTAGCGAGAAGGTCCCTGTGTCTCTACTACTTTCAAAGATGAACACTTTAAGGTGAACTCAACTCCCCAAGCCAGGAAAATGGCTAGAAGGCAGTGTCACTGACACTGAAACACTGCCATGTGCTAAGGAAAAGATATACAGGCTACTGATCTAAATAGAACTTAGAAATTTGCTTTTAAAAGATGACATCATCTTTTCACTTTAAAGTAATAAACCCACATGAAATTTGAAACAATTTTCACAAAGAAGTAACATGAGTTTCAAATTTTTACTACAACTTTAATGATTGCAGTATTAAAACAATTACAAATTAAATGTTTTATTTCAGAGATCTGTAATATGGCTTTATACACACTTTCAGTATATATATATGAGTATGTGTATATTATAATATTTATAATAGATTCTGTAACTACACAGGTAACTTTCTTTCTGTAAAATATGTTCGATTCTTGAAAATGTAGAGAAAAAATCATTTAAGAGAAAATAAATTCTGAGAAATAACTGTCAGTTAGAAGTTTGCAACAGCTATTCAACAAGTCTGCTAAGTATGGATATTTTTATGTGTTAATTCAGTTATTGAGTATTTATTGAACCTTAACTTTGTGCCACATACTGTATTTGGTGCTAAGGATACAGAGGTAGTAGATTGAGGCATAATTGCTGTTTTTGTAAGTTAAAAACAGTTAATGGCAATTTAACATGATTTAATCTAATAAGTAAACCATAATCCTTATCCCCATGGGGCACGGTCTGGTAAGTAAAACAGACTTATAAATAGACATGAGCACGTACAGGGTGAATAATTAGAGTGGATTGTTAATGGTAGGTTGTGTTTTTTCAAAAGTAGGAGCAGAATGGGTGGTAGGGCATCAGATGGACCAGGTTGCAGCAGATTAGAATATTGAATAGAAGTTGAAACAAGAAAATATAACATTTTTTTAAAGTTTGCCCCTGAAACTGAGAGCATCAGTTGTATCTGGGGGTAGGTATGGTTCAGGATGTATTTGTTTATTTCTCTTTTAAGATGAGAGAGGGAAGTTAAGGTGCTGAGAGGGTTGAGGTCAGTCAGGAGGAAGGCTGTGAGAGTGACCCTGAAGAGGTCAGAGAGGAGGGTTTCTGGCACAGAGTGTTTACTTGAGTCGTGGGAGTCTGGGTACTGTGCACATAACTTAGCAAGTAGGAGGCATGCAACAAATGTTTCTTTTCTTTTTTTTTCATGAGGAAGATTTGCCAGGAGCTAACATCTGTTGCTAATCTTCCTCTTTTTGCTTGAGGAAGATCGTTGCTGAGCTAACATCTGTGCCAATCTTTCTCTATTTTATGTGGGATGTCACCACAGCATGGCTTGATGAGTGGTGCTAGGTCTGCACCTGGCATCTGAACCTGCAAACCCTGGGCTGCTGAAGCAGAGCACACAAACTTAACCACTGCACCACAGGGCAAGCCCCAACAAATTTTTTTTTTAGGAAGAATAGCCCTGAGCTAACTACTGCCAATCCTCCTCTTTTTGCTGAGGAAGACTGGCCCTGAGCTAACATCCATGCCCATCTTCCTCTACTTTATATGCGGGATGCCTACCACTGCATGGCTTTTGCCAAGCGGTGCCATGTCTGCACCAGGGATCCGAACTGGCCAACCCCAGGCTGCCAAGAATTGGAATGTACGAACTTAACCACTGCGCCACCAGGCCGGCCCCAAATATTTCTTGAACTAAAATAAAAACAATGCTAGATTTTTCTATCTAATTTTGATGGTACATTGTTCTTCTCTAGGGAAAATAGCTCATGAGAGTCAATTCTGGGGGAAACTCTTGAAATTTCATTTCTAAATGCCTTAAGTAAATAATGTTATAAGGAAAGAAGAGGAAACAGATATTTAAAAGACTTTGAACAGAGCCCAAAGTGTAGTAAATGGACAATTTGGGGTAGAAGCAGGAAAGTGAGCATTCTTGCATGCAGAGAGAGTGAGCCATGCGCAAGAAGGATTAATGAATCAAGACTCGGGTAAGAAAAAGGTATTTTCTGAAAAAAAAATCATGAAAATGAAAGAGGCTTTTTGAAGCTCAGACCGTAATATTCTAGAAAAGGCAACAAGGAAAGTATCAGTCCTGTTGACTGGAAGAATGTTGTCATGAATTACTCGGTGGGTTATGATAGCTGTCTCTTTGTCCGACAAAGAGCCATTCCATGTAACGTGTCGGGGGAGAAGGAGCAAACAGCTCCAGCATGCTGTGCTCTGCTGAGAGGGGAACTTAGAAGGAGGTTCACAGTCAGGATGAGTGTTAGGGTCAAAGAATCCTGCTTTCTAACTTAATGGAAAAGAGAGAGAGGGATCTGAATGGTCAAGGAATAGAAATCTTTCTAAAATTCTGAAGTTATTGGTAAAATAAACAAGAACACTTTGAATGGGTCTTTACATAATTGTGATTAGTTTCCAAATATTTCAGGCCAATTCAACTCCTATTTCAGAGTTGTTTCCCCCACGGAGTACTGTCTTTAAGGGATGAAGTTTGTAATGTATCAAGAGCGACAAATGCTGCTCTGCTTATGGCTGGTTGGGACCCAGAGCGCTGCCATTTCAGCTCTCCCCCATCTTCAACCTCTCCTTTTCTCAGCCTCTGTCTGTTAGGACATCTTCATGGATCTCAACTTGGAAATCATTCTGTAATTTATTTAGCCTTTTAAAAATTATCCTTGTTTTTCTAAAATTATATTTACATTATTAGGTGTCAAAGTAACCCGGCTAAACCCAATTTCCCCTTCCCTCCAGGACCTCACCTCTGCCAGCTTCCCTGGAAGCTTGTACAGCAGTAGGTAAGTGTGCCCAGACCACCAGTAAGTGTACACTGGGTTCTTGGTTGTGCCAAGTATGTGTCTGAATTATGTATGTCTGTTATCACTTCACAGAGGGACCCTGCTATGCTGCAGCCACTCTGCCTTCAGTGTCCCTCACTTTGTCACCAATGAGAGGAGAACTGACTTCACCAAAAGAAAGTTGGAACCCTCAAACTGCTAATAACTCTTTGTCTGATACCTCACAGGTCCAAGAGAGAAATGATCAAGTAAATCGGAATTATTCTTTAAGCAATGTACAGACATTTTTAAGAGCATGGACTTCAACTTAGATGGATCTAGGTTCAAATCCTGATAGACAGGCATTACGGAATTTCAGCAAATGTACAAAGAAGACAGTAATCCCTAAGAGTAGCATTGATATATTAGAAATGATATAGGTAAAAGTCCCAATGCTGTTCCTGGCTCAGACAATCCACTCAATAAATAATAAATAATTATTAATATTATTTTTATATGACCTATATTTTCTCAATTTTTCTAGAATGTTAAAGTTCCCAAAAGGCCAACTCAGTGCAACATAAAGAGCCATCACAAAATGGCTTATGACATGCAATATATCAGAGTTAGTGTAATGTATACACCAGAGTTGCCTGCTTAAGAACACACTGAGGGCCGGTCGATACTCCTAGCACCAATACTTCCCCATCATAACATTCTACACAATCAATAGACAAATAGGAAGACCTTAATGATTTAGCATATTATTAGCATAATGCAGTGTCTGCTTGGAAGGCGACTTTGAACTGCAGTTGGAAATTTGAAGCAAGTGATTTTTTTAAAGGCCACTCTACTTTTTTGGCAACTATCCATTGACAGCATGTTAACTTTGCTTTCTTTGTCAAGCACAGAAAAACAGGAAGCACAAAATCAATTTGCACTGGGGGTAGGGGTGGGAGAGAGCTGGCAGAGAAGGAGGCTGTTTCTCTTAGTAGGGGCTGATCCACATTATACAAGAGATCGCTCTGAACTCTGCCTGGCTCTCCCGCCGGGCTGCTCCTTTGAGCATTTTTGGACACACAGAGAAATTCTTCCGTTCATGTGGGGCTTCTGGATCTCTCCCAAGACCTGGCTTTGGTTTTCTTAAATGTCTGCTGGGCAGTGGAGTAAGTGGGGGACGAGAAGACTGAGACATGGGTGTAGATCCAGCTTTGCAGTGAATTAACTTTGTGACCTTGATAAAATAACTGAATATCGTATGGCCGCTGTTTCTTCATCTGTGAGAGTACCAAACAAGGAGGAGTTTCACACTCAAATTCCAAGCAGGGACTATATTGTGGGGGAGTGGAGGTGACCCAGAGATGTCGGTTTCGGCTGTGGCCAATGGGATATCTCATGCCCAACCTAAAAACATTCAAATTCCATTAAAAAATAGTCATGTTCCAAGAGAGAACACTTGTTGGCTGCCGACTTGAGCCCTCTGGACCAGATGATGTGTAAGGTCTTTTATAGTTCCGTGATTTGAGCCACCCTGGCACCAGCAAGTAAAACCAAAGAATGTGGAAGGATGTGAAACTAGAGTGACTCGCCAAATAGCATTTAGCCACGCATTATAAGGAAAGCTCAAAGTGTGTAAAAAATGAATTTGCTTTGGTTTACTAATTCTAAAATGAAAAATAAATGAATTCCAGTTTAATTAAAATTAAATGTAGGATTAATAGACGGCTTTTCAGGGATTTTTAAAAATACCAAAAATTTAGCACTTTGAGAAAATTATCTATTAGATGATATTATCTCCAGAATCATTTATCATCTTCTATGCAACTAGATATACACCTACCAGACAGAGCTTCCCTTAATGGCTACTCAGCAGGGAGTCAATCCATCGTCTCCATTAAAAGAAAGAGGAAGTGTTTTATTTATAGAATGACTAAAAGTATCCATTGTGGCTTTATTCTGTAGTATTTTAAAACAATGAGGAAACACAGATGCTGCTTCCCAAACTCTTGAGCCCAAGTAGGACTTTGCTGATCATTCCCAAGTCAAAGGGATAAGAACCTAGAGGGCAATAACCCACATTATCACCTGGTGGACAAGCCTCTCATTGAAAAAAATCACGTGTACTTTAAAGGGTTCCTTGATTCTGCAACACAGGGTGTCATATAGATGGTGGGTTCCATAGAACACCAGAGCCAAATTAGGACTTTTTAAAACTATTTGTTTTGAAATAGTTATAGGTTCATAGGAAATTGCAAAGATGGCACAGAAAGGATCTGTGTGGCTTCACCCAGTTTCCTGACACTGCTTACCTCTTATGAAGAGTACACTGTCAAAACTAGGAAACTGACATTGGTATAAAGCTTGTGGATGGTTCTGTCATGTTATTGCATGTGTAGATTTGTGTAACCACCACCACAATTGAGATGCACAGCTATTCCATCACCACAAATTTTTCCTGCATGGTACATTTTTATAGCCACACTCATCTCCCTACTCCCCACCATCCCTAATCCGTGGCATTAATTTGTTCTCCATCTCTATAATTTTGTCATTGTAAGAACATTATACAAATGGATTCATACAGAAGATTATACAGTGGCTTTTTTTTTCCTGAGGAAGATTACCCCAAGCTAATAACTGTGCCAATCTTCCTCTATTTTTTGGTATGTGGGCCACCAGCACAGGATGGCCGCTATCAGAGCAGTGTAGGTCGGAGTCCAGGAACTGAACCTGGCCGGCCAAAGCAGAGCGTGCTGAACTTAACCACCAGGTCCCTGGGGCTGGCCCTACAGTGGCTTTTTTATACTGGATTTTTTTCACTTCAGCATACTGTCTTTGAGATTTATCCAAGTTGTTCCATTCTTTCTTGTTTTTGTGCATTCCTTTGTGTTGTTGAATGGTATTCCACAATATGGGTTTATTTAACCATTCACCTATTATAGGACATTTTTGTTGTTTCCAATTTGGGACTATTTCAAATAAAGCTGCTATAAGCAATCATATGTGGGTTTTTGTGTGGATATAGTCTTTATTTAGCTTGGGTAAATGCTCAGAAGGGCAATTTCTGGGTCACATGTTAAGTGTATGTTTAGTTTTTTTAAAAAACTGTCAAACTATGTTCTAACATGGCTGTACCATTTTACATTCCCACCAGCAATGCATGCGGGATCCAGTTTCTCTGCATCTTCACCAGCATTTAGTATTGTCACTATTTTTTAATTCATTGTTCTAACAGGTACGTAGGGATATCTCATTGTGGCCTTAACAGCTAGTGATGTTGAACATTTTTATGTCATTATTTGTTCTCCATATATCTTCTTCACCGAAAAGTCTTTTTGTGCTATTTGCCCATTTTCTAGTTTGATTTGTTTGTTGTTTGTTTCTTGCTGTTGAGTTTTGAGAGTTTTTTTGATATAGTCTAGATATGAGTCCTTTAACATATACGTGGTTGACAAATACTTTTTCACAGTCTGTAGCTTATCTTTTCATCACCTTAACAGGGTCTTTTGCAGAGTAAAAATTTTAAACTTGATGAAGCTCAATGTATCATGTTTTACTTTTATGATGATGATTTTCATGTCTGAGAAATCTTAGTGAAACGCTAGGTCCTGAAGTTTTTCTTCTAAGCATAACATAGTTTTATATTTTGCATTTAAGTCTATGATCCGTTTTGAGATTTTTCTTTTTGGTATAAGGCATTAGGTTTAGGTTGAAGTTTATGTATTTCTTTTTTGCTTATGAGTTGTTCATTTGCTACAATGCCATGTGTTTAAAAGGCTTTCCTTCCTCCACTGAATCATTTTTGCACCCTCATTAAAAATCAGCTGGGCATATGTATGTGGGGGGAAATATTTCTGGGTTCTCTAATCTGTGCCATTGGTTGTTGTGTCTACCCCTCCGCCAAGGTCACCCTGTTTTGGTTACTGTAATTATATAATGTCTTAAAATTGAGTAGATTGATTCCTCCCACTTCATCCTTTTTCCCAATTGATTTTAGCTATTCTAGTTCCTTTGCTTTTCTATATATTATTTTGGAATAATCTTTTCTGTATCTACAAAAAATCTTTCTATGAATTTCATAAGAATTGCATTAAACTTGTATATAAATGTAGAGAGAATTGATATCTTTATTAGTAGAGCTTTTCAGTATATGATTAAGTATTCCTCTCCATTTATTTAGATCCTCTTTTATTTCTTTTATGAACTTTTTATAGTTTTCAGCATACAAGTCTTATATATTTTTGTTAGAATTACACATGTGTATTCCCATCGTTTTGGGGAGGGGGGTTGTAAATGGTATCATGTTTTTAATTTCAGTGTCCACATGTTCACTGCTGGTATATAGACATACAATTGATATTTTTGTGTTGACCTTGAATTCTGTGGCCTTGCTGAATTATTAATTCTAAAAGTTTTGTCTTTCTTTTTGACAGATTTCTCAATATTTTCTACATGTACAATCATGCCATCTGCAAATAAGGAGTGTTTCCTCCCCTTCCTTTCAAAATTGTACACCTTTGTTTCTTTTTCTTGTCTTATTGAAGTGGATATCACTTCTAATACTATGTTCAATCACAGTGATGAGAACTGATCATCCTTGCTTGTTCCTGACCTGAGGGAGAAATCATTCAATTTTCACCATTAAATATCATGTTAGTTGTAACTTTTTTTTGTAGATGTCTTTTTTCAATGAAGAACTTTCCATCTGTCCCTAGTTTTCTGATATTTTAATTATGAATGAGTGTTGAATTTGTCAAATGATTTTCCTGCATCAGTTGATAGTATTATTTGATTTTTATGTTAATATGGTGGACTACATTATTGACTTCTGAATAGCAAACCAGCCTTACATTCCTGGAATAAGTGCCATTTAGTAAAGACATAAAATTTTTTCTACTCATTGCCAAATTATATTTACTAATATTTTTTTTCTGGATTTTTTTCTATATTCATGAATGCTACTGGTTTTCAATTTTCTTTATTTTGTACTGTCTTTGGTTTTGGTATCAAGATAACACTGTCTTCGTAAAATGCATTGGCAAATGTCCTCCTACTATTTTCTGGAAGATATTGTGTAGCCTTGGTGCTAATTCTCCATTAAATCTTTCATAATTCTTCTTTACATCAATTTTCTAGTGAAGCATCTGGCTTGGAGATATCTTTTCTGGAAGGTTTTTAATTGCGAATACAAGTTCCTTAATAGTGGTGGAGATATTTAAATTATCTAGTAAATATTAGGTGAGTTGTAGTATTCATGCATTTTGGTCCATTTCATTTAAGTTGTCAAATTTAGATGTATAGAGTTGTGCATAATAGTCTCTTATTACACTTTTGATGTAGAGTTTGCAGTGATACCCTATGCTTTATTCCTGGCATTGTTAATTTGTGTCTTCTATTGTTTTTTTCTTTGTCACTTTTCCTATAAGTTTGACAATTTTGTTATCTTTGCAGAGAACCAGGTTTTTGTTTCGTTAATTTTCTCCATTGTTTTTTCTATTTTCTTCTGCTTGCTTGGGTTCATTTTGATCTTCTATTTTTAGAGGTAAAAGTTTTGATTGTTGATTTGGGATTTTGTTCTCTTTTACTAATGTAGGTATTTAATGCTATAAATTTCCCTTCAGCATGGCTTTACCTGTGTTCCACAAATTTTGGTATGCTGTACTTTTATTTCATTCACTTAAATCCAATTTTAGTTTTCCCCTCAGACTTCTTCATTGACCCATGGCTTATTTAGAAGTGTCTTGCCTAGTTTCCAAATGTTTGAAAATTTTCCTGTTACTTTCTGGTTTTGATTTCTAGTTTGGTTCCATTGAGATCGGAGTATACTCTTTGTACGATTTAAATTCATTTAAATTTGTTATGGTTTGTTTTATGACCCAGGATATGATCTATCTTGGTATTTGTTCCTGAGGTGCTTGAAATGAACGTATATTCTGTTATTGTGTGAAGTATTCTATATGTGTCAAGTGATGTGTTGTTTTTCTATATTCTTGCTGATTTCTGTCTAGTTACTCTGTCAGTTGTTGAGGGAGCGTTGCTGATGTTTCCAACTATAATTGTGGACTTGGCTATTTCTTCTTCTATTCTCAGTTTTGCTTCATATATTTTGTAGCTCTGCTATTTGGTTCACATACCAGGATTTCTATAGTTTTTGGTGGATTGAACTTTTATTATTATATCACTGCCCTTTCTGTCCCTGGTAATTTTCTTTGCCTTGAAGGATGCTTTATCTGATGTTAATATAGCCACTCCTGCTTAATTTTGATTAGTGTTTTCATTCATCGTAGTATATATTTTTCTATTCTTTTACTTTCAATCTACCTGTATCATTATAGTTGAAGTGAGTTTGTTGTAGATAGTATATAGTTAGGTGATGTTTTTTAAAATTTCGGTTTGCCAGTCTCTGTCCTTCAATAGGTGCTTTTAGACCATTTATATTTAATAGGTTATTGACATAATAGGGCTTACATATGTCATTTTATTTTTTGTTTTATGTTTTTTATCTCTGTTTTCTGTTTCTCTATTTCCTTTTCCTACCTTCCTTTCTGTTAGTTGAACATTTTTTTTCAGAATTCCTGTTTTGATTTATTTATAGTGTTTTTGAGTGTATCTCTTTATATAGCTTCTTATCCAAAGAATTTTAGTGATTTACTCAAGTATTATAATATATGTGCATAACTTATCCCAGTCTTCTACGGTTCTATTAGTTTTGAGTGAAGTATAGAAATCTTTCCTCCCATAATATTCCTTTACCCTCTCCATTTATGCTATAATTGCTTATGTATTTTCTCTCCATACATTAAGAATCATATCAGTCAGTGTTGCAATGTTTGTTTCAACTGTCCAACATAATTTAGAAAACTCAAGAAGAGAAAAAAAATGGATACCCATCCATATTTTCCCTCTTTACCTTGTTCTTTCTTCTATTCTAATGTTTCAAGAGTCCTTTCATCATTTCTTTTTAGTTTAGAAAACCTCATTTAGTCATTCTTTTAAGGTAGGTATTTGGCAACAATTATCTTAGTTTTCTCTCATCTGAGAACGTCATGATTTCCTCTTTATTTCTGCAGAATTCTAGTTGACACGTTAATTTTCAGCACTTGAAAATATTGTGCTACTTCCTTCTGGCCTCCATGGTTTCTGATAAGAAATTCACTGTCATTCAAATTGTTTTTCTTCTATAAATAAGATTTTCTACTGCTTTCAGATTACTATTGTTACTGTTACTGCTTTCAATTTTTTTCTTTGTTTTTACTTGTTTGAAGTTTGATTATGATGTGTCTTTGAATGGATTTCTTTGGACTTATCCTGTTTAGAGTTTGCTCAGCTTCTTGAATTTGTAGATTTATAACTTTTTACCAAATTTGGGGAATTTTAAGCCATTACTTATTCAAATACTTTTAGACTCCAATAAGATAAATATTAGATCTTTAGTGTTATAGTCCTCCAAACCCCTGAGGTTCTGTTCTCCCTCCATGCCCACATCTATTTTCTTTATATTGTTCAGATTGAGTAATTTCTTCTGCTGTATCTTCATGTTCACCGATTTATTTTCCTCTTTCACTTCCATTTTGCTCTTGATCCCACCCATCGAGTTTTTCATTTTGCAAGTGCTAAAATTTCCATTTGATTCTTCTTCCTCTCTTGTGCTTCTTTGCTGAGATTTTCTATTTATTCATTCATTTCAAACATGCTCATAATTCTTCATTGGATCATTTTTATGATGACTGCTTTAAAATCCCTCTCAGATAATTGTAATAGCCTTGGCATCTCAGTGTTTTTGTCTATTGTTTGTTTTTTTCCTTTAAATTGAGATTTTTCTGGTCGTTGGTATGACGAGTGATTTTTGATTGAAATCTAGACACGTTGGGTATTATGTTATAAGACCCTGGATCTTACTTAAATCTGTTTTATGTGGCTTCTTCTGACACCACTCCAGCAGAAGAATAAGGGAGCACTGCCTCAATACTGCCAGGTAAGGGGTGGAAGTACATTTTCCCTTCTTGACCTGCATTGGCACTGGTGGTGGCCATTATTGTTGGGTGGGATGGGAGTTCCTGCCCCCTACTAGGCCTCTATTGATACTGCTTTGGCTGGGAGTGGCAGGAGTGTCTTGTTACCACTCCCCAATTGGCCTCTACTTGCACCATGGCAGAGGGGTGGCCTGGTTACCCTTGAGTGATGGTGAAAGTGCTGACTCTCCACGAATTCTCACTTGATATCACCTCAGGAAAGAAGTGGAAGAGTAGCTCATTGCTACCACATGAAATGGAAGTTCAGAACTCTAATGCAGTCTCCACTGACACCTTGTGGAAGGAGGGGGCCCCATTAGCATCCAGCAGGGGTAAATGTTTTGACTTATTCTCCTCTGATATCACCCTGAAGGGTGGAAATCTAGGTTTTCCACTCAGTCTTTGGTGGCAGAAGTGGGGAAGCAGCCACACTTTTTCTGTGGTGTTTGGCTAGAATAGAGTGGTTATTGCCTAAAAGATTTTCTGTCTTTCTAAGACCGCTCCTTTCCTGGTCCATTGACTAGAGAGAACAGGATTTTTATGTTTTTATTGTTTTTTAATCTGTGCCCATTGGCACTTCAGGTTGCTAGCTTCTCCAGTATTCAGTCTTGGATATATGAGGCAAAAAGAAAACCCAAAGAATTCATCTCCACGTTATTGCTTGGGTCCTGCTGTCTCTGGTCAGTCTTCCTTCTTCTCTCCACCTTTCAGAGTCTTCTTAAGTTTATTACACATATAATGTCCAGGGTTTTTAGTTGTACTTAGTGGCAGGAATATAGGAAAGTATTTCTACTCCATCTATCTGGAAGCAGACATTCCTCTAAGTAAAATATATTTAGCCCAGATTTTTCACATTCTTGTACTGGTTCATCTTGAACCTTTAGGAATATTTTCCATGTGTTTGCTGACCAAATTGTGTAAGGATATCATAAACGTAAGATAAAATTGTTTTCCTAATAAAAACTGTGATAGCCGAAAAAATACTCAGGAAAAGGAAATGCATTTTCACTTTGCTTCAGTCAAGCATTTATCTGGACAGCATAGCACCCAGCAAAGTGTTCTTTTCATTGTTTATATTGCTTCTACTTTAAAGAAGAAGGGCAGGCATTTAGGTGAACTGAGCTGTATAGGTTTCTTTCAGGGCCAAACTTATACCAGAGAGTAACTTAGAGACCAAAAGGAAGTTGCTCTAATAAATAAAAATGTATATTTTGACTGGATAATTTACTCCAAACATATCTCCATTTTTGAGTAGCACAAGTAAAATGTAAAAAGACTTTCCTGCCAAGAGAAATTCTCACATAGGTATTAACAGCTAGTACATGACTGGATTTAAACCAACTGGCACAATATTGGTGGCAGCGGCCTATGCCTCACCTGATTTCCAATATTGGTGTCTTAGTGGTAAGGCATTTACATTTCTGCTTTCCTGGATTTCTAATTGAAAAGGAGATTGAAATCCAAATTAATGTTGTGGCAAAACAGTATCTAAATGATAATGAGCATATATATTCATTTGTGGTTAGACATTTAGATTATCATTTAGATTGAGATTAAACTGAGAAGTCTACAATGTGATTTTCTACTTAACTTTACCCTCCTAGACATTGCTCTGCATAATGAGCTGGTTCTAGAACACACACAATATTTTGAAAAGCTTTAGATCTAGACACTCACTATTTTTCATTTTTAATTATATGTGCTTCATTTACATAATTACTGCTCTCACTGGTTTTGACGTGTCTGAATTAATCAGATACTTCTAATACCAAACTAATTACTTAAATCATAGCAAGATACAATTGTATACAGTAAAATGCAACTTTTTCTTCTATGATTTTGTGGTAAAGTCAGCAGAAGCCCTCTATGTTCTTCTTGTTCACAAAATAAATACTTCATATCAAAGTTTGCAATACCTATTGGTCTTATGAATTTCTTGTTAAACTATCAAAACTTACTCAAGATTTTTAATAGCAAATTGTCTATAACTTAATTTGCTGTCAGCAGATGACAATGATTCACTTCCTTTCAAAAAAGTAATAAAGTTAAGGCTAGATAATTAAAAATTAGATAACAATGCACATACTAAAAAACACTAGCAGACCACATTATCTCCCTGTGGAAAGAATACAGAGTAAGTATCAAAATATTTTCTTTTTTTCCTAAAATGTAAATAAATCATAAAATCCATAAAAGGTAAGCATTTTGCTGCTTGCAATTGGATCACACCAGAGTGTTTTGAGAACAGTATTAAATGGATCTAATAAATTCCCAGACTGCAACCTCCAATTGCATTTCCTAATTAGACAAGACAAGATGCAGGAATGGTCTATTCTGTGTATGATGCTGGGTCTTGTGATAAGTTTTATATGCATGGATCATCCAATTAAGCCTCATAATCCTGCTCATTTACTATATAGCTCACAGAACTGAAGTTTTGTTGTTGTTGGAGTAACTGTATTATTATCTTTTTCCAAGTTCTTCCAAAAAGTCTTAGAAATAAAATCAAGTTCTGCTGATTCCAGCATTGCCTGTTATGCAGAGTCTGGTCCAAGCTCTTAAGTTTGCTATAAAGTGGAAACTTATAAAGTTAGGATGCTCTCTAACAACAGCAACAAAAGTGCTTGGCTATATTACTTCTCTTCCAAAACTATTTTAGAAAATTATTAACAAACTGATACTTATTATATGGATTTTTTTTTAAAGGAAAAACAAGTCACCTGTGATTTTTAGCGTAGCCAGTGACTATTCTTTTCTGTTTCTGAAAAGGTCTGAGCCAGAAGTTGCAGTCCCTTTGCATTCATGGGGCCCTCCCTCACAGTCATCTTTTTCAAATACCAGTCAAAGCTTTGCCCCCTTTTCACATTCACTGTTTGCAAACGAGCAAAGACAACTACTTCCACCCTGAACATATCCACCTGCCAGAGGTTACATCATGGTTCGCAAGGATGAAATCCTCATCTGCACCCTGAGAGAAGTGTGACAAAACTTTCATTTCAGGAAAAACAGCTGACTCTAGTGAGGCTGAGTCATAAGCTCCAACCTCCTCTATTTGTGAGATAAACTTGAGAGCTTGTGTTAATGCCATTTTGCATACTGCTGGATCCCTAAACCTTTCCAAGAGGAGCATACCTGACCAACTGTGCCCAGAGTTAAAGTTTCTATGATGCAAGAAACTCTAAATGCCTCTAAAACTCAAGAGCCTTTCATCAGAAATCCTCTGGAAGAGGTGCTTTAAAATTCAAGGAAACCACAACTCAATAAATATATTGGTTGCTTTTACTTTTAGAGTGTACAGGGAGATGATATGCTGCCTAAAATAAAGACACAAACACCCTTGCCATCAAGTTGTCCCAATCTAAAGTTCAATCTAAACTGTTCACTGGTTGAAATTAACCAGAACAAATTATTGGTAAAGAAAAGCAGGAGAAAAAAATGAACAAATATATATTGAAGGCCACTGTACATGTTTTTATCATTTAATTCTCATAACATTCCTGTTAGGTTGTTATGATTTTCTCTCTTTTGCCAATAAGCATGCAAAGACTTCCAAGAGGTGAAATAATTTGCGTAACTTCACAGATCTGATAAGTTACACATAAAACAGAGAAACAACACTAAGAGTTTCTAAGTATTAAGCATCACTACTGTGCTACACGCTACATTTAGTCCTTACATGACCCTATATGCCGTGTTATTTCTCGTTTGACAGATAAGTAAGTTAAACCTTGAAGGGGTTAAGTGATTTGCCCCGTGTCACTTAGCTACCAAGTCAGGACGCTAAGGGATGCTGTACCTGACTCAAAACTCATTATGATCCCACCAGGTCCTGATGCTTTCTGTCTGCATGACTTCAAGACATACTGCTTGCCATTATGTCACAAGGTCTCCCGGCGGCAAATACTCATAATCAAAGTATCTAATGCAGAAACTTTAAGTTCTGTGAAGCAGCTCAACTTAATTTAAAAGGCGCACGTTATCTATGAAAAAAGAGTTTTAAGCAGTTTTCTAGTAAAATATGAGGTGGAGGAATGGTACTCAGGGTTGGACTGTGTATTGCCTCTTTGTGTCAATTTGTGGCTTTGAAGCCTGTTTACCAGCCCGAAGAGAGAAGGGAGCTGTAGATTTGGAGCAGCCTGGCCCCAAGATGAATCTAGACTAGTCTCATTGGGCCAAATTTTCCTGTCTGCAAATTATAAAATTTGATGTAATAGTAAAACTAAGACCCCCAAAATGTTTTTAAAAGGCAATTTATGATGACTAATGAGGCAAAGTTACTATTGTTCCCATTTATAATAGATTTCACTCTGAAATATATATTGTATAGCAACTCTAGTATTCCTTAATGATTTTCCCACTCACTTCCAAAAACAAAAGCTAACGTCCCTTCTAAATTTAACAGCACCTTGAGAAAATCACTCTAAGATTTGTTTTTATATGTGTGTCATTATTCATAAAACCAAATGTAAATACAAGCCTGATAGCTAATGCAAAGGAAAGCTGGCACTATTAACTTGCATTCTAAAGGCATCAGGCAGAAAGTCCAAAGACATTTTATCAATGTGAAACATTTTTGCTGTGATGGTTTGTCACGTTATTCAAAAAATTTCAAAATTAAATGTGGGTCCTTGAGTAGCTTCTTTTATCCCAAGCGGCTTGTCTGGTTGCCCAGAGAGTGCTGCCAGGTGAACCAAGGGGCCTTGTCATGACAACCAGGCCTAATGGTAGTTTATCCTTGAGCACAGAAAACTAAGCAGTAGATATGAGACGTAATGGCCAAATAGAAGTGTATGCACATGTAGGTAGCACATATAATTATTTAAGCAACATAAAATAAAAATTAATAAACTTCCTCTCTACAGATTAATTTAAAACATCCAAATGGAGAACATTTTAAAAAGTAACAGAAAAAAATTGCACCCATTTGCTCTTATTTATTTCTGTGCTCTTATGGGACTTTTTCACTCATGTTTATTAAGTACGTGAAGGCTACTATGAGGTATACACTGGACCTCTTTATCTGCAGTTTCGCTGTCTGAGGTTTCAGTTACTCATAGTCAACCATGGTCCAAAAATATTAAGTATTAAATATTAAATTTAGATTGCACGTTGTTCTGAGTAGTGTGATAAAATCTCGCACCATCCCCACTCTGCCCTGCCTGGGACGTGAATCATCCCTTTGTCCAGCGTATCCCCACTATATACACTGCCTGCCTATTAGCCCTTTAGTTATGAAAAACATAACATATATAGGGTTTGGTACTAACTGTGGTTTCAGGCATCCACTAGGGCTCTTGGAATGTATCCCCTGCAGATAAGGGACTACTGTACCTGAAGAACTTAGCAATAAAAGAATTATGAATATCTTCTGAGTTAAAGTATAAAATCAAAATAAAATTAATTGACTAAGAGATCCACAAGGCCATCCTGGGGAGAAACGATGGCTGCTATACTACCAAGGTTGACTGCAACTAACTAATTGTATGAATTGATCAACAAGAGGAGAGTTTGGCCACCAATGAAGACAAGCAGACAGAAACAGTGGTTGCTATTTCAAAAGCTGTCTGCAGCCAAGTTCACTGTTCAAAGAGTGTGTGCTATAGTGGCAAATATATATTTGGTCTTTGTTCCCTGGTTCCAGGCACAGAGCCCCTAAAGACCTTGGAATTTCTTGAGTGATAGGAGCTTATTTTATTATTCGTAACAAACGCCTTTCAACCATATCTGAGTTTATTCTAATGAAGTGACTCTTGAGGGCTCCTAGATGGCTTCAGGATGGGGCTGGTTGCCAGAAAGACCAAGATATGATTAGAGGATTGGAACCTTCAGTCTTTATTCCCACCTCCCAAGCTCTGGGGCGGGGGAAGAAGAGCTGAAGGTTGAGTTCAATTGCCAATGGCCAATGATTTAATCAATCAAACATAGTTGTATACATGTATATAGTACAGCCTTCATAGAAACCCCATAAATGACGGGGTTCAGAGAGCCTCTGGGCTGGTGAATACATGAAGATGCTGGGAGGATGGCTCATCTGAGGAGAGCATAGAAGCTCTGCGCCTCACTTCCTCACCTCCAAACCTTTCCCTATGCATCTCTTCTGTTTGCCTGTTGCTGAGTTGTACCCTTTATAATAAACCAGTAAATGTAAGTAAGGGTTTTCCTGAGTTTGTGAGTCATTCTAGCAAATTATTGAAGCTGTGGAGGGTCATGAGAACCCCCGAATTTGTAGCCAAATCAGACAGAGGTGTAGGGACCCTGGGGACCTGGGACTTTCAACTGGCATCTGAAACCAGGGCAGTCTTGTGGGATGGAGATCCTTAACTTATGGGGTCTGCATTAATTCTAGATGGTTAGTGTGTTAGTCTGCTTGAGCTGCCATAACAAATACCATAGACTGGGTGGCTTAAGTGATAGAAATTTATTTTCTCACAGTTCTGGAGGCTGGGAATCCAAGATCAAGGTGCCAGCATGGTCAGTTCCTGGTGAGAGTTCCCTCCCCTGTTTGTAGTCAGCTGCCTTCTTCCTATGTCCTCACATGGGCTTTTTCCATGTTTGCAGAGAGAGAAAGAGGGAGAGAGAGAGAGAGAGCGCGCGAGCTCTGGTGTCTCTTCTTATAAGGATACCTAACCTATTGTATCAGGGCTTCACTCTTATGACCTCCTTTAACCTAAATTACCTTCTTATTCCAAATACAGCCACACTGGAGGGTTAGGGCATCACTATATGAATGGGGGTGGGGGTAAAATTCAATTCAAGTGTTCAGTTCATAACACTTATTGTCTGGGAATTGGTGTTGGAAAAGACACCATGAATTTGGTGTCAGTGAGAAGACCACTCAAGATGCAAACAAAACTTGTCTTTAGGAGAAGGTTTTATTTTGATTAGGAAAGCATTCTCACAGACATTTTTGGTTCTGTAAGTCTATGGTCTAGAATTTAATCTTGAGAGAGAGATCGAAATGAGAAACTGAATTAGTCTTCAGCCCTGACTAGGGGGACCCACTCAATACCTCAGCCTCTCAGTTCTTTGACCTCTTTCTATTGAGAGACTTTCTTCTCTCCACCTCAGCCATACACTCTCAAAGTCATACCCAGGACTTGTCACTGCTTGAAACTGATCCAACTCAATTATCCGATATTCTGCCCACAGCTTCCTCCCCTTCCATGCCCTTTTCATTTGTTCCCACTATGTAGCATCCCAGCATCAATGGGGCCACCGAGGATGCCTCTACAGTGTCCCAATCATCTTCCAGTCTGCTTTCTTTGTTTCTTTCTTTATCCAGCTTTGATTTTATGTTCCTCCATTTTAGAGACAGTTTTGTCACCAGAGTAAACTGTCTTTTTTCTCTTTTCATCATACCCATCTCCATTGATCACTTCAAAAATTCTCAGCTTTCCTCCAATCAACTCCACCCAACAATCCCTCAGCAAGGAAAGATTAAACCTACTTCACAGAAAAAGCTGAAGGCATCGTTTGGAATATCCTTCAACTTCCAACCTATCACCCTGCCTGTGTCTAGAAACAACCGCTTTCTTTCTTCCTGTTTTTTTCACCAGTGCTCCTCTTCCAATTGAAAGTTATTCACTGTATCAGTGTTTGGAAACTGAGGAACCCAAAAGTATCAACTATCCCCTCTATCTAGTATAATTATCCACGTCTATCCACCTTATCAGTGCCGTCTTCATGTAAACTGCCCCAATTAAATCACATACGTGATAAACAAAAACCTTTCTTTATCATTCATCCTTGTCTAAACTCTGACCTTTTGCTGTTCTCCTACTTTATAGAAAACTTCCTGAATGACTTGTCCCTACTGATTGCCTTTTCCTTCCTGTTCCATCTGGCTCATTTCATCATGTGCCAGCCTCCTCAGGTCTCTCTAATCTGATTTTGGCTCTGATCATTCCACAAAAACAGCTCTTGTTAAGGACCCCAGACCTTTATATTACTCCAAAGAGCATTTTCTTTCAGTTCTTACTTTACTTGAAACAAGAAGCAGCAGCATGTCAGCTTCCTTCCCTTCTGAAATACCCCCTCACGCTGCCTTATGTGGCACCCCACTTTCCTTCTCATCCTCCTTGCTGGCACACTCGCCTCTTCGCAGCCATATTGTGCTGGTACTTCTCAGAGTTTCTGTTTAGACACTTTGCTCTTTTCGCTTTGTATTCTCTTCCTAGACAGACAATCATCTACCCTCAACTACAGCATCAATGTAGTTGAGATCAAATATTGCTTAAATAATTATAGCCCATATAGTGTCTCTTCTGAACCCCAGCCAGTTTATCTAATCATTACCAACAATTTCTCTTGGGTATCTCAAAGGCGGCTCAAACAACATGAGCAAGCAGCCTCCAAATCCTGTTCTTCTTCTAAGATTTCCTATTTCTATTTATGATACTTCCATCTTTTCAGGTGTGCAATCACAAGTGCAAAGGTCGCATTTATGGCTTTTCCCTCTTTTACTGCTAATATCCAATCCATCACCAATTCCTATTGATGCTCTCCCCTTAATGATTCTCAAAACCTTCCTCCTCTCTCCTCTTCAGCTGATGGTTGTTCTTAGTCCTAGCATTTATTGTTTCTTGATTGGACTGTTTTCTTGTGCAGACTCTGGTCTACCTCCAATTCATTCTCTACACTGTAGACAACGTGACTGTTTTTACAAAACTTAAACCTGAGTTTGGGGAATCCTATAAGTTCCTGCATGTTCTGACTTCTCTACCTCTTTCCAGCCTCTTCATGAGCTCTCATAGCCTTCTCCTCTACACTCTCTACTCTCCAAACACACTGGACTTCTTTTGGTCTCCCAGTGCTCCAGGCATCTTTCTTTTTTTGATTTTTGAGGAAGATTAGCCCTGAGCTAACTACTGCCAGTCCTCCTCTGTTTTTGCTGAGGAAGCCTGGCCCTGAGCTAACATCCGTGCCCATCTTCCTCTACTTTATATGTGGGACGCCTACCACAGCATGGTGTGCCAAGCGGTGCCATGTCAGCACCCAGGATCTGAACCAGCGAACCCGGGGCCACCGAGAAGTGGCGCATGTGAACTTAACCACTGCGCCACCGGGCCGGCCCCTCCAGGCACCTTTCCATGCAGTGCGTCCCTTTGCCTGGAAGGCTGTGTCTCTCCACCCTTCTCCTCTCTCCAGCTTCTTATCTGATGTGTCCGCTGATCAGTGTTACCATGACTTCCTGACAGAGGTCCTCCCTGATGCCTAACTTAAGCAAGATGCTATTGTTTAATGTACTCCAAATACCACATTTCTTGTCTTCAGAGTACTAACCTCACTTTGTAATTATACATTCATTTGTGTAATTATTTTAATTAATATTCGAGGCCGTAGGCTCTATTTGAGTTTTTTTCCCTATTGAATCCTGAGACATATCACAGTGTTTGGCACATAGTAGGAATTTAATAAACACTTTCTGGAAATTATAGTATAATTGTATAAAATGGTGCTGTGATTATTATTATTATTATTATTTTTGGTGAAGAAGATTGGCCCTCAGCTAACATCTGTTGCCGATCTTTCTCTTTTTGCTCAAGGAAGACGGTCACTGGGCTGACATCTATGCCAATCTTCCTCTGCTTTGTATGTGGGACACCATCTGAGCATGGCTTGATGAGTGGTGAGTACGGCTGCTCCTGGGATCTGAACCCATGAACCCTGGATCACAGAAGTGGAGTTCATGAACTTAATAACTATGCTGCTGGGCCAGCCCCTGATTTTTTTTAAATAAGGAATTTTGCTATTGTCTTTCTATGTAGGCTGGAGAAGGTAGATGTGGAGTTCGAGGACAGAAGAGAGGAAGGGAAGAGATAGAGAAGACAGCTCTAATTCTAATCAGAGCAAAATAGGAGTTTCAACAACATGGTGGTGGACAAATTGCCACTAAGGGATGGTCTATGATAGACCATGGCCAAGAATCTTTGAAAGCAGTGATAGCTGGTCAACTTTTTCTTTCCTTTCCTGTTTTGAAATTCCTTTATGACACAGATTTCCAAAAAATTAGTTAACCAGTGCAGTCAAGTGTTCCTATTTTTCTGAGGAATAAAGAGAAGTTTACATATAAGTGTTGAGAATAATTGGACTAGTAAGAGATAAAACAACATATAGAGATAGTAGTAAGACGACAAGAAGTGGCTGGGGAGAAGTGCTAGGGGCAGTGGTTTGGAGTGAGAGACAATAAATGACAACTAAGACAAAAAATTCTCAGAAATATTTGAAAAATGACTGAATTTTTTATAACCACACCATATGGGAGCCATAAAGTATTTTATTTGGATATTAAAAGGAAGATATGATCCGAGAAGATTATAAAACAGGATAATATGTTTACACAAAGAGAAAGAATAGCCCCAAATTCAAACATTGGTAGTGCCCTGTTGCTTAGCCAATAGGCTCAGGAATGTTACTTCATTGGCAATATAATCACGACTACAGGGATAAATGCATCAGACTATCTCAGTCTAACACCATTAAATATTCAAATCAATTATTGATTTTCCCTTGATCTGACTCCATGCTCACCCAGAGAACTTCTGCTTACTGACTTCCCACGTAGAACTAACGAAGAGACATTATCTTTCAGGGTTTATGACAGTTCGTTTCTCACTGTGAATTAATAAATCGATGTTCTGATTTTATCCATCGACCTCATGCATGTGTTTATCTTAAAGATGAAACCACTTTCCATTTGCTGTTGGAACCAGTTTCCAAGCTAACACGTTGAAGAACTAGCCTCCGTTCTGTGAAAAGTCTACCAAGGAAGTCTCATCCTTTGGGGTCCTGCCCAAGTGGGCTCCTTTCCCAAGTGATCCTCCTCTTTCCCTACTTGAGCATTTTCTCTGTTCATCCACATACATACAAAAATAAGTGTAAACATAGTGCTTTATTTTGAAAGTTTCCAGTCTATTTACGAAGAGGAAACATCTTCACAAATACCTTCATTCATTCAAATATTTATTGATTTAATAGTGCTATATGTTAATGGTATAGAAAACAAGTAGTAGAATAAATAAAATCACTTTTAAAATAAAGTAAAACAGCTGCATCTAGTATTCAAAAAAGTTAAGTCAACTCCAGCTAGAAAAATCAGAAAAGCTACATGGAGGAGGTGAACATTGAATTAGACTAGGAGGATGAGAGAGATTTCAATCGGAAGAGATTTTTAAAAAGCAGAAAGAGCAAAATAGCAGAGAACAGAGTGTGTTCAAGTACTGCAAGTAAAACAATATCACTTGTTCTGCGTTGAACTGCCCCTTTCCACCACCCCTGTCCCCAATTCATGTCTTGACGTCCTAACCCCAATATCTCAGAATGTGACCTTATTTGGAGATAGTATCGCTGCAGATATAATTACTTAGGTTAAAATGAAGTCATTAGGGTGGGCTCTGATCCAATATGCCTGGTGTCCTTATAAAAAGGGGAAATTTGGACACAGGGACATTTAAAGGTAGAACACCAAGTGGACATGAAGACAGCCTTTCACAAACCAAGGAGAGAGGTCCGAAACAGATCCTTCTCTCATGGCTCTTAGAAGAAACCCATCCTGTTCACACCTTGCTCTAGCACATCTAGCCTCCAGAACTGTGAGACAACACATTTCTGTGGTTTAGGCCACCCAGGTTGTGGTGTTTTGTTACGGCAGCCCTAGCAAACTAATTCACCATTGTTGTAATAGGAGTTCCAGAAACCAAAGTCATAGTAAATAAGACTAGATAAGTATTTGGAAGTTTTTCTTTTAAGAGTCATAAACACCAAGCAAAGAATTCAGTATTTTATCTAAAAAAGGGTGGAAAGGGGCAGGAAACTATCTAACAATTCGCTACCAGTTAACAAGTATTGGTAAGCAACTTTATCTAATTTATTTCTCACAAGAAACCCTGAGGAAAGTGTAATTAACACAGCTATAAACTGGATACCAGTTATCAGAACTAATCAATAAATGTACGTTGAGTGAATGAACAGGTAGTGGTACTCTGCTCTTGCTTGAGCTCAGTTACTCCAATGTCTTAGCAGAGTGTTTTCTGCTTGGGAGGTATCTCATAATATTTCTTGAGTAGGTTGCCAAATGTCCTGACTCTTTCCACAGTTGCTGTTAAATGTGAGAAATAATACATTTTCTCACTACTTTAAGGGTCAGTATCTCAAAGAGGAAGATCTATTTCCTCCTTTTTAATAGAAAGAGCATGTGAAACAGAACAAATTATATTTTAACCTGAAACATGTGTTTCCACAACTATAGCTCCATATGTGCCCTGCCTACATGCCTTATCCTCTTTTTAAAGAAAATTAATTCTTTGGTTTCTAATTCACATTCTCATTAGGACATGGCAGATATGACAGCATGTTTAGTCTAAGGAAAACCTGGTCTTTGGTACCGTCTCCCATGTTCCCATGGATTCTGCCTCCTTTCCTCCTCAAGTATTTATGACCAGATTAGATAGAAATTAGATAAAGGGTCAAAAGAGACCTTGTCTTTTGCCAATAAAATCATATTTCCTAGGACTCCTTTATTTTTCTTAAGCTTGATCAGCTGGAAAGAGTGATAATGTAGAGCTGCCCAGATCATTGTAAATCCTGCTGTAATCCAACAAGAGAAAGTCCTCACACCCAGGAAAGGAAAATCACTGACTTTCCACACCTTTCCAAGAAGCATTATGGAACTCTGTGACCCAGTCCACATAGCTTACCTATATAATGCACATTTCTTAATAGTGCTGGGGAAAGAGGGGTCCAAGACAGATTAATATGTAAATACTTTTCAATAAAGAACCAACTTGAACCTAAGCTGGTTTCATCCTCAAGTTTAGGCCTATCTGCACCCGTGGAAGACAGTAGGGGTACTACCACAAGAAACTAAAGAGCCTCCTGGAAAAGAAAGAAAGAATTCTCCTCCATGGAAGAGAAAGTTGAGGTTCTCAAAGCTAAGGATCATTGAAAGGGAAGGGTGATTTTAAGCCAGATTTGCTGCCTACTGCTCAGCTTGTCTGCAGGTGTGATCACCACGTGCTCTGACTGAGTCCTAGGGAAAGAAGACGGCCATGCAAGAAGAGTATTAATGAAGAGCTTTTTCTATTGTCCCATTGGCACTGGCATATGCAGTCATTGTGGCAGCCCCAAGGAGGCCAAGGGCAGTCTGAGTGCCTGTGTGCAGGAGATAAAGGCTGAAGAGTAACCAGCAGCAATCACAGGAAGTGTCTACAAAGCCACAGCGCAGTCCTCGATCAAGCAGCACCTTCCTGTCACTCAACAGGAGCTGAGACACTTCAGCTGCTTCTTTGACAGGCACAGAGGGCATAAGTGCCTCACTGGTCTTCTGTCCCAGCTGCCGTAAGCTGGAGCTCTCAGGAAAGAAGGAAAATGATGCATTTTGCTAGTAGATGTGCGCTCCTTCCTTTTAGATCTCATAGGCGATCTCTTCCTGGGGACTCCCAGGACTGTTTGAGGGCTACTTGAAGACGTGAGTGTTTCTGAAGAGGTGCCGGTGATGGATTAGACAAGCCGATTTTGTTCTTGTCTGACACTCACTTCTCTCCTGGGCTTTTATTTGTTCCTGGAATATAGAAGGGCCGTTCTCTCTGAAGAGCCTTTGCACTGCAGCCCGCCTCTGGAAACGTGTGCTCCATGTCTTGGGTGGCTGGTCTTCCCATCATTCAAGTCTCAACTCATGTGTCAGTCTTTCAGAGTGCCCTCCCTGAGTTTCCCATCCACCAACCCAGCTCTGTTGTATGAAAATTACCTCGCTTGGTAGTTTTCACATCACTTGCAAATATAGCATTTTAAAATGGATGTCTACCATATATGTTCTATTGTTGTTTATTATTGTATTTCATCATCTGTCTCTCTCCTGGTGAATTTAAGCTCCAAAGAGACAAGGACCCTGCCTGTCTTTCTCATTTCTCTCTCTCTAGTGCCTAAAACAGTATGGGGCAAAATGCAAGCTCTCTAAGAACTTGTTGATTGTTTGAGTTCTTCCTATCAGACAAATGTGCAGGAAAAACATGAGATACAAATGCAAGGGAATAAACTTATTTTGTCCATATCTTCTTATAAGGTAAGCATCTAGAATACTCTCAGGACTTAAGGTGAGTGGGATTTTTTAAGGTCAAGGTAGCATTATTGAGGATCAGAGAATAGTCTGGATGCAGGTGAGGGGCCCAAAGCAGAGAGTTTGTTTACATCCATCCTTCAGCCATCTCTTGGACTTCACCTATACGGATGACCTTGGTGCTTAGATGGCCTGCCTTCCCTTGTCACAGGGCTCCAAGAGCAGCTTGGCATGTAGTCTTGGCCAGGCAGTATCTTTAGTCTAACTCGAGTGGCACTAAGTAGGCACCTCCTCGCTGCACGCGTGTGCCTCCCTTGCTAACATTTCTTCGTGCAGCAGTTGCCATGGTACCAACCTGCCTGGTTGACATCTAAATATAGTGATAAAAGATTTCATCTGCTCTCAACTACTAAAAGACAAATTTGAGGAGCAAAGAAAAATAAGTGCTCTGTGCTATTATTTTTTTTTGAGGGGGAGGATACATTTTAATCTATTATTTTTTGAATGTAAGGAGAAGAGTGATTTTTAGTTTTTATTTATATTTAAGAGGTTATTTGTTACATTATCATATCGATGTATTAAAATTTGGGTTTTTTCAAAATCCTAAGCTTCTTTGGAAGTGGGAGCAATAAACAGCTATGTTTTAGAATGATTATTTTATTAATTCTGAAGTAGATATGACATGCATGGAAATAACCCAGGAGAGACACCCTATGATAGCCCAAAACATAGAGGGGGGTGAATTTGTCTATCCAAAACCATAACCCAAAGAGAATGGAGACACTACATTGCTTATGGGCCATGGTAAACCTTCGGTGTATCATAAGGCACTTCAGTTCAGGAACAGCCAAGATGGCAATCCTTTGCAGTGGTCATATTCATTAAAGGCCTTTGAATGCAGTATAAAAATTTGTTCCTTCCCTTTTCCAGAATACTGAGCAACAACTTGAATGTTGAGAGAACTCACAAAACGTGAAGCAGTCAGAAAGAAAAGGTAGTGTATTAAATCATAAAAGTACCAGTTTGGTTCTGGAATCATAAACTGTATGCTCTCATAAAGCAGATTAATTTATCTTAAAACCAGTTTCTTTGAACAATGGGGCTGTGAGCAGTGACCCTCAACGGGTCTGGTGTGACAGAAACCCTGAGAAACTGCTGTTCGCTGTCAGGGCTGCCATGGCCCTGGAGCAGTGTCGCTGTCAGCAGCCATACAAAGTCTGGGAGAGGGAGCCATGGGTGTGCTGGCCTTGTATGGGTCTAGTGCATCAAGCACAGTGCTCCTGGTGCTCTGTTTACACAACATCCCACTTAACATGTCTGCCTCAGCGGTGAGCTTTGGGTCCCTAAGTTTGTCTTCCATTCTAGTGGCTCAGTGGGGTCTCCTGCATTTCCCTCACAAAAAAACAAATGCTTAGTACCCTTGGCTGTACCAAAGTTTCTTTCTACCATCAAAAAAAATCTGAAAGGGCTGAATTGGTGGCCTAAGGGTTGGGTTTGGGCCCTCTGCTTCGGCTGCCCGGGGTTCGCGGAGTTTGGATCCTGGGCACAGATCTGCACACCACTCGTGGGACCATGCTGTGGCAGCATCCCACACACAAGATGGAGGAGGATTGGCTCAGATGTTGGCTCAGGGACAATATTCCTCACCCCCCCCAAAAAAATTCTGAAACATTAATTTCCACTAAGATATTAATCACTTAGTAGATTTCAGCATCAAGGAATATTTACTTTTGAAAAGACAAATAAGGAAATCAGACAATATTTAATCAAAAGACCTAAATTGCTTATTCCCACTGTAGCAGTTACTCAATATATTCACATTAAACCATTAAACTATTCTATGTACACGTAAGGTTGAGTGAAGGAACTAGTCATATCAACTTCAGCCAGAAGAAAGTCATGTCAGAGAGGAACAAAGCGATTGAATTTGGTTAAGACTGAAAACAAACTTTGTGGGATGTCTCAAAAGTCATCATCTTTGACTCCATAATTTTTTCTTTGATTTATGATTTAGAGCATTATTAATGAAGCCAATTGTCCCTCACTGATTTTCTTATGAATTTGAGATAACTGATTTCTTTTTGGGGAGAAGAGGGAGAGGTAAGGTAAATAGGAGCAATGTGTTGAATTCCTTTTCAAATCCTTCTGCCAAATCTATCCCTCTGCATTTTTTGCACCTGTAATGATTTTCTTGTCCGGCACTCTCACATGATAATCCCATCCCTGGCCTGTCCATTGTTCTTTAGTGTCACATTTTGAAGACCTTTATTAGTTTTCCACTTCTCTGCTTTACTATCACCCTCAACTCAAGTGAGCAGAAAACCTTATCTTGAAATCCTTGCCCATAAGTCTCCTTTCCCAATACCGTCATTTTTATCATTCGTCCTGCCCTACCGTAAAGCCATTTTTAATTTACATTAAAAACGTTTTTTTCCTTCAAAATTTACCTTAGCTTTGTCTCCTTCCCTCTAGTTTAGCGTCAGCTTTTAGGCCTGGAATGTCCTCATGAGTCCCAAAAGGGGGCCCACATCCCTCAGTTTCACCCTGTAAGCTCCATGGGGAGCCTGTTTATCGCTTTACACTCAGCACCACAGACAGTGTTTGACAAAGAGTAGGCATTTAACAGATCCTTACTGAATGACGAATGCACACAGGGCCTACAGGTCCAAATTTGGACTTTAAGGCTATCTCTAAATGAGGTTATACAGAAGACATTTGTCATACAAATTTAAGCTTTTATTCCATTGTTGAACCACATCTCCAGTGTATATACGTTTTTCCCCCCTTTTAATCTAGGCAAGTATAATTTCTCTGTTTGGTCAGCTCTTCTTTCTCCAACACCTTTGAGGATGTGTGATTGTTAATCAAGTAAAGGAATAACCCCTGACTTCAAGGGCACTTGGAATGCAGTGGGGAGGCAAAACCATAAACGTAAACTAGAGAATTATACAAAAGGAGGACCATCAATTGTGCGACATTTTCTGATGGTATTTTAAAAATTATGGCGGTTAAGGGAAATGAGTGATCTGAACTAAAGTTTTTAGAGAAGGTTTTGGGTGGAAGTGAGCCAGAATGGATATAACAAAACAGGTGAGAAGAGGTGGTTTAGATGGAGAAGTGGCTCAGGTAGGAATGAGAATTGCCTGTCAAGGTACCACACACCCTCACAGGCGTTGGGGTAAGAAGAACTGACCAAAATAGGGACATTTTATTTGGCCTGATCAATTCTTTGGCTTCCAGAGCACTTATGGCAGATGATGCTCCTGAGCCCTCATCTTTGCCCAGAATGTGGGCCACAGTACAAGTATGATGGGGTGCAAGTGGTACACAATTCCCAGAACCCCATTAACTCCTCCGAGAAGTGCACTCAAACTGTGGCGCTCTCACAGGCGATTTTCATTCCTCCCTGAGCCATTCCCCAAGCCATTTCCCCATATAAATCATCTCTCTCCACCAGTTTTGTTATATGCAGTCAGGCTTAATTCCACCCAAAACCTTCTCCAAAAATTCCAGTTCAGATTACTCATTTTCTTTAACTGCCATAAGGTTTACATGTAGTCAGAGACTGTCACACAATTGATTTTCTTCTTTTTATATAATTCTCTAGTTTATGTTTATTGTTTTGTCTCCCCAATGCATTCCAAGTGTCCTTGAAGTCAGGGGTCATTCCTTCATTCATTTAACAAGCACATCTATTAAATCATTCACCTGTCTGACCAAGTAGAAGAAAAGGCACTGAACAAATAAACATACATATGGATATAAGATTATAAATCAGGACAAGCAATAAAGAAAAAGAATCATATATGATAAGCAAAAAATATTGACTGAACCCGAGTGATCGAGGAGGATATTGATAGAAGATGATGTAGCACAACTAGTCAGGAAAGCATTTGCGGAGGGTCTCCAAAGTCACTATCGAGAGTCTGAGATTTTATTCTAAGGACAAAGGAGGCCAATGGAAAGATTTCAGCAAGACAGTAACACGATCTGCTATAATTCTGTCATATGTTTCTATGAAGCAACCAGTCCAACTTAGACATACAGTGAAGTTTATCACTCAATCCATGTGAAAGAAAGAACAAAGAGTAACAGTGATTAAATGAAATTAGCACCAAAGTACCTTCAGATGGACCTGCTCAGAGTGACCCTCTACTCTTATAAGGAAACAAATGATAGAAAAGGCTACAACTGGTGAGTTGAATTCCTTTTTTCCCTTTCCACTGGAAATTTTATCAACTTAAATAATCTGGTCAATTTACATAGACGGCTACAGTTACCAAATTTACAGTCCAATCACTGCTCCTAAACAAATCTTATTTGGAGAGAAATTTTGCTATCAAAGAGTGATTTTTAACATGTTTAAACTCTTTAATGAGTTGAAGCAACTTATGTCTCTGTCAGTCGAGGAAAAAAAAATCCCAAAAACATAAAAAGTATATTTTCTCCATATGCTCTTTGAAAATGCAGCTTAGCTAAAATTATGTGATATCCTTCCTCAATATCCTGAAGTCTCTCTCTCAATCTATTCAAACATACAGATCAGCTGTGATGACATATTTCCTTCATTCAGTCAATAAGTATTAAGCACTTATGTGATACAGAAGGATCTGTTGTAAATATTTTTGGGGCAAAATCCTGGGGATGGGCAGTATCATAGAAACGCATTCTTCTTCTGTCTCTTTGCCTTATTTACCTGGCCTATTTGTAGATCCTGAATTTGATTTCCATTGTTACTGGCTTTGAATATAAAACTGACTGTGAAATTTAATTTCCATTGACCCTACAGCTGGTGTTTGGCTCACAAGGGGAAAGAATCTATCATTTTTTAAATGAGCTTTCAGTTCATGGCAAATTCATTTGAATGTTGATGTTTTCCGTTCTGCTTTGCACCTTGCCAATCTTTGGGGTGCAACAGACCTAATATTTGTGTTCTCAGTAGCTGGATTGTTATATAACTAATTTAATCTTTAGGCAGTACTTTATTTCAATGGTAAAATATAGTTGCTGTTTACTAGCATCTTTGAGGCAAGATAAAGTCTCACAAGAAAAACACAACACTTTTTTAAGAATGCCAATGCAACTTCAAAAATGAAAATCTCATTTCTGTTACCCTCACAAACGCATTACCTTTTAGTCCTAACGGAACATTTTTCTACCTGAAAACTACATGAAACTTAGGCATAAATGACAAATACACCTTTTAAGTATTTTCTTCAACTCACTAACTCAAAGCTATAATATTTAGTCCTTCACTGAATCCATCATTCTATATAATGAAATTATCTCATCATTTTCACCAGATAGTAATCTCTATGCATTTTGTTTTGTATTGAGTGATTTCACCAGTGCCCAAATAATAGTTCATTATAGCTTAGGGGCTAAGAGGTTTCTGGAGACAGTGGGTTTGGGTTAGTGTTAGGCTTAAGGTAGTGTTTAGATTTAGGCTTAGGGTTAGTTAGAGTTGGGTTAGGATTAGATTTAGTGTTGGGGTTCAAACTTTGTTTTTTTAAAATCTTCTAGCCATATTTTATTACCAAGAGCAAGGTATTTAATTTAATTGTACCTGAGTTTCCTCATTACACAAATGGGATATTAATAGTGCTTGAATTATGTAATGGTTTTACAGCTTAAATGCTTAATACATACAAAGTGCTTAGAAGAGTTCCTCTCACAAAGGAAGAACTCAATAAAGCTAGTTTTATTTCTGTCAAATATAAATCTGATCACTATGCTAGGACCAGTCAATATTTCTTTAAGACAAATGCTCATTTTGAAGTCTTCATAATGACTGAGAAGGAAGAGTGAGCCATTGTGCAGCGCCTCCTCTTCTCCTGTTCCCGAGTCTGCCCTTCTGAGCTTGAGACTCGAGCACTGCAGCGCTGTGTCCCTATGCTCCTCAGCTCACCAGGAATCACAGCTCTACTTTCCACAGGTACCCAACTTACACGGGAGGGGTCGCTTCAGTGTGAGAATATTCCAGTTCAGAAGCAGGAGATTACAAATTAAACCCATCAAGTGGCATTTCAAACCCATTGACTCAGATAGCTGGAAGACAAGGTTTTTTCTGGGCTCCCTCACTCTGAAGCACAACAGGTTTCAAACTCAAACCTGTCTTCCAAGTCCAGTCATGTAGTCATGTCTTTTATCAACAACCACCAACAAGTTGACGTGTCTGATAGAAGAGGAATTTGAAAACACATCCATAGGTCCTGCAGTTACCTAAGATGCTAATAATGTCTCCAAAGGTAAGAAGCCAAGGGTCGACATCCTTAAACTGGGTGTCATTTCAGTCAGCCAAAGAGTCCACAGAAATTCAAAGCTAAACAGGCATGCACATCAGGCACACACACACACACACATCAAGAAAGAAAGAAAGAGAGAGAGAGAGAGAGAGGGAGGGAGGGAAGGAGGGAGGAAGGAAGGAAGGAAGGAAGGAAAGAAGGAAGGAAAGAACAAAGAACAAAGAAAGAAAGACCCACAGGAATACTCTTGTCAAAACTTTCCTGGCTAGAGACTCCTATCCTGACAGTGCCCTCTGGTCCTATACCTGTGCTTCAATTGTCCTCCTAAGATTTGGGGCTGACTTGCATTTATTATCTATATCTGTAGTTCTCAGGCTGGGTGCCAAGACTCCTGGAGTAAACTAAGGTGTTTCAGGGAGGGAAACAAAGGTGTCTGTCAAGATAGGAAAAGGGCAAGAAAATAACATTTGTGTCCTGCATAGTTTCATCTAATAAATTGGCATAAGTGGGTCACCTGCAACTCACTATGCATTCCTCACCTGCCCTTAATGTCACCTAATTCTAACCAGTTATAACATACCAGGAAAGGGACTGTGCTCAGATGTGCAAACTATCTTCCTCAGAGGCAACATATTATCTTCAAGAGAGAAATTCCTTTTTTAATTCGGAAGTACCAGTGGCCCTCAGGGCAAGGTAACTACTTAACTCAAGAAGAAGTGTCCTTCTGGGACTTTGACACAATTCTAAGGAGCCCAAGGTCATTTTCAAATACCCTGCCAGAAATCAAAAAGGAAGATACCTACCTTTTGAAGGAGTCTGATCTCATCTAGGCCAGTGGAGTTCTGTTTGATTAATAGAGCAGTGAACTATTTCCTAAAGAATGTGGCAACAATTTTGAAGAATTCATTCACCTTCAGAAGGTGAAGGGAATGTAAGTTGGTGAAGCTCAAGTGCTCAAAATAGCTCCTGACATAGATAGTATTTATCCACTTTATTTTTCAGTTGAGAAAACTGAAGCACCAAATATGGATGATTTCACATAAGTGTTCAGGATTATGTCTGTGTCTCTTACACTGAGGACAGATGTGGTTGAGCACAGGGATAATGACAACCAACTAAGTTCTGGGTACTGCTGGATGCTGTCCTGTGTGTTTTATAGGATACGTCTTCACCAAAGGCCTAGGAAGTTGGCACATCTTTGTTTCATAAATTTTTTTAAAAATGTGGCACAGAGTGGTTTAATGTGACAAAGCTAGAATTTGAACTGAGGCAATCTCTCTGTGAAGTCTATGTCGCTAGTTGATACTGCCCTGAACCATGGGACAGAACTGCAATGACTGGCCTTTAATAGTGAGCAGAATAGGAAAGGAAAGAGGATGAGAGAAATATCAGGAGAAGGCATATAAGTGGGAAGACGGGCAAGAGGAAGAATGATGCTTTCAGCCAACAAAAATAAGAGTCTGTAGGGAGCACACTGAGAACAAGTTGGAAGAGGCAGGGGATGGAAAGAGCTCTGTCTTCCTAAGGCAAGTTACTGGCTCGCATTTTCCATGTCACAGCTGCCAAGGAATGTAAGGTATGTTCTGAAAAAAAAATATCAATACCAGAAAAATTATCTGATTCCTTGAAGAAATAAGTTGCCCCAAATAATACATTTAAATGTCTGTATAAAAAATGACCACTATCCAGAAGAAAGGAAATATTAGCAAAAGTCAGAGAGCCTGAAAAAGTACCACCCATTTATCCTCTTGCTGAGCCTCATTCTTCCAGCGGCTGTTGAGGACCCCAAAGAGTGACACTTGCTTCCCTGAAAGTGCCTGAGCCTGGGGGCTGGCGAGTAGCAATGGAAGGAATGACTTCTCTCCCTTCAACAGAATGCAGTAGTTATCATTAAATGAACACACTATTAATTAATACACCTAAACCGGGTCTTGTGCAACCTCTTGACCTGGTTTATTTCCATTTTCAGTGAGAGATGGAGCTACAGCAAACCAGGACCTTTACATTATCATCAGTTTTACCGTATGATTTGCTGAAACATAAAATTCTTTGTCCACAGCTTTAGGGCTAAATCTTACCAGTGATTGAAGCACACATGTTAGCTACAATACCATAAATGGAGACAATCTATGTTGAAAAGATGTCATTGTCCGTTTCCAGCTGTATATTGGAGTTGACATCTCCATGAGTGTCTCTAACTGTGTGTGAGGGTGTGGGGCTGTGCACGCATCTTTCTGAGCATGTAACTACCAGAGGTGATGAATGTGGAATTTTCCACAGGCTGGCAAGAGCGAACCACAATGGTTAAAGAAGGTAAAGGAAAGAAATAATGGTCCTTTTGAGCAGAACAAGTGTGGTCAATAAAACCTGAGAAGGGAAATCTGGGTCATTTTCAATAAAAAAGGTTTTTTTTCATCACAGAGATAACTTTCCATGGGCTTTGCTAAAGTAGCTTTCTGGTACCTACTTTTCACTTCTATAAGAGTAAACCTGAGAGCGATTGGGCAGAGATCATCCACTTCGCTGTAAGAAAGACTTGGGCTCCCTTTCCCTCCTCCACACCACTGACCTCCTGTGTGACCCTCTGGAAGTTGTTTAGTCTCTCAGCCTTGGTGATCTTATGGATAACAAAGAGGTAATAGTAGTTTCTAGTTCAATGTCTTTCCAAAGAGGCTAAGAGAAGATGCATGCAAAGTGCTGACCAAAGCCCTAGCACATAGTAGGCCTTCAAATGTTCACAAGTGTCTGGTAATTGTTCATACTATTGGAGATTTCTGGCTCTATACAGATACTTTAAAGGGAGTGGTAAGCTTGGCATTAACAATTACATTTAAGTTCTCTAATAAAACTTAGTTTTGTTAAGATTCATGTTTATTTCACTAAGACATCATTGTACTTCTTGTGGAAGCATTGAGCTTTTTTTGCCCCCTTGCCATAACAGTTAGCCATTTGTTCTGACTTTTCTATTCTATTCAGTCACTGAGAAACTTTGAAAGAATATATGAGTACAGTGGATACCATAGAGAATATTATGTGAAGCTATACACCAACAAATTGGATAACCTAGGATAAATGGATAAATTCTTAGAGTCATACAGCCTCCCAAGACTGAATCAAGAAGAAATAGAGAAAAAGGAATATACCAATCACAAGTAAAGAGATTGAAGCAGTAATCAAAAACATACCAAAAAACAGAAGTCTAGGACCGGATGGCTTCTCTGGAGAATTCTACCAAACATTCAAAGAAGATTTAATACCTATCCACCTCAAACTATTCCAAAAAATTGAAGAAGATGGAATACTTCTTAACTCACTCTATGAGGCCAACATTATCCTGAAACCAAAACCAGACAAAGACAACACAAAGAAAGAAAATTACAGGCCAACATCGCTGATGAACATAGATACAAAAATCTTCATCAAAATATTGGCAAGCTAAATACTGCAATACATTAAAAGGATCATACACCATGATCAAGTGGGATTTTATACTAGGGATGCAGGGATGATTCAATATCCACAAATCAGTCAATGTGATTCACCACATTAACACAATGAGGAATAAAAACCACATGATCATCTCAATAGATGCAGAGAAGACATTTGACAAGACCCAACATACTTTTATGATAAAAACTCTCAATAAAATGGATATTGAAGGAAAGTACTTCAACATAATAAAGGTCATATATGACAAACCCACAGCCAAGATCATACTTAACAGTGAAAAACTGAAGGCCACCCTCTGAGAACAGGAACAAGACAAGACTGCTCACTCTTGCCACTCTTATTCAACATAGTACTGGAGATTTCAGCCAGAGAAATTAGGCGAGAAAAAGAAATAAAACGAATCCAAATTGGAAGGGAAGAAGTGAAACTCTCTTTGAAGATGACATGGTTCTATATATAGACAACCCCAAAGAATCCATCAGAAAACTATTAGAAATAATCAACTACAGTAAAGTTGAAGAGTGCAAAAACAAGTTACAAAAATCAATTGTATTTCTATACACTAGTAACAAACCAGCAGAAGGAGAAGTCAAAATACAATATCATTTACAACCACAAAAAAGAATAAAATATTAGGGAGTAAATTTAACCAAGGAGGTGAAAGACCCATACACTGAAAACTATAACTAATTGTTGAAAGAAGTCAAAGAAGATATAAAGTAATGGAAAGATATTCCACGCTCATGGATTAGAAGAATAAACATAGTTAAAATGTCCATATTACCTAAGGCAATTTACAGATTCAACGCAAGCCCAATCAGATCCCAGTGACCTTCTTCACAGAAATAGAACAAAGATTCCTAAAATGTATATGGAACAACAAAAGACCCTGAATAGCCGAAGCAATCGTGAGAAAAAAGAACAAAGCTGGAGGTATCACAATCCCTGACTTCAAAATATACTACAAACTGCAGAAGTCCAAACAGCATGGTACTGACACAAAAACAGACACACTGATCAATGGAACAGAATTGAAAGTCCAAAAATAAAACCAAAAATCTATAAACAGCTAATCTTTGACAAAGGAGCCAAGAATGTACAATGGAAAAAGGAAAGTCTCTTTAATAAATAGTGTTAGGAAAACTGGACATCCACATGCAAAAGAATGAAAGTAGACCATTATCTTGAAACCATACACAAAAATTAACTCAAAATAGATTAAAGACTTGAATGTAAGATCTGAAACCATAAAACTCCTAGAAGAAAATATAGGCTGTACACTCTTTGACATCAGTCTCAGCAGCATCTTTTCAAATGTCATGTCTACTCAGACAAAATAAGCACAAAAAAAAATAAAATAAACCAAATGGGACTACATCAAACTAAAAACTTCTGCAATGCAAAGGAAATCAGGAACAACCCAGCAACTGGGAGAAGATATTTGCAAATCATATATCTGACAAGGAGTTAATTCCCAAAATATATAAAGAACTCGTACAACTCAACAACAAAAGCAAACAACCCAACAAAAACTGGGCAGAGGATATGGACAGGCATTTTTCCAAAAAGATATACAGATGGCTAACAGACACACGGAAATATGCTCAACATCACTAATTATGAGGGAAATGCAAATCAAAACGAACACTTGTCAGAAAGGCTGTAATTACCAAGACAAAAAATAAGAAATGTCAGAGAGGATGTGGAGAAATGGGAACACTCAAACACTGCTGATGGGAATGCAAACTGGTGCAGCCACTATAGAAAACAGTATGGAGATTTCTCAAAAAAAATTAAAAACAGAAATACCATGCAATACAGTCATCCCGCTACTGGGTATTTATCCAAAGAACTTGAAATCAACAGTTCAAAGTGACTTAGCACCCCTATGTTCATTGTAGCATTATTCACCATATCCAAGTTATGGAAGCAACCCACGTGCCCATCAAGTGATGAGTGGATAAAGAAGATGTGGTATATATATAATGGAGTACTACTCAGCCATAAGGTAAGACAAAATTATCCCATTAGCAACAACATGGATGGACCTTGAAGGTATGATGTTTAGAGAAATAAGCCAGACAGAGAAAGACGAATACCGTATGATTTCACTCATATGTGGAACATAGAGAAATATATGGACAAAGAGAACAGGTTAGTGATTAACAGAGGGGAAGAGGATATGGGGGTGGGTGAAACAGATAAAGGGGCACATATGTGTGGTGACAGATAAAAATTAGACTACTGGTGGTGAACACAAGGCAATCTATACAGAAGCTGATATATAATAATGTACACCCCAAATTACACCATGTTATAAACCAATATGACCTCAATAAAATAATTGAAAAAGAAAAAAAGAGAATAAAGAATAAAATGATTCCATCAGACAATTAATTAGAGTGTATGTCCATCCAAATGAAGATCTCACAACATTGGGAATTTGAGAATCACATACGGAATATTTTAAATTGAAGCTCACTTATAAAAAGATGAGAGATCTGAGATCCACAGAAGTTTGACGATTGCTCATGATCCTATAACCCTGTTGGCTGATTACCTACTCCAAGTTTAGTCTCCTATAGCTCACTTCTTGAACATACTTACCTCATTTGTGTCCAGGTGACAAGTGTTCAGTAAGTGGCCCATTATGAGTGATCTAATATTAGAAATAAATCAATAAAGAAAATTGTTCAGGGTATTTGGAGAGACATAATTAAGGCAATTTCTGAGGAATCACTGTCCTTATTTTAATGAAAATGTATTCAGCAAATTCAAACCTGCTCTGTGGTGCACCCCATTTCAGTTGTGTTAGAGACAGCATAGTATTGGGAATGATGTGGCATCTTCCGGCCCACTACTCAGAGCGTATATCTATAAACAATCAATAAGTAAGACAACGTAAATAACTGTTATCTTTAATAGGGCAATTTTTTGATATTGTGAGATAAATCATAGAGTTTTAGAACTGAACAGTAGAGACCATTTGTCCAACACATTGGTTTCACAAATAAGGAAACAGAGCTCTAGAAAGGCCTAATGCCCCACAAGTATAGACTTTGCATTTCATATTTAAGTAAAAGCAGTGAAAGTAGTAAAAGAATGCTCTTAAGCAGGAGCACATTGAGTGTCAGGCACCTATTTTATGTATTTAAAACATCAGCATCCCAAAACATTGTTTGACCTTTCAGTATTTTGTCTCAAAAGTATGACAAAGGTGGTGGGGAGGAACGGCTGGCCTTAAGAAGTGCACCCTCAGCCACTATGCATCCTTCTGCATATGCAAAGAACTTCAGGAAAGGGAATCCTAGGCTCCCTGACATGCCCTGTGCTCAAGTTTTACCTGAGTAGGCCAGATGGAGAATAATAGTTTCTATCACAAGTCGTTACACTGGTTATGTAGTACTGTAAGTAGCAAGTAGTTACATGCTACTCAAAACATTACATTATTTTAAGATTAAGGCCGGAATCAAATGAAAAAAATTCTCTAATTGATGAGGCATCTAAGGATTTTCTCCACCACTGAGATTCCAGGAACAAAACCTCGCTCCGTGGAGAGGACACACTGTGGCTCAAGAGGAAAAGAACATCTTGCTCTGGGCTTAATCTGACCTTGCAATACCATTTTTTAATTGTAATCACTCTTTCCATAGCTTGTCTTTTAAGAACAACCTTTATAACCAATGGAGGGGAGAATTTTAAGTCTCCTTAGGGATCTGGAAACATAACAGGAAAATTTGCTGAATTGGTAATTCTGGCTTTTTCCCACATTAATTTTACAGATCTAACAAAAATTTCACAGAAAAGAGCTCCATGACAGGAGTAGAAGGATAATTTTAAGTGAGAAATCAAGAAGATAAGTAGCAAAGCAAGTAGATCTGGTTTCAAAATGTTTCTACTAAAAATATAAATGTATATTTTATGTGCACCAGAAATTATTTATCGAGGATTATGGAATATCTCTTGCGTTTTATTTTATTTTTTTGGTTTTAGATAAGGTTGTCAATTCCACTATTTGCCATTTACCAGACACGTGTACATATAATAATCTCCTAGATAAGAGGACAGAAAACATATCATCTCAAAGCACTTGTTTTCGCTTTTTCCGTTAATTAATTGACTGGCATAGATGTTGAGTCTAATATAATCACCATCACCTGGACGTTCACATCTCTTGAAAACCATTGCCCTGATGTGCCAGTCCACTGATCAGATGAACCAGTTGGTGAGTAAATTCTACCAGAATGGTAGTGCCTTGATGATGGCATTATGACCTAATCAAAAAGAACTTAAAATCTAAATCCACACAGTTTTTCTTAAAATAATGACATTTCTTAAAAGAATGATCTAACTAAAACTAGATCAGGACTTTTGTTAAGGGATGCCTGAAGAAAAAAAGGCAGAATTAAACAAATTATTCCCACAGAAAAGCCACTTGACTCTCCAGCAGTATCAGACTGCCTGGAGTTTCCTGTATGGATGATGCTATTTTCTCCTTCCTTGTCTTTGCTTATCCTGACCTCCACCCCTGCTGAGGTAGCCTTCCTATTCCCAATTCTTTCAGCTGATTAACACTGACTTATGCTTTTCAAATCTAGCTCCGTTATCATTTCCTTCTGACAGTTTTCCCTGTTAACCCTCAACTTTACCTCTAAATACTATTGATTCTTCTTAGTGCTTCTATAATTCCTGGCTTCCTCTGCATATCTCTGTCAGAGCTCTTCCTCACTGTATCATAAGTATGTCTTAGTGTGTCTTATTCACTCACTAGAGTTATAAGTGTCAATATATTGTCCATAAATGAGTGCATCATAATCACCTAATTATCCTTAGATGGACGAGGACCTGAGCTGCGTCATAACCTAGATATAATGAAATATAATCTATGTGCATATAATCTAGCAATATTCATTTTCAAATAAGTTTCCAAGATATTTATTCACACTAAAGTTTAACAATATTGCAGACAACAATGTATTCCATGAGGGAAAGAAATATAACTTTTCACCTATATTCCCAGAACGTTATCATAGCGGTTAGCATTCAAAAAGTGTATCTGCAATAAATGAATGCAAAGGTAAATTAGTCAAAACAATAAAGAAAAGCAACAAAAACAAAAGTTGATTCTTTGAAAAGATAAACAAAATCAACAAAACTTTGGCAAGGTTAAATATGTGGCTTCAGCAACAAACATTTATTTCTCACAGTTCTGAAGGCTAAAAGTCCAAGTTCAAGGTTCCAGCCAGTTTGGTTTCTGGTGAGAGGTCTCTTTCTGGCTTATAGACAGCTAGCTATCTTCTTGCTTTGTTTTCAGGTGGCCTTTCATTGGTTCCTGCATGGGGAGTGGGTGGGCTGTCTCTGGTGTCTCTTAAGGACACTAATGCTATCAGATCAGACCCCACCCTTATGATGATTCAGAGACCATCAAGGCCACAACTCCCAAACCAGGCCCAGTGGGAAGCCTGGTTCCTCCTCAATTTCAAAGAGTAGCCACTTCTCTGGTTTAGCGGAGACTGGGTACCCCTGCCCAGTGCCTCAGGGGCGTGGCTGCTGTGAGGAGCTGAAGGGATGGGGCTGCCTTGTCTAGCCTTGGGGGTGAAACTGTCACCCCGTTGAGCCTGGAGGGCAGAGCATTAAATCAAAGAGGATTATTCTTGAAACTTAAAATCTAACTGAATTTGCCTTCTGGGTTTTGAATTTGCTTGGGACACATCAGGCCCACCCTTTCTTCCTTCCAATTTCTCCCTTTTGGGATGGGAATGTCTACCCTATACCTTGTCCCACTGTTGTATTCTGGAAGTACATAACTTGTCTGGAATCACAGGTTCACCGCTGGAGAGGAATATTTGTGTTAGGATGATCATACTTCAAGTCTCATCTATATCTAATTTAGATAATATTTAGGTAAGACTTCACACTTTAGACTTAGGGTTGACACTGAAATGTATTAAGACTTTGGGCTTTAGGGATGGAATGAATGTATTTTGCATCCAAAAAGGAGATGAATTTTGGGGGATTGGGGTGGAGTGTTTTGACTGAATGTTTGTGTCTCCTTAAAATTCATGTATTGAAGACCTGATCACTGATGTGGCTGTACTTGGAGATGGGGACTCTAGGAAGTAATTAAGGTTAAAGAGGTCATAAGAGTGGGGCCTTGATCCAATAGGGTTAGTGTCCTTATAAAAAGAGACATGAGAGAGCTTGCTCTCTCTCTGCCTGCACACAGTGAGGAAAGGCCATGTGAGCACACAGCAAGAAGGTGGCCATCTACAAGCCAGGAAGAGAGTTGTCCTCAGGAATGGAATCAGCCAGTACTTTGGTCTTGGACTTCCAGCCTCCAGAACTGTGAGAAAATAAATTGCTGCTGTTTAAGCCACCCAATCTGTGCTATTTTGTTATGGTACCCTGAGCAGACTAATATACCAAGTGAAAAAGACTGGACATTCAAATTATAAAACAGGAATAAAAAAGAAATGATTTTACAGAAACAAAGAGGATTATAAGAGATTACCATGAACAACAGTATGCCAACAAATTAGATAGCTCTGATGAAATTGACAAATTCCTAGAAAGACACAAACTATCAAGAAGACAAGAAGAAATAGAAAATCCGAGCACATCTATAATAAATAAAGATTGAATTAATTTTGATTAATTCATTAAAAAATAATTGTTTTTAAAAACTACCCACAAAGAAAATTCTAGGTCTAGATGGGTTCAATGATGAGTTCTACCAAGCACTTAAAGAATAATTAACGCTTATACTTCACAAAGTCTCCAAAAAATTAGAAGAGAAGGAAACAGTTCTTAACCCATTTTATAAGGCCAGTATTACTCTGATACCAAAACCAGACCAAGACACCTCAAGAAAACAAAACTACAGAACAATTTCTCTTATAAATACAGCTGTGAAGTTGCCAAGAAAATACTAACAAATCAAATCCAGCAATATACAAACATAACTATACACCATGACAGGAATGCAAACTTGGTTTAACACCTGAAAATCAATTACTGTAATACATCATTTCAATAGAATAAAAGGCAAAAACCACATGATTAACTCAATACATGTAGGAAAGGCATTTGACAAAGTTCAACACACTTTCTTGATTAAAAAAAACAAAACACACAACAAACTAGGAATAAAAAGGAATTCCTCAACCTGATAAAGGACATCTATGAAAACTCATAACAAGCAGCATAATTAATAGTGAGATAAAAAGCTTTCCCATAAGACCAGGAACAAAACAAGGATATCTGCTTTCACTAATTCTAGTCAATATTGTGTTGGAGGTTTAGCCAGGGCAATTTGGCAAGGAAAAAAAAAATGCCATCCAGAGTGGAAAGGAAGAAGCAAAAATTTCTATTTGCATATGATGTGAATTTATGTATAGAATTAAAGGATTCCGATTTAAAGAATTATTAGAGGAGTGATGTCAGAGAAAATGGCAGAGTAGATAGTTCAAAGGGAACACGTCTTTACAGAAACATCAAAAAATCAAGCAAAAGCTGTTGGAATCAACTTTGTCATAACAGTGGAAAATTATCAAAGGTTTACAGAGACAATTCAAACGATGAATCAAGAAAAAGATAATTTAAAAGCAGTAAGAAAGCTTGGTGGCATTTTTACTTGCCCTCCCTAGACTCCCTTCCTGCCCTGGTGGGCACACAATGTACAAAAGTGTAATTTGTGACAATAACAACATGAGACAGTGGCATTATATAGAAGCAGAGCTTTCGTATGCTGTTGAAGCTTAGTTGGTATCAATGCAAACTAGATTGTTATAAATTAGGATGTAATTCTCATAGTAACTACTAAACAAATAACTAGAACATAAAGTAAAGAGATCCATTAGTAATCAAAAATCTCCTAACCAAAAAAAGTCCAAGACCAGATGGTTTCACTGGTAAATTCTACCAACCATTTAAAGAAGAATTAACACCAATCATTCTCAAATTCTTCCCAAAGAAACAGAAGCAAAAGGAATAGTTCCTAACTCATTCTATAAGACCAGTATTAGCCTGATACCAAAGCCAGAAAAAGACACCACGAGAAAAGAAAACTGTAGATCAACATGCCTTATGAGTACATATTCAAAAATCCTCAGGAAAATACTACAAACCAAATCCAGCATCATAGTAAAGTGATTATACACCACAACTAGGAAGAATTTTCCCCAGAAATGCAAGGGTGGTTCAACATGAAAAATTCTATATAATACACCACATTATTAATGGAATGAAGGAAAAAATGATCATTTAAACTTATGCAGAAAAAGCATTTAACAAAATCCTATACCCTTTCATGGAAACAAAAAACCTGGAAAACTAGGAATAGACGGAAATATCCTCAACATGATGAAGGGCATTTATGAAAAACCCACAGCCAACATCATGCTCAATAGTGAAAGATTGAAAGCATTCACACTAAAATCAGGACTAAGACAAGGACACCTACTTTCATCACTGCTGTTCAACATTGTACTAGAGGTTCTAGCCAGATCAATTAGGCAAGAAAAAGAAATAAAAGGCATCAAAACTAGAAAGAAAGAAAGAAAACTTTCTTTATTCTCAAATGACATGATCCTAAATGTAAAAATCCCAAAGAATTCATGCAAAAAACTACTCAAGCTACTAAAAGAATTCAGCAAAGTTGCAGGATACAAAGTCAACATACAAAAATCAATTACATTTTCATATACTAACAATGAATAATCTTAAAAGGAAGTTAAGAAAATGATTCCATTTCCAACAGCATCATAAAGAATAAAACACATAGGAATAAAATTAACCAGGGAGGTGAGAGACTGCTAGACTGAAACTACAAAACATTTCTGGGAGAAAATTTAAAAGATCAAAATAAGTGGAAAGACATCCTGTGCTCATGGACTGGAATATTTAATATTATTAAGACAATAATACTGCCCAAAGCAATCTACAGATTCAATGCAATCTCCATTAACATTCCAGTGACATTTTTTCACAGAAATGGAAAAGCTGATCCTCAAATCCATATGGAATCGTAAGGGGCCCAAATAGCCAACACAATTTTGATAAGATTGAAGTTGGAGAACTCACACTACCTGATTGTAAAACTTACTACAAAGCTACAGTACTCAAAACAGTATATAGTCCTGGGATAAGGATATACATACAGTCAAAATAGAATTGAAATTCCAGAAATAAACTCATACATATAAGCTAATTGATTCCATTTATGTGAAATATCCAGAATAGGTAAATCCATAGAGGCAGAAAACTGATTGCCAGGTGCTGTGGGTAGACAGGAATAGGGAGTGACTGCTTATGGACACATGGCTTCATTTGTGGTGAATGAACACATTTTGGAACAAGACAGAGGTGGTGGTTGCACAACAATGTGAATATACTAAATGCCATTAAATCGTACACTTTAAAATGGTTGATCTTATGTGCATTTCATCTCAATAAAAAATATTAGAACTAATAAATAAGTTCAGCAAGGTTGCAAGGATCCAAGATCAATACTAAAAAATCAATTGCATTTCTGTACGCTTATAATGAACAATCCAAAAATGAAATTAAAAAACAATACTTACAATAGTATCAAAAACTATAAAGTACTTAGGAATAAATTTTATAAAAGAAGTACAAAACATACTTTGAAAAGTATAAAACTGTTGAAAAATTAAAGAAGATCTAAGTAAATGAAAGGACAACAATGTTCATGAATCAGAAGACCTAATATTGTTAAGACGATCTAAAAATTCAACACAATCTCTATCAAAATCCCAGCTGGCTTCTCTGTAGAAATTGACAAACTAATCTTAAATTTCCTATAGAAAGTCAAGGGACCCAGAACAGCCAAATCAATTTTGAAGAAGAACAAAGTTAGAGGACTCACACTTCCCAAATTTAAAACTTACTACAATGTTTCAATATTAAAAACAGTGTAATACTGGAATAAGGATAGACATATACCAATGGAACAGAATTAAGTGTATGGAAATAAACCCTGACATTTACAATCAATTGATAATAAACAGGACAAGACAATTCAATGAAAAAATTCTTTTCAACAAATAGTGCTGGAACAATTGAATATGAACATGCAAAATAATGAAGCTCAACCTCTACCTTATGTCATATCTAAAAATTAACTTGAAATGGATCATAGACTTAAATATAAGAGCTAAAACTATAACGCTCTTAGAAGAAAACAAGGGCATAAATCTCCATGATATTGAATTAGGACGTTAGATATGACACCAAAAGCACAAGATACAAAAAGAAAGATTAACACATGGGATATTATCAAAATTGAAAACTTTTGTGTTGTAAATGAAACCATCTAGAAAGTGAAATGATCACCCATAAAATAGGAGTAAAATTGTATATCTAAGAAGGAACTTGTGTCTAGAATATATAAAGAACTCTTACAAGTCAATACAAAGACAACTCAATTGAAAAATGAACAAAGGAGCTGAATAGACATTTCTCCAAAGAAATTATACAAATGGCCAATATGCACATGAAAAAATGTTGAACATCATTAGCCACAATGTAACTCAAAACTATAATGACGTACACTTCACACTTGCTAGGATGGGTAAAATTAAAAAAAAAAAAAAACCCAGCTAATAACAAGTGTTGGTGAGGATGTGGAGAGATTGGAACCCTTGTGCACTTGCAGAGAAAGTAAAATGATGCAGCCACTGTGGAAAACAGCCTGATCATTCCTCAGAAGGTTAGATACAGCTACTCGGCTTTCTTGTTTTTTGAGGAAGATTAGCCCTGAGCTAACATCTGCCACCAATCCTACTCGTTTTTGCTGAGGAAGACTGGTCCTGAGCTAACATCTGTGTCCATCTTCCTCTACTTTACGTGTGGGACGCCTGCCACGGCATGGCTTGTCAAGCGGTGAGTAGGTCTGCACCCAGGATCCGAACTGGCAAACCCCGGGCCACCGAAGCGGAACATGTGAACTTAACTGCTGCACCACCGGACTGGCCCCTAGATATAGTTACTCTTTGACCTGGCAAGTCTACTCCTAGGTATGTACCTAAGAGAATTGAAAACATATGTCCACGCAAAAATTTTTACATGAATAATTTGTGGCAGCATTATTAATAATAGCCAAAAAGTGGAAACAATCCAAATAGTAATCAATGGATGAATGGATAAATAAAATGCAGCATATCCATACAATGGGAATGAAGTACTGATACAGTAGTGCAACTGTAATTGAAGAACTAGAGCGTGGATGAATCTTGGAAACATCATGCTCAGTGAAAGAAGCCAGACACATGTTCATCAGGTAGTTGTTGTAGTGATGTGAGCGGGCTGAGGAACATTTCTAAGCAGGCCCAGTGTTTCCGATCTTGAGTTGTATGTACTGGAATGCAGACAAATAAAGCACTCAACATGCAGCTAAATAAGCCTATGACATTAATCAAGTATGTGATCAGAAAAAATTTCAAAGAACACATTGGTTATATATTGAATGACTTGTAGAATGAAGACAAACATCAAAAATAGAGTTATGCTCTTTCATATGGGAGACCAAAGATAGAATTTGGATTTGCTTTTAATATAGAAATGCCTATTAAGTTCAGGCAAAAACTATCTGCCTCAATTTCAGTTGACCGAACCACTTGTCCCTTTAAGAAGCTTAAGTGCATCAAAGAGCTTCTATTGAAAAGAATCAAATCATTGGAAAAAGTATTTTCTGGATACCTGTGCCAAAAACCTGAAAACTTCCTTAACAAGCAATTTTGCAAGTTTGTGTGAATAGGTAATGGGTCCTCCACGTACACACTCTCAGTCCAAGTTTGGACTTTCTTGGTCTGTAGCCCTCCACCCTAACTGGGCTTATCATTCCTGGATTTGAGATCATAGAAATTGGTGGTAGCTAGTATTTGAAGGATGTTTGCTGGTGTCTGCCCCATGTTTGCAGCTCTTGGCTCACATAATCCTCCAGAAATCCTGTAAAATTGGCATTATTGTAACTCTAATTTACAGATGTGAAAACTGATGCTCTGAGAGGTTAAGCGTTTTGCCCAAAGCTAGTGAGTGCAGATCACAAATCTAGGCCTTGGACCCCAAAGACTGCACTCCCTCCACAGTATGGAACCACAGTCGTGGAGCCTGTGAGTTTCATTTGCAACATCCCCTTGTCACACTTGCATTGTCACCATCCTTATGGAGACCAACCCCCTGTAGACAAGAGGGTGAAAAATTCCATGAGACAAAGATCTAGTATTCAAATTATGAATGAAGGGCTGTGGTAAAAAAAAAAACCTACTGTTTCAACTATACAGTTTTTGTGCTGAAAAAAGAACCAGGGCTGGAAAAGACTGTGTAGTAGTTGCTAAATGGCTAAGATGTAAATTGCCTTTATGAGTGCCCAAATGGTAAGCCGTGAGGCATTGGTCCGCTTCTGGCAAGAACCCCGTGGCTTTATTATTATTCTGAGCTTGTTCCTTTGCTCTTCATAACATCAGGTGCTCCCAGATGGGCATATTCTATTTTGGAGGCAATGAAATGCTGTAGCCGAAGCAACCCTGAACATCTCCTCCATTCTAGAATGCCACGCAAACCATTAGGATTTGGTCCCCAGACAGGCTGCAAGGCAATACTGTGCTGAGTCACAATGGGCTTCCTGACATCCGTGGTTTAATGGTGCCCTCTTTGTGGACATGTTGACATTAACTCTCAGTTAAAGTGTTCTTGCTCCATTTTCACAGTGGCCCTAATGCAATGTAAGATACGCCCTAGATTGGGAGTCAGGAAATCCCATCACCAGTTCCCTGTACAGCTTCCCAGGTGTGTGGTGTTGAGCAAATGCCTGCACATCTCCAGACTCCATCTAGGTTATTTTATTGTCTTTTAATGTCAGAGGAAGATCAAAGCAGTAAGTATATATTCAAAAATTACAGACTGCTAAAAATTGTATTTTTGCTGGAAATTACAATATTAAGGATGGCATTCTGAAGACAAGACCCCCTTGTGTAAATTAGGTGGGGAGAAAAAGACCTGAAAGAAACAACTTTTGTGAGTGCGAAGGAATGATCAGGGACCTAAATACATAATGCATAAATGTACACTATTTTATGCCTGGTATTATTAGGCTGATATTGAATATTCCTGACATTCCATCAAATTGAAGCCTGCATGTCGAAATTCTGACTCAGGGCGTATTCATTGCAAAGGGCTTTCCAGACAATTAGCTAATTGCTCCTGTGGGGCAGGCACAGAATCCAAAGAGTGTGATTATCATTAAGCTCTTCAGACCTAAACATGGCATGAGGCGAGACCCTCCCCTGTGTGTGTGTCACAAGAAAATCTGACATACTTAACAGCTCAAGGGAACAGCGATGCCAAATTGACATGCCAGCTGAGAGAACCTTCAGGGTTGAATTATTATGATTACTCCAGTAGCTTTCCTCTTTTAACACGGCTTTGAATCACCACCAGCTTCTGCTGAGGGTCCTGCGCCAGCAGTTAGTTACAAAGTTCTGGCCCTGAGTGCGTGCCTACTATTGAGATCTACCAGCCAGTGAGTTCAGGCTTTAAAATCACTTTCAAATTTACCAACTGGCCTAACATTCGCATCTTTCTCAGGAGGATGAAGGTGGAATTGGCAAGTGGACCTGCAGATTAATGTTTGCTGTTTGTTTCATCATTCTACCTATTTCAACACTTAACAACTGAGAAAGAGGTTCTCTTTCTATTCTTACAAAGAAAAACAACAAGATATTCTTAGATACAGGCTTGTAAACCTCCCAAGGGGAGACTTTTTTCTTTATCATGGGGGCAAATGGATCAGGATCTAATCTGCTTACCATTGCTGTACTTGTACAGCGATTTTAATGTGATCAGAGGATTATCTTCAGCATCTCAGACACTTAAACTATTCATTTCATTTTTAGCACGTCAACCAAGTGGCAGACATTTTTGTCAAAATGCATTTCCAGAATCTCAGTTTATTACCTCTTTGGGATTATATGTCTGGAACATATAATAGCCAATTTGGAATTTTAGTAATAATCTCTTGCAGGCTCACAAAAGTAAAAATGGATTGAACAGGGCCAACTCCAAGCTTGATTTCCATAGGCAACCACCTCCTGCTCTCGTTCAGTTAGAAATAATTTTACGTTTCATAGATCAACTAATGAAAATACACGAGAGGTTTATTTTTCCATCTCATGTAAAATCTCTAATGCTGAGACTTAGCGGCTAAAATATTTCTTAAAAATAAGAACCTTATGTGGTAGTACATATCAGTAGCACAATTGTAAAAGACCAAGCCAAATCGTGTTAAAAGTTTTATCATTGAAAAGGAGCTGTCAAATTCCCGCCTGTATGGAACACAGTGCTGGGCCTCGGTAGAGTTCCCATCCTCCAGGAAAACATATATGTAAAAGCAAAACACAAACACGGAAAACAAGAGAATACAAATGATTTACTTTTTTACTTGGTGGCAATGGCAGATTTACCCATTTTGGGTATCTCTGATGTGCAGGCCCACTTTCTTCATGGCCCCTTTATTGCCATCTATTTGCACTGCTCTCTCACACACCTGCGCTCTCTGAAAGGTGGCTTTCGGAGTGAACACGGGTGCACAAAGACTCTGATCACGGCAAGCTACAAAGGTCATCTCAGGGCTCAAACTTTGGCACGGACATCATTAGTCTCCACAGTGATTTCCCAACTTTCTATTTTTTTAAAGCACAAACACAAAAAGATACTTACATTCATGGCTTTTGATACATACCGCACTTGCTCCAGGTATTATAAAGATAAACACGACCACTGTTTTCAAGTAACTTTAACCATTCTTCAGAAAGTACCTGAAAAGCAGTTTTAGGTGCTGCCTCTGTTTCTAGTAACGCTCTAGAATAATCTAGAACAATGCTTTCCAATTGAAATGGAATATGTGCCTCATACACAGTTTTATATTTTCTAGTAGCCTCACTAAAAAGGCAAAAGAGTGCCAGCTCTGTGATGTGCCGGTTAAGTTCATGCCCTCTGCTTCGGTGGCCTGGGTTCGAGAGTTCAGATCCCAGGTGTGGACCTACACCACTCATCAGCCATGCTGTGGCGGTGACCCACATGTAAAGTGGAGGAAGATTGGCACAGATGTTAGCTCAGGGCTAATCTTCCTCAGAGGGGAAAAAAAAGGTAAAAGAAAAAGCAAAATTAATTCTAACAATACTTTTTATTTAATGCTATTCTAAAATATTATTCAACTTGTAATCAATATAAAAATATCAATGAGAGATTTTACATTTATTTTTTTTCATACTAAGTGTTTGAAATCTGTAGTATATTTTACACTGACAGCACAACTCAATCGGGACTGACCACATTTCAAGTGGCCAACAGTCACATGTGACTAGTGGCTTTTATACAGTGCAGGTGTAGATGGCAAGATATACACTTTGGACGTCTTCTGTTGATGCGAGAGATGAATTTGATCACATGTATTTATTCATTATTCATCTCAGTGTTACTATTTTTATTTTTGACTAGATTTGTTTAATATTTTGCTTCCTCATGGTTTATTTCCTTGGTTGCAATGTTATCAAGTGGTGCCTTCAGAAGAGGTGACATACTGTAATTGAAACAGGCCTCTTAATTAAGGGCCTTATGAAAAGGATATCTACAGACACTGTTTGCTTGGGGATATAATAATGAAATCATAGGATTAATTGAGAATTAGGTATGAAAAAAATATATGTTCAATCACAAACTTATGACTAATACAAATCCTGCAGAATAAAGCCCTAGGTCCTCACTGTGGTTTTCTGTGACTTTTATCAGCTGACCTCTGCCTTCTGTTCCAGCTTCCTTGCTCCCCATTCCTTAAACCCACCCCATGATCTGGTCTGACTGAATTATTTGCAGTTCCTCTAATGTAATCATACACAAGCCTATAAGTCAGGTGTATTTTATCATTACATCACAGGTCAAGAATGCAAAGTTTGGTGGTATTAAACGACTTGCACATGTGCTAAATGGTAAAGTCAGGAAACGGATCTTCTGACTCATCTGCTGAGCAGAGCCCACTCCACAGGAGACAAGTAGACTTAGGTTCTGCAGACCGTTTGAGAAGGGTGTCCTTAGCTCCTCAAAATGATAGCGCAAGTAGCCAGACCAAGCTTGGTGACTGTTTTACCTTCAGCTTGCTGCTGTCCATGAGACAAACAAAATATTTCATTACCAGCATTTAACTTGTGTTTTGCAGTGGAATACTATACACATTCCCCAATACAAAGAAACAAGAAACTATGGTTTTGTTTCAATTTCAAACCGTGCTTAGTATTTAACTTCGGTTATTTCAAAGGCAGATCAGTCTAAGAGCTTGACAAGGTAATTTTAGGGCACATTACGATTGATGCCTTTTAAACTACTGTGGTGGCTTTGGGTTTTTCTCCCATTGTTTCCAAAAACCTAGTATTTTATGTGGGTGAGTAAAAAGTTGTTTTTTTAGGAAATTGCTGGTATTACAGGAATGAGTTTGTTGTTTAGCAAATATTTTAAAGGGAAAGACCATTCAGTGACACGTGGAAGTCATTTCTTTACTTTTGAAATGGCTGTGACTTTATCATTGTCCTTCCCGTTTGCCTCATACTTCTCTCTGATTCTTCCCCAAACCTACTTTATGAACATGGTACCACTGTTAAGGGCTGACATCGATAAATCAAGATGTGAAAAATTGATATCTGTGGATCCTGTTCTACTACAGCTTCTTCATTATACTTTACTGTTGTTATTAATTTAAATAATGCAGACGTGTTGAAATCTATAGAGAATCAAGAATACATAAAATCTGACGCACATTTTAGAGTACTATTCAAGAGTGATGTGTACCCAAATAGTTAACTTTAAAATTTCAGAAGTGCCTGAAAAGAGACCACAAAAGCATAGTCAAGTCTCTCAGTACTAGCAGCACAAGAAAGCCCCAAATTAGAGATGGGATTGACTAGGAGTGACCACGTTTTGCCTGCTGGTGTAGGGCAGGCCAAGTAGAGGATACAACCTGTGTCAGTGATGTGAAAGGCAGCTATAAGCTATTATGTGAGCATATTATCTTTTGTGCATCAAAAGTGCAGAGATCCAATAAGCAGGAAGCATGAAGGAGATGCCACAAGGAGCAACTTGTATCCCTAATGTTGGAGACAGTAAAGAGGAAATCTCTGAATAAGAAATGCAGAGATCTTGGTTGCTGTTGAGGGCATTGGATAACAGAGAGCGGAGACCCAGTCATTGACCTAGTGCCCTGTGATAGAACATTCTCTGACTAGAAGTCCATCAGCTGGTCAGGTTTAGATGAGGAGGCATTCCCATACCTCCCTTAGGCCCCCAAAGAGGAAACAAACAAAGGGCAAGTAGTTAATTATTAGAATAAGTTTTGTTTGATAAATATGTGCATATTTATAGCTATTGAATAGATCAGCAAAAAGTGAGCTTGAAAGTATATTCAAAAATCATTCTGTTCATAATAGCAACAACAAATATAAAATACACAGGAATTAAAATAATGTGAAAACTTGAAACTACTGTAACTTGAAAGAAGAAATGTTTGACAAAATAGATGGGCATACCGTGTTTTTCCACTGTAAAAGTCAGCATTCTAAAATTACTAGTAATCTCTAAATTAATTTAAGAGTTTAATGCAATTCCAACTAAAATGCAAACATCGCTCTTTTAAGACTGGGATGATAGCAAGCCCCTGACCCAAGCATGACCAATCATGGGCTAAACGAGCCATTCCAGAGCTCTTTGTTGCAGGCCAGAATTGAGAAGTGCAGAGATTAAGTCAGACAATGATGGACACATCATGCAGCCAAGTCCAGCTGGAGAAGGAAGTGACAGGGAACGAGAACCGCAGCAAAGCTCCTCTGTAGAGAGCAGCGCACTAGTGGAGCCGAGACTCAGAGATGACCCTGACTTTCTCGCGCCTGTTCCTATTGTGTAAGATCCTTTGTGAAATTGTTTATTGTTTTCTTTTGATAAAGTTTTTTACTTGAGCTACTTTGAATGAGCTTCTGTCAGTTGATCAAAGTAATTCCTTAGCTATGTAGTTATTATATTTTTTCCTTCGTTATATTTTAAAAATTTTTCTATTTGTCTCCAATATTACTTTTATAGTCAGGTTTTAAAAAGGAGTATCCACGGTCATAGTCCTGGAGGAAATGGATAGGGGGCATTCAGGCAGGGTTCTGCAGGCGCTTGGCATTGCACTGCTCTGGGAGCCGCCTTTACTCTGTAGACATCCCTGATTTGTAAATTTGAATTGCAATTTTGACAAGTGGAAGTAAAATATTTGAAGAAAGTATAACTTCTAATTCTCACAGCGATGCTGTGTGTACTATAGACATCTTTGTTAAGCAGTTTAGCAAGGAGAGAGCTGGCCTAGGGCACCAGGTGTGGATTCAGTGCATACAAGTGGTGAGTAAGTCAGTCCTGTGAGAAGTAAGGTACAAATAGAAGAGAGAAACAAGCCACTGAGGTCAGAGATGGATCAAGCCTTCTTAGATAACTACAGGAAGGTTGAGTCGAACTTTGATAACTTAAGAATAATACCAGGAATAGGGAAAAAACAGCCTGGAGGCAGAGAAAATGTGTGGTATGTGAGGATGGTGTCTAACAGAAAATAACATCGTTACATGTGAGTAAAAAATGCACATATGTCTACCGGCGTTGACCTTTGGTAGTTTTCATTCTGTCAACTTTACCTGGTGCTTTAGGACAATCAGACATTAGCAGAAGGTCCCCTCTGTTATGTCACATGCATGGCTTAGTGGGCACCAGTTACCAATGAGATGGCCCTTGTATTCGCTCCTGCCTCACAGTCAAAGGGTTGGACAAGAAGAATTACCAGAGAAAAGATTAAGGAGAAAGCCATTATATTTAGGGTGTTAGGTTCAGTGTCACTTTGTGCTGCAGGAAGGCAGATATAAAGTCAGAGAGCTATAAGTTCAATAGCTGTAAAAGTCTGGATTCAGCTATTTAGATCAACCATACAACTAATTAAGTAAATATAAAGACAGCATTAAAAAAAGCATATTTTGACATGACCGATTTTAGTAAAATCTGTTCAAATCCATAATATAACTGAATATAAACAGGCATATTAGACACATCAATATACCCAGAAGCACTGTAACAAACACACTTCTGGATAATTCACTCAATACCTCAGGAGGCCCCAGAAATTTTGATTAGAGTTAGTAAGAAATTTCCCACCTTGAGTGTAGATCCTTCTGTTTAAATAATGTATCACCTGAAATAATGTCAGTCTTGAATAATATGTAATTTGGGAGGATCTATAAGAAACCAATTATGCAAGTTCTTTAAGAACATTTTACCACGGAATTTAATTTTTTAAAGAATAAAATTTTTAAATACATGTTACTCAAACCATTTTGAAAAAAGAATTTTATACACACACACACACTATAAAACATTGAATAAAAGCCATTTCAGCTCAGTGGCTCCCTTGTACAGCTGTTTGACAATGACAGCTCACTCTGACTTTTACCAGGCAGGATCTCTGTTGATACATCCAAGAAGCTTCAATTCCCTTCAAGTTCATCTGTCACTCACTTCACTCGAAGCCCTGCCGGCAGGGAAAGGCGAGGCTTTGTGGCTCCTCCCAGCCTGCAGATGGTGAGCTGGCCAGATCACATGCAGCACATCCTTGTCTTTCCTGCCCAGGTCCACTGCACACAGAGTGAAGGGGTTCAAACGATGGGGAACAAAGTACAGAAACAACCCGTGTGTCATCATATGTCTTTGATGTGAAAGTAAAATTCTGGCATGCAAATGTGATGGTTTGTGGGTTTTGTTGTTGTTGTTGTTTTTAGAATTTATGGAAGCATCAATAAAGAGACACCAGTTAACGGTAACTCTTCCTCATTTTCACCTGTAGGAATCCCATTAAGTGCAGATTTCACCCACAGTCCTCTTCCCAGGTACATTCATTTTGTCTCACATTTTCAGCAGTAGTGTTTACAACTAGTATACTGGAGCATACCAATGACCCCTACAACCTCCACAGATAGGCCTCCAAATCTGGCCAATGTGTACAATTTGTTTTCTGAAAGTGAGGGCACACACTTAAGGTGACTTTTGTCAGGCAGAGATGGGAGCTGGGGGTCATGTGACATAGCTCAGAGTAGGGTAAAACTGGTTGTAAATTGTAAGATGCATAAGAAAAACCTCTGGCCATATCTAAAATGGGGCTGAGCTATGACTGTCAACATTTCTATTAAAACAGAGACACAAGGGTTTGGAGCACAAAGTGAATAGTACAATAACCGCAGAAATAACTTTTTTTTTGTTTTCTAGAACTTCATTTTTAAAACTGGAAAGTGTGCCATAAACACAGAACGGTTAAGAAACAGTTTGCTTATAAATGAATGAACCTACACCGCACTTGGTACATCTCTCCGTTACAGCCTGTATTCATTTGCTAGGGCTGCCACACGAGGTACCACAGACTGGATGGTTTACACAACAGAAATTTATTCTTCCACAGCTACGGAGGCCAGAAGTTCAAGGTGTTCGCAGGATGGTTTCTTCTGCGACCTCTCTCCTTCCCACTGTGTATTCACACAGTCTTCCCTTTATGTACATATCTGGGTCCTAATCTCCTCTTCTTATAAGGACATCAGATTGGATTAGGGCTCACACTAATGGCTTCACTTTAACTTAAATACCTCGTTAAAGACCTTTTCTCCAAATACAGTCACAATCTAAGGTACCAGGGGTTAAGGCTTCAACACATGAATTTGGGGGAGACACAATTCAGCCCCTAACACAGCCCTGATGCAATCTGGCCGCAGGTTTTTGTTGGACTTTAGCCCTTTCTGCAATCAGTCTCCTCAACCCTACTTTACTGATTAATTAATTAGATTGATTAATTTTAACATCCACATGGACACATAACCAACTTCCAACTTCACAACTCCTCAATATATCGCAATTAGTAATAACTTTCAGCTTCACTCCAAAAGCCACTCTTCAAAACTACTTCTAGTCAAAGGTGAACTCCAGTACCCCTCTTCCAGATATCCCAGTGGGAGGTCACCATAACTACCGGAGCCTGGGTTTTCAGAAGGGAGGGAACTGTCTTGGTTTAAGAAAATGGTTTTACAAGTGATCTAGGGGGCCAGCACCATGGCTGAGTGGTTAAATTCTGCTTCAGTGGCCCAGGGTTTTGCTGGTTTGGATCCTGGGTGCGGACCTAGCACCACTCATCAAGCCATGCTAAGGCCAGCATCCCACATAGCACAACCAGAAAGACCTGCAACTAGAATATACAACTATGTACTGTGGGGCTTTGGAGAGAAGAAGAAGGAGGGGAAAAAAAGATTGGCAACAGATGTCAGTGCAGATACTAATCTGAAAAAAAAAAAGTGATCTGTGAGTGGCAGACAAGTCCTCAGGACCTGGGTTGGTGGGAGAAAAGGAAACTGAATGAGATAAAATCTTCCGTATATGGACTAAACAAGAATTAGAGAGGAATGGTCGCGGGGAGAGTGCAGTGTTTCGTGGCAGGAGACTGGAGGCTGAGTTAATGGGGAGAGATTTTTCAGAACAGGCTCATCAAATACTCCATTTTAAGTGATTTATCTTCTGTGATGTGAACTCTTTCTGTAATTCCAGAGCTTTTGTAAAGTCTACTTTATTTGAGACCTCTTCCATGTGGTTCCTATGTGTAAAAGCCTTGGCAATTTAGTAAATCCACATCTGGGTTGGCTGGTAAGGAACAGGGAAGCGTACATTAACTGAAGGGACCACCCAGTAATCTGAGGGCTCTCTGTGAAGACTGGAGCCTGCAATGACAAGGTCTCTGCTCTTGGCACCAAATCTGCAGAGGTATTGGGAGGAATGAGGCTTTCATGGCAGCAGATCTGGGAGTCCAGCCAATTTCATTGACTCTAGAAGGACAGTGTTACACAGCTGACTTTTGATAAGCTCCTGTCTGTCTTTCCATCTCTCACTGTTTTACTCCCACTAAAGAATTCCCATTTTACTAGGACCCCAATTCCTGGTCTTATTTCCTTCCCTGTCCAACCTGAACCTCATTATCTACTATATAAAACATTTCTAACTACTTTCTATCTGCTTTCTAGTTGTAATTTTCAAATATGTTTAATATCCTCCTCTTTAAAAAAATTATTTGTAGAACCCATAGATCTGCCAGTTACTAGCCCATTTCTCTGCTCCATTTAATATCAAAATTCCTCAGAGTTTTTATTACCAAGTGTGCACCTTGTTACTTCTTATTCTCTTCTTACTTCACTCTTACTTAAGCTTTTGGTTCCAACACTGTTGAAGTCACTCTTGTCAAGATCAATGAGGATCTCCATCTTGTCTAATTCTATGGTCAATTCCAGGCTCCATTTGTTGTGGACTCTATTTGGCACAGTTGATCATTTCCTCCAACTGAAAACACCTTTTATCATTTGGATTTCAGGATGCCACACTCATTCCTCCTGAATTCATTGTTCACCTCTTGTTCTCTTTTTGGCTGGCACCTCTTTATCTTTCTAAATTCTGAATATTAGTATGACTCACATCTCAAACCTCAGCCATTTCCTGTTTCTATCTGTAAATATTCCCTAGGTTTCCTCAGATAGCATCATGGTTTTAAAATTTATCTGTACACTAACATTCTCCAAATTTATACTATTACCCTGAGTTTCCCCTTGAACATCAAAGTTGAGTATCATGCCCAACTGCCTATTCAACATACTCTACTTGAAGAATAGCAATCTCAAACTTAAAGTGTCCACAACAGAATTCTCAATTTCCTTCAACCCTCCTCGTCCATTTTCCCTGTTTCAGTGAGTGATGATGCTGTGGGCCCAGCTGTTGAGGCCATGTCCTGGTTATCATCCAAATTCTTTATATCCAAGCCTGCATCTACTGCAACAGTATAGTCTACCGGCCTATCAACCGTACCTTCAAAGTTGTCCCCCAATCTAAGCATTTCTCTCTACCTTCCCTCCTTCCATGTTAGTCTAAGCCTACACCAGCTCACAGCAAGAGTACTGCAATAGCCAACTTACAGGTTTCCACTCTTGTACCCAACAGTCAATTCTTGACGCAGCAACCAGAATGATCTTTTTACGTGTAAATTAGACCACACCACAATCTAGTTTACTAGCTGCCTACTGACTTATCCTCTCACTCCGAATTTCATCTAAAATCCATGGCATGGCTTCCAAAGCTCTGCATAATCTGGAGCCTTACTTCTCCAAACTTAACCTCTTATATCTCTCCATTTTGCTCTCCACCGTCTGGCAACACATCAACTATATTTTTACATTCAATTTTCCCTTTGCCTGGATAGTCTTCCCCCAGATCTTCTCTGGAATTGCCTCTCATTTTATTGAGATCTCTATTCAAACCAAACCCTTCAGCAAGGTCTTGTCTGATCAGCCCGCCTGAAACAAGCATCCTGATAAGTCCACATCCAGCTGCTTTATTTTTCTTCATTGAACTACTTGGCGTTATTTTATATATCTGTTTGTTTATTTTTTGTTTCACCTGCTAAAATGTAAGCTCCATGAGGACAGTTTCCTCATCTCAAAAAACCTTTTAAGAGTGCATTCTTATAGTGTTCCACATTGACCAAACCTAACTAGGAGAAGGCAAGAGAGTCCATTGCTGTAGTCTGCACAGGCCAAATTTGTAGGTAGAGAATAATACGGAGAGGTAGAGAGTGAATCTGGAGGCACAAATGGAAGTTATCTGGTACAGTCAACCCTCATGTCCTTTAGCATCCACAATTATCTTTCTTTCCACTGAAAAACTGTGTCTCCTACACAGGGGACACATCTATATTATCATCATGGAGTGATATCAATTTGGTCATATTTCTACCTAAAACTTAAAATATTACCCATCAGTAATGTAATTCATATAAGTTAGTGGGATAAGGAGAAGATGGAAGAAACAATTAACATAAACATAGCCATTGTGTCCCCATTTCTGTAGCTGGCCATGAGGCTTCTGAAGGTCATCAGTAGTTGATGGAACTGGTCAGATATAGTCAACCTGCCAATAGGTGACTGGCTACCTCTGCAGGGGAAGATGATATACTGGACCTCACTGTTGGCCTTGCCTGTTTACAAACTGAGTGTTCAGCAGTCACAATAACCACATAAATTCTGGTGAAAGGAAATGCATTTTGTTGATCCTATACATATCCTCCACGCCCACCACCAGGCTCCCTTGGTGCATGGGCCTATTGAACAGAAGAGCTCTGGAGAAAGGTTGTGGTGCACACTTACCTGAGATATGAATACTTTCACATTCTAGGACAATTCCAAATGTGCTGTCTGTGTACCTCTCCATCAGACCATCTTGTCAACAACTATCCAGTCTTGTTTGTTCTTAAGTCCATGTCCAGCCTGCCAGCCTATTAACTACGCTCATGAATCAGTATGTATTTGTGCTTGAAGCCATCTCTCATTTCACACACAAAATTTTCAATCTGAGTTTGGAGCCATTGAGAAGATTTCCCTCTGTGACTACCTTCGGGACTACACTGAGTGGGACAGAAGTGCAACAGCCACATACTTCCAGCTGATGCAGATGGATAAGTAAAACAGGCTTGTACTTTTTCATCTTCAGTTAATTGGTCATAGGGAATTCCCATGAGGCTGCGGAATTGGTCTGAGAGGGAAATGGCATACCATTTCGAGCAAGTATGCAGGGAGTCTGAGTTACTTGCCAGTACTTTCACTTGTGCCATTTTATAATGGAATGTTTGGAGTATGTCCACTTTTTGAATAGGTTGATTTTATAACACCCAGTTTATCACACCCAGAGTCTTGATATACTATGGTTGAGCATGCATTATCTATCAGGGAGAATAGCCATCTATGAGATGTTTTTCAAAAGGAGAATAATTCTCAGTAGAAAAGAGAATAACTTTACTCTAAAGCTGAAGGGACTTGCACAATGATTCTCCTTCTGGGGCTTGAACAGATCTTAAAAGATCATTGGATGTCTTGAGACATAAGGCCCATGAGGCAGGACAGAAGGACCTGTTATTGAGTATTTTAAAATTTTTTTGTTGCTTGGTTGATTAGTTTTACCCATGGCCTTAATTGACATTATCAGTCTTATTGGTTACTTGGTAAATAGGTCAAAGAAGCATGCCCAGATGAAGAATGTATTGCCTCTAAAATCCAAAAAGGGCCACCAAACATTGTATTTCTTTATATATGGTGGGCAATGCAAGAAACAACAATGTGCCTCTCACGTTAGAAGAGCTATTTCATCTCAAAGACTCCTGAAACCTACAATCTTCACTGGTGTGACAGGTCCCTGAATCATTTACTCCTTGGCATACATAAAACTTACTAAAGCATCTAGAATGTGCCTACTTCCTTCTCACTGACTCCATTATCTTAATTTCATCAATTTAATGAGCATCTATGATGTTCCGTTAGTTATCAATACAATTTAGTTTCCTCTAGACCAATGGTATCCAATAGTAATATAATATGAACAGTAAGTGCAAGCCACATTTGCCATTTTAAATTTTCTAGGTATTGTGGAGTGATGTCAGTAACATAGCAGAGTGAGCTGTTCCCTTTATCTCTCCCCCTTCAAACTAAAATTAAATGGACATTCATTGATCAATGGAGGATACCCTTACAGCAGCACAACAGGATGCCTGAGAGGCCCACACAGCTACACATCTGAAGATGGATGGAGTGTTCCCAGGGTGGTGATAGAGATAGGTGAGCCCCTCCTTGCCTACCAGCAGCCCTGTGCATGTGCACGACTGTTCTCCCAGCGGGTGCAAGCTCTCACAGTACTGCTGTATCCATGAAGGTGGGAGCACACTTCAGTGTGACTGTAGGGCCAGGTGACAGCAGCCCTGAGCCCCTGTGTGATTTCTTTCTTGTCTGGTGGGAGAGTCCACAGTGACGATGCAGTCTCAAGAAGTGGCCCAGGCTCACACTCCATGAGATAGCCCCACTCAGCAAGCACAGTGGCTGTTAAGGGCACAAGAAGAAGCAGTGGTGGATCTATGCACAAGGGTAAACGATTTCCCAGTTGGCAAGAATACCCATAGTTCTGGTACAAGCCCTGAAGGTGGGAGCACATCTTGGTGCAACTATTGGAACAGGCAACGGCAGGCCTGAGCCCCCACATAATCACTTTCCTGTGTGGTGGGAGAGCCCATAGTGCCGCTACAGTACCACGGAGTGGCACAGGCTCAGACCCCATGAGGAAACCTCTCCCACCAAGCACAGTGGCTGGTGCATTGTAAGAAGAGGCAGCAGTGGATCTACACACCCAGGTGAATGCTTCCCTGGCCAATGCAAGTGCCCATAGTACTACGTTACTCTCAGCAGACAGAGTGGGTCCAGAAATACAGCTCCTGCTTCCCCCCAGTGGTGGCAGGTGGAATCTGCCACCTGATAATACCTCAAATGCCCTGGCAAAAGACTAGGTCATCAAACACCATGAGAAACTACAGCAACAAATCAGGGCAGAGGGAGAATGAAAATTCTCCAGAAATCAACCCTGAAGTTACAAAAATTTACAATATAAATGACAAATAATTCAAAATAGCTGTCATAAAGAAACTCAATGAGTTACAAGAAAACTCAGAAAGACAGCTCACTGAGGTCAGGAATAAAATTAATGAGAGGAAGGAATACCTCACTACAGAGTTTGAAACTATATATATATATATAAAAGCAGTAATTCTGGATATGAAGAACACAATGAAACAAGAAATAATCCAGAATCCTTAAAAAATAGAGCTGATGTTATGGAGGAAATAATTAGTGACATAGAGGATAGAAAAGTAGAATTGCTTCAAGTAGAGGAGGAGAGAGAACTAAGAGTTTTAAAAAATGAAGGAATTCTTCAAGAAATATTCAACTCAATTAGGAAAAGGAATATAAGGATTAAAAGTATTGCAGAGGGAAAAGAGAGGAAGAAAGGAGCAGAGAGCATGTTCAAAGAAATAATAGCTGAGAATTTCCAAACCTGGGGAAGGAATTGGACTTACAAATATGTGAAGCCAATAAAACTCCTAATTACATCAGTGCTAAAAGACCTTCTCCAAAGCATACAATAGTAAAACTGGCAAAAGTCAATGACAAAAAAAAAATATTAAGGGCAGCTAGGCAGAAGAAAATAACCTACAAAGGAACCCCTATCAGGCTTTCAGTGGATTTCTCAGCAGAAATCTTACAGGCTAGGAGAGAATGGAGTGATATATTCAAAGTACTGAAAGACAAAAACTTTCAGCCAAGAATACTTTCTCTGGCAAAACTATCCTTCAGATACACTGTAGAAATAAAAGCTTTCACAGATAAACAAAAACTGAGGAAGTTAATCACCACTAGACCTCCACAATGGCAAATGGTTAAGGATGCCCTCACACCTGAAGGAAAAAGGCAAAGGTCCACAAAACTTTCAGCAAGCAGATAAATAGACAGATAAAATCAGAAAATTGCAGCTCTCTTTCAAAATAGAGAAGCAAATACTTAATTATACTTTAAAAGATAAAGGGAAGGAAAGCATCAAAAGTAACTATAAACACTGTAAACATTTCAATTTAGTCACAAACTCATGACACAAAACAGAATAGTTTGTAACAAGAGTAACTCAGAAAGGGAAGTTGGAAGGGCTAGAACTTGCTTAGGCTAATGGAGATAAGAGGTTATCAGAAAATGGATTATCTCATCTATGAGATCTTTTATACAAACCTCAGGGTAACCATTAAACAAAAAACCAGAGCAGAGGCACAATTCATACAAAAAAGAAAACTGACAAAACCTCCAAAATGAAATGGCAGTCAGAAATACAAAGGAGAAACAATGCAAACATAAAACAACCAGAAAACAAGAGATAAAGTGGCAGTATTAAGCCCTCATATATCAATAATCACTCTAAATATAAATAGGTTGAATTCCCCAATCAAAAGACAGAGTAGCTAGATGGAGTAGAAAACAAGACCCAATAATATGCCGCCTCCAGGAAACACAGCTCAGCTCTAAAGACAAATATGGGCTCATAGTAAAGGGATGGAAGATGATACTCCAAGCAAACGGCAAACAAAAGAAAGCATGTGTTGCCATACTTATATCAGACAATGCAGACTCCAAGTTAAAAAAGACAATGAGGGACAAAGAAGGGCAGTATATAATGATAAAAGGGGCTTCCCACCAAGAGGACATAACATTTATGAATATATATGCACCTAACACAGGATCACCAAAGCATATAAAACAACTATTAACAGACCTAAAGGGAGAAATTAAAAGCAACACAATAATAGTAGGGGACCTCAACACCCCACTTACATCACTGAGCACATCATCCAGACAGAATGACAACAAGGTAACAATAGATTTAAATGAAACACTTGATCAGATGGACTTAATAGATACATACAGAGCATTCCATTCAAAAACAGTAGAATACACATTCTTCTCAAGTGCCCATGGAACATTCTCAAGATAGACCATATGATGGGAAACAAGGCAGACTGCAAGAAATTTCAGAATATTGAAATCATATCAAGCATTTTCTCTGACCACAATACTATAAAAACTAGAAATCAACTACAAGAAAAATCTGGGAAAGTCACAAATATGTGGAGACCAAACAATATGCCACTGAACAACAAACGGATCAATGAAGAAATCGAAGGAGAAATTTTAAAAACCTGGAGACAAATGCAAATGCAAATACAAAATACCTACTCTATGGGATGCAGGAAAAGTGGTTATAAGAGGGAAAGTCATAGCAATACAGGCCCACCTTAACAAACAAAAATCTCAAATATGTAACCTTAAACTACACCTAACAGAACTCCAAAATGAAGAATAAGGAAAGCCCAATGTCAGCAGAAAGAGGAAAATAATAAAAATTAGAGCAGAAATAAGTGAGAGACTAAAAAACCAATAGAAAGGATCAATGAAAGTAAGATCTCATTCTGTGAGAAGATAAACAAAATTAACAAACCTTTAGCCAGACTCACCAAGCAAAAAAGTGATGACTAAAATAACTAAAATTAGAAATCAAAGAGGAGAAATTACAGTGGCTAACACACAAAGGATTAAAAGAGACTACTATGAAAAACTACATGCCCACAAATTGGATAACCTAGAAGAAAGGGATAAATTCTTAGACACAGACGACCTCCCAAAACTGAATCAAGAAGAAATAGAGAATCTGAACAGAACAATCACAAGTAAAGAGTTTGAAACAGTTATCAAAACCTCCTAAAAACCAAAAGTCCATGACAAGATGGCTTATCTGGAGAATTCTACCAAACATTCAAAGAAGATTTAATACCTATCCTTCTCAAACTACTGCAAAAAGTTGAAGAAGACAGAATGCTTCCTAACTCATTCTATGAGGCCAACATTACCCTGACACCAAAACCAGAGAAAGGCAACACAAAGGAGGAAAATTACAGGCCAATATCACTGATAAACATAGATGCAAAAATCCTCAACAAAATACTGGCAAACCAATACAGCAATAAATCAAAAGGATCATACAGCATGATCAAGTGAGATTTATACCAGGGACACAGGGAGGGTTCAACATCTGTAAGTCAGTGTGATAAACCACATTAGCAAAAGGAGGAATAAAAATCACATGATCATCTCAATAGATGCAGATAAAGCATTTGACAAGATCCACCATCTATTTATGATAAAAAGCTCTCAATAAAATGGGTAGAAGGAAAATACTTCAACCTAATAAAGACATATAGGCCAAACCCACAGCCAACATCATACTTAGTGAAAATCTAAAAGCCATCCCTCTGAAAGCAGGAAGAAGACAAGAGTGCCCACTCACACGACTTCTATTCAACATACTACTGGAAGTTTTGGCCAGAGAAATCAGGCAAGAAAAAGAAACACATTGTATCCAAATTGGAAAAGAAGAAGTGAAACTCTTGCTGTTTGCAGATGACGTGATCCAATATGTAGAAAACTCTAAAGAATCCACCAAAAAATGATTAGAAATAATCAACCACTACAAGAAAGTTTCAGGGTTCAACATCAACTTACAAAAATCAGTTGCATTTCTATACACTAATAATGAAGTTGCGGAAAGAGAAGTCAAGAACACAATCCCATTTAGAATTGCAACAAAAAGAATAAAATATCAGGGAATAAATTTAACCAAGGAGGTGAAAGACCTATGCACTGAAAACTATAAGAAATTGTTGAAAGAAATCAAAGAAGATATAAAGTAATGGAAAGATATTCCATGCTCATGGATTCGAAGAATAAACATAGTCAAAATGTCCATAATACCTAAAGCAATCTACAGATTCGATGCAATCCCATTTAGAATCCCGAGGACATTCTTCACAGAAATAAAACAAAGATTCCTAAAATTTGTAAGAAACCACAAAATACCTTGAATAACCAAAGGAATCCTGAGAAAAACAAATGAAGTGGGAAGCAGCACAATCCCTGGCTTCAAAATATACTGCAAAGCTATAGTAATCCAAACAGCATGGTACTGGCACAGAAATAGACACACTGATCAATGGAACAGAATTGAAAGTCCAAAAATAAAACCACACATCTATGGACAGCCACTCTTTGACAAAGGAGTCAAGAACATACAACGGAGAAAGGAAAGTCTCTTCAGTAAATAGTGTTGGGAAAACTGGACAGCCACATGCAAAAGAATGAAAGTAGCCATTATCTTGCACCATACACAAAAATTAACTCAAAATGGATTAAAGACTTGAATGTGTAAGATTTGAAACCATAAAAGTCCTAGAAGAAAATAAAGGCAGCACACTCTTTGACATCAGTCTTAGCAGTATCTTTCGAATACCATGTCTACTAAGGCAAGGGAGACAAAAGAAAAAATAAACAAATGAGACTACATCTGACTAAAAAGCTTCTTCAGTGCAAAGGAAACTAGGAACTAAACAAAAAGACAACCCACCAACTGGGAGAAAATATTTGCAAACATATATCCAACAAGCAGTTAATTTCCAAAACATATAAAGAACTCACACAATTCAACAACAACAAAAAAAAACCCTATCAAAAAATGGGCAGAGGAAATGAACAGATATTTTGCCAAAGAAGATATACAGATGGCTAACAAACGCATGAAAAGATGTTCAACTTCACTAATTATTAGGGAAATGCACATCAAAACTACCTTACATCTGTCAGAATGGCTATCATTACCAATAAAAAAATAGCAAATGTTGGAGACGTTGTGGAGAAAAGGGAACGCTGAAACACTGCTGGTGGGAATGCAAACTGGTGCAGCCACTGTGGAAAACAGGATGGAGATTTCTCAAAAGATCAAAAATAGAAATACCATATGACCCAGCTATCCCACTACTGGGTATTTATCAAAAATACTTGAAATCAACAACTCAAAGAGACTTATGCACCTATGCACTCTGTTCATTGCAGCATTATTCACAATAGCCAAGTCATGGAAGCAACCCAAGTGCCCATCAATGGATGAATGGATAAAGAAGCTATGGTATATATATACACAATGGAATACCACTCAGCCATAAAAAAGACAAAACTGCGCCATTTGCAACAACATGGATGGACCTTGAGGGTATGATGTTAAGTGAAAAAGCCAGACAGAAAAAGATAAAACACCACATGATTTTACTCAAATGTGGAAGATAAGCAAACACATGAACAAAGAGAACAGATTAGTGGTTACCAGAGGGAAGGTGGAAGGGAGGTGAGCAAATGGGGTAAAGGAGCACATATATATGGTGACAGATAATAACTAGACTATTGATGTTGAGCATGATGCCAATCTATACAGAAACTGATAAATAATAATGTATACTTGAAATTTCACAGTGTTATAAAACATTACGACCTCAATAAAACTGAAAAAAACAAAGATTGCTAATCAGTTGATTCTAAAATAGGGAGATTATCATGGAATATCTGGGTAGACGCGATGTGATCACACAGGTCCTTAACAGTGATAAAAGGAGGCAGAAAAAATAGCCTCAGAATGATGCAATGTGAGAAAGACTAGACCAGCCATTGCTGTCTTTGAAAATGGAAGGAGCCAAGAACTAAGGAATGCAGGCAGCCTCTGAAAGCTGGAAAAGGCAAGAATTCTCCTGTAGAGCCCCCAGAAGGAACGTAGCTCTGTGCACACCTTGATTTTAGCCCAGTGAGACACCTATCAGACTTCAGTGTTGTTTTAAGCCATGAAGTTTTTGATAACTTGTTACAATAATAATAGAAAACTAATACACTGAGATAATATTTGTTTCTTATAATACTTTTATTACTTCAAAAAATAGAAGTACAATGTATAAGTCCTAAAAAGTAAGTAAATAAAATTTTACGGGAAAAACTTCTAGTACCCACATTAAAGAATAAAAAGAAACAAGATTAAGTTACTTTATTTTATTTAGCCCAATGCATTAAAATACTATCATTTGAACATGTAATCAATATAAAATATTAATAATATATTCAATTTTTTTCATACTGAATCTTGAAAATCTGGTATATATTTTGCTCTCCAGCACGTCTCTATTTGTACAGCTATATTTCTAGTGGTAAGTAGTCACGTGTGGCTAGTGGTTACCAAATTAGCCATCACAACCTTAGATTATATATAGATATATATATTTTTTTAGGAAGATTTTCCCTGAGCTAACATCTGTGCCCATCTTCCTCTACTTTATATGTGGGACGCCTGCCACAGCATGGCTTGACAAGCGGTGCCATGTCCACACCCGGGATCCAAACCTGCAAACCCTGAGCCACCAAAGTGGAACAGGCGAACTTAACCGCTGTGCCACTGGGCTGGTCTCTCCTTAGATTATATTTTGACAAAGAGCAGCAGAGTTGATAAAGGCCTTCCTTTTACCTTTGCCGTGTGATGACAAACTGTTTCTGATTACCTATGCTCATATCAGTGGGGAACACACAGTGTTCGATAGTAAATAGGTGTCAGGAGCTATGTTTATTTCTGCAATAAAGATGTAACATCTGGAACCACAGATGCAATTGCATCATCACCTGATAAGTTTGGCAGCAATATAGAATCTTCCCCCGTGATCCATCAGGCTTTGTATTGTCTAAAAAGGTAAATTAAATGGAGATATGGTAAGAATAACTACTCCTGCATCTCTCAATTTGTTGATGATAGCAAAAATTCTATAGTTTCCTTAGGAATGTGTTTTGGCCTTTGGTTTACTATCTTATAAACTATCTTGTTACTAAGTATGTCTATTCCCACTGTACCTTTGGGGATTGGGGAAGCAACCACAGGATGGGTCCACACTCCTCCTGGACTCTCTCTGAGATGAACTCAAGCCAACACTCCATCTATCACTCCACTTCCCTAAGCTCCCATTGTGACTAGTGTACAGGGATCTTTCTAGTCTCTGGGTAATAGCAACAATTTAAATCCAGTAATAATAATCCCTAGAAAATCTATGTATTTCCTTTTTCCTGGGGCAGTGACCCTGATAAATGGCCAAGGTCCATCTAGAGAAGGCTTAGGAAAAAAACCACCACGTACAGAGTCCTTTCTCAGTAGGGCCTCTGATCTAAAGGCTTCCTATCTACGAACTGGCTTAGATCTGAGAACAAAATAAGTTGTCATAAATCTTCACAACCAATCCATTGTGATCCACAGGGATCACACTGGGAGGCACATGAGGTGGAGTAATAAAGACCCTGGATTCCCTCTCCTCCCTCCCTCCAATCTCTTCTCAGTGCTCTCTATTTGTGGAGGCTAACAGGAAGGTAGAGGACAGGCAATCTCGCTGATGTAGCCCATCCAGTCATGTCCCAGAATACACAGCAGGGCAGGAAGGGTGGAGAGCAGATCTGGAGAGGCAGATGGAAGATCCTAGAACAGACTCCAAACACACAGAAACAGACATATATGTACTGACATGTCTCTTTTAAACACAAATTAATTCCATCATGCTGCTTTCACTTAATGTGCATCTCAGAGTCCATTCTGTATTGGTACACAGAAAGCTGTTTTATATTAGTAACTACTGCATTTTATTATCTATATTATGGATATATCATAATTTATTTTACTAGTCCCCCATATAAATAAAAACTGGTTCCAAGCTTTTGCCATTGCAAATAATGTGTCAATGAATATCTGTATAAATATATCATTTTACACGTGAAAGTGTATGTGTAAAATAAATACCTAGGGTATTTTGATCTATTATTTTGATAAAAATTCATGAAGAGCACTTCGCACTTAATTCTCTTATTCTTTAGAACAGGGTTTCTCAATGGGTATTTTACAGCATGTTATATGGTGGCTTATAGGTGTGTCATTAATAGCAGGGTAGAAGATTGGGGCTCACCTATATGCTGCATTTGGTATGTAAATATTATTTTCTGTGTGGCCTATGATGTGATTACCTAATACAAGCAAAGAAGAAATAATTATATTTACATGGTATCAACTCCCTTTTCTTTCTTATACTACCCCAACTTCATTGATTATATGATTTACCTCGGTTTTCCCTTTAAGTATTTTCTGATGGGTGGGATGAGTTGGCCCTACCTACTCTCGTTCTAGCTGTTTCCCTGTGTCGCAGCGACTGAAAAGCTAAAGGCTCCATTTTGCAGATTCCAGATGTGATTCAGATTTGACAAACCAGATACGAATTCTGGGAGGCAGAGGTGAGATGGGAATTTCATTTCTGCTCTTTCGGTTAACTAGTGAGGTAGTGGTATATGGATTTTCTACAGCAATTCAGTGTCCAATGACCAGCACCATGGGTGTCAGGAAGAAGGACATGGAGGACCTGTTCTGCTGGTGGGGACCACAGCGCAAGCCTGGATTTGGTCCTGGGAGCGATGCCTCTGCTCAGGGTGGCTTTTCCCTGGGGTGGTTACTCATCAGTATGGCTCAGGAGCTGGTGGCTTCCTGATCATGGAAGAGGTAGCAGTTCTCTCCTAGAAGCCATTCGATATGCTGTGATAAAGCTTTGCTTTGAATTCCATTGTATAGCAGATTTGCTTCATTAAGTTTTTGAATTCATAAAAATATGTTTGGGCAAAATTTTCATTGTTCTCTTCCAACATTTTTCTAAGTGTTCTTCACCTTCAGTTTTTTTTTTCAGTTTTTTTTTATGGTTTTCCTTTTTTTTAAAAAAAAAAATCTTTTTGTGCATTGTATTTAGAGTAGAAGAATTTCGAAGAGGAAAGTTTTTCCTGGACAAGCAGTGTGGGACATTCTGAGGAGGGAAGGCCCAAGGCTTTTAAGGCTTTTAATTTTTAAGGCTCTCAGGAATTCTCCCTGGTACACAGTGCAGTTCCCTATGACATAGATTTACTGAGAGGATGAGGCATCCAGACCACAGAGACCAGTGGTGGTAAAGCCGCTCCCCATGCAGAGACTTTCTCCTCTCGTCTGCCCCACCAACGGACTGCTTCCTACAAAGATGGTGTCTACCTCCTTTCTTCTTCAATCCTCCTTGCCAAAATGAGTCCCAGGAAGATCCCGCAGCCAGTTTGTGCACCAAGTCCCCATTGGCTTGGACAAAGACTATATTTTGTTTTAGTGTTTTTCTTTTAGAATATGACACTTGCTTTGGAAACCCAGGGAGAGAACAGCAGTCAGAGAGTTTTGTCTGAGATCTCCAGCCTCAGGCATCTTCTCTCTAACCCTCTGCCAGGCTCCCTTTCTACTCATGATCACCCTTCCTCAACTGCTGTGTTTTAAATTTCTAGATCTATCTAATTTTAATTGAAGATGGAGATTTCTTTTCTTTCTGTTTTTCCTTCTTCTGGTTATTATTTGTAATTTACGAAGTTAGAATCAGGCAGTAGCATCTGTATGTGTCCATTTCAGTATTGGAATGTTAGACTGGGAAGTCCTGATTATGCTGCAAGTGCAGGGAGAGGATACAGTGCCGACACTGAAAATTCAAGATAGAGAATACGATGGGGCTGAGGTCTGGAGAGCTGGGAAGAGAGGGTCTAGGATAAGTCCAGGATGATGATGCTTTCTCGCATCTCTCCCACATAGAGCATGTCAGAACTTGTGCAGCATATTGGAACAAAAGCACAATGCTGTTCACACCTACACAACACCAGCCTAAAGACTTTGGCCCCATGCTACCTTGAAACCAAGGAGATCAATGTCTCAGCACCCTGTGACCATTTTCAGTACAACAGTTTGCACCAGTGAGGGGGCACTGAAAGAGCGGAAGGTTAGATTTGGTGAGAAATGTGACATAGGTTCCCCTTATTTGGGACATAAGAAAAATAGCAGAGGTAATAAAACAGATGGATTTTAAGGTTGAGAGGAGATGTGGGATGTTTAATAACAAATATAGGATAGTTGAAACTCATTCCTCAGGCCTCACAAGTACTGTGAAAAACCTGATCATAATTCTTAGGCAGTAATTGTAAGAGGACATGGAGAATCAATCTCTTCATCCTGGGTTTATTCTGCCATGGTCACATCAACACAATTTTAAATTCTGAAAGAAAATTTATGTAGTATAATAGATCCTTATTTTTTCTTTTCTTAACCTGTTACTTTTCCAACTAAAATTGGATATTTTAGTTGTAGTGTTTTAGGCTAATTGATTCAGAAAATCACTAACTGTCCACCCTCCTTGCATGTGTCAGTAGGACACGTGGGTGAATGTGTGGGTGACATAAAAGAGACCAGGTAAAAGGGAGCAGCAGGAGCTCAACTCTTTATAGCCAACCACGATGCCACTCAGGGACTGCCACAGAGCAGAAGGACAAGGCCGGATGTGGCATCTAGTCCAGCTTCTCTTCACCCACCCCGATCTACTGTCCAGCATGAAGTTGCTAGTCACAGAGCACACAGAAGGAGGAAATGTGGAATGGAGAGAGAGGAATTTTTAACTGTAGTTTATTCCTCTCTGCCTAACTTTAGCTTCTCCAAGTGAGCCTCAAAGAGAGAGATAATAAATAAAATAGTATAAATAACTTCATTATTGCTCAAAAAGCTATTTTTCTTTTTTTAAATCAATAAAAAACAACTGATTTCTTTATCAGTCTGGATGACTCTTCACTTAGAAAAATCTAGCCTATGTGAATTCTATTCACATTTTCCCCTACAACATAATTCAAATGGAAGCCTATCATTAGCTTTAGATTTTGGAATAATAATTCTTAGTCATTAGACACCAGTGGACAGAATCAGTCATTGTTTTGAGTGAAGTCTCCTCATATTTTCCATTATATCATTATCAATACAATATTTTATACATCATGCTTAGCTTCCTGGTTGACATTTTCCTCAGTATTCAAGGATTGATTTCTTTGGTATAACTGTTGATAACAGAAGCTTTTCAAATCTGAGTAGGCCTAAAATGGTTAACCTAACTTAAATGAAACATTTTTAAGTAAATATGAATGGAATTCTCATTCGTAGTAATCCAAGAATAAAGGTCAAAGGTAAAAGCAATTAAATCTGCAATCTAATATTAAATTCACAGTAAGAAGTATGAAACTCTGCAATTTCTGAAATTAACCATCAAACCAGGATGAATTACTCATCTATGACAAACTCCTTGTTTCAATTGAACGTTATTTTCAGAGTTAGGAGGGGTGGCTTGTAATTTTCAAAAGATATAATTATTAAGAAACTCCAAAAATATAGTTTACCTTATTCTTTATTTGTCATAAAAGTTATCATAGCTAAATTTATTTTTACTATTAAATTATACATACTAAACTAAGGTTTAACCGACAAACATTGTCTGCCTTCATATGGCATCAGTAATACTTTACATACTATCTTAACCAACGTTAAGTGGGTCCATACATATTTCTCATACACATTATGTGACAAGGACTTCCTGTTTTTTTAATGACTGACCCAATTTTGCACATTATATTACTGAAGTAGGAGATAACCATATGGTCAGACAATGAAAAGGTCTCCCATATCTCTATGCTTATAGGAACTAACGCTTACATACCAGGCATCATACTAAGGGCTTTACATAACCATCCCATTTTATACTTGCCATGGCAGTGTGGAATAGGTACTACTATCTCCATTTACAGCTTAAAAAAAATCAAGACTTAAAAAAGTTCAAGAACTTGTCCAAGGTTAAAGAGCAAGGATTCAAATCCAGTTTAGCTCCACTTCAAAATTATGCTTCTCATCAATCAGTATTTTAATAATTGATGTGACAGCCATGAAAGTGTGCCACTCATATCTCTTGAAAAGAGCTGCATATTTGCCTAATGGCCCTATTGCTGCCCCTCTGGAATTCATCCCTGCATTCATTAGGTCTCCTCTAAGGGGCAGTTTTGGGACTCATGGGCTCTATATCAGCCAGGCTGAAAATTTCCGGGAAATTCACTGCAGTCCAAGATGCTTCCTACCCAAACTCTTCCTTTTTCTCCTTCTGTAGCTGTCCTACCTGCAATGTGGTCTGAAAGCAATCCCACTTTTCCCTGCTTCTTTCGATAAATTTCCTGTATGAGTAATCTTGTTTTTGTGCATGCTTTCTATTAGTTCTGGCAAACTAATAGAAGATACACTGGGAGTGGTCTAAGAAAATAAGATGAGGCTTTGGGACAAGCTCACTCACTGCATCAACCTGTATGTCCGTGTACAATCTATGTCAGTCAGGTATCCAGCATGGAGTACATGGAAACTTGTGTCTACCTTGTCAGCATAATTTCCAGAATCCATCTCTGGTAGACATATTCAAGTATAAGTGTATGGGTGTATTGGGAGTGCCTTGGCTGGGTTGATGATGAGATCTTATCTTGTCTTGAAGAAAGAAGATCACCTAAAAATCATGTTCAATAAGATTATGCTAGACCCCAAGCCAGATGACAATCCTGGGACAGGATGTTGGGAATCCTTATTTTCCTTCTAGAACAATCATATTTTGGGCTTGAGACAATAAATTCTTTGAGGGAATCTCATGTGGCCCAAGCATGTCTATGTGCTAATGTGATCAGCACAAGCTTGTGCCTTATGCTTTGTTTAGTGATCGATATTTTGTAATAGTAGGGCATAATCAGGGGTTATTCCTTAGCTCTTTTTCTCTCATTGTGTCTTCAGTGAGACATTCTGCCAAGGGTTATATCATTGATTAGTGATGTGAGAGGAGTGGGTTTCTTTGATCATAGGTACATGCCAAATAGAACATCAGATTAGTAATGAGTCTTGTTCAAAAGCAACAGGTTTTACTCATTTAGGGAACTTAAATATGAATATACAGTTTATTTTTCTGTATTAGTCTTAAGATATGTTCCTTTGGAAATAGAAATCTTTCTGTTATACATGAAATTGATCGGATTGTAAATTGAGGAAATTTTTCCTTAACTGGCACCCCAAGAAACATTCATCTCAGTCTTTATACACGTTGAGTCCAATTGCAAAAAAAAAAAAAAAAAAAGGTTCAAACATCAAGAGCCAGGGGATACACTTAGGATTTGATTTTTGAGAATTCTTGATAAAGGAGGCTAGAATTGGATAAGCAAGAATTTACTGATATGGAGACACTTTCTTGGGACATGAGACTTAACACTCTAGCAAGGACCAAGGAAATGGGCAAACTGACTACAAGAGTGGCCCTTAGAATCCTGGAGAAGGTGATGACAAGGGCTGAGCAAAGTGGCAATGCCTGAGGTGCCCTGAAAGATGGTAGATGAAAGAATTAAAAACCTCACAGAGGGGGGTGAGCTGGAATGGATATTTTATGTGGAGCCAGAAGACCTTATCTTCCATGGGAGGGTCCAGAGGATACAAGGCCATGTGGAATGTCATGGTGAGAGTAGGGCACCGACATGGCTAATAAGCTCAGCGGCAGCTCCTCTGCGCCAGGGCTGATGGTAGGAGAAGCAGTCTTAGACTGGGCTCATTCCTTCATTATATTCTCCAAAGTTATAAAGGCTTGGTTGTAGTACTTGACAACTAGAAGGCGGGAGGCCATAATTACATTGGCCTATGAGGAATTATAGACCTAGTTAATACAGAATGACATCCCTAGAGGTAAAATAAAAGAACCAAGGATGCTGCTTGGCATCTACAACCAAAAAATGCAAGAAGGCTGATGGCAGTTGCCCCCAGTAAAAAGTGACTATCCCTTGCTTCATTCTAAGACCTGAGCAGATTTTCAGATTTGGAATCTATTGACTAAAAACATGTCCAAGTCTTAGGAGGAAGGACCCTACTCTTCAACAAAAATATATACTCTAACCATTCTCCCAGTCTGTCCCAAAGAGACTTATGGCCATTTACTTGGGTGATGTATACTGAGGAAAAGTGAATCCCAAACATTTTGAGTACTACCTGACAAAGGGTCTTAACTGACATTTTAACTGGAGACCCAATGTGTCATCATGGTTCCTTGCTAGAGCAGGGGTTTTGGAGGGAGTTTGATAAGTGATTTTCTGGACTGAAGTTCTAATAAAGTCCAGCCCAAGTAGGCCCAATGGTCTTTTCCCCAGTTCCCAAATGTGTGATTAAAATCGATAGAATTGGCAGTTGGAGTAATTCTCACATTGAGTCTTTGGCCTGTGGAGTAAGAATTATTTATAGTGGGAAAAGCCAAGTAGAATTCTCTCAAACTATTATCTGAAAAGATAATATTGTGCCTTAGGGGAAATGACAGAGATTGGTGCCATCCTTCAGAACCTCAAGGATGCAGAAGCGGTGATGTAGTGGGTTGAAAGCAGGACCCCAAAAGTATGTCCATATAACCCTGTCCATGTAACCTTGTTTGGAAAAAGGGTCTCTGTAGGTATAATTAAGTTAGGATCTTGAGACGAGATCATCCTGAATTATCCAGGTGGGTGCTAAACCCTATGACAAATGCCCTTATAAGAGACAGAAGAGGAAAAAACCCAGAGGAGAAGGCAATGTGACAATGGAGGACAGAGATGTGGCCACGCACTTTGCAAAGAAGCTAGCAGCCACCAAAAGCTGGAAGAGAGAAAAAATTCTCCGCTAGCATCTCTAGAGGGAGTATGGCTCAGGAAACGAATACAGATGGTCTCTATCGTATGTTTATTTAATTTGCCAGTCTGGTGCCTGCAGAAATCTGATGAATCTTGGAGGATAAATGTTGACTACCATAAGCTCAATCAGGGAGCCACCCTGATATGGTTGTCCTGGACATTGTGTCATTACTGGATCAGATTCATAAGGCCTCGGGTACATGGTATCTGCCACTGGTTTGCAAGAAGCATTCTTTTTCATTCAAACCAGAAAATAGAATCAGAAATTGTTCATGTTCATGAGCAAGAATATTCATTTACAGATTGCCACAGGGCTTTATGAACTCTCTGGCCCTCTGTCATAATATACTCTAATACACTAGAGGTCTTGGCATGTATACTCCAAAGGGTAGAAGACAAACTTTATAAAGATTCAAGGATCTGCCAATTTGTAAAGCTTTAGCATCCACGGCTTGCCTTATGGTGTCATGTCCCTCCCAAAGTAAAGGACAAATTGCTGCATCCTGAATCTCCCACCACAAAGAAGGAAGCCCAATGCTTGGTTGGCCTCTGAGGGTTCTGGACATAACACACTCCACACCTGAGAATACTGCTCAAGCCCATTAACAAGTGACAAAACATGCTGCCAGCTTTGATTGGGACTCAGAGTGAGAAAGGGCTCTGCAGTAAGCTGCCTTATGACTTGGTCTCCAAGGCGGTGGTAGCAAAGGATACAGTGCAGATTTAACAGCAAGCTCCAGTGTGAGAATCATAATGCAGGCTCCTGGGAATTTGGAGCAAGGCCATGCCATCAGCAGCAGAGAATGACATAGTTTTTGAGAAACTGGGGTGTTTCTGTATCTTGGTAGAGTTGGAACACTTGACCATGAGGCATCAAATGACCATCATAAAGAACTGCCCAATATAAGAATTCTGTGAGAACCAGCATATCATAAAGCCACACATGCCCAGTAGCGTTCCATTGTCAGATGGATCTGGTACCTCTGGGATTGAGCCTGAGCAAGACAAAAACGCATGAGGAAGCTTCCTGAGCAGGTAGCCCAGTTGCCCATGTTACCTATTATAGATTTATCAGTGCCCTCCCGCAGCTCACACCTATGGCCAGACAGGGGGTGAGGGTCCCTAAATGACCAATGTAGAAGAGAAGGCCAAGCTTGGTCTATGAGTAGGTCCACTGAGCATGTGGGGACAAGACTAAACTGATGGAGACTTCATTACCACCACATGCAGGAGTAGACTCAAAAGATAGTGGAGAGGAAAAAAAATCTTATGAATTGGCAGAGCTTCAAAGAGTGCTCCTGGTGATTCACTTTGAGTGGAAGGAGAAGTAGTCCAAAGAAAAAACATATCCACATGACTGGGTAGTGGCCGGTTGCCTGGCCTGTAGGGGAAAGGAAGGACCTTGTACGATTGGAGACAAGGAGGTCTGCATAGAGGCATGCAGATAGACATAAGAGAGTAAGAAGAGTAAAGATTTTTGTATCACATCTTAACACCCTCCAGAAAACATCCACCCGAGAAGAGTCACTGAACAACCGAGTAGACAAAATGATGCAGCTATTTCAGTGAAGCCAGTCTTTGTCATTGGCACCTTGGAACTAGCAGAATTAGAATAAGGAGCATGTAAACAGTGTGGCCACGGTGGCAGAGACGGAGGCTAGGTATTGGCCCAACAGCATGCACTCTGCTTACCAAGGCTGATCCAGCCACTGCTGCCTCTGGAAGTCCAGTTGTCAGCAACAGAGACCAATGGTGAGTCCTGATATGAAATAATTATTCTGATTGTTCTAAGTACTTTTTTCCTTTTTTGGCATTGAATTTTTAAAATGATCATTAAATAATAGACATTTGTGGTGAAAAAACTTACAGATTTTTTAGAGTATTTAATAAAAAATGCTATTGGTCTGAAATAGTAAACAGAGAAATAAAATTGAAACCCCTAACCTTCAAGATAGAGACATGACAAAGTATGCCTGAAGTCCAGCATCCTAGAGTGCCTTCTGCAAGACTGACAGGCTTAGTCTGATGGGAGGTACATGACACACACAAGAAAGAACCAGGGAGGGGCTAGGATGGCCAAGCACCTGGCCACCCGCACTGGATCTATAGCTCTTCTGTCACATCCATATCTGAGCCTAAGCTACCAGAAAAAGAAAGTCTATATGCAAACTCATTTTTTAGAGAAATGAAATAAAAATTGGACGAGTCACTTACTATTACTTTTGGTGGTTACAAATAATTTTTTTTTTCTATCAACACTAGACTATGTGTGCCTAGATTTTATTAGGTAGTCTGGCTTCACATGGCATACACTGCTTGATTTAAGGCAGCTTCCTTTAGTCATCAGTAAAAAAATGCAGAGTCATTTTGAAATCACAGCCAATCTGCTGAATATGAGGTTTTGAAACACGATAGTATGTTATTGTATATTATTTATATTTTGTTCAATTTCATATATTTTTATATCTATCTGGAAGATGCTGGTTTAACTAAAATTCATCTTTCTCATTTTCTTTCTGTCTCTCTCTAACATGACAGCTTCCTTGCCTAAGGCCTTTTAAGTTAATTTATTTATGTAAACAGAAGGTTTAGCTGTAACTGCAAGTATGACTTTGCATTTTATGAAGGCCAATGGTAATACTGAAATTATCAGGTAAATGTGTCAAGCAGGTGACATGTATACTTTTCCTTTCACATTTTATTTTGAAAAATTTCAAATCTATAGAAAATGGAAAGACTGCTACAATAGAACTACTACAGTGAACGCTTGTGTACCCTCTGTGGAGGTTCACCAACATTTTTGCAACATTTGCTTTATCTTTCTCTGCAGAGAGATAGATGAGCACATAGATACATAGGTATACATACATATATATGCACATATCTAGCTACATACATACATAGTTTTGTGGTACTTTGGTAACCATTTAAAAATAAGTTGTAGATATGGCACAACTTCTAAATACTTCAGTAAATATCTCCTAACATTTTCCTACATAAACACAAAACCATTGTCATACTCAAGACATTTGACGATGATACAATAATATTATGCAATATACAGTGCATATTTAAATTTTTGCAATTATCTCAAAATATCCTTTATAACTCTTTGTTTTTTAAAATCCAGTATCCAACTAGGGACTATCTGCTGCATTTGGTCACCATATTGCTTTTTTCTGTTTTAATCTAAAATGGTCCTCTCCACCATTTTCTGGTTTGGTAATATTGACATTTTTGGAGTCCAGACTAAGCTGTTTTGTAACATGTCCCACAATCTGGATTTATCTGATTTTCCCCTTCATGGTTAGATTCAGGTTAGAGTTTTTGACAAGAGTACCTCTGAGGTGAGATGCGCTTTCCATTGCATCCCATCAGGAGGCACCTATGTCATTTGTTCTGTAATTGGTAACGTCAAGTTTGACCACTTGGTTAAGGTGGAGTCTACCAGATCTCTTCACTGTAAAGCATTGGAATTAACAAGTAAATTGTGGGTTGATGCTTTGAAAAAGCACAAGTATCCTCTTCTACAACTTTTCACCCAATGGATGTACCACTTCCAGGGCAAGGTTTTTAAGAAACCAAAATTTTCCTATTCTCTTTCTGTTTCCACTGGCTGGATAAAGACAATCCACAACCATCTGGGATGGTGGAGCCATACCATGGAATAAGCCCGGGCTCCTTAAATCATAACGTGGAGGAAGGTCACCTGCTGACCCAGGACTTCTGCACTGGGACAGTGCACGAGAAATAAAAGCTGTACATTGTTAAGACTAACATTTTTGGTCTATTTGAAACTGCAACTAGAATTATTCTAAATAATATATTAGTTCAATAATTTCAGCGCTTATTTTTTACATCATTTTGAAGTGCCTGTTTTCATTTGGATTTATTTTGATACTTGGATTAAATGGCCACTAAATAGCTGAGGAAGATGCTTCACAAAATTATATGTAAATCCAAAGGGAGGAAGAGCATCATTGTTTGTACTAACTGGATTTTGATACTGATTTTTCAGAGCCATTCATCCACTGCAAAGGTTTTTTTTGGTTGAAATTCAGCTAGTAATTATGTCAAAAGCTGTTTTTGAACACTAACAGGGAAAATGTTCAATTTATATTTTAACAAATAGAATGAATATTCATTGAAACTATTCATCTGGAGTTTTTATAGGGGTTAGAAAACTCTATTTCTAGATTTTTAAGTCTATATTCATAAATATTTTTATAGGTAGCACATATATTGTTTTCAGCAACTAATATCATAATGAAGGAAATATTTCAGGTAACTATTTTCAAAATTCTCTTTCTATGGCATGAGTTTCTCTTGAAAAGTAGTAAATTTTATACAGTTTTTTGAAAGTCACTTTAATCTTTAAAGAGTGATTAAAAGCTTTTAATTTTTTTAGAAAATTGTGCTTGATAGCATAATACTGATCAGTAACATCATAGAAAATGTCTGCAAATTTGGAATGGCATTTTTTTAAAAAAGAAAAAAGTAACATCTTTAAGTTCAGTAACTCTTTTAAGTGCTTTGCATGAAACAATAAGTGAATCACGTATTAAAAATATTTAATGATCCCTTCCTGTTTCATTACAAAATATTGTAAATACTCTACCTTTTTAAAGGTCATATTTTAAAACGTAACTATATACATATAAATGTTGTCCTGGAGAATTTTTGTACATTCCTGGTTTCAGTTTCTTTGCTACAATAACTCGCCTATGAATAAGTCAGTGGGTAAATATTATGAGAGGTTCTAGCTCTGTAACCTCATCGTGAATCCTTTCTTATTCCAATCATAGCAACCGCTTCATTAGTGATCACACTTATACATCTTTTCCACAAGGTATAATTTTTACTAAAAGGATCATTCACTTCTTACATCTTCTCTGCTAACTCTTTCCTTTAGTAATCCACAAAAAAGTGGTTTTTCTTGCATTTCATAATTGCTTTATAGGCTATTGAAACATATGTTTTGATATGAAAATGTTAGAAACATTTGTATACTTCCATCCAACTGTATAGTTAGCATTTGTCCCAAACTGCATAATTTATTCTAATATGTGCTTTTTGAATTTTAAGCAATATTTTCAATGCATATTCCAATAATGTGAGTATTTGCTCACAGAAGAATGTTCTTTAGTTTGTCTTCATGTTGCTATACAATTGTTACTTAACCACTTTTATTGTTCTAATAGCAAGAACAAATGTTTCTCTAACAGCATGTGGCTTTTTGTCTTCCACTGTTAGTAAAAAAACCTCAAACTTTTAAATGTTTACCATAAAGTTTGGTGAAGTTTTATGGAATATAGATTGTGTGTTAAATAATTTAAACTTGGTAGAAATACGTAGACGTTTGTTTTTCAAAATCTATTTGCTCAGTTTTTAAATGCCTTGCACATTCTCTTTTTCCTGAGGAAGATTCACCCTGAGCTAACATAATGTGCCAATCTCCTCTTTTTGCTTGAGGAAGATTAGTGCTGAGTTAACATCTGTGTCAATCTTCCTCTATTTTTTATGTATAGGTCGCTTCCACATCCTGGCCACCGATGAGTGGTGTAGGTCCGTGCCCAGGAACCGAACCCAGGCCGCTGAAGTGGAGCGCGTGGAACTTAAACACTAGGCCACAGGGCCAGCCCCCCTTACACATTTTTATGACATAGCTTCATACTACTTTTTGCTAGTATCTGAATGTACTATATATACTTTGAGAAAATTTTTATCTTTAAGGAAAGTGAGTGTAATTCTATAATCTTAACAGTCTTGTTGATAATTTAGTTTTGAGGGTTTTTTTGCACTACTTCTTGTCAAATTTCTATTTATTTTTACCTATAACATGGCCAAGAAACACCAGGCATAGGAGGAGTGTCACTGTGGCTATTTCTCACCATGACTGATAGTATTATTTTATCGTTAGTTCATGGTTTCTTTGCAGGATTCTTTTTTCGGTACCCATCCATTCTGTGAAAACTCATTTACTTGAAAGTAGATAATAAAATGCCTAATTTCTCCTAAACTTGCATATTTCATGAAACATTTTTCTTATTTTTTACACTAAAAACAAGTAGAAAAAATAGAGATTCTAATATTTTCTTCCCATAACCCACTGGATCACGTTATGGTCCTTTTGTATATATTCTTCTTTGGAGAATTACTGGTATTGCCGGCAAATACAATAGCAAGGACTTTCAAGCATTTTTTACTGTGACTGCAATCTATTGAGTCTGAGAATCTATTTTATATTGCAATCCTACTCATATGTGCACACATCCATAAATGAATACAATCTTTATAAAATAATATGATGTGTGATGGACTATAATATATTTATTATTTCATTTCATTACAGTGACTTTGACCGAAAATTTCAAAAAGATTCTGTTATCATGTTTTGCACACTGTGGTCACTTGGAGGGAACTGTGTAGTATGGCAGCAAAAACAAGGGTTGTGGCGCCAGACGGGTGTTGGACTGGTGTTGGTTTGGTCATTATATAGCCTTTTGAAGCTTTAAAACTTATTCAAAGTCTCCTCCTTTCACTTGCCTCATCTGTAAAATGAGAATAATTATATTTACCTTGTGATAGTCATGAGAATGAAATGAAATAATGTATGTAAAGACTCTAGCACCACTTCTGGCACATAGTGGGTACTCAGCAAGTAAATGGTAATCATTGTTAGTAGCGGTATTATAATCCTAATATTCCCAACTTTATAATAAGAAAGATGAGTGAGTAAAGAGAAGCCAGAAATGGTAGCTATAGGGAGAAAAAGAAAAGAACAGTAGTAAGAATTTAGGACTAGAGGAAAGATAGACGAAGAGAGAAATGTCGTTGTGAATTCCCATACTAATCTCCTGAGCCAGGCCCTTTCAGGTGCCACTCACGGGACCACTCCATTGTAGAGGGATGACAATCTGTTCAGATTCTACCACCGCTTCTAGAATGCCTGGTAGCCCATGGATGTTCTCTCCATATCTTACAACAATCCTTAAAATGTATAAGCAGACCCATTTTACTAATGAGGAAAGTAAGTCTCCAGGACATTCAGTTAGTGTCTACAGAAGTGGGGGGAATGGTACGCAATTGCAGGTCCTGTAATTGTAAAATTCATTGCTCTTTCACTCTTATCTTCCTGGAACGGGCATGAGCCAGCCAGGATAGCAGGTAGGAAGCCGTTTCACATGAGTCACAATTCCTCCAGACCCAAGGAGCCCTGTTTTGCCTGTTTGCCTGAATTCCAAACTAGTCTAAGACAACTATCCTACAAGAAGCCTACCTGGGGAGCAGCAGCTGGAAAATCTGTCTCCTGAAGACTTCAGAAAGGCTTCTGATCAAAGAAGACAAGAGAGAGGGCCTGGAGATTCACTCACGGGGTAAAGTGAGCAACCAGCCCACACTCCAACCCTGGGCTTGGAACTGCAAATGCTGCATTGCCACGCAGGAGTCTGCTACAATATCCTCCCCCTCCATATTTATTCCTAAGCCATCTCAGGGCTGTTTCTGTACCTTACTTGGTTTTCAGCAATCTTACCAGTCAAGTTACATTTGCAAGTTCTCTGCCTTCTTTCTGGTCTCCAAGCTGGATCCTCATTTTACAGATAAGCTTCAATTGTTACCTCCGTGGAACTTTGAAAGATCATCTCTTTCCCACAGGTTTTAGTTTCTGTTAAATGCAGTCTTTCTCCAAAATGATGTGCTTTCAAGTTTTATAATCTATTGCTGCATCAATATCTTATACTGACATGATCTGTTAGCAATTCTGCAAATCTCTGTCTGTCTAATTAGTATTTGGTCATAGTTAGTAGAGTTAGTCTGAGAGTTTGTCTCCCAGGAGATGAGAGAGAGGGAGAGAACATCTCTAAGGCAATTTATTTGTATGGTTTCTTTTATGGACATGTGGCTAATCTATCAGTTTACCACTCACAGTGGGACCCTTTCCACCTGTGATAGTGTTGACCACCAGTGGTCATTTGTTCTTTTTATTCTTAGAAAAATCCCACCTTTTTCTAGAACTATTCAGCTTACTCAAAATTTCCAATGTCTTGCCATCTCTTCTTACAGAGAAAGAGAAATACATATCAATACTTTATAAACATAACTATTTGACAGAAAAAATTAAATACTCAAATGCATTAATACTCATCCAATTAAAGCTCATTAAAATAAATGTGTCCTATGATATTTTCTTCAATTGAATTAAAAGTAGCTTTTATATACACTTTAGTTTTAACTTTTGTCTTTGAATATCATTGTAAATTCACAGCTTTTCTTAAACACAGACTCAACTTATTATAGTTAATAATTTTTTCTTACTGATACTCAAATATTTACAACTTGGCTATTAGTAACAGTTTTAAATGGCTCTTTTTCCTTTCAACATTACCCTAGACATTTTCTTAAAGTATTTTTGCTAACATGCAACAGTAACATATTCCTGATACCTCTGGATTCTTTATTAAAAAGGAATCAGCTAATCTCAAAGGAGGCCAGGTCCCTTTATGGGAAAAATAGTCCTTGAGAAAGGTGTATATTTGTTGTTTCACTTGAGTGCTGCTGTTGGTCAGTGGATTAGGCCACTTTACTGAGGGTGCTATAAAAAATTGTTTTTCAGAAAAAATATATATTAGGACCCAAGTTCACATGACATTTTCATATTCGTACTTTTAAAGATTTTATTCCAATATAAAAGTTACAATTGGCTACATTATTTAAATTTTTAACCCCTTACCTATGAAATCATGAGTTTCATCTACATTGACTGGAGAATTTATCTTCATTTCACTGTCAATAAGAAATACCATAAAACAGTGAAATGCACAGTATCACTCAAAGAATGATCATATCATTAATCTGTTAATGATATGCTGCATGTATCCATTTAAATATAACAGATTGATATGCAGCACTGAACAGTACCTTGTGTAGCTTAATTCCCCTCTTCAACCATAAGTCAGGTAATAGAGAAGAAATTTTAATTATAGCACTCTGCCCTCTACATGCAACTGAAAGCGACAAAACCCCAAAATTAAATCGAAAGGCATTATGAACAAGACTCTTTCCATAGTAGAATTCAAAGTATATTTGGTTGTTGGCCTTTTGCTGAAATAGGATGGCATCTGAGCAGTTTTGCTTCCTTTCAACAATGCTGCATGTAACAGCACAAAGCTCTGTCTCTGAAAAATAATTGAGAGCAGCTAGACTGAAGCATCGAGGAGTCTGCCAAGATTCACTGGCATTTGGGATTTGGCAGAATGTTGCAAAATAAATTTTCTTAGACAATTCTGGGTTTTGCTACATACCCAAATGTCTGATAAGTAATTCCAAGTGTTCCTTTGACCACAGGTTTTCCTCCACATCTCTTGATTATGTTACTTTTTCATCTGCCTGGGTTAAAACAGCAAATTACACAAGCCTGGCATGAGATCTAATGCCGTGCTTCCTTCTGTTTCAGTTAATCCTTTCCAGTTCTCTTTGAAAAGCTAACGTGTGGTTACAGTAAATACTTTTTAAAAGTAAACCTACCAAACATAAGTAATTTGTTAAGACTTTATTTTTCTTAGAGTAGTTTTAGGTTCACAGCAAAATTGAGGGGAAGGTACAGAGATTTCCCATATATGCCCTGCCCTCACACATGCATAGTCTCTCCCGTTATCAGCATCTCCCACCAGATGGTACATTTGTTACAACTGATGAACTTACATTGACACATCACAATCACTGCCCTGGAAGTCCTCTGTGTTCTGCCTGCTCATTCCTTCTTCCCTCCTAAGGCCTAACAACCAGTGATCTTTTTATTTTCTCCATAGTTTTTCCTTTGCCAGAATGTCAAATAGTTGGAAGCATATAGAATGCAGCCTTTCAGATTAGTAATATGAGTTATAGATTAGTAATAAGGCTTTCACTTGTAACATGCATTTAAGTTTCCTCATGTCTTTTCATGGCTTGTTAGTTCATTTCTTTTTAGCGCTGAATCATATTCCATTGTCTGGATGTACCACAGTTTACTTGTTAATTTACCTACTGAAGGACACCTTGATTGCTTCCAAGTTTTGGCAGTTGCAGATAAAGCTGCCATAAACATCTGTGTGCAAGTTTTTGTGTGGATGTAAGTTTCCAACTCCTTCGGTTAAATTTCAAGGAGCATGATTGTTGGATCGCATGATAAGAGTATGTTTAGTTCTGTAAGAAACCGCCAGACTATCTTCCAAAGTGGCTGGACCGTTTTGTCTGCCCACTAGCAATGCACCAAGAATTCCTGTTGTTCCACATTCTTACCAACATCTGGTGTCTCAGTGTCTTGGATTTTGGCCATTCTAAGAGGTATGTGGTGGTATCTCGTGGTTGTTTTAATCTGCATTTCCCTGATGACATATGATGTGGTACATCTTTTCACATGCTTATTTTCCATCTATGTATCTTCTTCCGTGAGGTTTTTGTTAAGGTTTTTGACCCAGTTTTTTATCAAGTGAACTTCACAAGTGTTTCTCAGTTGCCCGCCCTCCACCCCCTTAGGTGGGACAGGAGGGCTAGAGTTGGCCCTTTACCTTCTTCTAGATCAGTTGGGCTTTGATAAAGCCTCAGCAGGCAGGCTCTGGTTAAATAGTTTTTCCTGAGGGTTGATCTTGTTCAGAAGAACAGAGTGCTCTTGCCGATTTCAAAACGGTTCCTTTTCCCTTCTCCCTTTCAGAAGCATGAGGGGATTTTTTTTCCCATATCTACAGGAAGAACCTGGTTACGCTCCTGGAGGTAAAACTCACAAAAGTGTGGGGGCCCCTATGCCTGGGTAGCCTTGGACTCCAAAACTCCACCTTGGAGTTTTTAGCTCTGAGACTTGCCCACTCTGAGCCTCCTGAAATCCATCAGTTAAGGGTTAGATTTTCCTCTCCCAGCGCTGGGTCCTTTGGTGATTTCAGCTCCTGCGTTTCTCCTCTGGTAAGTTGCAATTCTCTGTTTTGGCTTCTCAGTGGCTCTATTTGGTGGGCAGCCCTTTGACTTCACTTCTCTTACAGATCTGAGAAGTATAAGAAGTATTATTTGTTTTCCAGTTTGTTCAACTTTTTACTTGTTGTAGGGACAGAATGGTGACTTCAAGCTCCTTACATATGGAACCAGAAACTAGAATTCCTAGGTCATTTTTCATGTTTTTAGTTCTCTGTGTAGCAGATTTTCCTCTCATTCCAACATAGTTGCACAACCACGAGGACCATCACTCAGCAGAGGATTTGTGGACCCCACTTGCTGTTTCCTCTTCTTTTGTTTTGTTTTTTTTTCTGAGGAGGATTAATGCTGAGCTAACATCTGCTGCCAATCCTCCTCTTTTTGCTGAGGAAGACTGGCCCTGAGCTAACATTCGTGCCCGTCTTCCTCTACTTTATATGTGGGATGCCAGCCACAGCATGGCTGGCCAAGCAGTGCCATGTCCACACCTGGGATCCGAACCAGTGAACCCCGGGCCGCCAAAGCAGAAGGTGCAAACTTAACCGCCGCGCCACCAGTCTAGCACTGCTGTTTCCTCTTCTTTTATCACAGCAAAGTGAGTATTTACTTCTAAGCTTTGAAATAATCGTTACTCACATGTGTAAATATTGTTTATAGTAGGCATGCAGAGGGAATTATGCTGTGTAAAAGGTTTTTCCCCTCTATATTGCATCATACAATATTCTCTGGGCTCAAAGCACTTTGTAACTCACGACAAGATTTAAATGTCATAATAAGGCATAAGGACATATTGTATTAGTGGAGTTCAGAAAAGTGTAAAATGAGCATGTGTAAAGAAACTCATTGAGGGGCTTTTGGAAGGATTGGGGTTTGCAAGTGCCCTGAGAAATGAATGCATTTTGGATGGAGAGAAAAAAGAAGAATGGACACTGAAGAGATGGGGAGCAGCACTGACAATTAGCATGGCAAATCAAGGAGGCATCAAGAAGATGATTGGGTTAGGGTGAAGTTATACAGGGGAGAAAGTGTGGGTGAGTCGCAAAAATGGGGCTAATTATGAAGGTCTAGGCAGGACAAACAAGGTAGTTAATGTCCATCGGGTACATACTATGTGCCAGTCTCTCTGCCGAGCCTGCTAGATTTCAGTTGCTTCTCCCTCTACCCTACGAAGGAGGCATGACAGATAGGGAAACCGAGGCAGAGAGAATGAGTAGCTTGCCCAGAGTCATGCAATTCACTCTTTTTGCTCCATTCTCTAAAACAATTCTAAAATAGTATTATTTCACCATGGAAACTTGTTTTTCATTTTGAGTATAAATAAGTTTATTTTCATTAGGAGGCAGAAAATATTAAGCATTTTACAAGGTGAAGTATCTACAATAAAAATTAATATCTCATAAAAACAATTTGATGAAATAGATTAAAACTACCTTCTGTGAATTTTGAATACATTGATTTGGAAAAGAATCATGTAAAATTTTTATTTATGGGCTTTATATAATGTGTCTTGAAAGCTTTTGGTAGTCCTGAAGAGTAAGGTATATTTAGGCCATAATTGGAAATTTGCTTTTATAATGGAAACTATAATTTTTTCTAGCTAAATAAAAGAAATACTGAGATCTAGATAATAAGACTGATATTACTTTCAGTGGAATTACAACTTCAGGGAAATCTTTCTTTGAGTTCTTGCTGATCCAATTATAAGTAAATATATGAGAGAAGGTGGAGGTTTGTCCTTGCTTTATAAAAATGTAACCAACTATCTAGTTGAAACACAAGAAAGTGGGTGTGTTTGCCTCCTGGAAACATTATGATACTTCCTCAGAAAATACACCTCTAACATTCTAACAGAAAGAAACATCAAGTTACAACAAGAATTAAAATGAATTAAAAACAAACTCTTCAACAAACTCAGACAGTTTGATGAAACTAGCAGAAATTTTGGTCTATCTAACCTGCAATTGTCACATTTTAATTGGTTGCTTTGACATCCATTGCATGTAACAAAGACGTGCACCCCAGTATTGCTAACTGGAAGGTGCCAAGGGTCCAGACTCTGGTATATGACTGGATGCATGTTGGCTTATTTTGCCACTTTTCACTTAATTTCTCAGTCAGTGAGAGGGATATCATATGCCTGTGGTACAGTCATCATTACCTTCTATTTACTTAGAGCTTCTTTACTCCAAAGGATAAAAGGTGGATGAAGATGCATCCATTGATGTCCTCTATTGGTTGCTAATTCTAAGTTTATGTAGTGTTTCTGGATGTGTCAAAGATTGCTGGCTGCCTAATGTAATTCTCCCCATAGGCCCTGATTTTGCTATGGCAGTAACATGCCCAGCTAAACATTTACATTCCCTGGCCTTCTTTGTGACTTGAGGATTGTCATAGGTCACCGTTCTGGCTAAAGAGATATAAACCACTTGGCGAGAAAGGGTGCTACTACTGGGTAAGCTCTTTAACAGGAGCAGACTAGCTGGGATAAACCACGTTTGTTCCCTTTTCCTTTTCCCCTCTCTCTGCTTGAAACAGGAGACGTCCCAGCACCAGCATCTTTGTCCAGACCATGAAACGGTGGTTCTCACCCTAAAGGGGGCAGAGCCGAGATCTAGAAAGAAGCTGACACCTCTTTCCAATGACACCAGGGAGCTACTACACAATCCTTGGGTCACCCAACTCAGGTCTTACCTTTGTGAATGAAAAATAACTTGCTTTTTTGGTTAAGTCAAAAGCAGTTCTGCACAGCAACACTGGATACATTGCTACAGTTAAGAAATGTAGCAAATAGGAAAATTAAAACTAAAAGCATGACTTTAAAGCCATTCCATTTTTTAAATATAAGATGGTATTATATCACAAATGCGTGCATATCATGATAAATTTGAAAGAAGCCGAACAAAAGAAATACAACTTATAAAAAAGAAAACATGTAAGTCTCCAGATGGTATACAGCTTTACTAAAAATTCTATGAGGTTTACCATAGAGTCAAATGGTAGTCAGTGTCTACCACTGTCCCTGTTTGATGGAAATCCTAATAGAGAAAATAATTCTTTACATTAGATAGTAAATAAGTGAGTCTTTGATTTTCAAAATTTGCATGGCCAGAAAAAGGAAATATCTCTTCTTTTGATAGAAAATAACATTATCTGCCAAAATCCTGGAGGTGAATGCCAAGAACTATATGAGTCAAAAATTTGCTGGCAACAATTAATACACAGTTTCAAAATTAATCATATTTTTGAAAAATGCTTGTTATATACCCTTACTGTTTCTGATCCCTAGGAACATGACTGTATTATCAAAGCCAAGAGTTCTTGAAATATAAAGCTAGATTCTCAAAGCAGAGAAGCATAACCATCTCAATATTTCAGCCTGGATTCCTAGTGATACCTTTTGCTCACATGGGATAGCACCCTGCCCAGGGTAACCAATGTATACAAACAGACTTACTGTGGACTGTTTAACTGGAAAGAAATCACATTCTCAGGAGACAGAAGGTGACCAAAATCCTCTGATGTGAATGAATAACTAAAATGTGCACTTGGATTACAATAGAAGCATAATTTTCTAATCTCTACCTATATACCACTTTCTTCTTCCATGTTCCTGTACCTTTTCATTAATACAGTAATCTCTCAAACAGATGCACAGATCAATAGAAAGAATTGAGAGTCCAGAAATAAACCCACACATCTATGGACAGCTAATTTTCAACAAGGAAGCTAAGAACATACAATGGAGGAAGGAAAGTCTCTTCAATGAATGGTGTTGGGAAAACTTGAAGGCCACATGAAAAAGAATGAAAGTAGAGCACTATCTTAAACTGTATGCAAAAATTAACTCAAAATGGATTAAAGATTTGAATGTAAGACCTGAAACCATAAAACTTCTAGAAGAAAACATAGGCAGTACATTCTTCGACATTGGTCTTAGCAGCATCTTTTGAAATACCATGCCTGACCAGGCAAGGGAAACAAAAGAAAACATAAACAAATAGGTCTACATCAAAGTAAAAAGCTTTCTGCACAGCAAAGGAAACTATCAACAAAATGAAAGGACAACCTAAAAACTGGGAGAAGATATTTGCAATCACATATCTGATAACGGGTTAATATCCAAAATATAAAACGAACTCATACAACTTAACAACAAAGAAGCAAACAACCCAATTAAAAAATGGGCAAAAGATCTGAACAGACATTTTTCCAAAGAAGATGTGCAGATGGCCAACAGGCACATGAAAAGATGTTCAACATCACTAATTATTAGAGAAATTCAAGTTAAAACTACAATGAGATATTACCTCATGCCTGTCAGAATGGCTACAATTAACAAGACAAGAAGTAACAGGTGTTGGAAAGGATGTGGCAAAAAGGGAACTCTCAAACACTGCTAGGGGGAATGCAAACTGGTGCAGCTACCATACTATGGAAAACAGTAGGGAGATCCCTCAAAAAATTAAGAATAGAGGGCCAGCCCCGGTAGCCTGGTGGTTAAGTCCAGTGTGCTCCACTTTGGTGGCCCAGGTTCAGTTCCCAGGCATGGACCTACACCACTCATCAGTGGTCATGCTGTGGTGGTGGCTCACATACAAAAAGAGGAAGATTGGCAACAGATGTTAGCTTAGGGTGAATCTTCCTCAGCATTAAAAATATGTATATACATTAAGAATAGAACTACCATATGATCCAGCTAATCCACTGCTGGGCATTTATCCAAAGAACACAAACATATATGCACACCATGTTTATTGCAGCATTATTCACAATAGCTAAGACTTGGAAACAACTTAAGTGCCCATCAAGGGACAAATGGATAAAGAAGATGTGGTATATATACACAATGGAATACTACTCAGCTATAAGAAATGATGAAATCCAGCCATTTGTGACAACATGGATGGACCTTGAGGGTGCTATGCTAAGTGAAATAAGTCAGACAGAGAAAGTAAATACTGTATGATCTCACTCACAAGTAGAAGATAAAAACAACAACAACAACAACAAACAAACACTTAGATATAGAGATTAGAGTGGTGGTTTCCAGAGGGGGAGTAGGGAAGGAGGAAGGTGGAAAGGGTGACAGTGTACGTGTGTATGGTGATAATTAGTCTTTATGTGGTGAACATGACGTAGTCCACACAGAAATTGAAATATAATGATGTATACCTGAAATTTATATAATGTCATAAACCATTGTTACCTGAATAAAAGAATAAAAAGAAAAAATATGATAACATCTCAAAGTTCTTTTAACTATTGGATCAATCCTTTGTCCAAACACCTTCTTACATTAATAAGCAACATGCAAACCAGAATTAAAGCAGAGGAGCTCTGAACTGCGGATACACAATTACAGAAGAGGAGGGTAAATGTCACATGTCACATCCACAGAAACTCAGCTAGTGTTTTATTTGGCTTTTATATGTTAGGTAATTGAAAGCTAATTCTCTGGGAAAATAAGATTCTATTTCTCCTATACTCTTCACCTTTGGATGCACATTCACATGTATAGTGAAATAGCAGAAGAAGATTCATTCATACAACAGAATTCTTGAGAGCTGAGTAGAATCAAGAAGCCATGGGGGATACAAAGTATGTTTCCCACTCATAGTGCATTCCAATCACAATGGATTTTATTTTTAATTTGTCGTTCTTAAAATTTTTATTACATTTTGACTTTAATATTCTAATTAACTAGCTAATTCAAATATAATTTCTATGCATTTTAGAATATCGCATTTCAAAAAGATAACTTGGAAAATTAAGTTGATTTCACAGTCTTCTATTTTTTCTAAACATTATGTAATTCACTGTTGGATTTTGATTACAGATAAGTTGGAATCTTTTTCCTAAATACTATTAAGTAGGTTCAATAAGTATTTTGATTTATGTTTTATAATATTCAAGCAGGATGGGGCAAAATGTGAATCCAGAAGTCAAGCAAAGTGAATGTCTTCAAGCAGCGGCATGTGCTGAGGTCGACAACAGTCTGCATGTGGACTCCAATCTTTGCAATCTAAGTCCCTGACAAATTGAAATACAAACAAATACAGGGAAATAGTGTTTTCTTGGGGGCTTCATTCTTTCAAATCTCAAAATTTTAAATGCAGTGGTCTCAAGTGTAAGATTCTGGAAAGTTTGAACCTTGAAGCTGTTTTCTGAATGCTTCCCCCTTCCTGGTTTGTGATTCAAAAGTGAACCCAAGGAACATCCGTTATTCTTTCTTCATGAACACGGATGCTTTCTGATTAGGAAGGCCGTTAAGAATTCCCATGTTTGGAGATCTATCATCAACTAACTAATAGTACAACCCAAATCTCCTAACTTATTGATCCCTGAAATCCATGCACTCATTGGGAATCCATCTCTCTGCCTTCCTTCCCTCCACTCCCCTCCCCCCATGCTTTGAGAAACAGAGGTTTATTGTAATCAGCTTAAACAACACTACATGAAACCCTACTACTAAACCCAGCACTTTTGGTTTTCTCAAAGGTGGGAAGGGGGGCTAAGATTTCTTAAAAATATAATAATAACAATAAGGATTAGACACCGACAAACTTATTTATAGCAATGAATGCAATTCTATTTTAATATGTTGTTTTTATTTCATCATTTTAGAAAGAGAATAATTAAATTCTGCTTTGAAAATTATCTAGTGTGTTATTACTTAAGAACCATATGGAATTAATCTAAAATGATGAAGGAAGTTAAAATAGTAACTCCTCATTAAATGCCTCTAATCTATTTGACACATCACAAAGCAGTATGGTCAGCGTAGAGGTAATTATTTTACATTTCCAGACACTGTAACTTTTTTAAACCTCTGGAATTCAACATAACCTGCCACAACCTGCCAGGATGCAACTGCTCCAATTCTGAAAACATCACCTGTAAGTAAGGATGTAGTAGATTGGGAATGCTGAGGGAAAGACAGAACGTTGTAGTGCACTAATTGATTGAGAATATGTCTTTCACTCCTCCTTTTGGCAGCTTGTGAATATTTTTGTGCACATTTAACTTGTATTAATTTCCTTAACTTCTTAAAAATACAACATCAACACAGTTCAAATAATCCTATTATACTTGAGGCCTTTAAGAGTATTTTATAGACGAAGAAACTAAAGCACAGGAACTCTAAGTGAGTTGCCTGAGGGTACAGAGCTGCGTAGAGGCAAGGCAGGATTGGACCCTGAGTGTGGGTCGGGTACTCCCAACTCCACTGCTATGAGAGAAGCTTAGAAATTTTAGGCACTGCCACTGTCAATGATATACAGTGTTTTCAGAAGCTTCCATGCTCTGTTTAAAGTTCCACTAAGCATATCATTGCTTGTCAACTGTTGGGACATATATAACTAAGATGACACATGATCACTTGTGGAGGAAGAGAGGCAGTGTATCTCAAAGGAGAACTAGAAGCCCCATCAATTATTACAGACTCTAAATACTCAGCATTCAGCCTGCATGAGCTCATAGGGCTACAGAGAATGATTTAGAGTTGATTTTAACTCTCAGTGGCTGAGAACAAGCATGGAAAGGGTACAGAGGGAAACCAAAACTTGGGTAACCACTGAATCTTATCAAGGGCAGGATATATGAGAGGGGAAGAAAAGCAATGTTTTTCCTGGAGGTATTTTTCTTCAGAAGCAATAAACCTGGAAAACAGTAGATCAATTAGCAATCAAGTAATTTGCAGAGGATGAAGAGAAAATGCGTGAAGACCCACTAATCTTAGGGTGAGAGCTGCTGAATTACTACCAATGTTCTATCTCATCCCAATAAAGAGCCTGATATTTTTACATTTTTTCCCCATTCTCAAGGCAAGTAGAATAATAATTTGTCTCAATTCTATTTCCTAGTTATATTAACTTAGAAGTCAATACACGAGGAAAAATGTACTACTTATGTTTGATCTGCAAAAGGCAAAGACTTTACATTATGTTTCCATTACTAGTTCATAGGTTTTTCTACTTATCAGTCTAATTGAACTGTTTTGGATTAAACAAGATGGTAAAATTTTAAGCACTACTGCCCTTATGCCAAACCTGTCTCTCATTCTAGCAATTTCAACGTCCATAGAGCTTCCACAATCACCTGACCTTCTCCAGCCCAATGATCTTCACTCCCCTCCACTTACCACCTTCATGCAGAAACTTGGGCTTAGTCATCATCAGAGTTCTCAAACCTCTGAAATCTTCAACAGGGAGAGTTCACTTTCTCACTCTGGGCCAAACACAGCCAGCTGCTCATTCTTCCCACCACATCTACTCATTCGCATCACTGATCTCCTTAATCGTTTCCACCCCCCCCCCCCTCAATTAACCATTAACCAGTTCTGCTGCTCTCACTTCATCTCCTAACTAGCTTAGTTCATAATGGCCGTTACTTGAATATTTCTTTACCATCACCCCCATTTTGCTTTCTCATTTTTCCTTCTGCTCCACCTGTTTTATAAATTTCCTATGAAAACTAAAATATAACTTCTCTGTGCCTACACTTGGCTTTGCTTTTTTGTATAATCTGTTTATATCCTCTAAGCATTCACCTATGGGGGGGTTGTCTTTCTTATCTGAATGCTAATATCTTATTTGTTATATGAATTGTGTAAGTTCAATATTCACATTAATATTTTATTTGTATGAATTGCAAGTATGTCTCTCAGAGCTTATATTTTAATTCAAATATAATGTATTTTATTTTACAGAAATTTGGTTTTAATGTGGTCAAATTTTTAAAATCTTTGTGTCTTGATTAAGATATCATTCCTTTCCGTGAAATGACAGTATGCACTTATATTTTCTTCTAATACTTCTAAAGTTTTGTTTTTCACATTTTGGTGTTTCACAGAGGTGGAATTTATTTTTGTGTATGATGTTAGGTGGAGATCAGATTTTATTTTCTTCAGTGTTGATAACCAATTGTTCCACCTGTTAAAAGTTCATCCACAATCACTGATTTGTGATGCCACTCTGGCACGTTCCTGGGTTTATTTCTCGGTCCTTTATTTTGCCTTCTTCTATTTGCTTAAACCTGTGTCTATACTACATGGTCCCAATTACTAAGCTTTCTGATGCATTTTGATATCTAGGAGGACTGTTCCTAGATGTTCTCCAATATTGTCTTGGGTAGTCTTGGTCTTCTACTATTTTGCATGAATTCTAGAAGCAGCTGGCCAAGTTCCAAGAAAGGAAAGGGAAAATAAGGAAGGAAGGAAAGAGAGAGGGAGAAAGATAGGGAAAGAGGAAAAGAGAGAAAGATAGATTTATAGATTTGTGGGTATTTTACTAAAATCAAAATGATTTTTTCAGATTAATATGACTATTAAGTTATCCCATCCATGGTTATGGTATTGCTCTCCATATATTTAAGCACAATTTTTTATTTTTCAGTAGGTTTATTTTATTTTCCACACTTTGTTAGATTTATCCCTATAACCTTATGATTTTTTCTTTTGGTTTATCACATTTTCTAATTAGTGGTTGTTGATATAGGAATGTAGTGGATCTTTATATACTAATCTTAAATCCAATGTAACTTCTAAATCTTCTCTCTTGTCTATATATAATTATCTTGGACTTTACATGTAAATAATCATATTGTCTGTGAATAAAGACAATTTTACTTCTATTCTGATGCACATTCCTTTGATTCTTCTTTTTTTATTCATGTTTACTATAGATTTTCTTCCTTACCATTAGTGGATGCTTAGTTTCATTGAGCCTGTTGCAGCATCTTTTGGGAAGGTTATCTAGAGATGGAGAAGCCTGTATTTGACACTGATTTTCTACCAACTCAACAACCTCAGTTGCCCTTGTTGCAACCAAATGAGATACAGGGGACAGGACGTTCTAAATTCTAGTAATGTCAACATGGGCTCTTAACCCCACATCACAATGGTCTATTCCTAGTAAGAGATAGATTCTATAGATCTCCAAAACCCAATACAGGAAGTTGCATTAAATACCCTCCCTGACCTCGTCGCTCCTCAACTCCCTCTTGATAGCTAAGAAATGACCTGTCAGGAGTCTCCAACAGGTTGTCCTAAAATATATGTTCTCTCTTTGTCAAATAATCCCCAAAGGATATCATGAAATCCATTCCTTTTTCCTACATCTTCTCAACAGAGAAATTGGAAACAAGTGGGACAGAGATGAGTAGTCAGCTGGGGCGTTGCCTGGAAGTGTCGGGTCTCCCACTAGCATATTCTGGTTCTGTAGATATGTGAAGATGGCCTTTCACCTAGTCCTGCATTATCTTCAACAAGTTTTTCTAATGTTAAACCATGCAGGTTTCCTGGAATAAGACTAACTTGTTTGTATCATATTATTGGCACCATTACTAATTCAGCTAGCAAATATTTTATTTAGGATCTTACACTCAGGTTTATATAAATTTATATGTGTTTTGGGGCTGGCTCCTTGGCTGAGTGGTTAAGTTCGCGCGCTCCGCTGCAGTGGCCCAGGGTTCGGATCCTGGGCACGGACATGGTACCGCTCGTCAGGCCACGTTGAGGCGGTGTCCCACATCCCACAACTAGAAGGACTGCAACTAAAATATACAACTGTGTACAGGGGGGATTTGGGCAGATAAAGCAGGAAAAAAAAAAAAGATTGGCAGCAGCTGTTAGCCCAGGTGCCAATCCTTAAAAAAAAAAAATTATATGTGTTTTATACCTACATGCATATATAAAGAGAAAGATACATATATATGATGTATATACAGTATACAGAACTTTTATATACATCCCTTTTATATAAATTAATATAGTTTCTTCCATTTATTTTCTTGTCAGAGACATGTCTGTTTTAATAATTCTTTCACAGAACTGGCTTTGGTTTTATTGATGCTATTTATTATTTCTGAGGTTTAAAAACTTATTTTCTATATTTTTCTCTGTTATTTCCTTCCTTGACTTTTCTTGGAGTTTACAAAGTTTTGTTTTTCCCTACCTTCTTGATTTGAGTGCTGAAGTTATTCATTTTTAATCTTTCTCTTTTTTGAATAAATACATTTAGGAGGCTTTATGTCCCTCACAGGAAACTTTGCTGCATCCAAAAATATTTGATATATGTAGTGTTCTTCGTTGTTTAGTTCTTAATACTTCATAATTTCCGTTGTGTTTTGGATCAATAAATTATTTATGCATGCTTTTAAATATCTATACATTAGGTTTAGACCTATTCTCCTCTTTTTTTTTGCTTTTGATAGCTAATTTTATTGCATTTTGATAGGAGAGTGTATTGCTGCATTCTCATAATTTCCTCAGCTCTGTCTTCCAGAAAAATTATCTAAATTTCAGTGAGTATATTTTTATTTCTTGTAATTCTCTTTGGCCATGCCAAAATGACCCTCCTTCGTGTCATGGTAGGCTATCTACTTTGCTTTATCTGTGTCTATTTCTAGCAGATAAAGTCTACTCAGGAAAAAATATATTATCAAGTCTTCCCTTTTGGATCTGAATATTTGGCTTGTTTCTCTGCATGTCACAATTTGGTCTCAGATCTTATGCTGATTTCCGAGGATGGCTTCAGAATTCCAGGACTTCACAGCCACAAAATGCTTAACCAACTCCTTAACTAAGGCTGATTTGACAAGAAAAAGGAAAATATCTGAATTTCATCATTTCTTTCTGAAACTTCAGATTATAGGTAAAGCATTTTCATTTAGTAACACAATGCAGCTCCATGATTCCAGCTTGGTCAGACAGTGGCTTTGAGCTGAGGTGTTCCCTTTAAGGGTGGGAAACCTGTTTTTAAGCCTAAGGAAGGGCCAGTTAGTCTTTTTCAGAGTGGTATTACACATTGCTAAATTAAAGAAATGAAAATTACAGCTTAGAAGTATAGTGAAAAACAAAAATGTGTGAGTGATTCTAAAATGCTGAATTTAAACTGGCAACTGGCATTGGGTGACAAAAGCGCAGGGAATGAATATGCTTAGCTAATTCAGACATGAACTGAAGCCACGTAGAAGGGAAAGAATATTTACAGAGAGCTTATTCTTACAGAAAGCGAAACCCTCAAACTCCCAAAACCATAAAAAGAAAAAAAGGAGGACACACACATACAAGGTGTGTGTTTGTGTATGTGTGTGTATGTGTATATGTGTCTGTGTGTATGTGCATGTATGTGTATGAACACAGACTAAGAAAGATGGACAGAGACAGAGCTATTTGGGGATGTTAAATTTATGTTTCTGTTGAGAGTCACTTGATAACTCCCAAACATTAGCACAGAAGAGAAATAACAAGTCTTCATATTTTCAGGAACATAAGCCTTTAATTTTGGTTAAGACCAAGAATAATCATAGTTCTTCACACCAAGACAAAGCCCAGAGAGTATGCACTTGGTTTTTACTCAAGTTTTATTGTTATAATTGACATATATATATAAGATTGTATAAATTTTAGGCATACAAAATAATGATTTGATGTATGTATACATTGTGAAATGATTACAACAATAAGCTTGGTTAACATCCATCACCTCACATATTTACACATATGTTTTTCTTGTGATGAGAACTTTTAAGGTCTACTCTCTTAGCAACTTTCAAGTATACCATACAGTATTATTAGCTATAGTCACCATGTTGTCCATTAAATCCCCAGGACTTATTTATCTTATAACTGGAAGTTTGTACTATTTGAACACCTTCATCCATTGCCCCCTACTCCAACCCCTGGCTCTGGAAACCACCAATCTGTTTTCCGTTTCTATTAATTCATTTTTTTACATTTCACATATAAGTGAGACCGTACAGTCTGTCTTTCTTTGTCTGACTTATTTCCCCTAGCATAATGCTCTCAAGGTCCATCCATGTTGTCACATAAATATATAACCAAATTTATAGTATTTAAATAATAATAAAATGTAGTTTAAATAAATACACTGTTTAAAAACTTGGGAAAATATTTGCAACTTATCTCACAAAAACCTTAGTATCCCTTAAACATATAGAGTGTCTAAAAATAGAGGAGAAAAAGACCAACAGTGTTACAGACAAATGGGTTGAAAAATGATCATACAGTTTAAAAAATGGAAATGATTCCCTATGAAAAGATGCTCAGCATCACTTATAATAAAAAAGTGTAAATCAAAACTACGTGTAGATATTTTTACTGTAATATTACTGTTTTTTAAATTAGAATATTGTGTTAGCAGAGGGGCCCATGTCTTATCTTCCCCAAAAGATTGAGCCCACACAGAAGACAAGAGCCATGTTTTATATGTATATACTTCAATGGCATCTTCATAAATATCTGAGGTAATGATTAAGAGCTAAGGCTGGATTCTACTAGCAGTAATTTGCTACTCTTCAAACTTGCCACAGCCTTCAGAAAAAGGCAATAAAGAGATTGAGAGGTGCCAGTGGAAAAAAACACTGTTATTTTCTTTGCCTTGAGGTGATTCTCTTTCTGGAACAGTACATTCAGTTATCTTCCTGTCTGGGTACAATTTTGGAAAAAAAAACCCAAAACAGTGGCAATTCACTATTGAAAAAAAAACAGTGGCAGGCCTATTGTGGCGTTTTCAGTCTTTTTCTGGCCATAATCTGATACCTAAATTAGGAGAAAGCTCTTTGAGTCACGTGACCATGCACCTAACTCACGTAACTACGTCCTGTCCTCCTAGGACATCTTAGATTAGTCAGGATCACAAGGTAATTTTTAACCAACCCAGTCAAAACAAAGGTTTAAGACAAAATGGGTGTTAAATTGGATATGTGCAAAACCTGTGAGAGAACCATGGCTGGTGGGGAGTCAGTCCGATGGAAGAGTGGGAGGAGCTAAAGACGAAACAAGATGCCATCGGTTATTTTGGTTCACAGATGTTAGGAAAGATGTCTGCAAAACATTTATTTTAAACTTCTTCTTGCAGCTCTTTTCATAAGCTTTTCTTATTGAATGATATAATGAAAGGGCTCAGTTCCAAATATTATGACATTTTATGCAGTCCTTACTTAAAATACTTCTAAAATGCCAAAAAGAGCATAAAGCTAATGAGAAATAGGCAATTTTGCACAGTCTTGACAAAGTTAGAATAAAAAAAGTGATCCCTAATGGAGGGGAGGTCAAAATCTAGAATGCACCTAAGAAGAAGTGTAGCACTTGGAAGGATATACATCTACAAGAGAAAAATAATGTTGATTTTATTTTAATTATAACGTGAACAAAACCCATAAAAAGGATGACAGATTTTCAGTGTAACTAGCAAACTTCATTTTGCTAGTTTTTGTACACGAGTAGGTATAAATATTAAATATGCTGTTAGTTAGAATTATTAACATAACATGAAAAAGCACCAACCCACATATTTTTAAGGCTGTGGTTGACAATTAGAGGTACTTAGAGATTTTCTGAGTAGACGATTAAAGTTATTTTCCTCACAAATATTATACACAGCTTTAGAATTGAGTTAAATGTTGCTCCTTTAGGTTGTTTAGTTTCTTCTAGAATTTGTTAGTTTCAATCCCTTGTGTAACTTGTGATGTGACGTGCAGACGAGGGAAGAGCAGTCAGCATGGCAATCTCAGTAGGCTGTGTTTAGGACACCAGGTCCTTTTATACCAAGTTGTTTAGAGTTGTAGCCTTTGTTGAAGGGATCTGTGAGCTCCACAATCCCCCATGAGAGCCCATGGGAAAGTCCTCGATGTCTCATTTTTGGTTTCTTGAGGAAGGAGCCTGTTCAATAAATGAGATTCCCCTTTTGGGAACAAATATAATCTCAGAATTTATATTTGCTTGAAAAACATTTTTTTTTCCAAAACAACTCAAAGGCAAAGCACAGTACTAGGAGTTGATAAAAGAGAAGTAATTTGGTGTTGAAAGGTGAAAAATGACTGGCAGATTAGAAATGATCTCTTTCCAATGCATCCTTAGTAATCAGGGAGCTGAGAGATTGGTGGGGGAGCTAATGGAATGACCTGCTGTATCCAGGCATTGGGTCATTATGAGCAGATCTAAAACTGAATAATCTTGATGATTATGAAACATTCCTTTCCACCAATTCTACCTTATGCATATCAGCAAAAATGACCCAAAGATGTATTTTTTTTTTTAAAGTTTCAAATGACTCTGCAGACCAAAGCTGAGGCCACAATTGAAAGAAGCCTCCCTGTGCTCACAGAGTGCAGAACTCAGAATATAAATAGAATGTATATTGCAGGGCAGGATTTGATAGGTCAAAGTAGAGGTGGCTGAACGTGCCACACAGCACAAGGATCAAAGGTGAGCACCAGAGGAATGTGGAATAAGGTCTGCCTTGGAAAAATATGGCAAAGCTCTCCAAAGGACCTGGACTCTGCTCCCTGATTCATGCACCGATATGCACTGATTGTCTACAATGTGCCAGGACTGAGCATGGTGCCAGGAGTCGGGTGGAGGAGACAGACACATAATAACAATACCATGTGGTAAGGGAAATGATACAGATACCTGCATGTACATTTTTGAAGCCACATGAGGCTTGCGTTATCCAGCCCCAGGTGGAAAGGCAGTTAACGACAGTTTTCTAAAGAGGAGATGCTTGAGCTAAGCGCAAAAAAATATGACATAGGGTGAGGGAGGAAAGACAAGAATGAGTTTATGGAAAGTGCATTCTGAGAGAGCCATGAATTGAAGAAACAGACCAAGAAGGAGTGATGAGAAGATTGGGAGTTGGGGAACTGGGTGATTCAAAGCACAGAAATGAGATGTAAATCAGTTGGATGAATACTGAATGAGAAATCCAGCATGCAGGGGCAAAGGATGAAAGTGTGTCAGAGAGGAGAAGAGTGAGCAAGGCAGTCTGTCTTGGAAAGGAGATGGTGGGAAAGTGAGAGCCTTGAAAGTCACATGAAGTATGGTCTTATTTTCTACCTAGTGAGTAGCGACTTGACCAGTGATGCCATTTAGAATAGAATCTTGCAGCAGAGTGAAGGATGACAGGAAAGGGAACAAGCTGAAAAGATAGTGTGACTAGCTGGGAGCTGGTAATATACTAGGCCAGTTTGAGTGAGTGCCAGTCTGCTCCCAGGTGGCAGTTCAGGGTGGGATACTTAAAAGATATTGTAGAAGCAGAATGACTGTCGATTGCATTTGGCAACAGGGAAGAGTCCATGGTGGCTAGGGTTTCTAGCTTGTATGTTTGACAAGACTGTAATGGGGAGGGGTTCTACAGATAAAGATTATGATTCTGGCTGCACATATAAGACATTCTGCATACAAGATGCAGAAGTGTAGCCAGACCTGAAGATAAACACAGTCTGTGCAAATGTAAAGCTTAAGTCCTAGGAATGAATGAGATTGCCATCAAATAACCTCTCCTCAGTCTTTGCCCTCCTAAGCCCTTCCCTTTGGCTTCTCCCTGTTCTAGATGGATAGTCTCTCCCATATGCAATCACTCTCTGAGTTCTCCCAATCCTATCTGGTCAATAATTAAACTGTTTTATCATTTTTCCATAGAGCTGTGTTGTCTAATACTAGCCATGTGTGGCTGTTGAGGACTTGAAATGTGCTTAGTAGTTTTGATTTATACTTTTTTATTATAAGTGATGCTGAGCATCTTTTCATAGGGAACCATTTCCATTTTTTAAACTGTACGATCATTTTTCAGGCCTTTTATCTGTAACACTGTTGGCCTTTTTCTCCTCTATTTTCAGACACTCTATATGTTTAAGGAATATTAACTTTTCTGTGAGATAAGCTGTAAATATTTTTCCAAGTTTTTATTTTAAATTTTTAAAATTATTTTTACAACAATGTAAACTTATATTTTGCATGAAAAAGTAAGAATGTTAAATATCTCAATACTATTTGATATAATTACATTTTGAAACAATAATAATTTGGGTGTATTTAGTTAGATAAAATATATTATTAAATTAATTTCACCAGTTTCACTTTAAATACTAAAAATTTTAAAATTGCATATATGACTTGTGTTATATTTATATTGGTCAATGCTATTCTAGAGTATTATTTTACTATAAAAATATGATATGACTTAAAATTACGATATAAACTATTGACAACTTATGAACTAGAACATTTAAAACTCTATCTCTTTGAGCACTGACTCTTTATCTTCTTCCTGTGATCCATGTTACTCCAGTGTGTAAATGTCACCAGTACGGAGATTGTGGGCTCTGATAATGACTTCCCAAAGAAGCTCCCTAGCAAAGGTATCAACTCTCTGGGTCTTCTCTTTCTAATAAGTGCTTGACACAAACATTGTCAGGCAGTGGCTTGCTAGTAAACTGGCTCTCAAAAATAAACCTTAATTTGAGACTTTTTCCATCTTGTAAATGCTTCCACTGTGGCCAATTTCAAGCTACCAATAGTTTATCAACTGGCTTGCAAAATTCCTGGCTATTCACTAATGCACTCTTGTGAGCCAGTTTGAGCAGTCTGTCATCTTCAGGTTCTCTCAAATTCCAAGCCATTTGTTGATCCAAAGAATCAGGTACAGTACTGCCCAGTAAAATTTCTGCAGTGTTAGAAGAATTCTGTATCTGTGCTCTATGGCTCTTGAGGACTTGAAATGAGGCCAGCACAATGAAAAACTGGATTTTTAATTTAATTAACTAAGTCTGAAGAAGCCTCAGAATCCATAGCAGGGCTGACAGATGAAAGTATTTGCCTCCTGAAGCTAGCAAATACAGACTGGAAGAGGTGATGGCTTCTGCAAATGTGAAAATAGCAATTCAAGACTTCAAGGAAAATCATGAAAATCAAGGAAACTGTGACAGCATTAAAGGAACACAATAATTTTCCAGTAACTGACCCCCAAAGAAATGGAGATCTATAATTTTCCTGATGAGGAATTCAAAATAATTGCTTTAAGGAAGCTCAGTGGGCTACAAGAAAACAAAAAGACAATTTAATGAAATCAGAAAAGCAATACATGAACAAAATGAGAAGTTTAACAGACAGAGAAAAAAAAATTCCAGAGCTGAAGAATTCATTGAATGAAATAAAAGATACAATAGAGAGCATCAACATCAGACTTGATAAAGCAGAAGAAAGATTCTATGAACTTGAAGAAAAGTCATTTGAAACTATTCAATAAGAGTAAAGAAAAAAGAATGAAAAAGAGTGAAGAAAGCCAACATGAATTATGAGAGACCATCAAGGGAAATAATTTATGCATTATTGGAGTCCCAGAAAGAGAGGAGAGGAAGAAAAGAGCAGAAGGCTTACTTAAGGAAATAATGGATGGTAATTCTCAAATCTGAGGAGAGATATGGACACAAGTTCATAAAGCTCATAGGTCCACCGACAGATTCAACTCAAAGAGATCTTCTCTAAGACACAATATAACTCATTTTTCAAGTCCAGCATTACCTTGATACCAAAGCCAGAAAAGGATACTACGAAAAAAGAAAATTATAGGCCAACATTCCTGATGATCAAGTGGGATTTATGCCTGGGATGCAAGAATGGTTCAACATATGCAAATCAATAAATGTCATATGTCGCAGTAACAGAATGAAGGATAAAAATCATATGATCACATCAATAAATGCAGAAAAATCATTTAATAAAATTCAATAACCTTTCATGATATAAACTCCCAGCTAATTAGAAGAAATGTAACTCAAAATGATGAAGGTCATATCTGAGAAGCCAACAGCTAATATTATACTCAATGGTGAAAAGCTGAAAACTTTTCCTTTAAGATCAGGAATAAGATGGGGATGCAGAAAAAGCATCCTTCTATTCATTATAATACTGGAACTGCTAGCTAGAGCAATTCGAAAAGAAAAAGAAATAAAAGACATCCAAATCAGAAAGGAAGAAGTAAAATTATCTCTGTTTGCAGATGACATATTATTTGTAGAAAATCTTAAAGACTCTACCAAAACACTATTAGAACTAATAAATGAATTCAGTGAAGTTGCAGGATACATAATCAATATACAAAAATCAGTTGAATTTCTATGCAGTAACAATGAACTATTTGAAAGAGAAATTAAGAAAACAATTTCATTTACAATATCATCAAAAATAACAAAATATTTAGTAATAAATTTAACCAAGAAGGTGAAAGATCTTTACACTGAAAGCTATAAGACATTCATGAAAGAAATTGAAGAAGACACCAATAAATAGAAAGATATCCTATGTTCATGGATTGAAAGAATTAATATTTTTTAAATTTCTATACTACAGATACAGTGAAATCCCTATCAAAATTACAATGGAATTTTTCACAGAGCTAAAAACACAATTCTAAAATTCATATGGGATCACAGAAAAACTTAAATAGACAAAGCAATCTTGAGAAAGAAGAACAAAGCTGGAGACATTATACTTCCTGATATCAAACTATATTGCAAAGCTATAGTAATCAAAATAGTATGGTACTGACATTAAAACAGACACATACATCAATGAATATACAGAATATAGAGCCCAGCAATAAACCCATATATAGTTAACCAATCTTTGACAAGGGTGCCAAGGACGTACATAGGGAAAGAATAGTCTCTTCAATAAATGGCATTGGGAAAACTGAATATTTACATGTAAAAGAATGAAACTGAACCCCTATCTTACAGCACTCACAAAAATTAACTCTAAATGGATTAAAGACTTAAACGGAAGACCTGAAATCATAAAACTCCTAGAAGAAAACTTAGAGAAAAAACTTGTTGACATTTGTCTTGGAAATGATTTTTTTGATATGAGACCAACAGCACAGGCAGCAAAAGCAAAAATAAATAGTGGAACTACATCAAACTAAAAAACTTCTACATGGCAAAGAAAAAAATCAAAAAAATGAAAAGACAACCTACAAAATGGGAGAAAATATTTGCAAACCATATATCTGATAAGGAATTAATATCCAAAATATATAAAGAATTCATATAACTGAACAGAAAAAAAATTCAAGTTAAAAATAGACAAAGGACCTGAATAGGCATTTTTCCAGAGAAGACAAACAGATGGCCAACAGGCACATGAAAAGGTGTTCAACATCACTAATCATCAGGGAAATGCAAATCAAGACCACAATGAGATATCACCTCACACCTGTTAGAATGGCTACTATCAAAAAGACAAGAGTTAATAAATGTTTTCAAGGATGCGGAGAAAAGGGAAACTTTGTACATTGTTGGTGGGAATGTAAATTGAAACAATCATTATAGAAAATGAAACAGTATGCAGGTTCCTCAAAAAATTAAAAATAGAACTGCCATTTGACCCATCAATCCCATTTCTGGGCATATATCTGAAGGAAAAAAAATCAGTATCTCAAAGAGATATCTGCCCTCCCATGTTCATTGCAGTATTATTCAAATAGCCAAGATAATGGAAACAACCTAAACAACCTACATGTCCATCAGTGGAAGAATGGATAAAGAAGATGTGAGATAGATATAGATGTAGCTAAGATACATGTGTGTATGTATGTACGCATGTATAATGGAATATTACTCAGCCACGAGAAAGAAGGAAATCCTGCCATTTGCAACAACATGACTGAACCTGGAGGACAATGCATTAAATGAAGTAAGCCAAATAAAGAAAGAAAAAAACTATGATCTCACTTATATATGGAATCTTAAAAAAAAAAACAAAAAAAAAAACAAGGTAGAACTCATAGAAACAGAGAGTACAATGGTGGTGACCATGGTCTGGGGATGGGGGAAATAGGGAGATGCTGGTCAAAGAATACAATCCTTCAGTCATAAGGGGAATAAGCTCTGGGAATCTAATGTACAACATGGTGATTATAGTTAATAATACCGCATTGTATACCTAAAATTTGCTGAGAGTAAACCTTAAAGATTCTCACAAAAACAAAAAGGTAACTCTGTGATGTAATGGGTGTGTTAGTTAACCTGATTTTGGTAATCATTTCACAATGTATATATATATATATATATCAAATAATCATGTTGTACACTTTAAATATATACAACTTTATTTTTCAATTATACCTCAATAAAGCTGAGGAAAAAAATTTAAAAACTTACACAAACCTGGTTCCTAACTTGGATAATGAGTGATGAGGTAAGGGGTGGGGATCACACAGATTTGCTCCTACCTAAGGCATATTGATCTCTCCTCCTGAGGGAAAGAACAACACAGACACTGTTCTCAGCATTTTTTGAGTTGCTATAATTTTTTCATAAAACTCTGGTGAATATTCCTTTAATTCCAATAAATACAACTTAAATTCATGAATATGACCCCACACCCTCTGCCCCCAGATCATACAAATCACAATTTTTTAAACAATTTTTAAGGTTCTTAAATAAGATCTAATGAGACTTCCATGAGGAGGACCTTCCCCGTCTTGATTGTTAATATAAGTTCATTCCATGGTCACTTACAGAGTTCCCTGAGCACCATGACAGAACTCTGTTATTACGTAGTATCTTGGTTCTTCAAAAAGCATTAGACTACTGATTTAGGCCCAGTGAAGAGAATCATGTGGAAGTTCCTGCTCTATATTCAGGTTAAGAAACTTTACCAGGCAACAGATGTCTTTCCCATTAGGTAATGGGGTTCAGAAGCCATAAAAAAACTCATGCCTTATTAAAAGAAATATTTGACAATAGTTGGAGGCATTTTATGTTTGTCTTGATCACATAAGATTCATCAATCTCATTTCCACTGTTCCAGACTCCAGATGAATGCACTATCTTGTGGACTTATTAATTTCATTGGTCAATGAACCCAAAATTTGGAAAGCTGATTGTGATCAATCCTGGTTCCTGAAGCTCATTTCACTGCACTCCAGAAACCTGAGACTTAATGATAAAACAGTGTTTCTAAGGTCATCCTACAAAAATTAATATAGTAATTTCTTAGTGGTTTCATTAATTTCTAATTGGCAAAAATATCTATTAATTGATCGGTAGAACTTTGAATTAAATTAACAATACCGAGCGTGTATATACTTAATAAAGATTTCAAAAGCAGTTGATATATTATAACTTTTCTTATATTCTGGAAAAAGTTATTTAGAAAAACAAATGAACCTCTCAGATTTAAACACTGGAGTGTTTCTGATTATTTCGGCTTCAGAATTGCCAGATACTACAGGAACAGAAAGTCAGAAAAGACTATTAATTTTAAGTTGACCTCAAAAGATAGGCCCAGTAGTTTCAAGATAAAGTTTGAATAAGAATTGCATTTATTAAAAAGAAAATGGAAGGGCTGGCCCCTGGGCTGAGTGGTTAAAGTTCTGCATTCTCTGCTTCAGAGGCTCAGGTTCGTGGGCTTGGACCCCAGGAGCAGACCTACTCCACTCATCGGCCATGCTGTGGAGGCATGCTACATACAAAATAGAGGAAGATTGGCAATGGATGTTAGCTCAGGGCAAAGTTTTCTCCCCCCCAAAAAAAGCAGATTCCAGGAGATAGGGCCCAGTAATCTGTATTTTAACAAGTATTCCAGGTGGTTCTTATGCAGTCTAACTGATGAAAATCCTTTGATCTAAGAATCTTCTAAACTACCATAAGTATCCTATTTATCTGTCTACCCACAAAACTGGCAAAGAGTACATTTGTACATTCAGTTGCTTAACTTCTAAACCCAAGTACAGCCCCATAAACAGTATTTAGTAGACTTCACAATGCAGATAATTCTGGACACATTACTTAGTAATGCAAAATAAATTCTGGTCCTCAAGGTCCAGAACTCACAGGAATGTGTTTACTTGAAAAAAAAGTCAATGATCTGTGAAGAACCCTAATTGCTAGTCAGTATAAGAAGAATAGGACAAAATTATAAATCCAGTAATTAGTTCATTCTTCCCATCACTTCTCTTTCCCACTAGGGGCAAGAACTCTGCTGCTGAAGAAATGAGCTTACAAAGTGTCTCACTCTCTCTCCAGTAACTATGCACAAAAAGAAATAAAATGAAGCCTCTCGTCATTAAAATCGGAGGGGTGCAGGGGCTGATACCTCTGACCACCAGGGGAGTACTCTTCCAAAGATGCTTTTTCTGAGTGCTATAGGACTTATCTGAGTCAAAAATATAATTTAAAACAGTTATTTGGAGTCATGAAGACAGCCTTTGTGAGGCAAAAGGGATTTAAGGCAAAACAGCAATCAAAAATACATGTTTGGTAGAGAAAGAAGAAACAAGAAGTAACAGTCAAGTGTTAACAGAGACTATTCCTCAACAGGGTAACAATACCTGTAAATTAACTGTGATTTCTCCATGAGTCAGGAGTGTCCTCAAACATTTGTAGATGTATTCAATTAATAAGCAAAGGTTGTGCCACTTGGTTTTTGCCCCACTTTCTGTAATTTGCAGGCCCATTTCTTTGAGATTCAAGTGTGCATAAAAGGTTAGGTGGATGATGCCATGTCTGCTCTGTGTCCAACTCACAGCCATGGTGTTTGTTTCCGTAAGTCTGAGGAATGTTCCTGGATTTTAAGCTGAGGTGGGTGGAAAATGAATTTTTTCTTTAAAATAGTTCAAGAAATGAGAGAAAAAGGAAAGCAGAAAGCATGAGAGCAAATCTTAATAGAAAAGGACCAAGGACAAAACTATAGAGTCTAAATAAAGTTGTATTTGAAGGTTATGTTTGTACCTATGGCAACAATTTACCCAAGTCACCACCAAATTTATATTGCTGAGAGGATTTAACATGAGTGTTCTTAGATACAGTCATGCATCACTTAACAGTGGGGATATATTCTGAGAAACGCATCATTAGGTGATTTCATCGTGCTAACATCATGGAGTATATTTACACAAACTGAGAAAGTATAGCCTACTACACACCTGGGCTATATGGTATTAATCTTATGGATCCAGCATTGTATATGGGGTCCGTCCTTGACCAAAACGTTGTTCTGCAGTGCATGGCTGTATTTTAAACTTTCCTGGATGGTTTTATCTTGTTGTCAAGTTATTTTAACTCTTTTTTTTAAAAGAACTCTTTTTAAAGGGCATGAACTATCCCTAGCATTTATCTCCAAAAATGTTCAATAGGGGAAAAACCCTACCATTTCACTTAGACACCATTAGTGCTTATGAAAAATTACTATTGATTTCATTAACTTGGTATTCAAGCACAGTTCTGCTAAAGTTAATATTTTAAAATCCTCCAAGGAAATTTGCCACAGTATTCCCTAAAATGACTCCCTCTCCTACAAAATGCTTGTGCAGATATCAAGAAATCCCAGGTCTTTCCTATGGATGCCTCTCTCCACCAAAATCACAATAAGAGACTTAAAGTAACCCTCTCTTGATTATAAGTTCCAACTTCAGAGCTGTTGGTTTGACAGCTCAAGTTTTAACAACCTGCTAAGAAAAGGAAGTTGAAAGACAATGAGTCTTGACACCATAATACTGAAAATACTGATTTGGTTCAATTTTCGAAGTACAGAGAGCTTGATTACTCTTAAGTGAGACCAAGTGAGTCTTCCTTCCACTTATTGGTCAATTCAGTGAGCAAAGGAAAAATAAAAAGAAACAATTAATATTTTCAAACAAAATAGCCATCTATTACTAAGCACTCACTGACCCATTAAAGACTATAGCTCTATCCCAAAAACCAATTCACTGTGAATGTAATCTGTTCCCACTAATAATTTGTCATTAAACCTATAAGATACAAAGATTTGCTGATCTTTAATTTAATCATAAGATAATAAGAATTCTGTAATAGGTTTTTGGTTTATCACTATTAATTTTAACACTGATATTTAACATTATATGGGAAAGTGCAGTTGTAAAGAACTCTTCTAAAAATGCATGGACCACTTTCAGTTTCTGATCCATCTTGTAAGGCACTTACAAGTGCCACTCCATCTTAACAACAAGCAAAAAGCTAAACAAATGGAAAAATCAAGTCTTAGATCCACCAGAGATGTGAGGTCACATGGCAAACCACTGCCACAGAAATTAGAGAGACAGAGAATCACAATTTACCAGAACAGAGACCTGTGAACAGAAACTTCTGTGGGAATCCGTGCCAGGGGAGATAAACCTGAACTGTAATTGATAAATTGCTGGAGGCTTGGTGTGGACACCCCTGAAACTCCAGGAGTCCAGTCTTGGTTGGGGGAAGCCCACACTTTTGTGAGTTTTACCTGTAGGGGTTCTATCAGGTTCTCACATTGAAGATCTGAGAAAAATCCTTTTGTGCTTCTGTCAGGAGAGGAGGAAAGCAACCATTTTAAAATATGCTAAAGCATTCTGTTCTTTTTAACAGAGTCTGCCCTCAGCAGAAACTATATTATGGAGCTGAACTTGCTGGGGTTTTATCAGAAACGAACATAACTGAGAGAAAGGAAATATTCAACTCTAGTCCCCCCTACCCATCCTCTCTCACCTAAGAGGGGAAAAACTGAGAAGCACTGGTGAAGGTCACAGTCCAGGGACACAGGCTCACCAAAAGGCTGAGACTTAATCATGGGACTATGGAACACTTCCCCTCCCCCTACACCTCACCACGATGTTTCTAAAGGCTTTTTTACAGCAGTTTCATTTCCCCAGTACCTCATGTTCATCTTTCAACAAAAATTACAAAGCATACTAAAAAGCAAAAACTGTTCGAAGAGATTCACAAGCATCAGAACCAAAGTCAGATATGGAAGAAATGTTAGAAGTATCAGCCTGGGAGTTTTTTAAAAGCCCATGATTAAAATGCCAAGGGCTTTAATGGAAAAAGTAGACAAAATGCAAGAACAGATGGATAACATAAGCAGAGTTGGAAATTCTATGAAAGAATAAAAAAGAAAATCTAGAGATCAAAAACACTGTAATGAAGACGCCTTTGATGGGCTTATTAGTAGACTAGACACAGCTGAGTTAAAAATCTCTAGGTTTGAAGATATATCAACAGAAACTTCCAGAACCAAAAAGCCAAGAGAAAAAAGACTGGAAAATACAAAACAGAAAGTCCAAGAACTATGAGACAACTAAAAAAGATGTAACATATCTCTAGTGGGAATATCAGAAGGAGAAAAGAGAGAGAACAGAAGAAATATTGAAGCAATAATGACTTAGAATTTCCCCCAAATTAATTCCAGACCCCAAACCACCGCAAACCACCATCCAAGAAGCTCAGAGAACACCAAGAAGAATAAATGCCAAAAAAATCTCCACCTAGACATATCATATTCAAACTTCAGAAAATGAAACATAAAGGAAAAAGTCCTGAAAGAAGTCAGTGGAAAAACACATCTTATCTTCAGAAGAACAAAAGTAAATATTATATCTAACTTCTCCTCAGAAACCATTCAAGCAAGAAGAGAGTAGAACAAAATATTTAAAGTCTTGAGAGAAAACACCCGCTAACTTAGAATTCTGTTTCCTGAGAAACTGTCCCTCAGAAGTAAAGGAGAAATAAAGAAATAAAAATTGAGAGAATTTCACGTCAGTAGATCTGCATTACAAAAATGTTAAAAGAAGTTCTTTAGAAAGAATAAAAATAATATAGGCTAGAAATTCAGAGTTACATAAAGAAAGAAAGAAAATACATAGGAAAAGGAATAAGTAAAGGTTAAAAAAAAAGCTTTAATTTTTTTTCTCAATTGATCTAACAGATAACAGTTTGTTCAAAATCATAGTAACAACAATATAGTTGATTATCTATATGTGTATATGTATATATATGCTTATGTATTGGTGAAATGAATGATAATAATATGAGAGAAGAGGGAAGAATTAGGATTATTTTGTTATTATAAGATAGTTGCACTACCTGTGAAGCAGTATAGTGTTATTTGAAAGTGGACTCAAATTAATTGTAAATGCATACTGCAAATTCTAGAACAACCACTGAAATAAGTAAAAAAAAGAAGAATTGATATGCTAATAAAAGAGAGAAAATGGAATCATATAAAATTCTCAAAACTACAAGAGGCAGAAAAAGAGTGGAAGACAAAAATAGGAACAAAGAACAAGGGTAACAAATAGAAAGCAGTAAGAAATGTGGTAGTATTAATCCAATTTTAAATTGGATTAAATGTCAATGGTCTCATTACACCAATTAAAAGACAGAGATTATCAGAAAGGAGAAAAAACAAGAGCTGACCATATGTGTTCTACAAGAAACCTACTTTATAAAGACACATATAGACTAAAGAAAAGGGATGGAGAAAGACATTATATGCTAACACTAATAAAAAGAAATCAGGAGTAGTTATATTAATTTCAGATAGAGCAGGCTTCAGAGTGATGAAAGTTATGAGAGGTAAAGAGGGGCATTACATAATGATAAACAGTTCAATATCCCAGGAATCCATAACGACCCATAATGTGTACTCACCTAACAACAGTGCACCAAAATATGTGAGGCAAAAACTGTTAGAACTGCAAGGAGAAACAGATGAATCCACTGTTATAGTTAAAGACTTTAACACTCTGAATCAGAAATAGACAGGTCCTACAGACCGAAAATCAGAGGACATAGTTGAACTTGATAGCACCATCAATCAACTGGGTATAATTACAGACTACTTCATCCAACAACACAATTTACACATTCTCCTTGTGTTCACATAGAACATTGATCAAGATAGAAAACATTCTGGGCCATAATACTTCTTAACAAATTTAAAAGGGTAGGTATCATGCAATGCCTGCTTTCAGAACACTATGAAATTAAACTAGAAATCAATAACAGAAAGATAGCTGGAAAGAGCCCAAAATACTTGGAGATTAAGTAACATAATTTCAAATAATACAAGAGTCAAAGAATAAATCTCAGGATAAAGTAAAATATTTTGAACTAAATGAAAATAAAAACACAACTTACCCAAATTTGTGGGATACTCCTTTAAACATCCTATTAGGCCAACATTACACTAATACCAAAACCAGATAAAGACATCACAAGAAAACTATAGACCAAAATCTCTATGAATATAGATGCAAAATCCTCAACAAAATATTAGTAAATAGAATACAACAATGTATAAAAAGAATTATACATCATGACCAAGTGGGATTTATCCCAGGTATACATGGCTGAGATAAATTGAAAATCAATTAATATAATTCATCAGATCAATAGGCTAAAGAAGAACAATTACGTGATCACATCAATAAATGCAAAAAAGGCATGTAACAAAATCCATCACCCATTCATAATAAAAATTCATAGCAAACTAGGAATAGAGGGAAACTCTCTCAACTTGACAAAGAACATCAACGAAAAGCCTACATCTAACATCACATATATGGTAAGAAATTTGAAGTTTTCATGCTAATATTGGGTACAAGGCAAAGATTTCTCCTCTCACCATTCCTTTTCAACATCATATAGAAGGTCTAGCTAATGGAAACATAGAGGCATGCTAATATTGGGTACAAGGCAAAGATTTCTCCTCTCACCATTCCTTTTCAACATCATATAGAAGGTCTAGCTAATGGAAACATAGAGGAAAAGGAAATAAAAGGGATGCAGATTGGGAAGAAAGAAATAAAACTGTCTTGGTTCACAGATGACGTAATTGTCTATGTAGAAAATCCAAAAGAACACTCAAAATGTCCTGGAACTAATAAGTGATTATAGCAAGTTGTAGGATACAAGGTTAGTTTACAAAAGTCAATCACTTTCCTATATACTGGCAATAAACAAGTAGAATTTGAAAGTAAAGATACATTACCATTTATGTTAATATCCCCCAAAATGAACTACTTATATATAAGTCTAACACTATATATAATCTATATAAGGAAAACTACAAAAGAAGAGCTAAATCAATGGAGAGTAATTCCATGTTCATGAACAGGAAGACTGAATATTTTCAAGATGTCAGTTCTTCCTATCTTGATCTATAGGTTCAGTGAAATTCTAATCAAAATCCCAGCAAGTTATTTTGTGGATATCAACAAACTGATTGTAAAGTTTATAAAGAGAGGTAAAAGACCCACAACAGCCAATACAATATTGAAGGAGAAGAACAAAGCTGTAGAACTAACACTACCCAACTTCAAGGCTTACTATAAAGCTGCAATAACCAAAGGAGTGTGGTATGGCAAAAGAGTAGACAAATAGATCAATGGAACAGAATAGAAAGCCCTGAAATAGACCAATATATGGTCACCTGATCTTGGACAAAGCAGCAAAGGCAGTACAAGGGAGCAAATATGGTGTTTTCAACAAATGATGCTGGAAAAACTGAATCCACATGCAAAAAAAATTAATCTAAACACAGACACTTCACAAAAATATACTCAAAATAGATCATAGACTGAAATGTAAAATGCAAAACTATAAAACTCCTAGAAGATAACATACAAGAAAATGTAGATGATTTTAGGCATGGCAATGCTTTTTTAGATACAAGAAAGGTAAGATCTATGAAAGAAAAAATTGATAAATTGCACTTCATCAAAATTTAAAAACTTCTTCTTGTGAAAGATAATATCAAGAGAATGAGAAGAAAAGACACACTGGGAGAAAAGATTTGCAAAAGATACATCTGATAAAGAATTGTTACCCAAATATACAAAGAACTTAAAATCCAACAATAAGAAAATAAACAACCCAATTAAAAAGTGAGCAAACACCTTAATAGACACTTCATAAAAGAAAATATACAATGGCAAACAAGAATTTTAAAAGATGCTCCACACCATAATGCAAATTAAAATAACAATGGGATACCACTAAACACTTAGTAGAATGGCCAAAATCTGAAACACTGACTACACCAGATTCTGATAAGGATGTGGAGCAGCAGGAGCTCTCATTTATTGCTGGTGGGAATGCAAAATGGTACAGCCACTTTTGAAGACAGTTTGGCAGTTTCTTTCAAAATTAAAGGTACTTTACTTATGATTCAGCATTCCCATGCTTATATTTCTGTAAATGAATTGAAAACTTATGTCCACACAAAACCCTGCCCGTGGATGTTTATATCAGCTTTACTTATAATTGCCAAAACTTAAAAACAACTAAGATGTCCTTCAGTCAGTGTACGGCTAATTCACCATGGTATATCTAGACAACGGAATATTATTCAGTGCTAAAAAGAAATGCATTATCAAGGCATGAAAAGAGTTGGAGGAGGCTTAAATGCATATGACTATGTGAAAGAAGCCAATCTGAAACAGCTATATACTGTATGATTCCAACTATATGACATTCTGGAAAATGCAAAACTACAGAGATGGTAAAAAGATTACTGGTTTCCAGGAGTTAGGGGTGTGAGAGAAATGAATAGGCAGAGCACAGAGGACTTTTAGGACGGTTGAAGTATTCTATATGATAATACAGCAATGGATATATGTCATTATGCATTTGTCCAAACCTATAGAACAGACAACAGCAAGAGTGAACCCTAACGTAAACTATGGACTTTGGATGACAATGATGTGTCATTGTAGGTTCATTGATTGTATCAAATGTACTATTGTGGTATGGGATGTTGATATCAGGGGTTACTATGCGAGCAGGGGATGAGAACTCTCTGTACTTTCCACTCAGTTTAGCTGGGAACCTAAAACTGCTCTAAAAAATCAAGTTTATAAATTTTAAAAAAGCATAGACTTTTGCAGTAATGGACCTGTTGACAACCACTAATGAGAGAAAGATTAAGTAAATAATTGTATATATAACCATTGAAGGCAAATCTTAAGAAGAATTTTCTGTGCTTTCTAAATTTTCTTAGATGAAGATGTATTATTTTAACAATGAAAAAAATTTATGTAAGAAGACCCCTTCTAGTTTCAAGGTAAGCCTCAAATAGTTTATCAAAAATAGTCACAGACTTTAGTTATTCTTTATCCTATCATCTTGTTCAAATCTTTTTCATAGCATATATTATCAGAAATTACTTTAACTTGTTAATTATTTGTGTTTCCCACCCCTATTAGAATGTAAACTCAATGAGAATGAAGACTTTACTTCCCTTATTCAACATGTTTCCATACACTAGACTACAGATGAAAACAGAGTGGGCATATAGTAATCATTTATTGAAAAAAATAAGTGAATTGACTGCTCATTTATCACATTCTCTTATAACTATATTTGATATGTACTCTCTGTTCCATGATTCTGCCCACTCTAATGTAAGTCCCATGAGGGCAGGGGCTATGTCATCTTCATTCTTCATACTCCCCAAAGCACTATGCCTGATCCACAGCAGACACTCAGTAAGTTGTTGTTCTGAATGAATGAATGAGGGATCAATGAGTGTAAAGTCTGGTTACTAATGCTCATGCTCTTTTCTGTATACCATAATGCCTACATTCATTCTTTGAGAAGTTAATAGAAATTCTAAGGTAAAAAAGAGTTCTGTAGTCAAAGAAATTTCATAAATCTTGGTTTAAAGGAGGTTAAAACTGAGCCAACCCTGATGGCCTAGCAGTTAAAGTTCGGTGCACTTCACTTTGGTGGCCTGGGTTTGGGTTCCATTGCAGAACCAGACCACTCATTTGTCAGTAACCATGCTGTGGTGGTGGCTCACGTAAAAGAGCTAGATGGTCTTACAACTAGAATATACAACTATGTACTGGGCCTTTGGAGAGAAAAAAGGGCAATTTTGGCAACAGAGTTAGCTCAGAGTGAATCTTTCTCAGCAAAACAAGCAAAAGCTTCTTTAAAAAAGGTTGAAATTATATTTGGCATAGTACTTTGGGAGTCTTTAGTGTAAAGATGCATTGTAAATCATCAAAATGGGATACAGCATGTCAGGTAGCTCATCCTCTGGACAGGTCCTCTATGATAGGCAGCCTATTAGACTATGGAACAGTCAGCCTGACTCAGTATGAAATTAGTTTCACTTATTCATTATCTTCATCATCAAATCTTCTTGAGCTATTAATGATCACATTGAATTTTGGGAGATGTCTTCATACCAGCTTGGAAAAAGATATTAACCACATTCTTCAGTTTTCATTATGATATTTGTGAGATAGAAAATGATGCTATCCTTTGGTCTCAGAGTGTGTGCCTTCCCAAGCTGCCACTTGCTGAACCAGGACCTTCACTTCCTTTGTGCCTCTTTAGCTTTCCTCTGTGAGATTCTGTCAGTGGTGAGTGTGGCAGTGGCCCAGGCTATGCTGTTGCCTTTTGGGTCAAACCTCAGTTCCTTATTTGTAAAATGTAGATAATAGTAATTACTTCATGCTTATTGTGAGGAGTAATTTAAGCTATGATTCAGTACATATTTATACTAAAAAAAGTGATGTTCTTCCTGTCCAATTTCATTTGGGGCAATGTATGTAAACACAGAGGTAAGAGTTTGTGGAGGAGTGTCTAAAAGGGGTTCACCAACACCCAGTCCTCAGTATTGTATGGTTTTCCTCTCATGTTCTTACCAATTTCATGATAACCTACATTCAGCCTTCAGTCCAGAAGCAGACTCAAAAACTCCAAAGTGAGTGTCCAGCCAGTCTCAAAGTGGGAATACCCACTCAACGGCAATGTCTGCAGACCCCTGAACTGTTACCTTGTTGAGGTACAACCTAGCTTCATGACCTTCCCCATCATGTCTGATTATTATACCTGCAAGTAAAAAATGAACCCAGTTTCAGAAATAAGATACTTAAAAGGATTATAGCCTTTCATTTAAAATAAATAGACAAGAGATTTTGTCAAGATGGTGGCATAGGCAGTCTCTGAACTCACGTTCTCCCATGAACACAACTAGGTTACCAACTATTTTTGGAAAAATTACTCTGGAAAGAAAACTGAAAACTAGATAAAAAGAACCCGCACAACAAGGGGCAGTCCTGACTGAGGTGGAAGAGGCACAAATTCTTTCTGGAGACAAAAAAAAAGCCACTTTCATGAGCAGCAGATCTTCAGAGCCAGGCAGGCAGGCACTACCCTAAGGTACACAGCCCTCCCTGGAGAAGTAAGGCCCTAGTGGGGGCCCATTACTGCTATAAGCATCCTTCAGACTCAGCACAACTAAGATGAGACGGGGTACTCTCCAGGAGATAGGGAAGTGTGCATGGACTAGGACTGTCTTGATGGTGTGTGTGGACTTGTGGGAGGTGGGGCTTATCAGCAGCAGAAGGCGTGTGCTCCACAATAGCCCTAAAAAGGATCTGCCCCACCTTTCAAAGCCTGAAACAATTGGGTGCTCCCATGCCAATGCCAGTCCCACTCAGATGCACTCCTAAGAGAGGTGATAATAGCCTTGCAGGCCTGAGGACTACAGCAACTGTAAGCCCCTGAGCCTAGCAACTAGCTACACTGGGTATGTACCCATTTAACAGGAAAACTGCAAGAGGAGTGTGCTATTAGACCTTGAAACCAATGATGCTGAGGATCCCCATACAGATTTTCAAACAGCTGGCCAGGGAGGGAAGGACTAGACTCCCTGGGTACCTGCAATAAGAGAAACCCTGCCACAGCAGAAGGACACAAGTAGCCCAGAAAAGGGTCACTCCTGGATCATTTGGACTGGTGACAAGAGGGAAGCACACTGCTGGGCCTCAAAAGGCATCTCTTATATAAGGCCACTTCTCCAAGATCAGAAAACACAGCTGACTCACCTAATACATAGATATAAGCACAGAGAAAGAGGCATAATGAGGAGACAAAAGAACACATTCCAAGCAAGGGAACAGGACAAAACCCCAGAAAAGGAACTAAATGAAACAGAAATAAGCAATCTACCTGACAAAGAGTTCAAATAAAAATTCATAAGGATGCTCACTGATATTGGGAGATAACTGGATGAACAGTGAGACTGTTGACAAAGAATTGGAAAATATAAAAAAGAACCAATCAGAAATGAAGAACATAATACTGGAAGTGAAAAATTCACTAGAGTGACTCAATAGCAGAGCACATGATACAGATGAACGGATGAGCAAGCTAGATGAAAGACTAGAGGAAATCACCCAAGCTGAACAGATAAAAGAAAAAAGAATTAGAAAGAATGAGAACAGTCTAAGGGAACTCTGGGACAATATCAAGTGCACTAACATTCATATTATAGATGTCCCACAAGGAGGAGAGAGAGACAAAGGGGCAGAAAATCTATTTGAAGAAATAATAGCTGAAAATTTTCTTAACCTAAGGAAGGAAACAGACATCCAAGTACAGGAAGCACAGAGAGCTCCAAACAAGATGGGCCCAAAGAAGACCACACCAAGACACATTATAATTAAAGTGTCCAAAATTAAAGATAAAGAGAGAATCCTAAAAGCGTCAAGAGAAAGGCAACAAGTGACATACAAAGGAAAGCCCATAAGGCTATCAGTGGACTTCTCAGCCAAAACCCTACAGGTTAGAAAAGAATGGCATGACATATTTAAAGTGCTGAAAGGAAAAAACCTACAGCCAAGAATACTCTATCCAACAAGGTTGTCATTCAGAATGGAAGGGGAGATAAAGAGCTTCCCAGAGAAGCAAAAATTAAAGGAGTTTATCACTAAAAGACCAGTTCTACAAGAAATGCCAAAGGGACTTATTTAAGTGGGAAAGACATGACCACAAATAGAGATAAGAAAATTATCAAAAAACAAAAAAAAACCAACAGGCAATAAAATCACTGATAAATGTAAAAATATAGTAAAGGTAGCAGATCAACCACATATGAAGATAATATGAAGGTTAAAAGACACAGGTACTAAAATTACCGATTTCAATGATAAGAGGGTAATGGATAGACACACACAAAACAAGAGATTGGTTATCACTGTAAAAACCTAAAATGTGGGAGGAGTGGAGTAAAAAAGTAGAGGTTTTAGAAAGAGGTCAAGCTAAAGAGACAATCAACTCAATATAGATTTCTATATACATAGACTATTATATAGGAACCTCATGGTAATCACAAACCAGAAACCTATAATAAGTAAACAAATAAGTAAGAGGAAAGAAATCAAACATATTACTAAAGAAAGCCATCAAACCACAAGGGAAGAGATCAAGAGAAAAAAGAAAGCAGCAGAGAAGAACTACTAAAACACCCAGAAAAAAAGTAACAAAATGGCAATGAATGCATATTTATCAACACCTACTTTAAATGTCAATGGACTAAATGCTCCAATTAAAAGGCATAAGGTGGCCAATTTGATTTAAAAAAAGACCCATATATATGCTGCATACAAGAGACACACTTCAGACCTAGACACTCACAAACTGAAAGCGAAAGGATGGAAAAAGATACTCCATGCAAATAGCAAAGTAAAGAAAACAGGGGTAGCAATACTTGTATCAGAGAAAATAGACTTTAAAACAAAAACTGTAACAAGAGACAAAGAAGGGAACTACATAATGGTAAAGGGAACAATCCAACAAGAAGATATAACACTTGTAAATATCTATGCACTCAACAAAGGAACACCTAAATATATAAAGCAATTATTAACAGACATAAAAGGAGAAATAGACAGTAACACAATAATAGTAGGGGACTTTAACACTCGACTTACACCAATGATGGATCATCCAAACAGAAGATCAATAAGGAAACACTGGCCTTAAAGGACACATTCAATCCGATGGACTTAACAGATATATATAGAACATTCCATCCAAAAGCCACAGAATACACATTCTTTTCAAATACACATGGAACATTCTGCAGGATTGATCACACATTAAGCCACAAAACAAGCCTGAATAAATTTAAGAAGATTGAAATAATACCATGCATCTTTTCTGACCACAAAGGTATGAAACTAGAAATCAACTACAGGAAGAAAATCAGGAAAGCCACAAAAATGTGGAGATTAAACAAAATGTTACTGAACAATGATTGAATGAATGAAGAAATCAAAGGAGAAATCAAAAAATACCTGGAAACAAATGAAAATGACAAATATGACATAATAAAATCTATGGGATACAGCAAAAGCAGTTCTAAGAGAGAAGTTTATAGCAATTCAGGTCTATGTCAACAAAGAAGAATAATCCCAAATAAGCAATCGAAAAGCACATCTAAAGGACTGGAAAAAGAAGATCAAAGCCTAAAATCAGCAGAAGCATGGAAATAATAAAAATCAGAGCAGAAATAAATGAAATAGAGACTAAAAAACAATAGAAAAAATTAATGAAACCAAGAGCTGTTTCTTTGAAAAGATAAACAAAACTGACAAACCTCTAGCTAGAATTGCCAAGAAAAAAAGAGAGAAGTTTCAAATAAATAAAATCAGAAATAAGAGAGGAGAAATTACAATGGGTACCTCAGAAATACAAAAGATTATAAGAGAATACTATGAAAAGATATGTGGCAACAAATTGGATAATCTAGAATAAATGGATAAATTCTTAGAATCATACAACCTTACAAAACTGGACCAAGAAGAAACAGAGAATTTGAAAACACCAATCAGAAGTAAGGAGATCAAAACACCTATCAAAAACCCATTAAAAAATAAAAGTCCAATTACAGATGGCTTCCCTGGTGAATTCTACCAAATATTCAATGAAGACTTAATACACATCCTTCTCGAACTCTTTCAAAAGATTGAAGAGGAGGGGAGGCTCCCTAACTCATTCAACGAAGCCAACATTATCCTGATACCAAAATCAGACAAAGACAATGCAAAAAAAGAAAATACAAGGCCAATATCACTGATGAACATTGATGCAAAAATCCTGAACAAAATACTAGCAAGTTGAATAAAACAATACATTAAAAAGATCATACATCATGAACAACTGGATTTCATTACAGGGATGCAGGGATGGTTCAACCTCCTCAAATCTATCAACATGATACACTACATTAACAAAATGAAGAATAAAAATCACATGATCATGTCAACAAATGCAGAGAAAGAATCTGACAAGATACAGGATCCATTTAGGATAAAAACTCTAAATAAAATGGGTATAGAAGGAAAATACCTGAACATAATGAAGGCCATATATGACATACCCACAGTAAATATCATTCTCAATGGACAAAAATGGAAAGCTATCGCTCAAAGAACAGGAACCAGACAAGGATGCCCACTTTCATCACTTATTTAACATAGTATTAGAAGTCCTAGCCAGAGCAATCAGGCAAGAAAAAGAAATAAAAGGGATCCAAATGGGAGAAGAAGACGTGAAACTGTCACTATTTGCAGATGATATGATTTTATATAGAGAAAACCCTAAATCTAGTGAAAAATTTTTAGAAATAATACATGAGTACAGTCAAGTTGCAGGATATAAAAGCAACATGCAAAAATCAGTCGTGTTTCTATACACTAACAACAAAGTAGCAGAAAGAGAAATTAAGAATATAATCCCATTTATAGCTGCAACAAAAAGAATAAAATACCTAGGGATAAACTTAACCAAAGAGATGAAAGATCAGTACACCAAAAACTATAAAACACTGTTGAAAGAAACTGAAGAAGATACAAAGAAATGGAAAGATATTCCGTGCTCTTGAATTGGAAGAATTAACTTAGTTAAAATGTCCATACTTCCTAAAGCAATCTACAGATTCAACGTAATCCCTACCAAAGTTCCAACAACATTTTTCACACAAATAGAACAAAGAATCCTAAAATTTATGTGGAACAACAAAAGACCCTGAATAGCCAAAGGAATCTTGAGAAAAAAGAGCAAAGCTGGAGGTATCACACTCCCTGATACCAAAATATACTACAAAGCGATAGTAATGAAAACGACATGGTACTGGCACAAAAACAGACACACAGATCAATGGAACAGAATTGAGAGCCCAGAAATAAACTCACACATATATGGACAGCTAATTTTCAACAAGGGAGTCAAGAGCATGTGATGGAGAAAGGAGAGTCTCTTCCATAAATGGTCTTGGGAAAACTGGACAGCCACGTGCAAAAGAATGAAAGCAGACCATTATCTTACACCATGCACAAAAATCAACTCAACATGGATTAAAGACTTGAATGTAAGACCTGAAACCATGAAACTTCTAGAAGAAAACATAGGCAGTACGCTCCTTGACATCAGTCCAGCAGCATATTTTCAAGTACCATGTCTGACCAGAAAAAGGGAAACAAAAGAAAAAATGAACAAATGGGACTACGTCAAACTAAAAAGCTTCTGCACAGCAAAGGAAACCATCAACAAAACGAAAAGACAACCTAACAATTGGAAGAAGATATTTGCAAACCATATATCAGATAAGGGGATAATATCCAAAATATACAGAGAACTCATACGTCTCAACAACAAATAAACCAATAACCCAATTATAAAATGGGCAAAAGATCTGAACAGAGATTTCTTCAAAGAAGATATACAGATGGCCAACAGGCACATAAAAAGATGTTCAACATTATTAGCTATCAGGGAAATGCAAGTCAAAACTACAATGAGACACCACCTCACTCCCGTCAGAATGGCTATAATTAACAAGACAGGCAACAACAAGTGTTAGAGAGGTTGTGGAGAGAAGGAAACCCCGGTACACCGCTGGTGGGAGTGCAAACTGGTGTAGCCACTATGGAAAATTATGGAGTTTCCTCAGAAATTAACAATAGATCTACCATATGGTCCAGCTATTCCACCGCTAGGTATTTATCCAAAGAGCTTGAAAACACAAATGCGTAAAGATACATGCACCCCTATGTTCATTGCAGCCTTATTCACAATAGCCAAGACTTGGAAGCAACCGAGGTGCCCATCAAGGGACAAATGGATAAAGATGATGTGGTATATATACACAATGGAATACTGCTCAGCCATAGAAATGATGAAATCTGGCCATTTGTGACAATATGGATGGAACTTGAGGGTAATATGCTAAGCGAAATGAGTCAGAGGGAGAAAGTCAAACACCATATAGTTTCACTCATAAGCAGAACGTAAAAACAACAACAAACAAACACATAGCAACAGAGATTTGATTAGTGGTTACCAGCGGGGAAGAGGGGAGGAAGGAAGATGAAAGGGGTAATTAGGCACGTGTGTAGTGATGGATTGTATTTAGTCTTTGGGTGGTGAACATGATATAATCTACACAGAATTCGAAATATATTATGATGTACAGCTGAAAGTTATATAATGTTATAATCCAATGTTACTGCAATTAAAAAAATAAATAATAAAAGAAAACTTCATAGCAATCTTGTGAAGTGATATTAATAACACAGTTTCAACATAAGGAAACTGTGGGATGAAATAATTAAGTTACTTCCTAAACCACACAGCTATTAAGTGGCAGAAGAAGAACTCAAACCCATGGTGATCTGATGCTCTCCTGCTGAGTTTTTGGTGGAAAAATAATAACAACGCTACGTGTAATATATTCCAGACATAATTATAATTATTTTGTTTAATTTCATTTAATCTTTGATGTAGGATCTATTATTATCTCCATTTTGCAGGTGAAGAAACCGACACTCAGGTTACCCATGCTCACAATGCTGCGGTTGGATTTGAACCCTAGCAGTCTGATTACATAGCCAAGGAAGCTACGGGGCATCAGTGCTTATGAAGAATGCTCCATTGTCATGATCAAAGAAAAAATTCTATTGGGTCTTCACTGAGTCTACCACATCTTTAATATTGATTCTTTTAAAGGAATGCCTAGATTTATAAATATATGTGTGTATAAATTATAATTATTTAGTAACCAGAGTCAAAATTGTTGTTTTGATTTTTTTTTTGGAGCTGGTAAGTTTCTTTCTCAATGTTCGAGATTAATCGGTTAGCCTGAATCATTTCAGTTGTCTATTTATTTTATTTTGTTTTATTTCATAAATTTAATTACCTTGTCAGCAGTTACGTTAAATACGTTTTTCAATACAATCATACCTGTGGCCAGATAGCTTCCAAGTGCTATGGTTATAAATACTGAAATACCCCAAAGAGACTATTTCATAAACAAATTTTCTCTTTAATTTTATTTTTTATTCTATTTTTTACTGCAGTAACATTAGATTATAACATTATATAACTTTCAGCTGTACATCATAATATATTTCGAATTCTGTGTAGATTATATCATGTTCACCACCCAAAGACTAAATACAATCCATCACTACACACGTGCCTAATTACCCCTTTCATCTTCCTTCCTCCCCTCTTCCCCGCTGGTAACCACTAATCAAATCTCTGTTGCTATGTGTTTGTTTGTTGTTGTTTTTACGTTCTGCTTATGAGTGAAACTATATGGTGTTTGACTTTCTCCCTCTGACTCATTTCGCTTAGCATATTACCCTCAAGTTCCATCCATATTGTCACAAATGGCCAGATTTCATCATTTCTATGGCTGAGCAGTATTCCATTGTGTATATATACCACATCATCTTTATCCATTTGTCCCTTGATGGGCACCTCGGTTGCTTCCAAGTCTTGGCTATTGTGAATAAGGCTGCAATGAACATAGGGGTGCATGTATCTTTACGCATTTGTGTTTTCAAGCTCTTTGGATAAATACCTAGCGGTGGAATAGCTGGACCATATGGTAGATCTATTGTTAATTTCTGAGGAAACTCCATAATTTTCCATAGTGGCTACACCAGTTTGCACTCCCACCAGCGGTGTACCGGGGTTTCCTTCTCTCCACAACCTCTCTAACACTTGTTGTTGCCTGTCTTGTTAATTATAGCCATTCTGACGGGAGTGAGGTGGTGTCTCATTGTAGTTTTGACTTGCATTTCCCTGATAGCTAATAATGTTGAACATCTTTTTATGTGCCTGTTGGCCATCTGTATATCTTCTTTGAAGAAATCTCTGTTCAGATCTTTTGCCCATTTTATAATTGGGTTATTGGTTTATTTGTTGTTGAGACGTATGAGTTCTCTGTATATTTTGGATATTATCCCCTTATCTGATATATGGTTTGCAAATATCTTCTTCCAATTGTTAGGTTGTCTTTTCGTTTTGTTGATGGTTTCCTTTGCTGTGCAGAAGCTTTTTAGTTTGACGTAGTCCCATTTGTTCATTTTTTCTTTTGTTTCCCTTTTTCTGGTCAGACATGGTACTTGAAAATATGCTGCTGGACTGATGTCAAGGAGCGTACTGCCTATGTTTTCTTCTAGAAGTTTCATGGTTTCAGGTCTTACATTCAAGTCTTTAATCCATGTTGAGTTGATTTTTGTGCATGGTGTAAGATAATGGTCTGCTTTCATTCTTTTGCACGTGGCTGTCCAGTTTTCCCAAGACCATTTATGGAAGAGACTCTCCTTTCTCCATCACATGCTCTTGACTCCCTTGTTGAAAATTAGCTGTCCATATATGTGTGAGTTTATTTCTGGGCTCTCAATTCTGTTCCATTGATCTGTGTGTCTGTTTTTGTGCCAGTACCATGTCGTTTTCATTACTATCGCTTTGTAGTATATTTTGGTATCAGGGAGTGTGATACCTCCAGCTTTGCTCTTTTTTCTCAAGATTCCTTTGGCTATTCAGGGTCTTTTGTTGTTCCACATAAATTTTAGGATTCTTTGTTCTATTTGTGTGAAAAATGTTGTTGGAACTTTGGTAGGGATTACGTTGAATCTGTAGATTGCTTTAGGAAGTATGGACATTTTAACTAAGTTAATTCTTCCAATTCAAGAGCACGGAATATCTTTCCATTTCTTTGTATCTTCTTCAGTTTCTTTCAACAGTGTTTTATAGTTTTTGGTGTACTGATCTTTCATCTCTTTGGTTAAGTTTATCCCTAGGTATTTTATTCTTTTTGTTGCAGCTATAAATGGGATTATATTCTTAATTTCTCTTTCTGCTACTTTGTTGTTAGTGTATAGAAACACGACTGATTTTTGCATGTTGCTTTTATATCCTGCAACTTGACTGTACTCATGTATTATTTCTAAAAATTTTTCACTAGATTTAGGGTTTTCTCTATATAAAATCATATCATCTGCAAATAGTGACAGTTTCACGTCTTCTTCTCCCATTTGGATCCCTTTTATTTCTTTTTCTTGCCTGATTGCTCTGGCTAGGACTTCTAATACTATGTTAAATAAGAGTGATGAAAGTGGGCATCCTTGTCTGGTTCTTGTTCTTAGAGGGGTAGCTTTCCATTTTTGTCCATTGAGAATGATATTAGCTATGATATCAGAATGATATTTAATATGAAAATTAAAGAAGGAGGCGTATGCAAATGTGTCTGGCATAGGGCACAGCCCATGGTGCCCATAGATTGCTTTATTCCCAATCCCTGCAGTTACTTTTCCAATACACTGCTGAATAACTTCTTCATCTTCCAAATCCCTTCCCCCAATCCAAAATAAATCAGGAAGTCATGCTAATTGTAACTTACTAAGAAATCACCACTCATCGGTTGTGTGTATTGTCCTAGTTTGGCTTGTTCAAAGTCCAGAATAAAGAGGAAAAGATTGGCAAGAGGTGGAAGATGAAGATCACCGAGGCAAGTGTGAGGATCTGTAACAGAATGTACAAGGCAGATTCAAAGAAGAAAAGACAAACAGCACCTTCAGTAGAAGAGGAGATTTAGGAAACAGCCCAGCTGAGCTTGTCGAGTCAACTCTAAAAGAGTCCGTTGAAACCAACAACTTGTCACAACGTACCCTTCTAACTTGCATGTTCTTTCCCCCACTTCTCCTATTTGAACCCTCCTCATCCTTCATATCTCAAATATCACTTCTTCAAAGCCTTTTCAGACCTCCCTGTGAAAAGCAGCTTCCCTCACTGTTTATCTATCTCAGCCTCTTATTTGTTTCCTTAATAGCACTTTCAATTTTCTGCTTGTTTATCTTTTATCTCCCTGAAGAAGATGTATGCACCTTGATGGAAGAGAGCTAATTGCTCCAGTTTACACTGAATCCTCAGCATCTATCAAGGTGCCTAGAGAAGGATATGTTGATTAAGTGAGTGATTACTCTTTTGTATGCACTTGCATACATTAATTTATTGATTCATTGATTAATTTAATCCTTTCAACACTATCATCTCCATTTTACAGATAAACAAATTGTGGCTTGAAGGTTTAGGTGAGTTGCAGAGCTCATAGAGCTAACAGGAGGTGGGCTTGAACCTACCCCTGTCTGACTGAACAGACCAGGCTCTCATGTCGCAGCCCTGCTGATTGTCCTCACAGGGCACTGAGGTGAAGGGAGCATCAGCAGGATCCTATGGAACACAGTGCAAGCAGTCCTCATGGTGCCATCAAACCTGCACAGCTCCAGAAAGAAGGGTTTCTGGTCCCAGATGAAACTGGAGGCAGGATTACTTTTCACACATGGCTTAAATCCTGTTTGCAAAGGTTAGATGTAGAAACATGAGGGAAACAGTCTTACTAGTTGTTCCTCCTCAGTCTTCTTGGTAGATTCTTTCCCCTGTCTCCAACCTTTTAAGGGTAGAAATTTCTAGGGTTTTGTTCTTTGGTGTCTTCTGCTCTTTATTTCCACTTATTCTTTTAGTGATCTCATCCAGTCTCTCTCTGCCTTTACATAATGTCTATATGATGATAATTTCCAAATTTCTATCTTCAGCCTGGATTTATCCCCTGAATTGTTAACTCAGGCATTAGATTATTCACTCAGTACCTTCATTTATGTGCCTAAGAGAAATCTCACAACTAATTCTAAATATTCCCCATCTCAGGTTGAAGGCAGCTCTGTATGTCTAGTTGTGTAAATGAATCTTGACATCCTCATTGACCCCCCTTTCTCTCACACCCCACATTTAATCAATTAACCAGTTCATTGAATCTACCCTCAAAATATACCCATAATCTATCATTTGTTACCACCTTTCCTGCTACCATGTAGTCTAAACCGTCAGCATCTCTTGCCTGAATTGGTGAAAAAGATTGACCTGGTTCTGCTCTTGCTCTCTTATGTCCTAAAATTTATTCTCAATACAGTAGTCAGAGTGGTCCTTCTAAACATGTCAGATAATGTTACTTCCCTGCTCAAAACTTGGCAATGCCTTCTATCATACTCAGATAAAAGTAAAAGTCTTTTCAGTGACCTACAAAGTCCTTCATCACCAAGTCCCCGTTACTTCTCTGACCTATCCTGTGTCTCCCCCAAGATCACTCGACTCTAGCCACCTTGGTCTTCTTGATGTTCTGTGAACACTTCTGACATGCTCTTGTTTTAGCATCTGGCTCTTGTCTAATTGTCCCTTTGCCTGGAAATACCTTAAAATCTTCTGTCAAATCTCACTTTTTCAATGAGGCATGGCTTGACCACTTCATTTACTGTTCCAAGTTTTGCCTCCCATAGTCATCTACTTTTCCCTGCTTTAATTTTTTTCTATAACTTATATCATCTTTTTTTTTTTAAAGAACTTTTTTTTTTTTAATGTTATGATAGATTACAACCTTGTGAGATTTCAGTTGTACATTTTTGTTAGTCATGTTGTGGGTACACCACTTCCCCCTTTGTGCCCTCCCCCCACCCCCCCTTTTCCCTGGTAACCACCGATCAGATCTCCTTCTCAATATACTAATTTCCACCTATGAGTGGAGTCATATAGAGTTCGTCTTTCTCTGACTGACTTATTTCGCTTAACATAATGCCCTCGAGGTCCATCCACATTGTTGTGAATGGGCCAATTTCGTCTTTTTTTATGGCTGAGTAGTATTCCATTGTGTATATATACCATATCTTCTTTATCCAATCATCATTTTCTGGGCCTGTAGGCTGGTTCCACGTCTTGGCTATTGTAAATAATGCTGCAATGAACATAGGGGTGCAACGGACTCTTGAGATATCTGATATCAGGTTCTTAGGATAGATACCCAGTAATGGGATGGCTGGGTCATAGGGTATTTCTATTTTTAACTTTTTGAGAAATCTCCATACTGTTTTCCATAGTGGCTGTACCAGTTTGCATTCCCACCAACAGTGTATGAGGGTTCCTCTTTCTCCACAACCTCTCCAACATTTGTCGTTCTTGGTTTTGGATGTTTTTGCCAATCTAACGGGGGTAAGGTGATATCTTAGTGTAGTTTTGATTTGCATTTCCCTGATGATTAGCGATGATGAACATCTTTTCATGTGTCTATTGGCCATATTCATATCTTCTTTTGAGAAATGTCTGTTCATGTCCTCTGCCCATTTTTTGATCGGGTTGTTTGTTTTTTTGTTGTTAAGCAGTGTGAGTTCTTTGTATATTATGGAGATTAACCCTTTGTCGGATAAGTGGCTTGTAAATATTTTTTCCCAATTAGTGAGCTGTTTTTTTGTTTCAATCCTGTTTTCCCTTGCCTTGAAGAAGCTCTTTAGTCTGATGAAGTCCCATTTGTTTATTCTTTCTATTGTTTCCCTCAACTGAGGAGTTACAGTGTCCGAAAAGATTCTTTTGAAACTGATGTCAAAGAGTGTACTGCCTATATTCTCTTCCAAAAGACTTATTGTCTCAGGCCTAATCTTTAGGTCTTTGATCCATTTTGAGTTTATTTTGGTGTGTGGTGAAAAAGAATGGTCAATTTTCAATCTTTTGCATGTGGCTGTCCAGTTTTCCCAGCACCATTTGTTGAAGAGATTTTCTTTTCTCCATTGTAGGCCCTCTGCTCCTTTGTCGAAGATTAGCTGTCCATAGATGTGTGGTTTTATCTCTGGGCTTTCAATTCTGTTCCATTGATCTGTGGACCTGTTTTTGTACCAGTACCATGCTGTTTTGATCACTGTAGCTTTGTAGTATGTTTTGAAATTGGGGATTGTGATTCCACCGGCTTTGTTTTTCTTGCTCAGGATTGCTTTAGCAATTCGCGGTCTTTTGTTCCCCCATATGAATTTTAGGATTGTTTGTTCAATTTCTGTGAAGAATGTTCTTGGGATTCTGATTGGGATAGCATTGAATCTGTATATTGCTTTAGGTAGTATAGACATTTTAACTATGTTTATTCTTCCAATCCATGTGCAAGGAATGTTTTTCCATCTCTTTATGTCATCGCCTATTTCTTTCAAGAAAGTCTTGTAGTTTTCATTGTATAGATCCTTCACTTCCTTGGTTAAGTTTATCCCAAGGTATTTTATTCTTTTCGTTGCGATTGTGAATGGGATAGAGTTCTTGAGTTCTTTTTCTGTTAGTTTATTGTTAGTGTATAGAAATGCTACTGATTTATGCACGTTAATTTTATACCCTGCTACTTTGCTGTAGTTGTTGATTATTTCTAATAGTTTTTCTGTGGATTCTTTGGGGTTTTCTATATATAAGATCATGTCGTCTGCAAACAACGAGAGTTTTACTTCTTCGTTACCTATTTGGATTCCTTTTATTTCTTTTTCCTGCCGAATTGCTCTGGCCAGCACCTCCAGTACTATGTTGAATAGGAGTGGTGAAAGTGGGCACCCTTGTCTTGTTCCTGTCCTCAGAGGGATGGCTTTCAGCTTTTGTCCATTGAGTATGATGTTGGCTGTGGGTCTATCATATATGGCCTTTATTATGTTGAGGTACTTTCCTTCTATACCCATTTTACTGAGGGTTTTTATCATAAATGGGTGTTGGATCTTGTCGAATGCTTTCTCTGCATCTATTGAGATGATCATGTGGTTTTTGTTTTTCATTTTGTTGATGTAGTGTATCACGTTGATTGACTTGCGGATGTTAAACCATCCCTGTGTCCCTGGTATAAATCCCACTTGATCATGGTGTATAATCTTTTTGATGTATTGCTGTAATCGGTTTGCCAAAATTTTGTTGAGGATTTTTGCATCTATGTTCATCAGTGATATCGGCCTGTAGTTCTCCTTCTTTATGTTGTCCTTGTCAGGTTTGGGGATCAGAGTGATGTTGGCTTCATAGAATGTGTTAGGGAGTTCTCCATCTTTCTCAATTTTCTGGAACAGTTTGAGGAGAATAGGTATTAAGTCTTCTTTGAATGTTTGGTAGAATTCTCCAGAGAAGCCGTCTGGTCCTGGACTCTTGTTTTTGGGGAGGTTTTTGATTACCGTTTCTATTTCCTTACTTGTGATTGGTCTATTCAGATTCTCCATTTCTTCCTGATTCAGTTTGGGGAGATTGTAGGAGTCTAGGAATTTGTCCATTTCTTCCAGGTTGTTCAATTTGTTGGCATATAGTTTTTCATAGTATTCTCTTATGATCTCTTGTATTTCATTGGTATCTGTTGTGATTTCTCCTCTGTCATTCCTGATTTTATTAATTTGCAATTTCTCTCTTCTTTTCTTGGTGAGTCTGGCTAGGGGTTTGTCAATTCTGTTAATTCTTTCGAAGAACCAACTCTTTGTTTCATTGATCCTTTCTATTGTCTTTTTTGTTTCAATATCGTTTATTTCTGCTCTTATTTTTATTATTTCCCTCCTTCTACTGACTCTGGGCTTTGTTTGTTCTTCTTTTTCTAGTTCTTTTAGGTGTCGTTTGAGGTTGCTTACATGAGCTTTTTCTTGTTTAGTGAGGTGAGCCTGTATTGCGATGAATTTCCCTCTTAGGACTGCTTTTGCTGCATCCCAAATGATTTGGTATGTGGTGTTCTCATTTTCATTTGTCTCCAGATAATATTTGATTTCTTCTTTAATTTCTTCAATGATCCATTGTTTGTTGAGAAGCGTGTTGTTTAGTCTCCACATTTTTGCACCTTTCTCTGCTTTTTTCTTGTAGTTGATTTCTAGTTTAATAGCGTTATGATCAGAAAAGATGCTTGATATTATTTCAACTCTCTTGTATTTATTGATGTTTGCTTTGGTTCCCAAAATATGGTCAATCCTTGAGAATGTTCCATGTGCACTTGAGAAGAATGTGTAACCTGCTGTTTTTGGATGAAGTGTTCTATATATATCTATTAAGTCCATCTGGTCTAATTTTTCATTTAATTCTATTATTTCCTTGTTGATTTTCTGTCTGGATGTTCTGTCCATTGGTGTTAATGGTGTGTTGAGGTCCCCTACTATTATTGTATTGTTGTTGATGTCTTCTTTTAGTTCTATTAAGAGTTGCTTTACAAATTTTGGTGCTCCTGTGTTGGGTGCGTATATATTTATAAGTGTTATGTCTTCTTGGTGGAGAGTCCCTTTTATCATTATATACTGTCCCTCTTTATCTTTCTTTATCTGTTTTGCTTTGAAATCTACCTTGTCTGATATTAGTATAGCGACACCTGCTTTCTTTTGTTCATTATTAGCTTGGAGTATTGTTCTCCATCCCTTCACTCTGAGTCTGTGTTTGTCTTTGGGGCTGAGGTGTGTTTCCTGGAGGCAGCATATTGTTGGATCTTGTTCTTTGATCCATCCTGCCACTCTGTGTCTTTTGATTAGGGAGTTCAATCCATTTACATTTAGAGTGATTATTGAGACGTGGGGGCCTACCACTACCATTTTGTGTCTTGTTTTCCGGTTTTCTTCAGTTTCCTTTGTTTCTCGTCCCATGGTTTAACCTGTTCTGATGTAGAGCTGCTACTCTCTGTTGTTGTCCTTCTACTTATCTCCTCTGCTCTTGGTTTTGTAGCCCCTTTCCTTTTTCGGATTTTTCAGGAATGAGGGTTTTCCTGAGGATTTCCTGAAGAGGAGGTTTTGTGGCAATGAACTCCCTTAATTTTTGTTTATCTGGGAAAGTTTTTATTTCTCCATCGTATTTGAAGGATATTTTCGCTGGGTAGAGAATTCTTGGCTGTAGATTTTTGTCCTTCAGATTTTTGAATATATCATTCCACTCTCTTCTAGCCTGTAAAGTTTCTGCTGAGAAATCTGCTGATAGCCTGATGGGGGTTCCTTTGTAGGTTAGTTTCTTTTGCCTGGCTGTCCTTAATATTTTCTCCTTGTCGTTGACTTTTGCTAGCTTCACTACTATATGCCGTGGAGTTGGTCTTCTTGCATTGATAAAGTTTGGAGATCTATTGGCTTCTGTCACCTGAAGATCCATCTCCCTCACCAGATTTGGGAAGTTCTCAGCCATTATTTCTTTGAATAGGCTTTCTGCCCCTTTCTCCTTCTCTTCTCCCTCTGGTATACCTATAATCCTTACGTTGCATCTCCTAATTGTGTCTGATAATTCTCGGAGAGTTTCTTCATTTCTTTTAAGTCTTGCTTCTCTCTCCTCCTCTGCCTGCAACAATTCTATATTGCCATCTTCCAAATTGCTAATTCTTTCCTCCATATTATCGGCCCTACTGTTCAGAGCATCTAGATTTTTCTTAATCTCCTCTATTGTGTTCTTCATTTCCAATATTTCTGTTTGGTTCTTCTTTATCGTATCAAACTCTTTTGTGACATAGCTCCTGAACTCGTTGAGTTGACGGTCAGAATTCTCTCTTAACTCATTGAGAATCTTAATGATGGCTGTTTTGAAGTCATCATCATTTAGGTTATGTATCTCATTTTCTTTGGGATTGTTTTCTGTGTATTTGTTACTTTCTTTCTGTTCTGGAGATTTAATGTATTTTTTCATATTGCTTGATGTTGTTGATTTGTGCCTCAGCATGGAGATAGAGTTTAGTTGCTCCTTTCACTTGTTTCAGCTGCTGCGGTGGGGGGAGCAGCTGTTTATACTTCACCAACCAGGAACCCTGTCCGTAGTTGCTAACTGGGCCTGGGCCCCTCTTCGTAGCCACAGTGGCCCTTTGGATTCCCTCCTCTGCTGTGGGGGCTGTCACAGGGGGGCTTCAGGCTGCAGGTGCCTACTGTTGCAGCCCACCTAGATGTGCTCTCTCCTTGGGGTCTGCAACAGTGTTATGGGCTTTTCCAGCGGCCAGGGGTGGGATCACTTATATTTGTCACTCCGTTGCTGTCGGCACCCATCGAATCTCACTTGTCCTCTATGGGTCGCAGGAGAGCTATTGGCATCTTCTACAGTCTGTGGTTAGTACACCTAGCTATGCTGCTTTTGCCCTGGGGTCTTCCAGCCTTGTGGCTGGCGGCTGGGTGCCTTCTACTGGTGCTGTGCAGAGGCTTTCCCTAAGGCTGCTGTGAGCCTGTAGGGTTTCCCCCTAGGCTACTAAGCTGGGTCTCTGGAACTCTCTCCAGCCCCAGTCCTCTCCAAGATCTCCGGCAATCCCTAGTCTCATGGGGCGGGCAACGGCAGCTGGGGGTCGCCCCGCCCTCTGGGCTTCTCTCCGGGCCTCTCCCGGGAGCCCTGAATGCTGGGAGTGGCCCCTCTGCTAATGGCAGACAGAGAGTTTTGTCTGCTGCCTGGCAGAACTCCTGCGCTTCCCCTCCGGGTCGCAGAACCGGCCTTTGAAAGTTCCCCCCGCCCCAGTCCTCTCCGAGATCTCCGGCAATCCCTAGTCCCACGGGGCGGGCAACGGCAGCTGGGAGACCTCCGTACCCTCCGTGACTCTCTCTGGGACCCTCCGGGCGCCCCGGGCACCAGGCTGGGTCTCCCCGCCAATGGCGGGGAGAGACTCTCCCCGCGGGCTCAGGTGTGCAACTCCAAAGTTTCCCTCTGCGTTTAGGAGTAATTGCGGGAGGTTTAGGTAGGGTTCTGGTCACCTGTTTCCACCGTCGCTCCTCTGTTGTGTTCTCGCTCCTGCCCTAGATGTGTGTGGATCCTCTGGGGGCGTCCATTGGAAGAAAGCCGCTTGCGGGTACTAGGCTGCCCGTCGGGGTCGGAGAGTTTTCACCTATTTCCACATCCTCCCGGAGGAAAGTCCGTCCGCCTTCCGATGTATAGTCGCGTGGGTGTCTCAGACGTCCTGAGATGCTGTCTGGATATCCTTTGTCAAGCGATAAGTGTCCAAATAATTGTAGACTCGAAGGGCGAGAGACAAAGAGGACTACTCACGGAGCCATCTTGGATCTTCTCCACTTATATCATCTTTTAAGGTAAAGCACAAAATTCTAATTTATTATGTTTATTATTTCTTGTCTGTCTCTTCCCAATAGAATATAAAATGAAGGAGGGCATGGCAATTACGTTGTTCTATTCACCGAAGTATCCCAAATACCCAGAATAGTAAATTGTAGGTTCTCAATAAATGTGTTGAATCATCAGTATTATATTTTATATTCCACACTTTCAAAAGTATTTAATCCACCTCTCATTCTTCTTAAGCTTACTGAATTTATGAGTAGTTTTAGGAAAAGAAGATAAGATGGTTTCCAAAACTTTATGCTAAACAAAAGAAAACTCCATGAAGACAGATGGAATGAGAATACTCAAGGTGGAAAGAATAAATGAAAAGGCAGAGGCAAAAGAAAAAATTAGAATCCAGGGAGAAAAGATGAGCAAGTATGAACAAGAAACTAGGAAAGTAAGTACAAAAAGAAATCTTAAATATGAGGTGAATACCATCAGGAAAATAAAATGCCATTGAGTTCAGATTAAAAGTGAAGTTAAGCAAAATCTGGTTCAGTGCTCAGTTAAAGAAAATCTGGTTCATTGCTCAGTTTTGTGTTCAAAACCCCTTTTGTACTTAAACAACCTTTTTCTTTTTCACTACTCATGATCACGAGAAAAATAGTTCTTTGTTCTATTTAGTAGAAAGTTATACTCAGTGTTGAAACATTATTAATTTTATATTATCTAAAAGCTTCTTTAGACCCAATATCACAGTTATATTTACTCACATATTTACCATTTCCCATACTCTTCATTTCTTTGCATACATCTATATTTCCATCTGATATCATTTCTTCTTTGTGAGGAGTTCCTTTAACATTTCTTGTACTGCAGGTCTGCTGGGAGTGAATTCTTTCACTTTTTGTGTACCTGAGTTTTTATTTCAATTTCATTTTAAAAGGTATTTTTACCTAGTACAGAATTTTAGGTTGACAATTTTTTTCCTTCCAGTACTTTAAAGATGGTGTTCCACTATCCTTTTGCTTGCAGTGTTTCAGACAAGAAGTCTGTTGTAATTCATATCTTTATTCCTCTATATGTAATATGCCTTTTTTCCATCCAGGATTTATGATGTTTCTCTTTATCACCATCACTAGTCTTAAGTAAATAAAGTTTTCATTAATAGAAATCTCATGATTGCATAATTTTCTTTCTAAATTTTGCATTTTCTTTCCTTTTTTGGGTGAGGAAGATTGGCCTTGAGCTAACATCTCTTGCCAATCCTCCTCTTTTTGCTTAAGGAAGACTGTCACTAAGCCAACATCTGTGGCAATCCTCCTCTATTTTTTTTGTAAGTGGGATGCCACCACAGCATGGCCTGATGAACAGTGTACAAGTCTGTGCCTGGGATCTGAACCTGTGAACCCCAGCCTGCCAAAGTGGAGCTTCTGAACATAACCACTATGCCACTGGGCTGGCCCCACATTTTTTTTTATTTATTGCATGGACTCACTGAATTTTAATGCTGTTAGGGATGTTAAAGAGTAATAAGTTCAAGTTCTCTGTTTTTATAAATTAGAAAGCCTAGAGTAAACGTCTATGAGGGTTAATAAAATTAATAAATATAAAGAAGACATGAGGAGGAACAAATCTGTAATAAAAATATTAGATAGATGATAGATAGATAGATAGATAGATAGATAGATAGAAGTAGAAATATATGGTAGAATCAAGATATTTGCAGAATATCAATGTAAACCTTCCCAAAATGCAGCTAGAGATCTTAGAATGAAATGAAGCCTGGGTCAAATATATGAATTTGCTTTCATTTCTCCAGAGGCGAGAGTGGGAGATCCAAGATAGATTACACAAATTAACCAAGATCACCTACAGCTGAGGAACAGAAACATAAAATCTTAGGAGGTGTCATAAATGTAGAACAAACAAGAGAATATAAAAATCAAGTGAAAAAGTCATACCAACTGAAGAAAATGTTCCATGAAAGAGTGGGTGATCTGTAGTGCCTGTTGAATCTTTCAGAAAAGAATAAGAAGATAAAGACTGAAAAGTCATAATAGAATTTGGCAATGGATGTTCATTAATGACCCTCAAAATAATAGTTTTGAAAAAGGATGGGGATCCAAATCCATTTTAAAGGGATTCAATGAAAGTGGGAGATGATATCCCTCTATTTAGTAGCACAGATATAATTGTTACTATTGTGCTGTGAACTGTTCTAAGTGCTTTGTAAATTTTAAGTCACTTAATCTATCTTCATAAGCATCACTATCGTCCCAGCTTTTCAGATAAGTAATCTGAGGCATAGACCAGTCAAGCTCTTGTCCACAGTCACACAGCTCATAGTGTAGAGCCAGGATTCACACCCTTGTGGTCTTGCTCCAGAGTCCATACTTTTAACCATTACTCTACACTGGCTGTCTTTGGGAAAAGTTTAAATAGAAGAGTTGGAAATTTGAGGGGTGGGAGACTGAATATCATCAGAAGGGTGTTTTTACTCACTTTCTGATCAACGTAAGAAAAGAACACCTAAACAGAAAATTCTCTACTGATAATTAAGAATTCATAATTTTGGTTCTAGCCCAAACTTTTATGAACTATATGACCTTTGACAGGTCTTAACCTCTTTCAGATTCAGTTTTCTCTTCTATTAAGTTATGCTAATTCCTAACACTCAGGGTTACTTTGAGACCTAAAAATTGTAATATTTGTGAGAATGTTTTGTAAACGTATAAAGAATACTCCAAACAAGGTATTTTATTATGAAAAATTGAAAGAGAGTATTCGAGAAAAAAGAACATAGACTTGTTGACGTTCTTGACTGAATCAAATGCAAAAGCTTACTATTTGGAAAATGAGCATGATGATGAAAAAGCATAAGCTGAAAAACAACATGTGTAAGGTGGAATTCTCTAATAAAAACTGGAACTCATTTTCCCCTCTGTTTTTGGTTCATCATCCAGGTCAATCCATATGTAGCCTAATTTGATGCCATGAAAAAAACAAAAAGGCCCTGGAATATTCTAATTTCTTAGTACATTTTAACAATTTTATCCGTACTGTAGGAGATTGAGAGAACTAGCAATATCTTTTATTTTCTTAACTCTGTTCTAAAATTTTTCTCAAGTTTAGACAGATATCATGGTTAAGCACTTTTCATAATATATTTTAGAAACACGAACATGTAAAGGACGATGTGAACACCCTTGATAATAAAATAACTCATCACTGAGTTATAATAAATACTTGTCACTCATATCTTCAACCCAGAGCACAAAATATTAAATACAAAATTTTAACAACAGTGATTTACACTTTTGAATAATACATACCATCTCTTAATAGTAAGAGTATATGTGGGGTTCTACACTCTTGGAATTATGTGAAAATAGAACTTTGACCCACCATTTAGCATTGGAAAGTGCCACATTTTCAAAGTGATTATGAAAACATCACATTAGCAGGTATCAACAGAAGGGGAAAATAATAAAATGTAATATCTGTCTGCTTGTTTTCAAAGTCTGGTTGACATTCTCTGTCTTCACTATTATTTTACACGATAAAATATTTTTGTCCTTTTTCTCTGCAGAAAATTCTTTGGCCAGTTCCCTGTCACTCTTTTAAGAGAGGATTAATACACTGCTAAGCGGGAATGCAAACTGGTGTGGCCATTACATATAGAGAGAGAGCATGGAAACTTCTCAAAAAATTAAAAATAGAAATATCATATAATCTAGCCATTCCACTACTGGCTAGTTATCCAAAGAACATGAAATAAAAAATTCAAAAAGACACACGCACCCTGTGTTCATCGCCACATTTTTCACAATAGCCAAGACATGGAAGCAACCCAAGCGCCCATCAATGAATGAATGGATAAATGTGATGGAAGATATATATATATACACAATAAAAAAAATACAAAATCATGCTATTTGTGACAACGTGGATGGACCTTGAGGGTATTATGCTAAGCAAAATAAGTCAGACAGAGAATGACAAACGTCATATGATCTCATTCATATGTGGAAGATAAACAAGCACGAAGATAAGGAGAACAGATTGGGGGTTACCAGAGGGGATGGGGGTGGGGTGAGGGCAAAAGGGGTAAAGGGGCACATATGTATGGTGACAGATAAAAACCAGACTATTGGTGGTGAACTGCAGCGCAGTCTATACAGAAACTGAAATATAATAATGTACATCAGAAATTTACACAATTTTATAAGCCAATGTGACCTCAATAAAATAATAAAAATAAAAGAGAAGCAGCAGCTACGAAGTTCCCCTCGTGTTTTATAAGTTCCTTTTCTGTGTGGAAAGACTTCAGGTGCTGGTGAGGGCCGTGCAGCCAACCCAAACCTTGTACGGGTCTCCCACATGCAGGATGCAATCTAGGATAGAAGGTGGAGGAAAGTGGACACATTAACAGAGCCACAGAGACTTGATTATGCTAACTGCTTCCACTTTTGGAGTACCATACTATGTAACAGACATTATGCCAAAGAGTTACACGTAGTCCTCACTTGATCCTCACAGCTGCCCTGCAAACTAGGTATTATTGAGCCATCTTTCAAATGAGAAAATTGGGGCTTAATTATAAGTAGGAGAATTAATGTTTACACCCCGGTCAGTCTGACTCCCCAAACCTACCGACAAGTCAATCTGTACACCTATTGCTGCCTGTATGAAGTCACAGTTCAGATCAGCAGCTGACTGTATTTGATAAGAATTATTTTAACATAATTATTTTCTTTATGAATTTAGCGATAGGCTAGACTTTAAAAACTTATGTTAGACTACCAAGACAAGAGACAAAAGTAGGTTTGTAGTGTAACTTGTATTTTTGTGAGCAGAATGCTCTGAGGGCATGCAACTTGCAGTTGAGTGTGGTATGGAATATTCCAGGGAAAACTGATAAGCTAACACACTATTATTAACTGCCATTAGAAAGCTGTCTGCTGCTAGTTGTCAAATTAGAGGAGATAAGTTGGTTAATATTTGTGAAGCTGACTATAACTAAATAATACTATTTTAAGCTGTTTGAATGCCACTAAAAATTTTTCGTAAAATTGGGGCATTATAAAAGGTGACTCACAAAAAAATGTCCACTTGCCCCAGGGCAATAGCAGTGAAAAAATAGAAGTTTATCCCTTCTATTTTAAGTAAGTGAAATCATTCAAGTCAAAGATAAGAGTGTGTGTCTGGTTTCCATGGCGTCAACCACCAGGAGTTCGGCCCAAGGGATAGAAAATACAAACGTTTAGTCCTTTTCTTTGTACTTGTGCCATTAACCGTTATTGGTTTATGTGATACTTAAAAGAAATTAAGCAGAGTACAGCGGTTTCCCTTTGTGGTAGTTGTTATTGTTGCTGCTGTTGTTTACAGACAGATTGTAGAAACTCGTTGAAGAGATGTATTTAACTATTTTATCCAATTAAGAACTTTTTTTTTAATTAAAAGTTCTGTGAAATACAATTTGTTAGACATTAAGTGGTTACAAGATTTAAGTTTCTTACCAACGTAACAAGCCATTTGGATACTTTGAATCTTACGTTACAGGAAAGAAACCAAGGCAAGGCTGAGCTATTATTAAAGACAGTTCAGGTCTTCAGATGTAAGCTGGACACATGAGTTGGGCAGAAGGCCACCACAGGCCACCTTTGTTTCTCCCTTACAGAAATGCTCTGATGCAATCGTGGATTTTGAAAAATTGCAGAGTGGGTTAGCAGAGATGATGTCACAACTTCCAGGAAGATTCAGAGATTTTTCTAAGTGGTTCAATTGCTTTTGATGCCTCTGGAGCACAGGACTCCAAATGTTTCCAAACCGTCATTATTCACGCTGACTGTGGTTCAGTGTCAACACGTGTCCACCAAGAAGACAAAGGGTCTCCAAGGACAGTAGTGATGGGTGTGTTAATTCCTGGCGTCTGCTAAAAGATCTGGCAATGTGGCCAAAGACTGGACAATTTTTAGTAACAATTAGCTCCAGTAAAGCATTCTCTCCTTAATAAATCGTCGGTGACAAAGCTTTGGAGTCACATATGAAGTATACTCAAACACCCTCCCTAACCCCTGCAATTTCAAGACTAGAAATTCTAAAAGTATCGTTGCAGTTTAAATGACTACTTTTAGGGTTATACTGCTCAGTTTTATGCAAAAAGTTATTCAACATTTTAGAATTTGCTTTTATAATTTTGCTGCTCATCCATATATGGGATAATTAACAGACTACTGCTAATCATACCATTATGATCAATTAAACATTATATGTATCACATATGGCTGGATATCTCATTTTTAGCCCATTATTTGAAAAAGTAAAAGCTTGGGCGTCTCTAGAATACATCTTACTCTATCTTGCTCACAGTGACCCCACTGTGGTTGTAACATAACATAACAGTGGTCATAAGTCTCTAGAAAATTTCTTCTCAGAATTCCCATCCTCATAAACCAGTTTAATTTACCCAGTATGCATTTCCACTCTTTGATGTTACAAAAGTGTTTGCAATCAAGAGTAAAATTGAAAGTAAAACAAATGTTAACAGTTTGTACTCAAAGGGAAACAGTTATTGAAGCCACTGTCAACCAACACTGTCACTAGCTGTGCCCAGAAAGAGATGCACCTGTTCTTGTGACAAGATCAAGAATTTAAAAATGAACTATATTATGGTTGCTATCATTATCATCATTATTATTTTGTTCATATTTGAGAAATTTTATGTACATTGTCTCATTTCATTCCTTCCACAGGTCCAGAAAGGTGGACAATATTATTCACATTTTATAGATGAAAGCATCAGTCTTCGAGAGATACAATGATTTACCCAAGCCCACTTGGCTAACAAGTTGTAGAGCAGAGACTAGAATATCATTCTTCTTATCACTCTCTTGCTGAATTTTAGGATGAACAACAACTCCCTAACAAAGAATGAAGCAGGTGTTTGCTCACCGCTCCATTCTGACCAGCCAACCTGCTCTGGTTGTGGCGAAGGCTGGACCGACACATATTGAGAGGAGATTTCTGGAACTCACTCAGTATGAGGAGAATTCTAACTAGAGAGTGGATGGCTTGTCTCTGATTGGAGATTATGTTCTTTGTTAATAGGAGTCTCGTCACTCAAAAACCTTAGAAGTATCTTGAAAATTTAAGTTGAAATTATAAAAATAACAAAATAGCTTTTATAATACAGACTGCAAATAGAAAAAGTGACTTTGCAAACCCATACATGGGTATAAGTGGCACAATACAGATCAGGAAGATTTTCAAAGAGTGGATGTTCTGCATTCTCTCCCGTGATGAGATTCTTGTTTAAAGGCAAACATGGCTTCACAGAAACCATACATTCTTTTCCTGGCTTAATCCACATGCCTTAGACAGAACCGTTAAACTCCATGTTTTCCACAACATTAGATTTAGCTCTCAGCTGGACACCTCATATCACACTGGATCTTTCAGAAAAAAACATGTATTTGAAATCTCTTGGTTTAGAAAGATAACGAACCTTGCAAATCAGCCTGCTCATGGTGGAGAACATCTTGCAACCTAACAAGCATCCCCTGGCTTCCAGTTATTACTAATAAAAGAGATTTTGAACAGTAACGTCTTCATGGATATACTTTCCCCTCTTTCACAAAAGGACCTGGTCATGCACATTGCATACAAACATTGAAAAATACCTGGACACCATTTAAAAGAATATATTGTTGTAGTGAACTGTTTAGATTGCTATAAAAATGACTTTTTTTTTTAACTTGGCTTCTGAAAGTCATGGTTTTCACTTACTTGATGGTTTTTACTACTTCTATACACAACAGAGATACATTTGCAACCACACTTCCCTCCCACTCACGAATTTTAAGATGTTCTTAGATAAAGAGATTTTTAACTCTTTACTATTTAAATTCATTAGTTTTGGTCTCCAGTTAGTTGTTAATTATTTCATTACTTTGCTACATTTTTCCTCCTTACCACTCAGAAGACATCAAATTTTTATTTCATAACTGAGCTTCTAAAAATTTTATCTAGTTTACCCCGTCTTCTCATCGCCACTGTCTTAGGGACACAGTATTCTATTTTATCATGCCAGCAATTTACTCCCATCCAAGTTAACTCTGCTCTATTCATCATGACACCGTTATCATCCCCCAATTAAAACCCAGGATGTGATGAGTGCATCCAGTTTTCCCTAGAAATGAATGTTCTAATTCCCATAAAATCTTCATTGATAAAGGCAGCAAAAAAGACCGGTGACGATATAGCATATGTAGTCAATTCTTTCTAACTATGGTATTTTCCATGAAACACCAACTTCTTAATGTTGCACTCTGCTACTCTGATTATTGTACAGTATTGAAAAATTGATGAAACATCACAATTTATTCCGTAAGTAAAGCTTCAAATTTAAAGAAGAATCATCACTTCGAGACTACTAATGTTCTGGCAAGATCATGTATAGACAAGGTTGAAAAGTATTTCTTCTCATAGATCTTGACCAACAAGAAGGGTATAATTACATTTCTAAGTGGCCAGTGAGCTACCTGTCCAAGTACAAATGTGGAGTAAATACAACACCATGAAGCTGAAAGTAAAATAAATGGTCAGAGTTTGCTGAACTGTCTCCCCCTGAAGAATGATTCATTGGTTCAGAACTGAAGCAGACACTTCTGACCAGAGAGCTATGAGCCCGGCAAAATCTGATCATGTTTTCTGTCCATTCTGTTTCCTGAAATTCTCAGGCTTTACACTTTTTATATGACAAACAGACCATGAAATAACCAGCAGCCACTTATGAGAATTTCAGCACCCGGAGAGGTGCTTGTCCTACTCCCAGTTGCTCTCTAGGGTCTGAATGGGCATGGGAGTGGGACACAACTGAGAAAGTGGGTTTTGCAACAGCAGCTGGACAAGAGGAGCTTCTATCTGATACACCACTCTGGGCTAAGGCCACCTTCATGGAGGGGTCCTTCACTGTCAACTGTGCACACTCACCCCAGAAGAAGAAAGCCTTTTCTGGCCACATCCAAAGTTCTATATGCAGGGAAAGTTCTGTCGTTAAGACTTGGTCTTGTATTTCAGCAGGGACTGCTGGTCACCTGTGGCAGACACAGACTAACAGAGGTTCAGGATGAGGGACCTCCCAGAGTCAATTCCATTATGCTTTTAGCCATGGGAAGATTTAACTTCATTCTTCTTTTCTTGATAAAATATTAGGCTCAGTTCAAAGATATCCATGATTTAAAGATAAAGATATCCCAGTTGGAAAAGGGACAGCTATCTGGTCTGATTAGTTTTAGTTGCTAGTCACCTAGTATTCAATCCTTCATCAGATATTTATGGGACCCTACTCTGTGCCATGTTCCAGTTCAGGCCCTGAGGATTCTGTGGTAAATAGAAAAAAATCACCACCCTTCTGGACTCCACGTTCTAGTGGGGGAGAGAGCCAACAACAAATAAACCAGTAAATGTGCACTATCTTGCGAATGTTAAGTTCTGCAAAGAATCTATGACAGGGTAATGGGATAAGAAATGACCTTAGGCAGGGGCCAGAAGGAAGGGGGCAACTGGAAGTAGCCAGTGATGCCCTGTGTGTGCAAGTGATATAGAGCCGACATCTGATGAATGAGAAGACAGCAGCCCTGGGAAGATCTCCAGGTATAGTTCCAGTGGTTGATGCAAAGATCTTGAAGCAGGGCTAAATAAATGGAGTGGTGTTGATCATCTGCTCTAGAAAATGGCCCATCAAATGTGCTACTGAGTTAAAACACACACACAGACTCACAATCCTGATGTTTTACTTTTAAAATCCGCAGAAGACCACAAGTTGTCTGAATCCAAAGGACACCAAATCCCATCTTACAACTGGTCTCTTTCTTTCTGTTGGATTCCCACAATTTAATATACAAAGAACGTCTCTCAGTGACGTCAAGGAATTCACTGGTAGCTCCAGGAAGAACACCTTGTCTTGGGCTGACTGATAGAAAAGGGGAGGTTATGGCTTCTTCCTCTTGAACCGTAAACAACCCATTTCTCCTACAAACTTGAGCTTCTGCAGAGTCTTCAACTGTCTTAACTCATACAACCTATCTCTGCTTGACAGGTATAAATGTTGTTGAATTTTGTCAACATCAAGGGCTTTCAGGTGTAACGATTTATTATCTTTCTAATTTAAGAGGGCTTACAAACTTGAAAAAATTTTGAAAGTGAGAAATATCCCAGCAAAAATTTAAATAAACTCCAAGTTAACTTCTCAAGTTAAAAATGTAATTCAAAAACTTTTAAGTATTTGATTTGGAAGACTTAATTTCTAATTGTGGAAGAGCATTCAAAACGCAATTGTTTGCAAGCACACATAACTACAGTGCCAACAATGAACGAGCTACTGCATACTAAATAAACAGAAAAGAGTGGCTTCTATAAGACCTTAAAATCTAATGGTGATAATGTTTGCAAACATGAACCTCTATCACCAGAAAACTATTCTGGATAAAATTATCCCTCCATTCAGTATCTTTGCTTCCATTTTGTGAAGGATATATTTTGAGAAGTAGTACAGACTAAGCATTAAAGAGACGTAAGTTTGAATAAAATCTTCTATTTTTACTCAAAGGCAGAGTAAAGGAAATAGATGTGACACAGATAAAGAAAGATTTTCTGAGGAAACTGTGTAATATAGATATTTCCTTTTTCCCATATGAGTGTATTTCAATCTTCCAAGGTCAGGCACACAAACTTAAAAAGCTCTAATGCCTCAATACCTGGTTCGTGGTAAGTACTTCGTAAATATTTACAGAATCACTGGAAGAGAGGGCGTGAGGAAGACACTTTACAAATAGTGCATTTATTCAAAACTGTATTGAGGGGGCTGGCCCCGTGGCCAAGTGATTAAGTTCGCACGCTCCGCTGCAGGCTGCCCAGTGTTTCACTGGTTCGAATCCTGGGCGCAGACATGGCACTGTTCATCAGACCACGCTGAGGCATGTCCCACATGCCACAACTAGAAGGACCCACAACGAAGAATATCCAACTATGACTGGGGGGGCTTTGGAGAAAAAGGAAAAAAATAAAATCTTTTTAAAAAAAAACTGTATTGAGATGATCAGGACACAGTAACACCCCTTACCCCAGTAGGTTCCAAATACGTTGGGAAGAAGACAGGCATCAGACGGGCATCAAAATATGAATTTTACACTTGGTAAGACTGAACATGCCCTACCTCTGGTGTCAGCATGAGACTCATCTCTGGGCCACTGGGCCACAGTGCAGAACATCCTGAACCAGCTGTGTAGTTAACCGATCACTGCCTGCCTGTCATTGCTGAGTCATCAGAGCAGGAACTGACAGAGGTAAGGGTAGAGCTGTTTCTTGAAGGCAGGCTCTAGACCAGGTCCCTATTTTCTACCCTACATAGAAGACGGCAAAAGAATTTAGCCCATGTGTGGACCAGAAAAGGAAGCCCACTGGGAAGTCAGACCTGCCTGATAGGGAGGAGAGAATATCATTCTCTCACCATATTACCAACTAATTGGGTGTATCAACCCTATCACACGTGAAGGACAAAGTAAAGAATGGAGAATTCAAAAGTGGCCTCATGGACATGTTGGGACTAGGGATTTGCTTCCTCGTACTACTGACTACATTACCAAGGAACCCTTTTTCTCTTATCTTGATCAAAAAAATGATGAGGCTGGAGGGAGGGAAGAATATTCCTTATTTTAAAATCACAAGAAATCTCCCTGTGGTAGAGAGGTAAGTACATCCATCTGATCAACTTTGGGAAAACGAGGAAAGGTATTTTAAATGACTCGACCTAATGAAAAATGGAGATATTTGAACAGGCACACCACCAAAGAAGAGACATAAATGAAAAATAAACGTCTGAGAAGATGTTTAATATTATTAACCATTAGAAAAGTGCAAATTAAAACCTGATTAGATATCACTACACACACGAGAATAGCTAAAATTTAAAAACTAACAGTTCAAAGCTTTGGCAAGAAGGTGGCATAGTTTGAACTCTCATACACAGCTAGTATGGATGCAAAATGGTACAGCCACATTTGAAAATAGTTTGGCAGTTTCTTGTAGGTTAAGCATACACTTATCATATGACCAAGCCATCCTACCTCTAGACGTATACCCGAGAGAAATGAGCACAGACGTCCACACAAAGACCTGTGCAGGGATGTTTATAGAAGCTTTATTAATAATAGTTTTCAAACTGAAAAAAATCAAACATCCATCAGCTGGTAGATGGAAAAACAAATTGTGGTACATCCATACAATGGAATAATATTCAACAATAAAAACAAATAACTATGATACCTGCCACAATATGAATGAATCTCAAGCATAATGCTAGGTGAGAGGAGCCAGACATAAAAGGCTTCATACTGTTTGGTTCTATTTACAGGACATTCACGACATGAAAAAACTATAGGGAGAGAAATACATCAGTGTTTGTCAGGAGTTGAAAGTAGGGGGAGGGGATTATCTCTAAAGGGACACAGGGAACTTTTTGGGGTGATAGAAATATTCTATGTCTCCATTGTGGTGTTGATTACATAACTAGATACGTTTGTCAAAATTCATCAAATCAGGGTAGGCCCAGTGGTGTAGTGGTTATGTTTGTGTGCTCTGCTTTGGAAGCCTAGGGTTCACGGGTTTGGATCCAGGGCTCAGACCTACAAACTTCTCTTCAAATCATGCTGTGGCAGCATCCCATGTAAAACATAGAGGAAGACTGGCAACAGATGTTACCTCAGGGCCAATCTTCCTGACCGAAAAAAAAATTTCATCAAACCCTACACCCAAAAAGTGTAAATTTAGAGAAGATAGTCTTTTCAACAAATGGTCCAGGAAATGAATGTAAATACAGACCTTACATCTTACACAAAAATTAACTCAAAATGGATCATAGACCTAAATTTAAGTGCAAAAATATAAAACTCCTTGAAGATAATGGGAAAATCCAGATGACTTTGGGTTTGATAAAGACTTTTTAGATACAACACCAAAGTCACAATCTATGAAAGCTGATAAGTTGGATTTTGTTAAAATTAAAAATTCCTACTCTGCAAAAGACAATGTCAAGAGATTAAGAACAAAAGCCATAGACTAGGAGAAAAAATTTGCAAAGAGACATATCTGATGATGGACTATTATCCAAAATATACAAAGAACTCTTGAAAGTCAATAATCAGAAAACAAACAACCTAATCAAAAAATAGACCAAAAACCTAACAGAGACTTCACCAAAGAAGATACAGAAATGTCAAATAAGCATATGAAAAGACACTTCACATCATATGTCATCAGGACAAATTAAAACAACAAGATATCACTACACACCTATTAGAATGGACAAAATCCAAAACACTGACAACACCAAATGCTGGTGAGGTTGTGGAGCAAAAGGAACTCTCATTCATTGCTGCTGAGAATGCAAAATGGTGCAGCCACTTTGGAAGAGACTTTGGCAATTTCTTACTCTTACGATACAAGCCAACAATTGAGCTCCTCGGTATTTACACAAATGAGTTTTGACTTATGTCTGTGCAAAAACCTGCACATAGATGTTTATAGAAGCTTTATTTGTAATTGTCAAAACTTGGGAGCAACTAAAATTTCCTTTAGTAGATAAAAAAACTGTGGTACATCTAGATAATTGAATATTATTTAGTGATAAAAAAATGAACTATCGAGTCATGAAAAGACATGAAAGAATCTTAATGCATATTACAAAGTGAAAGAAATCGGAAAAGGCTATGTACTATATGATTTCAGCTATCTGACATTCTAGGAAAGGCAAAACTAAGGAGACAGTAGAAAGATCAGTGGTTGCCAGAGGTTAGTGGGGAGAGAGGAATGAATAAGTGAAGCATAGAAAATTTTTAGGGTAGTGAAAATATTCTGTATGATATTATAATGATGGGTACATGTCATTATACATTTGTCCAAACTCATAGAATGTACAAAATCAAGAATGATCCCTAATGTAAACTATGGACTTTGGGTGATAATGATGCGTCAATGTAGGTTCAATTGTAACAAATATACCACTCTGGTGGGGGTTATTGACAATGCAGTAGGCTGTGGGGGACAAGAGATAAGGGGTACGTGAGAACTCTCTACACTACTCTAAAAAATAAAGGCTATTTTAAAAAATTAAGTGAATTTTACTGTATGTAAGTTACACCTTAATAAATCTGACTTTAAAAAATGAGTCTTCAGTGTCTGCAGCAATTTCGTTCAAATGAACCAAACCAGCTTTTAAAATGAACTGGAATTTTTGAGTTGATTGAAAAAATACCTTGGCCTCATCAGATGAGACACTATAGCTTGTGGTCATGAGGACAGAAGAGACAGTAGAGTAAATCAGAAGTGAGTTTACAAAAACAAACAAGCAAATAGACATTATCATTCTATATCTCAAATGTTGACAATACTAGAGTACTTATTTTGATAAATATAGGAAAAATAGTCTGTACTTTACACATAGGAATACGACACAGAGTTTATAGGTCTTGAAGTAGGTTTTTCATGTGAAATTTTAAAAATAAATTGTATTCCAAACTTATATTTCTTAAATTTTTTTTACTTTAATTTTTATTGAGTTAATGATAGGTTACAATCTTGTGAAATTTCAGTTGCACATTATTGTTTGTCAATCACCTTGTAGGTGCACCCCTTCACCCTTTCTGCCCACCCTCCACCCCACCTTTCCCCTGGTAGCACTAATCTGTTCTCTTTGTCTACATTTTTAAATTCCTCATATGAGTGGAGTCATACAGAGATTGTCCTTCTCTATCTGTATTATTTCACATAACATAATTCCCTCAAGGTCCATCCATGTTGTTGAAATGGGACAACTTTGTTCTTTTTTATGGCTGAGTAGTATTCCATTGTGAATATATACCACATCTTCCTTATCCAGTCATCAGTTGATGGGCACTTAGGTTGCTTCCACATCTTGGCTATTGTAGGTAATGCTGCAATAAACATTGGGGTGCATGGGACTTTTGGAATTGCTGACTTCTAGGTCTTTGGATAGATACCCAGTAGTGGGATAGCTGGATCATATGGTAGTTATATTTTTAATTTTTTGAGGAATCTCCATACTGTTTTCAATAGTGGCTGTACCAGTTTGCATTCCTACCAGCAGCGTATGGGGGTTCCTTTTTCTCCACAACCTCTCCAACATTTGTTACTATTTGTTTTGGTTATTTTTGTCATTCTAATGGGTATAAGGTGATATCTTAGTGTAGTTTTGATTTCCGTTTCCCTGATGATAAGTAATGATGAATATCTTTTCATGTGCCTATTGGCCATTAGTATATCTTCTTTGGAGAAATGTCTGTTCATGTCTCCTGCCCATTTTTTGATCGGGTTGTTCAATTTTTTTGTTGTTGAGTTGTGTGAGTTCTTTATATATTACGGATATTAACCCTTTGTCGGATGTATGACTTGCAAATATTTTTTCCCAGTTAGTGGGTTGTTGTTTTGTTTCAATCCTGTTTGTCTTTGCCTTGAAGAAGCTCTTTAGTCTGATGAAGTCCCATTTGTTTATTCTTTCTATTTTTCCCTTGTCTGAGAAGACATGGTGTCCGAAAAGATCCTTTTCATACTAATGTCAAAGAGTGTACTGCCTACATTTTCTTCTAGAAACCTTATGGTTTCTGGTCTTATCTTTAGGCCTTTGATCCATTTTGAGTTTGTTTTTGTGAATGGTGAAAAAGAATGGTCAATTTTCATTCCTTTACATGTGGCTGTCCAGTTTTCCCAGCACCATTTGTTGAAAAGACTTTCTTTTCTCCATTGTATGCCCTCAGCTCCTTTGCTGAAGATTAGCTGTCCATAGATGTGTGGTTTTATTTCTGGGCTTTCAATTCTGTTCCATTGATCTGTGCACCTGTTTTTGTACCAGTACCATGATGTTTTGATTACTGTAGCTTTGTGGTATGTTTTGAAGTCAGGGATTGTGATGCCGCCAGCTTTGTTCTTTTTTCTCAGGATTGCTTTAGCAATTTGGGGTCTTTTGGCACCCCATATGAATTTTAGGATTGTTTGTTCTATTTCTGTAAAGAATGTCATTGGGATTCTGATTGGGATTGCATTAAATCTGTAGATTGCTTTAGGTAGAATGGACATTTTAACTATGTTTATTCTTCCAATCCATGTGCATGGGATGTCTTTCCATCTCTTAATGTCATTATCAATTTCTTTCAGGAAAGTCCTGTAGTTTTCATTGTATAGGTCTTTCCCTTCCTTAGTTAAATTAACCCTGAGATATTTTATTCTTTTTGTTGTGATTGTGAATGGTATTGTGTTCTTGACTTCTTTTTCTGTTAGCTCGTTATTAGAGTATAGAAATGCTACTGATTTGTGTAAATTGATTTTATATCCTGCAACTTTGCTATATTTGTTTATTATTTCTAAAAGTTTTCCAATGGATTTTTTGGGGTTTTCTATATATAATATCATGTCATCTGCAAACAGCGAGAGTTTCACTTCTTCCCTCCCTATTTGGATTCCTTTTATTCCTTTTTCTTGCCTAATTGCTCTGGCCAAAACTTCCAGTACTATGTTAAATAAGAGTGGTGATAGAGGACATCCTTATCAGATTCCTGTTTTCAAGGGAATGGCGCTCAGTTTTTGTCCATTGAATATGATGTTGGCTGTGGGTTTGTCATATACAGCCTTTATTATGTTGAGGTAGTTCCCTTCTAACCCCATTTTGTTCAGAGTTTTTATCATAAACGGCTGTTGGACCTTGTCAAATGCTTTCTCTGCATCTATTGAGATGATCATGTGGTTTTTATTTCTCAGTTTGTTGATGTGGTGTATCACGTTGATTGATTTGCAGATGTTGAGCCATCCCTGTGTCCCTGGTATGAATCCCACTTGATCATGATTTATGATCCTTTTGATGAATTGCTGAATTCGGCTTGTCAAAATTTTGTTGAGAATTTTTGCATCTATGTTTATCAGTGATATTGCCCTGTAGTTCTCCTTTTTCATACTGTCCTTGTCAGGCTTTGGTATCAGAGTGATTTTGGCCTTGTAAAATGTGTTAGGAAGTGTTCCATCCTCCCTAACTTTTTGGAATTGCTTGAAAAGGATAGGTATTAAATCCTCTCTGAAAGTTTGGTAGAATTTCCCAGGAAAGCCATCTGGTCCTGGGGTTTTATTCTTTGGGATGCTTTTGAATGCTGTTTCAATCTCTTTCCCTGTGATTGGTCTAGTCAAATTGTCTGATTCTTCTTGAGTGAGCTTTGTGAGACTGTAGGAGTCCAAGAATTTATCCATTTCCTCTGGGTTATCCATTTTGTTGGCATATAGTTTTTCGTAGTATTCTCTAATAATCCATTGTATTTCTGCAGCGTCTGTTGTTATTTCTCCTCTTTGATTTCTGATTTTGTTTATTTGAGCTTTCTCTCTTTTTTTCTTTGTAAGTCTGGCTAAGGGTTTGTCAATTTTGTTTATCTTGTCAAAGAACCAGCTCTTTGTTTCATTGATCCCTTCTACTGCCTTTTTTGTTTCAATAGCATTTATTTCTGCTCTGATTTTTATTATTTCTCTCCTGTTGACTTTGGGCTTTGTTTCTTCTTCTTTCTCTAGTTCAGTTAGGTGTAGTATAAGATTGCTTATGTGGGATTTTTCTTGTTTGTCAAGATGTGCCTGTATTGCAATGAATTTCCCTCTTAATACAGCTTTTGTTGTATCCCCTATGAGTTGGTATGGCATGTTATCATTTTCACTTGTCTCCAGGTATTTTCTGATTTCTTCTTTAATTTCCTCAATGATCCATTTCTTGTTCAACAGCATATTGTTTAGTCTCCACATCTTTGTGCCTTTCTCAGCTTTTTTCTTGTAATTAATTTCTAGCTTTATAGCACTATGATTGGAGAAGATGCTTGTTATTATTTCAATTTTTTTAAATTTGTAGAGCCTTGCCTTGTTTCCCAACATATGTTCTATCCTTGAGAATGTTCCATGTGCACTTGAGAGAATGTGTATTCTGCTGTTTTTGGATGAAGTGTTCTATATATGTCTATTAAGTCCAACTGTTTTAGCTTTTCATTTAGCTCAACTGTTTCCTTGTTGATTTTCTGTCTGGATGAACTGTCCATTGATGTGAGTGGGGTGTTGAGGTCCCCTATTATTATTGTGTTATTTTTGATATCTTCTTTTAGGTTTGTTAATAGTTGCTTTATGAACTTTGATGCTCCTGTGTTAGGTGCATAGATATTTATAAACGTTATTTCTTCTTGATGAAGTCTCCCTTTGATCATTATATATTCGCCCTCTATGTCTCTGTTTACCTGCCTTATCTTGAAATCTGTTTTGTCTGATATAAGCATTGCAACATCTGCTTTCTTTTGTTTGCTATTAGCTTGGAGTATTGTCTTCCAACCCTTCTCTCTGATCCTGTGTTTGTCCTTGGAGATGAGGTGTGTTTCCTGGAGGCAACAAATTGTTGGATCTTGTTCTTTAATCCATCTTGCCACTGTGTCTTTTTATTGGAGAGTTCAATCCGTTTACATTGAGGGTGATTATTGATGCGTGAAGGTTTATGCTGTCATTCTGTCACTCGTTTTCCGGTTTTCCTGCATTTCCTTTGTTTCTCGTCCTGTGTGTTTTAGCCTACCCATTGACATCTGCAAATTCTTATGCTGGGTTTCTTAGCTTTTTCCTTATTTATGTTTTGTGTGTCTGTTCTGTTTTTTAGTTTAGTGGCTACCCTGAATTTTGTGTTTAGAATCTGGTGCATAACATAGTCCATTGTCTGGTGGTCTCTTACTTCCTTAGCCTAAACTGATTCAGTCCCTTTCCTCCACCCTCCTAAATTATTATTTTCATCTCTTATTCCAACTTGTGTTTTGAGTTTGTGGTTAGAGTGATAAGATCGTCTTTACTTTGGTGATTTTCCCTTCCCTTTATCCTAATGTTGTAGTTGAATATTTGCTATCCTATTCGGATATTATCTGTCTCCCTACTCTGTGTTTTGTGATCCCTTTCTCCCTTTTCTCTTTTCAGGTATGAGGGCCTTCTTGAGGATTTCTTGTGGGGGGGTCCTTTTGGCTACGAAGTCCCTTATCTTTTGTTTGTCTGGAAAAGATTTAATTTCTCCCTCATATCTGAAGGATATTTTTGCTGGATAGAGTATTCTTAGCTGAAGATTTTTATCCTTTAAGATTTTGAATATGTTATTCCAATCCCTCCTAGCTTGTAAGGTTTCTGTAGAGAAATCCACTGAAAGTCTGATGGGTCCCTTTGTAGGTTATTTTCTTCTGCCTTGCTGCCCTGAGTATTCTTTCTTTGTCATTCATTTTAGCTATTTTTAATACTATATGCCTTGCCATAGGTTTTTTTACATTGACGAATCTAGGAGATTTGAAAGATTCCTCCACACACATTTCTCTCTCAATCCCTAGATTTGGGAAGTTCTCTGCTATTATTTCATTGAGCACACTTTCTGCTCCATTTTCCTTTTCCACTCCCTCAGGAATTCTGGTTATTCTTAAGTTGCATTTTCTCACTGAGCCAGTTATTTCTCGGAGATTTTCTTCAGTTTTTTTTTATTCTTAGTTCTCTCTCTTCCTCTGTCTGGAGCCATTCAACCTGTCTATCTTCAATTATGCTAATTTTCTCCTCTATGTGGTCTACATGGGCATTCAGGGACTCTGTATTCTGTTTCATCTGATCCATTGTATTTTTCATCTCTAGTATTTCTGATTGGTTCTTCTTTATAGTTTCAATCTCTTTTGTGAAGTAACTCTAGAAGTTGTTGACTTGCTTCTCTATATTTCCCTTTACCTCATTGAGTTTTTTGATGATAGCTATTCTGAATTCATTGCCACTTAGTTTACCTATTTCCAAGTCCTCAGGGCATACTACTGTGTTTTTATTGTTTTCCTTCTGGTCTGGAGCTTTTATAAATTGCTGGATGGTAGAGGAATGATTTTTACACATAATGCTATTATTTGGTTGCAGTTACCACTGTTGCCACTAGAAGGGGGTCAAGAGCAGTGTATTCTGAGCCCTCTGCCTTCAGCTTTGATGGTGGCACACAGCGCAGGTTGGGGGAGGTGGGGCACTTTCTCTCATGCACAGACCTGGATTCCGATCAGCTCTTGATCTCTGGTTTCCTGGGGCCTTAGCTTGATGAGGTCCCCCCCACACAAAATCTTTCCCCCATTAGAGGGTTCCCACTGCACAGGTCTGGGGGAGTCCTGGATGATCCTTTGGCTGCACGGCGCCTCCCCTGCTCCTTCCCTCACCCATGGCAGCGATCCCAGTCTCTAGGGGAGGGAGTGAAGTTCTCTCTTACTGCATTCCATCTCCTCTGAGTGGGTCTCCAACCTCTCCGCCCTCCGTCATTTGGCTGCTGTAGGTCTCTGACGATTTCTGTGCTATTAGGATTTTTTTGCTAGAATGCAGTTGCTCCTTTTGGTTGTAATTTGGAGGGGAGAGAGTCCCAGGCGAGCTCACTCTGCCATGATGCTGACATCACCTCCCTATATTTCTTAACTTTAACTGTCCTATTATAACTATAGATTTTGTTGATTAATTCATAGTTCAATTCCTCATTTATCATTCTCTCTGAAGATTTTCTATATCCTTTCAAAATTCCCTGGTCCTTCTGTAAATACACAACAACCGGCAGCAATATGGTCAGTGTCTGCATAGTTTGATGAATCTGTCCCCAGTTGTCACAGAATGTAGCTTCTTGTCATTAGAATTCATTTTTAGTGCAAAGTATAGAAAATGCTCTTTGTGAAAGGACAACTTTTGAAAAGAATAGGTATTTCCCTATTTCATTCTTGGCATTCAATTAATTCAGTGCCATGCTAATTAAATTCATTTAATAAAAGGTGGAAACTTTGCATAATTTGGAATATTTGGAGAAGAGAAGGATATAATTTGGTTGCTGGTCTACCCTATAGGTGATCTACCAGAAAACATTTATTCTCAAAAGTCACAGAGTATTCACAGAGATTCCTCTCCAGTGGGATAATATTCACAAATGGCCAGAAGCAATATCATTAATGGATCATTTTCATTGTGTTGTTTCCAGGTGAATATGACAGGATGAGTGGTTACATATTTCAGGAAACCTGGGCAAAGCAGGTTAGATGAAGCTCAGGAAACTGAAAAGGAAATAGGAACAATGCATGTGTGTACATTTGAAAATAGATGGTTTCCAGCTGTTTTAAGATGTTGTAAAGGGGAAAGAATGATGAATTGACAGAAGATATTTTTGGTTGCAGCTGGAAAAGTGACCTGCCTGGTCTAAGACCTGGAGCGATTTCGTGGCAGGACCAGGATGAGGTCACTCCGGGGACTCCCAGATCTTCTACTGTATTGTAGCTTCTCCTTATTAATTTTTAAATTACTTTTCTTAAGAATATTGTAAATCAAAATAATGTACTGATTTTTAACTTCTCTTAGAAACTTCAAATCAGGAGTCAGCAAGCTTTTGCTGTGGAGGCCCAAAAAGTAAATGTTTTAGATTTTGAAGGCCACATATGGTTTCTGTCACATATTCTTTATTTTTTTGTTGTTGTTGTTTATCTGTTTATTTTTTATTTTACTCTTTAAAAATCTAAGCACCATTCTTAGCTTTTGGGCCACACAAAACAGGCTGTAGACCATGGTTTAAACTATGCCCACCCCTGCTTTAAATCACTATTTTAATGGCAATAGAACTTAGAGCATCTCACTGAGGGCATTTTGCAGAGGTTTTGCATCTTTTGGGGTCAATGACACCCTGGTTGTTTGAGGTTGTGGCTCTTTGATTGTGTGGTCAATCCAGTCACAAGACTTCCCTGTCTATATGAGGCAAGCACATTGTTAGAACCCCCAAAACCACGAGAAGGATAAAGTGAAATGAGGGAAAGCAGCATGATCCAAATAGAACAGGCCTGGGTAGCTGCTTCTTATCTTATTTTAACTCCATAACTGACAACGTTTGGAATTTATTTCCCCACAAATGAAAATATTTGTAGATCTCAAGAACTTTCTGAATAGGTGAACGTGCTGTGCATCAGGTAGGCTTCTGTCTGGAATACTAGAGAGCCTGGGTCAAGAGAGGAGAGTGAGCACAATCCCTGGTCACCTCAAGTCCCCTCAAATAAGTGAAACAAACAAATCCACACATTTCTTGCCACTTGAGGAACAGAGGGAGCTGATGCAAGGCTCTCTGTGTTCCTGCTCAATACAATGAAGTGATTCAAGACTATGGAAGAATGAAACAGTAGATGGTTAAGAAGACTTAAGAAAAATTAATACATTCATCTCATTTTGATAATTTTCCAATTAATTACAATAGAGAAAAACATCCTATCAGAAAAAAGATCCCATGGGTAACATATAAAGACAGTTGTAATAGTTACCATTTATTGAGTGCTTGCTGTATGGCAGTCACTGTTCTACATAATCAGTGTGATTATCATCTTCACTCTGCCGATGAGGAAACTGAGGCAGAAAGATAACTTGGTTCATGTCACGCAAATGGTAAGGGGTCAACTGGTAGTTAAGCCCTAACCATTGTCCTCACTGCCCACAGAAGTCACATGGCTGGACAGAGGCTAGGATTTTGAGTAGTTAGAGGCATACATTGTCATTAAAAATTGTTAACAATGTGACTAGTAACTGGCCATGATTTAATTCATTTGAATAATTCATAAGAAGAAAAAAGATACTTAATTACCAAGATTATTTTTTGACCTGTCAAACTCAAAATACCTTTCCCTGTCATCTAACAGTGACTACAAAATGGTATCTTAAGAGTAGCCTTTAAAATAATTAATCAAAATCAATCAGATTTGTTAAGATTAATAAAATATAAGCAACAGAAGCAGAAATATAGGTGTTTTAACTCATCATCATCTTAAAAATACTGAAATAATTCAAGTTGCAAAACCAGGCTAAAATATTAAAGACATTTAAAATCCTAAGAGAAGAATCACAATCTTAAAAAGTGCAAAGATCTTAGGGGACATGTTAAAAGGTAATTTCCCAAAATACATTATTTCTATTGTTACACTGAGAGTTTCAGATTCTTTTATATAGTTTTTTAGAAATGTCAATTGTCTTGTACCACCTATACTAACATGCACTGGGGATAAAAACTAAATAAAAACTATTGCTTAAAAAGATGACGTTTAACACCTTATACTAAAGATGACATCACAGTAGAGTGTAAGTTGAAATGGCTTAAGTTACTTTTCTGAAACATTTGATTGAGATTTTTCTTTTTAACTCAATGTGACAGTTCTTTGTTGTGTCAGCTTTATAGAAAATAAGTCCTTCTCAGTCACCCTACTTTATATAATATGATTTATCTGAAGTTTTACAGGGAAAGCCTAAGGCCAGTATTTTAAAGACTGAAGATAAATTCAGGGACATCAGACCTGTTAAAGGACTATTAAGACAGAAAGTCAGATTTTGCAAGGCATGTGATTTGAAAATAGAAAGATTAAAGATGGAAGAGGGAATTCCATGTGCAGACTAGAGGAACATACCTAACACAAGAAGGGAAGCACACAGAGCATTCCAGAAGGGTTGGGCTTCAGGAAAAAACATGTAGGAAGCTGGTTTGAGATGACCAAAGAGGGAGATGGGGCAAGATCTTGGGGTGCTTCTAATAAAAGATTAAGCAACTGAGCGTGTATCCCATGAGAACCGCATCCCTCTGGGTGGTGGAGTGGTCAAGAGCCTGGGCACAGGAAACTTTGAACCTCACAGCTGGGACAGCCAAGGTAGTACTTACTCTCCCTGGGCTTCAGCATCCTCATCTTTACGACAGGCACCAGTATACGGCTCTTGGATTATGTACCAAATGAGACAATTCAGGCAAAAGTCTTAGAACGGGACCTCGAGTATAGTAATCTAAATGCCAAAAAGTGACTGAGTCCACTCCAGTTTATAAAGAACAAGTAACCATTTTCTCACTCTGCTATTTGTGTCTATGTTTAGTAAAAGGTCTTTGCAGCACACATCAGAGCCCAGATTGATGGAGCATATGTCACACTGTGATTGAGAATCCTGCGCCCTTCTAGAGAGGGTTCCTCAACTCAAAACCCTTTGCAATCACAAGTGCAGGCCCAAGCTAGACCTGATATCAAGCAAGGGCTTGATCTGCTCGCCGCAAGATAAAAGGCCAAGCAGGCGGTGGTACAGAAAGAACTGAAGTGATAAGCTAGCATATTGGGAGATGGTGGACTGTACTCCTAAAAAACCCATCTTAAAGGGCACTGGTTTGGAATTGACTTATATAAGGCAAACACGGTTGGGGAGGGGGCTTAGGAGTGTCAGGTGATGGATGACCACAGAACGTTGGGCGCCTCTCCATGGCGGCTCTGCTGAATGCAACATTCCTGAGAAATCTAAGAAAACCTCAGTTACTTCTTTATCTGGGGCAGAAGGAACAGTTTGGACAGAGGATATAAATTTTCTGCTAACAAGTTATCCTTTCTCCTGGTTACAAATTAGCTTGCCTACATGCAGTTCTAAGCATTTTTCCAAAGCACATTGTGAGAATAAGATGGAGAGCATATGATCTTGGAGGCTGAAGTTGTAAGAGTCCTCTGCATTGGGGTGACTGTCTTTCATATTTCTTATGATGTGTGAAGCTTACAATCGGTCATTTTAGCTTCTCAATGCTCCTGTGATGCTTCGTCAGGCGGAAGGTCGTCAGCATGTTATTCTCTGACAAGCAGTCCTCCTGCAGCTCTGCAAGGCAAACTCAGAAACTGGTTACCTTGTTTCCCACGTCAACCTTGTGGGCACAGGCAGAGTTTCATCCTAATCCAGGGAAACTTTAGCTCCTTAGTCCTCGATTTCAGGCCCGTTAGATCTAACCCTCTGCACACAGCTTGGTGCCACCTCCTATCAGAGCACGTACATCACGGCCCCAGGGTGTATGTGCTAATTCCACTATACACTCAGAGCTCTCTGGGGCAGGACCAGGCCTCACTCGTGTTTCTGGATCTAGCCCAGAAGCAAGCCCTTGGAACATACTTTGTGGTGCTTGTTGCATGAGTGAGGGATTGGATGAATACCTGAAGCCACATCGAAGGAGTCTCAGCTGGCTGGATGGCTGAGGAACATCCTTCGCTGACACCTTCCCTGAAGGCCCTAATATCACGGGGTCCTGCGGAGACTTACAGCATTTCCAGGAACCTGCAAGAGCCAGGGAAGCTGCAGAAGAGCTGACACCCACAGGACATGCATTTCTTCATTGATGGCAATCTTTTGGAAGGTCCAGATGACCCAGGAGCAGAGAGCACTGGGGGCAAACCTGCACCAGGGACAGAGCCCCTGCCCACTGGGTTTCCTTCTGCTCTGCGTGTGTGGAGCTGTGTCAGGAATATCTGGAAAGGAATCCTAATTAAGATTCAGCCAGGAACAACTCTGGAAGAAGCGGATGACTTATTGTCTGACACAGTGTGGAACTTTTTCTGTCTCTTTTGCACTGCCAGGCTTCAAAGAATTTAGAGCAAAAGCTATTTTAGGCACTATGGTTAAACTAATAGAGTGACTCCTTTCATTAAATTGACTGTGAAATGTTACATATATTCACGCTTAAGCGTTCTGCGACGCTGCTCTCTCTTGAACTTTGTAACCTTGGAAGGACTTGGTCTTCACGTTTGTTCTGGGGTCGGGAAATCTGGTAAGGAGTTTAAGGCCAAAAGCAACACATTCTGACAAACATGGCCTGCCTTAACCTGTCCCCACTTCCACGTGTAGTGAAAAGGTTATAAGAGTGGTCAGTTGGAAATCCCCTGGGCGGCACAATTTCCAAACCTCAGGAAGCACAAATGCAAATGTGTGCACAATGTCAAAGGCAACATTTATAAAAAGGATGAATGATGTGACAGCCTCAGTCTCACCAACATGTAGCAGTGGATGCCAAATGCCAGCCCAAGGACCAGTACCTGCCAGAGGGCATAAGAATCACTCTGGGCGCTTCTTGTACACAAACAAGCGAACCAACAAAAAAGCTCCAGATCCCCCTCCACACAATTTGGTGCATGAAGTCTGCAGAGGGCCCTGGGGTCTGCATTTTAATCAACTTTCCCAGCTTATTCTGATGTATAATGACGATTGGGAATAATATCTTGATCAGAATCACACAGGGAAGAAAATTCTTACTGGGGCATTCTTGCAGACTCTTTTTAAAATGTATTCAGAGGCAGAAGACGTGATTCAAAGGGAATTTAGAAGTCGCTTCATATGCAGGCCCTGACCACCTGCGTTTAGAAGCTACAAAGAGAAACAAAGATAATCATGACGTATTAAAACAAAACAAAAAATACCACGTGATTAGAAACTAGAATTTCTGGGTTTCAACAAGTGACTTTCGGCCAAGAATTTTATTTCTTAGTATTTCCTTTCCTTTGCATTGGAAATGGAAACAAAAGCTTGGGAATGAAAGGAAAGAGACAGTGTCTTAAATATAAATAAAACCTAAACCACAAACTCAGGTGCTAATTGAGAGACTGAATCAACAAGCAGACAATAGGCAGACCAAAATGACAACAGAACTCTGACCCACAGCCTCTGCAGCAACCAGCCTGGGAAGGCAAACCACAGCCTTAGTAGCAACGGCCCCAAAGGGCCAGGACTTAATCAATAACTGCCAGCTTCCCTAATTTCTGTCCCTGTTTGCAACTTAGGATCAAACAGAAAAAGCTGATATACACCCCTAACCAACCCCATAGAATGCTGGCTTCTAGTCAGCCTGCCTACGGCTTCCCCAGGCCATCAGCCTCCATCCAGGGCCCACCTGACGCTTCTCTTTCTTCCACTATAAAGCTTTCTTAGTTTTCTTACTGCAGTTGAGTCTCTGCCAAAGGCAACTGATGGTGACCAACTCTTGCTACGGTGAGCTCTGAAAAGCCTTTGCTTTCCTCCTTTGGATGGTCTTTGTTTACATCTACATAATCATTGAACAAAGTAATATAAAATAACAAGCAAAAAACCGTTACCCTATTGTTTAAGGCTTCCATTCTAAAACCATATCCATGCCAGCATACTCATTAAAGACTGAAGCTAAAGGAGTGAGGAGTGGAGGTGGGAAGGGGTGTCAGCAATTGGAGGTCTGTGAGAGACAGACGAGCTGGAATGCAGACAACACCTCAAGGCAGACGAAAAAGGAAGAGAGGATAAAAGTTGGCTGAGTAAAGTCCTTGAATTCATCAGAACACTTCAGTTGCAGGAAAAAGGAATCGATGCCAGATAACTTCAATGGCCGTGGGAATGTGTTTGAGGGGAGAAGCTCCTGGGCCGGGGAGCCAGCCTGGCAGGTAGGAGGGACTCAGGCAGCTGGCTTGGCCCAAGTGCAGAAGCTGCAACAACAACGCTCTGGTCAGGGCCCTTTGCTGACTTGGGCTGAAACGCCAACATTGTTTTGTCTCTTTGCCAAGTGGAGACTCAAGGTCCAATCATTAGCTTTGCTTGAGTCACAAGCCTGTCCCCAGCTGAGGGGAGAAAAGGAGCAACAGAAATACAGTCCACTGGCATTAGGAAGAGCTAATTCCTCAGAAGGAAAGTAGGTGTTCTTAGAAAGGGGAAATGGGTGCTGGGCAGCTAAAACACAGTAAGCATTAACGAAGGGCTCCTGGAATTTAATTTAACACATTATCCTTTAGTTATACTGCTAAACTCCAAGGAAAGAAGAATTTTTAAGTATTAGGCAATCTGCTGAAATTCTTTTATGTCTGTGAAACATTTAAATGACTGTGTCATGCTTAAATTTGACCTCCCCTCAATGACCACCAATTTTGTTATTAAAATTAAAGAAGCCAGTAATTTTCAATTCTGATATGCAGATTAGCAGCAAAATAAAGTCACAAAAGTTATGACAATGGGAGATTGGTGGTAAAATAACTTAGAGAGAGCCAGGAAGTTTACAAAAAGAACACTTTATGAGCTCACCCTAAGTGCTTTTTTCTCAATAGGGTATTCTGTGTAATATTACTCATATGTGCATAATTTCAACGAGTTAGGCTGCATTTTCCTGAATTCTGTTAGCCAATGCCTCAGGAAAGATAGAACATTGAGCTTCATCAACCAATTTAAAATTTCTGAGCATTCTCAGGAAATCCTTGAGTGTTCTCAGTGCACTCAATCCACAACTTCTGGGACTGTCACTTAATGGTACATTTTTAGCCTCCTAAGTCTTTCTGAGGAAACTGCCCTTTCTATTAACTAACAGTGACAGTTGGCTAAACAAGATATTTCTCAACTCTGTTTTCTAAGAATATCTTACTGAGTTGAAACAGAATCACAAAGACTTTTGGACAAAAAGAAAACAAAATGAATTTCCCAAAATAGTTCCATTTTCTCAGTCTCCTTATTAGTCCCCATTATTCCTAACTATATTTAATTTCTAATAGGGAAACATAAAGAATTTTTCTGCCTGCGCTGACCCAGGCACTGTGTCTGAGGATACAAAGATGAATAAGACCAAAATGCCTGCTCTCAAGGAATTCATTGTCAAGCGGGAGAAATAGGCTATACGACAGGAGCATTTCTGAGCTGTTAATTCCTGACCTCTCCCTTTGTTTGCTTCTTCTCTCTCCCCTCCTTTCAAGCAGGGGTCAGAGTAGGTAGACGTCTGCTCCCAGAATTTTGGTAGAGAGGAAGATTGAAGTTCCCCAAGAATCTACCCTTATGTATGTTGGTAGTTAAGATCATCCTCCTTCATTTTTAATCGTTCGTTCAACAATTCATTCTTAGTTTTAAAAATAGACTATAAATTCAGTGATTCAAAATAAATGGTGTGAAAATACTTATTCCTGCCCTCATCTTCCACGCTCCCCATTCCCATCTCTGCCCTGCCGCTGGTAACCTTTCTAAAATTTTTTACTAGTCTCTTGTATGTCCAGAGAGATAAATTCATAGAGACAGAAAGTAGACTAGGGGTTACCAGGAGCTGCTGGCAGGGGAAATGAGGACATTATTTAATGGGTACAGAGGTTTTGTTTGGGATGATGAAAAAGTTCTGGAAACAACAGTGATGGTTGAACAAGATTGGGAAGGTAGTTAACGCCACTGAATTGTACACCTAAAAATTGTTAACATGGTAAATTTTATTTTACATATATTTTACAACAACGACACATATGAACAGTGCAAAGAATAATTATAAAATCAACATCCACATAACCATCATAAAAAGGTCCACAAAAGAACGTTGCTGGTTGTCCAAAAGCGCCTCCTGGACTGAGCCTCTGCTCTCACAGGTCACCATTTCCCTGACATTTTTAGTAACGATTTCCAGACTTTCCAAAAAACAGTTCGACCCATGTCTGTAACTAAATATTACATATGAAATGTTTTGCCTATTTTTGAAATTTATATAAATGGAATTACATTTATACATTTGTGTTTCTTCCTTGTTTTGCTGACCATTATGTTAATGAGATTCATTCATGTGATTGATGTATCTGTAGTTTATGCAGTTTTATTCCTTTTTCATGGTCCAACACGTGCACCATATTTATGGTGCTCCATGTATATCTGAAGAGAGTGTGCCTTTGGCATTTGTCGCACTCGGTGTTTTATATTTGTCTATTAGTTCTTTGTTAATCGTGTCATTTAAATCCTCTCTATCCTTTTTTTTCCTACTTATTCTCTCAATTACCAAGAGAAGTACATGTTAAAAATCTCTCAGTGTTATTATATATCTATTTTTACTAGCGCTTATGTTTATTTTTGCTTCATATAATTTGAGCCTATATTACTAATGACGTGTTAGTCTAAAATTATAATATCTTCGTGGTGTATTAAAACTTTTAATCTCACATATACTTGTTTGGGAATTTTATCCTTCCTTTCAGCGGTTACACTAGAAATTCAAGCACACACACTTAATCTAATACGTTTATCCCCCTTCTAGATAATATAAGGGCTATAGAATACAGTGCTTTGCTTTCCCCCTCCCAATGTATAGACGTATGTGTTATTTGTTTCCTATTTTAATTCTAGCTCATTTTATTTTTGATCTAATATTATTGTATGTATGCACGCTGTTATTTTAGATTTGCCTGCGTATTTGCCACTTTCTCTGATCTTCATTCCTTCTTACATCTCAGTCTTTCCATCTAGAATCACTTCCCTTCTGCCTGAGTACCTGTTTTAGAATCTCCTTTAGTGAGGGCACTAGTGGCAAACTCGCTTAGAGTTTTCGTGTGTGTGAGGCTGGACCCATGGCGGAGTGGTTAAGTTTGCATGCTTCACTTCAATGGCCCAGGGTTTGCCAGTTTGAACCCTGCATGCAGACATACACACCACTCATCAAACCATACTGGGGCAGCATCCCACACAGAAGAACTAGAATGACCTACAACTAGGATATACAACTGTGTACTGGGGCTTTGGGGAGGAAAAATAAAAGAGAGCGGGGAAGATTGGCAACAGATGTTAGCTCAGGGCCAATCTTAAAAACAATGAAGAATTTTTGTGTGTGTGTTTCTTATGTTTGAAGTATCTTATGTTTGAAAATATCTTCATTTTGGCCTTATTCTGGAAACGTATTTTTCCTCACTGGAGAATTTTAGATTATTGTTATAATTTTTCAGAATTCTGAAGCTATCACTCAATTGTCTACTTTGCTTTGTTGCTCTTGAGACACCAACCGTGAGTTTACGTTCTGTTTCTTTGAAGGTAAACTAACTTTTCTCCCAGGCTGCTTGTTAAATGTTCTTTTTGGTTTTGGTACTAGACAGTTTTTACTATGTTGGTGCTAAGATATGGATTTCTTTTAAAGTATCCTGTTTAAGATTTACCAGTTCTCTGGAAATTCAGGTATCTGTGAAATGCTATCTTTCAACTCTTCTGGAAAATTCTCAACCATTATCTCTTCAAAAGTTGTCTCTATGATATTTTTTTCTCTCTAGAAATTTGATTAAACGTATTAGAATTTATTTTATTCTCAAAGTCTCTTAACCTCTCATTCATACATATCATCTCTTTGTCTTTCTCTGCTACATTCTAGAAAATTCCCTCTGACCTATAATCCAGTTAACACATTCTCTTTTCAACTGAGCCCAATTTGCTGTTAAACCCACACACCTACATTTAAATTTTAAGCATTGTATTTTTTAATTTCTAAAGGTTCTATTTGGTTGGGTTTTTCAATATGTTAGATTAATTTTATAGTTCTCCACTCGAGCAGATATTTTCCAACCTGTTGCTTGTTCTGTTGAATACAATACTGTAGATGTTTTTATAATCTGTGTTGACAATTCCAATATCCAAAGGCTTTGTAGCTCTACATCTGCTTTATGTGATTTCTGTTGATACTCATTAAGGCTTCTTTACTTTTATTTAGGGCTTGGCTTTGATTTTACTGTTCGCCATCCATTTTCTTCAGCAAATTATTTGTGTGGATGCTTTCAGGCTTAACAAAAGGGACAATCCCTACCCAACCTTCCTCTACACAGCTTCTGCCTCATCTCAACCCTCCTCTTTGTCTGCCAGGCTCGAGGTAGGTGCCCGCTCCAGCTGCTATAAATAAAAAATGTAGCTTTCTTACTTCCTGGTAAGGTATGCACTCTTTGTAAGTGGATTTTTGTTGGCACTTTCTGAGATTTCCCACTGCCTCGTCCCTCAAGCTTCTGTTTTATCTACTTTTGGCAGGCTATATCTGTATCTGGGAGATTTTCACTGCCTCATGCTTTCACTGCACTTGGAGATCATACATTTCATTCTCTTTGTTAATTTGAGTAAGAACAGAGGGGAAAGATTCTTTTTTCTGCCATCGTCATGTTCATATTGGGAACAAAGTCTCGTCTTCTATAAAAGCCAAAATGTACAAAAGAGCTTATGCTGGTCCTGCTGATGTAGTAGGAGAAGGAGAAGGGTTTTCAGAATCAACAGTGTAACGAGAGAGATTTTCTTTTACCAGAAAGAAAGTCTGTGGGCCCCAGAGCAGTGGGATCCCTGTGACATTTGCCATCTTTGTGTAAGGAGAGACCCTGAGGAGCTGCGAACTTCCCAGGAGAAGGCCGAAAGGAGGGATACAAGGTACTCAGGTTTCCAACTTTGCCAAAAAACGCAGCATTTCAGAGTGGCTCAGAAGTAGAGAGAGGACATACTTCAGCAGGGACAATGATAGACTGGCGAGAAGAAGCATTTTCCTTCCTTTACAAACAGAGCACAAGCCTGTAGGATTCTGTTGTCCCTCAGGAAGGAAGACGTGCCATGATTATGCTTATGGGGGAATTTTCTTCTAGACTTGGAGCCAGACATTAAGTTGATGTATAGAAAATGAAAAGTGTAGTATTTGTCACACTTCTGAGTTTGTAAATTAAGACGCATGCCCACTATGGAAATGATAATTACTATTAGGGAGGAAGGACGGAGTGATACGGAAACATAAATGATGGGATGACTTGATTTTGACTGATGCTGAGAACACCAAGCTTCGTCTTAGAAAACAAGAGGCGTTTTGCAGGCAGTAGGGGAAGGAACCTTCCAAGCAAACAAAACCACATGGGTAAAGGCCTAGAGAATGATGTGATTGCAACATTTCAATCAATTGATATGGCTGACCTTGCAATTATTAATGTTGGCCTTATAATCATGTTTGTGCATATTTATAAACTTAGTAATAAATTTAATTGGTATTCTCCAGTTGTTGTCATAGATGCATGGAAATAGCCCAAGGAAGTCTATTTCTAGAACTTCAGACTTTCTGTGGTAGAGAATCAAGATGAATTTCTAAACTCGAAGGCCTTTGCGTAGTATGCTCTATTCCACTGCCTGAAAGAATTAAAATTAACCTCCATTTAAAAACCATCAGCATGAAGAAGGGTCTACTTTGCAGTGTTTCTTTGCTTCTAAAAGTAATTTAAAATGTAACTATTCAGAAGTATTATCAGCCCTGATAACTGTAGGATAAGCTCAACTCTGGTGGGCTTTCTGGAATGCCTCTCTCTCTACCAAAGAATAATGAGCTTAGCTCTCCAAGATACTGTATTACCTAGAGTCACAAAGTTTCATCATCCTTTGATATAACAAATGCATCACTTAAATATCTACCCAGGTCTGCTTGAGAGGTTTATATGAAACACATTAGAACCTGAAGGCCATCAACATCATCATTGCACCATTACTCTAATTTGCTACTTAAAATAAAGGATTTATCCCATCAGATCAAAGTGCTCTTCATTTCCTCTTGACCTCACCCAAGATACAAGAAAACGGGAGGAGATGCCAGGATTGTGCCAGACAACTGTGTGTCAGAAATGAGCCACATTCTGTTTTGGCCCTTGTATGTGCACTTGTCTCCCATTCCTCAGCATTGCCAAGGGATACACATGGTAGCCTTCTGGATTAGGGGTTTCCATCATTCTCTCCACAAGAAAGATACTTCTTTCCACCCAGGCTTTACTTTAAGAATCTGTTTGCCTTCTTTGTATTGTGTACGCTGTTAACAATTTTCACCTTCTGAGCAAATCCAGAAATAAATATGGCTTCTCTGTTCTTTTTCCAATTTTCAGGTCATAGCCATTATATAAAGGAGTTAGACTGAGATTGTCCCAGAATCCAGTCAATGTCTAAGAAAATGAGTACTATGACAACAAAATAAACAAGAATCAACACAAAATGGATCAACTCAGTGTTGACACCACCTCCCCACTCATGGGAAGGATTGTAAATATGTTGCTGGAAAGAACCAGGACACATTCAACTCCAACTTGTGTGGTGGGGGAAAGGAGCAGGATGATGTTCAGAATTGAAACATGTTGTTGTAGGAAAATTTGTAGAAATAAAGGAATTGAGCGTAATTATTTGTGAGTACTTATTCCATACAAATGTGAGCTGAATCAGGTATAATTTAATATTGGAATCATTTACAAGGCATATTGTATTTTAAGGCCGGGATGATTCATGCATTAATAGACGCAAAGCACTTACTATGAGCCAGGCGACATGCCAAGAACTGAAAATACAGAGGAGCCCAGGTGATCTTTACCTCCAGAGAGCTTGCAATTCAGCAGTGAGTGGCCTTGGTCTGTGTTCAATAGGGCATTATCCACTCAGTTCCCCGCTGCGGCAGAAGCCCCTCTGAGGGCAGGGAAATAACTGTGCTGTTTGCCAGTTTGCCTTCAGTGCCTGACTTTGTGTCAGGCACACAGAAGGTGCTTAACAAACTTCTACTTAGTAAATGAGTGTGTTTATTCAGCATCTGCTTTGTGCCGGGCACTGTGCAATGAGCATCGTGAAGGGTTAGAGGTGGTTCATCATGATTTCCCACAGCCTGCAGGAAATATACTGGTTATTCTTACCCCTAACGTTGTCTGTTGACCACTTTAGCAAAAACTGTTTTCAACTTCAATTCTCTGAAGCTCTATTCTTGAGGTGTTTTCAGACTCAGAGGTAAAATGTACCATTTCTAAGGACTGGATTAGTCCTTAGCCATGGATTGGTAAAAGGTAAACCATGATAACATGGTTCTATTTATTGAAACATTGTTTACTGATCACTATATGCCAAGCCCACTGGATGTTTATAAGACAATTTTAGGTAGCACGTAGACTAACTAAAATTTTTGTTAGGTATAGATTCATTTTAATGCGTTTTAGGAAAAAATGTAATGACATTACTGACTTCATCGATATTATGAATATAATTTAGGACAAGGCTAAGTTCCTTCCATCTGCAAATAGCCTAATTTAAAGTTAATTTAAAGAAAAAAACGTTAAGTATACAATGGTACAGGTGGTACCCGTGTATGACAAGAACCGTGAAGGTGGTGTGCAGGATTTGGAACCATCTGTGTGATTTCACGGGGTACCTAAAACCGTGTAGAGGAAGGCAGTAGGTAAGCTTGGGCAAGAGGAAGAAGGGAGAAGAGCTTAGGTGAGCCTTTCCTACTCTTGGTTTCCTCATCTGCAAAATATGGATGATTTTAGTGTTTACCTCAGGGTGGCAGAATCACGATTCAAAGAGGTCTCTTTACTGTCAAAGTCATGCCATGCCTCACCTAGGCTGGCAAGTGTGTTTTATCTCATGTGCCACTTTGAAGGATTGGAACAAGCAGCCTGTGGCATCAAGTTGGTAAGTTTTTGAGCCTAACCAAGGAAAGTGACTCATAGATGGAAGATGTCCCTTCGACATGTGTTCCCTGTACAATGCCTTGCTGTTGTCCACTGCAGCCTCAGTGACCAGCTCCCCAAAAACCGAGTCAACAAGGACCAGTGTGAAGTAGAGTGGGAACACAATTCAATCCAATCATTTTTTTCACCTTTTCTTCTTTATATGACCACCAATCTAAGAGAGACATACCATTATCCAAGAATAAGATTTCCACCTTAAAATTAACATATGTTTTATAAAAGTATTTTTATATTAATCAAATGTTACTATGTAGCTCTTTGACTATATTCTACTAAGGCTACCTAAAATTTCAGTGAACTTAGCAGGTGTAAGAGTTTCTGAAAGAAGAAACAATATGTGCTCCCCAGTTATCAAAGGTTGATCTTGGTCAGTTGTTGGCTGATGCTTCTCAAAAGCAATGAATGTGTCCAGCACAAACTGATCCTCCCCGAGTGTGGGCTCCAGGACAAGGAAAGGGTAAGCACACTATCACAATCAGATCAACTGCCTTGGAAGGCTCAGTGGAGACACAGACCCAGTGGGCCCCCTTCAGGAGGCCACAGATCCAGTGTCTCCTGCTGCACTGAAGCTTCTCTCTGCCAGCAGTTCCCTCTCCGTCTTGCCGTCATCTTGGTACTCATCTAGCCATCTGCTGGGAAACAGGGAAGATAATTAATATGAGAGAGTATTCAAAGAAGGCACATTACTTAGAAGAGAAAATAAAATACAGAAAAGACTTAAAGAGGCCGTCAGGGATAAGCTCAGAAATTTTAAGAAACATTTAAGATTTCAAGCCACATCCAATTATCTTTAGGACTGCAACTTCAGCAAAACTTCATACTATATTCAAATTGCAAAGTCACATTGATTCATCCTAAAGTGTTGGTTTTTAGAAATGTCCTATGGTAACATTAAAAATATTCTAGTGTATCTTAAAATCAGAAAAATGTTTCATTTGGAGTTTCCTTGCTGGAATCTTTTGTTTCTCTCCTTTCATATGACTGGTAGGTGTATACAGTGGCTACAACTTCAGACTCTAGAATAGCACTTTTCAAGAGAAATATAATAAAAGCATGTACGTAAAGTTAAATGAAAAAAATGAAATGAATTTGAATATTTTTCATTTTAATAAATTCCAAAGATGATCATCTAAACATGTAATCAATATAAAAATTTATTGAATCATATTACTGTGATGGTCTGAATGTTTGTGTCTCCCCAAGGGTCCTATGTCGAAATCCTTTGGGAGGTGCTTCCATCACGAGAGTAGAGCCCTCAAGAATGGGATTAGTGCCTTTATAAAAAAGCCTCCAGGGGCCAACCGGGTGGCACAATGGGTGGCATGTTCAGCTTCAGCCGCCCGGGGTTTGCTGGTTCGGATCATGGGTGTGGACATGGCACAGCGTGGCAAGCCATGCTGTAGTAAGCGTCCCACATATAAAGTGGAGGAAGATGGGCACGGATGTTAGCTCAAGGCCAGTCTTCCTCAGAAAAAAAAGGAGGATTGGCAGATGTTAGCTCAGGGTTGGGTTAATCTTCCTCGAGGGGAAAAAAATGGCTCCAGATAGATCCCTTGCTCCTGCCACCCTGTGAGGACACAGCAAGAAATTGGCAGTTGCAACCTGCAAGAGGGCCTTCGCCAGAACCTGACCATGCTGGCACCCTGATTTTGGACTTCCAGGCTTCAGAATTGTGAGAAATAAATTTCTGTTGTTTATAAGCCACCCAGTCTATGATATTTTATTATAGCAGCCTGAACCGAATAAGACAATTGCATTCTTTTTTATTCTACATCTTTGAAATCTGGTATGTACCTTACACTTACAACACATCTGAATTTAGAATAGGCACAGTTGCAGAGTGCAATAGATATGCTGTAGTGGCTCCTGGAAGGGACAGTGCGGTTCCAGAGTTAGACCACCTTACTCTTAATCCTGACTCCACCAATCATATTTAGGTAAGAAACTTAACCTCTGTGTGCTCAGCTTCCTCATCTGTGAAATGGAAGAATCACAGAGCTACCTAGCGGTCTGCTGTGAGGACCAGATGAGTTCATGTGTGAAGTTCCAGCCTCACCACAGAGCCCATCTCATGATCAGAGTGCAATAAACTCTAGCTATGGACATGCTTCTGATTTCCTCCCCAACCATACAGAAGACAAGTGTGTAAACCAAAAAGGGTCCCACAACACAATAGACCCCTCTATGTCTGTTTTTTTTTTAACTCCACAATAAAGTCCTAAATAATTTCTTTTTCAGAGACCTTTACCTATCTAATAATTAGAAGAGGACTTGAGTTTAAATGGCCATTATGGTATGCTGGGGAAACTAGTAAAACCCGTGTCTTCTAAACTCTCCAAAATCTCAGTAGAGTTTTCTGACAAATCAATTTTATAGTGAACTCAGTAATTTGTGCAGGGATCTCTTCCTTAGAGGTAATTCACAAAATCATAGTGATGTAACGGAAACAATAGATTGATAGGCACTAAACTCAAACTCCCAAGAGTGCCCAAGGGACCAAGAGACTCTGCTCTCTACTCGTCTATGATTTGTGCATGTCATTTAATCTCTTTAGCTGTCAGTTTTCTCACCTGTCAAATGAAACACAAGACTAAATGGTATCTATTCTTCCACCTCTAATGGAATAGCAAGAAAATTTCCCTTGTTTCTCTTTATGTAACCCTGGGCCCTCAGAGAGGAGCAAGGAAAACTGTTTAAAATTGCTACAGTTCGGTTAGTGTTAATAGAGCAATGATACGCCTGTGTGTAGTATTTAATGTGATAGAGTATAAAACAGCAAAACATTTAAATATTTTCATTGGTCTCATATTGTTCCTTACAAAAGTAATTTCTAAGGTTTGTAATTATTCTAAATTTGTAATTTTTGTTTGTAATTATTCTAAAATGTTTGCAATCTTGACTTCTATTCCTTTGCATACCAGCAAAATTAATTTTAGCTCTGAAGAGAAGATGACTACTATTATTACCTGTTCTGGATGATTCTTGATTTTTTCAAATGTGAGATATTTATAATTTCTTAAATGTGACACTTTTATCAAAATACTAACCTTTTATTTACTCCTTACATTATTTAATAGTTCCCATCATATTCAGAGCAATAAAACTATGTTGTAGAATATTAAACATAGCTTCATATGATACCAAATATCTAGACGTGATACAGAATCGAATGCTGTATACACGCTGGCCAAAATAGTAGCCAATAACCGTCTGTGGCTATTGAGCACTTGAAATGTAGTTAGTATAACCCAGGAACTGAATTTTTAATTTTATTTGATTGTGATTAACTTAAATTTATTAGCCATATGTAGCTAGTGGCTACCATATTGGACTGTGCAAATCTAGTTTTTTAAAAACAAAAGTTAGTCTATTATTTGGAGAGTTCTAAATACTTGACATATGATCTAGAAATAAAAGAGAGTTTTTCTACTTCCTTTGCATAAGTGACATTGTATGTAAAGATTTCATTAATCTAAAATAGCTTCTATAACAATAACATTTATCATCATGGATCTTCTAATAATTGTAAGACATTTTTGTAGTTACTTTATGTATATTGTGTGAAATCCTCAAATAACCTTGCAAAATGAGTCATTATAGCTATTTTACATAAGAATAAACTGAGGCTCCCACAGCTAGTCAGTGACGGAGTTGTAATTTAAATCCACTTCTGAAAAACTTCAATCTTTGATCTTTTCACTCTCCAGTAAGAAATAAAAAGATTTCTTGAAAAAAATAAAATATAATGTCTCTTTTCAGAGCTTGAATGTTATAAAATGGCGATAACTACTATGATGCCCACGCATTCTAAATGGATTTGTATTAAACAAACAAACAGATGATCAGAGAAGTGAAACACATTTTGTTCATACAGAATGCAACTCTTATTAAGTTTCAAAAGAATGGATATTTCCTAGAATCAAAACTATTATAAGAGAAAATTCCCTCAGTCAACGGATGCGCTTCTCTAGATGTCTGAAGGTGTGTACAACACTTCAGGAGACAGTGATGCCAAAACACCTGCTAAACTCAGAGCACTCCCAGCTCTCTGGCTTCCTTTAATAGCACCTTCCTTCTCTCTTATGCTATCGTCAAATGGGAGCTCCTTGAAGACAGGGGTGCTTTATTTTTTTATCTCCATATATCCAGGACTTGGTACAGTACCTGACACCTAGGAGGCATGTGATGTTTCTGCTTGAATAAATGGATGAGTAGATGAATAGACACAATGCATGAGTTCTCTAGATTCAAGGAACATGCAATCATATAGACATCCACATTGGCCCCCGAGCTCTCGCATAGGTCTCTGTCATAGCCCTAAGACGTTAACGTTTGTTCTCACATGGACATCCACTGAGTACTTGTAGGCAGAGACCGTACTGCCTTATCTTTGGATCTTCTTGTCTATTCCACTTCTTGATATGGTAGGCGGTCAATTACTATTGGTACAATGACTAAATGAATGAATCAAGATATTCTATAGATTAATAACAGAGGGAAATTAGTTTTATAATTTCTATTTGTAGTACGCTTTGTTTTAAGGTGTATTTGATATTCTATTCATAACAAGCCTATAAAGTAGGTAGATCTGATTTAATCATTGTCATCATAAATTTTGAAAGCTGGGGATCAGAAAGTTTAAGTAATTCAACTATGAATGGCCAACGAATTACAGAGCTGCCCTTGCAACTTGATTCTCCTAACATATTATATCTACACCATATTAGAATAATGCTCTAGAGTTCACAGTTCATACACATAACTTCATTTGTTTTTAAACAATTCAAATGAAGTAGGAGGAACAAGTATTCTTTCTGTTTTACATATGAGGAAACTGAAACTCCGCAAAGTTGAGAGTAGCACCTACACTCACAGAACTAGTGGGGAGCAGCGCAAGTGTTGAAGAAACAGAATCAAGAACCTGTTTTCTAAATCCTAATACAACTTTTTTCCCCTTTTCAGAATGCTTAGTCCAGGAGAGAAAAATATTAAACATTACAAATGAGAGAATTACTGGTGCTGATAAGGAACAGCATCCTAGGAGAGAGAGCCTTCAACTCTGGCTTTAAAGGAGGGAATGATGGGGCCAGAAATATGGGAGGAGGCGTGCTGAGGACACAGCTGGAATTAACTGGACAAGGGGCGCATAATTTTGCATAATGCATTATTAAGTAACAGCACACCTGTTGCACGGAAACAGCACCTCTTGATTGCCATCTTCCTCTTCGGATTTAACAACAATACTCTCAAGAAACCATCCATTACCTGTGTAAATTGACAAAGGAGATCACTTTGACTCTTAGCATAAAATATAGTAGGATTGTGATTTTATTCATAGACTCTCCAAAGGTTCTTTTTTAAGCACACTTGTCAGGCAATTTGGGCACAAAAATATGCACATCCAAATTACACCAGCAGAGAAACAAAAGCATGAGCGAGCGACCTAATTACTCAGAGCAGTAGAAGCAGAGGAAGAGAAGATTCCCTACCAAGGATACAAACCCTCTATGAAATTCTACAAGTGTTTAAAAGCCGAGAACAAAGAAGTATATTCACGTGAATGCATTTCAGTGCATTATTTACAGAAGATTGATATGTTTAAACAATAATGTAAAGTCACAATTATCACTCTTAACGGCGAAAATTTAGAAATTATCACAGATTATGGTACTTGTCAATACAATTAAGGAAAAAAAGAAGAAAGAAGGAAAGAAGGAAGGAAGGAAGGAGAATGAAATTAATAGGTGTTGGAAAAGAAGAAACAGAACTGTCATTATTCACAGATAATGTGACTGTCTAAATTAAAAACTCAAGAAACTTACAGAAATAGTGAAATTAAGAGAGATGAGAAAAATGGTTAGGTATATAATAAACATATAAAAATCCATTACATTTCTATTGACCAGAAAAGAATAGGTAAGAAGTATAATTCAATGAAAGTTACAATGTTGAATTGCTATAAAAATTTAAGAATGTATGGGCAAATCTAAAAATAGATGTAGTATAATTTATAGAGAAATTATCTAAATTTAAGGAATGACAGCAAAGAAGACATAAACAAATAGAGAACTATCCCATATTCCTGAGTATGAAGAAATTACAGAGATGTCAGTTTCCCTCAAACGAGTCTAAATTTTCAATGTAATTAAATCAATTTTACCACAGGGTTTTACAAGAAAATTGACAAGCAGATGATAAAATGTACATGGATGAGTAAAGCCCAAGAATATCATAGGCAATCCTGAATTAGAGAAAGGTAGGAGATTCATCCTATCAGTTATCAAAATTTATTATAAATCAATACTAATTAAGACAAGACAGAATTGGTGCTGGCATAGATAAATTGACTGATAGAACAGGAAAAAGGACTCATAATTGACCTACACATTTATACAAACTTGATACAGGCAGTCCTTGCTTTGCACAGTAGAACGGAACCATAAATAGGACTGCATGCTGAAACCGTGGCAAGCAATCTTAATAATCAGTGAGAAAAATTACGATTGTTCAATTGTTAAACATTTTTGCCAAAACATTAAAAACTCTCTTATTGATAATTATAAATGTATATGAAAATGAAAAAATATCAACACTAATATTAATACACTGTAATTTAAAACATTAGATAAATTGAAAATTAAAAGGTCTATTTCTTTGTAAAAACAAAAAACTTATCAACAGTAGCTTGAATGGTGCTTGGCTTATTTTCCTCATCATATAGCTTATAATAAAGAGCAAGCATATACAGATGGCCAACAGGCATATGAAACGATGCTCAACATCACTAACTATCACAGAAATGCCAATCAAAACTACAATGAGATATCATGTCACACCTGTCAGAACGGCTATAATTAACAAGACAAGAAATAAGTATTGGAGAGGATGTGGAGGAAAGGGAACTCTCCTACACTGCTGGTAGGAATTCACACTGGTGCAGCCACTACAGAAAACAGTATGAAGAGTCCTCAAAAAAATTAAGAATAGAACTACCATACGAACCAGCTATTGTACTGCTGGGTATTTATCCAAACAACACAAAACCGTGAATGCACAAAGGCATATGCACCCCAATGTTCATCGCATTATTCACAATAGCCAAGACTTGGAAGCAACCTAAATGCACATCAAGGGACAAAGGGATAAAGAAGATGTGGTATATATACACAATGGAATACTACTCAGGCATAAAAAAGGATGAAATCTTGCCATTTGTGACAACATGGATCAACGTTGAGGATGTTATGCTAAATGAAATAAGTTAGAGGGAGAAAGTCAAATACTGCATGATGTCACTCATAAATAGAAGATAACAATAACAACAAACAAACACATAGAGACAGATATTGGATTGGTGGTTATCAGAGGGAAAGGCGGGAGAGAGAAGGAGAAACGGGGTGATTAGGCACATGTGCGTGGTGAGGGATTGTAATTAGTCTTTGGGTGGTGAACATGATGTAATCTACACAGAATTCGAAATATAATGATGTACACCTGAAATTTATATAATGTTATAAACCAATGTTACCACAATAAAAAAAATAGTTTAAAAATTTTTAGAAAGAGAAAGCACCTTTTCTACGCCCTAGCAAATTGTCAAACTCCTAAGTTTCAATCAGCTTCCGATATTTTATCCTCTGTGCTTTTAATGTCATAAAATATCTCCGACAGTCCCTTTAATATGACTTTTTTACCAACATCACTTCCTCTGGGACATGTTCATCCTTTTGGTCACAATCATTTTCCTCACTTATGGCCATAAGTCCCCTTCATGTAATTCCTCTGACTGCTTATCTAAAGTCTCTCAAACACCGACAGTGTCAACATTCCCGTAGGCAGATATTTCTTCTGTAACTCCATTTATGTTTGACTTGAATTTCACTTCTAGCATTATCACTTTTTGTTTCTTTGATGTGCTTTCGTCTTTGAAGTACACATTTTTGTAAAATGTCACACGGATTTATCACTGGGAGACAAGGAGTCAATACAACGACATGCTCTGCTGTCTGTGCATGAACTGTGTAACAGATGGGCAGTGACGCCTCACTGACAGACTTTGAAAGAGGTAAAGTGATTGGTCGCTGATCTGGATGTGCATCTGTTATTCGTGTCGTGATCCGTGGACCGAAGAAGAGCTAGCAGTGAAGTGTGTACTTGGTGCAGTTACAATTAGCAGACCATGGTAACTGAAATTTGAAACGTTATTTAACTAAATCATTGTAACTGAAATTGGTGCATACAGAAACCATGCAAAACAAAGACTGCTTGTATCTGATAAAGGTGCCTTTGTAGAGCACTCAGGAAAAGATGGGGTAGGTGATAAATAGGGAGTACAATGGTTATCTACATGGAAAAAGTGAAAGCAGATTCCATCTTCATGTCATACACAAAAACCAACTACAGATGAGTACATATCTAAATCTGAAAGACAAGACTTCATATATATGTGTGTGTGTGTGTGTGTGTGTGTGTGTGTATAAACATACATGCAAACATATGAATAGCTATCCATCTATACATATATGGAATACCCTAGGGGGAGGGAAGGCTTTCTTAAGATACAAAATGTGCCGATCATTGGAAGAAATAACATATTGTTAAATTCAACTACATTAAAATTAAGAGCTTCTGTGCATTAAAATATACCACAAACTGGAGAAGATATTGTGGTGGTAACTTCCAGCTGCTCTCCCTTCTTCAACCACTGCAATGCTAGCACCCACGTCTCCCAGGTGTCTTTGCAGCTACAGATAACTGTAGTACTAATTTCTCAGTAATGAAACAGGACTCGAAGTAGTATGTGCAGTTTCTACCTCACTTGCTTAAAAGCCATTGTTGCCGTTGTTTTCTCTCTTTTTTATGTGCTGTGACCAGCTCCACCACTCAGAGGAAGGCAAGATCTAGATGATGATAGAAGAACAAGATGAAGGGACCCTGGGTCCCTGAGGGCGGCTGGAGCAGAGCCATCACAACTGCTCACTTTGGGACTGTTACCTGACTGTGAAATAAGCTTGTATCTTTTTAAAATCCTTTTTAGAACATTTTTTAATTAAATGTCCTTTGCCTTTATCCTAAATATTACAGACAAGAACATGTATTTTCACAGAAGAGGAAATTCAATAGACAAAAAAATGAAAGAATGCTCATTCTTCTTAGAAATCCGAGGAATACAAATTAAGTCTACAATGGGGTACCATTTTATACCCCAAAATTAAGCGTACCAGGTGTTTGTGAGAATATGACATAATAGAAATTCTTATACACTGTAGGTAAGAGTAAGACTTAGTAGAATCACTTTTGAAAAAAGGGATTTGTCTTATAAAGCTGATATGATCATATTCTTTGACCCAGCAACTGACTTCTGTGGATTCACCCTGGAGCAGAGTTCTTAGCTTCAGCACCAGTAAGATTTTGGGCCCAGCAATTCCTTGTTGTGGGGGCTGTCCTGTGCATTGTAAGATGTTTAGCAGCACCCCAGGCCTCTACCTACTAGGTACCAGTAGTACCTCCTTCCCAGTGTTGCAATAAAAAATAATCCCCACACATTGCCAAATGTCCCTGGGGGAGGCAAAACAATCCCCATTTGGGAGCCACCACCCTAGAGGAACTCTTGCTTCTATGTAGTAGGAGACATGCACAAGGACATTCACTTCAGACCGTTTGTGACAGTTGGACTGGATACAACAGAACTACCCATTAACAAGAGATAAATAAGTTAATTATGTGTAATCGTGCTGTAGAATATTACACAGTCATGAAAAAATAACACTATCACACAATAAAGTGAATGAATCTTAGACACACAATCTTGAGTGAAAAAAATCAATTCACAAAACACTTCACACAATATGTCACAATTTTTACAAAGTACAAAACTATCAAAAGTATTTTCAAGGATACCTAAATAACTAATAAAGATTTCCTTTTTGGAGTAAGGCTTAAAAAAATCAAGAAATAATAAACAAAAGATTCTGGATGGCAGGGGCTGGCCCCATGGCTGAGTGGTTAAGTTGCGTGCTCTGTTTCAGTGGCCCAGGGTTCGCTGGTTCAGATCCTGGGGGTGGACCTACATACCACTCATCAAGTCTTGCTGTGGCGGCATCCCACATAGAAGAATTAGAATGACTTGCAAATAGGATACACAACTATGTACTGGGGTTTTGGGGAGAAAAAAAAGATTCAGGATGGCTACTCTGGGGGAGAGGAATAGAAGCAGTGAATACAGGAAGAATTGCTGCTGTCAAGGATGTTCTAGGTTCAAATTGAGTGGTAGGTTATCAGACTATACAAATTTTGAAAATGAAAAGAAAAACATAGATACTCTATCATGGTAATTTTTTCTTTTAATGAAAAGAGTGTGCACAACATAGGAAGGATGGTTCAAAGAATTTAAAAATCATGTTATAGTAATTACTTTCAACCTTCCTTAACGAGGTTTCAAATAGCTTAATCCCATCAGTCAGAGAAGCTCATCAAAATGCCCAAGTATCCTGCCGAAATCTAAACCTCCCCCTCAGCTTGCCTGTCACGTTCTCTTTTCTTGGGGGAGATCTTCATGTTCTTCTGGACTTCTCCAGGTCCCTGCCGTAGGTGCAATAGCACTCTGAGGGTCACTTTCAGACTGTGTGTCATACTTATTATACTTGCGTATTTCACATGTGTCTGCCCCACTAGGCCCTGCCCCCGAGGGCAGAGAGCCCCGGGCATCCTGTTCACATTTGAATGCCCAGCCTCTGACAAAGCGCCTGGCATATAGCAGGCCCTCAACAAAGAACTCTTACATCAGAAAGCAGTGATTTTTAAGCAACAGTCTGAGGACCAAATGAGTCAGAATCCCCTAAGGTGCTTGTGAAAAAAAAACCCGTAATTCTGAGGACTCAATACCCACTGCGTGAAGACATAATAGATACAATTTTGAAACTGCCTCACAGGTCCAGAGATTTTACGCACATGCACAGACACACACACACACAAACACACAATAAAGCTTTTGTCTTCCTAGGAAATTTCCTTCATAATAACACAGCAATAAGCTTTTTAAATCGTAAACCCAATCTGACAAAACTTCATTTAACTAAAATTTCTCAAAAGAAAATTATTTTCTGATCTCACTTTTAAATAACCTGTACATTTATCTTTTCTTTCACTTGTCTCTTATGCTACTTTTAATAGATTTTCAAAACAAATTTCTTACCAAGAAAGCTAATCTTACCTGGACCTATCCCATTGTGACTAATCAGAACTTTCTTCAATTTTCCAAGAGACACCGCCTCAATGGAAAAAATATCAACCTGCACAATACAAAAATAAAGTGAATGACCATTAGGACACTTCCTTTCTCTAGAAAAATGCATTACTATTCGTACTATATTACTACGGTACAACAGTGCTATATGCTACTACTAGATTATTACTGTTACTAGTACCATAAAAATTACCATTTGCCATTTTATAAGCAAAGTCCTACACTATGCCTTGTGGGACATACACAAACAAGGAACACATAATTCTTGCCCTCCTCAAATACAGTCTAATAAAAAAGATTTTAAAAATTTAATCACAATACTTGTCTACTACTAATGATAATAGTAGCTCATATAGTCCTTACCATATGCAAACTCTTCCAAGAGTTTTTCACATATTAACTCATTTAATTCTCAGAACAATCCATTAAGTAAATACTACTCATTCTCTTATTTTACCGTTGGAGAGACCAAGAGATAGAGAGTAAAATTACTCTCCCAAGGTCAACATCTAGTGAGCAACCAAGCCAGGATCAGACCAGGCAGTCTGCCTCCAGGATGCATGTTTTCCATCATTGTTGTTTTCCTCTCAGCAGCTTTTGTTTCTAAATAAACTATGTATTGAGATATGTATATGTACATACACAGACATATGAACTTTTAAATAAACTATTTATTAACTATATACAAAGTATACAAATTACAAATGCTCAGCGCACATGTCCATGCAAGTAATAAAACCTTAACAGTACCCCAAGAGCCCTCCATGGCCCATCCCAGTCATTATCTCCCACAATGATAACCATTATCTTAACATTTAACACTTTTAATTAGTTTTGCCAGGTCTGGGACCATAAATAGAATCACACAGTATGTTCTCTTTCTGCCTGGCTTGTTTCACTCACCCTTTATGAAATTTATCCATGTTGCTTTGTTTAACAGAATTTTGTTCACTTTCATTACTGAGTATTATTCCATATTATTCATCCGTTCTTCTACTTATGAAAAAAAATTATTTCTGGGTTTGGGGTATTACAAATAATGCTGCTCAGAACATTCTTATACATGTCTTTTTATGTATATTTATGTACATTTCTGTTGGTGAAATGATGGTTTATAGAGTGTTAGTAAATAGTCTCAATTTCCCAAAATGCTTATACCAATGTGCACTCTGGATGCTTAGCGTATGAGAGGTCAATGAGCTCCACAGGCTGATCAATACTTGGTATTGTTATTCTTTTAAAGTTTAACTCATTTGATTGTGCACAGTGACATTTCATTATGGTTTTCATTGTATTTTCCTGATTATCAATAAAGTTGAGTACTTTTTTCATGTTTATTGGCAATTTGGATATCCTCTTTTAGAAAGTACATATTCAAATATGCTCACGATTTAAATTGGGTTATCTGTCTTTTTCTTGTTGACTTATGGACGTTCTGTATACAGTTTGGAAACAAGTCCTTTGCTAGTATATATTTTACAATATCTTCTCCCATTTTCTGATTTGCATTTTTACTCTCTTAATGGTGTCTTGAGGAACAGAAGTCTTTAATATTAAAATGGTATAATTTATCTTTTTTCTTTATGCTTAATACTTTCTATGTTTTGTCTTTAAAATATTAGTCTATATGTGTATTCCTATGTTTATAACAGCATTATTCACAATAGCCAAAAGATGGAAGCAACCAATGGATGAATGGATAAACAAATGTGATATATATACACATGAAACATTATTCAGCCTTAAAAATAGGGAAATTCTGTATGCTACAACACAAATGAAACTTCGAGACATTGTGCTAAGTAAAATAAGCCAATCACAAAAAGACAAATACTATATGATTCCACTTAGATGAGGTACCTAAGGGAGTTAAATTCATGAGACAGAAAGTAGAATGGTGGTTGCCAGAGGCTGAGGTGGAGGAAAAGAGAGAGGAGAATGGGAGTTATTGTTTAATGAGTATAGAGTTTCAGTTCGGCAAGATGAAAAGAGTTCGGGAGATGGATGGTGGTGATGGTTGTACAACAATGTGAATGTACTCAATGCTAATGAATTAATGAATTGTACATTTAAAAATGGTTAAGATGGTGAATTTCAGGTCATGTTGATGACAATTAAAATTGTTTTTAAATTTTAGGCTACTTTCAAGATCATGAAGATTTTCTGTTATGTTATCTTCTAGGTATTTTATTCTTTTACCTTTCATATTTAGACCTAAATTTGCATGGAATTGATTTTTGGGTTTAGTGTAAAATAGGACTTATGATTTCTTATTTTCTATAGTGATATCCAATTTATTCTCAGAATTTATTAAAAAGACTCTCCTTTCCCTGATGCTGCACATCAGAATATGTGGCTCTTTATCTGGCTTTACTATGTTTCTTTGCTGTATTTGTCTTGCCTTGTACCAATTAATGCTGTCTTAATTACCTTGACTTCACAATAAATCTCGCTAACTGGTAGTATAAACCCTCCAACTTGTTTTTCTCAAGATTAATAATTTTCAAGATTATTTTGGGTGTATTTGACTCTGCATTTCTACATACATTTTAGAATTAGATTGCCAATTTCCATAAAAAAATGTTTATGGGATTTTGATTGGTATTGCATTGAAACTGCAGATCAATGAGGAAAGAAGTGAGAATTTTATAATACTGTGTCTTCCAATCCAGGAACATAGTATATCTCTATTAATTTATGTCTTTTTAAATTTTTCCAGTAATATTTTGTAATTTTCCATGTAGAGGTCTTGCTTTGGCTACCATGGTGCCTGTTGTGGAATGGGCCCATGGATGGAATAAGCATGATGACAGGGATGGAGACTCTGCACATGGCCCTAGAACATGTGGTCCCTCCCCCTAGGCAGCTTCAGCCGCTTCTGCTTTTGGTGCCCAGTCTGTCAGCTGAGGTCCTGGAGGGGTCCAGTCCCTGCTGCCAACAGCAATGACCTCTAGAATACACACTTATATTGGCCTTTCCTCTTTCCTTCTGTCCTTCTCTACATTCCTTCACCGTGCTTCCTGGGATCATCATTAACCACTTGCAGGACATGCCACAGCTTCTGCCTTGGGAGAACTCACAGGAAGGTCATACTTTCTGAGTGGGAGGCCTGTCTTTACTGCTGGGCCCAGATTGAACCCAGTCCCATGAGACCTCCTAAATCTCTGCACAGCGTCTTAGGCTCTCCACTGCCACTTCTGGCTCCTTGCTTCCAAACTTCTACTTACAAAGGGCAGAAAGCTATACTGAACATCAGGTTCTCTTCTGCACTTCCTTGCTCTCCAGGATCTTGGGATTCTCCAACTCCACCTGCCTTAGCAGCTCTCCAATGCTTTTAAAACCAATTTTAAAAGATATTTATCAAACGTTTCTGGTTGTCTTCAAGATGGTCATTTTGTTACAGGCTAGACTGCCCTAATTGGAAGCAGAATCTTTGTTGTTTTGTTTCTGTTTCTGTTTTTGATAGAAGAAGAAACTGGGAGTTACTCATGGCTGCATTGTTCCTGGTTAAGTCCCACCTCGATTCAACTCCAGAATAATGAGATGCACACCAAGAAGCGACCATACCTCCCTGTACTTCCTAACTGGTATCAAATGAGGATTTTCTGTTGGTGTCTTTTTAGCTAAAGAAATTAGAGGAAACATGGTACGTAAGAATTGATAAGGATTTTTCTATTACCTGTCCACGCTGGAACTTGACTTTGTTATTTTTGGATTGATGAAGTCTTCGATTCCCCGAATCTCCTCTGGTGCCAATGAGGTTGATAAATACGTTAGATTCTGTCTCTGCACCAGGCTTCCTGCCAGTGTATACGTAGATCTCATAAGCCACCACTGAAATGTCAGAAATCTGATATTATCTTTCTCATTTTTACTTTCTCTTTAAAAGTATTAGATACCCTGGAAGGAAATCAGAATATTCTTCAATCTAGTTGACATGAGTATCTCTATGTTACTTGGCCTCAGCTCTTTTTCTTATCTGACCCCTATTCAGACATTCTCTGAGTTCTTTCATGTTTACCTCATACATACAGACTCTCGGCTATTCCCAGAACTCCTGTCTCAAAATAATTATTGTTAACAAGTATGCACTTTCATTAACCACTACACTTTCACAGTTATTATGAGAAGTATTAAAAAAAAAAACTTTCCTCTCTCTTAATTAGATGAAAGTGGTAATTTTTCCCCCTGAAGTTTGGCTGTTCTAATCACAACTGGTCACTCATGCTGCTACTTCATGGAGATTACTATTCCAATAATGGAGATTTTTAATAGCCCTTTTGAGAGAGAAAAAATACAAAGATCCTAGAAAGATGAAAATTTAAATATAATTTTTAAAAAAGAGCCCAGTGAGATACCAGCAAATGATAATCCACTATATTTGACCTTAGAATTAAGGCAATTTCTGAGACACTGGTAGAAGCCACTAATTAGAAAAGAGATTATTCTTGCTGATACTACTAATATGAATAATATCTTGGATACAAGGAGTACCTTTTATTTCCAGTCCTAGAACTCTTTACAAATCATACTCTGTGCAATTGAATGGTGTATTTATAGAAATTCACATTAACATTTTCCAAAGAACTCAGACATGAAAATCCAACAAGTAAGAAAACAAGGTAAGTGAGAAACATTGCCTGTTTCCATCATGCCTGACCTTTAAAAAGACAAATGTGGTATATTGGGAAATGGTGTAAGCAGAAAAGATAAATCAGTTTCTTCGTACAGTCTTACATATTCCAAAATACTCTAGAATGAGACCCAGCTGAACTTAAGCAGAAAATTAGAGGACTTCTCATGTATTTAGGACAACCAAAGAGATCTTTCAAACTACCTATAAAGAAGATTTGGCTAACCTTTACAACCTGCATAACTGTCTAAATGGATTAAGCCAAAACTTATGCTAGAATTCTTCATGAAAATAAGTATGTGGACAAGCATGATTGGAAGTCTGTATAGGGAAATCATGCTTCTGTTTACTGAAAATATTTTCTTAATTTCAGATGGAGTAAACTTGTGTACAAGTTTTTTAAAAAAAATTAGGACATTTAAAGTATTAAAACACATATAAAGTAAAAAAAATGATTGTTAAAAATTTTAAGAAGTACATATCAAAAATTATTTAGAACAGAGACTATATATTTATAGCACAAAGAACAGCATTCGGGGATCCCCCAATCACTGTACACGCCCTATGATCAAGGCATGCACCCTGCCTGCCACCTGCACTCACTTCAAATGCTTCTCAACATTGTGTTTCCAGAAGCTGCTATAAATTAAGTTTTATACACACACGCCAAAAACCAAAAAAAAAAAAAAAAAACTTACTTCTCACCTCAAATTCAAAGAAAGAGAAGTGAATGTACCAGAAATTTAGAACAAAGTGGTTATCATAGTTGAGCACTAAAGTTTATTCTCAAACCACATCGAAAAGTCACATAATTTAAATTGGAAGTTGAAAGAAAACATATCCTTCCAGAAGAAACAGCCATTTTGCTGAGATCTGTGACACTGACTCCACTTTAATAGTGTGAGATCACACAATTCACTAAGCATTTGCTGTAGCTCTGCAACAAAAGCACGCAGATTCTTTTTTAAAATGCTAAAGTCATAACAATAGATTCTAACTCCAGAATTTTTCATAATCCCCAAGGCAATATAAATTTTTTCCTTCTCTAGCAACACAAAGGGAGAATTGAAAGAATACTTAGTTAACTTGTTGCTTAGACCCGTCCTAAAATACCACGTGTTTTAAAGGCGACTTAGGAGGCGAAGGTCTCAGCGAATCCTTTGCTCAGTCTTCTCAGGCAGGAAAGTCAGGGCTCAGCGCTGTGATTTAAAGGCAGGGCCACATGTTCTAGCTAACAGACATGCATTCTGTTGTAAAAATGTAGAAGGCTAACAAATTATCTTTACTACAAGAAAGGGACCCCCCCACACACAAGGAGGTGAACTCCTGAGGGAATCCAATAGTAAATTTAAAAGTGAGTTAGAAAACAGCTTACCACTAGCTTGAATACTTGAAAAATACAGGGCTAGGTTTCTAGATATTGATGCTGTACAGAATGGAAGAGATCATTTTATTTGAACGTATCAAAGACAAGTATAACTAATCAATCATTCTGACTACAAATATCCACTCTACAGCACCAGATTTTAAGTAGTTATTAATATATTTATCATGTGATTTAGCTAAAAGTATCTGAAAGAGTTAACTTGGTTTAGATTATCCATATATGTTGGACTTTTTTGCCAACATTTTTAAAATGTTTTCCTTACCATAGTTGATGCTAAATTTTTCTTTCTGAGAATTAGTCAGTCGCCTCAGCTGCTTATGAAAGCCTTACTCACTCTGACAAAGTCGGCCACAAGCACAGAATAAAATGTTTGTCTTCCTATTTGCCACAATTGTCATCCAATTCATTTGATAGCTAAACTATACATTTTCATCATTTGGGGGGCATTATTTTTCTCTTCTGTTCTCAATGTCATCATCTTAAACACTCTCATCCTTATATTTACCTATATTTATTGTCATTTCAACAATTTCCCAGTCTCTCAAAGAATGCATAACACATGCATCATTGTCAAGGCTCAGCATTCTTTGGGCTTATAAACTTGTGACCTTCGTAAGGTTCAACATCATCTTATTAGTGACACAAAAATCTTTCAAATTTTCACCTGCAGGGTTTTTTTTCAAACATCATTTTAGGCCAGAGACTGTGCCAAGAGTTTCTTAATGATGATTTATCAACATCAACTCCAAGCATTAACATCTCCATAAACAGTAGCCTTAAGATTTCCTTTCAAGAAATCATGGATTCTTCAGCCTCTGCTTACTGCAGCAAGCATAGAGTTAAAATACACATATTTGTTCTTTGTGTGGACATATATAATCCCTCAGTCACAAGGATATATTAAAAATGTCACATGGCTGGGGAGGGGGCCTAAATAAATTCCTCAAATAAGCTTTTTCTCTGGAAATTTAGGAGAAGGAAACCAAAGCCATGGTAGGATGTGTGTTTCCTTCAGCAGAAGTTAAGGAGGAAGCGATACCTAGAGACGAAGTAGAATGAGCCACCTCAGAATGGCCAAACAGAGCAGATGGTGGCCCTCACACCAGGCGTCCTCTCCACATATGAGGGTGACATCCAGGAACTAAGGTATCCATGTGGAATAGGAAAAGGAGCAGAATAAGAATAATTCTGAATTGACCAGTTTTTGACCAAAAGAAACTGTCTTATATTGGAAGTGACTGAGCTTATTTTGAGTTAAAATGATTAAGATTTCTATCATCAGTGGAAATAGGGGCTTGGATTATTTATTTATTATTTTTTAAGGTTTTATTTTTCCCTTTTCTCCCCAAAGCCTCCCGGTACATAGTTGTATATTTTAGTTGTGGGTCCTTCTAGTTGTGGCATGTGGGACACTGCCTCAGTGTGGCCTGATGGGCGGTGCCATGTCTGCGCCCAGGAATCGACCCGGTGAAACCCTGGGCCACCGCAGCAGAGTGCGCGAACCAAACCAGTCGGCCACAGGGCCGGCCTGGAGCTTGGATTATTTTTAAGTCAAGTTTGTCGAAACATGATTTACATGTAGCAAAATTCACTCATTTAAGTTATAAGGTTTTGATGAGTTTTGACAAGTGTTTACAAGTCCTATAATTACCAGTACAATCAAGATAGAGAATAATTCCATCACCCCAAAAAGTTTCCTCTTGAGGGCTGTGATTTTAATCACTTATAGAGAATTTTTAAAAAGTTATATTTCTGCACCCCTCAAAGTTACGATTGTGAAGATTCAAATCCATCACATAATGATAAAATCAATGCAGATGTAGTAATAACCTCAATGACATCTAGAAAGATTGTCTCATACATATTACCTGCCTGATTTTTGAATGAACATATAAAGGAAGTGAATTCAATTAACTGTTTATAAAATATATCAAATTTAGTACAGTTCTGTGATTTTCATCTGAATTCCCTTTGAAGGATTGCCTCCAAATATCTTCTTGTGCCGAGAAGTTTCTCCTTCCTTTGGTGGCCCATTTCTTGATTTCCCAAAGCATCAGATATGTGATGATGAGGGCCTTTTCACAAAGCTGGCTGGAATAGAGTGTTTTAAATATTTAGCCATCAGAAGTTTATTTGCAGAACTGAATTGAGTCCTTCACCATCAGACTTATATGTGTTTCTATACATTCAAATGAGGAAGGGCAAGTGTACGTTTCAGGAGGAAAGGACCACCACTAACTGAGTCTAAGAAGTGAAGATTGAACTTAAGAAGTACCAATGGCCAAATAAAGTCAGCCCAAGAAGCAGATATAGAAAGTAGCAGGCTGCTGCCTTATCCCACAGTCTGCCATTCGTCAGTATTAGAACGTTATAATAAATTAGCAACCAGAAAATGTTCCTCCTACTTTTAGGAAGCTATTGCCAGAGAAACACGCTAAAGGGAAGCAATCTTCTCAATTTAAGATAATTTTGAAGAAATCATGAAAAATTATTTCATAATTCTTTTATTCAATTCACCGGAAACTATCTATGATACATGAAGCAATGGCTGTGTTTGCAGGATTGTCTGTAGTCCAAGCCATCGTTCACCCTCAATCTGAGCATACTCCTGCAGGAGTGCACTTATCTTTGTTGGGGACATCTTGGTCCCCCTCTCCTAAACCTCACATGTTATGAGTGTCTGGCTCATGTCTTTCAGTTTCCAACCCCTAGCTCTTGGCACATGTAAATGTTTACTGAATAATACTGAATAAATGAATGATTATCAAGCCACCTATCAATCAAAAAGTGTTGTGTACTGCTCTCTGCTGGTCGCCCAAAGAATTGCTGACCTATGAATCATATAAAACATGCTGTGGCTGCTCTTCACCCAGAACTGTGCCTGAAACCAAGACTATGTTCCCAGGTTCTTCCTGTTCCCAACTTTGCTCTTATACTTCAGTTTATTTCAGGGTCCACCTGACTTCTGGCCCTATTGGCTTTGTCTCCTAATCTTAGATCTATATATGCCAGAAGGAGTCGACAATAGAATCTGGCTTCCCAGACTTTGCGCTCTCTATGGAGCACCATTCACCAGTCTTGAGGAGTGACTAAAGAAAGGAAGAGGGCAAGGGAGCTAGCATTGTTAAGCCTTTCATGCCAGATGTGCTAGGAGCTCCTCCAAAGTGAGCTTATTTTAAATGCCTCCTCATCTTCTTTACGCAGTATGGTCAGTGGTATTGTTCTCTTTTGGTCCAATGCATCCAAGAATTCTCAATCTGCTGCAAAAAAATTCTCCACTTACCAAATAAATAGAGTCACATAAAAATATCATTCTCCCAGCTGTGTCTCTAATGTTGCAGACCTCCACTCTCTTCCCAGGGTACACTGTTCAAATTGTCATTGGGAAATGGCCTATGAGACTTACCCTACAGAGATGTGCCCCCGTGCAAATGTGTTTAAGTGGACACACACACACGTACACATACACACAACTCCATGCCCCTAGTTGGGGGCAAACACATTAATACTCCAGTGAGACTCATGCAACCTTAAATTATGCATAGTGGATGGATTCTCCATCCAGCCCTTCCAAATATTTGGCTCTCTAATATAGACATGGTGGTACCAAAGGGTCTCTGGGCCAGCCAGTCTCCAAACTCTCTCCAGCTGGAAAATGACCCTGGCACCATGATCTCTCAGTTCCCTTTCCTCCATCCTGGGAGACAAACTCTCAAAACATCTCAGGTCCTACCAACCTTGGGTGGCATAAACAAATAATCAGAAAGTCTAAGGAAAAGGCTAGAAGGCCATGAAATTTGTATTTGTGCCCCCAACCCTGTCAAAGTACACACAACATTTTTAGCAAATGTAAGTTTTTTGTTTTTATTTTGTTTTTTCCTGAATACTTGCCCAATAGAAAAAAGAAATGTAATTGCTTATGTTTGGGGGACTTCCCTAACGCCATGTTTTCAGTCCTGATGCTCAAGTGTTCCTGGGTAATATGGGAAGACTCTTCCCTGCCAAGGCCTTATGCAGCCAGCCGCAGGTAAGCCAGCTCCTCCCCGCACACGGTGCCTGAGACGCTGGCAAGCACTGACGGCTGCCCTACCTCGTCAGGAGTGCAAGCATTGGAGCCAGAACCTGGGGAGTTTGACGGGCAGCACAACTGAACTTCCCCAAGACAAACCCCTCAGTTGAATCTTTAATTGGACTTAACTAATGGACTGTTTTAGTGCTTTCTCTCAGGTCACCAAGAATTAAGCTTCCTCAGCACTCATCGTGGTGTGATTATGTTGATATAAACTGCCCCAAGAAATCAGATCTCAGAAACAGATGGTAAATGAGATTCAGCATTAAACATGTGCAGACACTTCAGTCTGCACTGAAGGTTTGTGATCCAAGACCATATATGTTGGTGGTTTGAGGTGGAATCTTCATACGTCCCTTAGTTGAAAATGTTTACCTTATTGCTGAAAAAGAAGTACCTTTGAGCTACAAAAGGAAGTGCCTGGTAGGGAAGGAAGTGGAATTTCTTGGTATTTTGTAGAAGGTCATGAGGAAGGTCCCTTGGACCAGAGTCCTGACCAAAGGTGAAGGAGCTGGCCACGCAGAGGCCTAGGGGAGGCATCGGACAGCAGAGAGGACAGAGGGCAGTGGCCTGAGGGCTGAGGGGAAAGCTCACTGGGTGTCATCATGGAGCACTGAGGCTGGAGCTGAGGGAGAGTGAGCAGCCTTGTAGGAGGTTGTGATGAATTTTACTTTTAGTAAGGTGGGAGAACTCTGAAGGCTTGTAAGCAAAGGAGTGACATAATCTGATTAGAGAGGGTCATTCAGGCTGTGCGGTTGAGAATAGCCTGTCCTATCCTGAGGTTTGTGTTTGCCCTTCCATCATAACAGCAGCTAAATGCTATAAAGGAAGCAGGAGGGAAAGGCAAGTTGAAGGGAGAGGACAAAGGAATTAATTTAGTGCGTGCTGAGTGCCTTCAATGTGACATATACTGTATTCCACACCTTCTCATGATCTCCTGACACCCCATGGGGTGATCTATTTCTGGTTTTCCTGGAATCGTCCTGATTGACATCTGTTGTTCTTGTGTCTGTATTAACAGAGTTTTCTCCTCTCTCAAAAATGTCCCGGTTCAGATGGTGAATTATATGGTGATCACTCGAGAAACAGGTATTAAATGCCCCATTTCACAGACAAACTAACTGAGACTGAGAAAACCTATGCCACTTGCCCCAATTCACAAAGCTGGTGCCTGAGACCAGGATTTGAAGCCAGACTCTGCTTCTCTGAGTTTCAGTTGTCTCATCAAAGACCACATTTTTCCCATCAAACGTGGGTATTATGATAAAGGATAAAGCATTAAAGAAAGTTTGCTTGTTCTTTTTAAACTTATCTTAGCCCAGCTATTATCTAAAACTTGCTGTAGGTTGTCAAAAAGTTGTTCTTTTTAAACTTATCTTAGCCCAGCTATTATCTAAAACTTGCTGTAGGTTGTCAAAAAGTGTTTAGAAAGACATTTTTGTGGCTAAAGTCTGATAAATACAAATACTTTGAAGCAGAAACATTTTTAATATGATGGTACTGGCTTACATTCTCATATAGTTATTTCTTAATTTGAAGGAAACCACTCAGCACACCTCCCGTGTGCTTGCCAAAACCTAGCAGCAAACATTTCTTCATCCACAGATGTGGCCCCAAACCTCACCTCCTGTTATCATCCATCTCTCCTGAAGAAAGCCTGGAGCCAGAAGTTGTGAGCCACTGTGAGCTGAGTCAGCATTCTTATCAGCTCTGGGCATCCCTGCCAGACCATTAACTAAAGCTTCCTAAGGACAACCAACCAAGGGCAATCAGCAGCTCCTGGTGCCTCTCCCCACGAACATGGCAGAAGGTGAACAAATAGGAGGAGGTGTGGAGGTTGTGTGTGTGAACAAGCTTGACTTGTCAGTGCTAGTCTCTGGAGGAGATTGCTCTGATCCCACCAGAAATCTAGCTCAGCCCCCAAAGAGTAATGATTTATAGACTAATAGTCTTAAAAATCCTTTTCTTTTTAAACCTTTCCAGTAATCTTTTGAAAAGAAGAGGAAAAGTCACAAAATTAATTGGCTCAGAGTGTAAGTGCCAACCGCAAGGAAATGCATTCTTTTTGTGCTACTAAATTAAAAAAATATATAACTCTCCAGTGTGTCTCTAGGTCTCTGTCCAGCCGGGCAACACTAAGCATTAATTGCTCCATTTAAAAAAATTCCTTCGCATCATTCTCTGTGTTCTTTCCTGGGTTGGCTTTAGAGTGTTTTGACAGACGGACAGACAATCCCAAAATATTGAAGATCAACTCTTCCTTACTTCTCCTCTCAAACTCAAACCGGAGAAGCAATAATTCAGTGGTGTGCATCTGCTATGGCTTCCCTTGATGTCACAGGAATAGTAAATGAACCTCTTGCTGGCACCAAGAATGACTTTCAGAGTCATACGCATCAGATCCAAACTGCTCACCAGTAAGTTTTGATCCCTAGTTAATGCTTAAACATTGAGATATCATTATTTTTTCATTTTCTTATTTTAATGATTTTCTCCTAAATGAGCAAGTATCCAATCTGGGAAAGGGGCAGCTGGATTGATTTTCATCCAGCTGAGAAAAATGAGAAGACTGGATCAGATTAGCTCTAGATATCATGTGTCACATTATATTGTTTTGTAGGAGAAAATGCCTTAAGAAATGGTTGGTGTGCTTCAGCTAAGAAATTAGCACTTTAAATAAGAAATGTTAATGGATAGAATTTGATGAGCTAGTTTGGGAAAATGATGAACAGAGAAACGCAAAGGAGACACGCTAAGCCTTTACTGCTCCTCAAGTTAAGTGAACTCAGAATCAATAGTTCATTTAAAGTACAATGGAGTTTCTTTTGTATCTTGGATTTTTTAAAAACCCACACAACTACCTTCCACATGTTTTTTTTGCATGTAACAAATTGTTCATATGTCAAGTAGGAGGCAATTGGAAGAAACACAAAATAGTTGTCGAATAGAGTTTAAATAAAGTTCATTTTAAAATAATGCAGCCTTTTGAAATACTACAAGTTGAGAAATAACTAATACAGCAGGTGAATAAGATTTCTTCTGTTTGTTATTGGTACCATGGATTTCAAAACTCTTTTATATATCATTTTTAAAGAGCAGAATGGATTCTGCACAGATGTTGGCAACTGGGTGAATAACACAGATAGGTCCCAGGACATGCAGGGTACAAACCAAGCTTCTAAATTTCTTAGGACTCTTCTGTCTTTTCCACTTCAAAGTCTTCTGGACATCTGTGGACACTACTGCTACCCTCACATGACTGTAGGACTACTAAAATTCTTAGGATCTGGAATTTTATGTATTTAATGAGATTTTATCTAATAAATTGCTTTTGCAAACTATAGAAATACATACAAATATAAAGAATTAGTATTATAAAATATTTCTTCATTCATTAAGCTGGTCTTATCCTAAGTCTTTCTTGCCATATCTGAATTAATCAACAAATATTTCTGTGGCACACAGCCCATGTGTTCTGTGCCATGTGTCATTCTAACAGGAATTGAGAATATATAAAATGGAGCCCCTGCCGAAAGATTAGGCTAATCAATACTAAGTCATTGTAGAAAGACTAGACTCTCCATGGATGTTTAAAGGAAACGGGCTGAAGTGGAGGGGCAGGGATGATGACTTCAATTTGGGATGTGGTGGGTTCAAAGCATCAGAGCATCAAAGAGCTGTGGAGCGAAGCCTTCGAAAAGAGCTTGAAGAGAACCGAAGAGAGGGCAGAAAGAGGGGAGTCCTGACATTGGAGATGATAACTGAAGCTGTGCAAACTGAACAACTGCTGGAGAACAGGAGCCCTGTCTGAATCTCCTTTATTTCTTCTGATGTTGCTTACTCCTGGACACCGTAGGCACCAAATACCTATTTGTAGACATGTGTTTAACCTTATTTATGTGGAATGGTTGAATGAATAGACCAATGACTGGATATTAAAGACGACAAGGTGGTGAATCATCTAATGGAATACTGGGGCTCTAGGCGAGAAAGAGGACAGGGCTGAAGATGAAGAAGTGCTCCTCCTCTGTGTAGAGTTAACAATAGAAGTTATGGAGGAGTACAGAAGAGCAGGGAAGGGTCAAGCATTTATACCCTCATGCTCAAGGGAAGAGGACCACATGGAGCCAGTGATAGAGATACAAAAAGTGGAGGAAACAGTGAAGAACTAGGTTGGTATCATGTGCTGAGGCCAGGGTTGGGGAAATATTTAATAAAATTGTTTGGAATAGCCTGCACTTATTGCATGATTACTATGTGCCAGGAACAAAGTACTGTGAGTACATTATCCTAAAGACTAAGTGCATTATCTCATGTTCTCAAAACAATCTTATGACATTGGCACTATTTTTATCCCCATTTTGTAGATGAGGCAATGTTGGTTAAGGGCGGCTACATAGCTTGCCGTGGGGGACACCAGCTAAACACATCACCAAGCCAAGACTAACCCAGTGTGTCTGGCTCTAGAAATCTTTGCCTTTTCAAATGAGGGATCAGCAGTGCCAGTCACAGTAGGGAGAGCTAGGACACTGAGGCCACACACACACACACACACACTCAGTTATTTAATTTGGAAGAAAGAGGCCACTGGTATTCATTGAGAGAGATCATTTTCACTACAGTGATGGAGGCAAAAACAAGGTGGTTATCAGAGATACAGGAAATGGATGGAGAGGAAATTAAGGCAACATGTAAGTTCAATTTTCAGCAAAAATCAAAACCAAAAACTTAAGGGGATTTAGGTGCACCTAAGTTCCTGATTGCTGATATTAACAAATATCACAGTAGAGCCAAGAAGAAAGTCACATTTAAATGGCTAGCAAAAAGGTTTACAGAAAGATGAATCGACACATACATACATCTCTGTATATAATTTTCACCTTTTTTTTTTTTTACGATTGGCACCTGGGCTAACAACTGTTGCCAATCTTCCTTTTTTTTTTTTAAGGATTGGCACCTGGGCTAACAACTGTTGCCAACCTTTTTTTTTTTTTTTTCCTGCTTTATCTCCCCAACCGCCCCCGTACACAGTTGTATGTCTTAGTTGCAGATACTTCTAGTTGTGGGATGTGGGACGCGGCCTCAACGTGGCCTGACGAGCAGTGCCATGTCCACGCCCAGGATCCGAACCCTGGGCCGCCGCAGCGGAGCGTGCGAACTTAACCACTCAGCCATGGAGTCGGCCCCTAATTTTCACTTTTGAACAGCTATACAAGTGTTAGTCCTAAAGCCTGATATGCTAAATCAGGAGTAAGCAAACCACGGCTGTGGGTCAAATCTGCCAGCACCTGTTTTTGTACAGTCCAGGAGCTGAGAATGCATTTTACTTTTAACAGTTAAAAAATCCAAAAGCAGAATACTGTTTCTTGACAGATGAAATTCCAGTTTCACTGTCCACAAATAAAGTTTTACTGAGACACAAACATGCCATAGATTGTACATTATCTATAGTAGCTTTCTCACGACCCTGGCAAAGTTGAGCAGTTTCAAGAGACTTTATGGGCCACAAGCATAAGATATTTGGTGTGTGGTCCTTTACAGAAAAAGGTTGCTGACCTCTATTCTAAATCATCTCAATTATTTTTATTTTTAATACACATCACAAAGGAAATGCAATTATGTACCTGGCAAAGGTGCTTTATTAGTTCTCACGACAGGCATTTCTTTCCATGTATCTCCACCATTTTCATTCTCAGCTATCCAGGAATCAACAGTTAGACAAAACAGCTCACGTGTGTCTATATTTTCAAGTCTAATTTCTTCCAGATACCACCTGGGATCCTTTCCTCTGTTGTCATGTCCAATGCGTATTTTATAGATTTCACCAATATCTTTAAGATTAATCTGCAACACAAAGGAAAAGGGGAAATAAAACTTTCCACATCTCTGATTTGATTTTTCAAATTGCAAATTCATATTCAATTTTGAACTCAGTATCTACTTCCCCCTACATACTCCTTACTAATTTCCCTCAGAACTAGTCATCTGTAACACCATGAAATGCTGTTACATATGATGAAGCACAAATCCATTGACCATGGACAAACCAACATATTAAATCCAGCTAGTCTTCACTATATCTTTTTTCAGCAACTCACTTTCATTACCTTGCAAAATAAATGCTGTATTGTAATTGTTGATATACACTATTTATTTGGTGGTTAGACCTGAAGAAGACAATCTAATTCTCTAGTGTCTATAATAGATTGGATTTTCCCATTAAAGTGGGATCCTGAGGAAAAGAAGCCATATACACCTCTGGATTTAAACTAGGGCTAACCAGATAGCCCTGAAACAGAGTGACTTTGTATTAAAAAACTGAGTTTGCAACAGTTTTTAATGTGATTAACAAGTAATTCTGCCTTATACCCCTTTGCAACTCACCAAACACCTAGTTACCTGGCATGCTAAATGTTATAAAGTATCATTCACTATTCAGAATAAGTTATATTTTTCTCTTGAAAATTCCTACAGGGGTCATATAAAAAAATTTATCAATTATACGCTACATTATTTTTCTATTGCTGCCATAATAAATTATCACAAACTTAACACCTTAAAACAAACCCCATTTATTGCCTCCCAATTCTGTCAATCAGAAATCTGGCCACTGCAAGGCTCAACTGGGTCCTCTGCTCCTGGCCTCACAAGCTGAACGCAAAGTATGGGCTGGGCCAAGCTCTCCTCTGGAGGCCCTGAGGAGAATTCTGCTTCCACACTCATTCAGGCTGTCGGCAGAATCCAGTTCCTTGTGGTTGTAGAACTGAGGCCCCTGTTTCCTTGACATGTGGCCCCTTCATCTCTAAGTCAAAAACTGTACGTGGATCACTTCTCATGCTTGGAATCTCTGGCTTTCTCTCTGCTATCAGGAGGAGAAAGATGTTTGCCTTTTTTAGAGGCTCATACAATTTAGATCAGGCCCACCTGGATAAATCAGGCTAATCTCCTTATTTTAAGGTACTTAAATTACATAGTATGTGATAATATAATTAGAAACAATTTTATGTGCCTTCTTGTATTTTGTTTCTCTTGCCCCAGCTCCTCTTTGCCCTTTGGTATTACCATGAACATTCACATCACCAAAGAAAGTTAGTTCTTTAGTTTATGCAGATCTGCCACTTTTTCTACTAAAATATTTTTATTGATAATATAATTTTGGGTTGCTCTATTGGTGATAATTGTTCTGAATAATTTGGTCAGGGTGCATACAGACAGACTTCAACAGAGTTGAGGTAAATAGTTGGGCCCCTCCTGTTATTTCTAGAACAAAGTGGTTATAAAAATACTACCATGTAGAGAATCTTAATATTGGTGTTTAGTCCAGATGAGTGGCCTCCTACAATCCTCCCCATAGTTGCAGAGAGTGGGACACATGATAGGAAACAGCAACCATACTCCAACACACACCCTGAGGCAAAACTGTGTGGTGGCTAAAACCCCAGGTATTGCAATCAGATCTGGGTTTGAAAGTTCCTCTGCCCTTGCTGGTTGCATAAACTGCAGGAAGTTTCTCCACTCCTCTAAGCTTCAGGGTCTCCATCTGAGCACTGTCATAGTACCAATATCATAAAGTACCATAGCACTCAATAAGCATTAGCAGGTATTGTTATAGCAATCAAAATTGCGTGCTAATTAGAAAATGCCTAAATCTATGTAACTTAAAGACAAGATTAATCTAAAGACAGAGTCCAACACTCACAGAAGGAAATTAAAACTAGTATTTGGCCATAGTAAGTGAAGTTGAAATTGATAAACCCCATGCCTAATCCTGCTCGTAAAAATAGATATTTATTAACAATGACTAAATGGTGCCATGGCACAGAAACTAAATGGTTACTCATACCATGTGCACGTGGGTTAGCCAATTAAAATCAGAGCTAAAATGATTGTACCATAGCCTGGCTGGTGCTATAAATTGCTCCCAAATTACTTCTAACATGTTAGCCAAATTGCTTTCTAAATGTTAGTTCTGGTTTAATATAGGCAACCTGGGTCACCTCAGCTTCAGTCAAATGAAAATGCAATATGCCAAGAAATTATTCTTGCACATAATTTTTTTTTAGTTTTCTGCATTCAACTTCCTACATTTGAAAATACAAAAAAAAACCCCAGTGATTCCACAATGTAGGATGGCTTTTCATTATACAGATGGACCACATCATGGCTCAGTTTTTCTCCAGAAAGAGAATTATGCTTAAAGTAGTATACAGTCTCAAATTAAAAATAAAATTGTTTTCAATTTGAGGACCAAAGGATTGAGAGATATAAGGTCAGAAAGAGAAAGGCAGAAAAAATGTGGAAATAGAGTCTATTCCCACTGCTCTAATGACACATACTGAAAATTGTAATAATATCAGTAAGCTCCCACTACATACCCAGAACATGAAGATTAGAAAGAAGTGTTGCCTGAGAATGTCTGATTTATGTACTTGAAATTATTGAATACTTGAAAAAAGAGGTAAGTTTACACTGAATTTAAGGAAGGAAATAAAGCACTTTGTATATACCCATTTTTGGATAATTCTGCTTGTTGTATATACTACTCCAGGAACATTTTAAATGTGTACTAAGCAAATTAAACCAAGTGAACTTTTAACAAGTTCTTATTACATACAAACACTGCTCTAAGCAACAGATAAACATGAAAAAAGCAGCTCTCACAATCCATATGTGAGGACAGAGATGCGAAACAGAAATCCAATACATTCCAAGTGAGAAACAAGCGGAGCAAAGTACAACAAAAGTATGGGGCGATGATGCAGTGTAAGTAGGGCAGGTGGTCAGGGACCTGGACTTTGAGGAAGAAGCAGCATGTCCAGAAGGAGAGGAGAAGACAGGAAATGGCATGAGCAAAACCGAGAAGAATGAAAGTGCTTCCTAAGTCTGAGTTGATTGTTCCTGAAATTTTAAAATTCTAAAATTTATTCCACTTGAACAGAATCTAGTATACTTTCAGGTATAATAAGTACTTAACAAATGTACAAGCTGCTGCCAGGAAATGAACCTGGAACAGGTGTTGTTGCAACTACCTGGGGGTGGCAGTGTCTTCTCTGAAAACTCCAGTTTCCTCATTTGCAAAGTGGAGTATTAAGAATCACTTTGCTGGGAGGTTGTGAGGATAAGTGACACATTAATTAGCAAAAAAAAATGGGCAAATAAACACATAATAGGTCCTCAATAAATAGTGGTGATATTATTATTATTACTACTACTACTATTATTATTATTATTACTAAAGGGGGATCAGAATGAAGTAGGTGATGAATATGGTGGGGAGAAGGAAACTAAAGAACATGTACTTGAATTCTACAGGCACTTTGGTTTTCAATGGCTTTGACTCTCCAGCACTGAACTGGATGATCAGATGGGAGGAGAAGATAAGTCAAGGGAGACGAGTTCTCGCCATCCATCCATGTCCTCACTACCCAGCAGCATCACCAGGGGCTCCAAAGAGAAATGTGTCTCCAATGTGGAATTCCTGATGATGGGGTAGCCCAACTGTATCAGAGTACAGTTCTGGGAAGCAGGGCATGAGAGGAAAAACACAAGGCTTATCATATGAAAACCAGGCTGGAAGCTGGGTCCTCTCACTTCATTTCATGCTCCTGAGCCTCAAGTTCCTGTTTGTAAAAAGAGAGTCTCGTAAGGACCAAATCAGATAATCTTGTGAAAATACTTTGTAATTTATAGACTTATAGCTCATACAGGTCTCAGGACAGAGAGAAGGGTGGAGAGGTGTGGAGAGGTGGAGAGGTGTTATTCTAAAGAATAACCAGAAGGATTTGTACTGGTATCTTGTGTTCAGACCACCATGATCCTTTTTTAGAGCTCACTTGATGGAAATGGTTGGGAAAATTAGGTAGTAATTTGAAGGTTACTCAAGAAATAATTTGAGAATTCTCGCAAGAAGGAACATTTTCATTTGTCAACGAAAATCGAAATATTCTTGCAAGAAATAGCAGAAAAGACTCTCAAAGTTGAAAAATGAACTTGAACAAAATACAGTCCCTTTTCAAATTCCACATCAAAATGTATATCCTACATTTTCAAAGATGGAGGCGTTTTTTACACTAAAAGTTGCATAGCATATTAGTTCAGATACAGAACTATGAAGGAATAACTTGCATTTTCAGGGAAAACATGACTAGTGGATCTGTGAATATTCATACGAAAAGTTTATGGGCAAAATATTCCCTGTTCAGGTATCTATTTTCAGATGTAGCTCCTAATCCAGACATTTTTGCATTTGTAACTACTGCCCAGTTGGATTTTTCTGAGCTGGAGACACTAAATCTCCTCATGGAAAACTTCCATATTTTCTAAAAAATGGCAAATAAGTTATTTTTTAAAACTTTAATTCTATTCTAGAAGCAAATATCATGTTGTGTAAAGCCTATATTCTCTAGAATGCTTTCATAGTTTGGAAAAACACATTGTAACACAAATTAGCTTTGTGATCACTGAAATCTCATCTGGGATGTTTAATCTTAACTCAGTATCTCAATTCATACAGGACAGCCCATTTTACATTCATTGCCTTTCAAAAGAATATTATGCTTGAAAGCTTAGGACAGGAACGTGGAAGTATAGACTGGAAACTTGAGTCCTAATATGTTAGAAACATTGAAAATTATTAGGGTAAATTTTTAAGAGGAAATAAGTGACACCACCAAAAAGAGAAAAAAAAAAAAAAGGAAAAGCAACCATACACATAGACAATTTGTTAAATTGTGCAACATAAAAACGAGAATAAGGTGTTTTTCTCCTACATGCATCCTGGGTAAAACTTCTTGATGTTAATCAGCCCAAGTGTACCCTTCAAAGAGAGAAAGCAGGATACTCTTCATAACTTTTCACTGGCTACCACTGGTGTGCACTTTTCCAGTGGCACTGCCCTCTGACCTATACCAATAGTATTAGTTCTCTTGAAAGAACTGGAAAAGAAACCTTTCTTAGCTTAATGAGTAAACGATATTTAGATTTTTTTAAAGGGGAAGCTTATGTCCTAGAATTCAGATTTCCTTCTGAAATGAGACAAGAATCTCTGAATTGAAGAATGTCTTATTCTTTTTAATTTTTAGTTTTTGCTGAGGAAGATTTGCCCTGAGCTAACATCTGCTGCCAATCTTCCTCTTTTTGCTTGAGGAAGATTAGCCCTGAGCTAACATCTGTGTCAGTCCTCTTCTATTTTTTTGTATGTGGGACACCTCCACAGCATGGCTGGTGAGTGGAGTAGGTCTGTGGCCAGGATCTGAAACTTTGAACCTGGGCTCCAGAGCAGAGTATGAGGAACTTTAACCACTCAGCCATGGGGCTGGGCCCAAAGAATGTCTTATTTTTTATTCTTAGTGCCAGTCACAAGCTAAGTTCAAAAGCCCTTTTCTCATCAATCTTAAAAGCTTAAAGAACCCAGTGATCTCAGTGTCTACTAGGTTTTCCCCTCATTTAGAATAAGGTGATTTCCCAGCCCCCATCCCTGATCTTAACTTTCACAGTGTGAGTTTCTCACTCACCTGATTGCCCAGAGATTAGATTACCCAGAGATTACCTGTCTCTAAAGATTTGGTAGCTACTAGCTCTAAACTAATTCTGGGTACATTACACCTAAGTCTCACTTTCTTGAGAAAACAGTAAACTTCAGTCTGTGGTCTGTTTAGTTGTTGACTTACTTTACTATCTCCCTCACTGAACTCTTAACTCTTTGAGGACCTGAGCTCTGCCTTCTTTCTGTATCCGTAGTATTTCTAGAGCATTTGGCAAGTAATAGATGGATATAAACATTTGTTGAATAAATAATTCAATTGTTGATTTTTTTTTCACTTTCATACATTGCCTTCATTCTCTTTCCTTTCTATTAAAATCTCAGTGGATGAAAAATTTGATGATAACTTGCAAAATTATGATGATTTGTTATGACATATTCCTAGTAGGTATCTGAGCCTCAGTAACTACAAAACAGATCTTACTTTGAAATATTTGTTGCTTTAAAAAAAATTCAATAATAATTTGCAATTCAATTAATGCTGTCCAAATGAATGAAAAAATGGCTTTTTACCTTACTATGTCATCTATATTTTTGACAGTAAATGAACTCTGTTTGGAAATAAACTCTGATACCTTTATAAAAGAGTTATATCATTAAGATTAAAGTCAATATCCCATAGTATAGATATTTGACTTATTCCAACATAGAAGAGATATTTTTCTGTATTTTCTCATAAATCTTTATACTTGAACAAACGTAAATAGCTTGTGAGCAATTTTGTATTTGGGTTCCAGTTTCATTAATGGTAGCTTATATTGACCTAATTCTCTAGCAATAATAATAATAAACTCTGGATAAAATATAAAGAACTACATGAAGGCACTAGAAAACAATCAAAGAAGGCAGGAAAAGAGGAGATTTGAAATAATGGGGCAAAAAAATCTGCCCTAAAAAATGGGTGAGATCTATATTTGCATGGCTTTTCCCCTGAGGGCATTCCCAAGTCTATATGGCACAAAGAGGACATAACTCAAGCAGAAAGCCACAGTATAACCTGTTGAAGAGTGAGAAGATTGAAATTGGGACTGCCATTGTAGCTGGAAATTAGGAAGAGAAATCCTAGAAAGGAGGAAATAAAAGTAGGTGAGCCCCCAAATCTGCATATAAATGCCAGTCAAATCCTAGACCAACTACTGAGCCTTGCATATGTAGTTAAGGCTCCAAGGAGCTGAGAGAGAAAAGAACAGTCAGAAAGTTTAAAGAACAAGCTGGTAATTTCAGCTATTGTTTGCTACAAGTGAGAGACGTTAGAGTTTGAGTCCCACCAAGTTATAAGAGCATGGTAAACATCCGGGGCTTTCCATTTAATCCCTAAAAGTGTCATGTATTAGAAATGAAGACTTTCTCTCTTTACTAAAAAGATTCCCCCAAGGCTAGGATACAACTGGAATACAAATGCCCTAACAAGGTATAAAACCAAACCTCCACAAGTTCCAGGTGATTTAACAAATTTAACAAAACTCAACATTCTTCAGAGGTGTATAACAGGATCCAGAATCTCCAAACTATTGTCTACAAAGTCTAGTATGTAAGAAAAATCACTAGACATATGAAGAAACTGGAAAACGTGAGCCATGGTCAACAGTTAATAAAAATAGCCTCACAAACAACTCAATTGCTGAAATTAGGAAACAGGAACTTTAAAATAGCTATAATGAATATGCCAAAGAATCTACAGGAAAATATGGATATAATGCGTAAAGAGATGCAAGTTTTCAGGAGATATCTAGAAATTGTGAAAAGAAATAAATGGAAATTCTAGGTCTAAAAATTACAATAACTGAAATAAAAATTAATTGGATGAGATTAATAACAGATCAGACACAAAAGAAGAAAGTATCAGTAAACTTGAAAACAGATTAACAGAAATTATCCACACTGAAATACACAAAGGGAAATGAATAAAAAAGTTGAACAGAGCCTCAGTGACCTGTGAGACACTACACTATCAGGTAAATTAACATATATGTAATTAGAGTCTTAGTAGGAAAGGAGAGAGAGAATGAGGCAGGGAAAATAGTTAAAGAATTATTCATTAAAATGTTTCCAAGTTTGATCAAAAACAGCAACTCATAGATTCAGAAATCATAGTGAATCCCAAGCAGGACATGTGTAAAGAAATCCACACCCAGAAAGATCATAGTCCAACTGATAAAACAGGAAGAAAATTTCTTAAAAGCAGCCAAAGAAAAAAGACACAATGTATATAAGGGAATAAAAATTAAAATAATGGTTAACTTCTCTTTAGAAATAAAACAAACCAGAATACAATGAAATGTCTTTAAAGTGCTAAGTGAAATAAAAAACTGTCAACCTAGAATTTTATGTCCATTAAAAAAAAAAAACCTTCAAAATGAAGGCAAATGAATATATTTCATTCAAACAAAAGCTAAAGAAATTCATAACTAGCCAACTTGTACTACAAGAAATGCAAAGGAAAGCTCTTCAAGCTTAAGAGGAATGATATCATATGGCCATGTAAATTTACAGTAAGAAAGGAAGAGCATGGGAATATTAAATATGTGAGTACATATAAGACAGTTTTTTCTACTGTTATTAAATTATAAACAAATTAGTTGATTGTTTAAAGTAAATATAACAATGTTCTGGGGAGTTTGTAACATACGTAGAAATAAAATATATGGCAATAATTGCGCAAAGGATAGAAGGGACATAAATGAAATGGTACTTTTTAAGTTTATTATATTATATATGATGCATTAAGAATGCATATTGTAATACACACATAAATATTAAAAAGTAAAAAGAGACAAGAAGCACAATAAAAAAGCCAAATGAGGAGCTAGAATTGAATAGTAAATATATATATAATTATAATTATATATATAATATATATAATTTTATATATATATAATTGTTTAACCCATAAGAAGGTAGGAAAAGGAAGAACAAATTATTGGTTGCAAATTATATATGTGATAAAATTGTAGTATGCAGAATACAGTTAAAGCACTTCTTTTATTTTATTTATTTTATTTTATTTATTTTATTTTATTTATTTTATTTATTTATTTTATTTTATTTATTTATTTATTTATTTTACTTATTTATTTTAACAAAACAACATATATTGTTTTTGTTATATAAAAATATATATTTCTTATATATAATTTCTACAATCTACAGCCATTGTAGAAAACAATATGGTAGATCCTCAGGAGTTTAAATATACTATTACCAAATAACTCTGTAATTCTAATTCTGGGCATATACTCAAAAGAATTGGAAACAAGTGTTCAAACGAATATTTGTAAACAAATGCTCATACCAGCACTATTCACATAAGCAAAAGATGGAAATAACCCAAATGTGCATCAATGGATGAATAGATAAACAGATTTTGGCATATATATACAATGGAATATCATTCTTCTGTAAAAAGAAATGAAGTATTGATATATGCTTCAACAAGGATGAACCTCATAAACATTGTGCTTAAGTGAAAGAAGTCAGACACAAAAGATCATAAATGGTACAAGTCCGTTTATACGAAATATCAAGAACTATCCAAAGATGCAGAAAGTAAATTAGTGGTTGCCAGAAGCTGTGTGTGGAGTGAGGGGGAGTAACTTCTTAGTGGGTACAGGGTTTTCTTTAGGGATGATGAAGATGTTTTGGCTCTAGATACAAGTAGTGGTTGCACAAACTGTAAATGTACTAAGTGTCATTGAATTATATATTTTAATATGGTTAATTTTACATTATGTGAATTTCATATCAACACCAAAAGATAAACAGACTAAAAATTTCAATTAAATAGCAAAGATCATCAGATTGGATTAAAAAAAAGCAACATGCAACTACATGTTATATACAAGTGACATACTATATAAAGACATACACAATTTGAAAGGCAAAGGATGGAAAAATGAGATAACAAGCAAACACTAAGCATAAGAAAGCTGGGTGGCTATGTTAATATTAGGCAAATCTGACTTCAAGGAGTATTACTAAAGATAAAGAGGACCTCTTTATAATGACAAAATGGTCAATTCAACAAGAAGATATAACAATCCTAAGTGTGAACTCATCAATAACAAAGTTTGAAAACACGAGAAGACTTGATATAACAAAAGGGAGAAGTAGAAAAATCCACAATCATAGTTAGAGATTTTAATACCCCCTCTCAATAATTGATATATCGATACTAAATCAGTAAGAATATAGGAGACTTTATCAACACTATCAACAAACTGGCCCTAATTGACTTTTAGAGAGCATTATATCCACAACTACAGAATACATATTCTTTTAAGTTTTGTATTTAAAAGAAAAATCCAGCTGTACAGATTTCCAAAATTAAAGGATATAAAGATTTCAATGATATGTTTAGAAAGAAGGTAAATCAATGCTGTATAGCAAAAGCATTCCTCCATGAGGTAGGCAATGAAAATGCAGAGTATGTGGAGTGTACACAAAGGTAAAGTATTCTCCAAGTACCACAGTGAGGACTGTCTCTCTGCCCATGATGCCCTTCTGTCTTTTGCCTTCCCCAAACTTTCTCACTCTTTAAGGTGTTGCTCAAATGCCATTTTTTCAAATACATTTATTTATTCCAGGTGTTTCAAACCCAAGTCAATCACTGTCTGGCTAAGCTGCAATTTTAGTCAAATATCTCTTATTATATCTTCCACATAGCTATAGCCAAATAAGTAAAGCAAAAATTGATAGAGTTGAAAAGAGAAATAGGCACTTCTGCAAGTATAGATGGAGACTTAACATCCCTCTCTCAAAGACTGATAGAACAACTAGACAGGAAATCAGCAAGACTACAGAAGAACAACATATGAACCAACAGGATCCAATCAACATTCACAGAACATTCCATCCAACAGTAGAATACACATTTATTTCAAATGTCCACAGAATATATATCAAGAAAGATCATATCTTGGGCCATAAAACAAATTTCAACAAATTTAAAAAATTGCAGTCATAGAGTATGTTCTCTGCCCACAAGAGAATCAAACTAGAAACCAATAATAAAAACATAACAGAAAAAAATCTCTCAACACATAGAAACTAAATAATCCATGGGTAAAAGATGTCTCAGGGAAATATAAAAAGTGCATTGACATGAATGAAAAGGAAAATGCAAGATATCAAACTTTGTGGGACACAGCTAAAGCTGTTCTGGGAGGGAAATTTATAGCACTATCCGTATATACTAGAAAAGAAAAGACTTAAATGAATAATCCAAATGTTTACCTCAAGAAATTAGAAATAGAAGACCAAAATGAATCCAAACAAGTAGAACAAAGAAATAATGAAGATGTCAGAAACCAATGAAATCGAAACAGAAACAATAGAGAAATCAGTGAAACAGAAAGCTGGTTCTTTGAGGTGATCAATAAATTTGACAACCTCCAGTAAAACTGATAATAAAATAAAGACAGAAAACAAATTGCAAATATTAGAAATAAAACAGGAGATATTACAATACAGTAGTCTCCCCTTACCAAGGGGTCTGTGTTCCAAGACCCCCAGGGGATCTCTGAAACCGCGGATAGTACTGAAGCCTATATACACTATGTTTTTTTCTATAAATACATACCTATGATAAAATTTAACTTATAAATTAGGCACAATAAGAAATTGACAACAATAACTAACAATAAAATAGAACAATTAGAACAATATACTGTAAGAAAAGTTACCATAGATCTTAGCAACCTCAGCATATGATTTCTTTTCTTTCCTTATTAAGTCAAGAACTTTCACGTTTTCACTTAAAGGAAGCATTTTATGGCTTCTCTTTGGTATATCAGAATTGTCAGAATCACTACTCTTGTGCTTTGGAGTCATTATTAAGCAAAATAAGAGTTAACTGAATACAAGCATTGTGATACAGCAACAATCAACCTGATAACCAAGATGGTGACTAAGTGACTAAGAAGTGGGTAAGTAGCATATACAGTGTGGGTACACTGGACAAAGGGATTTCACATCCCAGGCAGGACAACAAGAGATTTCATCAAGTTACTCAGAATAGCATGCAATTGCAACGTTGTGAATTGTATATTTCTAGAATTGTCCAATTAATCTTTTTGGACTACGGTTAACTGTGGGTAACTGAAACCATAGAAAGTGAAACCTCAGATAAGGGAGGACTACTGTGTGTCCTGCAGACAACAAAAGGGTAATAAGGGAATACGACAAACAATTCTACACACATAAATTTACCAGTTAGATTAAATAGACCACTTCATCAAAAAAACACAAACTAGCACAACTCACGCACAATTCAATAGATCATCTGAATAGCCCTATGCCTAGTAAGGAAATTGAATTTTAAAATTCCCAACACAGGAATCTCCACACCCAGAGATAGTCTCACTGGAGAGTTCTACCATATGTTTAAAGAAGAATTAATATCAATTCTACACAATCTTTTCCAAAAAATGGAAAGAACACTTCCTAACTCATTCTATAACTAAGATCAGATAAAGACATCACAGACACACACAAAAACTACAGACCAAAATCAGTCAAGAATAAGGACACAAAAATCCTTTAAAAAATGTTAGCATATCGAATTCAGCAATATACACAAGAGTTATACATCATGACCAAGAATGGTTTATCCAGACATGGAAATCTGATTAGACATATGAAAATCAGTGTAATCCACTGTATTGACAGGTTAAAGAAGAAAAATTGCATGCTCATACTAATTGATGCAGAAATAGCATTTAACAAAATTAGCACCCATTCATGATTTTTAAAAAACTCTCTTAGAAAAATAGGAACATCAGCTTGATGGAAGCATTTACCAAAAAAAACCCACAAAACTGTAGCTAACACTATACTTAATGGATAAAAACTGAATTCTTTTCCCCTAAGATGAGAACAAGGCAAGGATGTCTGCTTTTGGCATTCTTATACAACATCATGCTGAAAGTTCTAATCAGTACAATGACATTAGAAAAGGAAATAAAAGGCATACAGATCAGAATTTTTAGACATGACACAAAAAAGGATGATCCACAAGAGAAAAATCTGATAAATTGAATTTCATCAAAATTAAAAACTTGTGCTCTGTGAAAAACTCTATTAAGAGGATGAAAAGATAAGCTACAGATTGAGAGAAAATATTTTCAACCACCTATCTGATAAAGAACTCACATCTAGAATATTATATATATAAAATCCAGAATATATCTATTTAAACATAGAATATATATCTAAATATAGAATGTATATATATTTAAAAATAGAATAGATACTTAAATCTAGAATATGTAAACATTTAAATCTAGAAAAAGAAAAATATGTATATAAAACAAACCTCAAAACTCAACATTAAAAAAACAATTCAGTTAGAAATAGGCAAATGAAATGAAGAGATATTTCACCAAAGAGGATATGTGGACAGCAAATTAAGCACCCAAAAAGTTGTTTTTATTAGGGAGATGCAAATTAAGACCACAATGAGATATTATTGTACAACTATTAGGACAGCCACAAGTCAATAACACCATCAAATGTTTGCAAGGATGCAAAAAAACCACGTCTTATACATCTTCCACACTCCTGGTGGGAGTGTAAAATGATAGTCAGTCTGGAAAACAGTTAGGCAGTTTCTTTAAAAAACTAAACATATACTACCACACCACTCAGCAATTGCACTCCTGGCATTTATCGCAGAGAAATGAAAACTTATGTCCACACAAAAGCCTGTATACAATTATTCTAACATCTTTATTTATAAAAGCTCAAAACTGGAAACAAACAAAACGATCCTCAATAGATGAATCGTTAAGCAAACTTGGTACATCCATACTGTGAACTACTACTTAGCCATGAAAAGGAATGAACCATTGATGCATGCAACAACTTGGGTGGATCTCAAGGGCATTATGCTAAATGAACAAAAAAAAGCTAATCTCAAAATGTCACATGCTGTATGATTCCAATTATGTAAAATTCTCAAGATGACAAAATCACAGAGATTAAAAACAGAACAGTGTTTGCCAGGGATGGTTGTGGTGCATGTGGTGCATGGGTGAGGCTGTGACTGTAAAGGGATAGCTCAAGAGAGATCTTTTCTGTATCTGGATTGTGGTGGCGGTTCTACGAATCTGTACACCTGATAAAATGGCGTATAACTATACACACAGATTGCACCAGTGCCAACGTCTTGATTTGATATTGAACTATAACTATGTAAGATGATATCATAGGAAGAAAGTTGGGTGAAGGGTACATAAGGTCTCTCTGCACTATCTGCAACTTCCTGTGAATCTACAATTATTTAAAAATAAAAAGTTGGAAAAACAGGTACTTACCAGCATTTTGTTATAAGTAGCAAGACCATCTAGGGGTCACCCCTCAGTTGGTTATTGCGATGTCCATGGGGCCAGCGCGGTCCTTCCCCGCCTTGGTCTAATACCTACTTGTCCCTGGACTACTTGAATTACTCACAATTCCCTGTATTTTTTTCCTTCCTTCTCACAGATAGAAATAAATACATTTTTGTACTTATAAACAGATAAAGAATTAAAATAAGAAACAAAATACTGCTGTATTCAAGACATCCATAAAATAAAAGCACAGTTTTTAATTTTAATACATTTGCATCTATAGAAGATATAAATGATTTGCAAAATGTAGGCAAAATGGAATTTACTCATCATTTAAATTAAACTGTTTCATTTTTTTCTAATTTCCTTCTTTTATATTCCAGGTAATAACAACTATGCTACATTGAATGACATCAAAATCATCCAAAATCATGATGGATACATCGAAGGATGATTCCTGCAATCGAATATGCTACTCTCTGGGTAATTTTTTCTATTGCATTTTGCAGATTGTTTACATATTTTATAGAAATGAATTTATTAAAATTTCAAATGTCACAGAGCCTTACAGGAATCCCATTTGTTAACACTTCTTTATTGATTAAAATCAATAAATTATTAAATATATTATTATTTATACCCATCTTTATATCACAACTACATTTTGTACATTTTATATTCACTTTTCTCTTTTGAATATAATTACTAATTCATGGCTTTTCCCAGTCTCCACTCGTTTCAATGAAGTATTATGATTATTATCACTATTACGAAGGCGGTGCTTCCAGCTTAGCCAGTGCAAGCCCCTTTAAATTTGCTCTTCTGTCCTTCAGCACTGCCCTTGACATTTTTGAAACTATCATTGATTCCAGACAACAAAAGGATATTCCAGACCAATTCTGCTTTTTCTTGCTCAAATACATGGCCTCAATTTCTTACCCAGGTATCCTACTTCATTTTAGTGGTGTGTATTATTAGAGACAAAATATAGGCCCTGGGGGACACAAGAGAGCTGCAGGTGGGTGAGAGCTGCTGCTGTTGGGACAATTACTGGTGATAGATTAGAAAATATGCATCTCTTTAAGGTCATGAGTTTACACTAAGTTTTCCAGGTTAACACATTAAGTTCTTCTCCCTACCTTTTGTAGAGTATGAGAACAACCACTGAGGCCACCTATGCTGACAGTTTCGTGCTCACAACCAAAACACAAGGTAAACATGTGCATCCAACTTCTACTGATCAGAAGGCAGAGTTTTCGATGAGGAAAGTTCACCTGAGCTAACATCTGTGCCACTCTTCCTCTATTTTGTATGCGGATGCTGCCACAGCATGGCTGACGAGTGGTGTAGGTCCACACCTGGGATCTAAACCCATGAACCTCAGCTGCCAAACTTCACCACTACACCACAGCTTGGCCCCCAGGGTTATGGAAAGCAGCAAATTGGCCACCATTGCACAGTAAAGCAGAATACGCAATCAAACCCACAAGTATCAGGATTTCTTTTAGACAATAGAAGCCTTTTGAAATTGGCATAAATGTGTCCATGTAAGTTATTTGTATGATTCAGCAGCATCTGTGTTTTTGAACGGACACCTATAGGATTATCTTTAGCATTCCAAAAAGCTGCAGAGGTGTATGTGGATGTGGATCCCTCTTCCGCTGGTTTTCTGTAGAACTTGATGAATCCTTTCATTTATATATAATAATCTTTCTGAAACTTTAGAAAGTTTGTTCTATCATATTTTATGGCTATTTTATGGCTCTCTTTCTTTTTCCAAAACACCTTGATTTACTTTCTGTTCTTGATCCTCTACCCCTGCCTGATCCTCTCTATTTTTCTCTTTTTTCGTTCTGGGAGATCATTTCTGGCTGCCCTACACCACTGACTGAATTCTTTGGCTGTTCTATTTTGCACTTGTCTAATTTAAATAAGAATTTTCATTCTGCTCCTGCATTTTTGTTTCTAAGCCATTTCCAGCTTTGCCCCTCATCTTGCTGCTTTTTCTCAGGATATGCTCCTTATACGGATGCTCTTGTGGATTCCCGGAGACCATGGCATCTGTCACTCTTGTGAGGACACCAATCTCCTCAATGCGTTCTGGAGCTCCTGCAGTAGGGCGTTTCCCTTCTCCCCATCCTGCCGCACTCCCCAGGCTGTCCTTTCTCTGTAAGATCGGGGTGGGGGTGGGGGGGGCAGTAAGCACTGATGGTTCCCTGAGTTCTCTCTGCCGGATTTCCAGGGCTTCACTCCTAAAGACTCCACCTCACAGAAGGCACTCTGTCACTGCCTGTTTCCTCCTACTTTTTGCTCCCGGGTGTCTGATATTTGCAGTATCTGCCTTGTTCTGAGATCCTAGCAGGAAAGATCCTCTTGGTTGAAGAAAAAGCAGAGCAAAGAGTAATTTGCCTCCTAAAGTAGTTTCATGGGGTGGAAGGCAGGTAGTCGGCTTTTTCCAGTGAACATGCACCCTAAGACTCCAGTTCAGAGAACCAAGGCAGGGACACCACCCCACGCCTTACTGCCTGTCCTCAGGCAGACGCTCTGCTTAAGGAAAGCAGACCCTGACATTCTGACTCAGTTCCACTTAGACGTCGTTCTGCATCAAGAAGTCTGTTGTTAGTCTTCATTTTCCATGTTGAGATTTTTTACTGTTAGTGAATTTTAATGTGTTTGTTTGCGAGATAGATGCTATTCTGAACAAAAAGTCTCAGCCCAAATAAATCTGACAGATTTTTATAAAATAGCATTTCTTAGGGTTGATAGAAGTGAAAGGACAGGAGATCTGTCAGAACAGACCATTAGCATAAGACTTATTTCAGCTACAGTTTGCAGTTTTGTAAAGATACTGTTTATTGAATCCATTTCACCGTTGAGGAAATTGAGCTCAAGTAGCCGGTCCAACGTTGGATAGGAAGCACACAAATTAAGAATGTCGGCCTCCAGCGCACATTTGGTTCAAAACTGTCAAATTCATTCTCAACCAAAGCAGCTTAAGATGACCTTGGTGTGAGAAAATGGCCTAAGCAATTGTTAACATATTGCATTTTTGCAATGTTAAAAACGATGGAAGTTTTTATTTGTACGTTTTTGTTTTTTCTTATTTTATAGAAAAATTCTGGTTGTAAGCATTTAGGTTGGCCAAGCTTTATGATAGGAAATACAAGCTCTATAAGGAACTCTCACATTTCCCAATCATGAAATGTCTTTCATAGATCTTTTGTGAAAATAAAAATAGGCCACATATTAATCCCAGTAAATGGAATTTTGTAATACTACAACCAAAGTCTAGCAAATTAAAATGAAGAGCGTATATTATTTTTACAGAAAAATGTTTTACTTTATGTCTGTGTGAACATCAGTAGAATTAACAGATGGAATAATAAGAGTTTCTAGAGTCATTTAACAATAAAAAAATTTTCCTATATCAGTGAGGAAATTGTTTGGAAAATTAATTGTGACAAAATTCCCTCTGTATTAAACATAGTTTTGTTTTGCACACACACAAAAAACATATACTCTATTTTCCACAAAGTCACCAACCGTTTCTGTATAGCTTTCACACACTCCTGCCGCTACTCGGAGCCCACTACGTTTAGTCTCACTCCCCATCTCTCCCTGCCATGCAGGTTCCTTTCTAGGCTGTCTCATTCCTCACCAGCTCCCCCTGGCTCTAGGGCTTCCCCATCAGTATCGTCTCTCCGACCAATCTCTTGGTCCACAGTTTGTGCCCAGGTGTCTCCTCCACCATTCCAAGCAAAGTTCCAGCCTGGTCCCACCTCCTCCAAAAACATCCTCGAGACACCAACACCAACCTGCATTGATTTCCTTTGTCTTTGAATTTCCCCAGCTCTTAATTATTCACTTGTTCAGTCATGCAAGAACTTCTGAGAGCCTCTTATATACCAGGCACTGCTCTAGGCCCTCAGGAGAGATGGCAATGAGTAAAATAGACAGATGTAGAGCATACCTTCTAATGAGGTGAGAGACAATAAACACAAATGAGAAGAAAGCAAGGACATGCTCAATCATCTACAGAGACTGAAGGGGTGGCCATTCTACATAGCATTTCGAGAGAAGGCCCCTCTGAGGTGATGTTCAGGCTAAGATCAGAATGACAAAAAGATATTCAGCTGGTGGATATTAGGAGAGAAAGCGTTGCATGCAGAGGGAATGGCTACCATAATCTTTTAAAGGCCCTCAAGTGGGAATGAGTTTGGATTGTTCAAGTTTGGAGAAGAAAGAGTTCACTGGGCTGTTGTGGCCAGGGGAAGTGCAGAATGGGTGAAGGACAAAGAGGTAGGCAGGTGCCATCCGTCAGGGGTGGCACTGTAAGCAGGAGATAATGTGATCTGGTTTATGTTTTTAAAAGATTTTCTTTTCAGATCTTTTGCCCATTTTATAATTGGATTGTTGGTTTTTTTGTTGTTGAGCTATATTAGTTCTTTGTATATTTTGGATATTAACCCCTTATCTGATATATGGTTTGCAAATATCTTCTCCCAATTGTTGGGTTGTCTTTTCATTTTATTGATGGTTTCCTTTGCTGTGCAGAAGCTTTTTAGTTTGATGTAGTCCCATTTGTTCATTTTTTCTTTTGTTTCCCTTGCCCGGTCAGACATGGGACTTGAAAATACGCTACTCAGACCGATGTCAAAGAGTGTACTACCTATGTTTACTTCTAGAAGTCTCATGGTTTCGGGTCTTACATTCAAGTCTTTAATCCATTTTGAGTTGATTTTTGTGCATGGTGTAAGGGAATGGTCTACTTTCATTCTTTTGCATGTGGCTGTCCAGTTTTCCCAACACCATTTATTGAAGAGACTCTCCTTTCTCCATCGTATGCCCTTGGCTCCCTTGTCGAATATTAGCTCTCCATAAACGTGTGGGTTTACTTCTGGGCTCTCAATTCTGTTCCATCGATCTGTGTGTCTGTTTTTGTGCCAGTACCATGCTGTTTTGGTTACTATGGCTTTGTAGTATAATTTGAAATCAGGGAGTGTGATACCTCCAGCTTTGTTCTTTTTTCTCAGGAATCCTTTGGCTATTCGGGGTCTTTTGTTGTTCCATATAAATTTTAGGATTCTTTGTTCTATTTCTGTAAAAATTGTTGTTGGAACTTTGGTAGGGAGTGCGTTGAATCTATAGATTGCTTTAGGAAGTATGGACATTTTAACGATGTTAATTCTTCCAATCCAAGAGCACAGAATATCTTTCCATTTCTTTGTGTCTTCTTCGATTTCTTTCAACAATGTTTTATAGTTTTTGGTGTACAGATGGTTCACCTCTTTGGTTAAGTTTATTGGTAGGTATTTTATTCTTTTTGTTGCAATTGTAAATGGGATTGTATTCTTAATTTCTCTTTCTGCTACTTCATTGTTAGTATATAGAAACACAACCAGAGATTTCTCCAAAGAAGATATATGGATGGCCAACAGGCATATGAAAATATCCTCAACATCATTAGCTATCAGGGAAATGCAGATAAAAACTACAATGAGGTATCACCTCACTCAGGTCAGAATGGCTATAATTAACAAGACAGGAAACAACAAATGTTGGAGAGGATGTGGAGAAAAGGGGACCCCGGTACACTGCTGGTGGGAGTGCAAACTGGTGTAGCCACTAAGGAAAGCAGTATGGAGCATCCTCAGAAAATTAAGGATAGATCTACCATATGATCCAGCTATTCCACTGCTGGGTATTTATCCATAGAACTTGGAAACACAAATGCATAAAGACACTTGTACCCCTATGGTCATTGCAGCATTATACACAATAGCCAAGACATGGAAGCAACCTAGGTGCCCATCAAGCGACGAATGGATAAAGAAGATGTGGTATTTATACACGATGGACTACTACTCAGCCATAAGAAATGACAAAATCCGGCCATTTGTGACAGCATGGATGGACCTTGAGGGTATTATGCTGAGTGAAATAAGTCAGAGGGAGAAAGTCAGATACAATATGATCTCAATCATAAGTACAAGATAAAAACAATGACAAAAAAACACATAGCATTGGAGATTGGATTGGTGGTTACCATGGGGAAGGGAGAAGGGGGGAGGGCAAAAGGGGTGATTAGGCTCACAAGTCAGGGGATGGACTATAATTAGTTTTCAGGTGGTGAACATAATGTACACAGAATTTGAAATATGATGTACATCCAAAAATAATAAAAAATAAATAAATAAATAAATATTAAAAAAAACATATTTTCTTGACTGCTTTGCAAAAGAGGGATTGCAAGGGAGTAAAAGCAAAAGCAAGGAGACTATTTAAGAGACTGGTAGATTACTCTGGGTGAGAGAACGTGGTGACCTTGACTAGGGTGCTGAAAATAGAAATGGAGGGAAGGAGGATTCCAAATATACTTGGAGGTATGTTCTTTTTTTTTTTAAGGTATAATTCCATCAGTAGCTGGAATTTTTAAAGTTTTATTTTTGATGAGGAAGATTGGCCCTGAGCTAACATCTGTTGCCAATCTTCCTCTTTTTTTTTTTTTTTCTCCTCTAAGTCCCAGGACATAGTTGTAAATCCTAGTTGTAGGTCCTTCTGCTTCTTCTATGTGGGATGCCACCACAGCATGGCTTGATGAGCAGTGTGTAGGTCCACATCCAGGATCCGAACCAGCGAACCCGGGGCTGCCAAAGCAGAGCATGCGAACTTAACCACTCAGCCATGGGGCCGGCCCCCTGGAGGTATGTTCTATGCCACATAGTATCTGACTACATCCTCGATTTCTTGAGCTGAAGGTCCACCTTATTTGCCTTTATATTTCCAGGTTGGAGGTTATTCTTACTGCAGTCCTGGCAGAGTTCATCAATTCTACATTTTTCTGTTTCTGGTTCACATTATTCATTTGACCCAAGCAGGGAATCTGTCCCTTCCTTTCTTCATCTTTGTGTTTAATGGCCATTAGCATTTTCTATCAGGTCTCCAGCTGTACAATGCTTTAGCTTTATGGAGACCTATTTTTAAAACTCATGCTATTTGTTTTTACGTGTTTTTATTTTTGCTCCGTTATGCATTTTAGAACAAAATTTTCTTTCAAAATTTTAGTTCACCAAAGAGATCTCTAGGTAGTCACAGTGACTTTATCAAATACTTTTCCCCTTTCTCTCATTGAGGTTGTTTATAATTGGAGAGTAAGGGTTTTGTTTTTAAGAAACTACCTTTCCTTGTAAGCCAGATCCCCCCGGGTTTCACATTTACACCTGTGAAAGACAGAGTTAAGACTCAGCAGCCGTCACGAAGCTAGCAGACAAGAAGGAGATCTATAACACTCAGTGTTATGGTCAAATTGGGATATGTCAGTTTGCTACAGGTTGATATTCATGTTGTATTAAAATTTTTGAAGTAATAATATCATAAGAAAAAGGCAAAATGTTCATGTCTAGACATAAGTGAATCCCCATTATAATAATTAGCTATAACTGAGTCAAATAGGTACTATCGGTCTGAAAAATGCTAACATTAGCAAATAGAACTTCAAGGCAGGCATCTATTTTTAAAATTTAAAATATTAGAACTGATATTCTTTACTATCTCTCTCTCTCACACACACACACACACATATTTTTGGTGTTGTAAAAATGCTGCAAGCGTTAAAGGGCTGGAAAGCAGCTTGCACTGCTGTCTAGTCCATCTGTCTGCCATTAAGAGGTCTACAAATGGACCATCCCAGACCATGAAGAAAATTCCAGACTTCTCTCATAACCACTTCAATATTCACATCTCACATTAGGAGTATTTTTATCAATCTACATTGTCTGGAGTATAACAAATCAATATTGGACATACTCATAGGCTGTAATATTGAAAGTGAACATTCTCCTTGGGTTGGTGCAAATATTAAGTAATGATTAATAGGCTGTTTCTTTAATTTAATAAAAGTATAAGAAGAGTTTCAAATTAATTTATTTTTAACAGCTCTATTGAGATATAATTGATATACAAAAAACTGTACATTTTTAATATATGCAATTGGATGAGTTTGGACGTATGTATATACCCATGAAACCGTCACCAAAATCAAAGTAATAAACATGTCTAACACCTCCAAAGGTTTCCTCATGTCCCTTTGAAGAAGAGAGTTTTAAAGCTTGATTTGAACTTGAGACCTAGACAACAAGCTTTTATAAGTCTTAGCGTCATTCAACAAACATGTCATAAAATATTTTGAAAATAGTTCTTCTGTAAACTGCCTGCCTTACGTAAGAACAATTCAGTCACAAAGGATAGAATTCTGTGGTGGAGTTGGAGGAGGGGAGAGGTATGGGGGTCTGTCAAATTACCTAAACTACAACAGATATGCTAGACCATATGCTGAGGTTCTCTCCTTGGGCAGAATTTCCACTATTTTCAATGGGCCCATGGGCAGCATCATTTTGTGATCAACAGAAAACCTCTCCAAAGAGAGGAACAAAGTAGCTGAAGTAATTTGAAATGCATCAAATGTCAACTTAACAGTTAAAATTCTGCCAAGTGAAAGAGTGATGAGTAACCAGCACCCCTCAGAGAGAGCTCTGAAAGCACAAGAACCAGGGCCCTTACTTCATGGGGCAAACCAGGAAACTAACCCCCATGTCACCTCCCGCTAACACACAGCATCCCATTACAGGGCCTACTCACTCCAGAAGTTACTTGGTGAACTCTGAGAAAATACAACAGGTTTTATATTTTCTAATGGTGATCCATCATGCACCTTATTCTCAACAGACAGAGAAACTACCATCCATCCCATGCTACATGGTACTACAGTTTGAAATATTTCCAAGGGACAGTACAGTTACTTTTTGAGATTTGCTTGGGCTTTGCTTTTTACTTTGGAGTTATTTTGAGTGCTCATTCATTCTAAATGGATGTCACTTTAAGGCTCTCTTCATTCTTAGTTTTCCATGAGTATCTCGGAGACTTTCATAAATCCATTTTCAGAATTACAACAAGAAGAATTTTGGATTTTTCACTTAAAACTAACCTGGTCTTACAACCAAAATCAAGTCAAGATTCAAGAGGTTTATCTGGTGAAACAATAGTGACAAGTACACAGACTACTGTTTGTTGAGGGAAGGAGATTCTCTTACAAACACTTTATATGTTATTTTAAATCCTTACAGCAACCCTATGAGATATACATAATTCTCTCTATTTTGCAAAAGAGGAAGGTGATCTTTCCCAAAGCCCTGTGGCCCCTAAATTTCAGAGCAGGGATTTGACTGAAGATGACTGGACTTCTTAATGTATGTCCTTTCCACCCCACAGCACACTGAAACATTTGGACGATTCTCCCAGGGAAGGTGAACCTGGTACACATAAGAAAACAAGACAAAATAAAACAAAGCAGAGACAGCAAACACACTTGGTGTATGAATGTGTAAATGAAATAGTTCCTTGTTTTTTCCTTCCCACCCTTCGCTTCCTACATAATCAATCACCCTCTGTGTTGACATGGTCTGTGCTTCCCGAGTGAATGTGTGAATGCCATGTGCATGAGTATGCATGCATGACTGTACCTATAAGGACCAGATCTCCAATATTCTACAGTATTTTCCAGGGAATTAAGTAATTTGTTTGCAAGAATAAATGATTAAATGATGTTAAAACTGAATAAATCAAAATGTCTTTACGTTTGTTGAGTGGGAAAGTTTTCCCGTCTTGCTCTAAGTTTAAGTGGGCTGACAGCATCCACTCAACTGCTCCTGTGCAATCCCAGCAGGGGCCTGGTTTTTCAATGGCACTGCATTTCTATTTGCATTTGGGGCAAAGGTTAACCACTTTTGTAAATGCTGATGCTACACTATGGTAAAGTGCAGGCATGATGACACAAAAAATAGACCAAATGAATGGAGTAGAAATCACTCTGTCCTGGGCCAGAAATTGACCTTGTCCAAGAGCTGAAGGCAGAGAAGTCTACAGAGGAAAGGGCACAGTGAGCCACTGAGTAGATACATCCCTGGGGTGTCCAGGAAGGCCATTCACAAAACTCAGTCTCCCAAAGCAGTGTGACAAACTTGAGGTATGGAGTTCTTTTCTTAGCATGCTAGGTTGCTGTCAATTAACTCAGTCTCTGAGTCCAGCTCAAGAAGAATGAAGACTATTCCATGGGAACCATGTAGATAGTGATTTGATTTCCCACTGTTACTAGACTTAGGAAACTGCTAGAGACAATATAGGTGTAATTAGAGTTCAATGCCTAAGGCTTCACTTTCATGCTTGAACTGTGATTCATTTTCCTGGCTTGCAAGCCATAAAAGTTGGACTGGGTTTCCCCTTAACACCTACTCACCATTACCCACAATAAGATTCTCACAAAAAATGAGAGCTAAAACTAAATTTTGACTTGTGACACAGAAGCGTCGATACCAATAAAATCTGTTGGCCAGATGGATTAGTAAGAATGAGTTACCACAGGCATTTAAGAAACTGAAATAACTATAGCTTGAATCTTTGGAAAATTATTGAGAATATCATTCCTACATCCTTTACTTTCTAATTCAATAGATAAATGATAGATATAGATAGGTAGGTAGGTAGATGTAAAAAAGAAAGGGAGGGAGGGAGGGAGAGACAGAAGTACCTAGAGTCATGTAAATGAGAATCTATTCTTATTCTTGAGATGTAAAATTAACATGTACTTATGAGACAAAGCAAGACAAATGGAAGCAAAGACAAAATAAAATTAAAAAGCCTTATAGATATTTCTAAGGTTGATTTTTGAGAAGCCATGCATGAGGATGAGATGTTTGAACATTAATCTGTGTATTATCAGATGATTGGAACCAATATAGCTGACAGGAAATATGGGCATTTTATAAGGGAAAAAAATCTGACAAATGTACCTATTTCTCATGGTATTGATGATATCTGTAAGTTTTTCTCTTGGTCTTGATATAACACAGTTGTGCCCACTGTAATTTATAGACTAGTTTCAGAGAAGAGGATACAAACTGTTCTTGAAACTGACTCTACAAATATTGTTTTTTTAAACGTTTTTATTCAATTATAACTGAGCTCCCTCCCTAAGATTCCAATTCAGGTCGTTGGTGAGGAATAACCAGAAGCTGAGCCTTGCTGGATATTGTAAAGGGAGGACATGTGTTGTAAGTGAGCTTTCCATTTGGGTTTATTTATGCAATCCTGAGTTCAATGAAAAACGTCAAGATCAAGCATTAACTTGAATGAATTAAAACATGGAAACTTTGGAGAGTGTTCCCCACCACGAAACCTTTGAACCGCTGCCTGGATTCCTCCAGGAAAAAACATGGCTGGGGCTATCTAAACTTTGAAACCTGTGTTTAGACGTCACTGTCACTCCCAAGTTTACCGACTTCACAGATATTTGAGGGCCTGTGCCTGGCCCGTGCTGATTACTGAGGAACTGACAATATAATACATATGCCACATATGACCGCTTCCCTCAGGAAGCATACAGCTCAGACATGGACTCAGATCTTAAAAAGGTAGTTACAGATGCAATGGGTACTGCAAGAGGGGCTGTGGAGATCAAATGTTGACTGAAGTTAGTCTAGGGTGTCAGGGAATAGCACATTTTATTATTGAACTTACAAATAGTGTTGATGATGATATGCTGAAGGTGGGTTTGGGAATGATCCATTATAGGAAAAACTCTGGCAGGAGAGCCCCGTGACATGGATGTTGCAGAAGCGCAGATGTGAGAATGCGAGCCTGGCTTAGGTTGGAAGCAGTGACAACTGCAAGGCAGGCTGCCCATCTGCACATCACAACAAAGCCAAATGGACAGAACCCGATGTTACGTGCTCGTCACAATCAGGGGACTGTCCCTGCCCTAAGCTAGGCCTTATTTTGGTTCTTTTAAAATAAGCAAGAGGTGGGCATTTTAGGGTAGCAAGAAACCCAGAGACCGTTCAACAAGGGTTTCTTTTACAATCTCTTCATTCTCTATACAAAACTACATTTCACAGCATTCAAAGTTTGCCACTGTTATGTCCCCTAGGATTCATATGTTGAAATCCTAACCCTCTGATGTGGTGGTTTTGGGAGGTGGGGCCTTTGGGAGGTCAGAAGATCATGAGGGTGGTATTAGTGCCCTCATAAAAGAGACCCCAGAGAGCTCTCTCGTCCTCTTTCTGCCACGTGAGGATAAAATGAGAAGCTGGCAGTTTACAATCCGGAAGAGGGTTCTCACCAGAACCTGACCAGGCTGGCACCCTGATCTCAGACTTCCAGCCTCCAGAACTGTAAGAAGTACATTTCTGTTGTTTATAAGCCACGCAGTCTGTGGTAGTTTTTTATAGCAGACCAAATGGACTAAGACAACCACGCTGGGTTTGGCCCTCTGCGTGTGGGTTTTATCATTTTTTTCCTGCATTTGTGCACACTTGAACCTCTTATCATTTGGGGTGGCAGAAATAGAGATTTGGCCTGCTAACAGGATCTACTTCAAAACCAGAGGCATGGGACGCTGCCACCTTTCACACTCTTTTCTATGATTGGCAGTGGTGATACACAATTGTGAACCTTCCACGTCATGCTGGACACATCCTTCTCTCTTCTCTAGTAGAAACATTACACAGGAAGCCAGCACAGTGTTTGAACAGAGATTTTCCACAGAAACAGTGCAGGCATTACAAGTTTCATTTGTTGCCATAATGTGAAATTCATCTTTCTGAGAAAGGAGCACACAGATCTTTGTGGGACTTACTTGGGAGCAATAGTTAACAGTTGATTTATTTCCAACTGTTTTCCAATAGAAGGGAAAAATAATTCAATATATGCTGAGTTTTAAGAGGCTTCATGCTTATGAAAGGGATTTGAGTGTTTCTAGGAAGAACACTTTGACAACCAAATTTAATAATAATAATGGCAAAAAGCTAAAGATAGAATGGTGGGACTTTTGAAAATCCATTTAAAAAGTGATCAGCTACTATATAAAGGGAAATAATTGCCCAAAGAATAGGACTAAGTATGATAAATGTTCAGAAAATGCTCTTCCTAAAAAATCTTTATACTGATATCAAAGCAACACCTGAGTTCCCCTCCCCTCTCACTGATTGCCTTATGAGAAGCAGGGCATTCTAGCATACAAGTCATTTAAAAATATTGCTTAGTATCTTTTTTATCCCAAGATAATTATAAGTTCATGCTGGCGCCAAATGTAAATTATGTTTATTTCCTTCTGAAAACCATGGCAAAGATTTTAACAGCATTCACTAGAGCATATGGTCAGATGTGTACGTTATTTTGAAAGGTTATTCATATACGTGCTCCAAGCACATATGTACACTCTGTTTAGCATGGTGATAGTGTTCATTGGTCTGAGCTTTCATCAATATATTTCACTTTCAGATGAGCTTTCACATTGAACTCTCAGCGGTATTGACTTATTAAGATGCTATCGTTTGCCAACTGGAATACTGTCAAACGTTTCAGCTTTCTCTTTCACACTGCAATACAGAAGAAAATGCTCTATCACACTGCATCACAAATGACTTTCCTATTCCCACCTTAAGTAATATAGCTGAAGTTGCTACTTAATTTTCAGCATCGACCTAATCACTTCAAATGTCATGCATGCCGTTCTCAGCGTCAAGGTATGTTGCACAGTTTGCTCTAGGAGGGAGTGCTATTTTTTCCCTAGCAAAGCCACCAAACAAAATGGATTGTTATTTCTTTTACAGTACAATGGCTGTGAAAGAAACAGTCATCTCTATGTACAGTATGTCTTTTTGGCACAAGGTTGAAATAAATACAGGGAATATGTTTGAATTTAAGGCTTTTATGAACAACACAGTCCCCTACTACTTACATACTGCATGAATCTGTTTTTTACATAATTTGAGTGCCAGCAGTAGACTCCATCCCTTCCATTGAACCTCTTTTGCTGATACTGTCTTCCCAGGCTATTTTGATGTCCTGTAAGAATTAGACCTCTTTTGGAAGCATATACATAACTCCCACTGATCCTGATCCAGGTTTTGCATTGCAGAATGAAGAAAGAGAACGTATGAGTAAGAATATGAGTTGTTTATTTATGATAGCATATGGTGTTAACAAGCTGTATGTCCTTCTAAACTTCAGAAAGCTCTCCAAGTTAATAAAAACAAATTTCATCTTATATAGACCCATCTTCCTTTCCAGGTAAAGCGATGAAGGAAACAAATGTGATTGCCCAGAGTTTAGAAATAGACAAGAAGATGTAGGTAAACTCTTAAGTAATGAAGGTTGAAGTGCCAAGTGAAAGCATTTGGATAAATTTAAAACTACTCAAACATTTGCTAGAACTAGAGCTTAGTTCACTTAGCTTCACGGATAGCTCGTCTTCTTCATTAGTATTATGTAATGATATTTACTAATTATTTGTACCATAAGACAGAGAACATTGGCAGATGGAAAGAATTTACAAACTTTAGTGGACTCTGTGAAGTTGATTTAGGTTGAATGGGGTGTGACTGTCAAGGACTATTCTAATAACACAAGTACAGTGATTTCAGGTAGAAAAGAAGAACAAATATATAAACAAGTGTACCTCAATGTTTGTGTACCAGATCCTCCCAAATTCTAGAGGGTTATACACATGCAGGAGTAAGATTTTTGAGAAGGAAATGGTAAAAGAATGAATCCAAGTGAAAAGTAAAGAATAGGAAGGAGAGCTTTACTCACATCTTCTTGATTTATTAAGGATCTTAACGATGGAAACATGATCTGTAATGACTAACTAGATATCTTAATCCATGATATAACCTGACATTCTCAGATCTGGATTATGACCATCCACAAGTTATGAACCTCAGTATTAAATCAAAACCATTCACAGCTTAGACTGATGACAAATCAGTGTAAGATGTGAGGGGATGTAAATATGTCCACCTTCACACTCTAGCAGTTGAGTGATGCTGGATAAGAAGAAAAAGCAGTGGCATCTTCTTCCATTCACACTAGGCATCCTAAGAGAAACTTGCACAGAGCTACGGGCAAGTCAGGCTAGTTAGTGGAATGAAGAAAACGTCCATGCAGTAGACCTCAGTTTAATGAGGGCAAGGGCTTCTTGAAGGATTATCAAGTTGCTAACATTTTGCTACTCCTGATTCTGAGAGAGAAGGTACAACAAACTCTACATCCTATAAGCTCCTCTTCATTTGGTTGTTGAAGATGAAATTTCAGGGCTATGATGGTTAATTTTATGTATCAACGTGGCAGGTCATGATACTCAGATACTTGGTCAAACATTATTCTGGATGTATCTGTGAAGGTATTTTTTGAATGAGATTAAAATTTAAATCAGTGGACTGAGTAAAGCAGACTGTCCTCCATAATCTGGGTGGGCCTCATCCAATCCGTCGAAAGGCTGACCTCCCCAGACTGCCTTTGGACTTAGACTGCAACATCAGCTCTTTCCTGGCTCTCTAGCTTGCTGGCTTATCTTGCGTATTTTGGACTTGCATCTCTACAATTGCATGAACCAATTCCTTAAAATAAATCATTCTCTCTCTCTGTCTAATGAATGTGCATCCTGTTGGTTCTGTTTCTTTGGAAAATCCTGACTAATACAAGTGCGCTACACCCAGGGACCTCTCTAAGTTAAGAGATAAACTCAAACCCCAATGAATGAGCAGACAAGTATCAGAAACATGGCATATTCAATAATCACAAATTTATACTCATGCAGTCAAAGGAGTGAATGGATTTAGTGAGATGGTTGTGCCTCATTTTAGCAAGGTAAGTCTCTAGCCATGTAACTACCACGGCCACTTCTGACTAAAAAGAGGAAAATACCATTCCAAGTTCATAAGAGTTTGCTCTTTGAAGAAAAATGATATCCTTCTGACGTGTTATTGGAGACTTGTTTGAATACCTCAGTCTCTAACACCCAATGGGCAACATAGTATAATGAAAGACTGACAGAGTTTGACAGACCTGGACCCACAAATGTATGTGCCCATTGCTCTTTTTCAAGTTACCTGCTCTTTTGCAGCCTATATCATAGCAGGTGGAGAAAACTTAATTAGGTGACATATGTAGAATACCTCAAACAAATCTGGCCCTTTGCAGATGGTCAATAAATACTAATTTTGACACTCTATCATGCAAGTAAGAATGAGACATCTCTGCCACAAAGAACTTGCTTATTTTATTCTTTTTTCTCTCAAAAACATAATTCTGTGGCAAATCAGACTTTAAAGCCAAAGGCAACTTAAATTGATGCACTCCAACTTATTTTCGGCACCACATAGTCAGCATTCAGTAACCTTAACAACAGCACTGTCTCAGGGTGAGGAGAACTATCCATCTCCCCTCAAGGCACTGAATGTTCTTCCTCAGCCATTGCTAGCAACAATTTCTTAAGAACAAATATTTTCAATAAAAATACAGGGAAGGAAATGGAGGGGAATACATGAGCCATTCCTTAGGTTTCTATGATGGCTAATATTCCAATTCTATCTTCAAAACTATCACCAAATAACTTGTAAGCCTGATTATATAAGTTATGAGCTCTTAAAGCACATATGTTCACAAAAAACAAGGTTTAGAACTTTAGGAATTGTGTTCATGAGACAGATGTGGGGGGGAAAAAAAATGAGAACTCTTCTTGAAATTTTAAACCAGTGCCATACTGCTCGCCAAAAAACAGTTACACTTCTTTGCTAGGATGTAGCCAGCGAAACCTCATAAAGAGAAGATGGCTTTTTGTATTTTTAAATCAGCCATACCTAACATAAATGTCTATGATCTTACATTGAGAGGATGTTCATCTTTAAGCTCTCTAATTGACACTACGTTAACAAAAAACAAAACAAAGACAGTGTATTCTTTTCCTTCTTCTGTTTTTGTATTAGACACAAACATTCTGCACAAGAGCAAGATGGTTTCCACTCAGAAAAATCAGCATTTGTCTTTTAGCACCTAACGTATATCCTGGAGGCTGCTGGGAAACAACACTTGGTGAGGTACACATAAGGACCCATCATTAACAAAGTTTCAGATGCGTTATGTAATGGCTGAATTCTCTAACAGCCTGAAAATCATTGACAGCATTCATTTGCCTTGTGTGGCACCTGCGGACATGAAAGAAATCTAGGGGAATGAAAAACATTTCTACTACCTGAGCACGCAGCTGGGGTCATTGCCAGGGATGTCCTAACTAATGTATTGACAAAACACAGAGGATCCAACCAGCTTGCTTGTATTTTCCAACTGTATAAACGCGGTCACTTTTTCTGACCGAGTTCAATCAACTCAGTGCAGTTTTATAGGAGAAAATATAGAACAGGTAATGCCATTCAGCATAAAAATATTCAAATCGTGATTGTGAAAGATACCATTGTTTTTTCTTGTTTTTTTTAGAGAAAGTAAGGTTCACAGCAAAGCTGAAGGGAAGGTACAGAGATTTCCCGTACACATGCAGAGCCTCCCTCATTGTCAATAGTCCCCACCAGAGTGGTACATTTGTTACAATCAGTGCACCTACATTGACTCTTCATACTCACCCCAAATCCATAGTTTACATTACAGTCCACTCCGGGTGTTGTATATTCTATGGGTTTGTACAAAACAATGACATGTATCTATCATTATGATATCAGAGTATTTTCACCGCCCTAAAATCCTCTGTGCTCTGCCTACTCATCCCTTCTCACCACTCAACCCCTGGCAAGCACGGATCTTTTACTGTCTCCATAGTTTTGTTGTTTCCAGAATGTCATACGTTTGGAATCAAACAGTATGTAGCCTTAACAGATTGGCTTCTTTCACTCAATAATATATACTTACGTTTCCTCCATGTCTTTTCATGGCTTAATAGCTCATTCATTTTTAGTGCTGAATAATATTCCATTGTCTGGATGTACCACAGTTTATTTATCCATTTAACTACTGAAGAGCATCTAGGTTGCTTTTAAGTTTGAGCAATTACAAATAAAGCTACTATAAACATCCATGTGCAGGGTTTTTGTGCACATAAGTTTTCAACCCCTTTGGGTAAATATCAAAGGGTGCAAATGCTGGAGCACATGGAAAGAGTATGTTTAGTTTTGTAAGAAATTGCTAAGCTGTCTTCCAAAATGGCTGTACCATTTTGCATTTCCATCAGCAATGAATAAGAGTCCCTGTTGCTCCACATCCTCACCAGCATTTGGAGTTATCACTGTTCTGAATTTTGGCCATTCTAACAGGTATGTAGCGATATCTCATTTTAATTTGCATTTCCTTGATGACATATGATATAGAACATCTTTTCTTATGCTAATTTGCCATCCGTTTATCTTTTTTGGTAAGGTCTCCATTAAGGATTTTGCCCATTTTTTAATCAGGTTGTTTGTTTTCTTATTGTCAAGATTTAAGTGTTCTTTGTACATTTGGATAACAGTTCTTTATCAGATGTATCCTTTGCAGGTATTTTCTCCTAGTCTGTGGCTTTTCATCTCATTCTCTTGACATTGTCTTTTGCAGAGCAGAAGTTTTTAATTTTAACAAAGTGCAGCTTATCCATTTTTTCTTTCAGGGATCATGCCTTTGGTGTTGTATCTACAAAGTCTCCATACCCAATGTCATCTAGGGTTTTTCCTATATTATCTTCTAGGACTTTTATAGTTTTGTGTCTTATATTGAGGACTATGATCTATTTTGAGTTAAATTTTGTGAAAAGTGTGTGTGTCTAGATTCATTTTTTTTAAATATATATATATATATTTTTTCCTCCCCAAAGCCCCAGTATATAGTTCTATATTCTAGTTGTAAGTCCTTCCAGTTCTTTTATATGAGCTGCTGCCACAGCATGGCTACTGACAGACAAGTGGTATGGTTCCATGCCCAGGAATTGAACCCAGGCCACCAAAGCAGAGCATGCCAAATTTTAACCACTAGGCCATCAGGGCTGGATCTAGATTCATTTTTTTTTTTTTTTTGCATATGGATGTCCAGTTGTTCTAGCACCATTTACTGAAAAGATTATCATTGCTCTATTATATTGCCTTTGCTCCTTTGTCAAGTATCAATTGATCATATTTATATGGATTTATTTCTGGGCTCTCTTTTCTCTTCCACTGATCTATTTGTCTAATCTTTCACTAATATCACACTGTCTTGATTACTGTAGCTTTACAGTAAGTCTTGAAGTCAAGTAATGTCAGTCCTCTAACTTTGTTATTCCCCTTCAATACTGTGTTGGCTATTCTCGGCCCTTTGCCTCTCCATATAAGCTTAAGAATTAGTTTGTCAATCTCCACAAAATAACTCACTGGGATTTTTGATTGGGATTACATTGAATCTATAGATCAAGGTCGAAAGATCTGACATCTTGACAATGTTAAGCCTTTCTATCCATGAACATGCAGTATCTCTCCACTTATTTAGTTCTTTGATTTCATTCATCAGAGTTTTGTAGTTTTCCTCATGTAAGTGTTGTATATGTTTTGTTAGATTTATACCTAAGTATTTCATTTTTGGGGAGTGCTAATGTAAATGGTATTGTAGGCTTTACTTCAAATTCCATTTGTTCATTTCTAACATGTAGGAAAGCAATTGACTTTTGTATATTAACGTTGTATCTTGCAAACTTGCTATAATTGCTTATTAGTTTCAAGAGGTTTTTTGCTGATTGTCTTGAATTTTCTACATAGACAATCATGTCCTCCATGAACAGAGATAGTTTTATTTCTCCCTTCACAATCTGTATACTTTTCATTTCATTTTCTTTTCTATTTGTATTAGCTAGGACTTCCAGTAAAATGTTGAAGATCAGTACTATAGGGAACATCCTTGCCTTGTACCTGATACTAGTGGAAAATTTCAAGTTTCTCACCATTAAGTATGGTGTTAGCTGAAGTGTTTTTGCAGATATTATTTATCAAGTTGAGAAAGTCCCCTCTATTCCTAGTTTACTGAGAATATCATGAATGTGTATTGGATTTTATTGAATGCTTTTTCTGCATCTATTGATATGATCATGTGGTTTTTCTTTTTTAATCTGCTGATGTGACGGATTACCTTATTTGATTTTTGAATACACAGGATAAAGTCCACTTGGTCATGGTGTATAAATCTTTTTATAGATTGTTGAACTTGCCAATATTTTACTGAGGATTTTTGCATCTATGTTCATCAGAAATATTGGCCTATAGACTTCTTTTCTTGTAATGTCTTTGTCTGGTTTTGGTACTACAATAATGCTGACCTCATAGAATGAGTTAGGAAGCATTCCTTCTGCTTCTATTCTCTGAAAGAAATGGTTGAGAATTGATATAGTTTTTTCCTTAAATGTTTTGTAGAATTCACCAGTGACTCTATCTTGAAATGGTGCTTTCTGTTTTGGAAGGTTATTAATTAATGATTAAATTTCTTTAATAGACGTAAGCTATTCAGATTGTCTATTTCTTTTTGTGTGAGTTTTGGCAAATTGTATCTTTCATGGAATTGGTTCATTTCATCTTGATCCATCATTTGTTTTATTTTATTTTTGGACTTCTAGTTTAGTGGAAAAGTTGATTACTCCTATTCTAGAGCCCAATATTCAAGGAAATAATCCTGGTGTAATATAGATATTTCCTATGAAAGATAGTTTAGCATTAGGAATAAATAACCAGCTAGGTATAATTAATATATGAATACATTTACTGAAACAATATTCAGAAGATGGTTAAAAGGTCTTGGGAGAAAAAATCAAAGATGCTTATAAAAACTCTGTATCCAGGATGATCTGAAACATTCTCAGAATCAAATATTTTGTTCAGTTTTCTCTCAAATACAAAACATTGCCAATGTACTTTGTTGATTCTGTCTCCTTTGTCAGCGCTCTTCAGATGTTGATGAAGATCAGAACAATGTGAGCAGTTTTTCAGGCCCCGGAACTGATATTCCAAGGGTGAAACCCAAGCATCTTTATAAAAAAGTTCCACAAATATTTCTACTGGCACCCAAACTTTGTTAACAATTCCATGAGCATTTGAAAAGAGGAAATATCCTTTATTATCAAGGTGTAGTGTTTGGTATATAAACAAAAGATCTACCTTATTTATTATGTTGTTTAGATTTTTTTGTGTGTAATTGCTTGATTTTGATCTACTTGATCTGTCTTGAAATAAGAGTGTTTATTAAAGTCTCCTATTATTAGTGGGTTTCTATTTAAATTCTCGTATCTCCTTGCAGTTTTTGCTTAATATGGGTGTTTGCTGTGTTGTTTGATGTGTTGGTATTCATAACTGTCTTATTTCCCTTGTGGAATAAAGCTTTTAACATTACAAAGTTTCCTCTTTTATCTCGTTTAATGCGTTTTGGGTTTAACCTTTTTGTTGTCAGAAATGCAGCCACTGTTTTCTTACTATTTCTTTTAGCTTGGTAAATCTTTGTCCATACCCGTTTTGTTAGCCTTTCTGAACCAGTGAATTTTAAGTGGTTCTTGATGACACTAACATAATTATTTATATGCTGTATCCCACATTATACATACAACAGTCTCAGATTATCAGTATCAAAACTACCACCAACTAAACAATTACTGTATATCATACTAGGGTTATACAGTCAAATCACTAGGTTTTAAAATCACTTGGACTAGTTCCTTGCTACGTGGTTACATCATCTAGATACACAGCTTCATTTATTTCACTTTCCTTTCTCTTTAAGGGTTACTTTAAAAAACACACACACATAAATTTGTGTTTCCAAATCAAAGCCACAAAACACAGTTTATTCAAAGAAGTCAAGTTTCTCTTCCTGACCCTTCTGATCCAGCCCTCCCTCCCACATATGTAATCACTTATTATCTTATATCTTTTAAATGTTTATTTTTTAATTTAAAAATATGTATGTGTGTACATATATGTACATATGTGGATATATACATATAACATCCCTTTCCTTAAAAAAAATGTTCCCTACTTTTTTTCGTTATATAATATATCCTAGAAATCATTTCATAATAGTATATGGAAATAAATATCTCTTATTTATACAATAAGCAATTCTTTAAAGGAATTTATTTGACAACATCCTTTCCCAAATATCATTTGGGGGATGATACTGTGTAATTCCATTATTTGTCACATGTTTTTCTGGGCCCTTAGTTTTCTTATGTGAGTCCTTATAGTTATATCAAATCCATTAACTGTTACTCGGGTCAGGATAATTTTTATGGTCCTTAGGAGAGACTTCATAACCCCTGGTATTATTAATCATCTCTTTTTCCTATATTCACCTATGATATCTAATTGTCTTATCAACAACCCAAGATTCTATCCATGTGTCTCTCTCCAATCCTCTCCACGAGACAATGAGTAACATATTCATATAGAGCCCCAGTTCATGTATCATATTGATCTTCAAAGTAGCTATGAAAACTAATTTGATAACTCAACTCTGATTAGACTAAAAAATAAGCCAAAGTGTTCAGTGAGATTTTTTTAAAATAATATTTTGTATTCTTGGTTGCCTGGCATGTTTAAAAAGATGTTGGGAATACTCCAGAAAGGGATAATTGCTGCTGAGTTTGGGGTTGATAATTTTATATTTGGGAAGCAAAAAGAAGCACAGAGAAAAATTGAGCCAGGAATCCAAAGAGAGACTAAGTTCTTTTCTCCCTTGAGCTTAGTAAGCTACCTTGCTATTATAGAACGACATTTCCAGCACACCCTCATCCCAGCTGAAAGGTCCAGTAGTCAACAGCTATAAAAGATTTTGCTTTAGCCAGTCCCAAGAGAACTGGAGATTCTTCCTCTGAGCACCTAAAGTATTTTTTATCTACGCTGCTTAATGAGGCACCAACTCATAAAATTTCTGACATCTTACCTGTTTCATGTGTATGTCCTTTCTCTTCAATGTGACTGTTTTTTATTTCACAGTTCTGTACCTTTCAGAGATCTTAGCACAGTATTGAAAATATTGTGTGTACTCTATAAACATTTGCTGAGTTATATTGAAATAAATAACATCCTTTGAAGACCCTATCTTTAGAGAGAAGAAACAATTTGGTCTTGCTGAAATGCTTTTTGAGAAACTGGATGGAAAATTTTGTTTAGATTTTATTCTACCTTTTCTAAGAACTTTGATAGGGGTTTCCTTGTCTCCTTCCTCCAAATTGACATTCAAAGGTATTTCTCTTTTTTTCTCACTAAAAAACCTATATTCTTAAATGTTTAATACTTTTTTACTGAACATTATGATTAAACAGTCTATTTATAATTTAAAAGGTAAATTCTCTTACGTATAGGTTGGTTTCATCTAAATCAAGACATACTAAAAATGCCCCAGTTATTGTATAATGTCAGAGAAGAAGAAAACAAAATAAAGATTAGTCCAAGTCTATTTTATTTTTATTATTTAGATATTCTTTCTTGAATATGACTTTAATTTATCTTGTTACAGTCTATGTCATTTATTCTCTTCTCAGAGAAAATGGAGCGTTGTGGACTTATGTTTCTGAATAACATCTTATTTGCCAAACCAGTTATTGAGGCTTTATATATTTTTAAATTTTATATATTATCTTTAGCTCTTTTGTGACTATGTTTCTAAAAAAAATCTAATAAAAAGGTACTAAATAAATCTGCCTCCACATATATATAGTCCTAGTTTGAGCTTAGAGAGGTAGAGAGGTGGAAAGAGTGTCTCTCTCATCTTTTCAAGAAATAAAATCCTGGACAAACTATAAATTAATGACTTTTCTTGAGAACTGCGTTCTAGAATAAAAGATGAACACAAAATCTAGAGAAAGACAAGTTTCTGCAGGGAGAAAAAAAGACCCAATATTTGCATATTTGGGGCAGATGCCTACAGATTTCATGTAAGTTAGTAAAATAATTCACCTAGAAATTTTCAACAAATTGCTGAAGGCTAGGTGTGAACTATCATAAGAGTTTGTACCTTCCTACAGACTTTTCCTCCAGAAACTCCACCAGCTGTTTATCAGGAAAGATTAGGGAGAACACTAAGGAAGATTCCTTCCTGGTGCTGGCTAGGAGGAGGAACAGCAGTCACTGAAAGTCTTCCCAGACCTATTTCTCGTATCACCCCTTCAGAACAGAAGATTTAATCTGAAGAGGGAAGAGCAATGAAAACAGTCACCTAGGGCACTGGGGAAAACCCACTGCAGCTGAAACATGAAAAAAACAAAACCTCTGACCCTGGGGGAGGGGAATAAATATGGGCTAGACTTACTCTATGTGGAGAGTGGCAGGAAGGTTTGTGAAGGTTCACAGCACCTGACCAAGACTGAGGCTTAATCAGAACATCAGAGAACATACCTCCCCTACCCTCTCATCACCACATTGACAAGCATTTAGTAAAATAACTGCAGTACAGTTGCAAGAGCTGCAACAGACAGAGCAGAAGGGCCAAATCCAAGTAGGGAGACTCAAGCCAATTGGGAAGTAAACATTGAGAAAAACTCTCTGGCAGATTAGGCTACCTCCTAAACACAAGGTATTATAAAAGGAATATAAAGACTATGATACACTGAGGATAACTATAGCAACAGCAGACTTTAATCTCCATCCAACTACTAATTACACCAGCACAAAGTCCTACACTAAATGCTCAGCAGAGGAAGGTGTGCTTATCTCCAAGCATAAACAATGCACCTCAGTATCCAACGTTCTATACAACACATCCAGCTTTCAACAAAAAATTACAAGGCATGGAAAAAGACAAGGAAACCACAATCCAAAGAGGCAAAGCTATAGTTAAAATCAGACCTAGATATGACACAGATGTTGAAACTATCAGACAAGGAATTTAATATAATTATAATTAACATGCTTAAGTATCTAATGGAAGATGTGGACGACATACAAGATTAGATAGAACAATTAGAAACTATAAAAAAGAACTAAAGAAAATTCTAGAAATCAAAAACACAGTAACAAGAGATGAAAAATTCCTTTGACAGGTTCATCAGTAGATTCAACATGGCCAAGGAAAAAAATCAATGAATTTTTAGGCAAGCCAATGAGACACAAAGAGAAAAAAAATGGAAAAAAAAAAATAGAACAGAGCATCCAAGAGCTATAGGAAAATATTCTTATATATGCACAATTGGAATCCCAGAAGGGGAACAGGGCCTGAGAAATATTTGAAAAAGATAATAGCTAAATTTTTAAAAAATTAGATGCAGAAATCAAGCCACAAACCCAAGAAATTCATTAAGCAGGATAAACACTAAAACACATACATACACCACGCCTAAGCACAAGGTGCTGTAATCCAAAAACAAAGAAAAAATCTTAAAGGCAACCAGAGAAAAAAGATACATTATGAACAGTGGAAAGGATAAGAATTATAGCAGACTTCTTGTCAGAATCTATGCAGGCAAGAAGACAGTGGAGTAGCATCTTCAAATACTGAAAGAAAATCCCCTGGTAATCAAGAATTCTTTACCCAGTGAAAATAAAATGAGAGAGTAAAAAATCCTTTCTCAGACAAACAAAAACTGAGAGAATTCCTTTCTAACAGACATACTCAACAAACAATATTGAAGGGAATTGTTCAGACAGAAGAATTAGGGTATAGGTCATAAACTTTGATCTACACAGAGAAATGAAGAGTGTCAGAAAATGAATAAAAGTAAAATAAAATATTCTTTTTTCTCATTTTTAATTCTCTAAAAGATAACCTACTATTTATAGCAAAATGTGGAATTATATGTTGCATATTTCTCCATAAGTAAAAGTGAAATGTATGATGATAATGATACAAGAGATGGGAAGTAAAATTAACACTGATCTAAGATAATCACACTCCACGTGAAATAGTATAATATTTGAAATGAGACTCAGATTATTTCAAAGTGGATATTGTAAACCATGGGACAACTTCTAAAAAGTTAAAAAAAAAAAAGAAAGAAAAAGAAAAAATGTATGAATAATGTTGATAGAGGAGTTAAAATTGATTCATTTAAAAAGCTCAATTAAACCCAGAGAAAGCAGGAAAATAAAAAAAGGAAAGAAAGAACAAATGGAAGAAATAGAAAACAAGTAGCAAGATGGCAGATTTTATTCCAATCATACAAATAATTACTTTAAATATGAATGGTCTAAACACAGTTAAATGACAGAGATTACCATGTAGAGCAGAAAAGCAAGACTCAACTATATGCTGTCTACAAGAAACCCACTTTAATTATAAATATATAAATATATTATAAATATATATAAACCTTAAAGAAAAATTTAAAATTTTTGGCATAGTGTCTGGCAAAGAACATCTCAATAAATGATTTTGAATGAATATTTTTGGGATAGTATGAGATTTATTTCTTTTTTAATTAAAATTAAAGATAATTACCAAATTTGTATAGCATTAAAATCTATCACTTCATTGCTATCGTATTACTTTTATATTACAGTAGCAAATAACATCACCAAGGTCTTCCTGGATTTAATCATTAAAAAAACTTTAATCAATTAATCTCAAAGAAATGTAGCATTTTACACCTCAAACATCTATGCAGCTGGTAGCTGTTTGAGGTGTGTGTGTGTGTGTGTGTGTGCGTGTGTGTGTGGTTTCTATAGTCCTATGTGACCAGGTTCAGCTGGGTGGAGTTTTATGCATTCACCAAATGCTTCCTGTGGGTGAAATGTGCATAATAAGCAAATGTGAAATTCCAGTTATGCTCAAATTGTCCCTGAATATATCATTGTGTTAGAACAAATTCACATTTTCAAAACAAGTGTTTTAGCCAAACTGATTATACTCTATTTCTATCTTAACTTCTGTTATTATATCTATTTCTTATCCTAATTTCTAGTCTCAAAGAGTATGAAGAGGTTCCCTCCTGCTTTATAAAATCTCTTCCTCTAATCGTACTCTTGGTAGTGGTTAAATCAGTGGATCTCTTTGTCTTTTAAGGGATCTGACTCTAACACTTCATCTCTCTTCAACAATCTTATATACAAAAATGTCTCTCCACTGCCATCTTCTCCTCCCCACTAAAAAAATGGACAATTTTCTGTTCTTTGAGAGCCCTACTCTACCCTGTTGTGACCTCTTTCTAACCACCTGTTCCTCTCTTTAATAAACTTAAGGGGAAAGTGCCTCCATATCTAGAGCCACCATTTCTCTTTACACCATGATAGACTCTTTAATTCCCTATCATCTCTCTCAGTAAGATTAGTAAAACAGCTCTCTTGAAAAACACTAACATCCTTCTCATTGGAAAATTCATCCATCTTCTTTTCACTTTCATTCTCCATTACTGTAAAGCATCTGATTGACTGTTAGTCATTGTTTTATTTCCTTAGGGCTGCCAGAGCAAAGCACCACAACTGGATGGTTTAAAAGAACAGAAATGTACTCTCTCACCACTGTGGAGGTTATAAGTCTGAAATCAAAGCATCAGTAAGACCATGCGCCCTCTGCTTCTGGATAGAATCCTTCCTCACCTCTTTCTAGCTTTGGTAGCGGCCATCGATCCTTGGCATCCCTTGGCTCACAGCTGCATCACTCCAATCTCTGCCTTTGTCATCAAATGATGTTCTCCTTATGTGTCTCTATTCTCCCCTCTTATTAGGACACCAGTCATATGGGACCATACTCCAGTATGACCTCATGCTAATTTACATATTAATTATATCTGCAAAGACTCTCTTTCCAAATAAGATCATATTCACAGGTACCAATGGTTAGGATTTCAACTTCCCTTGGGTGGGACACATCCATAACAGTCACCTATTCTTTCTTGAAACTCTTTGCTCATTTGATTTCCAAATACAATAAAAATATTTAAAATTTTCTGAGGTTTTACTATGTGCCCTCCTCTGTGCTGAATATCTTACGTTGATTTTATGTATTCCATACAAGCCTCATAACTCTCTTAGATAGGTACAGTTATTTTTGCCCATTTTACAGAGCATAAAATTTTATTTTATTTTTTATTGAAATATAATTGTCATACAATATTATATTAGTTTCAGGGTTACATCATAGTGATTTGCTATTTATATACGTTACAAAATGATCACCAAGATAAGTCTAGCTATCATCTGTCACCATACAAAGTTATTACAATGTTATTGACTATATTCCCTATGCTGTACATTATATCGCAACGACATTTATTTTATAACTAGAAGTTTATACCTCTAAATCCCCCTCAGCTATTTCACCCACCTCCCAACCCCCTCCCCCTCTGGCAATCACGTGTTTGTTTTCTGTATCTATGAGACTTTTTCTGTCTTGTTTTCTTTGTTCATTTGTTTCTAAGATTCCACGTGTAAGGAAAGTCCCACAGTAATTGTATGTCTCTGTCTCACTTATTTTCACTTAGCATAATAGCATAATGGATCTTTAGGTCCACCCATGTTGTTGCAAATGGCAATAATTCATTCTTTTTATGGCTGAATAATATTCCATTGTATATATACATATACCACATCTTCTTTACCCATTCATCTGTCAATAAACACAGGTTGCTTCTATATCTTGGTTATTGTAAATATTGCTGCAATGAATATAGGAGTGCATATATCTTTTTAAATTAGTGTTTTCATTTCCTTCAGATAAATAGCCAGAAGTGGAATTGCTAGATCATATGGTCGTTCTATTTTTAATGTTTTGAGGAACCTCCATACTGTTTTCCATAGTGGCTGCACCAATTTACATTCCCACTAATAGTGCACAAAGGTTTCCTTTTCTACATATCCTTGCCAACACTGGTTATTTGTCTTTCTGATAATAGCCATTTTTAAATGGTCTGAGGTGATATCTCATTGTGGTTTAGATTTGCATTTCCCTGATGATTACTGATGTTGAGAATCTTTTCATGTGTCTGTTGGCTATTTACATGTCTTTTATGGAAAAATGCCTATTCAAGTCCTCTGCCCATTTATTAATTGGGTTGTTTGTGATTTTTTGATATTAAGTTGTATAAGTTCTTTATATATTTTAGATATTAACCTCTTATCAGTTACTTATTTGCAATTATCTTTTCCCATTCAGTAGGTTGCCTTTTTGTTTTTTTGTGATGCTTTCCTTCACTGTGCAAAAGCTTTTTAGTTTGACATAGTCCATTTGTTTATTTTTGCTTTTGTTGTCATTGCCTGAGGAGACAGGTCCAAAAAAATATTGCTAAGACTGCTGTCAAAGAGCATACTGCCCATGTTTTCTTCCAGGATTTTTATGGTTTCAGGTCTTAAATTCAAGTCTTTAATTCATTGTGAATTTATTTTTGTACATGGTGTAAGATATTGGTCCAGTTTTTGGGGGTTTTTTTGCCTGTAGCCGTCCACTTTTCCCAACACCATTTATTGAAAAGACTGTCTTTCCTCCATTGTATATTCTTGCCTTTTTGTCATAATTTAAATGACTGTATAAATTTCAGTTTATTTCTGGGCTCTCTATTCTGTTCTATTGATCTATGTGTCTGTTTTCATGCCAGTACCAAACTGTTTTGTTTACTATAGCTTTGTAATATAGTATGAAATCAAGGAGCATGATACCTTCTTTGTTCTTTATCAAGGTTGCTTTGGTTATTTGGGGACTTTTGTGGTTCCATACAAATTTTAGGATTCCTTGTTCTAGTTCTGTGAAAAATGGTATTGGCATTTTGATAGGTATTGCACTGAATCTGTAGATTGCTTTGGATAGCATGGACATTTTAACAATATTAATTCTCCCAAGCCATGAGCATGGTATGTCTTTCCAGTTATTTGTGTTGTCTTCAATTTCTTTCATCAATTTATTATAGTTTTCAGAGCACAAGTCTTTTACCTCCTTAGCTAAATCTATTCCTAGGTATTTTATTCTTTTTGATGGAGTCGTAAATGGGATTGCTTTCTTAATTTTTCTGTCTGATAATTCGTTATATAGAGATGCAACTGATTTCTATAAGTTAATTTTATATCCTGCAAATTTACTGAGTTCATTTATAAGCTCTAATAGTTTTTTGTGGATTGTTTAGGGTTTTCTATATATAGTATCATGTCTTCTGCAAATAGTGACAGTTTTACTTTTACCTTTTCAGTTTGGATGCCTTTTATTTATTTTTCTTGCCTAATTACTGTAACTAGGACTTCTAATACTATGTTGAATAAAAGTGGGGATAGTGGGCATCCTTATCTTGTTCCTCATCTCAGAGGAAAAGCTTTCAGCTTTTCACCATCAATTATGATGCTAGCTTTGGGTTTGTCATATATGACCTTTATTATGTTGAGGAACATTCACTCTATACCCACTTTGTTGAGAGTTTTTATCATAAGTAGATATTGAATTTTGTCAAATGCTTTTTTGCATCTATTTAGATGGTCATATGATTTTTATCCTTCATTTTGTTAATGTAGTGTATCATGTTGATTGATTTGCAGATGTTGAACCATCCTTGCATCCCCAAGATAAATCCCACTTGATCACAGTGTATAATTCTTTTAATGTATTGTTGAATTCAGTATGCTAAGGTTTTGTTAAGAATTTTTGCATCTATGTTCATCAGGGATATTGCCCCTTAATTTTCTTTTTTGTGGTGTCTTTGTCCAATTTCAGTATCAGAGTAAGCTGGCCTTGTGCAATGAGTTCAGGAGCATTTCTTCCTCTTCAAGTTTTTGGAATAATTTGAGAAGAATAAGTATTACCTCTTCCTTAAATGTTTGGTAGAAGTCACCTGTGAAGCCATCTGGTCTGGGACTTTTTATTTATTGGAAGTTTTAAAATTGCTGATTCAGTTTCATTACTACTAATCAGTCTGTTCAGATTTTATATTCCTTTATGATTCAGTCTTGGAAGATTGTGTGTTTCTAAGAATTTATCCATTTCTTCTAGGTTGTGCAATTTGTTGACAAATAATTGTTCATAGTATTCTCTTACAAGTCTTCGTGTTTCTGTGATACCAGTTATACAATCTCCTCTTTCATTTCTGATTTTACTTATTTGGGTCCTCTCTCTGTTTTTCTTGATGAGTCTCGCTAAAGGTTTATTAATCTCATTTATCTTTTCAAGGAACTAGCTCTTAGTTTTATTGAATTTTTCTTTCTTTCTTTCTTTCTTTTTAGTCTCTGTTTCATTTATTTCTGCTCTGATCGCGATTATTTTCTTCCTTCTACTAACTTTAGGCTTTGTTCTTTTTCTCATTCCTCTACATGTAAAGTTAGATTGTTTACTTGAGATTTTTCTTGTTTCTTGAGGTAGACCTGTAGCACTATGAATTTCCTTCTTAGAACTGCTTTTGCTGTGTCTTATAGATTTTGGAAAGTTGTGTTTCCATTTTCATTTGTCTCAAGGTATTTTTTGATTTCTTCATTGACACATTGGTTTTTTTAATAGCATGTTGTTTTGTCTCCACATGTTTGTGTTTTTTCCAGTCTCCTTCCTGTAATTGATTTCTAGTTCCATACTTTTGTGGTCACAAAAGATGCTTGATATATTTAAATCTTGTTGAATTTGTTGAAATTTGTTTTGTGACCTAACATGATTAATCCTCAAGAATGTTCTACATGCACTTGAAAAGAATGTGTACTCTGCAGTTTTCGGATGGAATGTTTCTTATATATGTATTAAGTCCATCTAGTCTAGTGTATTGTTTAAGGGCAATGTTTCCTTGTTGATTTTCTGTCTGGATGATCTATCCTTTAATGTAAATAAGGTATTAAAGTCCCTCACTATTATTGTATGACTATCAATATCTCCCTTTATGTCTGTAAATATTTACCTTATATTTGTAGGTGCTCCTATGTTGTGTACATAAATATTACAGATGTTATATTCTCCTGTTGGATTGATTCCTTTATCATTATGTAATGTCCTTCTTTGTCTTTTGTTAAAGTCTATTTTGTCCAATACTAGTATAGCTACCCCAGCTTACTTTTCATTTCCATTTGCATAGAATACGTTTTTCTATCACTTCATTTTCAGTCTGTGTGTGTCTTTAGATCTGAAGTGAGTCTCTAGTAGGCAGCATATAGATGGGTCTTATTTTTCTATTCAGCCACCCTATGTCCTTTGATTGGAGAATTGAGTCAATTTACATTTAAAGTAATTATTGATAGGTATGTACTTAGTGCCATTTTATTAATTGCTTTCTGGTTGTTTTTGTAGTTCTTCTTTGTTTCTTTCTTCCTCTCTTGCTCTCTTCCTTGTTGTTTCATGACTTTCTTTAGTGTTATCTTTGGGTTCCTTTCTGTTTACTTTTTGCGTATCTATTATAGTCATGCACCAAAAAATGACACTTTGGTCAACAACAGACTACACATACAACAGAGGTCCCATGAGATTAGTACCTAGGTGTGTAGTAGGCTATACCATCAAGGTTTATATAAATATACTCTTTGATGTTTGCACAATGACAAAATTGCCTAATGTTACATTTCTTAGGATGTATTCCTGTCATAAGCAATGCATGACTATATAGGTTTTTGATTTGTGGTTACCATGAGGTTCATATATATAGCAGTCTATTTTAAGTTGAAAGTCACTTAAGTTTGAATGCATTCTAAAAGGTCTACATTTTTACTCCCCCTCAGCCAAAATTTGTTTTTTGACATAATATTTTACATATTTTTATTCAATATATCCCTTAATTACTTATTGTAGTTACAGTTGATTTTACTACATTTATCTTTAAACCTTCACACTAGTTTTATATAGTTGCCCTTACCAGTGAGGGTTTATCTTCCATATATTTTCTTATTTCTAGCTGTAGTCTTTTGTTTTCTCCTTTAAAAAATCCCTTTAACATTTCTTGTAATGCTGGATTAGTGGTGGTGAACTCCTTTAGTTTTTGCTTGTCTGGGAAACTCTTTATCTCTCTTTAAATTCCAAATGATAACCTTGCCAGGTAGAGTATTCTTGGTTATGAGTGTTTTTCCTTTCAGTACTTTGACTACATCATGCCACTCCCTTCTGGCCTGTAAAGTTTCTGCTGAAAAATCAGCTGATAGTCTTATGGCAGGGGGCCCCCTTATATGTGACTAGTTGTTTTTCTCTTGGTGCTTTTAAGATTCTCTCTTTATTTTATTTTTTTTAAAGATTGGCATGTGAGCTAAAAACTGTTGCCAATCCTTTTTTTTAATTTCTTTTTTGCCCCAAATCCCCTCAGCACATAGTTGTATATTCTAGTTGTGGGTCCTTCTACTTGTGGCATGTGGGATGCCACCTCAACATGGCCTGATGAGTGGTGCCATGTCCACACCCAGGATCTGAACCAGCAAAACCCTGGGCCGCCGAAGCAGAGTACACGAACTTAACCACTCGGCCATGGGGCTGGCCCCCTCTCTCTTTATCTTTAACTGTTGACATTTTAGTTATAATGTGTCTTGGTGTGGATCTCCTCAGCTCCATCTTGTTTTGGACTCTCTGTGCTTCCTGGACGTACACGTCTGTGTGCTCTCCCAGGTTAAAGAAATTTTCAGTCATTATTTCTTAAAATAGGTTTTCTACCTCTTTATCTCTTTTGTCTTTTTTTTTTTAAGGTAGATTAGCCCTGAGCTAACATCTGCCACCAATCCTCCTCATTGTGCTGAGGAAGATTGGCTCTGAGCTAATATCAGTCCCCATATTCCTCTATTTTATACGTGGGATGCCTGCCACAGCATGGCTTGATACACGGTGCACAAGTCTATGCCCAGGATTTGAACTGGTGAACCCCAGGCCGCCAAAGTGGAGTACATGAACTTAACTTCTGTGCCACTGGGCTGGTCCCTGTCTCTTTTTTCTTCTTCTGGGACCCCTGTAATACAAATGTTAGTACACTTGATATTGTCCCAGAGGCCACTAAAACTATTCCATTTTTTAAAAATTCTTTTTTATTTTTGCTATTCTGATTGAGTGATTTCCACTACACTGTCTTCAAATTCACTGATCCATTCTTCTGTATCATCTAATCTGCTGTTGATTCCCTCTAGTGCATTTTTCATTTCAGTTATTATATTCTTAGCCCTGATTGGTTCTTTCTTATATTTTCCAACTCTTGTCGAAGTGCTCACTGTGTTTATCCATTCTTCTCCAAAGTATGTGAGCATCCTTATGAGTATTACTTTGAATTCTTTATCAAGTAGACTAATTATCTCCATATCATTAAGGTCTTTTTCTGAAGTCTTGTCCTCCAAATACATTTAGATCATATTTATTTGTTTTTTCATTTTGCTTGGCTCTCTGTGTTTGTTTCTATGTACAGGAATACCTTGTTTTATTGAACTTTGTAGATATTACATTTTTCAAAAATTGAAGTTTTGTGGCAACCCTGCGTTGAATCAGTCTATCAGTGCCATTTTTCCAACAGCATTTTCTCATTTCATGTCTCTGTGTCACATTTTGGTAATTTTTGCAATATTTCAAACTTTCTCATTATTATTATATTTGTTATGGTGATCTGTGATCAGTGATATTTGATGTTACTATTGCAATTGTTTTGGGGTGCCACAAACCATGCTCATATAAGATGGCAAACTTGATTGATAAATGTTGTGTGTGTTCGGACAGCACCACTGTTTCCCCATCTCTCTCTCTCTCCTCTGGCCTCCATATTCACTAAGACATAACAATACTGAAATTAGACCAATTAATTACCCTACAATGACCTCTAAGTGTTCAAGTGGAAGGAAGAGTCATACATTTATCACTTTAAAACAAAAACTAGAAATGATTACGCTTAGTGAGGAAGACATGTCAAAAGCCAAAACAGGCTGAAAACTGGGCCTCTTGCACCAAACAGTTAGCCAAGTCAGGAAGGCAAAGTAAAAGTTCTTGAAGGTAATTAAAAGAGCTACTTAAGTGAAGACACAAATGATAAGAAAGTGAAACAGCCTTATAGGATAAAGTTTTAGCAGTCTGGACAGAAGAACCACCCACAACATTCCCATAAGCTAAATCCTCATTGAGACAAAGGCCCTAACTCTCTTCAATTCCATAAGGCTCAGATAGGTGAAGACACTTCAGAAGAAAAGTTTGAAGCTAGCAGATGTTGGTTCATGAGATTTAAGGAAAGAAGCTGTCTCCATAACATAAAATTGCAAGGTGAAGCAGCAAGCACTGATGTAGAAGCTTCAGCAAGTTATCCAGAAGATCTAGCTAAGATCATTAATGAAGGTGGCTTCACTGAACAACAGATTTTCAGTGTTGACAAAAGAGAATTATATTGGAAGAAGATGATATCTAGGACTTTCATAGCTAGAGAAGAGAAGTCAATGACTGGCTTTAAAGCTTCAAAGGACAGACTGACTCTCTTGCTAGGGGCTGATGCATCTGGTGACTTTCACTTGAAACCAATGCTCACTTACCATTCCAAAAATCCTAAGGCCCTCAAGAATTACACTAAATCTCCTCTGCCTGTGCTCTATAAATTGAACAACAAAGCCTGCATGTCAGCACATCTGTTTACAATATGGATTGCTGACTATTTTAAACCCACTGTTGAGAGCTACTGCTCAGAAAAAAAGATTCGTTTCAAAATGTTACTGACAATGCGCCTGGTCACCCAAGAGCTCTGATGGAGAGGTACAATGAGATTAATGTTGTTTTCATGCCTGCTAACAAAACACTCATTCTGCAACCCATGGATCAAGGAGTAATTTCAACTTTCAAGTCTTATTATTTAAGAAATACCTTTTGTAAGGCTATAGCTGTCACAGATAGTGATGGATCTGGGCAAAGTAAATTGAAAACCTTCTGAAAAGGATTCACCATTCTAGATGCCATTAGGAACATTCATGATTCTTGGGAAGAGGTCAAAATATCAAGAGGTTAACAGGCGTTTGGAAGAAGTTAATTCCAACCTTCATGGATGACTTTGAGGGATTCAAAACCTCAGGGGAGGAAGTAACTGCAGGTGTGGTAGAAATAGCAAGACAACTAGAATAGAAGTGGAGTCTGAAGATATGACTGAATTGACGCAATCTCATGATAAAACTTTAATGAATGAGGAGTTGCTCCTTATGGATGAGAAAACTGGTTTCTTGTGATAGAACTCACTCCTGGTGAAGATGATGTGAATATTGTTGAAATGACAAGAAAGATTTAGAATATTCATAAACTTTGTCAGTGATGATCCTTCCCATTCAACCTTGCCCTAGCTCTTCTTGGCTGTCTCTAGAACCTTTATGGTTGTCTATACCTCCTGATTTATTCCTGATATGTCCCTGTTGTTGAGGGTGTACAAACATCTGTCAGTGCTCCAAGAAGAGGAATTGCGTTTAGTACCTAGGCTAGTATTCAGACTGCCTGGAAGCCAGACTCTCAGGCAGCAGCTTTTAAAGGATGCAAATATATCCAGTCCTGTGGGGCCACAGTCATAATCCCTGCTGGCCTCTAGACAAGGAGATCTTGAGGTGTCTCCTGGGTAATAGTTTCAAATATCACTGCTCTTGAGGAGCTCTTTTCTCCCAGAGTCTCATTGAGCTATAGTGAGGTCAAGGGGGTATGCAAGGATGATGTCTCCCTGCTCAGAGCACGAAATTTTAAATAACTACCCACAAACACATAGCTGGTCAAGAAGCTAGAATTTGAACCTAGGAGATCTGACTTCAGCACCCACATCTATCATTGCACTAGCCACTTGCCCAAAAGTTACTTCACCAACAACCCTGAATAACAGCTGATGGGATAATGAGGATTTCACTGCTGATCCTAGGAAACATGGTTCAAATAGAGTAATGGGTGAAAATCCCAAACTGCAAGAAATTTAGGAGAGAATGAGAAGAGAAACAGGTGAAACAACAGGGTAAATTAGTATTTTAAAAGTTTTCAAAGAAGGGAAAGAGAATGGTCAGTAATTTAAGAGCAAATGAAGGTCATTTTTAGAATGGGGAAGACATAAACATGTTGGTAGATTGAAGGCAAGGGTTAAAAAGAATCATCCTGAGGTTGTGAGAAAGAATAAGGGTGGCTAAGGGAACACAATCCTGAAAGATAAGAGAGGATGTGATCAAACTACAAATAAAGATGTTGGCCTTTGAAAAAAAATAGACATCATTTCACCAGATCAAGAGAGAGAGGTTAGAGAAAGACATTTTTGCTTTCATGTTTCAGCTTTCCTAAGTATCTAACATCCAGCTTAGAGTAGATATCAGTAAACACTTTTTTTCTTTTCTCCCCACAAAGGTTTTGGCTTCTTCAGAAGTAGGCCATGCTATACTCCAATAAATTAGAAATGATTACTATCTGAGGTCAATAATCTTTTTGTTTTAATATCTGGCCTTTCTGAGAAAATTTAGTCCTTCTGAAAAGTGGTTATCTGCTTTCTGTAATTTATTCTGTATTAGGGTTCTGGTTTCTATAGCATAGTCTATATTTAAGCAGAGTAATTCTACTGGCTTTTCTTGAAAGAATCCATGTGTGAAAATTTGGTGATGCAAATGTAGATGTCATTGAAAAATACTTCAACTTTTGTGACTGAGGAAAAAGATCAAGTTAAACTGTCCCTAGGATCTGACATCCACAGGCAAGTCAATTGTGTCAACATGGCATCACTTAGTGCTGCAATTCCTAAACTGCCAAATGGAGTCAGTGTGAAATATTACCAAACTCCAGGTTTCAAGTCAATCAATCAATCAATCAATGGAGAAGAAAAAGATAAAGAAGGAGGATAGAGAGAAAAGAAAGGAAATATATATTAAAAAAAGAAGTCATACAGAATTGCACCAAAATCAAAATGACATGCTGGCATTCATTTAGCTAATGGTTAATAATTTGTAGACCCATATGGACATCTAACCTTTAAACATTGAAAAGGCCCTAGATAAATGTTCCTGATATTACTTATGTGCTCACTGCCTTTCTCTAACCCAGCCAGCCTAGTCTTGGCTTCCTGTGTTCCTTTCTCCTACTCCAGCCTCCAGACATGTTTTTACAAAGACCCTACATGCCAGCAATAGCTACCTATCAACCATCTGCCAAGCTGCCTTTCTGCCCTCATTCATCTAGAAAATGATATTAAATCCCACCCCATCAGGAAGGCTACTCCATTTTGTGGGCAGGATTGTAAAAGTCAGCCTCAGGAGTATGAAGACAAGAATGTTTTATACTTTATATAGTGTTTTAATTTTTAACTCTTTCAATCTGTACAATAACATTATAAGGTATTATTATACTCATATTACAAGGGAGGAAACTAAAGCTTAGTAATGTTAAGTGGTTTTTTCATATCTTCTTAGATAGTAAAGGTCAGAGATGGAACTCAACTATAGGTCTTCAAATTCTACTGATATACATTGTCTTTAAAAAGGCAAAAATGTGCCATGCATCCTATTCCAGGAACATAAAGGATATTCAAATGATTGTGCAAGTACCCTATGAGCTCACAATAAATATTAAACCTATTCATCTACAAAATTAATTGACTTCATACAAGAGTAAACAAGAAGCAGGAAACTACTTTCTAGGAGTGAATGGCTTAGCCACTAACTTTTCCCAAGCAACAGAGAATAGTATTTAGTGTTCCAATTTGAGAAATACAATAAGAAGCTCAGCTAAATCTCCAGGAGGCTTTATAAGTAAATAATAAACACAGAAGATACATGGAATGCCTTTATGATACCCTCAAGGTGAGAATGATCACAAGGGAAATTCAACAGTGAATGCCCCAAGAGAAAGCAGCAAATATTAAACAAATTTCAGCAAAGTCATTTTCGTTAAACTTTCATGCTTTCAACAGATATTCATGAGTGTCTAGTCTATGCCAGTCAATGGATAAGATTCAATAGTTAGCAACTGAATGAGATCCAGTCCCTGTGGTCTAGGAACTCCTCTCTGCCACTCTCTTCAAACTTTCTGCTACAACGGACTCTTGCTCTGATTTTTGTCTTGGTCATTTTTCCGAGGATATCTCATTTCCTTCAGCCTGGTTCTCAGTGACATTTTAGGTGCTCCTAGAGGTCTGACTCTATAGTCTATGGAGGGTAGCTACCAAAATTACTACAAAGCCTGACACCATTTTGCAGCCCTTTTTTGAAGCTAGAATCCTTCTCTATTCTCTACACCATTCTACAATCAAGTTCCCCTTCAAGACCTATGACTGGGTCAGGAGAACATTACAGTCAATTCACACTGCCAAATACAACAACCAGTTATATAAAAGGAAAATTTTTGCTGTTCTGACAGTAATGAGATTGTCAATGTTTCAATACCACTTGGCCAGTGACTCTTAAATTTCATGGATTTGGTCACCTGACACATTGTAGGCTCAAAGTCACATTTACATTAGGCCAGTTCTTACTTATCTTTAGCAGATTATAGAAATCATAGCCACAAATAGAAGATTTCAAAGAGGAATAGAAATTTCAATAAAACAGAACAAAATACAATATGAATAAAAAGGGGTAGAGAAAGACTTGGAACGGCATATTGAAGCACTCCACAAATCTACTCCTCCATAAAAGCAATGGCAAAAATTATTGAAATCAAATCTTCAAGAACTCTGGAAATTAATCAAGGTAGAACAATCTGAGGAGCACTTATTCAGAGAAGAGTATAAATGCTGGTAAGAATAGGATGGTTTGTGCATTGTAACTTGATCTACTTCCATTTCTCTCTCTGCAATATCCTTAAAAACCAGCAACTTTGTAACTATGGTAGATGATAAAACCAACGGGAAGACAGTCTACATCCAGACACAACATAGTCAAATAACTTAAAGCCAAAAGCTAGGAGAGAATCTTGAAAGCAGCAAAAGAAAACAACTCATTACATACAAGGGATCCTCAATAAAATTAACAGCTGACTTTTCATCAGAAATCATGAAGGCCAAAAAGCAGTAGGTTGACATCTTCAAAGAGCTGAAAAAAATTGTCAACCAAGAATTATATATGCAAATTAAGACATTCCCAGATAAGGAAAAACTGAGAGAATTCATCATTAGCAGAACTGCCCTACAAGAAATACTAAAGGGAATCCTTCAGGCTGAATTGAAAGGATACCAGAAGTAATTCAAAGCCATAGCATCAAGAAAGTTAAAAGACAACCCACAAAAGAGGAGAAAACATTTATAAGTCATATATGTGATAAGACACTCACATTCAGAATATATAAAGAACTCAAACTCATTAGTAAAGAGATAAATAATCCAATTAAAAATGAGGAAAGAATTTGAATAGACATTTCCCCAGTGAAGATATACAAATGCCCAACAAGCACTATGTATGGCAGAAATAGATACCATGATTTGGGGTGTGTAGTAATGATTTAATAACAATTAAAATTTACCAGTTGCTTACTATGTCCTTCCAAGCACTGTGCTGTAAATTAGAAACTTTTACAAAGTACTTTCGCAGAATGAATCAAGAGTAATCCCATTTCTCAGAATTTTTCATAAGGAAATAAGATAGCTTTGGTTAGAAAAAAGAAGAAACTAAGGTCAAAAATATGTTCATTGCAGCATTATTTATAATAGCAAAAACCTAGAAGCCATTTAAATGTCCAACAGTAGCAAAGTGTTTCATTTTACCTATAGTATATGAAATGGTGAATTTCATATACTCAATATGTAATCAATAAAAATTATAATTGAGACTATGTAGCTCCTTATATAAATGAGGCTATAAAATTGTTTATGTAAAACAATATTAATAGCAAACATTTATTGAGCATTTCGGGCACTGCACTAAACACTTGACATGGGTTAATTCATTTAATCCTCATGATAACCTGTTAAGGTATGGGTTATTGAGCACAGAGAGGCTAAGTAACTTGTCCAGGGCACGATGCTGGTAAGTGGCAAAGTCAGCATTTGAATCCTGGCCATCTGACTCCTCAGACCACGTCGTAGCCAGTAGGCTGCACCACCTTTCCATCATAGCATCATACTCCATGGATATGGACAAGGATTAGAAAACACATTCAAATATGGAAATATTTGATTTGATGTCAGGATTAGAAGTAAATTTTTCCACGGTAATTTTAAACTGCCTTAAGTTCATATACTTTATTGCCTTTATACAAGTAAAAAGTGGGCAATAAATGAAATCTTACATTCCTGTTATTACTCCTGTTTCTCAACTCCCTTAGGATAGAAGATTTCACATTTATTAGGAAAATGTAATGCAAATGCAATACCAAAACAAACCAACCAACAAAAAACATTCTCTTTCATATTATGGAATGTATATTTTAATTATCTTAGTAAGAAAGTTACAACCTATCCATTTTACCTTGAATATATCTGCACTGTTGGAGTTAAACAGTTGGTGTTTCCCAGATCCCAAAATAATAGGACCTGAACATCTTGTTTCTCCATAGACAGAAAGGGATACTGTTGCCGTGGTGCCGGCATCTTCAAGATCCCCAGTGATAACAGTCACCTTCCAATCTCCTTCTGCAAAGGAAAAAGGAAATCAATATGAAATTGTGGAGCAAAACCATATTAATATTAGGAAGTGAGGAATTCTAGTTAATCTACTTAGTTATTAAATAAATAACTTATGAAATTAAGAAGTATTAAAATGATTGCTGATCATGGACTTTCTTTTTGGAAGTTACCATGTGGAAAAGTTTGGGAAATATTATAGCATTTTCACCAGAAAGCAAGTAAATAGTAGGCTTTTCAGGACAGGAGATATTTTGGGCAAAAACACTCAGTTAGAGGCATTTAGTACTCGGTGTTCAACTGGAAGATTTAGAGTCTATTTAGGCATCACTGTCAAAACTTTGAGTGGAAATGGATTGACATACAAACTGATAACCTGATGTTTAGGCATTATCTTTATTAGGGAATGCCCTGTCAAGCTGGGGCTAGTAACACAGTTCACGAATTCCAGCAGAATCATGGTGAAGATACATAAGACCTAAAAACAAAACAAAAGGTGCTAAAATTTTTTTCAGGAAAAAGTTGCTAGAGTCTCCTAAGGGTTAGAATGAGATGAGAAGTAAGGTGCAAAATACTGTATGTAAGGCCTAGCAAAAGGAGTTGTGTTTGGGAGAGGGAAGATGAAGAAAAGATGCACTTGAAATAGAGAAGACAATGTGCCATTAAGCAGAATGGATCATCGAGCTTCCTGCCGTGGTGATGCTGGGAGCACAGGAAAAGTTGGGACAAGCAGAGCATGACAGAAAACATCTTATAAAGATCTACAAGTTGCTCTATAATAGGTTGGTTGGAAAGACAAATTGAGACAGTATTTAACTACTTTGTGCACTTTGGAAAACTACACCATTAACCGTGGTGCAGTAAAACCCTCTTACACTGAACTCACCCCACAAAGTCAAGCACAACAAAGGATAAAGTCCTGTCTGCTAGAACTCTATGCAGGGCACGCATCTCCACTCATCACAGGCTGTCCTTGGGTTGCAGAGGCAATTAAAGATGTCTTTATTGTTATTTTCAAAGGCTACATAAACACATACTGCCTTGTGAGTATTTTCTACATTTTCAAATTGTGATTAAGATCTATCACCATTCTGGACACCTGAGTTCTCAGTAACTCCTCCACTAAGACATTATTTTTCTTTTTAGTACTTAATGCTGCTCTCCACTCTCTCTCCAATATATCCACAAAGATCATCTGACTATCTCTAGTTGGCTCAACAAAACTTGTATCAAGTAAATTTTACATAATGTTACATTTGATAATAAAGATGGAACTTAAGCCTTGGTACCAAAATGCGGAAGGAGGGGCAGAACGCAAAGGCATGCGGTCTACTTCTACCCCCTAGCAAGTTTGCTTCGAGGAATTTCAATTCATGTGGGAAAATAGGAAACATGCAAATTTCAAACAATAATCCCACTGAGAATCCTATCACGGTATTAATTCTTACAGAAAGCCTTCCATCTGTGCTTTGATGCACAATTCAAGAAGTTAAAGAATCTCTGTCTTTTTTTTTTAGATCTTCTTTCCTGTCTTGTCCTTATCTCCTTCCCTTGCATCTGGGCCTGCCCTGGGATTTTTGTATCATGCTTTCATGGGGAGAGGACAGGAGTGAGTTTGCACATTGGCTTGGATATCTTGTTTACTAAAATAGGGACAAATAGCAATGAGCCATTGATTTATAAAATATAATGCTCCTGTGTTCTTCCCTTTGGGAATCAGCATGTCACCACAACATGAGTTTTAAAGGTGGAACAACTAATGAAATGTTTTCTGTGGTGATTTTTGTTGATTTTTGAGTTTTGCTGGGCATAATTCTCTTTTCTACCACTGGAAAAAAATATTTTCCAATATTTTCTGTTGTATACTTTTAAAATATGATCACAACTTTCTTTAAGAATGTCTCTATCTAAAATACAATATAGGAAGTTCTGTTGAAAATAACACAGAGGAACATTCTGAGTCCATATTTAAATTAAAATTTCACTATCTTGAGAAATGGTTTATTTATTTATTTATTTATTTATTTATTTATTTATTGGTGAGGAAGATTGGTTCTGAGCTAACATCTGTTGTCAATCTTCCTCATTTTGCTTGAGGAGGATTGTCCCTGAGCTAACAATCTCTGCCAGTCTTCCTCCACCCTGTATATGGGACACCGCCACAATGTGACTTGATGAGCAGTGTGTGTGTCCTCATCTGGGATCTAAACCCGCGAACCCAAGCTGGCAAACAGAGCCTGAGAACCTAACCACTATGCCACTGGGCCAGCCCCAGAAACAGTTTATTTTTATCAGAGCTAAAAATATGTCTATAGTTTTCGTATTGCTTATTGTATCTGTCACAACTACAAGTTCTTCTCTGTAACTTTCTATTGTGAACCTTTCTTCACTCCCCAAAATCAAAAGACTATGAGCTCACATATTCTGTTTACACAAGTTTCTCCTTTTTTTCTTTCCTTACAGTTGCTGTCTTTTCGACCCCCAAGAGTCATACCAAAAAATACTGCCGTCTGTTAACCCCTTTAGAAAATCACTGCTATTAACTCAAAGCTCCCAAAGGAAGAAAGAGTCGAAATATTTATTTTATACACCAGTGTTTTGAAAGGTTTAAAAAAAAAGTTTGTTGACTATGCAATAATCTGTTGTTGACGATCTACCTCATGTCCCAGTTTATCCTCTTTTTCTTGGCTCTCAAGCTTAAATTTGGGAAGATATTATAGCAGTGGCCTCCAATTGAAGAAATTCTGCTATAGAAAAAAGAAAACTTTTAATGGAGACTATTTCCTAGGAGGCTTATTTTTCTTTTGTGTTAAAAATGTTTTAAAAGTAGTCTAGATATACTCTATGACCTCTAAATAGCCCATAATAAATTTGGATTTCTTGTCAATAACGAAGTAAGGTTTAAGACGAATTTCTGCTTTAACAATGAAAAATATGTGCTCTGTCATTTGCCATTCTCATGTAGCTAAGTGCAATTAGTATAGATACAATTGAATTAGGAAATCCTGAACCTCAGCATATAATGCTGTGCTAACAATTGGAATTCAATTAATATTTGTTTACTGGCTGATTTACAGATACTAAGTGTCCATATTATGTACAAACATTGTGATAGATATTAAAGAGGCTCTATAATGGACCATGTGAGTCAAATTATTAAATCGGACTTGACAGAGTTTATAGATATTACCTACTATCACATTTACTAATGATTCACCAGCAAGCCACAGGCTAAGCGTTCTTTCTTTGGAGAGATCAGGGATCAGGGGTTGGCAAATTATAGCCCACTGTCCAAATCCAGCCTGCACCCATTTTTGTAATGAGAGTTTCACAGGGACACAGCCACACCAATTTGTTTATGTATGGTCCATGGGTGCTCTTGTGCTACAACGACAGAGTTAAGTAGCTATGACAGAGACCATATGTCCTGCAAAGCCTAAGATGCATATTATCTGGCCTTTTATCAAGATATTTGCTGACTCCTGCCCTACATGACCAATATAACTAAGAAATGTCCTCTCCAGCCTGCATTAGAACATGTGCTGCTTTAGATTTAACATGAGAGATTTAAACAACGCATGCAGAACTATTAAACCCCACTGATTTCCTAGGTTATGTAACAATCTCATCATGCCCCCACCGATCCATAAATACCAGGTTTATTTACAGGAGGCAACTAGACAAACTAGGCATATCTTGCTGTGTCAGATTGCGTTATTTAAAGAAGCCCTCACTGACATCTCCCAACCTACCTGCTCTTTTGCAATGTGACTATTTTACTGCTCTGTTAAGAGGTGGAGTCTATTTCCTCTCCCTTTGAGTCTGCATTGCCCTTGGGCAATACAATGGAACCAAAGAGACATTCTGGGACTTCAGAGTCTAAGTCCACCTGGGTTTGTTAGAACATTCTCTCAGGACTTTCCCTCTCGGACCCCAGGAGTCAAGCTGTGATAACCAAAGTCCTATGAAGAGGCCCCAAATAGGTAGGTAGCCCAAGCTGAGCTCCCAGTCTCATCAACTGGCAGCATGGTGAGCCACCTTGAAGTCCAGCTAGCCTTGTCTGCAACTGCAGTACTATCTGATTAAAATCACAGGAGAAGTTCCAAGCAAAAGTCACCCAGCTGCGCCATGGCAACCCACTGAAAGGTGAAAGATAATAATATTGTTTTGAGGCATTAAGTTTTGGGGTGATATCTTGTGTAGCAACAGAAAACTGGAACAGTTGCTGAAAGCATTTCACAGATAAGAGCTCTCTATTATCTTTTTACTTATAAATACCATTAGCGTTTTTACCAGGAGGTCTGATTATTAGCATAAAAGCAAGGGGATTTGACTGAGGCAACTCTTTCATTTCCCAGGTAAAGGAAAAAAATAAATTGCTGGCCTGCTGTTAACATTTTCCTTTGCAAAGTTTTCTTATTAATTGGAGGTTTATTTTGAGGAAGGCACGAGTGAGTTATTTTGGTGAACAAAGTCCCTATAGATAGCAAAGTGCAATAGCCCTTTCTTAGATCTGAACATTTTATCTTGTCTTTATTCTGTGCGTTCTGTTGCAGGGGTTACATGCACTTGACTTCGTAGCTCAGAAAATTGACCTTGTGGTTGAATATAGAAATGTCTGTGTCTAGACACATTCTCAGTTACTTGGCAACTACCCACTGAACACTCAGAGAAATGTAGGGAGGATGCATGTAAATTAAGCTCTTATCATGTAATTGTTAGTTCAGCATACTGAGGAAAAAACTCCTCAAAGCTGCATGCCTTAAGTCATGACAATGCACAGTAAAGACTATGGGACAGGGCTTCTTTGCCTGATGACCCACGAGACAGCAAGCACATTCCCAAGGTACTTCCCTTAATGGAGCAAGGCACAGTAAGATACACTGACAGTCACAGAACCCAATGTACCTCTGCAGATTGCAACCCTCCCCTGTCCTGATTACAATCAGGGGCAGACTAGGACAGCCTAAGACCAATCTCACTGCATGAAATGCTTGTTTGACTCTTACTTGGTGGAAAGGTTGAGCATCGTGGCAGGGGAAGACGGAGGAAAACTACAAGTGACTCAGGGGAACCAAAACCCTAAAGTTAACCAGATCCACCTCCTCTCCCAAAGCTCTGTGAAGGTCCCCCAGACTCTAGGTGATGAATCCAAGAATTCCTTTCACCCATATTCCCTTTGCTTCTTGAGAGAGATCAGAATAAATAAAACTTTCTCCATCTTGACATCCATAATTATATCTTAACATTACCTATAGATTGATGTGCCTGTCAAATGCCTAATTCAACCCTTTTTTTTTTTTTTGAGGAAGATTAGCCCTGAGATAACTGCTGCCAATTTCCCTCTTTTTGCTGAGGAAGACCTACCCTGAGCTAACATCTGTGCCCATCTTCCTCTACTTTATATGTGGGATGCCTACCACAGCATGGCTTGCCAAGCAGTGCCATGTCCGCAGCCAGGATCGAACCGGCAAACCCTGGGGTGCCGAAGCGGAACGTGCGCACTTAACCGCTGCGCCACCGGACTGGCCCCCTCACCTCTCTTCATAATAGTGATACCCACAGCTTCCCCACCAAGCAGCCTCTTGCCCCTCTGAAACTTCCTCTTACACAGCCACTTTCCCTTGCACCTTTCAGATACCCTACAGGGCTCCTTCCCACCTTCAGGACTTTTCCTGAAATCCCTCTGCCAGAATGTTTCTCCTCTACCTCTCTTTTCCTCCTCCCATCCAGTAAACACCTGTGTCTCTAGGCCCAACTCGAAGGTTGCCTCCTCTAAGAAGCAGTTCCAGACGCCCCTCCCAGTAACTAGAAAGAACCTTTCTCGCTATACTTCAACCATTAAATACGTAAATAAGAGCTGTCTGTCTGTGTCCTCCCACCCCTATCCACTCAGCCAGACTGCAAGCCCCTTGAAGGGCAAGCTGTGGTCTTAAATGATTCTCTTTCCCCAGTGCCTAGTACAATACTTGGCGCATAGTAGCCTCTCAAAAAAGAACGAGTGAATACTTCATAAAACATTTTGGGATGTATTAAGAAGTATTTTGAAAAGTAAAGACTATATGTGTGACAGAGGATATTCAAGGTACTATTAAGAATGTTTTAGTAGAATATATAACTATTTCTCAATCACTAAAGAACCAGTCCTGATGATGATGTGTCATTAGTGTCATTTTTCTACAGAGGACAAGGACATTGTTATTTGCCTCATAATTGGTCTTATTATTAGCACAAAGATAATAGAAACAATGTTGACCTTGTATCATTCAAAATTGGAAGGGCATGTAAATATATTTCAATGAGATTTGGCAGAGATACTGTAAATAAGACAAATTATTACTTTATTCTAATTTTTGATAATTTTATCTCCAAACAATTCTATGTGTATAAACTCATAAGTCCTTCAAAATACAACCTCATAAGAGGATCATGAGATTTTTTTGAATTTTTTTAAGTACTTAACAAATATTTTTATTCTTCCCAGAGACAAATATCATTAATCCTATTATCATGTAAACCAATAGAGAAATTATGCATTGACTACCACAAGAGTTAGGATAAATTTGATGCAGAATTACAAACAGTTATGCTTCCTAGAATAAAATGATCTCAAACAATGCCCAATTTTCTCCCCTTAAGTCTGGAAAACAAGCATAAAACACTATCAAAAATGAATCTATTATATATTTTATATTGACCTTAGGGCAAATCTTTTGTCATTCCCATGATTCTATTTATTATTTGTTGTTGTGTGACACGGTAAAGGACAACACAGTTTATAGGGCTGAATGGAAAAGAATTAGCGATAGAGACAGTTGAAGGTGGTGGGGTGTGTTGCTTGCTCCCCAAATGCTTGTACAGTGGGAATACCACTGGATGCTTAACACCAGTGACACATTTTATCACAAGGGAAAATAAAGTTTAAAGGTCAACATTTATTGTGTACATGAGATGTACCAGGCTCATTTAAGTGTTTCATGGGTACTATTTTATCTAATCCTCAAAGCAACCGATAGTTTCTATTATTGTCTCCATTTTCTAAAAAAGAACTGAGGCACAGAGAAACACAAGTGATTTCTCTAAGCCATGCAGTGAGTAAGTGGTGCAGTCAAGATTTAGAATCTGCATCATTAACCAGGATGTTCAGTAGCCTCCGTGCATGTTGGAACTTGTTATATATCACTATTAAGGTGGGATGACTATTCTTTACTGCAGTTTACCATGAATCCCCTACCTGACTGTTTAGTATATTCAACTCCTTTTAAATCTTGATCCGTGGCAAGGAGGATAGCATGATAGCTAAATGTCAAGTTCCTATCAGATGCTTCAGGTTCCCTGTGACCATTCTCCACCCAGATTCCAGCTTCTCATCAATGGTATTTCCTCCTTGTCCTTATCCCAAATTCCCCTCAAGTTTATTATTCATACTTGCTGCTAAAGCTTTCCCATGCCTCATGTCCTTTGCCTCTATTGATTGCCCACCTTTCCTTGGCTAAGAAAGCTTAACTTGTCTCTCTTTGAGTATTTGCTAACAATTCTCAAGTACTTCGTGCTCCAACCTCGAGGCAATCTACAAGGTCCAAACCTACCGTCAGAACCACATCACTGTGTGCCAGTCGCTAGGATAACAACTCATGATCCTCAATACATTTAGTCTTGACCTACGCAAGCAGTTCTATATCAACTACCCCTTACCTATCCTACTGCTGTAGTTATCTATTGCTATAACAAACCACCCTAAAACTTAATGGCTTAAAACAACAATAATTATTTCTTTTGCCAATGAATCTGAAATTTGGGTGAGACTTGGTAGAGAAGGATCATCTCTGCTCCATGCAGTGCCATTTGGGGTGGCTCAACTGAAGACAGGATCTTCTTCCAAGATGGCTCTCTCACGTGACTGGCAAGTTGTTACTGGCCACTGGCTGGAAGTTCAGCCAGGGCTCAGGGCAGCAGCCTTTGTGCCTCCATGTAGACCTTTCCATGTGGTCTTGGCTTTCTCATAGCATGGTAGCTGGGTTCCAAGGAAAAACATTCCCAGAGAGAGAGAATGAGCCAGGCAGAAGCAGTATTGAAACTGGAAAATAGTTAGCCATTGATGATTAAGTAGCTAGTAAATAAAGTTATTTTTTTCCTTTTTGCAAATACTGATTATAACTTTTAGTTGTTCCCCCACCCATTGTTAACTGTGCTGCTTAGGCAATATGCTATCTGACTCCCACTAGGTTCTTATAGATAACATCTCCCAAGCACTTTGGTCATATGGTAATGCGTGTTTGAGCTATTTTTCAGGAATTAGAACCCCTCATCCACTTTAGGCCATTTGAGACCACCAACCCAGCAACTGGGCCCATGGAGATGCCCATAAGTGATCTTTGATGTCAAGAGGCTAAAAACTCCACCCTCACCTCATGCTAATGTCACCATTTTGTGAACATGTGTCCTATGACATGTTCAGGCATGAAGTCTGACTACGCCTGTGAAGATCATCAATTACCTCACCTCTCTTCCCCTCCAATCGTCTATCTCCACACTTCAGACCACCTTGCCTCCCACCCCATAAATATCCCTGAGTCCTCATTTTTGGGGGGCAGATTTGAGACTTGTTCTCCCATTTCCTCACTTGGCTGCTTGTGATTAAACTCTCTCTGCTGCAGTCTCACCATCTCAGTGTTTAGCTTTTGGGGCAACAGGCAAAAACGAACCCGGTTTAGAAACATTTTGGTGAGCCAGCCAGGAGGTAAGTCCAGATGGACCTTTTTGCCCAAGATTAGTCAGTCCCTTGCCAGTGTGGAGAACCTGTGGACAAGTCCAGCAGCTGCTGGGAGCATTTCTCCTGGGACTATTCTGGGATTTCTTTCCTGGCTTGGTACTGCCAACTCCTTGGTGCATATTTTCATTTTGCAGTAGAGAGACGCTTTCTGGGTTTGGAAGACGTCTTTTTGGTGAGTAAACTTCAGTAGAAGTGATTCTTATTTCTTCTTCCTTTTGGTCTGACTTCCAAAAAGGAAACCTTGGTCTGGCAGGGGACACCCTCTGTGACTCCTAAAAAACGAAGCTTTGGTCTGGCCTTCATTGTGATGGTCTTGGTTTTGGGGATGCCCAATATTAAGGAAGAATGAGGAGATCTGCTCACAGAAGTTCTCTTGGCTTGGTTTGGTTTTGAGATCTAGCTGCAGCAGAAGTATACTCTGACTGGCCATGTCTAAATTCTGAAACAATGAGTAACACTAATTTCATTCCCACCTGCAGCCCCCTAGGCAGCATTCTTCAAAATTGGACAACTTTCAGTTATGAGTCCATGAAAAGGAAAAAGATGGTTTTTTTTTTTGTAACCCTGCATGGCTACAATATTCTTTAGACTCTGGAGAAAAATGGATCCTTAAATTATAGTAAAATCTTGCAATTAGACCTGTTTTATAAACAGGAAGAGAAATGGGATGAAATACTTTATGTTCAGTCTTTTGATATTGTTATACCAGCATAAATGTACATAGTAGAGATGCAAGATTTTGGTTCAACAAGAGGGACAGATTAAAATAAACCTGTTTTGCTTAATTCTAGTGATTCTAATGAAAAGGAAGACGATTTACTCATAATTCAGTCGAATACTCCAGCTGCTCCTCCTCCACCCCCATATGGTGGTGCTGTCCCTTCTCTGCCACCACCACCTGAGCCACAATCCCAGGCTTAGGCTCCCCTGGTCTCCGAGGGTCAAAATGTAGGAATGGTCTCCCCCTCTCATACCCACCAGGGGTACCCAATTTGGCTAGAGAGCTGCCCAAACCCAGGTAGGGCAGTATCTGTTAAGGCAAGTCCTCATGGGAGGTATAGACTCTGCAACTGGGCAGCTAATGGGACTAATTTGGGTCCATTCTCCCTTTTCAACTTCATACTTGTTTAACTGGAAGAATAACATGCCTACCTATAGAGATGGCCCAAAAAGAATGGAAAATCTTTTCTCATCAATTTTTGCTACCCATAATCTGAGTTGGGCAGATGTAAAAAACCTATTGAATACACTCCTCACTTGAGTGCCGGATGGTTTTAGAAAAAACTAGGGAGAAAGCAAATCAGCTACACACAGAAACCCTGGGCAACCCTGTGAGGGATGAGGCAGCTGTAGCAGCGCCAACAACTGACCCCAACTGGAATGTAAATGCAGGGGATAGAACCAGACTTGAACATTATCGGGACTGCGTTTTAGCAGGGTTTTGAAAAGGAGTCCCATAACAAAGGAGCCTAAATCAAGTACAGGAAGTAAAGCAAAAGCCTAACGAAGACCCCACAGAATTTTTAGAAAGAATTTTTGAGGCATAAAGGCAATATACAGCTATAGATCCAGAAGCACTAGAGAATTTAAAAATGGGAAATATGACTTTTATCAACTAGAGTGCCCCAGATATTCACAAAAAAACCTGCAAAAATTAGAAGGGACCCTAGGGATGCAGATGTCACAATTAGTTGAGATTGACTTCAAACTTTTCAATAACAGAGACCAGGTTCAAGAAAGAAAGGAGCAATGGAGGATGAAACAAGCTACCCTCCTAGCAGCTGCACTGACTCAAGGACTGTTTCATGCTCTGCCACAAAGAAGAACCCAATCTAAGGTAGGTATTCCTGGGCCCCTAGCTTCAATTTGCAAGGGACACCCTATTGTAGGACCCCACCAATGTGCCCAATGTAAGAAGGAGGGTCATTGAAAAGAGGAATGCTCCAGATTAAATGAAACTCTTGAAGAGGATGGGCAACATGTAGTGCCCCAAATGCCTCAGGTCACTGATAGTGATGAAGAATCACAGGGCACAGGGGCTCATTCTGACCTCACTGACTGCCACAATTTCCCTTGTGGAGCTCCGGCTGACTATGACAGTGGGAAACAGACCTTTGGACTTTCTTTTTATTTTTTTGAAGATTTTACTTTTCCTTTTTCTCCTCAAAGCCCCCCAGTACATAGTTGTGTATTTTTAGTTGTGGGTCCTTCTAGTTGTGGTATGTGGGATGCCGCCTCAGCATGGCCTTATGAGAGGTGCCATGTCCACACCCAGGATCCAAACCAGCAAAACCCTGGGCTGCCGCAGCAGAGTGCACAAAGTTAACCACTTGGCCATGGAGCCAGCCCCCAACTTTTGGACTTTCTGATTATATGGGGGCTACTTACTCAGTTTTGAATGTTCAGCTTTCTAAACTCTGAAAAAACAATGGTAGTGATGGGGGTCTCAGGAGAAACCTTGAAAATGTAATTTCTAGAACCCCTACAGTGGAAAACTGTACTTAAAACATAGTTTCTTGTACACGTCTGAGTGTCCTGTTCCATTGCTGGGATGAGATTTGCTGAGCAAATTAAGCACCAGAGTAACCTTTGCACCTGGATGAATGGACATTAAAGGTACCACCTGAAGAGGCTTGTGCCCTCCAAGGGGCACTTAGAACAAACTGGGGAGCCTCCAATAGAGATCCCAGAAGAAATCTTACAAGAGGTAAGATCGGATGTATGGGCAGATGGGAGGCCGGGACAGGCAAAGACAGTGGTGCCTACACATGTTAAAATTCATCCCAAGTCAAAAATTCCAAATTTGAGGCAGTACCCATTAAAGGAACATGCTAGGTGAGGTATTCAACCTCGATTGACTGACTTTCTCTCAAATATGACCTCATCCACCCTTGCCAGTCCCCATATAACACCAGTTTTACCAGTGCAAAAGCCTGGCACACAGGAATATCGCTTTGTGCAAGACTTAAAGGGCAATTAACCAGATCACGGAAGATATCCATCTGGTGGTGCCCAACCTTTAGTCCTTGCTTACCACCTTGTCTGGAGACTTCAGTTAGTTTACAGTTCTGGACCTCAAAGATGCATTTCTTTGTATACCCTTGAGTTCTGACTCTTAGGAGCTATTTGCTTTCCAATGGGAGGATCCCGAGACTGGAGCCAAACAACAGTATTGTTGGACTGTCCTTCCTCAGGGCTTTGAAAACACTCCCACTATCTTTGGAGAAATCTTAGCCAGAGATTTGAGAAGTCTTCAATTAAAAGAAGGAGCTCTTCTCCAATAAGTGGATGATATCCTGACTGCTGGTAAGACCAAAGAGACTTCAGACCAGAACATGATTCTGACTCTAAATTTCTTAGCCAAGTGAGGCTACAAGTTCTCCAAGAAAAAGGCCCAGATCTCACAGCTGTCTGTTAAGTATCTGGGTTTTGAACTGTCACAGGTGCAAAGAAACCTACTCCCTGACAGGAGAGAAGCACTGACTAGGGTGGCAGTGCCCACTACTAGGAGACAATCACAAGGACTCCTGGGCATCGTGGGATTCTGCAGTATCTGGATCCCTAATTTTGGACTGCTAGCCAAGCCCCTCTATAAGGCTCTCAAGGGTGGAAACAATGAACCCCCTAATTGGACTGGAGACTTTCATAAAGCCTTCCAAACTATTAAAGAGAAGCTGTTTACTGCACCTGCTGTAGGCCTCCCAGACATTAGAAAGAAAGCCATTTGACCTGTTTGTAAATGAAAGGCAAGGAGTTAGCCTCGGGGTACTAACCCAGAATTTGAGTAACATAAGAAGGCCTATTAACTATTTCTTGAAACAGTTGGATATGGTGACTAAAGGATGGCCTGTCTGCCTGAGACGGGTAGCAGCCATCTGTGACTTCTTACAGTAGGGAGAAAAGTTTACTTTGGATCAGCCTACCGTTGTGCACACTCCTCACAGTGTACTTCCTCTTTTGTTTGTTGTTATTTTTCTGAGGAAGATTAGCCCTGAGCTAACATCCTCCTCCAATCCTCCCCATTTTGCTGAGGAAGACTGGCCCTGAGCTAACATCTGTGCCCATCTTCCTCTATTTAATATGTGGGACGCCTACCACAGCATGGCTTGGTAAACGGTGCATAGGTCTACGCTCAGGATCCGAGCAGGAGAGCCCTGGCTGCCAAAGCGGAGCACATGAACTTAACCGCTGTGCCACCAGGCAGGCCCCAATGTACTTGCTCTTTTGGAACAAAAGGAGGGATACTCACTCAACTCCGGGAGCCTAGGCAAGTATCAAGCCATACTGCTCAACAATCCTAACATCATTCTGCAAGCAGTCTCTTCTTAAATCCAGCCACTCTTCTTCCCACTAGTACTGAAGAATGTGTACATGATTGTATTCAGACAATGGAACAAGTTTATTTCAGCCATCCTGATCTGACAGACCTGCCCCTGGAAAACCCAAACCTTGAGATGTTCACAGATGGGAGGAGCTTCATGGAACAAGGACAACGCTGAGCTGAATATGTGGTGGTAACCCATCAAAAGACTCTGGAAGCAGAAGCCCTGCCACCAGATACCTCTGTGCAAAAAGCAGAACTTATATAGCTCTGATGAGAGCCCTCCATTCAGGTAAGGACAAGAGCGCAACCACTTTTACCGATTCCAAGTTTGCTTTTTCAGTGATCTATGCCCATGAAGCCATCTTGAAAGAGGATTATTGACTTCAGGGAAAAGGGAGATTAAATATGCTAAGGAAATTTTAGGCTTACTAGAAGCTGTCCTGGAACCAAAAGCAGTGTCCATTGTCTACTGTCCAGGACACCAGGAATTGGACTGTCTAACTACCCAAGGGAGTAATCGGGCAGATCAGGCTGTGAAACTAGCCACCAGAACAAAAGTACCCAGGTCCCTGATGATGGCCCTGATTCCTGAAGTGGATTAAAAAATGCCACTCCCAATACTCTCCTGAAGACTTAGAAAGGGCCAATGAATGGGGATTTAACTTGGTCCTGCCTATTCTCAGGATGTGGATTATAGGTACAGCAAAGAAGGGTGGATTTATAATAGGCAAGGAATAATCCTTGTCCCTGAACATCTTATGGAAGATGTAATAAGTCGTATACATCAGAGCACCCACTATGGGAGGCATGCCGTCCTCCAATGGATGCAGAAATTTATTATAGGCAAATTTATTACAGGACCAAATAGGCAAAGGACCATTCAAAAGATGGTTCAAAAATGTATGACATGTGCCAAAGATAACCTGAAGATGGGACCCCCCCCCCACCACCAGTATTAAAGCGAGTCCAATTCAGAGGCACCAGAGCTGGGGAAGATTGGCAGATTGACTTCACAATAATGCCAAGAGCCTGCCGGGAATTTCACGTATTTACTGGTGTTCATGGACATGTTTGCTGGCTGGGTAGGAGCCTTTCCCTGCTGATCTGAAAAGGCTTCTGAAGTGGTTAAAGCCTTATTAAAAGAAGTAATTCTGAGGTTTAGATTACCAATGTCTATTCAGAGTGACAACAGTGGGGCTTTCATAGCAAGGATTACACAGGAGGTATCCGGTGCCCTGAATATTCACTAGAAACTACATGCTTCTTGGTGGCCGCAGTCTACTAGCAAAACAGAAAAGATGAATCTCACCCTTAAAAAGACTTTAGCTGAAATTTGCCAAGAGACTAATTTAACTTGGGACGAGGTCTTGCCAGTTGCCCTCTTCTGGGTGAGGGTAGCCAGTAGAAGCAAGCTCCAATTGAGACCCTATGAAATGTTACATGGGAGACCCTTCCTATATTTTAAATATGGCTTGGGCGATCCGGAGGGAACTCAGATTGAAAAACTAGACACTGTCAGGTATGTATAGTCTTTGGGAGCTACTCTAACTGCAGTTTGCCTCTAGCAGGTTAACGTATCCCACAGATGTTCTTGTAAATCACCTATGTCCTGGAGACTGGGTCTTATTAAAGTTCTGGAGAAACAAGCATCCAGAGCACCAACTCCACCTGCACTGGACTGGGCACTTTGAAGTGCTGCTGGTAACCCATTCCTCAAGAACACTGAATAGAATTAAGCTGTGGATCCACCACACTCGAATCAAGCTGGTCCCAAGAGAATCATCAGACCCACCAGGTCCCATCTACCAGAACATCATGGGAAATGGGAATCATAGCCTGGAAAAACATCGTAGCCAAGATCGTCCTGACCTTGGCTCATTCTATACTTCAGATACTGACTTCTCCTTACTACCTGCCTCTTATTCTTGTGAACCTCTAAGTGACCTAAAGTTACTTTTCAGGAAAAGGAAGAAGTCATGAGAGAGACATCCACAGCCAACTGGGGTTCTTACATCCTAGCCACACTTGTTTTGATAATTGTTCTCTTTGTGATACTTTTCTACGTCTCATAGACCGGCTGCGCATTCACTGGCATGCTACGAGGGTTGAACCATTTTCTTTGCAAGTGCCAGTTAAGTAACTGTACAGCCTGTTGCTAATCTTTTAGAAGTACTCCTCTGACAATCATGGTCTCATTAAGATATGGCTTCATCTTTTCCCTGATCAATTATTTCATCCTTGTTTATTGTTGGAAGGACAATTCACTTGTGGGCATCTCACAATCTTTGGCAAAAGCTGGGAACCTTACTAAATATTGGATATATCATTAGAAAGTTCACTCAGTACATGAACATCAGGACCCTTTAGTAATCCCTGTAACAAACTTTACTGGCATCCAAACACTAACCATAATTATTCAGGCCCACCAAAAAACTAAGATATAGAGTGAAGCCACTGCATCCTCACTCCCGCATAACCTATATGTAAAAATCCATGGTGACAGCTTATTTTACATGGCTAAACATCCTTCAAATGGTATGAATGAATTCAAATCTTTCCATAATTTCAAGGGAAAGTTTCTGTGAGTGCTCTAAAGAAGTAAGAGCCTTATGGCTAAATAACACAAAAGTCCAAATGCTCATGCCAGGAATCCAGACAGTATGTGTCCCTTCTGGCTATGTTTTTGTATGTGAGTTTGATCATCAGAGTTGGACCTACAATTGCTTGGCTACTTGGCTAATACAGGGGTACTGTCTTTTGGGTTACCTAACGACACCTTTATCTATATACAGAGCAGGAGAGGCCCAACATTGGACCAGTTCTTTTAAACTTTTTTCTGGAACTAAGAGGTCCATGTCAGGTGATGATAACAATTACCTGCCTGGCTTCCAAGAGAATGGTGCCAAATATTTCTTTGGGTGAATTTCGTTGCCTTGGTGGGGTGTTGCAGCCCATGAGCACATGATAAGGAATCTCTCTCTCACCTTGGGGATACTTGCCAATGAAACGGCATAGGCAATAGCAGCCCAACAGAGAGCATTAGATTCATTGGCAAGGGTTGTTCTGGACAATTGGATAGCTTTAGACTATACCCTAGCCAAACAAGGAGGAGTTGGCAATAGCTAACTCATCACGTTGCATGTACATCAACACCTCAGCAGAGGTTGAGACTCACATAGAGAAAATCAGACAACAAGCTACCTCGCTACAGCACATATCCCCAGGGGTACCAGGTCCAGGCTGGTTTTCAGGACGGTTTTCTTGGATTCCTCAAGGGATTAGGTCTATTTTTCAGGGACTGTTAAAATTTGGGTTGTCTATACTTCTTATCCTTCTGGTTGGATACTTGATTTAAAATGTGCCTTTAGATGTTGTCCCAAAACTATTGAGCAAGGTACAAAAATTCTAATAATGAAAAATGTCAATCTGAAGCTGGGAACAAGAGAATATTTCCAAATGAGTGCTAAATAGTTTAAATAGTTTCATTCCTATAACCCAGATCTATGACTCAATTCAGCAGGAAATAGCTAGATGGGTTGTCGCCCTGAATCCCTCAAGAACAAAGAATGATCAAAGAATAGTGGGGATTGAAATGAGCAAACAATTAGCCATTGATGATTAAGTAGCTAGCAAATAAAGTTTTTTTCCCCCTTTTTATAATTACTGATTATAGCTTTTAGCTGTTTAACCCACCCATTGTTACTGTGCTGTTTAGGCAATATGTTCTCTGACTCCCACGAGGTTCCTATAGATAACATCTCCCTGGTACCTGGGTCACATGGTAATGCATGTTTGAGCTATTTTTCAGGAATTAGAACCCCTCATCCACTTCAGGCTAGTTAAGACCACCAACCCAGCAACTGGGCCCATGGAGATGCCCATAAGTGATCTTTGACGTCAGGAGACTAAAACTCCACCCTCACCTCATGCTAATGTCACCATTTTGTGAGCATGCGCCCTATGAAGAGGCATAAAGTCTGACTACGCTTGTGCAGATCATCAATTACTCACCTCTCCTCACCTCCAATCATCTATCTCCACATTTCAGACCATCTTACCCCTCTATCCCATAAATATCCCTGAGTCCCCATTTTTTGGAGGCAGATTTGAGACTCATTCTCCTCACTTGGCTGCCTTGTGCTTAAACACTCTCTCTGCTGCAATCTTGTCATCTCAGTGTTTGGCTTTCTGGGTGACAGGCAAAAATGAACCTGTTTCAGTAAGTATCACTTTTTATGACCTATTAGCATATAGCAGAAATGTCATATAGCATAACTTCTGCTGCATAGTATTAATTCAGGCAGTCTTAAAGTTCTGCCCAGGTTGATTTCGCCTTTTGATGGGGGATTGGCAAGATTCTGGAAGAGCACATGGGACAGGAAATGTTGCAGTTACAGACATTTTTAGCAAATACAGTCTGTCATATCTGTCTTTCCAGACTTGCTCATCCCAACATTTCTTAGCCCATTTTCCAACAGAACAACTATTCTCTAGTGGTTCTCAACTGGGAATGATTTTGCCACCAGGGGACATTTGGTGATGCCTGGAGACACTTTTTTGTGGTCATGACTGGGGGGTGAGTGTTATTAGCATCTAGTAGGTAGAGACCAGGGATGCTGTTAAACATCCTGATATATTTGACAGTCCCAAACCACAAAGAATTATCCAGCCCAAAATGTCAACAGTCTCAAGATTGAGAAACCTTGCCTCAGATTAAGTAAGAACCACTTGATTAATCCTATTTCACCCCAAACCATACTATGCTTTCTGTAAATTATCTCTAAATTCAAGTTGGTTGAGAGTAGGCTCTTTGTGGTAATGTTTCTGCATAGCTGCTGGATATTCTGCAGATGCTGAGATCATAGTATTACTGTTTTAGTGTCAAATCCATTCCATTCAATTACTATGTTGAATTATGGGTATTTTGTCTCAGTCAGGAAAAGGTGTAAACCAATGTTCTAGAATCATTGTAACAAGAATGACTATCCAAACACTGAGTAGTTAATGTCGGGAGAAAATGAGGCAAAGACAAGCAGAGGGCACAGGGAGTACTGCATTGTCTCCCTGGTTGCTCAATTAACTGCTCCTGGAAGACATATGCTAAAGATTTGGGGCACCAAATACTCAGTTACAGCCAACATCTGGCCTCTGCTGAGAATTCCTCTAGGCTCACCTTCTACCTTTTGATTCCAAACTTGTCCACACATTGACTTCTCTCTTCCCATTTAGCCCCACTGGAATTTGTTAATCCAGTTTCAGGCTACCTCTCTTGGATCTGATGAGGTAATCCCAGACACAGTTTCTCTAGCATCTTAGCTGCACACATTATGGGAACTTATCTGAGAGACTGACCCCTTAAAGCCCACTCAGGTTCACAGGCACCCACAGTGAGTCTTCCTATCCAGGAAATGAGACTACAAACAGGGAGAAGGTTCTGACACGGGAGCTCAGGTGGTCACGTCATTATTACCTACACAACCACAAAAAATTGTGCCATAAATGATCAGAGCAGGGGGCAATCCAAAACTATCTACATTTGATTCCAAATGCACGATGATGTTACAGCATAGTTTATGTTCTTAATTATGTTTAGCTGAGACTAATAATAATTAAATTTCAGTTTCTTTCCTAGAGCAGACACTATTTGGGTAGTGAGGCCAGTGAACATGTATGGAAAACAGAATTGAGAGGAGAGAGAAAGTATTTTAATTATCTTTACTACAGATAATTCATCAACTTTCTAATAATCATGCTACAAAGAGTGGGCATTGCCTGTAAATAAACGACTAAGTATTTCAAGAATTTTACAGTTCCTGAAGTCAGAAACCCTTGAGAGCATGTAGGAGACTGAGTCATTTAACCTGAAGCAGTTTGTATAATAGTTAAGAGCTGAATTCCAGTACCAGTTCTTTCATTTAGTAACTGCTTGACTTAAGACAAGTTTCTGATACTTCTGAGCCAGTTTCCTGGGATATTATTTTTAAAGCCCTCTCAGTATAACACCACTAGATTTTGGATAAATTGCAAATAAAAAAAAATCCAAATCTTTTTAGCATATTATTTCATTCCCAAGAAAGTTAAGAAAAATCCCCCACTGCCAAATAATAATAATAACAATGATAATAATAATAATGAAGTAGCCATCAGCAGAAACTGAGTGGTAAGTGGTCAGCAGTCAAGAAGACCAGAGTTGTGTTTGTGGTAAATGTCAATGCCCCAGGCCAGGAGAATGGGAGGCTATGGCCCACACAGGCTGGACTCAAGACTTTTGAAGTAAGCCAAAAGGGGCTATACCCTTAGTAAAAAATTGGGATCCAAAAAATTGTCAGCAAATGAAGCTTAGCAGAAACCCACCTGTCTCCACAAAGGTTCTGGATGAAACAAGATTAATAAAGATAATAACGATAACAATAGTAATCTCCCTCGACAGTTAAAAATACCCTTTCACTTAGGTCTGGAATTAGGTTGAAAGCTAAAGATCTAAAAATATAGCCTAATAAATCAAAAAAATAACCCCACAGGGGTCATCCTGGTGGCACAGTGGTTAAGTTCCCATGCTCTGATTTGATGGCCAGGGGTTCGTAGGTTCAGACCCCTGGCATGGACCTAGCACCACTTCTCAAGCCACGCTGTGGTGGCATCCCATATAGAATAGAGAAAGACTGGCACAGATATTAGCTCAGCGACAATCTTCCTCAAGCAAAAAGAGGAATATTAGCAACAAATGTTAGCTCAGGGCCAATCTTCCTCACAAAAAATTTTAAAAGATAACACAAAATAAATCCAAAGACATAGATGATATATACACACACATAAACACACATATTCTTAATGACTGGGGGCGTTTGGAAGAAGTTCCTTTAAAACAAGAATGGTAAAGACTCTTGGAATCAAACCATTTGGATTCAAATTTTAAATTTGCTATTATCCACTTGTATGACTTCAGGCAAGTTAAAAAGAAAACTTCTGTGTCCTTTAGTTTCCTCACCTGTAAAATGGAATAGTGATACCATCTACCTCATGGGTTATTGTGAGGACTAAACAAACCAATATATCTAAAACACTTAGATTCTACAGAGCAAATACTTATGTGTTCACTGTTAAGATTACCATTGTTGCCTCTATTCAACATTGTACCAAGGACCTAGACTGCATCCTCAGACAAGAAAGGAGTGTCATTATTCACACATGATGGCTGACTCCACAGATCATTCAAAAAGCATCTTGAGAAAATTTGTCAGAATTAGAATTAATTTGAATGCATTTATTATTACAGAATTTATTATTATGGAATTAATATAAATTTATTAGAATTAGTAAGAAGGTTTAGCATAGTGGCTAGCTATAAGAGCATTATACAAAAGGCACTGATCATGGTTAGGAAATTCAATTCAGCAAAGTATATTAAAAACACTTTCTTATGACTGAGTTCAATTTAACTCAGAAATGCAGTTTTACTAAGAGAAATGCTTTTACTTGCATGAATTATCAATATTTATGTTTATAAGGTGTCAAAGTTTGAGAAACACATCTTAGATAATTGTGGGAATTCACTAAAAATGGCACAAAGTGAGTGATGATGCATAATTGTATTTATTGTTAATTACCTCAAAATGAAATGAAATTAACACAGTTGATACCCTTTTTTCCCCTTCTACCATTAAACTGAAGTAGCGTCTTGGTCTACTTTCTTCCTACTGTAGTTACATAAAAAGGCATGAATTATATAAACATGCTTCATATACTTTCAAATTGTATTTGCTCTTCAACACTTTTAACCACAATGTAACATTCCCTCATCAGAGTAAACTACTTAACTTCTCAAGGTTCTTTCCATACCATAAATTATCTTATTCATATAACTATAAGACTACTAATGGATTTCTGGAATCATATCCCAAGAAATAGTAAAGATCACCTTCTTCAGAATTTAAAAATGAAATACAGTAAGAGGACCATTCACAGACAAATGATACTATCTCATACACTAAAGCCTGTGATTAATCCACATTTTATACTATAAAAAAAGTGACATTTTAATGAGGTAATAAAATAAACTAAAACCACAGAAATAATTAACTGTAAGAAAACATTTTACAATAGTTTATTTTAATCAAAATTACACTGATAAAGCATATCTAACAAAATCCTAGGCAAACTCCTCTGTTGTATAATGTAACTTTATTATATTCGGTGTCACTGATGTTGATTACATGGCTAACATTATTAACAAAGGACTTTCAACATTTTCATCCTTAAGTAGAACCTTCATTTAAAAACTATTAGCCTATATTATTCATATATACCCCACCAACTTCTGGAATTAGTGGATAATTTTTCTACTTAGAATGTCATTTCAAGCTTTATTACTTAAGGGCTTATTGTAAGATACAGCCTTTCGAGGTCAACACAATTGCAGGTTGATTTGAAGAGGATCTAACAGAAAAAGCTAATTTCAAAAGACTTAAAAAGAAAACTGAAAAACCAATATGCAAAATTAGTTTCAAAATAGTGCAATTAATAGAAATCAATCATTTGAAAATATTTATTTCCCCCATATATTTAAACTATTGAAGGGAAAAAGCATTTGGCACTAAAGTTGCTTGTTAGTTTCTTCATAAATCAAACAATAATTTAATGCCTGTTTCTATATTCACATTAAATATTTTTCAATCAATAGTTTAAACACAATAAGAATATACTAAAAATTGTACAAGGCAGGTAATCTTGAAACAGAAATAGATTATTTCAGATAACTAAAAGATGAAAAGTGGTGACAGCATTTACCATTTGCTCCCTCTTGTATTTTAGGTTGATGATTTATTTGCATTTCTGTAAAAATAAAAGTGAAGTGCAGTTAATAATAGATCTGTCTGATGACATTATAACTGGGAGAAAAAGAAGTATGTGTTAACTCTTCAATGGCAGCAAATCCTTAGGTTGATTTTTAACTTACAGTAGGTCATACAACATTGCCAAGACATATCTTTACATATGCTTTTATTTTCACTGTGAGGAATAACTATAAATCTGATGTGAAGCGTAAACTATCAAAGGGGACATTCTGGGGGAAACTGAGGAATATTCCGTGATGTCCAGTTGTATCAAAATCAACTTGTACTTTCTTCTACTAGAGGTTTCATTAATTCTCACCTTGAAGAAAAAGTTCGATTTCTGAATGAATTATTCCCTGAGACATAAAGGGAAGCCATCTGAGAAAAAGAAAGGAAAAAAAAGAGAGAAGAAAAGAAGAGAAAATTAATTTTTGTTTTTCTTAATTTTTACAGTAAGCTTGACTCTGCATTAATTTTGGACTTTAAAAGGTAACTATAAAAATGGCTTTTTATAAAGTGAAACACAATCAAATCTACTGTGTACTCATCATTGCGGTAAAAATGCTATCATAACTGTGGCTTTAGGAATAAAATATATAAATTGCTAAACCTGCTAACCATCCACCTCTCCAGGTACTTAAGTCCTCAGCCACTAACACTTGCAAACATAACTGGGGCTCCAGCAGAGCACGCCCCCCCACCAAGATGTAAGAAAGGCCAGGACATGTCTAAGACTTCGAGCCTGATACCAGGGCTAAGCTAGAAAGTCTGTTTGCCCATGGTTTTGAGGGAAATTTGGCACAGAAAAATAAGTTCCACCATTTTAATACATCCTCCATGAGGGTCTCTGTTTTGCTTTCACATAGCTTCCTTTAATGTCTTTTCCTCAGTGTCTCCAAAAAGAATCATATTACCTTAAAATTTGGTGAAAATATTAACACTTTGGAAAATGTGCTTAGGGTGAGTAATAGCTCATCCTAGCAGCTTTCGTCAAAACCAGCCAAACGTCTGTGTTAGAAGCTCCTTGTTGCAGAAAAAGCCAAGGCAGAACTCAGAAAACCAACTTTACCACTTACTGGCTTTGTGATATTACCCTCTTGAAGCTTGGTTTCTTTGACTAATTTACCTGCCTCACCGAGCAGTTGTGAAGCTGAAATGAATAGTCATATAAAAATATTCTATGAACTACTGAGTAGTACATAAATGTTATCATTATACCACAATGACCACAGCTATTGTTTTCCCATATTCAAACATATTTCCACTCCTTCCGTCCATCCATCCATTCAATAAGCATTTAGAAAGTGCCTCTGTGTGCCAGGCACTTTGGTAGATATTAGGGATACACGAAGAACAACAGAGAGAAGGAGCTGAGCTGAAGGAGTATTCTTTCAGTGCAAAAGAATGAAATAGATGTGTAAAGGTATAAATGTAGAAAGTGTTGTAGGTGATGTAAGAAACACTTACAGATATCATGGGAGTAGAAAAGGAGACTGACCAACTCTGAATGACAAGAATAGGGAAGTACAAAGGAATGAAGAACAAACAAATTTCAACAAAGAGGTAATACTTGGGCTGAAGGTTGGACAGTAAGTAGATGTTTGACAGGCAAACGAGGTCAGGAAGGGCACCGTAGGGAGAGAGAATAGCATTGGCAAAGATACAGAGATGAGATTCAGCTTGGCTGAAGTACAGGAGGCTGCTGGAAAAGACACAGAAGAATGGGCCCCATGTGAGGTTACTGAAGGGGAAGTCGTTGGATCTGAGAATGTCAAGGACTTCAGAGATTGAGCTGTGGGACACGCTCTACCACATTGGCCTTGAAATCACCAGATGATGCTAACAGGTAGGCTATAAAGGTGAACTGTGAGCTCACACTGTTCTGCCAGGACCACTCATTTCTCCATTTTTCAAAAGCTATGAGAGATCCCATTTCCTTCTGACTACTTCAGCTCACAGTGTTCTTTCCCTTCTTCCTCTGGAATCTAACAATACCTGTAATTTATTTTATGCATTTATTTAGCCCTTAATTATACAATCTTGTTTTCTTTTCGTTTATGTATCCCATCTTTGAAGCTAGACAGTTATCTCTATAATTTTCTTTACATGCCAGAACAAAGGAGCTCAGCTTTATGTTTAAGAACTAGGCCCTAGATTTCACATGGAGTCAGACTGTCTGGCTTCAACACTGGTTAGTGACCCATGTTCTTGATCTCTCTAAGCCTTGATTTCCTCATTTGTAAAGTATAGATGATAACAGTACCTACACAATAAGGATACCGGATTAAATACATATAAGTTTATCATGGTATCTTACCTGTGACAAACGGTCAATAAATATCAGTTACTATTGTATTTTCTCATTGCCCACACAGTATTTCGTACATAGTTGGCATTATAGCAAATATATTTGAGGTGATTGCCGTCCTCCCATCTTTTCAAATGTGACATGAAGAGGTAGGCCTTGGATAGCGATGTTTGTGTCAGAAGATCTGTCTCTTATCCTAGCTGATGGGAGCAGAGATGCACACCTAACCCAGGCTTAGTCAATCAGATGTTCTCTCTTAATATTTTGACCTAAGAGATACACAAACTGTGATCAGATGGCACTGCACATGGAGGTGTCGCAGTACCTGCATTGCTGAGGCCAGTTGGTACTCTGGAACCCAAAGCTAGCTGCAAACCAAAGATATGAGAGAGAAGAGCCTCCAGAAGAAGCTGGTCTATAGAGAGAAGGAGGAAGATTTTCAATGAAGAGACACCTTGAAAATCCAGAGAGTAACTGGCTCTCTGATGACTTTCTAACTTATAATGTCTAGTTTTATGCCTTAAAGCTGGGTTCCATAAGAGTCACCTTCAAAAATGCCTTTCCTAAATTAGCTTGAGTGAATCTCTCATCCTTACAACCAAACGAGGGTTTATCGACAGATTGATTGATATAAATATCATACTCTAGCCTTGTCTTTGTTTAGTCCATTTATGGAAAGTCTCTTCTATGATTTCTCTTTTTTCAGAAGATACTGGAGTAAAGCAAAGCTATGATCCTGAAAGTCAGAGACTTTTGAGTAGTGGATACCTATTAAAAATAGTTCCCTATTGATTGCTCTAGGTTCAGATTTCTTAAAAACTTGAAATCATCAAGTCTATTAGCTTTTAATTCCCTTCAGTGGCCAACATTTCTATGGAATTTTTAAAAAATAGTTTTATACAGCCATCAGATCTTTACTCATGAGCCATTTCTAATGACTAGAACCAGACAGATTTTAGTTGCTCTAGGTGACAGTTATTTGCAGCACACCCATGTTTTTGTCTGTATATATGCCTATATCTGTCTGCCTAGGCATGTGTCCACACCCATCCTTTAATTTCTGTCCCATAACGTGCTGCAAAAGAAGCTGAGAGAACTAGACAGGGCTAGTTGTTGAGGATTGTGAACTTTGTTTTTGCATCAGCACAGGAAAATTTCCCCCAAGCCAGTGAACAGATGGGGGTATTGGAGCAGTATGGCTTGAGAGAAGCATGATGACATTAAAGGAATGGAACAAAAAGCAAGCAGGAGGAACTTGCTTGCCCAAAAACACCATACACACTACGCACACCAGCAAAAGCAAGCTTAAATACCCCCAGATTACCACCCTTTCACTAGGCTAAACAGGAAACACAAATACAGAAACAACAAAAATTTTTCTCTAGTCTTTTAAGATTAAAGTAGACAATCAAGGAATGTGTTTGAGTGATCTTGCCCTAAAAGATGTGGGCTGTTTTTGGTGGGGAAGAGGCATAAAAAGATGACATAGATTAGATTTTGTCTGAGATACATTTTAGATATGGCAACCACTCATTCACATTGAGAATGGCAGAAGAAATAATAAATGCTTATAAGAAGGTTCTGTGTCTCCACCCCCATCCCGAAAAATGAGCAAGACTCATCCCTGCGCCTCATTCTGTCAGTTTCCCACCATCACTACTTGTCACTTTCGCACCAAGGAATGGTTCAAACTGACAAAGAAAAGCACAGAAACCTGCAGTAGCACAAATACATGCTCAGAATAGCAAGAAATGATTAATAGTGGCCTCTTTCAGGAAAAAAAAATCAGTAAAGTTAAATGATTGCTCACTGTCTCATGATAATTTTTATTATTCTCTTCTCCCTATAAAAATAGTATTTTACATTTCCGTACTTTATCAAACTTTCAACATCCTTTCTTATCTATGTTATTCATCATTTTTCCCTATTTCTCAGAAAGGGAAAATAAAACCATTGGGACATAGGCTGAATTATTTTGAAAATAAACACATACATAAACAATTTTTAATGACACATCTGAGGATGTTATGGAGGGAACTCATGCATAACCTCTAAGGTTTCTTCTAACCTGGGATTCCATTGTGTTTTTTATTAGTTCCTTCCTCTCTCCCTCCCTTCCTTTTTTGTAATACTAGCCAAGTCCTTACATGGTACAAGAAACCATGCTGGATGATAAAAACAAATGTATAAGACCCTATCCCTAAGAAGCTTACCATTTAGTACATGAGACAAACATGTTCTAAAACAATGACATTTCAATAAGGATTTCAATAAGCAGAGGAAAGAATAAAATGTGACATGAAGTAAGAGAGTATTAATGTCCCTGGAGAATGTCTAGAGAAGGGAGCAAGACATACTTCATTGGGGAGAATTGGAAGAGAGGCCTAGAAAAGTTGATTGTCAGGAAAGAGGGGTAAATTCATTTTAAACCTGGCACCACAAACTAACACCTTCACACATAGCTGGCTTAGGTGTAAAAGTTCCCTTGTCAACTGTAGTTATGCAAAAGAAAGACGCAGTTAAAACTGGCTGCCCCTGGTTCTTTTCCTGACCCTCTCCACAAATGATATATTCAGTCCTGCTCTGTATATGGCTTAGTTTATGAGTTATTTACAAATTCACCAATTTAGCACACACTTCCTAAGCACCTACTGCATTCTGCTGTAGGTTTGCCCTGTGGACACTGAAGGTCTTTGATTACAACCTTCTAATGGCATGGACCTTCCTGTGTGATTTCCTTGGAACAACAACCAGAGCTGGCACAAAACAGTTAAGCAAGGAAAATGCTTTGTGAATAATAATGACAGAACGGTGGAGAGGTGATTATCAGCCTTGCTTCTGTTTAAGAATCTCTGTATCAAGATGCAGTCCTGCTGGTGCTTGAAGCCACAGAGCAGGAGCTGTAGAAAACGTACCCTTCTCTGCCAGAGAGTGAAGATAGAGAAGTCCCCAGTGTGCTTGATCAACCAGTAACTTTAGTTTTTCAAGACTGATATATCCCGAGACAAATAAACCATCTTTTGCTTAACAATCTATACCAGTGGGACATTTGGCTTTTTTTTTAAACTCCTGTGCTAATTCTAAGAATCACTCTTTGGTATTGTATTAATACTTAAAAATGAATGTTAAGTGATAATTTGGTTTATATATGTCTTAGGGAGATTAAGACATATTTAAACCTTTTAGAGTCCATGTTGTAATTTTAAATCTTTCATTTATCGTGATTTCTCTTAGGGCTTATGGTGTCTTGATTAATACATGCCCTTTGGTTCAACTGAATGCACATAAAATTTTAACCTATTCTATTCCAGGAAACATGGTAGGGGCTGAAAGTAAAAATATAAGACATCGGCTTGACCTTGAGAAAAGTCTTCTGAGAGTTGGGAAAGGTAGGACAGACATAAACACACACATATAACTGAATATAGTAAGTGCCGAGTTAACATTACGTGATTTGGTAAAGGTATACAGAGACAACATTTGGCCCAACCTAAGGAAGTCTTCAGAAAAGACTCCCTGGCAGAGGTGACACACTTTTTGTCAATTCACCAGTGAATATACCAGTGAAAGCCCACTAGACTCCAGGTACCAGAGGAGGATCAGGAGTTAGGTGAACTCAGATTAGACAGCACCAGTTGAGAATGGCACACAAGACTGACCAGGAGCACAGAAGAACTGAGTCTGCCAGACTCCTGGCCTGGCCACAGCCCCAGTGTGTGGCCAAGGCCAGTTTCAGCTGCAATGATTTTCATAGGGTATGATGCCAAGGGTGTGAGGAAGGCCTTCTTCTCCTCTGCTCCAATGCTTGCCTCACCTGCCTGCAGGGCTCACAATTATTTTAACGGAGCAACAGGCCCTCTTTTCAACAATTAGTAAGAAGTTGTTGAGCTTTATGAAATGGTGAGCGTAGGCCTGGAGTGGAGATAGCATTCCACCTACAAAAAGAATCCAGGATTTACTAATAGTCTGTTCTATCCATAGTGGAGACCTTTTTTAAGGCTTCTTTTCTTCTATTTTTACACAGAGGAAATGATCTCAACTTTTCTCAAAAAAAAAAAAAAAAAAAAAAGTAAAGAATCCTGAATAGAAATGAGGCTGGAACACTTAAAGTGTTAGCTGCAATATCAACTCTCAGGAACACTGTGCAGCATCTTGTCCTTATTCCTTAGGGCAATATGCCTCAGGGTCACTTTACCTATCTGCCCATGATTTGGTGTTGAGAGGATAAAGCTGGTTATGCTGCTCTGCCTTGTCAAGTCAAGTTAGATGGTTTTTTAAAATATCACTTATTTGTATTTAACTTTTTGATTCCTGTATCCACAAATCTTCTATTTAGAATTGCCCTAGGTAGGCCTTTATTTCAAATAACCTACCCCTGCAAGCTCACATCAATGTCATTTCCTAAGCCAGTCAAGAGTAAGGGAATGCGACACTGAGAGGTTCCTGGCCCTCCCTGTCTTCAAGCTGTAGGCCTTTGCTATTAACTGTCTGTGAACCTAGGCCCTCTTAGGTCAAGTGAGTTAACAAATAAATTCATAAATGGCATTGTTTCTATTAAAAGGTAGGTACTAACTTCTTTTTAATGATTTCATTATTAAAGTCACACACACACACATACACAATACTACAACAAGTTTGGTAACATAGAGAAAGGTCTAGAGATCTCTAATGTAATGCTAATAAACTTTGCAGTGGATAGTACATTGTAGGATCCATTCAAATAATATACTGGATTAAACAGTGTCCCCCAAAATTTATGTCCACTCACAACCTCAGAACGTGACTTTTGATTTGGAAACAGGCTCTTTGCAGATGTAATTAACTAAATCGAGGTCATATTGGAGCAGGGTAGCCATAGCTAATGACTAGTGTCCTTATAAAGAGGACAAGTGGTACAAAGACACATACATAAAAAGGAAAACAGCCATGTGACAACAGAGGCAGATACTGGAATGATGCAGCTGTTCACCAAAGAACATCCAGGACTGTCAGTAACCCCCAAAGCCCAGAAGCACTAGAAGAGGCAATAAGAGATGCTTCCGCAGAGTTCCAGAGGGAGCATGGCCCTCCTGATACCTGAATTTCAGCCTGCTGGCCTCCAGAGCTGTGGGAGAATAAATGGCTACTGTGTTAACCCACCAAGTTTGTCTTAATTTGTTTCGGCAGTCATAGGAAACCAATGCAAATAGTAAATAAGAATATTTACTTCATTTCACAGTCAGTTGAATGTTTTCCTGATTCAAATAAAGAATTTTTTTTGCTCCAAACCCTAAATAGCCAAACCTTATGTGTAAATGGTAGAAGTTCAGTGCTGTATGCTTTATCTATATTAAATGTACAAAAGGCGGAAAAATAAAATCTTCAGGTATAGAAATAAAATAAAACCATAAGGATGTGGGTGTTCAACTGAAGAGGGGAAACAAGAGAAAAGAAAAAGAGATGCGAATCCTTGCAGGAAGCATCTGTGATGCACAAAAGCATTCTCTTCTGTAGCTAAGCTTTGTATTTCAGCTAAGCATTTTTCCCCCTTAACTTATAAAAGCAAGGAACACTTGGAGGTCTCTTTCTCTCTGTCCTAATTCAGCTGTGCTGTAAATTCCTGTCCCATGAGGAAACATCAAGGAGCACGGCCGAGATTATCTTTCTTTTTCCCCTCCGTGATGTATGCACCTGAGCATTTCTGCCGCCTGCACCCCAGAACTCAGTACCCATGAGTGCACCCAGCACCCCACCTTGGCTAGTTCTCCCACCGGGTCTGAGAGGAGACTAAGCAATTCAGAAAGAGGTCTGTTCGGCTCCTGTGTGCAGCCACAGGCCTCCTTTCCCAAACTCACCTGCTTTAGCGTAAGTTGTCCTTGACCTTTCACATGCAGAGAGAAGGCTCTGATAGCACGGAAGCAAATACAAGTGGCTTCAGAGCAGTCTTTTTCTGTTGTAGAAAGGAATCTGCTCTGCCTGAGTTCTATTCCTGGTGCCACTACTCTTCTGCTTCTTTCAGAATTAAGGAAGTAGGATCTGCCTCATCGCTCTATATCCACAGAGAGGGAGGAATGATTTTTACAGCTTACTTTCTTCATCAGGGTACTGTGTGAATGAGCATTGGCTACCATTTCTTCGGGAACTACTATGTGTAGAAGATCAAATATTAGCTTGTTACATCAGCATGGTGTATATCTATTGTATTACTTTTGGTTGTTTAACAAATTATGTAATTAAAATTTTTTTAGCTACAATCCATTGAAACTAAATTAAGCTATCACTTATGTGTCTTCCTTCCAGACAAGGCCATGTTAGCATAGTACAGACATGAGCTATGGTAATGCAGGAGGTGACTGGTGGAGGCAGTGGGGGTAATGGTGGTGAGGGCAGCACCAATGGCATGGTATGTGTGTGCTGGCATGAACTGGGTGATGAATAAACCTAAATGATCCCCAGGAGACTTCACATTTAAAAGAAATCAACTGAATTAATGTGACAAAGAAAATCAGAACATAAGAAGAAAATCCCAGATGAATCACTCCCTAGCTCTTCTGATGTGGGGTATAAAATACAGCTACCCCTCAGTCCCTAAGATGCCCGTGTAGTGTGGGTGGGAGCAGGCTGGGAAGTGATGCCCAGTCTTCTTCAGCACCATTTGCTGATTACTTCAGGAGAATTTGAATGGGAACTTAAAGGACGGACAGGACTGTGACAGGGAGAGTAGAGTAAAGGGCATTCCTACATGAAGAATAGCACACTCCCAGGGCCAGAAGCAAATGGAACAGAACTTGTTCAGGTCATGATAGGCGGTCTAATTTCACTAAGATCTTGAAAGAGGACAGTTATTTTTAAAAAATGGAGTCAGGTGGTATAAAGCCTTGAATGGAAAGATGAAGTTTTTTGTTTTGTTTTGTTTTTTGGTAGGCAACGGAGATTAAGGAAGATTTTTGAACAGAAGGATGATATAATTAAAATACTGCTTTAGGAACATTATTTCCCCTCACCCCCACATAATTGAAAATTTTTAGGACAAAACCATATAATAAAGTACTAAAGAATAAAATTCAAAATAGAGCAAAGGAAAAATGATGGAAGAAAAGCTAAAGTCAGAATGATGCTAGTAACTATCAGAGTTTCATTAGTTGGAAGTGGTAGGCAGGGTAGACCGGAGAAGGATCAAGACAATTAGAAGACTACTGCAATAATCAAGGCTTGATGAAACAAGAACAATGATAACAGAAAAGAAGGGATGAATTAAACAGGCACTCTGGTAAAGGAATTGACTGAATGCTATGACTAAAAAGGCAAAAAAGAAGGCGAGCCTACGGTGGCTCTCATTGCTCCTTTTCAGCTACAGTCCCCTCCAGCCACCTTTGGTGTTCACAGCTATTAGTGGCATACTTTTAGCACTTTTTGTTGAATTGACTTATTATTTTTTGCTCCACTTTTGGCTTAGTAATTAAAGTTGCAATTGTTTTGGCACCTCCAAATCTGTACCCTTGAATTTTCCAATGCCCTTGTTTTTGCCTGTATTTTTTGCCTTATTTCCTGTTGATTTTCAATTTGGAAAGAAGGCTATAGGGCAGCCCCTATATTGAAGATTCAAAATTTCAAACTAGACCCCAAATTTTATCACTCCATGTCTGCGATAGATTGGGTTTTCTTGCAGAAACCTGTTTATATTCAATTTCATTCATGAGTCTGGGAACTATCTTCTTCCCTGTGACAGGGAGACCAAGCAACAATAAGCATCAATGCCTAGCTAGCTGAAGCTAGAAGTTTTCATGAGACAGCAGGACTCAGCAAGGAGCAAGGCTTAAACCTAAGGCAATAGGGCCAGGTTAGAAATGGAAGAAGTTGCTTCCCAGATTTATCCTTATGGAGCTCAAGGGAAGGCCCAAGTTATCTAGATTTCAATCTTGTCTTTTTTATGTTCTATTCGGAGATCACTCTAAAATTCTCCTTCCTTAATTCCCTTATAAAATTGTTATGACACTACAATTTTAGTAATGTAAAGAAACCAACATTTAAACAAATATTCTCACAATGTAAATAATAATTTCAAGTTTTAAACTTTTAGTCTTTTTGTGACATAAAGCACATTTCAATAATAAGAAATTACAAGATAAGATTTCCTAACAATGTTTAGCAATAGATTTTTTACTTAAACAATCAATGAATGATGCATGATGTGGAAATCCACGCACTTAAAACACATATGCACACATTCATACACACACAGCATCATCCACATTGCACCACACACTCTAGAAGTACCATAGAGACCAGCACTACCTTTCACAGGTGAAGGTGGACTCAGATGTAGTACCAGATTCTCTGACCACAACCTTTTCACAATACCAGTACTGTGATTTGTCACTGGCCTCGCAGCGCAACAGCACCTTCTGCAGTTTTCCAAGCGACACTGCTTCTACTTGAAATGTATCAATCTGGGGCAGGAGACAGAGAAAAACCCCACAGAAATAACTTGAGTCCAGCACATGACAAATACAGGCAATCATAATAGCCCAAGGACTACCAGAAGCAGCACAATACTTTAAAACAGATAATGTTACTACAATTAGCATCAAAAAGTATAATAAGGAAAGAAAAATAAGCAAATTATTTTTTTATCTATTAAAAATATATTTCTGGCTGTGTTTCTTCCTCTCTTGCAGTTTTATTTTCTCCACTGGAGTAGTATTCAGTGTAACAAATAAAAAACCCTAATACAAAGGCTTCCAGTTTGTGGTTTTTCTCTTGCTTAGATTCCTGCCCCTGTGATGCAGTTTATTAGGTGGTTGGTTGACAACCGTGTGGCCTAATACGCAGCACACTTAGTTTCCATGAATGCTGATATAGTTTAAGGCATATAGGAACAAATTTTCTCTTTCTCTCTCTCCTTCTCTCCTACTCTCCTTCCTCCCTCCCTCCCTCTCTCCCTTCCTTCCGTTGTTTCTTCAATAAACTCTCTCCTATACCTTCCTCTGTAAATAACATGGAGCACACTCTTGGGTTTGTTGTGAAAGAGCATCCTAGAATCTTCATTTCTAAAGAGTCACTTTGTCATGTCAAAAACTCACTGACATTTCCCAAGAGATGTAGGACCGAAAGATAACGCTATACTGGTTGGAATAAAAAGAATTCCTTCATACATTACCTCCTCATAGATTGTTGTTGAGAATAACCACCCCAAAATCATCTGAGGAAAGCATCATAAATTTGATTAAGTCTGAGACATTCCCAGAAATGACAGTTGACTATTAGCCACTGTTACCCTACTTTGCCATAAAAATGCAAATCCAGTATTGTTTGTATTTCCCATATGGGATAGGTTGTCTTAATGGCTGACTACATTGTTACCAGGTTAAACTTCAGTTTGACATTTGGTACCTGTGTGACAACTGTTGGTTCCACTTTGTGGATAGAAATCTTCTCTTGTTTAGACAAAACCGAAATCATCAGTAATCCAATGATGATATTTCTGTAAACCAGCTTATGATTGCGCATGTTCTCAGGAGTGCCTGGTTAGTCTCATTGTCACTATCTTGCATTCCCAGTGTGACTTTACACGGGACATTTCATGATACACATCACCCCCTGTCCTCCAGCTCCATTTCTGAGTATATGTGCTGCTTTGGTAGATAGTTTAGGCATGCTAACAGCTTTCTTTCTCAGTCCTCTCTGTCTCACTGCTTCTTTGCCTGAGGGCTTCCCCTTGTGGGACAGTTTTGAGGGGTGTTCTGAAGGTCTCTAGCAAGAAGGAGTCCCACTAGTAACCAGCTCATTAATGTCACAATATTGGCTTTTCTCCCTTTGCTGCCTCACTTTCCCCTCTCCTTCACTTCAAAGGAACTCACTGGGATCACCTCCCAGATAAATTTCCTGTACCCTAGTCTTTGTCTTATGGTTTGCTTTGGAGCAAATCTAAACTACGATACTTCAAGGTCCAGAACGATTGCCTGGATCAGCTTTCCGATTTCTTCTTGTTTCTTAAAGTAACTTTAGTTTTGAAGATAGAATTAAACTAGGTCTATTATGTATGTTGCTGCCTTTTGATTACACCTCTGGACACTTTGTAGAGAAAATAACAACAACCAGCCCAATCAGTGGCTAATGATGTGAGTTGCGGCTGCTGTGAAATCATTCTGTAATAAAATAAAAAGATTGTTCCCACAATTTCTCAACTGCAAACTCTTGAAATCATTCAGCATTTCCATTACATTCTATGCATTGAGGAAGATAACAGAAAAATGTGAAATCTAAAATAAACCAAGGAACAGAGACACTTTTATATCTCTGATTCTAAACTTCAAAACATACCACCAAACCCATATTTTTACTCTTATTTATACACTGATTGCAATTATACTTCCTATTCAATTTTAATTTCAATCTATAATACATCCTCCCCACTCTCTGGTAAACGCTATACACAGTGATGAACTGAAGAATATTAATCATGAAGATGACTTGCAAAATCTTAGCCTGTAACATCACATGATGTTGCACACTGGCAGACCAACTAGCAGGAGGCCAGGAGAGATGGAGCCTTTACCACATATCACAAAGTGGTAAGGTGAAGGAGTCTAGGACTGATGGAAACCTACGTAGATTCTTTAAAGGATAACTTCACTGATCACTTGGATAATATTAAGAATAATATCATAGTATCCTAAAGTTTGTTTTTGTTCAAAATTAATAATTCACTGTGGCAGGAAAAATTAGGCCTAATTTTGTTTTTTCTCTCATCCAAAGCAGATCTAGCTTTCCTATTCACTGTGATGAAAACTTCTGTGTAATCTACAGTGACCAAAAAAAGGCTTAGGTGAGATTTAAGAGCTCTGATGTTTCAAAGTATTTCATGATCTACAACTACAGAAAAATTTAAGAAATAGCACTCTCAAACTGGTTTGGGAGTCTTCTTTTTTAAAAGTATATCCATGGGTTACATAATCTCTATTCTTAATTTCAGACCCCCAAATGGTACTTTCCATATACAAAATAACATTAAAAATTAACTGGGTTGATTATATATCTCACTGTAACTCCTCAAACATCTAATATATAGAAAGAGTCATGCCTACATGTAAAGGACAAAAGGGAACAGTGAAGGGACTTAAGGTGTGAAAATAATACAGTTGGCTCCATTCAAGATGTTTTAAAGAAAGGTTACTGTGTTATTATGTGAGGTACACTATAATGGCCTTTCTATGACCTCTCCTTTTAAAACAGTAATGCTTTGTACCTTTCAGTCCCAACAGAGCATATTCATATATATTTTTCCCTGATATCATTTCAACTCATTTTTTTCTTTTTCTTACACTATCACTAATTTTTAATGACTTTTTCTTTGTTTTATTATTCATTGCTAGTATAGTGTGCCCCATTTTTCTGTCAAGAACAACTTCTAAAACCAAGCACATTAGGAAGTCAGGTCAGGAAAACTTGTGTTAAAAACAACCTAAAAGGAACACTTGAAGGGTGTCAAGCACTTTTCAATTTTCAGTCATACATGGTCACCTTCAGAGAGATTGCTAAGAACGTGGCAAAGTTGTTTGTGCAGCCTCACCTGTCCTCTTTGAAATTTTACGGGCATGTTAGATTTGTACAGCAGTCTAAGACCAGAGTCTCCCCTCTCCCCAAAGAGACATAGGGAAACATCAGACTCCGTTTCTGCTTGCTTCAATTGTCCAGTATGAACATCAACATGGTATCTCACTACTAGCAAAGCAAAGGGGAGAGAAACAAGAGGAAAGCTATTACCTGGGAATTCATACAAATAGAATCCAGACCCATGGGTCAGGCTACAGTAAAAAACATTACATGAGAATTCCTCTAACCTAGACTGTCTGTATCTACTGAGGGATTTTTGATCTTTCAATTACTAATTTTAGTTATAAATGGGCATTTTTACACCATGAACAATTTCCCTGAGGGTTAGAGCTTTTTCAGAAAGAGAAATAAAGATTTTTCAAAAAGGAGGAGATTACACAGGAGATTTTTTATGCTTCTGTGTATGACATAGGAGGATATTTCATGCTTAGTATTTTAGTGGCAAGGGTGACAAAGCTATTGTACAAGATGCTTAAAGTTTAAAAAGATATAAGGTTTGATGAGGAAATATATCAAAATTGAAATGATGACATGAGATGGCCGACTGGCCTCAGGCTAAGCCAGATGAGGCATAGACATGACATTTTCTCTTTCTCATAGCCTCAGCCCCTGTGACTGTAGCTGAACTAAAGGAATCTTTTTGAGATTATGTTTAATCCCAGATCTACCAATGACTCATGCTATGAAGCTGAAAAAGTCACTTCTCAATGGGTAAACAATTTTCTCAGAAGTAAAAAAAAAATTCTGTAACTAAATAGTTCAGAAGCAAATTTAAGCAACTATAAAACAATTTGGATATGTAATATATCCTACGGAAGATTAATAACACACATGGAAAAATAGCTTGCCCTCCTTCTACTACAGGAAGCTCACAGACAAGGTCCCCATCTCCTTGGATTCGAGATAACCACACATTTACTGGAAAATCTAGGGTCTTCTTGCTCTTTATATGTTGCATGGTGACCTGAGATTAAAAGAAACAATGATCAAATTGGCGATTTTTCAATTCCTCATAGAACTCAGAATTCAAAATGCACCCCAGGGACTGCTATAACGTACTGCACACTCTGATGGTTGTTGTTATCAGTAGTATAGTAGTAATGGCTGTTGCTTATTAGGTAATTATTATTTGCCAACTATTAATGTTAAGTGACTTATTTTAATTATCTCTTTTAACTTTTACCAATTAGATTGGTAAAATCCTTATAATTTATAGATAAGAAAACGGAGGCTTGGAGATTTGAAGTGGACTCTGTCTGATTCAAAACTCTCAATTTCACCTACAGCAGTTGCTAAAAAAGCAATCTATAGGAGGAACTAAAAAAGAGATTTTGTGTTCATATTAATGACCAAAGCAGGCATACAGCAGAATTTTTTAAATTTTAAATGCCTTTTACATATATTTACAATATCTTTAGGTTGTGGAATAGTCCTCAGTTCTACAGCCAATGTGCCTGCACTTCTCAGCACACGGTAAGTTGCCTTTGCCTCTCTGCCCAATGAACCCTTAACAGACCCTTCATTAGCTCCTGATCCTTTCGTAGGTCTTTCACAAGAAGGCTCCCTTTCCTTTGTCTTCTGTTTCACATCCCAGCAGAGGACTTCCAGAAGGAATTTCACAATTGCCTGCCTTTCCTTCAACCACAATGGATGAAGTGCCCTCTCCTTTTAAGATACTGGATCATCTTCTAAATTAGTCTCTGGTCCTCTTTAACTTCCTCTTCTTCCTGCTTTAGGAGCAGGTCCCATCATTTCTCAGGTGGCTTAGTCTCAGAACTAACTGCCATAAGGCACTGACTGCTATTCTTGCTCCCCTCGAAGCCGGCTTTTAGGCTAGCAAGAGAAATTATTCCAAATCAGAAATCAGATCATTTTGTACACTACTCACAACTTTTTCAATAGTCCTACCTATAGCATAAGATCCAAAATCCTCAAGACATTGAGCAGTTCATAATCAGGCCCTACCTACTTTGATAGATACTTCCTCACATTCTATATTCCAGTCATACTGACCTGTTTATGGTTCCACAACTCGGCCACATTCCTTCTCACCTCAGTTTTCACACACACTTGTATCTCTGCCTAAAACAGCTTCCATCTGACTCATTACTATTGCTGAATCTCCCATCCTTCGTTACGTACCTCATACACAACCTCTTCTAAGAAGCCTTTTGTGAGTCTCCAATCTGGACTAGGCAAACCTACTTTGTGAGCCATGGCACCCTATCCAATTATGACTTTGACTCAACACCTAATATTCGACTGATTTCATGGAAGGGACCTTGTTCTCCTTGTCCTACTCATCTTGGTACTTCCATAAGCTTTCACAAGGCAGTCCTTAGGTTGTTTGTTGAATGAATGATTACATAACTAAATGAAATGGCTATCTGTCAACACAGGTAATTAAACTAAATCAGTACACCTGCTCACTAATGCCTGATTGTGTCTTTACTTGCTCCAGGCAAGACACAAGGAAAAGAGCATTGGATTTGGAGTCAGAAAAACTAGGACCAAAATCTAGATCTATCATTTTACAACTGTTTTACCATGAGAAGTTCACATAACCACTGTGAGTATCAGTTTTTTTGTCCTTAAATTAGGAATGATGCCTATCTCACATGGTTGCTGTGGAGATTAGATGAGACTATATGTAAGAAATGTGCAAAACTTTATATAAATTGCATAAACAACTCCTATTAACTTATCCAAATTTATATATGAATATATTCATAAATATAAAAGAGATTAATATAATATATTCTACTAAATTTGAAAATGTCCCTTTCTCTGGACTATAACATGCTTTATTTTTATAGCAATTAGATGGAAACTTTAGGAATACTAAGAGATAGAGACTGATTATAAAGATTCATAAGCTTTTTAATCCCGAGCAGATACAATTCTCAAATAAAATTATTTTCAGCCCTCTGCCCAAAGTTTTGAAACCCTAGTTGCCCAATGGTCCTGAAACTCAGTGCTGGGGTTGCTTACTTGGCAATTGGAGAGACGGAAGTGGTGGTAGAATGAAAGAAGGGTGATGCACATTCTACAGTTGAGGCTCTATATTATGGACTATCTTGTTAAAGTTTCAGCAGTGAGAGAAGGAGTTTAATCTTTTTATTTCCATTCCTGGAGCCCATTATGAGTCTGTTATTTTCCTTTACTTGGGACACAAGGAGATAAGTTACACCCTAAACTATATAGAGGGGCATACTCCTCAAAAGAGCAAGTAAAAAGAATTCTTAAACAAAAAGAGCTAACCAAGGGTGAAGGGGAGTTTCCATCTTTCTGAAACGCTGCATGCAGATGACCCCGAGAAGTGGCATACAGACCCTTGGCCCCCTTGCAGTGACATTTCTTACAGTGGATGTTCAAGCACTGCACTGGGTATGATTGAGAGTTTAACAAAAAGAAATTGCCTCTACCATCAAGGAGATTTTACAAACTGTCTGTGAAAGATAGACTTAAAATATTTAAATAACACAAGACTATATTACAGCAGCATATTAGTAAACACATTAATACAGACTAAGTTCCGTGGCGATTCAGGATAATGCAAAGTTTAGGATACAATAAGACTAATTTCAGATGGAACTTAGTAGATGTTTCAGATAAATAAGGGTCATAAACAGGTGAATGGGAGTCTTCTAGATTCTAGACTTGAAGCCTTTCCCATGAAGCATAAGGTTTTTACAAAGTCATTCTACCTAAAACTCTGAGAGGTCCTTCCTCTACACTAAACTCTCTATGAAAATTGGCAAGAAGCCTCTGGTTTCTGAGGCACCACCATCCCTCATGCTTAGAAGTACCCACTGATGAGAAAATCTTCATCATTTTACTTGAGTGCAATCCTACTAACTCAACTGTAAAGCTTTCTGGGTGAGAGCTCTGAATGAATTCCATTTACCTTCAAAGCCATGATGCCTCAAAATAAAAAACCAATAAATCAAAGTGAATTTGTGTGTTCATTTGTTTTTTAATCAATAAAGAGACATAGCAGTGGTTCTCAACTGGGTGGGATTTTGCCCCCAAGAGACATGTGGCATTTTTGGTTGTCACAATTGAGGAGGAAGGAGAGGGTGCTACTGGTATCTAGTGGGTAGAGGCCAGGGATCTTGTTAAACATTCTACAGTGCACAAGACAGACTGTCCCCCCCGCCCGACAACAAAGAATTATCCAGCCCCAAATGTCAATAGCGCTAAGGTTGAAAAATCTTGGGAGCACAACCAGAAGGACCTGCAACTAGAATACACAACTCTGTACTTGGGGGGCTTTGGGGAGAAGAAGAAGAAAAAAAGAAGATTGGCAACAGATATTAGCTCAGGTGCCAATCTTTAAAAAACACACAAAGAGGAAAAAAGAAAAATCTTGGTGTACAAAGATAAATAGTTAGATAATAGATAACTCGATAATTAAATAGAATGATATAGACAGATAAAGAGAGAGACATACATCCATAGATCTTATCTCCAGTTGTGTTTATTTCTGTTTTTATTTTCACAATTTTTTTTTCAATTATTAAAGTAATAAAGGAGGTTAAGTCCTGGAAGACCACAATGCATAAGCCCACTCATACAGTAGCTAACGGCAGGACTCAATGAAGGAGAGGTGGCAAGTGGAACAAACCTGGACTTGGATCAAAAGACTTTGATTTATGTTCTAACCTGCCATTTACTAGGTGTATGGCCTTGGGTAAAAGTTTTACATGATGACCTGTGATCTTCAGGTCCTCATTTGCAAAACTGGCATCATACCTGTTTGCTAGGTTGAAGATTTAATGTGTTAGAGTAGGAGTGTTTTACGTAATAAAATAATATTAAAGCACCTTATAGAAAAGAGAAATAGGAAGTTATTTCCCAAAGTAAAACTTTCTCAAGTATGGGTTGCAATATCCAGGAATATTAAAACAGAGATTCATTCTAGAACATCTGTTTTCCCCAGTTGGCAGTAAGATGGTGGTGCATGTGCCTAAGAGTCAGATCGCTTCAAATCCATGTGCTACCTGTGTGATATTGGGAACTGTTTATCGTCAATTCAAAAACCTCAATATCTTGGACTGGAATAATATTTTCTACTTTGTTGTGGCATAAACAATTAAAAGCGATGATCTATACCCTGAGTGCTCAAAGAATGTATATTGGTGGTGGTGGTAGTAGTAGTAATAGTAGTAGTATCACAATTAATCACAGAAATCAGAGATCAGAATTCTTAACTGTTTTTTGGGATTGTTTGTGGTTCCTTACTCTCCAACATCCTCCTAGAGACTGCACAAGGAAAAGATCAGCTAAATGCTCACTTCTTTATTATCAGAAAGAGAAATTCTTGTCTAAATCCCTGACTCCTACTCTACTTGGATGAGCTGACCAGGAGTATTTGGAAAGACAGATAAAGGCCTCCTTGGCTCTCTCCCACTAAGCCAATCTGAAGTAGCCTCTCCTGCTTCCTTTCTTCTGGGTCCCATCCTGAACTTTCTAGCTCATCAGTTAAGAGGTTTATATCCAAATCTATCCTTTAATGCCTCTCTTTCACTCATCTAATCTTCCTGACAAAGCTCTCTGGTACTTCTAGTCTCTAGATTCCTACTTGTACAATCATTGCATGCTTCCTCTTAGGTGGTTCCCATTCTGACCCTTTGTAACATCAGGTAGGAACACACAAGAAAAAGGATGTCCATTTCTCTAAACTGCAAGGACTGGCACTGCCCTAACTCCTCTCCAGGGTTTACCTCTTCTGCTAATGTCCCACCTATTTAGCCCTTCGGAGATGGCCCTGTAGTCCTTTCCCCACCTGTCCTTAGTGCCTATCTCTAATGCCAACCAGGACACCCAATGGAGTAAGGATCAAGTCCAGGTGGGGTGGAGGGAGGGCCAGCAGTGTTGCTGGAGCACACCAGATCATGAGTGCAGAGTAAGCCAGCTGCCCTCCTTGCTGGCCCAAGCTCCATCTTTCTTTCCTGCCTATTAGGACTGAGACTAAATACAATTAATGACCAACAGTAATTACCACCACCTATATTTATATTCTACTTTGTTTTATGAAAAACTCTCTGCATATGTTATTTAATCCTAAATTTAATCTTATCTTTTCTTGGAGGAGAAATGATATACAATCAAAGTCAACACTTTCTGAGAACTAAATTTGTGTCTAATTGTCTGCTGGACACTGGATATAAAATAAAGAATGTACTAGGATGAGAAAAGTTGAGAAAAATGATTTTAAAAAACCCTACTCTGAAATATAAACTTTTGTTCAAAAGAACAAAAAAATGTGTAATACTTCTACTCTTATTATATGTATTCAATTTAGATAACATTTCTTAAAAAAAAAAATAAAGACAAATAATCACCAACACATTTGTTGGGCACTTAGAGTGTTTACAGTATTTTACTAGACCTGGTACTGGGGATCGGGGAGCAAGTACTAATGTCAGTCATTAGTATTTTCTTTTTGGAGTTGGAAATTTGGAAATATGAAAACAGAATAAGGTTTAAATGTGTTCTCAGAAAACACTCTAAGCATTCTTGCAAATCACATACAAAGTCAAAACTTGCCTCTAGGTTTTCTTAGTTCTGGTACCATTCCTTGATAACACCCTATTTGTCACAAGGACTATACAAGGAGGATCATCTACGGAATTTACAATTGACTGAGGGACTATCAAATGCATGAATTTATCTCTGGTTCAAATAAGCTGGCACAACTTTTAGGATGTTTCTATAAACTGCTGGAGTCTTCCGAGATTAAACATTTGACTGGAGATTTCGTGAGAAGAGGAAGCTAGTGCTTCCTGCTGTTCACTGAACTAGAAAATCCTCAAAAACAACTATTTTTCTTACTGTGTTTCAGAACTTGCTCTTCCTCTTCTGTGGTTTTTTCTAGAACCCAGAAGTGAAGAAGTAACTAAAAATGAAAAGGAACTGGAAATATTTACAAGGCACTTTAAAACTTAAATAAATAAAGCCACTTCTTGCCTAGTTTAGCTAATCTCAAGTATTCCTGGAGGTCATATCAAGTAGGTTATCATATCATATCAAGAAGTGGTAGCCTAAACATAATAACAAATGTGCCATAAGCTATGACTCACTTCAATTCCAAGGCTCAGAAGAATCAAATTTCAAGAGAGTTCCTATTCTAGTGAGTCAATTTATCCAAGTCACGTGTGGCGCATACGGCAGAGGCAGCCCAGACACGGGAGAGAGCGGTGGCCCAAGAGGTGGGAGTAGGGGCTCTGGCTACTAACTCTGCAGGGACGCAGCCAAGCCTCCGAAACTCTCCAGGCTTTGTTCCTTCACCTGCCCCTCACACACGCTGAGCCTCAGCCATACGAGATTATATCCCATTCCCTAAACACCAAGCAAGATTTGACTGTATGATTTATTTTCATTTTGCACTTACAATTTGCAAAGTATTTCACATGTATTATAAACATTTGTTTTATTAATTCATTCATTCCACAAATATTTATCCAATATCTACTACATGGTAGGTACTATTCTAGGAGTTGGGGTTATAACACTGAATAACACAAAGTTCCTGTTCTCATATTGCTCAGTTTCTAGTACACAGAGAGTAAACAAACAAATTAAAAAATATCAGGTAAGTGATGTGCTATATAAAACAAAACAAAACAAAACAGGCTGATGTGATCGAGAGCAACTGGGGGCTCACTTTAGATTGTGGCAAAGGCCACTCTGAGGCAAGAGAAGTCCAGTGTGGCTTAAGTACAATGAGCAAGGGCGGAGTGGTTTGAAAAGAGGTCACAGAGGTAGGTAGGGGACAGATTAAACATGGGGTAGATGTGATCTGATTGATGTTTTTAAAGGATCACTCTGGCTCCTCTTTTGAAACTAGATATTAGGGGAAAAAGAGAAGAAGATAGAAGGCTATTTTAGCAGATTTTGCAGTAAACAGGAGAGAAAATATGGCAGCATGGACTAAAGTGATGGTAATCAGATGGAGAAAAATAGACAAACTCAACAGAGCAACAGAGACGATTTTTGAGGGGTTAGATTTTGAAGGCTAAGGAAACGAAACAATCCAGAAAAATCTGCAGAGTTCTGGCTTACATAACTAGGGGGATGGTGACACCAACTACTCAGACGAGTAAGACTGAGGAAGAAGCAGGTTCAGTGAGGGAAGGAAGAGCTCTGATTAAGCCTTATTTAACGTTTTCACTAGACAGTCACAGTTTGTGAGATAGTCAGGGCAAGTATTGCTGAGCCCTATTTTACAGTAGGGAAAACAGAAAAAAGTGATTAAATGACTTTTTAGAAACCAAACATCTTTCAAGTCTTTTTTTCTTGTTATTTTTAAAATAAATTTGAAATTACTTTAAACAAAAAGTAAAAAAAAAAAAAGCTGTAGGAAAAGTTCCTTATTTCACATTATTTTGGTCGTTTAATTATAGTTCTAATTGCTCAATTCATTTGTTGAGTTAACTAATTCATGTTCTACCTACTTTGCTCTTCACAGAAACCTTTACCACCAACCAGAGGATGGAAGACGCCTCTCTCGGTTCTGAGACAAAGCACTCCCTCCTCTGAGTGCCTCTGCTTGGGGTTGTTTTCCCATCCTGTTGAAGAATCACTGCACAGTGATATTGCTATGCCCCTGACCACTCTTCTCACTCAAAGGCTCCAGAGAAAGCACAGGCCATGCTAGTGACTACAGGCCAACTTAGCTCAGGGGTAGATCTTTCCTGAAATGTTGACTTGTCTTTCCCAGTAATTCAGAAATACAGAATTTGTAATTTTGCTAATCATTGCAGTTTCCATCGGTTTTGTTTCTTCTTCTTAAAAGGTCACTTTTTTGTCTCTCTTCTGAAATCTTTCAATACTTCTGAACAGAAAAACTTTAAAGCCAACATATGGTTTCCTCCCATTCTCAGTCACATTTAGCACAATGCAGGACACGTATTAGGTGCCCAGAAAATACTTCTTGCCTAGCTGACTACAACAAATTTACCTGCTCTTGTACTATAAAAATGCCAGTTTTCATTATATTAGTTATGTGCTAAGAAATGCTGCAATAAACCTTTCAGTAAATTTAATATTTTCTCCATTATTTTCATTATACAATGAAAGATACAATAATGAAAATCACAGATAAGATTTAAAAGCATTTTAAATGGGAAAATGATAAATTTTCTAGATTCTATCAGTGGTACTCAAAATCTTAAACCTCAAACATTTTAAAATAACATATCATGTACTATAAAGAAATCAGTGACAGTATTTAAAGCTAGAAAGCAGAGATGTTCTAGTGATTCAAACCATGTCATCTGACTCCACAATAATTACTGCCTCCACACAGAAATCTCACGGCTTCTGAGAATTTAATTGACATATATTTTTGAAAACAAACGTAAGGCTCAATGATAGTGTTTAAGATCTCAGTCCTTGGAGTCCAGCATACAATAAGACAATTTACTAAGTAACCACATCCAATCATTTAATTTTATTGAACCTCAGTTTTCTCATCTATAAAATAAGGATATCAGTGGTAGCTAAATCAAAGAGTTGCTGTTAAGCAACAGAAATATGATAGTATTTCCAAGGCAGTTGGTATACGGTAAGCACTCAGCAAACACTTATTATTATTGTTTTTATTGCTATGATTAAGTCGGGGAAAAAAAGGACAGGATCCCAAAGTGCATACATAACATGATTCAATTTTATTAAAAGGGCAAAATATAAATATATAAAATGGCAAAATGTATATAAAATATATACATTTATATATTTACGTGTGTCTATGTAGATAGAGTGAGGAAGTTCATGAGAGAGATTCATAGAAAAAAGATTTGAAAGAAATGAACCACCCCACTGGTCATCTAATGATTAACGAATAACAACTCATTTTTATTCTTATACTTTACTATATTCTTCAGATCTTCTTCCATGAACACAGATCGCCTTTGTAAATATAACTATAAAAATGCTATTTTAAAAAATCTCACAGGGAGGAACCATATTTCTTTACAGTGTTATAGCCACAAAAATTTTGTTCACATTATTTACAACAATTAGGAAAATATGTTATCTTTCTCATTGCTTTAAGAAGGCTGCTTATTTCTTTTAATAACAATAACTGTGAAGCACAAAATAAAAAACATTACCCTCTGTAAGTTCCACTCAGGTTGCTCGCTAGTTCCATCATGTCCAATCCTTATCTTATATATTATTCCAATGTTCCTTATTTCAATCTGGATGAAATGCAAAGAAGAAAAAATTAGCAGAATGTTTTTAATTAAGCACATTAAAAAATTCTTTCTCATATGATTTCGGTCGTATGTGGAAGATAAAGAAACACACACATAGATAAGGAAAACAGATTAGTGCTTACCAGAGGGGAAGGAGGGGGAGAGTGAAAGAGGTAAAGGGGCATATAGGTATGGTGATGGATAAAAACTAGACTACTGGTGATAAATGCAATGCAGACTATACAGAAGCTGAAATATAATGATGTACACCTGAAATTTACATAATATTATAAACCAACGTGCTCTCGATAAAATAATCAAAATGCAAAAATCATTCTTTCTCTTCTTCTTACTAAATGCATTTTTTTACTCCTAAGAGTTGAAAAACTCTCAGCGACCCTTTCAGAGTCTGGAGATTAAGCCCTCTCAAGAAGCTATCAGTGGACTACACAGACACAGAATATGAAACAGAAATATCATGAGACGACTAAAAATATGCAGAAGGAGTCAGATGAAAGAATAGGATAAGGAACATACATATGCTCAGTTCTCTGACTAGCACACATTTCTCACTGTAAGCCAATGTCTTCTGAGCTGAGTTCCAATGACAGAAAGATGGGCTCTTATTTTAAGAAGAAAAAAAAGCAATTTTCATCAAAGCTAAATATAGCTATTCTATAAGCTTAAGGAAAAAGTACCAGTGAGTCTAGAACTTCCTTTTACTCTGAAAATCCTCTTTTGTTTGACTATAGGATAAGATATAGATTTTCAAAGTTCAAGGAAGAGAAATAAATCTGCCTACAGAATACGTATACTTGGTTAGTTTTTGACATGGTTCAAGAATATTTATTAATCCAAGTAGCATTGTGGGGAATCGGCTTTGGAATCACTTTGAGCTCAACTGCTATCCAGGCTGTTGTAATCTGAGTAAAATATGGTGTTTTATATCTCTGGCCCTCGATTTCTTTATCTGTTGAATGGACATAATGTCTCTTGCATACAATTTTCAGTTCAACTAAATAAATGTTTATTTAACACAATAATATAGACATTGTGCAAGTCCACAAGTATACAAAGATGAAAGTGATGGCACAGTCCCTAAGTTAGAGAAATTTATAATCTAATGAGGGAGACAGATTTACAAACAGACATTTTTAGTATAATAAGATATGTCCAGGACACTAAACTGTGAGGATTAAAAAAGGCAATACACTATATCATTTAATAGTTTAAATATAGTCATTATCATTATTTCTACTACAGATACTCATCTACTTCCACAAACTAGATATGAATAGGTAGGCACTTTCATATTATGTTGACTTACGTCATTGCCTACCAATGAACAAGACCCTGAAACAGCTGGACAGTCAGATGACCAACAAGCCATCAAAATAATTCCTCTTTCATATTCACTTTCCATAATCAGAAATTCACTTTTTTAACTTCCCATCATCACCAAAACCACTTTCCCCCATAGACTGCAGTGGCTAGACCAGTCCTGGGCTATTACAACACCCAGTCAAAGACTATGATGCTATTGACTAGGAGGAAGGAAAAGAGGACTGTTAATCCCTCAGAGCCAACTTCCACCAACTTTCTTACTCCAAGAGCTGCTGTCAGTGGCAGAACTTAGAAGCTAGCTCTTCTCACCAGAGGAAGTAAGAAGTTATCCCATAGTCTGGCCTTGGTTTTTCTCTGAAAGGTAAGCCAATCTTTAGATATCCTTTCATTGTCCCAAGAATCTATTAGCACTTAAGTGTAAACTTTCTCTTTCTACACATTCTAAATGAAAAAAATAAAGGGCTAACTGAACGGTCATGTTACCAAACATATGTGACTTCATGGCTGCCTACTTGCTACTTTTGGAGAAGGGAACTACCATGCAATGAGCTCAGCTATGTGCCAGCCAAGGGGCAAGCGCTTGACAAGCATGGTCTCTTCCAGTCTGTACAGCAGCCCCATGAAGAGCAGGGCTCTTTAAAAAGCCGACTTTAAGGAACAAAGAAATTTAAAAACACTTAAGTAATTTGTCTAGGGATACACAGCTGGAAACACAGTAAGTTCCAAAAGTAAAATTCAAACCAAAGCCTGTTTGATCAGAAATAGCACACTGTCCTCAAAAATGACTATGTGCTCACTTCAGGATTGGAAGGAAGGAAAAGTAAATGAAAGATTAATTTAGAAGTGGCAAATGATACCAGTGAAAAAGAACAAAGACGTCAATGCCCATAGAAGACAGTGAATAGGAATGAGCTGGCCAGTCCTCATTTAGGGTTCTCAGACTGTCAAGAGGCCCCAGTCCTATTGTCCCTTAAACCCCAGATCAGTGCTTCTCAAACATTAGTGTATACACAGATTACCTGGGGATCTTGTTAAAATGCAGATTCTCATTCAGTAGACATGGTGGGGGGCCTAAGATTCTGCATGTCTAACGAGTTCCCAGGTGATGCCCATGCTGCTGGCCTAGGGCCCACAGGCCCTAGACTCCTATGGGGCTTTCATACCCATCCCTGATCTCTCCCATTAAGGTAGTAGCTTAGAGCTGGGTAAGTCCCTGCTCTCACTTCACAGTAAACAGGAGAAGCTAGGAGAAAACATATGCTGATGCCACTGACCATTATCCTCCGTGACTGTAAAGATAATCTGTCATTTGTAGAATACTTTCCATCTACCAGGCACAATGCACATCACACACATTCCCAAACATACTTTAAACCTCACAACAAGCTTTCAAAGTAAGCATTAATACCCACCTCCCTGTCTTTACTAAGAAAGAAATTAAAGATTAGTGAGGATAAGCAACCTGTTCAACGTGACAGGACTAATGTAAGGTTGATCTTTGAACCTGGTCTCCATGACTCCAAGGCCTCTGTTCTTAACCAATTTATTATATTTCCCATATGTCAATAAGCTTTTCTTAATGTACATATATTTTTTCTTTTTATCATCAGACCACTCTGGAATTTAGAAAATTCCTGATGTCATTGCCTTCATTCTGTATTTAAAAACAAAAGCTGGCCTGGAGAAAATAAGTAATATATTCAAGGTCACAGAGTGAATATATGGAAAACTAGGATGCTAATCCAGCTCACTTAGTTTGCAGTTTAGCACATAATATACCGCAAGGTATATTATGGGTACTAATAGACTTTGGTGGGGTGGCCTAGGGATCTAATCATGACATATGTGTTGTGAGTTCTGAACAATCATCTTCAAATAATCTTTTGAAATGCATGGGTTGTAGAAGGTATGACTGCCTGTGCATTGAGCCAAACTGCTCCTTCATGACCTCAGACAACTGCTTTTCTTCTCTAAAATTCTAATGATTGCAAAATTAGAAGATCTAGAAACCATCTGGGTATTAGTGATTGCCAGGTACTGCAGCCCCAAACAGCCTTGCCTTCCTGGTGACTCAAGTTGGCCTTAATCATTCTCTATTCTTTATCCAGCCTTAGGATACAAAAGGAATACTCTCCAGGGAGATCAACTGCTTTTTCACAGTGCACCAAAGAACCATGTGCTTTCACTCTGTGGGGGTGGGGTACATTAGTGAGGTATAATGTAATTGTCTTAAGTGAAATTTCTCCAAAGCCCTGAGGAAATTAGGAGAGGCAACCAGCGGTACTCAAAGTAATGCGGCCCAGCATTCTTTGATGCTAAGGAAAGGAGAGAGAGATTTGAACGGGCAAGGGGCAGAGCTTCAAAACACGGCCTCTGAGGATGTAAAAAAAAATGATTTCACACCCATACAGCTCAGCTGAGCAACATGTAACAGTATATGGAATTATACAAAAGAAGGGTTTTCATTACCAGAAGAATCTCTAAATGGCTTATTATCTGGTTACAATTTGAGTTGAGGTTGATGGTTTGTGGGGCCAGATTCAAACCAACGGCCTAAACCAAATTATCTTTAAAGAAAGCAATTTTCTTCCACAACTTTCCTGATTGGTAGAGAATATGTGAGGAAAAAAATGTTTCCTTTGACGATTACAATAGGCATTAGGATAACTTATGGGGATTCTAAGAGACCCGAGATTTATTTTATACAGGATATACACACACACAATCACACTCTCCTGTGTTACAGAAATACCTTTAAAATGTTCAAAGAACAAAATTACTGCCAATATTGTTTACCTGAAACTCATCCTCCTGTCTTGGAAGGAAGAGCTGCTCTGAGCTGTCCTTGCTAAGACTTATTGGTCCAGTGACTCCTTCATCTCCATACACCCATAGTGTGACATTGGCTTGAGTCCCTGTATTTCCTGTCAGCACTAACACCTTCCATTCATCTTCTGACAGAAGAGTCTCACTGATCTCTTCTATAGGGGAAAAAAAGGCATTAGTAGCAGATCCAATGCAACATCAGGCTGACAGAATCCTTTGTCACATGGAGCCCAAGGACATCAAAACAGAGTAGAGGATGAGTGGGGCAGGGTAGGGAGGCAGTGAACTGCTACAACTGTAGGGAGCTAATTTGTGCTTGCCTCTTCACAGCAAGGTTCTAGGCAACTGAAACTGAACTACTGAAGTAAATTAAATTAGAACAATAAAGATCTGAATTGCCTGGCAATCTTTCACTTGTCCTCAACACTACAACACAGACGCATGCTGGAATTTGTAGTTCTGTGTCCATAGATTTTTCATAAAGCTGCCTGCCTGGCTTACAGATTTTTAGGTAGAATTACTACAATACAAAGTAACAAAAGAAAAGTGGAACTAAAATACATTTTCAAATGAGGTGTAAAAATGGCAAAATTGAGAAGAGAGAAAATTTTTCTAAAACATTTCAGGAAAAAATATCCTACTGGAGAGGGCAATGAAAGCGCTTGGAGCTAAAGACAGAATTTTCCCAAATGCAAATGATTCTGAGGTGCTTAGGGCAGGTTAGTCTGTGAGGGCAGGGACTGCACAGCAGCAGTGTTGCACAAGGAAGCCTCCATCACTCAGCACTTCCCAAACAGCCCCTCCTTGCTTACAAGAGATGTTTACGAAGTGAAGTCCCCAACTAAAACTACTTTCTTCTTTATGCACTTTAGCCTGTTGCCTCATCTAAGGAGATCCGGGAGCATGCAGTGGCAAGAACATCTCCCAAGCTACTCGGCATTGGTTGTCTGGATTGCCCCAACAACTGCATGTTACAGGTACAAATATTACAGACTTGGGTAATGAGATAAATTTCCTCGTGTCAAATGATCAAAAGGAAACCAAGATTCTTCCTATCTTTAATTCTGTGACTTGAAACTATAGGCAACCGTAGACAGCACCTACAATCTTACAGTACAGTATCAACAGAGATGATGACAAACCCAGCAAATAACTAATTTTCTGCTATAATGAACAAAATTCCTTCAAAAAACTATACAAAAAAAGTTATAAATGGAAACAAATACTAAGAAATAACTGGCATTCATTTTTTTAAGGCTGCCTTCTCTTTACTGTCTTGGGTAATCTCTGTCATTATAACAGCAAGCATGTTTCCTTCAATTAACATCATGATCACCATTTACTAAGCTCCTGCTACATGCTAGGCTCTGTGTTGAATGTCTCATATGCACTTCTCATCCCACAAAGTCAGTCAAATTATGATGTCAATTTTAAGATGAAGAAAAGAGGCAGAGGTTAAATAATATGCCCAAATCATATAGCAAGTAAATGACGGAATGTCTAACTCCAAAGCCTTGCATTTAAACAAACGAGTTTAGATGTTCCACTTTCACTTAAACACAGTTCACCGGAATGCACAATTTCATTCTATGCTAAGCACTGTTCTAGGCACTTAATATTCATTATTGTGTCAACCTCACTCAGTCCTCACACTAGTCCTATGAGGTACTCTCCTTTATTACGGACAAACTGGGACTCAGAAGTTAAGTAATTTGCCCAGAGTTACACAAGCAATAGCAAAAAAGACTTAAACTTCAATCCCAGGCAGAGAAAGTTTGAGTCCCATGCTATTCTGGATACAACATCAAAGGTAGCTGACCTGGAAAATATTATAAAAATTTTATGACACAATCTCATTTTCAAAACTCACATATTGTACGTGAACACTTGACTGTCCTGCCTGCCATTTCTAGTCAAGCACTATCAGGAACCTGGAAAACACACTTGGAATTTCTCCAGACCATAGACAACAGTGCAATCAGATCTCTACTGATGAAAACTCCACAGCACATCCATGAGACTCAGAGACTAATCAGTGATTTAGGTCAGTAAGATACTCTTTAGGAAGCTAATCATTTACTTAATCTCTTATGAATATCTTAGTCATCTAAAAGGATTATTTTTATTAAAGTCAAGAAAGTTTTATTTAGTTCCTATTATTTGCTAGGCACTGAGTTAGGTTCATTGCTCTCTACATATTAGTGGCACAGATTAAAAGTTTGAAAGATAAACAATGAGAGTCTCACCCTGAAGATACACACTATCTAGTGGGGAAGACAGATGTATAAATATTTGGATTTTAAACTTTCAGACACATTCATAGAGAATGAAAGAAGTACTACAAAGTTCAGATGTAGCAGAGAGCCGGGAGTGAATAACTGCGTGGAAGGGTGTGCAGGAAACACTTTATGGAGGGAACCTTGGTGCTGGATGTAGAAGGATGAATGAGAATTTTGAACAAAGAGGAAGGGAAGGGCATTCTACATAGAGGGAACAGCATGCCCAGCATGTACAAAGGCTTGAAGTAGCAGTCATGCTGGAAGAACTGCGCATGGGAACACGTGGTTGAACATGAGATCACATGAGATGCTACGTGAGAAGAGGAGAAACAGTGAGATCACGAAAAGCACTGGGCAAGGTGGAAAGGAGTTGGCACACTCTAGTGCAGGCAAGAGGGAGCCAGCCAAGATTCCAAAGTGTGGTGGTGATATGATCTGAGCATTAGAAAGATCAGTCTGAAAGAAGATGAACTAAATTTAGCAGAGAGAGACTGAGGCAGGAAGGCCAGTAAATAAACAATGAACACGAACACTGAACTGTGAACTGAAAAGCCCCGGAATGGGGTCAGGAGGCCACCGTTACTTGGTTTTAGTTTTTTGGGGTGTCCATACACAAGTGCATTCACATGCATGCTTGATTTAATCTGCAAATCAGGTGACAATCTCTAAAGCCTTTTCTTCCTGTTCTAACATTTTCACAATAACATTTGTACAAACATAACACATTATCAGGGTGCACTCGTTACAAAATTTATGACTTAATATGGTATAATCTTTAATATAGAACAGTAGATTAAAGTTTGTGCTATCATCAATTGAATATGAATTCAACCTAATGCCATAATCTTTTGGAAATGAACCAAAGTGCATTAGTCTCAGATCCTAAATTTATCCATTTAAGAACCATAAAAGCAGCTGTTTTTTTGACTAGAGGTTTAATATATTCTAAACTGGGAAAATTAACCAAATTAATAAGGATTAACCAAGACTCCTTCAGGGTCTCTGAATAAATTCTATAGTACCTAAAATTTATTCAGATGACTTAAAAATGTTCTTTGTAGGGGTGACAGAACTCTTTAATTAAACACCAATCAGTTTGAGTCAGACAAAAGAAAAGCTAAGCTACCTTTGTGCTACTGGTCTCCTGAAGCTCTGGAGAAAGAAAAAATTACTCACACAAAAAAATAGCAAATTAGCTGATTCTAATATTTCATGGAAGGATCAAAGTTGAGGTCAACTAAAGGCATGAATCACCATCATAGAGCGTGGGCATAAAAAGACAAGTTTTGTAAACTTTTGTGTACTTTTTCAACACAGTGTTTTAGAAAGCTGATTTATACTAACTGTAGTGCAAAAACTGAAAACAATTGTCCCTTATATGTAATAGCACAGTATCAGAAAAATGGTTATTATTTAACCCTAATTTTAAAAAATGTAAAATCATCTAGAAAACATAAGAAGTTAAACATTCTCTCTATAGGTCTCCTGCAATGTAAAAATATCTATTTCTACAAAATTAACACGAATAATCCTGTTTTATTCATGGATTTATCAGTTTCTTGATGTAAGGTATGGTAGACATTTACACAAAGCACAGGAAGCACAAAGCTAGTAGGGATAGCTAACAAATAGAAAACAGGATCAAAAAATCAAAGCTATTCCAATAAGCTAGAAAGTTGGACTGATACCAAGAAGATGAAAACTAACTGGTATCAAGATAAAGGTCTGCAATTTGGTTCAAACAATCAGTTACATATTTTTCAGGGAAAAGATATTATGAATAAAATATCCTAATGATCTTAATATATACCAAGAGTGCAATAGAGATGCCTAAACATGTATTACAAGCCGAGACTATATTAACAGATGCATAGGGTCCACATTAAAGGAATACCATGAGAAGGCAGGCTCCTACTTGGAGACTCACACTTTAAAATGAATATTCATAAAGGTAAAGAATTTTGAAAACATGCATTAGGAGGCACTATTAAAACAACATATTTGAAATAGAAGAGAATATACTAAAAAGAAACACTAAGAATCCATTTTTTAGTATATTTACATACAAATATAAGAAGAATATACCAAGAAGAAATGAGAATAACTAAGAAAAAACAAGGTTTATTTTATAGAGGTGGATGTTGACTTTGCGGGTCAAAAGAATTTATAGGGGCTGGCCCCGTGGCAGAGTGGTTGGGTTCACGGGCTCCGTTGCAGGCGGCCCAGCGTTTCGTTGGTTTGAATCCCGGGAGCGGACATGGCACTGCTCATCGAGCAATGCTGAGGCGGCGTCCCACACGCCACAACTGGAGGGACCCACAACAAGGAATGTACAACTATGTACTGGGGAGCTTTGGGGAGAAAAAGGAAAAAATAAAATCTTAAAAAAAAAAAAATTTATAGTGAGTAGGTTTCTGCTCAACATAGAGAGGTACTTTCAAGCGATTAGGATTGCTTGAAATGGAATGGCTTACTGCTGCATTCTTCACCTGAATTACACTCCCTTCGTCAGATCAAAGGTCCCTTCAAATCTTCATTCTACTGAAAATTTACACCACCTTTACATTGCAATTTACCACTAAAGCACGAGCACACACACAAACAGTAAACCCGTATTTTACTGTGGATACTGGGTGCTGTTTTTTTCTTAATATTGGAAAGAAACAAACACTTAGATCCCAATTTGAAGAATAATTAACATAATCCATTACCTGGTAATTCCATTTATAAGAATTATTCTAAAAAACATACAAAATACAGATGAGTGTCAATTACAAATTACACTTGAAAAAATTTGAAAAAATAATGCCAATAGTAAGAGGATAGGTAATATGTTATGGTACATCTATACAATGGATTATTTGCAGCTATTAAATTATTTTCTAAAATTATTTAATGTTATGAAAAATACTTATGTTATCTTCTACTAACTGAAAAACGGATTTAAAAATTATATACCCCAACATAACTTATACATGTGCATACATATATTTATATATAAGTATAAATATTTAAAGTATTTTAGGAGGGTAATAAGATGATATAATTTTAATTTTTCCTTTATGCTTTGTATGTTTTACTTTTTTTTCAGAATAAACAATTTATTGTGACTGCCTTTAAGGAACACTTCAACTTGATAATGAATTTCATATTTTTTTGCCCAGGTATGTTTGGTTCTTAGTGCTGTCATCTAAAAAATTTAAAGAAAGAATATCCTATGGCTGAGACTTTGGCACTGACTAGGCCTTGCCCAGTAACACCAATGAGACACCACCACAGACAGATTAAGGACTGCTGTAGCTGTCGTACCGCACTGCTGAAGTTCCCACACACAGAGCAGCTTCATCTTGATACAGAGTGAGACTTCAACCACCATCCTCTTGGGTCTCAGTCTTTTCATTCATAAAACTAATAGGTTACAGTGAAAATTTCTAAGGACAATTTCAGCTCAGGGTATCAAGTTATGTCTTATATTTTTATATTTGGTTTGAATGTTTTTAGATGCAATGTTTCCAAACTTAAAATTATGCAGAAGAAATTTATAATCTCAAATATTTTATATTCTCAAATATTTTAATAGTTTTCAAAATGTGAGTTTCCAGGGGCTGGCCTCGTGGTGTAGTGGTTACGTTTGTACTCCACTTTTGCAGCCTGGGGTTCACAGGTTTGGATCGCAGGTGCAGACCTACACACCGCTCATCAACCCACGCTGTGGCAGCATCCCTCATACAAAAAATAGAGGAAGATTGGCATAGATTCTAGCTCAGTGCCAATCTTCCTCAAGCAAAAAAAGGAAGATTGGCAACAGATGTTAGCTCAGGGCCAATATTTCTCACCAAAAAAAAAATTATGATTTTCTAAAGTATTTATGCATGAAATGATATGATGCCTTGGATTTGCTTTAACCCAGTGGAGGCACTATAGGGCACAATGTGAAAGACTATAACTAAAGTAAGATTAGGCATATGTTGATAATTGTTGAAGTGGGACAATGGGTACATGGGGATTCATTATTCCGTCTCTACTGTAGTAAATGTTTGAAATTTTCCATAAATAAAAATTTACCTAAAAAAGAAAGATTCCTTCCTCAAAGCCTCCCTACTCTAATAAAACTAGTATCAAAATTCAACTTGGCCCTAAAGGAAAGCCCTGCAAATTTAATGGCATTATGACTCTATTCACTACTACAAAAGCACTATTTATTGCATATGTGGTATCATAACTTCCAAACATTTGTCAACCTTTGATATAGATGAGAAAATTTCCATATTTCTTTTTAATAAATGAGTATTTTGAATACCGAGGACAGGTTTATTTTATCTATAATATCTCATCCCCTGAACTATATACATCTTGAACTATATCCTGAAAATAGACTGACAAACATAATCTCATTCTTCAGGAGATGATGGTTGTTTTTGATATCGTTAAAATAATTAAATGTCTTCTAAAGTACTTTTTGACTAACACATATTTTAACATGAATGGCTAATGTAACCCAAATCTATCTAGCATGAGAGCTAAGTTGCAAAACCAAGAGGAAAGTCTTTCTTGTAAGAAACAACTTTTAACCACTGCAGATACTTGATAGAAGTAGAAAGAAGACAAAATATTGATAGAGGTAGAAAGAGAGTCATGATGTAATTAGTAATGAATAACAGTCTTCCAGGTATGTTCATATGTGAAGACATTTTTTTCCACCTGAAGTCATGGATGCTTACAAAAACCATTTCTATTGTAATCAGAGAAGGCAAGATTTAAACAAATCATGGGCTTTTTGTAGATGGCATTTGCACAAGAGAGCTTTGTCATTTGGATTTCCAGGATTTAAAGTGCAAAGTCTGTGTTATGTCAGTGTTTTAAATAGCTCATTAATAAATTAAGCTGAGTCTCCCTTTTCTCAGTTGTAGGCCCACTCTCCATTTCTACTGTATTGCCATTAATCATAATAAAGAAATTATGTCTTTTTACAATGAATGAATGACTTAAATTTTATTTTGTGTCTAGTGTGCCCTGGATGTTTTCTTCATCTCATTATCCATTTTTAACTTTATATTTTTGTGTGATTGTTTAATGTTTATCTGGCTCACTAGACTTCAAGAGGTAGAGACCAAATCTGTTTTGCCCATCACTGTATTTCCTTATATCTGACATTTAGTAGGCACACAATGCACATATGATGATTTATTAAATGAAAGAATGATTTGAAAAGGTCTATATTTATCACGAGGCCAAATTTTATCATTTTTGAAAATTACTTGGCTACCCAGCATCAATCCGAAACTTAAAGCTTCCAATCCTTAAAAATGTAACAAAGATATTGGATAAGGGGTTAATATCAAAAATATATAATGAACTCACACAACTCAATAACAAAAAAAATCTGATTAAAAAATGGACAGATAGAGGCCAGCCTGGTGGTGTAGTGGTTAGGTTCACTTGCTCAGCTTCAGTGACCCAGGGTTCGTGAGTTCAGAGCATAGGCATAGACATACACACCACTTGTCAAACCACTCTGTGGTAGTGTCTCACATGCAGAATGGAGGAAGATTGGCACAGATGTTAGCTCAGGGACAATCTATCTCACCAAAAAGACCCAAAAACTGGACAAAGAAATTAAATAGACATTTTCTAAACAAGACATCCAAATGGCCAACAAGTACATGAAATGATGCTCAACAGCACTAATCATCAGGGAAATGCAAATCAAAATCAATGAGGTATCACCTCACATTTGTTAGAATGTCTATCATCAAGAAGATAGAAGATAACAAGTGTTGGTGGGGATACGGAATAAAGGGAATCCTTGTACCCTGTTGGTGAGAATGTAAATTGGTGCAGCCACTATGGAAAACAACACAGACATCCCGCAAAAAATTAAAAATAGAAGTACCATATGATTTAGCAATTCCACTTCTGGGTATACACCCAAAGGAAATGAAAACAGGATATCAAAGAGGTACATAAACTCTCATGTTTATTGCAGTGTTATTCACAATAGCCATTATATGGAAACAACCTAAATGCCCGCCACAGATGAATGGATAAAAAAGATGCGGTATATATGTACAATGGAATGTTATTCAGCCATGAGAAAGAAGGAAATCCTGCCATTTGCAACAACACAGATGGACCTTAAGAACATTATGATAAGTGAGATAAATCAAAGACAAATACTGTATTATATCACTAATACGTGGAATCTAAAAAAAGCCGAACTCATAAAAACAGAAAGCAAAATGTTGGTTATCAAGGGCTAAGAGGAGGAGGGGGTGTGAGGAGCAGGAAAGATGTTTAAGGGCACAAACTTGGAACTAGTAGATAAATAAGACCTAGAGGTCAAATGCACAGTATAGTGATTATAAACCACAATATTGTATTATAAACATCAAACTTACCATGAGACTAGATCTTAATTATTCCCATCACAAAAAAGAAATGATAATTACATGCCATGATAAAGGTGGTAGCTAATGCTACAACTGTAGTATATAAATGTATCCAATCAACATGTGGTGCACCTTAAACTTTAAAAAAATCAACACAGTAACATTTTTTAAATGATTTTGCCAGAACAGACAAATTTTCAGAAGATATAGAGAAGATTTTTCTCTTAAGCATTTTGCTACTCATAAAAAAGTGTCTATTCCTAGAGATTTCAGCTAGCATGCTATTTTCAACCCCGTCAAATTTTACTTGAGGCGGCCATCCCAGATTTAGGTGCCATTACTTCCTGACACAAGATTTAATTCTCCTTCTGTGAAAAATTTTAAGCACATGTTTCTCATGCAGCGTGATTTGTCACACTGCTCCATGGATTCATGATATGACATGGAAATATAAAACTGGGCCTAGTCCAATGCAACAAAAATCAAAAGGCTAATTTCTCTTCCCTCTGGTTGATGAGATAGTATCATGCGGTTGTCAGCAAGAGACATTTATTTTCCATTACTATCTGAAAGAGAACAAAGTACACCCGATAACTAATTTGCAAAAGGCACTTTTTTAAAGATAACATTACAATTTATCTGTCTGTTAAGATGGGTTTAAAAAAAATGGTTCAGACAGTGGTCCACTATTTCATTTTACCCAAAGATGACTAGATTCTGAGGCACAGAATTTGTCAGATACCATTCATTTTACTTCCTAGTCAGATACAAAGGAACACATTTAAGAGCAAGAAAAATGATCAAACAGACTAGGAGAAACTCAAGAGTCAAACCTCTGAGGCCTAGAGTACTGTATTCATGCCTCAGGTTCTACATGAGAACACTGCAGGAGATTAGTTTTGTTGTTAGTTATACTTTGGCGAGAATCTGCTGTTATTCATTAAATATTTTGCAGGTGACAGTCCAATACAATGTCATAATTTAAACTATCTTCTTTTCAAGTCATGTTTTGGAATGAACATTGAAGTTGAGATAAAGAAATAAACACATTTTAAAATATATGTATTCTTTGGAATACAAAAACCAAGCATAAAAAAAGCAAGATGATAGCTTAAAAGCAAGTATGTGTGGCATAATGTAACCTGTATTATAAAAATAATTTGGTGTTCTTCCTGAGGCGGCCACAAAGAAGCAATGCAGACAAACAAACCAAAAGAAGAAAAGAAGTTGTTGCTTACTTGCAGTTGAAGAAAGTAAGGGACCTCTGGCCTCAGATTCTGGGGGTGTTTCTTGCCGTTTTTTTGACCCACGGATCTTCTCCTCTTCTTTACTGGGTGTTGCAGATATACCCGTTGGGTCTTCTCTGCCAACTGAAATTAAGATTTTAAAAGATGCCATCCTCTCAAAATCACTTGTTTCTTCTCAGAAAACTCACCATATGTTCAGTTATTCAAGTTTAAGTTTTGCTATTGTTTCCTTTTCAACGCCTAGTCAGGTAGGTTTACTCTGCCTTACGTAGTTATCAGAAAATGATTTTTATTCTTAGCAGTAGGGTGGGCGTGAATGGTATTCCTATAAAATCTATTCAGTGCTTTGTAAATCCAAGCAATAATTTAATGCCAGAGTATGAATCAAATGACTTATTCAAGATGTTTTTTATATAGATTCTAAATGGGAACTCCTTTGATAATCTGGTACTTTGCCTTCATCAAGAGGGGAAATAACTAAAACATCATTTAAACAATACTTCATGTGACTTTAACGAAATATGAGAATCAAAGAAATACACATATACCTATAAATGAAGAAAACATTAGCTATTTTTCTGCCTTTTATTTAGAAGCAAGTTGTTTTGGCATCTTGTTCAGGAATAGATATCTCCAACCTAACTGAATAATGACTCCAACTTGACAGTATATGTTCATGATTGCCATTTGTATTTAGGATTTCAAATTTTAAGTTGTTTGTGTTTCATTCTTAAGGATTAGGCATAGTTTGGCCTTTTTTTTTTCTTTTTTTCTTTTGGCGAGGAAGGGTGGCCCTGAGCTAACATCTGTTGCCAATCTTCCTCTTTTTGCTAGAGGAAGATTGTCATTAAGCTAACATCTGTGCCAATCTTCCTCTATTTTGTATGTGGGTCACCACCACAGCACGGCTTAATGAGTGGTGTGTAGGCCTATGCCCAGGATCCAAACCTGTGAACTCTGGGCCACCAAGGCGGAGTGCGTGAAGTTAACCACTACACCACTGGGTAGTACAGCCACTTTTAAATGGTTGTAATTCATCTCATGACTGTCAGATTTTAGAAACCTCATCAGCAACAAAAATTATATAGATGTCTGATTCTACATAATAATAAATAATAGCAGCTACTTCTTAATACCACAATTGCAGTCAATAATTTAAGATGACTCATAAAATATATGTCAGCATAAGAAGGCATAACAACCTCATTAACATGGCCAACAGGAAATTAGCAGCACTTAATCATATGGAGTGATGGCACAGACTATGCAATACTGGTGTCTGAATAACTGCCCGTGATCATGTTGTCATTTATATCCTTCATGTATTATAAGATATAATTTCAGACAATAATAAGCTTTTAAACATCAAACCCTATAAAACATAAAGTCTTTCCATATGGTTTATTTACAATGCAGTGCTTAGACACTGGAGATTGAGGCTAATAAAGGAACTTTAAAATATCAAATGGAAGATCAGAAATAACTAGATACATGTCCACTGAGGATAAATGAATTCTTGGAGAGGAAAAAAATCAAAAGATTCCTAAATATAATTTAAGGTTCATTTTATTACGGTTTAATTAAGGTTCTATATTATTTACAAATAACATAGAAATCCAGGATTTACGTAGAGAAGATAATCTCTCTTCCAGTCATTGCCATAAGCATAAGAATAAGTCAATGAGTAAGAAATGGCTTTGATACTGATGGGGTTGCAGCCCAGAGGGAGAACACATAAACAATGACCTCTGGTATATATTGATAAATGCTGTACAGACACATGCATGGAGTGCCTGGGGAGGACAAAGGAGAAAGCAATTAAAGTGCCAGCCTAGAAATTATAAAGAAGCATAGAAAGGGTTGTATAACAGGCGCAGCATAAGGAGAACTGTGAAATGGGAATAAGCATCTCTTCTCTCTCTACCCTCCCTGCACCGACTTCTCAAGATTCCAGCTCATCCTCAAAACCGATGTCAACCTTTTTTTATAAACACAATAGTTGCCTTACTGGTAGGAAATTCAGGGCCTGTAAGACATTTTCCGGAAAGCTCATCCAGGACGTTCCTGTCCTTCTGTACAGAAGGCTACCGACTTTGCCTTTGGGCCAGGTGGGTCACAGATGGAGGTCCAAAATCCAAGTACCAAATGGCCTTCCAATGCATTCACCACCTATTTCTAATTGGACTGTCTTTTACCAGTGTGCTCTCTCTGTCTCTCTTTAACAACTTAAAAAAGAATGTGAACATTTATCAACCGCAACACAAAATAAAATCTGTGATGAAGATGAAGGAACAAGAATTGTCTATGTGGAAATACCATCAAAAGATATGTATTACACATATAGCTGGAACTGAATGATTAATTTATTCACTTCAGCTACTGTCTCATTATATACAAAAATTTAGTATTATGAAGATCGACTAGACATATAGGCTGCAACTCTACAAAGTGAACTAGTAAAAAAATTTTGTTTTATTTAATATCAGCTATTTAAAAAGTAAAACAAGCTAAAATTTACATAATAGCAATATGCCACGTTATCATGGCAAGCACATTTTAAATCCATGAAGTCTATTTTATTATCTGAAACATATTTTGTCATATTTTTCTAAATAAAATCATAATATACATATTCAGGATCTGATTAATTGGGCATATGATAGTATTTCACTTAGATTTTGAAGCTTGAATGATCTTAGCAGACTAGTATAAAGTGAAAATGAATTTTCCAAACATATTTTAATAAAACTTCCATAATACTTGAATCTAAAATAAACTCCTCTTATTGTAATAAAAATGTGATGCCTCTACCATATCTTCAGTCTTACATTTTCTCAGGTTACCAATACCCCAAGCCTCATGATTTGTATACAGAAGATGGCTAATACCATCAAACTAGGCTGGAATTAGAGCAAGAGGATTATTATGCATAATTATTGTGCATAATTTGTCTTCATTATGATACTTATAAAACTTGGATATATTCACTGTTACCTAGATGTTCTAAAAAAGCAATAGTACTCTGAAATTAATGAGAGGTTACAAGTTATATTGATCCAATATTCTTTCAATTATACGTAGCAGAGTGGTCTTATTATATGGAATTATAAGGGTGGGCTTATTATCTGGAACAATGGGAATGAACAGAACTTCCAAATCCTCCATACTTCCAAATAATCCATTAAGAACCTTCTCCATGGGCTCATTATGATAACTGATAATGTAAGCACATTCATACCTCTTCAAACTTTCTCCTACCTATAAGGTTTACAGTACTGTGACTGTAAATTCATCAAAGAGAGAATGAAGAGGTTTTGCTGCAGAAGCTAGTTGGCACAGCTAAATGGTAGTAATATAAATGACTTTTATTATAAATTCTCAATATACAATAAATTAATTAAATCAAAGCCTAACCACATTGTAGGTGAAGAAACCAAGGCACAGAGAAGTTAAGTGATTTGTCAAAACTGATTAAAAGAGGGAATGAGAGGGATCTTTTATTTTCCAGGAATTTATCAACTCTATTTAAGTTGTAAAAGATACAGCATCATGAACTAGAGCAGAAACAAATGAAATTGAAAACAGAAAATCAATAGAGAAAAATCAATGAGACCAAAACCTGGTTCTTTGAAAGGTCAATAAAATCAATAAGCATCTACTCAGGCTAAGAAAAAAATGACAAAACACAAATTACTAACATTAGAAATGAAAGAAAGGGCATCATTACAGACCCCAAGCATATTAAAAGCATAATAAAAGAATACTATAAACAACTCTATTCCCACAAATTTGATAACCTAGATGCAATGAAACAATTCCCTGAAAGACACAATTTGCCAAAACTCACACAAGAAGAAGTAGACAATCTGAATAGGCCTATATCTATTAAAGAAATTGAATCAAGACTTAAAAATCTTCCAAAACAGAAAGCACCAGGCCCAGATGGTTCGCTGGAGAATTCTATCAAACATTTAAGGGAGAAGTTATACCAATTTGCTACAATCTCTTTCAGAGCAGAGAGGCAGAGGGAATACTTCTTTACTCATTCTATGAGGTCAGTATTACCCTAATACCAAAACTAGATAAAGACATCACAAGAAAATAAAACTACAAACCAATACCTCTGACGAACATAAACATAAAAATCCTTAACAAAATATTAGCAAATTGAATCCAACAATCTATAAAAAGATTAATACACCAAGACCAAACAAGATTTATCCTAGGTTATGCAAGGCGGGTTCAAATTTCAAAAATGAATTAATGTAAGGATTTTTAAGTCAGTGAAAATATTCTGTAGATACCACAATAATAGATACATGGCATTATACACTTGTCCAACTCCACAGAATGTACAACACCAAGAGTGAACCATAACGTTAACTACGGACTTTGAGTGATTATGATATGTCAACTTAGATTCATCAATTGTAACAAACATACCATCTAATGGGGTATGTTGATGGAGGAGGTTATGCATGCGTAGGGCAGGAGGTATATGGGAAATCTTTGTTATCTTCTCCTCAATTTTTCTGTGAATCTTAACCTGCTCTAAAAAAAAGACTAAAGCTTTTTTAAAAGCTTGCTGAAAAAAAATTCACATGAGGCGCTCTTCATGTTTTTAATAATTATAACCACAAATATTTGTATAGCATTTACTGAGTACAAGGCACTATTCTATGCCTCTTAGATAGGTTAACTCATGTCACCTCACACCACCGTTGAGTCAAGGTCCTCTTCATCCTCACTTTATAGAGGACAGGCATTTGGTGCAGGTGCTGTGAGAGCACACAGCTAGCAAGAGGCCAACCAGGACGTGAACCCTGGCAGTTTGGCTCTCAGACACTGAGAGCTGAAATACCACCCTTGCCTCTCTACACTGATGGACTTGCAAGCTTCTACCTGGTGCGTGAAACTAGTCAACAGGACTGCATCATCATAGGCAGGATAGAGAGGTGCCCGTCATGTGATCATGAGCCTTGCCAGACCAAGAAGTATAGGGAGACACTTACATGAGGTGCAGGTGCTTCTAAGGAGGCCAGGGCCACACATTCAGAGATGCGTGCTTGGAAACAACAGGTACCTTCCCCATAGAAAGGTCTCCACCTTACTATTCTCTTCCTACCACTATCTCTTCTCCTATCCAAGTCCCTTTACTGCTAAGGGTGCCTGACAACTTCAACTCTGCCTTCTTGAAAACTACGACGAAAAGCTAATGCTGTAAAAAAAAAAAAAAAAAGCTATGGAGTTGGGCTGCTCGATCTCTGTACGTATTGAAATACAAACAACTCAAAACTTTCAACAGTTTCAAGGGGATTTTTTGGGGGGTTAGGTTCAATCTATTGCATATAGATAATCTAGTTAGAAAAAATTCTAAAAATGATAAAATGATGGGCCAGGCTTGGTTGCCTGGTAATTAGGTTCAGCGCACTCTGCTTCGGCGGCCAGGGTTCGGTTCCTGGGCATGAACCAACACTGCTGTTAGCAGCCATGCTGTGCTGGCTGTCCACATACTGAAAAATAGGATAATTGGCATGGATGTTAGCTCAGGATGAACCTTCCTCAGCAAAAAAAAAAAAAAGAAAGAAAGAAAAAAGATAAAATGGTTTGGGGAACTCTATAATCTTTTAAATAAACATCCTGTCAATCTTCATAAAATCCTGTAAATAAATAAATCCTGTTCATAAAATCATTTTCTGAGTCATTGATCCCTTTAAAAATCTGAAGAAAATCATGAGCTTCTTCCCATCTCAAATGTACACTTATGCACGTTTGAACACAATTTGTTTACTCAAAATATGTTTACTCACAATTTCAAAAGGTTCACAGATTCAGACTGAAACTTCTTACTGTAATACAATGTTATCATTCCCATTTACAGATGACAAAACAGAGGTTCAGAGATGTTAATTAACTTAATTAGGAACATACTGCTAGCATATGAAAATAAAACCCAACATTCCTGATATGAACTCTCACTCACCTTATGCTACACCATTCATTCATTCAACAACCTACTCTGAATCAGGCACTGTGTTGCATCCTAGGATCTGATGGGAACAAATGTTACCATTTGGTATTCTATGGTCAGAGAGGCCCCCCAAAATGCCAAAAGATAACTTCTAACTTAGTAGACAGAAAGGACTTCAGGGGAGCATCTGACTTCCATGCTAGTCATCAAGAGGTCAATGCTATCAGACTGAGCTTCAAAATGGGTTGAGCTATATTCTATCAACTGAACATCACATTTGTTCTCCAAACTTACTGAAAATCCATTTTGGTGGCTTGTTCTTCATTGTTATGAGAAATAACTGGACCCAAAAATCTGGTAATTCTCTGCTCAATATCTGGTTCAAGAATTTCACATACCTTAAAATGGAAAGTTTTGGATGGGAATTGGCAGCAAGTTTAGATAGCTCAAAGGCAAATTCCATTTTACCAAGACATTTTTATGTGTTAGTAAAAAAAAACCCTAATCTTTCCTCCTGTGTGTTTCCTTTGCTTTCACACGGAACACAACACTTCTGACCCTTCTGGTAATTAAATGTGTGGGTCTTTTTCCACACCAAACAAGTGTGCAACACCAGCTAAGAGTCCTGCAATTTGACTCAACTCTGATACTATCCACCTGGAGACAGCATTAGATCCCACAGGTTAAGGGTTCCATCCCATGAGACTGTCCCCCACTTCAGATGCCAATCACAAGTCCAGGTTGTTAACTGTCATTCTGACTGATGAGTTATAAATCAGAGGTTCCCATGACCCTCTCTTTGGGTTTAGTTAATTTGCTAGGGCAGCTCACAGAATTCAGGGAAACACTTACTTATATTTTCCAGTTTATTAAAGGATATGACAAAGGATACAGATGAACAGCCAGATGAAGAGATACATAGGGCAAGGTCTGGGAGGGTCCCAAGCATAGGAGCTTTTGTCTCCCCATGGAGCTGGGGTGCATCACCCTTCCAGTGTAGATATGTTCACTGATGTGGAAGCTCCCCAAATCCCATACTACTAGGGTTTTATGGAGGCCTCCTCAAGTAGGCACAATCAGTTATTAACTCCATTTCCAGCCTCTCTCCCCTCTCTAAAGGATGGGGGTGGGACTGAAAATTCCAAGCTTCTAGTCATTGGTCCTTCTGATGGCTAGTGCCCATCCAGGAGCCATTCATGAGCCCACCCATAGTTGCCTCATTAGAACAAAAGATGGTCCTAGTGCTCTTATCACTTAGGAATTCACAAGGGTTTTGGAGCTCTGTACCAGCAACTGGGGGACAGACACCAATATACATATTTTCTATTATCTCACATCCTTCTTCTCTAAATTTTTTGTTACACCTTTGTTTTCCTGATCTGGCAGGAAATTCAGCATTACCTAGAAAAGTAAGGAAAAATGTAGGTAAAAGTGAAGATAAATATCTACACAAAACAGAATTTCCAATGGTGCACACCAATACAGCAAACAAAAGCCTCTGTACAGCAGCCATAGTTTGTGCTTCCTTTGTTGAAGTGTGCAGTCTAATGATTAATTAGAGTCAAAATAAATCCCTTAGAGAAGTTGTAGCAACTGATTCTAAAGGTATGCTTTTCATTACAGTCCTAGGTGGGGAAAACACAAACTTGATGTGAAAGCCAAAGGGCTCATGTTCAACATACGGATTTCTTCAACACTGTAGTTCTCATCTTGTGAAAATGGAAAAGTATTACTAGAAACTATTTTGAAGAAATGTTGGTGTTTCCACACCATTCCTCAGAATTCCTAGGATTCACTATGTTATAATAAAATTTCCAAAGCAATGTTACCAGCATTCTTGCCCTTATTAAAACAGGAAGTTGACTCAGTATAGTTAGAAATGACATCTTTAGGGTTAACATTTCTTAAAATAGTCTATTTCTGTACAAACATTGACATTTATGATACTGGTAGTGAGATTCCCCAAATCAACAAGAACTTCTTGGTCAATCCAGGTGTCCACAACATTAGAGAGAGAACTACTTTGTAAACATTCATTATCAGTTTTTCCCAATTCTGAGAATACTAACAGGTAACATACAGAACACACTACCTCAAGACAGCCCAAACCTTGAAAATGTCAACCAAGGCCACAAAGGTCAGCTGACTTATAGTAATGTTCCAAAGATTCTTGCCTGAAGGCCATGTCAACAAATGTCTCCATATATAATATTTATACCACGTCCTATAAAATGGGCTCTCTGCCTTTAAGTCTATTAATTGCTTCTTCCTACTGAACCTATAAAAGAGAGAATTTTACCTCTCACTTGTCCATGACTCTATCTAGGTTCTTGAAATTCTCATACAATGACAAAATACATAATGAGCTACACATAATGTATTGGGCTAAAACATCACATCAATACAAAGCAGTGCTGTAGTCACTTTTACAAATTGAAAATCATCATTACTGAGATGGTATGGTTATAAGAATTTTAAGTTTCCTTTTAATTTGAAAGTCTAGAATTCTTTGGAAAGTGCTTGAGGAAAAATAATCTTTCTATACCTGAGGTCTATAGCTTTATAGTATATTTGAAAATCCTCCCATTCATTGTTGTTAAGTGAAAAGAGATACCTGCAATGAATGTCTAGTATCCACTAGAACTTTCATAAAGGTTAATCCAACTAACAGACGAAATTCCATGATTATCCTCATGGGTTAATCCAAATAGTAAGAGCTTGTTGATCACAGGAATTTGCATGTAATCATAAGGCTAACCTGTAAGATCTAAGCTTGATACCTGATAGCTCAAAGTCAGGGCAAGAGAAAGTCTCTGTGCAACCAGGACAAACAGGAACCTCTAGGCAATCAAACCCCCACAGGATGGACAATAGTGCCCAAACTGCACTTTTTATCTCTGAGACTGCTAGAATCACTATGGGACATTCAGATTTAAGAATTGAGTGAACAATTCCACTTCTGGTAATTTACGCAAGTGCAAAAATATGTATATACATGAATGATCATCCCAACACTGTTCATAGTAACAAAAAATTAAACAATAAAATATCCAACATCAGGGGATTGCTTAAATAATTTGTGGTAAATGCATCAATGCAACTCATTTGAAAATATGGTGTAAATTTATGTCTATTGATGAAAATAATTTATTTTTTTAATAATAGAACACAAAATTGTTTCACATATATACACAAACTTGTTTCACATATAGACACAAGACTGAAGCCTCATTTTTTGTTTGAAAATATACTTTTAGTATATTTAGAGAAAAAGGTAGATAAATACATACAATATATACTTTCACAGAAAAAAGCTATTAAAAGATATACATCAAATGTAAATAGTTTTTATCTATGGATAAACTTCTACCTGAGTATATTTTCAAAATTTTGCACAAATGCATGTACTATTTGTATTAAAAAAAAGAAAAGAAAAAATAAATTATATAAACAGATTACAGATGCCTATCACCAGTTTAATCAATATATCATCAGAAGAATCAGCCCTAGCCCTATGCACTATAAGCTTTTAAAGTTAACTCACAATTGCTGAGGGTACTCAATTCTTTTTTCAAAAACATTATCAAATAATAAGAGTATGGTTTCAAAAGACAATAAAAAATGATAGACCTACTTTTCAAAGTAAGATTAAATGATATAACCCATGCTTTTCAGTGTCTGGCATAAAATAACTGCCCACAAATGTTAGCCGTTATTACTAACACAAGAGCTTTCATATACGTATATTTGCTTGATCCCCAACAGTTCTCCTGGGTAGAGGGGGAAGGTACTCCTGTTATGTCAGTTACACAGACACAGAAACCAGAGCTTTGAAGTTAGTTAAACTAGGACCACACAGCTGACAAATAGAGAAGAAAACACAAACCTCTATGCTCTAGTAATAGAACTAAATGGTAGAGCCTGTAAAAAAGAATGACTTCATATCTATTGATTCTATTGGTACTGATATTCTAGGTTGTCAAACATGATTTTTTGTTCTCTCTCTCTTACATATTGCCACAAATTATTTTTTCTTCTATTCCTCCTCTCCTTTTCTAATTGTTGCTCTCTCTTCTTTCTCATCTTTTCTTCACTACCCCTTCCTTTGTATTATTTCTCCTTTCTTCCTGTGCTCTTCCAGCATAGTTGCTGTCTCTCCTTGCTTTTTCTTCTATTCCACGCTTATCTTTCTGCTTCCTCTCAAGTGATCTGGTTCCCTTCAGAGCTCCGGAGACAGACGGCACACCCATTTTGTTGAGTAGGAGTACCACTCTGTGCCAGCTTGTGGAAAAACAGAGGGTGGGGGGAGTGCTGGTACGGACAGCAGTAAGTTAAGGTGTACAAGCCCAACAATTTGCAAAATTTTTAAATATGGCAACTAAAGACTGAAAAGGAACTGATGCAGATAACACAAAGAACAGGACCAGATATACCATCATGTTAAATCAAGCTCTTTATGTTCTTATTTTAAATTATCTTCTGTAGAATATTTTATATATCTATCCATTATTATATATAAAATACCCTACAGATAGGAGAGATAGATATATATATAATATCCAAGTATTTATATAGCCATATAAAGTATAGGTAGACTTTGATAAGAAAAGGCAAGTTAAATAAGATACTCACTAAGAAAATCATCTAAATTTTAATTAAGCCACAATCCATGGGACTACATCAGGCAAAATTAGAGAGCAAACTAAATTTTGAGATAATTTAAGAACACAATAGAGTATCTCATTAACCTCTGTATTCAAGTAAATACATTCTAAGCTTAGACTGTTTAAATGAAGTCCTCAGATCCTCATTTCAATTTGCTAGAGAACCTGAACTTAAGATATGAGAGAAATCAGTTTCAAAATATTCACATTTCTGTCCTATCCTTAGACTTTTTTTCCAAACCCTATTTTCAATTCAAATTTCATTGTGTTGATCTTTTTTCTATCTCATTTTATACTGTAACATTAAAAATTAATAGCCATGAAGCTGAGAATGTTTTTAACAGCCCCATCTCCTCTTAGTGTATATGGAGATACCCTTAAATAACAAAATACACATGTGCACACACACATACAAACATGCACACACACACCCAATTTCAAAAACTTTAAAGGAGTTTAATGTGGAAAAAACTCTACAACCAACATTAAATATCTGAGAATTTAAGGTAAGTGATCTTCATTTTGTTTTGTCTTACTGCTTCTAGAATAACAGTGACAAAAAAGTCTAACACCAGAGATTTGCTGAGTAAAAATGTGATGAAATTATCAGACACTGTACACAAACCATCAAAAAACAAATGATAATGGAAGTATTTCAGAGTAAACATACATTTGATGACTTGTGGATAGAAGAAAACACTTCCATTCTTGGTATAAATAACTGGTTTTGCCTGTCCATCTGACTGAAGTCCAACAAACAATCCTGGGTTCTTCACAGATTCCAGGCTTATAGATGCATTTTCCAAGTTCTTCTTAATTTTAAAATGACAGTCAATATCTCCTGTACCCTAAGATCAACATAACATGATTTCATAAATATGAGCAAACACTGAAGGGCAGAATTTAAAACCAGTCATTTCACAAGAATATTATTTTGCTTCATTTTCAAAGCCTCATGACAATTCTAGGACCTTTTTGCATAAATTGCACCATGTGCTTGACCCCATTTAATACGATCCAGAAACAGAGACCACGTAACTGGCTGAGGCAAGGGTGTATGCCCCAGATGAAGGGCTCTGAATCACAGAAGAACTTCAACTTAAGGAGAGTGCAATGTATGCTATATTTCATTTCAGAGTTGCCTATCTCTATCAATGAGTAGATAATACTAAAATGTGAAATCTTCCTTTGGGAAATTACTCTAAAATAATGATGGAAAAGAGGGCAATTCTTATCATAGGTACAAATATATATCAATTTTCTGTGCTATTCCACATGTTCTGGATTGAATTTTCACCAGTAAATACAGTTCACATAAATTACTCAAAGACTGTATAGCAAAACATTCGAGAATTAGATGCCTAGGACTGATCAACATACCTTTCAGAGCATCAAAATAACTTCTTTTTTTAAGGCATTTATAATCTCTTATTAGAAAATATTTCACATTTTTCACCTATATTGCTTTAAAAAGTTTTCTTATGAGATTGAGGAGTTATAGAAAACAAATTTTGTGAGAATGAATTAAAATTTCCAATAGCAGCTATTATTTATAAAAGATGATTATATTTTGATCTCTACCCTCAAATGTGAGCTGCCTATAGGTAAGAACTATGTGTGTTGTCTGTTTCTTTCTCATAATATAAATATAAATTAAGCAATTCCTATCTTCTGTTCGTGGTATGGATACAATAAAAATTTGGCTTTGATTTGTTCATGGCCAAGTAGAGGACACAACCACACATACAAATAATAACAATATAATATGTTAAGCAAATAGCGTAGGGATGGACTCCTTGGATTTGGGGAGGAAAAAAAGCACTAAACTCAGGAGAATAGGAAGGGCTTCCTGAGGAAGGTGAAGCTGAGAAGTGTTAAATAACAACTCAGCTAAGTAGAGGAAAGTGAGGGATGGAAGGTAGGGAATTTCAGGCAAAGGGGCAGCATGAACCAAGGCTAAGAGGCAGCAGGCAGCAAGTGTGTGGATGAGCAAGCTTCCTGATGTTGCTGGACAGAGAGAAGGAAGTGAATCCAGAAATACAGGATCAGTTTGTATGCAACATAGGGAGTCTGAGCCTTATTTTAGCCCATGGGAGCCACTGAAGCATTTTAACCAGAAAAGTGATATGGACAGATCTCAAATTGTCTTCAGGAAATTTCTTGAATGACTCTCTAATACCTTTACAAAAGAAAAAACTCATCTACCCTATCAGTTATGCACCCCTTTGCAGATTTCTAACAATGATCAACAGAATCTCAGTTCTCTCCTGTTCTTCGAGTATGTAGCCTTGAAGCTCCCTTTTATTATTATTATTTTTTCAAATAGATTCTATTTTTTAGAATAGTTTTAGACTTACAGAAAAACTGAGATAGTACAGAGTTCCCATATACTCACACCCAGTTTCTCCTATTATTAACGTTACATTAGTATGATACATTTGTTACAATTAAGGCCAATGCTGATCCATTACTAATACTTTATTGAAATTTCCTTAATTTTTACCTAATATCCTTTTACTGTCCAGGATTCCATCCAGGATACATTACCTGTAGTCCTCATGTCTCTTTAGAATCCTCTTGGCAGTGGCGGTTTCTCAGACTTTCCTTGTTTTTGATGACCCTGACAGTTTTGAGGCATACTGGTAAGGTATTTTGTAGGATGCCCCACTAGAATACTTCTGATCTCTTCCTCATGATTAGACTGGGGTTATGAGATATTGGGAGGGAGACCATAAAGGTGACGTGCTGCTTTCATCATATCATATCAAGGGTGCATTCTACCAACATGACTTATCTCTATTGATGTTGACCTTGATCACATGGCTAAGGTAGTGTTTGTCAGATTTCTCTACTAGAAAGTCACTATTTTTACCTCATTTCCATACTGTACTCTTTGGAAGGAAGTCACTATGTGCAGCCCATACGTAAGGTGCATAAGTTATGCTCCACCTCCTTGAAGGCAGAATATTTCACATAATTTTTCTGGAATTCTTCTGCACGGGAAATTTGTCTCTTCTCTCCATTTATTTACTCATTTGTGTGTATCATTATAGACTCATGAATATTTACTTTTTCCTTTGGGTTATAATCCAATACTGCTTTATTTACTTTGTTGCTCAAATTGTTTCAGCTTTGGCCACTGGGAGATCCTTCAGTTGGCATCCAGGTCCCTCTGACATATTCCCATAAGTAAGTTTGTGTTGGCTGTTTTTGAATACTTCTTTACTTCCTGGCATTACAAGATGCTTCAAGTTCATCTTGTATGTTTCCTGCCCCCTAGACCTAGGATCAGCCACTTTTCCAAGAAGCCCTAGTTCCTTTTATTGGAGAATGTTATTAGAAACCAAGATCTGAGCACTAGGTCTGCATGTTGCTACCGGGCTGCTGTTGCTTCTAGGTCCTCTCACCTAACAGAGAAAAAAATATGTGTTTACACTAACTCATGTATATATATTATTTGTAAATATTTCTATATGCAACCATTTGCATTTGTAGTCCACTAAACATGAGTTCATACTGATGTCTCCAATTCTAATGGATTACCACACATTCTTGCTTCCTCCCCTTGTTTATCTGTAAACTCCGACTCCTACAATAAGAAACCGGGCTCTCACCATCTGCCACCCATTTACATAGTTGTTCTATTCCAATATACATTTGTAGTGGTATCAGAATTGTTAACCCATATTCCCATGGGATACAACTTTACACTAGAGTACAGTGCTTACGTGCAGTTACCTTTTGCTTTTAGTCTTACTGACTCCATTCATTTCCAAAGATACTTAGGTCAGGATTTCTTCCCCAAATCCCCTTCATAGAATTTGTTTCACACATTTTTAATAGTTAAATTCTCTTGTCATAGTCTGCATTCCTTCTTGGGATTTCTAAACCTCTTGAATGATTTTTTTTTAATTTGCCTACATTAAGTTTCACTCATTGTGCTATACAGTTCTATAAATTTTGATAAATGCATAATGCCCAGTATCCACCATTACAGTAGTATACAGGATTAATATTTCTGCCCTAAAGATTGCCTATGCTTCACCTATTCATCCGTTCTACCCTCCTCTCAACCCTTAGAACGCACTGATCATTATACTGTCTCTATAGTTTAGCATTTTCCAGAATGTCATATAATTAGAAACATAATTTGTAGCCTTTTTATACTGGTATATTACACCTAGCAATACATATTTAAGTTTTCTCAATGTCTTTTCATGGCTTGATGGTTAATTTCTTTTTAGTGTTAAAGAATATTCCATTGTACAGATGGAATATTTATCCATTCACCTATCGAAGGACATCTTGGTTGCTTCCAGTTTTTGTTAATTATGACTAAAGCTGCAATAAACATTCATGTACAAGTTCAATTTTGTGAAAAGTGTAAGGTCTGTGTCTAGATTCAGTTTTTTACATATGGATATCCAATTGTTCCAGCATCATTTGTTGAAAAGCCTATCCTTTCTCTATTGGATTGCACTTGTTCCTTTATCAAAGATAAGTTGACTATATTTATGTGGTTCTATTTCTGGGCTCTCTAGTCTGTTCCATTGATCTGTCTACTCTTTTACCAATACCACACTGTCTTGATTACTGTAGCTTTATAGTAAGTCTTGAGGTTGAGTAGTGTCAGTTCTTAAACTTTATTCTTCTTCATTGTGTTGGCTATTCTGGGTCTTTTTCCTCTCCATATAAACTTCAGAATCAGTTTGTTGTTATCCACAAAATAGCTTGTTGAGATTTTGATTGGGATTGTGAGAATCTACAGATCAAGTTGGGAAGGACTGCCAACAACACTAAGTCTTCCAATCCATGAACACAGAATATTTGTCCATTTATTTAGTTTCTTTGATATTTTTCATCAGTTTTATAGTTTTCCACATATAGATCCTGTCTATATTTTGTGAGATTTATACCTAAGTATTTTTTTGTGTGCTAATGTAATTGGTGTTGTGGTTTTAATTTCAAAATCCAATTGTTCATTGCTAGTATATAAGAAAGCAACTTTTGTGTGTTAATCTTGTATACCACAGGTTTGTTATAATCAGTTATCAGTTCTAGGGTTTTTTTGTTGTTGATTCTTTGGATTTTTTTACATAAACAATAAAGTCATCTGTGAACAAAGATAGTTTTATTTCTTCCTTGCAATCTGTATAAAGTCTGTTTCCTTGTCTTATCGTATTGCTTTAGCTAGGACTTCCAATACAATCTTGAATAGGAGCAGTGAGAGTGAACATCCTTGCCTTGTTCCTGATTTCAGTGCAAAAGCATCCAGTTTCTCACCAGTAAGTATGGTATTAGCTATAAGACTTTGTAGATATTGTTGTTTTTTTTTTTTTTTTTTTGAGGAAGATTAGCCCTGAGCTAACATCTGCTGCCAATACTACTCTTTTGGCTGAGGAAGACTGGCCCTGAGTTAACATCCATGCCCATCTTCCTCTACTTTCTATGTGGGACACCTACCACAGCATGGTTTGCCAAGCGGTGCCGTGTCTGCACCCGAGATCCAAACCAGTCAATCCCAGGCTGCCACAGCAGAATGTGCTGCACCACCAGGCTGGCCCCAAGATTTTGTAGATATTCTTTATCAAGTTGAGAAAGTTGTTCTCTATTCCTAGTTTGCTGAGAGTTTTTCTTTTTATTTTCACCACCAATATTTAATTAGCCATTAAGACCCACTGACTACTCCACAACAATATCTACCAAATTTGACAAACTCTTCAATTTAGTTGTTACTTCCCAAATCTCAGTCCCACATCACCTTTTGCCTAGATCACTACAACCACTAGCTGAAGTGAGGATCATATTTTTGGATTCTTAAACCAATATATTGTCACTGCTAATTGTTACAAGACTCTCCAACCTACCGGATCAATAATAGTCATTATGTCTTGGGTAAGTAGAATCTAGCCTAAAACAAATAAATCTTTGCTCAAAGAGAAGTTTCCAAATAGAAGAGTTTTAAGAAAGCTATGTCAAATAAGAAATCAGAAGGAAGGTGTTTTTCCTTTGCAAAAACAAGCTTTATTGTGAGAGAAAATGGTTACCAAAAGAAATTCCAGAACTGGACTTTATATACTTAGAGCTGAGCCTGGAGGACCGGACACCATAGAGTTTCAATGATAAAGCACCTGAAAAGGTAGATACCATATATGACACAGAGGAAATTTCTACCCCACAGGAAGAAGACAAATCCATCTGGTGTTGAGAGGAGAGGCCTGGGGTAAATGGTCTGGAGGAGAGACGGGATGCCCTTTTTAAAATCCCACTTGAAGCTGATTCTTGGTGTAGCAGAAAACTAAGGGGCAGTGAAACATTCATGTATATTGTAGGGGAGAATCTCAAAAACTGAGGGGCTATTCTGAGAAATTTAATATTTCCCTTATAGCATCCTAGTACAGAACAATATGGGGCCATCAAGAAGATGAATTAGAAATGTCTAAGGGAGGAGTCTGAGCAGATGACACTGATATAGCGTCCTAGCTTCTCCATAGCCCACATAAAGACATCAGGGGATCCAGAAGTTATCCCATGCCCCAGCGGTAGGCTCAAGCACTGAGAAAACCAGTGACCTGGGAGAGGGCTGGACTTGCTACAAGTTGGACACAGAGTTGGAAACTTTGAGACACAAAGGCTAGGTAGGCATCTAAAGTTCAACATTACCCAAAATGTTCAGGCTACAATATCAGCCTCGTTTGAAATTATATCAGATCGAGATGTCCAGGGACAAACCAAATCAGACACACTGCAGCAGACCCAGTGTGGGCCTGAAGAAGAATATATGTCCAGTGGCTGTTTCTCATGACTTGTTTTTCAAGATTTTACACCCAGGTATCATCCAAGGATGAAGGAAAAGAAAAAAAATAAAAGAAACCCTGACTTATTATTGACCTGTAAGGAACTAACCTTTGAACTAGATAGAAACCAAGATATGTAAGCATTATTTTGGTGGCAAAAAAATCAATCTACTGAGCTAAGCATACTGGAACATGCTAGAACCACTAGTGTACTTTAGGCAAACTGTGCACTTTTGAGTCAAACTGTGTTTTGTTATAGTATTCTCATAGTTATTCTTGCAAACTTTAGGTTCTCCATAAACTACCTGGTCTTCTATATAGAGGCCGGATTTATCTGACCAGTCTACTATCTCCCCAAACTTGAAACAGATATCCTACTAAAAACAGATGTCATCTTCAGCCAGCCCTGATGGCCTAGTGGTTAAATTTGGCACACTCTGTTTCGGTGGCCTGGGTTCCATTCCCGGGTGTGGAACCACACCACTTGTCTGTCAGTAGCCATGCTGTGGTGGTGACTCACCTAGAAGAACTAGGAGGACTTACAACTAGAAAATACAACTATGCTCTGGGACTTTGGGGAGGGAAAAAAAGGAAAACTAGGAAGAATGGCAACAGATCTTAGCTCAGGGAAAATCTTTCCACAGCAAAAAAAAAAAGGATGTCAATTTACATTAAAGACCTCAAGCAACTGCCCATGACTCACACAATTGAAAACTCTTTCCCTGACATATCTCTTTCCTTATCAATGCTGAACTTTGTACCTAACCTCTGTCAATGTACTTTCAGACTAATGTAATTATCTGTTTACATTCTTTTTTTTCCCTTCTAGATTGCAAGTTCCCTGAGGGCAGGGGGCATGTCTGAATATATCTACTGTAGCACTAACAATGGGCACACTTTCTTCCTTTCAGTAGAAACTCAATAAATGTTTGTTAACTCTAAAAAAGAAGTTCACTTTTTGCTAATTTCCAACCTCATAATTTGTTCATGTAATGTCTTCCCTTCTCTTTTTTGATAATGAAAAATTAGATTATTCCATCTAAAATTTGCCATTCCAGGTGATGGGGTTCAGGACACACTACTCCAAAAATATGGCACCTTAGTATATTGAATATTTCAAGATGAAGGAATCTGTAAAACAGAAGGTGCAGGAAGGATTTTCTGATCTTCCTCTGAAGCAGGTCATAAGACCCTCATGTGAGAGGTCCCCTCCCCATACCAGCAGGAAAGAAGCATCCTTATCTCTGAAAACAGAGGGATGCTGAGAGGAATCTGAGTGAGCAGGCCTTGCTGTTTCCCTCAGTTTAAGACACTTCGCTCATACTCTTTTTTGGTCCTATCACATGTTTCTACAACTTCCCACTTTTCACCAAACCTAGCAAAAAATGTCCAGGTTTAAGCACTCCCTCAAGTCTTTATTTCCTTATGAAGGCTCCTGTGTCATGTAAAACTTATATTAAACAAATTTGTATGCTTTTCTCTTGTTAATCTGTCCTTTGTTATAGGGGCCTCAGTTGAGAATTCAGAAGGATGGAAGAAAAACACATTTTCCTTCCCCTATGAAAGAAACTTCTCCTGACTCACCTGCTCAAATCAATCTGTCTTTCCCAAGCCCTCACATAAGCATTAAGTCATAACTTGAATTGGATTAACAATTGGCTATTGTTCTCTAGATCACTGATGTGTGCATATTTTTTTCCTCCAATAGACTGTAAGCACCTGAGGAATGCTATCAGTTTTTCTGTGTGTGTGTGTGTGTGTGTGAGGAAGATTGGCTCTGAGCTAACATCTGTGCCACTCTACCTCTACTTTATGTGGGATGCCACCTCAGCATGGCCTGACAAGCAGGGCTAGGTCTGCACCCAGGATCCGAACGTGTGAACCCCAGGCCACTGAAGCTGAGTGCGTGAACTAGCCACCAGTTTTTAACCTTCCATTAGTGAAAATAATGAAAATAAAATTTAATATAACTAAATGTTTAAACAATAAACCTTGTGGTCAGCCCCATGGCCAAGTGGTTAGGTTCGCATGCTCCACTTCAGCGGCCCAGGGTTTCACTGGTTCAAGTCCTGGGCGTGGACATGGCCCCACCTATCAGGCCAAGCTGAGGCGGTGCCCTGCGTAGCACAACGAGGAGGACCTACAGCTAGAATATACAACTATGTACTGGGGCACTTTGGGAAGAAAAAAAAAAGATTGGCAATAGATGTTAGCTCAGGTGCCAATCTTAAAAAAAACAATAAAACAATAAACCTTTAGAGTTTCCTTTATTTCCTCTTTCCTTCTTTCATTAAAAAAATATCTCTGCTTAACCCTTAATCAAAATATAAACTGATGAATGAAATGGAAATGGAAAATAAAATAGTGGGGTTTGGATGCAAAAGGGTCATATACTTTGTGTGTCCTCCTACACGTTAACAACAAATACCAACTGGACAAAGCCATGTTGGAATATCTGATGCATGCTCACACCAGTATAAGCTAAAACAACATCTAATGCCCATTTCCCTCTATCTGGCTTCTTTGCAGAAGGACACCTCCTAGTCACCATCACCAAGTAATATTTTATCTTCTCATTCATTCAATATTTGTTGAGCACCTACCAAATGTCAGGCCTTGTTGAAGAGTCTGGGATATTTTAACAAACAAACCAAAAAATCTCTCCACCATGGTGCTCAAATCCTAGTGACATACGTTCTATGCTGGAGTATTATTAATGCCACTCATCAGCCTTCTCTTTTTCAGGATGAATCACTCAGTGATTTATTCCTCTCTTCAAGCCTCTTTGCTCCTGAGGGGGTGAAAATCTTCATTTCTATCCTCAAGCCCCTTTGTATATTCCTTAAGCCTCTTTCATGTGGCAAAGATCAAAATTAATCCATACACTATGGTCTACGGTAACAGTGAAATGCTAGATGATTTTCTAGAAAATTCAAACAAAAAAAATTTATCTCAGAATTTTATTAACATTTTTTGATTAAGTAAAACATGATTTAGACTTCCAGTTTCCAGTTCTGCATGTAAGGAGCTTGGAAGTCACCGCTTCATCTTAACAAGTAAAAAGCTAAACACACCGAAAAATCAACAACCGTTTTTGGATCCACAAGAGAAGGGAGGACACAGGGCAAACCACTGCTCCAGAGCTGGAGACACAGACAGGGAAATGCAGGGAGTTACAGCTCACCAGCACAGAGAGTCATAAGCAGAAACCAATGAGGGAACCAGTGCCCAGGTATGAAACTTGAAGTATAATTGAAGAATTGCTGGAGGCTCACTGTAGACAAGTTTGAGGGTTAAAATTCCATGGGTCCAGTCATAGGGGGACCCTCATACTTTTACCTCCAGGAGCTCAACCAGGTTCCCAAAGTAAATATCAGAGACGAATCCCCTCATGCTTCTGGCAGGCAGAGGGGAAAATGAATGATTTTGAAATACACCAGAGCACTCTGTTCTTCTTAACAAAGACTTCTCACAGGAAAAACTAGTTAATCAGGGCCTAATTTTGGGGCTTTATCAGGGCTTACCTGACTTAGGGGAAGGGAAATATCCAACTGCAGCCCACTCTAGCCATCCTGGAACTAAGCAGCACTTGTGAAGTTCACAGTTCAGAGGCACAGGTTCATTAAAAACATGATTTATCATTATTTATATAAAACTAAGCATTTACATAAAACTTCCACTGAATTGTATACTTTTCAACCCTCTAATCTAGCATTGTGTATACATAGCCCATCTACATGCTTCATATACATCTTCTTAAAAATATGAATTATCTTTAACTTTTTAGTGATTTACAGGTATGGAAATATATTTTGAGTGAAAAGGCAAAATTAGATGAGAGAATTTTTGCTAGTTTCTACATATTAAACTCTTGCCCATAAACAAGGATCCTTCTAGTGTGAGGTGTGTCTGTGTTATGTGTCTTTGGTACATTTACCACTCTTTAGTTTGTTTTTCCTATAATGCCTACATCTTCTTTTCCTTTGCATTCATGCTTAGTGATGAGTTCCACTCATGTTGTTTTGGGGCTTGTTTTTCTTCTTTACATTAACAACCTTACACTTGTCTCTAGTGAACAGCATTCTATTCGTTGCCAAGTTGAATCTCTACTACTTCGAAATCTATTCAAGTGATTTACTCCTACAGTATAACAATTTTATAGTAATGGAAATAGAAACATTTGTTACAGGATCAGCATTCCTTGACTTAAATAAACCTAAGTATGTTTACCTATAAGAAATGTTTTCAAATATACAATGGCAGACATACTGGAAACATTAATGCTTTTATTCAATTCAATTTATAGAATAAGCATTTGTCGAGTAGCTACCAGGACTGAGGCACTGTTACGTTTTTAAGGTATAGTCATATGAGCACACATTATACTTTACCTTTGAATGCATCTTAAATCCCTTTGGGATTGTAAGCATGCCTCAGCATAGCCTCTAAACATATGTAAATGAGAGTAATTAAGATGATCATTACCATTCTGTTTTCAAGAGTAATGTCATTCCAGCCTAGTGATTTCTGGTCAGATACAATGAAACTGAAAAATAATATGCCTGATTGTTATGGCAATACCATTTCTTAAGAACAAAAAAGCATATGCATTTTGACTAAAAAAGACCTAAGAGCAAAATTTTAGATGGAGAATTTTAGTCAGACAACCATATCAATGAGTCACCTAAACAATGTATAATATAAAGAAAACACTACAATAGAAGTAGCAGAAGTAAAATACAAATGATGAGAGTTCTGAGAAAGCTCTTTTCTACAAAAGTACCAAAGCAAAGGTTAAACATCAATGTTGTTTAAATGGTAAATGCCACCAGGAGCAGCCTCAGAGTCCTCCAGCTCTCAGTTAATTACACAGGTCTTCTATGCACAAAACAAGTAACTACACGGGACCCACAGGAGGAGCCCACACTGACCCTGATGTCCCGTGAAAGCATGTGTGGGAGGCCATAGCCAATAGGCCAATCCCAATGAAAAGCTAGGATAGGACTGATCTGGACTATGCCTCATAGATAGAAGCATTAAATTTAGAATAGAAATCCATTAATTCTGGCCAATCTTTAAATAACTATGCAAAAGGAGTCATTATGTCATTTACATGGGTCAGTTTTAGGTAAAGCCATGCTACTATTGCTTTCCTGCCTAATTATTTATTTTGTTGTATTAGCTTAGGTGTTAAAGGATGTCATTACAAATGTAAGAGAGCTAGCTCAGCCTTTGCCATACAACAGACCCTCAAAATATTAGTCTATCCCCTCTCCTTGCTTTCCTTGCTGATCTTGTTACAATATCAGGAAATTCATCTTTGACCACAATAGAGGCACATTTTCCTATGATTTACAGAGTATTCAGGAGCCTCTGGCTTCATGGAAAGGCTCTTTAAAATTTCAAATCTTTTAGGAAAGCAACATCAGCATCATGGTGGAGAGAGTTCGCCCAGTGATCTCTCCCCTCCACAATACAACAAAAAAGACATTCATACTCCAAGAAAGGACATCCACACAACACAGAAGACATCTGAGAGACCCACACAGCCATATGTCAGAGGGTGGAGAGGCTGGAGTCCCCTTGGAGGAGGTGGAACAAGGTAAGAGAAAACCTCACACCCTCACCAAAAGACTGTGATCCAGGACTGAGCGAAGTCTCCTCCAAGAGGGAAGTGAGGCGGTAGGGGACGCTGGATCATGGGAATATCAAATATCCCTGGGGTCCTTCATAGCCTAGGGAGAAGCCCCCTACCAGGGTGAAAGCTATTGGGGGTGGGGGGTGACCTCATCAAGCCAATACCCCAGGAGAGCTGATAGTGAAAGCAGAGCAAGTAAGCCCATGAGAGCACACAGAAGAAAGCACCCCTTCCCCCACCCACCCAGCACCGGTTCCAGTGCCTGGGATCCTGGTGGAATGCAGAGTGCTGAGAACATGGGGCTCTTGACCCCCACCCAGTGGTGACAGGTGGTAACTACAACCAAATAACACCAGGATGAGAAAGAACAGAGTCACGCCTTCTAGCAGTATCAAAAATTATATTAAATCTCCAGACCAGTGAGAAAATTACATGTACCCAGAAAGCAGTCCTGAAGACACAGAAATATGTAATCTAAATGACAGAGAATTCAAAATAGCCATCATCAAAAAACTCAGTGAACTAAAACAGAAGGTAGAGAAACAATTCGAGTTCAGAAGCTATTTCACAAAAGAGATTGAAACTATAAAGAAGAATCAATCAGAAGTATTGGAGACGAAAGATACAATCAATGAGGTAAAACAAAATATGGATTCCCTGAGGCTCCAGCAGGCATCATAGAGGAGCAAATCAGCATAATCAAGGATAGACATATTGAAATGCTCCAGACAGCGGAGGAGAGAGAACTAAGACTAAAAAGAAATGAAGAAAGTCTCCAAGAAATATCTGACTCAATTAGGAAATGCAACATAGGAATTATAGGTATTCCAGTGGAAGAAGAGAAGGAGAATGCAGCAGAAAGTTTTTTCAAAGAAATTATAGCACAGGCCTTCCCAAACGTAGGGAAGGAGATGTAAATCCATGTGAAAGAGGCTACCAAATCTCCTAAATATGTCAATGTAAAAAGACCTACTGCAAAGTACATAGTAGTGAAACTGGAAAAAGTGAATGACAAAGAAAGAATACTAAGGGGGGCAGCAAGGCAGAAGAAAATAACCTACAAAAGAACACCTATCAGGCTTGCAGTGGATTTCTCTGCAGAAATCTTAAAGGCTAGGAGAGACTGGAATGACATATTCAAATCTTTGAAGGACAAAAATTTTCAGACAAAAATACTCTATCCAGTGAAAATATCCTTCAAATATGATGGAGAAATAAAAACTTTCCCAGATAAACAAAAGCTCAGGGAGTTCGTAGTCACAAGAACCCCCACTACAAGAAATCCTCAAGAACGCCCTCATACCTGAAAAAAAGAAAGGGAGAGAGGGCTTATAAAGCATGGAGTAAAGAGACAAGTAGGTAAACAAAATTAGAAAGTTGTAGCTATACATCAGAACAGGTTAGCAAAATTTCAAATCTTTTAGCAATAATTTTTCAATGCAATAATTTTTCCAAGAACAGGTTTGGAATTTTTAACAGAAACACCAGGAAGCTAGAGACCTCTACAGAATGTTTGAGCCCTCAATTTTTAGGAGGCAGATGGACAAAAGTAACTCACGAATAGGTATGTCATAGGCCAGGAAGACCTCCAAAACCTTACCTCAAGCTGAAGATTTTTATTGACATTTAAAAAAAAAATAGTAAGATTTCCTTTGCAGCCTCAAAGATTACACACACCTTACCCTTTGTGTGTGTGTGTGTGTGTGGTAGGGGGTCGATATTGAACTGGGAGGCATTAGTAAAGCAATATCCATTTCTTAAACATTGAAATACATCCATTTTAGAACGTAAATAGCTGCAGTCTGAGCCAGCTAGTTCCTCCCTGGTGCTCTGGCTGCTCCAGCATAGAAGAGCCTCTGGAAGTCACAGCCCACTGTTCGGGTTGCGGGGTAGGTACTGGATCTCAGTAGGAAAAACTGGATACTGATAATGTGGCCAGCCAATGCCTCATCCCCATCTTGGAGCCTAAGGCTCCTTTACTCCTTGCTCTTCCCCAAAGTTACACTTGTAGGAGCTGCAGTTTATGAACGGGTTGTTAAATGCAAGATTTTGACTTGTGGAAGTTGCAGTGTATCGAACTGGTTGTTAAATGCGACAAACAAATGACAAGCAATAGGATATATTGGAGTATATGAGGAAGCCATTTGGTATAAATCTAATTCAGCCTGACCTTGTTTTTCCAAAAGGGCCTGATATGGCTGTTGAGCATACATTGTATATCTGCTTTAAGCATTTGCTATGTCCCAAAGGCAAGAACAAATGGCCTTAAGATAAAGATGCAACTTCCCCTACATTGACATTTCCTTAAGGATAAGCATCTCTCCCTAGCCTAGCAACTGATTACTGCACCTACCCTGTGACCACCCATCTGGAGACAACAGACCTGCTTCCTGCTGTGTCCACTAAGACAGTAGACCTGCTTCCTGCTGTGTCCATCAATCACTGTGGTGACAGAGCAATCTTGTGACTATTGTAAAAGGGACATTTCCATCATACGTGATGCATGCTCTTTGACAGTATATAACCACTCTGTACTCCCCCACTTCTTTGGTGCCTTTCCTTCCCTGGGGAAGGAAGGCCCCAGGCTATATGGTTCTCACAGTTGGCTCATAATAAACTCACCCCAATTTTTATTTATAGATTGGTTATGGATTATTTTTGTCGACAAATGCAAGATTTTGACTTATGTGGGCCTATTTCTGGTTTGCCCTTTTAGACAACCTCCCCTTCCCCTTACCAGTCTCTTTTCCATTCAGCTCCTGCTTCACACATATGTGTTACCTTACAAGACCTCAGGAGAATGACCTTAACCCTCTGGATAAATTATATGAAATCAAGATATGGAATGCTCATTTCCAAAAGGCCTAGAGAATCTCTGCATTATACTCTGAAATGGTATGAATTCCTTATTAATGTTTTAAATATAAAATTCCATGTAATCAAACCATTTATGCTCCTTCACCTCTATTGACAGATCTCCCTGGGTTCTCCATTTTGGCTATCTCTGTCCAAAGGCAAACAGAACAAATGCCTCTGCTTTCTTCAAGTTATTAAATATCTTTAAGAAGAAGTGATACTTGGATTTGAAACTCCAATATAATTGCCCACTTCAGTTCCAAAGTACACAGAAAATCTGGAACCTAGCTTTTCATCCTGAGAAGTCCATCAGGCAGGGGAAAGAAAGGGGGATCCCTAGCGTTCATGCAAAGCACAGGACAGGTTGAGAGGACACAGTTTCACACCCCATCATTCACCTGAGAAGCTGTCAACAAGACTAGTTCTAAGAAGAAAACTTTGCTTTCGTGTTTGAAATCACTTCCCTTCTACGTATCCTGACCCTGGTCTCCTCATGAGGGTGCCCTCATGGGTGTCAACCCAGTGTTTCTATCCTGTTATAATGAATCCTCCAGCACAGGGGCTTAGGAGACAGACTGACCTGGACAGACTCTCAGCTCTGACACTGCCTGGGGAGCTCTGGACAACTTACTTAAGCAGGCTCACATTCAGCTGCTTCATCTGAAGAGTGAGCATGCCAATAGCTCCTTTGTGGCAGGAGAACACCTCTATGTATTAATCCGTAAGTTTCCACTCATCTTCCTGTGTTCACCAAATTATCTTGATTGAACACCAAGGACCTTTTCCATTCCTTCAGCCTAATCAGATAGAGTCACCCATAGCACAAACAGGAAAAGGAGAGGAAAAAAAGCATGAGTATTCAGAGTAGGGCAGAAAGAGTCAAGTGTCTGGTATACACTTCAGAGGAAATTTACTGACTTGGAAGGACAAGATAAACAGCACACTGAGAAAGAAATGGAAGAGACAGAGAAGGTCTACAGAGACAGGAAAGGGAAAAATGGAAGAACCATGAAAATCACTATCCAACTTGTGTATGAGCCAGCTAAATGGAGGGAAGACACAAATTTCCAGTGTTGGCCCATTCCCACTTAGGAGTGACAGTTATCTGTGCTCCCATAAAATTCTCCCTAACAACTTCGAAACACACATACCCCAAAACATGTGCCGTGTAGTAACACAGTATCTACCTCACAATTCTGAACACTCCTATGAACTCCAGAAAAGAAAGGTTTGTATACTTTGTGGATGTTGGTGAAATGAAGGAAAAATTCCTTCCTGATGTTCCCCCATAGGATGACTGAGCATTAGATGAAATCATACTTTCAACTAGTCTTGCCATACTAATAATGCTCCCTGATTTCAACATCAACTAGTCCACTTACCAGTTTAAAGGCCATAAGCATGACACTCTGTCTCTTAAGCATGGCGTCCTCTTCTGTGAAATGGAATACGGCCCACTTTACAGTGCTCTTGTGAGTCAATCAAGGATGCTAATTAAATGTGTGTGTGTGTGTGCTTTTCCCCTTTGCATTGTGAACATCAGTGCAGCTCACCAGGCACACTCACCGATCCACAGCAAAGAAAGGGACGCAGAGACCATGAATGGTCTAAACCTTTGCTCTCCCCTCCCAGAGAAGCTCATGCAAATGCTCCCAATAGCAAGATGCCATACTGGTAAGAAGAAAGGGAGAGGGAGCACCTTGGAGTTTATCCAAAAGATATAGTTTAAACTAAACTGCTTCAGTTAGAACAGATGGACAGCGCAGTAATAGACAAGTTAAATGTATGATCTTATACGCCTCTCAACTCCTAAGAAAACTACGAATATATAAAAGATGCTATGTTAGTTACCTTCCACATCTCCTCCTAAGTCTTAAGGTGTTAAAGAAGAACCCCTAATATTTAGAATTTAAAATTACTTGCTTAAAGTACAGGGTTTCAACTGGTGGAAATTCAGGCACCAAAAGAAGCAGTAAGGAAATATTGCTGAGTTGGAACTTTCTAGAGCCTTGGTTCTCAAAGTGTGGTTTGTGGACCAACATCATCAACAACAGCTGGGAGCAGACACACAGGTCCCACTGCAGTCTCTATAAATTAGAATCTGCTTTCTAATACAAGTCCCGGGTGATTTGTATGCACATTATAGTTCAGAAGCTGTGTCTAAAGGATGAGGATCCCTCTCTAATCATACAAAGCATGCAGCTGCCCTCCCCACTTATTAAAAACACCAGTCAAGGGGGACTACCATATATAATATCCGAATCCCGGAACGTTCATAGATTAAAAGTAAAAAACGAAATACTCAGAAAGTGCCATTTTCCTATCTATTATTGGCAAATGTCTTAAACGTTTGCTGAGAAAAATACGAGCAGATGCTTACTGTTCCATCACACTGGCCATCCTTAATCCTCAGATACATCTGTGCATTTTTCACACTTTCAAACATGCAAATCCCAGAGCTGATTTTATGTACTTTCCAGTAGGATTTTTCAGACTGGTTCCCCACTCCAGTGCAGCTTCCATCGGGCTGGATACACAGGGCCTGGCATAGACTCGTAGCAAGTAGAATCACAGCACTGTTGAGGAACATACCCTTCAGAGCAATAAACAGAACAGAAAGGCAATAAATAACAAGCTCATGTTTTGTAGGGGAAGATCCATTCTCTTACAGAAGTTGCATTGATCAGGATCTTATCAAAAGTCTGGTGGTTAAAAATGAGCAAAAGAAGGAAATAAATAATTTAATTGCTATGCAAAGCTAAACAAAACTAAAGGAGGTTATCTGGTTGACTGATTATAATTTACATCAGTCATTATTTATTGAGACTATAAGGGTCAGCATCACATGCTACAGAGATTTTAAAAAGATATAAAGCACAAACACTCCTCTTAAGAAATTCACAATCACTATAAACAATTTTAATACTAATATAAAGCAGAATAAAAATAGTGTGCTATAAGAGCACCTGAATTATGAAATGCACTATATGGATATTAGTTAAAAGTATGCATGTAGGAATAAATGAATGAATGAATGAAAAGAGATGTTGAATACAACTAGGGTATATTTAAGTAAATTCTATGTAATTGATAGCTTAAGTGGAAGATATAAAAAGTTCTTGAAAGTTAATTAGAAATACACTAACACTGTAAAGAAATGGATAAAAGACATAAACACACAAGTCACAAAAGACAAATACAAATGGTGACTAAACATAAGGAAAGGTAATCCACGCTAGCAAAAAAAGCAAACAAAAAGGCTAAAATTAGATGTTTATTCCTCTAGAAAATTACCAAAGTTTTTTTAAGAACCAACTTAATGACTAATGCTTTTCATTGACTTCAGGCACCAAGGCTCAGGTGAGCTTCCCTGGTTGGCAATACTCTGTGCATATTGTTACATATCACTGCTGAGAAAGTAATGCTGTCCTGAATCCATGTGGAGAGGACAACTAGAAGTTCAGTGTTTGGTACTTTACCTCAACTGCTCTAGGTGTCTATTCCCTTAGCTGATTTTAATCTGAATCCTTACTCTGTAAATAAACCATGGCCATGAGTGTAACAGCAACCAGTGAGTTCTGAGTCATTCTAGTGAATTATCAAACCTCAGTAGTGTTCTCAAAGACCCCTGAACTCTGAAGTTTGAGTCAGAAGTGAGGATGGTGATATGAACTGTTCCCTCTAACTTCATAATTGGCTTAAATTTCACAAGATTAAAACTTGGTACCTTTTTGGAAAGAAATTTAGCAGTATGTTCCCAGAATCTTAAAGGTTTCATATTCTGACATTTAAATTCAATTTTGAATTATCTAAGCAGAGAAAATAATAAAATATGTGGTCAAAGGCATTTGTCAAAGTGTATTTCACAGTAACATAAAGGTGATAAAATGAAGAGATTAAACGTCCAGTGATAAACAAATGTATGTATTTCCTTTATGTTTGAATATTATGCAACCACTAAAAATCATTTTGTTTTGGGAAAAGTAATGTGATGAAGTGTTATATAAAAAGTTTGGAAGACAAATTGACTTTGATTTGATTCATGACCCACCATTTAGTAGCTACACTATACTAGTCAAGATTCTTAGCTTCTGTGAAAATCTTTTCTTCATGTTTAAAATACAGATAACAATATCTATCAGTATTGTTATGATGATTAAATTTAGGTTGTATGTGGTGAAGCTCTCAGTAAAGTGTCCAGCACAAAATAGGCAACTCATAAATGATAGCTGTTATTTTAATATGATACTATTTTTAAGACAAATTCACAACCATAAAGAAAGAAGCATAAGCATTGTGAAATAATCACACATATACAACACTCAAAGGGTATAAATATTCTAATTGTTAGAAAAGTTAAATATGTATATTTGTTTGTTCCCAAATGTAAGATTCTCTAGCTTTTTATTAAGAATCCCTGCATCCATAGTTTGACCTCTAAATTCAATTGGATATAGGATGTTACTCCTATCAGTTTCATGACGGGTGAAGCCATGATCCCTATTGCCTTTCAAAGTCTGGGTAAATAGAATACCAATAGTATCAATGCCACCTAGTGGGAAGAGATTTGATTACTCCATGGTGACTCAATTCAAGAGTTTTCCTCAACAGAGCAAAAGAAAGTGGGTATTTAGCAACATAAACTTCAACGACTTTCCTCTATTTTACCTTGACAAAAACCACAAATTCTTTTGAAAGGTTTGCATAGCCTGCTGATGATTCATCAGCTATTTTGCCATGATGATCAAAAATAACCATGTGACCAGGAACCAGTGCTGACTCAAGAAGTGCACAGCGGTTGGGCTGATAAAGCACCCGCAGCTTAGTGGAGGCTCCACCACTAGCCTAAAAGAAAAAGGGGGGAAAAGCCCTCTGAATTAGCAATAGAACATATTTACATTAAAAATATTTTGAGATTATATGTATGTACAGGTCTACGCCCCTCTATAGGACCCTTGAACTATCCATACAATCTCGCTTTTGTAATTCAATTGTTTGGATTCCTCAGCCTGATTTCTAGTGTCTTGCTCCAAGGACTTTCTTCTTTCAGTTTCTCAGAATCCATGGTAGGGTATTGGGTAAAATAAAAATAACTCCAGTGGCAGGATAATTTAATGAGATGTTAATATGTATTTTATTATAGCTTATTTTTCATTTCTTCATTTGTGTCTTCCTAACTCAAGACTATTTGGGACCAAAAGCTGAAATGAACAGATGTGCATTAGTAGGTTTTACTTTCAAAAGACTAAACAAATCAAGGAGCTTATGCTATAAGGAGACATTTCTGGTTCAGGGTACTGCTTGAGGTCTTATCCCATCTCCCCTCAGTGCTCCAGGGAGGCATTTAGACCTAAATAGGGAGGACTCATTGATGTCCCTTGAATGGCTTGATCCATGACACTAAGGCTACCACCTCGACAAAGTTCCCTTGTCTACGTATGGCAGGTAAGCAACAGAGCTATTGGCCTTCAAGAAGCCAACTGATGTTTGATGAGTACATCAGCAGTGAACAGTGTAGACTGAAGCTAAGAGGGCTGTCGCCAGATATTCTGAAACTCTACACCAGGTGAAATCTTGTGTATAACAAGATGAGTCTCATAATAAGTAAGATAGAATGTCTCACCAAACTAGTGGGACAGGGGCTTAGAGATAGATTTAATTTTATTTTAGAAAATAAAGTAATCGGACATTTCCTGAACGCTTAATTTAACTGAGTAAATTCCATACCCACTACATTCGTATTTATTAAGCACTTACTATGACCAGGACCTGTACTGAGCAGAATGTGTTATGAAGTAGAGCATAGGGTACCTTGCTAAGTCTGGAGCAGAGGAAAAAAGACTTCATGGAGGAAGTTTGACTAATTAATCACTTAGCCTGAATTTCAGTCCTACAAATTACAATAAGTGTTTTCATTTCACTAATTATTATTTTCCCTTAAGTTAAATAATATGCTATGAGTTAAGAATCATTATATAACATTATATAACACTAAATGAGGAAGCTATAGCATGAGAGTTGGAGTCAGACTGCCTTTGTTCAACTCCTGTTTTCACACTTACTAGTTATGTGACCTTGGACAACTCAATCCTTCTATCATTCATGTTCCTCTTCTGCTAAATAGGGATAATAATAGATTCTCTCATAGGGTAGATGTAAAGACTAAATAATATGACACATATTAAGCACTTAGAACAGTGCGTGGCAATTATTTTTCAAAATAAATAATGTGTGCATTTAAAAATAAAACAGCTGTATATAGTAAAAGCTACCTTTTAAACCCAGATTAAGGAATATAAAGCATAATAAAGTAAAATCATTGTTTTTTCCCTAATATTATGGCCCCTGAAGGCGCTTTTGAAAAGTCAAATTGTCTCCTTTTGGAGGTCCATTAAAATTTTGAATGTTATCAGACAAGTTGTCTACTTTTTCTTGTCTAAATTCTAATTGCTGAAATTTAGCACTATTTATGCATCAGAATCTCAAAAATTAGTGAGACAAAACAGAATAATCAAAAAAGTGAAAGCAAAAGCCAACGGAAAATACAACTTGATAATCTTATAACAGTACATTATGCAAAAATATATTATATATGGATACAGTACTATTGATAGATGGCAAAGAGAAAAATTACTACATACCATTCCAGCGACAGAGCCATTGTCAAGAGCAAGAGAAAGATGTCTAATTTTATGACTTTGGAAAATGCATATATTTTCTTTGTTGAAAATAACATCAAAGAGACCTGGAAAATATTTTAAGTATTAGCAAGTAATTCATGCCTTTAAAGCTTTTTTCTTATTCAATTATATATTGAAACCTCCTAATAATATTTTTTACGATATCTCTCACATAAAGGTTTTTAATTAGTCAAAAGGTAAAACGCCAGTACCTTTGACTATTTACATGTTGTTTGGCATTTTGGTGGAATTTTCATGGAAAATCTCTAATGCCTTCCCATGCTAATCAGTAAGTCTCTGAGAAAATCCTCCTAAAATAACACCTGATGGAACTGTTTCAAGGAAAATAAATTATCCTAGTGTTAAAACCTTCTTCCACTGTATAAATCTCAGAGACTTGGGGTAAAATAAAATAATGCATTATAAAAGTAAACACATATGATTTGGGCATTAGTGACTGGTTTGTATGATGATCATGACAAAGATTATGTCAACATATATTTGATTTTTTTAGTTTTCAATACACTTCTATATACCTTTTTATCTTAAAATGCAAGCTTCCTGAGGGCATGAACTTTTATCTACTCTGTTGATAGCTATATACCATTATTTAGAACAGTGCCTAGAAGGCAATAGGTGCTCAAGAAATATTCCTTAGATAAGTTAATTAGATCTTCATAGCATAAAACAGCCTACGAAACATCCCCTCCCCCCTCCACACACACATTTATCCCCATTTTGCAAATGAAGGAACAAACTTAGAGAGATAAGGGACTTTCCAAAGATCCCTACCTAGTCATAGAATGGAAATAGATGCCAGAACTTCAGATCTCAGCCCAGCGCTCTTTGCATTACCAGTAATCCTTCTATTAGTACTTAAAACCATCAGATTTTCAGGAATCCACTCTTGTAACAATAAATGAAGACCATTTTTCCTTTTACAAATAGGTGATTCTCAAACAATGAAGAGTCAAGCCAAATATAAAAGAACACATATTGTATGCTTTATTTTATATAAAGCACAAAAACAGGTAAAAATACTCCAGGGTCTTAGGAGTCAAGGTAGTGGTTATTTTGGGGGGACAGAGACTGTACAGGGGCATGTGATTGCGTGTGGAGTGCTGGTAATGTTCTATTTCTTGATTTGGGTTCTAGTTACATAAGTGTGTTCAGTTTGAAAAAACTCCTAGGTATAATATTTAAGGGGTTCAGAGTATGGTACCTCAAAATATACCACTCTGGCATAAGGATTATTTTGAGCTGAAAGCAACTGAGAAAACAATACAGGACAATTCTCTGCCCTCCTCCTATCTATCTGAAAGCAGAACATAAATTCCTCTTGTGAAGGTATCCCCCAACCCCATTTCCTGAGCAGGAAGGGGTAACAATCTTATCAAGGAAGGCAAAGTCGCACGAGAAAGGGTCTCCACAAACAAACCTCTCTAATTAGCCCTTAGCTACCATTAGTTTCTCCATATATTTGCCTTCTCACAATTTGCTGCGGGTAGAAGCTCAAAGCTTTTTCTTTGTCTTGTTACTTCTCTAATCTAAAAGAGTAGAGGAAAAAGGTCTTTTGTTCTTCCTCTGTAATATATTTGAATATAATAATTTTAAAAATAGGTGATTTCTTGAGGCGTGACTTATTTCATTTCCTAACGAGTTGCTGAGGTTTGTCTGTATGCGTCTTACGTGTGTGTGCATATACATATATATACATAATACAGAACATTTATAAAATATATGTAATATAAAATACGCAATGTATATTATATACTGTCTATAAAACGACGTCATGGTAACAAAGTTAGATTTTCTAAAATGAACCAATCTTTCCTATCTCACCATTGTCAACATAGGCCGTTTTGCATTAGCTCAAAACTTTCAGCCTAGTCAATATACACCAAAGGAAGGAGGATTATGGTAGTTATTGGGTAATTTAGGTTCCCCAAATCTCAATTTTTAACATGTAATTGTTCAGATATTAGCTTGAATTATCCACCTTCTTGTCTGTGTATATTTATCTAGAGTTAACAAACGTAATTCACGAATTCTACCTTTATATTTTTATTCCAATTAACTACATGGGCAAATGCTTTTAGTTAAGAACAAGGTCTGATGTAGAAGTTAACTGTACTACTCCAAATTTTAAAAGGATTTCACTGTAAATTTAAATAATCTTATATTCACTTAAAGTCATATTTCCAAAAGTGAAAGACATGTATATTAGTTCAAGAGACCACTCCAAACAGAAACTCTTCTTCTTAATTAATCTCTAATTTATTTTTGTCTACCTAATAAAATTCATCTTAATGGTTAAAAATTAAGGATCTTCATAAAATTGAACCATGTTGATGAACATTTACAAATAATCCTGGAGATTATGGGGGGGTGAATGTTATTGAAATGAAGAAAGAACCAAGACATAGGAATTTGGACTTTCATTCTGACATTGACACATTAGATAATCTTGGGCAAATCACTTTGCATCAATCTGTCTCAGTTTCCTTATGAATAAATCAGCCTGAGAATTATTAAAGGACTGTTGTTCAGATGATTCATTAATTGTGTGAACTAATGAGTTAATGATAGAAGAATGTGTAAACTAGAGGAGTGTTATTGAAAATGTGCTAAGAATAATTTTCATTGTTTAAGTCAATTTTCCCTGTGACCTAAAGATTTCACAAATATCAGACTCGAAATCCATAAAACTATAAAGGCATTATTTTTTCAGTTTTTTGGTAAAGATTCAATGACTAAAATCATAAAATTACATATATTTTGTTATAAAAATTTCTATTTTTAAAGTTTATCAAATATAAGTTCTATGAAGGGATGGCAATTCATCTGTTTATTCATTGATGTCAATCTTATGCCTAAGACATTGTCTCATCCACAGCAAGCATTTTATAAATATTTGTTGAATAAACAAACTCCTGCGAAAAAAAAATTAAGGGTTTCTATTTTGAGAAATTTAACTCTTTACAGAATGTCCTTGGGTTTGGAAGCTTAGTATAGTGAGTTTTAATTAAAAAATACATATTAGGAATAGAATCTTTTCCAGTGAAATTATAATCAAATCAGTGTGATAAATGAGATCTTCAGGAAATTTCAATCTTTTCAATACAGCAAAAATACACTATTGTGGAGGAACTCTAAAATACTTTCATGGGCCTCTGGAGTTTCAGGGAGCTCAGTTTGGAGAAAAGAGATGGTAAGGAAAAAGAGCACTACCATATGAATGAAGGGATTAAAATTCCTTTAAACTGAAAACTTCTGAACAAGCAGTAGCCACAGAAACATTACCTAAGGAGATACTCCTGAAAATACAGCAGCAACTGACCATCCTCTATTGGAAGCCCAATAGAACCTTCTATGCTTTCCCATGGAAGCCCTAAAATTCCCTCTCTCCCCTCTGTTTTTTGTTAAGTTGGTATATAAACCTGTACCTCTAATTATTCATTGTATAACTCATTACTGAATACTCCCACATATTTGTATAGCATGCACATATAAATAAACCTTATCTTTCCCATTAATCTGTCTACTGTCAGTTAATTTATAGGATTCCAATCATTGGAACATAAGATGGTAGAGGACAAGTTTTCCTCCCAAAATAATCTGGATATATGATTTCTAGTTCTGGCTTTGCAGTAAAGAGTTCAATCATCCATTCAATCACCGTCTATTGAGCACCTGCTATGTGCAAGGAATAATCTCAAGTGTAACCTAGACAAAAATTCTAAATGTTCTTATCTCTAAAACACCCTTATCTTTAAAAATTAGAGGCAAGTCTACATGATCTTAAAGTTGCTGGTTAATGCTAACATTTAATCACACTAATTTCATCAAAACAAACTCTAATTGGCCAAATCCAACAGAAGCATTTCAGTCCTTATTTCACTTTGCCTTTCTACTACATTTGAACTTGCAGACACCTTTTAAAATGCTACAATCTCCCACTTCACTAACTTCCTTCTCAGTTTCCTACTTCACTCTCTGTTGTCATCTTCATGCATAGGGTTCCTAGGGTTCTGTCCTCAGGTGATTAACTTTCTTCACAGGCTCTTCACAGGCTCCCTGGAAAGTTTATTTTAAGAATCTATAAATTGAGAAATCCCAAATCAATATCTTCACCACTCATCTCTCTCTCAACATCAGCTCATCTATATAATTTACTGTTAAACATAAACAACCTGGGGACCAGCCCAGTGGCACAGTGGTTAGGTTCACGCCCTCCACTTTGGCAGCCCAGGGTCTGCAGGTTCAGATCCTGAGTGTGGACCCAGCACTGTTCATTAAGCCATGCGGTAGTGGCACTCCACATAAAATAGAGGAAGACTGGCACAGATGTTAGCTCAGCGACAATCTTCCTCAAGCAAAAAGAGGAAGATTGGCAACAGGTGTTAGCTCAGGGCCAATCTTCCTCACAAAACAAAAACAAAAACACAAACAGCTGGATATCTCACAGGCACTTCAAACTCAGTATGGACAAACTAGAGCTGATAATTTTCCATATATTCTTAGTTTCCAAATCTAGTCCTTCTAAATTTTTCTGCATTTCCTACCTCCATTGGTGACCCCATCAGTAACTTAATAACCCAGACCAGAAAACTGAGGGTAACCCCTTCCCTTAATGTACCTTTACCAATAAACCACCAAGTCCTGTCAATTTTACTTCCTAGGTATTCTTCAAATCATCTTCTCTATCAATACTCCCACTGAAGTTCTCGTCATCTTCTGATTGACAGATTATGAGAGGCTCCTAACTGGTATCTCTTTCTCTAATCTTCCCACATAACCCTCAAATCTGGCTTCCACTTAGCTGCCAAAGTATTTTTACACTACTTCAAATCCATGAATGGCTATCTCTCACTCATAGGAAGGAATCAAAGAAGTTGCCTTCAGACATACACTAGTTCTTCTCTCCCAAATCCTTTTGTAGGGGACACAGAGTAGCAATGGAAAAATTAAGGTTTAACTTATGCAGAAGACAGCTGTTCACTACTAGCAGACCACCTTTAACATAGGAGATATGATTATAGTGGCGGGGTAAAGTGTTTAAAACATGTCTCTAGAGGAAAACATCAGATTAGAAACTCCCTTTTGCAACCACATGCAGTACAACACTTGAAACTAATGTTGGATCTATTGCTAGATTCTGAGTTGAGAAATCCAGCAATTCACAACATGAAAGAGCCCAGATCTGCTGAAGACTAGCAAAGGTGTTAGTCTTCCCACTATATACCAAATCAGAGAGAGTTACAGGAGGTCATAGAGAAAAGTGAGCAGCCATACCCCTACAATGAAAGTGTATTTCCAAGGCATCCAGAGTCCTCTTCTTCCTTTACATCTCCTTTCCCCAGTCTTTCAGAATTGAGAGACTGAAGTTCACTGTAAAGGGAGCTGAATAAGACAAAATCCAATCTAATGCACATCCTTTTTCAATCTAAAACCAAGGAGGTCCTTCCAAGTACTTACATGAAATATAGGGGCAAAGCCAATGGCTCTTAATTTCAGAGAAGTGTAGTTAGGATATGGTAAGAACCAGGGCAGAAGACAAAGTGACCAGTGTATAGTCAGTGCTACACACTTTAAACAATGAACTTTTTTCAAATCCTTTATTAGAACTTAGTAGCAGAGAATCAGAGAAAATAATTGTAGCTAATCACCATCAGATACTCACTAGAAATAGGGCTTAAAACTGTGTAGACCAACTATTAACAATGATCTAAGAGAGGAATTTATCAGTACTTAAGGAGATAGGTAAGGAGAACAAGGACAATCCAAAGAGGTGACAGGTTCTGGGAATGGCTAAATTTTTTGTTATTCAAAGGGAAGTAGAGAATAATCAGCACAAGAACTTTTTTTTGTTTTTAACTTGCAGCATGAATGGAAAGGGGCATTACCCTCTTTGGCATATCATGTAAATTGTTTTTAATAAAGAAACAATGAAAAAATTCAGAAAAATTTGTCTTATGAAGATTCAAGAAGCTATATTTCATATGATACAATTCTCCTTAAATTCCCACTTCCTATTTAAGTGAAACTGGAACTGGAAATTATCAAGGTTGCATTAGAGGTACAGTGACCATATAATTTACGGTCCAACCAGAACACATTTGAGATTAAACAAGGATATCAACCAGATGGAAAACTGAGGCATAAATAAAAGCAGGCAATGCAGATTGTATGGTCCTTTAACTTGTTATGTTTTATACATGAAAAAGACCTTAGCCTTACATTTTAAAATTGGAGAATAAGTATGGGTTTATATACTTGAGGTTTACATAAAGTTTAAAGTATGTATTTTTTATTACTTCTACTTTAATGAATGACAAAAGTGTAATGAAGAATTGCTGGAAAGATGGCAGTGTAGGGGGACCCTGAACTCACCTCCTCCTATGGACAGAACAAATTTACAACTACTCTTGAAACAATTACCCCTGAGAGAGAACCAGAAACTGGATAAAACAACCCCCACAACAATTTACAGCACTGACTGAGGTGGAAGAGGCAGAAACACCTTTCTGGGGAGGAAAAAGCTGCATTCCACCTGAGGCAATTCACAACTGGGAACAATCTTGAGGTACAAAGCTTTTCCTGGAGGAGTGGGGGATCTGAGCAGGAGAGCTTTGCCATGATAAGCAGCTTTTGAACTCACCACAACTGAGATAAGTGCCTTTATACAGCGTTGCTGGCTATTAAAAACAATGGGGCATAGCCCTAGAAAAGGTAACGAACATAAGAGAAAGAAAAGCCTGCACTTAAAGGGCCCAAGTACAAACTCACTCGTTTCAGAAAGCAACACAAAATCACAAGAAAGAAAGGTGCAGTCCTTTGGTGAAAGAGATTCAGTTAATATACTCTAAACACATCCCAGAGAGGCAGGAGGTGGTTGAGCTGATGTCCCCAACGACTGAGACTGATAGCAGCCATGATTGTGACCTAGTACACACGTGCTGATACAGATGCTGGCAGACACCATTGGAATTCTTACCCTGGCCTCTTAGTGCAGGGGTCTGCACCACTCACTAGCACACTGATTTAATCCAGCTTAGCTAGGGCAAGCAGCCCACCCTAGGGACTGACCCCACCCAACAGCAAGCCCTTGGGCAACTTGTAGGCCCACATAGGTGGGGTGTGTGGGACCTTTGCAGCGGGGGCAAGTGGGTCTGCCTCTGTGGGTCAGGGCATGTGTGAGGGCCAGGCCTGTGTTGGTGGAATGTGTGGGGCCTATTCAGCAAGGTAAGTGGGTCCACTTTAGCAGGGAGGGGAATACACGCAGGCAGGACTGCACTGATGGGTGCACTGACTTGTGCTTCTCAAACAATCACACAGGAGATTGTCCCTACCTTCCAAAGCCTGAAACATTTTGTACTGCCACTCCTGAGGCCAGCCCCACCCAGCTGCATTCCTGAGAGAACTGACAACAGCCTCAAAGGCCAGAGACCTATAGTACTCATGAGCCCCTGAGCCTAGCAACAAGCCATGCTGGAGGCCTGCTCACTTAACAGCAAAACTGCAGCAGGAATGTGATATTATACCTTGCAGCCAAATGCACTGGGGTTCCCCACACCCACTAAAGTGACTGAAGGGACTGTAGCAGCTGCACACAGTTGAGCCTTATAACTGGCTGGCCTGGGAGAAAGCCTAGCCTCCCCAGGCACCTGCAGTAAAAGCAACCCTGCCACAACAGAAGAACACATGTAGCCCATACAGGGGACATTCCTGGAACATTTGGAAATGGAGATGAGAGGGAAGGAAATTGCTGGGCCTCATAAGGCATCTCTTACCTAAGGGCACTTCTCCAAGAGCAGGACACAGAGCTGACCTACCTAACACATAGATATAAGCACAGAGAAATATGCAAAACGAGGAGACAAAGAAATATGTTCCAAATAAGGGAACAAGACAAATTCTCAGAAAAAGAACTAAATGAAACAGAGATAAACAACCTACCTGATAAAGAATACAAACTAATAGTCATAAGGATGCTTGGTGATCTTAGGAGAAGAATAGATGAGCACAGTGAGAACTTCAACAAAGAACTGAAGAATACAATAACAGAAATGAAAAATTAACTAGAGGGAATCAATAGCAGAGTAGATGATACAGAAGAATGGATCGGCAAACTGGACAAAAGACTAGAGGAAATCACCCAAACTGAACAGATAAAAGAAACAAGAATTAAAAACAATAAGGAAAGTCTAAGGGACCTTTGGGACAACATCAAGCATACTAACACGTGTATTACAGGTGGCCCAGAAGGAGAAGAGAGAGACCAAGGAGCAGGGAATCTATCTGAAGAAATAATAGCTGGAAACTTTCCTAACTTAAGGAAAGAAACAGACTTCCAGGTATAGGAAGCACAGAGAACACCAAAAAAGAGGAACTCAAAGTGGCCCACACCAAGACACATTATAACTAAAATGTCAATAATTAAAGATAAAGAGAGAATCCTAAAAGCTGCAAGAGAAAGGCAACAAGTTATATACAAAGGAAAACCCTTAAGGCTATCAGCTGACTTCTCAGCAGAAACCCTACAGGCTAGAAGGGAGTGGTGCAATATATTTAAGGTGCTGAAAGGAAAAAAATCTACAGCCAAGAATACTCTACTTGGCAAGGTTATCATTCAAAATGGAAAGAGTTTTCCAGAAAAGCAAAATCTAAGAGTTTATCACCAATAAACCAGCCTTGCCAGAAATGTTAAACAGACTTATTTAAGTGGAAAGGAAAAGAGCACAAATGAGAAGAAGAAAATTATAAAATAAATACATAAATAAAATCCCAGGTAAAGGCAAATATACAGTAAAGGTAGCAGATCAAAAACCTATAAAGCTAATGTGAAGGTGAAAAGACAAAAGTATTAACAGGTTAACAAAAGTACTAAGAGGTTAACAGATGCACAAATACAAAAAAGAATGTAAATATGATATCAAAAACATAAAATGTCAGAGGAGGGGAGTAAAAGAGTAGAGCTTTTAGCAGCAGGTAAAACTTAGGAGACTATCAGTTTAATATAGATTGCTATTTAAGCAGACTACATATGAACCTCATTGTAATCACAATCAGAAATCTATAATAAATACACAAAAAATTAAGAGAAAGGAACAAAAACTTAATACTAAAGAAAGCCATCGAACCACAAGGGAAGAGAACAAGAGAAGAGTAAAAGGAAAAAAGAACTACTAAAACACCCAGAAAAAAAGTAGCAAAAAGGCACTAAGTACATACTTAGCAATAGCTACTTTAAATGTCAATGGGCTAAATGCTCCAGTCAAATACATAGGGTGGCCAACTGGATGAAAAAAAACAAGACCCATATATTGGCTGCATACAAGAGACACACTTCAGACCTAAAGACACTCACAAACTGAAAGTGAAGGGATGGAAAAAGATACTCCATGCAAATGGAAAAGAAAAGAAAGCTGGGGCAGCAATACTTATGTCAGACAAAATAAACTTTAAAACAATGACTGTAACAAGGGACAAAGAAGGGCACTTCATAAATGATAAAGGGAACAATCCAACAAGAGGATATAATACTTGTAAATATTTACGCACCCAACATAGGAGCACCTAAATACATAAAGCAATTATTAACAAACATAAAAGGAGAAATAGACGGTAACACAACAACAGCAGAGGACTTTAACACTGCACTTACATAAATGGATAGATCATCCAAACAGAAGATCAATAAGGAAACATTGGCCTTCAATGACACATTGGACCAGATGGACTTAGTAGATACATATAGAACATTCCATCCAAAAACCACAGAATATACATTCTTTTTAAATGCATATAGAACATTCTCGAGGATGGGTCACATATTAGGCCACAAAATGTCTCAATAAATTTAAGAAGATTGAAATAATACCAAGCATCTTTTCTGACCACAATGGTATGAAACTGGAAAGCAACTACAAGAAGAAAACTAGAAAAGCCACAAATATGTGTAGACTAAACAGAACGCTGTTGGACAACTATTGGGTCAACAAAGAAATCAAAAGAGAAATTAAAAAATACTTGGAGACAAATGAAAATGAAAATACGACATGCCAAAACTTACAGGATACAGCAAAGTGGTACCAGGAGGGAACTTTATAGCAATATAGGCCTACCTCGACAAACAAGAAAAATCTCAAATAAACAATCTAACAGTGCACCTAAAGGAACTGGAAAAAGAAGAACAAACAAAGCCCAAAATCAGTAGAAGGAAGGAAATGATAAAAATCAGAGAGGAAATGATATGCAGACTAAAAAGTCAATAGAAAACATCAATGAAACTAAGAGCTCATTCTTTGAAAACATAAACAAAATTGACAAACCTGTAGCTAGGCTCATCAAGAAAAAAAGAGAGAAGGCTCAAAGAAAATCAGAAACAAAAGCAGAGAAATTACAATGGACACCTCACAAATATAAAAGATTATAAGACAATACTATGAAAAGCTATATGCCAACAAATTGGATAACCTAGAAGAAACAGATAAATTCTTAGAATCACACAAGCTTCCAAAACTGAACAAAGAAGAAATAGAGAACTTTAATAGACCAATCACCAGTAAGGAGATTGAAACAATAATCAAAAACCTCCCCCAAAATTAAAGTCCAAGGCCAGATGGCTTCCCTGAATTCTACCAAACATTTGAAAAAGACTTAATACCTGTCCTTCTCAAATTTCTTCCATAAAATTGAAGAGGAGGGGAAGCTTTGTAACTCATTCTACAAGGCAAATATTACCCCGATACCAAAACCACACAAGGACAACAGAAAAAAAGAAAATTACAGGCCAATATCACTGCTGATCATCAATGCAAAAATCCTTGACCAAGTACTAGTAAGTTGAATACAACAATACATTAAAAAGATCATAGAACATGATCAAGTGGGATTTACCCCAGGGATGCAGGGATGGTTCACTATCCACAAATCAATCAATGTGATACAACACCTTAACAAAATGAAGAATAAAAATCATGTGATCATCTCCAGAGAGGCAGAGAAAGCATGTGACAAGATACAGCATCCATTTATGATCAAAACTCTCAATAAAAGGAGTATTGAAGGAAAGTACCTCAACATAATAAAGGTCATATATGACAAACCCACAGCCAATGTCATACTCGACAGGGAAAATCTGAAAGCTATCCCTTTAAGAACAGGAAGAAGACAAGGATGCCCACTTTCACACTCTTATTTAACATAGCACTGGAAGTCCTAGCAAGAGCAATGAGGAAAGAAAAAGAAAACAAAGGGACCCAAATAGGAAAGGAAAAAGTGAAACTGTCACTTTTTGCAGATCACACGATTTTATATATTGGAAACCCTAAAGAATCCACCAAAAACTATTAGAAACAATAAATGAATATGGTAAAGTTGCATGAAGCAAAATCAGCATACAAAAATCAGCTGCATTTCTATACACGAACAATGAACTAGCAGAAAAAGAACTCAAGAATACAAACCCATTTACAATTACAACAAAAAGAATAAAATACCTAAGAATAAATTTAACCGAAGAGGTGAAAGACCTGTACATTGAAAACTAAAAAATACTGTTGAAAGACATTGAAGAAAACACACAAAGAAAGGGTAAGATATCCCATTCTCTTGGAGTGAAGAATTAACATAGTTAAAATGTCCGTATTTCCTAAAGCAATCTAGATTCAATGCAATCTCTATCAAAGTTCTACTGACATTCTTCACAGAATGGAACAACAAAAGACTCTGAATAACAAAAGCAATTCTCAGGAAAAAGAAAAAAGCTGACAGTATCGTACTCCCTCATTTCAAAATACTACTAACCTATAGAAATCAAAACAGCATGGTACCAGAACAAAAACAAACACATAGATCAATGGAACAGAATCAAGAGCCCAGAAATAAACCCATACATCAATGGAGAGTTAATTTTCAACAAGGGAGCCAAGAACACATAATGGAGACAAGAAAGTCTATTCAATAAATAGTGCTGGGAAAACTGGATAGCCACACGCAAAAAAATGAAAGTAGACCATTATCTTACACCATACACAAAACTTAACTCAAAATGGATTAAAGACTCGAATGTAAGACCCGAAATCACAAAACTTCTAGAAGACAACATAGGCAGTGTGCTCTTTGACATCAGTCTTAGCAGCATATTTTCAAATACCGTGTCTGAACAGGCAAGGGAAACAAAAGAAAAAATAAACAAATAGGACTACATCAAACTAAAAAGCTTCTCCAGCAAAGGAAACCATCAACAAAAGGAAAAGACAACCTAACAACTTAGAGAACATATTTGCAAACAATATATCCAATAAGGGATTTATATCCAAAATATACAAAGAACTCATACATCTCAACAACAAAAATAAAACAACACAACTAAAAAATGGGCAAAAGATTTCAACAGATATTTTTCCAAAGAAAATATACAGATGGCCAACAGCCACATGAAAAGATGTTCAACATTGCTAATTATTAGGGAGACGCAAATGAAAACTACAATGAGATATCACCTTACATCCAAGAGAATGGCTATAATTAAAAAGACAAGGAATAACAAGTGTTGGAGAGGATGTGGAGAAAAGGGATCTCTCACATACTGCTGTTGGGAATGCAAACTGCTGCAGCCATTATGGAAAACAGTATGGTGAGTCCACAAAAAATTAAGAATAGAACTATCATATGATAGAGCTATTCCACTGCTGGGTATTTATCCAAAGAACATGAAAACACAAATGCATAAAGATATATGCACCCCTACGTTCACTGCAGCATTATTCACAATAGACAAGACATGGAAACAGCCTAAGTGCCCATCAAAGGATGAATGGAAAATGAAGTTGTGGTACATATACACAATGGAACACTATTCAGCTATAAAAAAGATGAAATCTTGCCATTTGTGACAGCATGGATGAACCTTGAGGGTATTATGCTAAGAGAAATAAGTCAGAGGGAAAAGTCAAATAGTGCATGATCTCACTCATAAACAGAAGATAAAAACAACAAACACACACATAGATACAGAGATTAGATTGGTAGTTACCAAAGGGGAAGTGGGGAGGGAGGAGGGTGAATGGGGTGACTGGGCACATATGCATGGAATTGGATGATAATTAGTTTTTGGGAGGTGAACATGATGTAGTCTACACAGAAACCAAAATATAATGATCTACACCTGAAATTTGTATAATGTTACAAACCAATGATACATCAATAAAAAGTAAAAAATAAAGCAGATAAGCTTAGAAAAAGAAAAAATATAAGACACTCAGGCACCATGTATGAGAGTGTTAATTGATATAACTCTTCTGGAAAGAGATAAGACAATATGTATAAGATGCCTTAAAATTTTCTTTATATTTAGCCTAGTAATCCTATTTTTCAGCAATCTTTATTAAGAAAATAACCAGGGGGCTGTCCCAGTGGCACAGCAGTTAAATTCACACATTCCACTTCGGCGGCCCAGGGTTCACCGGTTCAGATTCCAGGTGCAGACCTACGCACCACTTGTCAAGCCATGTTGTGTCAGGCATCCCACATATAAAGTAGAGGAAGATGGGCATGGATGTTAGCTCAGGGCTAATATTCCTCAAAAAAGAAAAAAGAAAGAAAATACTGAGATATAATAGAAACATCAGAGATAACAGAACAATAGTATATTTATCAAAATACAGAATGTCATATCCATGTGGCAAATTTATACAGTGGAGTATATATTATTTTAATGCCTTTGAGAATATTCGATAACATGTAAAAAATACTCATGTAATAATACTAAGAGCAAAATTAAAATTCTATGTTGAATACACTTAGTCTATTGTGTATTTAAAACTATATACATAAAATGTAATATTTCATAATATTTGTTATATTTCACATAATGCTGTATATGTGTATATTTATATACACGCAAAACTACAAGGAAATGAACTAAATTCACTGCTTATCACTAGGTAATAGATTTACAGGCAATTTAAATTTTCATATTTATGCTTTAAATGTATTTATGAAATATTTTATGATGAGTATTATTAATTTTTTACAATTAGGGGAAAGAGTTATATCAAATATCAAATAAGTAAAAATGAAAAATCATTAATTAACAACAAAGTAAGACAATAAGAGGACGAAAGGAACAAAAAACTACAAAACAGTAAGATGGTCTTAGTAAGTCCTAACGTATCAAAAATTACTTTAAATGTAAATGGATTACATTCTCCAATCAAAAGGCAAGAGTGTCTGAATGAATAAATAACACCACCCAACTATATGCTCCCTATAAGAGACTCACTTTAGCTTTAATGACACACATAAGCTCAAAGTGAAGAGATGGAAAAAGATATTCCATGCAAATGGAAACCAAAAGGGAGTAAGGCCATTCATACTTACATCAAACAAAATGGACCTGAAGTCAAAAAATGTTACCAAAAAAACATTTCATTATATAATGATTAAGGGGTCAATTCATCAAAAGAACTTAATTATAAATATACATATGTGCACCCAATATCGGAGCAACTAAATATATCAAGCAAATACTGACATTTGAAGGGAGAAATAGACAACAATACAATAATAGTAGGAGGCATTGATACCCTACTTTCAACAATGGGCAGATCATCCGGATAAAAATCAATTATCAAATATTGGATTTGAACTATATTTAAGACCAAATGGACTTAACAGACACATACAGAACATTCCAGCCATCAGCAGCAGAACACACATTTTTCTCAACTGCACATGGAACATTCTCCAGGATAGATCACAGATTAGGTCACAAAAGAAGTTTTAGCAAATTTAAAACAATTGAAATCGTACTAAGTATCTTTTCCAACCAAAACGGAATGAAACCAGAACAAACACAGGAATGAAACTGGAAAATTCACAAATATGTGAAAATTAAGTAACACTTCCTTAACAACTAAGTGAAAGAAGAAATCAAAAGGGAAATCAAAATATATCTTGAAACAAATGAAAATGGAAACACAACATATCAAAACTTATGGGATGCAGCAAAAGCAGTTCTAAGAGGAAAGTTTACAGTGATAAATGCCTAAATTAAGAAAAAAGAAATATATCAAATACACAACCTAACTTTATACCTCAAAAAACTAGAAAAACAAGAACTGAGCCCAAAGTTATCAGAAGGAAGGAGATAAAGATCAGAGGAGAAATAAATGAAATAGAGAATAAAACAATAGAAAAGATCAACAAAACTAAGAGTTGGTTTTTTGAAAAGATAAACAAAATTGACAAATCTTTGGCTAGACTAACCAAGAAACAAGAGAGAAGACTCAAATAAAATTATAAATGAAGGAGGAGACATTACAATTGAAACCACAGATATACAAAGGATCATAAAAGACTACTATGAACAATTATACACCAATAAATTGAAAAACCTAGAAGAAATGGATAAGGTCCTAGAAACATACATCCTACCAAGACTGGATCATGAAGAAGCAGACAATCTGAACAAGTTAGGAACAACAGAACAAGTAAGAAAATTGAATCAATAATCAAGAACTTCTCAAAAAAGAAAAGCCCAGGACCAGATGGCTTCACAGGTAAAATTTACCAAACATTTAAAAAAAAATTTATGACTAATCCTTCTCAAACTCTTCCAAAAAATTGAAGAGGAGGGAACACTCCTAAATTCATTTTACTAGACAAGCATTACCCCAATACCAAAGCCAGATAAAGACATGGCAAGAATAGAAAACTACAGGCACTATAGTATCCCTCATGAATACAGATGCAAAAATTCTCAACAAAATACTATTAAACCAAATTCAAAGGCATATTAAGAGGATCATACATATGAGGAAGTGGGATTTACTCCTGAGATTCAATGATGGTTCAAAATACACAAATCAATAAATGTGATACATTATGTTAATAGAATGAAAGACAAAAATCATATGATTATTTCCATAGATGCAGAAAAAGCACTTGACAAAATTCAAAATCCTTTCATGAAAAAAACTCTCAACAAAGTGGGAATAAAAGAAACATTTCTTAACACAATAAAGGCCATATATGACAAGCCCACAGTTAACATCATCCTCAATGATGAAAGATTGAAAGTCTTTCCTCTAAGATCAGGAAGAATACAGGGTGTCCACTATCACCATTCCTATTCAACACAGTAATGGAAGTCCTCGTCTGAGCTATTAGGCAAGAAAAAGAAATAAAAGGCATCCAAATTAAAAAGAAAAAAGTAACACTGTCTCTATTTGCAGATGATATGATCTTATATATAGAAAATCCTAAAGTATCTATCAAAAGTTGTTAGAACTAATAAAGAAATTCAGTAAAGCTGAAAGATATAGAATCAACACACAAAAAAATCAATTGAGTTTCTATACACTAACAGTGAACTGCCTGAAAAAGAAATAAACAATCCCATTTATAATAGCATCAAAAACAATAAAATGTTAAGAATAAATTTAATCAAGAAAGTGAAAGAACTATACACCAAAAATTATAAGACTTTGATGAAAGTAATTAAAGACACAAATAAATAGATATCCTGTGTTCATGAATTGGAAGAGTTAACATTGTTAAAATGTCTATACTACCCAAAGCCATCAATAGATTCAACACAATCCCTATCAAAATTCCATTGACATTTTTCAGAGAAATAGAAAAAAATCCTAAAATTTGTATAGAACCACAAAAGACCCTGAATAGCCAAAGTAATCTTGAGAAAGAACAAAGAACAAAGTAATCTTGAGAAAGAACATCACAGTTCCTTATTTTAAACTACACTACAAAACTATAGCAATCAAAACAGTATGGTATTTGCATTAAAACAGACACATAAACCAATGGAAAAGAATAGACAGCCAAGAAATAAACCAACGCATATACAGTCAACTAATATTTCACAACGGGCAAAGGGTAGACTCTTCAGTAAACAGTGCTGGGAAACTGGATATCCACCTGCCAAAAAACAAAACTGAAACCCAAGCTTACATTACTCACAAAAAGTAACTTGAAATGGATTAAGGACTTAAACATAAGACCTGAAACCATAAAACTCCTTGAAGAACACTAGGACCATAGCTCCTTTACATCGGTCTTGGCAATTATCATTTGGATATGACACCAAAAGCACACGCAACAAAAGCAAAAATCAACAAATGGGACTACATCAAACAAAAAGCTCTTGTAGAGCAAAGGAACCAACCAACAAAATGAAAAGTCAACCTATCGAATGGCAGAAAATATTTGCAAACCATATATCTAATGAGTAGTTTATTTCCAAATTATAAAAGCAACTCATAATAGGAAAGAAACAAACAATCTGATTAAAACATAGGCAGAGCACTTGAAGAGATATTTTTCCAAAGACATACAAATGGCTAATGACAAGTTAATGAAAAGGTGCTCAACATCACTAGTCGTCAGGAAAATGCTAGTCAAAACCTCAATGAGATACTACCTCACACCTGTTAGAATAGCTATCATCAAAAAGACAAGAGATAACAAATGCTGGCAAGAATACAGAGGAAAGAGAACTCTGGTGCACTATTCGTGGGAAAGCAAATCGGTACAGCCACTACGGCAAACACTATGGGGATTCCTCAAAAAATTAAAAATAGAACTACCATATGATCCAGCAGTCCCACTTCTGGCTATATATCCAAAGGACATGAATCATTGTCTTGAAGAAATATATGCACTCCCATGTTCATTGCAGCATTGTTCACAACAGCCAGGAAATGGAAACAACCTAAGTGTATTGACAGATGAATGGACAAGAAACGGGATATATAGGTATAGACACAGATATATAGATATTGAGACATATATTAATATTATTCAATCACAAAAGAGAAGAAAATCCTGCCATTTGTGAAAACATGAATGGATTTTGAGGACCTTATGCTAAGTTAAGTCAGTCAGAGAAAGTCGAATATTGTATGATCTCATTTATATGTGGAATCAAAAAAAGAGCCAAACTCATAGAAAGAGAGAGTAGAATGGTGATTGCTAGGGCTGAGAGGTAGGGGAAATGAGGAGATGCTGGTCAAAGTATACAAACTTCGAGGTATAAGATGAATAAGTTCTGAGGATCTAATATACAGCATAGTGACAATTATTAACAATACTGTATTATATAGTTGAAAGTTGCTAAAAGATTAGATCTTAAACGTTATCACAACAAAAAAAATTGTAATTATACGAAGTCATGGATGTGTTAACTAACCTTATTGTGATAATCATTTTGTAATATATATGCTTATCAAATCATCGCATTGCATACCTAAACTTACACAATGTTATATGTCAATTATATCTCAATGAATCTGAGGCATAAAAAGTATAAAATCAGAAGCTGAAAATACTTCCCCTCTCCCCTCAAAATAGAAAGACTAACCTCATTGGAATGTAAACTCTAAGCAGGCACACCGATTTTTACCTTTTTGATTGCTGTAATATCTCCAGCATCTAGACTAGCATCTGGCACACATTAAATACTTAAATGTGTGTGTATGTACATTTAATGAATCTCTCCTGTGAAAAGGATTTATAATTTCTAAAAAAGAAATATTTAAGCAACATAAATTAACTTTAAATCCAATATGAAAAATTGTATTATGAATCCAGTAGATGCCAAACAGAAACGTAGTAGCACTTAACAGTTTTTAGCTTTTAAATCATTTTTAATAAAGTTCATAGTAAAATTAGAAATAGATTACTTCTCAGCACTCTAAAGGATACATATTTAAAAATCAATAACTACATCATATATAACATTAAGGGGGAACCTTCCTCCATGCCAGCTCTCATGCTCCCTTTCACTGCATACCAGGGAATAGAGGGCAACTCTGGTGACTTTGAAAGGAGCTAGGTATTTCAACTTAGGCTCTTCCTAGCCCCAGTGGGGCCACCTTTACAGAAGGTCTTTTCTCTGTGCTCTCTGTCACTGGTAAGGGACAGTCTCCATAAGGGAGCCTGGCATTGCCCAACACTGCCTATGCTTGGGTAGGTAATTTTGTCTCATTCTGGGGAGAGTTTGCAAGCTGAGATATCCCCCAAATCTCCACTTGACTCCATCAGTAATAAAGCCAAGATTTTGATTTCCATTTTCTGTGTTTTGTATCTCATTTCTTAATTGATTCTGTGCTTAGGAGGAGAAGAAAGTGATATTATTTATCAACTCCTCTTCAAATACACAACTCTTAATACACAACAAAGAAATTCCATTAAAATTAATTACAAATTGAGAATACCCCCACTATATCACCTCCTTAAGGATATTTTCCAGCGGAAAGGTGTTTGAAATCAAAATAACAGATGTAACTATTGGGAAGTAGTAGATAAATTTATTATATTTGTAAAACCTGAAAAAGCTCTTTAAATTAGAGTGCAGTAGAGTGGTAAGATTACAGATAAATACGTATCTAGACCAGTGCCTGACATATAGTAGGCACTTAATAAATATGGAATAAATTACATAAGAACTATAAATTTCTATATATTTCTATATAGATGTCATATTTATAATGGAAAAGGGTGTATTTACAATAGCAACCAAAAGCCTCAGAATAACACTAACAAGACAATGTACTACCTATGTGAAGGGAGAAAAATTTTAAATAATATATACTTTATATCTATATGCCTATATTCATTTATAGATATATATAAAGTCATGAATGAACAGATATAGGACAAATTCCTAAAGGAAAAGCCTGAATACTGGAAGACATCAATTTCTTCCAAGTTAATATATAGATTTAACGTAATTTTAACAAAATTTCCTTAAGGATTTCTTGTGGAATGATGAAATAATTTAAAGTCAATTTTTTAAAAAAATAAATATTATTTCTCTGATAAATATTTGGTGCTGTGGTGTAACTTTAAAATCCCGTCACTGTCTGAAATTTCAAAGCTCCCCACTGCCCCCGCTCAGGTGCGGCTGCTAGAAACTACGACTTGGAAGGAACAGGGGCATGGCCTGCTTTCTCTCTTCTGGCTTTCCTGTCTCTTTCACCTTCGTCCACCAGGTAAGGTTAGTAGGTGATTCACTGCTCACGTGAGTCACCATGGAGGCAAAACTGCAAGCCCTCCTCTGTTAGTCATTGTCATTTCTCCATCCAACAATGCATAAATTAAAATAGTGGCTCATGTGTGTGTCACACTAGATTAGCATTCTTGTAATACCATAAACAGCCTCCTGATATTGGGGAATCCTATCAAGACAAGGCCTTTTTGCACTGGGCAGTCATTTACAGTGGCCAGATGGTACCTACTTACATGTTCTATCTGTGCGTGGTCTAAGATCACTGGAAACTCAGGAATCCAGGCCTCAGATTCAATAGAAATTAGGGGCTCCAGTCAATCTCGGACCCTCCTGCTTTGCTTGCCTTCCTGTAGTCCTTCCCCATGATCTACTGTCTCCAGGTCCACTCTCTTTCCCTGCCATTCAACAAACAGCTAGCCTGGAAGAAGACACCAATGTAACACACAAAACAGCTAGCCATCTTCCACAAATTCAGACAGTAAGGACACAGCAGGTCCAACTGGATTTTGACAGTTTATTAGACACAGCACAGCAGGAGCAGCAGGTTCATATTGGTTCCCCTGACTCCTGAGTCCTATGTAGAGAGGGACTAGATAAATGCTGCATACAAAGTGGCTCTGGGTCATAGCCGAGGAACTGTAAGTTTTGGAAACCTCCAATCTTATTAGGGGCTGCTAGCAAACCTGCCCAATCTTTGCCCACAGGGAGATACTATCTTTATTATCTTAATCAGGAAACAAATGTTTTCTAGGAAGGAGACACTACTATCCTTGAAAGTCTTCAGGGAGGGAGGATGCGCTTTATCTTGGAACATCTTCTTATACAGACATTGTTGAAATGGCTGTAGATAGCTTTGCACAGGAGACCCAGATCATGCAGAAATGCGAGAGGTACAGAGAGAACTTTCTCCCAACATGTTCTCTTCAGGTACACACCTCCAAACTTCACGAGTAGTGCCGTTAACTTCCACTCTAGTAGGGAAAAGGGAAAGGACAAAGTGCTAGAGCTCTGTGCTCCCTAAAACCTACTCCAGCCCTAATGCCCTTTATATAAAACTTGTTCAAGTCATGATGTGAATTGTGGATTCCTGGCAGGAAGGGTTTACCTTACCATTTTATATCTTCCTGTTATACACATTCGTTTGTTTGTAATAAGCTCCATTCAAGCAGATTGCCAAATGAAATAATACCTTCGTGAGAAATGGAAAGAGTTGTTCCTTCCTCAAAACACTTTACTGGCTTTCTGTTAGAAAATTTTTAATAAACATATAAATTCATAAGAATTACAAATGTGAATTTTATCCCCACTGTTGTATGGTGTACGATGGCTCACTGCTATTTTTAAAAAGCATGGTAAAATAATATAACATAAAATTCACCATTTTAACCACTTTAAAGTGTACAATTCAGTGTTATGTAGTGCACTCATATTGTGCAACCAGTACCACTATCTAGTTCCAGAACATTGTAATCATCCCAAAAGAAAATCTGTACCCATTAAGCAGTCAATCTCCATTCCCTCCTCCTCTCCCCTCCAGCACCGGCTACTCTAATTTCTGTCTCTATGAATTTGCCTATTCTGAATATTTCAGATAAATGAACTCATACAATGTTTGATCTTTTGTGTCTGTCTTCTTTCACTTAGCACAATGTTTTCATGGTCCACCCATGTTGTAGCACATTATTCATTCCTTTTTATGGCTCAATAATATTCCATTGTATGAATACATCACATTTGTTCATACATTCATCAGTTGATGGAAATTTGGGTTGCTTCCATCTTTTGGCTATTGTAAATAGTGCTATGACATCCATGCACAAGCTTTTATTTTCGATTTTCTTGGATATGTACCTAGGAGTGTAATTTCTAGGTCACATGGTAACTCTTTAACTTATTGATGAACTGCCAAATCGTTTTCCAAAGCAGCTGAATCATTTTACACTTCCACCAGCAACGTATGAAGGTTCCAATTCTCCACATTATCACCAACACTTGCTATTTTCTGTTATTTTGATTATTGCCATACTAGTGGGTATGAAGTGGTACCTCATTGTGGTTTTGATTTGCACTTTCCTAATACTAATGACATTGAATGCTTTTTCATGTATTTGTTGGCCATTTGTATATCATCTTTGGATAAATGTCTATTTAAGTTCTTTGCCTATTTTTTTTTAAGATTTTATCTTTTTCCCTTTTTCTCCCCAAAGCTCCCCAGTACACAGTTGTACACTCTTAGCTGTGGGTCCTTCTAGTTGAGGCACGTGGGACGCCGCTTCAGCGTGGCCTGACGAGCAGTGCCATGTCCGTGTCCAAGATCCGAACCGACGAAACACTGGGCTGCCTGCAGCAGAGCGCGTGAACTTAACCACTCGCCACAGGGCCGACCCCTGCCTATTTTTTTTATTGAGTTGTTTCTCTTTTTGTTGTGGACTTTTAAGAGCTTTCTATGTAATTGAGATTCTAGATCTTTATCAGATATATGATTTATAAATATTTTCTCCCATTTTGTGGGTTACCCTGTCATCTCTTAATAGTATCCTTTGATGCACAAGTTTTTAATTTGATGATGTCCAATTTATCTATGTTTTTCTTTGTTGCCTGTGCTTTTGATGTCATATCTAAGAAATCACTGACTATTTCAAGGATGTGCAAATTTACAACTATGTTTTTTTAAGAGTTTTATAGTTTTAGCTCTTACACTTAGGTCTTTGGTTCATTTTGAGTTAAATTGTGTATATGGTATGAAGTAAGGGTCCAGTTTCATTCTTTTGCATTTGAATATCCAGTTGTCCCAGCACCATTTGTTGAAGAGACTATACTTTCCAAATTGAATGGTCTTGCCACCTTCATCAAAAATCAATTGACCATATATATACAGGTTTATTTCTAGACTCTTGATTCTATTTGCATTGTACATATTTAAAATTTTTTATATATTATGATGATTTGACATCTTAAAAGACCTTTCTTTTAGGTTGGGAGAGAGACTGTTCCTCCTGGGCTAGCCAACTCTTAGAGATAGCAAAAGGCCCTGCCTACAGCATATTTTTGATATGCAAACTAACTGATCCAGAGCCATACCTCCTCTTTCTGGCCCATGCATCCCAGGAGGCAACATTCCTCTGCCTTAATCATCCCAGGGTGAAGTATCAGGAAACTAGAGATCACCACTATGACCCAACCTTGCTGAAGTTACTGAAAGTAGCCAATTCTGTTCACCCTGCCCTGACTTGTCTTTCCTAGGGAAACTCCAATAAGTGCCATAGTCTAAGTGCTCCCTCCCTCCCGTCTTCTGTTGCCTAACCACCCCAGTGTTTTTTCATGTAGTCCTTCATGGCGTGCTGTGCCTCCTGGGTCTAGGACCTGTGAGTATAACGAACGCTGTTTTCCCAAGGCTCTCCTGTGTCTCCTCTGTGGCTGAACCTGACTGACTATCTCATAAAAAAATATAAAACACTATCCCATTGAACTATTTGTCTGTCTTTATGGCAGTACTGTAGTATTTTGATTACTGTAGCTTTGTAGTAATTTGTAAAATTAGGAAATGTGAGTCTTCCAACTTGGTTCTTCTTTTTCACTATTGTTTTGGCTATTTGGGGGTCCCCTGAATTCCATATGAAAATTAGGATTAATTTTTCCATTTTTTCAGAAAAGGCTATGGGATTTTGATGAGGATTGATTTGAATCTAGAGATCACTTTGAGGAGTACTACCATATTAACAATACTAAGTCTTCAATTCCATGAACAGGGGATGTTTTTCCACTTATTCAGGTCTTCTTTAATCTCTTTCAAAAATGTTTTATAGAGGCTGGCCTGGTTGCATGGTAGTTAAGTCTGCATGATCCACTTTGGCAGTCCTGTGTCCACAGGTTCAGATCCTGGGCACAGACCTTACACTGTTCATCAAGCCCCACTGTGCCAGCATCCCACATACAAAATAGAGGAAGATTGGCACAGATGTTAGCTCAGGGACAATCTTCCTCACACACACACACAAAAAATGTTTTATAGTTTTCAGTATAGAAGAATTACACTGAATATTCAGGACTACCCATTGCATCAATGCAGAATGTAGAATTGAATCAGCCATATAAGACAAAAGATGAGGATTCAGATTACAGATAGGAGAGACACTGCCATTTCCATTCCTGGCCATAACTTAGTGTGAAGGTAAGATGGAAGTCATCATAGAGTCCAGAATGAGAAAGTACTAAGAGTAGCTGTCTTACAGAACAGTGTCTAAACTACCATATTAGTGATCTATTGCTGTGTAAAATATTACTCCAAAACTTTAGTAGCTTAAAACATTTACTACCTTACAATTTCTGTAGGTCAGGAATTTGGGAACAACTTATCTAGATGACTCTGGGTCAAGGTCTCTTGTGAGTTTGCGCTCAAGTTGTTGGATGGGGCTGTCATCATCTGAAGTCTTGACTGGGGCTGGAGGATCCTCTCACAAGATGGCTCATTCACATGACTGTCGGTAAGAGGCTTCAGTTCCTTGCCATGCTGGCCTCTCCATAGGGCTGCTTGAATGCCCATATGACATGATGGTTGGCTTCCCCCAGAGTGAGTGATCCAAGAGAGAGTACAAGGAGAAACCTGTCATGTCTTTTATGATCTAGTCCCAAAAGTCACATACAGACACTTCCACCATATTCTATCTGTTAGAAGAAAATCACCTAATCCAGTCCATACTCAAGGAGAGAGGACTAGCCCCCACCTTTTGAAGTGGTCAGTGTCAAGTAATTTGTGGATATATTTTAAAACCTCCACACAGAAGAATTCAGTCACCTCTTCCATATGCTCTAATCTGACACAGCACCAAACAAACACTCCAAACACAAAAAACAAAACCTGGTACAACTATTTACATAGATCATTAGAGACAATACAGAGGACAATAATGACATATTAGAAACTTCTCATGATATGATATATTGTACATTTTTAAATGCATGCTTAATCCTTTTAAGAATATAAGAAATAAATCTGAATTTAGATTATGAAATTTTTCTTCTTGAAAGAAGATTACCATATGTGGGGAAATCTGTGCATCTATATTTTATGGTAAATCTTTTGAAATTTCAGGGGATGAGAAGTTCGTGAAAGTGGTCTCGACACAAAGTAGCCATCAATGGTTTAAGTGTTTTAAAAGTAGTATTAAAAACTGAATTGCTTTGGTTGTCTGGTCCTTCCTTCTAGTTCTAGGATCCCACACTGGAGACAAGAAGACTTGATTGTGATAGTCATTGTCAATGTTGGTACAGGATTATTTTTAAAACCGAAGACCTGGGGCTGGCTCTGTGGCCAAGTGGTTAAGTTCACGCACTCCACTTCAGTGGCCCAGGGTTTTGCTGGTTTGGATCCTGGGCACGGACATGGCACCACGCATCAAGCCACGCTGAGGTGGTGTCCCACATAGCACAACCAGAAGGACCTACAACTAGACTATACAACTATGTACAGGGGGCTTTGGAGAGAAGAAGAAGAAAAAAAAGGAAGATTGACAACAGATGTTAGCTTAGGTGCCAATCTTTAAAAAACAAAAACAAAAACCTAAGCATTTATGATCATAAAACGAAGCTCCTTGTGGTTGGTATTTCAAAGATATTCTCATGCTGTGTATCTGCTTTTAGGTTCAGATTGCCAAAAAATGGTTCAGTAGCACTCAGAGAAGTGAGTGCAGTGTGAGTGCAGAAATAGCTAAATTCACAACCGGTTTGATAACTAAATAGAAAGACTGGTACATGGTGATAAAAACAACATTGTTTTGTGGAGTGAAAGTTATAAGCCAATATATCTCAGAGACATGTTCTTAAAATATTTTCCTGAAAAGACGTTCACGGGTCAGTATTGTTCATCACAACACTTTCCAGGCAAGTGAAAACTGATTCATGAGTGTGAATTTATGGGACACTGAGCATAACACCAGGAAATAATGCTGCAAGTAATTATCACACATAAAAGATCTCCTGTTACAAAAATGTCAGTTACATCAAGGAAAATTACTCATATTATCCTGCACCTGCCTTTTTTTAGGACTGCTCATTCTACATTATATATTATAGGACTAGCATATTAAGATGCTAGAAACACTAATGGGTAAAAAGTTTCTCTATTTTCATCATCTACTAGTTAGTTTGCTCTACACAGGGACCCACATGCCTGGCAGTTGGTATTGGCTGCAGGTCAGGAATCCAGCTGGGGCTGTCAGTGCCATTAGTTCTTTCCCTGGGGACCTCACTGCAGGGCTATTTGGGCTTTCTCATAGCATGAGGGCTGGCTTCCAAGAAGGATTAATCCAAGAAGTGAAGGTAGAAGATGCAAATCTGGAAAGTTACAGCATTGCTTTATCTGCATTCTGTCAATCAAAACACATAGAAAGTGCTGACCCAGCAAGGGGTAAGGAAATCAACTCCACTTCTTGATGTGGGAGTGGCAAGTTTATAACTAACTGGTGGGATGAGTATTCGAAGACAGTTGTCCCTCCATCTGTAGTGTTCCTGCATGGTCCAGTCCCTCTAAATGAAGGTGTTTACAAAATATTTGCATGAAGAAACATTCCAGCATAGTAAAGCTTAGAGCTCTCTCTCTCTCTCTCTGGAGATGCCCCAGAGGGTAAAGGCAAAGACCTTTCCTTCTCTTCCCTAGAGAAGATTCACCTAGATTCCGGAATAAAGACAAATTCTGTCTCTCCTCTAACTCTGGAAGGAAGGATGAGCAACCCTATATAGGATCAGAGTCTCCTAATTTGGGAATTTCTCTCCTTTAATGCACTCAACCACATATGTTGGTACCATCAAGCCCTCATCTCATGATACTGTGGGATTGTGGCTGGAAAACTGACACAAGATGTTGCTCTGGCTGCTGCATTTGCTGTGAGAAATAAATGGTCTTGGTCTTTGACTCAGTGCTCTCACGTTTTTTGCAAATAGGGTAAAACTTAGATCCTTCATAGTTTCTGATTTAACAGTAGGAGATATTTTTCCAATCACACTTGGAAATACAATCTACTATATTCAAGAACGAAAAAGAGCATCAGCAGCAGGGACCCCAAGGAACAGGATATGAAAGGTCATCTTGACTGATCTAAGTGGATAAGTGATCCCAAGGTGAAACAAATGTCTGAGGAATAGACCAATTTTGGAAACAGAAGCTACTACGAAGTATCCTTAAGACTCCCACATATTTTCACAGAGGAGAAAATTGGATTATTTTCTAGGATCTCTAATACGAGGTGGAGGAGGTTACATTTTGAGGAACTGCCATAGGTTAGTATCCCCAGCACATCTGCTGACTATTTGAACAGCACAATTTCTAAACGTACAGCAAAGTTACATTCATAAGATTCAGCAGGCAAATTTTGTTTAAATAGTGAAGGTCTTAATTTCAAGAAGAGTTGGAGGTTTTGGGTTTACAGTCAAAGATCCACCATATCAATTTACTCCTTCTTCATCAATTCTATGGTCATAGCTTCATGACATGCTGATATTAAACATCAAAGTTAGTTTTTCTTTGCCTAGTTTTTCCTCATAACTTTATTATGATATTAGCTACAAACAACCATTATTAGAATTGTCTATGCTTGTCTTCCTCAATAGATTATGAATCTCTGGAATTCAGGATAATGTCTTAGTTATTTCTGTGGCCTTCAAATGATTTAACATGGTGTTTTGAACAGAGTAGGCATTTGATATTTAGTAGAACCAACTTAATTCCTTAAATGGCCATTGTATTTAACAGCTACAAAGGTTGCTTTTTATGAACAGTCAATGTTAACTGCCTAAATCTTATTCTTCAATTAAGTAATAACAAATATGAGTTTTTTCATGGAGTACTATTCTGCATAATGACATTGTCTGCCCAGATTTAAAGCTTGTCATCTATTGATCATCTGCATTAATGCAGAGAGTGAATTATTTAAATAGCCTAATACTGGTGTAAAGCCATCTGAAAAAGAAGCAGCAAAACTATAAATTAAACTACGTCTAGAAACCCACCCTTCTCCAGCTTCCAAACCTGCCATAGCCACCACATGCTTTGGCCAAGGATTTTACCATATTTGTCTGTCTTCTTTCCAACTGCGTCAACTGTGCCATTTGGATGCAGACGGACAAATCCTCCAGTAAGCCTGTTGTAGAACTGAAGAGTGTTTCCTTTCATAAACTTCCAGCTTTCTGCAGCCCACTAAACAGAGAAACCAAACAAAGCAAACAAAAAACACCAACATGAGAAGATAAAGAGAAGAAATTACTAAGAAATACTCCTTAATAAACACTATATACTGTTTTGTTTTAATACATCAAATTGCTATTTAAACATTTGTACGAAATAATTTAAGCCCCAAAATAAATTCTTACTGTTTCTTTTCTATTAAATTCTAGCTTCTGCCCTGAGGATAGAAAAGAGAAGACCGTTAATTTCAACAGTGTCATACTTTCCTCAACAGAAAATTCATAAAACAGAATTTTCTAAGACAGGTGTGTACATGACACTCACTTGCAGAGATGATATTGTAGTCCCTGGCATACAGTTCTCTGACAATTTTACCATCATCTTCCCCTTGATCCAGCCATCTGCAGAAAGAAAAGTGTATTGATTAAATTCTGGCTTTATATTTACACTAACGACAGGCAATTATCTAGCCGTTAGAAATAATGGATAATGGGAATTGGAAAAAGCCATGGTTATCCAGTTGGTAAAAGCAGAGAAGTAGAAAATAAAAAAGGAAATGTAAAAAATGACTACTAGAGTGCAAGGGAGGTAGGAGAAGCTGCACTCAAGTAAGGATGAAACATGTTTTTCTCTAATCCACAGGTGAGTTACTCAATCAGTTAGCCTACCAAGGTCACAGATCTTACATCTACTAGACCAATTATTTTATCCTGTTCATTGGCCACTAACTACAATTCAAATTATAGTGAGTTTTTTCATAAATGGCTATTATTGGTTCCATGGGGAAAGAGGAAAGAGAGTGTTGAAAGAAAGAACAAATCTATCACCACTATTGAGAAAATAACTCAAAAATCAAGACCTAGTGACAGTGGGTCAGCAATGTCATTGTTGTATAAAAGCCACATGCAACATTTATTTTGTATATTTATTATTTGTGAACCTAATTTGGGACCTGGTCAAAGGGAATAACTTTTCTTGACAGAAATTTTCATTCTCCTTACTGATATGTAAAGAGAAATCATATTTTAAAAATCTACCTTAATTTATCGAGAAAGACTTAAATTTGTTTCACCAGGAATGATCATAAACATAACGGATATCTGTCTAAATAGAAGAGGCAGCCTCTAAAATCAATGTTCACAAAAGTTTCCCAACAAAGGACAAATTACCAGGAATAAGTGAACAAGCTATCCAGGTCTCTAACGTACATGAACCTTGAGAAACTGAATAATATGAAATTACTTTGTTCAATGTAAAAGCACACCTACAAACCTGTGACAAAAGAAGGTGTATTCACGGTTTGTTGTGGGATCCTTGACTACAACATCTTCAAGAAACCATCCATTTCCTAAACACAAATTAGGGAAAGAAAAATGTAGTGTGAATATGTATGGTTTAGGTATTACTTGAAGTTTTGAGAAAGATGTTCTAGCTTCCAACATACATAAAGGCTTTGTACACCTTTAAGTTTTAATACTTCAATTAAAGCAAGATATAAGGGAAGCAAGCTGTAAGAAGCATTTAAACATATTTCTTATACATGCAACAAAAGCACAGCATATTTTAAGACTTTATATTTCATGATATCTACTTCAATATGATTTTCTAAACAGCTGAAAATAGAAAAATTCCGTAGTTGGTCTTGATTTCATAAACTGCACTTATAATCCTTGACCTAACATCTTCCAAAGAATACATCTGATAAGTTAACAATACTTTCTATTTCCAAAACATATACATAGAAAGTTATTAAAGCTCAAATTTGGATGAAGTCTACATAAACAAAATATATGTTTTGATAAGCTAAAAATGAAGTCATTCAGAAACTCTGTCCAAGCACACAGACTGAGCTGATACACATGAAGATAGTAACCTGTTTTTAAATGTTTAATTTTATATTAATTTGCAAAGTAGAATTGGTTAAAATACAACTTAAAATACAACTTAACTTATAGATAAGATGGAATATTTACCTCGTCACAGGGGTATAATCTACACAAAGAGCCAGCTCAAAATATATCCTCTTCTAATTAAAACTCCCTCAGTTGATGAGTTAATACTTAGCTATACGATAAAATTCTTTAACAAAGCATACAAGGGTCTTCATTGCCTGGTCTCTGCTTACTCTCCAACTTCAACCCTCATCTCATACTCCTATCACTGAGCTGTGCCAAACTCCTCATAGATCCCTAGTTCAGTGGTTCTCAGATTTTAGCTTGTATCAGAACCACAGCAGGGATTATGAAACACAGAGCACTGAACCCTTCACCGAGTTTCTGATTCAGTAGGCCTGGAATAGGCAATCTAAGGTGACTGACTGTCACAGTTTGCCACAAACAGAGGAGTTTTTCAGAAGGCAAGATTTTCAGTACTAATACCAGGGCAGGCCTAGGCAAACCAGAATGGTTTGTCATCCCAGAAAAGATTGCAAGAATTGAATTTTCAACAAGATCCCAAGCAATGCTGATGATCCAGGAACCACATTTTGAAAACCACTGCCACAGATGATTAACATTCATGATTCTATGCCTTTACATATGCTGTTCCCTATGCCTGGAATGTCATCCTCCAAAATGCTTTCTTTCATTTCATTTTTAAGTGCTACCAACAACAACAAAAAAAGAATTCCTTGACTCATTTAAGGAAAAATAAAATATTACCAGAACTCTGAAATGGATTGAGAACTACTGAAGAGTCTATAAAGAAAACTTTTGGAGGTAATGAGAATATTGATTTAAAAAATACTTTGTGGGGCTGGCTCCATGGCCAGGTGGTTAAGTTTGCGTGCTCCGCTGCAGGCGGCCCAGTGTTTCGTTGGTTCGAACCCTGGGCGCGGACATGGCACTGCTCATCAAGCCACACTGAGGCGGCGTCCCACATGCCACAACTAGAAGGACCCACAACGAAGAATATACAACTATGTACTGGGGGGCTTTGGAGAGAAAAAGGAAAAAAATAAAAAAATAAAATCTTTCAAAAAATACTTTGTAAGTCAATTGGTTTAATTAGTAATTCATTTAAAAGTATTTATATAAAAAATATATTATCTACATTTTTTAACTTGCTTTTCTCATAAGTTGGGAAGACCCAGGACTGGATTTAGAACTAGAAAAGATGAAGTTCTAAGGCAAAGCCAGGCTGTCCCTGGAGAAATTAGGCAGGAAGAACAGGAATTAAAGGGTTTATATAAAGTTCTATTGGAATGTGCTGATTTCTTACGAATACGTGTAATAAGTAGTTTGTATTATTCAAAATATTATTTGCCACTTAAAATAATTATTCATTTTCTATTGGACTGGATTTAAACAAATGGACAAAAAAGGTATTGAAACCATGTATTATTCCAGCGTCTGCCAAAAAAAAAAGAAATCAGTTAGCTTGGTCTATACATTTTCAATCTTTTTTTATGCCTATACATAGAATGCCCAAATGTATTCAGATCTGGGCCCTATTGTGTAAAGAGTTGGTGTCCTGCTGTAGTAAAGACAAGGCTATACACTCACTACACTGTTTCCTCTTTCCGCTTACACAAGAAGACTACATTTCTCAGCTTCTCCTGAAATTAAGCAGAGGGACATATGACTCATTTCTTGCCAATGGAACGTAAACAAAAATGATATAAGTCACTTGCAGACCCAGCCTTTAAACACGTCCCCCACAATCCTCTAGCCAACTCCACTTTCTGTGGTGACCTTGGAAGCTAGCATGGCCACACACTGGACAGGGCCTGCCTCTTGATTCACTGCTTGAAGAATAGCTGCCTGGAAGACTTTTCAACTCACATCAGACTATTGTGTGAAAAACAAATAAATGTGCTGTGTAAAGCCCTTGGATTGGGGGCTAGTTTGTGAGTATTAGTGAGTACAGAAGCTAGTAAGTATTAATTACCCAAATCATACATGTGCTTTGTTCATGAGCATTTCCCCATTTTTCTTAAAGATCTTTGACAACATGATTTTTAAAGTCGCATGATATTTCAGTGTATGGATGTACCATATAAATATATTTCCTATTGCAAGATATAGAATTTTGCTATTATATATAATATAGTCGCAATTTTGAGCATATTATTTATATTTCTCAATATTTTTGGATAGCTTTCTAGAAATGGATTACTGAGTCAAATTAAGTATTATTGTCAAACAATATTTAGTAACATTAGTCATGGAATACTGCATTATTTGTCCATAATTCTTTCTCCCCTACCCTTACCCCAATGACTTTGGTCTTGGCCATTAGATTTGATCTAGCCAGTGAAACGTGGATAAAAATGACCACAAGCCTTGTTCTAACTAAGGTCTTTGTCCATGAGAAGAGCATGCCTCAGGTAGCATTGCTCATTCTGGATAGAGTGGTGTAGACATGACGCCACATCAGGGCCAGGAACCCAGCAAAGTCCAGCCAAGAATAGTCAAGTTAGGCCAAGATCAGCCAAAAGCTGATGTAGACATGAAATAAATATTGTAATTCACTGAGATTTAGAGGTTCTTTTCTATATATTATAGTAGCCTTGTGAATTTTCTAATCAAAACTTGATAAGAAGAAAACAATTTTAAATACTGTATTTCTTTGAATAATACTAAAGATTTACTTTTCTGGCCATTTTTCCCAAGTTCTTTATATGTCAACTGATTTTTTTAATATATCCTTCACATTTTGGATATAATATTATGAGACTCTGAGTCCTATTTAATCTTCTTTTTAGAGGAAGATGTTTTAGATGGAGCATAAGCTGTGTGTGTGTGTACACAAGCAACTTCTGACACCACCCAGGCAGAAGCGGGGCACTCACTCACTGCAGATAGCTGAGTGGGAGTTCACCTCATCCTCTTGCTCACTGATACCTTCCTCACAAAAGTAAGGTATTTACAGTGCCTGACTGTCTCAGAGCAAGGGAATCAACTCCCTAGTGTGCCCGTCTGCTTCCAGAGATGGGGCAGGCAGGGACTGAATCTCACCCCTTTCTGTTGTAGGGTGAGGGCAGAAGCTCAGCTCCCTACTAGGCCCTGTCACAAAGGGGAGGGGAGTAAGGCTATAGAGTGCCAACTAGCCTCACCTCCTCTACTTCACTCAGCCTTGTTGATGCTGGGTAGGAGTAGAAGCTCAGATTTCCCTTGGGCCTCACTGATGACCAAGGCACAGAGGAAGTATAACCTCAACTACTCCACCTTGTCCCACCTCGTTCCACCTTCTGATGCTAAGTAGGGGTGGACACTCAGCCTCCAATGGGACTCACTGACACCAGGGATGGCGAAATAGTGGAGTGCTGACTAGTCACAGCTTGCATTGCTCTATTCATTCTCCTTGTTGCCAGCTGATAACAGGTGCTCAGCTGCTCACTGAGTCCTGCTGACATGGGTGTGGTGAAGTGAAGCCTAGAGCATCTTTGCCTTTTCCAGCTTCTAATGGCTTGTGGTCCTTTCTTCTTCAAAGCCAGGAGATAGCACCTTTAAATCTCTCACCTCTGTTTCCATTGCCATATTCTCTTCTCTGACTTTGACTCTCTTACCTCCCTCTTATAATGATCCTTGTGATTACCTTGAGCCTACCTAGATAACCTAGGATAATCTCCTCATCTCAAGATCCTTAACTTAATGACAGCTACAAAGTCAATTTTTCCATGTAAGATAACATTCACAGTTCCAGAGATCAGTACATGAATATCTTTTGGGGGCCATTTTCCAGCCTACCACATAGGAAAATTTCAACTTGATAAAGTTGAAATTACAAAAAACCTACAGCTAATTTTATACTTAACAGTGAAAAACTGTACACTTTCCACTATAATAAGAAACAATGCAAATATTTCCCCCTCACCATTCTTATTCAATATAGTACAGTCATGCATTGCTTAATGATGAGGACACGTTATGAGAAATGCATCATTAGGCAATTCTGTCCTTGTGTGAACATCAGCAGGTGTACTAAAGGGGAACAAAATCTGCCACCCCAAAACGTGTCTCTTTAAGATAAGAATTATTTTAGGCTGATTATTTTTAAGAAAGAAAAGAGTCAGAAAGTTTTCCTTGTTACCTCCCCATTAACTGCCTAAAAGAATTCAGATTAAAAAAAAAAACTAGTCTCAGGAAGCAAGCTATCACCTTAGTATAACATGAATGAGGTGGTAGACAGGGAGGAACCAAGAAAAGCCTGTTTGTTGGGCTCCCCTCTGTGTTCTTTGTTTCCAGGTGGCCAAACACACACTTGTTTTCCATAAGTTTGCTCCTTTTCACTTACCTGTGAATTGCCTTCCTTCCCTTGGAAGTCTTTGACTTTCCCCACTCCCAACATCTCCTTTGTCTTTAGCTAAGACTGGTATTTAAGGTGAGGGCTTTGGCCATTTTGGTGAGTTACTCAGTTTTCCTGGGTTTCTCTCACATATACATTTTATCAAACTTTTGCTTTTTTTTCTCCTGTTAATCTGTCTCATGCCAATTTAATTCTTAGACCAGCCGGAAGAACCTAGAAGGGCAGAGGAAAATTTCTTCCTCCCCTACAGTACTTACACAAACCTAGATGGCATAGCCTACTATATACCCAGGCTATATGGTACTAATCTTATGGGACCATCATTGTACATGTGGTCCATCATTGACGAAAACATCATTATGCAGTGCATGACTGTACTAGAAGTTCCAACCACTGTGATAAGGGAAGAAAAATAAATAAAGGGCAAGAAAGATGGGAAAGAAAAAAATAAAACTCTTCCTATTTGCAAATGACATGATTGTCTACAGAGAAACTCCCAAAGAATCTACAAAAAAACCTCCCAAAACCAAAAACTGAGTTGAGTAAGGTCTCAGATACAAGACAAATCACTACACAAAAATAAACCACATTTCCATATGCTAACAATGGACATGTGAAAACTGAAATTTAAACCACAATACCACTTACAATTATGTTAGAGATTAAATATTTACATATAAATGTAACAAAATGTGCAGAATCTATATACTGAAAATTATAAAATGCTAAGGAAAGAAATCAAAGAAGACATAAACAAATGGAGAGACATACTATGTTTATGGATTGGAAGCCCCAACATAGTAAAGACATCAATTCTCCCCAATAGGTTTGATAGTGATGCAATTCCAACAAAATCACAGTAAGTTTTATTATAGATATGGGCAACCTTTTCTAAAATTTATATAGAGAAAAACAGGCCTTAAAATAGCTAAAACAATCTTGACAAATATTAAAATAGGAGTAATCAGTGTACCTGATGTTAATACTACCAAATAGCTATCAAATCAGTCTGTTATTGGCAGGATAGACACATAGATCAGTGGAACAGAATAGAGAACCCAGAAATAATCCCACATAAATATACCCAACTGATTTCTGAAAAAGGGGTAAAAGCAGTTCAGTGGAGGAAGAATAGACTTTTCAACAAACGGTGTTGGAGTAATCAGACATTCATAGATTAAAAAAATTAACTTCAACCTACACCTCACACTTTATACAAAAACTAACTCAAAAGAAATCACAAAATTAAATGCAAAACTATAAAACTTTGAGAAAAAAGATAGGAAAAAGAATCTTTACGATCTAGGGCTAGGAAAAGAGTTCTTAGACTTAACCCCAAAAGTACAATCCCTAAAGAGAAAAATTAATAAAAACTAAAAATTTTGCTCTGCAAAAGATCCTGTTAAGAGGATGGAATGAGAAGCTACAGACCGGGAAGAAATATTTGCATGCCATATATCCAACAAAAGAGTAGTATCTATAATATGAAAAGAATTCTTAAATCTTAACATTTAAAAAAAAATCCATTATAAAAAAGGCAAAGAACATAAAAAGACATTTCCCTGGAGAGGATATAGAGATGGCAAATAAACACATGAAAATATGTTCAACATCATTATCTTTATAGAAATGCAAATTAACATCAAAATGAGAAATCACTACACACCCATCAGAATGGCAAAAAAAGCATAACAAAACACCAAATGCTGACATGGATGCTGAGAAAATGGATCACACATACATTGTTGGTGTGAATATAAAACGGTATTGTCACTGTGAAAAAGTTTGGCAATTTTTTGTAAACCTAAACATGCAACTACCATACGACACATCAATTGCATTCTTGGGCATTATTCCCAGAGAAAAGAAAACATGTTCACATAAAACTCTGTACACAAATGTTCATGGCAGCTTTATTCGTCATAGTCCCAAACTGGGAACGATCCAAATGTCCTTCAATAGGTGAATGGCTAAACAAACTGAGGGAATCCATACCATGGAATATTACTCAGTAATAGAAAGGAACAAACTACTGACACACATTACAACTTGAATGAATCTCTAGGAAATTATACAGAGTGAAAAAAAACATTCCCAACAAATTACATAATTTGTAATTGATTTCATTTATATAACTGTCTTGAAATGAGAAAATTATAGGTACATAGTACAGATTAGTGGTTGCAAGGGGTTAAGAACAGGGGATTGAGGAAGGAATAAAGGAAAGAAAGTGGATGTGGCTATAAAAGGGGGACATGATAGATCATTGTAGTGATGGTACTCTTTTGTGTCTTGATTGTATAGACATCAATATCCTGGTAGTGATATTGTGGTATCCCTTTGCAAGAGGTTAACATTGGGGAGAAGTGGGTAAAGGATACAGAGAATCTATCTGAATTACTTTGTATAACTGCATGTGAATCTACAATTATCTGCAAATAAAAAAATTAATTAAAACATAGCTTATCATTAAGTTTTTAAATTTTTATTACTCATTTTTGGTCTTTTTGAATTGCTTTTTTAATATCCATTGCTCATTTTTCTATTAAATCCACTTAAAATCTGGTTCAGATCACATTCTGTGCCAGATTTAGCTATCATTGTGATGTGAACTAAACTATACTTAAAAATTATCATCTTAATGCATTTTAATGTGAGTCTTCCTTGTTAATCTTTTTCAAAATGTTATAGCCTATTTTATCCTTTTAATTTTTCCAGATAAATAACATAATTTTAACAGCTTTATTGTGAAATAATAGTTGACGAAGTTCACCTATTTAAACGGGATCAGTGGTTTGTAGCACATTCCCAGAGATTTGCAACTATCATCGTAACTCATATTCAGTATATTTTCACTATGTCAAACAGAAACCTTGTACCTATTCACATTCATTCCCAACCGCCACCCTCCTCCTCTCTCCCAAATTTAGGCAACCACTAATCTACTTCCTGATTTTGATAGATTTGCCTATTCTGGAGATTTCATATAAATGGAATCACACAATATGTGGTCTTTTGTGACTAGTTTATTTCACTTAGTGATAGAAAAAGGAAGTCAGCTGTCTCAGGACATACCTTTAGGTTAATTGCATTACCCTATATTTCAGCTTTTCTCTCCTCTGAGTATCTGATGACTCTTATCAAAATTAGTAGGTACATCTATGCATTATTACCACCACCTCTTTCCAATTCTCTTATCATTTCCTCACTTGTGATAACTCAAATGATTTCAGAGTGACCAACAATCTTTCTATAAAGAAACCACTGAAGCAGATTCACTACACTATAGTCTTAGATATTAGGTAAAATGAATCTCACAGCAGATTGATTTGCTCAACCAAATGGACAGATCTGGGTGCAATTTGGTTAATCGAAATTCTAAAGTCCATTTACTGCTGATTCACCACAGGCATAGGCAGCTAGGACCTAAACCTAATACATGGAAGCACAAAGCTTTCACCTCTCTCACCAAAAAAAACAGTACTGTTGGAGTATCACAAACGAGAACTGGATTACACAGCCAGATCACTGCTAAATAAATCATTAGGGAACAATATGTTCACTGAATCTGAAAGAGGGACAGAACCTATAAACAAAACTTTCTTTGCTAGAACCTCCTATTACTTCTCAATATGGCTTTCAGACAAGACCAGTCTAATAATTCACATGGGTATGTATTTTTTATTGTTGATGCCAATTATATATCTTATACTTTTTGTTGCTACTCTGAATAAGATCTTTTATATCTCGTATTTTCTATATAAGAAAAACAGCCTCCAGTTACTGTAAATTGATTTAACTTGTCACTTTATAAATTCTCTTATTTCTTCTATTCATTTTTCAGTTAATCCTCCTTGCATTTGAATAGACATTTATATCACCCATAAGCAATAACATTATCTTCTACTTTCCAAACTTTTAACAGTTTTAAAAAGCATTTATAATGCTTTCCAAAGAATGACTATATTCATAATGAGAAAATTCTTGTAGTTCTAATTTTAATGAATTTCATTGTTTATTAAGTGGTTGTCGAGTTAAATTATTTAAAAATAATTTTAAATAAATACTTTTTCTGTTTCAGAATTTTGAAAGAATTTTTAATAATAGTATTATTTGACTGCTAACAAATAATTTTTCTGCTTCAACCTTCTGAGGCGATGTATTTTATTAACAGATTTCCTAATACTGAACTATCCTTCAATTTCTTGGCATGAACCCTACTTAGTTGTTATATATTATTCCTTGATTATACTTCTTGATTCACTTTGTACACATTTAACTTAGGATAAATGTACATACATTTATCAGTGAGGCTGATCTACAGCTGTTCTTCTGGAGAATGAAGACTATGGGATACACAACATCATGCCAGCAACCGTGGGAACCCTCAGGAGTCACACAACATCAATTTTATTTGAATATTTGGGGTAGAAGAAAATGAGAAATTTTACTGTCAAGTTAAAATGTTGTCTTAGTCTTCTTGGGCTGCTATAACAAAATACCACAGACTAGGTAGCTTATAAACAACAGAAATTTACTTCTCATAGTTCTGGGGGCTGGGTAATCCAAGAGAAGGGCTCCAGCATGGTCACCTTCTGATGAGGTCTCTCTTCCTGGTTCATAGCCAGCACCTCCTCGCTGTGTCCTCACAAGATGGAAGGGATTAGGGATCTCTCTGGAGCCTCTTTTATAAGAGCACTAAGCCCATAACATTGCATTCAGCGTTAGGATTTCACTACGTAAATTTGGGGGCGACACAAACATTCAGACCATAGCAAATATTTTTAAACAAATGTGGAAATATTATCAAATAAAATTGTTTGCTTGAATTTTTCAATATAAACTATGAGTTGCTAAACAGAAAGATAACTCCTTTGTAATAGGTCCTCTGAGGCCCATAGTAGTTCTTGTTCACACTGGAAACATATGAGAGGACAAAGCGAAAAGCACTAAATCATAGTTCTATATTTTTGTACATTTTCAAGTTTTGGTATCATTGAGTCTATTTAAAAGCTTTCAAATTCCATAGTCTGGAACATTCTATATAGAATTAGAAATGTATGCTTTTTGGACATTTCAGAGAAAATGTTCATAAATCCAAACAGAACCAGAGGTTTTAGAAGGAGATTAGCCTTCTAAAAAACTTATTGTTACTGACTATTCTTATTTTCTACTTTTTCTTGGATCAGTATTGAGTCAAATTTCCTTTCTTGGGTCATTCAAAATTTCTTAAGCCAAATTTCTTTGGTCAATTTTTCTTAGATAATCATCTGTTTCATGCAGAGCTTCAAATTTAGCCCAAAATTGTGTACAGTACACTCAAAAATTTTTTCTAGTATGTATTTGCAGCTATATTCACTTTATTTTATTTTGGCATTTATTTTCTTTCTCTTTTTTATTAGACTTTTCAATGTTTGGTTTACTACGTGGGCTTTATTTTTTTCTTCAGGGACACATTCATATAAGTGACATCAATTTTTCTGTTTTTCTATTTTCTGTCTTTGATTTCTATTATCTTTATTATTTCCTTTCTCACATTTTTCTCAATTTTTATTTGCTTCTTACACAACTTCTTTTTCTTCCCTCAACTTTACTGAGATATAACTGACATATAACATGTGTAAGTTTAAAGTATACAATGTATTGAGTTGACACATGTATATATTACTAAATAATTACCACAATAAGGTCGGTTAACACATCCTTCGCCTCACATAATTACTTCTTTTGTTGCTGTTTTTCTTATGGGGAGAACATTTAAAATCTATTCTCATAGAAACTTTCAAGTATTTCAAATAACAGTATTTCCTTTTAAGTTAAACAAACAAACAAAAACTTAAGCACTTTTGATCCATGGAAGGAAGGACTTAGGAGACACAGAAGCTCAGTTCTATTTTCCTACAGAATTAGCACTACACTATGAAGTCAAATACCCAGAGTGGTGGAAGAGAAGTGGACATATGGAGGAGATACTTTTCCAATCCTAAAACAAGAACAGTAAGTTGCACACAGTAGACATTCAAAGACTGTGGGCTGAACGACTCAAAGGGAAGTAGCAGGATAAGGTACAGGTGTAAATGCTGGTTACCTCTACCCTTTTCCTATTTTCACCAGTGGTAAACACAACCTGTAATTTAATCCTGCTTGCCCTTGCCATTTACACCAACATCAAGTCCCAAAAGTACTCTTAGATAAATATGTTGATTTTTAAAATAAAGCGGTAGAGAGGAGGTAAAGGAAGCAAGATTATAAGAAAAATTTTTTAGTTTCCTTCTTAGAATATACATAGGAAAAATGTGGAAATGGAAGAAAAGAGATGAATTTTATAAAACAACATATTCAATTGTTATTGAAAATTGTAATTTTTTAAAAAATTCTACTGCCTATCTATTCATCTTTTACTGACAAATGTATACTGCTTTGCCATTCATAAACAATGTCACATAATCCTCACAATAACCACATGAGGTCTCTACCTCACTTTACACAGTATGGACTGAAGCTCAGAGACGTTAAATGATTCACTCAAGATCAAAAAGTCAACAAGTGACAGGGCCTGGATTCAAACCTGTCGCTGGCTTAGATTCTAGTATTTTCTTCACTATGTCACGGTGATGATAACTCAATTACTGAAATTCCATGTAGTGGATAAACTGGGAAAATCACAATGTAGAAGGGAAAAAAAGACAGGACTTGAACTCTCAACTGGCATCAGGAAGCAAAATGTTGTGCCAAACTTTTTAGGATTTAAAATCATCTTGCTATCTCTTGGTGGACTCAAGGACAGAATTCCAATTTGGTTATCTTTATACTTACTATAGAAAATACTTGGTACAGCACCTTATACATAGCAGATCCACCAAAACAATTTAGAAAATTGAATTAGTTAGCATGTAGGTGTTAGCTTGGGCACGTTAACACATCCTTTTAATGTTTTACTTGAGCACTGTCTAACAAGGCTGCCTGAGAGTCATCTGACTCCCTGCAGAAAGGTAAGGTTATTTGACTTAGCATTTACTATGGATTAGGGCTCAGACTCTCTAAAATTAGCTGTCTACTGACAGAAAAATAAAATGCAGAAGATTTGTGTCTGGTCAAAATATAAATGAATTTTGTCCAAGTGAGAGGACAACCTCAAAGATTCTGTTTTTATGTTAGGACAGTAGCCATATTTTTTACTTATTAATCTTATTCATCATTCTTTTTTGCACTGATTATAAGTATATATTTTTCAGTTTTGGGAACCTCCTTTGAACCAGCTTTGTCATCCTGCTAACTTTTTCATTAACTATTTAAACACATTATTTAAACACACATTCATTATATATTGATATGAGAACTTTGTTCTTAACATTTTTAAAATTATACATTGATACTTTTTAGAGTTTTTCATATTGTTTGATGCTTTCTGGTTTTTTCTTTTTTTTTTTTTTTTAGATTTTTTATTTTTTCCTTTTTCTCCCCAAAGCCCCCCGGTACATAGTTGTGTATTCTTCGTTGTGGGTTCTTCTAGTTGTGGCATGTGGGACGCTGCCTCAGCGTGGTCCGATGAGCAGTGCCATGTCCGTGCCCAGGATTCGAACTAACGAAACACTGGGCCGCCTGCTGCGGAGTGCACGAACTTAACCACTCGGCCACGGGGCCAGCCCCTGATGCTTTCTGTTTTTTTATCCTTTTTGTGGTAGGTGCACTTTAGTACTTTTGTCTTTTGTGAAAGGATTTTGTTTATCTTATGACAGAAAATGAATTTATTGGGAAGATGTGGGTCATCTCACAGAATTGATGGGAAAATGAAGAAGAAATCTAAACAAAATTGCAGCAGAAAACACAAAACACAGCTAAGACCTTGCTGCCAGAACAGTGCCCTTAATGTGTGACTGTTGGCACTATTGCTAGCACTTCATGGAATATCACTCCCAGAGGACGCTGCTGCTACATCCACCAGTAGCATGCTGGAATGTAGCCACATATAAATTTGACATTTCCCCAATTTTCATGCATCATCCTTTCTAGCATTCTAAGCAGAGCATTCATTTGGACAATTCTATGTCATTTTGACGAAAAATATATCTACTTAAAATTTAAAGATTATCTATGGACAATATTTTCATTTCAGATAATCAATACTTAGAGATTATTTTATTACAAGTTTTCCATAATTATTTTCTAGACTTGTACAGGGTTTCACATGAATAGAGCAGAATCAGACATTGATTATCTACCTATGAAAGACTCTTACCAGGGCCAAGCCCATCATGGCCTATGACAATCTTGTACAAATCCCCAAGGTGCACAGCTTCCAAGGAGAAGGTGTCAGTCTGTAACAAATCAAAAAAGTATAGTTTGATCCAGACTACAAGTCTGATTTCTAACTAGAGTAAAAATTAAGATACAGTAAAAACTGATGGTGAGAAGAATTATGTTGATTCAGTAAATACACAAATCTGTATAAATTAAGAAAGTAGAGATAAAACAATTTTAACTGATAGAGTACAGTAATAAGTTTTCAAATATACCCTGCCCCTCTTTGTTGCCAAGTTTTCATTATAAAAGCACAAATTTTGGAACCCTCTAGAATAATATTTTTCAAATATTGATAACATAAATGTAATAATTATAAAATATACTAAAAATTTCCATTCATTTGAATACAACTGAATCTTATCTCCCATGAGATGGAATTTTTCTTAGTAATGTTTCTGGGCCATTCATAAATATAATGTTCCTAAAGTAATTTTAGGATGCTGATGCAAGAATTATTAGAAATTTATACCAGTGCTCTGAAGTCCCAGTGTGCTGTTGCAATCAAACCTATTAATGTTTGTGGCTCCAGTGGTTTATGTATTCAGAATATGGGTAAAACTGAGGAGCCCAGAGTTCCTTTGGTAATATTTAAGATAATGCTACAGGTTAAAATGCAAAAACATACATGATGTAGCATATCAATTGAAAAATAATCCAGAAACAAAAAGTAACCTTTGCATTTATATAGTGTCTTATGCATTTTGGAATACTGTCACATACATTTTATTTTATCTTTAAAAGTGACTCAGTGAGAAAAAAACATATCCATTTTCTATAAGAAAAGTGAGGCAAAGAACCAAGATTAGAGCTCAGTTCCTCTGATATGTAATAAGACTACTTTCCTTTGCAACCACTCTGCCTTTATATAAGGGACCTAGAAATAATATAAATAACAGATAACAAAGCCATTAGTATTCATTAGCAAAAAAATAGTATCCAAGCATGGTACAGGTTAATGGGTAATACAGTTATCCTTTATCCACGAAATAGATCTGCTAGAAAAGGAAGACTTGCTATGCAAAAACAGAAAATATTGGCAGAAAAAATTATGAGTTACAATACTTAATTGATGTAGAGAAAGCTAAAAAAAAAAAAAAGACAGAGAGAGAGAGGAAACATGCAATGGAAACATCCTGAGATACTCAAAGACTACTTGTGGCTTTTCATGTACCCATGCACCTCTCCCTACTTGGCATAGTGCATTACGACTGGGAGGAAATGTTCAATACTCTAGATCCTCTCTTGGGAAAGAAACAAAAGAGTGGACAACGCATACAAAATTCTGGCTTCTCTGAAGGCTACCTAAGGGATTGGTTTCTCACTCACTTAATCTGAAGTACTAACAGTAATGGCAGCATAGTTTGGAAGCCAAGGAAAACAGAGGAGAGTACCATAGCATGTAGAGCTACAGAGATTCTGTAGTACAGCAGGCAGACATGGGGTGGGGCAGGAGATTATGGGCACTGGAGAAGAAACAGAAGCAAGCATCTTAGGGAAATTAAGACAGTAAAAACACATATACAAACCCAGAGAAGAGACATAGCCAGAAAAAGTCCGAGAGGTCCCAGAAACTAACCAGGCTCATTGGTGAAGGTCTTCCCTGACACAAAGTTAGCCCTTTAAGATTGGGAGAGAGAGTTGTTTTTTCAAATGCCCAATCTCAGCAAAACATCACAATGCATATAAAGAAAGAGGGAAACATGGCCCAATGAAAAGAATGAAATAAAATTCCAGAAACTGGCCCTAAAGAAACGCAGATGTCTGAACTTCCTGAGAAAAAATTTAAAACAACTGTCTTAAGTTCAATGAACTAAAAGATAATGCAGAAAGTCAACTAAAAAAATCAGGAAACTGATGCATGACCAAAACAAGAATATCAACAAAAGGAAAGAAAAAATATGAAAGCACCAAATAGAAATTCTGGAAATGATAAACACAACAATTGAATTGACAAATTCATTAGATAGTTTCAACAGTAGACTTGATCAGGCAGAAGAGAAAGAGTCAGTGAACTAAAAGACAGGTCATGTGAAATCATCTAAACTGGAAAAAAAAAATGAATAAAATGATGAGAGCCTAAGGAACTTATGGGATACCATGGAACAAAACAGTATATGAATTATAAGAGTCCCAGAAGACGACAAGAGATAGAAAGGGCAAAGAGCTTATTTGAAGAAATAATGTCCAAAAACTTGCCAAATCTGAGGAGAGAAATGGACATACAAATTCAAGAAAATCAATGAATTAAAACTAAGATAAACTTAAAGAGACCCAAACCAAGACACATTATCACCAAATTGTCAAAAGTTAAAGAAAAGATCCTGAAAGCAGCAAGAAAAAAGCAATTGATCACGTAATACTGAGCTTCTATAAGTTATGAGTGGATTCCTCAGCAGAAATCATGTAGGCTAGAAGGCAATGGGATAATACATTCAAACTGCTAAAAGAAAAATCTGTCAACCAAGATTTCTGTATCCTTCAAAAATAAAGAAAATTTAAGACCTTCCCAAAGAAATGAAAGCTGAGGGAGTTCATTACCACTGGATTTCCCTAAAAGAGAAGGTAAAGGCAGTCTTTCACATTGAAAGAAAAGTACACTAGATAGCAACATAAAGCCATACAAAAATATATTCTCCCAGTAAAAGTAAATACATGGAGAAATATAGTAACTTCTATTATTATAATTTCACTGCATAAGTTTACTTATAATTCTTGTATAGAACTAAAAGATAAAAACATAAAAAACTATAAACCTATGTTAATGGGTATATAATATAAAAGGACATATTTGTGACATCAATAATGAATCTACGAAGGTGGAACTATAAAAGAGTAGTTTTGGTATTGAAGTTTGAAGTTATCAGTTTAAAACAGATTGTTACAACTTTAAAATGTTTTACATAGCTGCAATGGTAACCACAAAGATAATATCTATGGAAGATACACAAAAGGAAGAGACACCAAACAAAGCATTTCACTACAAAAAATCAACAAAACACAGAGAAAGACTGTAAGAGAGGAAAGGAGGGACAAAAAAGCTAAAAGACATATAGAAAACCAAAAAAATGGCAATAGTAAATATTTCTCTATCAGTAATTACTTTAAATGAAAACTGATTAACTCTCACATCAAAAACATAGGCTGAATAGATTAAAAAAATTACCTATATACTGACTAAAAAATAGACTTACTTCAGACAAAAGGATACACACAGACTGAAAATAAAAGAATGGGAGAAGATACATCATGCAAATTCTAACCAAAAGAGAGCAGGAATCCATACTTTATAAGACAAAATAGACTTGAAGTCAAAAATTGTCACAAAGAAAGATATTGTATAATGATAAAGAGTCAGTTCAATAGGAAGCTACAACAATTATAAATATATATGCACTAACTTCAGTCTTCCCAAATATACAAAGCAAACATTAACAGACCTGAAGGGAGAAACAGACAGCAAGACAATAATAGTAGGAGATGTCAATGCCCCACTTTCAATAATAGATACAAGAGCTAGACAGAAGATCAATAAGGAAACAGAGGACTTGAACAACACTTATAGAACAACTGGATAGAACACACATACACAAAACTCTCTACTCAACAATAGCAAAAGCAAAATATACATTTTTCTCAAGTACACATGGAACATTCTCCAGGATAGATCATATGTTATTTCACAAAACAAATCTTAACAAATTTACAAATACTGAAATCACATCAAGTAATTTTTCTGATAACAATGGACTGAAACTAGAAATCAATAGCAGAAGGAAAACAGGAAAATCTACGAAGACATGGAAATTAAATAACACACGCTTAAACAACCAGTGTGTTAAAAAAGAAATCACAAGGGAAATTAGGAAATATATGGAGACAAATGAAAATGAAAACACAATATACCAAAACTTATGGGATGCAGCAAAAGCAGTGCTAAGAGGTAAGGTTATGCCCTTAAATGATTACATTAAAAAAGAAGAAAGGGGGCTGGTTGGGTTGCATAGTGGTTAGGTTCACATGCTTGGTTTCAGCGGCCTGGGGTTCACGGGTTCAGATCCAAGGCAAGGACCTAGCAACACTTGTGAAGCCATGCTGTGGAAGCATCCCAGGTGAACTAGTGGAAGATTGGCACAGATGTAAGCTCAGCGACCATCTTCCTCAAGCAAAAAGAGGAAGATTGGCAACAGATGTTAGCGCAGGGCCAATTTTCCTCAAAAACAAAAAAGAAAGATTTCAAATAAACAAACTAAATTTACAAATCAAGGAACTATTTAAAAAAAGAACAAACTAAACCAAAAGTTGGCAGAAGGAAGGATATAATAAAGATTAAGCAGAGATAAACAAAATAGAGAATAGAAAATAACATAAAAAATCAAGGAAACAAAGAGTTGGTTTTCTGAATAGATCAACAAAATTGACAAACCCTTAGCTAGATGAACTAAGAACTATGAGAGGACTCAAATAACTAAAATCAGAAATGAAAGAGGGAACATTACAACCAATGTCATAGAAATAAAAGAGGATTGTAAGAAAATTTTATTAACAATTACATGCCTACAAATTGGACAACCTAGAAGAAATGGATAAATTCCTAGAAACACACAACCTACCAAGAAAGAATCATGAAAAAATAGGACACCTGAAGAGACCAATAAATAGTAAGGAAATTGAAGTGGTAATCAAAAATCTCCTGAGTCCCAAACATTTAAAGAAGAATTAACACCAACCCTCCTCAAACTTTTCCAAAAAACAGAAGAGAAGGGAATACTTCCAAGTTCATTCTATAAAGCTGGCCTTAGCCTGATACCAAAGCCAGACAGACACAAGAAAACTACAAACCAATAACCATGATAAACATTTATGCAGAAATACTCAACAAAATATTAGCAAACCAAATTTAAAAGTATCTTAAAAGGATTATACACTATGACCTAGTACGATTAATTCCTGGAATGAAAGGATGGTTCAACATATGAAAAATCAATGTGATAAGCCATATTAACTGAATGAAGTACAAAAGTGAGATGATTGTCTCAATTCATGCGGAAAACACATCTGACAAGTTTCAGCACCCTTTCATGAAAAATGCACTCAAAAAACTAGAATGAGAAGTAAACTTATTCACTTAAAAAAATTGTGCTTCTATACATTAACAATCACCAATTTCAAAAGGAATTAAGAAATCAAATCCATTTACAATAGCATCAAAAAGAATAAAAACCTTAGGAATAGGTGTTGGCCTCGTGGCAGAGTGGTGAAGTTCGTGAGCTCTGCTTTGGCGGCCCAGGGTTTTGCCGGTTCAGATCCTGGGCACAGACATGGCCCTGCTCATCAAGCCACGCTAAGGCAGCATCCCGCATGCCACAACTAGAAGGACCCACAACTAAAAATACACAACTATGTACCAGGGGGCTTTGGGGATAAAAAGGAAAAATAAAATCTTTTTAAAAAAGCCTTAGGAATAAACCTAACCAAGGAATTGAAAGACTTACATGTTGAAAACTTCAAAAGATTGCTGAAAGAAATGAAAGCAGATACAAATAAACAGAAAGACATCCTGTGTTCATGGATTAGTAGAGTTAATTTTGCTTAGACATCAACACTACCAAAGCAATCTACAGATCCAATACAATCTCTATCAAAACCTGAATGGTGTTTTTGCATAAATAGAAAAATCCATCCTAAAATTCATATGAAATCTCTAGGGACCCTGAATAGTCAAAACAATCTTAAAAAATAAGAATAAACTTGGAGGTCTCACACTTCCTGGCTTCAAAACATGTTACAAAGCTACAGTACTCAAAATGGTGTGGTACTGACACAAAGATAGAGATATAGACCAATAATATAGACTAGGGAGCCTAGACATAAACTCTCAAATAGACAGTCAAACAATCTTTGACAAGGGTGCCAAGACCACTTAACAGGAAAAGGACAGTCTCTTCAAAATAGTGTTGGGAAAACTAGATATCCACATGCAAAAGAATGAAGTTGGACCCTTACCTTATGGCATATACAAAAATTAACCCAAAATGCATTAAAAATCAAATATAATACCCCAAACTAAAAACTCCTAGAAAAAAACATAGGGAAAAGTTTGAGAACATTGGATTTGGCAATGATTTCTTGAATAAGACACCAAAAGCACATGCCAAAAAAAAAAAAAAAAAAAACGCAAAATAGACAAATGGGACTACATCAAACTTAAAACCTTCTGTGCATCAAAGGACAAAATTAAAAGAGTGAAAAAGCAACTTACACAATGGGAGAAAATATTTACAAATCAAATATGTGACAAAGGGTTAATACCCAGAATACACAAAGGACTCCTACAACTCAACAACAAATAAACAAATAACTTGATTTTAAAATGGCAAAGTACTTGAATAAACATTTCTCCAAAAATGATTTACAAATCACCAACAAATGTATAAAAAGATGTCAAAACCAATTAACATTAAAGAAATGCAAATCAAAACAATGAGATATCACCTCACATCCATTAGGATGGTTACTGTCAAAAAACAGAAAATAACAAGGGTTGTTGAGAATAGTGAGAAACTAGCATGCTTGTACAACGTTGGTAGGAATGTAAAATGGTGAAATCACTATGCAAACAGTTGTGCCAGTTTCCCCAAAAATTATATATGGAACTTTCATATGATCTAGCAATTCTGCTTCTGAGTATATAGCCAAAAGAATAGAAGGTACAAGGAAATATTTGCATATCCATGTTCATAGCTGCACTATGAACAATAGCCAAGAGTTCAAAAAAATCAAATTTCCCATCAATGGATAAAGAAAATGTGATAATGGAATATTATTCAGCCTGTCACATTCTCCAACATGGATGAAACTTAAGGACATTATGCTAAGTGAAATAAGCCAGTCACAAAAAGACAATTATTGTCTGATTCTAATTATACGAGATATCTAAAGTAGTCAAATTCATAGAAACAGAAAGTAGAATGGTGGTTACCAGGGGCTGGGGAAGGGGGAAATGAGGAGTTGTTTAACGAGTATAAAGTTTCAGTTTTGCAAGATGAAAAATTTCTGGAGATCTGTTGCACAATCAGTGAATATACTTAACATTACAGAACTGTGCATTTAAAGATATTTAAAGGTGGTAAATTTTGTCTTATGTATTTTTTACCAAAATTTTTTAAAAAGTCAGACAAAGGGCTTTTTGCTCACTTACTTGTCCTCTTAAAAAACTGAAGGAGGTCTTCGATCTAAATAGTTGTCTGGATCCTGTATCTCCCTTTTCCCCATAGATAGACATGTAGACATTTGCTACTGTTCCAGCATTCCAAAGCTCACCCGTTGCCACGTGTACTTCATATATTGTCACTGACAACAAAAGAAAAATAAGCTTTATATGCCAGGCATTACTCATATGATAGAAAATTTACATGTATCTAATCAAGAGTTCCAGTTCCAGGTGAAATGTAGTAACACACTCCACCTAGTCTCTCCCACTGAATACATCTATAAAATCTTGACAGAATGCATGGAGCAGGTATATGAAGACTCTGAAAAGTATACAGTAGCAGGAGGATTGAGGAAGAAGACCAGAATTTAAAGTAAAAATAAACAGTGAGTTTACGATTTTTCATCCTCTGGTATCTCCCTTTTGGGCTTAGTGCACCAGAAACCTGGAAGGAGGCACTGGAGTTCAGACACAGGGAGCTCAGGAGAAGCTCTCTTGCTCTGGCTCAAGAAACAGGAGAAGGAACTCCTAACACATAGAAAAGGTTCAGATATTCTACCACTTTTCTTCTCTTTCATTTCTCCATTCTCTCACATCCAAGTACCTGGGCACAGAAGCATACAGGAGCCAACACTCTGAGAGAGAAAAACTTCACCTCTCTTCAGAGGAGCTGGACTTTAATAGGGTGCGACCAATCTCTATTGCTTTCTTTCCTTTCTCTGTCCTACCACTGCTTAGCCCTAGACACAAGAAGACTATAGAAGTGCACAGAAAAACAGGAAAACTAAAGCACCAGCTAATCAGCAAAATGGCTAAAAATAGGAGTCATGGAACTGAAAAATACCAAAGACGTTATGAAGAGGGAAGAAAAGCAAACCCATAAAGTTGTTTATGAACTCCTGAGCTCACCTCTAAGCTGAAGACGCATTAATCTGATCCTACCCAGCATACTAAAGACTTTGAGATCTATATTAACAGATAAACCTCCACCCAGACCCCAGATTCGCCAATGAATAGTAAACATGTGGGACAGATCTGAATAACACTGCAAAACTTTTAAAACTGAACTGACATTGGAACCACAGCCCACAGATGACAGGTGGGAATCTGTGGCCTGAAACTAACCAGTGGTCAACTGACTGTTAGAAGAAAAATATGAACATCCTTCATAGGATTTAAATAACACTCAGTGTCTCAAACAATAATATGCAAAATATCTAGGATGTAATTCAAAATTATTCAGCATATGAAAAATCAGGAAAACGTCAACTTACGCGGAAAAAGACAATGAAGAGTTATCAACTTCAAGATGACACCAGTATTAGAATTATCTGACACAGACTTTAGAACAACTATGATACAAATGAAACTATAAATAATCATGAAAACTCTTGAAACCAATGGAAAAACAGAAAGTCTAAGCAACAAAATAGAAAAGTTAAAGAAAAATCAAATGGAAATTTTAGAGCTGAAAAAAACACCATAAGCAAATTTTTAAACTGACAGAATAGGGTCTAGAGCAGAATGAAAAGGACAGAAGAAAGCACCAGTGAGCTTGAAGACAGATTAAATAGAAATTATCCAATGTAACAACAGAGAAAAATATTGTTTACAAAACAAACAGAGCCTCAGGGACCTGTGGGGCAATAAGAAAAAATCTAATATTCATGTCATACAGTATCTGAAGGAGAGGAAAAAGAATGTTAAGCTGAAAGAATATTTGAAGAAATAATGGCTAAAAACTTCCCAAATCTGGCAAAAGATATATACCCACAAACTCAAGAAGCTCAGTAAACCCCAAACACAATGAATCAAAAGCAATCCATGTCCAGAAACTTCATAAGCAAACTGCTGAAAATAAAGACGAAAAAAATTTGAAAGCAGCTAGAGAAAATGATACATTACTATAGGGAAATAATGATTCTAATGATTGTGGATTTCTCATCAGAAACCATAAAGGCCTAAAGGAAATGGCATGATATTTTTAAAGGGCTCAAAGCAAAGAACTGTCAACACAGAATTCTATATCCATCAAAAATATCCTTCAGGAATTAAGGTGACATAAAGACATTCTCAGATGAATGACAACTAAAAGAATCCCTTGCCAGAAGACTTGCTGTAAAAGAACTATTAAAGGAAATTCTTCAGAGAGAAGGAAAATGATACCAGAAGGAAATCTGAAACATCAGGAATGAAGGAAGAGCAACAAAAAGGAACTTGCAGAGAAACAGATGGAATAAACATGAAACTGAGTTCATGAGGTTAGCCACTTCACGGGGCACAGATATGCTAAAGGAGGAGGAATGATGCCAGCAAACTACCCTTAGTCCCCTGAGTTTGGTCAAAATCCTATTGATAACATTCTACAGCCACCTGTGCACAAAAAATGAGAGATTCCTTTTTTAAACTCTAATACAAATTCTCCACAAAGGCAATGATTAAAAACTGGTGTTAATAGCACATATCTCTATTTCCTGGATTTTCCAGAGAGTGTCAGCAAGGCCACCTTACAAAATCCTGGACACCTTTCAAAATAAAAAAGGCAGCTTCTGAGATCAAGCAAGTGGTTTTACCAAAGAGTACTTGTCAGGGCTGGCCCCGTGGCTGAGTGGTTAAGTTCACGCACTACGCTGCAGCGGCCCAGGGTTTCGCTGGTTCGGATCCTGGGGGCCGACATGGCACTGCTCGTCAGGCCACGTTGAGGAGGCGTCCCACATGCCACAACTAAAAGGACCTGCAACTAAGATACACAACTATGTACCAGGGGGGATTTGGGGAGATAAAGCAGAAAAGAAAGACAAAAAAAATTGGCAACAACTGTTAGCTCAGGTGCCCATCTTTAAGCAAAATAAAAGGAAGATTGGCCACACTTGTTAACTCAGGTGCCAATCTTTAAAAAAAACTATTTAAAAAAAAGAGTACTTGTCCTGGGATGATTCCACATTAGATGGGTACAACAGAACCCCAGTGCACAACAAGGCCAACATAAGAAGCGAACTCTGAATAGTGGAATCCCATCTTCCTCACACACACAAAAAAAGCATACCTTTAAAAAAATAATAATAATCGGATTAACTCATCACTGGGGCTACCAAACATGCCCAACTGTCTCTGTGCAGAAAAAGAAACCAAACAGCATTTACACTGAGATACTTCCCAACTCTCATGAAACTATCCCCTCACCCTCTGCTTCTAAACTCTGCCCCACTCTTTAAGGCTAGTTCTGCCTCCTCCAAGATGCCAGTCCTCACCGCCCACTTACTCCTCCAAAATAACTGCAGCCCTTCGATGCACCTCACGTCTTTCAGTACCTAATGCTCACACCCTCACACCCCATACTACTCTAGAAGGGGGTCCTGGGACATTCTCAGCAATCAGATACAACATGCAATACTTAAGGGCAGGCCTGGTCCCTGACTTTCCTCAATTTGCTCTTCGGTGCCCAATAGAGAGCAGGGCAGAATACCAGGCAAAGACTGAATGACAAGTGTATGATTCACTGCAATCCTGGACAGACAACACTTCCTTTCCAACCCATAGATGGTCCCACACAAGAAGGCAAAACTTGGAAAAACAAATATTTTCAATCAAACATGCTACAGTATCTTTAGGGGAAAATGCCATCCACTGTTGAAACAACTTCCAAAGTTCAAACAAATTTTAAGTCAATGTAACTACTCCAAGATGTTTCATGTGACAAAAGGCTGGAAAAATAAACACAGTAGATGTCTCAAAATAATTCTAACAATAATCTACACTCATAAGTTACAATGAAACTACTGCATAGCTTACCATTCATATACAGTTATTTAGCATAAAGGACAGAAAATGCAGTGAAGTAAAACTTTGCTTTACTCACTTGGATATTTTCCCTTAAGTTGTTATAATAGGGCATAATAATAAAAACATCAGATTAAATGAATCAATACTTAGGCCAACAGCACCATGTGAAGTAACTTTTTTAAGTAAAATATCTCAATTTAAATTTACAATTCAAAAAAATAATCCTTCACATTTGTGTATATTGCAGGTTACGAAGCACTTTCATATACATTATTTAGCTTATTCCTTGAAACAACCTTGTAATACAGAAAAAGGATTATTATCTCAGTATACTTAGGCTATACTAAATTTATTAAAAAATGTTTTTCTGGGGGCTGGCCCCGTGGTCAAGTGGTTAAGTTCACACGCTCCGCTTCGGCGGCTCAGGGTTTTGCCAGTTCGGATCCTGGGTGTGGACACAGCACCACTCATCAGGCCATGCTGAGGTGGCGTCCCACACAGCACAACTAGAGGCACTCACAACTAGAATACACAGCTATGTACTGAGGGGGCTGAGGGGAGAAGAAGGAAAAAAAAAAAAGATTGGCAAAAGATGTTAGCTCAGGTGCCAATCATAAAATATATATATATATTTTTTCTTTCTTCAATAATAAATTAACCTTAGCTTACTGTAACTTTACTTTATAAACTTAATATTTTTTAACTTTTTGACTCTTTTGTAATAACACAGCTTAAAATACAAACACACTGTACAGGTGTACAAAATATTTTCTTTCTTTATAGCCTTACTCTAAAAGCTTTTTTCTATTTTTATTTATTATTTATTTATTTTTTGAAGAAGATTAGCCCTGAGCTAACTGCTGCCAATCCTCCTCTGTTTGCTGAGGAAGACTGGCCCTGAGCTAACATCCGTGCCCAACCTCCTCTACTTTATATGTGGAACACCTACCACAGCATGGCTTGCCAAGCGGTGCCATGTCCACACCCGGATCCAAACCAGTGAACCCTGGGCTGCCAAAGCAGAATGTGCAAACTTAACCACTGTGCCACAGGGCCGGCCCCTACTTTTATTTATTTATTTTTTTTTTACTTCATAAACTTTTTTGTTAAAAACTACAACATAAATATACACTTTAGCCTAGGCCTACACAGAGTCAAGATGATCAATATTACTGTCTTCCACCTCCATATCTTGCCCCACTTCAAAGGTCTTCAAAGACAATAACATGCATGGCACTGTCATCTCCTATGATAACAATGCCTTCTTCTGGAATATGTCCTGAAGGACCTGCCTGAGGCACTTCTTGAAAAGAAGGCTCTCCTGAAAAGAGGAGGTGTCACTCTTTTCAGAAATATGTCCATGGTTGTTCGCTTGGTTTGTATTTTTCATCACAGATTTGCTTGTAAGCAGACAAGGCACCATGAACATTCCTCTCTATTAATAAAAACCACTTGGTGTTGGAGTCCATGTTTTCAAACTTTTTAAGGAGCTTGGTGAGAACTGCAAAAGCTTCTGCTAAACCCTTCATTATGAATTTTTTTGGAGGGGTGGTTCTTCTTTTTCTTCTGCAATTTCCTTTCCTCTTGCCTCTTCTTCAGCTGCACCTTCCTGTTCCAGTTCCAACAACTCTTCATTTGTCAGTTCCTCAGGAACCACATCTAATCGCTCCTGAATGTCATCCTCATCCAAACCCAGGTTAAAGTTATTTGCCATCTCAACCATAGCCTTGTTGATTTTTGCAACCTCCTCAACCTTGGCAAATTCTTTGAAGTCATAGTCAAACCTCTTGAGTGTCTTCTTCCAGATGCCATTCATACATTCCTTAGTGACATCACCTCAAGCCCAAGCAAGGTTCTTGATGCAGTCTATACATGTTGCAATCCTTCCATAATTGCATCAGTGTTTTCTCAGTGTCTTCCTCAGTTGCAGCAATAGCCTGAGCAAAAGGTCCTCCTCAATTAGTAGGCCTTAAAAACTGATAAAACTCCTTGATCCTTTGGATGTATCAAACAGCTCGTGTTTGGAGGGAGAAACACCACTTTGATATTGGGATGAAGATCATGAATAAAAGAAGTATGTTCAGGAGTACTAACAACAAGCAAAATCTTGAAAGGTATGTTATTCTCCAAACAGTACTTCTCCATTTCACTGGCACAGCAATTGAAGAGGCCATCATGGAAGAGGAGCTAGGTCATCCATGACTTCTTATGGCTCCTTTAGTACATCGGCAGTGTGCACTTGTTGATATGCTGGAAGGGCCTAGGGTTCTCACTGCGACAGATCACAAAGGGTTTCAGTTTGTTTCAGTTTGTCAACATTGCCCCCAAAGAAGACTGTTACCCTGTCCTTAAAAGCCTTGAAATCTAGCATTGACTTGGCCTCCTTCTGGACAAAAGTCCTTTCAGGTAACTCTTTCCAGAACAGGAAGTTTCATCAGTATTGAATAATTGCTCTGGCAAGTAATTTTCCTCCACAATCAGCTTATCTAGAGTTTCCAAAAATTCTTCAGCTGCCTTCACATCAACACTTGCAGACTCATGGCTCACTTTCACATTATGTAATGAATGACGATTCTTGAATCGTTTAAACGACCCAGAGCTAACGGTAAATTCAACATTGTAGTCAGGTGCAGCCTTTCCTTTGAACATCGCAAACAAACTTTTTGCTTTGGCCGTGACTGTCATGAGGGATACCTTCATGAGAGGGTGCTGAGAGGGATACCCTTCTGTGCCTGTTCTTCAATCCAGGTCATTAGAAGTTTCTCCATATCTTATATAGATCCTTCTCAAATCTGGGTTAGTCTCATTGCCTTCAACAAAGCAGATCCTTTAACAGCTTCCAGCACTTTGTTCTTGTTCTTCAAGATCACAGCTGTAGTGGAATGGGACATACCTGACTGGTGAGCAATAACCATCACTGATTTTTCACCTTGCTAGTCATTAATCACTTTTAGTTTCATTTCTAGCTCAGTCACTTAACATGGCCTCTCACTGGCAACATTAGCAGTGGATTTTGTATGCTTAGGGGCCATGAGGAACAAAACAACATGAGATTAAATCAAGCACGAGAGAAAATGATGCAATCAAGAGATGTGGTAAACATGAGATGTATGAGGCTATTGTTGGCATGACAGGGCATACCGTTTTACAGTAAACTTTTTTTATAAGTAGAAAGAGTACATTCCCAAATAAGAATAAAAAGTATAGTATAACAAATACATAAACTAGTAACACAGTCATTTATTATCATTATCAAGTATTATGTGCCATACATAATTATATGTGCTATCCTTTTATACTACTGGCAGCACAGGTTTGTTTACACCAGCATCACCACAAAAATGTGAATAATGCATTGCGCTATGATGTTATGATGGCTACGACATCACTAGGTGACAGAAATTTTTCAGCTCCATTATAATCTTACAGGATTACCCTCGTATATGTGGTCTGTCATTGACTGAAACATTGTGCTGTGGCACATGACTGTACTAACATAAACTAGGATAAGCATCTAAGCAGTCTGATTCCAGAGTTCTGAATACTCTTAAACATAACCCTGCTTTGCCCTCCTGCACCAGCTCTATTCTTTTGGATTTTCACATCAGTGGTAGTTCTATATATTGTACTCTCTCCTTAGTAACCACTGAAAGATATTTATTTTTCTAGTATTGTTAACTTGACAATCATCCTCTAAACATTAATAAGACTTCCAATTACGTTTTTACCCAAAATTTCATTTTCTCCCTTTATAAAAACCAAATGATCAATTTTGCTAAACTTGGAAGGGAATAGTGGGAGGAGAAGGGTCAGCATAACAGTGGTATATTACTTTTCTATTATTCCTATCAGAGGACCTCTTTTTTTATTTTCTATATAAGAATTTAGTAGACAAATATATAAGAAAAGTGAACTGTGGTATATACACAATGGAATAATGGAATACTATTCAACCATAAAAAAGGGAATCCTGCCATTTGTGACAATACGGATGGACCTTGAGGGCATTATGCTAAGTGAAATAAGTCAGACAGAGAAAGAAAAATATTGTATGACTTCACTTATATGTGTAATCTTTTAAAAAAAAAAGTCAGTCACAGAAAAAGAGATCAGATGTATAATTATTAGAAGTGGTGGGGGTGGGAGAATTGGATGAAGGTCGTCAGAAGGTACAAACTTCCAGTTATAAGATAAATAAGTACTGGAGATGTACTTCATGATGACTACAGTTAACAATGTTGTATGGTATATCTGAAAGTTGCTAAGAAAGTAAATCCTAAAAATTCTCATTACAAGGAAAAGAACATTTTTTTCTACCTTTTTTTGTAGGCAATGTTGGATGTAAACTAAACTTATTGTGGTAATCATTTCACAATATATGTAAGTCAAGTCATTATGCTGTGCACCTTCAACTTATACAGTGCTGTATGTCATTATGTCTCAAAAAAACTGATAGAAAAAAAAGAAAAGTGAATTTCAGTCTTCTTAATTAATTGGCATATTCACCCAGGGGTCAATTATGCAACTTGAAATGCAAAATAGTTGTTTCACTAAAATAGCTTGCACAGGACATCAGCAAGATACCAGAATAGGAAGCCCCAGTCCCAGTTTCTCCCACAGAGACACCAACTTAAGAATACATGGACCAACTACCTTTGTGAGAATTCCATAAACCATAAGAGGTTCCTGTACCCAGGCAAGCCCAAAGCCAAGATGAACCACATCAAAGCCGCTAGGAAAATTCATGGCATTGTACACATCTAAACCCCTCCTCCCCAGCACAACACAATACACTTGGGAGAAAATGCTCAACATGTGCCTTCTCCTTAGGAAAGTAAAGAGAAGAGTGGAATATATGTACAATGTTCTGGCTTTTCAAGGGGCTAAAGGACTGATTGCTCTCTTGCCTGAATCAAAACATTTGACAGGAATGGGCACAAGGGTATGGACTGCTGATAATAAAGATGAACACCAACAGCTTTTTCCAGCACCAGAGAGATTGCAGTACTACAGATATACACTAGGAGAAGCTCCTGAGTAGAATTACACAAACCTCTTCAAGTAGGAGATTACATGCACAGTCAAATAAGATGCATAGCTGGAAAAAGACAGTGAGGTCACCAGAATCTCTTGTTGGGCTGATTAGCAAAGATCTTCCTGTATATGATGCCAATCTACAAACACTAGAGAAGTGGTTGTTTTTTCAAATGCCCAAATTGCAACAAAAGATCACAGGCATATCTAAAAAGAAAAACAGGAAAATGTGGCCCAATCAAAGGGACAAATTCAACTTCAAGAAACTAACCATAAAAAAAAAAAAACTAACCATAAAGAAATGGATATCTATGAATAATCTGACGAGTTAAAAAAATCTTAAAGATGAACAATGAACTAAAAGAGAATACAGAAAGACAACTAAACAACATCAGAAAAACTATGCACAAACAAAATGAGAATATCAAAAAAGAGATAGAAATTATGAATAAGAATGAAACAGAAATTCTGGACCTGAAAAATACAACAACTCAATTGAAAAATTCATTAGGCAGTTATAACAGCAGACACAACCAGCAGAAGAAAGAATCAGTGAACTTGAAGACAGACAGGTGATTCAAAATTATCAAGTCATAAGAGCAAAAAGAACATGATGTAGCCTTTAAAAAGAAGGAGATTCTCTTACAAACTACAATATGGATGAACCTCAAGGACATTTAGCTAAGTGAAATAAGCCAATTACAAAAGGATAAATATTGTATGACCCTACTCATATGACTCTAAAGTAGTCAAAATCATAGAACTAAGTAGAAAATTGGTTGCCAAGTGCTGGGAGAATGGAGGAGAGGGAACGGGTATGGAGTTTCAGCTTTGGTTCCAGTTCCACATGTAAGAAGCTTGAAAGACCACTCCATCCTAACAACAAGTAAAAAGCTGAACTGACTGAAAAAACAACTCTTCTCGGATCCATAAAAGAGGTGAGGACACAGGAAATATTATGGCCCCTGAGATTAGAGGGACAGACAGATGAACACAGGGAGTCATAGCTTCTAGTAGCAGGGACTCTTCAGCAGAAACTGCCATGGGAACCAGTGCCAGGGCAGGAAAATCTGAACTACCATTAACAAACTGTTGGAGGCTCATTGCAGACAAGTCTGACAGTTAAAACTCCATGAGGATTTAGTCTTAGAGGGGTGCTCAGTCCTACGGCCCCCCATACTTTTGTGAGTTTTTCCTCCAGGAACTCAATTAGGTTCTCAGAGAACACCAAGCATGATAAAAGCTAAAAAGAGAAAAAAACTACATTAGGCATATTGTTTTCAAACTACAGAAAAATCAAAGATAAAGAAAAACTCCTGAAGGAATTACAGAAAAAAAACCCACCTTACTTATAGAGAAACAGAGATAAGAATTACATTTAACTTCTCAGAAACAATGCAAGAAAGAGAGTGGAGTGAAATATTTAGTGTTGAGAGAGAAAAAAAATCAACCTGGAAATCTTTACCCTGAGAAATTATCCATCATAAGTGAAGGAGAAATAGACTTTCTCAGACAAACAAAAATTGAGAGAATTTCTTGCCAGTAGACCTACCTTGCAGAAAATGTTGAAAAAGTTCTTTAGAGAAAAGGAAAATAATACAGGTCAGAACCTTAGATCTACATAAAGAAAGAAATGTATCAAAGAAGCAATGAAACAAAAACTTTTTTCTTATTCTTACTTGATCAAACAGACAACTGTTCAAAATAATAAAACAATGCATATATCATAAATATATGCTTATGTATGCTTATATATATGAGAAATGAATTATAGCAACGATACAAGGGATAGGAGGGAAAAATTAGATTATTTTGTTATTCTAAGGTATTCCCACTACCTGTGAAGAAGTATATTGTTATTTGAAAGTGGACTTACATTAGTTGTAAAAGTGTATTTGCAAATTCTAGCTAAATCACTAAAGTACAAAATAAATTATAACTGATATGCTAAGAAAGGAGAGAAAAATGGAATGATTTTCTTGATTAAATGATCAATTAAAACCACAAAAGGCAGGAAAAAAACAGTGAAAAACAAAATAGGAACAAAAAATAAGGGCAGAAAATAGAAAACAGTAGCAAATCTGATAGATATTAATCCAATTATGTCAATAATCACTTTGAACATCAATGGTCTAAATGTACCAATTGAAAGACAGAGATTGTCAGAGTGGATCAAAAAATAAGACTCAATTATATGTTGTCTACAAGAAACCCACTTTAAATATAAAGGCACAAATAAATTAAAGTAAATGGATAAAGAAAAATATACCATGCTAATGCTAATTAAAAGAATGCAGGAGTAACTATATTAATTTCAGACACAGCAGATGTCAAAGCAAGGAAAGTTATCAAGGATAAAGAAGGACATTGCTGTTGTTAGCGCCATCAAGTCAATTCTGACTCCTAGTGCCCCTGTGCACAGTAGAGTGGAACTCTACCTGGTCTTTCTATGCCATCCTCTCACCTTCCAGCACTATATCAGACAATGCTCTGCTGCTATTCATAGTGTTTTCACAGCTAATTTTTTTCAGAAATGGGTGGCCAGATCCTTTGTCCTAGTCTGTCTTAGTCTGGAAGCTCTGCTTAAATGTGTCCACCATGGGTAACTCTTCTGGTATTTGAAATACTGGTGGAATAGTTTTCAGCATCACAGCAACATGTAGCCACTACAGTATGACAACCAACAGATGGGTGGTGTGGTCCCCTAATGGGGAAATGAACCCGGGCCACCATGGAATCTTAACTTCTAGACCACGAAGGCTGGCAATAAAAGGGCACGACATAATGATGAAAGGGTCAGTTCTCCAAGAAGACATGATAATCCTTCATATAAACATGCCTAATGATAGAGCACCAAACTACATGAGGCAAAAACTGACAGAATTGCAAAGAGAAATAAATAAATCCACTATCAGAGCTGGAGACTTCAACATCCCTTTCTCAGAAATGGGAAGATCCACCAGGCAAAAAATCAATAAGGATATAGGTGAACTCAATAACACTATCAATCAACTGTTTATGACTCATATCTAAAGATTAGTTCATCCAACAACAGCAGAATACACATTCTTCCCAAGCTCATATGGGATATTCACCAAGATAGACCACAATGTGGGCCATAAAACACATCTTAAAAGATTTAAAAGAACAGAAATCATACAATGTCTGCTCTTAAAACCACAGTGGAATTAAACTAGAAATGAGTAACAGAAAGATAACTGGAAAACCCAAAAATACAGGGAGATTAAATAAGACACTTCTAAACAATATATGGGTCAAAGAAGAAATCTCAAGAAAAATTTAAAAATATTTTGAGCTAAATGAAAATGAAAACAGAACTTATCAAAATTTGTGGAATGCAGCAAAAGCAATGCTTAGAGGGATTTATAGCATTGAATACATACATTAGAAAAGAAGAAAGCACTAAAATCAATCATCTGTTTCCACCTTAGGAAACTAGAAAAAGAAGAGTAAATTAAACCCAAAGTAAGCAAGAAGAAAGTAAATAAGACAAAGCAGAAACCGATGAAAATGAAAAAACAGGAAATCAATAGAGAAAATTAGTGAAACCACAAGCCGGTTCTTTGAAAAGATCAATAAAATCAATAAGCCTCTAGTAAGGCTAACTAAGAAATAAAGAGGACACAAATTACTAATATCAGAAATGAAACAGGGAGCATCACTACAGATCCCATGCAAAATTAAAACAATTATAAAGGAATACTATGAAAAATTCTATGTCTGAAAATTCAATAATCTAGATGAAATGGACCAATTCCTTGAAAGACACAATCTGCCAAAACTCACACAAAAAGAAATAGAATTTCAGCTTTGTAAGATGAAAAAAGTTCTGGAGATCTATTATAAAACAAAGGGAATATACTTAAGACTCCTGAAATGTACACTTAAAAATGTTTAAGACATTAAATTTAATGCTATGTGTTTGCTACCACAATTAAAGATAAAAATTTTTAAAAAGTACCTCACACAGCCTCAGATAGCCCACTTTTGTTCTGGTTTTCTTAGCAATCTTTATCCTCTGCAGGAAAATATTTCTGTAATTACAAAACGTGTTCTTTCAGGTATATAAGATAGTATACTGGTTAGCCAGGCAAACACTTTTAGATTTCCTTTTACCTTAAATGACAAATACTACCCTCATTCTTTTGTACTCAAATGAATGCAATATAGCAAAAAAGAAACTAATCCAACCTTTCCTTATTTATACCACCTAGAACTGATGTCTCTATCTCTAGTGAAGGCTGTTGCTTATAATATCATTTCATCCATAGCAACAATCTTTGCTAGACTATTAGGCAAAAGTATAGCTGAGGTCAGCTAACATTTGCTATATATACCACTGATCTAGATAACTAAAGCTTTACCAAGTTTATAAATGGCACATGAGAGTACAGATAGCACATGAGAGAAAACATGAGAGGTTTCATGAAGTCATGTGGAGAAACTGAAAATAAAAATGTTTATTAACAATCCATAAGTACCGGGAGCAAAATGGCGGGGTGAGCTGAACCAGGATTCTCTCCCCTCCAAAATATAACAAAAGATTGGAAGAACTGAATTTCTGAGAATAAACATAATGCCAGCTCGTTAGAGACCTACAATACCAAGAAGGCGGAGATCATAAACCTTCCTCACACCCTCGGAGGCGCTGGAACGGTAGGAGAGAACATCACTCCCTCCCCTAGAGTCTGCGATCGCTGCGGCGCGGGTCGGGAAGGAGCGGGGGAGGGGCTGTGCAACAGGGGATCATCCAGGACTCCTGCCGCTGATTCAGTGGAGACCCGCTGACGGGGAAGAAAGCTTCCGTCTGCGGGGACCCTATAAATCAAGGGCCTTGGGAGACCAGAGAACAGAACTATCTGAACCCAGACCGGTGCGTGTGAGTGACAGCCCCTCCCCACAAGCGAGGCCAGTGGGCGCAGCCATCTTGCCCCAAGGCGGAGAGCTAACACGCCGCTCTCGACTCCCATCTAGTGGCAACAGGCTGTAACTGCAACTGAATTCTACCACCATGAGAAAAAACCGCTCCTCTACCATCCAGCAATTTATAAAAGCCCCAGACCAGAAGGAAAACAATAAAACCACAGAATTAAGTCCTGAGGACTTGGAATTAGGTAAACTAAGTGATAATGAATTCAGAGCAGTTATAATCAAAAAACTCAATGAGGTAGAGAGAAAGATAGGGAAACAAGCCAAGTTCTGGAGTTACTTCACAAAAGAGATTGAAATCATAAAGAAGAATCAAACAGAATTACTTGAGATGAAAAACACAATGGACCAGATAAAACAGAATACGGATTCCCTGAATGCCCATGTAGACAACATAGAGGAGAAAATCAGCATAATCGAGGACAGACAGGCTGAATGGTGCCAGACAGAGGAAGAAAGAGAACTAAGAATTAAAAAAAATGAGGAAAATCTCCGAGAGATAATGGATTCAATGAGGAGTAAGAACATAAGGATCATAGGAATTCCCGAGAATATGGAAAAGGAAAATGGAGCAGAAAGTGTGCTTAACGAAATTATTGAAGAGAACTTCCCAAATCTAGGGATCAACGGAGAAATGTGTGTAGAGGAGGGTTTTAGATCTCCTAGATTTGTCAATGTAAAAAGACCCACCGCAAGGCACATAATAGTAAAGTTGGCAAATAGGAATGATAAGGAAAGAATACTCAGGGAAGTAAGGGAAAAAAAAGAGAATAACCTATAAAGGAGCCCCTATCAGACTGTCAGCGGATTTCTCTACAGAAACCCTACAAGCTAGGAGAGAATGGAGTGATATATTCAAAGCTTTAAAGGATAAAAACCTTCAGCCAAGAATACTCTATCCAGCAAGAATTTCCTTCAGATATGAGGGAGAAATTAAATCTTTTCCAGACAAACAAAAGTTAAGGGAATTTGTAACTAAAAGCCCTCCATTACAAGAAATCCTCAAGAAGGCTCTCATACTTGAAAAAAGAAAAAAGGGAGAAAGGGGACACAAGCCACAGACTAGGGAGACCAATGGATAGAACCAGAACAGGATAGCAAATATTCAACTATAGCATTAGGGTAAAAATAAGGAAACTACCAAAACAAGGACGATCTTAGCACTCTAACTACAAATTAATAAGACGAGTTGGAATAAAAAATGAAAATAATTATTTAGGAGGGGAAGAGCAAAGGGTCTAAATCAGTATTGGTCGAGTAAGTAAGAGACCACCAGAGAATAGACTATTATTATACACGAGATTCTAAATACAAACTTCAAGGTAGACACTAAAATAAAGTACAGAACAGAGTCACAAATCATAGATAAGGAAAAATCTAAGAAACCCAGCATAAGAAATTGCAGTATTAAATGGATAGTCTAAAGCACACAGGAAAAGAAACACAGGAAAACAAGATAATGAGCGACAGATTGACAGCATTAAGTCCACATGCATCAATAATCACTCTCAATGTGAACGGATTGAACTCTCCAATAAAAAGACACAGAGTGGCAAAATGGATTAAAGAACAAGATCCAACAATTTGTTGCCTCCAGGAAACACACCTCAGCCCCAAGGACAAACACAGGCTCAGGGTGAAGGGGTGGAGGACAATACTTCAAGCAAATAGCAAGGGAAAAAAGGCAGGTGTTGCAATTCTCATATCAGACCAAGTGGATTTCAAAATAAGACAGGTAAAGAGAGACACGGAGGGACAATATATAATGATCAAAGGGACACTTCATTAAAAAGAAATAACGCTTATAAATATCTATGCACCCAACACAGGAGCACCAAGATTCATAAAGCAACTATTAACAGACCTAAAGGAAGATGTTAAAAACAACACAATAATAGTAGGGGACCTCAACACCCCACTCACATCAATGGACAGATCATCCAGGCAGAAAATCAACAAGGAAACAGTGGAGCTGAATGAAAAACTAAAACAATTGGACTTAATAGACATATATAGATCACTCCACCCTGAAGGAGCTGAATACACATTCTTCTCAAGTGCACATGGAACATTCTCTAGGATAGACCATATGTTGGGAAACAAGGCAAGCCTCTACAAATTTAAAAAAATTGAAATAATAACAAGCATCTTCTCAGATCATAGTGCTATAAGGCTAGAAATTAATTACAAGAAAAAAGCTGAGAAAGGCACAAAGATGTGGAGACTAAACAACACACTACTGAACAAGCAATGGATCATTGAAGAAATTAAAGAAGAAATAAAAAAATACCTGGAAACAAATGAAAATGATAGCATGCCATACCAACTCATATGGGATACAGCAAAAGCTGTATTAAGAGGAAAATTCATCGCAATACAGGCACATCTTAACAAACAAGAAAAATCCCAAATAAGCAACCTTAAAGCACACCTAACTGAACTAGAGAAAAAAGAACAAATGAAGCCCAAAGTCAGCAGAAGGAGAGAAATAATAAAAATCAGAGCAGAAATAAATACTATTGAAACGAAAAAGGCAGTAGAAAGGATCAATGAGACAAAGAGCTGGTTTTTTGAGAAGATAAATAAAATTGACAAACCACTACTACCCAGACTTAGAAAGAAAAAAAGGGAGAAAGCTCAAATAAACAAAATCAGAAATGAGCGAGGAGAAATAACAACAGACTCTGCAGAAATACAACGGATTATAAGAGAATACTACAAAAAACTATACGCCAACAGATTGGATAACCTAGAGGAAATGGATAAATTCTTGGACTCCTACAATCTCCCAAAGCTCACTCAAGAAGAGGCAGACAATTTCAACAGACCAATCACAAGGAAAGAGATTGAAACAGCAATCAAAAACATCCCAAAGAATAAAACCCCAGGACCAGACGGCTTTCCTGGGGAATTCTACCAAACTTTCAGAGAGGATTTAATACCTATCCTTTTCAAGCTATTCCAAAAAATTAGGGAAGATGGAACACTTCCTAACACATTCTATGAGGCCAACATCACGCTGATCCCAAAACCTGACAAGAACACCACGAAAAAAGAGCACTACAGGCCAATATCACTGATGAACATAGATGCAAAAATTCTAAACAAAATTTTGGCAACCAGAATTCAGCAATTCATCAAAAGAATCATACATCAGGATCAGGTGGGATTCATACCAGGGACACAGGGATGGTTCAACATCCGCAAATCAATCAACGTGATACACCACATCAACAAACTGTGGAATAAAAACCACATGATCATCTCAATAGATGCAGAGAAGGCATTTGACAAGATCCAACAGCCATTTATGATAAAAACTCTGAACAAAATGGGCATAGAAGGAAACTACCTCAACATCATAAAGGCCATATACAACAAACCCATAGCCAACATCATACTCAAAGGGCAAAAACTGAACCCCATCCCCCTGAAAACAGAAACGAGACAAGGATGCCCTCTATCACCACTCTTATTTAACATAGTACTGGAGGTCCTGGCCAGAGCAATCAGGCAAGAAAAAGGAATAAAAGGAATCCAAATAGGGAGGGAAGAAGTGAAACTCTCGCTGTTTGCAGACGACATGATCTTATATATAGAAAACCCCAAAGAATCCATTGGAAAACTGTTAGAAGTAATCAACAACTACAGCAAAGTTGCAGGGTATAAAATCAATTTGCATAAATCAGTAGCATTTCTATACTCCAGTAATGAACCAACAGAAAAAGAACTCAAGAATACAATACCATTCACAATCGCAACAAAAAGAATAAAATACCTTGGGGTAAATTTAACTAAGGAAGTGAAGGACCTATATAATGAAAATTACAAGGCCTTTCTGAGAGAATTGGATGACGACATAAGGAGATGGAAAGACATTCCATGTACATGGATTGGAAGAATAAACATGGTTAAAATGTCCATTCTACCTAAAGCAATCTACAGATTCAATGCCATCCCAATCAGAATCCCAATGACATTCTTTACAGAATTAGAACAAAGAATCCTAAAATTCATATGGGGCCACAAAAGACCCCGAATTTCTAAAGCAATCCTGAGAAAAAAGAACAAAACGGGAGGCATCACAATCCCTGACTTCAAAACATACTACAAAGCTACAGTGATCAAAATAGCATGGTACTGGTACAAAAACAGGTGCACACATCAATGGAACAGAATTGAAAGCCCAGAAATAAAACCACACATCTATGGACAGCTTATCTTCGACAAAGGAGCTGAGGGCATACAATGGAGAAAAGAAAGTCTTTTCAACAAATGGTGCTGGGAAAACTGGAAAGCCACATGTAAAAGAATGAAAATTGACCATTCTTTTTCACCATTCACCAAAATAAACTCAAAATGGATTAAAGACCTAAAGGTGAGACCTGAAACCATAAGACTTCTGGAAGAAAATGTAGGCAGTACACTCTTTGACATCAGTATTAAAAGGATCTTTTCGGACACCATGCCTTCTCAGAGAAGGGAAACAATAGAAAGAATAAACAAATGGCACTTCATCAGATTAAAGAGCTTCTTCAAGGCAAATGAAAACAGGATTGAAACAAAAAAACAACCCACTAACTGGGAAAAAATATTTGCAAGTCATATATCTGACAAAGGCTTAATATCCTTAATATATAAAGAACTCTCGCAACTCAACCACAAAACATCAAACAACCCAATCAAAAAATGGGCTGGAGACATGAACAGACATTTCTCCAAAGAAGATATACTGATGGCCAATAGGCACATGAAAAGATGCTCATCATCGCTGATCATCAGGGAAATGCAAATCAAAACTACACTAAGATATCACCTTACACCCGTTAGAATGACAAAAATATCTAAAACTAATAGCAGCAAATGTTGGAGAGGTTGCGGAGAAAAAGGAACCCTCATACACTGCTGGTGGGAATGCAAACTGGTGCAGCCACTATGGAAAACAGTATGGAGATTCCTCAAAAAACTAAAAATAGAACTACCATACGATCCAGCCATCCCACTACTGGGTATTTATCCAAAGAGCCTGAAGTCAGCAATCCCAAAAGTCCTGTGCACCCCAATGTTTATTGCAGCACTGTTTACAATAGCCAAGACGTGGAAGCAACCTAAGTGCCCATCAACAGACGAATGGATAAAGAAGATGTGGCACATATATACAATGGAATACTACTCAGCTGCAAAACAGAACAAAATCATTCCATTTGCAATAACATGGATGGACCTTGAGAGAATTATGTTAAGTGAAATAAGCCAGCGAGAGAAAGATAATCTGTGTATGACTCCACTCATATGAGGAATTTAAAACTATGGACCAAGAACAGTTTAGTGGATACCAGGGGAAAGGTGGGGTGGGGGGTGGGCACAAAGGGTGAAGTGGTGCACCTACAACATGACTGACACACATTAATGTACAATTGAAATTTCACAAGATTGTAACCTATCAATAACTCAATTAAAAAAAAAATCCAAAAGTACCAAGTACTACAGAAAGCCCAGGAAAGTCAGGATGTATTTGTAGAATATGACTTCTTTGAACAAAATTTTACAATTAAAATGACAGACAAAGAGGCAAAAAGTGACCTCTGCATCATTACTAACAGTGGGTAGGAAGAGGGCATCTGGCAAATGTCTCCTCCTGGGTGAAGCAAACGGGCAGATGAGGAAGAAGGTTGATAATAATTATAGCTGTTATTTTATTTTATTATTTCTTTTCCAGTTTTATTGAGATATAATTGACATATGACATTGCATTAGTATAAGGTATACAACATAATGATTTTTTTTATTGAAGTATAATTGACATAAAATATCCTCGTAGTTTCAGGTGTACATCGCAGTGATTCGATATTTATATACATTACAAAATGACCCACAATAAGACTAGTTACCTTCTGTCACCATACAAAGTTACTAAAATACTATTCACTACATTCCCTATGTGGTACATTATTATATCCCCATGATTTATTCATTTTATAACTGGAAGTTTGTACTTAATCCATTTCACCTGTTTCACTCTCCCCCCCCCCAAAACCAAAACTCCCACACGATTCAGCACCTCAGCTCCTGGGCATTTATTTGAATAAAACAAAAACACTAACTTGAAAAGATATATGCACTGCTATGTTCATTGCAGCATTATTTACAACAGCCAAGATATGGAAGCAACCTAAGTGTTCATCGATAGATGCATAAAGAAGATGTGGCACATATACATATATATACACATACATACATACAATAGAATACATCATACATACAATGGAATATTACTCAGGCATAAAAAAGAATGAAATCTTGTCATTTGTGACAACATGAATGGACCTAGAGAGTACTATATTCAGCAAAATAAGTCAGACAGAGAAACATACGTATTGTATGATTTCACTTACATGGAGAATCTAAAAAACAAAACAAATAAACAAAAAACAGAAAGACTCATAGATATTGGAAACAAACTGGTGATTACTAGAGAAGTAGGAGGAGAATACTTATAAATGATTAGAAAAATGCTTATGAATGGTGAGAACAATGCTTATACAATCCTTCACTTTTCAGCAAACAGAACTATTCCTATCTTTTCAAAAATATTTTAACTTCAGAAACTTAACAGTTTATCACATCTTATTTTAAAATCACAAAGGAATGTCAGTCTCTGCAAATGTTTTACCAACCTACGTTCCCTAGAAATGTTAGACAAGTTATTATATGCCTAAGCCTGTTAGATGATATGACATTTTGGAACTCTTCTTAATCTTCAGATAATACATGTTATCATTTATTTCTCTAGAAAACTAAGATACCACATTTTTAGCAGAAAATATCTCGGATTGGAAAAAAGACTACTTTTATCATTGCCCATTTAATAATTCTCATACATCCTTTTCTTATTCTCTTCCAAAACAGAGGCCAGCAGACACATAAGCAAACAGCTCTTATGCACAGAATTACCCTGAATTCTTGTGGCAGTGAGTAGTGACTGTCTAACCCTAAGTATAGCCTATTTCACAGCCATTTTTATACAAGGCTGGAACACACTTCTGTTTTTGACCAAATGCTTAGAAAGTCATTGAGCCATTCTTTTTTCATTTCCTGATCAAACAGATAAATTTTCAAAAATAAGGCAGAGCCCAGAGAGAAAAGCATACATTGACTTGCATTTCTTAGCTCCGAAGTAACTTCATTGGATATTCAATTTTCTCACAACCTTCTAAGAACGAACTTTCTTGTTTTGATTAAGAGGAATTTCAGCTGACCTTCCTACAGGGCTGTTGACAAGAACATATTCCTGAATGTCAGTACATGAACCAACTAAAAAATATTTAAATACAGCTGTTACACCAGCAGAGGTAATTGGTAAGAAAAGAGCAGTTCTTTAATCATTCATTCATTTACTTAACATGTATTTATCAAATTTCCTATCCTTCAGCTTTTAGGCAAACAAGTTTTATCTGTGCTGCCTGGAGCTGTATCTTCCCTACCTGGAAAGATGGGTTGTCCTTTGTTTAAAACAGGAAATTCTCGACAGATTTCCCCATCCTCTTGATCTCGTGCCAACCATCGTTGAACAGGTATGTAAAACTGTTTCCTAGAATTCATGTTCCACAGTTGTATCTGCAATAGCAACAATATTACTTCTGAAAAAATATAAGAATACTTTATCAAAAAATCAAATAAAAGTTTTTGTCCAAATCTGACACTTAGCTTAGGGAAGATCATTTTGCTTTTCTCTAATAAAGGAAGCTGTTGAATATTTGACAAGAAAAGTGCTAATTTCTTCTTTTATTGCCATCTCAAGCACAATGGCATTTCTTTTCTCTATTTTGAACTTTTTCTACTTCTAATGTCTCTATATTGAAATGCTAAACATACCAATTACCTCCCAAATTTTCTAAGTGCCATCAATATTTTCCTATTTCGAAAGAGATGTTTACAATTTTTAAAAATCTGTTATTCCCCTGTTCCAACCCCTTAGTAATGAGGTTTTTTAAATTTTAAAGTGATTTTATAAAATATTAGCATGAGCTAAATTTCATGCACTACAGATTCAAACTGATATATTTTCCTCCTTGGGTCCTTAGCAATGAATGAAATTCAAGCAGTAATTGTTTATCTGGGTACCTATGATACCATACGCTATCTAATCCATTTATCCTGGAGTTGATAAAGATGTTAAATTCTGATAAGATCAGACGAATGTCAAAAATCATCAAAAAGTAGAAATTATGTTTTCTGATTCCAAAATCTAGGCTTTCATGAGTAGGGTACTATTATTCTTTTAAAAGTTTCAGTGAAGTATTACTTTATCTGTTAATCTTTTTGTCTTTAAAATGTCTTACATCAGAGATTTTCAACCTTGATTGTTTAAGAAGTCATACCATCATAAAGGTAGATTTTCAGTTCCTAAACTTACTAATTCTGTGGGTCTTGGTAAGGCCCAGAAATGTGCATTCATAAATTCATATCAAGTGTGATTCTGGTGCAATCACACTTTTAGAAAAGCTCCCTGAGAACCACACACGGTTACCCTTGGTTTGCAAGGCTGCTACTGCTGCCATCACTATTTGACTTGGTTATTTTAATTAAAGAGTAAGGCAGATCATTTGAGAAATGCAAAATAAATCACTATTTGAAAGTTTTTATTTTGTAATCTTCCTTAACTAAACTTGAAAGAATCAAGATTAAGTTCCTTAAAGCAATGTGATCATTTTATGAACTATAGAAATACTGTACCATTATTGCTATAATGGACTCAGTGCCTTAATTCTAATCCCCTCAAGTTATTGGCACTAATTTACCTAAAATTTTAAATTTCAAACTTCTGAACTGTATTATAAAAATTGAACAGGAAACTCCCAATTTGGTCAAATGGGTAAATTATATAAGAGCTTTGTATATTCAGAATAAAACTTTGAATGAAGAACATCTCTCTTCTTCACTGGTTCTCAAAGACAGGTGAGGTAAACCTCAGGCAAACAAGTTGCCTTGCAATGAAGAGAGTATTTGCCATAGGGAGAAAGACAGTAAGAATTTTCAGCTTGATTTTATGTCTTTCCTCTGCAGTATTATATAATCTTTCCCGATTACTTAACCACTGTCTTGACATCCCAGGTTAATAATGAATATAATATTGCTTATTGATTATCAATCAAATGATATGGAAGGAGGATTAATGATAATTTTCATAAGTTAGTTTAGCTTACTAAAAGAGAAAAGAGTAAGAGGTATTATTATATATGATCAATTAAATATCAACCTGAATATCATACTTCAAAAGTTCTATATGGCATAAAAGAGAGAATTATTTCACATAGAGGCCAGGCAATAATTTCGAATTTTTTTTTTTTTTGAGGGAGATTAGCCCTGAGCTAACTACTGCCAATCTTCCTCTTTTTGCTGAGGAAGACTGGTCCTGAGCTAACATCCATGCCCATGTTCCTCTATTTTATATGTGGGACGCCTACCACATCAGGGCTTTTGCCAAGTGGTGCCATGTCCACACCCGGGATCTGAACCGGCAAACCCCAGGCCGCTGAGAAGTGGAATGTGGGAACCTAACCGCTGCGCCACTGGGCCAGACCCAATAATTTTGAATTTTGAAATCTTCTACATTCTGTATTTTTATATAGTGAGTTTTATTTTTTCATTCTGCTTCAGGATCTTTTGTGACTTTTATGTAAAGACTATGGCATTATTAACAACTATGTGTTTCTGCTAATGGAATAAAAAATATGTTTTTAAGGTACTATTCATCTTCAATGACTTTTTCATTAATTTTCTCACATATTATAAAACTGTAGAACAAGTTTGCAAAAAATATCAGGAATGGAACTAGATATTCTTTTCATTTTGAGAACTTGTTTAAAGATCATTTATTGTGAAATGACAAAAGGTGGAAATACACCATACACAAAAATGGATGACAAGCTGTACAATTTCCAGTGTTGAAAATCTGCAGTTATTGGCAATCATGGTAACAAGTACAATTTTTAATTCTGAACAACGTAGAAAACTTAAGCCCCTTTTTTCCTCCTAAAAGTACTCACAGAGGCATTATCTTGCTTAGCATGAATAGACTAAATTTGAGAGGTGGCATTCAAGTCTATTAGATTATTATTTCATCAGCACAAATGGTCTAGTTTTACAACCCTCATGAAGCAGATAACGTCCACCTAGTCACTTTTTCATCATTAGTGCAACCATCTCAAGAAGCAGTATGAGTTTATCGAGAGCCCCAAGTATTTTCCTGTCTTTTCGAAGAGGTGAAAGGACTGTTTGGTTGAAGTGCTTCCCTCAATTAATGAGGGATTAAATTATCGACAACGGCACATGATACTGCTGCCCTGAGGAATACATTGACAAAAAAAGTCCAGATTTGACTCCATCAACTCATAAGAGGAGTAAATTGCCCCCTTGGGGTTTGATTCCTAAACAGAATTTGCAGAGTATTTTGGAAAGCATGGGAACGTTGATATGTCTTTACCTCTTTACAGTGCCAGGAAGGGGAGAGTCCAGAGTTGGTATGACCAATACGAATCTTAAAGAGTGTTCCAATGTCTCCAACTGTGATCTATAAAGGAACCAAGAGACTGTCTTCCAATGTACTTTCACAAAATCCATTTAAAAACAGCTGATATTAAGATAAAGGGGTCAATCTATCGAGAAGATATAAGGATTATAAACATGCATACACCTAATAACAGAGTGTCAAAATATATGAAGCAAAAATTAACAGAACTGAATGGAGAAGTAGTCTACAATAACAATTGGAGACTTCAATACTCCACTTTGAATAAATGACAGAAGAACTAGACAGAAAATCAATAAGGAAAGAGAGGACATGAACAACATTATACACCAACTAGATCTAACAGATATTTATAGAGCATTCCACTCAACAACAGCAGAATATAATTTTCTCAAGCGCACATGGAATTTTCTCCAGGATAGACCACATGTTATGTCACAAAAACCTTTTGAAAATTAAATAAGACTGAAATCATACAAAGTATCTTTTCAAACCACAATGCAATGAAACTAGAAATCAATACAGGGAAAAAAAACCTGAAAAATCCACTAATATGTAAATGAAACGACATACTCTTAAGCAACCAATAAGTCAAAGAAATTGCAAGGGAAATTAAGAAACACCTTGAGAGGAATGAAAAAAAATAACATACAGAAAACACAGGAGATACAGTGAAAGCAGAGCTCAGAGGGAAATGTTAGCTGTAATTCCATAAAATTTGAATGTGCTTAAAGGAAGAAATCATTTCAGATGGGTGCCCATCAACTAGATTGTCAAGCTTGCCGTGAGAGAAAACTTTCTTGAAGATTCCAATCTAATAAATCCAGAGACTTTAAGCAAAAAGAAGTAGGAGGAGGCAAGAGGAGGATGGGACGGTCAGGAGGTGGAAGAAAAAGAGGAAGTAGAAGGAGAAGAAAGAAGATCTCAAATAAATAACTTAGCTTTACAATTTAAGGATCTAGAAAAAGGAGAGCAAACTAAATGCAAAGCTAGAAGAAGAAAGCAAATAATAAAAATTAAAATGGAGATAAAATAGAGAATACAAAAATAATGGAATCAACAAAACCAAAAATTAGGGCTTCAAAAAGAATAAATTGACAAACAGTTAGCTAGCCTAAGCAAAGAAGAAAAGTCAAATTACTAAAATCATATATGAAAATAGGGACATTACTACTGACCTTACAGAAATAAAAAGTATTATAAAAGAATATCATGAACAATTGTATGCCAAAAAATTAGACAACCTAGATGAAATAGACAAATCCTTAGAAAAACACAAACTGTCAAAACAGACTCAAGAAAAAACAGAAAGTCTGAATAGGCCTATAATAAGTAAAGAGATTGAAGCAGTAATAAAAAACCTCCCAACAAAGAAAGGCCTAGGACAGATGGCTTCACTGGTGAATCTACCAAATATTTAAAGAAGAATTAACACCAATTCATCTCAAACTCTCCCAAAAATATAGCAGTGGGAACACTTCCTAACTCTTTCTAGAAGGTAAGCAGGGTTGATACCAAAGCCAGACAAAGACATGACAAGCAAAGAAAACTATAAACAAATACCCTTTCTAAATATAAAGGCAAAAATCTTCAACAGACACTAGCAAACTGAATCCAACAGCGTTTTAAGAGGATTATACACCATGACCAACTGGGATTTATCCCAGGAATAGAGAGTGGTTCAACATACAAATATCAATGTAATTTACCACGTAAACAGAATGAAGAGGAAAAAAACACAGTTATCTAAATTGATGCAAAAAAAGCATTTGACAAAAATGTAACACATCAGATTTTGGAAAGGAAAGATATAAAACTATGGATATAAAACTATATATAGATATAAAACTATATAAAACTATCTGTATCACAGATGATACGATCTAATATATAGAAAATCCTAAAGATTCCACAAAAACCTATTAAAGCTAATAAATGAATTCCGCAAAGTTACAGGATACTAGATCAACACACAAAAATCTGTTGCAATTCCTTTCATTAGTAATGAACGATACGAAAAAGAAATTAAGAAAACAATTGTATTTACAATAGCATCAAAAAGAATAAAATTCTTAGGAATAAACTTAACAAACGAAGTTTAAAACTTATACAAGAAAAACTACAAAACATTGCTGAAAGAAATTAAAGACCTAAATAATTGTAAAGATATCATGTTCATGGATTGGAAGGCTTAATATTGATAACAAGTCAATACTACCCAAAGAAATCTACAGATTCAATGTAATCCCTGTCAAAATCCACACAGCCTGTTTTGCAGAAATGGAAAAGCTGATCCTAAAAGTCATATGGAATTGCAAGGGGCCACAAATAGCCAAAGCAATCTTAAAGAATAAGAACAAGGTTGAAGAACTCATACTTTCTTATTTCAAAATTTATTACAAAGTTAAGGTAATAAAACCTGTGTGGTACAGGCATAAAAACAGACATATAGATCAATGGAATAGAACTGAGAGTCCAGAAATAAATCCTATGACCATCTATGGTCAGTTGATTTTCAACAAGAGGATAAGCCAATGCTATGGGGAAAGAATAGTCTCTTTAACGAACAGTGCCAGGACTACTAGGTATGCACATACAAAATAATGGAATTGGACTTTTACCTCACACCATATACAAAATTTAACTCAAAATGGATCAAGAATTAATACAAAATAAAATTTAGGGGTAAGCCTTCAAGATCTTGGATTTGGCAATGGTTTCTTACATATGACACCAAAAACACAAGCAACAAAAGAAAAAAATAGATAAATTAGACATCATCAAAATTAAAAATTCTTGTGCATCAGGGGCCAACCCAGTGGCACAGTGGTTAAGTTCACACATTCTGCTTCTCAGCGGCTCAGTTTTTGTTAGTTGAGATCCTGGGTGCAGATACGGCACTGCTTGGCAAAAGCCATGCTGTGGTAGGCATCCCACGTATAAAATGGAGGAAGATGGGCACGGATGTTAGCTCTGGGCCAGTCTTCCTCAGCAAAAACAGGAAGATTGGTGGTAGTTAGCTCAGGGCTAACCTTCCGCAAAAAAAAAAAAAAAAAAAAATCTTGTCCATCAAAGGATACTAACAAAAGAGTGAAAAGAAAATCCAAAAAATAGAAGAAAATATTTGCAAATCATATTTCTGATGAGTCTAGTATTCACAATATATAAAGAACTCTTACAACTCAACAACAAAAGGAAAAACAACCCAATTAAAATATAGGACAAGGATTTGAATTGATATTTCTTCAAAGAAGATATACAAATGGCCAAAAAGCACATGAAAAGATACTCAATATCATTAATCATTAGGGAAATGTAAATCAAAATAACAATGACACCCCATCTCACATTCACGAGGTTAGACTAGAATTTTTTTTTTAAATTGACAATAACAAGTGTTGGTGAGGATGTGGAGAAACTGGAACCCTCACACATTGCTGGTGGAAATGTAAAATGGATAGCCACTGTGGAAACAGTTTGGTGGTTCCTCAAAAAGTTAAAGACAGAATTACCACATGACCCTGAAATTCCACTTCGGGGTACATACTCAAAAGAAATGAAAACAGGTGTTAAAAAGAAAAAACCCACTTGTACACAAATGTTCATACAAACACTATTCACAACAGCCAAAGGGTAGAGACAACTCAAATTTTCATCAACAGATGAATGGATAAACAAAGTGTGGTATTTCCATACAATGAAATATTATTCAGCCATAAAAAGGAATGATGTACTGATACCTTCTATAACATGGATGAACCTTGAAAACATTATGCTAAGTGAAAGAAGTCATACACAAAAGGCCACATTTTATATGATTCCATATATGAAATACCCAGAATTGGCAAATCGTTAAAGACAGAAAGCAGATTAGACTTGGCTAGGAGTTGGGAGAAAAGGAATGGGGTGTGACTGCATAATGACATTTCCTTTTGGAGTGACTAAAATATTCAGGAACTAGATAGTGGTTAACAGTTGAACAATACTGTGAATATTCTACATGCCAAAGAATTGTACACTTTAAAATGGTTAAACTGGTAAGTTTCATTTTGTGGATTTTACCACAATAAAAAGGAAAAGAAAAGATCTATATGAAAAAACTATAAGGAAAAAGGAAAGAAGGGAAAGCGAAAATTTACCTAAGAACCCTTACAAGAAAACAATTCATCAGAATGAATGAAAACTACAATCAAAATAGGCATTAAACTACTAAACTTAATGAAGCCATCACCTCTACAAACAAGATAGAGATGTGGCAACCTCAGGGTTCAAGGAAGAGAGAGCAAGACAACTGAAAGAGCTGAAAGGTAGGCCACAGTGCTCAGAAAAAAAGAAGCATCAAACTATGAAAACGGTTTCCTGAGGGAGAAGGAAATGGGAATGAGGAGGTAAAGGTGCTCCTTTCTTACTGCAGAATTCAGAATGATTTAATCCTATACACGTGTGAAGGTATAACTTGATTTAAAAGTAAACTTGAAACAATAAAATAGTAAAACAACAATAATAAAAACAGCTTAGACTCTTTTGGTGTAGTCACTTCTAAAACTACTTCTTACATTTGCAAAATAATGAAAAAGTCTTCATTTTTTACTTTTATTTGTAGTGACCATCAATACAAGAAAGAGTTTCTTTAAATACTGACTCATATAGAAAGTATGGAAAGGATGGATCAAATTAAACTATTAGCTTGATTCCAAATGGCTCAGCCTTCCCTGTAACATATGTGTGCTGAGTGCCCAGGTTGTAGTAAACTAAACACCCAGGATCACATGGAATATCCTGCAAAGATTTAAGATATTTAAGGACCCTCATTTTCTGATTCTGATTTTATTCTCTGTTGCTACCCAGTTCAAAACAATCTATGCATTCAGTCATTCATTCAACAGACATTATAAGACACCTATAAGTGCAGGTGCTTAACTCATTTCAAGTCTTGCCTTTGATTGCTAATCTTTCTGACTTGAACAACATGACACTGGTCTCCCCTACTTCTTCCTTGCTACCTCTTTTTCTCCCTAGATCTTGATCTCTATGTGTCTAGCCATGACCTAATAATTTGATGACAACTTCTTTGTCCTCCATTATTTGATAATTTTATTTTTCCCTTTTTGACCTTGACTTTAAGACTTATCTGTTAGAGCCTCAGCCAGAAAGGCATAAGTCCTTGCTCCTGACAGCCACAAGAATAGAAACCATCAATCTTGGCCATCTAGTATTTCTCTCTGGCTGTTATCTCTTACCATATTGCAGTTTTACTTGTGTTTAATCTGCTTGAACAAAAACTGCAATCAATTACTTTTGATTGTTCTTCTGCAGGACACATGGTGTTACAACAGGAAGCACCCAATTCGACAGACTGTATTAATTTCAAAGTGTCTACTAGCTTATTTTAACTTATATTAACTTACATTAACTTATATTAACAGGTTTTACTCCATTTTATCACTTACAGTAAAGATGTCTTCACAGCCATCCTGAAATCGAGCTCCATCTGTTCCATAAAGATATATGGGGGCTGAACTTCTATGTTGTCCATATAGTATAATATAAATCTGTGAGCTGGTCCCTGCATTTGGCAAGTCACTGGTGATTATGGAAACTTTCCAGTTAACACCTATAGAAGCACAAGTAATACACAGCATTATAGCAGCTGATAAAAATGGAAGACTCAGAACAGCAGGTCGTCACGAAGCTACAAGAGTTCAGCATAGACACAACATACTCTTCTCTATCCCCTCTAGAAAAGTGCTATAACACAGGATTTAGACTTGGTTTTTAAAATACTCAATAAAATTACTATTTCCTACAATACAACCATGAGAATATTTCCTAGAAGATCTTTAATAATAACATTAGAGAGATACCATTATCCTGTCACAGTTGGTCATGCCTGGACTCTGAGACAGTCACTATATAACATCTCTTAAGTGCTCAGCATTTTGACAAAATACCTCCAATAATCTTAGTTTTGACATGTAATATGTGCATTCAGAATTATATCTTTTAAGATTTTTTGAGTTTAGATATTTTCCAAAATAAAAAAATTACATAGCAATTTATATAAGGATAAAAATTGGAATCAGGTAAGTTAGAAGGAATTTGAGAAGTCATCTGGTACAATTTCTTCACTTACTCTTTTAGCTATCCCTAATTAATAGATGAATTAACTGAGTTCCACAAAGTAAATTCTGTATCACTCAGCAACAAATAAAAACAGTGCTAGAAAATATGTGGTTAATTGTGAATACAACTAAGATTAACTAAACATTATAGCATATTGACAGTGGTATGATATTATTTCCTAGGATTTCAATTTAATTTTGCCAGGTTTGGAGTAAACATCAAGAGTTGATCAATAAGAAAATTGTAGTAATGAGAAATTAGGGAACATAAGTGTATTTCCCATCTTGATCATTCAAATAGTAATCAAGTTCCAGATTTAAATTTTACTTACATGGAACAATAAATAAATGTTAAATTAACGTATGTTTTTAAAAATCTACTTTAAAACAGGAAATTCTACTTTATTTTTCCAACACATGGTAAAAAGCCACGTTAGGCTACCAAACCATCTTGGCAGACAATCAGTTAGCAAAGAAAAACGTCATTTTAAAAAATTGTAGAAGGATGATAGGCTATCTTTAATAGTGGCAGAAGCAGTTAAATTGCAATCACAAACTATGGAGATGGGAAAATTCTAGCTGTTTTCTGTAGAATAATTAGCATATTAGTGCTTGTTTGAATAAAATGAAATAAAGCTCTTCAGCTTCTGCTCTCTTAGAAATGCAGCAAAAGAGTTCAGGGGAGAATCAATACTTGCTAAATGTACACGGACTAAATCAATAGAGAAAGAAATTGCATTTTCTAACAACTAAGATGAAAAGTATAGGAATAGAAATAAAAATGAAAATAATGAAATATGATGTCTGTTTACCATAGGTGTTTACACTTCTTTAAATCATTAAAACCTTAACCTTGGAAGGGAGTGTTGTAAAAACTGGAGTAGAATCTAACGATCATGAACTAAGATTCATCCTTTAGTTCATAACTTACACTTCGATCAGTCAATAGCCAACAAGTCATTGAGTCATTACTAGGTATCCAGTGTCATGGGGAGGAGTATATGAAAAACATAAAATGAAGTCTTTATCCTCTGTAAGCTTGGAATCTATATGAGGTAGTAAGGCCAACACACCAAAAATGAAAAAAATCAGAAAATGTTTAATGTAAGATTTTGATGAAGTGATGACAGGTCAAAGGAAAACTAACAAAATAAATAAGAAAAAAAATTTAATTAAAAAAAAAGAAGAACTGGCAAAAAAAAAACAGTAGAAATTAAAAAAAGAAGGTACAAAACCTTATGCCATAATCTTTGTAAAGCTGAAGCCAAGAGAAGAGTGAGACAGAAGATTTCAGGAATTGGTAGGGTACTTACCCCAGCTTGCTCAGCAACATTACGGGAGAAAGAGGATGAATAGATAAAACTCTAAAAACCTTCTTAATGTTCATATCCTGTTAGGCCCCAATTTGAAAAAGAATGGGTTGAAGGGGTGAATAAATGGACTGGAGAAAACTAGGATGCAGGGAATGGACAAATAGCTTGATGAAAGACTCAAATTACCATAACAGATACAAAATAAGTAGAAAATTTGAATTTCCCTCTATCTTCTAAAAAATCGTAATAAATTTACAATTAAACTTATTTCATGAAGAAAGCAGGCCCAGAGGTTGAATTTTCTATCAAACCTTTAAGAAATAAATAATATGAATCCTACACAAACCCTTCGGAATAGTTTGCAACTCATAGTGTGAGATGAGTATTACTCTAATACCAAAACCAGACAAAGATATAATAAGAAAACTAAAGAGTACTAACCCTTATGAAGTAAATGAAAATATTCTCAACAAATATTAGGAAATCAAGTCAACCACAGTCTTCAGGTTTATCCCAGGAATGCATGTGGAAATGTAATGCATCATATTAACAGAACAGGAGAACATGTATCTGATCACCTCAGAAAATACGAAAACAGCATTTGGCAAAATTACATACTCATTCATGATAGAAACTCACTATTGGAAATGATGGAAATGAGAAACACATTATCGGAAACTAGAGCAAAGGCCATGCTTCTATAAAGTGGCAGAGAACTTGGCTGAATTGTGCTCTATTATTCAGTGGTGGAAATAGAACTGGTAAGTAAGGAACCTACATATTTAGCCAAGGAGACTTCCAATCAAAGTGTGAAAGGTGTGGCCTGGTTTCTCCTTGCTGCTTACGGTAAAATGAAAGAGGAAAGAGATAAATTGAGAAAGGAATGTTAAGGAAAAAGGAAGCAGCACTTGAAGATTTGGAAAATTTTCAACCTATCCAGATATGATGTTCTGCAAACAGAGCCAAGGGCATGGCAGAAATACTGTTTGCTAGAGAGATTAGGCATATGATTTATGCATCCAATCAACCATCTCAGCAGAAGCCAGGAGTAGAGATGGAGTTATCCAGGAAGGATCTGTAGAGAACCCTTGTGTCTAATGATGTGACTCCTCATGATATCCACAGATTACCAACAAGGCATTCAAGAAATTTATTCCAGCAGATGAAAGGGACAGAGATGGGATGAAATGAAGGAAGAATGACACCAAGGGCCAAGGGCCCTGGTGGGCTGAGACGGCAGGGCCACCACCATGGAGGGCCAAAAGGATGAGGCCACTGCCTTAGCAGGGCCCAGAGAACAAAGCAGTAAGCCATGGAGGATTATTCCCAGGCCTTGAAATCTAACGAAATTTGCCCTGCTGGACTTCAGCCTTGCGTGGGACATGTGACCCCCCTTTTTTCCTTCTAATTTCTCCCTTTTGGGTTGGGAATGTCTATTCTATGCCTGTCCCACCATTGTATTTTAAAAGCAGATAACTTGTTTTCTAGTTTCACAGGTCTGTGAATGGAGAGGAATTTCGGCCAAGGATGGATTATACAAGTGGCTTGCCTATACCTAATTCAAATGCTATCAAAGATGAGATTTTGAACATTTTCAGAAGGTTACATTTAGATGATGTTATAGACTTAAAGTTGATGCTGCAATAGTTAAAACTTTGGGGAATGCTGGAATGTGGTAAATTCATTTTGCATATGAAAAGGACATGAATTTTCCAGGGCCAGAAGAACTATTATGTGAAATGTGTCCCCTAAAAAATATGTTCAAGTCCTTACTCCTGGTACCTGTGAATGAGATCTTATTTAGAAACAGGGTCGTTGCAGATGTAATTAGTTTAGATGAAGTCATACTTGAGTAGGGTGGGCTTAGTCAATTATGAGTGGTATCTTTAAAAGAAAAGGAGAAGAGACACAGAGACAGAGACAAGGGAAGAATGCCCTTAGTACACAGAGATTGGAAATATCTAGCTGCAAGCCAAAGAATGCCAAGGACTGCCTGCAACCACCAGAAGCCAGGAAGAGGCAAGGAAGGCTCTTCCCTTAGAGCCTTCAAAGAGAGCATGACACTGCCAACATCTGCATTTTGGACTTCTCGTCTCCAGAACTATGAAAGAATAAATTCCTGTTTTTTCAAGCCATCTTGCCTCTGATAATTTGTTACAGAAACCCTAGGAAACTAATACAAAAAGTGACAATATAAGCAAATTGTGTTACATAAATAAATACAATTTAGCAATTAAAAGGCATAACCTGATACATACAAAAATTTGGATGAATCGCAAGCTTTATGCTGATTAAAATTCTAGTGACAAAAAAGTATATATTGTATGATTCCACATAAAAACTTCTAGGAAAGGCAACCTTATTTACAGTAACAAAAAGAAAATGAGTTCTTTCCTAGTGCCAGGGGTGGTGGAATTATCTGCAAAGAGCATGAAGAAACTATTTGGGATGACAGAATTATTCTGTCTTGATTGAAGTGGTGAACTCAACTGTCAAAACTCATCGCATTGTAGATGTAAAATATGTGCATTTTATTTATGTAAATTACCCCTCAACACAATTGATTGTTTTAATCATTAAATAAACAAAAACTTCTAAAAGCCATAACTGGAATGGTAAAGTTGATAAAAAATTGCCACACAAATGAAAAAAGACTAAAGTTTTCCATTTGCAAACAGCTCACATAATCAAAAAACAAAACATGGATTTCACAATAGAAATATGGGCGAGGATATGAATAAGCAATTCATTAAAATACAAAACACAAGTATCAAAGAAACAGAAAATATGCTCAACCTTCCTTAAAACCAAAGAAAAGCAAATCAAAAGAAGACATTGTTTTTCATCTATCAGATTGGCAAAAATCTTTAGTTTTAGAATATCTAGTGCTGTGAGAATGGACTTTCTCATACACATTGGCATCAGTGTAGTTTCCTGTATCTTTTTTGAAGGGCAATTTGGCAATATCTATGAAAATTTACAATGCATGTGTCCTTTGATAACAGTCTTACTCTTATAATTCACTGAACAAATATCTTCACAAAGATGCCAAACTATGTGTACTAAGGACATTCTTCAAGACTCCTTGTAATAGTGAATATTTAGATGCAACTATATATCTTTTAATACAGAATGAGTCAGAGAAATTACAAAACAGCCACAATGCTATGCTACATAACACAACAATTTTAAAAGAATGACTAAAGCAAAATACAGCACAATTTGGATACCATTATCTCAATTTTGCAAAGAAAAAGGATATCCACAGATATATGTATATGTGCTGACATATGCATTTAAATTTAGAGAGAAAAATGAAGATATCTTTATGAGCACAGTTTAAAAGTTAGAGTTAGGGAAAGGTTAACTTTTCATTTTGTATTTATCTACACTATTTGACTTTTACCATATGCTACATTACTTTTACCTCTTTAAATAGGCAAACATGTAAAAGGAAAAATAGATATAATTTTAGATGATGAATTGCATATTATAGATGAAGAGCTCTTTAGGAGTACCAGAATATAGGAAACTTGTGTCTGAATTCTTCTAGAACAAAATAAAGTTTTCACATCATGGTTATAAAAAAATCCCCTCTATAATTATACTTCTATATTTTCACAGTTCCTTATAATCACTTGCCAGCTGTTCTTCCCAGTAAACTATAAGCTACTCACAGATCAAAAAAATCATTGATGACCTACAAGAACCATTTCTAGAAGTCAATATGTTTGGACTTGAAGCACCACAATAAATTGTATATCTTGGCCACAAAATGGCATCACTTTTCAATTAATTTGAATAGTATCATTGTGAGGAGTGGAGAATAATAGGAGATCTTTGAGGTCACACAGAAGTATCTTGAGATTTACACTTTGAAACTTGGTTTTAGATAAGATAACAACCTAACATCTTTGTCGTAGTTTCTTCAAACAGAAAATAGAAATTATATACTCTTCATGTGGTTTTTATAAGAGCTATATCTGATAACATTTATTAGTCACATAGTACAGTGTCTAGTACATTAGAGTCACTTAATAAAGGAAAGCTATTATTATCAATGTAACTGCTATAGAATTACCTGTTTTCTATCAATGTAACTGCATTCTCAACAGGGGCAATATCACTCCCAAAAAAGGAAAACTGGTTCTTGGAGGGCAAAATGCTTAAATATTATAAGGTTTCATGGCTCTCCTAAACTCAACCCTAGCAAACAGAATATTATTCCTTAGTATTTTATTTCTCTCATTAGTAGAAGGAAATAATTAAAAAAAAAAAAAAAGTTGAGAAAGAATGAATTAGGCTAATAGTTCACTTAAGAAATACATATAAATACTGTTATAAACTTTGAAAATTTAAAAAAAAAAGATAAAATGCTTACATAAATGAAAATGAAATTCCTGAAGTACAAAATTAGAGAGAGAGTATCTATTCCTGTCTACACACCTGAATGACTGCAATTTATATATGCAGCAATAAAAATAAACATGAAAGAAAAGGGATCAATCTCCAGGACAGTTACATAGGCACTGGATGACAGTGGCATCTATAAGGAAATTTACATTGATGGGTGTTAGCCAAATATAAGTCGCAAATACTTAAGATTAAATCATTGGAAATCTTATTCCAAGCAAGGCAACAAGAAAAAAGTGTTTTATTTCAGCTACTACTATTTGAAGAAGATTGATTGTGTGAAATCAGTAGTAGCCATAAATAAACAAACTTCTGAGAAGAGGGGGTACAGAACTAATGGAAGAGAACTATTTCTCTAATCATGCCAGAGAAGCCTTCCTTTTTGCTTTCTTCCTCCTGAAGTAGCAAAATGCCAATCTGAGGCTCTAAGACAATGATAGACTGCTCTGTAACTGGGCAGGGTCATTGAATATGGTTCTCTGTGGCGCTCTTCCACATGCTGCCTCTAAGCACTAAGCTGACTTGACTTCTGCATCTTTCTATGGTCTCTATTTTCACTCAGGAATATAAAGCTCAAGGCGACTTAATTGGCTGTGGAGCTATAGACAGGTAAAAATATGTGTAAAACATACATCTGAATACATTATGCCCAAAATATATAAAGAACTCTTACCACCCTAGAGCTACAAACTACAAATACCAAAGAGAAAATAAGACTTGAAAACACACTGTACCACAAAGACATAAGAATGACAAACGTCATTAGTCATTAGGGGAGGAGGGGGTCAAAGATGGCAGTGTAGGAAAACTCTGAACCCACCCTCCTCTCATGACACACTGAATCCACACCTACATTTAGAGCAATTCTTCCTGAAGAAGAACTGAAGGTTGATTGAACAGCTTCTGTACAAAGGGACCACAAAGAAACAGGGAAGAGAGACAAAGACACCATTTGACAGGAACCCCACACCCAACATGGCAACCCATGCTGCAGGGAGGGATAGCACTGAGAGGCCTACATACAGGCTTCCCCACCCTGGGGCACAGAAGAAAAGACAGTGGTGTAAAGGACACCTAGACTATATGGGAAGAAATCCATTTACGATTCCTAGATCATCAGCCAAACAGGTGAGAACTACTGGGAATTCTCTCCAGGGTCAGAAGCATCAGCAGGCACCATTCTTTGTATTCCCCTTCCATCTTGATAGCACTGGTCTGAGTACAGTCCAGATGCCACCAGTCTGCTAAGACTGTCCCAGCACTCCCCCAGGCACAGAGCAGCCCAGGGCTCCCTGGCCTGCTCCATCTCCAGTTCCCCTGCCAAGGCACTCTCAGGCCCCGGCCACAGGGCAGTCTAGAACCTGCTGGCACCTTGCTCCAGCTGCCCCTCAAAGGTGTCCCCAAGCACCAAGTGGCTGGGGACTCCTCAGCTCATGCCTACTCCAGCTGTCCTGTTAAAGCCACCCAGCATAAACAGTTTATACGAGGAATACTCCTACACAAGGCCACTCCTTCAAGAGCCAGAGAGGTAGCTGTTTCACCTAATTCATAGAAAGAAACACAGAAAGCCAAACAAAATGAAGAGACAAAGCAATATGTTCCAAATGAAAGAACAAGATAAGACCCTAGAGAAAAACCCTAACGGAACAAAGATAAGTAAAAAGGTCAAAGTAATGGTCATAAAAATGCTTACTGACCGATGGAGTAGAATGGAGTAACACAGTGAGAACTTGTACAAAGAATTAAAAAATATAAGAAAGAACCAATCACAGCAGAAGAATATAATAACTTAAATGAGAAACAGACTAGAGAAAATAACAGCAGATTAGATGATTCAGAAGAATGGATCCGTGATCTGAAAGACAGGGTAGTGGAAATCACTCAATCAGAACAGCAGAAAGAAAAAACAGTTTAAAAAAATGAAGATAACTTAAGGGAACTCTGGGACATCAAGCACACTGATTCACATTATAGGGGTCCCAAAAGGAGAAGAGAAAGGGGGAGGAAATTTATTTGAAGAAAAAATGGCTTAAAACTTCCCTAAATTGGGAAGGAAACAGACATCCAGGCCAAGAAACCACAGAGTCCCAAACAAGATAAAGCCAAAGAGATACACAACAATATATATCATAATTAAAATGATCAAAGTTAAAGCTAACAAGAGAATCTTAAAGATAGAAAGAGAAGAACAACAAGTCACAAACTAGGGAACCTCCATAAGACTATCAGCTGATTTTTCAGGAGAAATTCTGAAGCTCAGAAGGGAATGGTATGATATATTTAAAGTGCTGAAAGGAAGAAAACTTATAACCAGGATATTCTATCCAGCAAGGTTATCATTCAGAATTGGAGGAGAGATAAAGAGTTTTCCAGACAAGCAACAACTAAAGGAGTTCATCACCACTAAACCAGCCTTACAAGAAGTGGAAAAGAAAAGGCCATAACTAGAAAAAAGAGAATATATGAAAGGAAAAATCTCACTTGTAAAGGCAAACATTTAGTAAAGGCAGTGGTTCAGGCACTTAAGTTAGTATGAAGGTTAAAAGACAAAAGTAGTAAAAATCAACTATAATCACAATAAGTAGTTAAGCGATACACAAAATAACAACATGTAAAATACAAGGGGAAAAACATAAAATGTGGCAGGGGGAGTAAAAGTGTAGTTCTTTTAGAATGCATTCAATCTTAAGCAACTATCACCTTAAAATAGATTCCCATCTATAAAAGTCAACATATAAAAATCTTATGGTCACCACAAGCCAAAAACCAACAACAGGTACACAAAACCATAATGAGAAAGGAAACAAAACATAACACTAAGGAAAACCATTAAACTACAAGGGAAGAGACCAAAAGAAGAAAGGAACAGAAAAGAACTATTGAAAAAAAAGAAAATGGAAAACTGACAAATGGCAGTAAGTACATATGTATAAATAATTACTTTAAATGTAAGTGGATTAAATGCTTCAATCAAAAACTGAGGGTGGCTAAAAGGATTAAAAAAAAAAACAAGACCCATCTATATGCTGCCTTCAAGAGACTTGCTTCAGATCTATAGACACATCTAGACTGAAAGTGAAGGGAGAGAAAAAGACATTCCATGCAAATGAAAACAAACAGAAAGCTGGAGTAGCAATACTCACATTAGACAAAACAGACTTAAAACAAAGCCGATAACAAAAGACAAAGAAGGCTATAAGCTATAACATAATGATAAAAGGGGTCAATCCAAGAAGAGGATATAACATTCATGAATATTTATGCACCTAACATAGGAGCACCTAAATATATAAAGCAAATATTAACAGACCGAAAGGGAGAAATTGACAATAACACAATAATAGTGGAGGACTTTAATAGTCCACTTACATCAATGGATAGATCATCCAGACAAAAAAACCAACAAGGGAACAATGGCCTTAAATGACTCATTAAACCAGATGGACTGAATAGATAGATATATACTGAACATTCCATCCAAAAAATGCAAAACACATTACTTTGAAGTTCACATGGAACATTCTCCCCGATAGATCATATGTTAGGCCACTAAATAAGTCTCAATAAATTTAAGAAGACTGAAATCATATTAAGCATCTTTTGCAACCACAACAATATGAAAATAAAAACCAACTACAAGAAGAAAGTTGGAAGTCACAAATACGAGGAGACTAAACAACATGCTACTAAACAACTATTGGATCAACAAAGAAATCAAAGGAGAAATCAAAAAATACCTGGAAACAAATGAAAATAGAAATATGACATACCAAAATCTATGAATGCAGTTACAGTGGTACTGAGAGGGAAGTTCATAGTGATACAAGCCTATGTCAAGAAACAAAATTTTTTTAAAAAAAAAACTAACATTACACTTAAAGGAACTAGAAAAGAATAAACAAACCCCAAAGTCAGCAGAAGGAAGTAAACAATAAAAATCAGAGCAGAAATAAATGAAATAGAGACTTAAAAGACAATAGAAAAGATCAATGACACTAAGAGCTGGTTCTTTGAAAAGACAAACAAAATTGACAAACTATTAGCTAGACTAACTAAAAAGAAAAGAGAGAATGCTCAAATAAATAAAATCACAAACAAAAGAAGAGGAATTACAATGGATACTAGAGAAATACAAACAATTATAAAAGAATACTATGAAAGGCTATATGCCAACAAATTGGATAATCTAGAGGAAATAGATAAATTCTTAGAATCATACAACCTTCTAAAACTGAATCAAGAGGAAACAGAGAATCTGAACAGACTGACTACTAATAAGAAAACGAAATCATAGTCACAAACCTCCCAAAAAACAAAAGCCCAAGACCAGACAGCCTCTCTGGTGAATTCCAGCAAACATTCAAATAAAACTTAATATCTATCCTTCTCAAACTCTTGCAAAAAATTGAAGAGGAGGAAAGGCTTCCTAACTCATTTTACAAGGCCAACATTACCTTGATACCAAAACCAGACAAGGACAACACAAAAAAAAGAAAATTTACAGGCCAATATTGCTGATGAACACAGATCATCCTGTATCCAGCAACAATCCTCAACAAAATATTAGCAAACCAAATACATTAAAAGGATCATGCACCACACTCAAGTGGGATTTATCCCAGGGATGCAAGTATGGTTCAACACCCACAAATCAATTAACATGATACACTACTTTAACAAAATGAAGAATAAAAATCATATGATCATCTCAGGACAGGCCCTATAGCCTAGTGTTTAAGTCCAGCCACTTTGGCGGCCTGGGTTCGGTTCCCAGGCAAAGACCTACACCGCTTGTCAGCAGCCATGTTGTGGCAGTGATGTACATACAAATTAGAGGAAAACTGGCAACAGATGTTAGCTCAGGGCTAATCTTCCTCAAGCAAAACGAGGAAGATTGGTGACAGATGTTAGCTCAGGGCAAATCTTAGCCTAAAAGAAAGGAAATCATATGATCATCTCAATAGATGCAGAGAAAGCATTTGACAAGATTCAACATCCATTTATGATAAAAACACTCAACAAAGTGGATATACAGGGCACATACATCAACACAATAAAGGCCATATACAACAAACCCACAGCCAACATCATACTCAACAGCGAAAAACTGAAAGCTACTCCTCTGAGAACAGGTACAAGACAAGAATGCCCGCTATCCCCACTTTTATTCAACATAGTATTAGAAGTCCCAGCCTGAGGAATTAGGCAAGGAAAAAAAATAAAAGGCATCCAAATTGGAAAGAAAGAAGTGAAACTGTCACTATTTGCAGATAACATGATTCTATATACAGAAAAACCTAAAGAATTCACCAAAAAAAACTATTAGAAATAATAAACTAATACAGTAAAGTTGCAGGCTGCAAAATCAACATAGAAAAATCAGCTGTGTTGCTATACACTAACAACAAACCAGTGAAAAGAGAAATCAAGAAAACAATCCCATTTATAATTGCAACAAGAAAATAAAATACCTAGGAATAAATTTAACCAAGGAGGTGAAAGACCTATATACTGAAAACTATAAGACATTATTAAAAGGAATCTAAGAAGACACAAAGAAATAGAAAGATATGCTATGCTCATGGACTGGAAGAATTAACATAGTTAAAATGTCCATATTACCCAGAGCAATCTACAGATTCAATGCAATCTTGACAAAATCCCAAAGACACTTTTCACAAAAATAGAACAAAGAATCCTAAAACTTATGTGAAACAACAAAATAACACGAAGAGCCAAAGACATCTTCAAAAAATTAAGAGCAAAGCTGGAGGTATCACATTCCCTGATTTCAAAGTATACTACAAAGCTATAGTAATTTGTCAAAACAGCATAGTATTGACAAAAAAACAACACACAGATCAATGAAACAGAATTGAAAGTCCAAATAAAATGGACAGCTAATTTTTGACAAAGAAACTAAGAACATACAATGGAGAAAAGAAAGTCTCTTCAATAAATGGTGTTGGGAAAACCAACAGCCAATGCAAAAGAAGGAAATTGGATCACTACCTTATACAATACACAAAAATTAACTCAAAATGAATTAAAAACTTAAATGTAAGACCTGAAACTATCAAACTGCTAGAAGAAAACATAGGCAGTACACTCTTTTACATGAGTCTTACCATTATCTTTTTAAATATGTATCTTCAAGCAAGGGAAACAAAAGTAAAAATAAACAAATGGAACTACATCAAACTAAAAAGCTTCTGCATAGCAAAGGAAATCATCAACAAAATGAAAAGAGTACCAATTTGGAGATTTTGCAAAGCATACATCTGATAAGGGGTCAATATCCAAAAGATATAAAGAACTCACACAATAAAATATCTGAATTAAAAATGGGCAGAGGATCTGAACAGACATTTTTCCAAAGAAGATAAACAGACGGCCAAGAGGTACATGAAAAGATGTTCAACAACACTAAGTATTAGGGAAATGCAAATCCAAACCTCAATGAGATATCATCTCATGCGCATCAGAATATCTATTATTAAAAAGACAAGAAATAACAAATGTTAGTGAGGATGTGGAGAAAAGGGAACACTTGTCACTGTTGGTGGGAATGTAAATTGATGCAGCCTCCATGGAAAAAGTATTGAAATTCCTCAAAAAATTGAGACTAGAACTACCATATGATCCAGCTATTCTACTTCTTGGTATATATCCAAAGAATATAAAAACACTAATTTGAAAAAATATCTCCTCCCCTATATTCATTGCAGCCTTATTTACAGTAGCCAAGACATAGAAACAACCTGAGTGCGCATGGATGAATGAATAGGCAAAGAGGATGTGGTGTGGTGTATGTATATATACATACACACAGTGGAATACTACTAAGCCTTAAAAAAGATGAAATCTTGCCATTTGCAACAATATAGATGGACCTTCAGGGTATTATGCGAAGCGAAATAAGTCAGACAGAGAAAGATAAATACAATATGATCTCACTTATATGTGGAAGATAAAAACAACAACAACAAACAAACACAAAGATATAGAGAATAGACTAGTTGTTACCAGAGGGGAAAGCGGGTGGCGGGAGGGCAAAACGAGTAAATGAAGTCATTTGTACGATGGCGGAGAGAAACCAGACTTTTGCTGGTGAACACAATTAATGTATACAGAAGTCAAATTATGATATACACTTGAAATTATATAATGTTATAAACCAATGTCACCTCAAATTTTTTTTAAAAAAAGAGCATAAACAGAATACAAAAAATATAAAATAATGTCTCCACAGCAAGAATGAAAAAAAAAATCCATTATGGAAATACAGATTAAAACCACAAAGAAGTATCACTAAAAACACACTAGAATGACTAAAATTTAGAAAACTGATAATACCAAATGCAAGCAAGAATAAAGAATTTTCATACATTGCTGGTAGGGATGTGAAATGGTAGAGGAACTTATGAAAACAGTTGGTAATTTCTGATATAGTTAAGCATACAATTTCTATACCACCTAGCAACTTCATTCCTAGGTAGGTATGAAATAAAAACATATGTCCTGTAAAAAGACCTACAGAGGAATGTTTATGTAACTACATTCATAATAGCCAAAAACTGGAAATAACTCAAATGTCCTTTAACTGGTGAATGTATAAACAAATTGTAGTATATCCATATAATGACATACCACTCAGCAATGAAGAAAAACAAACTGCTGATTCAGGTAACAACATTAATGAACCTCGAAAGAATTTTGCTAAGTGATAGAAGCAGACAAAGATTACGTACCATATGATTCTATTCACATGAAATTCTAGAAAAAAATAATATAGCTACACAAAGCAAATCACTGGTTTCCAAGGGCTTGGCAAAGGGGCAAGGAGACTGTCTGTAAAAGGGCACAAAAGAACTTTTTAGAGTACTGGACATAATCTATATCTTGACTGTAGTGGCTGCCACATGACTGTATTTATTTGTCAAAACCCGTTAAATTGTACACTTCAAATTGGGGGTTTTTTATTGAATGTGAATTATACCGAAATAAGGTTTATTTTTTAAAAGAGAGAAAAAAGGAAATAGAAATTAAAATTAAGGGATTAATCCAGAGGTTCATCATCTTCAGATGATATTCATAGTAGGAATTCTAAAATGAAAGAACAAAGAAAGCAAAGGGTGGGAAAAAATCAAAGAAATGATATTTTAAAAATTTCCAGAACTGAAGAATAAGGGTATTGAATGCTTAGTATAACAAATGAAAAAAATACTTATACCAATGTACATCTTTGTGAAATTTCAGGATATCAGAATAAAAAGAAGGTCCTAAAAATCTGGGGGAAAAGAAAGGTGGAGGAGTCACACATATAGGAGCAGAAATGAGAACAGCTTAGCACTTCCCATATGGGGACTGGAAGAGAAAAGATAAACGAAGAAAGCTTTCAAACTGTTATTTCCAACCAAAAATGTTATATCATTTTTATCAGTTAAGCATGGGAGTAGAATAAAGGTAATTTCATACATTTAAGATCTCAAAAGTTTACCTCTCATGTACTCCTCCTTATAAACTATCAGAGAATTTTGTTCCATCAAAACTGAGGCCTAAACTAATAGTAAGATATGGGTTTCAAGAAACAGGATATCCACTAAAGACAGGGAAAGGAGATTCCCAGGATGTTGCTGAAGGAAAGCTCCAGGATGACAGTTGTGCAGTGGGCCTGGAGAGCAAACAGTCCATTTTGCATGAGAATGGATGAGATGAGGTAAGGTGGGTGGGGTGGGAGAGAGATTTATGAAGAATGCCTCTAAGACAATTACTGTCTCCAAGGAAAGAAATTAGGTCTAACAGAAGAACTAATCTGTGCTTCTATCCTGACAGAGAGTCACAGCCCTGGGGGAGGGTTTGGTAATGAATAAGTGATAGTCAATTCTTAACTTCAGGGAAAACAAAAGTAGTTCAAGAAAGGAAATGTGGTCACTTCCTCAGAAAAATGAGGAGGATCAGCAGCAGTTGGCTCAGGGCTAATCTTCCTAAAACAAAAAAAAAAAAGAAAGAAAGAAAGGAAATGTGGTTAGAATATGCTAAGAGGTTCAAATTAGGAATAATATTTACATGATAATTAAAATAAAAACTCTGAATAGTGATTTTAAAAAGTTATAACATTATTGGGAGGAACAAGGACAGGAAGTAGAAGGTGGGAGGTGGAATATATCAGTAGACAAAATCTAAAATTGAAACAAATACCAATATTTTTAGAAATACAGAAGTAAATAGAAGAAGAGCTAAAAGTTTTAAAGGTAGAGTTTTAAAGGCCTCTGTGGAGTGGGAATTAGGCATGTTAAAAGGTCAGAAAGTGGTCTACTATTTTTTGAGTCTTGCACTTCTACCTGATTTTTTTAAAACTAGTTACACATGTATAATTTGGATAATAAATAAAAATACAAAAGGATCTGCCATCCAAAGAAGTAAAGCGTCTGAGCTGGACAACCTGCCAGTGCAGACCCACTCTCTGGTTTTAGCTCTTAATGCCCTATAGAAATTAGTGGGCCAGCTGTCTGCAGACGTCTGCAGCTGTCTGTCAATCAGGCAGTCACTGTGGACCCTACTCCTATCCCACTCAAGACCACTCAAGGATTAAGTCAGTCCTACCAAGATGTCTCATATCACCCCACATACTCTATGTCAATCAGATGCTTCATGGTAACCCAACTTGTGGACCCAGGCGAAGGTGTACATTATAATGATGCCTGGCAGACTACCACACAGAGCATGTCAGGCTCACCACTCACCTCTGTATTAACCTGCTGAAGGAACAGAGCACCAACCTGAATCCCCACAATGCTACACTCTACCATGCCTTCTGGAAGGGTGAGAGAGGGAATATAAGTTCTAACATTAGTCTTATAGGAGTGACGTCACAAGGATGGTGTAGTGGGAGACCCCAGATTCCACACCCCAACAAAGATCAACAATTAGAAAGCTATCCACAAACAAAAACAGCTCTGGGATAGCTCAGGAGTCCACTTAAGAAACTTCAACCTCACAGTGGAACAAAAATCTGAGAATAACCACACAAAAAGAGAAGGAAAAACAACTTCATTTTGCCTGTATCATCCTATGCCCCAGGCTGACACAGCTCAGCACCAAGAGGGAATACCCCAGCTAGAAAGAGTTCCCATCACTGGGAGAAGGAGAGAGGGGTAAGCGAATAGCTTCCCTAGCCCTTCCCCAGCCTTTCAGGGCACCTTATGAAGGACTCACTTTGGTTTCATCTCACCCAGAGACATAGAAAGCTGAGACATATAGAGATGACTAGGAACAAGGAAGAAGAGCAGGGGTAGCCAGGATAAGCCATGCAGTAGGAGCAACCATGGTTCCAAGAGACCTGAGCTGCAGAGGAAGAAACCAATGTGCAGCACAGCCGCCAGAGGGCCCCTGTATATTTCACTGGTTTTTGCCCCACAGCTATTCACGTTCAAAGACACCAGCCACCTGAGTCCCACCCCACTCTCTCCTCCCTGCCCCTGCTACAGCCTGTGATCCACACTGGCAGCTCAAGCCCAGGCCTCTGAGGCTGCGTGAGTGCAAGATGCCAGCCTAGATCCCTGCAGCTGACCCTCACCACTGTGCACTCAGGGACACCCTCTCCAGATGTGCACTTGCACTCCAGTGGCCTTAACTCTCATTCCCAGCCTCTACTGCCATGTGTGCACTCATAGTCAGATTCTAGAGCCATGAAAGTGCACACTGACAGCCAAGGCCCCCACAGCTGTTGTAGGCCCAGATTCAGACCAATCTCCAGTCACTGGCCTATACCATTGGGCTCACCTGCAGCTAGCCCCACCAGCTGTACACCCACATGCTACTAGCCAAACTCTCATCACTGGCCTCCACTGTCATGTGCATACCCATAGGGAAACCCTACAGCCATAATGGTCCACACCAACAGACAAGACCACACAGCTGCTTATGGGTCCAATTCCAGCCTGGTTTCCTATCAGTGGGCTACATCGCTGGGCTCATTTGCAGCAAACCATTCCTCCTCTGCACCTGTATGCTTCTAGCCCAACTCCAGACTTTGGCCTCTACTCCATGCACCCATGGTCAGACCCAGCAGCCACAGTAGCGCATGCTAGGGCCATCCCCTCAGCTGCTGGTGTACACACAGTTGGCCCTGGTCCTTGCTGATTGCCCTGATCCCCATCACTATGTTTATTTTTGCAACTGATCCCTGTCACTACACAGGCACCTGCAGCTGGCCCTACAGCCAAGTGTGTGCACACCACTGGCTCTGGCCACCACTACTGCATGCCCTGATCCCTAGGCACTGGACCTGGGGCAGCACTGAGTATCCTAAAAGCCCTTGCGGCCTCTGTAGATGCCCCTCAGTGGTAGCCAAGGACCATGCAGTTGTTGATGCTGTGGACTCCAGTGGCCTGCGCTGATGAGTCACCATGCCCCACCAAACTCAGAACCACCACACACCCTAACACTTGGCACCCTACACCACTAGATCCAGGGTCACAGCAACATGTTCCATCTTGCCTCCACCCACAGATGAAGATCTTTCCTTAACAAAGTCAGTCCATAAACTCTGAAAGAAATGACCACTTCTTCAAATATACAGACACCTATGGAAGACTACAGGAATCATGAAGAATCAGAGAAACACGACTTCACCAAAGGAACACAGCAAACTTTCAATAACTGACCTCAAAGTAATGGAGATAAAGGAAGTGCCTGGAACAGAATTCAAAACAATTCTCTTAAAGATGTTCAGTAAGCTTCAAGAGAACACAGATAAACAAATTAACAAAATCAGAAAAACAATACAAGAACAAAATAAGAAGTTCTACAAAGAGATAGAAAACATAAAAAAGAAACATAGAAATTTTGGAGTTGAAGAATAAAATGACTGAAGAATTCAATACAGAGCTTCAACATCAGAATGGATCAAGCAGCAGTAAGAATCAGTAAGACAGAAGAAAAGATCATTTGAAATTATCCAGTCAGAGGAGCAAAAAGGGAAAAAAATGAAAAGGAATGAAGAAAGACTACAGGATTTATGGGATATCATAAAGAAGGACAATATATGCATCACTGGAGTCCTAGAAGGAAAAGAGAGGAAGAAAGGGGTAGAGAGCTTATTTATAAAGAAATGACAGCTGAGAACTTCCAAAACCCAGGGAGAGATTTGTACATGCAAGTTCATCAAACTAATAGGTCACACCAAATTTCCAATCCAAAACAATCTTCTCTAAGACACATTATAACAAAACAGTCTAAAATCAAAGACAAAGAGGATTTTAAAAGGAGTAAGGGAAAAAAATTATCTTATATAAAGGAATCCCCATAAGGCTATCAGTAGATTTCCCAACAGAAACCTTGCAGGCCAGGAAAGAATGTGATGACATATTCAAAGTGCTGAAAGAAAAAAAAAGCTACCGACCAAGAATGTTTTACCCAGCAAAGCTGTCTGTCAGAAATGAAGGTAGGATAAACACTTTCCAAAATAAACAAAAGCTGAGGGAGTTCATCACAACTACACCTGCCTTATAAGAAATGATAAAAGCAGTTCTTAAGGCTAATGTGAAAGGATAGTAAACTAACTTAAAATCATATGAATGCATACAGCATACTGGTAAAGTATACAGTCAGATTCAGAAGATTCTAATACTTTAATATGGTGGTGCATTAATGACTTAATTCCAGTACAAAGGTTAAAGGACAAAAGTATTTAAAATAGCTATAACTATAGTAATTTGTAAATGGATACACAACACAAAAAGTTATAAATTGTAATATCAAAAAAATTAAATGGAGCTGAGGGAATAAAAGGGTAGAGGTTTTGTATGTGATTGAAGTTATGCTGTAATCAGCTTAAAGTAGACTGTTATATCTATAAAAAGTTCAAAATAAGCCTCAAGGTAAACACAAAATGAAAATCTATAGTAGATATACATAAGATAAAGAGAAGGGGAATCAAATTATGCCACTACAGAAAATCACCAAATCATAAAGGACAACAGCAAGAGAGGAGGAAAGGAAGAAAGGAACTACAAAATAGCCAGAAAACAATTAACAAGAAGGCATTTGTAAGTCCTTAGCTATCAATAATTACTTTAAATATAAATAGATTAAATTTTCTAATAAAAAAAATCAGAGTGAGTGAATGGGTAAAACAAACAAGATCCAACAATATGCTGCCTATAAGAGACTAACTTCAAATTTAAGGACACATGTAGGCTCAAAGTGAACAGATGGAAAAAGATATTCCATGGAAACAGAAACCAAAAGAGAGCAGAGTCAGCTATACTTATATCAGACAATGTAGACTTTAAGTCAAAATCATCAGAAGAGACAAAGAAGATCATTATATAGCAATATAAGGGGCAATTAACCTAGTGGGTATAACATTTGTAAATATATATGCAACCAAAATTGAAGCATCTAAATCTATTAAGCAAATACTAACAGATCTGAAGAGAGAAAGGGAAAACAATACAATAATCATGGGAACATCAATATCCCAATTCCAACAAAAGATAGATCATCCAGACAATCAATAAGAAAACATAGATTTGAACTATACTTTATACTAAATGGATATACAACAGTCCATCCAACAGCAGTAGAATGCACATTCTTCTCAAGCACACACAGAACATTCTCCAGAATAAATCATACGTTGAGCCTCTAAACAAATCTCAGCAAATTTACCAAGATTGAAATCATACCATCTATCTTTTCTGATCACATGGAATGAAACCAGAAATCAATCACAGGAGTAAAACTGGAAGATTCACCAATATGTGAAAAATAAATAACACCCTCCTTAAAAACCAATGGATCAAAGATGAAATCCAAAATTAAATCAAAAAATATCTTGAAAGAAATGATAATGGAAATACAACACACCAAAACTTATGGGAGGCAGCAAAAGTAGTTCTAAGAGGGAAGATTATAGAGATAAATGCCTACATTAGGAAAAAAGAAAGATCTCAAACGACCAACCTAACTTACACCTCAAGGAACTAGAAAAAGAAAAAAAAAACCTAAGCCTAAAGTTAGCAGAAGGAAGGAGATAACAAAAACCAGAGTGGAAATAAATAAAAGAGACTTAAAAGACAATAGGAAAGTTCAACAAAACTAAGAGTTGGTTTTTTGAAAAGATAAACAAAATTAACAAACCTTTAACGAGACTTACCCAAAAAAAAGAACATTCAAATAAATAAAATCATATATGAAAGAGAAGATATACAACTGATAGCACAGAAATATAAAGGATCACAAGAGACTACTATGAACAATTATATGCCAATAAATTGGACAAACTAGAAGAAATGGATAAAGTCCTAGAAACTTACAACCTACCAAGTCTGAATCATGAGAAATCTGAACAGATCAGTGACAAATAAGGAGATCAATTTAGCAATCAAAAACTTCCCAATGAAGAAAAGCCCAGAAGCAGATGCATCATGGGTAAAATCTACCACACATTTAAAGAAGAATTAACACCAATCCTCCTCAAATCCTTCCAAAAAACTGAAGAGGGAACACTCCCAAACTGATTTTACTAGGCCAGCACTACCCTAATACCAAAGCCAGATAAGGACATGACAAAAATAAAGAGCTACATGCCAGTATCCTGGATGAATATGGATACAAAAATTCTCAACAAAATATTACTTTTTAAAAAATAAAAATATACTTGCTTATCTACCAATTTCCAAAAAGTCATAAAAAGACAGCAGTCAAACAAATATACCACACCCGATGAAGAAGATTGGTTTATACAGTAACAAACCACTTGTCTGGCAAGGCTGTCACATCATTACACCAACTACAACAGCAGATTAAAAGGATCATACACCATGATCAAGTGGGATTTATCCCTGGGAAGCAAGGATACTTCAATATACACAAATCAATAAATGTAATATACCACATTAATAGAACGAAAGGCAAAAAATCACATGATCATCTCAATAGATTCAGAAAAAGAATTTGACAAAACTCAGTATCTGTTCATGATAAAAGCTCTCAACAAATTGGGTATAGAAGGGTCATACCACAATATAATACAGGTCATATATGACAAACCTACAGTTAACATTACACTTAATGGTGAAAGGTTGATAGCTTTCCCTGAAAGATAGGAGCAAGACAAGAGTGCCCACTATCACCATTCCTATTCAGCATAGTACTGGCAATCCTAGCCAGAGCAACTGGGAAGGAGAAAAAAAGAAATAAAATGCATCCAAATCAGAAAGGAAGAAGTAAAATTTTCTGTGTATGCAGATGATTGGATTTTATAAATAGAAAATCCTAAAGTCTCCACCTAAAATTGTTAAAGATAATAAAGAAATTCAGTAAAGTTTCAGAATACAAATACAACATACTGAAATCAGTTGAGCTTCTAAACACTAACAGTGAACTATCTGAAAAAGAAATAAAACAACCTCATTTACAATACATCAAAAACAATAAAATACTTAAGAATAAATTTAACCAAGGACATGAAAGATCTGTACATCAGAAACTATAAGACACTGGTAAAAGAAATTGAAGAAGACACAAACCAATGGAAAGATATCCCATGTTCATAGCTTTTAAAAGCTAATATCATTAAAAATGTCATTACTGCCCAAAGTCATCTAGAGTCAAAGCAATTTCTATCAAAATTCCAACAGAAATTTTTTCAGAAGTAGAAAAAACATTCCCCCAAAAAATAAAAGAGGAAGGAACACTTCCAAACTCATTTTACAAGGCCAGCATTATCCTGATACCAAAAGTGGACAAGAACTCCACAGGAAAAGACAATTTCAGGCAAATATCCACAACTGAACATAGATGCAAAAATCCTCAACAAAATATTAGCATCTGAATTCAACAATATATTAAAAGGAACCATGATCAAGTGAGACTTATTCTAGGAATGCAAGGATGGTTCAACATCTGAAAATCAATCAATGTGACACATCCACTAACAAAATGAAGGATAAAAATCAAAAAATCATCTTAATAGATGCAGAAAAAAACATCTGACAACATTCAACATAAATTTATGATAAAAATTCTCAACAAAGTGGGTATAGAGGAAAAGTACCTCAACATAATAAAAGCCATATAGGACAAGCCCAAAGTTAGGATCATACTGAACAGTTAAAAGCTAAAATCTTTTCCTTTAAAATGAGGAACAAGACAAGGATGCCCACTCTTGCCACTTTATTTAACATAGTACTGGAAGTCCTAACCATAGCAATTAGGCAAGAAAAAGAAATAAAAGGCATCAAATTGGAAAGGAAGAAGTAAAATTGTCACTACCTGCAGATAACATGGTATTACATACAGGAAACTCTAAAGACTACACCAAAAAAAAACTGTTAGGACTAATAAATGAATTCAGTAAAGTTGCAGGATACAAAATCAATATATAAAAATCTGTTGTGTTTCTATACATTAATAATGAACTATCAGCAAGAGAAATTAAGAAAACAATCCCATTTACAATTGCATCAAAAAAAATTAAACACCTAGGAATAAATTTAACCAAAGAGATGAAAGGTCTGTACAATGAAAACTATAAGACAATGATGAAAGAAATTGAAGAAAATACAAATAAATGGAAAGATAGTCCATGCTCATGGATTGGAAGAATTAATATTGTTAAAATGTCCATACTATCCAAAGCAATCTACATATTCAATACAATCCCTATCAAAATTCCAATGGCATTTTTCACAGAAACAGAACAATCCTAAAATTTGTATTGAACTAAAAAAGACCGCAAATATCCAAAGCAATCTTGAGAAAGAAGAACAAAGCTGAAGGTATCATGCTCCCTGATTTCAAACTATATTACAAACCTGTAGTAATCAAAACAGTATGGTACTGGCATAAAAACAGACATATAGATCAATGGAATAGAATAGAGAGCCCAGAAATAAACTCACACATATGTGATCAACTAACTTATGACAAAGAAGCCAAGAAAATATAATGGCGAAAAGATTGTCTCAGGAAATGGTGCTGGGAAAACTGGACAGCCACATGCAAAAGAATGAAACTAAATCACTATCCTACACCATACACAAAACTTAACTCAAAATTGATTAAAGACTTGAATGTAAGATCTGAAACCATAAAGCTCCTAGAAGAAAACATAAGCATTAAACTCCTTGACATTGGTCTTGGTGATGATTTTTTGGATTTGACACCAAACCAAAGGCAACAAAAGCAAAAATCAACAAGTGGAACTACATGAAACTAAAAAGCTTCTGCTCAGCAAAGGAAACCATCACAAGATGAAAAGACAACCAACCAACTGGGAGATAATATTTGCAAATCATATATCCAATAAAGGTTAATATCCAAAATATATAAAGAATTAATACAGCTGAACAAAAGAAACCAAACAACCCAATCAAAACATAGGCAACAGGACTGTACAGACATTTTTCCAAAGAAGATATACAGATGGCCAATAGGTACATGAAAAGATGTTCAACATCATTAATTATTAGGGAAATGCAAATCAAAACTATGGTGAGATATCACCTCACACCTGTCAGAATGGCTATAATTAAGACAAGAAATAAGTGTTGGAGAGGATGTGGAGAAAAGGGAACCTTCATACACTGCTGTTGGGAATGCAAACAACTGCAGCCACTTTGGAAAAAGTATGGAGGTTTCTCAAAAAATTAAAAATAGAAATACCATATGATCCAGCTATTCCACTGTATTTATCCAAAGAACATGAAATCAATAATTCAAAAAGATTTATGGACCCTTATATTCATTGCAGCATTATTCATAATAGCCAAGATGTGGAATCAAACCAAGAGCCCATCAACAGATGAATGGATAAAGAAGATGGTATATATACACAATGGAATACTACTCAGCCATAAAAAAGATGAAATCATGCCATTTTTTACAACATGGATGGGCCTTGAGGGTATTATCCTAAGCAAAATAAGTCAGGTGGAGAAAGACAATTACTGTATGACTTCATTCATATGTGGAAGATAAACAAACAAACACAATAGATATGGAGAACAAATTGTTGGTTATCAGAGGGGAAGGAAGTGGGGATAGGGCAAAAGGGGTAAAAGGGCACACGGATATGGGGACAGATGGCAACTAGACTTTTAGTGGTGAACAGGATGCAACCCATACAGAAGTTGAAATATAATTATGTACACCTGAAATTTATATAATGTTATAAACAAACCAATGTGACCTCAATAAAATATTTTTTAATTAAATTTTAAAAAGCTTCTGCCCAGCAAAAGAAACCATCAACAAAATGAAAAGGCAACCTACCAAATGGGAGAAAATATTTACAAGAATTTGCAAATATCTGATAATAGGACTACCATATGATCCAGCAATTCTACTTCTGGGTATTTATCCAAAGAAAATGAAAACACAACTCAAAAAGCTATATGCACCTCCATGTTCAGTGCAGCATTATTTACAATAAGCAAGATATGGAAATAATTTGTGTCCATCAGTGGATGAATGGATAAAGAAAATACAATGGAATGCATTCATTCATACAGACAATAAATTCATACATACAATGGAATATTATTCAGCCAAAAAAGAAAGAAGTATTACATGTGCAACAACACGGTGGACCTTAAGGGCATTATGATAAGTTAAATAAGTCAGACAGAGAAAGATAAATATTGTATGATCTTAGTTATATGTGGAATCTGAAAAATAAAAATAAAACCAAGCTCACAGACACAGATTGGTGGATGCCAGAGGTGGGGAGGGGGGTGGGCGAAATGGGTGATAGAGGTCAAAAGGTATAAACTACCAGATACAAATAAATGAGTCATGGGGATGTAATGTTCAGCATGGTGACTATGCTTAACAATACTGTATGACATACTGGAAAGTTACTAAGAATAGATCTTAAAAGTTCTCATCACAAGAAAAAATTTGTAACTATGAATGTTGACAGATATTAACTAGAGTTATTGTGGTGATCATTTCACAATATATACAAATATTGAATCACTATGCTGTATACCTGAAACTAATATAATGTTATATGTCAATTATACCTCATACACACACACACACACACAAAACAAACAGAAAAAGAAATTGCTTCAATCAAAAAAAAAAGGGAGAGAGAGAAGAAAAAAACAATCTTAAAATTTGTATGGAACTACAAAAGACCCTGAATAATCAAAGCAATCTTGAGAGAAAACAAAGCTCCCTGATTTCAAACTATATTACAAAGCTATAGTAATCAAAACAGTATGGTACTAACGTAAAAGCAGACACACAGACCAATGGAACATAATCAAGAGCCCAGAAATAAATCCATCCATATATAGTCAATTAATTTTTGACAAGGGAGTCAAGAACACTCAATGGTGAAAGGACAGTCTCTTCAATAAACGGTGCTGGGAAACTAGGTATCCACAAGCAAAAGAATGAAACTGGACCTCTAGCTTACACCACTCACAAAAATTAACTCAAAATGGATCAGGTACTTATATGTAAGATCTGAAACCATAAAACTACTCAAAGAACACATAGGAGAAAACCTCCTTGACATTGGTCTTGGCCATTAACTTTTTAAATATGAGTCCAAAAGCACAAGCAACAGAAGCAAAAATCAACAAGAGACACTAAATTAAACTAAAAACTTCTACAAAGCAAAAGAAACAATCAACAAATAGGGCAACCTATAGAATAGGAGAAAATATTTGTAAATCCTGTATTTGATGAGGGATGTATTTCCAAAATATAAAAAGAACTCATACAACTCAATAACAAAAGAAAAATCCAATTAAAAAATGGGCAGAGCACTTGAATAGACATTTTCCAAAGAAGATATACAAATGGGCAACAAGTACACAAAAACGTGCTCAACATCACTAATCATCAGTGAAATACAAATCAAAACCACAATGAGATACCACCTCACACCTATTAGAATGGCTATTATCAAAGACAAGAAGTATCAAATGCTGGACAGGATGTGGAGAAAAGGGAACCTTAGCACAGTGTTACATTTCTAATGTAAATTGGTACAGCCACTACGACAAACATTATGGAGGTTTCTCAAAAAATTTAAACAGAACTGCCATAGTCCAGCAATCTCACTTCTGGATGTATAACCAAAAGAGACGAAATCATTATCTTAAAGAGATATCTGCACTGCCATGTTCATTGCAGCATATTCATTCACAATGGCCAAAACAAGGAAATAACTTGTGCCCATTAACAAATTAATCCATAAAGAAAATGTGGTATGTATGTGTGTATATATATAGTGTGTAAATATATAATTATTAAGCCATAAAGTTTGTATACTTGCAAGTTGCTATAAGAGTAAAGCTTTAATATCCTCATCATAACACAACAAAATAGTAATTATGTGAGGTGAAGGATGTGTTAACTAAACTTATTGTGGTAAACAGTGATCAATATATACTCGTATCAAATCACCACATTGTACGCTTAAACTTACACAATGTTATATATCATTTATATCTCAATAAAGCTGGGAGGAAAAACCCAAAAACACTGGTCTTGCAAAAGAAATTCTCAAGAGGGAAAGCAGTTAAATGACTTTTTAGTCCATTACCTTTTGTTGTGTTTGTTGTTGTTGTCATTGTTATGATAATCTCTGTGCATGAATCAGAAAGCAAAAATTGATAACATATTGAAAATACGTATGCATAGAGAAAAGGCTGATGTGTACATCCTTTAGGAAGAATTCCAATTGTTAAAATCAGTTAATGTATATTGCATTTAAAATCTATGTTGAGGATTGTTTACTGCTTATGTCCAGAACTACAGGACAAACAGATCTGCCTTAAACCATCAAGCATATTAAGACTTATTGCTCTCAGACGGTTTGTTGTTTTGCTGTTTGATTTTAGAAAGCTTTTTGAGTCATATATTATTTGCTACTTGGGAATATTTCCTTAATAACTTAGCACTTAAGTCGTTGGGAAATAAAGTCTTCATATGGAAAAGTTGTAAAGCACCTTGAAATGGACCAAAAAAATTACTGAATGCCTTGTCAAGCGCAGTCTTATGAGTTATTTCTGCTTTTCATTATCTTTAAATTATCTTATAATCCTGTTAATTGTAAAAACAAACAAACTAAAAAGAATAATGCAAATTATTCTGCTCCATAGAAATATAAATTAGTTGAGTCCAATGAAATGCAATGCAATTAATTATTGTCCTGGACAAATCATATTCATTTCAGCATTCCTTATCTATTTTTGTGTAATATTTTAAATTCTCCTTTGAACCCACTGTAACGTTACTGGTTCCCTAGTTAGTTAATGAGTTAAATATTTGGTACATGTTCATACCATGTTTGTATGGAAAAAGTATTTCTCCTTGGATTAAAATAATTTTGACTTACTATGTTACAGTCAGAACAGTTACAGAACCCCATTTAGCCTCAATAAATGGAATATAATGTCACTTTATGTTTTCAGGGTAGATCTGTATACAGAGTATCCACAAAATTCAGGGCCATTTGTGAAGATCAAATCCAGACAGGAAAGTAAAACGCTTCTTCCCTGGCTCCCTTGAGTCTCCTCTCTTCCTGGTACATTTAAGATACTATTACTCATCTGAGGCAGTTATTGTGAAGTCTGACTAAGATAAGTATACATAAAGCACCTAGCATAATTTGGCACCAAGCAAGATTCAAAATGTTAATTACTTTCACCTTTGTAAAGAATCGTATGAATAAATGTTGAAATTATGTTTCTTTCATATATTTTAGCACCCAATAGAGCTAATACTTCCTGATTAGAAAAACACCACCTTTTAAAAAGCATATCAAAGGCATTAACACTAATGGCTAATTTAAAGAAATAGCTAAAATGTATTCAGCACTGTGCGCCAACCTCTGTGCTGAGAGCTTTACAATCATTCCCTCATATGATCATCTCACAACAATCTTACAAGGTACATCCTAAGAACTTTAAAGTGGTGGCCCCATTTTGTCGATGAGGAAACTAATAAAATGAGTATCACAAACATGGAACATGGCTTCAATACCTCAATTTAAACCTTGAAAATGGGACATGTGTTTTCTGTACTGAAAGGTTAAGAGGTAAAACATCTGAAAGTTCACTGAGCCTATGGTTCATTAACATAGTTTCAATTTGAGTTAGGAGTTTTGATTGCTTTCACCCTCCCCAAATGGAGCTTTTCTTAGGATCAATTCTGATGATTGTTGACAGCTGGCATTTTACTTTGTATTCCTCTATTTTTGAACCTCAGCTCTTTGCTACTAACAGTATTTTCCTTTAAATTTGAACACTGCTACACCTTCCGGGTATAAGACTTAGGGGGTACCTGCACAACTGAGTCCTCAACTTTCTTTGAAGCAGAAATAAGCTGCCCAGAGATTGTCCCAATGCTTCAGGCACTTCCTTTAGCCATGCAAGCCTCCTCCTGAGAGTGCTTGAGCTTCTGGCAGCACAAAGCACGGCTGACATCTGGTGGGCAGAAATAGTAATTGCACCACTCCCGCCTGGGACTCCACATTCTCAACTTGGGTATACTCTCCTGAACACAATAAACTGGAATCCTTTCCTCAGCCATCAGGCACTTTATCTCTGAAGCAAAAGCCAGGTTTGCATAACAATCTTAAATTTCCTCTAAAGTTCCATTTAGTCTTCCAAATCTCACAGAAGATGGTTTTTAATGTAAACTTTGTGAAAATAAAAAATATCTTTTGAATGTTCAAAAGAAAAAAAACATCATTTCCACTGACATTTTTAAAGATGACTGAAGTACTCCTTCATAAAATACAAGAAATTTAGTTCTATCCCTCAGCATCTTTGCATATCCTTCTATATATGGATCTGAAGTTAATCAGAGGTAAACAACTTCAAGCACTTCTTAGCCATTCAACACACATTTACTAGGTGCTTACCAAGTCCCAATTAATATGCTAAATCTGAGATATAAAGATAAATAAGATGTGGTTCCAAATCTTACAATTCAGTGCATATGTGATCACGTTCATTTTAAATAAGAAGTACATTACACAGTCATGCACTACTAATTCATGTATGTAACTCCCAATTTCTCTTTCCCAATATCACCTGGGCCACCCAGGACATGGTTTGATGCAGTATTATTGCCAAAAACCATACGCTGCATGCCATATTTTTCTAAAAGTCCAGGTTGTTATGAGTGATTTCCCCAATCTCCTCGGTATATCTAAATATCATGTTTTTCAAATTAATAAAAGAATAATAATTTCCTTGTTTCTCTGATAATCTTTAAAACATTTTACCCCTTCTTCCTCACTGGAAAATAATAATAAAGATGTATTAAAAAGAGCACTGATTTTCAAGCATGAAGGATTGGGTTCGAATCCTGACATGATGTCTACTGTGCACCAGTGGTGAAAGTACTTCACCTTCCCGCTTCTAGGTTCTCTCATCTATAAGGAGAGTAACAGTCAAACTCACAGTGCCTTCGTGAAGAAGGATTACATACAATAAACCTGTAAGACTAGCAGAGTCCTTGGTATCCAGTTAGCACAAAATTAACATTAATTCTTTCCCCCCTTTCTTTCTCCCTTTCAGCCCTTCAATTTCACCAAAATTTCTCATTGCTCATTACAGCTTACAAAACCTTACAACTTCCATATTTCAATGAAAAAAGTACATCTGTTAATGTAGGAAAAACATACTCTATGTAGAGGTAGTCTTCATTTGGTGAAATAAATAGCAACTCAATTTTTTATGAACTTAGGACTCATGCTAAACTGAAACCAAATATATTCTTTATGTAATTACCTTTAGTTCCTCAATGCCAAGTTTATGTTTTTTAGCACCTCCAAAACATTGTGGCTCCAAAAACATTAGTCATTCCACTTTGAGTCAGTTCCAGACAAGAGACATAGATTTCAATGCTTATAAGACTTGTTTCTATACCATCATATAGTCATGAAGCAAAAGAAATTTTAAAAGCCTCCCTGGTTAAGTCCCAGGCAAAATGACACAAGTATTAAAAACAGGCCATTTACGGTTCATAGTCTAATAAAATTTATTTATCCTCATAGGCAACATGTCTTTATTTATATCCAATTAAATTTTTCATTAATGTAGGTGAACACAGAAAGAAATCTGTCAAGTTCCTCTTCACAGCAGTTCTTTTTCAATTTGAGAATTTTAAGGTCACCTTTCTCTTTTCTTTTCCAAGTTGGATCATTCCAGCTCCATTCATTTTCCTCACAGAGCATGCCTTAAATTTTTCCCCTATATTTTTCTGACCAATTTGGATTTCTTGACATTGTACTAATGTTTAAAAGATTATAATTTCTAGACAAAGTACTGGAGAGGCAACTTACTAGGAGAGCATACTTTTCTAATCATGAGAGAAAATGGTTAATCTGTCCCATGGAAACTTTTGCAAGTTTCTTAGACAGATGTTCTGAGGAAACTAAACTCAACACATTTGGCACAAGAACTTTAAGAGATTGTTGTGAAGATCTTACAATCATACTTCTTTCAAATTAGTATTTAAAATTAATAAATGAAGTACTTTGAGGCTATGTCTATTCCACTTATTTATCAATACATTCAACATACATTTTGCATTGAACTGATAACATACAACAGACAAAATATACATATATAATTCTTGTCCTTAGGGCATTTATGCTGTCCCAGGAGAAAAATAATAGATACAGGAAATTGTATATGTTCAGGAAAAAAAAAAATAGAAACTTCCAAACAGAACAGAAACTGAGTCTGAAATTGTCAGAAAAATGAAGAAAAGAGGAATGATGAAAGTCAAATCGGATTATCTAAGAGCAAGCTTTGCAGGATAAACTCGTTTTGAAGAAGTGGGAAATACTTAGAAGTTATCTAGTCCATATCCATCCCACGTGCTTCACTTTAGTATGAGGAAAAAACACATTGATGAAGAAAGGCTGCTCTGATTTTGAAATTATAAATCTTGTTCATTACTGCTTTCAAGATCAGTTAAATTTAATTGGTTTTCCTCTTCCCAAATGAAAAGATTTTCACCCTCAAAAACATAAAATATTTCTAAAGTATTTCTGTTGCTAGTATTTAAGGATGTCTCAACTTGGCAAAATAGGCAGGCTTGACCAAGCATTTCAGAGGAGAAATGATAGTTATTTTCTCTTACTGCTTGGTTGAGATTCGTTCTTGAGTTCTGGAATCTATTATTTAATAAGTTGTTATTCTCATCAACTACTTCAAAGATTTCATTTGTCTGATTCCTAAGGTCTTGTGTATTTGAATTTACGTCACCCACAGCTAACAACGTGTGCAACAAATTCACACAAAACCTTTTCTTCACATATGATTGAAATTTCTTTAAATTATTTTCTGCTTCTAAGTCCACGATGTTAATTCTTTTTAACTTTTCTCTTTTTTTCATGTTATTGAAATAAAGCCAATGAAATGTATTGCTAATGGCATTATCAATAAATGTGTTTCTCCTACTTGCTTTATTGTTCTCATCTCTGAACATGTTCTTGTTTGACTTTCGTAAATATGGGTGTATTTTCATCCATAAATGGAAACTCAAGTAATTTTCAATATCAGAATCTTTACAATATGCAAATCCTCGGTCTTTCTCATTTATAGGCTGGATAATAACAGTTAGTATTGGGCAATGTTGGCCACAAATAAAATAGAGTTTATCCAAAGAGTCACCTTCCTGAAGTGCACCACCATGACTCACATTATTACCAGGCAATGGTTGGTTTTTGATAGTATCATCAGAGACAGGATGGACTTTGTTACCAGCAGTCGTAAAGACATGAGCGACAGATGTGCATACTCTTTCTGACCGATGATTACCCTTATCCTCTGCATGGTGATTTGGCATTCTCTCCTCGGCAGAAGTTTTATTTTGAACATCTAGCAAATCCTCATGAAAAGGCTCAGAATCACTACAATGAGGCATGTTAAAATAATTGCATTTCAGTTCAAGGGGTTGAGTCAGTTCCTCCAATTCTGAAGAGGATAATTCAGCCATGTTTGGGCCTGGAGCCAAATTTCCAAAATGTGAATATGGTACCTCATTGCTGTTATTATCAGGTAGAGTATCCACTGATGTGGTGTCTGCATTGCCATATATGCCAAAATTTTCAGATGATACTCTCAGCAAATGATTTTCTTTCAGCAGCCATTTGCCTTTGTCAATCAGTACTCCTTCCTCTATGTCTCTGAGGACTCTGTTATGATCATTTTGTTTTGTACCATGTTCTACAATGTCTCGCCCATCATAATGGGCCCTCACATCATTAAAGTCACATTTATCTTGTCTTTCCTGCTGAAATTCTTGCAACACAGATGAACTATTAGATACCTGTACAGAAGAGCCAAACGACCGAGCTTCAGAATCATGAAGACCTGCTTTCCCAGCACACTGAAATTCCATAGAATTGTAAGGACAAACCTGAGATCTATGTGAAGACCCAGAAAAAAAAGAGGGTTTAATAATCTCTGCTTTACCATAAAGTTTTTCTATTGTCCTTTTAACAACTCCTTTATTGTATTCTTTCTCTTGAGCAATCACCTCACCACTGTCATTGGGGCTATCACTGGATGTTTTATATGACTGCTCATTCTCACTATCTTGTCTATAGTCTGACCAATCAGAAGTCACTGGACTTTTAAAGCAGTTTTTAAAATCGAGAGAGGACTCTGAATAACTTCCAATTTCCATGCTTTTTGCCATCATTTTTACTCTTATTTTAGCTTCTCCTTCATTGAGTTCCTTTTCAATATTTTGCTTAGAATCATAGCAAAACACTAAAGATGGTGGTGTTGCCAGGCTCCTACTTATTGTCTCACAAATCACACCATTCTTTTTCTCTTCTTCTACAATGTTCCTGCTAGAGACGTCTACCAATTCCAAACTTTTACTAGCCTCTAACTCTTTTTGGATTGATTCTTCAGTGGCTTGCTCTCCTGTATTTACGTTTGTATTAAAGATATCAGTGCCCTGGTTTTCTAATTCTTCAAAAGATTCCAACTCTGAAACATTTCTTTCACTTGATGTCATGCTGTTGGTTATTGAGTCTGGTTCTTCAGAAGTCTTTGATTCTTCCTTCTCAGAAGATGTATATGCATTTTTATCCTGAAATTTCTTTAATAAACAATTTTGAAATTCATCTGGAGAACTATGTTCCTTATCAAATTCTGATTCACTTGCACTTAGGAAAAAGTCACAATGGCTTAAACTACTGGTATTTTGATGTGACACCAAAATATTTAAGTCTTTCTGAACTTCATTAACTCTTTCTAACTCTCCAGTCAATTCTAAATTATCAGTATATGTGCTTTCTTCGGAATTTAAAAAGTTATTGTTATTGCAGACTTTGATGGGAATGTAGGCCTCATCAATTGGGCAAGCTGCTTCACAGAGATGGTTTTCCTCATGAGCACAAGTTTTATGGGATGATACATCATCACTAAGCGAACAAACCTCTCCTAGGAAACATGCCTTATTCATGGAGCTCTGATCCATGGCACAGCCATCAGTAGGGAAAAAAGTGTCAATGGGGTTACAAGTCTCTTTTGGAGGGTAAGTCTTATTCACAATGCACATCTCACATGGAGAGCAAGTCACCTCTGAAACACACACTTCAGGGGCACAATCCTCACTGGCAAAGTTGCTTCCATCTAAAGAATATACTTTTTGCATTTTTTCATTTTCAATGCACTTAGGAACTCTCTGAACGTTGGGTGTGGAACAATTTGCAGAAGGATCTAGTGGAACCACATCTTGTTCTTTCTCAGTGAGTCCAAAGTGATTCGTGATTGACTCCACTAAATTGGCAACAGCAGCCTTCAAGTCATCAGCCTTTTCTGTGATGGCAATATGCTTCAGAACCTCCAACACCACAAGTAATTCTGAAGTTCTGCTGGTAGTCTTGTGAGCATCACCTTGACAGAAGCTATGCATACTTCCCTTTAGGTTTAGCACCAGGAGCCAAGCTAGGAGAATATTAGTGGATGAATTACCTATTGGGGAAGGAAAGGGAACATCTGCAAGTGAACCTGGAATTTGAACAACTCCATTCTGAGTCTTGCGAATACTAGAAACTAAAGCATGCATTTGGTGAAGCAACATGACTGGTAAGAGGTTTTTTGAAATGTCCTCTTCCACAGGATCTACTTGAATGGCAGCTTCCACACTTCGCCCTTTTGTAGCTAGGTTTATTTCTTGGTAAACAAGGCTTACCTCTGGTCCTGACTTTTCAGCTGATATCTGACTTTTGCTATTATGATCATCAAGAGCTGACTGTGACAAACTACAATATTTATGCATAGAAAGCAAATATGCACCATTCAGAGAGCCAACTTGGCTATCACAGAGATCTTTGGTAAGTTCTTCACTGTTATCTTTGTCAACAGATTTACCTTTCTCTTCACCTAGATTATCTCCTGTCAAACTGGCATTTTTAGTTATGTGCTTATTACCTTCCACGGCAAAATGACTTCCTTTTCCAGAACTTGTGTGGGAATTATTTCCTGGAAAACTACTGTTGCTAAGATTTAGCGTACTCCTTTCCCTTTTGCATATTGGAGCTGATTTTCTAGGTTGCAAGGTTGAATGTGAATTTATGTTCTGCAACCATCTCTGTATATAATTTTGAACTGAATGATGGGCAATATCCTCAGGAAAAAACGCTTTTTTCAAAGATGCTAAGGAATTCGCCCTGGTTGTAGCATGTTGTTTACTTACAAGAGTACCTAATTTCAACTTATCCCCTTTTTGCTTTTTCTGGCTTTTTAAAGTTGTATGTGAACCATCAACTTTTGAAACTAAACTCTTCTTTGCCATTCCTCTCAAATACCATGATGCCGTTTCTGCTTGAGCCTGTGGTCCACAAAAAGCACTAGGTTTCTCCTCAAGGAGGTTAAACACATGAAATAATTTTTTATTTTCAAAAGTCTTTTTGCAATATTTAAATTCATTATGGGAAAATACCTTATCTCCTTGACCAACTTCTCTTTTTGTAGGTCCTCCTAAGCTTACTTTGTTGAATGGTCTGGATTTTCTTTTGGCTAAAAGTCCTTGAACGTTAGGATTCTGAATAGTATTTAATTTATTTCTATGGAAATTCTTGGAATTCACAGGATTGAGATTACTTTTGGAACAAAAATAACTTGATTCAATTACCATATCACTTGTATGGAGGTCTCCCTCACAAAGTACCCCTCCTTTAAGGGGATTGTGTGTATGTTGTAATATGGTTTGCTGTGCAATTCTCCCTCCTGTGTTTTTTCTCTCACTTTTGCTAGAGATTCCTTTGGTTGCAATCTCCCCATTCGGATGCCTAGAAACTGTCACTTGGTGCTGAGATTTCATTTTCTTTTTGCTGGTAAGAGATGATGAAATCTGCTTTTCATTTTCTGGAAGTTTTGTTAAACCACACTGGGAAAACTCACTAACTAGTCTGTCAATTCTTGTGGTGACAGTAGAGGAGCCTACTGAAGCTGGGGTGTCAAATAGTTTTGGAGCCTTAGAAACAGTTTTGCCAGTCCCAGAGTTGTTACCTGAAGCATGAGTTGCATCTTCTACAATAGGACTGAACCTATCATTGGTGTCACCATAAGTTTTGAAATTTTTGATATTAGTTTTGTTGTCTGATGTTACACTATGAACTACACCTTCCTCCACAATTGAGTTTTCTGATATAGCCTGTGGCAAGCCATTATTATGGGACATCTCTAACATCTCTTGAGTTGTAATTTCTACAACACCAGCACTTACTCCACTTGACTTGAGTAGTTTGCTTTCCCTTTTTCTTTCTAAAGATGACTCCATCTGTTCATTGCTATTGATCTGAACAAGTACTGGTTTGTTAGATACTGATGACATTTTACTGCAAGAATGTGTGAACATGCGATATTCAGATTTGTTTTCCCCACCTTCCCTTTCTTTACTACAGGAAAACTGTCTAATCGTTTTCTCTTGAACTTCAGTTTCAGATACTAAGGTCACACTCCCTATCACAGACTTCTTTTGTCTCACTCTCCTTGGTCCAGGTGTAGGTGGCCTATAAAAATGACGCTTCACTTGATCCTGAGTTCCCTGGATAGCATCTGTGTCCATATTAGCATTCTCCCAACTAGCAGAACTAAAAGTTTCAGCCTCTTGATCTGTCATTTGAGTGTTTATTTCCTCCGCCAAACTGCCCTCTTGATTATTGCCTTTCTTCAGAGGTGAGACATCTGCAGACAATGCTCCTGCAATCTTTAAACCAGATGATCCATCATCTGTTCTTCCTGGAAAACTGCTTATCTCATTCTTTTCATTATTATTAGAAAGACCAGCTCTACTGACAGTGGTTGTCCATTTTATAGTTTCCTCCTCTTTTATCTTGAATTGAACTTTCATCTCAACTGTCATAGTACCATCTTGATTAAAAATAATTGATTTCTCAATATCATCTTCAGACGGATATATCAATAAATTCTGAGAATCATTTTTTTCTAAGGCCAAGTAATTTTCAGGAGCAAAAGAATTGTCTGAATAGCAATCGTTATTATGTATTTTGTCAGAAGAAACAGAATAATTCTGGGACGTTGGGCTTGAAGGCATATGTGTGCTCACTTTCAAGATTTAAGAGTAAAAGATGCCCCACATCAAAATATAAAGTGGATGGTAGAGAAGATATAAATATCCAATAGAACAGGCAGCAAAAAAAGAAGAAAAAGCAAAGAATTAGTATAAAAAAATACTCAATTTTCTAAATTTCATGGTAACATATTGTTAATATGTTTCTCATCTCTATGTATTCATTAGTTACTTGAGTTCAATGTAATTTCTATAAACTACTGTTAAAAAGAGAACTTATAAATCTACTTCAGTGAGGAGTTCACAGAATTTTAATTTTAATGAGTTTAATAAGGAAAGTATATATTAGAAATTGCTAAGGATTCTAGAAAAAGTAAAAAGATTTTTCTGGGATTTTGTTTTATTTTGTTTACCAGTATGGAAACTGGAGGCTAACCAAGTGTTGCTTACCTATTCAAACAAAGCAAGTAATAATTTATGGTGGTATTCATTTTCCTATATGGGCATATCCAAGAGAGACATCTAGAGCATACGAAAACTAAAACTTTTTTAGAATTCATATAAAAGACTAATCAAGAAATAATTGTTAATATTCACTTTGCATAGTCAGTGCAGTTGATTATTAATAGGGCACAAAAGAGAACAGGGCTAGACCTAGGCCCAGATATCTAGTTATCTTTTTAATCTGTGTCTCTGGAGACAACCTTGGCACTCATGCCTCTTAAAGTCAATCAAACTCCTGTTAGTTTATACAGATTTGCACAAGCTCGCCATCAATAAAATGCCATTAATGTTCCAGAGTATAAACCTAGCCATATTTTCTTTTATTTTTGGTATACTTTTTACCAAAATTATAAATGAAAATGTCTCTCATAATTTTTTAAAGTAAAACTTAATATAGCCCTCAGATTCCCTGCAGTCATCAAAAATCATACTTAGCAGCCTATATCAGAAACAAAATAATAAAATCATTTTAGTAAAATGACCAAGGTAAAACAGTACTACCATATGCTTAACAGACATCTGGCAGCTAATACCTATGAAATAGAAACATTAATAATTATCTATTGAGCATATCCATTAAATAAATGACAATAAATAAAAGATGAGCTCCACCCACTCTAGTAATATAGAGATTAAAATGCATATTATGCATACTTAAAATGTATATTATTCCATGTCTAGATAGAATAAAAACTAAAATTTAAGTATAAATGGCAATCAATACTTCAGCATAAAGCTAATTTATGGAGCACAATGACTAATGAGATTAGCCATGCTGCATGGGGAATTTACGGCATATCCCACACTCTTGGCCAAGAGGCCCTCCCCTTCTCCTCCATCCAAAGGATAATGCCATGCTGTTGAGCATTTCCTAAGGAATTATCAACCTAGATTATTGTTAACTAGCATGAATTGGCTACATGAACCTTGTTTTAATAAATAAAACGTGGATCTAAGGACCTGTGATTTTCACCGGAAAATTTCATAAAGTGCAATATGTACGTAGTTAGAGATTATAAAAAATATAGTCACTCAACTAACCTGCTAAACTCAGCTGTGACACTAGACAGTACTATTCAGGGAAAACTGCAACTACAAGAGATGTCACTTACATATATTCCATAAAATTCCTCTCCAAATCAAGAAATGCTGGCATATTGATTTTTTAACTAGGTATTATATGCCAAAAAAAAAAAAAGGATACTTCATCAATTTACACAGATATGTCACTGATTGATCTGGAAAAGTCTAAAGAAAATTATGACTCTTTCCAACTATAAATATAACCAATTTTTGTTTAGAATGTTTTAATCTCCTCATTTTCTCTGCTGTGATGAAGGAAATCGGTCATTTAAGCATGTTGTTGTTGAGGTAAAAAAATCTCAAGTCTAAAAATAAAGGCTATATATTTAAGTGACTTACTCTTTCTGCTTTCTGACCTAGCATTTCCCTTGGGGTGCACACGATGAGAGATCCCTGGTAATCTAGCAGGAAGCAAGTACTTCTGGATGTCATAATTTCCTGGTTTAAATGGCTCCCTTCCCGCTGCCACCACAGCTCCAGAACTCAGGATCATGGCCTGGAGACTGGGAACCTAGAAGAAACCAAAGAGTTATGGTCCTTACATGAGCGACATGAAGTTTTGTTCCTTCCATATGGTAATTTTATAACTCATTGAATCAATTCAACAATCTCTCCAGCTTGAAAGAGATAATCACCAAGCATTTGTCAGGCACGAATAATGTATACAAAATAACTAGAAATACTAAAATGTGTGTGCAGGAGGGTGGGGGTAAGACCAACATCCTTATTGAGCCCGCATACTAGCTGGAGGGAGACAGATGGGTCTTCCGTCATAACTAAAGCAATCTTTAAAAGGTATGCAGTACTGCCTCGGTCTTCCCCACCAAAGAATCCAGCTGTAGCCAACTGTCTACCCTGAGCCAGCTGAGAAAGGGCCTGGTGGGCACGCCAAGGCCGGGAAGGTGAGCTCTTGTGGCCACGCTGTCAGCTGCAGGGGAAGCTCTCCCCAGACCCCTCAACAGGAATCCCAGGAAAATGCTTTCTCTACCTAACAATATCACTCTTGGTCACTCCTTTTCAAGAAATATCGTCAAGACTAAATTCTGTGCCAACACATTACATAACTTGGAGCTCAGGGAAGACAGAAAAAGGGTCGGAGTGTTAGGAGCAAAAAGAAATCCTCGCGGCCGCTGCCTTATGTTCTGGGGAGAGACCCAAGACGCCACCCACACAAGTGAGACGGCGCCCTCCCACGAGGGTGGGAAAACACTGGCACGCATGCGCTCAAAGCCTGCCTTCTCGGGGGCGCCGTCCACGTCCAACACGACGTGAACTGAGACATGGGGAACCTCCTAATGCTCACCTTCCTTCCATCCGTGGCGTACAGCCTGGTAACCGGGCGCTGCATGACCTCTGTGAGGTGCCGGAGAAAGGCCTCGAAGCTCTGGGTGACCCTCTTGGTGAGAACGACCACACGCCGAGTCTTCGGGTCCCCATTCCGGAAGACCACGAGCCTCCGTGGGGCGCGCAGCATGCCGGGAGCGGCGGCGGGGACGGGGGAGTGGTGCGCGTGCGCAGTGATGGCCAGGCTGCTGTGCCAGGGCCGCCGGCGCCGGCGGGCTTTGTCCAAGTCCACCGGCTGTACCTTCCTGCCGTGAGAGCAAAGGTAAGACTCACCATCCTCCAGGTCCTCCAGGCTAGTGATGCTGTGCCTTCCTCGAGGGGTGCTGATGTTCCTCACGCCGAAAGGTAGCGGCACCTTTCTTGACAAATTATCCAGCAAAGCATCAAATGTCTTAAAGGAACGAGGGTTGACCACCACCCTGACTCCACCAAATTGTGAGTCTCCGCTCTTGTAAAAGCTGATCCTTTTGGCTACAACAGGATGAGTGACGCTCAAATGGCGAGAAGAAGGAAGTTGACCTTCAGAAGAAGTCGGATAAATCATGGAAAAACTAGTGGAAGGAGTTTCACTCATTTTGCCTGAGACCTGGAAAGAGAAGAAAAGAATTCATCTCCAGAATAATGGCACTATGAAGAATACGTGATAATGCTAATGCGAGCTAATTAAAGTTGTAGACATCCAGGCTATTCCTAGGATTTCATTCTTTCATTTATTCATGCATTATACCTGCTATTTTGGAAAATAATTTTAAGGAGCTTACAATAAAAAGACATAAATTGAACAGTTAAATAAAGGTATTTATAATTTAAAGATAAAACAACCTAAAAACACTAGTAAGGGCCTATCTAAATAAATTATGATATATACACCCATGCAACGGAAAACTATGTAACCGTTAAGCATGGTTTTATAGATCTTTGTTTATTGGACAGAAGAATGGTGATGACCTATTACTAAGTCGAAAAGCAGTTTGTAAAATATATATCCTATACCGTTGATTTATATGTATGCACATTTATTATACTAGCAGAAAAAAATTCCAGAAGTATATACAGCCCAATGTTGATGATGATTATCTCTAGATGGCAGAGCTATGGATAATATTTGTTTTTTCAATACTTTGCTAAATTTTGTGAATCTTTAAAATTAACAGGTATTATTGAACAATTAAAAAATAAAAGTTACAAATAAGAAAACTTCCATGAGAAAAATAAGGGAATTTTGCAATTTATTGATCTAGTTCTGCATTTCCTGGCAGTCAAGGAAAAGGGGGTAAACAGGAAAAGTTTATAAAGTTCAAATTGTCTTTTGGTTGGAACCAAATGAGTTCATCTAGAGGAAAGTGTTTTCTAACATTAAATTCTAGAAGGAATGTATCACATAAATCCTTTACATAAGGGCCATATTAAGATAGTGTAAAATGTTTCCATTACAGATTGTATAAAATGCAGATAAATTATATAACATGCCACTAATCCTACTTTGGGAAACACTGAACTAACTGAATATTTTTTGAACGATTGACAGCATTGCTATGCACTGCTAAAAATGATGCAATCTGGGTACTGTTCCCGCTAGTGGTTCTAGCGTGAAAACTTCAGGAGGGAATTTAAGAGCCATTTTCAGCCAATCACTAAGGTTTTCCTCTTCCACTTCCAGTAAAGCCAGAGTCTGACTGACAAGTGAGCAGCTTGTGGAAGGGCTTATCTGGTTCTGGACTTGTTTTCCTTTGTGGCATATTGTGGCTATTTTCTATCATTTTTAAATCAATGTAATTATTAGTGTCTTTTGACAGAATAAGAACGCCCTGCAAGCCTTGAAGACAAATTGAACAAATAAATGTGATCAGTATTACGGAGAGGAAAAAGGCATGTTTGTCATTATAAATCTGGCCCAAATCACCTACTTAAATGTTCACAAGCTGTTGTGTAAGATTCATTTATGATTTGCAAATCTTATTTATAAGTAATTTAGGAAAATGCATTCAAAGATTGGCCTAGAAATTTGATATGTCACCCCTTCTCCCTCCACAAGCTATTTAAAGTAATTATAGTACTTAAGACAATAAAGGCAGCTATAGCAGGCATGCGCATCAGGAGCTGGGGAATCCAGCTTTGCAATGAAGTCAGCAAAACTGCAACCTCTTCTCATCCTTGGCTGATAAACTGTGGTCTGACCTTGGGCATGCTGCTTAATCTCTGTGCCCTCACCAACTATAAGAGGAATGATGAATTCCTTCAGTTAAATAAAAGGTTTCAGAACTCTTTGCCTCCAATTAATTTTTAGGTTGCTTTACTTATATATTTATTTGAAAATATTTTACATGAACAGTGTTTGAGATACATTTTTCACCTAATTTTGGAAAATTATATTTATCTGTATGTAAGTACATGGAGAGGCTTTTAATTTCAGTAGTTTTCTGCCTGGACCTCACTATTTGGAGAGCTGTTGACGTGGTGATTATGTTGGGAACACAGTTATGTGAGCTGATATGCTAAAGGTTTTGTTTTGGAGTTTTGTTTTTTGAGTTTTTTTGGCTAAAATAAGAGAAAGGAAATTTTGTGTTGGGACCAAGAGGAAGAACATGGAAGATAAGGATAATTGGAGGGAAGAGGTGGCCCTCATTGTCCCTGTCTTTCTGCTGCCAGGCCTGAGCACTGGTTTTGAGCCTGGTGCATGAAGAGAATCAGCTGAAGGTGCCAGGCGCTAGGAAGATGCTGTATGCCCAGCAGTGGAGATACCCAGCATTTGCACAGAAAGTACCTGCAGCAGGGTGGTTGCCAGGCACCTTGATGAGGAAGCTGTCGCAAAAATACAAGTTCATATGGTCCTTCATATGCATGTGAGAGGATCTCTGGGAACTCCTAGAAGTCACTGGGGGAAGTTTTAGAGAGAGTGTTGAGATTTTGCATACATTCAGTTGAGGTTTAAGAGCCTATGGTGAGGTGAGCATTGTGTGTGTATAACACAGAACCTGATGAAGATTCAGTTTTATCATTGAATAAAAGGATCTATGTGCATACAGTGCACAATATCGTCATTAGGGAAGAGAATGCAAGCCAGATTCCTTCCAGAGGAAGTGGTACAGCTTTTTCTTTGACATAAATAGAGCAGTATCTGCTAGTGCACACGAGCAAGACCAGTAAGTCTTGACGGTAGAGTGTACCATTTTGTGAAAGAGCTACCAGCGCTCCACAATTTTTAGTTACCCTGTCTTTAATTGTGCACCTTTTTAATAAGCTTTAAAAAATAACCAGAATTTGGATGGAAATTAGTGTTTCTTTACATACATTTTAAATAAAGTTTATTCTATGCTCTCTGAAGATGGATTAAAGCAGTAATATACTTAAGAACTATCTAGGAAACAAACAAAGTAGCCTAAAATGGTCTGATTCTTCTCCTAGCAGGTTAGGCTAGTGGAGGAGAAATGGAGGTAGAAAGAGGAAACAAGAGGAAACTGTAGAATCTTAAGGCCCTCTACTTTCCTCACCACTGACTAGCAAAGGACCTGGTTAACAAACTCTCTTTGCCTCCAGCCCAAATTGTATTGAAACCTGACTCTAATGACTTGACAGCTTGCTACAGATACCTTCCCCTCTTCTCTGCCTTCTCTTCATTGCCCAAAGTTAGACAATAGAACTATCATGAATATTTGTATTGCCTTTTACGATTAAGGAGCATTTTTTTTAACATCCTATGGTTCACTAGGTTCAGCCATGATTATACTTATCTGTGCCATCATTGGTCTCAATCACCAGTACATTTGAGTCTGTGCTGCTCAGAGCTAAATAGCTGCCTCTACCGAGAGGTCTGTACCTTCCGTCCACCACTCGCTTGACAAAACAGATAAGAGATTTACAAGATGCACACCAATTCATAAGCATTTCTTGCCTAGACAACCTTAAATCCACGCATATTTATGTTAAAGGAAAAAAGTTGTTATCATGCTGCTAAAAATGAAATAGTTTGACATTTTATCATTCTTTAATAAGTAATCATTTCACTAATTTATCACTTTGATATGTAGTCATTTTACAAGTTATATTTTAAATTTAATTTTCTACCAACTAGGAGGAATTCAGGCGATTCAGAAAGAAGAATGAAGTAGAAAACAAAACAAGAAAATTGGTATATTCATAATGTTGATTCTGTGGCAATTCAGAGATTTGATATTGCAAGAAAAATTAGTTAATTTCACAGGTTATCGTAACTCCATGGGCTGGGATTGGTGAGGGGGTGGCATTCAGGAAGGAAATACAGCAGTTACTCCCCATGGCCATCACAGCATTGTTGAATTACAAGCAGCTTCCTTCTTTTTCAGCATATTGCGTAGATTTCTCTAAGGAATAAATAGTGCCTTTATAATAAGAAAAAAAATAAACTTAGTCGTATTTGAATAAACTAGAATTTCTTGATTTCCTGATACTGAAGTTCCCTCCTACTTCAATTTCAGCATATGTTTATGGCACATTTGGGTAAAATATAATTATTAGCAATATTCTTTTTCTAATATTTAAAGATTGAACAGAAATATGTAATCTAGATATAAAATGAAAAATAAAGTACAACTAGCTAAAAAGATTATTTGCAAAACAAAGATTTCAAATAGTTTTGTACTTACCAGAAATAGAAACTTCCCTTATAAAGAAAAAGATATTTTAGGTTGTTTGAATAATTCACATAAATGTCACTGGATATGTAACCTGCTCATTTCGTGCAAAGAAACTAATGTCTTTGGATTTATTCTTAGTGTATCCACTCAGGGATTGAGTATAGCCAATTAATTTAATCCAAGGTGATGCTAATCACCAGACAGAAATCACCTTAAGGGGACCACTTCCAGAAACAAAGCAGTTCCTAGCTTGCTCAACAGTTCTGAAATCTTCCTAATTAGAGTTTCCCTTGCATTATCTTGCTTACCTAGTATCATTCTCAGGAGAAAATACTTTGCCAATTCATAAGCATTTCTCTCTCTGACAACCTTAAATCCTCATATATTTATGTTAAAAGAAAAAAATTGTTATCATGCTGCTAAAAATGAAATAGTTTGACATTTTATTATTCTTTGATAAGTAATTCTGAGTCACTCTGCTCATGGTAGTCATTAAAAACAAAAGCCCTAAGCCTTTTTATTTTTAATTTAAGCACTCCTACATTGATGTAGTTCTAATGAAAATGGCTGTAAGTGTACACAATTTGGCTACTCAGCATAACACAAGACAAATAAGAGAGGCACTTGCAAGATGAAGTTATTTTATGCTTCTGCATACACAGCACTCTTCCACTGCTTTGCTTAATCTTGATGGAATTTGAATGTTTCAGACTTTGTCACACAAGAAGTCCCCAGATGACACCTGCTGACTCTAATGGCTGCCTGCAGTCTAATCTGATTGAAGATACCTCACCTAATCAGATTTCTTACCAGCTCTAAATCACAAAAACAAGGTAAGGGTCCTTCAGGAAAGAAGGATCAGTTTCAAGCATGTGCTCCCGAATGTTGTCTCCAAACAGATAACAAAAGGAAAGATTATGAAATTGCACACTTTGCCTCGTAAATACTGACTTTGTAACAAGTCACCTGTTAAAAGTAAAAAAGAGAAAGGAAGGAAGGAAGGAAGGAGGAGGTAGGCAGGACAGGAAGGAAGGAGGAAAGGAGGGAGGGGAGGAAGGGGTAGATGAAAGAAACAAGAGTGTTTAACTTTGATACAAACCTCCATTTATAATTATCACTGCACAAAGGCATGGCTATTGAATCAATAAAGAAATTTATGTTCATAGGGTAGCAATGGGCATGAATGGCATCATTACCAGAACAAATTTAGAGTTAGATATAACCTTCCCTTAAATAGCTAAGGACCAATGAGGCATTACTGTTGATTTTATCTTGAATGCTATAAGCGAAGATCTGATAAACAATTCACATCCATCAGTTCTATTCCAATACTGAAGGAATTTGAGCTAAAGGAATTCTTTTGGGGCACTTTAAGTAAAAGTAAAATTTTATACATGTAAAGTCAGCACAAAGGGCCTCTCCTTTTCTAAGCATCTCCCATAACACACACTCCACTCCCACATTTCCAGTCAGGAACAGGGACCAAGTATACCTGTTATCCAATCGTGCCACCATGCTGTCTCCCTTGTCTGTGGCAGATGCCGTTGTGGAAAGTCTAAACCACTGCTTCTCAAGTTTGGACATGCACATGAATCACCTGGGGATCTTGTTAAACTGAAGCATCTGACTCAGTAGGTCTGGGGGGGCCCTGAGTGTCTGCTTTTCAATAAGCTGGTGCAGATGCTGCCAGCCCTGGACCACAGTTGGATTAATGAGTCTAAGAAATGCCAGAGGCCTCCGTGGCAGGATTCATTTTAGGGTTCTTCCCTGCTAATGGCTTCCATAAGCTGTGACCTCTGAGATAACCTACCCATCATGTCTGAACTTGTTAAATTCTACCTGGTCACCACTGACAGAGTAGCCAGATCATCAGGAGCCAGTGCACAGTGGTTAAGCGTAAATTCTTTGAAGTCAGTCAGACCTCAGTTCAAATCCTGTCTCTTCCTTCCACTTAACCGTGTGGTCTCAGGCCATTTACTTGTCTGTTTCTCTGGCCATAAAAATGTGGGAAAGTACCTACCTTATGGGCTCATTGTGAAGATTAAATATCCTATGTTTGTCAAAGTACCTAAATGTCATAATAAGTGTTCAGTAAACTTGTTGTTTTTTCCCTGTTAATCTTCTTTTAAAACACATCCATAACCCTCACAGCGTTTAGTAAACATCCCCACACCCTATTATGCCATACCATTTGTGATCTGACTACAGCTTACTTTTCCAATTGCATCTCAACCCATGTGTTTTACTCTGTAGTTTGAATTACTTTACATTTTCTTAAATGTGGCTCTGGACTTTTACATATATTGTCTCTTTTACTTGGAATGCCTTCTCCTAGCCCAAACACCCTGTCCTCCATTATCATCCACCTTTCCATCTGTTCCTTCAATACTGAATTCATCTCAGAAAGCTTTCTTGAACCCTTGCTTTCCCATTGTTCCACACACACTCCTGAACGAGATACTCTCCCCTCTTATCTATCTGTATAAATAAATCCTCTCGCACATTTCACACTGCACTGCAATTGGCGGCTTCTTAGTCAATAAGCTCTTTAAGTACTAAAAGTGTAACTTATTTATCACCTCAGAATCTCCAGAAACAGCTCAGTGCCTTGTACACAGCAGACACTGTATACATATCTATTAAAAAATAATCCTCTGCTTGTGTTTAATATAGTATGTTATAGAGATATGCATGCATGAAGAACCATGCCTCATTGTAACTGCTAGAATTTACCTCTCCAACAGGCCCTAGGAACCTAGGGCAGAGATCACCCTATAGCAGGAAGCATAATCATTTTGTGCAGTTAATATGGAACATGTCATTTGTCTTTTCTATCCGACCGACATGGAATTCTGTGTATGGTCCATTCTGATGAAGTGAAATTATTAGATGTTAAACCTGGATGTTCTCTACCTTGGAAACCATTCCTCATGTTGCAGATTTCCTGGACTTTAAAATTGTTGTCTGCCTTAGTCTGCTCAGGCTGCTATAACAGAATAGCATAAACTGAGTGGCTTAAACAACAGACACTTTTTTCTCACAGTTCTGGAGGCTAGGAAGTCCAAGATCAAGGTGCTAGCCAATTTGATTCCTGGTGAGAGCCCTCTCCCTAGCTTGCAGACAGCCGGCTTCTTGCTGTGTCCCCTCATGTTAGAGAGAGAGAGATCTCTCTGGTGTCTCTTCTTATAAGGGCACTAATGCCTTTATGAGAATCTACTCTCACAACCTAATTACCTCCCAAAGGCTCCACAATTCAGTGCATAGCAACACTGCCCTATAGACTTGGAGTTTTACACATAACTTTCCTTATTCATTCATTTCTTCATTCATTCATTCATTCATTCTACAGATATTTAATGTACGCATTGTGTACCAAGCACACACAGCAATGAACACAACAGAAAAATTTCTTTTATGGAACTTACCTTATCCAGCAGAGGCAAATACAAATAAATCAGTCCACAATATGTTACACAATGCTAGGTGCTGTGGACAAAAAATAAAGCAAAGTAGGAGCAGTAGTGATGGAGGTCAGAGAAGACCTCCTTGAGAAGGTTATGTGTAAGAAGATATCACAAAGCAGTGAGGGAAAAAGACCTTCAGCTATCTGAGAGAAGAGTGTTTGTAGAAAGAAAGTAAGTGCGAAGGTCCCGAGTCAAAGGTGTGTAGGAAGTATCTGAAGTATTTGGGAAAGGTTAAGAAAGCCAGTATGGCTAGAGTGGTAGCACCAAATTATGTAGGGTCTTGTACTCCTTTGGTAAAGACTCACTTTAAGTGAGATGAGAAACAGAAGAAAGGTTTTGAGAAGAGGAGTAATGATCTGATTTACATTTCAAAGGATCACTTTGGATATTGTGTTAAAAATAGGAGTAGAAAAGAGAGAAGATGGTAGAGTAAAAAGTACTAGGAATCTGAACACCTGGGCAACAATTATGCTGGCAGAAACTCTCTGAAGTAACTATTTTGGAATTCTGGAGTCAATTTGAATGCTTGCAGCTTCCAGAGAAGGCTTGGCTGGTAAATTGTAGTTAATTTTGGTATATTTCAGCCATTAACATAGTAGTGGCTGCCCATCTCTCATCCCCCAGCCCTTAGCAGGCAGCTGAGAACAATAGCCTGCATTCCTGGAGCAGCTTGTGGAGCCAGAGTGGGCAATAATGACCCTTGTCCTCCAAATATTGGGGTTCTGTGTTCTGATTACTGCTTCTGATCATGGAGGTACATACAGAGGTAGGCAGTCATTGTTGCAGCCCCCAGTGACTAAAGTGGCAGCACCTTTAGGGGGAGTGGTTCCTTCTTTCTTCCCTTTTTCCTCTTTTGGGAGCAGACATTTAAAGACTATGATATTCAAAAGCAACTGTGTATATGGGATAATTTAAGAAGTCACCTTGCATGCCCTGGGAAAGACACAGCCTTCGAAAAGAACTGAAAAGACCTCAAGCTTTTGTCTCAGGCTGATCTTTGACAGAGACACTGTACAACAATTTAAAAAGGAAACCCACAAACCCTGGAGAAGGGGGAGAACTTGATTTCCAGAGCTACCACATTATAAGACTCAAATATCCAGTTTTCATCAACAGGGAAAAAAATCACAGGGTGCACAAAAAAAAAGTATAGCCTATTCAAAGGAACAAAATAAATCAACAGAAACTATCCCTGAGGAAGCCCTGGTACTAGACAAAGACTTTAAAGCAACTGTCTTAAAGATGCTCAAAGAGTTAAAGGAAAACATTAACAAAGATAGGAAATTGGGGGGCTGGCCCCGTGGCCAAGTGGTTAAGTTCGCGCGCTCCGCTGCAGGCGGCCCAGTGTTTCGTTGGTTCGAATCCTGGGCGCGGACATGGCACTGCTCATCAAACCACGCTGAGGCAGCGTCCCACATACCACAACTAGAAGGACCCACAACGAAGAATATACAACTATGCACCGGGGGGCTTTGGGGAGAAAAAGGAAAAAATAAAATCTTTAAAAAAAAAAAAAAAAGATAGGAAATTGGTGTATGAGCAAAATGAGAATATCAATAAAAAGACAGAAAATATAAAAAGGAACTAAAAAGAAATTCTGGAGCTGAGAAACAAAATAACTGACATGAAAAATTCACTAGTGTGGTTCAAAAGCAAATTTTAGCAGACAAAAGAAAGAATTGGTAGAACCTGAATATAGGATGATTGAAATTATTAAGTCTGAGGAACAGAAAGAAAAAAATTGAAGAACAATCAACAGAGCCTAAGGGACCTGTGAGACATCAAGCAGACAAATATATGCATTGTGGGAGTCCCAGAAATAGAAGAAAGAGAAAGACTGAAAGAAACAGAGAAATTATTTAAAGAAATAATCACTGAAAACTTCCCAAATTTGATGAAAGACATAAATCTGTAAATTCAGGAAGCTCAGTGAGCTCCATGTAAGATAAACTCAAAGACATGCCCACCAAATACATAATCAAAGTCAAAAGTCAAAGACAAAGAGAAAATTTTGAAAGCAATAAGAAAGAAGCCATTTTTCACATACAATGGATCCTCAATAAAATTAAAAATTGATTTCTCATCCAAAACCTTAGAGTCCAGAAAACAGTGGTTGATATATTCAAAGTTCTGAAAGAAAAAGAAAATTCAGCTGAGACTTCTATATCCAGCAAAACTGCGCTTCAAAAATGAAGGAGAAATTAAGACATTCCCAGACAAATAGAAATTCAGGGAGTTTTTACCACTAGACCTGCCTTGCAAGAATTGCTAAAAGCAATCCTTCGAGTTGAAATGAAAGAGCACTAGATAGTAATTCAAATCAGTATGAAGAAATAAAGATCTCTAGTAAAGTTAAATACCTTTAGATAAAGGTAAATGGACAATTTATAAAAACTAGTACTGTAATTTTGGTTTATAACTCTACTTTTTATTTTCTACATAATTTAAAAGAAAAATACATAAGAACAATTATTAATCAATGTCACTGAGTACCCAATGTATGCAGAATTAATGTGTGATCTCAATAACAGAAAGGGGAACACATAACTGTATAGGAACAGAGATTTTGAATGCTATTGAAATTAAATTGGTATAAATTCAAATTATATTGTTAAAAAGAAATACAGGTAGAGAGATTACAAGAGTTTGTTATAATCCAAGCAAGAGGTGAGGATGACTCAGGCCTAAATGGCTGCTGTGGAGGTGGTGGGAATGGTCAGATTCTGGACATTTTCACTGTAGTACTGACAGCATTTGCTGATGGATTAGATGTAGATTCAGTATAGATTGGCTGTGAGGGATGAGAACAAAAGAATTGTCTAGGACAAGTAAGATTTTGGCCAGTGCCACAGGAAGAGTGAAAGTGCTAATTATTCAGATGAAGCAGACCTCAGAGTTCGCAGTCCTGGAGGTGGGAGGTGGTGGTGAGCATCATCTCAAGAAGCATGTTAGACATCCAAGTAGAAATATCAAGTAGGACATACATACAACAGGAGTTCAAGCTGATGGTATAAATTTGGGAATCACTGACACACTACTGATGGTATTTAAAGCCTGGATGAGTCTGGACAAGAACTTCTAAGTGAGCGTAAATAGAGAAGAGGATGATCCACTGTAACAGCCTAGGGCACTCCGAAGTATAACACACAGAGAGATGGGGAGCAACCCACAGAGGAGTTGGTGAGGATAAGGTGCATCAGCGGAGTGGTGTCTTGGGAGCCAAGGGAAACAAGTGCTTCAAACAGGAGATAGCGATAACCTGGGTGAAATGGTATTTCTATGTCAAGGAAGAGGAATACTGAGAATTAGGCATGGGCTTTAGCAGTGTGGAGTTTATCAGTCACCTTGACCAAAGCTGTTTTGGTGGAACAGTGGGGGTAAAAAGCCTCACAGGGACAGGAGAAAGAGAAAACTGGAAGGAGAGGGATTGGAGCTAGTATGTGGAGATAATTTTCTTTGCTAGTTTTGGTTTATTTTTCCTGTTCTATATCAGATATAGTATGGTTTGTGTGGACAGCTGATAAAAATGATCCAGTCAAGGGGCCAGCCTGGTGGCGCAGCGGTTAAGTTCGCACATTCCGCTTCTCGGCAGCCCGGGGTTCGCCGGTTCGGATCCCAGGTGCAGACATGGCACCACGTGGCACGCCATGCTGTGGTAGGCGTCCCACATGTAAAGTAGAGGAAGATGGGCACACATGTTAGCTCAGGGCCAGAATAGAAAGACCTCAGGAATAGAAAGGAAGGAAATTATTCCCCCAAAATTTCAGAGGTAGACCCAAAATAACATAACAATAGGTTGACTGTAAAAGGCAAGGAGATGGGTAATTTATTTAATCCTTTAAATGAATAATATATTGTAACTAAAGAATCCAGCACAGAGCATAGTTCAGGAAAAGTTGCGTGAAATGGGTGAAACAAAGATGACAACAAGAGTTGACTTTTGTTGAGTACTTGCTATGTCCTCATTTAAATGGGCAACTCAAGTTTTTCAAGCCTGGCAAAATTGTAGTGTCATTAACAATAATAGACTACATAAAAGGAGAGAACGTTAAATTAAGAATTGTATAAATCCATTCCATTTCTAACATACTTAGTCATAGAAAGACATCCAGGTAGTGATGTCCAAAAAAGCAGTTATTAATATACTGGGAGAGAAATCAGAATAAGAGAGAGATTTTAGAGGCATTCAAGTGAAGGATATAATTTGTGTCTTGGGATTGCTGAGAGGAAGAATTATAAAAGAGGTGAATATTATTATTCACATAATGAAATAAGAAAACTCTAGATATTATATATTTACAGTTGTATAATTGATAAAGCCTATAATGGAAAAGATTATAATAGTCTAGGTTATGTTGAGATAACAAAAAGGCCCCAAAATGACAGGGGAATTTCACATTTCCATCAGTGACTGATCAGATGAAACTGATCCAAGTGTACTCTAAATTAAAATTCAAAATGATTCTGATTAAAACACTTTTACATCTATTACAGCCTTATGGAGAAATAATATTATTGAAGTACTATTCTATATATCTCAAGGATTTCTTAACTATACTAAGTTAAAATTTATTATTTCTGTTGTTTAACTAATGCTTATTTTTAATTCAGGACAAACTACTGAGTTATAATTGCTTGGTCAGAATTTGATAGGTATTTACTAAATGAAAGAATGAAAAAAATAGGGTTCCCTAAAAAATTTGTCTGAGATAAATTGCGTTGTCCTTAAAGTCTTCCAGATTATTCAAAATACTGCAAAGGAGTGTATTTTATTTTACCATTAAAAAGAATAACTTGACTCTTAGTGAAAGAAAATGCAATTATCCTCAAAGTATATGTAACCAAGCTAAGTTTAAGAGACAAGTCGATCCACAAAATTATTCTTAAATATCTTGGCAGAACAATAAAGCAAGGTTTCTGCTTAATCAGGTAAGTAGACACTAGTATACTTTTCTCTCTCAATTGATAAGCAGTTCTTGGGATTCCAAATCAATTATTGGAAGCAGCCAGTGATAAGAGTGATTTGGGGTAAATCTCCCCTGGTATGTTCTTAGCACACTGCTGCAGGGAAATATTTAGGTGCTCAAAGATCTCAATTTGCTATGAAGAAATGACACAGAAGTTTCATTCTATCCATGCTATTAGATTAAAATGCTTGGAGGATCCTTCTTGCTTAGAGGAAAAAGACATTCTTGAATAAAAGTGCACTATTCAGAAGGATTTATTTATTTTAAGATAGATCTAGGTTATTTTTTGAGTGAGAAAAACATCTTGAAATTCTTTTAGACTGACGACATATTTACTTTAAGAAAGAAGACATTTGGATATTCTCTCCAAATAGCAGTTTTAGTCTAATCCTTACCACTAAATGCTGTGATCAAGAACTTTCCTTTCCTGTTAAAGAACATTTTTAAAAATCTCAAACATGGTCTTTTTAATTCATTCTAAAATGAAAATTTCTGAATTCTAGTTTAAATTCTTAGTACACATATCTTTAATGAACAACTTCCATAATAATTACAGTGTCTCTAGTGACCCTTTACTTGTCTTAGAATCCTGTGTTTCCCAATTCTTTACGTCTTAGTACCTCTAATGAAAGAGAAGAATGAATACATAATCACAGAGTGGAGTTTTAATCAAAGTTTGAAATTAAGTCTTAATTTTGCCTGAAAAAAAAATAACATGCAAGCTTTACATATACTTTACTGTTTTATTGTAAAAATGGTTTACATTATTTTTTCATCAAATAGAGATGTATCATAATTGTCCCCCATGGCTTTTCAAAATCTCTCTCATCACACCAGGAAAGAATATGTTTCTGACAATAAGTGGAACACTTGTAAAGGTAGAGAAATGAAGGCATATGGATGATGCTGCCAGTCCCTGCCTGATCCAGTATGGTCTGGCTGCCAACACTGAAGTTCTACAAAGTATAGACTGAGCCTCCCCAGTATCAGACCATGAAAGCCAAGGCTGACTGTCCATGGTCCCTTCTCCTCTGTACACCTGCATGCCCCTGAACTTCAGCTTCCCCTGAATCCTCTGCCCTATGGGCCAGTCTGCTGTTCATGATCCTGGTTCATGCTCCACTTCATTGGGCTGAAAAGACGGCGGTGACTCCCCACTGATTGGACTGAGCTAGCCCAATACTGCTTCAACCCACTCAGAGCCCCTGCCTGATATGAGCTCTATCAGTGAGACAGCAGACTGAACACAACTTCAGAGTGAGTGGTAAGTGCCCTTACCCCTTTCAACGGAGCAGCATGGCACCCTCTCACCTACATTGAGGGTCTTCCCTATATCTGGTCTCACTTATTTCCTTCACAGCACAGTCTGCCGCCTTTGTCCCTGTGAGTCCTGCAGCCTGTCCCTCTGTGTACACTGCATATGGTAGTGTATACCAGATGGCTAAGAGATTAGCTGGATTTGTGAGTGATTATGAATTAAGTTGCTGATGTAGAGGAGGTAACAGACCAGCTAAGGCAAGGAGTTGAATCCCAGGCTGAAGAGATTGAGATTTACTACAACAGAACTAATACCGATTTTTGGTAAAGAAAAGGACAAGGCAAAAATGGTATTCAAGATGATATTCTAGTAGCAGAATGTAATGTAGACTGAGGATGAAAAAGACTGGGGAGAGAAATATAACATGAAAATATATCTTTAATAATTAGCCTGGAATAAAATGGTGGTTCTGTAATGAAAGCAAAGATAAGAACATTTTGAAGGCAGAATTTCCAGCTCTTGATAGAGGATTAAAGATCAATCAGTCAGTCAGTCAGTGAATTCTGAGCCCACGTATTTGCAAGTGCTGTTCTAGGCAATGAATGAAGCACAACCCTACCCTCCAAGAACCATTATTCTAAAGGGAGAAACTAATAATGGGAAACAGTGGTCATCACCTTATTCACCACACATCCTCAAGCTTTCTCCGCTCACACCTTCCTCAGGGGGGTTAGAAAGCCAGATACTCCTCTCCCGACCCCTTGTGTTGGTAATCTAGGTGATCTTGTTGAGGCCAAGAGAGTGCAAGGGAAGAGCTAAGGGAGCGCTTTTAGAGACTTTTGTTTTCTTGTGAAAAGAAACAGACACAGCTGGTGCCACTGCATCTTCCCCCTTACATGGAAGTGATACCTGGAGCTACTAGGAGGTAACAAGCATGAAGATAAACATTAACACACTAAGGATGGCCGAGTAGGAAGACAGAAGGAGCATCCCGATAGCTGTGTGAGCAGCTGGACCAATCTGACAACCAGCTAACTCTTCTTGTTATTGAGAAAAATTAACCCTATTCCTGACACCAGCTGCTGGGAGAGAACCCTTCATGGAAAGCAACCAAATCTGACCTGGGGGATTACACAGAAAAGGAGTCTATTAAAAGAATATTAAGTGGTTCACAGAATCTTTGAGAGGGCTGTAGAATAAGGCTCAAAGGTTCCAGGAACAACATACAAAGCCTTTCATAGAACTGGCCTGATAAGGAAATCCCCTGATGCCACAGAGCTTGAGGTCTCCAGCTTGCACCCTTGCCACTTTTCCCCAGGAACACAATTGCACTGCAAATAAGACCATCCTAGCACAGTCACTTTTGCTGTCACCCTAACCAGAAAATCAATTCCCACCATCTCACCTTGTTCACTTCCAGCCTGCACAAGTACCCTGTGCCTTCCTGTGAAAAAAAATGGAAAGAAACTATGTAGCTCATTCAGCTCCTACAGGAAAAAACAGTCTTTGCCCTACAAAGACTTTTTAAGGGGGTAATTTCCCAAACTCAAAAAATGATCCAGATAATGAGAATCTAAAAGGAATTGCAAATATACACTGTTGTGGTGGGTTGTTTGCAAAAATGATTACAATTATCCCTTCCCTATATCCATATCCCTTTAAAATGTAATCTGTAGCTCCTCCCATCAAGAAATGGTGTCTGTTTCCCCACTCCTTGAATTTTGGCTGCTTTGACCGAGAGAATGAGGCAGAAGGGACATTATGCCAGCACTAAAACTAAATCAAGGGAATGGATACACTCTGTTCTCCTAAGAATCCTCTGTCATCCACCAAGTGAATAAGCCTGGCTGGCCTGCTAGGTAATGAGAGAAACCTAATCCAGGTGCCCCAGTTACCCCAGCCAACAACCAGCCAACCCTCAGATGCAGAGCCATCTACCTGACCACACTCACCTGAGCAAGCACAGTCTAACCCAGCAGATTATCCATCTGAGTCCAGTTGAATTGGCTCACCCAAAGAATTGTGCATTCGATAAATGGTTGTTTTAGCCACTGTTTGGGGTGATCTATTTATTTATTTATTTATTTTTGCTGAGGAAGAGTAACCTTGAGCTAACTCCCACTGCCAACCTTCCTCTTTTTGTTTGTGAGCCACCACCACAGCATGGCCACTGACAGATGAGTGGTGTAGGTCCTCTCCTGGAAACTGAACCCAGGCTGCCGAAGTGGAATATGCTAGACCACCAAGGCTGGACGTGGGGTGATTTTTTTTTAATGCTGTAAAAGCTAACTTATAGAACTACAGACAGCCAAAAAAAAAAGACAATTAGTAAAAAGATATTCAGGTACAGAGGTGACTTGAAAAATATAAAGTTGGGTAATTTAGTAGAAAGTAGTGGGGACCACTCAATTTCTCAGGGAAGTCCTCTCTGAGGAGACATTTAAGGTGAAACATATATATCTGAAGTAGAAAAAACTATTCATATTCAAAGACCTGGGAGAATATTCCATATTCAAAGATATGGAAGAAATGTATTCCAAACAAAAAGAACAGCATGTGAAAAGGCTTTGAGACAGGAATGAGGCCAGAGTGGCAAAAAATATGAACAAATTGGAGAGTAAAGAAAGATAACATCAGAGAAATAGGAAGAGACTGGATTGTTTAGGGCCCTTTAAGCCAAGGAGTTTGGGTTTTATCCTGATGAGGTAATCTGATTTACGTTTTAGAGAGCTCACTGTTGCGAGGAGGATGGATGTTAGAACAGCAGAAGTAGAGGCTGGAGCTTTGTTAGTAGTAGTGGGAAATCTCTGTACCTTCTGCTCAATTTTTCTGTAAACCTAAAACTGCTCTAAAAAATAAAATCTATTTTTAAAAATTGTGGGAAAAAATGAAAGAATGGATTTTTAAGAGATTAGTAGGAAAAAGAGAGAGAGAAAGAGATGCAGAGAGGGAGGATGTCAACAACACCTAATACTTACTGAAAGCTGCTGTATCCCGGACCCAGTCCCTGGAGCCCCTGGGCATCTGAACGAAGCAGCATAGTGAAGTGAAAAGAGTGGGGACTTCAGAATCACGCAGACCTGGGAGTGAATCTAAAGGCCACCACTTATTACTTGTGTGCACAAGGGTGAGTTACTGACCTATCTGAGCCTCCATATTTTGTGAAATAGAGATGAAAATAACCATCTTATAGGCTGCTGCAACAGTTCAATGAGCAGCATATGTAAAGCACCAAGCCAAGTACTTTAAATGGTAGACTTTCTAGACGTGGTTAATTTTCTTTCATTTTACTTCTCAGATAGAAGATCTAGTATCTGAATAAAAGCTGAAAATTAAGGGATATTGAAATCAAGGTAGACCTATGTCTGGAGATGTTGTAAAGTCAGCAACTGTCTTTGTTCCTGTCAATCTCACGCAATAACATTTCTCTCCAGCAGTCTCAATTACCTACACCTACCCCTTCAGGCTTCTGACATCAGCTTCTGACCTAATATGACGATTATAAAACTTTAGGCTAAACTGAAATGCCAGCTTAATGTCCAAAGTCTTTTCTGTTGCCAAAGCCTCTTAACCAGTCCCTTCTTGGGCCCTGCTTCCTGCTATGGGGAGATCCTAACACTGCAGCTACTTTCCTAAACTCCATCCCAACTGCTTGTTCTAATAAACGTGCTTCCGGTACCAGTCCGGATCCTGAGCCTAACTCTGAACCTCAGCGCCCTGATTCACATTCCCTGGGGCCCTCTCAGTCCCATCCTGGTGTCTCCTACTGCTTCTCCAATCTCACTTTTGCTCTTTCACACCCAACTCCCATCCATATGTTCACAAACGATTGAATTCTTCCATGACCTTACATCCTAAAAGCATTGTCCACCATGGAAGCATTGTTTCTGTAAGATTCTTTCCTTAATCTTTATAGCACAAAGTATTCTTCTCCATTTGGACTGGCTTTCTACCCCAGGGGATAACTTATATTGAAAGATGCTCCATAATTTGTAGCTGCATTCACCGCATAAAGTCACAAGTTGAGCTGCCAACGGATATTAAATTCCTTATCAAAGGTAGATTAACTCTACTGTAAATGTAATTCAAAAATAGCAGCAGACGTAGGCAACATGATGGGGCAGCTTTGCTTTGTAGGAGGAGAAATTTGTAAGACAGGATTTAAAATGGACTAAACAGTGTATGAAATGGCACTTTTGTTGTCATTTTAAGCTTTGTAAGTAGCATCTATAAATATATCTGAGAAAAAAAATGCCAAGAAGGCTAAAGAAAAAAAATACATTAGAAAATATAAAAAGGCAAGGGACCTTCCCATAGACTCACAGAAATTAGAAGTGGAAAAAGTCCTCAGGCCACCTTGTTCATTTCCCTGCCAGCACCGCTCATCCTCATTGTGCGTCCAGTCTAATTTTAGATGAGCCAAGAGTCTTGACTTCAGGCACTTCGTTTGTAAAGCCACTCTGCTGTCTAATGAATTTTTTAATAACTTGTCAACTCTTCCAGCTCCTCAGCCTACATTTTCAACTTTCCAATAGGTTCCAAAGGTTTCTTTGGTCTTCCCTGGCTGCAACATCCAGATATAGTACTAGAGGGAGAATTTTCTCTCCCTTGTCAGACCTATCTGTAAAATACCTAAGAAAGGTAAGACATCATCAAAACCAAGATAGACATTTTCTAAAGATCACTGGGCTGGTACAGGAGAATTTGAGTCCTGATTTCTTTGTTTTCAATATTATAAACTATCCCGGGGCTTATGAATGTCTAACTTACATTTTGTTTCCCACTGTCCAAATAGTTCATTGGAACACATAATAAACATTGCCAGTTCTTAATGGCTAATGCATGCCAGCCATCACTCCAGATGATTTATAAACGTTGTCTCTGACCTTACAGTAATCTTGCTCAGCAGTTATTCGCCCTGTTCTACATATGAGGAAACTGAGACTTGTCTAGGGTCCCATGGCCAGTTAAATGGGTGTTGGAGCCAATATTTCCATCAAGTCCATCTGGCTTGAACCCTTGCTGTTTCTGCTGCCCTGTGCCATTACTATAGCATCTTTGTCAGAGAGTGTTAGTAACTGGTCTGGGGCTCTCCAAGTCCAAAGAGAAGGCATCTCCTGTCCAGGCAGAATGTGAGGATAAGGATGAAGCAGAGCACTACACTTCCCAGGAGATAAGCTGCCTCTAAGAGTTCTGGAGACAAGCTCAGAGAGAAGTAGGTGAGCATTGCAGGTCAATGTATGCAGTTGATTTTGAGGAAGGGGTTGATGAATGGAGTTAAGTCGCAGGAGTGAGGAACCTAGAGTCAGAGGCCAGGGGAAGACCAGAGAATGGAGTGGAAAGATCTTGCTTCCCTGACTGAGAAATAAGCGGGACAAGGGAGCAGCATTTCCGGGTGCTCAGCAACCACATTGAGAATGATGACCATTCTACGGCGGCTTCAGGGATCCTAGAGTCATCTGAGGCTTTTAATCAGGGCCTGACCAGACCTATGGAAGCAGGTGTTTTAAAGGACCTGACCCAGATCTTCTCCCTGACCCAGATGCTAAGAGGAATATTAGGACTCATTCCTACAGCTGACTGAATAATCTCGAATGCCCCAGACTCACAAAGGGTGGAGAAATGCCACAAGATACTAAAAGGCTTCATTAACCAAAATGACAAATGAGGACCAGATCTACCCAAGAAGGTGAGTCATTAATACCTCCTGCCATTTGGCCTTCAGAATTGACCCTACGTTTCAGCTTCTTGAATCTTTGTAGGTAAAATGTGCTGACTAGACTCATCATCAGTTTGCTTAGTTTTCTCCCTCATTTGGAGGGAAATGTTGACAATCATCAAAGGAGCCTGGCTCTAGCTACTGATTTGCAGCTGTGTGTCTACTGAGATAACACAAAGTGAAAATCTGGACGTTTCAGGCCCCTGATTTCAGTTTCCTAGACAAAAGCTATGTTGATTAGATCGGCAATTCTTAAAACAACACACCGATGGAGCTTTTCAAACTTGCAGCAGATTTTGGATTGAACTCATATTGACTATATATCCAGCCTTAGGAATGAAGCATTGCAACAAAAAGAATTGGAAGGTTAATTAAGAATCTACTTATTTTGGGAAATGATTTTATCTCCCTCACTTTTCAACGGACAATAAATCTGTTTCTAAGAAGAGCATAAGGCAGACATGAGTTGGAATCCCAGCCCTGCGGCTTACAGTATGTACAGCTTCTGTTAAGGGACTTCACTTTCCTGAGACTGTTTCCTCAGCTGAAAAAAATGGCTACACTATGGGCCAGCCCAGTGGCACAGTGGTTAAATTTGCATGTTCCGCTTTGGCGGCTGAGGGTTCACCGGTTCAGGTGCAGAACCTATGTACCACTCATCAAGCCATGCTGTGGCAGGCGTCCCACATATAAAAAATAGAGGAAGGTGGGCACAGATGTTAGCTCAAGGCTAGGCTTCCTCAGCAGAAAACAAAAAAAGAGGAGAATTGGCTGTAGATGTTAGCTCAGGGCTAATCTTCCTCAAAAAAAAAAAAAGAATGGCTACACTAATACTCAGCTCACACAGTGCTTATGAGAATTACAAGAAGTAACTTGCTTAGCACAGCATCTTGTCCTTAACAAATGCAGGACTCCTTCCTTTGATTAATTGGACAAAGGAACACAGCAGTTCACTTTGTGAAGCCACAATACCTTTTTATTTGAAAGGTACCACATCATCCTGGAACCCTTGTGAGAAATTCTAAAATATTTCACTTCTAGAGCAAAAATCAGAAGTAAAAGAAATGAAATACAGAATTGTTTTTGTAAAATTTTGACTAACTTCTGTCACCTAAAATTATTTAAGAAATAAGTTGATTCCTCTGAGCCATTTCTCATTCTATAATTAGAAAATATTTATAATGCTTTCATCCTCTCCTTTATGAAAATGTCTACCAAACTTCTCATCACTGGAATTTATCCAAGTCTGAGGTTATCAAGGCACTGTGTGAAAGGCCAGTGGAGCACACTGATTAAATGCATGGTTTGACAATGGACACACCTGGATTTGAGCCCCACCTGTATACTTTCCAGCTGTGTGTCCTGAGTAATTATACAGTCTAAGCCTCCATTTCCCCATCTGCAATATGGGGAGGTTATATATCTTATAGTATTATTTTGAGGATTAAATGAGATAAAGCAGCATAGCACCTGGTAAGAAATCATATTAGCTGTAATTATTAATAAGCAATTCATAACACATGTGACTGATCCATAACATACTATGTAAGAAAGGAATGTGAATTTAATACGTTATTCTCAAAATTGCATACGCAAAACAGTATTTATTCATATAAAGAAAACCAATAGACTATAAACTTTGAATGCAGATTCATTTTTTCTAGCATTTATTTTTTATTTAATACAATGAGAGTAACATTTTCCCCCTTACATGGAAGTCACATAAAAATGATTGACATTTTTACACTAAAAATAGGCCATTTTTTCCCATTTACTCAGATAGTTTTCTCTTATTTAAAAATTTTTTCATTTCATTTTTAAAATTATAGAATAATAAAGCAACTAGAAAGAAATCTACACAGAAATCTAAAACATATTCTGATCAGTGAATTTAATCAAGACAAGTTTTCAGAAATGTCTATCAAATTTAACCTTGGGCCCTTGATAACACTGTCCACACCTAGGATTGCCTCACCACCACATCCCTATGGGCCAGTGCTATAGGGAGTCTTATCTAGGAAACAAAGCCCATGAATTTCTGGACCAAAAGTGGAAAGAGATTAAGTTTTGCTCTGAAATAAATCACTTCCCAGTGTTTTCACTTCCAGACTTCTAACATTTGCCCTGCAGTTGGATATGACCAGAACTGTTACATGTTTGTAACAAAGATGATCAATTACATTCTGATCCCAAATTCAAATGGGAACCTGTAGGGTAGAATCTCTTCATTGTGACCTATGTGGCATCATTTTTTTTAACATAACTGGCAACGACTTTTATGATATCTAACATACCTTTGAAGAATGTCTTTAAAGCATGAGAAGAGGCCTGATGTAAATTAGGTTGCCATTAAGAAATGCAAAATAGGTAGAAACACTTCTGTGCTGCTAATGAAGTTGTTGAGCAAGCAGCTGTTGTAAGGCCGACTATTAGCATTAATCAATGGTAAGAGTCTGACATATTCAATCATTCTTTTTCTCCTTAGGACATGTAAATAGCACATAGGCTGGGAACTTTCTAAAGCACCAAAGAGTGATTGAGAAAGTGGTGTCTTCCTTCTCTCTGCTCACACCCCTGGAGTGTGAAAGAACTCCTCTCTCACCAGTTCATCGTGGTACTATGGAAATGGACATTTTCTACGCTTCCAATTCTCGAGTACACTTCTCTTTCCTGATACCTCATCAGCTTTTCTCCATCTCAATAGCTTTGTTACATTAGGGGACAACGAATTAAGGACCTTAGATTCCAAATCATCATAAGACCATCGTCTAGTCTACTAGAATCTTGGAGTGAAGGAACTGCCTTTGCAGAATCCCTGAGTCACAATTCTGCATCCACTACATCAGTTCATCTAAAAGTGGAGGACTCACTGGCTTAGGACAAAGCCCTAGGTAGACAGCTGCAGATATAAGAAAGTTCCTACTTACATTGAGTCAAACTGGTCCTCAAGATGTCCATTCTTTTGTGTAAGTTCTTTACTTGACAGCATTGGAAATTTCAATGTAAATTGCACAAGTGTCCTCAAAGGTGTCCTTTGATAGGGAACGCCTTGATGGGATTGCCTGTTACTTCAAATTCTTGACAAGAGGGCAGGCACTGAGCATGAAGCAGGCCTGACAATAGGCCACAGGGCCCCAAACACCAGGGAGTTCTAGGGCAAATTTCTAGCTTCTGGCTGAGCCAGCCCAGATTGTAAAATCATGAGAAATAATAAATTGTTTTTTTAAGTCAGTTTTTTAATTAGTTTTGGAGTGGTTTGTTATGCAGCAACAGATAACTAAAACATGGGCATATACTCAAAGTTTCAAATAAAAATTGTAGACCAATGGAAGCCCATTCCTAGACTCCTCAGAGAGCCATGAGACCAAGTTTGAAATCTCAATCTTACAAACTTAGGGCTGTTGCCCAATATTTGTCCCAAGCAATGCTACTCTACAGAAGGAGTTCCCACTTTTATCCCTCTTTTATCATTCCCTCTGCTTGGAATGCCATCTCCCATCCTAATTTCTTCTTACCAAAACCCTAACCATCCTTCAGGCCCATCACACGTACCCCTTCCTCTAGTAGAGTCTTTCTTCATCCTCTCACCCAGTGATACAGCCCACCACCCTCAATAGTCATATGTGGATTTGAGTTCGGAACAGCTTTCGCACACCAGGATCTCTCCCTCCTTAGGTTCCCAATAGCATTATTTCATGGTTTTTTCATGGCATTTTTATTCTCCCTTTTATCATAACAATGTGTGTACTTTCAGGATCCTCCAAAAAGTACTCTGAGGAACTGTTTCTCTCATCTCTGCATGCCCTTTAATGCCTATTTCTAGTCCTTCTCCTAACTCCACCATTTCCTGCCTGGCTTAGATTAATGATGCCATAGCAATCACTGTCAGAACAAAGCCAGTGTATTCATCTGACTCTCACACCTGGAAAGCTGTGTGGCAGCAGCATTTGCACAAATCAGGCCCCTATTAATAGGACACCAGAGATTTCAGAAAGAGCTCAGGGCTTGAGTCAAATGGTCCCGCTCCATGCTTGAATTCTGAGTATACTATTTCCTATTTGGATGAATCTGAGCAGACTATTTACCCCTCCTCCCCATGTTATGTTTTTTTCATGTATAAGTTGGAGTTTCGATCTCATAAGGTGGTTTTGTTTTAAATGATACTTACGCTCAACACTTAACCTACTGACTGATATGTAATGCAGAATATAAAATGTTGGGATAAAACACTTTGATGACTGACTCGATTGTTATGTTGCTGCAAATCCACTCCTTGCCTCATTATAATGTTGAGTGGAACTTCTGGAACCACATACTATTTGACTGTAAATGTAAGCATTCTTAAATTTGAGGGAACGGCTACTGTATTAAGAGCTTGTCTCCCTAAATTCATATCAAAATGTTTGTTCCTCTCAAACATTAAGCTAGAAGTAAGTTCATTAGTCAACTCTCTTTCTCCTGAGGTGGTTATTTTTGGTCTTAACAATAAATGAGACAAAACACTGACAGTTTGACCTCCCTCTCTTTTCACAATAATGATGGTCATGTCCTTAAAACTGAATGCCCACACAACTGACGCAGCACAGTTAGCAGACGTTTACATCTTTTTTCTGTTTGCTTTGGAGAGACTGAATGGAAAGTAGAGTCTACACCCCACTCAAGCCACTATGCCTCATTTTTCTTGGAAAAAAGGTGATGACTGATTTATCTAAACATGGTTAAGACATCTGGTTTATTTTGTATCCTCCCCACAATCAAGGGTCACAGTTTTATGAGAAAATAAAGAAAAAGGGCTAAGATACATTGAGCATTGTAGGAGGCATTACAATAGAAGGAGAGGGCATCTAAAAATCTCTATTTATAGTAAAGATGCTATTATTAGCAGGAGTTTTTATGCCAAGATTATAAAGAATGAGTGTGTACACCCCAAAGACTCAGCTGTACAAGTAACAAGTAACAAGAACTCTGATCTGGTTCTTAAATATGTTATCAGACACTTATATAAATAACGCTTTGGAAAATTGGGATTTTGAGGATGAAAATGACACATTCAACCCACGTGAATTCTGACACTGCAAACCTGCCAGAGCGTGACCACCAGGATGAGCTGGGGGAACAGTACCCTGTTGGTATAAGGCATGTGTCCTCATGCCTGTCCATCACTTGCAAGGAGTAGACACTGAGCACATAAAAGCAGATGAAGGACCAAACCTGTTTCTTCTGTGGTGAGGCTAGAACCCCCTGGGATCTACTGATGATAATGAATAGGAAAAGTGCTTCAACAATTGATTCCTTTGTCTACTTACACAGCCCAGTTCCTTAGAGAATTTTTCTGCTTTCAACAATAAAAGAACCACATGATCCAAAGAAGGTTCTAGCCAGAAGAGTCCTCAGAGGTTACCTAATCTGCCAGAATTTTACAGATAGTGCGCTGATGTCCCGACAATTAAGTGACTTGCCAAGGGCCACACAACTAATATATGGCAAAACTTGAATTACTTCTAATTTCAAAGGTTGGGTGACTTTAATTAAATTGTTGACAAAGTCACTTTCTCTAAATAATTGTTTATTGATCCATAAGAATAAATGAACTCCTGCGACTGTGCTTCTTGGTGGATATGCAGCCAAGTGGGTCTAAAGTCAGTCAGTCGAAAACACCATGTGAGGACAATTTTCCAGACTTAGCAAACAAACTCCATTACCTGAGCAAACCAACCTCCCAATTTATAACCCAGGTTTTCTTCTGTCTTATGGTTCTTGTTCATAAAAGACAACAAATGAGACTAGACCTGGAAAAATACCACCACCTCCATGTTCTAAAACTGGTGGGTAAGTAGCATCACTTTCAACAGAGAGGGCAATGTGTTATTAACTCAGTCATTGTTAAGGGCTGAATTGTGTCCCCCCTAAAATGTTGAAGTCCTAACCCTCAGTACCTGTGAATGTGACCTTACTTGGAAGCAGGCTCTTTGCAGATGATCATGTTAAAATGAGGTCATTAGGGTGGGCCCTATCCCAGTATAACTGGTATTCTTATAAAAAGGGAAATTTGGACACTGATGTGCCCTCAGGGAGGACACCAGCTGAAGATGAAGGCAGAGATCTGGGTGATGCTTCTACAAGCCGAGGAACACCGAAGACTGCCAGCACACACAAGAGGCGGGGAACAGATCTTTCCCTCACAGCCCTCAGAAGGAACCAGTCCTACAGACACCTTGATCTTGAAATTCTAGTCTCTCGAGCTGTAAGACAATAAATTTCTGTTGTCTAAACCACTCAGTTTGTGGCACTTTATTTGGTGGATCTAGCAAACTAGTACCGTTGCCTTATCTGAAAAAGGAGGGGTGAACTAAGTGATCTCACTGGCCCTGCTGGACCAACATGTGCGGGTCCCTGTGGGTGTGGACTGCACAGAGGCCGAGGCACGCCTGGCACTGGGAACCTGTCCACAGTAATGGGAGGGAAGGGGCCACATCTGTCAGACAATGAACAAATATTCATTAAGCGCCTATTATGTGTCAGGCACCAGGCTGGGCATGGGACACAGCCCTGAAAGGAAGACACAATCCCTGTGACCCAGAATGCAAGTCTCCCAGGGAAGATCAGCTCTAAACAAGAAATTACAAGTGTCATGTGTGCTGTGGAAATGCAGAGCCTGCCCTGGGAAAATTAGACTAGTCTGTGGGCCAGAGGAGCCTTCCATGAGCAAACGAGGTTTACAGGGAGACAGGAATGAGGGTGAGGCATTCGCATCCCAACGAAGAAAGGTGAGGGGGAGGGGGCCGTGTGCATGTTCCAGGCAGGACCAGCACAGAGCTTACATAGTCTGCGCCTGCTCTAAGGGAAGAAGACAGGCAGAAAGGGGAGAATGGAGGGTTGGCAAATGAAGGACCAAACATGTCCCACGTGATATGGTGACAGCTGCCAGTCACAGCCTGTCAAGGTCACGTGGAGCTGAAGAGGTAATGTTTATAGCAGCAGCAGTAACACAAGTTTCAAAGGAACCCAAGCTTCGACTCACATTATGAGTCACTTCCAACCTTTAGTTATATTTAGATTTCTGTTGGGAATGGCATTCTTTCTGTTTTCTATGTAAAAATGGAGTCTAGCAAGCTGAAAACAGAAATTATGAATAAGCATGTGGTATTTAATCTAGACTGCAAAACCAGCTTTCCTTTGCAACACGTTTTGGTCATTGGGTTCCTGTGAGAAAGTGTCTTCTGTGTGCTTGCTTATTTGTTTGAAAACAGCTAAGAACAGTTTGACAAATACTTCAAACTGTACAAAAGGAAAGACACACAGAACACTAAAGACTCATTAAATCAGTTTCTGAAAAATGATGACAACATTCTGCGGGGATTAATATGGTGACACCAGTTTTCCTCTTCCTGCCCTTAAGACAACTCAGGAATAAAGGCATTTCCAATACTGGATTTTCCACATAACTTTTAAGATTTTGTTCTGCTCTTTGCATTATTAATAATTACAATTAATACTTATTGAGTACTTAGTATGTGCCAGGCACTGAGCAAAGCTCTCTACATTCATTTTTTTCTTAATCCTCCCAGCAGCCGTGGAAAATAGAGACTTTTATTATTCCTATTTTAAACATGAAGAAACCAGGGCTTAGCGCTATTAAATAACTTATCCTCAGTCACACAGAGACTAAGTGGTAGAGCTACATATGATGTCAGTGATTTCCAAATTCATGAGGAAATGGGAGTCTTCCCTAGATTTCGTCCCATGTGTTGACTCTGCGGAGGAAACTGGAGTGGTCTTCAGATGCTCTCATCGAGTACTTGATTTTCATCTTAGGGAACTTGAAAGCATTTGTCTCACACTATTCATGTTCACACTCAACTTCCTGAAGGATAAAGCATACAAGGGTTTTAACGTGCTTGCCCACAGTAAGTCAAGGTCAGCCCAAGATGTGTTCAGCCCAAGCATTCTCTCTCCAAAGTCCCATGCTTTTATTACACTGTGAGGTACGGAAGCTTCCTACCCAGTTTTTCATAAGAGAATATCAATCGCCAAAATATCTTATGTACACCACTTCTGGCCAATTGATCCAAATCAATCAACAAGTATTTTTTGAGCTGTCTAGCAGGGATTGCTAGCTATTACCTCAAAATCCATTCTTTCCTTCTTTTTTTTTTAAGATTGGCCCTGAGCTAACATCTGTTGCCAATCTTTTTATCTGTTTTCTTCTTCTCGCCAAAGTCTCAGCACATAGTTGTATATTCTAGTTGTAGGTCCTTCTAGTTCTGCTATGTGAGACATTGCCTCAGCATGGCTTGATGAGCAGTGCTAGGTCCACACCCAGGATCCAAACTGGTGAACCCAGGGCCACTGAAGCAGAACATGTGAACTTAACCACTGTACCACTGAGCCAGCCCCTTCCTTTCTTTCTTTTTTTTTTTTTTCCTGCTTTATCTCCCCACATCCCCCCCGGTACATAATTGTATATCCTAGCTGCAGGTCCTTCTAGTTGTGGCATATGGGACACCGCCTCAACATGGCCTGATGAGCAGTGCCATGTCCGCACCCAGGATCCGAACCAGTGAAACCCCAGGCTGCCACAGCGGAGCACGTGAACTCAACCACTTGGCCACGGGGACAGCCCCTTCCTCTCTTTTTAATAAGAGGATTCTAGCTGTTTTTTAGCCAAGCACATTTCCCAGTCTTGGCTGCAGCCATCTGTGACCATGTCATTGATCCATCCACTGTGCTGGAAGCGGTAGTGTTGTATGCTTCTTTCATGAAGACTCCTGAATAGGGAGAGGTTCTTTTTTTCCCACCTTTCCCCTCTCCATCCTAGAATATGGTTCAATGGCTGGAGCGCCAGCAGTAATCTGAGACCCAAGGGGACCTTGGGAATGGTAGCCAGTCACAGCAGAGTGAAAAGATGGCATAATTCTGGATCTCAGCATTGTAGATCCACCATACCAGTCCTGGAGTGTATATTCACATTTTTTAATATGAAATATATTTAAGTCTATTTTTTTATGTTTCAATTTTGTGCAGCCAGAATTATCTGAGAGAAGCAGCTACTATGTGCCAGGCATCAGGCTAGAAACAAATCTCCCTCCACCTCCCCACCACCAGCACACACATACAGACAAGAAAATCAATAGTTTAGGTATTTGGGCAATGCCTGATTGAATGAAGCAACCACAAGTAGATAACACAAACCACAAACACTTCTTCTAAATAGTTTACAGAAATGCCTCAGAGGACCCCACAATTTTGTGAAACATTTTCAAATCCATGACCTTATAATAGATTCTTCTCCCACACAGAGTGATTTTTTTTCCTGAATCTACAAAGTGAGGTCTAGCCTCCCATTGCTTACTGCATTCAAAGACCATTACGCTGAAAATAATTACCTCAAAACCAGTAGGAACATTTTTCCTTCTCCATCCCACCTATTAAAAGTAAAGTTCTGGAAGCCTGCATGCCTATATTTTTAGTTTTCCTCAGGAAGTCTCTTGATAATAAGTGAAATGCCTATGACCTTGATAAGCTGTGAATTATGTGGTAAAAAATGAAGCCTTTTGTAGTTTCCTGAAAGGCATTTGGATCTATAAAAAATTGCTTAGATATTGATGCCCTATTAAATTGCCCCTTTTACCAAAATATAATGGCAGTTCTCTACTCATTTTGCCAAGCGTAGGCATCCCTCTATGTCTAAAGACCTTAACTGATGAGTAACAATAGTACATTCTGCGACTTACAAAAGTTTGACAAAATATGTCAAATAATCATTAGATGTAAGAGACAAAATAATTGCGTATAATGAAGAGTTTTTCCTTTAAGATTTGTCTTTGGAGAAGCAAAAGTCAGATTGCCTTTTGAGATATAATTTAAGTATTCAGATCCACTGTAAGAAATTCAGGGAACCTCCAGGGCTGAGGGGGAGCCTGGAGCTGCAGCCAAGACTTGCATGCGGACTGGTAAGCTCCATTTTCCCCTGGCCTCCTGCTAGGGTGGGAGCAAGCCTCTAAGTGTCTCCCCTCCAACACTTACCTCAGCCGACGCTCCCCACAGTGCACCTCAGGCTCTGAGAACCCTCCTACTCCATTAGTTATATCTAATTCAGCACACTTTACCTGCCCTGTAAGGTTGTTTTGTTTCTGTGGCTTGTAATAGTTGCTGGTTTGAACCCTTTGTATACAATTTACCAGCATTAAATCTCTTCTCTCTTCCCTTTATTTCACTTTCAAACAAGTGGGGTGGAGGCCCAGGGTCTGGAGAGACTGAAGCAGCTCTGAGCTCTGCTGTGGCTCTTTTTACGGCCAACCCACTACAGCTCTCTTGGGACCGTTTCAGGTTACAAAACCACACTTCACATAGGAGCAAAGTAACTAACTGAATTAAGACAGCTCTTAAGAAGAAAGGCTCTAATAGGCAGCCACCAGGTGGAGATTCGGAAATTGAACAGCTTTAATCTGACTATCACCTGCTCTGGCCAGTCTTTCCCCAAGGCCAAGAAGGAAATGAGAGGGGTGGGGCTTTGCCTTGCCAGGTCCTTCACTCCTCAGAGAGCACACGCTGCAAATGTGAGCTTTCCTTTGGGTGATTTGGAAGGAGGAACGCATAGGGTCTATTAAACTTTAGCATCCTGACCTACCTCTAGGAGAGCTTAGGGTGAGCTCACTGCTTTCTGAAGCAGGGATTTAAGTGTTCCCGGCTCCCTCTCTACCTGGGGAACACATTGATTAAGTTTGAGAGGAGGTAAAGACTATTGTTAGGAAAAGGGATTGCATGAAGTGTTGAATTGTGTCCCATCCCCAAATTGATACATTGAAGGCCTAACCTTCACAGTTCCTCAGAACGTGACCTTGTTTGGAAAAAGGGTTGTTGCAGATGTAATTAGTCAAGAAGAGGTCATACTGGAGTGAGGGGGTTGGGGGCCCTAGTCCAATTTGACTGGTTTTCTTATAAAAAGGGGAAACTTGGATAAAGACACACACAGGAAGACTGCCATGCAAAGGTAGTGGCAGAGATTAGGGTGATGCTTCTACAAGCCAAGGAACACCAAATACTGCCGGCAAACCCCAGGCGTGAAACACATTCTCCCTCACAGCCCGCAGAAGGAACCCACCCTGCTGACACCTTGATCTTGGACTTCTAGTCTCTAGAACTATGAGACAATAAATTTCTGTGCCTTACATCACCCAGTCTATGGTGCTTAGTTAAGAAGCTCTAGCACACTAATAAACAAAGTGTCCACCTGACAAGACACAAGGCCTTGAACAACCCAGAGCCCTCTAAACCCAGGTCCGTGGCCCCAGAGAATAAGGGTTAAGGGCTGTGTTTCTCTCAAGCCCTTAACCACATGTATTTTGTTGATGGACTTTGTGAATTCTCTCTCATGCCCGTATCAGGGAAGAATGAAGCAACCCTGACATCTGGGCAGAGTCCCTACAAGCTAATGGACCTGTATAAGGGCTTTGGGCCTGTTCGGATTTTAGCTGCTTGCAGATCATCTCTATGAGCGGGCCCCTCTGTTTTGTACACTGCAGTCTTCCTAGGACCTCACACGCTGAGTGGATCAGTACTCACTCTTCTTTCCAAGACACACCTAACAACTCATAGTCTATAGAAATTCTCTGCCACCTGCAAATCCCATCCAACTGACACACTAATGTCTGTTAACAGCTTCCTCTTGAGAAGCTGGAGATTTCCCCATGTCCCCTTCCTGCTGGTCCTGCAGATAATAAGCCACACGTTAGAGGAATCAACAACCTTGCAAGCTCTGCTGGCTTCTCACAGAGTGCTTTGCCTCCTCAAAGAGGCTGGACTAGAAAATGCACAGCAGCTCACATCACAAGGAATTGGTCAGCTCTTTTGGGCCTCAAGTCAAATAAAATTGGCTTGCTCAAAACTGATGGTGTTGGTAACTAGAGAAAAACAGAATTGTAAGGTTCAAAGTGGAAGTGGCTGCAATTTTCCTTTAACCCAAAGCAAACCCCTCCACTTACTCAACGAGTGCTACTGAGTTTAGCTGAGTCTCTGAGCCTGGTTTCATGGTCTGTGAAGTGGAGCTAACACAATGACCACCAAGATTTCATGACAGTGACATGAGATAGTGACAGCAACACTTACTGAGCAATCCTTATTATTTTCACACCAACCTTCCAAGGTCAGTGCTACTACTCTCCCTGTTTTCTCAAGAAGGAAACTATATCTTAGAGAGCTTAGGTAACTTGCCCATGTTTCTGCTATGAAGGAATAGATCTAGGTTTCAAACCCAGGCTGGGCCTGGCTCCAGAGTCCATGTCCCACCCTTCTGCCATAAAACATGCCAGGTGCCTGACACCGCCAGGCACTCCAGAAATGATGACATTCACTTTAATGTCATCATCAGACCCTATAATGACCAAAGTATGGAATTCCTTCTAGTAAAAAAGTCTACATTAAGAAAACAGGCCTCCAGAGTTTGAAGACCACTGCCATAAATCTCTCCAATAGGTCTTGTTCCCTGTGCTCACCAGCCTTGACATTCCTGATGTCCAATACCAGAACAGGGAGGGAAGCTGCCCAGCCCCACCCACAGGAGACCTGCCCTGGGGTGTTCTAGGGAGAGTCCTTATTTCTGTGAGGAAAAGCCGTGGGCAACCAAGTCTAACTCATCAATATACGTTGAGGTAGCTCCTTCTGGGATGAGTTTACTCACATTTCTAATGAAATAGCTGATATTGCTGCTTACAGATTAGTCCTTTCTGCTATTTCCATTTGTTAGATAAATGTATGGGCCTTGGGGCCAAGTTTGAAGATTTGGGTATCAAAATAATAGTAATAACAGATAACAGTTGTAAGGCATTTAAAATGTGCTGGGCTCTTAAATATCAAAAAACCCTGCAAGAGAGGTATTTTATCTGTATCACATAGATGAAAATGGAGAACCAACCCAGGGAGATAAATGATGCTCCCTTGCACTATGGTTCTCTTTGAGACGCCCATGCTAACAAGCCAGCACACTCAGAAATCCAGCTTTCCAGTATGACTGAGGGGACAAGAGGCCCTCTCAGCCTGTTGCCAACTTCCAGTCTCCTTAGGAAGCCATGTAGCAGTCAGAGCCAACTCCGAGCACTGCCCCTTCTGCTCTGGGCTTTCAGGGAATACTGTTTTCCTCCCTATTGGAGTGGTAAAACTTAAGGGGCAGATAAGAGGGTGTGGACTTAAGGGAAAAGACCACAGTTGCTACTGTGACATCTTGAGTGTTACAGGACTTGGGCCCACCAGGGACCTCAATAAAGGGTGCCTCCATGGCCTGCCTGGTTGACCAGTACCTGCATCACTCATTCAGGACAAAACCTGGAGAAATAGAAGGTGTTTGCCTGGACCCGTGTTCTTTACACAGAACTTCCTTGGGGACCTTCAAAGACTTTTGGAAAACTGCTTCTCTCTTCTGTGTTGAAGACGATGCCATCCGAAAAAGCATCTATGAAAATTCTTTTTTGATGAATTAATATTGAAATCAGATAATTATAAATTCATAGTAATACATCATCAACCCTAATGTTACTAAAAATATTTCTTTTATTCCAGAGACTGGTTTATATAGCAAAGACTAATGTTATCATTTCAATATACTTGTCACAGGTGCCTTCTCTGAAACATCAGGTAACTTCAAATGTGAATAAGCAATTTTTTAATAAAAATCAATCATCAATCAGTCTTCATTTTCTTAATGAAAAATGTTATACCCATATTTACTAGTTTCACATATGAACATACCTAAGACAAGAAATTTGAAATTCTGAGTTTTGAATCATTTGAGTAATAGAAAACCTGCTGAGTTTTTCAGGAAGATTCATTTTAAATTACTTAATATTAACTATTAGGACCTCATCTTTCTCTAGGCAAGTTGGGGACCATCCATTCATTTGACAGCCAATCTCATATAGCTTCTGTAGCTACGGTACTTTGTTGTGATAAGTGATATTTATATTAACGTCCCTAAATGCTATAAAGATTTGAAATACCTTCTCAAAGAAAAACAAAAATTATTTTCATTTATATTTGAGTGTATTTCCATTATCTGAGTATAGTTCTTGTATGTATGATATCATGGTATTAATTCATTTGTTATCAGGAGAAATAATTAGTTGGAATATGGTATTCACCAACCATGCCTAGAAAGCAGAACTTTATTCATAGAATGTTCTAGCAATGATATTTGTTATTGATCTTTTTTCTGTTTGATGTTACGGAAATTCTTTTGTGACAAAGTCAGTCAATTTGGAACAAAACAATCCAATGGCCAGAGTTTACACACTCTGTCATTTAATCACCTGAAATGCCACAACCTGTTTCTTTATAAGCTGACCATCTGTACTTTTACTCTCTATACAACTTGAGCTGAGTCTTGCCTGCCAAATTCTCTAGCATTTCCTTGGACTGAAGGAATCCTTCATCTGTGGTAGTGCTCAGGTCTTCATCATGTTTACAAGTTTCTAAGGTGATGTTTGGCTTTTATGTTGTGTTGCCATTAAATGATTCTAAGATACTAAATAAAGTAAATATAAACAGAAACTAAACACCTCTTGCTATGGTGCTGATGGCAAGTAATTAAAACAATCACTGAGTTTACTCAGAATCTACATTAAAAATTTTAAGTATATAAATTCCGGCTGGCCATAAGGAAGAAAGTGATTTCATAGCATCTTCTTAGGAAAGTATTATACCATTAATTTCAAAGATACCAAATGAGATAAGGAGGTTGGTGATTTATTAAGAAGCTTTAATAGTGGAAGCTTTTGCTAGATTCAGTTTTCAGTCTGTTTGGCCAGACTGACAGACCCCTCTTCTCAGGAGCCACGTCTCTAGCGTAACGTGGCTCATCCAGTGACACAACCCACCACTCAAACAGTTTCGCTGCAATGTGCTCCCCTACTCAGCTGTGGTATGTTTAGCATCCAAAGTCTTTGTCACACCTCCTGAGGCCCCCAGGTAGCCCTCCAATGCTGAGAGGAGTACCAGAGCCAGCCACGTGCCTACATCCCCAGATGGAGGCTCCACTTCTAGCCCCATGTGAAGCCACTGAATGCCACCTACGTAGAGATGTCACCAAATGTGCCAAAGGCTGTGTGGGGCTCCTCAATTGGACAACATCAGCATGTCAGACCCAAGCAAATAATATCTATTTGTTTATATATTGGGTGCTGAGCACTGTATGTGGTGGCTTTCCACAGTCCTACCATTCTCATTCGCAATTTACAGACGTGGAAACAGGAGGGAAGAGGTGAAAGAACTCGCACAGGGTGAAGGATTTGATGCAGGCATTCTGAACCACTATGCAATACTGCCTCCACGCAGAAACCTTGGGGACCAGCGACGTTCTTCCCATTTGGGGAGTGTGCACAGTGAACACAGCAGAGTGTTAGGAGGGGGGCTTCCTGCCAGCACTCTTCCAGCACCTACTCTAAGACTCCTGGCCTGTCTCACATCTGAAATGAGCCAGACAGACTCGGTGGATCCCTAATGCTCCTTCCAGGTCCACAGCAGTCAGACAGGTAGTGACTAAGTTGAAATAAAAACAAACTTTTGCTTCAACCTGTGAGAAAAAAATCTAAGGTAATAACTAACATTCATGCAGCACTTCAGTTTACCGTGTGAGGAGCTCTGAGGCACTTATCTGTAGGTACACACCCGGGAAGAGCTGGCTTCCAGCTCAGACCCACCCTCTCTGATTCCACATCCTGTGTTCTTGCCATGATGCCCCCGAAGCTTCGCCTCTCAATTTACCTGTTCTGCAGACTAAGAATATGTTTGCAATTGAATGCTACTAATTGAATTGAACATGAAAAATTACAGTCACAAGAATATGCGAAATTAATGTCACTCAAGTTTGAAACCACGGACCCATGTTAAACTCCTCCTTCTCCCATTAGGGGGCTAAGTCCCTAAATACATCCCCTCTCCATCTCATGCTGTGCATATTCTTTTCCTGTTCTTTGATCTAGCTCTTCTTGGTCCATAGGAGTCATCCCATATCACAGTGTCTCGATAGCCTCCTAACTAGCCCTCAGGCACCCTTCTGGCCCGGCCCCCTGTGAACCGGTCTCCTGTTTGCCTCCATAGTTAATACATGTCAGCTATTATTTCTAAAGACTAAGACTGTTCATAATAGTCCTCTGCCAAACACCCTCCAGTGGTGCCCCAGTGCTTTAAAGATGAAGTCCCAGGACCTGTGCATGGCCCACAGGCTCTCGAACTTGAGGAAGTTGTCCACACAACCTCTGAAAGCTAGAATATCTTAGAAACATTGGCAGAAATGCCCCCGCAAGGAAAATAAGTTCACTCACCTTCCCCACAGCAACCAAGACTAAAAATTATTTAGCTCAGGCCTTTCCTGCTTTCTTTATCGTCTTTGGCATATTTTCCATACCATTAAGCAATCTTCCAATTTAAATAAAAATGAAAGATATCCTCCTTTTTGAAAACCTAACTATAAAACTTAAAATTTTAATTACCATTCACTACAAAAAAGACAAGGAGAAAAAAGGTACATATTTCACCTGTTTCCAAAATGTATGTAGAAATTCCTCAGTTCCTTCCAGAATGTCTTAATCAAGACAGCTACAGTTTGGAGCAATCAGAGAATGGGTCTTGCGTCCCTAGGGGCCTGTTGCTCAGATGCTGTTTAGAAGACAACCTAGGTTCTGTTTGTGCTGGGCAAAGGGAACAGTGATGTTTGCACTGTCACCAGGTTGCCTGTAGTGACAGCAAACACTTCACACAACTCCCCAAACACACACGGGCAGAGAATAGAGCTGGCCTAAGATTCATGACTGTTATTAGGTATCAGTGAGTAGATTCCTCTTATTCTGATACAGAAATGTACAGACTACAGCACATACAACTGTTTTTCTTGTCTTTTCAGTTGCCTATAACATCCAACAAAATAGCCTATTCTAAATGCAATTAAATTTTCTTAAGTGACCAACAAAAGAACCTATTTTTTTCTTTTTCTAGTCGATAGGTCTTTTGTGGCATATAAATATAATGTAGCATGTGAACAGGTGAGTTTTTTACCTTATTTTGATGTTGATATTTTGAATATTTATCTTGAAAAGTGTGTCTGTTTTAGTTTAGTAGACACCATGAAGTGGAGTTCAAGTCCCTCTAACAGGCAAATTGGTTAAATCAACAGACTTGTTTTTGCTGAGGAAGATTAACCCTGAGCTAACATCCATGCCAATCCCCCTCCACTTTATATGTGGGTCACCATCACAGGATGGCTGATGAGTGGTGTAGGTCCACGCCTGGTATCCAAACCCGTGAACCCAGGCCACTGAAGCAGAGTGCACCAAACTGAACCACTATGCCATGGTGTGGGACCCAACAGACATTTATTAAGAGCCTGCTCCATTTAAGACATGGCCTGCCGAGAAAACCTGTGTGACTTCCACGAGTTCACAAGCCAGTCATCTTTTATACTGCATGACTATAAATGTGCACGTATTACCTCTACTTTTCACGTTTTTTCTCAACATCCATATAAATACCTATTCAGGCCACACAGAGATAGAAGCAAAGTTCTTTCAAATGTGACCTTAGAATACAGCAATGCAGGCCTCCTAGAAGGTGGGGGCCTTGGAGGGTGAGAAGTGTATCAAGTCACTTGTCATCATCATTACCTTCATTTTGGTCACCAGAACTCCTGGTTGAAGGTCTCAGAGTGTTTTGTGGGTTTTTTAAACAACTTTATTGAGGTATAAATTGAAATAAAAGGAACTGCATATATTTAATGTATACAATTTGATAAGTTTGGATATATGCAAACACCAGTGATACTATCACCACAATCGAGGGAACAGACAGATCCATCACCTCCCAGAGTCTCCTTGTGTCCCTTTTATTCCTGGTAAAAATACTTAACATGATATCTATGCTTTCAACAAGTACACCCTACCACAATGTTAACTATAGGCACTATGCTGTACAGTAGATTTCTAGAACTTATTCATTTAGCATAACAGAAACTTTTATAACCATTTAAACAATTGTCCATTTCCTCCACCTCCAGCCCCTGACAATCACTACTGTATTCTCTGCTTTTATGAGTTTGACTATTTTAGATATCTCATATAAGTGGAATCATACAGTATTTGTCATTCTGTGTCTGGCTTACTTCACTTAGCATAATGTCCTGCAGGTTCACCCATGTTCTTGCAAATGGCAGGATTTCCTTCTTTTTTAAGGTTGAATAGGTTTCCACTGTATGTACGTACCTCATTTTCTTTATCCATTCATTTGTCAATGAACATTTGGGATGTTGCCATATCTCAGCTACCGTGAATAATACTGCAATGAACACCGGAGTGTAGATATCTCTTTGAGGTCCTGGTTTCGATACTTTTGGATATATACCCAGAAGCAGGATTGCTGGATCGTATGGTAGTTCTACTTTTAATTTTTTGAGGAATCTCCAAACTGTTTTCCATCGCTGCTGCACTATTTTCCAGTCACACCAATGGTGTACCAGGGCTGTAATTTCTCCACAACCTCACCCACCAAACACTTAACTCTTTTTTTTTTAATAATAGTCATCCTACATGTGTGATGTGAGTCTCATTGTAGTTTTGATTTTCATTTCCCTGATAATTAATGGTTTTGAACATCTTTTCATATACCTACTAGCCATTTGTATATCTTCTTTGGAGAAATGTCTGTTCAAGTCCTTTGCCCATTTTTTAATCAGGTTGTTTGGAGTTTTTTTACTCTTGAGCTGTAGTCTCATATTAGTTTTAATGCTTACAGCAAAGGCACAATCTGTTTGGCTTTCTCCTCTATGTAGAAAATGTCTTTTTTTGAGGTGGAACACACAAGAAGCAAAATTCTTTTAAATGTGACCTTAGAATGAAAATTTCAGAGAGCAAGAAGTTCTATCTGGAATGACCTGTACCTTGTGAAACACCATTTCTTGTAAAGCTAAGCAGCAGGGGGCAGGATGGTGCAGTGGAAAAATCGGAGGCCAGCCAGCCAGAAACCTAGATCTGGTCCCACGCCTACTGGAAGTCTTTCTGCCTCTGCTGGGCGTCTGTCAACTCGTCCGCAAAGTGAGCAGCTGGGTTGGATAGACTTTTCTACACCTAGGATTTTCTCCCCCAGCTTTAACGAGATATAATTGACATCCATATTGTATTAGTTTAAGGAATACAACATAATGATTTGATATATGTATGTATTGTGAAATGATTACCACAATAAGCTTAGTTAACATCCATCAACTCATGTAGTTGCAGTTTTTTTTCCATGGTGAGAACTTTTAGGATCTACTCTCTTGGCAACTTTCAAATATATAGTCGCCATGCTGTGCTTTATCCCCAGGACATCTTATAACTGGAAGTTCGTACTTTTAACCAGTTTCACCCAATTCGCCCACTCTTCACCCTCCTACACCTAGCATTTTTTTTGATATTTCTGTGTAGCTGCTATATGCCAGACGCTGTGCTGTTCCAACACTGGTGCTTGAACAGAGCAGTAATGGGTCAGCAGAGTCCCTGGCCACTTGGAGTTTATGTTCCTAGAGGGATGGTAGGCAATTCACAAGTAATCTCACCAGTAACACTGTTGCAGACGGTGCCCAGTGCTACAAGTAAACAACCGCTGAGGTTCCTGTCCTCTCCTTTAGTGTCTTAACCCCTTCAAGGGCTTTGCACACCGTGGGCTGCTTTTTCCCTAGACATGCACATGGCTATTTCCTCCTCCTTACTGAGGTCACTCCTAAGGTCTTCCGAGGCTGGCCTGGCTGACCTCAGCTCACCCTACCCCAGTCACTGTAGAGCATGTCACCCTGTTCTTTCATTTGGAGCAATTAGCTCTGTCTAAAAGAATATTACTAATTACTTACAGGAATGTAATCTCCAAATGGCCAGTTTTTCTACTGATATGCAGGTAGGCAAATGATTTCATTTCTACCTCATCTAAAATGTCCCACAAACCATAGAATGAAGAAAATACTTCTGACCTATCTTCCAGAGATGTTCTGAAGAATATTTTAATGAGTGTTAGGTACTGAACATACTTTTATTTATGTATTTATTTATTCATCTATTTATCTATTTTACATCTCATTAAAGAAATTGCATATATGAACTAGGACTTTGTCTTTTTCAGTAAAGGAATTTAGACAATGCCCTTAATTTCTCTAAGCCCCAGTTTTAAAATGGGGCTAACAATCCCTCCCTGCAGAATTTTTTCTGATTCTTAAACAATACAATTGAAAGCTCCCAGCAGAGTATCAGTCATAAGGAGGGTATGTCTACAAGATGTTCACTGAATCAGAGTTACTTTAGTGACTATTTGAAAAAGGTTCCAGTAAAACGCTTCGATATGCTCTTATATAAAGCATAACTTCTTACTTTAAAGAATAGCAACATCACCAGATCATCAAGTCAGATTCTCACTGGCATGTCACAACAGAGAATGACGCAATGTGCAATGTAAACAGAAAGCACTCCAGTCTACTCTTCAACCCCATCAATTGAAGAGACCGCACAGTTACCAAGAACGTGTCGCTCCCTCCACCCTCCTCAGAGTTAAGTCACACAACAGCCCTGGCACAGCTCTAGGCAGTGGCAATATCACCGAGGAGCTGGCCGACTGAAGAATAACACAGGACAGAGGGGCGGAGCAAGAGGGAACTTGGTCTCGTGGGTAGGGACATTGGGTCCACAGAGAGCGAGCTTTTTCCTGAGATCAAATGCCCCTTTAGTAGCAGAGGCTGATCTCAGACTTGGCGTCTTGACTCTTTAATCGGCTGAGAGGCAGCTGCGATATACACATGGTCACAATAAAGTTCAAGGTCTAAGTAAACAATGTAGCAAAGGGAATTATTTTCATTTCAGCAAACTGTTGTTGAGGGCCTGTTTGGGTACAAACATCGTGAGGATTACAAAATCAATGAGCCCCCAAACAAATGTATAGCTGATTGAAGAAAATTTGTCGGCCTCATCCTCTCTTTGCATGGATACTACATGCCAGCCTGGCCTCAGCCTTCACTGGCGGGAAAGGTCTCGATGTAACATAGGATGCAAAATCATGATATTGAGAGGGAGATAGTCAGCAGAAATAAAGCGATGCCCAGACTGTTTTTTGTCCTGAGGATCAAATAAAAAAACACTCACAATCTTGTTACTTTAAGTACTTCATAATTTGTGCAAAAATTTGGGATATATTTATATAAAGGAGGGAAGAAGATCACATGTGAATACATGGAAGCGGGAGAAACCTTGGTGCCTGGAGACAATTAAGATCAGTATATCAATGTGGTTAATGGTGACGTTAGGCTGAACTGTATAAATTGCTATTTTTGTAAATTAAAAGTGGTTAATTACCAGTAATTTCATATCATTTAACCTAATATATATATTGAGGTCATGCAAGAGGCTGCTAGAAAGGTGGGCAGGGACCACCCCATGGTGGGAGTTTGGATTTATACTACAGCCTGTGAGAAATCTCTATAGAAGTTTAAACAGAGGAGTGACATGATATATATTTTATAATTACCATTCTGATAATGTGGTTGACCTTGAAGGCAATGAAACTGGATTTAAAGAAACCAGTTAACTGATTAAACTAATAGTTCCTTAACTCAACAGTATTTATTTGTTGTAGTATTTATTGCAGTATTTGTTGATTAGGGGGCAGAATAATGGTCCCCCAAAGATGTCCATGTCCTAATACCTGGGACTGTGTATATGTTATGTTACATAGCAAAAGGGACTTTGCAAATGTGAGTAAGTCAAGAATCTTGAGAGAGAAGATTATCCCAGGTCATCTAGGTGGGCCCAAGGTAATCACAAGGATTCTTACAAGAGAGAAGCAGGAAGGTCAGAGTCAGCCAGAGATCGGAAGATGCTATGCTCTGAAGATGGAGGAAGGGGCCACAATTCAAGGAATGCAGGCAGACCCTAGAAGCTAGAAAAGGCAAGGAACCAATTCTCCCCTAAAGCTTCCAGAAGGAATACAGTTCTGGGACACCCTGATTTTAGCCACTGAGACCATTTTGGACTACTGACCTCCAGAAGTGTAAGATAAGTTTGTGTTGTTCTGAGTCACTAAATTTGTGGTAATTTGTTACAGCAGCAATAGAAAATTAATACAGTTGCCTGGGTGGTGGTTAATTTTATGTGTCAACTTGACTGGGCCCAGAGTGCCCAGATATTTGGTTAAACATTATTCTGGGTTGTCTGTCAGGGTGTTTCTGGAAAAGCCTATCATTTGAATCAGTAGACTGAGTAAAGCAGATGGCCCTCTCCCATGTGAGTGGGCTTCAACCAGTCATTTGAAGGCCTGAATAGAACAAAAAGGCTGAGAAAGGTAGAATTCGCTCTTTCTGCCTGACTGTCTTCAACCCGGGACATTGGTCTTCTCCTTGGTCTCAGACTGGAACTATACCATTGGCTTTCCTGGGTCTCCAGCTTGCCAACTACAGATCTTAGGACTTCTCAGCCTGCATAATCATGTGAGCCAATGCCTTCTAGTAAATCTCTTCATTATTGGTTCTGTTTCTCTGCAAAACCCAGACTAATACACCTACCACATGTAAAGCATTTTGCCAAGCATTGGATCAGAAGTAACAAAGGCTTGAACTAAGGAGGGCGGTGGGAATGGAGACAGGGGACTAAACTGGGAGAGGCTGTGCAAGTATAATCAACAGAGCAGGTCTACTGAGTGGATGAGGAGACCCTAGGGACACCCCTCCGGCCTTCTACCTTGAACGTGCAGATGGATGGTGGGACCGCCAGCTCAATTTAAAAAGGCAAACAATTTACTAGTTTATTATGTAGATTTGACTAGTCAAAATAATTTACATAATTTGTAAAATTTTTAAAAACTTATCTAGCCTTTAACTACTTGCTTTGTCGACTGCTAAAGATAAATTTTGTCTGTAGGATTCTTCTCCTGCCTCAAGGGAAATACCCTAGAGCAAAATGCCCAGACACTAGACACATACGTGGCTTATTGCTCTGGAATAATCTCAAACCCTTATATAAAGAGTGTGAGTTTTCTCATTTTCCCTCCATTGTTCTGTCTTCTCATTTCACCTCTCCCCCTTCCTCCCGGGCTTATTCTCCTTCCTCTACTGACTTCCATCAGTCACCCGCAGAAAGGAAAACTTGATACTGGAGATGTATTAAGCACTGTAAACTAAAGGAAATGGTAAACTAAAGTGAATCTTTGAATCTTAGAGAACAGCTAGAAAAAATCTATCATGTTACAAGTGTTAGAAGTCGGGTCCAAAAATGTTAATTTGTTCACTTTTTCAAGGTCATAAAACGAACTAGTGGCACCATCCAAAACTGTGAAGGATCTGAGCTTTTCCTAAACAGGAAATAACAGAAAATGCGTTAGCCTGCCTCAGTTTCACGGATGCTGGTAGAAATCATGACATTCCTGGGTCGGAGACGAAGAATAGCTTATCACTCACAGCAATGGCAGTAGCCAGAGTATTAGCATTTTTGTGCCAGTTCCCTGGGCCCCAATCCACTGAGCGATGCCAAGAGCCAGATGATGGCTGCACATGCAGTGTATCGTATTATGGAAAAGAAACCCTGAGTTTAGGAAGCCCAAGTCTTTTATAGTGGACAGTAAACACACCTGCCTTTTACTCTGTAGGGAGACACAGCTCTGCCTTCCTAGGCTGTTCACTATACAAACATCCTTGAAAAGAGTCAGAACAAAAGGCAGTCAATGCCTCAATAGCAAGATGCACAGCAATGCAAGAGATTCATAGAGAATCATCTCCTGGTAGGCACAGGCAGGATTGAAAGCTGTTCTTGCCTTTCTCCAGCAGCATTCTTCTTCTGTGCTCTACTGCAATTCAGTTCTGGCGCTAAGCACCTGGAGTTAGCACAGACCCCACTAGTTAAGGGGAGCAGTCCCCAAGAAGACTGCCCTCACTTGATGCCAGCTGCACTTCAGGGGTTCCTAGGCCACCCGCACTTCTGACCAACTGGCAGTAAACCGAGGGGTTCCCAAGATCTGCTCAGGTTCAGTAATTTGCTAGAACAACTCACAGAAGTCAGGAAAGCTCTTTGTTACAACTGCAGTTTTATTATAAAAGGATACAAATCAGGAGGACCAGCCAAATGAAGAGACACACAGGACAATGTCTGGGAGGAAGCACAGAGCTTCCCTGCCTTCTCCCTGTGGGGTTAGAGTGCGTCAATTTCCCTGCACATCGATGGTCACCAAACAGAAAGCTCCACTTAGCTTTGTGTCCAGAATCTTTATTGGAGTTTCATTAGTAGGCATGATTGATGAAATTATTGGCCATGTGATTGAACTCAATCTCCAGCCCTTCTCCCCTCCCTGGGAGTCAGGCAGCTGAAAGTCTTAACCCTCTAATCACATGGTTGGTCTCTTTGGTGACCAGCACCCATATGGAAGCTATCTGGTCACCCACCATGAGTCACCTCATTAGTGTAACAAAGACGTCCCTGTAGATCAGAAACGCAGGACAAAGACCAGACAAATTCTTTATTACACCACAGTTCATTTCACAGGAACTGCTGCATTTGTACTAGCAGGGCACTCCGTTACCCGTGGAGACTTTGGTTGATTTTGAATGGCTCTTAGTAAAGGCATTCTGGAGACTTTTTAGAGGTCGTGCTTCATCTCTAAGTGTGCAGGCTTAAAATGGATCTTAACAAATACATTTGTTCCAAAGCTGACGACCACATCTAGGAAAATTGGTATATTTCATATTGCTACCTTCTTATCTCTCTAAAACTTTGTAAGCAACAAGAAAGGAAAGTTTGTTTAAAAAAAAAGTTTAAGAGACAGTGGTACCAAAGGCTCTCTTGGACAGAGTTTCAGTTTTGCAAGATGAAAACAGTTCTGGGGACTGGTGGTGGGGATGGTGGCATGACAATGTGAATGTACTTAATGCCACTGCACTGTACACTTAAAAATGGTTAACACAGTAAATTTTACGCCATGTATATTTTACCACTATACAAAAAAAGGGCTCCCTTGGGTCATTTTTGGACTAATTTAATCTGATCTCAAGGACAGAATCTTTTCCAGCTAGTTAAATCAATAGCTTCCCTTCTCCACTCCCTCAAATGGGGCCATGGACAGCTGCCAGTAATGGGAAGTGAGAGGAGTGAGGTCCTGGCATCTCTCCTCTGGCAGCTGCACAGGAGCCCTCAGACAGGAGGGGCTCCTCCCACCCACCATACCTTCTGAAGATGCTCTGCTGTCTTCAGGAAGAAGCCCAGGTTTCAGGAGTGGCTTAGAGGGTGAGCAAGCCTTTACAGCCAGAGGTTCCATGCAAACACTCACTGGGTACCTGTCCAGTAACAAAACATGATGAAATTTAGCTGATGTGTTGGCGTGATGAGAGCCTGAGGATTGGAATTTTTGGTGAAAACTTTAAAACCTGAATTGTCTCTCAAAGACATTTCCCTGCAGAATCGGAATGTGCTGTTGCCTTCTCTTTCCCTTCTCATGGCTTTAAGTTTTGTGTCTCCTTGTCTCTATTTGCTGTTTTATTACAGGGACTGAATTTCTCATCTTTATATAATAACCGCTTGTTATGTTACTGCCCAGATGTTTCCTATTTGTATTTCCTCATGTAGCATCTAAGAAGGTTCAGGGAAGAACCCTACATTTATCCCCTAAAAACTCTACATTTCATGTTCCACTCATTCATGGAGTGTTCAGACTGATGGACATTTGTTGAGGATCCATTGTGGGCCATTGACTGTGGTATATTAGACTCTGGGGATACAAACATGGTAGGGAAATGGGCTATAAAGAGTCCTTGCCCCTCCAAGAACACTTGACCTTTAAGATGAGTTTATTTTCCTGATAGAAAATGTCCCATCATTTGTTCTTTTGAACAAATTTTGGGAACTTAGAAAAATAGAGTAAAACTGAATAAAGCTTTATTTTTAGAATGGATAGTCTTCCTTCCTTCAGCACATCTCCAGGCCTCACCTGCCTGTGTGTACGATTAAGTTGCATTTCCCTCAACATTTCTAGCTCGTGAGGCCTCCTTGAGTTGCTACAGAACCTTAGTCCTTTGTCAAGTTTCTAAGTGCCCTTCTCCACAGTCCCCTGAGGCTTACTGAGGTGGAGGTGGGTCCAGGGTAAGGCCACGTAGGCTGAATCAATCCATCCATCTCCTCATGGAGATCCACCACACACGAGCTCCTCTCGACCGCAGGCTTGCTGGCACTCTGTGGGTATGGAGCTTCTCAAAGGCCTGTAGCCTTCCCTGTGGGAAGCCACCCAAAACCTGCGACGTCGGGAGGAGAATGGCTCTGCACCCAGTGTTGGATCGCACATTACCACTTCGGCACTCAAGGCAACACTGGCTCCTAGAAAGCAGTTTCTTCAGCTTCTGACTCTAATGCTTGGATTCCTGGCTGCCTTGTGACAGTTTATCAAGCCAGGCAATGACAATACCTCGCTAAGAAGTACTTGTGGTGTGACTCCGTGGTCAGACCACTCCAACTCTACAACGTTGGGCAAATCCACCTGCCTCTCTGTGCTTTAGTTCTCTTAATTATAAAAGGAGGGTACAAATAGTAATTATTTAATTGGGTTGCTGAAGATCAAGTAAGATAATTATATATAGTGCTTAGAATACTGCTCAGTGCATAGTGAGCACCTGATAGATGTTACCTGCTGCTTTTATCATCCTCACATTCGTCAGTTCCTCTCTTCCCTCTCCGTGCTCCAGGCACACATGCACAAAACTTCCTTGGCTTCAGCAGCCCCTCTCTCATATCACCTCAAACAACTAGATATCTAAAGTAACCGAGGTCCCGTTGGACTCAACACATCTGAGAGATCAGAAATAAAAGGTAGGCGCAGTCATTTTCAGAAAGTACCTCCTTAACCTGCTTATTTTAAGTTTACTGAAAGAACCACCAAACATGAATATGCTAATGATATTCTAAAAGTTAAGGGGCCACCCAGGGTAGTAAAGTTCACCTACTCCACTTCAGTGGCCCGGGGTTCGCAGGTTCAGACCTAGCACACCGTTCATCAAGCTACACTGTGGTGGCATTCCACGTGCAAAATAGAGGAAGAGTGGCATGAATGTTAGCTCAGGGCCAATCTTCCTCATCAAAAAAGAAAAAAGGAAGAAAAAAGTTAAACCCAAGCTGAGATGCCAACAGATAGTGAATGAATGAACATGTTCTGAGAAGTACAGCACAGTTTCAACATCCTTAAGAGCCACTTCACTCTCAAATATGACCAAATTTCACTCTAAGTATCTAGATTTAACAGTGGATAGCAGACAATTGAGCAGCAAGATTAACATATTTAAACCACTCCATTTCATTTCAAACTTTTACAAACATGGCTCTGACTCTAAGCCATAAACACAGTACCATCAAAAGTATCCATCCTTTCTCCCCACAATTTATAGCACTTCAGCTTTTCCACTTGATTTGGTGGCCCTATTTTGCTCCAAGATTTCCCAACCACATAACCTTTGAGTCATTCTTGACTCCTCTCTCTCCTTTCCTTCCTGAATTTAATAAACTACCAACAAATCTGCTGCTGCTTGTTCCAATATGATGCCCTACCCCAGCAACAATAGTGCAAACCTCTATTGTTGTAACCATCTTCCAGGGGGAATTCCAGCTGCAGGCATTCCCTGCAGCCCCAGTGGAAACCTGGGGAGGGCCTGCTAAGCCTCTCTCCTTCCTTTCCTGACTCACAAGGAGAATCGACTCTCAGGCGAAGAGAGAGGGAAACAACTGGGCAAGTGCTTCCTACCAGTTCAGAGCATCAGGAACCAGGGGCTTTCCCACAAGGCCGGGCCAGGCTCTAGGCAAAGGAAAGTTCGTGTTCCAAGGCACAGCCTGGGCTGGAGTTTGTCACCACCCCTTGAAACCCCTTTGAAGCTGGGCAAAAGTTCTGCCGACGCCAAGCTTGAGAGCTCCTCCGCTTACCCTGGGAGGGGCAGTTTCCTGCCTGCCTTTCATGGCCTCTCATATGAGAGAATAAAGTAACAATCATTTTGCGTGATTCTCACTTTAGACAAAATCTAAAAACCCAATAGAATTAAGCTTCATGTGAGAGCATGCTTCGGACAGGCCAAGACCTATTTAGTCCTGAAGGATAATTTTGAAGGATAATTGTACTACCTTAGAGAGCTATCGTCATAATATGCTTACTTAAAAAAATACTGTTTGGAGACTCTTTCCTTCAAAATCAGATTAAACATTCCTAGTTCCTTAAATAATTTTAGTCTCTTCCCCACCTTGACTGTCCTTCTGTGAACATTTCAGGTTGTTGATTTCCCTTAAAATACGGCACCCAAGAGGGAATGCAGGAGTCCAGAGTGAGCCTTAAAGTGAGCCTTTTGCCCCCACATTAGAGTGTTTCCACATATTGACCTAGGCTAAAATCCTTACTCCTTTTTCACATAAACTGCTCCAAAGTCCTGGTCTTCTTTTCTGGACTAAGGGAATTGGGTTTGAAGGCTTTTGTTTGTGTTTTTTCCCTAGGAGAATCAGAGAACTTTAGAACTGAAGAGTCCACAGAAATTGCTTGTACAGTGTTTTCAAGTTGTGGGTTACAACCCATCCATGGGCCATGAAATCAACTGAATAGCTCACCACCAGTTTTTTCTTTAAAAATGAAATAAAATAGAGTGTGAAATATTAGAGTACATTGCACGTCTGACAGGAATGGATTATCTTATGTAACTTTTGTTTCAGCTTTATATACATGTGTGCATGTGTGTGTACTAGATTATGACACTTGTGATAATTGAGTTGTGGTGAAAAAATTTAAAAGCCACTGGTCTAGTCCGACCAGGAACTAGCAGTGTGCTATAATGGATAAGCATTTGTTTGAAAATCGCTGGTTTCAAGTCTTGACTCTGGCATTTAGGAATTGCATGACCACAGGATGCTGTTAAGCATCACTGAAACTCTGCTCAGTTTCTCACCTATAAAATGGGGACAACAACAGTACTGTCCTCAAAGAGGGATTAAGGAGAAACACGGTAATACTTATTTCCATGAACTGAGCCCTTACTGTGTGCTGGGAAACATAACATGAACTTTACCTGCATTATACTTCTGACCTTCACCATGACAACACTTTATGTTAGATATCATTGTTATCATTCATCAGATGAAGAAATTGAGGCAGTTTGTCTAGGTGTACGTACTTACACATTACATTACACTGGCTCTGAGCACACTATGCCTCTATACAAATGTGATGATGCATTTGAAGTACTTAGCACAATTAGTACTAAACACTTATTACCCACACCAAGGAGCCTTTGAAATTGACTGCCACTCAAAGGGCAGCCCTCCATGAGATTAAGGGTTCATGCTGAAATGCAGGTTGACGTCCCACTTCCCTTAGCAGGAATGTTTTGCTTGTTTCCCTCTGATGAACAATGTGCTCACGTTGCTGAGGAGCTGCAACATTTTGCCAACTCGTGGTCCACACGCCACACTGTGAGTAGCACTGTGTTAAACGACATTGTTATAATCGTCACAGTTATCATGATTATTGTTAGCATTATCTGGGACACATATTCAGATCTCGTCTCTCACTGTCCAAAGCTCCTTTTACTGCTCCATCGACAGTACACTTGTGCATTTATTCCTGTGCACTTTTGTCTTGTAGATTTCAGCCCGTGGAAAGCTTTAGAGTCTTTACAATATCATCTCAATGCACCAATTACCCTCCCTGGCTTTGTGTCATCCACACACCTGCTAAGCATGTCTTTTCTCTCTTCATGAAAGACGCTGAGAACAATGTTAATCAGCTAGGGCCGAGGAAAGATCAGCTTTCAGTAAGACAATGACCAGAACAATACTCTCAATCCCCTCAAGGTCTGCACACATCCCCATTGCGGTGTTTCCTTTGCTTTCCCAAACACTCACAAACCCAGACCTCCGCTTTCTAAGAGGAAAATGGAGAGGAAGCAAATAAGCTGCTTTGAAGGCTCCATCTTGTGGTGCACAAGCATCAGTGCACTTCGGTGACTGAAATAAAACGCAGGAGGATTTACAAAGAAGGAGATCATAACAGCCTGCAGGAGCTTAGAGAGTATGTGCATCACCCATGTGATCTGCAGACTGAATCCTTTTTTCTCATAATGTCTCAAAGTAAAATCACACTGGCCCTATTCCTTTTGTTCACCACCGTGAATTAAATAAATGTAATACCACACCTATTCAATTAATGGTCCAGGAAAAAAAATATTTTTTAATGAGCTACAGAGGTAAAAAGAAAATTTTCTTAATACTTTCTTCCATCCATAGTTCTAAAATTGAAATGAAAATTATTTTTCTTCCACTCCTGATTTGGATATTATCTTTAAAGAATCCTGGATTTAATACGGCATCTGTAAAGAGGGGGACAATGCCACACTGGCCAAGCAGCTTCCTTGTAATCCTAAAGCACTATTGCCAGCATGACACCCTGCTCACTCTGGTCTGCTTCTCCCACACCTGTGTCCTACCGCCTCCAGATGTGAGGTGCTGCTGCCTTCCCCAAGCTACTCAGATCTCTGTTTCCTTCTAGGATGCAAGGTGGCTGGGGCCAAGGAGACATTTCAAACACACGATCAGGCAGAGGTCTTCAAAGTGAGTTTAAATGATCATGGCTTGATACTATGAGTTGGAGGGCAGGAGTCAGCCAAGTATGCACACGTAGGGCCTGTTGGGGATGTGGAAGGTAAGAGAGAGCTAAAAATTACAATAAGAAAAATGAGGAGCAATATACATCTGGGATACCAGTATCAGGAGTATGACTGTGTTTCCCAAACCAAACTCAGAATTCATGATCTGAAGGGGAAAATGTGAGGAAAAGTAGCATCATCATTTATTCAGTCAACACACATGCATCAGTGGTAAGTGTTTTTTGTTGTTTTTCTTTTTCAGTAATTTTATTGAGATCAAAATGGTTTATAACATTGTGTAATTTTGGGTGTACATTGTTATTTATCAACTTATGAATAGACTTCATCATGCTCACCACCAGTACTCTAATTTTTGTCCATCACTATACATATGTGCCCCTTTACCCCTTTCACCCACCCCTGAACCCCCTTCCCTTCTGGTAACCACTAATCTGTTCTCTATCCATGTATTTGTTATTTTCCACACATGAGTGAAATCATGTAGGATTTGTGTTTCTCTCTCTGGCTTATTTCACTTAACATCATACCCTCCAGTTCCATCCATGTTGTTGCAAATGGGATGATTTTGTCTTTTATGACTGAGCAGTATTCCATTGTATGTATATCACATCTTCTTTATCCATTCATCCATAGAAGCGTACTTGTATTGCTTCCACCTCTGGGTTATTGTGAGTAATGCTGCAATGAACATAGGGATACATAAATCTCTTTGGATCATTGACTTGAAGTTCTTTGAATAAATACCCAGTAGCGGGATAGCTGGATCATATAGTATTCCTATTTTTAATTTTTTAAGAAATCTCCATACTGTTTTCCATAGAGGCAGTACCAGTTTGCATTCCCACCAGCAGTGTATGAGGGTTCCCTTTTCTCCTCATCCTCTCCAACATTTGCTGTTTTTTGACTTGGTAATTAGAGTCATTCTGACTGGTGTAAGGTGAAATTTCATTGTAGTTTTGGTTTGCATTTCCCAAATAATTAGTGATGTTGAACATAGTTTCATGTGTCTGTTGGCCATCTGTATATATTCTTTGCAAACATGTCTGTTCATATCCTCTGCCCATTTTTGATTGGGTTGTTTGTTTTTCTATTGTTGAGTTATATGAGTTCTTTATATATTTTGGAGATCAGCCCGTTGTCAGATATAAGATTTGACAATATTTTCTTCCAGTTGGTGGGTTTTATTTTTGTTTTGTTCATGGTTTCCTTTGCTTTGCAGAAGCATTTCAGTCTGATGTAGTCCCATTTGTTAACTTTTTCTTTCATTTCCCTTGCCCAAGTAGACATGGTATTTGAAAAGATGCTGCTAAGACCAGTGTCAAATAGTGTACTGCCTATATTTTCTTCTAGGAGTTTTATGGTTTCAGGTCTTACATTCAAGTCTTCAATCCATTTTGAGTTAATTTTTGCGTATGGTGTAAGATAATGGTCTACTTTCATTCTTTTGGATGTGGCTGTCCACTTTTCCCAACACCATTTATTGAAGAGACTTTCCTTTCTCCATTGTACGTTCTTGGCTCCTTTGTCCAAGGTTAACTGCTCATAGATGTGTGGTTTTATTTCTGGGCTTTCAATTCTGTTCCATTGATCTGTGTGTTTGTTTTTGTGCCAGCTCCATGCTGTTTTGATTACTATAGCTTTGTAGTATATTTTGAAGTCAGGGATTATGATGCCTCCAGGTTTGTTCTTTCTTCTGAGGATTGCTTTGGCTATTTGGCGTCTTTTCTTGTTCCATATAAATTTTAAGATTATTTGCTCTTTTTCTGTAAAAAAATTTCACTAGGATTATGATTCAGATTGCATTGAATCTGTAAATTGTTTTAGGTATTATGGACAATATAACTGTGTTAATTCTTCCTGTCCGTGAGCACGGAATATATTTCCATTTCTTTATGCCTTCTTCAGTTTCTTTCAATAATATCTTATAGTTTTCAGTGAATAGGTCTTTCACCTTTTGGTTAAGTTTATTCCTAGATATTTTATTCTTTATGTTGCAATTGTAAATGGGATTGTATTCTTGATTTCTCTTTCTGCTAGTTCGTTGTTAGTGTATAGAAATGCAACTGATTTTGTATCCTGCAACTTTGCTATAGTTGTTGATTATTTCTAATAGTTTTCTGATGGATTCTTTAGGGTTTCCTGTATAGAGAATCATGTCATCTGCAAATAGCAAGAGTTCCACTTCTTCCTTTCTGATTTGGATTCCTTTTATTTCTTTTTCTTGCCTAATTGCTGTGGCTAAAACTTCCGGTGCTATGTTGAATAGGAGTGGTGAGAGTGGGTACACTTGTCTCGTTCCTGTTCTCAGAGGGATGGCTTTCAGTTTTCATCATTAAGTATGATTTTGGCTGAAGGTTTGTCTGATATGGGCTTTAGTATGTTGAGGTACTTTCTTTCTATACCCATTTTATTGAGAGTTTTTATCACAAATGGATGTTGGATCTTGTCAAATGCTTTCTCTGCATCTATTGAGATGATCATGTGATTCTTATTCCTCATTTTGTTAATGTGGTGTATACATTGGTTTATTTGCATATGTTGAACCATCCCTGCATCCCTGGAAAAAATCCCACTTGATCACAGTGTATGATCCTTTTAAGGTATGGCTGTATTCGGTTTGTCAATATTTTGTTGAACAATTTTATATCTTTGTTCATCAGCAATATTGACTTGTATTTTCCTTCCTTGTGTTGTCCTTTTCTGGCTTTGGGATCAAGGTGATGTTGGCCTCAGAGAATGAGTTAGGAAGCATTCTTTCTTCTTCAATTTTTAGAAATAGTTTATAAGAATGGGTATTACATCTTCTTTGAATGTTTGGTAGAATTCTCCAGAGAAGCCATCTGGTCCTGGACATTTGTTTTGGGGGAGGTACTGGGTTACTGTTTCAATCTATTTACTTGTGAATGGTCCATTCAGATTTTCTCTTCTTGATTCAGCTTTGGAAGGTTGTATTAGTCTAAGAATTTATCCGTTTCTTCTAGGTTGTCCAATTTGTGGGCATGTAGTTTTTCATAGTATTCTCTTATAATCCTTTGTATTTCTGCAGTCTCTGTTGTAATTTCTCCTCTTTCATTTCTAATTTTATTTATTTGAGGCTTCGCTCTTTTTTTCTTGGTGAGTCTGCCTAAGGCTTTGTAATTTTGTTTAATTTCTCAAAGAATTGGCTCTTAGTTTCATTGATACTTTCTACTGTTTGTTAGTCTCTATTTCATTTATTTCTGTTCTGATTTTTATTATTTTCTTCCTTCTACTGACTTTGGGCTTTGTTTGTTCTTCTTTTTCTAGTTCTGTTAGGTAGTTTAAGATTACTTGTTTAAGATTATTCTTGTTTCTTGAGGTGGGCCTGTATTACTATGAATTTCCTTCTTTTGACTGAGTCAGTATATTGTAGTTTCATTCTAGCTCATCTCCAGATGTTTTCTAATTTCTCCTTTGATTTCTTCATTGATTCAATGGTTATTCAGTAGCATGTTGTTTAGTCACCACATATTTCTGACTTTCTCAGTTTTTTCTTTTAGTTGATTTCTAGTTTCATAGCATTGTGATCAGAAAAGATGCTTGAGATGATTTCAATCTTTTTAAATTTATTGAGGCTTGCCTTATTTCCCAACACATGGTATATCTTTGAGAGTGATCTGTGTGCACTTGAGAAGAATGTGTATTCTGCCATTTGTGGATGGAACATTCTCTCTGTATATCTATTAAATCCATCTGATCAAGGGTTTCATTTAAATCTACTGTTTCCTAGTTGACTTTTTGTCTAGATGATCTGTCCATTGATGTAAGTGGGGTGTTGAGGTCGCTACTATTATTGTGTTGCTGTTAATTTCTCCATGTAGGTCCATTAATAGTTGCTTTACATACTTTGGTGCCCCTATGTTAGGTGCAAATATATTAATAAGTGTTATGTCCTCTTGCTGGAATGTCCTTTTTATCGTTGTATACTGCCCCTCTTTGTCTCTCATTGTCTTTTTCAACTTGAAGTCTGCTTTGTCAGATATAATTATGGCAACACCTGCTTTCTTTGGTTTGCCGTTAGCTTGGAGTATCATCTTCCATCCCTTTACTCTGAGCCTATGTCTGTCTTTAGAGCTGAGATGTGTTTCCTTGAGGCAAAACATTGTTGGCTCTTGTTTTTTAATCCATCCAGCTACTCTGTGCCTTTTGATTAGAGAATTCAATCCATTTACATTTAGAGTGATTATTAATATTTGTGGGCTTAAAAATGCCATTTTACTTACTGTTTTCTGGTTGTTCTATGTTGTAGGGGAGGTCTAGTGGCAATGAACTCCCTCAGCTTTTGTTTATCCGGGAAAGCTTTTATTTCTCCATTGTATCTGAAGGATAGTTTTGCTGAAGAGAGTATTCCTGGCTGAAAGTTTTTCTCTTTCAGTATTTTGAATATATCATTCCATCCTCTCCCAGCCTGTAGGGTTTTTCTGAGAAATTTGCTGAAAGCCTGATAGGGGTTCCTTTGTAGCTTATTTTCTTCTGCCTTGCTTCCCTTAATATTTTTTCTTTGCCATTGACTTTCGCCAGTTTTACTATCATATGCCTTGCAGAAAGTCTTTTAGAATTCATGTAATTAGGCATTCTATTAGCTTTGGGTATTTATAAACCCAGTTCCTTTCCCAGGTTTTGGAATTTCTCAGCTATTATTTCCTTGAACAAGCTCTCTGCTCCTTTCTCTCTCTCTTCTTCCTCTTGACACTTATAATCCTTATGCTGAATTTCCTATTGGAGTTAGATATTTCTTGAAGAGTTTCTTCACTCTTTTTTTTTTTTTTAAAGATTTTATTTTTTCCTTTTTCTCCCCAAAGCCCCCCGGTACATAGTTGTATATTCTTCGTTGTGGGTCCTTCTAGGTGTGGCATGTGGGACGCTGCCTCAGCATAGTTTGATGAGCAGTGCCATGTCCGCGCCCAGGATTCAAACCAATGAAACACTGGGCTGCCTGCAGTGGAGTGCATGAACTTAACCACTTGGCCAAAGGGCCAGCCCCCTCTTCACTCTTTTAAAATCCTAGTTCTATCTCCTCCTCCACTTGTAGCATTTCTATGTTTTTATCCTCTAAATCACTAATTCTTTCCTCCATAACTTCAGCTCTAATTCTTAAAGATTCTAGATTATTTTTTATTTCATTAATTGTGTTTTTTCACATCCAGAATTTCTGCTTGATTTTCTTTTTTATAGTTTCAATCTCACTGGTGAAGAGATTCATTTTAGTCTTGAGTTCACCGAACTGTTTTTCTGTGTTCTCTTGTAACTTGTTGAGTTTCTTTATGACAGCTATTTTAAATTCTCTGTTATTTAGATTGTAAATTTCTGTGCCTTCAGGGTTGGTTTCAGGAGAATTGTCATTTTCCTTCTGGTCTGAATTGTTGCTGCAGTTTCTTATGTTGTTTTATGAACTAATCATTTGTTGGCACATTTGTGGTAGTATCTGTTTCCAGATTTCACCTGCTACTGCTAGGGGGATGCAGGAGCAGAGTTTCTAGTCCCATACCTTCTGCTGGAAGTTATGGGGGTACTCCGGCACTTATGCCAGCCTGGAGAGCATTCAGGTGCTTGTGTGGACCATACTTGGTTGGGGGGGGGGCTTCCTCATGGGGATTGAGGCAGAGCTGCTTCTTGGAACCACAGGGGCGTGGTAGGCTCCCCCACCACCAGGAAAGTGATCATGACTAGGCTAAGGGCAGCTGCTGCCTCTTCCCACAGTCACACTGGGGTGCTTTCCCACTTTCGGGGCTCAGTGGTACTGTGGGCGCTGACATGGGCCTGGAGTGTGCTTGCCCCTGTGTGTAGATCTGCTGCCATTGCTTGTGGTCCTGCTGGCCTCTGTGCTTGGTAGGTGGGGCTCCCTCACAGGGACTGAGCTATGGCCACTCCTTGGTGTTGCAGGAACATGGTGGGCTCCCCTACCACTAGGAAAGCTATCATGAATGGGCTAAGGACTGCCACTGCTTCTTCCTACAGTCACCTTGCAGCACATTCTCACTTTGGTGATGCTCATTCCAGCCTGGAAAGCATTCATGTGCATGCACAGGGCTACCAGGGAAGGACATGGAGTGCTCACCTATGTCCACCACTTCCTGCAGGGCCAGTCTATCCACCCGCAGATGTACAGCTGCATGTGTCTCTCAGACATCCTGTCGCGCTGTGTGGGCTACTTCCATTGGTCAGTGAATGTCCATTTAGTTGTAGTTCAAAAGGGGGAGAGACAAAGGGAACATCTCACTCCACCATGTTGCTGACGTCATTCAGTGATAATTTTGAGAATCAAGAAAACAGTGAGAGCCAAATCCTACTCAGAAGTTCACTGTCTGGGAGGACAGCTGATATGTAAATAAGTAATAATACACATTCCTAAAAGTCTTGCTACAGAGTCTTTGAAAGAAGAGCCAGAAAAGATGAGATCTGGCAAGTTCTCTATGGAGTCACTTCCTTTCAGGAATGAAACATTTTATCTGACAACCCTCTTTAGTATCAATTTATAAACTCCAAAAGTGTAGCAGCTCAACACCATAATGTCTCTGGAATTTCGATTTCGGATTATAGTTCTTTCTTAAGCTTGAAACAACCTTAGAGTTCTTTAATAGAGCATCTTAATTTTACAGATGAGAAAAGAACTGGCCAAGAAAACAAACAGAGTCTTCGTGAAAAGCCTTTCCACTTCTTATACTAGCTGGCTATGACATTCATCACCAAGCTTTTTGCTCTATGAGACAGCTTTGAGGGGTTGCAGAAATACAATATGAAGTCCTAAAAAAACCACAACTTACAGATTAAAGACAAGTTACTTTACTCAGCCAAGTTCCTTTTGGAGGTCTGCATTTTACTGGAGGAAAGTTGTTAAAGTAAAAAATATACAGTCAGTATGTTAGTCATTAGTGAAATACCAAGAAATTCAATCTCTTATCAAGAAAAATGTTTTCACTTAACATTGCTGTTTTTGTTTCATTGGCATAACTTAAGGATTTAATAATCTAAGAATATCTTAAGTCGCTCCTATACTTCATCTCCCGTTGGCCATGTCCTTATTGAGGACATAATCGAGGGGTGGAAGGATGCCTGAAGTCCTGAAAAGCAGCTTATTCATGAAAAGCAACTTCTTCATGAGACCCAAAGTGGAGAAATTTGAGATGCTTAATTCAGAATGCTCCTCTACTGATGATTATCTGGGAATTTGAAACAGTGTCACCTTAGAATTGCTGGTGATTTTGGGAAAGTGACATTTTTTCATACATTCTTCTTAATGTGAGTAGTAAGCTAGTTTACTTCGGTAAGCTTGTGTAGTGCTTAAGTGTGCATTCAAATAAACTAAGGATCTAATCTCAGCTCCTTGGATATAAAGCAAAATGCCTTGGCTTCACTGTCATATGGAGAATAAAAATCAGGTGTAACCATAGTATTTACAAATCATTCAAGTGGTCAAGAAGAGAAATAAAATATCACTAAATTCTGTATCTTTAATCCAAGTAACTAAGGAGGGTGAGGGTTCAAATTGGGTTTCACCTGAATCTTTCTGTCTTAGAGAAACTGGAAGCAGACACTCTGCATTTTGGCTGCCACCAAAATTCTGGTCACATGAAAGTTATGCTTAATCCATTTCCAGCAAGGCGACTGCTTGAGCTGCCAGAAGGAGTATATAGGGATGATGCGAGGAGGGACCTTCCAGAAACAAACTAATAGAATTGTAGGTATAATATCATTTTTTGTTAACAATGTACCTGGGTGATGGAAATTGCTAGGCTCCGAAAGTTAAGAGAAGACTATGTGCAGAAGTTTTTGCTATGGGAATCCAAAAGAATTTCAGATTTGATGCAAAAACTGGGATTTTCATGCCCAGAGGAGGACCTCAGAAGAAAGAAAGAGGGAACTGAGACTGAGCCACTTGCCTAGGTCCCAGATGTGTTAAAGGACTGAAGAGTAGACAAGAAAATTCTGTGCACCTCTCCTCAGAAGCAGCAAGAGAACTTTCAGTCTATAGCTGCCTTGTGTTAAAGAAATTACTTGCAAGAAATCAAAACCTCAGACTATAGCATGTGCAGATGTGAATTTGTACCACCTAGAGGGTGTGGGAACCCAACCTGAGAATTAAACATGAAGATTGATCCAGGATAGTTGAGATGCTGGTAGAAGCATACATAAAACTGCTCCATAGGAAAACTTGCACAACACAGGGCAAATAGCTCCCCCATAGAAAGGACAGTCCTTGCTGTCAATACATCACAATTCAAAGGGACATAATCACAACTCCACATGCTAACACCATCAAAACTACATGAGGAACCAGCGTGAAAGTGAGATGGGCAGAATCAGCACAGGAGAATTAGCACTCAAGGTGAGGGTAAACAGAAAAATCTGAAAGACATCATTAAAAACATACATTTAAATTTATTATGGAGATTAAAGAAGTAATATAAACAATCTTGAAAGGCAGACCAGCATTTTAAAAGATCAAGAATATTTGAAAAAAACAAATATGAAATGTAGGAATTTTAAAAATAGATTCTTTGAATTTCCAGATTCATCTTGGAGATGTAGACAGCTGGAAAGTGTCACACCCCCCCCTTATAAAAAGAAAAATGCTGGACAAGCTGAAAATTATTTGCTTTTCTTGAGCCCCTTAGAAAATTCACATCACAAAAGCAAACAACTAACTGGAAATCTTCAGAGACAGTTGCATGCAGGGAGAAACAGGGCCCGGGCTTTTTCTTATCAAAGGCAGATGTCATCAGATCCCACATAGCCAATCAGAAGATTCAGCAAGAAATTTTTAACGATTTTCTAAAGGCCAAGTGTTGGGGAGAATGAGAGTTGGAAGCCCTGTGGGCTGTAGACAGAGGGAGGTTGGCAGCAGTCCCTTCTACAAGAAATGTTAAAAGTTCTTCAGTCAGAAGGAAGATAGTATAGGTCAGAAACTTGGATCTACACAAAGAAATGAAGACTAGTAGAAATAAAAAATATGAAGTTTAAATAAAATTTATTTTTTCTTATTTTAATTGCTCTAAAATATAATTGATGCAGTGTTCACAGAAAATGAAATATAGCGATGTACGCCTGAAATTTACATAATGTTGTAAGTCAGTAGGACTCCAATAAAATAATTTATTAAAAAACCAATATTCCTTATAAAGAAAAAGATAATTCAGTGTTCAAGAAAATAGTAACAACATATTCTGCATTGATAGCTTACATAAAAGTAAAATATACGACAACAAGAGAACAAAGGATGTGAAGGAAGAATTGAGAATATACTGTTAAAATTTCCTTACACAACATGTGACAGACTCAGTTCATTTTAAAATGTATATTATAAACCCTAGAGTAACAGCTAAATGCAATTTGAAGAAGTATAAGTAACTTCAACAAAAAAGATAGAGAATAATAAAAATTCTCAAATAAACCTAGAGAAGGCATAAAAAATTAAAAACGAATAAGTGGAACAAATAGAAAACAGATAGCAAGATGATAAGTGGTAATTTCAATCCAGCATTATTAATAATTGCTTTAAATGTGTAACTGATCAAACAAACCAGTTTAAAGAAACATTATCATATTGGGTAAAGAATTAAGACCCAAATATATGTTGTCTACAAGAATCCTACTTTAAATATTTATAAGTAGATAAGTTAGAAGTAAAAGTATGATGAAAAATATATCATGCAAACACTAATCAAAACAAAGAGGGGGTAGCTGTACTGATTTCAGACAAAGTAGACTTCAGAACAAGGAATATTTTCAGTGAGTAAGTGGAAAATTAATTAATGATAAAGGTATGAATTTTTCAAGAAAATTTTCCAAGACAAATAACAATCCTAAATAACTATGTATCTAACAACAGAGCTTCAAAACAAGAGGCAAAACCTGATAGTTCTGAAAAGAGAAATAAACAAATCCACAATTGTAGTTGGAGAAATTATGATTTCTCTCTCAGTAACTGATAAAACAAATAGACAGGAAATCACTAAGAGTACAGATGACCTGAACAATCTATCAACCAACCTGACCTAATTGACATTTAGGAGACACTCAATCCAACAACAGCAGAAACATTCTTCACAAGAGCACATGGAACATTCACAGATAGATCATATTCTGGGCCATAAAATAAAGCCTGACACATTAACAAAAAAATAGAAATCATAGAAAGTATGTTCTCAGATCATAATAAAATTAAATCAAAAATCAATAATAGAAACAAATTGGGGAGAAACTCCAAATATTTGGAAATTAAATAACAAATGAGTCTAAGAGGAAGTTTCAACCAGAATTGAAAAGTATTTTGAACTGAATGAAAATAAAATTGGTAAACCTCTAGAGAATTTGACCAAGAAAAAAGGAGGACACAAATAATAGTACCAGGAATGAAAGAGAGGACCTTCACTCTTGACCTCACTGACATTCAAAAGATAACGGGGAAATACAATAAACAACTGTATACCCTCTTAGATTAAATAGGCCAATTCCCAGAAAGACATAAACTACCAAACTTTACTGAAGAAGAAATATAAAACTTGGATAGTACTATATTTATTAAAGAAGTTGAATTTGTAATTGAAAATCTTCCTACACGGAAAACTCCAGGCATAGATAGCTTTCTTGGTGAATTCCACCAATGTTTAGGGAAAAAATAATACCAAATCTACACAATCTCCTCCATAAAATAAAAGAATAGGAAACACTTTTCATGTCATTTTATGAGGCCAAAATTAGCATACTATAAAAATCAAAAACGTTGCAAAAAAAGAAAATTGCAAGCCAATGTTCTTTGTGAACACAGATGTAAATTTCTTCAACAAAACATCAGCCAATTGAATCCAGCAATATATAAAAAAGATTGTACATTCGAATCAAGCAGGATTCATCCCAGGAATGCAAGGCTAGTTCAACATTCAAAAATCAATTAATGTAATTTATGATATTACAAGACTAAAGAAAACAAAACTTATGAATATCTCAATAGATTCCAAAAATAGCATTTGACAAAATTCAACATCTATTCAGCAAACTCTCAGCAAACTAGGAATAGAAAGGAACTTCCTTAATCTTATGAAGGATATGTATGTATCTTCATAAAACATACAACTAACCTCAATGATAAAAGACTGAATGTTTCCCCCTAAGATGGGAAGACACAGGATATCTTCTCTTCCTACTCCTGTTCAATATCATACTAGAAGTTCCAGCTTTTGAAATAGACAAGAAAAAGAAATAAAGGCATACAAATAGGAAAGGAAGAAATAAAACTGCCTCTATTCTCAGAACACATGATTGTCTATGAAAAAAATCCCAAAGAACTACAAAAAATCATCCTTTGGAACTAAAAAGTGAGTTTAACGAGGTCAGAGGATACATGACCAATATATAAAAGTCAATTTTATTCTTATATATCACAATGAAAAACTGGAATATAAAATTCAAAAAACACCACCACTTACAATAGTACTAAAAATGAAATACTTAGGTCTAGCAAAATATACACAAGTTCTGTATGCTGAAAAGTACAAAACACTGATGAAAGAAATTAAAGAAGATCTAAATAAAGAGGTATACCATGTTCACAGATTGGAAGACTCAATATTTTAAGATATCCATCTTGCCAATTGATACATAGATTTAGTGCGATCCAAATCAAAACTCCAGCAAGCTTTTTTGTAGACATAGACAAATTCATTCTAAAATTTATATGGAAATGCAAATAAGAAAAGCCAAAAGAATTCTGAAAAAGAAGAACAAAGTTGAAGGATCACTCTATCTGATTTCAAATTTATTATAAAGCCAGTTATCTAGACAGTGTGATATTGGTGAAAGGGTATATGCATATAACAATGAAACAGAACAAAGAGCCCAGCAATAGACCCAAACAAATATAGTCAACTGATTTTTGGCAAAGAGATAAAGGCAATTCAATGGAGAAAGTTTTGTCTTTTCAACAAATGTTGTTGGAATAATTGAATATCTATGTGCAAAAAGAAAGAAAAAGCACACTGACACATACTTCATATCATATACAAAAATTAACTCAGAAGAAATTATTTACCTAGTTATAAATCTGGAACTTTAAAACTTCTACAAGAAACAGAAAAGAAAATCTATGTGACCTTGGGTATGGTGATAAGTTTTAGATGTAATACTAAAAACATGACCTAGAAAAGAAAAGTTGATAAAATGGACTTTTAAAAAATTAAAAACCTTTGCTCTGTAAAAAACACTGTTAAGAGAATGAAAAGACAAGCTGCAGACTTGGAGAAAAATATTCATATATCTCATATCTGATAATGGACTTGTAGAATATATAAAGAACCTTTAAAGCTAACAATAAGAAACAAATAAACCCCCTTTAAAAAATGAGCAAAATTTATGAAAGGATACTTCTCCAAAGAAAATATACATATGGAAGATAAGCATATGAAAAGATGTTCAACATGAATGGTCATTAAGAGAGTAAATTAAAACCATAAAGAGGTACCACCACATACCTAGAATGGCTAAAATTTAAAAATGAACAATGCCAAGACTGGTGAGGATGCAAAGCAACAGGAACTCTCATTCATTATTAGTGGGAAAGTAAATGATACCCATTTTGGAAAACAGTTTAACAATTTCCTATAAAATTAAGTGTATGCTTACTGTATGACCCAGAAAACCCACTGCTAGATAGTCACCCAGGTGAATTGAAGACGTATGTTCACCTAAAAACCTCTCTGCTAATATTTGTACCAGCTTTATTCATATCCCAAAACTGGAAACAACCCAAATATGCTTTAGTAGGTGGCTGGATAAACAGACTGTGGTACATCACACAATAGACTACTACTCAGCAATCAAAAGGAATAAACTATTTGTTCATGCAACAACATGGATAAATCTTAAATGAATTTTTCTAAGTTAAAGAAGCCAGACCCAAAGACTTCATATTGTAAGATTCCATTTATGCAAAATTCTGGAACAGACACAATGGTACAGACAGAAAACACATCAGGAGTTAAGGATGAAAGGAATGGTTGACGATAAAAGAGCTATACAAGGGAATATTTGGGTGGGATAAATGAACACAACTCTCCCAGAAAATGGTACATCAACATGACAAAATATTAGTAAATGTTTTTTTCCCATGAATAGGCTTGATCTAATGGAAATATATACAAAACACTGCACCCAACAAATAGAAAATATTTCTCTGTTTCAAGTACACATGAGATATTAGGAAACTTAAACCACATTAGGTCAAAAGGAAATTTAATAAATATTTTAAAAATTACATACTGATCACATTATCTGATCAAAATTCAGTAATATTAATATCGATAACAAAAAGATTGCCAATGCCTCCCCCAAACACACACATGTACTTTAGAAACTATGCAACACACTTCTAAAAAATTCATGGATCAAAGGAGAAATCAGAAGAAAAATTACTAAATATTTAGATTTAAGTAAGGATGAAAGTGATATATACACACAAATACATATATGTCATATATAAATATAAAGCTATATTCATGTGTGTACATATTATATATGTACACATATGTATTTTCCACGATGATGGAAAATAAGAGAGAAAGGATAAAAATGTGGGAAAAAAAGAAGATAAATTCAGGAGAAAGTAAAAGTAACAGTTTTATCATAGAAATAATTGTAGAAATTTTCCTACTACTGAACAACATGAGTTTCCAAATTGAATAGTCTTATTATTGTCCCACGACAATGAAAGAAAAAGACCCACACCAAGGCACATTATGGTGAATATCCAGAATAATAGAGACAGATAGAAATTTTATATATTTCAGAAACGTTTTAGAATTACATAAAGTAATCAGGAATAAAAATGCACCCATTCTTAGGAAGCTACAGAAGAATTTACTTCAAAGGGGAAAATACAGGATGAAGGAAATCTGTGGTTTGGACACTGGAGGATGAAAGGCAGAGGGACTCCCCAGGATGACAGTGAAGAGAAATCCCTGGACAAGAGCCCTGTAGCAGGCCTAGAGCACAAGAAGTCTAGATTGGAAGGAGCAGTCAGAGAATTCTAGGAGGGTTATCTCTGAGAAAGAGATAAAATCAATCAAATACTTGATGTGGATGACAAAAGTGAGAAGAGATTTAAACTTATCGAGGAGACCTTGGGAATGAAACAATGATAAGAAAATGGAAAACTAAGGAAAACAGAAACCAAAAGTCTGTTATTAACTTTAGGAAGGGAAAAGATTGCAAAGCAGGAAATGTAATCACAGTATACCACATAGCTTTTCTGTGACTAATACTTATATATCAACATAGTAGGCAAACAGTGAATATTGATTTAATGCAAAATGGTAACATTGACTCTATTAAGAGGATGGAGAGAGAAGAAGGATGAGGGAGCAAATCTTATCTTTCATAGTAGGAAGTTAGTATATAATATTTAAACTGAAATATCAAGAAATAAAAATATACCATGTTAATTAGAAATAAAGAGATAAACACCAAAAGAAACTTAAAAAAGTTAAAAACTAGTTGTGTTTGAGGAGTGCGAATTAGGGATGGGAATGGTGGGAAGAGGATGCTTCTTTTATGATGATCCTTGGTGACTCTTTAAGCTCAATACATGTAGTACTCTATGGGCTGCCACAAAATTAATATTTAGAAAGAAGGTATATGCTTCAGTGTTCATATTAGGAAAAAATGGAAATTAATGAGCTAAGCATACAACGCTAAGATTTAATAAAAGAACACAGTTAACCCAAAGAAAGTAAAAGGAAATAAATAACAACAAATGAGGAAAGGAGAGGAAATTAAAGAAATAGAAGAGGGATAGATAAAAGCAAAAGCTGAATCTTTGAAATAAACAAATAAAACAGATTTTACTCTTTCCGTGAAAAAACAGGTCATAAAAGGTACAGTAAAACTTTAATCATAAAAATCTGAACAACTTTATGCCAATAAACTTGAAAACTTAAATGGAGTGGAAAATATGAAGTACCAAAATTAATTCAAAAAGAAATTGAAAATACGAATAGACATAAACACTACAAAAATTGAATCAGTCATCACTATCAGAAAATCTCTAGGCCTAAACAGATTTAAAGGTGAGTTTTGCCAAACTTTAAGGAACAGATAAATTCTATTTTTATGCTAATCCACTCAAGAAAATAGAAAGAGAATGAAAACTAAACAGCCCATTTTTGACGTTTGTAAATCTTGATATCAAAACAAATGGAACAGTCTGAGAAAGGAAGCTCATCGGCCAATCTCATTTCTACATAGTAATAGTAGCAGTGGTACTAAATGATAAGATCTACTGAGCTCTTTATACATGTCAGGCACCACTAGAAGGGTTTCGTTGTTGCTGTTTTCTAATAGCTTTATTGAGATATAGTTGATATACAAAGAGCTGCACATATTTAATGTATAAAATTTGATGAGTTTGGACATATGCAAACACCTATGATACCATCTCCACCCTCAAGGTAATGGACATATCCAACATGTCCCAGTTTTCTTGTGTCTCTGTTTTTTATTGTGTGTGTATATGTGGGGTAAGAATACTTAACATGAGATCTGCCCTCTTAACAAATTTTGACGTGCACAACACAATATTGTTAACTAGGCCCTATGTTGTACAGAAGATCTCTAGAACTTACTCATCCAGCGTAACTGAAACTTACCCATAGAATAACAATTCCCTATTTCCCCCACTATAAGAGTATTATAAGTACTAACTTATTTAGTCGTCAAAACAGCCTTATCAATAGGATACTATTATTATGCCTATTTTATCAGTCAGGATACTAAGACACAGGTAGTTGAATAATTTGCCCATGATATGAACCCAGGCAATCCTCCAGAGTTCTGTGATAGTCAAGAGTGAGGCTTAGTGCAGACTATGAATGGAGGATAAACCTGGTTCCAATTGGTCATTTGAGGGCACAGAACTGATAGAGTGCAGGGGCACAGCTGCAACAAGGTAAAAAAAAAAAAAAAAAACTAGCCAACACAATAAAACAAGAAAAAGAAATAATTTTAAGTGCTGAAGAAGAAACAAAATTATTTTTATTAATAGGTGATATAATTATCTACATAAAAATCCAAGAGAATATACAGACAAACTACAGTAGTTCCCCCTTATCTCTGGAGGATGTGTTCCAAGACCCTCAGTGGACACCTGAAGCCACAGATAGTACCCAACCCTAAATATACTATGTTTTTTCCTATACATAGATACCTATGATAAAGTTTAATTTATATATTAGGCACAGTAAGAGATTAACAACAACTAATAATAAAGTAGAACAATTGTAATGATGTAGTGTAATAAAAGTTACTATAGGTCTTTTTTCCTTCCTTGTTAAGTTGAATACTTTCACCTTTTCACTTAAAGGAAGCACTTTGCAGCCTCTCTTTGGCATATCCACATTGGCAGCATCACTACTCTTGCGCTTTAGGGCCGTTATTAAGTAAAACAAGGGTGACTTGGACACAAGCACTGTGATACTGATACCACAACAGTCGATCTGATAACCAAGACAGCTCCTAAGTGATTAATGGGTGGGTAGCATATATAGCATGGATATTTGGACAAAGGAATAATTCACATCTCATGCAGGATGGAGCAGGCTAGCTCAAGAATTCATCACACTACTCAAAACGGCATGCCATTTCAAACTTATAAATTGTGTATACCTGAAATTTTCCATCTTGTATTTTCTGACGCAGTTGACCACGGGTAACTGAAACTGTGGAAAGGCTAACCACGGATAAGTGGCTGACTACTATATTAGAACTGATGAGTTCTTCAGCAAGATTGCTGGATAAAAGTTAGTGATTTAGTTCCTACCTGCACAAATCTATTAGAAATGTCATCTTTTAAAATCTCATTCAAAGTACAACCCAACCTACAAGATACCTAGAAATAAATCTAACAAAGAATGTGTTAGATCTATATTGAGAAAAGTTATAATTACTTTTTTGACGGAAAAACATAGTCTACAGACTGCAGAAGACTTAAGTAAAGAAGAAAAATACTATTTTTATGGTCAGGAAAACTCAATATCCTAACAAAGGTAATTTCCCCAAAATAGACCTGTAAATCTAATGCTATTCTAATCACGATACTAACCATACTTTTCAAAGAAGTTGATTATAATTCACTTGAAGAAGTAAGATGCACTTTTGAAGAAGAGTAAGGTAGGAGAAGGAAGAAGGAACATTTCCTACCAAATATTAAAACTTATTATAAAGCAATAGTAATTTTTAAAAGTGTAGAGCTGATGAAAGAATACACAAATAAACTTACAAAAGAATTGACAGCCTAGAAACAGAGCCTTTACATATATGGGCACTTGGTATGAAACAGAAGTCGCTCTGTGAACCAAATCCAAAGCTCCATTTAATGAATGGTTCTGAGAAACGGTTTATCCAGTTCCTACCTCATCTTTTACTCAAAAAATCCTAATAGATTAAAGATCTAAATGGGAAAGGAAAATTATAAAACTTTTAGAAGGTAATATATGAGAATATTTCCTTCACATCAGGGTAGGAAAAGATGTCTAAAACAAAATGAAACCCATAAACCATAAAAAAGAAAGATTAGTAAAATTGACAAGGTTAAAATAAAAGACACCAAAAACATTGTTGAAAGAAAAATTACAGACTGGGGAAAAATACTTAAATTGTGCACAATGGACAAAGAATTACAGTCAATCCTCATTATTTGTAGATGCCTTAATTGTGAGTTTGCCTACCTGCTAAAGTTTATTTGTGACCCCAAAATCAATACTTGCACTGCTTTCATAGTCATTCACAGACGTGCACAGAGAAGAGAAAATTTTGAATCACCCAACACACACATTCCCAGCAAAGGTCAAACGAGGCTACGTTGTGCCTTCTTGTTTCAACTCTTGTACTGTAAATGTGTCATTTTTGAGATCTATTTAGTGCACCATTTTCCCATTTTTGTGATTTTTGTTGGTGATTTCATTGTTTAAAATGCCCCCTCGAGCATAGTGCTAAAGTGCTGTCTAGTGTTCCTAAGTGCAAGAAGGCTGTGATGTGCTTTATGGAGAAAATCCATGTGCTTGAGAAGCTTCATTCACACATGAGTTGTAATGCTGTTAGTAGTGAGCTCAGTGTCGATGAATCAACAATATATATTAAATAAGGTATCTTTAACAGAAACACCCATAAAACAAAATTATGTAGTGATCATTTGACGAAAATGTAGTGGCCAAAGGCTCACAAGAACTTAACCCTGTATTTCCGCTAGGAGCAGTGGTTTAGTAGTTGCTAACTCAGCGTTCACAATGACTGCATAGAACACAACCGCTGAGAATAGGGAGAATCAACTGTCTATCATGAGTCTATAAAGATCTACCAATCAAAAGGAAAAGACAACCTAATAGAAAAATGGCAAAGTATACAAGAAGGCAAGACACAGAAGAAACATGAAGCGCCAATAAATATGAAAAGATGCACAGCTTCTCTATTCATAAGGAAAATGCAAAACTTAAACCATAGGATGTCTATTTACACATGTCAAATTAGCACAAGCACAATACTAATGCTGTCAAAGAGGTAGAGAAAATAGAACACTCACACATGCATTGTTGTTGGAATTGTAACTTTGATGAACGTGAGAGCAATGTGGCAATATCTGTTATGTTTGATAATGCACAATTCCTGTGACCCAACAAATCCTCTTCTAGACAGACACCTTAGAGAGTACAATGAAAAATGTATAGGATAATTATTCTCTGAATTAAAACAAATGAAGTGTCTAAATGTGCATCAATATGGCAATGAGTAATAAATTCAGTTACACATCAGTGAAAATCAATAAACTAGATATAAATATATCAAAATAAGTAAATCTTAAAAACATTTTGCAGACTGAAAACAAGTTATAAAAATATGTATTATAACAATTATATAAATTTTTAAAGCACACACATACTATCGTTTATGAGTACACAAAAGCCTGTATAAGAATGGTGCAATGATACACATTACAGAGGAAGGAAAGAATACTGGAGAAAGGTCAATAATAATAAGTAATATTAATACTAAAAACTTTACCTACAGTATAAACATATTTACTTTATCTTCAAAATAGTCCTATGAAATAGGTACTATTATTATAATTTTTCAGATGAGAAAACTGAAATATAATTAAGTAACATACTAGGAAATCCTCCTAGTTGCATATGTTAAGACAGGGACAATTCAAGGATCAGTGTTTTCCTCAGGTTTTGGAGTCTGTAAAATTTAAATTCTGAACAATTGACTCATGTGTCTGGTGAGAGCTGGGCCTCGATGGCCTTTGCTTTTTTCGGAGAGAAACCTTATTAAATGCCTCTTTCGGGCACATAGGCTGTCAGACACAATGGGCCCCTCCTTGACTTTGCTAATTCAAAATAATGTGAGAGAATAAAATGAGATCATTTTATGCCCTTCAAAAATGGAACACTGGAGCTACCCTAATGAAAGTTTCAAGATATCTTTTCCCTTCATTCTAGGTATTGTCTTTTTTATTTCAAATACTTTATTCGCTGAACAACTTTAGGTTTTTAATATTTTAGTGTGACTTTATTAAAGTCATATTGGCAAATCCAGAATAATTTTGGCAGTTAGTTTTTGTACTTGGATGATGTATGGAATTTAATTTATGCAGAATTGCAATCACAGAACTGGAAGAGACACGGGAGATTAGTTCCGCTCCCTCATTTTACAGTGTCTTGTGCAATATCACATACAGGGTAAAAACTAGAACCCTACCCATTTCCCCTAAAACATTAACTCTAGAAAAAACACATTTTAGAACATTGAGAACTTCTAGCAGTAAAAACTGTTCAGAACACTTGTGTCCAATCTGATTTCCTCAAACCTCCTCCGTGTGGATATGTCCAAATGAAGAAAAACCACAACAGGATGCCCGCTGGGGTGCTGGGCTCTAGGATCGGACACAGCTGCAGCCCTTCGCTCCGTACCTTATTTGCTGACCCTAACTAGAATTGCAAACAGAAAACTCTTCCTCGCTCTGAATACTAATTGAAATCTAAAATTGACTTGTTCTGTTTGTCCTCTTTCCCAAATAAAGCATATTAAATTCCTCATTACTATTAACAAACTTTTCTAAAAAAAAAAGTTGCAAGGACATGAATATATTCTGTTTCATAAACATTTTCTTATTTACCATGATGATTTTATACTCTGGCCAGGTCTTACAAGTGATCAAACAGAACTCGACATCTCAAATCCCACAAAAAAGGAGAAAATAATACTCTTAAGACATAATGACCTTTAGCATATTTTAGCTGACTCAGCAGTGGCATTCCAACACGTGAATTTTTAAATACTGATAATCCATGCATATTTCCTTTACACACTTCAAACACGTCTGTAAACGAGTATGGACACCACATTGACTCTCATGAAAATCTCATTCTAAAACTCATTATAATAGTTTTCACTTCTCTTCCCAAAATGAAGAGTAGTAGGGACTGGGATTCTGGTTACTGAACATAAATGTCAAGCACGTCCACGTGACAATTTATTGATAAACTTCATTTTTAGAAATTAATAACAACATAATTTGTATTTACACGTTTTCACATGCATTCACATTTTCACAATGTATTTACATGTTTTTCATTGAACATAGAAATTTGAAAATAAATGAGTCTTAAGAATAGGGAAGTAAATTTAAACACCCAGCTTAGTGAAACTGTAAGAAAAAAATATTTGAGCTCTGGGGCCAGCCCAGTGGCACAGCGGTTAAGTTTGCACAATCTGCTTTGGCGGCCCAGGGTTTGCCAGTTCGGATCCCGGGTGCGGACATGGCACCGCTTATCAAGCCATGCTGCGGCAGGTGTCCCACATATAAAGTAGAGGAAGATGGGCACAGATATTAGCTCAGGGCCAATCTTCCTCAGCAAAAAAAAGGAGGAGGATTGGTGGCAGGTGTTAGCTCAGGGCGAATCTTCCTCAAAAAAATATTTTAGCTCTGATTCAAATTCTAATATTTTTTCTTGACATAAAAATGATCACTAATATTTTAGGTGCCTGAGCAGCTCATACAATGAAAATAAAATGGCAGGGGGCATGAGTGGGGTTTTTCCTTCCTTTTGTTTTTTCCTCTTAGCTCAGACCTCTTATAAAAATACACACTCCCTTCTCCATCAGATGTTAACAGTGCCTCATGGAGAAAATAGGAACCATCAGATAGGAGAGCCTTCATCTTCCATCTACCAACGAACAATCCACTTCCTTCTGTACCCATACTGTTCACTCTATTCTATTGCTATCAATGAAATACTCCATCAAAGGCCTTGTACTTTTTCACTTCTGAATTCCATTTACAACCACCTATTTCTCCTTCTCTATCATATCAAACATGCTCCGGAGTGTCCTATCTTTAAAAAAAACAAAAACCCCTCCTTACTCCCCAAATCCTGCTTCAGGTCTCACGCTATTTCTTTGTCCCCTTCATAGCAGAGTTTCTTGAGAGAGCTGTCCATAATTATTGTCTCCACCACTCCTCTCAGGCCTCTACTCGTCCATTGAGATTGCTCTCGTCAGCAACCTGTAGGTCGCCATATTTTGCCAGTTATCTATCTCTGTGTAACAAAATACCCCAAAACTTAGTGGCTTAAAATAACAATTCAATATGATCTCCATGGGTTTGATGGGCTCATCCGGTGGCTCTCATGTAAGACCTTCTCATGTGAAGTTGCATTATCAGCTGCAAGCATCTGAAGGCTCAACAAGGTTGGATGACCAAGATGGCCCCTCACCAGGTTGGCAGTTGATGCTGGCTATTGTCTAGAAGGTCAGTTGGGACTGTACATGAGAGTGCTTACATGTGGCCTCTGCATGTGACCTCAGCTTCTCATGGTAGTGCAGCTGGCTTCCACAAGGGGCTTCCCAAGCGCAAGTGCTCCAGGAAATCCAGGCTGACACTGCAAGGCTTCTTAGGATCTGACGTCAGAAGTCTCAATCTCATTTTCATGCAGTCTGTTGTTAAGGTAAGTCAATAAGGCCACCCCTGATTCAAAGTGAGGAAAATTAAACTCTACCTACTGATATAAGAAGAAGCATGTGTACATGGGGAAGAAGAAATTGGTGGGGGCCATCTTTGAAGCTATCTACCTTAATGGCTAGTCCACAATTCTTACTTTGCTTGACTTCACAGCAGCCAAGACACAGTAATTAGGCCCTCTTTGTTGAAACACTGCTTTTCTTTTGCATCCCTTGACATCCCACTTGTATTTCCCACCTCCCTGCTTGGTCCCTCCATCATAGTCAGCTTTGGGGCACTTCCTTTGAGATGATCCATGTTCTCTTGGAGGCCTTGTTATTTTCTCAGCCTCTGTGCACTCGCTAGGTGACTTCATCTTGTCCCACAGCTTCCAATACCTGCTATCTACCAACAACTCCTAAATCTGTATTTCCAACTCAGACCCATCTCTGTCAACCAGATGTGAATGTCAAACTGCCTACTGAATCTCAGTGTGGGTATCTAATGAGCATTTCAAACCTAGCTTGACTTCTTTTCATTCAAGTCTTTTGTCAAATATCTTTAGACCTTCCCTGAGCACTATATAAAAAATAGCACTTTGTACAATCATGCTCTATCACATGATTAATTTCTTTTTCTTAGCACTTATCATTAACTGATATAAATTTATTTATTTTGCAGTCTGTCTCTTCCAACTTGATCTACCTTATTACCTATGTATCTCCAGCCTTTAGAATACTGCTTAATATTTTTCAGGCCTTTTATGTGCTGCTTGACTTGAGGGTTAAGACACAATATCCCAAAGATTTAGAAAAGGCCTCATTTAATACTCTGCTTCCTCCCCTACCCTTAACTTGTAGGCAAAATTGCTGAATTCCACTGCTTTGAACTCTGCCTACTATTCCTCTGCCTCTAATGTGCCCCATAACTTGAGACTGGGATCAGTTCGAGGGAAAAAATGGTTTTCTGAAGCCTTTGCTGTATAAGTCTAGTTCTTGTACTGCCACTTCTGGTATTGTCATCACCCAAAGCATAATAAAAAAATCAGTCATTAATTATTCTTTGAGAATAATTTAGCACTCAACATTATGGTAGTGGTAAGGTACACAGATGAAAAGCCAAGCGCTTTCATGTATGTACAGACGGCCCTCTGTATCTGAGCATGCGAAACTCATGGATGAGGAAGGCCAACTGTATTCATTGTACTCCGCCATTTTATAAAAGTGACTTGAGCACCCTCAGACTTTGGTATCCAAGGGGGTTCCTGGAACCAGTCCTCCGCGGATACCAAGAGATGACTGTAATTCACTTCTCTGTTGATTTATGTACAGGGGAAGTAGCCAGTCCTAGCGGACCGAGCCCAAGTACACATTTACATCGGAATTCTGGCTCCAGTCCCCGCAAGGTCAATGGGTATCAGAGCAAATCACTTAAAACCGCTGCGCTTTAGTCTCAACTGCAAATTGATGAGAGTAAGAATATGTGCCTACCAACCTCACGGTCCTTGGGTTCAAAGGCTGGAAAGTATGCAAAAGAACTTTCAAAATAGTGAAGCTCCATTTAAATGTTGGCTCCTATTTAAAACACTTCTAGGGTCCAAACATCCATATCATGGACTCAAACTCAAGAATTATGGATCCCTTTCTTCCCTCCAGCATAAAGAAATTTTTTTATATAGCTCACAAAATGTAATCTCATTAAAGAGAAATTTTTTAAGATTATAAAACTATTTTTTAAATAGCTAATTTTTTAAAAATTATGAAACATAACTGTACTGAATCTTTGACCATCAATGAGAAGAAATTATATTTTTATCAATATATTATACTTCAAATATAGGTTTAAAAAATGTAGTAGTCACACACTCACACCATGTGCTAATACTGATATGCTGCACTAAAAATATTTTAAATTTTTTAACTTGTCACAAAATTTAAAAGACTTTGGCAAAACCCAGTAATTTCTCCCAATTAAATCATCATAAATGGATTGAGCACAACAGCTCATCCAGAAAAACTTCTTCTTTCAAATATGGAGATGATAGTTTAAATTCAAGATGCATCACAAAGCAAAGAGATGCCGAGCTGAGGTTGGTACTGGGACTAGATGCGGGGGTGGAATCAGGGCTTTGCCTTTCTCTAGCTGTTGGCAGAGGGCAAATTATTCAACTTCTCCTCCCTGTGTAATCGCCCCCAATCTCTTCTCTAGTTCCCCTGCAGAGAATCAATATCTTGAATTTGGTGTTTAATATTTCCATGCATGCATTTTTTAAGTAAGGATGCATATAATTGTAAATAAAATATAGTACTGTTTTGTGATTTTTACATTTTAAATAAACAGAGAATACTCTGCATACTTCTATAACTTACCATTTTGCCCATCACCTTTGATATTTATCTACATTAATCTTTAGAGCTCTAGTTTAATTTTCATAAAAGGCACAATATTCCATCACATAAAAAAGTATAATTTATTTGTCCATTCTCCTATTGAGGAAATTTTTGGACGTTTCCAATTTTTCACTTTTGGAAATAGTGCTGCAATGATCAGCTTTGCATGTATTACCTCACCTAAGAATGGAATTATGGTGTTATAAATTATTGGGCATTTTCACTTTTATTCAATATTATCAAGTTGTTCAGAAAGTAGTAGTACCAACGTATGCCCACACCAGCAGCATGAGTTTCTTTTGCCTGACAATTTCAGTAGATTTTTGCCTATCTAGTGAGTGAGAAATAGTATACACTGCAGCTCCAACTGGCATTTGTTTGCCTGATAACTGGGGAGGTTGAGAATTATGTTTATCAGCCATTCCAACTCCCTTTTCAGTGGCTTGGCTAATTATATGTTTTGCCTAATTCTTGGGTCGTTTGTCTTTCTCTTCTTGACTTTTAGGAGTTTATTGCATATTTCTGTACTAAAGATTTGTCCATTTACACAATGCAAATGTTTTTTTCCAATTTTTAGTTTGTCTTTTCACTTTGCTGATGGTGCCTTTTGATATACTAAATTTTTAATTTTTAATTTACTTGAAATTGTCAATTATAATTTGTGCTTTTTTGCATGTGTTGTTCTTTTCTTCCCAAAAATCATTCCTTGCCCTGGTATTATAAAATGTCCCATTTTTTTCCCCAAAACTTTCAAAATAGGATTTTTCAAATAAAATTCTGAAGATCTACCTTGAGCTGAGTGTGTGTGTGTGTGTGTGTAGTAGTGTGAGATGGCTTTTACTTTCCTCTTCCACATCCATTAATGTATTTTAGTTTTTCATCAACTCTCGAGATAGAGTAGCCATTATCAGAGTTGACAGATGAGGAAAATAAAAACTTAGAAACATATTTTATTGGCCCAAGGACACACAGCTTGTCAGGGACCAAGAAAATCAACGTGAATATCTCCTTCTAAATGACCCCAGGCATATCAAGTTCATCAACATTTAAATCTGGAATCTTATCTTTAGCCCTCACTTCACCTCCCCACCCACACTGCTCCTCTCTCTGAGAGGTCCCCAGCACAGGGAACAGCTCTGCCACCTGACCAGGCACTGGCTGCAGCAGTAAACCGAAGAGCTGGTTGCCCACTGAGCTTCCCATTGAAGAGCCTGGGCGTCCTCCTCCGCCCTCACCAGAGTTTAGACTATAATCAGTCTGGGTGAGGCCAGGCATTGATAGTCCTAAAGCAACCAGATGATTTTAATATTTAGCAGGGCTGTGAACCACTAAAGGATTGCCTCCCTCCGCTTCTCCCATGATCCTACCCCCAACTGGCACCTCTTGGTGATGCCTGGAGATATTTTTGGTTGTTCCAGTGGTGGTTGTTCCACTGGGGGATTGATACTGTCATCTAGTAGCCAGAAGCCAGGGATACTGCTAAACATCCTTCAATGCACAGGAGGTCTCCTCCCTGCCCCCCATAAGAAAGAATTACGTAGCTCGAAATGTCAACAACTGAGGTTGAGAAACACGGACCTGGAGTATGTTACTCATCTTGCGACTCAAAATGTCGTCCCTGAGGCAGCACTGCATCATCACCAGGAGCTGGTTAGCAATATGGGCTCTCTAGCTCCTCCCCAGACCTACTAGTCTGAATCTGAATCTATATTTTAACAGGATGCCAGGTGATTCATACACACTTTAAAGTTTGAGAAGCCTTCTGCTGGACTGCTGCTTTCCCTTCCCCTGCACATCCAATCAGACAAGAAATCCTGTCAACGCCAGCTCGTAATTATCTCTGAAATTGTCCTTGCCTTCTATCCCTAGGGTAACTTTCTCTATGCAGGACTTGTCATCTCAGTTATTGCAATAACCTTCCAATCTAGCAACCTTCTTCTACCCTAATAGAGATCTTTACCTTTCTTGAGAGTTATGAAACATTTTCAGGTGGAAGGAAAGAGGTGGGCCTTCCTGGGGGAAACACACAAGCACACACCCTCTCACACACTCACGTGCTCCTACCATATTGCGTACACTTTTGAAAGCTTCACAGAACCCCTGCAGCCAACCGCAGACACTTCCAGGTAAGAATCCCACCTTAGTCTCTAAGCAGAGTGCTCATTCTAAAATGTGATGTGGTCATTTGAATCCCCTCCTGAAAGTCCAGCTCTTAGCACAGCCTACTCCAGCAAGCCAAACTCTTAGCAGGTGCCCTCTGTGCCCTGCTCAGAGTCTTTGCAGATGCTGCTTCCCCTGCCTGACACCCTCTTCCTTTCCTGGGTGCCTGGCTCAGCCCTCTCCTTCCAGATTCAGCTCACAGATCACCTTGAGAAAAACTTACTGCCCCACTCATCCCCATTCCCACCTTCCGCGCCAAATTAGGTTCTCCTTCTCTGTGGTCCTTTAGTTCCCAGAGCTTCTATCTGCCATTGCACTTCCTGGAATGTATTATGTTGTGTTTTTTTCTTTTTTTTCTTATGAGTCTCCCATCACGTCTGGGTCAGCAAGGGTATCTTTCATCTCTGCAACCTCTGTGCCTGGCACAAACAGGAGCTCAATAAAGGTTGCTAGTAAGTTTAAAGGAACAATAAAGCTAGCATTCTTTCACCTCTAGCACAAATTGCTTTCAGTTTATGCTTTGATGACTTAGTATTTTTCCCTTATAATTAAAGTGTACCACTTTGTTACTTAATTAGGTGGTGAGTACCTGGGTGTTCAAGATATTATTCTTTATAGATTTTTTTATATTACTGAAACATTTTATACTTATAAGTAAAAACAATTAAAGGTACAATCATATTAAACAAGTGAATGTGTAAGTGTCCCCTGGGTTCTGTGGAAATGCACCCCCAGATCCATGTTCTTGCGATGTCGCTTCCTGAGCCGCACGTCTGACTTCCCGCGAGTCTTTCTCTGGGGCTGCAGCGCCGTTCTCGCCTGACTGCAGAGGGTGAGAATTTAGAAACATTTTCCCATGTTTGAGTGTCTGGGTGAAAAAGCTCATCAAGGATAGGAGAAACAGAACTTGAATTAGGATAAGAGAGAAAGACTTTGGAGCCAAAAATTTTACACAGAAAATATTTTAATACCCCTGTATGAACTAGAGCATTCGGTTCATTTTAAATTGGTAAGAACCTCACTAACACTGGATCACCAATTTCCAGGTAAAACCAGAATTACACACTCCCCATCTTAATCTAGAGAAATATTGGGAATCTGGCTTAGAACATACTCATTAAAGAAACCGCTTTTACAAACAAATAACTCTATGGCAGTGTTGTTTTATATATCCTACCCTTTTACCATTACAATAACTTATTTCTCCCTGCCCTCTAAAACAAACAAACAAAATGTTGTTTGCTTTTAAAATATCACCTCTTTTTCACTTTGATTTACTGCCCTTTGGCGGCCAGCCCGCTGGTCTCCGGCCAAGTCAGCAGACTCCCTCGGGCTGCCTTGGCAAGGGAGGGACTCGGAATCGCAGCTCAGGAAGCCTGCTCCGGGCCAGCGTTCCTACAAAGCGCTCTCTGCGTATCAGCTGCCATCTGTTCAGCTTTCTCTCCTTGGACGGGGCAGGTCCTCAGAGCTGCCCATTCCCCTTCCCCTCCAGCAAAGGCTCTGTTCCCAGCCCCAGCACACTTAGAAAGGCAAGGCCTTCTCAGGGACCGACTTCGAGGAAACAGCCTCTATGTATCCGAAAGTGTTGACAAGGGCCTATGCCAGGAAAACAACAACTAACAAAACAAAATAACCTTCTTCTCTTCCAAGGACCCTACGTCCTCAATCCAGGAATCATTTCCTTGCTGTCCGTGTGAGTTTGAGCTGCACGTGATCGGTCACTACAGACATCTAAGACCACAGAGGGCAGCAAGTCAACAGACTCTTATAAATAAGCTTTCTGGATCTTACATAAAGAGCACATTTTGCAAGTGTTTGGGGTTGTGTTATCTGGTTTGAGATCAGCTCTGCCACTTACTGGCTCTCTCTTCGACAACTTACAGAATCTCATTGAGCAGTAGTTTCCTCCCCTGTAAGATGGGATGGAGATAAAACTAAAACCTCTCATAGCAGCCTCCTGTATACTCTCCTTTACTTCATTTAAGGAGACATTTTGTCTGAATTATCGGAGTATAGATTTAAAGTATCCAATTCTCTTTGCTATGTGAAGAGCATACATACAATGTTTGAACATATATTCTCTGACAGTTTGGAAAAAATAGGAAAATATATATATTTCTATGATGAAGCTATTATGTTTTTGATACTATGGCAAGAAAAAAACTCAGATTGCTTTGGGATATCTGTGCAATTGCACATAAAACCAATTAAAAGCCCTATAGTACAAAACCTCATGCACATGTGCATGCACACATACATGCACACACATGAATATGTGTATATGGAAGTGCATGTCTTAGAATAGAAACTCATGTGTTTCTCTTTCCTATGTAGCAACCTTGGAATGCTTTATCATTCAACATTGTGGACGCTCTTATCTCTTCACCCAGTAGATAAGCCAATGGATTGCCACAAAAGAATACATGGTGTACAATTCAGTTCTGATCAATATTACATCAATACAATATTTTGCAAATGCAAAAACCTTTCCATCCAAGGATCTATTCATGTCTCAGGCTCTGAGGTCAATTATTCTCTTCCTTTAAACAACTTCCTGTTTTGCTCTAAAGTGTCGTTTATCACACTGGACTCTTTGCACTATTTTTGCTCTGCTTTTCTTCTCACAGCAAAATCATTGCACCTGAACAAGAAACTGATTTTTTTTTAAATCTTGTTTTCTCACAGAATCAATGACATAAGAGGATTAATTGTTTGTTTTCAATCCTGACTTTTTCTCCTCCTAGATCTATTTTTGAACCAAATTTTATTTTGGGATGTCCTGACTGGGATGATACTAAATTGGAAAGCCTGGTGCAAATTTTATTGACCTCCATTTCCTACTATAAAGGATGTCCCCCACTAATCTGTCATCTACAGGGCAGACAAAGGCCAGCGGCTAGGGAAGCCAAGCCAGATGGTATGTTCAAGAAGCCCAAGACCAGACTCTATGTTTTGTTGGTTTGTTTTTAAATAAATGGTCAACCAGGAAGGAAAAAACATTTGAGCATCCTTCTTATTCCAAGCTGAGCTAAACTAAATCTTAATTGTAATATGCACGGCAAACACAATGTCTGAGAATAGGTACTTATTAAATGTTGCTTGGATATGACTGAATGGATGAAATGATGGATAGATGGGTCGTTAGATGAGTGGATGAATAAATGAATGAATGAATTAATATTATTGATGGTTTTTAAGTTAAACAATGCAGAAAAACTCAAAGAGAAAAGTTACCACTTAGAAAACTATATAAATTACAAAGTGAATCTCCCCTCTTCTACTTTTCAGAGAAAAACAATGTTAACAGTTTTGTCAATATTCGTCCCTATTTTGTCATATTATATTATTTATTTATCATCTATCTATCTATGTCATTAATCTTTAAAGTCAATTTTAATTTTTTCCCCAAATTATAGTTGTGTTGTCCATAGTGACTTACACCTATTTTTTCCACTTATACATCAAGGACAACTGTTCATGTCCCTGTAGCAATCTATTTTGTTCTCTTTTAATGACTACATGATATTCTCTTGTATAGATACACCATACATGATTCAGTCAGACTCCTATTGAAAATTAAATTGTCTTCAATTTTTATGCCATTACCAACAATACTGCAACATATTTCCTTGTGCATATGTAACTGACCAGCTGTATCTTTGAATTTTTAATATCCTTTGCTATGTTCTCTATTGGTTTGTTTGTTATTTTTTCTTTATAGAAACTCTGCACATTAGGAATTTTAACATTTTGCCATTTATATGTGTGGCAAATATCTTCTCTTAATCTGTCACTTGCCTTTTGTTTTTGGCATCTTTCACTGTTTAAAGTCTTTAAACTTTATTGTAGTCAAATCTATTTTTCCTTTTATTGCTTTTTCTTTTCTAGACAATTATATGAAATCCTCTCCAACCTTGATTTTATAAAACTGTCTATCTGTATTTGACCATAATACCTACTGAAGGAGAGATTTAATGCTGACTGAATTTCCATGTTCTCTACCACATTTTCCAGCCTCTTTCGGAAATAGGTTATAAGTATATGATGAGTTCTAGCCAATAGGATGTGGACAGAAGTGACACATACAATCTATGTCATTTCTACCCGTGACCACGAATACTCCTGTGTGACCCTCCAGCTCTCTCTTCCCCTTCAGTAGCACACCACAAAACCAAATATTCCAAATTGCGTAGGAACAAGGTAGAAGCAGCCTCAATACCTGAATCACCACCTGGAAAGAGCCACCCTGGAGAGTCTCCATACTCACTTCAGACTTTGCATAATCAAGATGCTTTCCTATGTTAAGCCACTGTGATCCTACGATATTTTTCTATTAAACATAGTTACCCTAAATAACAATACAGTATAGTTTTTTTCCCTACATTTAGGTGCTCAATTCATCTACAATTTTTATAACAGTGTGCAATATGTGAGTAACTTTGTTTTCTTCATCATACCTTTATCATCATAATATTAAACCCACATATACACATATGTCTGTTTCTGCATTGTCCATAATGTACCACTGATCTGTTTATCTATTTTTGTACCATAACCCAACTATTTTGATTTAAATAACTATATATTTTAGTATCTTAAAGAGCAAATTCTCCTTCATAATTATTCTTTTTCAAATTCTTACTTTTTTCTTCCAAATAAATTATAGAATCAACTTATTTCCCAAAACAATACCTTGGGATACTAACCTGATTTGCCTTAAAGTTGTACATTAATCTGAGAAGCAGCAGCATCTATGTGTGATTTAGTCTTTCCATGAGGAAGTATGACATGTCCATTTATTTTAGTCTTATTTTATATTTTTAATAAAAATATATAATTCTCTTAAGTAATTCTTAGATGTTTCAGAGACTAATTTTGACACATCTTAAATACAATTTTTCTCATTTCACTTTCTAATGGTTCAATGCTAATAAAAAGGAAAGTAATACTTATTTTTGTGTTTTTTCTTACACATAGCCACCTTATTAATTCTCTTGATAGTTTAACAATTTCGTTGAATTTACTGAATTTTAGGAATATTGTCATGTCATCTGCAACTAATAACTGTTTCTTTCTTTCTAAGGTAATTTTCTTTGATTCTATTTTACTTTAAGCTTTTCTTTAAAAAAGGAGTTAGAATTGCTTCGAAAATGTAATAATTTGCTTTCCTTGCCTTCTGTTGATATAATTTTTCTCTTTAAGTTTTTTAATATAATAAGGTTGATACATTTTCTAATGATGAGCCATTTATGTTTCTTTCATAAACTGTACCTAGTTTTACAGTATTTAAATAGCCACGTTTTAACTGGAATAGTATAAAAATTTAACTCTGAGCAACTAGAAACGACTCTAAGTCAGGAATTGAGGAATGATTTAATAAATTAATGGGATAGCAACATTATGAAATATTATGTGTCCATTAAAAAAGACTTTAATGATCTAGTCAATTCCAACTCCTACAGACCCCGTGCACAGTAGAGCAGAACCTGCCCACTGTTTTGCGCCATCCTCTCTCCTTCCAGCGCTGTATCAGACAATGCTCCACTGCTATTCATAGGTTTTCATGCCCAATTTATTCGTAAGTGGGTGGCCAGGTCCTTCTTCCTAGTCTGTCTAGTCTGGAAGCTCTGCTGAAACCTGTCCACCGTGGGTGACGCTTCTCGTATTTGAAACACTGGTAGCATAGCTTTCAGTGTCACAGCAACATGCAGCCACGACAGTATGACAACCGACATACTGTGTGGTTCCCTGACTAGAAATGAACCCAGGCCACAGCAGTGAGAGTGCCAAATCTTAACCACTAGACCGGCAACTAAAAAAGATACTCACCATAAGGATAAGGTACACACCTAATTCTGAGTGAAAAGTTTAAATATTTTATTAGATTTCATGTTGTATGTAACCTAAGAGCTCAAGAATAATGAAATTTTCTTCTCTCAAATATAGATAATAATGCTGATCATATCGAAAGTGCCACTTCTGAACAGTCCTATCGTAACCCAACATACAATTTGGAAGAATGATTCTGCTTTTATGTCAGAAAAAAGGTTGTTGTCAATTGTTACAATTTCTAAAATACTCATAATATACAAAAAGCATACAAAATCCATAAAATATCATATGATAGGAAGATTCACTATATATTTCCTTAGTTGTTTATCAGTATTTTATATGTATCACTTTTTTCTCCCCACCTAAACTTTCAACTGTGTATTAGCATCTTATTATTCCTCACATCATTATAGTTGTGAGGATATAGTAAGCATTCAATAAATATGTATGAATTCATTGAAGTCATCCCTCCTTTCTAAGAACATAAATTGTTAACAAAAAATAACTGTCAACTATTTATTATTACATTCGTTTTCTATTCAGTAATGTATCTAATTCATACAATGTATTCATTCAGGCTCTCATGTGCCAGCATCTATTTAGGGATAGGCTTACCCACCTGTAGAACTTTGGGTAGGTAAGTAATAATAAAGGGAAAATTAAACAACGGATCTTTTCCTTGATCTTGTGCATTATGTCGCATGCCTGGTGTGTGAGGCTCTCTGTCATAGGACCTCATATAATCCCCATCCCAGCCTGAAAGATGACTACCACAGTCCCTTTATAAGTGGCACTCCCCAGGTACCTGGCTTTGAGCTAAGCATTTTCACACATAATTTTAAGAACATCACCTTCAGAAGATTCTTCTTCTATGTGACTCCAAAGTCCACACTCATTCCATTTTCCACAGTGCCCCCTCAGGACCCTAGATAGTGACGACAGAGCTGAGGGATAACCCCAAGTCCATCTTTCGACCACCCTGGGCTTCATTCCCACAGTCAGAGCATGGCAATGGGGAACACAGGAGCGGGCACTGGGCTCAACTTCTGAACTCCAACCAGGAGGGAACTGGGCAGATCCGTCCACCCCCACATCAGGCCTAGGTTTCAGAAGTATCCCTGTAACTGAGCCTGTGAGAGCAAGACTGGACATCTATCTGTGGAGCAAATTGAAGGCCTGAGGGCCAAATGAGGCTTGCAAACTCATTTTATTTGGTCAGTGCTTTCAAAACCTGAGCTTGGAGGTTCCAATTTCCAGTTTCTGGTTCTGCACATAAGGAGCTTGGAAGTCGCCACTCTGTGCAAACAACAAGTAAAAAGCTGAACAGACTGAAAAACAAACAATGCTTCTTGGAAACTCCATAGCCATTAAGCACTAACTTCCCATTGCCCTCATTCCCCGCCCCTGGCCACCATTCTACTTTCTGTCTCATGATTTTGACTACTCTAGGTACCTCATATAAGCGGAATTATTTGGCATTTGGTTTTTTTGTAACTGGTTTATTTCACTTAACATAATGCTCTCAAAGTTTATCCAGGTTGTGTCAGAATTTCCCTCCTTTTAAAGGCTGAATAATATTCCATTGTATGTTTCTACAACATTTTGTTTATTTACTCATCTGTTGATGGACGCTTCAGTTGCTTCCACCCAGTCTCTCCCTTTTACTTACTTCTGACAACACAGTTCCTTCTGTGCTCCTTCTGACCAAGTTCTTGTTGGGGTAACATGTTCAAGAATCCTTAGGGGATGGTTCTCCCTCTTAATCCTATAGGAACCAAGAAGGAAATGGAACTGAGTAAAGCCAATAGAGGACTGCCTGAACAGAAAAGAGCAGATCTTTCTAAGGGGGGCACTTACTACTCAGCTAAGCTGATGTAGCTATGACCGAGGCTGGCCCCACACTATCAGATTTTTCCAGTTTAGGAAGCGAAACTGAAAATCTGAATATTTATTTGAAATCCTTGGAGTTTTAAAAGGTAACTCAGGTGTTTTTCTTAAGACTTTAATTTTTTAGAGCAATTTTATGTTCACAGCAAAGTTGAAAGGGAGGTACAGCGATTTCCCATGTGCACCCTGCTGGCACACATGCATAGCCTCCTCTGTTATCAACAACTGCCCCCAGAGTGGTACATTTGTTACAAAAGATGAACCTACATTGACTTCTCATAATCGCCCAAAGTCCATAGTTTACGTTAGGAGTCACTCTTGGTGTTGCACATTCTATGGGTTTCGACAAATGTGTAATGGCATGTATCCATCACTGTGGCATCTACAGAGTATTTCACTGCCCTAAGAATATTCTGTGTTCTGCCTGTTCACCTATCCCCACAACCCGCTCTGCCCTACTAAAACCCTGGCAACCGCGGATCTTTTTCACTGTCCATATAATTGTCTTTTCCAGAGTGTCATATAGTTGGAATCATATAGTTTGTAGCCTTTTTACATTAGTTTCTTTCACTTAGTAATATGCATTTAAGGTTCCTCCATGTCTTTTCATAGCTTAATGGCTCAATTTTTTTTAGTGCTGAATAATATTCCATTGTCTGCATGTACCACAGTTTATTTATCTAGTCATTTATTAAGGGACATCTTGCTTGCTTCCAAGTTTTGGCAATTATGAATAAAGCTCCTATAAACACCCACTTGCAGGTTTTTGTGTGGACACATCTTTTCACCTCCTTTGGGTAAATATCGAGGAGCTCAATTGTTGATTGTGTGGTAAGAGTATGTCTAGTTTTGTAAGAAACTGTCTTCTAAAGTGGATGGACCATTTTGCATTCCCACCTGCAAATAAACGAGAGTCCTTGTTTCTCCACATCCTTCACAGCATTTGATGTTGTCAGTGTTCCATATTTAGGCCATTTTAATAGATGTGTAGTGGTATCTTGTTGTTTTAGTTTGCATTTCCCTGGAGATATATCATACGGAGAATCTTTATCTATGCTTATTTTCCATCTGTATATCTTCCTTGGTAAAGTTAAGGTCTTTGGCCTAGTTTTTAATTGGAGTGTTTATTTTCTTACTGTTGAGTTTGTGTTCTCTGTATATTTAGGATAACAGTGCTTTATCAAATGTGTCTTTTGCAAATATTTTCTCCTAGGCTTGTCTTCTAATTCTCTTGATTTTGTCTTTTGCAGAGCAGAAGTTTTTAATTTTAATGAAGACCAGTTTATCAATTCTTTTTTTCATGGATCATGCCTTTAGCATTGTATCTAAAAAGTCATGACCTTACTGAAAGTCATCCAGGTTTTCTCCTGTGTCACCTTCTTGGAGTTTTATAGTTTTGTGTTTTATGTTTAGGTCAGTGATCCACTTTGAGTTAATTTTTGTGAAGGGTGAAAAGTGTATGTCTAAATTCTTTCTAATTTATTTATTTATTTTATTTTTATTGTATGAATGCCCACTTGTTCCAGCACCTTTTGTTTAAAGGACTATCTTTGCTCCATTGTATTGTCCTTGCTCATTTGTCAAAGATCAGTTGACTATATTTATGGGGGTCTATTTCTGGGCTCTCTATTCTGTTCCATTTATCTAGTTGTCTATTCTTTCACCAATATCACACTCTTGATTACTATACTTTATAGCAAGTCTTGAAATCAAGTACTGTCAATCTTCTAACTTTATTCTTCTTCTATGCTGTGTTGGCTATTCTGGGCCTTTTGCCTCTCCATGTAAATTTTAGAATCAGTTTGTTGATGTTCACAGAATAACTTGCTGGGATTTTGATTGGGACTACATTAAATCTGTGGATCTAGTTTGGAAAAACTGACATCTTGACAATATTGAGTCTTCCTATCCATGCGTGAGGAATATCTCTCCATTTATCTAGTTCTTCTTGGATTTTTTCATTAGCATTTTATAGTTTTCCTCATGTAGATCTTGCACATATTTTTTAGATTTATAGTTTAGTTTTTGGGGTGCTAATGTAAATGGTATTGTGTTTTTAATTTCAAATTCCACTTGTTCATTGCTGATATGTAGGAAAGAAATTGACTTTTGTATATTAATCTTATATTCTGCATCCTTGCTTTAATCACTTATTAGTTCCAGGAGTTTGTTTGTTCGTTTTTGCAAATTCTTTCAGATTTTCTACATAGATGATCATGTCAACTGCAAACAAAGACAATTTAACTTCTTCCTTCCAATCTGTATATGTTTTCTTTCCTTTTCTTGACTTATTGCATTAGCAAAGATTTCTGGTATGATGCTTAAAAAAAGTGGCAAAAGGAGACTTCCTTTCCTTGTACCTGATCTTAGTGGGAAAGCTTCAAGTTCTTCACCATTAAGTATATTAACTTTGGTTTTTTTGTAGATATTCTTAATCAAGTTGAGGAAATTCCCCTCTATTCCTAGTTTACCGAGTTTTTAACATGAATGAATGTTGGATTTTGTCAAATGCTCTTTTTGCACCTATTGATATGATCTTGTGATTTTTCACTTTTAGCCTATTGATGTGACAGATTACATTAATTGATTTTTGAATGTTAAACCAGACTTGCATACTGGGAATAAATTCCACGTGGTTGTAGTGTATAAATCTTTTATAGATTGTTGGATTTTATTTACTAATATTTTGTTGAGAATTTTTGCATCTATGTTCATCAGAAATATTGGTCTGTTGTTTTCTATTCTTGTGATGTCTTTATCTGGCTTTGGTAACAGGGTAATACTGGCCCCATAGAATGAGTTAGGAAATATTCCCTCTGCTTCTATCCTATGAAAGAGATTGTATAGAATTGGTATAATTTCTTTCTTAAAGGTTTGGTATGAAATTCACCAGCAAACTTATCTGGGCCTTGTGTTTTCTGTTTTGAAATGTTATTAACTATTGATTAAATTTATTTAATAGATATAGGCCTATTCAGATTGTGTATTTCTTCTTGTGTGAGTTTCAGCAGATTTTGTCTTGAAAGGATTCTGTCCATTTCATCTAGATTATCAAATTTGTGGGCATAGAGTTGTTCATAGTATTCCTTTATTATAGTTTAATTTCCATGGGATCTGTAATGATGTTCCCTCTTTCATTTCTGATATTAGTAATTTGTGTCCTCTCTTTTTTTCCCTTAATGAACCTGTCTAAAGGCTTATCAATTTTATTGATCTTTTCAAATAGCCAGTTTTTGGTTTCATTAAATTATCTCTATTGATTTCTTGTTTTCAATTTCCTTGACTTCTCCTCTAGCCTTATTATTTCTTATCTTCTGCTTACTTTGGATTTAATTTGCTCTCCTTTTCTAGTTTCCTAAGGTGGAAGCTTAGATGATTGATTTGGACCTTTCTTCTTTTCAAACAGGTGCATTCAGTGCTAAAAATTTCCCTCTAAGCACTGCTTTAGCTCCGTTTCACAAATTTTGATATCTTGTGTTTTTATTTTAATTTAGTTCAAAATGTTTTTAAATTTCTATTGAGATTTCTTCTTTGACCTGCATGTTATTTCGAAGTGTGTTTTTTGATCTCCACTTATTTGGGGACTTTCCAGTTTATCTTTCTGTTATTGATTTCTAGTTTAATTCCATTGTGATCTCAGGGCAGACATTGAATGATTTCTATTCTTTGAAATTTGTTAAGTGCATTTTATGACCCAGAATGTGGTATATCTTGGTGAATGTTCCACGTGAGTTTGGGAGGAATGTGTATTTGGCTATTGTTGGATGACGTACTCTATAGATGTCAATTATATTCAATTGATTGATGGTGTTGATTCAACTATGTCCTTACTAACTTTCTGCCTGCTGGATCTGTTTCTGATAGAGGGGTGTTGAAGTCTTCAGCAATGGTAGTGTATTCATCTATTTCTCTTCACAATTCTATTTGTTTTTGTCTCACATAGTTTGACACTCTGTTAACGCATACATGTTGAGGATTGTTATGTCTTCTTAGAGAACTGACCACTCTATTACTATAAATGCCCTTCTTTATAACCTGATAACTCTTTGCTTTGAAGTCTGCTCTGACTGAAATTAATATAGCTACTCCTGCTTTCTTTTGATTCGTGTTAGCATTATATATTTTTCTTTATCCACTTACTTTTAATCTATATACGTTTTTATATTTAAAGTGAGTTTCTTGTAGACAACGTATAGTTGTAGACTACATAAAGTTGATCTACTCTGATAATCTTTGTCTTTCAATTGGTGCACTTAGACCATTGACGTTCAAAGTGTTTGTTAACATAGCTGAATTAATATTTACCATATTTGTTAGTTTTCTGTTTGTTGCCTTGTTCTTTGTTCCTATTTTTGTCTTGCATTCTTTTTCTGTCTTTTGTGGTTTTAATTAAGAATTTTATATGATTCTATTTTCTTTGCTTTCTTAGTATAATGGTTATACTTCTTCTTATACTCTTATCAGTGATTACCCTAGAGTTTGCATTACACATTTACAGCTAATCCAAGTCCACTTTCACATAATACTATACCACTTCACAGGTAGTGTGAGTACCTTATAATAACAAAATAATCCTATTTCCTCCCTTCCACTCCTTGTATCATTGCTGTCATTCATTTCACTTACATATAAGGAGATATATAAGATATATACATAACCTTACATAATTAAATACATTGTTGGTGTTACTATTTTGAACATACTGTCATCTCTTAGATAAATGAAGAATAAGAGGGGTCCACCCAGTGACACAGCGGTTAAGTTCACAAGTTCTGCTTAGTGGCCCGGGGTTCGCAGGCTCGGATCCCGGGTGCTGACATGGCACCACTTGGCAAGCCATGCTGTGGTAGGTATCCCACATATAAAGTAGAGGAAGACGGGCACAGATGTCTTCCTCAGCAAAAAGAGGCCAGTCTTCCTCAGCAAAAAGAGGAGGATTGGCAGCAGATGTTAGCTTAGGGCTAATCTTCCTAAAATAAGGAAAAAAAAAGAATAAGAAAAATATAATTTTTTATTTTCCCTTCACATATTGCTTCTTCAATTCTCTTCTGTTCTTTAGGTAGGTCCAAGTCTATGACCTATATATTATTTGAAAAAGTCTTTATTTCTCCTCCATTTCTGAAGGATAATTTCACAAGGTACAGAATTCTAGGGTGGCAGGGTTTTTTTTTTTTTTTATCTCTCAATACTTTAAATTTGTCTTCATTCTCTTCTTGCTTGCATGGTTTCTGAGGAGAAGTTTGATATAATTCTTATCTTTGTTCCTTTATAGATGAGGGGTTTTGTCCTCTCTGGATTCTTTTCTTTTTTCTTTTTTTTGTTTTTTTGAGGAAGATTTGCCCTGAGCTAACATTCATACCCATCTTCCTCCACTTTATATGTGAGATGCCTGCCACAGCATGGCGTGCTAAGCGGTGTGTAGGTCCGCACTCGGGATCCAAACCAGCGAACCCCGGGCTGCTGAAGTGGAACATGTGAACGTTACGTAACCACTGCGCCATGAGGCCAGCCCCTCTGAATTCTTTCCCTGATCTTTGATTTTCTGTAGTTTAAAAATGACATGCCTGATAATAGTTTTTGTGTGTTTTTTGTTTTGTTTTGGTATTTCTCCTGCTTGGTGTTTTCTGATCTTCCTGGATCTGTGGTTCAGTGTCTGACATTAATTTGGGGGAAATTCTTAGTCATTATTGTTTCACATATTTCTTCCGTTTCTTTCTGTCTTTCTTCTCCTTTTGGTACTACCATTACATATATGTTACACCTTTTGTAGTTTTCCCACAGTCCTTGGATATTCTGTTCTGTTTTCTTCAATCTTTGTCTTCTTTCCTTTTTGGTTTTCAAGGATTCTATTGATAGATGCTCTAGCTCAGAGATTCTGCCCTCAGCCTTATCCAATCTGCTAATAAGCCCATCAAAGTCATTCTTCATTTCAATTACAGTGTTTTTTATCTCTAGCATTTCTTTTTGGTTCTTTTTTAGGATTTTCTTCTCTTTGCTTACATTGTACACCTATTTTTGCATTTGTCTACTTTATTCAATGGATCCATTAGCATATTAATCATAGCTGTTTTAACTTTTCAGTCTGATAATTCCAACATCCCTGCTATGTCTGTTTCTGATGCTTGCTCTGCCTCTTCAAATTATGTTTTTTGCCTTTTAGTATGTCTTGTAATTTTTTCTGCATAGCTGGATATGATATACTGGGTAAAAGTAACTGCTGTAAGTAGACCTTTAGTAATGTGGTGGTGAGGTATGGGAGGAGAAGTGTTCTATAGTTTTATGATTAGGTTTTATTCTTTTAGTGAACCTGTGGCTCTGGACTGTGAACTTCACAAGAGTCTCTCATTTGTTTTTCTTCCCCCTTAGGTGGGGCAGGAAGGCTAGAGTAGACTGGTGTTGGGTATACCCTTTCTCCTGGGCAGTTAGCATCTGATAGTACCCCAGCAGGTTAGGCTGCAGCTAACTAGTTTTCCCTGAGAGTAGGCCTTGTTCAGAAGAACAGAGTGCTCTGGTGTATTTCAAGATGATTCTTTTCCCCCTTCCCCTGCCAGAAACACAAAGGATTTTTTCTTTGATACTGTAGGAATCTGGTCAAGCTCCTGGAGGAAATCTCACAAAACTGTGGGTCTCCCTGGAGTTTTTAACTTTCAGATTTTTCCACACTGAGCCTCTAGCAATTTGCCCATTACATTTCAGGTTTTCCTACCCAGGAGTGAAGTCTCTGCTCCAGGCAGCCATGACATCCTGTGTCTGTCTGTCTGTCTCTCCAATCTTGGGTGCAGTGGTTTGCCCTGTGTCCTCCCCTTCATTCTTGAAGGATATTTTCACTGGATACAGAACTCTGGGTTAGTAATTCTTTTCTTTCAGCTCTTGAAAATGTTGTGGCACTTTTTCTTTTGATCCCTGTTGTTGCTGATGAGAAATCCACTGTCATTTGGATTACTTTTCCCCTCTAGGTAATGCAGCATTTCTCTCTGCTTGCTTTCAAGTTTTTTCCTTGTCTTTAGTTTTCAGAAGGTTGTCTATGATGTATCTTGGCACAGAAATATTTTAGTTTATCCTGTTTGTACATTTCTCAGCTGCTGTAATGTGTAGGTTTACGTCTCTTGCCAAATTTGGGGACTTTTCAGCTATTATTTCTTTGAACATTTTTCAACTTCCCTTGGTTTTCTCCTCTCCCTTGGGACTTTGGTGATTCACATGTTATATCTTTATTGTAGTCCCACATATCACCGAGGCCCTGTTCATTTTTTTTGTAAAATTTCTCTTTGTTATTCAGATTAAATAATTTCTATTATTCTGTCTTCAAATTCATATACTCCTTCATCTATATTCCCCATTCTGCTGTTGAGCCCACCCATTAAGTTTGGGTTTTTTGGGGATTTTGAGGTGGGAGATTATTATATTCCTCAGTTTGAAAATCTCCAGTTGGTTCTTCTATATATCATCTATTTCTTTTCTGAGATTTTTTATTTCTTTGCTGAGACTTTCTTTTTTTTATTTGTTTCAAATGTGTTTTAATTGCTCATTGAAACATATTTATGATGGCTGCTTTAAAAGTTTTCTTAGATAATTCTAATATCTATATCATGTCAGTTTTGACTACTATTGACTTCTTTTTTTAATTCTAGCTGAGATTTTCCTGGTTCTTGCTGTGATAAGTAATATTCAGTTGAACTTTGAATATTTTGGGTATTATATTATAGTCTGGATCTTATTTAAATCTTACATTTTAGCAGGTCTCCTCTGACACCATTCTGGTGGAGGAAAGAAGGTGCCGCTTCTTGGCCTCTGTGGACATCCAGGGGAAAGAGCTCTTCATCACTGCTCCCTGTGTGGTGTACATTCACACTGTGGAGAGTGGCCTCATTACTACTTAGCAGGAGTGAAAGCCTTGGCGTTCACTTGGCTTCCTCTGACACTACCCTAGCAGGAGAGGGAGGTGGAAGTCCAGTCATTCCATGATGTCTCCACGCACATTGAAGAGTGGGGGGACAGGGGATGGTGCAAGTCCCAACTCCCCACTCAGGCCTCACTGAAACCACATCACTGGGGTGGGAGTACCTTGTTATATTATGGCAATGATAGAAGTCTAGGTCTTTGCTGGCAGGGCAATAGTGGGGAAATTGGATTGCAGTTTTTTGTGTGTGTTTGGCTGAATATTATCTAAAATTTTTCTTGCTAGGTGCCCTTTTCTTGATCCTTTGGATAGAGATTGCAGATTTTTCTTGGGGCTTTTTTAGCCTGTTCCATTGGCATTCCCAGGTTGCTAGTTTCTCTAATATCCCATCTGGGATACATAAGACAAAACAAAACCTAGGTCTCAACGTCCCTAGCTAGTCTACCTCCTGTTCTCCATCTTTCAGAGTCTTCTGCTATTTATTTTATGTAAAATATCTGGTGCTTTTAGTTAACAAGATAAATAGCAAAAATGTTGTCTACTCCATCTTCCTGAAGACAGAAGTCAAGATTGATTGTTTTTAACAATTTTTAAGTGACTTTCCTTTACTGTCGATTCTCTCATTGTCTGATATAAAATTTTATTCCATAATAACTACCAATGTAGTTAAGTCATATCTTCAATAGCATATCATGTTGTGTGAGTTTTTTTCTCTTTTCTCACAGTTTGCCTTCGATAAGAAATGTTTGAGAATGGATAAAAGTATATGTAACATGAACACTCATTGTGGCTTTTACTTTTTAATACTCCAATGCAGTTATATAAATATTATCAGTACAGGACATGTATTTTACATTCACACAAGGAAATACTATGTAGCCACTTAAAGATGAGACATAAATTTATGTGTAAAAAAAGTCTAGGATATATTGCTGTGGGGTAAAACAATTAACTTGTATGTCATTTAAAAAATGTATTTTGTACTTTTCTGTTTTTAATTTTTAAAAGACTTTTAAAAACAAATAAGTGATGGTTGAGACAAAGAAATAAAAAATGTTTTCATTTTTCAATGGCTATGTTCTGGAAGCAATTTCATATGGCTTATCTCCTTTGATGTTTACAATGTATATGGTTAAGGCAGGTGCATTCCCAGTAAACTTCTAGTCCAATATGGTTTCTAGACACCACACAACTTTCTATAAATTTCTTCGGCTCCAGATGCAATCATATTTTCCTCTTTAAAACTATCTATCTGAAAACATTTGAAAAGCAGCCTATGATGTAAGGTAAACAAATTTGACACTGTATAGAGAATCAAAACTTAGAAACTTCTGCTCCCTAATTCCTCAGAGTTCATTTTCAACAAACAGGTGTTTCTCCTTTTCTATGTCTTCTATGTACACATAAGATAAACAGCCTTAAAGTTTTTAATCACAAGGAGGTCTATGACATATGACTTTTCTACTTCAAAGGACTCTAATAATAGCACATGCATAGAAATATAGCACTCTGAGCAGAGTAAACAAACACTTCTCTCTCCTGAGAGGGATCAGATGAATCCGCTTATGTCAGATCTCTCCCAGAATTCCATTGTTGTCTCTCCAAACAGGCTTTAAGGAAAACCACTGAATCTGGGATTGGGAGCTTTTCTCAAACGTGTTTCCTTTAAAAACACAGGGAAACAGGATTTTTGGCCACAGGAGGTCAAGGTCAGCAATCTAACAGAATTGGTCTTTTTGAACTTCCTTTCTAAGAAACACATTATGTTATCTGATGAAAGCTGTTACACTGAAAATCTCTGCTGCCACTCAAGTGGCGATCAATTTTGTTCATTGCACAAGGACTGATTTCAGGAAGCACACCTAGAAAGGCCACAAATCAGTCTAATGATACCAAAATGTAAATTTCCAAGATAATGTTAACAGCCTAAGTTCTGGGAGGATGGGAACAGTGTTTCATCATTTTTGTGTGCCCCACAAGAACTCTACAGTGTCTTGCACTTAGTAAGTAATCAATAATTATATTTAGTGAATATTTGCACTCTTAACAATAAAAGAAAAAGGAATTTAGGAAAAATCACAGAATTAAGAATGCGAGGAAATGCAATTAAAACACTTAAAGGGGGCTCCTCAGGTATTGTATTGCCTTCAGAGACCTGAATTTATATGTAACTATTTGCAGATATGGATATTGTTACCAAATAAAATAGAAATGTACTTTTATTAGGATGGTTTTAGTACCACTGTCTTAGACATGTACAGTATTTTTTGAGAATTTAAGATAATTTGCAATAAATTATCTCATTTTAGTGTTACAGAAATTTCAATGTTATTATCTCCATTATAAAGATGGAAAGCACAACCAGAGGCACTCCCAACTAGAATATACAACTATGTACCGGGGTTGCGGGGGCGGGGGGGCCTTTGGGGAGAAGAAGAAGAAAAAGAAAAATTGGCAACAAATGTTAGCTCAGGTGCCAATCTTTAAAAAAAAATAAAATAAAGATGAAAAAATTCAGATGAAATTTACCTAAAAGCAACCGACAAGTGAGCAACAGAGCTTGACTGTTATCTAAACTTTGCTTCTCAAGATGGGACTGTCTATCATTTCTGCAAAGGAATGCAATTCCTGAAGCTCTTATCTCAGTAAGAAGGGCTTAGCTCGCTCTTTGTTTACAATTCACTCCCTAATCATTTTCAGCTGTAGTTTGACCTGCTTTCTCCCTAATATTGAAGTGTCACTGAACTTTGGTTTAGTTCTAAGTAAGATACACTAAATAAGAAGAACACCCCTCAAGTAGGGGAGGAAAATTTTGTCACACTGGCAGGTTTTCCTCCCATCTGATGCCCATGTTTTCAGCTGATACTGGCCACTTCCTGCTCAGAAGGAGAATGTTCAAGAAAAATGTCTGAAATACATTTCCTTTTGCTTTAAACTGAATCATGAAAACCCATAAAAATTTCTCATTCTACACCAAAAAGTGAGAATTCCTGGATATTGTCACAATTCTAAATTAGGAAATAAGAAACATTAAACAGCAGAGTGGTTTGTTTACGTGAAATACTACAATATTGTTATTCATCACTTGGCCTTACTTAGGTTTTACTAAGTTGGCCTATTTCCATTTAATATAAGAAAGCTTCTAGTTTCTCTTTTGAAAAACTCATTTCAGTAAGAATCCATTTGGGGGCTGTCTATGTTTTAAAAAAAAGTTGTGACATCTGCCATTAACTTGAGAAGGTATAATGAGATGAGAAGTAACGATTGACTACTATGCTGCCCTTAACTAAATTTTCTTTTTAATGCTTTGAATGTCCAGACGACACAATGAAGGACAAAGTTTTGCCTTGTAATATATGAATTAAGGACTGGTTAAAGATGTTTTCTAGAAAGGCACAAAATGTCTTTCCAGTGATAATATTAACTGGATCCAAATGCTAAAAGCAGTTAGAATCATGTTATAGTGAAACAGAGGCCTGTTAGGTTGGTGACACAAAGTTGCCAATGCAATGATCTTATGCACCCTACCCTACAATGTTGGAAGGTAAATCATCCCCGAGACTTCATGATTTTAGAGCTATCTACAGTCTTGGCCCAATATACAAGGCAGTCCGTGAGCCAAACACAGCAAGTAGCTTCCACAGGGAGTTCCACTCTCTATAAAAGCTGCTGCTTCTTCTCCTGCCCCAGACTCACAGTTCCCACAGGCGGCAAGAGGAATTTGAGTCTCAAAGAAATGCAGAACCAGCTTAAATGTATTACTGCCTTAGGTAATGAATGACCTTTGTTAGCAGATGAAAGTAAATACAAGTCTACGCCCTCTCCTAGAACAGTATCTTGTACATGGAAACACCTCAATAAAGGCACGTCCAATTTAGAAATCGAATTATATTTGGCAGCATTCTATTAGCTTTTTGTTAGAATTTCTGATAATTGTTTATTTGGAAATTTTTTCTTAACATAACATTTGGCTTGGAGAAATACCTCTCTTCTCTTAATTTGGAAGATTTTTTTTTATTTCAAAAGAAAAGTGATGGCTTGAATTCTAGAATTTTATAACTTTAAGGGACCAAAACATTCATGTTGTCCAAATAATAATAAATCACTGCCGTGCTTACTAAGAATCATGCTGGGGGCCTGGTAAAAATGTAGGTTCCTTGCCACTCATATTGAGAGGCCAATTGTAGGTGTTCTGAACCATAGCCCAGACATGGGAAGGAGGAAACTTTCTTAATGACTCCAGTCTCAGCCACCTTCTACTGCCCCACATGACAGACCCAGAGCAGTAACTACCTAACTAGGCCCAGTCCACCCCTAGAACTATGAAAAATAACAATAATAATAATAAATGATTATTACATGCCACTAATATAAATATATGCACACACACATACACACACACACTTACACACATATGTATATTCCTGGTTTCATTCAGGAGCTCAGGGTAGAGATAGAAGGAGGAGGGTATGTCTCTAGCATCTGTGATTTTTACAAGATCATCGGGTATTTTGAATTAGCAGCCAAGTCTCCTAAACTCTTGTTCTTAAAATGAGATTACCTGCTTTCTCCTTCCTATCTTAAGGCCAGTCAATGGCAGAACACTGTTAGATCCCAGCAGACACAGCTCCCACTGTGGTTCCTAGTACCCAGAACTGTAAAATCTGAGGGCCAGAATGAATCTCAAAGGTCTGCAGACCTATGTAGTCACTCTCTTACCCCATCTACCTCTCCTCAGTCAGGGTTCAGGAGGGATCACCTCTTACATATGACTTGAGGATTCAGAACCAGAAAGGCAGGTGATTTGAACAATGAACTTATGTTAGAAATTTTCTGCAAGGTTCTCTCATTGTTGATAAAATTTGGCAAGCAGCAGCTTTCAGAATATTTTCTTCATTCAAATTCTCTTCTATAACTATCAGCCCATTTAAAGAAATACCCACAAACAGCTACGTGAATGTGAGAATGTACGCCTAAAAGAGGCCTGGCTCCAGCCAGGAACAGGCAGGGAGTGGCCCTTCTTTCCCCTGCTTCCTCCCTGGCAGCAGGGCAGGGCTGCCAGAGCTTCTGGTCATCAACAATAACAGAACTTTCTCTTTTATCTCCATTTGTGTCTTAAGCAAGCAATTCCGTCACTCTGTATCATCTGGAAATTTCATTCTGATACTCTATCCCAGACACAGAAACCTGAAGGCCTTTCTCCTCAAATACATGAAGTCCTACATATGGAAAGAGAACAGTTAGGGTATCCATTTCTAATAATTATAGACTAGTTTTGCTAAAAATAGCATTTCTACTTGAAGCCAACAGAGTGCTAAGATCGTAGACAATTTTCAAGTCGAAACCAAGCCAGTTTGGAGGACCAGAGACTTGAATCTTGAATTGGGACACTTCTTCCCTGGAGAAAGTTGTCAGTTCCAGAGAGAGAGACTGAGAAGCTGAAGTGCTGAGCTGCAATTTTGAAAGGCCCGTGGCATACACAGAAAAGCAATAGAGTCCAGGCCTCCTTGGGTCCTAGTGATTATCCCTTCAATATCATCACCATGCACTGGGTTTGAACTTCAGAGGGTTATGCTCTGGATAAGGGTAAACTAGAGGGCCTGAAAAACTTATATTCAAATCATCTTAATGTCTGAAATAGGTTTAAATGATCCCAAAGAGCTAGTTCCCCTGGGGGACTTGGAAGCAAAATAAATTGTTTATAAGAGAAAAAAAATTATTTAAGCCTCAAACTGTTTCTACAAACTACTTGCAAATATGGTACAATGTTGTGCACACAATATACAATAATCCGGCAAAGAAAGAGCCAAGAGTTATAGCTAATAAGAAAAGGAGATAAAATAGAATCATAAAAACAAATCAATTTAACCAAAAGAAGCCAGAAAAAAAGGATAAGACAAATAGAATACAAATAACTAGATAATAGACTCATACCTAATCTTATTAATAATCACAATAAATGTAAATGATCTAAACATCACTAATTAAAAGGCAGATGTTTTCAGGTTGAATATGAAAGCAACACTAACTATATGCTGCCAATAGCAAACTCACTTTAAATATAAAGTCACAAATAGGTTAAGAATAAAAATATGGAAAAATATGTATCATTAGAAGAACTGAGAAGAAGAAGTCTGCAGTGGCTACATGAATATCAGACAAAGTAGATTTCAGAGGAAAAAATATTATCAAGGCTAAGAAAGGTTACTTCATAATGACAAATGGGTTATTCATTAAGAAAACATAACAACCCCAAATGCAAATGCACCAAATAACAGACTTCTTCAAATACATGAAGCAAAAACTTACAGAACAGCAAGGAAAAAAAGATAAATCCACAATTGTAGTCAGAGACTTCAATATCACTCTTTCAATAACAGAGATATCCTTGGAAAATCCTCCAAATAGTTGGAAATTATATAACACATTTACAAATAAGGCATGGGTCAAAAAAGAAAGTATTTTAATTGAATAAAAATAAAAACACATCATATCAGTATTTGTAGAAAAACTGTTAAATCAGTATTTAGAGGAAAATTTATAGTACTAAATTCTTATATTAGAAAAGAAGAAAGATCTCAACCCAATGGCCTCAGCTCTTGCCTTAAAACTAGGAAAAGAAGAGGTATTTAAACCTAAAGTAAGCAGAAGAAGGGAAATAATAAAGAACAAAGTGGATACTAGTGAAATAGCAAAACAGGAAATGGAAAAAAGCAATGAAATCAAAAACTAGGTCTTTGAGATCAATAAAATTGATAAACTTTTAGCCAGACTGTTGAGGAAAAAAAAAAAGAGATAACACAAATTACCAATACTATTGAGAGAGGTGACATCACTATAGATTTCAGTGAAAAGATAATAAGGAAATAGAAACAACTTTATGCTAATGCATTTGAAACTTCGATGAAATATACGAATTTCCTGAAAGATACAAATTACCAAAGCTCACTCAAGAAGATATAGATTACCTTAATCTCTCTAAATGTTTCATAGTAATTGAAATTATGGTTAAAAACCTTGCCACAGAGAAAACTGCGTAATCAAATGGCTTTATTGGTGAATCCTACCAAAAATTTAAAGATAAATAATACAAATTCTGGGTCCAGCCTGGTGGCACAGCAGTTAAGTTCTCACATTCCACTTTGGCCACCCTTGGTTCACCAGTTCGGATCCCGAGTGTGGACATGGCACCGCTTGGCAAGCCATGGTATGGTAGGCATCCCACATATAAAGTAGAGGAAAATGGGTACGGATGTTGGCTCAGTGCTGCTGAGACCAGCTAGGCAGGTAGCTGAAGGGGCGGACGGAATTAATATACAGAACACGTCTGTATAATAGACACAATACACTCTATATTATTTAATGGGACAGGGGACCATCAGCCTCTAGGACTGAGGTGACATCCCTCTGATCACCACGTATTTATTTGCAGGCCAACAAGTACAAGCATAGCGGGAACTTATGCCAGCAGGAATATGCAAGTCAAAGCTCAGCAGTTCTAATCTTCCCCCCTTCAATGTACCCCGGCCCTACGCAAGGCCATTCTCCGAGGGAGTATCCTGGGAACAAACAATCTGGCAAGTTATGCAGATGGCATTCTGTTCCTGCAAGGGGCCAGCGTTCTTAAGCCCCTTGCCTTCATGTTTGATAAGATACTACCTTCTGGCCTTTGATTCCAAAGCACAATCTAACACAGTAATTTATGAGAATCAGCAAGTTGCATATTTCTCAGTCACCCATTTTGTAATTTGTTCTTGCTAAGCCTAAAGCCTTGCAATAATGTTGCTATGCTCTCCTGCAACAGCTCAGGGCCAGTCTTCCTGAGCAAAAAGAGGAGGACTGGCAGCAGATATTAGCTCAGGACTAATCTTCCTCAAAAAAAAATAATAATAATACAAATTCTAAACAAAGTCCTCCAAATATTGAAGAAGGAATTCTTCTGAATGCATTCTTTGAAGCCACCATTGCCCAATACCAAAATCAGACAAAGACATTATAAGAAAGTGAAACCACAATGAATGGCTTTCATGAACATAGATGTAAATATTCTAAACAAAATTTTAGCTAATTGAATCCAATAATACAGTAAATGCATCATACGTTATGAGCTAATGGAGTTTATCCTAGCTATATAGACCTGGCTTAACATTTACTAATCAATTCATGTAATTCATGATATCGTTCTAAAAAAGAAAAATTATATGGTCATCTCAACAGGTACCAAAAAAAAGCATTTGACAAAATTCAGTATCCGTTCATGATATAAACTCTCAGCAAATTAAGGCTACCAGGGAACATTCTTAATGCAATTAAGGACATATAAAAAAACCTACAACTAACATCATATGTAATTGGTAAAAATCCAAATGTTTTTCCCATAAGATCAGAAACAGGAATGTTTGCTCTCACTACTTCCATTCAACACTATATTTGAAGTTCTAGCCAGTGCAATCAGGCAAGAAAAAGAAATAAACATCATCCAGATTAGAAAAAAAAGAATACAATTTCCTTTATTCACAGGTGACATAATTATCTATGTAGAAAATCTGACAGAATCTACAGAAAAGCTAAGAAAATTAATAGGTGAGTTTGGCAGGATTTCAGGTTAAAAAACAAATATGAAAAAATCAATTGTATTCCTACATACTACCAATGGAAAATTAAAAAATTAAATTTAAAGAATAATATCATTTACAATAGCATCAAAAATATGAAATATTTGAAAGCCCCATATTCTGCACACTAGAAAATATTGCTGACAGAAATTTAAAAAGATAAATGAGTTGGGGGAAACATCTTGTTCATGGTTTGGAAGACTCAAAATTGTTAAAGTATTGATTCTCCCCAAATTGATCCACAGATTCAATGCAATCTCAATTAAATCAACTAGCCTAGCCTAGATGGCTCTTTGTAGAAATTTGCAAGCTCATTTTAAAATTCATATGGAAATGCAAAGGACCTGTAATAGCTAAAGCACTTTTGAAAAAGGACGAAGTTTGAAGATTAACGTGATCTAATTTCAAGATTTAATACAAAGCTACATTAATCAAAACATATGGGTTTTCTTTTGAAAGATTGGCACCTGAGCTAAGCTCTGTTGCCAATCTTTTTTTTTCTTTTTCTTCCTAAAGCCCCCCAGCACATAGTTGTATACTCTACTTCTAGATCCTTCTGGTTCTGCTATGTGGGATGCCACCTCAGCATGGCTTGATAAGTGGTGCTAGGTCTGTGCCCAGGATCTGAACTGGCAAAACCCTGGGCTACTGAAGCAGAGTGCACAAACTTAACCACTTGGTCATGGGGCCAGCCCCAAAACAGATGGTATTGTTGTAATTATATCAATGGAAAAAATAGAGATTCCAGGAATAAACCCACACATATATAGAAAGCCAATTTTTGAAAAATGGGCAAAAGCAATGCAATGGAGGAAGAAGAGTATTTTCATCTAATGATACTGGAACAATTTGATATCCACATGCAAAAAAAATGAATCTTGATCCTTAGTTCACATCATATACAAAAAAAATAACACAAAATGGATCATATACCTAAATGTAACACCTAAAACTATAAAACTTCTAGAAGAAAACGTAGGAGAAAATTTGCATGACTTAGGTCAAAGATTTCTTAATACAACATTAAAAGCACAATCCATAAAAATATCAAACTGACGGAGAGGGCATGGTAGGAAGTGTCAGGAATCTGTCTCCCCACCTAGACAATAATTGCACTGGGAGAATCTGTCTGATATAACTATTCAGAACTCTGGAGTCTATTGAAAGCCTGCTGCTTACAGGGGAAGACTTGGACAGTAAATTCTGGTTAATTTCAGTAAATTTCACTTCTTATCATGGTAGCAGCTACCTATTTCCCAACCTCATGGCAGACAGCTGTGGATGTGTTCATGAAGCAGTTTACACACAGCCTGTGGAAGCTAAGGTGGGCAAAAAGGACTCTGTCCTCCAAATATTAGGGATCTGTGCTCTGATCACTGATTGCTACTTCTGATCACAGAGGTGGAGACAAAGAAGCTGGCAACCATTGTTGCTGCATCTCCCTCGTTTTTTTTGCAAGTCCCTCCTCCTCTGGCTGAAATGACTTCCAGGGAATTTAAAGTGCCAGTGTCCCCTTTCCCCAACCCCTCTTAATTTTTTGCTTTATGCCCTTTTGAGAGCCATATATTAAAGACTAGGAGATTCAAAGTCAACTACACACATTCAGAAAATTATAAGGTGACCATGTTTTCCCAGGGAAATACTCAGAAAAGACCTTATAAGACATTAAGTTTACACCTCAGGCTGATCCTCAGCACAGAGGAAGCCAAAAACAATTAATAAAATGAAAACAATAAACAAAAAATAGCAAACACTGAGGAAGGAGGAGAATCTGATTTCTGGAGTTACCACATCATTAGATTCAAATGTCCAGTGTTCAACAAAAAAAATCACAAGGCGTGCAAAGAAACAGGAAAGTAAGACCATTCAAAGGAAAAAATATAGATAAACAGAAACTGTCCCTCGAAAAAGCACATTGACAAATACACTAGACAAAAACTATAAAACAACTGTCTTAAAGATGTTCAAAGAACTAAAGGAAGATATGGAGAAAGTCAAGAAAATGATGTGTGAATAAAATGGAAATATCAATAAAGAGATATAAAACCCAAAAAGAAACCAAAAGAAACAATTCCAGAGCTGAAAAGTACAATAATAGAAATGGAAAATTCACCAGATGTATTCAAAGGCAGATTTGAGCAGACAGAAGAAAGAATCAGTGAACTTGAAAATAGGACAATGGAAATTATAAGGCTGAGGAACAGAAAGAAAAAAGATTAAAGAAAAGTGAACAGAGCCTTAGGGACCTGTGAGACCCTCACAAAGTAGACCAACATATGCATTGTAGGAGTCTCAGAAGGAAAAGAGAGAGAGAAAGGGGCAGAGAGAATATTTGAAGAAATAATGGCTGAAAACTTCTCAAATTTGATGAAAGACATGAATATAAACCCGCAAGAAGCTCAACTCCAATTAAGATTAACTCAAAGAGACCCACACAAGACACATTACAGTCAAATTTTAAAAGCTGGAAAGAATGAGAGAATCTTGAAAGTAGCAAGAGAGAAGCAAATAATTACATATGAGGGATTCTCAATAAGATTATGTGTATATTTCTCATTAGAAAATTTGGAGGCTAATGTCAAAATGCTAAAAGATAAAACTGTCAGCCAGGACTCCTATATGCAGCAAAACTGTCCTGCAAAAGTGAGGGAGAAATTAAGACATTCTCAGATAAACAAAAGTCAAGGGAATTTATGAGCTCTAGACCTGTTCTGCAAGAAAGGCTCAAGAGAGTCCAGCAAGATGGAAGGAAAGGACACTGGAGACTAACTCAAAGTCATATAGAGAAATAAAGATCTCAATAAAGTTAAATACATGAGTAATTATAAAAACTAGTCTTATTATAATCATGTTGTTTTCTCTATGATTTGAGACTAATACATGTAAAAGAAAAAAACTAATTTTTAGTGTAAAAGCTACTATTACAGTAACATTGGTTTGTAATTCCAATTCTTGTTTTCAACATAATTTAGGAGACTAATGCATTTAAAAGAACTATTAATTTATGCTTTGGGGCACACAATTCATAAAAATATAATCTTGTGATATCAACAACTGAAAGGGGTGGGAACAGAGCTGCAAAGGAGCAGAGTTTTTGTATGTTATTAAATGAGAGTGTTATGACTGTAGGGTGTTAAATCCTAAAAGATTAACCACAAAGAAAATAGCTATAGAATATACATAAAAAGTAATGAGAAAAAATACTACAAAAAAATAGCTAAACATAAAACAGTAATGTAAAATAAGGAACACAAAAGCTATAGGGCATATAGAAAACAAATAGCACAAGGGCAGATGTAAGTCCCTCCTTACTTTAAATGTAAATAGATTAAACTATCCAATAAAAAGACAGGATTGGCAGAATGGATAAAAATACATGACACTAGTTTCTATCTATAAGAGACTCACCTGAGATCCAAAGATACAAACAGGTTAAAAATTAAAGGACGGGGGAAAAAGTATTTCATGCAAAGAGTAACCAAAAGAGAGCAGGAGTGACTATACTAATATCAGGTAAAATAGACTGTAAATCAAAAAAGATTATAAGAGACAAAAAGGACATTATATATTAACAAAAGTCTCAATACAATCATTCAATATGGTAATTATAAACATTTACATACCTAATGACAGACTATCAAAATATGCAAAAAAAAAAAAAAACCGACAGAATTAAAGGGAGAAATAGTTGTGTAATAATAGGTGGAGACTTCAATATCCCTCTCAAAATAATGTCTAGAACAACCAGACAGAAAATAAGTAAGGAAATACAGGATTTAAACAACACGATACACCAACTAGACATAGCAGACATACACAGCACTCTACCCAACAACAACAGCATACACATTCTTCTCAAGTGCACATATGACATTTTCCAGGATAGATCATATGTTAGGCTACAAATTAAACCTCAATAGATTTAAATTTAAAAGATAGATCTCATACAAAGTATATTCTCTGATCACAACAGAATGAAGTTAGAAATCAATACAAAAAGTAGGACAGGAAAATTCACAAAATTATATAAATTAAGCAATATACTTTTAAACCACCAATGAATCAAAAAAATCACAGGGAACATTAAAGAATACTTAGAGATGAATAAAAATAAAAACACAACATATCAAAACTCATAAGACACAGCAAAAGCAGTGCTAAAGGGGAAATTTATAGCCATAAATGCTTACATTAAAAAACAAGAAACATCTCAAATCAACAACTGAACTTTACAACTTAAGGAACTAGAAAAAGAACAAACTAAACTCAAAGCTAGCAGAGGGAAGGAAATAAGAAAGATTAGAGCAGAGATAAGTAAAATAAAAAATAGAAAAACAAGAGAGAAAATCAGTGAAACAAAAAGTTGGTTCTTCAAAAAGATCATCAAAATCAACAAACCTTTAGCTAGACGGATTAAGAAAAAAAAGAGAGGAGACTCAAAATACTAAAATCAGAAATGAAATTGAGGACATTATTACCAATTGTACAGAAATAAGAAGTATTATAAAAGTATTATGTATAACCGTACACCAAAAAAATTAATAACCTAGATGAAATGGACAAATTTCTAGAAACATAAAACCTACCAAGACTAAATGATGAAGTAGAAAATATGAATAGACTTATAACTAGCAAGGAGGTTGAATCAGTAATCAAAAATTTCCCAACAAAATGAAGTCCTGGACCTGACAGCTTTACTGGTGAATTCTACCAAACATTTAAAGAACTCATATCAATCCTCAATCTTTTCCAAAAGTTGAAGTGGAGGGAACACTTCCTAACTTATTTCATTAGGCCAGTATAACAGTGATACCAAAGCCAAAGACACTACAAGAAAAGAAACTACAGACCAATATTCCTTATGAACATTGACAGAAAAATCATCAACAAAATACTAGCAAACAAAATTCAGCAGCATATTAAAAAGTTTATACACCATGACCAAGAGAGATTTAGTCCTGGAATGCAAGGATGGTTCAACATATGAAAATTGATCAATGTAATATGCCACATCAACAAAATGAAAGGGAAAAAAACCACATGATCCTCTCAAACGATGCAGAAAAACTCTACATTTGACAAAATTCAACCCATCTTCATGACAAAAATGCTGAACAAGATAGGGAAAAAAAGGAAATTACCTGAACATAATATAATAAAAATCACAGACAAGAAACTCACAGCAATGGTGAAAGACTGAGAGCTTTTCCTCTAAGATCAGGAACAAGGCAAAGATGCTCACTGCCACCACTTCTATTCAGCATAGTACTGGACATTCTAGCCAGAGCAATTAGGCAAGAAAAAGAAATACAAGGCATCCAATTGGAAAAAAAGAATTAAAAATGTCTCTGCTTGCAAGTGACATAATCTTACATGTAGAAAACCCTAAAGACTCCACAAAAAAGCTGTTAGAACTAATAAATTCAGCAAAATAGCAGGTTGCAAAGTCAATACACAAATAGCAATTGGATTTCTATACATGAGCAATGAGCATTCCAAAAAGGTAACTACAAAAACAATTCCATTTGCAATAGCATCAAAAAGAATAAAATACTTAGGAATTAACTAAACAAGGAGGTGAAAGACTCATACAATGAAAACCACAAAACAATCCTGAAAAAAAATAAAGATAATAAATAGAATATACATAATAAATAAGAGGAAAAAGTAAATGAAAACACATCCCATGTTCATGGACTGGAAGAATTAATATTGTTAAAATGTCAATACTACCCAAAGTAACCTACAGATTCAATGCAACCCCTATCAAAATAGCAATGATGATTTCTGCAAAAATAGAAAAACGTATCCTAAAATTCATATGGAATTCCAAGGGACCCCAAATAGCCAAAGCAATCTTGAAAAAGAAAAACAAAACTGGAGGATTCACACTTCCTGATTTCAAAACTTACTGCAAACCTACTGTAAACAAAACGCCACGGTATTGATATAAAGATAGACATATAGATCAATGAAATAGAATAGAGAGCCCAGAAATAAACCCTCGCATTCATGGTTGCATGATTTTTGACAGGGGTGCCACGACCATTCAATGGGGAAAAGATAGTCTTTTCAACAAATGGTGCTGCAAAAACTGGATATCCACATGCAAAAGAACAAAGTAGGACTCTTACCTACCACCATATACAGAGACTTACTCAAAATAGATCAAGGACCTAAATGTAAGACTTCAAACAATAAAACCCTTAGAAGAAAACATTGGGCAAAAGCTTCATAGCACTGGATTTGGCAATGACTTCTTGGATATGACACCAAAAGCACCGATAAAAAAAGAAAAAATAGGGAAATTGGACTTCATAAAAATTTTGTGCATCAAAAGACACTATCCATAAAGTAAGGAGGCAACCACAGAATGGAAGGAAATATTTTCAAGTCATATATCTGATAAAGGATTAGCACCCAGAATATACAGAGAAGTCGTAAAACTCAACAACAACAACAACAACAACAATTCAAAAATGAGCAAATGACTTAGACATTTCTCCAAAGAAGATACACAAATGACCAAAGAGCAAGTGAAGAGATGCTCAAAATCACTAATCATTAGGGAAATGCAAATCAAAACTATAATGAGATAGCACTGCACATCCATTAGGATGGCTACTATCCAAAAAACAGAAAATAAGTGTTGGTGAGGATGTTGAGAAATTGGAACCCTTGTGCACTGTTGGTAGGAATGTAAAGTGGTACAGCCACTGTGGAAAACAATGTGGAAGTTTTTCAAAAAATTAAAACTAGAATTACCACATGGCCCAGTAATTTCAATTCTGAGTCCCCTAAAGAAGTGAAAGTGGGGTCTTAAAGAGATATTTGTACACCCATGTTCATAGCAGCATTATTCACAATAGCTAAAATGTGGAAGCAACACAAGTGCCCACTGACCACTGGATCAATAAGCAAAATGTGGTATACACATACATGGAATATTATTTAGCCTTAAAAAGGAAGGAAATTCTGCAATATCCTATAACATGGATGAACGTTGAAGACATTATGCTAAGTGAAATAATCCAGGCACAAAAAGACAAATACCATATGATTCCACTTATAAGAGGTACTTAGAGTAGGCAAAATCATAAAGACAGGAATTGTAATGTTCCAGGAATTTATCCATTTCTTCTTGGTTATTCAATTTGGTCATTTATATATCTTCTTTGGAGAAATGTCTAAGTCATTTGCTCATTTTTGAATTGTTATTCAGTTTTTCAGTGTATAATTGTTCACAATAATCTCTTATAATCCTTTTTATTTCTGTGGCAGTTGTAATGTCTCCTCTCATTTCTAATGTTATTTATTTTAGTCTTCTCTCTTTTTTTGTAGTCTAGATAAGTTTTTAAATTTTGTTAATCTTTTCAAAAACAAACTCTTAGTTTCATTGATTTTTTTTTTAATTGTTTTTCTATTCTCTATTTTGTTTATCTGCTGTAATCTTTATTATTTCCTTCCTTCTGCTAACTTTGGTCTTAGGTTGTTCTTTCTCTGATTCCTTGAGGTGAAAAGTTAGGTTATTTATTTGAGATCTTTCTTCTTCTTCTTTTCATTTTTTTGAGTAACATTAGCCCTGAGCTAACATCTGCTGCCAATCTTCCTCTCTCTCTCTCTCTCTCTCTCTCTCTCTTTTTGCTGAGGAAGACTGGCCATGAGCTAACACTTGTGCCCCTCTTCCTCTACTTTATATGTGTGACACCTGCCACAGCATGGCTTGACAAGCAGTGCGTAGGTCTGCACTTGGGACATGAACTGGAGAAACCCAGGCTGCCGAAGTGGAACATGCGAACTTAACTGCTGTGCCACTGGGCTGGCCCCTTTCTTCTTTTTTAATGTGAGTGTTTATTGCTATTAACTTTACTCTTTGTACTGCTTTTGCTGCATCCCATAAATTTTAGTATGTTGTGTTTTTAATTTTTTTTTTGTCTCAAGAAATGTTCTAATTTCCTTTTCATTTATTCTTTAATGTATTGATTGTTCAAGAGTGTGTTGATTTCCACAGATCTGTAAATTTTCCAGTTTTCTTTCTGCTATTATTTCTAGTTTCATTCTATTATGGTTGAAAAAGATATTAGGTATGATTTCAGTCTTCTTAAATTTGTTAAGACTTGTCCTGTGACCTAACTTATGGTCTGTCCTTGAGACCGTTTGGTGTGTTCTTGAGAAGAATGTGTATTCTGCTGCTATTGGGTGGAATGTTCTGTACATGTCTATTAGGTCCATTTATACACTTTATAAAGTGTTGTTCAAGTCTGCTATTGCTTTACTGATTTTCTGTCTGGATGTTCTCTTCATCATTGAAAGTGGGTATTGATGTCTCCTATTACTATTGTATTGCTGAATATTTCTTCCTCACTTATGTCAATGTTTGCTTTCTATATTTAGGGACTCTGATGTTAGCTGGATATATAATTACCATATCTTCTTGGTGATTTGACCCTTTTATTATTATATGATGTCCTTTGTCTCTTGTGACAGTTTTTGAGTTAAAGTCTATTTTGTCTGATATAAGTATAGCTACTCCTTCTCTCTTTCGGTTACACTTGCATGGAATATCTTTATCTATCCTTTCACTTTCAGCCTGTGTGTGTCCTTAAATCTAAAGTGAGTCTCTTGTAGACAATATAGTGTTGGATCTTGCTGTTGTTGGGTTTTTTAATGCATTCAGTCACTCTATGTCTTTCGATTAGAGTGTTCAATCCATTTACATTTAAAGTAATTATTGATAAGGAAGGGCTTACTATTACCAGTTTGTTAATTATTTTCTGTCTGTCTTGTAGCTCTTTGGTTCCTCTCTTCCTTTCTTGCTGTCCTCTTTTCATTCAATTTTTTTTTCTGTAGTAATGTGCTTTGACTCCTTTCTTTTTCTTTTGTGTATCTTCTTTGTGTATTTTCTTTGTGATTACAATGTACCTTACATAAAACACCTTGTAACAGCCTATTTTTAAGCTGATAACAACCTAACTTCATTGCATACAATTCTATAATTTTAATTCTCCCACATACACTTTATGTTGCTGATGTCACAATTTACATATTTTTATACAGTGTACCCATTAACATTTTTTCTAGTTATAGTTATTTTTTAATACTTTTGTCTTTTATTGCTTATACTAGAATTAAAAGTGATTTCTACACCACCATTACAGCATTATTGTATTGTGTATTTTTCTACCTATTTACCCTTACCACTGAGTTTTATACTTCCTTATGTTTTTGTGTTGCTGTTTAGCATCGTTTTATTTCAACCTGAGGAACCCTTTTTAGCATTTCTTGTAAGGCAGATCTAGTGGTGATGAACTCTCTCAGCTTTAGTCTTGGAAAGTCATTTTTTATTTGTATTTGAAGGACATTTTTCCAGGTATTTTGTTCTTGGCTGGCTGTTTCTTTCAACACTGAAAATATTGCCCTACTTCCTTCTGGCCTGCAATGTTTCTGCTGAGAAATACGATGACAATCTTATGGGGGGGGGGTTCCCCTGTATGTGACAAATCACTTTTCTCTGGCTGCTTTCAAAATCTCTCTTAGTCTATTTTTTGGCAATTTGATTATAACATGTCTTGGTGTGGATTTCTTTAGGTTCATCTTTTTTGGAGATCCACTAGATTTCTGGATCTGGACGTCCATTTCCTTCACCCTTTCTCTCTCTCTCATCCTTCCAGAACCCCTACACCATATACGTTGTTCTGCTGGGTGCTGTGCCATAAGTCCCTTAAGCCGTCCTCTCTCTTTTTCATTCTTTTTTCTTTTTGCTTCTGCGACTGGATAATTTCAAATGACTTGTTTTCAAGTTCACTGGTTCTTCTGCTTGATTTAGTCTGTTGTTGAACTCCTTGAGTGAATTTTCAATTAAGTTTTTATATCCTTCAGATTCAAGGTTTCTATTTCGTTCTTTTTTATATTTTCTATATCTTTGTTGAAATTCTAATTTTGTTCATGCATTTTCCTCCTGAATTCTTTATGACAGTTATTTTCAATTCTCTGTCAGATAATTCATATATCTCCATTCCATTAGGTCAATTTCTGAAACTTTATTTTATTCTTTGTTTGGAGCATGTCTCATTTGTTTCTTCATTTTCCTTGACTCTTTGCGTCAGATCGTTAGAAACAACAGCCACCTCTCCCTGTCTTCACACACTGACCTCAAAAAGAAGACCCTCACCAATCAACTTTGCCAGAGATTCTGGAAGCCTCTCACGGTGTTTCTGTGCACACATCTTCTCTGGACTTGTGTTTGTAAATTCACAATTAGAGGAATTTGCCAGTTTCTTCATTTTTCCCAGGAGTTCATAATCTCTTGCTCCCTCTGGTGTCTGTCTGCCATACAACGCATCTGCTGAAGCAGTGGCAAACTTCGAGCTTTTTTTGTTCTCAGTAGCCCATGCATCCATAGTATGCCAGGTTCCATTCACCTTCTAAGACTGTGAAGAATGAAGCTAGTCTCAGGAAGGTACCTCAAAAGTCTGAATGTTGGGTGTTAGTTTCAGTCTTCTTTTTCCTTCACCAGGGATAAGCCAGGGGCTGGGAGCCTTGCCAATGGTGTTGTACTGAGCCAGGGCAGAGGCTCTGACAGGCCTACTAGTCCAAATCTTTGCCTTTGTTCCTGGTGGCCCTCAGGCATCTAAAGTATACTGGGCCCATCAGTTCTCCAAGACAGAAAAGAAGCCAGTCCCTCAGTCAGCTCCCAGAAAAGTTGGAACATTGGACACATGGTCCCACTCTTTTCCTCCCCAAGGAGAAGCTGAGATTTAGGGTTTTGTCCTGCTCACTCTGCACTAAGCTGGTGGGAGAGGCTATGTGAGTGCTTGTATGCTAGTCCAAACTACCATCTTTGTTCTTTCAATCTAGGGTTCTTTCCTATCAGCACTCAGATTAAGGCAAGACAGAAACCAGTCCCTTGGGAAGCCCCCAGAAAAATCAGAATATTGGACACACAGTCCAGTCTGTTTTTTCCCTCCCCAGGGAGAGCTAGGTGTTTCCTTCCAATCACATGGTGCCGGGGAGGTGGGCTGCAGATTATAGTGAGAAAGTGTGTCCAGTTTTCCTACTGGCTTGGGTACAGCTGGTTTCATGCTCTCCTGGGATTCGGGACTGGTGTCTGGATTTCTCACAAAAGAAATTGGTCCACGTATTGTTGAATCAGTTTATGGGGGGAGGAGAGTCTAGGGCTTCCTATTCCGCCACCTTGCTGATGGCACCCATAGTAAAATATTCTTTATTTGGCTGCTTCTTCTTGTGGTTTAAGATATTTTACTGAGAACTTTCAAATACTGAAATACTACGATGTATTAACTAGACAAATTAGCATAAGAAAAATATTTTTACAGACAAGGAAAAAGAGAGTAAAAAAGGATAACAAGAATTAAGGAGTAAGTACAGCAACTCGGTTGTCAATAAGCAAAACAGAGGTCTTAATGGAGAACTTTCCTGATGGCCTCATCCCTGCTGAGAGACAGAAAGTCGAGCCAACGCTTTACAGCTGATCATAAAGGGAAGAGAAATAGCCCACTCACCAAACGAGGAAGGAGTTAGGCTTAAAGGAATAAGTTGGTTTTAGATTGAAGAAGACATGAGGGATGTGAAGGCAAGAGGAAGGAACAGTAGCATGAAAGGGATCAGAGAAACAACACAGAAGGGATAATTAACAGAGATGAAGCCTCACAGCATTAGCCCCATGTCAACTTCTGCTCAGAAACACAAGTGCTTTATGGAAATCGCATCAGAGATCTGGTCTTAAGTCCCCAGTTGCCATTTATGAGCCGGTGGCCTTAGGAAAGTCTGGAACTCACCTTCTCATCTATAAAATGGGCATGACACTACAGAGCTGTTTGTGGATTAAATACATCATGATATGAAAGCTTCTAAAATAATCTTTCAGATATACTCAAGAATTATCTCAAGACATCTCAAAATGCTCAAGAAGCATTTACTTTTGTTCTTTTCTTCTCTATGAAATAACTAATCACACTCATGTATATTAAAGAGCGGCATAGGGGAGTATTCTAAAGTAATTTTTAATCATTGAGGGAAAAATATATAGTCTCTTATAAAGTCAGTTATTATGTCACTGCCAGGACAACCCCTCTGGGCAGGCTCCCTGAGGCTGCAACACAACCCAACACAAAAACAATATCAGTCTTACAGATTAATGTTTGTCACATCTGAGTCTATATGCCCTCGTCACAAGACCAAGTTGATGCCCAAGCGTGGCTCAAACCAACAGATATTAATGAAGGGTTATCTGAGTTATGACCACTCTCTGCATTGCAACATCTGTGACAATCCTTCCCACTCCAGTTCTTTCTTCAATCCCTTTAGAAGCACACATTTCAAAATAAGCAACAGAAGCATTATTAAGAGAGAGGGAGCTAGTCAGTGGAGCCCTCAGACCCAATGGAGAAAGTCCATCCTCAAGGGTCTCATCTGATGACCTATTCTTTTCTATTATTTAGGTTTGAGACATCTTGGAATCCACAGTAGCTACCAATTAGCACCTTCACATTCCTGCAAAGAACTGGTACTTGACACCAAAACTTTTGCTTAGTTCTTTATCATTTTGAGGCCAAAAGTCCCTTTGAAATTCTAAAGAAGTATTTGAATCTTCTCCCCAGAAAACCTCATACACAAAATCTTGGCATTCAACTTTACGAATTTCACTTGCTGTCAGACAGCGATCCCTACACTCCAGGTTAAAAATTCCTGGGTTGAAAGCACCTCAATGTTCAGCAATGCTGCGATTACATAAATCCTAAAACCCACGCTCTGTGAATCTATCCCTGAGATCACAACAGGAGACTGTAAAAACGCTTTTAGATAAAAGGAATAAAAGCACTACCTTAGAGAATGAAAGGGAAGGAATATGAGCTAAAGCCGTGTGCGCCCTTACAGTTCGCTCAATTCCGCGGAAGCACCTGCGTTTCTAGCCTGTCTTACCGAAGGCTTACTTCCTGGGTGTTTGAATACCACTGCTAAGGGAGTCCTAAAATCCGTGCGAAAGGATGCGCGCCGGGCTCTCCTTGTTCTATCCTACCACACAGAAACAGAGCACAGGGGTTGTTATCAACTGGGCTTGCTCCAGAGTTCTCTCCAAACTAGAGAGGATTTTTAACGAAGCAACAACTTTAAATACTGACCTCTCTTAACTTTAGCCTGTTTAGAACAGAGCAAGGCTGATAAACCTATTCGTAGTTTATCTAGAGGAATAAATCTTAATATTAAGATATTACTTAAGTTAGGTTCATTAAATAGGAGGAAACCAGCTTAGCATCTTTCCGGAATGTTTTTTTTCTCCACATCAGTGCCTATTAATCAGCCAACCTATTTCTAGAGAGTTCCAAATATGGTAGCTTTCACTTATAAAGAAAACGTCTCCTTCTCCACATGCAAATCATTAAAAATAATTTTCAGCTCAGTGTTCTCTTTCGTCTGAGCATTTCATGTCAGAGCCACTGCAACAATAAAGTCTTTTAAAAACCAGTCCACCGGGGCTGGCCCCGTGACCGAGTGGTTAAGTTCGCATGCTCCGCTGCAGGCGGCCCAGTATTTCATCAGTTCGAATCCTGGATGGGGACATGGCACTGCTCATCAAACTACACTGAGGCGGTGTCCCACATGCTACAACTAGAAGGACCCACAACTAAGAATATACAACTATGTACCGGGGGGCTTTGGGGAGAAAAAGGAAAAAAAATAAAGTCTTTTTAAAAACAAACAGTCCACCACACTGGTGCCATTTTGTATCTTATTGATTCCGCCCTGACCCTCTAGCACAGTACTTCCCCAAACATACTACACCAGTACTAGGCTAGTTACAATAAAGTCATCTGGGAGCTTATCACCTAAGAGATTCTGAAAGATTCTGGCTCAAAAGGCCATACTCAAGAGGCCCAAGAATCTGTATTTTTTTAAGCACTCCCAAGTGATTTACCAGGGTTTGGAGCCACTGCTCTAGTGCATTTGTACATTTATGCATCATTCCAGAGCAATCTTCTGAAACCCATATATTTCTCACAAACTACCTTCACTCTCAACAGAAGCCTCCTTCCTACTTCACACACAGAACTGACACCATTAAGCTGAGCTCCTCAAGTACCTTCACTGCTGTCTCAACATATGACATCCTGGACATCTCTCTCACTACCTTCTTTTCCTCCTAATCTACTCTGACATGTCAGGAGAATATGTGTGTTTCCTCCCTCTTTCCCACCAATACCAGCACCTGAACTCTACTGGTTATACCCTCTGTAAGAAAGAGATCATCCCTGAATGATCATTACAGCATTTCATTACATTTGGTTTCAGAATACAAAAGCTGTTAGGTGTAAAAGGACTAGGATAAAATGTGGACAAATTAAACAAATATGTGTCCTTCCCCAACCTCTCGCCCCATTTCCCAGCGTTCAATCTCTTCACCATCCAGCAGGGGCCTCTGAGCCAAGGGAACCTCCCGTTCTTGGCTTCTCAGTTTCTAAGTGGACTTTTTCAAGGCTATAACACAGACAACAGTCTTGAAAGCCAGAAATTACAAGAGATTTAAGACAGAAACTATTTTGTAACTTTTGTTGTTGTTGTTTGCTATGTGTTTGTACTAGAATTCAGAACTTTTGGCTGTAACTAGCAAGAGGGAGCCCTAGGTAACTAAAGCATAGAATATGCTTTGTAGAGTTCAAAAGGATGCAGGGAGAAATACAGCTTTTTTCCCAGCAAAAGGTAATTTTAAAAAATTTGACCAGCTAATGGGAGGAAAAGATTTAAAATAGGTACGACTGAAGTTTACTCCTTGCCCCCAGCCTCCAACCTCATCAAAACCCTTGTGAGGAGGAGTTAGAAACACCAAAATAGGACTGGAGATACATAAGTAAAGCAGACTTGAGATTCAATTCACAGTTAAAACATTAGGCTAAAAATGGTAGCAGGTGAATTTAGGGTTTAAAAAAAAAAGCCTCTAGGAGTTTTATAGTTTCAGGTCTTATGTTCAAGTCTTTAATCCATTTCGAGTTAATTTCTGTGTATGGTGTGAGATAATGGTCTACTTTCGTTCTTTTGCATGTGGCCGTCCTGTTTTCCCAGCACCATTTATTGGAGAGACTTTCCTTTCTCCATTATCTATTCTTGGATCCTTTGTCAAAGATTAGCTGTCCATAGATGTGTGGTTTTATTTTCTGGGCTCTCTATTCTGTTCTGCTAATCTGTGTGTCTATTTTTCTTCCATACCATACTTTTTTGATTACTGTAGCTTTGTAGTATATTTTGAATTCAGGGAGTATGATTCCCCTAGCTTTGTTCTTTTTTTTTCAGGATTGCTTTGGCTATTTGGGGTCTTTTGTTGTTCCATATGTTAAGATTCTTTGTTCCATGTCCATGAAAAACGTCACTGGAATGTTAGTTGAGATTGCATTGAATCTGTAGATTGCTTTAGGTAATATGGACATATTAACTATGTTTATTCTTCCAATCCATGAGCATGGAATACCTTTCCATTTGTTATGTCTTCTTCAATTTCTTTCAATAATGTATTATCTTTTCAGTGTATAAGTCTTTCACCTCCTTGGTGAAATTTATTCCTAGGTATTTTATTCTTTTTTTGCAATTGTAAATGGGATTGTATTCTTGATATCTCTTTCTAATAGTTCAAAACTCCTAGAAGAAAACATAAGCTGTACATTCTTTGACTTTGATTGGTTTTACCAGTATCTTTTTGAATACCATGTCTACTCAGGCAAGGGAAATAAAAGAAAAAATAAACAAATGGGACTACATCAGACTAAAAAGCTTCTGCACAGCAAAGGAAACCATCAACAAAATGAAAAAACACACCAACTGAGAGAAAAGATTTGCAAACCATATATCTGACAAGGGGTTAATTTTCAAAATATATAAAAGAATCATACAACTCAACAACAAAAAATGAACAACCTGATCAAAAAATGGACAGAGGATATGAACATTTTTCCAAAGAAGATATACAGATAGCCAAAAAATACAGATAGCCAAAGGCACATGAAAAGATGTTCAACATCACTAATTATTAGGGAAATGCAAACAAAAACTACAATGTGATATCTCACACTCGTCAGAATGGCAATTATTAAAAAGACAAGAAATAACAAGTGTTGGCTAGGATGTGGAGAGAAGGGAACCCTCATATACTGCTGGTGGGATTGAAAACTGGTGCAACCTCTATGGAAAACAGTATGGAGATTTCTCAAAAAATTAACAATAGAGATACCATATGATGCAGCTATTCCACTTCTGAGTACTTATCCAAAGAATGTGGAAACGCTAATTCAAAAAGATATATGCACCCTTATGTTCATCGCAGCATTATTCACAATAGCCAAGACTTGGAAGCAACCCAAATGCCCATCAATGGATGAATGGATAAAGAAGATGTGGTATATATTCACAATGGAATTCTACTCAGCCCAAAAAAAGACAAAATCATGCCATTTGTAACAACATGGATGGACGTTGAGGGTATTAGGCTAAGCGAAATAAGTCAGAAAGAGAAGGACAAATACATATGATTTCAATCATATGTGGAAGATAAACAAACACACAAACACGTAGATAAGGAGAACAGAGTGTTGGTTACCAGAGAGGGTAACGGGAGGGCAAAAGGGTTAAAGGGGCACGTATGTATGGTGCCGGATGGAATCTAGACTTTTGGTGGTGAATATAATGCAGTCGATACAGAAGCTGAAATATAATAATGTACACCTGAAATTTACATAATGTTATAAACCAATTTTATCTCAATAAAATAATTTTTTTTAAAAAAAAGTCTCAGACAGTCTCCAGAGATTACAGCAGGATGACCAAAATTTCTTGTGCTGCAGAGAAGAGGATAAAAGTAACTGAATGAGGGTGAGGGGACATGGTAAGCACCATGAAGTTGGGACAAAAAGAACACAGACATCCTCTGGAGAGCAGAAAGGGGGACAAATGCTTTAGCAGAAATTGTAATGGGGAGAGAATCCCATGAAGGTGCCAGCAGAGAAACCACCCTTCCCACAATGGACCATGATGTCCAGAGCCCTCAGGGAGAAGAGGAGGAGGAAAGCTCGAGCTGACCATATTTACCCAAGAGACCAGGGTTTTACACAAGAAGCAACTAAGTCATGAAGATGTCAGCAGAGGAAACGGGGACTATAAGAGTTAAGTTCAGTCATGGAGAAACAAACATTACATTTCTACATAACTGAGTGGTGTGAGCTGTGAAATGGTAAATCTGTTCCAGAGAAATGAAGAAGAGTTATAAGACTTAAAATGTTAACCAGTGAAATGGCCATGGATTTGTGGAAGAGTTAGAGGGCTATTGGACATAAAACCAAAATTCCAATTTAGAAAATTCATTTACCAAGAAGTTTGAAAGTTAATACTGATACTTGACCTGGTAACCATAGGAGTGAAAGGAATTGTTGAGGATAACCAAGGATTCCGTTATATTCTACAATACTGCATCAAATCATGTAAAGATCACTTTCTAAGATTCAGAAAAATTGTAGGAAGAAGAATCCACATTGAAATACAGTCGCTAAGTCTCGGTATTTCTCCACACAGAGTTTGTCAAGATTTAGACAACTTTAACTAACAATAAATACCAAAGGTTTTCATTAGCGTGAGCTTACATATCTTTTCAGTTGTAATTTCTGGATAATATACAGTAATGGCCATGGAATGGTAAATTGAATAAAGGGAGGTTTTGTAGTTGGACAGAGTTCAGTTCTGATTGTGGATCTACCATTTATTACTTGAGCATTGCTTTCCTCATCTATATAACTCAGATAATAATACCTATAGCAAGTAATACAGTACCTAACACATAAGATTTTTATGTTTTGGATACCATACTATTTTATCTCTGTTACCACATTTAATCTCCTATCAACCCTAAGGTAGATACTATTTTCCCCATTTATACAGATGAGGACACATAAAAATGATAAAAGCATTGAGTGCCTATAATGTGCCAAACACTGAGTTAGAGCCTGTATATCTATCCTTTCTATCTCTTATCAGTCTACAGGGAAGGCAGCATAGTGTAGTTTGTAAATACATCAGATCCAGAATAGAACAGATGTCAAGTCCCAGCTCACACACTTACTATGTGACATTTAAATTATACTATCAAAACTTCGCTATTAAAATTTCACTATTTAGAACTTCATTATTAAAACTTAACCTCTCTTCTTGGAAATTATGTCTTTCAAGTGAATGTCTGTTTTGTTTTTTTTCTTATTTTCTTGTTTTTCCACCTTCTTAGTCCATTCAGGCTGCTGTAACAAACTACTATAGACTTGGTGGCTTATAAACAACTTAAATTTATTTCTCATATTTCTGGAGCCTGGAAATTCCCAGATAAAGCCTCTGGCAGATTCCGTTTCTGGTGAGGACTTGCTTTCTGCTTCAGTGACCAACGGCCATCTTCTTGCTGTGCCCTCACATGACAGAAGGGGGAAGGGATGAGGGAGCTCTCTGGGGTCTCTTTGTAAGGGCACTAATCTCATTTATGAGGGCTCCACCTCATGACCTAATCACCTCCTAAAGGCTCAACTTCCAAATACCATCACATTGGGAATTAGGTTTCAACATATGAATTTTGGGGGAACACAAACATTCAGTCTATAGCATCACCCAATATTCATTCACTCTTCTTCTGGTGATTGTATTGATTTCTCTCAGGAAGACCGTCTTCTCTTCCAATTATCAGTCCATCTTCTTCTCCATGAGACTCAGACTTGAACAGAGAAACCATTTTCCAGCTCAGTGTTTGGTTCAGTGACCAGCATGTGACCCAAACAGAGTCCATAAAATGCATTAAGAACTTTACTGGGGCCTCAAGGAGAAAGGTAGGTTGTCTTTCTCCTGGACTTGTAAGTACCTCAGACAGTGGAGGTACTGGAGCTGCCTCCGTGATTTTGCCTCCATGTGGAATCTAAACATAGGTCCATCTCCATGGAAATGCAGCCCCTCCCTCCAAAAAAATTGAAGGAGAAAAATTTGTTCCTGAGAACACTGTTGGGTCCCTAGATCCAGCCATGCCTAAAACAAGTCTTACTCCTAAACATACTAGTTATTTGAGTCAATAAGATCACTGTTACTTAGGCAAATTTAGGATGGATTTTATGTTATGGGGAATAAGAAGCGTCACCAAAGTATAAATTAGAACATTTAAATACTGTAGAAGATCATAGCTGGGGTGGTGGAGGTCGGGGGTGATAAAGAAGAAGGGAAGAAGAGTGCTTGACTGATGAAGGAAATGAGTCAGAGTCGAGAAGATGAGCAGGACCATGGTCTGCCTAGGAAGACTTGATCAGTAAAGCGTGTCAATGATCTTGCTTTAAAAATTATCCGAGTATAGAAGCATCCAGACCAAAACTTAGTCATAGGTCCCACAAGGAGCATTAACTTTGAAACAGCAAGTGACACAATTCTGGTTGATGGTTTTAAAGGAAACTGATGTGGGACAGGCAGCCTCTGTCTTGAAACCACAGAGTTAGCACAAAACAAGACCAGTTCCAAGGTTTCCTTAAAAATAGAACATTTTTTAACAACTGACCAGTGTTTAGGATGACTGGTGTAGGCAAACGCACAGGGCAGAGGAAGACACTCCCAGGTCAAAGTCATAGAGACCTCCCAGAGAAGTGAAGGGATGAGAGTGAGTTTAGGAAGAGACCTCATAAAACACCAGGGAGAAATCGGTGTCACTCTCTCATGCAGAAGTCCTATTCCCAGATGGAGAAATATGCTGATTCTCACCACAAGATTAGAATTGCCCTCAGGGTTATCTAAGAAAGAACATCAGGGAAAAACCTAAAAAGCAAGCAAGTCTAGTTCCCATTACACTTTAGTAGCCAAGGCTATGTTAAAACTCCTTGAGATTCCCAATAAAATATATTCCCTTAGGTTTTTTACTTTTTGTCAATGTTAACCACTGTTAACTAGCTCCATCTCCAAAGCGAGCATATATGAATAGGCTTCTTTCCGAGGCCATTAACTGGAAAACCTGACTCCTATGCCACAAGCCATCTGGGAACTGTAAAGGTGGGGGCCAAATGCCCCGGGCCCTGGCAGAGAGACAGGCACACACAGCGCAGTAACCCTCCTGCCTGGGTCTTCTCATAACATCATGGTAACACGTACAAAACTCATGAAGGGCCTCACGAGTGCATGTTGTGTATGCATTTTTTCAGAAAGAGGTAAATCTGCTGCAGGTAGGCAAAAGAAAAGCTTGTGCTGCCCATGAAGCTCCCAATCGCACCTGAACTGCTCCTCAAGGCAGACACTGGTCTACCTGCTGATGTCTCTATGCCGGACAGGGAAGGGTGCCATCCCCAATACGCGCGTGCAGCCTGAGGAGTGAACGTGTGTCTTCTGAGGGAAAACAGTTTCCAAATGTCTAAGTAGTGCCATGATGTTATACACAAATACTTGTATGTACAGCAAGTCTAAAGAAGAAGAAGGAGATGGTGAAGGAGGAAGAGGAGGAAAAGAAATGGACTTTCCTCCACTTTATGTTTTTGAGAACTGATTATCACGCTTAATAAATTATTCAAGACATAACCAAATTACAGTTTCAAATGTATATTTGATTTGCGCCCCGTTCTTCCGTGAATCTGATCATTAAAAGTGCCAGGTCCCATTTTCATCTAATATAAAGGGGAACTAACGCTGTGAAATGCATATTCTTGCATTCTTTATCTATGCTTAACAGAGGAGAAAATTCTGTTTTAAACAGGATGTGTGCAGGATAAATTTTGTTTCTAAACTGCAATAACAAGAAGCTTTAAAGTAAATCAGACACTGTAAAGTAATTTTACAATGCCTTGGAAAGAACCCAAGACTGTGGGTTCTTAAATAGGTTCTCCCTGGTAAATGGTGCTGCCACCCTCTACATGAACAATAAGTCTATTCCCTTGATAACTCCAAGAAATATCCACTGAAATGCATTTTAGCCTGATAAGAAAAAGAGTGGAAATATGTTCACATCTTTGAATTGTTTTTAACTCGTTATGGGAAAGTTCTTTTTAACAAGTGTCACTCAGGGCTTTTTCTTTCCCAGTGCTTTATATCCTACATTCTCTTCCACTCCACACAGGTGAATTGACCTGTCATTCCAGCATTGGACTTACCTGCTTTAGCCTCCATGCCTCTGCATTCACTATAAGCTCCTTACCTATAAGAATACTATACCACCAGTTGCTCATGGGGTATTTTATGTGTCCATTGTTTCCTTTTTCAAAAACATTTAATGATTCTGCCTTGGCTATAGAATCAAAGTTCAAACACTTCAGCCTGGTTTTCAAAAGCTTTTATAATCTGACCTCAACTTATTGTAATCAATATAAACAAACCCTTAACACTCGGAATCTAGGTAATTTTCATTTATCTTATTTCCACGATTAAATTAAAACTGACTTAACTCCCTCAGTGTGTAAGTTGCAGGAAGTACAATTTCACCCTCTTAGGAGCTCTCTCTGATCCTTTTCTAGATCATTCAAGAACTTCAGGCTCTTACACAGTCCCAAAAAGAAGATCCCTTGAACATCCACTATCAAGTTGACAAGAGCCTAGGGTCTGTTAGACCACTGCCACTGGGTTTGTCATATCTCTGCCACCTAAGACTGGCCTCAAATGCTGTCCTCCCTCTCAAGCAAAAGCTGACTTCCAGTATTTCCTAGCCCAAGCTGGCAGAAACTTGTGAAGGTAAATGCTGCCCCGGCATGCCTCCATTTCCTCAAAGCCACACTTGATTCAAAGAGTTTCCTACTGCGTTTACCACGTTACAGCCTAAGCATTCAGTCCTCATAGTTACCACAATGGTCATTCTCTTCTGAGCCCAGCTGGTCCAAAGGCATGTTTAGGGTCTACCTATTAGGGACCCATAATGACTGGAAGTCCATTTCAGGGTGAAGAGCTTCCACAATTGTTGAGTCACTCTCCTTTTCAGCTCCCAAACCACCAAAATTCATTCTACTCCCTTCTGAAACTAAGATGTTTGATTGCCTCTAAAACTAGGCCATAATGGGGCCGGCCCAGTGGCTGAGAGGTTAAGTTCGTTCGCTTTGCTTCGGCGGCCCAGGTTTCACTGGTTCTAATCCTGGGCACAGCCATGGCATTGCTCATCAAGCCATTATGAGGTGGCATCCCACATGCCACAACTAGAAAGACTCACAACTAAAAATACACAACTATGTACTGGGGGTCTTTGGGAGAACAAGAAAAAATAAAACCTTTAAAAGTAGGCTGTAATGGTTGCAGATCCTAGAAACACAAAATGTCCATTTACCCTCTTGGGAGGTGACTTGCCAAAGAGTCATGTCACAAAAGAAAGAAGAAAGACTCAGGAGACTCAGGAGACTCAAGAAAGCCTCAATTCCTTTTTCAGCATTGTACAGAAAGTTCTAAACAGTCCAATAAGGCAAGAAAAAGAAACAAAAGCCATACAAATTTGAAAAGAAGAAATAAATCTGTCTTTATTCACAGAGGACATAACTGTCTATGAAGAAAACTTCAAATAATTTACCAAAAAAACCTACTAGAACTAATAAGTGAGTTGGCAAAATCAAAAGATACAAGATTAATTTGTTAAAAGCAACTGTATTTCTATAAACTAGCAACAAACAACTGGAAACTAAAATTTAAAATACAGTAATATTTATTATAGCATTAGAAAACATGAAATATTTAGGGATAAATCTAATAAAATACATGCAATATTTAAGTGCTGAAAAATACAAATACTAACAAGAGAAATCAAAGAAGACCTAAATAAATGGAGAGATATCTTCATAGATTGGAAAGCTCAATGTTGCTAGAATGTTAATTCTTCCCAAATTGATCTATAGAGTTAATTCAATCTCAATGAAATTGACCAACTGGATGCTAGAATTTATTTGGAAAAAGCAAAAGACGTACAGTAGCCAACACAATTTTTGATAAAATAGAACAAAGTTGAAGGGCTCATACTACCTAATTTCAATTTATACTAAATTAGTATAAATTCTACAGTATTTAAGACACAGTGGTATGGGTTAAGTATAGATCATTTGAACGCAATCGACAGTCCAGAAATAGACCCACACATGTATACTCAATTGATTTTTTTGACAAAGATGCCAACATAATTAAATGGAGAAAGGATAGTCCTTTCAACAAATAGTGCCAGGACAAGTGACGATCCATATGTAAAAACACTGAACCTCAATCCATATATTAAAATTAACTCAAAATAGTTCATAAAGTTAAATATAAAATCTAAAGTTATAAAATTTCTAGAAGAAAATAGAGGAAAAATATTTTTGAGCTTTGGTTAGGCAAAGATTTCGTAGATAGGCAATATAAATCCAAACTATAAAGACTTGATAAATTGGACATCATCAAAATTGAAAACGTATGTTCTTCAGAAAATACTATTAAGAAATAAAAAGGAGGGGCCAGCCCCACGTCCGAGTGGTTAAGTTCGTTCACTTCGCTTTGGCCCCCCAGGGTTTCACTGGTTTGGATCCTGGGCGTGGACATGGCACAGCTCATCAAGCCATGCTGAGGCGGCATCCCACATGACACAACTAGAAGGACTCACAACTAAAATATACAACTATGTACTGGGGGGATTTGAGGAGAAAAGGAAAAAAAAAGAGAAGATTGGCAACAGTTGTTAGCTCAGGTGCCAATCTTTAGAAAAAAAAAAAGGAAAGCCACAGACTAGGAGAAAATACATGCAATATAAATAACTGACAAAAGACGTGTATTCAGAACATACGAAAAATACTCCCAACTCAATAAGGAGAACAAAACAAACAGCACAGTTAAACAGGATATAAGAGATGTGAGCAGACACATGAAAAAGGATGATCCACGGATGGCAAATAAACACATGAAAAATACTCAACATCATTCGTCATCAGAGAAATACAAATTATATCACAATAAGGTACCACTACACACCCATTAGAAAAGCTAAAATTAAAAAATACCATAGGGGCCGGCCCCGTGGCTGAGTGGTTAAGTTCACGCACTCCTCTTTGGGTGCCCAGGGTTTCCTCGGTTCGGGATCCTGGGTGCAGACATGGCACCGCTCATCAGGCCATGCTGAGGTAGCGTCCCACATAGTACAACCAGAGGTACTCACAACTAAAACATACAACTATGTACTGGGGGGCTTTGAGGAGGAAAAAAAAAAAAACATTGGCAACAGTTGTTAGTTCATGTGCCAATCTTTAAAAATAAATAAAAATTAAAAAATTAAAATAACAAAAAATACCATAGCAACTGTTAACAAGGATTTGAACCAACTGTAGCTATTAGTGTCAGGAATGTAGACTGTTACAAACATATTAGAGAATAGTTTGGCAGTTTCTTAAAATGTTAAACATACATACTTACCATATAATCCAAATAATTCCACCCTTAGTATTTATCCAAGAGAGACAAAGGCATATATCCACATAAAGATTATGAATATTTATAGCAAATCTCTTCATGATAGTCAAATCTGCAAACAGCCCCAATGTCTATCAGCTGATAAATGGATAAACAAATTGTTATATATCTATACAATGGAATACTAACTACTCAGGAATAAAATGAAAAGAACAACTGACAAATGCAACAGCACAGATTAATCTCAAAACCATTATGTTGAGCAAAGAAGCCAGATGTAAAGGAGTAAATTTAATATGATTCTGCATATATAAAAATCTACAAAAATGATTTTAATCTATGTGACATAAAACAAGATCAATGATGGGTTAACCTGGACCCAAGGTTGGGGAGGGAATTGAGCAGGAAGGGGCACAGGGAATCTTTTGGGGTGATGGAGACACCGGTTGGTGATGGTAATGTGGCTATATATCCTTATCAAAACTCATCAAACTGTAAACTTAAAGTGGATGTGTTTGTGGTATGTAAATTTATGTCTCAATAAAGTTGGAAACAATTTAATCTCAACAAGTCTTCCTTGGAATTTGACAAACCAATCATGAAATTCATATGGAATGTGAAGGGGACAAAAATAGCCAAAATAATTTTGAAAAAGAACAAGATGGGGGAAATTGCCCATCAGATATCAAGTTACTATAAAGGAAAACTAATTAGAATCATGTGCTAATGGTGTGAAAATAGATAAATGGATTCATGGAAAAAAATGGAAACTGAAAAGACATCCACTAACAAGGACATTTACATATTAAAAGTGCTACATTAAAAAGTAAAAATGAGAAAGGGGTAGACTATCCAAATAAATGATGCCAGAACAATTTAGTTATTGATACAGAAAAAATTAAACATCCATGCTGAGATATCAGATAGGCAGCTTGATCTATAAGTTTGGATCTCAGATAAGAAATCCACATTAAATGTATTTTTAGTCCTATGCCTATAATATAATATTTAAAACCTTGATATTTGAGTAGTAGGGAGTAGCAGAAATTGCTACGAGAAAGTCTTTGGTAAAACTGAAGAAGTAAACAGCGGAGCTCAACTTTCTCTGATGGAAATTCATCCTTCAAAGCTTCTCACTAGACTGGGAAATGACGTAAAGCCCAAAATTCCCCTCCACAGAGTAGGAAAGCCCCGTAACCGGTTGCAGTGAACCCAAACAAACAACGTACAGTTTCAGCTGAGCTCTGTCTTCTTTCCTCTGTGCATGTAGAGACCCTCAGATTCCACAAATAAAGATGAACATGAAACACTCACCCGTCACACAGGCACTCACAGGGAAAACGGACAGGTTTTAGAAATGTTGGAAAGGAAATGAAGCAAAAAGCACTCACAATATATTAAAACAAATAATAGGACTGGACAGAGTTAGCTAAAACTGAAGAAGACAAAAAGAAATGTTGTGGAAATGATACAAACATATTGGACTAGGAAAACAAAAAAAAGAGGGAAAAGGGCCTGAAGATGTGATGAACTCAGGGGAAAGATGGAAGCCAAGGAGCAGAATAAAGTTCCCTGCAGCAACGTCACAACTAATTCACTCAACAAATATCTACACGGCACGCGCTACAGGCCAGGCACTATTCGGGGTGCTAGGGGTTCAGCAGTGAACAAAAACCAAAGCATGAATTCTGGAGTCCAACTGCCTCAGTTTGAATCCCAGCTCTGCTGTTTACCAGCTCTGAGATTTGGTAAGTAAGTTATCTGAGTAAGTTCTGTAACTGCTCTGTCCCTCCATCTGTACATCTATAATATAGGAGCTCTCAATAGAGTTGATGTAAATGTCATGTAAATGCATATAGAAAGAAATGTATTACTGTCACTTACTATTCTTATTATTGTTTAAGTCAGATCATTAACCGAAAAAAAAAAAAAGGTACTCAAGGAAAAGATGATCATACCACAAAGTGGATAGACTAAATTAAGACCAGGGACTTCTACTTGCAGAAAGTTGGAGTGGACAAACTTTTGCTTATTCCTCCTGCTGAGTACAACCAAAAACTCTGGACATTTTATATAAGATGAACACAAGAAGACTCTGGAGAATGGAAGGAAGAAGGCAGACCGGTTAGGGACCTTAGGACCCAAGGAACGACATGGTAGTGAGTTCCCTGGGTTGTCTTTTTGCCTCACTTTAAGTTGAAAAGGCTAACAATACAGAAATGTCAACAGACAGAAACAAAACAACAACAACAAAAGCCTGCTCTCTCCAGCCAAAGGACCAAGAAAGGGGCAGCCTAGCAAGACAGAGAACTTTCAGACAATAACCACCATACTGCAGCCAAATGCCACAGAAAAAAACATGGCCCACCCCAACCCCACAAGCAAAGGTCAAGTGGGGAGTCTCCACTCCTAACCTCTCAAGGCTGTAACAGGAAGTGCCAGCACCATACTGATGTCAAAAAGACTAAGCAGGAAGCCAGGACTTTCATCTCAACAGCTGGTAACAAGCCCCCTACCCACAAAGTTAGTGGAGACAACACGGGGAACCTGGACTTACACCCCCACTCAGCAGTAAAAAGGTACCTCTCTCACACTGGAGTGATGTCAGAGAAAGTCTATGGACAGTCAGGACTTTCACAATTGCCCAGCAGTACTAAGGCCAACTTCCCCCCACTGCAGTGTCAGTGGGGTCCACATGGGGAGCCAGAACTCACATCTCCAATCAGCAGCAATGAGTCACCCAGCAGTGTTGACAGAAGGAAAATGGGGAACATGGACTTATACCTCCATCAGGCACTAATGAGGGCGTGTTCTCTTTTCTCCTGCCAGAGTAATATTAAGGAAAGCTAAGCTGAAACAGAAGGTTTAAATATAATCCAGAGTCTCATAATGTAATATGAAAATGTCTAGGTTTCAGTTGAAAATCATTCATCATATCAAGAACTAGGAAGATCTCAAACTGAATGTTGGTTCACAAACTGGCCCCCAAACACAGAAGGCAAGGAGAAACCAAAGAAGGGGGCAGATCACTCCAGATTGGTAGGTGGCAGTTTAATAAGCACAGTTTAATAAGTTACATACATAGTTTGTCTTGGGCAGATGCAAAATAAGTAGATCTCCACATCCACCAGAATCATAAAAGTTTATCTTGAGGCCTTAACTGGGTTCAGTCACGTATTCAGTCCAGATGATCTCAACAACACATTGCTCTTTCAATGCTGCATCCTTGAAAATAGCTCCCACTGTGAAAGCAGTGGGTACAGAATACATTCCAAAGACAGGGGAGGGGACAAGGAGCCTCTGATTGCCCTGGTCCAGCTCAAGGGTCAACAGGCAGTCATGTTCTCTCAATGACCTTATCCAATACTGAATAAATAGACAGCCAATAGATGCCAACACCAAGATGACAGAGATATTAGAATTCTCTGACCAAGTTTAAAACAGTGATGATACAAACATTTCAATGAGTAATTACAAACATGCTTGAAACAAATGAAAAAATATAAAGCCTCATAAAATAAGTAAATAGTTGCAGCAAAGAATAGAAAATATAAAGAAGAACCAAAGGGAGATTTTGAACCGAATAATACAATAACAAAACAGGGTCAACAGCAGAATGGAAGGACAGAGGAAATAATCACTAACTGGAAAATAGAAAAACAGAAATTACCCAATCTGAACAACAGAGAGAAAATAGACTAAAAAAAATAAAATGATCAGAGTCTTAGGGACATGTGGGACTATAAGATAAGAGCTAACATTCATATAAAGAGAGTCCCAGAAAGATGGAAAACAGGGCTGAAAAATAACTTGAAGAAATAGTAACTGAAACTTCCCGAATTTGTCAAGAACATAAATCTACAGATTAAAAAAGCTGGGCAAATCCAAAACAGGATAAACTCAAAGAAATTCAAGCCAAGACACATTGTAATTAAAAAAAGAACTAAGACAAAGAAAAACTCTTGAAAGCAGAGAAAAATAATACCTTACTGACAGGGAAAAAACAAGAAATCAATGAAATTGAAGCCAGAAAAACAATAAAGAAAATCAATGAAGCAAAGCCCTGGTTCTTTGAAAGATCAATAAAATTAACAAGCTTGTAGCAAGACTGACAAAGAAAGAAACAAGACACAAATTAGCAATATCAAAAATGAGATATCAGGGGCCGGCTCCGTGGCCAACTGGTTAAGTTCTCGAGCTCCACTGCGGTGGCCCAGGGTTCAGATCCTGGGCGTGGACATGGCACCACTCGTCAGGCCACGTTGAGGCAGTGTCCCACATCCCACAACTAGAAGGACCTGCAACTAAGATATACAACTGTGTACAGGGGGGATTTGGGGAGATAAAGCAGAAAAAAAAAAAAAAGATTGGCAACAGTTGTTAGCCCAGGTGCCAATCCTTAAAAAGAAAAAAAAAGAAGATTGGCAACAGTTGTTAGCCTAGGTGCCAATCTTTGGGGAAAAAAAAAAAATGAGATATCACTACAGACCCTGCAGATATCAAAAGGATAATAAGGGAATACTAGGAACAACTTTTTACATATAAATTTGACAATTTAAATTAAACGGATCACTTTCTCAAAAAACATACTGTCACCCCATATGAAACAGATGATTTGAATAGCCCTATAACTGTTGAAGAAATTGAACTTATAATTAAAAACTTCCCCCCAAAAAGAAATTTCCAAGCACCGATGGTTTCCCTAGAAAATTCTCCCAAATAATTAAAGAGAATTAACAGCAATTTTACACGTCTTCCAGAAAATAGAAGAGGAGAGAAGGCTTCCCAATTCATTTCATGAAACAAGTATTACTCTGATACCAAAACCAGACAAAGGCAATACAAAAAAAAAAGTCTATTCAGATATTCAAATATGTCTCTCCAAATGCTTGGCCCATTTTTAAACTGGGTTGTCTTTTTATTACTGAGTTTTAAGAGTCCTTTATATATTTTTTATGGTAGACCCTTATCAGATATATGATTTGCAAATATTTTGTCCCAGATTCTCTTTTCACTTTCTGGGTGGTGTGTTTTGATGAGCAAAAGTTTTTAATTTTGATAAAGGCCAATTTATCTATTTTTTCTTTGTTGCTGTGCTTTTCATGTCATATCTAAGAAACTATTACCTATTCTAAGGTCGTACAGACTTACACCTATATTTCCTTTTAAAAGTTTTATACTTTTAGTCCATTTTGAAACAATGGTGTAAGGGCCAACTTCATTCTTTTGCATGTAGATAACCTCCTGTCCTGGCACCATGTACTGAAGAGACTATTCTTTCCTCATTGAGTAGTCTTGGCACTCTTGTCAAAAATCAACTGACAATAGATGTAGGGGTTTGTCTCTAGACTTCCAATTCTATTCCATTGATCCATAGGTCTATCCTTATACCAGTGCCAGACTGTAGCCTTGTAGTAAGTTTTGAAGTCAGAAAATGTACTTCATCCAACTTTGTTTTTCTTTTTCAAGATTGCATTGGCTATTTGAGAACCTTTGCACTTCTATATGAATTTTAAGAGCAAGTTGTCCATTTCTGCAAGAAAGTTGGAATTCTGATAGCGATTACATTGAATCTGTAGATCAATTTGGGCAATATGGATGGAAGTATATCACAAAAATATAAATCTTCCCAAGAGTAACATACAAATGTACTATAATTCCAATTTGAATTCCAATTGTTTTTGAACTGAGCAAAGTGATGTCCAGTGTTATGCAAGTACAGATTCAAAAAGCACCGACTTGTCTTGTTTTGTTTCTTATGATGCATGGTGGTGAACAAGTGTCTGTTATCTGATGTAAGCTATTATATTAGGCAATTTTGAATGTCTTACATATTAGATAATAAATAATTTTAAGTGAAATACATTTTAAAAAGGAAGACAGAGGTTACAAGGGACACAATAAAAGAGAGTTGAATTCTGGTCCCTAGTTTGAGATCTGGCTTAGAATCAGACTTGATGATCTTACCTAAACAGAGAGAGAGAATTTGAGGGGAAGTGGCAGGGCTGGGAGAGGGGGCAGCAGGGGACAGTCCAGGGTAATCTCACTACCTCTGTGGATGCATGAATTTCCCTGGGGCCAAGTGGACACCACACAAAGCAGCCAGGCCTCAGCCATCTTGCTGATGCACCGCAAAGAAAGCTGCCTTCCAGGCACGGGCACCTCAGCACAGCCACAGCGAATTTACTGCCCAGAGAGGGGTGAGGGTGTCCAGGGAGGGGGTGGGGGGGTTGTTGAGAGGAGAACCACAATCCTTCTCCCACTCAGGGAAGGAGGCAGTGTGGCGGCCCCACAGCACCCTCTTAGGCACCCACATGTGGCCCACAAGAGAGTCAGACCCTATCACATAGGGGCTTTTAAGCCAGTAAATGATTTCCAGAGGTGGCCCTGAGATAGAACTACAACAGTGGCCAGGTAAGTCAAAAGCCATTTGTCCCTTTCCCTCCCCTTGCTCCACACCTCCGACCGCCAAGCACACAGCAAGCTGGCCTTAAGGAGGCAGGGGAGAGGGGAGAGCTGTCAGAAAAGCGGTGGCCTCCTCCTCCTGGACCAGTGAACAGGGGCCCTGCTTAAGCCTTCAGGGAGGAGAATGGAAGCGGTAAGATTTAAACTAAGATTGAGGCTTTACAGTGACTTGACTTTTTACATTCTTAGTTTTCAAAATAAATAAAATGAGTTAGATTTTAACAACCGAAAGTAACTAGAACGTAATAAACTCTTCCCAAGGGTTCATTAAAGAGCAACACAGAGAGATTTAAGACAGCATAGTTAAAGCCACACTCAGAAACACAAGACCATTCTGTTTATGTCCCGGTGAATTAAGACTGCTCAGTAACCCGCATACTCTACCAGCCCAGACTGCAGTGTCAGAACAGAACGGGGTTGGTGGAGCAGGGGCTCTGCCTCCCACACCAACCTGTGGAATACAGGTCCAAGGAACAGAGATTCCCCCCAACACCATCACTCAGCTGGGCACTGTACAAATATTTTTAATCCTTGCAATGACTCTGCAGGTAGTTATTATTACCCACACATTACAGACGAGAAAACAGACGTTCTGAATGGTTGGGTAATGGACGACCCAAGATCCCAGAGCCTGCTAGTGATCTCTCTGGAATGTGAACTCAGGTCTTTCTGCCTGTGAGGCCCACAGCCTGCTCACCACAGCATGCTGCTTGCTTAACTCCCTCTCCTCGGAGCCTCTCAGAAACCCCTCCAAAACCCCTCGGGCTGGGCTCTCCACCGCACCCAGGACACAGAGAGATCCAGTCTGGCTCTCTACATTTGGCGCCCCCCTTTGCGCACCTTCATAGATGGATTTTCAAGTCCGCCTCTCCAGTAAGGTTTCTTCCCACGGTTCACACTGATCTTTCTGCTTTCAAATCTCCAATAACCCAAGACCCTGATTTCAGTATGTTTGATGTGATAATGGAGGGGGGCAGAGGAAATACTTCTCCAGGAACCCCTGAAGCTGAAAAACAGCCTGGAGCTCAGCCTGAGGGAGGAAGTGGGGCGGATCAGCTAGAAAGGATGTTGACCCCCACGGGTCAGACGGAGAGGCCCTCTGGTCAGAGGGAAGTGAAAACAGGGAGTGCCTGGAAGAGATTGTTCATGCTTTAAACCCGGGCCAAACTAAATGAGTAATGAGAGAGGGTGTGCGGGACCTCACTATATATAGCCGGACCAGGAGTCTCCCTCCCAGGGAAAAGAGTCCATGTGCCCCTCAATAATCTTAGGGGCCATTGGTGGGCAACCCACCCAGTGATACAGCCTAGAGGACGGCCGGGGAAAAGCCGAGAACTCCATCTTCTCCTTTCTTGATTCTCCTGAGCGGTTAGTGGAACAGGATGTAGGGCCCACTTGGGAAGAGGAAGGCCTCCCTTCCGCTGCAAACAGGGCCATCTCAGCGGTCTGTCATGAACTCCTAAGTGAGTACTCCTGCCTTCACACTGGCGCCCGCGGCAGGGTTTGGGGATGCTCGGGGTCCATGGCTTTATGAAACATGGCTTCCGTCTTTGAAGGTCTTTAGGTGGCTCTGTCACTCTCCGTAGGGGGCGCACCTTGCAAGGTCTCTAGAGTTATACTTTGGGAGATATTAGACTTCTCTGGAGAAGGAGGATCCCGGAAGGACTCCAGCACCCACATTTCCAGGTCCAGGAGCAGCTTTCCTCCCCTCGTGGGAAATTCTGAGGAAGCCAGTCACCCTGTGGAGTTCCGGCTCTACCTCGGGTCAGATAGTGTCCTCTTGACATAGGGTGTTGTCCTTGAGCCTGATAAGGAGCCTGGTCAGTATTGCTCACTCTCAGGATAAAAGGAGCTCTCTAGATCTAGGGGAGGGGAAAAGGTCAACTGTGGGAGTCAGGCACCCTTCCAGGTGGAACAGGACCCTAACTCACGTCAGGTGAATGGGGCTTTGCCTCAAGGTATCAATATTGAGCTGCTTTAAGGAAAAAATGTTTTTTAATAATGATTTTTAAAGTTTAGCACCTAGCGATCAAGAACAATTAATTCAAACAGGAAGTTCTCAGAAGCAGGACATTGCTAATAACCCTTATCTGTAAACCCTACCATTGGTTACAAAGTTGATAAGAGAGACTCTCTTACTTGGCCTTGAGCTTCTCTTGCAGGCAGCAAAATTTCTGAATTCTAGATCTTCTACCCCTGAGCTAAAAAAAATCCATGTCCAGGTTTGCAGAAGGATGTGTAAAACTTCCTTTCATCACTAAGCATTTCTGCCACTTCTTCCTGAATGTTTTCCTCTCTGAGTGGATTGTCCTGTTTCCCCAGTGCTCTACTTTGCATTTCAATGGGAGCTCTCTTGCTTTCTCTTCTACCTGCCCCTCCTTTCATCCTAAATGACTTGATTGAATCTGCTCCCACTTGGTCGGGTGTCTCAGGAAATATGCACAGGGAGGATTACCGTCTTCCCCCCCGCTCCTCCCACAGTGGGGCTTTCTGTATGCACATGGCCTCTAGCTGCACAACGCTAGCGACCTTCACCTTCACGCCCTTCAGCAGCCCCGCCTTGGCCATGCCCTGCACATCCCACTTCATCTCTGCAATCCCCCTTTGATGCATTGTCCTTTCATTCGCTTTCTCCCTCCCTTTTTTCCAAGCCTAACAGCTCTCTCCAGACCTCATTACCTCCATACCCATCTCCATTAAATTCTCAAACCAAAATCACACCAACAACTCCCTGGCCCTCCTGTCTGTCTTCCCCACTGCTCCTAAAAGCCTGGCTTTGAACAAATCCTGCAGTGCCATCTCTCTGTTTCTACACTGGAGCTGCTGAGCTTGCAACCCTGAAGATGGAAAGCGATCTATGAAATCCAGTTTCTTCTGGGCTTCCTGCCTGGAGCTAGTCTTCTCAAGTCCCCTGCTCCACCCCTGCCTAGCCCCCACCCCTACCACCACCCACCACCCACCACCCACGATCCCCTCTCTGGTCCTGACTCCACTCTGATTTTACAAAGGAAACATAAGTGACTTCCCTCAGTTTCCTCACCCTCTCACCCCCATATCCCCCACACCTTCCCAACTTGGCTCTCTCCTCCTTCAAAGACTCAGGTAAGCATCAACATTTCCCCGGGGCCTTCTCGATCCATAATGAATTGGTCAATAAATGTCAGCTATTATTATTTTTGTCCCACCCCTCTTCACACGGAATCCATCGCTCTGCTTTCTGCCAGAACAATAACTTTTGTGCTTTACTTTATTGCCCTAATCACACAATAAGATTATTTATCTACATGACTTTCCATCCTGTTCAACCACAAGCTCCTTGAGAACGGGGAATGAGCCTTGTTTATCTTTGGAAACCATATAGTGTCTGGCATATAATAGATGCTCGATAACTATTTGATGAAATAAATACATAAATAACTGACTTCTTAGGTAGCTCTGTAATATTAATATGTTCATCTATTTAATGGCTGCAATTAGAATCACCTCAAGAGCTTTTAAAATTTGAACCGCCCTGACTGCAGGCCAAACCTTGGGGAGAGGTCAGGTCAGTGAAAATGCCCAGTGGGTGGAGGGTAGGGGCCATGGGCTTCTCCCTGGCACCAACACTGGGCCTGTGGCAGCTCAAGGCCATCAGGTTCTCGGCTTTGGAGGTCCAGATACTTGCTGTTCATCTCCCTGGTTCTTCCTCTCAGCAGGCACCATAATTTCCCAGTGCTATCACACCTGTGGTTCTAACTTGAGCATTTATAGGACTTTGAAGAAAAGGAAGATAACCAGTGACTTAAGAGGGCAGGCTGTGGGGGGTGAGGGTGGGGGAAAGCAGGGCAGACATGGCCAGCAGGCAAAAATGACCCCAAACCTTCTAGCCTAGTAGTTCTGAAATGACTCTGTGGTGTTTGTTTCTGAACTTGGCATGTTTTAGGTCAAGAACAGTCCCTAAGAATTCAGTGTGGATAAGGGATCTAGGGTCTGGCACTCAAAGTGTGGCCCATCAGCCTCAACTGGGAATTTGATAGAAATGCAGAATCTTGGCCCTGCTCAATCAGAATTTGCATTTTAGGAGGATCCCCAGATGACTCACATGCACATTCAAGTTTGAGAAGCACTGTTCCAGACCAGAATTTGATGCTCAAGCGGCCTGAGATTCAGTGTTTCTAACAATTTCGCAAGCAATGCAAAGGCTGCTGGTCCAAGGATACCCCACATTTGGTATTTCCCTCTGATACCAAAGGAATTAGCAGTCATGTCTACAATCTGCTCTATCCCTAGTTCTCTCTTATCAATCCCTGTGTTTAGAAAACCACCTCAAAGGGGTTTAAACAGTAAATGACTTGCATTTGCTCACATAACTGGAGTTCAGAGGCATGCCTCCCCTGCTGGGAGCCTTGATTCACGGACTCAGATACTGTCACCTGGAGTCCAGGTTCTCTGTGTCCCTGCTCTATGTCCCACCACCACAGCTTCATGCCCACGCTCTACTGGTGGCCTCCAGGCTCTCCTCTCTTGATAAAATCTCTGAGGTTGAGAAGAGCAGCACCTAAGCTTCCTTCCTATCATCTGTTACGTTTCACACACATAGTATGGTAGTCAATTTTACTCAATTAATTTTAAGTGCTGTGCTGAACTCCCTTCTGCGGAGCTGTTAAAAGAAAAGCCTGGACTTTTTCTACCCCAATAGATGCACTCTCCACCCTCCTTCATGTGGCAGCATCCACAGACTCCTTGTCCTCTAGTTTTGTGGTTAGCTTTGGCCAATGAGAGGCACTGTCAGGAAGTCAGGAGAGCAACAGGATTTTTTTCCAGGATCTATTTTCTAGGCCCATCCTCCTGGGCGACACTTGGCCATAGCTTCATTCCTCTTCCCAAGGCCACAAGCTCTGGCTGGCTGGACCCCTAAAGTTATCATTACCTTGGGTTCCAGGAAACGCCTCTCCCCTTTCCCAGTGGTCGCTAATGGATGATGCTCTGAGCTATTGCCCAACTTAGGATGCTTCCAGTCCCTCCACAGGTTCCCTCAGATAAACAGTCTGTTTGTCCCTTGATGTTTCTTCATTCACCCATTTTAAGTATGCCATCTGTTTCCTGGGAAACCCTGACTGACACAGACACAACTCACTTAATTTCACAGAATATAAAATCTCCATATGCACAGATTTTTTTTTACAAGCTTTATTTCCAAATTTACAAAAATGTCAATAACCAAGAACTCGAGAAATAGTGATTTGAAATGTAGACAATACACAATAAATCTTAGCTAAATGTTTAAAACTAGCTGGAACGAAATAATTTTTGCAGAAAAAAGTGCTTTCTACCATGGTCCATTAATTTTCCACTTTATAAAAATAATCTAACTTAAAAATAACGTGCACATACAGAAAATGGAAAAAGATGGACTTTACATATATCTAAGCAAAGCACATTTTTGCATTGCCACCTTTCAGATGTTAACAATGTTAAATGCTGTTCTTACTGGAATGTTCGTTCTAAGAAAGACTGGAAAGTTTCAAATACCGTGACGTTGTAGTAATACACAGTATACTGGCAACGGAACTCAAGAGGACAGAGCAGAAGGGTTCAAGCCAGCACTCCCAGCTGAGTGGGCCCAGAGAAGCTCGGCGGGCTGGCTCGGTCCGCGCCATCCCAGCGGGGCAGCGCCTCGGGACAGGCGACGGATGCCCGCCCAGCAGGTGCTGCTGCTACTGCACCTGGAAGCCGCTCCCGCCCCCGCCGCCCGTTAGCCCGCGGTAGTACACGTGCGGGGCGCTGGGGGCGCTAGGAGGCCCGGATTGCGGGGCCCGCGGGCTCGGGCCAGGTTGGGGTGCACAGGGCTAGCGAGTGGTTCCGGAGGTTCCGTGTAGTCCGAGGGGTATAGGGGCTTGCCGCCGGCCAGTCCCCGGCAGCGGCGCGGCGAAGAAGATCAGATTGGGTGTACACCGTCCAGGGGGGACGTGTCGGGTGTAGCCGTCGAGCGGGGGTGCGCCCAGGCGCTGGTAGTCGCGGTAGGGGCCGCCCATGTACAGGGGCGGCATCGGCGGGCCGGCTGGGAAGCCCTGCTCCGGGCAGGGCCAGCCCTGGTCGTCCATGGTCACGAGGCCGCCTAAGGCGGCGGGGGCCTGTCCTGCTCTCCCGGCTGGTCCTACAGGGCCCCAGCGCAGCGCCACCTCCCCCAGGAAGGCCAGTCCTCCGCGCGTGCCCGCCTTGTTCGGCACCGAGTCGCTTCCCAACTCGCAGAGTAAGGACATCTAATAAGCCGGCGGGCAGCCCGCAAATTGGCACCCCACTTTATCATCTAAACCAAGACAATCCAATAGTGGAGGTTAATATTAACCATTGTGCCACAAAAGGAACACTAGGCACCCCATCAGCCAATAATTATTAGGGCAGACTTCACCACCTCGACCGAATCAGCTCCTTGGGACGCCGTCTCAGCCTGGAAGTGCCAACGCGGCAGCCTGACAGGCCAACACCTGCCCTGAAAAGGCTGCTAACAGAGGGACAATCTCCAGGAACGAGTACTGCCAGCGGAGTTTCCTATCCACCGCTTGGCTGCCGGCACCCCTGAGATCCGACACAGAAGGAACTGGTCCTGTAAAAGATCGCACTGAGTGCATGAAGCTTCTGCCCCTTTTCTTTTAGGGTGAAATGTGCCCGCCCACTGAGTCCCCTGTATCTTAAGTGCAGGTACTCTCCGTTCATGTACACAAAAAAAGGATTAAGTCAGGATACAAACTTATATTGGACCAGAGACAGAACAAATGGAAGAGAGGAGAGGACCCCTAACCAGGTAGAGGTTCAGCTTCTAGGAATAGAGGATCGCCAGATATGTACCGTTAACTGAAAAGGCAAGCTGCAGAATAGTAGGGAAAACGAATCCCATTAATGCGGGGGAAAGAAGAGAGAGAAAAATCCTACATATTTATATAAGTGTAGATGCAGAGAAAGTGTGCTAGGGAAAACAGGAAAGCAGTCATTAGCTCCTAAGTTCGGACTGGGGCAAGAATAACTTAGTTTTCCCTTGGTGTGCTGCTTACAGTTTTATGGGGGAAAAACAGGAATTTAAATATTTTAAATAAAGCTATTTACGAAGAAAAATGACATTGGAAAGACGAATATAGTCTGGCCATTTTATTCCTTCTTTAAAAAAAAACAGCTCTCCCTCAACTTAAAAAAACTGAAAGCAAAATGAGCTCGAACTCTTCGCAACTAAAGGCCACAGCCTCGGCTTTTCTAACAAACTTCAGCATCAAAAAAAGAGCTCAAAACTGCAACCTATCTCGCTTGAAATTCTAAAGCTTTGCACATGTTTCTGAAAGGTGCTGTTGAATGCATTTCCAGTTCCATTAATGACAGGCAGTTTTATCTGTATTGAGTGTCTCAATTTCTTGCTTGAGAAATGAAGCTCTTTTTTAAAACTTGGAAAAAGAGCATTCGAGTTTTCTTTTTTAGAGAGCTTTGCCTGATTAGAGGACACCTTCAAAACCTTTTCCAAGACAGCAAAATTTCGTGTTCTTTATCATTTACACTTGGAGATGGTTAACAATTTGGCCCTGATCCTTTTTAATTTTACCTCCCGCCCACAAGACGATTCTGCACCTGCCAGTCAATTGTTTCTCCCAGAGGTAAAACTCACTATGCCAGCGAGTTCTCAGAGGTAGAGCCATTGACCCGCCACGGCGGATTTTCCCGGAGCCCGGCGTCCTCCACTGCAGAAGCCCACTCCTCCCTTGTCCTCGGTTCTCAGCGCCTCTCCCCGCTGCGCTCCGCTCCCCAGGCGGCGGGCGCAGCTCCGCGTCCTGCGGGACAGGGGTCCCCGCGCCAGCCGCTGGTGCTCGGCCTTAGCCACACCTTGAAGTCGCCCGCTGCTCGCCGCCGCCTCGCCCTTCACCTTCATGTCCCCGAGGGGCCTCAGCGACTGGGCCCGGGGGCAAGGGCCCAGCCCGGCCATCACCGCGGGCAGCGCGCTCCGGGTCTGGCTCTGGTCGTCACTGGCGTATCCCGCATCCGGGCTGCTCATGGCGCTCCAGCCCTGCCCCGCGCCCCACAACCCTCCGCCGGACACGCCGCCTCCCCCGACGCCGGGACGGGGATGGGGACGGGGATGGGGGTGGGGTGGGGGAGGGGGAGGCGGAGGGGGAGGCGGAGGGGGCGGGGAGCCAGGGCGGCCGAGGCCGCGCGGCTGCTCCAGTCTCAGGGGCCAGTCCCAGCCACCGGCGCAGCGCGCGTCCTCGCCGGCCCCGGGGGACACCCTGGGGCCGCCGGGCCTTTTCTGCACCGACGTGGCCCAGAGAGAACCCCTGCTCCAGCCGCCCAGCTCCACTGGTGCGGCCAAGAACTCGGGCGCCAAGCACCGCGACGCGCAGCCGCTCGCTCACTAAAGCACAGCCGAGGGTCGTTGTGCTTAATTTTCCCCTCAACAGAAAATAACGCGCCGACATCAATCCCCTCCCCTCCTCCGAGGAAAGTCAGTCCCGGATGTCACGTTTGGACCTTCTGAAGTCTTGGCGCGGCAGGCAGGCTCCTGAACAGCCCTATTCTAACCCACGAGTCCGATTCGTTTCAGGCCTGTATACCCGCGCTGAGCCGGCACCGGGACTCCAAACGCCTCTGAGCAGGCGCACGACGTCGCGGTCTTCCTCCTCTCCTCGGTACCGGAGTGGCCGTGCTCTCCTTGCCTTACACTCCGGGGCTCTTTTCTTTACACCAAACCTATGATCTTTCACTTTGTAAGTTAAAGTCATCGCAGAGTCCTGTCAAAATGTTCCTCTGAATTAATGGAGCCGGAGTGCCGATTCCTGGCGAGGCGAGCGCGGCGCGCTGGGCTTGCAGCACCTCTGCTGCTCGGAGGCGCGCGGGAGGGGATCGCCGCAGCCTCCCCCAGGCTTGGAAGGGCACTGGCAGGAGGGGAGTGGGAGTGGAAGCTGACCACCGAGCTTAGTGTTGCCCCTTTACATGATTTTATTATTTGTCTGGGTAAAGCTTTAGGGAGGCCACTTCTGCTTCCTGGTGGGTCTCAGAAGTGAGTCAATTTAAAGTCACAGCGATGGAGGTAAGCAGCCGCGATTGTCTAGGATTGATTTAAATACTATAAAACTGGATTACCTTTCCATATAACGCGTGCATCAATATTCCTTTTGCTCCCCACCTCCCGAAAAATTCTTTAAAAAAATCCACCTTCGCAGAAGAGAGTGCGGCACCCAAGACCGCCGGGAAGTCTGGGAGCACCAATATTTTTACGTTTCCCAGCGGGGAGTAAAGATTTTGCGCCTTTGTGATGGAACAAGAAAAAGGGTGTGTAATCCTAGTACTCTAAAAGGCAATGGTAATCAATAGAAAAAATGAGAATAAGGATATAACTACTTTCGGCGGATAGAGGAGTGGAGGAAGTGCTTAGCTATTATAGCAGGAAGTCAGTGTCCAAAACTGATAAACAGAATTAGCAGCGCGGGCGTATTAATTAATTAACCACCAGAAGGACAGTTACTAATGTAGATAACGCCCAATAGAACCAAAACAAAAAGGACTGACTGACACGTGGAACTGAGGCTGAGGGGGATGGAATCTTCCTACAACTCTTAGTTTATATCACAAGCTCACCTGTAATGTTGCTTTTTTTGTAAGCATCTAGATCATTTAAAATTTTTTATAATTGTTAAACGAATAAACAAACACTGTATGTTTTCCTTACCCACAATCTCTTTACTGAAACTACAAACTTGAATTTTTACTTTCTTATTTCTCCCTTCTGTAACCTCACTAAAGCCCTTTTCAGTTTAATATTTTTGGTGTGTGTTTGCACTTGCAACCCCTACTATTGTTTTCAAATGTCCAGATAGATTTATTAAAATAAGCATAAGAGTCCACTATATAGGAAACAACTATAAAATTGTTCCTTCATTTTGCCACTGTCAATTTTTTTCTCTTCATCCCATCCACCATTACCAGGAGAAAGAAGTAACTGCTGAGGACTGAATAATTCAAAAAACCAACTGTCAAGTTTCAACATTACTTGAAACTACTGGAAGCTGGAATTGATTTCTTAATTTGCTGTCCTCCTTCATTCCACTCTGTTTATTCGGCCTCAAGAATTCCAACTCTGTTCAGTCCTAAAAACATAAGTGACATGGAAATATGATTGAGGACTTGAGAAACTATGATTGGTGGAAGGGCTGGCCTGAAAGGTGAGTGTTGGAAGACTTGATGGTGCATTCAACGTGTCCCAATTAACCGTCTCTTTTAAAGGCTTTGAGATTTGCGTGCAAAATGGGAGTTCATAGGAATTGAGGCATTCTATATGAAGTTCTTCAAGTGACAATTATTTCTATTCTAATTTTCTAGTCAAAGAAGCTGAGCTGTCCAAAGGTCAGAGTAAAACAGGGATGATCTTTGTTTCCAGCAGATATGATCAATCTCAATGGCTATAAAATTCTCAGTCCACTCATCAAAGCACCAGGGAAAGTCAGTTACTGCTGTCTTCTCTTCAGCAAGGGACTAACAAAATCACATCCCCCACGTCTGCTGGGATGGACAGAGATTCAAAAGGTAGAGAAGAGGGGCACAGGAGACAGCATTTTCTGTGGCCCTGAAAGAGTCCTTTAAGCACAAGCTCATTTGGAGACAGGGCTTGGATCATTATCCCTACTTTTTACAGATGAGCAGACTGGAGTTCAGAAAAAGATTAGTGCCATCTCCAAACTTACAAATCTAAGTTGCTGAGCTAGAGGAACTTATGACTCAAAATACAGATTTTTCTTCTTTTGGAACACGGCCACTTGTGGTGTTATTCAGCCATTCTCTACTCTTTGCTCCAATCGTTTATTCTCTTGTGTTGTTAAGTTTTATGTTCTGACACATTATTCCGGAGAGAGGGATTGTAGCCACTGGTGATTGTCTAGACTAGAAGAGATACAAAGCAGGAACTCCCGATTCCTTCGGGAATCCCCAGTGGAAAACTGAGGGATATACCAACTACCAAGCAAATTACTCAGTCAATTTTCCCAGTACTTAAGAGGTGCCAGGGCAGATACAAAGCGAAAGCAGACAGCACCTGCCCTGGGAGCTCTTCTCGTAACCAGAGGAATCAGACAGACCGGAAAACTGCTCAGCTGGCTGCAAGCTTGCCACAATTCTTTTCCTTGACTAACAAGAGATCAGGTATATGGCAGGGCGCTGACTGCCAGCCGAGTGGGCCTTGGCCATGATCCTAGAAAAAACCAGGTCCACCACACATCTGCTGCTGTTTACGTCTGCTCTTCCCAATCTCCACACAGAGTGTAACTTCACAAATCAGGTTTTTGAGTAACATCACTTTGGGGAATACTTGTAATGAATTTGACTTTGGCAAAGGGTTTAAGACTTTGACTAAAGTGGAAACAAAAGCCTCACAGCTAAAATGTCTTCAGCAATTTAAATTTTATTTTCTTTTATTCAGCCAAACTGTTTGGACCCAGGCTGTAGAGAAAGTTTACATTTGAGAAAATCATTGTTATCATAGCAACAACTTATTTAGCACTTACAGCATACTTTGCTAAGAAATTTTATATTGCACTAAGAAACACTATTTTACTATTTAAATACTATTTTATACTTCACTAAGAATTTTTACCATCCAGTAGCTGGAATAAAGCTTGGAGAATTGCCGGTCCTGAGGGTTCAGTGTTTGTGTAAGGGAGGCAGTGCAAACTGACTTGTCAATTCACATAAAGCGTCCTAATAATTCAGAAGAAAGCACATGGCAACTTTCTCACTAAAAGGAAGGTAGGGATGGGTGCTATAGTGAAAAATTAAGGAAGAGATGCCCCTGGATCCCAGGCCCGAAGACCTGAAGAAATGTTGTCAGCCACAGGCTCATCACGTGGAGGAACAGGAGCGGAACACTTCTCTTCCTACTCCAGATGGGGACCCGGAGGGACAGCAATACCACTTTTCTTCAGATGAATATTCTGGACTCAGAAGGAAGCACCTTGTAAGCAGGAAGAATAAATCTGTGCTGAAATAATGGATATAAGATTTCTCTCCTTGTCCGGTATTGTCAAAACAAACCAAAGAGGACTGGGGGAGGAAGGGAATGTTGAACAGCTATTTTGTGACAGGCACAGTTCTAAGTATTAAAAACAAAGTGAAATAGGACATTTAAAAATGTTACACACCGACGATATCTTTTGGTTCATAGTACCCCATTCCGTTTTCTCTCAATTCCTTTAGTTTGTATGTGCTTTTCCTGACATCAGCACAAATTTAAAGATCAAGCTGTTGTCTTTTGCAGTGTGATTCAAATTAAACATACAACAATCTTCTGAGATAAGAATAAGTAAAAGAAATCGTTTCATTGTGATAGCATCTCTTAGCTGATTGTGTAAGTAACTTACAAGTTTGCTTGTAATTAATCAGGCCAACTCTGGGAGCTTTAATGATGTAGTCACCGTCACAGTGGGGAAGAAAATACCCTTTTATTTCTTATTCTGGGTTCTACAAAGGGGGTGTAGCCTTTATGCTGGCATCGAGTCAGGATGTCTCAGCCCAGAAATGGGCTGGATTCCTACCTCCTGACAGACTTCTAAAGTACCTCAGAAGTAGACTTGTTGGGTACAGGTGGGAGCAATGTATCCCTTATATATTTGTTTCCAAAATAAGACTGTAAAATTTTGAGACAAATTTAATATTTTTAGGAAAACAATCACTAGCTGGTACCTGTGGTCACTTCATCTGAGTCTGCTTGAGAAAACAAGGGTCTATGCATCTGGTGATATCGCAGAGTCATCCAACCTGAGTCCAAATTTTACATTCTGGCCTTGACTTGAAAACTGTATTTGTATCTCTGACAGGCCCCAAAGCTCTTTTCCTGATTTTTTTCACCACAGCCCACATTTCTACACTTAAAAGTAGAGTTATTTAAGGATAACGCTTGTTTCCATAATCTGTTGCTCTGTAACAAAGCTTCCCAAAACTTAGTGGCTTTTAACAACCATCCTTTTTTTAAAAATCTCTCTCACCTGTGGATTGCCTGAGCTCATCTGGGCATTTCTTCTTCTGGCCTCTCTTCAGTTCCAGGCAGATGGTGGCAAGAGGGCAGGCAGGAGTCAGCAGGAGGGAAGGTTGAGCCTCTCCCTCTGCCAGGAGTCACAGGGCCTCTCCTCCTCACATGGTCTCTCCACACAGTCTCACCACCTCGGTAACTGGACTTTCTACACAGTAGCTCAGGGTTCCCAGGAGTACAAGAAACAGAATCTGCCAAGCCTTCTGAAGGGTTGGTCCTGGAGCTGGCACAGCATCACTTATACTTCATTCTATTGGCTTAGAGTAGCAAGTCCAACCCAGGTCAAATATGGGAGGAGTTTATACAAGGATGTACTCACCCAAGGTGTGGTTCACAGGGCCAACCTGGGAGACCATCTACCACCACCACCACAACTGCACAAAGGAAAAGATCATGCATTCATCTCAGCAGGGCATCATGGGTTTCCTTTACACCTTGACAGAGGGACGTACTACTTCCCGTGTTCCTTGATTCACATGTCATAAGAAGGCAAAATCAGCAACATGAGAGTTCTTGAGATGTCCCTCTGTTTTCAAATATAGGGGAAACTGCCTCTCTGCTTTGATGCTTGGGTGCCATGCTTCCCAACAGAACTTCTTCACCAGCAAGACTTCTAAATCGGAGGGCTTCAGATTCCTACAACCTTTGGATGGGTTATAAGAGGTCACAAATTGCCTAAAATTATACTAAAATTATTATGCTTGTGCACATGTGCATGTTCCCGGGAGGGGATTCCTAGCTTTCCTTAGACTCATCTAAAGTGAACTCAAACAAGCAAGAGACATCTAAAAGGGCTTTAAACTCAGCGAGCAATGCCCTGGATTTTTGCCTCCTGAGGCACTTCTGAAGTACCTCAGAAGCAGGATGGGGGGAAAGCAATGTATCTTTTATCTGTTTCCAAATAAAACAAAAAAGCCATCACTAGCTGGTACCTGAGGTCACTTCATCTGAATCTGCTGAAGGAAAGAGAAGGAATGGACTAGATGCCTCCATCTCCAAGAATTACTGTGAGGACTAATTACCCTCCAGTGGAGTTAAAGGCATTAGAAATGCCTAAATCTTAGCTCTTATTATTTTCCCGCCTGTACCAGGTGAGTGGTTAAGAATGTAACTCAACAGGACTTTCAATTCTTCCCCATAAGTATGCCATTTTCTTCTCTCCTTTCCTCTTTGCCCTATTTATCTCCTTAATTTTGTTAAGAGGCAGCAGCTGAGTGTACAACTGAGTCTCCTTGGGTCAACCAAGTAGGCACTAAAATGCCTGTTGATCTGAACTGGCCACACAGCCTTGAACCTGAGCCAGCGAGGCCCCTCTGCTCATTTTATCTACTAGGAAGTCTTGGCACATCCTGGGGAAGGAACTCAGGCTGGAAGCAGAAACTGTCTGGGGTCAGAGAATGAAAGAATGTGGAAAAGGGTAAAGCAGTAGATGCAAATAAATTGGATTTGATGGTATGAACTTCATAATTTCACGTTTTTAAGGTAACCTGTTATGTTTAACAAAGTACTTACCTTTCCTCACTGAAACTCTCTATCCTGAACATTCCTAGCATCCAGGAAACATACATCTAAAAAACATACACCCTGCCATTTCTCAAGAGAATCCAAAAAACCATTCCAGTTCAGACATCCCTCCTCAAGAGAAATGCTTTAAGCTTCCCCTCCCTTTTCTCAACAGCATTTATCAGCTATGGAGAATTATGTAGTTCCTCACCTCTGGGATGCAAGCTCTCCCAGTGCCCATGGATACATCCTGGCACAAAAGAGAACAGTGAACAAATATGTTGTAAGAACTTGTGCACACCAAGCTTTCACCATATATATACTATGTGCCACGAGGGCTCGGTACCTCCGTTCCTCACTTGCAAAATGGGGACAATGGCACCTAAGCTCATAGGCTTGATCAGGCTCAAACTCGGGACAAAATAGCATTGACGAAAACACGTGGCCCAAGAAATGCCCATTACAGGTCATCTGTACCAACTTATGTCTATTTTTTTTCTTTGCATTTATAAAGCAAGCACACCACATAAAAATCATCCCTGAATCCCTCCAGAGTTTAAGATGTGCAGGTGTCAGGAAATGCAATGGGTCATGTATGCAACTTATGGCAAAACATCCTATTGAAATTATGGATTAAAAGTTAAGGTCACAATGCACATTTTATTTATGTGACTTCTTCAAATTATTTTTAACCCAGCAACACAACTGCCCAAGGTGTAGATATGTGAGAATTGGGAAGTTCAGTGTTGAGAGAGAGTGTAGAGAGTCTTTGTGAAATACAGACAAAAAAAAAAAAAAAAAATCCAAAAGCCTCTTCAGGCAGGTCTCAAGATTCACAACTGGAAAGCCAAAACTACTTAGATGTTCCCCTCTGGTGAAAGTCATATACTGAAACTGAAAATATTTAGACTGTCAAAATTAACTATTACTTTTCACAGACTAATATCACTTGAAATGTATAACATAGGCTCATTTCATGAGGGGTTTTTTTCCCAGAAAAAAAAAATTACATCAAACTTGGATATCTTAATGTTCATTTTTAGGGCTTCTCCTCAAAGTCATTTAGGCCTGCTATTACAAGAGAATGAGAAATTTACAGTAACTATATTAAACGTCGCCATTAAAATATTCCTAATTCTATTAATACTTAACATTGATCTCAAAAACTGGTTGCGTGACAGAGGCACTAACAGAGTGAAAAGGCTTCCAGATTTTATTTTTTTAGAGTGAAAAAACACACCCAGGACAAGATTTCTTTGATTAATAAACTTTCAGGAAATGGAGCAAGTTGTTCTGGGACACATTCAAAACTGGTAAACTTGAAGTTGGAAACGGAGTTTTAACATGCAACAGCGGAAAACAAGTATCTGAACAAATCTTAAAACACAACCTCACATTTTTCTCCCCCCAACTGTTCAAGTGGCAGACAAAATAAATTACCATAAATTATATGCCAAGGCAATTTAAAAACAAAACAACATGAGGCTGAGGATTTCCTTAGCTCCTCCAGGAAGTGTGTAACACTGTGCTTCTGGCCTGCAGGCTTGGTCGATCGGGGACTTGTCAAACGTCAGGATAGTTGCAGTAATATACCGCAGAGCTGGCATCCGACACCACCGAGGAAATGGCCCCGTGGCTGTCGGGGAGATTCACACTAGAGTCATGTCCCTGGTAGGGGAGACCCATCTCGGGCTTGCACACGAAGTGCAGATACTGTTCAAATTCCGTGCGGTCCACCTCCCCGAGGAGCTCAGCGGGCTGGCTCGGGTCCGCGCCATCCCGGCAGGGCAGCGCCTCAGGAGGGGGCGACGGCTGCCCCGGGCCCGGCGGGTGCTGCTGCGGCTGCATCTGGAAGCTGCGCCCGCCCCCCGCCGCCGGCGAGCCCATCGCGCCATAGTACATGTGCAGAGCGCTGGGGGGCGCCAGGAGGCCCGGCATTGCAGGGCCCGCCGTCTCGGGGCCGAGCCGGGGGTGCATGGGGCCGGCGGGTGGCTCCGGGGGCACCCCGTAGTCCGAGGCCTGCGCATAGCTGTAGGGGCCGGCCGCTGGACAGTCCCCGGGCAGCGGCGCGGCGAAGAAGGCCGGATCCGGCTCCACGCCGTCCAGGGGGGAGGTGTCGGGCGTGGGCAGCGGGTAGCCGTCGAGCGGGGGTGCGCCCAGGCCCTGGCAGTCACGGTAGTGGCCGCCCATGTGCGGGGGCAGCAACGGCGGGCCCGCGGGGAAGCCCTGCTCCGGGAAGGGCAGGCCCAGGCCGTCCATGGCCACGCGGCCGCCCTCGGGGCCCAGCGCGGCCGCCTGCGGCTCGGCGAGGCCGTGCAGGAATCCGCCCTCCACCCGCTTCAGCCGCTTCACCTGCTTGCGCCGCCGCGGCCGGTATTTGTAGTTGGGATGGTCCTGCATGTGCTGCACGCGCAGCCGCTCGGCCTCCTCCACGAAGGGCCGCTTCTCCGCCAGGGTCAGCGCTTTCCACGACTTGCCTGCATGGGCGTGGGAAGGGGGAGAAGGGCGCGGGGCTTACTATCTGAGCTCTAGCTCCCAGGCCACACCTGACCACACCTCTCCCCTCCGACCTTCAATTGTGCAACTAGATGGGGGAAGGGGTCAAGTTAAAGAGTGAAAGTATGGGACTCCGGAGGCCTAGGGGGAGTCCGAGCACTGGGGCAACACAAGAGATCTAGGGTCCTCTAAGGGCATCCCTACCTTCTCTTAGCCACCTGGAAGCGGCTTTCCCGCTCACCCACTCCGGGTCGTTTGAATAAATGAAAACGCCCTCTATCCGGGAAAGGAGTCGGGGAGCTGGCACCACCAACCCAGCTCGGCGCCAGGGATGCCCCTCGCCGCCGCTCAGCCGCGCTAGGAAGCCGCCTCCCCAGAACCCTTGTACCCGTGTCCCCGGTCACCAAAGTAATCCGGGCACCGATGACCGAGGCCGAAAGCCCCTTTGCAGAGTAAGGAGAGCGGAGGGCAGAAGAAGAACCTAGGGCCCCAGGGAAAGACGTCGCGGCAGCACACCCCTGGCCTCGGACGCGAGGCCCCCACCCTTTTGCGCTTAAAGAAGCGGCAACGCGATTCGCACTACCCTGGGTCGCGAGCTCGGACTCACCCAGCATCTTGCTCAACTCAGCGTTGTGCAGGTCTGGGTTCTGCTGCGCCAGGCGCTTGCGCTCGTCCTTAGCCCACACCATGAAGGCATTCATCGGCCGCCGGATGCGAGACTCGCCCTTGGCTCGACCCGCGGCCCCGGCCGGCGCCCCGCTGCTCGCCGCCGCCTCGCCCTTCACCTTCATGTCCCCGAGGGGGCTCAGCGACTCGGCCCAGGGGCAAGGGCCCAGCCCGGCCATCACCGCGGGCAGCGCGCTCCGGGTCTGGCTCTGGTCGTCACTGGCGTATCCCGCATCCGGGCTGCTCATGGCGCTCCAGCCCTGCCCCGCGCCCCACAACCCTCCGCCGGACACGCCGCCTCCCCCGACGCGGGGGTGGGGGAGGGGGCGGGGAGCGAGAGCGGCCGAGGCCGGGGGCTGCTCGAGTCTCTCGGGCCCGAACCCGCCGCTGGTGTCCCCGGCCAGTCCCCAGTCCCCGGCACAGTGCGCGCGCCCCACCGGCTCTGTGACACTGCGGGCACCCCCTGGCCGCTGGGCCTTTTCTGCACCGACGTGGCCAATGGAGCGGCGGGGGCGGGCCGGGAGGGCGTCCTGAGGTCCACGCCCAGCCACCCGCCGGAGTCCCAAGTCCCGGCTGCAACCCCACGCCTGCCCTTTTCCCCTCCCCCGGCCCCAAGCCCAGAACTACACTTGCCCCCGGGAAAACTGGCTGGAGCCAGGCTCTGGCGCCACGTCCTCTCCGACTGGAGAAGGGGGACCCCTGAAAAACCTGGCGTGCTGCTTGTACCGAAGGATAGAAGTATTTGTCCACGATGGTTCGATCAACACACTAAGCTTCCACTCTTTATTACAGAAGCTAAGGCTGTTTCAGTGGTGGGTGGCCTAGCTTTCTTCCAAGGAACCCCACGGGGGTCTTCTTCAAATGCATTTCATCGAATGCAGTAGACGCTGTTGATAATCAATAAAAAATAATTATTTCCCCGAGGACTCAACTTACTTGTATTATATTCAAACTGCTGTGTAATTTCTAAAATGATTAAATACGAAATGATTTTCTGTAACCAATATCTTGTCATCCTGAAGAATTTAAAGCCTTTATTCATAAGGATGAACTAACCCTTGAAACTTCGTACATGAAGTCAATAATAAACATTACAAAATTTTCTCCTATGTATTCATTAAAAGAGGCAAAACAGTTTTTACTTTTAAAAGGTAGCAAAAACAGCAGCAATATTTATCTAAATGCCCGTCTGTTGGAGGAAAGAGAGCAATCCCTTTGAGCAGCAAAATAACTGTAGGTCTTAGGGTCAGTTTAAAGTGGGTCTGGCTCTGGTCTTCACCGGCGTATCCCGCCTCCGGGCTGCTCAAGGCGACCCAGCCCTGCCCAGCGCCCCTCCACCGGCCACGCCGCCTCTCCGACGGGGTGGGGAGCGAGAGGGGCCGAGGCCCCGCTATCTCCTGGGCGGATAATTACCCTCACAGATAGGGGATTCCTATACATTTCTCTAGTTTGGAATGAAAATCTGAGTGACTGTTAAACTTGTATTTAAATCTGGGAAACCTTTTCAGTGGGATTTTTAAATAAGCCCTTATATTGCACTTATTTATGGCACAGCACGCCACACACTGTTCTTAGAGCTCTCCAAACCTTAGCAAACTAGTTTATTCTTGTAGCCCTGTGAGGTGGACACTATTCTATCTTACAGGAGAGGAAACAGGCACAGAGAGGTTAAGGAACTCACCGAGATCACAGCGTTGGGGAGTGGAATTCATCTCCAGTTGTCTGCTTTCGGGCTTGGAGCTGCCGAAACCAAACTATTGTGTTTGTGTATTTGTGTTGTTTTCTAGGGTAACTAACACAATTTCTACATAATTAGATAACTTTGCAAAGAAATCGCTACATCAATCTCCAGAACCAATTTTCGTTGTTTACAGTGAAGGGGTGATGAAAAACCAGGCTTACACCCGGGATCTGGGAGGTAAATGCTGCAGGGTTTGGGGTGACATTGCAGCGACAAAGTAATCTATCAAGTCTGCATATTCGTGGCATCCATGAAGACAAAGAAACACAGAGCCTTTGGAAAGCCCTGGCCTTCAGTTTCTCTGGCATTGCTATTTCTCCAAAGAACTCTCACGCACTAGTTTTCAGCCAACTTTAATTCTGTGGGACTGTGGCACACTGGCTGCCCCCCCTCACCTTTAGCGGCCAGTCTTTACACACTGGGACAAACTAAGAAAGCAGTTCTAGTTTCTGGGTCTCTGCAGTGCAGAGAAGAAAAAAAAAGCTTAATCTGCTATCGGAAATCAGAGAGAGGTGTTATTTTTAATTGGTTTTGAAGCAGTTGATCTTAAACAAATTTAACTATGTACTTTTCCTTTAAGCTTTATTTTTTTCTGAAAAAAAAATGGGCTTTAAAATTAAGCATAATTGCATTCCAAATGGTTATATAAGTAAGGAAACTATAGGCGTGTGGAGAACAAATTAATCCAGAAGCACCTTGCTCCACTATGTTTCCTTGGCGAGCTTCTCTAACTTTTCCGAATAGTAATAAATATATTTTCAAAGATCTCAAAGTAGAATTTTCTATTAGGGGAAAAGTTTTTATGAAGTAATAGGAGTTTTCTTAGACTAGAGATTGAAAACTAAACAAAAACGATGCCCATTCTAGAATCCATTTTGTCTATCTAGATTAATCTATTTGACTAATTCCATAAAAAATAAAATATAGGAAATGCAATCCAGGTGTGAGTCCAAAAAACGTATACACGTGGATTTAGCCTTGTACACTTTCCTCATCCTCATGTTCCTCCTTGACCACCTCATTACAGGAAGAGGTGCCAAGAGGCTCTAGAAGCAGATGGAGAAGAAAAGCTTGAGGTTCCCCATTATTATTTGCACTTGTTCCTGGAGACTAACGACTGATCTTTGCTGGCTATGATTACTGAGAAATAAAGTGAGAACACAGCATCCATAGGATGGAGTTGGAGCTTCAGATTTGCCCTCCTCCTGCTTCTCATAACACTCTCCCTGGGAGTTATAAAGTAGCAGTGAACTTATATTTACCAGGAAGGAATTATGGTGGCTTTCCAAGACTAGTCCCTTTTATATACCATTACCTAAATGTAATTTCTTCTGATCATTCACTTGTCATATATTTTGGGGGGAGGGTGTTGAGGGCCACATACAATAGAAGTGTGTGGACTCTTCTATTTCGGTCTCTTTACTAAACGCCGTGTTGGAAGTCGAGATCAGGACGTTATCAGAGCCAGCCACAAATGCCAGATGAAAAGCAGCAAACATCCGGAGTGACTTCCTGCAAGCCTTGCTTTTCTCAACACGAGAGATTTACGCGCGGGGGGGCGGTGGGGGCCCTAACAAGTTTCGCGAGTAAGAGCCTTGTACACCCGCTCGTGTAGCCGGCCGCGTGCATTCGCATTGCACAGTCCAGGATTTCTGGGCTCCTGGCTACAAATTGCATTCGCGGTTCCCAGGCCAGACCCGAGGCTCGAAAGGCTGGGCGAGGAGGCGACTAGCGCAGCAAGAAGCTGTGCCTGTTACCACTCGGGGTTTTCGGCCAGCGGGCGCAGAAATTAACCCGGGTAGGTGACGAAATGTGATTTAGGCCTGGAGGAGTCAGAGCCTCGCTTTTCCCCAGGCCCCTGAATGACCAGGCAAAGTCTGGCGATTTCCTGCAGGCTTTTGTGTTTTCGATGCTCGGGAAGCGGGAGCCGGACGAAGGACACTCAAGTCGATGAGGAAGGCCGTGGGCACCCAGACAGTGACAGATCCGGGTTTGCTCTGGAGACCAAGTCCGTGGGGGCGGGGAGGGGAGTGCGCGCCGCAAGCCCAGGGAAAAGGCCGGGCGGCCTGGCGGCAAATAGACAATGGTATCCCTGGGACAAAGAACAACAATAAGGCCTTTGCATTTATAAATCGCGCGCCTGGACGGCCCCCGGGAGCCGAGCGGGAGGCGGCGTGCGGCGGCGGAGCGCGGCCGGGGCTCCGCACCTCCAGGTAGGGCCGCAGCCCGACGCCACCGATTCGCACCGCGCGCCCCCGCGCCGACTGGGCGGTGTCGCCGCGCCTCTTGATACCTTTCGCGTCTCCTCCCTGTCCCCGGGCCAGTCCCCCGTAGGTCCGGGATGCTAGGTCGAAGGTTGTAAGCGGGAGAGGAGAGATGGGGAGGAAGGGGTGACAGAGAAGATAGCGGCCCTCCGCCGCACCCCCTCACCCCGCCCTCGGCCCGGGAGGCCCCCGCACGGTAGGAGCTGTTCGGACCCGGCACCTGGAGCCCGACTCTGGCCCTCGGCTGCGCAGGCCTCTCCCGCCGGGGCCGAAAAAGGGCGACGGCCAGAAGGGCTTTGGGGACTCGTTCCGCACAAGGATGGGAGGCGTGCGTTATGCTTTCACGCCCTCTCCCCCTCCCTCTGCCCGCATTCCTCCCTAGTCCGCGACCCCTTGAGGCCGCCCCCGAACCCCGCCTTAGCAGCGGGAGACTCCTCGACCGTAACCCTGTTCCCGCTTGGCCCCGCCTGGGGTTTGCACTGGCGAAGCAGGAAATGCGCTGTTCCCGGTCCACTTCCCTGCTCAGAAACTCGTCCCCGGGGGTGTTTCTTAGATCCCCCCAGCCCCAGCTGTGGTCCCGGCTTGAAGCGTGGGCTCCTTCCCTTTATTCCTGGCGTGGGGAACCTGAGACTCCGGGGGAGGCGGCGTCGGGGGTGAGGGAGAGAGAGCCCAGCGCCTTTTCCAGGACAAATTACGTACACACCCTGTCTTGCTGTCTCCTTCATCTCTGCCTCGCAATTTTAAAGGGAATTTCAATAGCGGCATTGCTTCTATGCACCGACTTCTGCTGACCTCCTCCTCCCACCTTGCTCACACCCTAGAAGAGGCCGGGGCGTTCCTCGTAGAGTCGTATCCTTAACTGACCAGACAGTTTTATCAGCGGCGTGTCCACCGTGAGCAGAAAGAACACTTGCACTCCCACCCGAAGGAGAGCGGACACGGCCCCTGCCTCCGAGGAATGTACAATGCAGTACCATTAGTCTTCCTCTTTGATTTATTAACTTCCAGCTGGGTGTTCTAGGCCTGTTCTACTGTAATAATTTGTTCCTGGCATGTAAGGTGGTGCTGACATCAGTACGCCAAGCGCTTTGAGGTATTTTTTCTAGTAGAGGTAATAGGTTGCCTTTCTAACCTGAAAACTCTGGCTTGCCAAGATTCCCTAGTCAGCAAGGCTGGATTTTGCCAGGTAGTTGGTTTGGGCAAGGTGTGAGTTGTGTGATCATGGAAGTGATCAAAGTTAAATAGGTCATAAGACAGGCCACTCCTGACAACACTCATTATCCTCTCTTCTGTGCAACTTTAGCCATAGCAGATCAGATTTTGAAATGGTACCTGAGTTGGCTTCCAAAGCTTCTCAACAGAAGAGAAAATATTAGGGGTTTGATTTTCTTGCAGTATTCAGTTGACCTCTGTCACCTGAATTTTCTTCTCTGTCCATTTCTTGGACCTTGCCAACAACTTTGTCAATACTTTATAATTACAACCAGGATCTTTGGTTCAATTCATCTTTATATCCTCAGAGCACACAGTCCGTTGGTATTTAATAAATGCTTATGGATACAATAACAGTCATCCTTCCTAATCCAGTCTTGGGGTCATCTCCCTTCAAGGCAAGGCACTAAGAATTATCTCTATGAACCTCAACAAAGACTCGGTTCTCATCTCAGACACACCTGTGTAGACCATGTGGTCATTTGACTTCAGGCCTGCACTATTCTCTCTCACTCTCTCCTCCGCTAGCAGTTCAGTCTCCAGTCATTAAGCACCTGAAATCACATCTGTTCTGAGGTTTAACTCAAGTCCTATTGCTTTTCTGAACTCGTTTGACATGGAAGTGCAGGTCAAGAATGTACCTGGAAAATTTTGCATGTGGATATAATGCATAAGCAAATTTCTATCTTTTGGGGATTTTTCAAAACCAAAACCTTTAGTATTAATTTCTTCATATTTGCAGAGTATAGTTTACAAAGCAGTTTCATCTGATTCTCACAATAGCCCTGAAGGTAGGAAGTCTTTATTATGCCCATTTTTCAGAAGAGGAAGTTGAGACTGAGAAAGGATAGGATCTTGTTTTGAATTTCTTTCTGTGCCATGTCTGTTACCAATGAAGGATCTGATGGGATTTGTAGGGACTAAATGAAGACAGTGGATAAGTAGAGATGGATTGAGGAGTCTTGGTGCAGAAACTTGGAGTCTTGTCCCTAACTAGGGCATGATACTTTTTTAATATCAGAGATACAAGGCTGTAACAAGAAAGCATTTTCATTTGGAAGATCTATAATTGGGTATTTTTATTAGATCACATAGTTAAAGCCCTAGATGATAGCTCATTTGAGTATTATTTCCTACAAACAAATTCTAATTCAGCTGAAAAAATGCAAACAGTTCTAAGTTATATGAGGATAAATTTAAATATAAAGCTGAGGTCTCTGAAGCTCTGCCCCTGTCCTTCACGCTCATTCACGCTGAGAGAGACTTGGTTAATTATACTGAATTGTTGTGATCTCCCCGCATGTTTAAGGTCTATTCTATTGATCTCCTCTAAACCTACTGCTAAGTCTTTAAGGCATAAAAACATACACAAAGCAGCTAGGCAAGGCGAATTCTCTCCATTCTTGTTGTTTGGGAGAGAAATGGAAGGCACATACTAATTCTGTTTTACGAAGTGGAAAATTAAGGCACAGAGCAATTGGGTAATTTGCTTAATGCTTCCAAATCAGTCTAAGAGACAAGAGAAGAACCTATTAATTTAATCAATGAGTACTTATCCAGCACCTGTACATCTGAAAGTCCGTGCAGCATGGTGCATTTGCTATGAGCACAAATTTGGGAGTTGAACTGCTTGGGATTGAATCCTAGTTCTACAGTCTACCACCTGTGTGTCCTTGGACATATTATTTAACCTCTCTGTACCTCCTCTGTGAAGTAGAGGATAATTATAGTAATGACTTCAGAGAGTTTTATGAGGATGAAATGAGTTAACTGTTCATAAACTGCTTAGAACAGGACATGGCATGTACCAAGTACTGCACAGGGGTTTAATAGTAAAATGAAATGTGGATTAATGCATGTTAGCATATGAAGACATGCTGGGAGAATAAACAATAAAAAGCTACCATAGTAATGAAGGTAAATACACTGCAACAACTAAGCAAGTGTTTAAAAAAAATAGTGGAATTTCATAGTGTTGTAACATCTATTATAACTGATAATAACTAATGCTGTCATGCTTTAATCACAATTGTCTTATTACATTGGCAAAAGGTTTTAGAGAAGTCTATAAGCTATCATGCATTTTCTAATTATATTTGAATGTGAATATTTTTACTTTGGTGGAAAAAAAAATCCTTGTTTTGTGTATGTCAACCTTCTAAAACTCTGCAAGGAAAAAATACATGGCATTAAAAAACATTCAATATTCCATCAGAAAATCTTTGAAATGCAAATAGACACCTTATAATCAGCATTTACTTGGGTAGGATGAGATTCTTCTCCTAAAGGCATAGAGAGTAAGTTCAATTTTGATAACTGTGCCTGATACACAGGTATTTAAAGGAAGAATAACCCAAAAATATACAAGCCTTGCCTAGATCTTGCAGTGTAGTATAACGAAAAGATTCTAAATTCTAGTCTTGGTTGTTCAATAACTTACGATCAGGCAAACTGTGGGTCATTTAACCTGCCTCATCCTCAATTTCCTGAAAAAAGGAAGGGGAAAATACCTGATCTCTTCCCAACTTTCCCAGATACAGAAGTGAACAAATAATCACAGAGACTTTTGCAAATTAAAAATTATGCTATTGTGTGTGCATGTAAGTATGTGTATGTGTGGATGTCTGGGTGTACATGCATTTAGAGAAGGTTCTTTGTACAGAGAAAAGTAGCAAGTTGAGATAAAATGGAAGTAGAGATTGTAAAGAATATTAGAATATTGTACTGCTTTGGATTATAATAGAATGCTGCTATCTTTAGAGTAAAAGCTTTTTTTCTTTTTTTAACTAATTACTGCACAGAGGGTCCCATCTTTGATCTAGGGCAAAGTAGATTCTATTTTTGTGAACTAAGACTATGGATTTACTGGAAAATCACTATTTCAGTAAAGCTAATAGATTCTTTCAGTGGCTAATTTAAAACTGGAATTTGGAGTCAAATGGACAACTCTTTCTTTTTGACACTTTCTTATTATGTAACATTTTCCCAGAAACTGACCTGACATTTATGGAATCCTAGGGCTGAAAAGGACTCCATGACCCCTCCCCTGCTTTCCAAGTTCTAGAAATTTATCCTAGTGAGAGTTTGGAAACATGGAAATGTCTTACACAGGAAATAATCACATATTTCACTAATATATGAAAGCACCTGTACATATATGGCTATATAAATATGCAGGTGTTCTTTTAAAATCATTTATTTTGAAATAATTTCAGAGTTACAAAGAAGTTGCAAGAATAGCATATAGAACTGTATCACCTTCACTGAGACTCTCTGATTTGTTAGCATTTTATCTCTTATGCTCCATCTCTATCTAAATAAACAAAAACATTTCCCCACATTTGCTCTCACTCTCCATTTCTAAAAATATATAAATGTATAAAACAATATAAATACATAATACATTAATATATAATACATATGTTAATGATCATATAATATGTTAACATATACCTATACATTATAGATACTACGTAAATATGTAATACGTCAATATATGTAATCTTTACATATTTAATATGTACTCACATATTAAAGCATATATATATATATATATATATATATGTATGTATGTCATTAGCCTTTTTCTGAACCATTTGAGAGCAAGCTGTGACACGATGTCTTGCTCACTCTAAATTCTAATTCTCCATAGGACACTCTTCCCCTATAACCACCAAATAACCAATCAAATCAGTAGGTTAACATTACCACCATACCTCACTACCATCTAAGGCACATGCCCGATTCAAATTTGGCAAACTGCTCCAACAAAGTCTCTTTTTACTTTCTGGTCCAATATTCAATCCAGGATCACACATTGCATTTAGTTATCATGTCTCTTCAGATTCCATCTGGAACAGTGCCTCAGTCTTTCCCTGTCTCTTGTATATCTGTCTGATATGGGCTTAGGCATTCTTGGCAGGGAAACTGCAGAATGGTGATGTGCTCTTCTCAGGGCAGGACAAGGGAGGCTAGATGTCAGCCCGTATCATTACCAGTGAATCAGCCTTGATGACTTGATCAGGTTAGTATCTGTCCAATTTCTCTATCTTCAAGTCACCATTTTTCCTAGTGCCATTGATGAGTATTTTTTGAAGGGGAAGCTCTGCCATTATGTTAATGTCCCACTCCTCATCAAACCTCCACTTACCTGCCTAGCATCCACTTAGCGGGGTGACAGTTGGTGGTTTTCTATTCCCATCATTCCTTCTCTATTTTTTCCTTCTACTGTAAGGAAGTTTCTCCTTCTTTTATTTAGTTGTTTATTTATTTATATCAGTATGGACTCATGGATTCCTTCTTTATTCAATGACTTATCCTTAACTAATATTATTTGTTTGGGTGCTCAAGTTGTCTCAGATTTGGCCATCAGGGCATGTTTCAAGGTGCCTCCTGTATCCTTTTGATATGTCCCTATCATTCTTTGACCATTTCCTTTCTTTTTGATGTAGCAAGATATTCCAGGCTCATCTTATACTTTTCTTGCCTCAGCCCTGATTCAGTCATTTCTCCAAGGAGTCAAGAGCATCTCTTAGTTGAGGGTGTCATTTAGAAACCAAGATCTGGGTTCTCATCGATATTAGAGTGTCATTGCTTCTAGACACCTTCAGCACACAGAGCTAGGAAACATATGCATACATGTGTGCATTTACATATACACACACATAGAGCTATAACTATTTCTATATCTACCTCAAAAAACTATTAAAACCATGAGTTAGTTGAGGACACCTCCAATTCCATCCTACATTCAGAGTTCTTGCTAGCCTGTACCGTTTCATATTTAGAAATCCCTTTTCTGATAGTGAGAAGCCTGCCTCCCAATACCCTCCATATATCTGCCTATTTGCTCACTGTAGTCAGTCTCTCAACTACTCCGCCCGCCTGCTCTTGGCCCCCTTTTCTTGGCTTTCAGGCAGGCTAGCACTTGATCCCCCTAGCACTCCACTTCTTACATGCTCTGAAGCAAGGGGAACAAATAATTACTTGTTTAAATTTATTTTAAAATTGTTTTAATTATAAAATGGGCACATAACTTATAATATCAAAGTTTACTTCTTCACTACCGTTACTTTCTGGCAAATTCCTCAGGAATAAATTAAAAACGAAATGACAAGGCATTATTTTTGTTTGTTTTCAATGAAGTCACCTGTACTCTTGAAACTACGAGACTGTACTTTTAAAACCAAAATATGTTCCTTGGGCTTTCAGCCATGGCTAAAGCAAAACCAGAAATGGGCTTGACGTAGTAGGGTTTCTTTTACTAAAAACTATAAGAAAGAGGAATAAGCCTTAAATAATGTTTTCCAGAAGTGTTAATAGGATTTGTAGAAGTTTTGAGGAAATACTTCATAAATATGTTGCCTCGCCCCTCTGTAAGCCGCAACCCCATCCATATTACTCTCCATGATCTTCAGTGAAAAAACTAATACATAACAAGTCAAATTTCATGGCTTACCCAAAGTGCAGAGGTTGGCCAATCTAATTTACACTGCTTCTATGCATGGTTGAATTCTCATGAGTCATTGCCATCTTCAGCGTGAGAGAGAAAGTTCAGTGGAACTATATTAAAATGAAGACCAAGTACTGAGCCTCCAAATCAGGCTCAGCCCCTCCCTAAACTGCGTCTTCCACGGCTGGGCTGCCTCCTCTCAGCGTAGCTGAGAAGCTGCACTCCCGGCAGCCCCTGTAGCCCTGGCCGTGAGCAGGTGCAAGTTCAGCTTCCGCAGACACCCAAGGCACAGAACACGCTCCTCTCTCCTTGGCAAATCTTCTCTCCCTTTCCAACACTGAAGGAGGAACATCTTACCGGGTCATTTCTACAGAAAAGGTGATGATAAAACATCCCGGAGCTAAAAGGGGCAGCCTCTGGTTAAGCAAAGACTATAAGCATGAATGATTTAACAAACATTAATCACACATATACGTATTAACTGGTTTGGTCATAGTAGTTAGCAAGACTTACAAAACAGATCTAATAGACCAGTTCAGTTTTAGCCTGGTTGTTCAAATTAAAGCTTTAATTCTTGAGCAGGTTAAGTCTTCTTTAGTTGAAGGGCCCATGCTAATGTGATTTTGCCAATACTTATTTTATTCTGTTTAACAAATGCATTATAATAGCCTATTTATAAAAGGAATGTAAATACTTCCAACACTTTGCCTAGCGTTTGATTGGGGTACATTTTAATAGTGAACATCTCTGATGCTTATGCATAACATATAATCACCAATTCCAGTTCAATCATATGTAAATATCCTCTCCATTATGATAGTCTATGTGGTCCCACATGAACTAGTTCTTTCTTATCTCTCTACTGCCTTCTTGCTCACTACTGTCTGCCTCCATTGCTCTTTTCCAACCAAGTGGCCTCTGGCTGTTCCTAAAACACGCCAAACTCTTTCTTCCTCAAAGCCTATGTTCTCTTGCCTCTGCCTAGAACCAAGGTCCCCAATATTTTCCCATGGCCACCTCCCTCATTCAATGACACCTACTCCTAAAATAGCCAATATCTGCCACCTCCCCCACAAACTTGTCACACTCTTTTCTCTCACCTGCGTTATAATTTCTTAAAGTACTTAATATTAGCAGGCATCATATTTTATATTTATTTGTTTATTGTCTATCCCTCTCCCATTAAAATGCTAGCTCCCTGAGACATTACCTGTGATGTGCATTGCTGTATCCCCTGTGTCCAGAACAGTTGGCAATTGGTGCATCATGGGAAGTCAACAAGATTGGTTGAATGAATAAAAGATGGCCTGAGGCTGAGCTCATTAAAGGATTTCCCTATGCCCTCAGTTGGACTGAAACCAGGGATGCATTTGACTGGCAGTTAGTTTTACTCTGCATTTTCACGTCTTGTCTTTTTCCTTAAAACACTCTTCCCCTTCAGAGCTTTTACAGAAGCCTCATTATGTCACTTTAAGAGGAGGAGTGTTCCCTACAGACATGTATTTCATTAACAGAGTATTATCTCACAGAGTAACTAAGAACTTTCAAAAGAAGGGTGATGGTTATAAGAGCCTCTAAATAATTTTGACTGATTAGGTATCTTAATCCAGTTGCCAGTTAATTGTGTTTGTTCTTGATTAAGAATATGATTTTCACCTACTCCCCCTCCACAATCTCCCCGTGTTTGGAGAAAGCCAATCTCCCTGCCCACTGTGTATCTGCAGCCAGCTCTTTGAAGGTGTTTGCTCAGGGGATGAGACCGCAGCTATCACCTGGAGCCAGGAGCTGGGAAGAAGGAATCTTGGCCCAGCCACCTGCAGGTTGACTAAGAAAGACCCCTACGCCCATGGCAAACAACAGGGAGATCTGAGGACAGGCGCCCCTTCCCACCCTCTCTCTGTGCCCAGGTCACTGTTCTAGGGAGAAAATGACCAGATAGTTGAAATACTGATCAAAATGAAATGTTCCTTAAAGCAAGGCTTCTCAAACTATCTGTGGAGAAGCTTCAGGGTTTACCTTTATTTCTAATCTATCACACATTGATATTTTTAAAGTATAATAAAAAGACAATTGCTAGAAAAATAAAAAACAAAGTCATGCAAAATACAAACACACTTTTTGTTGTAAGTTTCATCAGACATCAAATTACACTCAAATTGCTACCAAAGTTCCAGTTGCTTACGTGCAGTTTCTCTACTACCCCTGCAGGCTGGCACCGACCGTTCACTGTCCTACCCCACAGACCCCGGGCCTCAGCCTCTCTCAGGAAGACTGGGGCCTTAAAACGGCAGTCCCTTTGTCATTTTGCAATATTAGCTGTCTCAGCCTTATGATTTTTTTAAAGGAGATATCAAACTGATTATGAAAGTGATATTAGATGAAAATTTCTGTCGGTAATAAGCACGACATCAATAATAAGCTATGGGTTGACAGTAAAGGGTCATTTGCCAGTCCGATCCTAGGGCCTCCGTGGGGCGAGTGGAGACGTGAATGCTTTCAGCTTCTCTGCTGGGATTTCGTGTGGGCGCAGGAGGAGTTTGAGGAGTGGGAAGCAGACTGTGGCCAAGATGAGAGTGGGAATCGGACCTTTTAGGTTAACTTAACCTCCCAGTGACCTGCTTCTAAGTCACAGATTTGAATTCTTTCTTCTGCTGCCAAATATTTAAATGTATATTATTAATCATAGCTACTCCTATACATCATATATATAAAAATAATTTTTTTTCTGTTTTACTGATGAAGAAACGGAAGTGAAGTCTCTGATAGTTAATTTGGGGATCTGGTACCAGAAGCTAAAGCTAAGGGATGTGTTCCTTTACCTAAAGCGAGAGCTCTGACAACACTCCTGCCTAAGCATGCTGCTCCTGCGGCTGGTGTAGGCTCGCTCCAGGACTTCTGAGGCGCCCGTGGTCTTTCTCATGGGATTAGGCTTTTTGGCCAACTCTCCTCACACCATCCCCCAACTCATTCTAACTTCTAATTTTATAAGTACACTTGGAGTTCTGGCTGTCGCAGATCCCTTCAAGTTCCCGTCTTCCATTTGTTCCTATCGCCATCAACAAAGAGCTGTGGTCGCAAGTTTCCATATATGGAAAATATTTCCCTATAATAAAATATTGATTTTTTTGTTATCTCTTATATCTTATTACCATACAAAGGCCTTTGTTCAGACAGAGGGTTTTAAATTGTTAATTGATGTAAATTATATTTTCCAGGCAGACACTTGAACTGTTTACCTGCATTCCTTTCATTCTAAATTACAATTAACTCTACTCTCAAAGATACTTAAATTGCCCAGCCATATTCCCTCAGTTTTAAATTTCTTTACAAGTAGCTTTCTTGAATTCAAATGATCTTGAAAGTATCTTATTTTACTTTTTCACATTTCTGTAGGTTTTCTCTCAGCTGGACATCAGCAAATGTCTTCTAGTCTTTCAGAGCAAGAACTTCCTGTAAGGAAGAGATCTAAAATTGTGACACTATCAAAATTGCTGCAACATGGAGTAATACACAAAGGAAAAAAAATGGTTCCTTTTGTAGATTTATTTTCAGATATAATGGACTTGTGTAATACATTTAAAATGATATGTTACTTTATTTTTTAAAAAGTTGGTGTTGCTTTTTAAAGGACATGAATGTGGAAAAGGGATTTGTAGTTTTGCAAAATATAATAATACTTATACAGTACTTTGCAAAGAATTTTTATATACATGCTTCAATTTAATCTTCAAAACAACCCTACCAGTTAGATATTCATACTGCTTCCAATTTGTTTTTCAAAAAAGGAAAATGAAGTTCAGAGAGAGAAAATGACTCACTCAGAATCACAAATCTAGGAAGGACTGGATCCTTTGATTCCATAGTTAATGCTTTTTCTACTGTTCCACAATGTTAACATAGCTTCACACATGCAAAAAGGCCAATCCTACCATCTTCCAGCTATCTTCCCTTAGCCGCTGTATTGCTCCTGCACTGCTTGAAGGACTCAGTTCTCTTAGATCACTGTACTGTGAGCCCTCTGGTCTGGCTTGGAAACTTAGGACAACACACTTTTGATTCAGTATTTCTGCAGTGATACTTTCTATGTCCATGGACGAAGCGTCAATAACTGATATGGTAACGTGGTATCCTAAATTTAGCCTATCCTCATAAACTCCTAGGGAAGCATACTCCAAACAGTTCCCCAGACTCTACCCCTCAGAGAGTATTCTGGAGAGGCCCCAGGAGTCTGCTTTACAAGTACCCTAGTGGTTGTGTTTCCAAGGCTGGGAAACACTGCTCTCATATATTAAAAGTAGTAAACTTTTAATGATATTCGATAGGATTGTGAGATTATAGATGAAAACTATATAAGGTATGCTAAGTCTAAATTTAGGGCATCCTGAGTACTATTGTTTCTAAACAACAAACAAGAAAAACTACCTTAGATTCTTAGCCCCCGATTGTTTGTAAAGTAATAAAACTTCAGAGGAAAGGATCTTCTTAATTTCATCTTATCACTTTTTCCGTAACACATGTAGCCTGGGTCATCTTTAATGACTTTTCTCAAAGGGAAATTATTACCCAAAGCTTTGTTGAGGTACATCCCCTTCTATGACTTCAGTAGTGTCTTCCTCCCAGAAAAGATGAAGTATTTATGCCTTCCATAGCCATTTTTCATAGTTTTGCTAGCAGAGTTCAGGTCACAGTATACCGCAGTTGGTTATTTTTGTTAAAATTAACCACCTGTCTTACTCCTCTTTATACCTCTTCATAGCAGTTTGGGACACAAAGTAAGGTGTTTAATCAATATTGGTTGATCATAATTCCAATTTGATAAGAACGGTAGAAAAGGACTTGGTCTCCCCTTGGCCTTCTTAAATCCTGTTTCCTGTGTGTTCATTTCAGTGACTTTCAAGTATTGCTGAGCACGTGCAAAAAAATCCATTGGACTGTATCAGGTACACATCTGCCTCTGAATTAGCCCTTGGGTTTCAGAGTAATTTTGAGAAAGGTTCAAAATGGTGATCCAAATTATTTATAAGCTACTGCAGACCATTAATTACATAAATATAACATAATTTTTTAAAAAATGTTTTATTGCTGCAGTAACCAAAACATTAAAAACCTTTAGATGTTTGATTAACAATAGATGAATCTGGATAAGGGATATATAGATTTTTTTGTACAATTTTTATTTTAGTAACTCTTTTGTAAGTTTGAAATTATTCCCAATTAAAAAAGATTTTAATTAGACATTAATCTTTGAAAACACATTATGCTAAGTGAGAGAAGTCAGTCACAAAGGACTACATATTGCATGATTCCATTTATATGAAATGTATGGGGTTTCTTTATGGGGTGATGAAAATTGATAAACTTGATTGTGAGGATGATTGCACAACTCTGAATTTACTAAAACCCACTGAATTGTATACTTTAAATGGGCCAATTATATAGTATGTGAATTATATTTCAATGATGCTGTCATTTAAAAAATTAGAAATCGAAGACAATATGGAAAAAGACATAGATATTAAAAGCTTTGTTAGAAATTGAAAACTAGTTGAAAGATGCAGCCACTTTAGATAACACCAATCAGGATATTGTTCCTGCCCTCTTACCCGCCCCCAGGCAAGCACATTTCCACATTAGCAGTAAATGGATTATCTTCTCCCCCAGGGTAGTTAATAGAAAAATACTCTAGTACATAAACTAATTGATTTATGATTAGTCATAGGATAGTTTTAACATCTGACAAGTGTGAGTTTAAGCTTTATCTACTATTTTATGTCCTATTTTCAACTTAAATTCATGGATAACTTTTGAAAGCACTTTTGCTTAAAACATTAAGCAAATCTACTTCTGAATCCTAATTGTGATGTTTTCTCCCTTCCCACCTTCCTGCCTCGAATGGGTAAAATGAGTTTTCACCCTCTCTTTCTCAGGCTTATTAACATTAAATGGCAATTAAGGTTTGTGGCTGGAATATTGAAGAACTGACAAAAAAAGGAAAAAAGATAAGTTACCTTAAGTTAATCAAGTTAAAAATGAGACGAGTGATTGTAGGAATGGGAAGAAAATCTTCTTAACACAGAGCCCTCCTTCGTTTCTCTGATATGTGTTCGTTAGTGTACTTTACCAGGTTTTCTCTCACTTGTTCCCTTTGGGACTTGATGAAATGTTCCAGAAAAATGTGGCATAATATTTAGTGATACTAAGTAAAGTTGAGGGTGGAATGAGCTTGGAAAATATTTGTCTAGGAGGAAATTTTCAACAGCAGTCATTATTTCATCTTTTTACAAAAGAAGCGAAATAATCTTACAAATGGATTTAAAAGGCTTGTCACCATGTTCTGTATGAAAATGCTTCCTTTAGGTGCCTGAGCACTCAAAATGACAAAGAGAATAGTTATTTCTCCATAAATTGAATGCTATGCTAACCAGTGTTTTCAGATTTAAGCATGAGTGTCTGTGGCAATATGCCAAAATGTGGAAATTGCTGGAGAATTCTACCTGGGTACGAGAACACTGCCATTTCATTGTAAAGCGAGAGATCATGGGTGTGGGTTAGTGTCGGCATCTTTCTACCACAGCGAGGGGTGGCAAATGCTTTTATTTTACCAGCTGCTCTTTAAACATCATATTTGTCCTTCCTGCCTCAAAGAGAAATAGTTTTCCTAAAATTGACTGTGGTAAGTAATCTGTTTGGAAACATTTATTAGAAGAGAACATGAGTTCTTCTACTGGTAAACAATAAACCAAGGGCTTGCTATCCAGTTTTGAAATATATTTTTTTCCTACCAAAATAAATAGTCAGAAGGAAGAAGTTTTACTCATTTTTGGTTCTTTTATTACCCTATACTTTGGGGAACTTAGTTCTTTAGTTTTTGGCCAGAAAAAAAGGGCTGCAGCCCTAGAAAAAAAGGATGAGATTTCTCGATAATCAAATGGATGCGGTACCTTTCCCCACTGTAACTTACTCCTGATTTCCCATAAAAATGGAATTCTCTACTTCCATAGAACCAGGTAGTTCCTCATATAAAAAGAAAAACATTATTAATAAAATTTAATATCAATGGAAAGATAGATTCCTTGTATGGTTCCCCAAAAAAACTAATAACAACAACAACGAAAAAGCAAAGAAATTGAGTTTGAAATTGTGTCTCTACTATCCTAATTATTCATGTGTGAGCATGTAGACAGTCTTTCCGTTTCTGATTTCAGAAAGTTAATTGATGAAGGCTTAATAATTATTGCTCTCTATACTGTCCTGATTAGTCAAATTTTTTTTAAAGCTTACACTTAATTTCAGAAAACATAGCCTCTTAATGCTGTCAGATAACATATTTAACTCAAACAGGGTGAATATCAGTAGAACAGAATTCTGTTTTATATTATTGACTATACTAAATAATTTTATGTTATAGTTTATAATCTCAATTTGAAGTTTGATTCATCAGAGTCAGGGAAATTTTCTAGAAGGGCCAAGTCATTGAGTTTTACTTGGAATCAGCTCTGAACTTGGGGACACTCATTCTTCCCGAATATCTGTCACCAAGTATTCATTAGTAGAAGGAACCCCCAAACTATCTAACAAAATGTCGTCCTTTACCAAATATCATTAATTCTATTTGAAATAAATGCATTTATCTTAGTAAAAAAAAAAAACAACTTTGAATTTTAGAATGTCATCATTTTGACCTACTTTTTACTCTGGAATTACGTTATTAAGTTAGATCAAACACAGGCTCTTTGCCTCAACTAAATGGACATGCTCAACTGGCTCCAAAAGTTGATTTGTGGAACTCATTATGGACTTCACAAAGTGTTCAAGGTTACTTTTCAATTTGTTTCAGCCAGAATCAATAAATCTCTCACCTGGTTTCTTTGCTGTACGTATTGTACTGGTTAATCATGTATATACCCAGCATAGCACATTAGACTTGGAGAAAGAGTTTTCTGATGGGAGCCAATTTTTAACTACCGTACTGTTGAAATTTGAAAACAAAGGAAAACTGCTCCTGTTTATTATTAAGGTGTGATGCGAACTAAGAGCCATAAATAATCTTCTTGGCCAATTTCCAGGACCAGAGGAAGGAAGGAAAGAGAGAGAGGGAGGAAGAGAGGGAGAGGGAGATGAAACTATTCTGCGAAATCGTTTTGTTGAAGAATCGAAACATTTAGAAAATTCTTAATAGGGAGTCACAAGTGCCCAAGAAGAAAAGTGGAAATAGGCAGCTCTACAAATACATAAGTACACTTTCTTACTTCCATAGCTACATAATATTTTAAGAGTATGAAATGCTTTCTGGGGACTAAATATTAAACTTTAAATTTATGTCGGTGGGGGCTGGCCCCGTGGCCCAGTGGTTAAGTTCGTGCGCTCCGCTGCAGGCGGCCCAGTGTTTCGTCGGTTCGAATCCTGGGCGCGGACATGGCACTGCTCGTCAGACCACGCTGAGGCAGCGTCCCACATGCCACAACTAGAGGAACCCACAACGAAGAATACACAACTATGTACCGGGGGGCTTTGGGGAGAAAAAGGAAAAAATAAAATCTTTAAAAATATGTCGGTGAATATAAAAGAGCTGCAGTAGAAAAAATTAAAAAATGCCATCTCTCCAGTGAACCCTTTCTCATGCTATTTCTCTCCTCTTTCCTGTTTAGATTTAGAGCTCAGCTTCAAGGTTCCACCTAATGGTAGATGAATGTAGCAGGTACTCCAGTCATGCCCAGTCAACCTCATTCCACCCCACCTGAGCCAGGACGCTCTGGAGATCAGAAGGTCCAAGCACCATCTCGTCCCCGCTGGGCCCCTAACTAGCTATGTGACTTTGGGCTAATCATCTGGTTTTTTCTTACATAAAATGAGAGGGTTGCACGAGACGACTCTCAGGGGCCTCTCAGTTTTCACATTCTAGGATTCCATAATTCTTCATATGGCGATGAGATTTCAAAACTCCTACCTCTCTGATGAGTAAGGAAGTAGAACATTCTAAACCTACACATTGTAGTATGCATAAAAATCACCTGAGGGTGTAGTAGGTTTGCAGTAACTTCTGTGAATCTGCATTTTTTACCAAGCAGCTGAGGAAATTCTCACCCGGATGGTTCTTAAGACCAGGTTTAGGGAAGCCTAGCCCCTAGGGATTCTTGAAGCTTCTAATGCAGAGGAAGGCGGTGAAAATCAATACTTTTTCAATGAGTTTACCTAGGGGTATCTTTAACATTCTGAATGAAAATAACTGCTTCTGAATTTAGGAAATTAACATATATAAAAGATAATCCCAGGAAGAGGGGCAGTAGAGGGGCTGGAGGACAATTTCTAGATTAAAGCCACTTGTTCATGTTGTTTTCTGGAAAGAAGAGTATGGAAGATAAAGAATGATAAGAACAATGTCTCTATTTTCAATTTTAGTGGAAATTACTTATTGTAACAAAATAAATGTTCAAACTATAAAGCACTGTAATAACCTCACATTCATTAAATCTAAACTCTAATCATTTGGTATGCCTTAATACCATTAGGGATGTTCAGCATTTCTCTTTCTGGTCTTGCCCATTCTAAATGTTTTTAAAAATCAGTGTCATAAATTTAATGATGGTGAATCTAGTATTGGCCTGTCCACTCTTTTGTTTTTCCGAAATAACAGCTCTTTTTGAGATATATTTCACATATCATACAATTCACCATTTTTAAATGTACAATTCAATGACTTTTGGTACATTCAAATACCTGCAACCATCACCACAATCAATTTTAAAATGTTTTCGTCACTCCTCATTTCCCCTCAAACCTCCGTAACCCTAGGAAATCACTAACCTACTTTCCATCTCTATAGTTTTACCTATTTTGGACATTGCATAGAAATGGGATCATACACTATGTGGTCTTTTGTGACTGGCTTCTCTAACTCAGCAAGATGTTTTCAAGGCTCATCCGTGTTGTGACATGTATCAGTCCTTCATTCTTGTCTCTGCCTGAATAGTATTCCATTGCATGGATGTGCCATATTTTATTTATCCTTTCGTCAGCTAATAGACATGTGGATTGTTTCTGCTTTTTGGTTATTATTCCTAATACTGTTATGAACATTTGTATACAAGTTTTTGTGCAGACCCATGTTTTCAGTACTCTTGGGGGGGATTTGCTGGACCACGTGGTAACTTTATCTTTAACCATTTGAGGAACTGCCAGACTGTTTTCCAAAGTGGCTGCACCATTTTAAAATCCTACCAGCAATATATGAGGGTTCCAACTTCTCTACTCCTCACCGATACTTGTTATCAGTCTATTTGATTATGGCCACCCTAGTGGGTATGAATCAGTGTCTCTGTTGTGGTTTTGATTTGCATTTCCCTAATGACTAATGACACGGAGAATCATTTTATGTGCTTATTGGTGACTCGTAAATCCTCCTTAGAGAAATGTCTATTCAGATTCTTGAGCTCATTTTGAAATTGGGTTATTTGTCTTTTTATTATTGAATAGTAAGAGTTCCTTTTATATTCTAGATACAAGTCTCTTACCAGATACATGATTTGCAAATTTCTCCCAGGTTGCCTTTTTACTCTCTTGATGGAGTCCTTGGGAGCACAAAAGTTGTTAATTTTGATGAAGTCCATTTTGTCTATTTTTTCATTTGTTGCTTGTGCTTCTGGTGTTATATCTAAGAAACTGTTGCCTAATCCAAGATCATGGAGATTTATGCCTATGTTTTATTTTATGCATTTTATAATTTTAGCTGTTACATGTATGATTGATCCATTTCTTAGAACTTTATTTTTTTAAATTGCAATAGAATACGCATAACATAAAATTTACCATTTTAACCATTTTTAAGTGTACAGTTCAGTAGTTTTAAGTACATTCAAATTTTTGTGCAACTAATATCCAGGACTTTTTTCATCTTGCAGAACTGAAACTCCATAGCAATTAAACAGCTCTCGCCCCACCCCACCCCCGCGACGTCCGAGCCTCTGGCAACCATCATTCCTCTTTCTGTTCTATGAGTTTGACTACCTCTTAAAGTAGAATATTTGTCTTTTTCTAGCTGGCTGATTTCACTTAGCATAATGCTCTTAAGGTTCATCCATGTTGTAGCATGTGTCAGAATTTCCTTCCTTTTTAAAGCTGAGTAGTTTTCTATTGTATGTATATCCCACATTTTGTTTACGGGTGTTTGATCCATTTTGAGTTGATTACTGTTGCTTATGGTGTGAGGTAGAATTCAGTTTTATTTATTCTTTTGCATGTGGAAATCCAGTTGTGTCACCATCATTTGTGGCCCGTTTATTCTTAGCACAGATAAGTAATTGAATTTAAATAACTTTATCATTTCAAACTCTTAAATGTCAGGGAAAAATCCAAAGGCTGTTTCAAAAGGTATGGTGCATAATCAGGACACCTTGTGTTGTGGCTGACGATGTGTATTTCGAGACAAGGATTAACAAACAAAATGTGAAGATGTAATTTTACTGTTTTTGCCTTGTATCTAGAATCTTCCTACCTTTTTCATTTTGCTGTTGAAAAGGAGACTGTCCTGGGAGACCCTGGGTCTCTGAACTTCTTGTGGGGAGGCATGCTCTGCCGTAATGCTGCTGTCCTTAGTGCCTCGCACACAGTGGGTCCCCAGCTCTTGGGGCTGAGTGGCAGGTGTGGATGATACTGAGCAGCCTGCCAAGCAGAGTCCAGAAGAGCCCAGCTGATAAGAGCTGAAATTGTGTTGGCAAGGAGAGGGCTGCCGGAGCAGGCAGAGGAACCAAGGAGTATTGGGGTAGACAGGAGGGAGAGGGGAGAGAGGGTCCTCTGTGTCTTCCTTCTCAAGTCACCTGCTCAGGTTCTTCCCTGGGCCTGGCATATTTAACCACCCCCTCATCTTCATCTTAACAACAACAACAAAGAACAAAAGAAAAGGAGACTGTCACTGTGTGTGCTGCTTTAACAGAATTGTGAAATTGAATAATACAAACCGTAACTTAGAAGAATTCTATATTTATTATCATTATCACCATCAATATTTAAATATAATAGTCATCATAAAGTGTGCATATGGACATATATATTGAAAAATAGAATGGTCAAAATCACTTCTGCTTCCTCAGTGGGAATGCGAGTCACCAGGAATCAATGTATACTTGACTACCAATAGGTGGCGCTAGACATTTAGTCAGGATTTCATTCATTTTTACATTGCCCGTAATATACACAACTGTAAAGTCTCCCACTATAAAAAAGAAAATCTCTAGAGGAGATATAAAATCGTTGAGAGGAAATGGGTTCTCCTCCTCATAGTCACATTCAAATTGACAATAAGTTAAGGAAGCTTTCAATTAAACTGATAGCACCAGGGACATGTTTACAGATTTGAATTGCCCCAACGTCTAGTAAGAAAAGTTTTTCTTACTACTGTTCAGGTGGCCCTTGAGGTCAAAGATGCAATCAGGCCATCTGAAATCTACCGAGAAGTAGCCAGGAAAACTTTGGAGGTGTTTTTCTTTATTTCTTACATCTTGAGAGAAAAAAATGCAATCATAGCAGAGAAGATCTACACTTGGCTCTAGGTAGATTGTTGAAGAACCAAACAAACCAATGATTGAAAACAGGAGAGAATTCAGTCATTTGTACGCATTTCCTATATTACTGCGACAGTTATCAATTTGATTGCTGGTAGATTAATATCATATATCTATGTCTATGTCTATATATACATAATCACACATACCTTATTGATTGCTGTTAACATTAATATTAAAAAATAGAAACAATTTGAAAACTGACCTTTTACATCTAAAACCTATATATTACAACAATGTTATATATTGAGTGTAGTATTTTAGATCATTTTGGTTTGTGATGCCTTATGCCATTGAGGGATTGTACTTTTTTTTAAACAAGTAAGCTTCATTCTACCATTTAATATACCCTTGGAAACAGGAATATAACATGGAAGATAAAGCCACAAAACAGATCACTCTGTACTCTCCAACTCATCCCTAGAGTGCTTTCAACTCTTTTTGTAGATTTCTTGGCTTTGGGTAAATTTGGGATAATATGGGAATTGTCCCAGAGTCCTGAACCAAATGCTGAATCTAAAGAGCCTCTGACCTTTAGTCCTAGAACCTCACCCTAGTCCTAGATTAGTCTAGCTTTGTAGATGACCTAGTACAAGGTTAAACTTTTCTAGGCTTCGCTGGAAAAGAGCAAACTTTCTTCATCTATTTTTCAGCATCCTTGATGAGGGTAAAAACTCCTGCATTCTTTATTTTGTCTTTCCTGAAGTGCAGCTTAATTACCAAGCTAGATTCCTGCCTCCCCCCTCACCCCATTTGGAATAATATCAGGCATATCATCCTGCAATAGAAAGTATCCACTATGTTTACTACCACTAAGTGGAAATATACGGACCAGATGAACCAAATATTTTTTAACAGTTCCAAATAATGCAGTACATGAAGTTTCTTCACAGATTTTGTCCTTCCAGCAGTAAAAGCTAGGTATTTAAAATTTCAAGTGAATTCAATTCCTCAAATACACTGAGGTTTTATTGGTTCATTTAAAAATTTTATTGGTTCAAGTTGACTTCCAGTCATCTTTAGGATTTAGGCTTGTTCATTTATTTAGCATTTATAAGAAACTATTGCCCTCTATGGCAGGACTTCATTGGATGCCCAGTATACTGTATTTTTATCGTATCCCGGGAGCTACTTGAAGGCAGGAGAGCTGTAGGTAGACTGAATAAATTCGAATGCTTGGATAACTTTGAGGTGCTATGGTGTTGTGGGATCAGCTTGAGTCTTCCATTCTCCTTTGGGATTTCACAAACAGTGGCAGAAGAATTATCTAGTGTTTTTCAGAGTAAGGTTTATGGGCCTTAGGAAACCTCAGACATTCTTGGGGATCTATGGATTTTCTACACAATTTATAGTTTTGGTTTTTTCATTGGTTTATAATATTTATATATAATGAGCAATAACAACTATATATGTATATTTCCCCCCCTAGTTTGTGAGGATAACCACCTCATAACCCATCACTGACATTCAATTTCAGTTTCAATACTCAGGCCTGGATTTGTATTTACACACAGTTGCACCAAAGAATACCACTTGAATAATTAGGAGCAAAAGAAACTAAGGTGCAGGTTGGAGCTCCCTATTAGTAACACTTTTTTGCTAGTTGAAATCACCCTCCTTTAGATTTTCAAATAAAATTTAAATGATGTTTAGATAAGGCTTAGATTATTTGAAAGTTCCATTTTAAAATATGGGCAGGTTTATAATAAATTTTAAAGTAATTCCATATCAAATAATTGACATTTCTTAAAATTTCAGTATTTACAACATTATAGTGTCTGTATGAGGATTATGCAAATTATATTTCATGTACAAAGCAGGTGTGGTTAGCTAGCATTTCTAGTACTCGAATCAGAAACTTCACTGTAGAAATAACTAGCAGGCAGTATATTACTAATGTCCATACCAAAACTACATTCACTAATTAGAATAAAGCGTGCCAAATAATTTTGTACTGGTGAAATTTGTGGTGCTCAAGATATGTAGTGACTAGGATCACATGGGCCCTTTGCTCTTGCATGAACAAGTTACAGAATTTTAATCCCTTCTTCAAAGCCTTTGGGGCCAAGTAGAAAGGGAATACAATATATATGCCTATATTAATTAATAACCCGGAGAGATCTGGGACAGCACCCTATAAGCAAACATTAAAATTTTGGCATAAAACATGTGAATATTCATATTTAGTGGATAAATGAAATTTTCTGGAACCCTCAACATTTGATTTTTTTCTGCCAAATAAATTGTAAAAATAATTTCGATTTTGTGTGTTTTTTTTTTAATCTTAGAATTTCAGATGAGAGACTATGAACCAGCAGAAGGGTCCATCCAGCCCGGTGGTCCTCACATTAGAATACAGTTGCTCCCCCTACAGAGCGAACTGTCATGAGAGTGCTCCTTGGAGTGACTCGGAACAGAGAGGGACAGTTTCTCTGGGCATAAAACACCAGAAAGTATGATTTTTAAAAAATTTGCTTGCTAAATGTTTATGCATTTGGCAGGATTTGGCCCCAGATTTGCAAGTTTCCATGAGACAGACTGTATAGTTCCCAACTACTGCCAATCATTGGAAGCTCCTAACATGCGCTAAAAGGAGCCATCAAATGATGGACAACCATATGGGTGTAGGTCAGTAGGCTCTTCACAAAGGGGTGAAGCCTTCAAACCCAGTAAAGCGGGCAGGGGCATGGGTTTTGCAGTCACATCAAGTTCAATGTTATGTTAAGTGATATAAAGACTGTAAGTAACCACACATCAATTCAGACCAGGTGTTGTCAGTAGTTTTTAGAGCTGCGTGGATCACAGAATTGTGCATAAAGAATGATGGACTTGTATAGGTTCTACCACTTGTTAATTATGTGATTTTGAGAGAGTCACTTGTTGGTGCCTCAAGATAGTAATTTATAAATTGAGGAATGCTTTATCCAGAGCATTAAACCAGCTGATGTCATGCACAATGCCATGAATTTTATAAGTATTCCAAAGATGGGAGTTCTTTGTGTGCTAGCTACAGCAGTCAAATCTGGCTAATTTAAGCAAAAAGGGAATGGATTGGAGGAATGTGGGTGACTGAAAAAACCTGAAGGCCAAGCTGAACCATCAGGAAGGACAGGAGCTGGAGGAGCCAAGGAAGCCGGTTAGTGGTTAGTGTGGGAGAACTGGCTCCTGTTATTCCCTTTGTTTTTTATTCCAGTCAAGATGGGGGCTCTGCAGGAACAAAGCTACACCAGATTTCAGCTGCCCACCCCAGAGGGTGCCGGCACCCAGACTGTAGGTGGAGATGGGATGGTTTCCATCTTTCTACCCGTAATTCCTGTACCAAGACCATGTCCTGTAACTAGCAACTGAGTTCCTGTGCTTCCCATTCTCAATCAATAATGCATTGTAAACTCAGGGGGAAAGGAGCCAGTAAGAGAGGAATACATATTTATGTAACATAATGTTTAAAAGTCTGATTTCAAATCTTGGCCCTGCACTTATTGTGTGTGACGTTGAGCAAATTACTCTGAGCCTCTCATCTTTAAAACAGGTAATACTGGTGCTTGCTTCACAGAGTTGTGGTGAGATTCAGTCTGATGGTGGTTGCAGAATGCTTGGAACAAAGTGAGGCCCTTCTCATGCTTACCAGTGTTGGAACTTTCTCTGCACTTACACTAACTCTAGTGTTCTCAGTGGCAGATTTCAAACCAAACAGGTAAATCTTCAAGTCATTCCGCTGCGTCCTTAGATACCCTCTGGGAGGGAAGGCAGTTCACAAAGGTAAATACAGCAACCAGGAGAATGAGTAGGTCCACATCAAAGCCGCTCCCAGGGAGGGGTCTACAACAGGGACTGGTTAAAGTGTCACCAAGAGGCTCGCTGAGGGCACAGTTAGATTTCATTTTTTTTCCTTCCTTCCTTCATTCTTTTAGTTCATACCACTTACAAATGCTGGGCTGGCTCACCAATGCTGGGCACACTTGGGGTTAGAAATATGTGTCAGATTTATTTTAAAATAATGCTAATTGATTCCCTCCCTTTGAATGTTATTTAATCATTTCACTAAAATAAAATAATCTGGAAAGAAGAACTATATTTAAAAATCTGCTTTTATATATTAGAAAACGACAACAAAAAACACTGCACCACAAGATGAAAAAGAAAAGGCATGTTCTGAAAACATGCAAATTCTATCAGAAGAGCAGTGGTGTGTTTGAACTGATAAGAATTATCTATAAGGAGATTCAGTCCAGTAGTTTCTCAGTAGACTCTCCAGAGTCTTTTCTTATTTCTCAAAAGGCAATACAAATCAGGAGTTATAGAGTATCAAATGTGATAAGTTTGATGGATAAAAGAGTTTGGAAGAAGAAAGGAAGTAAATGTGGTCGCAAAGTGCTTAATTCTCAAAGAACAGCAATTCCTTCTGCTTCCCAGTGTCCCCATTGCCTGCCAGGTGTCCGAGGATGGATGAACAATCCGATTGCATTTTCTCCTTGCCTGACTTTGTCTGACCTTGTGGAGATGAGAGTATCTCCTGTTCTGAGTGCAGAAAGTAGAGTGGAACAGGGCAGTGGGGCTTCCTAACCCTGGAAGGGTCAGAGAAGAAGTGCGGAATGTGCCTGCTGGCCCACGGCTGTGAATTAAAAACACGGAATGGAGATCTGAGATGTGAATGTGCTAGAAAAATATCCCTGGTCGGGAGTTGTGTTATACTTAAGGAACACTGGCAACCTCATCATGGTATTTACTATTTTCAGTGGTAAAGCCTTTAGTTTTCATCCAAGAATTTAGGGGTAGCTGTGGGATCTGAGCATGTCAACTTCTACCCCACAGGATGGGTTTCTCTACTACTTTGTGATCCACTTTCTCTAAAATAAGCAATCAGAGATAATCCCCAACCTAATCCAGCCAAATTGCACTATTCATCCCCCATAGGATGATAAGAGATTAGCTAAAACAGACCTTTTCTGAACAATCAAAGTAAATCTGAGGAATGTTTAAAGGTCCAAGAGGTATAAACTGCCAGACTTTGGCACGGGTGGTGACAGGGCAGGTCACTAAGACGGAGAGATGACAGGCCCAGACTCCATTTAAAAGGCCACAGGACTGTTGTAGGTGCCACAGGCAGGGAGGGAGGGAGCTGGAGGGACCGTGGATGAGGCTACAGTCCTGAAGTTCCTTGGGGGGAAGGATACCCCCCAGAGGGGCTGGCCTGCCCCACTGTAGGGAGATGATAACGTTGGGTGGGGGTGAGAGCAGATGAGCTGGGAGCAGGGAAACATGCAGAGTTGAGTGGGCTGTGCTATGGCTCAGGAAGAGCCAGGTGAGACGAGAAGGAGGCGGGTCACCGAGGGCAGCACTGAGCATGGGGACTGCTTTCTCTCTCTGCTGATTTGTTCTAAAGGCAGCCCAGGCAGGGACAGTCCTATACAAGGATACTGAGCACAGCTAGAAATAAACCAGAGCTCTGGAAGCACGGCCTGCCTCTTGCTGAAACGCATCCTAAATTACTAAAACTCTCTCATAAGGGTAATCTAACCAACTGAGAGCATTTCCTTTTCTTCAAATTGTTCTGTAGATTAATTATGTCACCTCTTATCCTGATAAATGTCCTTTGATTTGGTCTGTGCACACTCTGTGTTAATGTCCTGAATTGCTTAGTTTTGTTCTCCATAATTCACATGTGTGTGTGTACCCACCTCAGTTTGGCTGAAATATCCTGAGGAAAGGGCCCAGTTCTCTTCACTCTCTCAGGAGAGCTCTTGGCCAGAGTTTATGAAAGTAGGCCTTTAAGTACATTCTAATTTTGATATTTATTATAATAGTGTAAGACTTGGATTTTATTTATGAAAGAAAAACCAATTTGATTGTCATTGAGTAATTCAATAAAATAATTTCTGATGTGAAAAAGGGGAGTTTAAGGTTCTGAGCTTGAGAGGGAAACAGCCACTTACAGCTTGAGAAAAATGCTTAAATTCCCCAAATCAGTTTTGTGGCTAGACTATATTTTACTTTTTTTTTTTTTTTTTTTAAGATTTTATTTTTTCCTTTTTCTCCCCAAAGCCCCCCGGTACATAGTTGTGTATTCTTCATTGTGGGTTCTTCTAGTTGTGGCATGTGGGACGCTGCCTCAGCGTGGTCTGATGAGCAGTGCCATGTCCGCGCCCAGGGTTCAAACTGACGAAACACTGGGCCGCCTGCAGCGGAGCGCGCAAACTTAACCACTCGGCCACGGGGCCAGCCCCTAGACTATATTTTACTTTTAACAATATACCAAAATCTTTTCCTGCTTTGGAAAAATCCTCTTTAATGACTTTGGTGAAGGAGAATAATATGATCGACAACTTAAATTAAAAATTTAGAGCAATTAAGCTTTATCTAGTGAAGATCCAAACAAGTTTTTAAAATAGGTAGATAATTAAGCACATGAAATTTCAGTGAACATGCAGGTCTTAATACGGTTAAGTTTTGTTTTTCTTTTTTTGGGAAATTGGCCCTGAGCTAACATCTGTTGCCAATCTTCCTTTTTTTTTTTTTCTCCCTAAAGCCCCAATACACATATATCTTAATTGTAGGTCATTCTAGTTCTTCTATGTGGGATGCTGCCACAGCATGGCTTGATGAGCCATGCATAGGTCTGCACCCATGATCCAAACCAATGAATCCTGGGCTGCCGAAGCTGAGTGCTCGAACTTAACCAATTGGCCCCGGGGGCCAGCCCCTACAGTTAAGTTATTTAATTATTTATTTTTCTGATGGATCTAAGATTTTTTCTTTTAATATGGCTGGCTCATAGTAAAAACAAATAAATTGGCTGGCCTGCAAGATGGCTCTTTCTAGTATGAGCTACCTAAATATCATGCTTTGTAGTATATACTTAAACATAGCAATATAAATTCAAACTTCAAATTCTTAGTGGATCTCTTGACCAAAAATTTAGTAAGAAATCAGTGAAGAAGGGCCACCATGTACTATACCTATTTCCTTTTAAAAATAATTCTTAGACATTGCTAGAGACCAAAGTTTTGAATCAAAATGTTTCAGTTAGTTTCCATGTAGATGCGGCCACAGTGTACATCATACAACACACACTACCTGGAACTCAGACCTGGAAGTTTGGTGAAGTGTATGGACAAACTCTGGTGGAGAATTCCTTGACAACAGGATCTCAAACATCTTCTAGCCAGTTGGTGCTATGAAAGAGATAAGCCAAACATGCCTTTATCCAGCATTGGAACACATCCAAAGGAAACACGAGAGACTTCTGACATCAGAAAACACCTGTTGATTTTGGAGTATCCATATCAATAACAGCAACACACAGCAGATGTGAGCCCGCTCTGCGGGGGGAAAAGGAATGTCAAGTATGAAAAAAATGAAGAGGAAATGGAGACAGAAACTTCCAAATTCTTATCCCTCTTGTAAATATGCCATTAACTAGGTTAATTTTTAAAAATTTGTCCTCAAAAGCAGTTCTAAGGTGGTATTTTTAGTTTTCTCTTCCCTTAAACAAAAATCTGGTTATGGATATTTAAATAGATCAATAGCTATATGACCTCAACCCTCAAGTTTGGCCTAGAATGTCCATAGTAACCATCAATAATGAATGATATTGTGAGGAAGTAAAGTCAATTTCCAAAATGTTGAGCAGTATTTATCTAAATATTTTTGTATGTTATTTGAAAAAGGAAGTGTTGAGATAAAAGTCCTTATAAGGGCTCTTCATCTGAATTCACTAGAATTCAGAGAAATATACAAAAATACTTCTGAGAAAAAAACCCTTAAATTTCTAGCAATTGTTAGATGAGAATAAAACTAGTGTTTTGCTTTTCAGAGTTCTCTTTCTCTGCCTGTTTGTGTTTCCTGAGGGTCTGTCACAGACTTCTTCTCTTCCTACTCTACACAACCTCCCTGCTCCATCTCATCGACCCACCTGAGTACTGGGAACTCCCACATCCATTGCAGATCCTTTCCTGAGCCCTGGACCATTGTGCTCAACAGCATTCGAGACACTTACAAGTTACCATTTCGAAAACAGAATTAATGCACACACAAAATTTACTAGAACTAATAAACAAGTTCATCAAGATTGTAGGATATAAGGTCAATTTTTTATTTATTTACTTTTTGCTGAGAAAGATTCATCTGTTGCCAATCTTCTTTTTTGGTATGTGAGCCACCATGACAACATTGCCACTGACAGAGGAGCAGCATAGGGCCGTGCCCAGGAACCAAACCTGGGCTGCCAAAGTGGAGCATGCAGAACTTAACCACTAGGCCACCGAGGCTGGCCCAATCAAGGTCAAATTTTTTGGGGGGGGGGGTGGGTGGGAAGATTAACCCTGAGCTAACATCTGCCACAAAGCCACCTCTTTTTTTTTTCTTTTGTTGCTGAGGAAGACTGGCCCTGAGCTAACAGCCATGCCCATCTTCCTCTACTTTATATGTGGGATGCCTATCACAGCATGGCTTGATAAGCAGTGTGTAGGTCTGCACCCTGGATCCGAATTGGTGAACCCTGGGTCGCTGAAGCGGAATGTGCAAACTTAACCTCTGTGCCACCAGGCTGGCCCTTCACGGTCAATTTTTTTAAAACTCAGTTGTATTTTTATACAATAGTAATGAATAATCTCAAAGAGAAATTAAGAAAACTATTCCATTTACAATATCGTCAATAATAATAAGACATTTGGGAATAAATTTAACAAAATAAGTGCAAGTACACTGAAAACTACAAAACATTATTGAAGGAAATTAATTAAACAAATGGACAGATATTTCATGTTCATGGATTGAAAAGCTTAATATTATTAAAATGACAATACTCTCCAAACTGATCTACAAATTCAACACAATCCCTCTCAAGATCCCAGCTGATTTATTTGCACAAATTTCCAAGCTGATTATAAAACTCAGATGGAAATTCGAGGAATCCAGATAACCAAAGCAATCTTGGAAAAGATGAACAAAGTTGGAGACTCAACACTTCCCAATTGCAAAACTTTCTAAAAAGCTACAGTAAATAAGACTATGTGATACTGGCATGAGCATAGATATATGGATCAACAGAATAAAATTGAGAGTCCAGAAATGAAACCATATATTTGTGGTCAATTGATTTGGGTAAGGATGGCTAGACAATTCAGTGGAGGAAAGAATAGTTTTTTTCAGCAAATGGTGGTGAACATACACGTGCCGAAGAATGAAGTTGAACTTCTTCCTCCCACCATACATAAAAATTAAATCAAAATGGATCAAAAACCTAAATGTAAAAGCTAAATCTATAAAACTCTTAGGCAAAACATAGACTTAAATCTTCATGATCTTGGATTAAGCAATGGTTCCTTTGACGTGACACCAAAGGCACAAACAACAAAAGAAAAATAGCTAAATTGAATTTCATCAAAATTAATAACTTTTATGCTTGAAAGGAGACTATAAAGAAAGTAAATAGGCAACCCACAGAATGGGAGAAAATATTTGCAAATCACATATCTGTTAAGGGTCTAGTATCTAGAATATATAAAGACTTTACAACTCAATAACGAAAAGACGAATAATCCCATTTAAAATAAGCATATGAGGGTTTAAATTTGCTTGTATTCCTTGAGAATGCATTTCCTTTAACTTAAAAGCAATCCATATGTATGACTAAATATTGGGCAGTAACCAACCTGTAATTTTAAAATTACCTTGGCTAATTTATAAAGTGAATAATTCAAATACTGACAAAGGACAGTTGGCAGTATATTACAGTGACAATTTTGTATATTTGAGAAAAACATTTTAAGCAAATTCTTCTTAACTTCCCCTCCCTTTTATTATAATTACCAGCTCTTGATATTTTGTTGTTACTGAAATCTGTTTTTAGAATAAAATTTTGTTCTCTATCTAAAAAAGATAAAATGGATATATTACCTGAGTAGATATTTCTCTAAAGAAGATATACAAATGGCCAAAAAGCATGTGAAAATATGCTCAATGTCATTCGTCATTAGGAAGATGCAAGTCAAAACCACAATGAGATACCAGTTTACACTACTAGGATGGCTATAATCAAAATGATGGGCAATAACAAGTGTTGATGAGAATGTGGAGAAAGTGGAACATTTCTATGTTACTGGTAGAAATCTAAAATGATGCAGCCTGGCAGTTCCCTAAAAAGTTAAACATCAAGCCATCCCTGATAGTCTAGTCATTAAAGTTCAGTGTTCACCGCATCCACAGCCTGGGTTAACTTCCTGGTTGCAGAACCACACCACCTGTCTGTCAGTTGCTGTGCTGTGGTGGTGGCTCACATAGAATAACTAGAGTGACTTACAACTAGCATATACAACCATGTACTGGGGCTTTGGGGGCAAAAAAAGAGGAAGATTGGCAACAGATGTTAAGTCAGGGGGAATCTTTCCCTGCAAAAAACACAAAAGTTAAACATGAAGTTACTGTGTAATCCAACAATTCCCCTCCTAGGTATATACCCAAGAGAATTGAAAATATATGTCTACACAAAAACTATGTTCATAAGAGCAGTATTCACAATAGCCAAAAGGTGGAAACAACCCAGTGTCCATCTATTCATTAGATGAACACTAATCCATCAACTGATGTGCCTATCAACTAATGAATAGTTAAGCAAATTGTGGTATATCCATACAGTGGAATATTATTCAGCCATAAAAAGGCATGAACTACTGATAAATGCCACAACATACATGAGCCTTGAAAACATGCTAAGTGAAAGAAGTGAGACACAAAAGGCCATAGAAAATATGAATCTATTTATATGAAATATCCAGAATAGGCAAATATATAGAGATAGAAAGTAGATTAATAATTGCTAGAGCCCAAAGGCATGGAGCAATGGAGAATGACTATTAATGAGATAGGGTTTTTTTGGAGAAATGATGATGTTCTGGATTTAGATAATGGCAATGGTGAGAAAACTTTTTGAATATACTAAAAGGCACTGAATTGTATATTTTAAAAGGGTGAATATTATGGTATTTAAAAATTCAAAAAAGAAAGAACAATTAACTTTACTGACTCCAAAACTCTTCTCCTTGTGTGTTTCCCTGTCTCAAGAAACCTTTCATCATCTGGACTTTTTTCTTCTCTTTACACCACATCCCCTCAACCTTTGGCCTTTACGGTAGTCCCCCCTCATTTGCCATTTTGCTTTCCATGGTTTCAATTACCTGAAGTCAACCTTGGTCCGAAAATATTAAATGGAAAATTCCAGAAATAAACACTGTATAAGTTTTAAATTGTACACCATTCTTAGTAGCATGATGAAATCTCACGCCGTTCTGCTCCCTCCTGCCAGGGCCATGAATCATCTGTTTGTCCAGCATACGCTGCCCGCCAGCTGGTCACTTAGTAACTATCTCGGTTGTGTACTGTCATGGTATCGCAGAGCTTGTATTCAAGTAACCTTTATCTTACAATAATGGCTCCGAAGCCCAAGAGTAGTGACGCTGGCAATTCGAATATGCCAAAGAGAAGCCAGAAAGTGCTTCCTTTAAGTGAGAAGGTATAAGTTCTCGACTTAATAAGGAAAGAAAAATAATCATATGCTGAGGTGCTAAGATCTACGGTAACTTTTATTATAGTACATTGTTATAATTGTTCTATTTTATTATTATTTATTGTTGTTAATCTCTTATTGTGACTACTTTATAAACTAAACTTTATCATAGGTATGTATGTATAGGAAAAAACATAGTATATATAGGGTTCGTTACTATCCTTGGTTTCAGGCATCCACTGGGGGTCTTGGAATACATCCTCTGCAGATAAGGCGGGGCTACTGCACATCTTTTGAATATCTTGAATCTATCACATCCTTTGCACTCCCATTTGCACTATCATGACTCATAATGCCATCGTTCTTGCCTAATGGCTGCAGCTGTTCTCCGTGCCTCCAATCTTGCCCTTACCTAGTTCATTCTCGTGATTTAGCCAAAAGGAGTGATCTTTCCAAGACAGGCATCCCTCAGAGATATTGCAGATTTAGTTCCAGACCATGGCAATAAAGAGAGTATTACAATAAAGTGAGCATTGCAATAAAGTGAGTCACATGAATTTTTTGGTTTTACAGTGCATATAAAAGTTGTACAGTTTTTATACATATATAATATATGTATTACATATATATGATAGATACACTATGCTGTAGTCTATTAGCTGTGCAATAGCATTATGTCTAAAAAAATAATGTACGTACTTTAATTAAAAAATAGCTTACTAAAAAATTCTAACCATCATCTGAGCCTTCAGTGAGTTGTAATCTTTTTGCTTGTGGAGGATCTCGTGAAAAACACGGTATCTGTGAAGCATAGTAAAGAGAAGCACAATGAAACAAGATATGCCTGTATACATGATCACATTTTAAATTAAACCAAGATGATAATTTCTCTTTTATCTCCCTTTGAGGCTCTAATTTTGCTTTCTTGTGAGTAATGACATATTTGTGAGTGACTGTGATTCTAGAGATACAACAGTGAGAAGATGTGATCCCAGCCTTAGGGACCTTGTGGTCTAGAGGGAGGCCCCAAAACTATATCCCCCCAAAATTAGGCAATTAGGCTGTAATATGGTAAGTGCTGTGAGAGGGCCTTGACTGGGGACTTGGGGCAGTCAAGAGAGGCCTCTCAGGAGTGGGGAAGTCTTGGCTGATTCTTGGAGGATGAATAGGAATTACTCAAGCAAAGAAACGGAAATGAAATTCCAGAAAAGAAGGTACTTTGTACAAAACTCTGGAGGCAAGAGAAAGTGTGGACCTTGTGGAGTCTTCAAAAGACAGGGAGAAGTCTATCACCAAGGGTCTTACATGGCTGTGTGTGGTAGTCAAGCCTGTTTTGTGAAAAAGAAAAATATCAACTCAGATGGATTTAAACAAAAAAGGGCCTGTGTCACTGAAAAGACTGGGAGTAAAGTGGTTTGAGCAAGACTGAATCTGGGTGCTCGGACATATCGGAGGTCTGTGTGACTCAGTCTCTGCTCTGTTGGCCCATCTCTGTTGGCAAGCCTAAAGCCCATGTGGAGATGGCCACCAGCAGTTCGAGGCTCAGATTCCATGGGATGCAAACCCAGCAGAAGAAGCTCTTCCTGAACAATGGTTACAAAGGTTGATTTTTCACTGGGCTAATGGACACAAATGGCCAAACCTGAATCAATCACCAGGCCAGAGGGACCACATTCCCTTGTCTCTAAGCCCTGGAGCTGGCTTACCAGGAGGAGGTGAGAGGAATGGCCTGGGATCAAAGCAAAGGGCCGGGAGTGTTGTGGAGAGGGTTCCCCAAGGAAAGTCAGGCACTGTGACCAGAGGCAGGAGGAATAGATGAGAGACAGGGCAAAACAGCAGCAGCCCGTGGAACCATCCTAAGGCTGCTAGGCTCCTTCCAATGGGCAATGGGGCCACTGAACTATGTGCAAGAGATGATTCCAAGTGGAGACAATGATGGAAGGCAGCAGCGCTGAGGGCAAGGACACTGACTTGGAAGCAGTTGTAATAATTCAGGATACCTTATTGTTGCTAAAATTAAGATAATGTCACTACGAACAAAGACTACTTGACAAATTTGAATGACAAGATAACTGACTAAAGGAGGAAGCTCTGTGGGTGGGAGGTTCTAGTGAGAGAGGCGGGAGCTGAGTATGACTCCCAGGTTTAAGGCTTGGGCAACTAAGTGAACAGTGACCATTGACTAGGGGCCCAGAAGTGAAGCAACTCTGGGGTAGGGGAGGGTGAATTCAGTGATTTTAGTGTCCCTGTGTAATAGCCAAGTGCAGCGGCTTAGTAGGTACCTAGAGTTCCTAGCCTGAGGCTCAGGGAGGACCCAGGGTGTGGGCAGCTCCCTTTCTACGCATTCATTCAGGATGGAGCCCTGCTAAGCAAGGAGATGGAATGGGAAAGAAGACATATTTCCAGCTCTGAAGGAGCTCATGAGTCAGGAAGGACAAGGGCTGTCTACACAAATGATAGGAAGCCACAGTGCCAGAGTGTGGATGCACACAAGACACTCCCTGCCCTCCTTGGAGCGACCTCAGGAACCAGGGAAGGCTTTCCTCAGGATGAAAGCTTGAGGATTAGGCAGAGGCAAAATACTTCAGGAGATGATGAGACTGAGAATAAATTAACTTGGTAGGTCATAATGGAAATCCTCATTTTCCCTATTAAATTGGCCTTTATATAAAAATAAGTCTAACTGGCAGCTGGCCTTTCTCATAGGTGGCAGGAAACAGGACTAGCCATGCAGAGCTGTGATGTCCTAGGCCACGGAGGAGACTGCAGCTAGAAACGTAGTTTGCGGCAGTGATATCTGAAAGTTTTGGCTTCATGAATGCCATGTTTTTACCAATTCTGCTTAAAGAGCCAGAAAATGCTCTGACATCTCCCTTCTAGGAATAGGCCGCTGGACATCTCTGGATAAAAGGGCTTGTATGACCAAAGACTCTGAAACAGGAGCCATCACTGAGGCTCGCTTAGGAGGTAAACCCTGCTTTCTCTTCTCAGATTTTCCCATAAAGACTAGGGAAGAGATATCAGTAAATCCGAAAGCTGCTCCCTGATTAGCAGTGGAGAAGGGAGGCCAAGCGGGTGTCAGGACTCGGTGGAAGCACGTTGGCAGGAGCCTCTCGGGAAGGCGTTAGAAAAGGCTGAAGTACACTGAGCACTGAGTTAGCTCCAGAGCCGCATGTTAATCCTTGTTGTGTTCAGTCTCCAGAGAGCTGCCATTTGGGATTGATGAGGAGCTCCTTAACGCAACCTAAGGAGAAATAACAAAACATCTTTTCCTTGAGGACTGAAAGCTGTCCGGAAAACCAGAGAAGTGCTGCATGTCACTGGGAGGAAATGCACAACAGGAGGCAACGTGTTTGTGTTGGGCAGATGGGAAATGGCTTCTGTATTTCCACAGGTGATTATAACATCATTAAGGAAATGTGAGAAAGCCATTAGGATTGCACAAATGCCTGCTATTCTGTCTGTTTTTGAGAGTCATTCAAATGGACTAAACCACAGTTGCGTGTATAATTTTTGAAAGTATGCATTCATGATATTTTACTTTTGCTAATTCACTATTAAAGTATGTGATTCCTCTTAAATATTCCATTTCTAAATTGCCTCTAAAATTAAGACTAAAAGAGTAGATATTGATAATTCAAAGAAAAGAGCTCCACCATTACCAATATTGAAATTATACAAATCTAAGCCCCTGTAATAATCAGTATGGTTTGTCAATATATATTTGAATAGTCAACTGTATGGAGGATGTGTATTGACTTGTACGCCTAGAGTGCTAGAAAAATAAGGAAGCGCAGCACTTCCTTTCTTCGGCAAGATCTGTGTAACTGCTATCTGTGGGGAGCTCCTGACTGCTAAGCAAATCGCTCTGTTCTATGTATAGCTTTGTTGATTTACGTGGCTCTCCAAAAGCACACACCCAAGGTTTTGTTTCAGATGAATAATGTTAACAGACAAACTGTCTAATAAACCTGAAGTGTTGTCGCCAGGGAATGGAGAGAAAGGGAAGATCTTTGAATGATTTAGGGAGTTTTTCTTCTTGACTTTGGAGTCATTCTGTCTCAAACTGATCTGAAGATTGGGATCTCCTTCTCAGGTTCAACTAATGAACGCGTGAAATACCAATTAGAATGAGATGAAATGAGGAATGAGCTGACCTCTGGCTTTTTAGAGAATAATGATGTCTTACCCTGGAGAGAGTCTGTGGGTTAGATGAGCTGGCTTGTTTACAGCCCTAAAAAGATCATAGATATTACTCCTACATGGATCTCTTAGGATCACACTGAAAAACACAGCTGAGCAGCACGTGAGTGGCCTAGCTGGGGTCTTATATGTGGGCAGCTTAGTAGAACCCCATTGAGGGAAGAACTTTGGAGAAGATCATGTATCTTTGCAGATGAGTGACTCCACATGACTATACAAGATAGACGCCACCAAATTGTTTTGGGCTCCTCTAAATAAAAAGGAGCTCCATCTAGCACTTCCTATAAAGCTGACACATGGAGTGCTCACCATGTGCCAGGCCTGATTGTCCTAGTTGTAAGTGCTTTGGCTTGCTTAATCCTCACAGAAGCCCTAGGACAGAGGCCAAAGAGACCCAGCAGCTGGTCCCAGGTCACACAGAAGGTAGTGAATGGCATAGCTGGAGGAGGAACCGAGGCAGTGTGAGACCAGCCTTTGCTTCTAAGCGCTGAGCTAAACTGCTTCTGTGTTACGCTGTCCTCCTCTACGTCCATCTTCCTTCTTCCTTCTCTTTCATTATCTATAAACATACACAAAAGATGGTTGAGCAGTCTATTCTATCATGGGAAGCCAACACCAATTCTTTTAAACTAGATTGGCCCATGGATCTGAAAATATGTCCTGGACATTGGGAAATGCCACAGGTAGCTTTTCAATGGGCAGAGAAGCACAAGAAGAGGTGACGTGATCTGGCAGAGAGTGTGCTTGAACTGGGAAACCTAAGTTCCAATCTTGGCTCTTCTTCAGACCAGCTGAGTGATCATAGGGGAGTTGCTGCCCCTCTCTGGCCTTCAATTTCCTGGTCCATCAAATGAGGTGCTGGCCCAACTCTCCACTCCCTTCAGCTCAAACACTCTATAATTCCATGGTAAAAGGTTTGAGAGATTTAGAAAAAGTGTTAAAGAAAGCAGATGGCAGTTAAGGAAGAATGAAGAATGTTAACCTAAACACTAAATTTGACAGAAGTATTGTGTTTCTGCCCACAAATCCGTCTCCCCTCTGATGGACAATCACTGCGCAGAATTGATGAAATCTTATTTGAGTGATAGAATTTGTGAAAATACTAAATGCTTAGCTAATAGTTTTGTATTTGAAGAGGACTAAAAAGACAAATGGCGACTAATAATTCTGAGTTGAGGATATATACATGAAGGAGATTTCTCTACAGGCCTGAATAATAGTGGGAGAGCACTTTGAAAATGAAGCTTGTTATAATTCATATCTTTGCAAAACATTTAGTTTCTTGTATATTCTGCTGACTTTAAAATAATTAGATATGGTATTGTCTTTCAAAACTAGGCAAGTATTGCTAGTAGCTTTAATAAAGAAAGTGTATTTTACTTTTAAAATGTCATCACATAACCTTTTTCTCAATTTTTGGATCTATTTCATTCAATATGTAGCTTATTACTAAACAAATAAAAGTTCCAATTCTGGAGAAAACCTTCATTTTAGAAAATAAGAGATATGTAAGCTCAACCCTTATGTTCTACTACCAATTTTAAAATTATGATTAAATTTATAGCTCTATTGCTGTTTAATTGAAGCAATTACTTATTGTAGCTTTGATCTCATATATGTTTTCTCAACAAGAGTTATTTCTGATTCTTGACATCAAAGAGTATTAAAATTTGGCATAGGATCTTATTAAAATCCTATGTAAACACACGAGATGGAAGAAATTGAATATAACAATCCAAGTTCTATAGACAGCTCATCAATATCTTAAACAAAACTCACAAGCCTTGGAACTACTTTCTCAAATGGTTGAAGTGTCAGCTGGTTTTGTTCCTACAATGGTACATGTATCCAGAAAAGACAGTTTCCTATTCTAATGTGGGGGCTCTGGACTTTTGACCCAGAAGTGCATTTCAGAGAAAACCTAAATGGATGTTAGAGTTGCGGGGGGGGGGGACACACACTGCGGAGACAATATAAAGAAGCCGGCATGAGCCTGAGCTCTGAAAAGAATTGTGAAGCTGCATCCTGTCAGAGTTTCCTCTCATTCCTGTATTTCTTTTCCCTGTAGCTCCTTATTGGCAGTGAATTGACTATTCTTTAGTACTGTTTCTGTACATTCTTTCCCACAATGCTTTCTCTTTTTATTTTTCTATCTCCTTCATCCTCCTTTCAGTCTCTTTTTTTCCAAGTAACTCACCTGGTTTTCCTTCTCTTTCCCCATGAGTTCTTTCATCCCAGCATCTCCTTTTCTCTCTAAACCCTTTTCCACGTTGCTAATCTATGGGAGGAAGCAAACAACAAAACTACAGGGTATGATCCTGGTCCCTCAGCGAGAGAGTAACTTATTTCATCTGTATCACCAGCTTTATTTATTTTGCGCCTATGTTTCTCCATGATGAAGCAATTCAATATTCACATCTTGATTTAGCCATGAAGAAACATGGATTTCTCTGCTGTTGGTTCAGTAGGACAGCAAGGGAGCACTGTTCTGATGTCCCGCTGCCCAACTAGTCCAGCTGCCCAGCTCTTAGTGAGCTGGGACTGCTGCGAGCTGAGGAGGAGCCACTGCCCCACGCTCACAGTCTAGCGGGGAAACAGAGACATAAGCAAATATCTACAATGCAGTGAGATATGATAAGGGCTGATTCAAATGGATTTCTGACTTTGCAAGATAAGTAAGCAAATGTGTCATGAGCTGAAAGAGAGGGAAGATCAGAGAGGACACGACCTTTAAGAAGAGACTTGGAAAACACAGCAAAGAATAAGAGATCCACAGGTTGAGTTCTGCTAACAGAGAGAGTATGGACACTCTAGACAGAAAGCACCACCTGAGCAGAGGCGCAGTCGCACCATAAGGCATGGCTAGGAAATAGGGTATAAACTGGGACTGGCAAGAGACACAGCTGGAAAGGTCAGTAGGGCCAAATAAGGAAGGAGTTCGTGTACCACATCCTGGTTAAGGAGCATGAAATTATCCTATAGGTGAGGAGGAAACATGGAAGAAATTTTAAAACCAAAAGTGACAATGGACACATGTGCATGCTTGAAAGATTACTTTGAAAGACAGGGCAGATTGATCAATAGGACAATTGCAGTAGTTCAGGAAAAGGATGATGGGAGCATGAATGAAGAGGAGGAAAAGCAAGGAATAGACGTTAGAGCTGTTTTGGAGCTAGAATCGAACTCGGGGATCTACTGCATATGGTGGGGGTGTTAAGAAGAGAAGGACTCAAAGATAACTTCATAGTTTTTTAAATTATTGTTTTGAGTTTTCTTTTTTATTGTTTTCAAATAAATGGATAATAATATTAACCCAAAGAAAAGAATGAGTTTGGGAAAGGGAAGTTCATGAGTTTCAGTAGGACATGTTCACTTTGAGATGCTCGTGGGACATTAATATGCATTTGGAAATAGGGCATCAAGCCCAAGAAAGCAAAGCAGATTTGGAAATCGTTGATGCAGCAGCAGCAACTGAAGCCAAAGATTTGAATGAGACATCCCAGGGAAAATACATAGAACAGTGAGAGAAATAGTGTAGGTTGGAACCCTGAGAATAACCACTCTGTAAGGGTAAGGAGCAAGCAAAAGGGAGTCGAAAGACAGAAAGTTAGGGAGAGATAGTGAAAGGGTCGGTCTCGCAAGCATCAAGGAGAGAAAGATTTTTAAGATGGGAAAGGAGAACAATGTCAGAGGCTTAAGAGTTGTCAAATAAGATAAGGAATGAAAATTGAACTGGATTTTGAAATTCGGAATTTATAGGTAATCTTGCCATGAAGAGCTTCAGAAAAGTAGCAGAAGAAGAAAGCAATACAGTATTGCCAGAGGGCTGAGAAAGTGTGGGACTTGAGGAAGTCAAGATAATTGGTGTATAGACCAGCATTTCTCAAACCCTTTGGTCTTGAGAACCCTTTACATTCTATAATTATTGAGAACCGGAAAAAGTTTTTGTTTATGTGGGTTATATCTACCAAGAGTAACCATATTAGAAATTAAAATTGAGAAATTGAGAAATAGTTATTAATTCATTAAAAATAACAAACCTATTATAGGCAACATAAATACCAGAGTTTTTTGTGTGTGTGAAAAATAACTATGTTTTCCAAAACATAGGAGTTTTTTTTGTGGTTAACAAAGAGGTATTAAGGAGGATTGTGGTAATGAACACAACTTTGTGAATATACTAAAGACTACTGAACTGTGCACTTCAAATGGGCGAATTGCACAGCATGTGAATTATATTTCAATAAAATAGTTAAAAAAACCAAAATAGTAAGTACAAGGTGCTTAGTATGCATTTACGGGATGATTAAAGTACCAAGTTGTAAATGCTTACTGGGAATAATTTTAGTAAAATTAATTACTAATCTTACACTCTTCTCAAATAAACAAAAAATACAAACAAAAAAATTGAGACTTCTCTTTGGGGTTAATTGTGGGCCACTTGGAAAAGAGAGATTTCCTACTTTTCCTGAACAAATAAAATGATAGTTTAGGATTTTATTACCCTTTTCCCTCTCTTTTTAAAAACAAGTTCATTGAGGTATGATTTACATACCATAAAATTCATCCATTTTAAGCCTACAATTCAACAGTTTTTCAGAATTGTATAGAATGGTCCAAACCTTACAATTCAGTTTTAGAACATTTTCATCACCCCAAAATGTTCACTGGTGCCCATTTGCAGTCAATTCTTACTCCTACCCCAAACCTCCTTTCCTACTTTTTGACTCCATACTTCTACTTTTAAAAAAATTTCTTATAAATGTTACCATACAATATGATATTTTGAGTCTGTCTTCTTTCACTTAGCATAACGTTTTTGAGATTCATCCATGTTGTTACGTATATTAATAGTTCTTTCATTTTTATTGCTGAGTAATATTTCATTGAATGAATATACACATTTCATTTATTGATTCATTAGTAGATGGGCATTTGCAGTGTTTCTAGTTTTTGGTTATTATGAATAAAACTGCTCTGAACATTTGTGTACAAGTCTGGATGGATGTATGTTTCTCATTTCTCTTGGGTTGGATTGCTAGGTTACAGGTCTGCATGTGCTCAACTTTTTAAAAAACCATCAACTGTTTCCCAAAGTGGCCATACCATTTTGCATTTCCTTCATACATAGCTGGTGGTGCCAGTTTCTCCACATCCTTGTCAACACCTGGTAGCGTCAATCCGTTTGATTTTAGCCATTATAGTAGGTGTATAGTGACCTATTCTTCCCCACCCCAAGCCTTAGCTCTAGGCAACCACTAATCTGTTATCTGTCTCCACAGATTTGCTTATTCTAGACATTTCATATAAATGAAATCATACAATAAGTAGTCCTTTGTGGCTGACTTTTTTCCGTTACCATAATGTTTTCAAAGTTTCATCCATGATTTAGCATATATTAGTACTTTATTTCTTTTTATTGCAAAATAATATTCCATTCTTTGTATACCATATTTTATTTATTCATTCATCGGTTGATGGACATTTGGGTTGTTTCCACTTTTTGGCTGTTACAATGCTGCTATGAACATTCATGCACAAGTTTTGTGTGGATGTATGTTTTCATTTTGTTTCTTGGGTATATATACCTAGGAGTGGCATTGCAGGATCATATAATAACTCTATGTTTAACTCTTTGAGGAACTTGCAAACTGTGTTTTAAAGTGGCTGCACCATTTTACATTCCCACCAGCAGTGTATGAGGATTTCGGTTTCTCCACTCCTCCTCAACTCTTCTGTCTTCTTGATTATGGCCATCCTCGTGGCTGCGATAGGCAGCAGTAGCTCATTGTGGTTTTGATTTGCATTTCCCTAATGACTAACGCTACTAAACGTCTTTTTATGTACTTGTTGGTCATTTGTATATCTTCTTTGGAGAAATTTCTATTCAAATTCTTTGCTCGCATTTTTATTGGGTTGTCTTTTTATTATTTTTTAAAATTTATTCTTTTACTTGTAGTATAATACATGTAATATAAAATTTACCATTTTAAGTGTAGAGTTATGTGGTATTAAGTACGCTTAAAGTATTGTAAATCATCACCCCTGTCCATCCCACAACTTTTTCATCTTCCCCAACTGAAACTCTGTACCCATCATACCATAACTCCCCATTCGCCCCTTCACCAGCCCCTGGGAAACACAATTCTACTAATGTTGTTATGAATTTGACTACTCTAATTACCTCATATAAGTGGAATCTTACAGTATTTGACCTTTTGTGACTGGCTTATTTCACTTAGTATATTTCTTTAAGGTTCATCCGTGTTGAAGCATGTGCCAGAATTTTCTTTTTCAGGCTGAATAGTATTCCATTATATGCGTATACCACATTTTGTTTATCCGCTAATCTATTGATGAACACTTGGGTTGCTTCCACCTTTTGGCTATTGTGAAAAATGCTGCTACGAATGTGGCTGCTGTTCGTGTCCCTGCTTTCACTTCTTTGGGGAATATACCCAGAAGTAGACTTGCAGGATCATATTGTAATTCTTTGTTTAATTTTTTGAGGAATCACTATGCCATTTTCCACAGTGGCTGCACGACTTAATATTCCCACCAACAGTGCACAAAGCTTCCAATTTCTCCATGTTCTCACCAACACTTGTTATTTTCTGGTTTTATTTTGTGGATTTTTTTTTTTTAAAGATTTTATTTTTTTCCTTTTTCTCCCCAAAGCCCCCCGGTACATAGTTGTATATTCTTTGTCGTGGGTCCTTCTAGTTGTGGCATGTGGGACGCCACCTCAGCGTGGCTTGATGAGCAGTGCCATGTCTGCGCCCAGGATTCGAACCAACGAAACACTGGGCCGCCTGCAGCGGAGTGCGCGAACTTAACCACTCGGCCACAGGGCCAGCCCCGGGTTTTTTGGTTTTGTTTTTTTGAGGAAGATTAGCCCTGAGCTAACTACTGCCAGTCCTCCTCTTTTTGTTGAGGAAGACTGGCCCTGAGTTCACATCCGTGCCCATCTTCCTCTACTTTATCTGTGGGATGCCTACCACAGCATGGCGTGCAAGTGGTGCCATGTCCGCACCTGGGATCTGAACCAGCAAACGCCAGGCCTCTGAGAAGCAGAACGTGTGAAATTAACCACTGCGCCACCGGGCCGGCCCCCTTGCTTGTGATTTATAATAGTCATCCTGATGAGTTTGAATTGACATGTCATTGTAGTGTTGATTTGCATTTCCCCAATGATTAGTGATCGTGAGCACCTTTTCATGTGCTTGTTGGCCATTCGTGTGTCTTCTTTGGAGAAATGTCTATTCAAATCCTTTGTCCATTTTCTAAATTGGATTGTTTGGGTTTTTTGTTGTTGAGTTGTCTTTTTATTATTGAGTTATACGAGTTCTTTAAATATTCTAGAGTCAAGCTCCTTCTCAGATATGTGACTTGCAAAAATTTTCTTCCATTCTCTGGGTTGCCTTTTTACTCTCGATAGTGCCCTTCAAAGTACAAAAGTTTTTAATTTTTATGAAGTCTAATTTATACTTTTTTTCATTGGTTGCTTGTGCTTTTGGTGCCATATATAAGAAGTATTGCAGGATCCAAGTCATGAAGATTTACATCTACGTTTTCTTCTAAGTGTTTATAGTCTTAGTTCTTAGGTTTAGGCTTTTATCAATTTTGAATTATTCTTTTAATATGGCATGAGGTAAGAACTCCAACTTCATTCTTTGGCATGTGACTATCCAGTTGTCCTAGCACCATTTGTTGAAAATACTATACTTTCCCTATTGAATTGTCTTGGCACCCTTGTCAAAAAGCAATTGACTATAAATGTGAGGGTTTATTTCTGGACTCTCAGTTCTATTCTATTGATCTATATGTCTAACCTTATGCCAGTACCATACTGTCTTGATTACCCTTGTTCCGTAGTAAGTTTGGAAATTGGGAAATGTGACTCCTCCGATTTCGTTCTTCTTTACTAAGATTGTTTTGGCTGTTCCAGGTCCTTTGAATTTCCATGCGATTTTAGGATCAGCTTGTAAATTTCTTCTAATAAGCCTGCTGGGATTTGATAAGAATTGAGTTGGATCTGTAGATCAATTTGAGGAGTATTGCTATCTTAGCAATAGTAAATCTTTCAATTCATGAGCATGGGATATCTTTTCATTTATTTAAAACTTTTTAAATTTCTTTCAACAATGTTTTGTGGTTTTTAGAGTACAAGTTTTGCCCTGCTTTCATTATTCCTAAACATTTTATTCTTTTTTGAGGCTATTCTAAATGGAATCATTTTCTTAATTCCATTTTCAGTTCGATACTTACTCTTAACCACAGCAAGCCTAATATCTAGGCTTCATTTCTTGATTAAGAAAGAAAGCTTCAGATGGAGAAATCTCAATTCATTCTGAAATTCTTGCATTTGACCCAAGGATAAAGTTACACATTTGATTCAATCTGTTTTAAAGATCTCAGACGATAAGACTAGAACACATTTGGACATCCTGTTTAAGTACATGCATTTAACATTTAGATTAAGAAAGAGCAGAAATATGAACACACTAGCATGATGCTGCAGCTTCCTGGAAGTGCAGCTTGAGTAGCTACAGTAATGAGAGAGGTCAAGAGGTCACAGGGAGGGCACAGCAGCCAATAACCTGTCCCACCATGATACCCCGGTGACCTTGGGCACAGGCTTCACCCTTGTTTGCCTCAGTTTTCTCATCTTTAAAGTGTAAATAATAATAGTTTACAAAGAGTTTGCAGAGTGGTATCCAAACTGGGGTGCCTATACTCCATTAGTAAACAAACCACCATTATGCAAAAAGGAAATATAACTTCTATTTATTTATTCATGTCACTCCTTTAATTTGTATTTTTGTTTATGCTTTCTAAGTGTACATAATATAATAGTGTGGTGATATATTTGCATACTTTATGTTAAATTAGCAAACACAATTTGTTGGTTCATGCTTCAACAATTTCTTACTGATGGATATTATTGGCTTAATTCACTGCTTAACACATAGTAAGTGTTCAGTAAATATTAGCTATTGTCAAAACAATATTTGTAATTGTCATAATATCATTATGGGTAAGTTTAAAAGGATTAGTTATACTTTTTTGGTTTATTTTCTTGCCACCATTGATGAGATTATGAAGCACACAAAAGTCAAAGATCAAAATTATCAGAATGAATGACACATCAAGTCAACCACAAATAAATAAGGTTTTTGTTACTATCATTTAAAAGTATGGGAAAATATTAAGGTCAAGAGAGAAGGAAAAAAGATTTTAATTTTCATGTCCTTAGTGTGTAACCACTAAGCACTCTGACAAATATTGGCTATTGGACTGGAGTTAAGTTGTGCAGAATCAATTTGCTTTTTTCTGATTTTTAAATCTCCACTCTTGTGAAGCACAGGATCCCCAAATTGTGGGAATTCCAGACATCTCTTGGTTCTTCAAAGTAGCTAGGTCCAACATTTGGGCGTCTAATCTGGGAATGTCCTTCTCCAGCTCGGCCAGCTTCCCTGCCATTCTTCGCGAATTCTGTGTGTATGGCACCAGACTTACTTTCCCAGAAGAGCTTCTGGGACCTCAGTCTGCACAAAGGGGCTGTTAAATGTGTTTCCCTCCCTGCTGGCTCAGCTGACTCCTGGGCCTCAGGTCACATACAGCTCATAGTTCCTATCAACTTTTCCCAAAGGACCCCTGGGCTCCTGCAGGAGCCAGCACTTCCCTGGAACAGGAAGCTCTATTTACACTGTCTTGGAGCCTGGTGCTCATCCATAAAAGGGAAAAGAGTCCTTTAGGAAAAGGGCAGGGTGCTTGGAAACTGTTTAAAAGTGAAAGCTTTGCGATTGGTTTCTGTTGTTCTACGCTGTTGCTTGATAAGTTTTTCAGAATATAAAAACACGTGCTCTCTGGATTAGTTGAACAGTAAATTTGAAAGCTGACATGACAATAAACAAAAAATCTGGGGCGAATGTAATGGGAACACTCCAGAGTGCACACCTGGAGCAGTTCTTTCTTTCTTTAGCCTTCTAGAGCATAATTCCATGCAGATATACTGGTTTTTACATGAGTTATTCAATCATGCTTTGAATGATGAAGAAGGGCTGTCTTGACTTTGGAATATCTTGATGTTTACTTAGGTCTATGGATGGTTGCTACCAATTTCCCATGCTGGTGTCTAGCGTGTAAATCCCTTCCATCAACTGAGAGGTACACCTGATGAGGGATCTGACTCCTGAGTTAGCAGAAGATACTGATATGCTAGGAAAAGAATACAGTGGTGAGGGTGGGTTCAGGAATCAGGGCTCGGGGGGATTTGATCCTAACAGTCAATAATCATTTAATCATAATTTAAATTATTAAAAATAATTGGTAATCATACTATTAATGGTAATTATGAACAACTATCATGAATTGTTACAAAGCGTTGGGTTAGGTGCCTTACACGAATAAACTCATTTAACCCCCATGATAACCTCGTGAATTAGGTACTATCAGAATTCCCAATGTACAGATGACACAAAGAGGCTAAGTAACTCAGCTAAGGTCATGGTACGTAGTGAAGCCAGGACATAAATCTTGGGTATCTAGGCCATATGGTGGTGCCCTAACCATTGTGCTCCACTGCCTCTCTGGTTCTGAGCGGTTTAGATGTATTAGCACTTTTGATTTAAACAACACAAATAATGTAGCAAGTTTCATGAGCTAAAATATTCTATCATTCTTCATTTATTCAGCACCTGCTAACACGTAGGACTGTATCTAGATTAAATATAGTGGTTCTAATGTCGTTTTCCTGGAGAAATAGGCTAGAGGCCAGCATCCCCAGTGCGAGCTCCTGTGCGTGCCTGGTCAGAGATCACTGTCTATCCAGCCCCACCAGCCCACTCCTCTCCACCACCACTTCAGCCCAAGTTTTTGCAGTCCCACATGACATGAGGTTCCCTGCATGTCACTGCTGCGATCTGATCCCCGCTGCCGCACCTGTTCTCTGCCTGGACCGTGCTCCCACACCGTGCACCTACTCCAGGCCACCTTTCAAACTCCAGCTTAGGCATCACCTTTCCTGGCAAGTGCAGAGATGGTTTATCCTTCCTTCTTCCTTTGTGCTCTCTGGTCTCCATCTGCTTCACTTACTGCCTGTAACTCAGTGTATCATCATTGCTTTTTTACACTGCCAGCCTATAGGCCCCTGAGAACAGAGCTGTGTCTTTTGCAACTGGGAAGTCCCATTACCTCACCCAGTACCTCATGCAGAGTATGGAGTCAGTAAAGGTGGAGCTGATTTGTTAAACTGATTATATTGTCTTTGGAAGTTACTTTCCCAAACCTGCAGGACTCTGCTAGAGGACGCCTCAGGGAGATGCCTCAGGAGACTGAGAAGTGGTTTTGAGTTCCAGCAATCTGGAAGTCACTGATGACTCTAATAAAAGCCATAATGAAGTGAAATTTGAAGGAACTGGAAGATGGAAAAAGCAACAAGACAGCTGTGGACAACCCTTTGGAGAAATTTGATTATGAAGGAAGCAAGTAATAGGCCAATAGCTGAGGGCTGCAAGGTTGAAGGGTAGTTTTTGTTTCTTGTTTGTCTAGCTGTTGCTACTATTGTTAAGATGACAGAGGTTTTTGTATATTTAAGGGCAGAAGGGAAGGGGTAGAGAGGAAGAAGGCAAAGATGAAAGCGATAACTGATAGCCTAAGGTTTGGGAGACAACAGGAATTGCCTACCTTCCTGATCACATTTCTCAAATGAATTGTCTAAGCTGTCTTGTTGCTTTCTTCACCTTCTAGTTCCTTCTCATCTCACCTCAATATGGCTTTTATTTGGTGCTGCAACCATAAACCTCTTCTCAGTATCTTAAGGTCCAGAGCAGGATGGGAAATAAGTCTTGTTTAGTGGGGAACAGTCACTCCGTTGTATCCAGAGGAGAGGAAAACCAGCGCGGATGCAAGTGGGGTATAGATCGGGTGGCACAAAGCTGAGCGAGGTCTTGTCTGGTATTTCTATTTTTTATAAAATACGAGGCAAAGTCAATGAGGGAGAGGTCGGATATATTTGAGGTTGAAGCAGAGAGACAATGTTTGGGAAGTTTTTTCAGAAGGCAAGAGAATAAGTGGCTCAGAGAAGCGTAGAGAGATTGCCAGGAAAAGGGAGCCTCTCCTGTGGTTGGCGATCCAGGGTGCATAGTGATACCAATCTGCCTGGCTGGGCAGCTTTCCTCAGCAGTGCTCAGTGGTGCTCAGCTGCCTGGTGCAAGGACAGGTAGTGAATACACTTGAGTTCATTCAGGCTTGAGTTTGCCAGGTATGTGCAACAAAAGGAGGGCACTGAGCTTAGAGAGCTTGCAAGAAAGTGGCTGGCTTCGTGGGCCCTAGAATCCAACTCAAATATTGAGAAAGTTAATAGAGGAGGGGCCTATGAATGGGGAAAAAGTAGGGAGGTGTGGAAGTCATCCAGAGGTAGAAGGATGGTCGAGGTAGGAATCCTTGCTCAAGAAGCTGCAGTGACAGGGTTTGTGGCCAGCAAGGAGGATGTTTGAATTTGCGATTTTGGAGGTGGAGCAGTTTCAAGAGATAACATGGTTCAGACTTCACATTCTGCACCGTGAGAACGGGAAGCGGTGGCCCAGCAGAGAATAAGGTCATTGGGTCAAAGAGCTAAGAGGTCACAGCATCGGATGTGTCCAGAATGAAGGCAAATGTAAGGAGAAAGAGGAAGAATCAGGTGCCAGAGTCTTTAATGAACGGTGGTGAGTGTCCAGGAGAGGCCTCAGCAAAGCTCTCTGTTGTTCTAACTTTAACAGCTCTGTTGCTGGGTGAGTGAGAGGAGATGCAGCCTGACCTTGAAATGCCTTGGTCTCAGTTTTCCTATTAGGGTTCATATAGATTTTAAAATTATCCACTGAAAGTTTATTATTTATTGGTGCCATGAAAAGACTTAGAAGGAATGTATCTTTATAAAAACATCATAGTGAAATAAATGGCACCCACTTCACGGTCTCATCGGCATCCAGCCTTGTCTCTGACATCATAGACTGAAAAATCTAGAGAGATCGATGCATTAACATTTTCATTCACATTTCTCTTGCCCCAGGCCTAAAGCAAATGTGGAGTCCCCACTCCTACAGGTCCCAGATATCATAAATCTGTTCAGAAGAGAGTTCCTCTGTATTTGCAGAGCCAGTAGACGGTGAGGCAACACTCCATCAATGTTCACCTTCTTTCACAAAGGTGGCATTCTTAGTCCTGAGGCAGCCTCTTGTAATTTGAAACAGAATTAGACCTTCTGCTCCTTGTAAGCCTTCTTTCTCCTCCAAGACTGCCTCTTCTTCCGTTCTCTAAGAGTAGCTAGCCTTTATTGGGGATTGGGATGCTCCAGGCACTGTTCCGAGTGCTTTACATGTGTTATTTTATTTAATCCACACAGTAAAGCTATGCTCTGTGAGGTCATATTATTATCATCCTCATTTTTAGATGGGGAACCTGAGGCATAGAGAGTTAAGCAATTTTCCCTGGGGTCATGGGGCTGGCAAGAGCTGGAGGGGGCATTTGTGCCCAGAGAATGTACTGCCTGCCCCTCCTCCCAGGAAATGGCAGCACCATCCTCCCCAGGGCACCTAGGCCCCATCCTCAACTTCTCTTCCTCTCCTGATCCTCAGCCCAAACAGTTACCACTGTCTTGTCCACCTCCCTCAGACATGGCTCCCTGACTGTTCCTGTTACCAGCCCTGCTCCAGTCTCCAGTGTCTCTCACTCTGAGTCTCTCATCTGCCTTCTTCTCCATCGTTGTTCTCTCTAAAACACAAATCTCAGGCCCCCACCTAAGAGGCTTTAAATTCCTTAGCACTCATACAAGGTTGACCCCTCCTCACTTACCCAGTTTTCACTCTCACCTCTTATCCGTCGCTCCCACCCTCCAAACTTCATACTTCATAGTGAGATTTTTTACACAGCAAAGACTGTCCCCTCCAAGCCTGTGCCTCAGTCCTCTCTGTCTTGAACACCTTTTCCTTTTACCGTGTCACCACCTGCCTTGTTTTACAAAATTCTCTTCACCTTTCAGGATTCAGTTTCCTAGAGCCAGCTCTGAAGTGTTCCCCCTAAGATCCCCGTAGTACTCAGTACACTGAAGTGTAATTCTCTGTTTAAGTGTCTGTCTCCTCCCGTGACTGTCAGCCTTGAGGACAAGGCATCCCATTCATTCCTGGTACCTGGCATAAATCCCTGCACATGGGAACCAGCTGTTCAGTAACTGTTGTTGGAATAACTAGTGAAAATGGAAGCAGTATGAGACCAAGTGAGCCCTGAAAACGTTCCTTTATCCTGTGCTTGGACGTTAAAGGAAGAGCTCATCAACAGCCAGTAAAGAGGTGCCCACTGTGCCTATGGATTGTTGACCTGTCTAACACAAGTTCTAGACCCAAGAACCTTAGGTGCAGCTCCCCACTGGAGCATTTGCTCCTTAAGAGCAGGATGTCGGCCTTGTTTGCAGCCATATCACCGGGTAAGGAACTTGGCACTCAACATATGTTTCTTTTGTGAAATGAATAAATAAAAGATCTCCAATTCTTACAACAACCTTATGAGGTTAATATCATTCTCCCCCTTGTACAGTCAAAGACTCTGAAGCCCAAAGAGGTAAGTAACATGTCCAAGGCTATAAGAGAGTTAGTAGCAAATCCAGGATTCATCGCTTACCTTCCACATTGAGGCCCCTTCTACTATTCTGAGCTGCCCCTTGACACCTTCCTAGCTATGAGAATTGCTCACTCAAATTAAAGAGAGGAATAAAATTATAAAAAAATAACGCAAGTGGGCCAGAATTTTCCTGTTTAAAATTAGAAAATCCACTGCCTATAAAACTACATTTGCATGAAGCCAAAAACTGGAGTCACATAAATTCCAAAGAAAAATTGATGAAGGACTTAGCCCTGGAAGAGGGAGCTTTGGGAGCACGGGGAGTTGACATACTCTGGCCCAAGTGGCCCAGCTCCTTGGGGAACCACAGCATGGTGTGAACAGCAGCACAGAGAAGCACAGACTGCTCTCTCCTGAGCACATGGTACCTTCTGGAAGCTGGCTTCAGTGATTAAGCTGCTCATTGCAACTGTACCATTTCTTGGCTAGCATCAAACAGCACTGGAATTAAGCCAGTTTTTGTCCTGTGGTCTAAAGGAGGAGTTTGAAAAGCTTTTTATTTTATATTATATCACTTTAAGATCAAGTTACTCCCAAACAGATTTCCTCTATGATGAAATACATCTTTTTCTCTCCTTTTTACTTGGAAACGTTGCAATTTCTTAGCAAAGATTACTCAGCTAGTCCTTACCATAACTCATGAAGATAATACGTATTTTTAGTTTCATCTTAGCAAGGAAACACACTCACAGATGGAAAATGATTTCACTAAGGCTGTCCCGTGAGTCAGGCACAGGACCGAACTGGACAAATGAGGCATCCGGGCCTCAGTCATTAAACTTCAAGGTCCTGCTGATAATCTGAGACAAAGAAAAGCAGTCTTACGATATCTTCTGAAAATAATTTTAACGCCACGTTTTGTTGTATGTTGATATCTGTTAATCAGCTGCTGGATTACGGCCCTCTTTCCAATGGAAAAGCTCCGCTTAGTGCCCTTGTAGGGATGACATGAGGCAATAGATGTAACGCACGAGCACAGCACAGGACATAGCAGCGACTCAATAAAACTTGTCCCTCCCACTGCTGCCCGCCAATCTCTCCCCTCCTATGGAATCTCTTCAGGGAGGCTCGACTCCGCTGTATTACAGTTCCTCCCAGTCTGTCTTCATTATCCGCCTGACGTTTTTCTTAGCTCAGATTTCATGTGGAAATGGAAGGTGTTGTGCATCTGGGCTGACACTTTATCAGTCTCCTGCTGTGGCTCTTATAGACATCTGGATTTTTCTCCTCCCTACTTACATGTGTAAGAATCTAGTTCTGCCTAAGGGTCTTCATTATTAATTCATTCAGGAAAAAGAAAACACAAAACTACTTTTTGTCAATAGAGCCATCTGAGCGTCCAGTGATATAAGAAGGATGACTCTCCCAAATTCTGCCAAAGCCATCAGCGCCTCACACTGCTGGAAAAGTTAACTTGGAGGAAATATGTCACTGGTCGTCACTTCAGGGGTACTAATCCTTTTCATTTTTTTAAATCTTATTTTAATAGCAGACACATCTCTCTAGGTCAGACTGCTAAAAGAGATGCTGTGACAATGGCAATATGTGTATAACAATGATATTTCCCAAGTTATTTTACGGTCCATTTCTTTAAAATGAGGTAGCTCTTGTATTCTGTGCTGTGTTATTTAGAAATAGGATTGTATCTGTGGCTAATTTTAAAGTTCAGTAGTTATCTTGCTCAGAAAAGAAGATATCATATAATCACTAAAAGAAGAAAATTTAGTTATTCAGTTCAGAATCCCTGAATTTTAATATAACCTTGATAGGACATGTTCTCACTTCACTTGGTCAAACAAGAGGTGATTAGATTCTCACTTCTGAACAGTGGAGTAAAAGAAGTCTATGGTACTTTAAAAAATGGACATATTTCTTAATTTAAAAACCAAACTCTGATGTTTGAGAAGAAAATAGATTGTGAATTTCCCTGTTGAATTTTAATACAGTTTCATAAACTAATATAAAGCATTGTAATTACTTTCAGAGCCAAATAGAATGAGGAGTTTATACTACCGGCCCAATGTTACAAAGCACTCTCCTCAAGCAGAACCCTGTGTGCTATCAGTATTGCCAGCTACGGCTTCCTGAATAGGCGCGGCCTGCCAGCCCTGCTCTAAGCAGGGATTAAGGCCTGGCAGCCTCCCAGCCAGCCTCCAGCAGGCACCGAGCAGTGAACCTCGCTCCCGCAGGTGGGCAGCACCAGGCTTCAAAGGCGGGTGTGCTGCCGGCCTCTGGACCACAGCTCTCACCCTCCCAGGACTCCCTCGCCCCTGCCCAGGCTTGTGCAAACCCGTGTTCCAGAGATGGCAGGGCAGGGAAGGGCTGGAAGCTCCTCGCCCACAGCCATCCTTGACCCTACTGTCTCCTTGTTCGCCTGCTTCTTGGACAGGAGCTTTCTGTCTCAGCTTCATGCACCAACTTCACCTCGGCTCACTCCTTCGATGTCACTTGTTCCTAAGAGTCCTGTCCTCAGCTAACTCTGCACTTGATGGCCTATTTCTGAGTGATCTCCTTCTCTGCCAGGGTTTCCCTTACTGCCCAAAGCTCGGGCTTCCCCATTTTTGTTTTCCCTCTCAAAGCCTCCTCAGGGGTTTTAGACCATCTATCCTGTGGCCAGACACGCCACCGACACATCGAATTCAACACACGCAAACCAGACCCAACATTCTGCCCCTCCAGACCTACTCCTTCCCAGGTTGGGGGATGGTGCCTCAGCCACCCCTTGGAAGAGCAACTTGGAGAAGTGTCGTCCAATGTCCTTGAGGTTGCCCCGCAAGGTGCGAGCATCCATCTCTGTCGCACAGTTCATCAGGATTGATTTCCTGGGGATGACCCGACTTCTGACTGGCTTCTCTTCTGCTGGACATGCCGCCTCATGGTCCTCCGTCCTCATCACCGCCAGGATGCTCTTTCTAAATGTCGTCCTGAGCATGTTCTCTCTGCTTAACGCGTTTCAAGGACTCTCTATAGCCTTGGGATAAAGTCCGACTCCTGACCACAGTAGACAATGTCCATGATCATCCTTCTCATCTCGGATGCTTCCACTTAGCTCACTCCCTATTCTCACCTCCAGTCATACTGGACGACTTGACTTCCCTGAACTTGCTCCCTCTTACCTGTGGGAATTTCACGTGCTGTTTCCTCTACCCAGAACACCTTTCTCCATTCAGATTGGGATCTCCTTTTCCAGCGAAATTTCTCTATTCCCCTTTTCCAAGCTTAGCCTGGGTGAGGTGCCTTTCTGGAACCGGCCACTCTGTGTGGAACTACAATCCTCCCACCCGTAATCCACTCCACTGCTGTTCTCCTCTGCCCTCAGACGTGGTGAAGATCAGATTTGAATGTTGATCTGTTGGTTGCTATTTTTGTTTTCCCTCCTATATTTGCCTTTCACCACAGCGTTTGGTCACTTCCTAGAAGCCAGGTGAGTCTGTGTCATTTCCCAGTTTTCCTGTATCCGAGAAAATAAGAGTTATGCCTGCTCACCCCCTGGTATCTACAAAGTAGAAAGCAGGTGCCAATAAAACCCTGCACAGCCTGCTCACCGCTGTTTCCACTGGCTTGACTTGAGCTTCCTGCACGTGAATAAAATGAACTGGGTTCATTTGTTTATAGCATATTCTCAAATAGTGTGGAGTGGTTATAAAAATAGCACATATTTAGTTTTTTAAAAAATCTGACGAATACAAATGGGAAAACAAAAAACACTCATAATTCTAATTAAACTTTAAAATATTTTGTGATTTCGTAGGCCTCAAAAAGCTATCTAATTATGTTACTCAAATTGTGAATTTCTTTGATTTATATGGTGGCTGTGAGTATAGTTATGAGTAGACTGTTCAGTATTTTTGCCTGTTTACCTGAGTTGATATCTTTTCTGTTGATTCTCAATCTGAAGTTAAAGAAAAGGCCTATCTGGGGTCTTCCCTTGGCTGTGTGGGTGGCTCCTAGGTGAAAGATGTTCGCTTCATTAGATATGAGGACGCTCTCCGAGAATTACCTACATCTAGATGTTTGGGGAATTAGCAAAGGAGTTCTTCTGACTCTACCTACTTCTGGCTTCTGTGTTTCAAGATTTCCTTGCAGCCTAGACTGAAAAAAATGTGTAGCTAAGTCCTCACAAGCCAGAGAATGGCATGCAAGTAAAAGCCAGACATGTTAGGAATAAAAAAAATATAATTTTACCTATTATTACTTACTCTTGCTTTAAAAAGAAAAAAACCATTGACTGGTTTCCTTGTAAAGCTTCATCTAATATTATATTTTTTTTTGTCTAATTAAACTATGAGATCTTTTGTATCTAGATCAGGAAATGTGATTTTATGAAAGTGAGAGATTTCCAAATCATCTGTCTCAGGTGAATGATAAAGGGTGCACACTAACTCTTATGATGACAGTCTGACACTTCTGTGTCAGACTGGATCGAGAGTTACTTAGGCATTTATTTATAGGAACTCTTTCAGGCAAGTAAATATTGACACTTCCTTTATTTTACCAGAGTCCCAAGGAGAGAAGTTAAAGGAGCTCTGCAGGGGCAAACAGCTCCAGAATGAGAAAATATAACATTTTTTTAAACTTTTTTTATTGTAGTAAAAAACATATAATATAAAAGTTATCATCTCAACCGTTTTTAAGTGCACAGCTCAGTAGTGTTAAGTATATCCACATTGTTGTGCAACAGATCTCTAGAATATTTTCATTTGGCAAAACTGAAACTCTATACTCATTAAACAACAAATGCTCATTTCCCCGCCCCACAGCCCCTGGCAACCACCACGCAACTTTTTGTTTCTGTGAGTTTGACTACTTTAGATGCCTCGTACAAGTGGAATCATACAGTATTTGCCCTTCTGTGACTGGCTTACTTCACCTGGCATAATGTCCTCAAGATTCATCCATGCTGTAGCGTGTGACAGAATTTCTCTTTTTCTAAAGGCTGCATAATATTCTAGGGTGAGGCTAGACTACAATTTGGCGCGAAGGTACCAAGAGCACTTAGAGAAGGCTTCCTTTTTGGAGCTGCTGCCTGAACAGTCACAAAAACGGGAGTGAGTAGAGTAGCAGACTCAAGGCACTTATCCAGACAATCTGGGAGTGCGATGTGAGCATTTCCTAAACCCACAGTTTCCAAACTTTTCCTTGGTGAGTAGGCTAAAGTTTAGTGTATAAAACAGACCAAATGCGCAGTTTCTCCAACTGGGGAGGAGAGAGACAGAAACCTCGGGCTTTCCTCTTCTGCCTCCCTCCTCTCGTTGACTAAGGACATGTTTACTCTCGTGATCACACAAGGGGGGTGGATACTGATGGGAAGTGGGGCACAAGGGGCTTCTTTGGTGCTGGCAATGCTGTGTTTCTTGATTGGGGCGCTGGTTACACAGGTATGTTCAATTTGATAAAATTGTTCAAGCTGCACCTAGAAGATGTTATGCTGAGTGAAATAAGCCAGGCACAGAAGGACAAAAGCATGATTCCATTTAAATGACTTATGCCTAGAGCAGCCAAATTCAGAGAGACGGAAAGTAGAATGGCGGCTGCCCAGGCCTCAGGGGTGGTGGAATAGGGAATTAGTGTTTAATGTGTATGGGGTTCCATTTTGGGAAGATGAAAAACTTCTGGAGGTGGATGGTGGTAGTGGTTGCATAACAACTCGAGTGTACTCAATGCTATTGAAGTATATACACCCAAAAATGGTAGATTCTGGGCTATGTATACTTTCATCACAATTTTATCATAGGAAAATTTAACAAACTGTGTATTTCTGATTTGTACACTTTTCTAAATGTAAAAGTTTTTAAAAAATCTAACCAAATCATAGTTTTCATCATTGCTCTCTGGAAATTTTTGATGCATGGTGTTTTTCCATTAGTTGGACTAGCAAATATTTCTATTTCATGAAGGACTACAGAATAGTTCCTGCTTTTTCATCTCACCTCCCAAATCAAAAAACCCAAGAGTTGACAACCTTGGTAACTCCCCCTGCTATTTCCTGAAATTTGTCGGTGGCTATTTATGCTTCTGTTTAAATTTCTCTCTTCCAAAATGGTCTGTGCTGGCAGGCATGCCCTCCAGTAATGAAGAGACTCAGTTCTCACCCGGGTTTCCTCTCAGTGAGGGGACCCTGGGGTTAGACCGGCATCTAGTGATGGCCAGGGCCAAGCTTTCAAAGATTCCATGATTATCAGGAAACCTTCCACAGCTGAATGATTTTTTTTAACTTCCCTGTCAGCAGAATAATCCTCCTGAAATAAATTGTTCACTTTGGGCCTGGAAATCAAGGGAAAATGTTAGAAGATATTTATTTAAGATATTACTGCTGATTTATCATAATTTACTTAAGAAAACATTCGTGAGACACTTCTTCTTGAAAAGAAAAATGACTTGCTCTTGAACAATGTAAGTTTTGCTGAAGGTTCATAATGATGTAACAGTTACTCTAATTATAGAGAATTATTTATCTAGATAAAGTTTAGATTTGCTGCAATTATGATCTGAAATGGTACTATCCAAACAGATTTTAATTTGAGAGGATTGTGTGTGTGTGTTCTTAATTCTCTTTCTTGATAAAAAATAGAAAAAAAATTTAATTGTAAGTTGTTTAAAACCCTATTTACTTAACTATTGACTTGCATATTTCTTAATTAAGTCAAAAAATAGCCAGGAAATTAAAAATCCAGACTTTTTAAAGATGAACTCCTTTGTAGTATGTTTTCAGTAAAATAATATTTTTTGGGTCTTTTTATTTCAAACTTAATTTTTATGATATTTTAAAGTATTTGCCATGTTAATATAGTAGCATATGTGCTTTCTGATTTCTAATCTTAAATGAATTCACCAACTATTTCTGCGTCACGTAAGTCCTGAAACCATAAAAACAATTCAGATTTACAAAACCATCTGCTAACGCTACATTTTTACATGGCGTGTGAAATTACTCTTCTTCTTTAAGTTGAGTTTGACCATGCATTGAGAAGACTCACACTGATTCTGCACCTAATTGAAGGTGCCTGAATGGTCTCTAAAATGTTTATGGGTTTAGTCAAACAATTGTATTTAGCCAATACATCTAGAATTAATTTATTTTCCCCTGACTTTATTGGATGTGTCATTGATAATGATACAATCCAAGTCCTGTCTAACATTTATTGAGCATTTCCTATTTTCCAGGCACTATTCCTGCACTTTGTGTTTATAATCTCACTTAATCCTCACATTAGTCCTGTGGGGTAGCACTATTATTATCCCCAGTTTACAGATGAGGGAACCAAAGGACAGAGAAGTAACACAGAGCTAATGTGTGACAAAGCTAAAATGATACACCAGATCTAATCCGGGTCTCTCTGTAATTTCGTAATAGCCATTTAAGAGGCAGACAACACCAGCAGAGGTGGAACACCTGCAGGACCTGCGAAGCAGGACATTTTTACACTTAGTCAACTCTAAACCCGTTCCTGGGTGGTGTGACATGTCTGGCCAACAGCACCTCCACAGTCATTTTGATACAAACCCTGTGAAACCACTGGATGGTCACTGGCTTTGGGACAGAGGTCAGAACTTCTCCTCTCCACACCTTACAGCTCTCTGTTTGAGGAGTTTCCATGGGCAAGGTCCCACCAACAGCACAGAGAGCCCTGAGCTCCGCCCAGAGACATGAGAGAGTCTGGCCAAGAAAATCTGGTGCAACCTGGAATCTATCCAATTTTCAGCAAAAAATAACTTTTGAAGCTGAACTTTCATCTTTCACCACTTCACTTCAGTAAAGTAGAGTTTAGACAGAACTCTCAGCATTTCCTGACTGTACCCTTTACTCTGAAGGAGAATGCTCCGTGGTACAGCTAAAAGGACCAACCATTGTTAACTAATTTTTTACTTTTCTTGGCTTTTGAAAACTTTTTGGAGGAAAATATCCAGACCCTAAAGCTTAGTTTATTTCCAGAGCCTAAGCTAATATCACCATCTAAATCTGTGGAAGATTCTGGCAAATAACGAAAGCCAGGCTAAGTGAGGTAGTGCCTGCCTCCCGGGTTTTTGGTGAGGGGTAAATGATGTAATGACTATATGTGAAAGGCTGAGCACAGTGCGACCCTAAACTTTCTGTAAGAGAATCTTCTATTAAAAATCGCCGTAAAAAAGCATTTCATGTAAGTTAAGGAATGCATTTACCAAGCTTCCCCCATTAGAATCCCGACTCCGTGATTAGTTCTCTGTGTGCTTGTTTTACACTGTAGGTTCTGTCTCTCCATATTAAAACAACAGATCAACACTCATACAAGAACCTCAGCTGAGAAACTTTGTTCAAATTTTAGAGACTCCACAATTCAGACAGAAACTTCTTACTATCCTTTTGAAACAAATTCTAGTCAGGAAAAAAGAAACCCTTATTTACCATTAAAAGTTTCTTCTTTGCATACATATTATATTGATTTAAGTGTGACTTTAATGAGATATCTAGAATACAGGCTGTCTGGTGAATTTCACTCCACTAAAAATGTCAAAACAAAAACACCATAGTGGTCTCAATTATTTAATCTTTGCCTTGAAAATGGGGTTAATTTTGAAAGCTTTACAACAAAGTTATACATATATTACATGTGTAGTACCATGATATTTTAACACCATTAACTTTTAAAAGGCCAAAGAGTTGAGTTTAACTATATGACAAAATGCTGAAGGAATTGGAATTATCAGCTACAAGACTAAGTAAAGATTAGGATCAAGACTGGGGATGTATTTTGCTTTACAGGACTTCCAGGGGCTAAAGAATTTGCAAACCTCTTATACTAATAAATTCCTAGAACTTTATGCCAATCAATAGCAAAAAGTTCATACTGCAGATTTAAAATATGCTCCACACTAAATATAGTCAACACAGCCGACTAAGACTATGCAGAAGAACCATGAAACATTATATACAGTTATTCATATTGTTCTATTTATATGAGGATCTCCAGAGCTATCAATACACAAGGACATATTATTGTTACAATTTCTTAACTGTGTGTTACAAATCACAAAACAGCCCCAGCAGCTTATCTGTCCTTCATAGGCTGCCATAGTTTGACAGTCGATCAGGCTGCATTTTAAAACAGAGAAGAGATTCAATTTCATACCCATCTAAACAGCTACAACTTAAATATCAAACAGTTCCAAGTGTTAGCAAAGACGTCACACACTGAGGTCCCTAATACATTGCTGGTAGGAAAGAAAAATAACTTGACAATATCAATAAACCTGAAGATATAAGTTCAGACCCCAGGAATACCTGAGAAAGACCTAGGGATTCCTCTCCTAGGTATTTACCCGGCAAATGCTTGAAAACGTGCCTCAGGAGATGTGGATAAGAACGTTCATGTGGGCATCATTTGTCACAGCCAAATATTGGAAATGGCCCAAATTTCCATTGACAAGAGAATGGATCAATAAGTTAATCCACAATACTCATACTTTTGAGTACTATACAGAGGTTGAAACAGGGTAAAATTAATATACTAGTGTTCCATATTTCTAATTGAATAATTCTTTGGTCCAAGTTTATTAAGTTAAAAGGTTTCAGAAGGTTATGTACAGCAAAGAACACCATCAAAAAAGTGCAAAGACAGCCCACAGAATAGAGGAAAATATTTGCAAATCATATATCTGATTAAGGACTTAGATTTAGAATATATAAAGAGTTCTTATACCTCAATGATAAAAAGACAAGTAACTCAATTTTAAAAATAGACAAAAGATCTGAATAGACATTTCTCCAAAAAAGATATAAAATAGCCAACAAGCACATGAAAATGTGCTCAACATCTTTGGGCATTAGGGAAACGCAAATCAAAACCACAATGAGATACCAGTTCACACCTACTAGAATGTCTACAAAAAAGGCAGACAATAACAAGTGTTGGCGAGGATGTGGAAAAATGGGAACTGTCACGTACTGTTGGTGGGAACGTATGTGGTGCAGCTTCTTTGGAAAACAGTCCAGCAGCTCCTCAAAAGATTGAACACAGATTTACCATGTGACCCAGCAATTCCACTCTTGGTATATACCTCTGAAAATAGAAATGTGTCTTCATACAAAAACTTGCACAGAAATGTTCATAGCAGCATTATTCATACTTGCTAAAAAGTGGAAACAATCAAATATCCATTAAATAAATAAAAAGTGATACTTTCATACAACCGAATATCAATAAAAAGGAATGAAGTATCAATACACTCTACAACATGGATAAACCATAAAAAGGCTATGTTAAGTGAAAGAAGCCAGCCACAAAAGGTCACATATTGTATGATTCCATTTATATAAAATGACCAGAACAGGTAAATCCATAGAGATCGAAAGCAGGTTAGTGGTTCCTGGGTCTGGGAGGTTGGGGGTGGGAGGGGGAGGAGGAATGACTGCTAATTGGAACAGGGTTTTTTTAGAAGCAGATAATGAAAATGTTATAAAATTAATTGTAATAATGGTTGTACAATTCTGTGAATATATTAAAAATGATTAAATTGTATACTTTAAATAGATGAATTGTGCGGTATGTGAACTATATCTCAATAAAACTTATTGAAAAGGTTATGTGCATTATAATACAACATTCAAATCTTAAAACACGCAAAACAATGCTACATATTGTACATACAAACAAACACATGTTTGGAAACATGCCGGCAAGGGTGGAATTCAAATTACTGAAAAGCTCGAAATGACTCATCAGAGTAGATGCCAGCCTTCACACGGCAGTGGCGGCCTGGCCTGAAGAACATCCATCCCGCAGGCAGGCCCAGCAAAGATAGACCCAAAGTTCAGAGAACAATCAGCTCTGGGCAGGGGCAGAGGGGAGGCGGGTGGAGAGGAGACCCAGCGGTCCTCAACTGCCTCTTTAAAAGAAAACTCTGAAGTAAACATCACAGAATGTGCATATTTCATCAAAGTTGGTTGGTGAGGACACACGCATTTATTGTCTGATTCCCCATATTTTTCTGGGTGCTTGAACATTTCATAGTTTAAAAAGTTCTACATTTCTAGGCCCGTCTCATTAAAGGTCATGACAAATGCCTCTGATCAGGCTCTTTGTTGCTGGTTGTTAAACAGTTGCCAGCATGCTGCTGAGTCCAGGCCAAAAAAGCCTGCCCATTTCCACAAAAGCAAGGAGCAGAGGGATCTGCACGCATAATGATGAGGGAGAAAATCCATCTAGGATGTTAGAGGTAAACCAAGAGCCAGATGATCTGGAACCATTGCTGTCCTGTTCTGCTGAGATTGAGTGGCACTGCAATAGCAGGGATTGCTGTTATTCACAAAGGGGGCTCGGAACAGCCTGGTCCAACGCTCCTTCAGTAGCACGGCCTGCAGCTAAGTCCACGGCCTGCCAAAAACTTCCTGGCCCGGAAGCAGAAGGTTTAAGAGCATTTCTGGTAACTGTTGGATTTAACTCCTGATTTCTGGGAGCAGATTGCTAAAAGTTTTAAACTTTCTGGCATAGGCGCATAGTTTGAAATACTTAGTCAGATGTTTAATTACCTAATCACAATATTCCAAAGGCAAGAACGCCAAACAAATTTTAAAAAAAGAACCTAGTTTTTCTTGTCCTTTCTAACCCATTGATTAAATCAGGGTTTAATGGCTTTTTAAACTTTTAATTCAATCCATGGGTTGTATTTGAGAGTATCATAATAGTTTAGATCAAACTCAGTGAAAATATATTGAAAGTAATGGCTCGATATTAAAAGCGAGCTCTCTCCATCACGTTCACCCAGATTTTCCTCTTCTGTCCCAGTGTACTTGCTTTCCTTGTACAGAAAGAGCCCAGTGATTCAAACTCAGGAAAAAGAATGAGATGATGGGCCAGCGCGAATAAATTGGGTTGTATGTGCTGTTAGCATTACTTTAAAGACTTTTCTGTTTTCCCTGCTATAAGAAGCTCCAGGCATTCGCCCACATTACATAAACCGTTTTGAGAGTTAATCCCTTTCCCCATGTGACTCATGATCGTGCAGGTCCTTCCAGAGGGGATAAAAATACAATGGATTACAGCATGGCAGCGTCTGCAGTTCCCAAGGAAGAGGTGGCTTTAGACATTTATATACCGAGCTTGGCGACCAAGTGCCAGTGAGTGTGTCCGAAAGCAGTTGGAAATCGGACAGTTTGTGCTGCAATGCAAGGACAGGAAGCATTGCGAGTTTCTGCAGCCGTGGTTGGTTTGAGATAATACCATTGTATAACCAGGAGCAGCGACCGCTCCCACTGCTGAGAGCCGGGGCCTGGCGTCTGGCTCCTTGGCTGCAGGCCAGGCTGAGGTCCTGCCGTCTGAAGGCAGGGTGTGCGTCCCCTCCCAGGCGCTCCACACACACAGTGCCGGCCACACCTCACCTTCCAGAGGAAATCTGGCCAGAAAGCCAGACTTCATGACTTCTCCTTTATGAGCCTTACCCACCCCCAGCCCTTGCCCGGGCTTTTGTTTTCCACTTGGGTGCAGTGGTGGTATTCACTCTGCACTCAGTTGGGGATTTAAAGTCCCAGGCGGTAAAGAGCTGATGACAGGGTTATTGGAAAGATAGTGTATCTTGCCCTGCCTAGCGCCTCGGCGGTCAGCCTTGGGTCCTCGCTCTTCAGAGAGGCACTGGCTCTCATCACTCGTACAAACCGCCCTTCCCTCAGCATCTTCCATCAGGCAAGAGCACTCACCAAGGACTATTTTAGACGTATTTAGCAGCAATATTGTTTGATTTTAACTGGACATTGTTCTAGACACACAAAAGAGTTCAAGGATGTGGCGTTGGGTTTTGTTCTTCCCCACCCCACACCCCCCTCCCCATGCTGTCAGGTTTCTCTGGGAAAATGGGATGAAAATGTTTGGGGACGTTTCCACAATAAAACACTCTAAAATATTTTTTTAAGATTTCCTTTCTAGTCATGTCAAGATTATAACTCAAATCTGCAGAAGTCAGGAAATTCCAAATTTATGTTGACACTTTCCCCTTAAAACCCTCACCAGATGATAAACAGTGTAAAAATTCTGTTCCAATTCAAATATTCCAAATATGACATAGGTTGCCAGACTCTTCTAGTGAAAAGGTGCTTCAGGGCAAGACAGAGCAGCCTTTTAAGAAGCAAATATAACCTTTCAGTCCAATAATTTTTCTAAATGATTTCATAGTATAGAAGGTGATATAATCATTTCGGGTGGGTTGGCTTCTTAATTTAATTTTTACAAAAGGAAAGGAATTATATTTAATGATGGGAGCAAATTAAAAAGTGGCAGAATTTATCCATGAAATCAGCAGTTCTCAAGGTGGGAATGAGGACACGACATCAATGGCGGACTTTTCTGCGTCACTCGGGTCAGTTCACTCTCAAAGGTTCTACCAGCCCAAGCAGAGCCCTCACAGGCCGTGGCCCGGCCCCACAGTGAGACAGGCTCAGCTCCAATCCCAGCGCTGCCAGCTGCGGGCCTTGGGAAGAGAGCAAGTTCTTTGGCGTGTCTAAGACCCAATTTCCTCATCTATAACCTGGACGATGATCATAGCATCTACCTCATGGTTATTTGACATTAATTGAGATAATGCATGTTAGAGTAAGAAGTGCTTCTAAAAGTTCCTCCATAAACATTAGTGAAAATAACTGTCCTCCAGATAATAGTATTTGTGACGTTAAGGAAAATAAGCATTGTCAGCATGAGCATCGGGAAAGCTTATTTCAATACACTTTGGAGATGAGCAGAAAAAATCTGATGAAAAGAAAATCTTAGGGATAAAATTTTGCAAGGAAGATGGAATGAACTTTTACCAGACAATTATAGGGCCACAGAAATAACTAATTATACTGACAGATATATCAGTATATATATATATATATATACACATCTGACAGATATGTATTCTGACAGAAAGATCAGCCTGGCTCTGTCCAGGGCCTGAAAGACCCATCAGACTGCAGATAAAGAAAACAGAAAGAAATAGCATGTGATTGCCAAGTCGTGATCAAAAAACCAAAACATAAAAGGAGACGGGCCTCCTGGGAGACACAGACAGTAGCAGGGAGAAGATGCGTAGATTGTAGAAAACCAGCATGAGCAGGTGAAACTGCAGGGCACAGCAGGCAAGCCCTTGTGTGGGGAAAGTCGGCCCTGCTCCTCCTCACCCACCTTTGTAACCTGTGGTCGCCTGGCCCAAGGCCCAGGACGGGGGAGCAAGGTAAGCTCCGACATCGCTGAGCATTGACGCTACATGTCTTCACCTGACACTGTCGGATGACCCAGGGAAATTAAGGCACTTTTTTAGACTATAGGATGATAAAGAAATCTCAGAGGACTGAAAAAGGCAAGTGTATTGTCTCTCGTGTTAAAACGGGAAACAAACCCCTGATAGTTCTGGCCATTAAGTGAATAGATCAGCTTAATTTTCACGTCTGTAAGGATATTATTTTTAAAAGTCATCTATCAGTACACAACCAAGAAGACTGTGGGAAGAGGAAAACATTCCAGACGAATTTCATTTCCGTCTGTGATAGACAGTGAGAGCGTGCAATAAAGGCAGAACAATGGATGTGAAGTCTGAGGAAACGTGTGCCACCATCTGCTCCCAGGACGGGGGCTGGATGCGTGGGAGCCGGGAGTCTGTGAGGGCCCAGGCTGGCTTCCTCCGCGGCTTTGCCAGTTCCGGGTCCCTTCTCCCTAACCACCTGCCAGCTGGGGCTGCTTCTCCTCGAGGTGGGCTACCTGGTGCTGTTTGCTTTCAGATCTGTTTCCAGCCCGTGTCTGTTGTTTGCTGGGTGTAAGTGGCAGTAAAGATTCTGTGGAGAAATGAGGGGTAGGATTTGGAGTCAGAACAATAATGGACGCCTGGCCCTGTCATTTACTTGTGTGGACATAGGTGGGTCACTGACCCTTTCTGACTGAGATAGATTCTCTTATCCAAAGGGGATCAAAATACCATCCTTTCCTGATTACGATGAGGGTTAAAAACCAGGGACTGCTATGATGCGTGGTTCAAGAAGTGTTTTATTCCTTCTTAACTTTTGATCTCACACTCTTTTCAGCTCTGGGCTTTATCTGGGTCCTAGATCCTTATTGAAAAGTATGTTTATGCGTCCAAAAACAGACTCATAATTCACTCTGTTAGGTGTTTGATTCTCTCCCTGGGACCCTGTCATTTCCATATTTGAGTTTGGATCGGGAAAACAAGCCACAGCCTTGAGCCCGGGACGTTAGTGAGAGGAAGTGCGTCATCGCTCGGCCAGCCCGCTGCGAGGACCTGCCTTCCCATTCTCTCTACATTCTTCATGTCCTTTCTTCCTCTTTTTTTTTTCTTTTTTTCTTCTTTTCTCATTCCTAGGCCTTGATGTTGACAATGAGGAAATTCACTGAGACTACAAATTTGTACCTGAGACCAAGATTATTTTCAGGACTGATTATGGGAGGGAAGAGGGAGTAAAATGACAATGGTATTTCAATGCCACCTTGCGTAAAATTGGAATCCCAAAGAGTTAAACCTTCTGTCCCTTTCTGCTACTGTCACCACTGCAGCAGGAGAAGCCCAGCCCCTGTGCCCCCTTGGTGTCTGACCCCGGGCTGACTTGGCTGCATGTCGACGTTTGCCTCCTTAATGCTGACACACTTGGGTGTCCACAGAGCGGGTAAATATTTGCCTGTGCAGGAGAGAGGAAATGGCGGTTTCTGCACAGGGTAGGTGATGAGGCAGCTCATCTCTCTGTGTCAATAGTGTGAAACAAACATTGGCGATGTGCAACGATGACACTCTATCTCTCAGGTTCAGAGAAGGGAGCTACTGATGGCCATGACCTCCAGACTCGATCCCAGCACCTTTCGGAGCCACCAGCTCAGAGCAGGCTGCTCTGCTCTGTAAGTCAGCTCTTTACTTCATTATGCTGCCCCCTGCCCATAGAGGAGCTCAACTTAGAGCTCACTGCAGGGACAGTTCGATTGTCCCCAAAGGGCTTAAGAATTACATGTGTCGATTACTTTCTGTTATTCTGAGTCTTGTTACCTCCGTTTCATAACTCTCTACTAAAAGCAGAGAAAGGCGGTGGGAGAGAAGATATGCTCAGATGAGTGGACAAAGAAGCGAATATGCTCAGGAAGAAGCAGGATAGACTGCTGGCAAATGCTGGAAGTGTACAATGCAAAGCTTAGGAAACTGGCCCCAAATTGTATGTCTGAGATGGGGGTGGAGGGGAGAATCTGCTACTGAAGGAAAAGGACACCAGTGCTGTTTCCTTGGTTAACTACCCAGATGTCTGTTCCACTATCCCTTTCTTTTTGGGTGAATAGAGTCTCAAAATACAAATGTAAGTTACAAACTGAAGTTACAGCACATCAGAGGGCAGTACTCACCCATTTCAGGCATATGACGCTTTTCAGGGTATCACAATGTTAGCTTATAGTACATGACCTTTGATGAATTTGGGTAAGGATATACAAGAGTTCTTTGTACTATACATATTTAGAAATATTCTGTAAGTTTGACATTATTTTGCAATAAAAAGTTTAAAAAAAAAAGCCTATGCTTCAGAAAAAGCACACCCACAGATTTTGAAAAAACAACAAAGACAGCTAGATAGCTAGTCATAGCACAGGTAAACAATCTGAATGACACAGAAGTGACACCTTTGTTCTTTGGACATTTATTCAACCAATAATTACTGAACCAGATGCTTCTCTGTTGCTGGAGACGTGGCTGTGAACACATGAGAAAGGGAGAGATGAATACAAATCTACAAGATCTGCAATGTCATACAGTCTGGGTTCATAGGGTGCTGTGTGCTATCTGGAATGAGCAGAGGAGGACTCTTTGCAGGGGCTGGGCTGTTGGGAAGACCTCTGGGAAGCAATGTCATTGGAGCAAATCTCGAATGAATCTCTGGTGAAAAGAACCAGCTGTGGGAAGAGCTAGGGTGAGCACCCAGCCTGGGAGAACGGAACATGCAGAATTACTGGGCAGGAACCAGCCTGGAGGCTGGAGGAACAGATAGGAGGCCAGTTGATTAATTAGTGTACTGATTGATTAATGGAAGAGACCTAAATAATATATCTAGTTCAATCTCACCATTATATAAGAAGGTAAACATGCCCAGGGAGTCTACTTGTCTATGGTACATAAATAGTGAGAGAGTAGGACTAGCTCTAAATTGTTATTGGAGGTGGGAAGTGATCTTCTTTCAATGTCTTCTAAAACCTATTTCTTTATTTCTTGCTTCAGTTTCTCAAGGATGTCGTCCTCACTGGGCTTCCAGTTCTTAGTCACACAATCATAAGGAACTGCCCAAATCTCGTCCATAGTGAAGATCAAACAAGAATTAAACAAGCAAACAATAAACACTGCGTTGACTTAACCCAACCACAGCAGGTTGATTCTGAAGGGCACCTTTTACAGACTGGTGACATGATTTAGTGGCGTGAGTTTAAATTTCATCATATACTCATTGGGCAAGCAGCATTCACATGCTCAAGTGTTGTTAATTAGTGATCTAGAGCTGTCGGACAACTTGGAGGAGCCAACCTTCAGCAGAATTTGGGAGAAGTAGAGTACAAAGTGACCATATCTTGATTGACACTGTCTTCAAAGGTCTACTAATCCCAGTATCTATGTGAATTGTTTTATGACACAAGTTGAGTTACCAACTGGGCTTGATGTTGATGGAAAATACTCTAAAACAAACAGCACTTAGATTTCTTGCTTATCACAATAAGATTAGCATTTGCAGATAGGCCCTGAAAGTGACCCTAATTCTTTCATGATAGGGTTAAATTGACACTGGAGTAGTAGAGAGAAGGAAACATTGCCTCTGTGAGTCATGTGTCCTTGGACTTTTGCTGTCCCTATGTTAGGCTAAGTTTGATTGTCATGATCTAAAATATGGACAAACAGAATCAATTTTTCTATATGGACTTTTCAAAACACTGAGTCACATTTTATTAATGTTTGCAATATTCAGGAAAGTTGGATGTACACAAGAACTCATATTTTTAGGGAAACAGCGAATGTGCTTCTCATTCCCCACCAGGGCTGGATGATGGACACCTTAGTCCATAGAGTTGATCACATCTGAGCCTTGACAAAAAGGGGAGCCTTGGAGTTATAGTTAGTTATACTCAGCTGGTTGTGGAAATAATTTCCAACTATATTTCCTGCACACAGGGTTCTAACTGGGGTACAAAGCAATGCAGAAAACGTTCCCCTGCTAATTTGGGTGCAAGCAAGGCTACACACAGCCCTGAAGACATCTGCTCCCTGGCTTCTGTGCTGGAACGTGTGAGGACAAGAAAAGGAAGCTCCTCATGGGGTCAGGAAGTAGATTGGGCCCATCTGAGAGACAGCTTTTCAGGTTCTGGAAAGAGAAGGCGACTGAAAGCTGCTTCTCTGAGACCAGAGAAACATGCCTCTCCTTCTGCCTCCTCACAGGGAGGAGGGCAGAGACGGGGCTCAAGGAGAAGCGAAGAGGGCTGCTCTTTGCCCAAATCTCAGAGGCATCATGCCCACCTGCCACGCTGCACCACAACAATTACATGAAGCACGAAGAGTTGCTTTCATTAGTAAAGTAAACTGCACATTTCTTCCTTCTTGATAGCTCATTGAACATAGCGCCTAGTCATATGTTCAAAGCTCTAGAAACTAGACAGAACTTAGAGATATGCATGGAAATAACTTCCTTTATTTGATCAGTGAGAATAGAAGTGACTAGGGCATGACCACAAGCAGGAAGACTAAAGGAGAATGTTGGTGAAATTCAAATAAGAAATGCAATAATCGGGGCTGGCCCCGTGGCCGAGTGGTTAAGTTCGCGCGCTCCGCTGCAAGCGGCCCAGTGTTTCGTTGGTTCGAATCCTGGGCGTGGACATGGCACTGCTCGTCAGACCACGCTGAGGCAGCGTCCCACATGCCACAACTAGAAGGACCCACAACGAAGAATATACAACTATGTACTGGGGGGCTTTGGGGAGAAAAAGGAAAAAAATAAAATCTTTAAAAAAAAAAAAAAAAAAAGAAATGCAATAATCTAGGACTGGAAAGGAGAAAATATATATGAAATACTCACAAAAGATTACCAGAATTTCATCACCCGACCTCGTTTTTAAAGGTTAGTCATTGAGTTAACCGTCAGGGGGATGGGTTAAGCCAAGGCCACTTTAGAAACCTTCTGTTCTCCAGGTGACGGTTCAGAGTTGCCTTCCTGAATTTGATCGGGCTTTCTGTTGACGTGGATAAGTAGTGACTTTTTTCTTGCATTCTTTCTCTTAGCTTCGTGAAACTCTCTTGACCCTCTCTGCTCTGATGTAACAATGAAATCGATGGCATTGCTGCAACTTGAGGAAAGAAAAAGGAGTCCCTCAGGGTCTGCATGTTCTTTTTCTCAGAGGAAATGAATTTGGGTGTTCTTTAGTCAATGCCTAAAAGCACTGAGATTCCTGTAAGAGATGAAGTCCCAGCAGTGCAGGCAATAAATGAAAGACCCAGGAAGCAAAAGCTTTTTACCTAAAAAGACAAACTGGCTTAACAACAAACAATCCATCTCTCCCAATAAGAAACTCAGAAAGATAAGGGTTCTGCTTCACCTACATCCATGCAGGGACCGGGGAGTAAAAGTTTTCCATCTTAAACTCCAAAGACAGGTGTAAACAGAGGCTCAGCGCTTCCTGGGAGGCTGATTACAAAGAAGAACTAATCAGAAGCCTTTCATCTCTGACCCTTTACCTTTAGGTCTATTCTGGGGCATGGAGGTGACAGGGCTTGTGTCCTTTGCATCCAAGGAAGCGACAGGTAGCCTACTGATCAATATCCCCCTTTGGTAGTGTCTTCGGAACGTGGAATGTGGGGCAGAAAATGAAGCAGACAGAAATCAATACTCAGGTCTGGTGAGAAGGAGGTTATCGTCACATTAATTTCACTTCTTAAAAAGAAGACAACGACAAAAGCAAACCGATTACCATCGGGTTCTTTGGGAAATGAATGTGCTTTCTAAAAAAGTAAGGAACTGAATGTCTTGGGTTTTAGCCAATTTAACATCCAAGAGAAGATGCTGCCGTGTTTTTGAGATTATATTTTCTGTGTTGTTCTCAGGGCCAGCATTACTCAATTTTCCAAGCATCACTAGTTGGACAATAACTTGTAGCAGAAAAACATAAAAGGGAAGAACTTCTGACAACAAACCTAAGGCTTTAGGAATGAGTAGTTCAATAGATAAATGGGGAAGTTTGGGAGAAATCAACAAAGCAATTAAGAGAATGGAGGGATTGATTAATGGGGAAGATCACTCCTTTGATGTCTGGCTTGGCTCATCAATGATTCTTTTTTCCTTTTTGACATGGATTAGGGGACAGGAGATGAGTAAAGGATTAAGATTAGTAACCCACAAATACCTGAAATAAATAATTTTACAGGAAAGACAGGAATTTCTTTCAAATTGGCCAACATAATTGAATGGATCTAAGAATTTAATTCAAAAAGTATTTATGTCATAACCTTTTGTCCCTCGCCCCCGAGTCCACTCTCTTTTATTACTTCTCATATTGAATATACACTCACTGGCTCTTTGTTAGTTTAAAATAGAAAAAAAGTTACAATTTAAATTCTTAATGGAAGGATGTTTGAAATATGAAAACAATTGCCTTTAAGAAACAATAAAAACACTCCAGGAGACATTTAAAATTACATCAACACTTATATTGTATCAGATAGACATGAAAGGACTGAACTTGTCTCTTCCATCTCTGGTATATAAAATTTCATGTGGGAAATGTTTTAAATTTTTTTTTAACATATTTTCCTATGGAACTTAGAAATTTAATAAATTCACTTTTCTAACTAGTAGAAGATTAAAATTTTGGACATCTGATCACAGTATCTACTTAGCTCTTATTTTACTTAAAAAAATTAAAAGGTATAAGCTAGAGGAGACACCCAGCGGCTGCCGTTCCAGTGGGCACCAGGCAGTGCCGCCCAGCACGTATCTAGTGATACCTGATCTGCATGCTCTGCAGCGCTGCCCACCTGGTCCTCCAGCTTTTCTCTTACGCTTCTCCATGTGCTTCTTGAAGGCAGAGGAGGTGTTTGTAAGTACACGTTGAATCATGTCACATGCTAAGTTAATCATGTCACTTGTCCTCTAAGTGGCTTCCTATCATACTTGGGATAAAAATCCAAGCCTCTAACGACATCTTTGAGAAGCAACAAGACCACGATCTCCTTCTGCCCACCTTTCTAATTTTGCTTCCTGCCGCCCCTCCCCCACCCACTCTGGCTCACTTCACCCAAACACACCAAAACCAAGTCCTGATTGTGGGTCTTGTCTATTCCCTCTGCCTGGACTGCACTCCCTGTATTCTGGGCAGGACCAACACCTTCCCTTCCTTCGGGTATTGCTCAGGTCACATCTCTTCAGAGAGTCTGCCCTGACAGAGCTACATCAAGCAGCATACACCATTCCTGTCATACTTCTTGATTTTTCCAGAGTATGTATTCTCTCTTGAATCGTATTATTTACTCACTTATTCACTTACTATTTGTCTTCTCCAGTAGTTGGTGCACTCCATGAAAGAGGGACTGTTGCAGGTTCCCCAGCATTTGAGGCAATATCCAGCAGAAGGCAGGCACTCAAAATATATTCGTTAGAAGGAAGGAAGGAGGGAGAGAAGGAAAGATGAAAGGGAAGGAAGAAGGGAGAAAGGAAGAGTATGCACTATGCCATCACCATGGGGCTCTAGATAGAAGCATAAAAACATCCTGTGAGCTCGTGAAGAGCAGAGGCAATGTCTTTCTGTTACCAGTGTACTCCTTGTGCCTAGCACATAACTAGGCATTTGAAAATATTTAAGAGAGAGTGGAAACTTAGTGAAAGAGCTAAAATTTACAGTTGAGGGTAATCACAAAAAGTAACAGTGCACTAATAACTACACAGCATGGTCCTGTTATAAGTTATTGCAAACAGTACTGTACTAATCCTCGCAACAACCCAATGAGGGGCACAATGACTATGAGCTCCATTTACTGTTGTGGAACTAAAAGCATAACCCACAAAGGAGTTATTTGTCCCAGGGCATAAGCTAGAGAGTGGCAAAGCAGGGGTCTGAGGACAGGCTGTCTAGCTCCAGAATCCATGCTTAGAACCATGTACGATCTCTTCACCAACAAGGTGAGAATCCCACTGGGAGACGTGCCATGAGAGTGGGGGGTGAAGAATAGTCCAGAGAGCAAGTGGTGGGTGTACAGTCACGATAAGGGTGTGGTGAGGCGGAGGTGAAGAGTTCTCAAATCATGTTCCAGCTTTCCAGGGTGGACTTGTCCATTGGAGCCTTTCCTGACTTTCTCTTCTCCTGTGTGAACACAGTACTCATCCAAACACATACTCATCCAACCAATGTTTCTTGACCTGATAAGTAGAGTGACTATGGGGACTACTAGTGAAAGTAGTGAGATGAGGTAAGAAGGGCTAATTGAGCACAGGCCATTGAGGGGCAAGGATCTGGGATACATAGGAGAATAGAGCACTTATTAGAAATTTTAGATAAATTATTCAGATGCTGCACGGGATGGATTGGAAAGAGAAGAATTTTAAAACAAAGAGACAAACTAGGAATTAAGGAACTTTTGTGTCAACTAGAGTAAGGAGTAATGATAAAATGTAACAAATAAGATTAATAAACTATTAGAAATGTCCATCAACAGATGAGTGGATGAACAAATATTGCATATACATACTATATAATAGTATTCAGCCGTAAAAAAAAAGCAAACTCTGACACAGGCTACAACATGGATGAACCTGGAAGACATTCTGCTAAGTTAAATAAATCAGAAACAAAAAGACAAATACTGTGTGATTCAGCTTATGTGAGATACCTAGAGTAGCCATATTCACAAACACAGAAAGTGGAATAGAAATTGCCAGGGGCTGGAGGGACTTGGGAGAAATGAGGAGTTATTGTTAATGGGTACAGTTTCTTTTTGGAGTAAAGAAAGAGTTCTGGAGATGGATAGTGGCTGTGTTTACACAATAATATGAATTTACTTAATACCACAGATCTGTACACTTAAAAATGGTTAAATTGCAACAACAACAAAAATCATGATTAAAAATGAAGAGAGGATCTGAACATTTTTCCAAAGAAGATAGAAAGATGGCCAATAGGCACATGAAAATATGTTCACTATCACTAATTATTAGGGAAATGCAAATCAAAACCACAATGAGATATCACCTCATGCCTGTCAGAATAGCTATTATTAAAAAGATGAATAACAAGTTTTGGCAAGGATGCAGAGAGAATGAAACTCATCTACACTGCTGGTTGGAATGTAAATTGGCGCAGCCACTATGGAAAACACTATGGAGATTCCTCAAAAAATTAAGAGTAGAACTACCCTCTGATCCAGCTATTCCACTTCTGAGTATTTATACAAAGAACGTGAAAACATGAATGCATAAAATTATATGCATACCAATGTCCATTGCAGCATTATTTACAATAGCCAAGACATGGAAACAACATAAGTGCCTATTGAAGGATGAATGAACAAAGAAGATGTGGTATATACACAGTGGAATACTACTCAGCCATGAAAAGATGAAATCTTGCCTTTTGCAGCAACATGGATGGACCTTGAGGGTATCATGCTAAGTGAAATAAGTCAGATGAAGAAAGATGAATACTGTATGATTTCACTTATATGTTGAAGATAAAGAACAACATCAACAAACACATAGATGAGAACAGATTGGTGGTTACCAGAGGGGAAGGGGGGTGAGAGGAGGGCAAAAGGGGCAAAGGGGCACACGTGTGTAGTGAGAAATGAAAACTACAATTTTGATGGTGAACACAATATACTATACACAGAAGTCAAATTATAAGGATGTACACCTGAAATCTATACCATGTGTTAAACCAATTAAACCTTAATTAAATAAAGAGAAAATGGTTAAATTAGTAAATTTTATTTTATGTAGATTTTACCACAATAAAAATACACAAATACATAAATAAATAAACTATCAGATATGGGACAGAGAAAAGTGAGAGATGGAAGATGGTTTTGCATTTTGGACTTGAATAAATGGGAGATGGCTGAAGAGAGGTCAGGAGAAGAGCTGAGATGCAGGAGTTTGTTGGGACACGTGGATTTGAAGGTGCCTGTGAACATTCCAGTTGAATCTCCAGCAGGGACTTGGACACCATCGCCTGGCCCTCAGGTGAGGAGAACTCCTGGGAAGGAGGAATTCACAGAGAAGTCAGGCTGAATCAGTCGGGCAACAGACTCATAGCACAGGCACGCGAGGTGCTTAGTCCGTTTATCTACTACTTGCAAATTTCTAGGGGAAATAGTAGGCTATTAAAATGTTGTCTGGGTTGTAACCTTTGGGGATGTATCTCTAAGGCTGCTTTGAAGGAATCATACACAGAAGAATTTATTGGTTCCTTGTAAGTGCCGGGCACTGCCCTGGGTTTTTCCCTCTGTGGATAGAATCTCCTTCCTGAGGCTGAGTTCTTTCATCCTGCAGCACGTGGCCTGGGTCTCAGACTGTGCAAATTCACAGTAGCATGGCCCAAACCTGCTTTCACTTAGGCACCACAGGACCGGGTGGGATCACGCCCTTGGCACCACCCTAAGCAACCTTGATAAAATGGGTGGCTGCCTTACCGTTTCTTCGGGCTCATGGAGAGATTTCCAGATGCCTTATCTAGGCCCTGGAATCAGCCACTCAGGCCTGACTCACCCCCACATTTGCCAGCAGATCCTGGAGGCCCACAATGTGAGGAAATAAGCAATACACAATTGGGGAGGTCTTTTGTATGGCAACCGAACTTCACTTTTCCTGGCTCTAAATAGCACCTATGCTACGGCAATGTGAAGTGCAGGGTCACTTCTATTTTCAGTTCTTCAATGCTAACCTTCTACAGTTTTGTGTTAAACTGAATGCCAGGAATATTTCCTTTAGTTAATATTATGTTTTATTCTATAAAGTGATTAAAACACCCAACCCCTTCAAGAATTCTGAAAAATTCCCTCCTGCCCTTGCATATTGATGCATTGCCATCCAAAATTTTTTATCTTAAATTTAAATAGCTGCAAAGGATGTGACTTCCAGTATACTGGAAATGTTTAAATTTGTAAATCAAACTCTTTATCTCACTCTCGAATGCATCCAGTGCAATACCAGTAGCACAGTCATTTGTTAACTGCCATTATCTGTTTAAAATCCTAGAATAAGATTTTCAGAAATTTGACATCAATCTATTTTCTCCTCAAAAGCCATATTTCCATTTGACATCCCTTTCAGAATTTATTCTAATGTAATACATTATAAGATTGAGAATTTATTTTACTGATCGCCCATCATATGTTCCTGGAAAAAATATGCACATAAATTAAAACCTAACATTCTCAATATTTCTTGTAACCAATTGGCTCTAAGTGTTTAAAAATGTGTCCTGGATGGAATAATCAATGTAATTTTTGCTAGTATAATTGAGCCCAAGAACACATTTCTCAATTTTGATAAATAATTATTAAATATGAAGATAAAACTTTGTTGGAAGTATCTCTTCAGGAAACATAGAGGTGGAGATGTTAACTTGGTTAAAGGAGACAGTATTTCAAATGGTTTCTTTTTTTGATGCCTAGGAGATTATTGTAACTCCAGACAACGTATCATAGTGGAATGCCATTCTCTTGTCAATTGGGGTCAGGGTTCGAGCGAAGGCAGAGATGGGAAAGGACGTTGAGCACCTTTAGGTCAGAGCATATATGCACATTGAGATAGGAAATGGCTTCCCTGGGACCATCCATGCTGAGCATCTCCTGGACGGTCTTCGTACACCTTGAGAGAAACACGGACTGGGAATCAAATCAGAGCACTGGAAAGAAATATGCAGAATTATGTCATGCATCCTCCCTACTTTCTGCTGTAGACTTAGACCATTTCAAACAGCTGATAATTCATGAAACTATTGAGGATGATCAGCATATGAGATTCCACAAATACCCAAAATATTGTTATTCTTTTATTCAACTAATAGTCACTGAGCACCTACTGTGTCAGGCACTGTCCTACTCGGCACTAAGAATCCAGTAGCAAACAACAGGGACTTTAGGGACTGAGTCAGTAGGATATGGGATGGTGGGATAATGGGGTAATAAAGGATGAAGGAGCCAGAGGTGCTAAGGTGCTAATCATAATTCAGCTTGGGGCACCTGAAGTAAAATCAGAAAATAAGCCAGGTTAGAGAGAGATAGTGATGAGTTCGGTCTCTCATCTGTGGGGATGGGATGCCTGGGGACATTATAGGTAGAGACAGTTGACTCTGTGGGTCTGGTGTCTAATTGGAAGATGTAACCAATCATAGTTCATCATCTTTTTAAAAATTGAAATTCAAGGAACACTTCTTGAGCATGTATTTTATACCACGAACTGTGCAGTTTCCAGGGGCTTCAAAGATGAAGAGACATGATCCTTTCTCTCCAAAAGCTCACAGGTTAGTGGACAAGGCAAATATACAAGAGAAACGAAAAGGGATAAAAATCTCCAAAAAACAGGTTTGGGTTTGGCTCTTACGCTGGCCCGGCCTGGATCAACCAAACTGACTAGAATCAGAGAGCTGATAAGGCAGCGGAGTTTATCTAATTTGATCCACTGACTTTGCAGATAAATGTCGAGGCATTTTCTCCCAGTGCTGACCTTCAGGCACTGCTGATACTCAAAGCACTTCTCTTTGCATGTATTCACATTCCCCATTTTGGAGCTCCAGTAGAGCCACGGGGAAACACGGAAGGCCCTTCTAGAGGCATGCTGCCCAAAAATGGAAGGTCACCTCTCACCAGTCACAAGATGGGTTTGTGGGGACCCCTCTGCTTGCCATCCATCAATGCAGGTACAACCCAGAATATTTTCTGGAAAAGTATTCTAAAATCACTTTAAATATTCTCCCTATCTGACAATGGGGGCTCTAATAAGAGAATATTCTTCATGTAAGTGTAAGCTATGCCTTTCCAACAACAAACATGGAAACTGCATCTTGAACAATCATCTTTTAAGGGAGGTGATGAACAAATGTCTGAATTGAAGACAAAAGAAAACAAAGTGGCTCAAAGTGTCGAAAATGCTCTAGGCCCTCATTTTCACCTGGCCTGCTTTCTGGTGGTTCCCTGGTACTGTACTGCGCACCGCCAGTAGGAGCTGGGTTATTGTATTCTCCAGTTCATGGTTTTCCTTCCTTGAACACAAGGGCTCCATGGGGCCCAGCAACAACTTCCTCCATCAGCAGCTCCTCCCTGATTCCCCATAAGGACCTTGCTGGCACACCACACCCAATGTGTACGGGCTACAGGGGCAAGGACACCGGGTTCCCTCTAGATCGCTTTTGTTGCATGAGGAAGATTTTCAAAGATTCAGCTCAGGCAGAATATTTTCTTCTTTTCTCCACAGGATTGTCCAGCTCTGGGAACCTAAGGCTAGCTACATAGCCTGAAGATCCCCCCTGACAAACAAGTCCCCTTAGAACATATTGTTTTGGGTTCCTGAGAGGACTATTTTAAGGCATCCTCAATTTTTTGCGTTTGATTTTAATGATTTAATTTTAAAAGAGTGTAAACCTGAGTACATTCTTTCTTTCGTACAATCTGAAATAAAATAATTTTGTTTCACTTTTTTCTGAACTTTATATTCTCTTCCTAAGGACCCAAATTGCAGATCAATACACACTGGCTGGCTGATCTCCAGCAGATACAGTTATCATAAAGAGAGCAAAGGTAAGAGAGTAGCTTCCAGAAGTTTTAGCAAGGTGTAAGATATACGGATTCTGATCTTCTGATGCTGAGCCACTTCAATAGTATACTAAACAACACCCAGTAATTGATAACTTTTTTAATGATGGTTTCATCAGGAATTTTCACAGGATTTATCTTGTAACTGTACGTACTAGAAACTAAAGGTCCAAACGTGAAGCCATGTGTACTAGACCATGTGCTTTTTGTTGATATATATTTTACATAAGACTAATTATGGTAGCAATGTAAAATGATGCATTCACTATGGAAAACATTATGGCGGTTCCTCGAGAAATTAAATATAGAACTTCCATAGGATGCAGCAATTCTACTTCTGGGTATATATCCAAAGGAACTGAAAGCAGGGTCCTGAAGAGATGTTTATACACCAGTGCTTATGAGCAGCACTACTCACAAAAGCTAAAAGGTGGAAGCAGCCCAAGTGTCCATAGCCAGATCAATGGATAAAGGAAATGTGGTATGTACATACAGTGGAATATTATTTAGCCATAGAAAGGTGTGAAATTCTGACATAAACTACAGTATGGATGAACCTTGAAGACATTACGCTAATTGAAATAAGACAGACATAAAAAGGACAGATACTGTCTGATTCCACTTATGTGAGGTATCTAGACTAGAGTAGTCAAATTCATAAAGACAGAAAGTAGAATGGTGGTTGTCAGGGGCTGGGCGAGAGTAACGGGGAGCTGGTTTTTAAGGAGTATAGAGTTTCATTTTGGAAAGATGAACTAGACTGACTGCATAACAGTGTGAAGGCACTTAACAGTACTGAACTGTACACTTAAAATGGTTAAGAAGGTAAATTTTATTTTATGTATATTTTACCAGAATTTTTAAAAATCCAGCAGTAACTCTGTGGATATACTAAAAACCATTGAATCATGCACTTCAAATAGGTCAATTGTATAATGTGAATTACATCTCAATAAAGCTGTTGGACACTTTTTAAATCCATAATTAAAAGCATTACTTATTTTCATAATTTCAGTGGATTAGAATTTAAGAGAGGCTGATTTTGGTTTGGAGTTTCTCATGAAGTGGTAGCCAAGACATCAGGCAGGGCAGCAGGCTTCTGAAGGCCCAGCTGGGTGGGGAAAACCCACTGACAAGGTGGTTCATCGCATGACTGGTAGATTGGCTCGGATTGTTGTTGGAAGACCTCCATTTCTCCCCAGATGGGCCTCTCCCCACAGATTGCTTGAGTATCCTTACAACATGGCAGCTGCCTTCCCCCTAAGCAGGAGATTCAAAAGAGAGAAACTTCACTGTTTCGAATCAAATAAATGAAAGAAATTACAAAACTACATAGGGGTTATTCTGGTATACTCTAAACCCCTCATCTGTGCTGTTTAAGTGCTGATGGCTTCCAAAAGATTGACAGTTAGGTGGTGGAGGAAGGAGAGAGAATTCTAGAGAATCCCTGAGAGGTCTGATCTGTTCCTAGGGTATTCATGAAGGCTATTCATGAAGACCAGATGCTCCCAGGAACACCTGGGATACTGGGTTCAGCTCTTACAACAGCCAAAGAGGAAGCTAATCTCCCAGTTTCAACTCAGGGAGCCAATGGAACCAACATGGTATCAGCACTGTTTCAGCCTCAAGGAGTAACCAAAGTTTATGTCAAATGACCAGGAAATTAAATTACTTATACTATTGTATTTATGCAAATTAGAAGTATAATGATCTTTCTCCTAGGGATTCTAGAAGAATGCTTTAGCTATGAAGTATGTCTCACTTTTTCTAACTAGTAAACTATAACTGAGATTTAGTCCAACTCACTCTACTTTTCAGTGTTGCCCAGAGGTGAATTTAGCTGAAGTTAATGGAGTTAAGTTTTAGGATTCCCCACTTATATTGGCCCCTTCTAAGACATTAGGAAGAGTCTTACTGTGTCATAATTTTAAAAACTTGAAACGATAAAGAATTTCACAACAGTCAGTTAAGATCTCTGTCTCTTTCCCCTCTGCTTCTCCTCCATCACATTTCATCAGATGGTGTGGGGTGGCCTCACACATTCTACATCTGCTTGTGGTATAGCTTATTAACATCAATGAAGATGATCTAAAATTCATAAGACAACGTACAAGAAGGACATCAGCAACAAATTGACTGTATGTAGTCAATTCTAAAAGTATCTGAAAGTAGTTACTTTACAAGAAAACTCGAAATGACTTAAAACCTTACACTCATGTGTGTCAGAAACTTGCTATAAGTTTTCTCAAATTTGACAATCATTGAAAAGATTTACATGATATTTCCAATAACAAATTGTGAAGATAAAAGAAATTTGTCCACACTATCAAAACTTAAAAAATCTGTCAGCCGTACTAGAGGAAAGACTGATTCATCTTTTATTCTCTCTAGAAAATTCTATTACAAAATCAATGTTAGAGAGGTACTTGAGTACATCACAAAAACATACAGGAAAAAGTGTTAGAGAGATATATCAAACAATTAATTCATAAACGATGTAGGGTTTTGGGGTTTTTTTGGATTTGGTGATCTTTTTGTGATGCATCATTAATTTTTAAAAATTTGTAATTTTTAGTGCTTGTTTTCTCATTCAAAACAAATATTTATACATAATACCCCACAGAGTACTAAAATAATAAAAGTACAGGTGTAATAATATTAGGTATTGATTGAAGTACTCATAGTGCTTTGTTGTAATTATTACTCTTTTTTAAAATTGTTAGATATTAAGTATGTTAACTATTTCATTTTTATATTTTTGCTATCCTATTGTTATGTAAATAGATTTGATTTGTTAGTTTACATTTAGATAGCATTTCTTTCTTCTTGTCTTTAATAAATCATTTTTCTAATCAAAATATTTAAGTATTTCCTCTAATATTTTTCATTAATGGCTATATGTTTATCTTTATATCTAGACATAATACCTAAAATATCTAACCAAAAATTGTATTGATCAAAATAAAAATATTTGTATTTATTATTAATACCAGTGCATCATAATATACTCCCAGCTATGATTTCTATAATTTAAGTTTATGCCACTTGCCTTGTAAATACAAATTTTACTGGTGCAAAAAGGTATTTACTAAACACACAAATTAAGATATCAACCCTAGAGAAATCCTGTGTACTCAAACTATCTTAGAAAGATAACAAACTAATTTTCTCTAAAAATCATTGGTTAGTCAGGACTTTTCAGATTGCGAGTGACAGAAAATCCAACTGAAACTTATTCAAGCAAAACCAAGGCTTCGTGTTCATAAGTGGGAAGTGTGGAGAGGGGGCCCTGGCAGGGGATTCACCCCTGGACTGCGTGTCACAGCCCTGCTGTCTTCCCTGTTGGCTTCCTTCTCCAACAGGTGCTCCCCTCTTGGTGGCAGGACCGCTTCCAGCAGCTCCAAGATTACAACTCACAACTCCAAACTCAGCTGAGAAAGGGAGTGTGCCTTTCTCTCCACAGCCCCTTTGCCCCAAAATCTAGTCCTGGGGCCAGCAAGAGGCACTATGCCGATGGGCCAGGACTCAGATGGGATGCTGCTTTATTATAAATAAGGGAATAGACCAGGGGCAGGAAAAACAATTGTTCAATATGGTTATGAAGTATAAAAGAGTCCACCTGATAGAAAACTTAGGAAAGTGGTTTTGTAGATGCCGCCTCCAAGACATCGTGTGTGTGTGTCCATGTGTGTCTGTGTGCAATGCGTATGTTTGTGTGTGGTGTGTGGTGTGTGAGTATGTGTGTTTGTGTGCAGTATGGGTATGAGTGTGGTGCTGCCTACAGGGAAGAAAAATGTCCACAGTAAAACATCCATGGTGCTCAGTGGAATTAGAGAGTCCTTCAGGGCTGTCAGTAATGAAGCTCAGGTGAGGTCAGGGTTAATGTCGAAGCATTATAAATGAGATTAGAAAAAAGCTGCCTGCCAAAGCAAACAGTGCAGGTGGGAGTAGGGGGAGAGAAATATAGATCGCAGAGTCCTACGTGGGCATGCTGACATTTCATGCGGTTCACTAACTCTACTTTGCGGCCTTCATAAATTTCACTCAGAATTACTGTCAATGAAATTAATGAAATCACAGGCTGTTCAACAAAAGAAGTTATCAATCTGTAGTTTTCCATTGGGTCAGTGAGACCTCAACTTATCGTGGGTATGCTTCATGTCATCAAGAGCTGGGTGTTGTTTGCAGGAATTTCATAAAAATTCTGTGTCTTTATATTTCTCAACAAAGTTCAGATAACTTTTGGAGATGGAAACTGTGCTTTAAAGACACACACACATACACACACACACACACACAATCCCTTGGGTCTAGTAAATCAGTTTCAATATACTTTTCCAGAATAAGATCCTCCTCCAGTTTTCTTAAAAGATGTTTATACTTTCATTGTTCCAGTAGAAAGAAAATGGAGCAGGTCTTTGAAACACCTCACTTCCAAACTTCAAGATGAAAAATAGACATTATAGAGATGTCGTTATATATGTTTCTTTCCTGAAGACTAATGCACATGTGTGCAGATGCATATGTGTATTTGAGTGTATCAATAATGTACTTAAGTTGAAGAGGTTTTTAAGAAAATTTCTATTAGTATACCATAGCCATTTTCCACAGTATTACCTAAGTTAGAATATAGAATTTTGTTTGACTTATGTAAAAATGTTCATCTGTATTATATAAACTATAATAATGGTCAAGTCCTACATTAAAGAAAACACTACATGCTTGTTTCAGATCAAAGGACAATAGCAAAAATGAGACCAAATTTACACTGGGAATTGAAATTTTTATTTCTTTTGCCAGGTCTACAATTTACTGCTTAGAGCTATAATTCACATTATTATGACCTTTATTTCTCCCTGTGGAGATGTCTGCTCTCTATTAATTATTTTAAGATATGGAAAACTAACAATTATCCTAAGAAAGGGAGAATTAACATTCTGTTCTCACTGTTAAGGAATTTTGAGTTTTCTTTCTGTTGGAGTTTATTATGAATGGTCTTTCCCTGGATCAACTTGCCCCACATCTTGCCCGCATGAACTTTTCCTCCCATCCAAATCCAGATCCCTCTCCAGGGTCACCATAAATTTTTTCTGGGCTTCCAAATCATTATTGGTGAGCAATATTCCATTTATCTGGCTTCCCTAGAATGTGTCACCTTTTCTCTCTTTGGACTATCTTAACTTCTTCCACCAAGGAAGGGATGGAATATTTTGTCCCAAAGTGAAGTGTCCCTTGTTTAGGTTCAGTGTCATCAACGGCAAAGCCCCTCACCTGCCATCACTATTCCTAAAGTGACTTTAAAATCCCACAGGTTGGAGCACCAGAGCCACAGTCCAACTTGGCTGCCAGTAGAATCCTAATCAAAGATCCAGAAGCAATGACAGAATTTCCCTCTTTAGAGAGCGAAAGACACAGGCCAGCACAGATAAAAAGTCCTGATAAGGACTTTGCCAAAGGTATGGTCCCCTGGGGCTGGCTCTACCTGATACTAATTCAAGTGCTCTTTAGTGATATTTGATTTTTTTTTTTTAAAAAAGCTGAGGAATAAGGAAGAGAAAACAGAAAATGGAGAAAAAGCTAAGGGCTACCATTTGCTATGAACTGTAAGAATATTTAGTGTCTCTCTCAAGGCCCGTCGACATTCCTAAGCCGTTAAGGAAAGTAGCATGGAACTCAGCAGCACAGGTCCTGGTATGTCCTACTGTCACTATGAAATGCAGTATTGAAACTGAGCCTGGTTTGGACTTTTTGACCAGTGTAGCGACTATGTTCCACATCCACAATGTGCTGTTACATTTGTTCATCCACTCCCTGAGAAGCAGTGTCACTGGAAAGAGGAATAAATGTTTCCATGGCTATTTGAAAGGTAGTTAAATTGAAGTCCAGGAGAGTCAAGGACCCAAAGCCCTGGCCAGCCTGTGCTGTTATTTGATAGAGAATTGAGGTGCCCTGAGCCCCAGGTCTTCCTCCGCTAGACGCTGCCTTCTTGGCTGGATCTTCCACTTGTCATCCGTCTTACTTCCACCCCACCTTCCCACCTTTCAAATCAGGCCAAATAATTTCTCTCAAGGTAGCTTGTTTCCAGGAACTCTCTAATTTTATACCAACTTCTCATCTTCCAGATCAGATCAAAAGTAAATCTTTGAAGTATGTGTATCTGTACATTTGAAGAATGAAGGAACATTTCAAAAATGGAAATAAAATATGTAGTAATACAACTAGCCAAAAGATGGCATTCTTAAATAATCAATATTTTCTTAGGAAGAAAACCTTGAAAACGGTAACAAAGTTGCATTTGTTAAGTTCTACATGAGCAGGACTGTGTAAGTACTTCACTATGGTTATCTCATTTAGGCCCCACAACAATGCTATGAACTAAGTAACGTGATCCTCGGTTTCTACATAAATAGACTTAAGTTCAGACAAGTCAAATCACTTGCCCAAAGTTACACAGTGGGTAGATGCAAAGCTAGAATTCAAGGATTCAAGGAGAGGTGTGATTCAATTACAAAGTTCAGTTTAGAATCGTCACCTTAGCCTACTGATTCCCATATTATTTCTTTGATAATTATCAACCACTTAAAAGTCAAAGCCTTGCCAAAAGGGTTGGTGAGGATGTGGAGAAATTGGAGCGCTTGTGCACTGCTGGTGGAATTAAAGTGGCGCAGCTGCTGTGGAAAACAGTTAGCAATTCCTCAAAAAGTTCAACATCGAATTTTCATATGATGCAGCAATTCCACTCCTAGGTTTATTCCCCAAAGAGTTGAAAGCAGGGTCTTGAAGAGATACTTGTACATCTTGAGAGATACTTGAGCTCCCATCAGGCCAGAAAATCAGAAAGGGAGACAAGATACAGATTGGTCTACACTCTAGACACATGTCCTCAGGCAGGCTGGCCCTCCCTCCTGGGCAGCAGTTGGCTCTCTAGACGACACATAAACAAGTGTCTTTGACAGAAAGGCCGAGCGGCTCCAGGTCCTGACGACAGTGCACGCTAACAAAGCAGGGAAGTCGAGACTCCAGTCTATTTACAAAGCCTACGTGCTAGAAGGACAGAGATAAAGCCGTTCCCAGGAGGCGAGACATTAGCACTAGCACAGTGATGCTCTCCTTTCTCCTGTGTCTGAGAGAATATACAACTAAGCAGACTCTGCAGAGAAGCCAAAAGAAAAGGGGTGAAGCATTGCTTTGTTTTGGCCACAAGGCAGGAGTTTCAAATTCCAGCCCCCAGGGAAGGACACTATGCAAACTCAGGGAGGGTTCAATGTCCCCACCCCACTCAGCCCCAAACATTTCTTCAGTATGTTCCTGTTAAAATACAATAATCTAGGGCTGCCAACGTCTTAGACTCCATTAAGTCAGCAAAGATTAGGATGCTGCTGTGTCCAGGCTGATGACAGACAACCATCTGGTAGCTTGATGCTCCTTCTGCCTTAAAAGAGCCCCATTCTCCTAATGGAATATCTGCACAGAAGTTTTAGTAAAAGGGACTTGGGAAACTAGCCTGGAAAGACCAGAGGTCCCATAGATTATATTCCCCATCCTGTGCCCCATACTTTGACAAATTCCTCCAAGGCTTCGTCTTCTGTGTACACATGTCTGGGGAATAACCCCAGTTCTACACAGTCCAAAGTCTTTCAGAGCCAGAGTAGCAGTAGACTTATCTCCAGCCACATCTCTAACACCACTCACACACACACACACACACTCACACACACACAAACACCCTTTCCCTTCAGTTACTCACTTACTGCTTTGTGTCTGCTTTTGTGTTAAGTGCTCGGACACAGTCATGAATAGAACAAGGTCCCTGCCTTTAAGGTTCAAGGTTTAGTATTGGAGAGAGACAGCAAAAAGGTATTTAAATAATAGCATGACTTGGGGTGCTATGATCCAGAAGTACACAGAGGCCAAAGAGCCCAGCAGAGCCAGCCTACTCCCTTCAAAGCTCAGCATGTGGCAAGAGGCTTGTGGGAACCCCTTGGTCCCAGCTCCTGCAGTATGGAAGCCTAGGTGGGCTGGAGCCAGGCTGAGTGGGCCACAGTCCTGCTGAGGTTCAGCATGAGAAGGCAGTGCGACAGCCCTCTGTGTCTGCTTAGCTTGAGTCCTCTCAGCCATTTGGGCCACCGCTTCTCAAACAATGAAAACTGATGATCTGAAACTAATGAGAAGATAGAAACTAGAAACACTTAGATCAATTGAGACAAACGACCAGTCTAAGAGTGATTTTTTTTAAAGAAAGAGTGATTTTAAATACCAAAAGTTAAATCTCTCTTTGTTTAGTAAGCTAAATTCAGGACCCACAAATAAAAGTCCAGAAATGGCCTGTCTCATTTTATTTATAAGTAAACAAATATCCAGCTTCCCTGAATTACAGAATCTGGCTACGGAAAAGAAGAGGAAGATGAAGGGGGAGAGGAAGGAGAAAGGGAAGAAAAGAAAGAAGGGGAAGCGGGGGACGATGACCAGCAGCGAGGGTGGGAGAGAGGAAGAGCAGCGAGAGGAAGAGGAAGGGAGGAGGAGAGAGAAGAGGCACCCGGCCACTCACTGACACTATTTCTCTCCGTTAGTCAACATACTTCTTCCCCTGAAAGGGAACTAACATGTAATGAGCCCCACCTCCTGGGTCACGACCAGATTACTCACATAAATCATCAATTGAATTCCCAATTCCATGGGAATAGATATTATGCAGATTTTATAGGTAAGGAAATAGAGGCTCAGGAAATGAGTGATTTGTCCAAATGACATAGCTAATATGTGACAGAAGCAACCTGTTAGCTTGCTGGTGCAATGTGATACTCTAGCAAACAACTAACTTGGATTATTTTTAAACCGAATAGGAGTTCTTGGGAAATGGTTTTCATACCTATACCAAGCTTAAATTCCCCTGAATTAAACCAAAGTGTGTGTAGTCACTATCCGGTCAGTACCCCAAGCAGCAACCCTTGGTGTCAGCCCTCAATTCCTTCCTCTCTTGACCCTGCAGCCTATCACCAAATCCTGACAATCATGCTTCAAATCTGAGTGTGTCTCTCTATTCCCATGTCCTCCTTCCACTCTGGCCCCTCATCTCCACTGACTGGCCTTTCCAGGCCTTCTCAGGCCACTTGTGGCCAGACTGCCAGACAATGGTCATGTCACTTTGCTGTCAAATCCCTACTGGGGCCTACTGCCTTCAGGAGATAAATGTGCACTTGATTGGGCAGTCCTGGATCATTTGTGAAGTAAGCAGGCTTTAAGTAAGAATTTAACACAGAGGTCATTAACAATCTGGCTGGAACCCACCTTCCAGCCTCATTTTGCACCTCTCTTCCTCCTCACTTGTCCAGCCTCCCCATTTGCTGACCCAGATCCTGGCAGACAGCTCTTCTCACAGTTGACTTTTGGGGCCCACTGTGTTTGCCCACTCTGCTCTCTGCCTAGAATTTCCTTCTCCTTTTCTTCCCTGGCACATGCCCACTAGTCCTCATGAGTCAGATAGATCTGCTTTCCTCCAGTGAAACCTCGGCTCATGCCCCCAGGCTGAGTGGGATGCTCCAGCCCTGAACCCCCAGAGCACTGAGGACAGGGGCACATCCCCAAAAGAGCACTTACTACACTGTATTTTAAATATAGGCTCCAATGGATGGCAACTAGGCTTTTGGTGGTGAATACAATGCAGTCTATACAGAAATTGAAATATAATGATGTACACCTGAAATTTATGTAATGTTGTAAATGACCTCAATTAAAAAATTTTTTAAAGTAAATAAGTATGAGCTTCATGTCTGTCTTCCCCACGAAATTATGTTTCTAGATTGTGCGTTATTTACCTCTTTACCCACACGTGCCAGTACTTGGCACACAGTAAGTGCTCAGTAAGTTTGTTGAATGAAGATAAGTATGAATACTTGAGACTCAGAATCCAGCTTCTCCAAGGGAAGAATAGGTGGCTGCCTGTGAGATATATCTGTGCTTTTGATACAATCTCATCTCTTTATTTCAAAACAATATTTTCAAAGAGTTCTGGGATTTCAATTTCCAGTACCAGGGAATTGATTGTTGCTATGTGAGCGCCGGGAGGTAAACTTCAGGACCCTGGTGATGACTTCTCTAAGGAAAGGAAAGTCCCAGTGACTTACCTATGAGAGAGGCCACCCCCCCCCCATCCCATTCCTCACCTGAGCTGTCACATCCCCATAGACAGTCCCTCACCAGCCACACTACCCCCACCTCATGTTACAGACTAACAGCCAGGTGAAGTTTTCATCTTCTCCACTTGTCCTACATTTCTGTTCTGCCTAAACTCTCTTTCTTCCCTTTCTCTCGGCTCCATTTGGAAGCCGCTCTAAACTGCATCAGAACTCAGAGAGACAGGACTTCCACCCCAGCTCGGCTCCTCACTAGCCGGACACCCTGTGAGTATACTTACCTCCTCAGAGCCTCAGACTCCTCATTAAGAGGATACCGCATCCTCACTGTGTTCATCCTGCTACTCTCACCTTTCGTTTTTCTTGGCCCTTACTTCTTTATTTTTTCTACAATTTTATGTTATGAATTTATGTAAGCCACTCAAATATTTTTTGATGAGATAATAAAAAAATATACAAAATAAGTCTTTAAGAGTTACAGGGATTTAACTCAATAAATCTGTAATGAATTTAGCACAGTGCGTGGCAAAAGTTGGTTTACTTTGAATATTAGTTGTCTTCCAAAAGGCACTGTTGGCGGGAATGTAAATTGGTGAAGCCACTACGGAAAACAATATGAAGTTTCCTCAAAAAGTAAAAATAGAACTACCATATGATCCTGTAATCCCACTTGTGGGTATTTATTCAAAGGAAATGAAATCCCTGTCTTGAAGAGATATCTGTACTCCCACGTTCACTGTAGCGTTATTCACAATAACCAAGATATGGAAATAACCTAAGTGTCTGTCAATGGATGAATGGATAAAGGAAATGTGGTAAATATATACAACGGAATATTAGTCAGTCACAAAAAAGAAAGAAATCCTAAGGCCGACCCAGTGGCTGGGTGGTTAAGTTCACGTGCTCTGCTTCAGTGGCCCAGGGTTTCACTGGTTTGGATCCTGCACGCGGACATGGCACCAATCATGAGACCATGCTGAGGCAGTGTCCCACATACCATAATCAGAGGCACTCACAGCTAGAATATACAACTATGTACTGGGGGGTTGGGGGAGGAGAAGGAAAAAAAAGGATTGGTAACGGATGTTGGTGCAGGTGCCAATCTTTAAAAAAAAGAAATAAATCCTGCCACTTGTGACAACATGGATGAACCTGGAGGTCATTACACTAAGTGAAATTAGCCAGACAGAGAAAAACAAATACTGTATGATCTCACTCATATATGGATTCTAAAAAAGTTGAACTCGTAGAAGCAGAGGGTAGAACAGTGGTTACCAGGGGCTGGGGGATGTGGTGGGGAGATGTGGGTCAAAGGGTACTTTCAGTTATAAGTTCTGAGAATCTAATGTACAGCATGATGCTATAGTTAATATACTGTATTGTATACTTGAAATTTGTTAAAAGAGTAGATCTTAAGTGTTGTTACCACACGTATAAAAAATGGTAACCATGTGAGGGGATGGATGTTTTGATTTGATTGTGGCAATCATTTCACAATATATGTGTACATTAAATCATCACATTATGCATCTTAAAAAAATCACACTGTACAAACTAAATATACACAATCTTTATTTGTCAATCACACCTCAATAAAGCTGGAAAAAATTAGTTCTCTTCCTGGCTCTCATAAAATAGTAGCTGTTTAGTTATTTCACAAAGTTATTTGAGAATTAAAGGAAATACTCTATTAGGTAATATATGTGAAGTTACCCTTATCCCTTGCCAAAAAATTTCCTTTCCTCTGCCTTCTTCTTCCTCCTCTCCATCATTTGAGTCAATCAGAGTTCTTGCATTCTCACATGAAATGTGATAGTAACAGCCTGTGTTTATACAAGTAAGCCTATGTTTCAACTGACTGTGATGAGCACTGGAGTAACCACTTTACAGATATTAACTCATTTAATCCTGCAAAGGAACCTGCTAAGAATCTTTTGAAGGATCTCTCTTCTTATCCCTGTTTTTATAGCTGTTAAAACTAAGGGGACACATGTAGCAACCTGCACGGTCTCAGAGCTAGTGCGCAGGAGGGCAGGCCGACTGCTCAGCCTGGGATTTCGACTCCAACACTGAACTTTCCCTACTAGGCAACTTGCAGGGAAAAGAAGGAGCTCCAACCATACCAACTACTCGCATTCTAATTAAAACTAGGCATTTTGGTTTGCCTAGTTCCAAGATACAGTCAGAAGTGCTCCACAGCTCTGCTCTGAGGAAGTGTGGCTACACATTTTGATTGAAGTTTTCCTCCTTATCTCCAAGAGCTTTAGTCATAATCCAAGGACTAAAGCTATGATGATTATGGACGAGCTTGTTGCCGGGGGATTAAGTCTGATGGCTCAAAGAGCAGCCAAGGACCCCCAGCACAGTGAGTTGGAAGCCAATTGGTTATCCATCAACAGGAAACCTTTCATACCTGGTCAGCACTGGTACATCCACAGGAACAAAGCAGACAGAATCTTCTTTCTTCTCGTTTATGAACTGGGCAGCTTTACTGCCACCTCCACTGGCTGGGCAAGGTGAGCCATTGTAACTATTCAGAGAAAGGACTATGATGTAGAATTCCTGGGTCCAGAGCAGAGGATATTTGTTCCTCCCACCTCACCTCAAGCCCAAGTCAAGCCCTAGCTGCACAGTGATAAGCATCATTCATTTCAGATAGACAGGCACTGGGAATGACGGCTGACATCATGCCATGGTCAAGGCCTCCAGCCTCAGAAGTGACCCTCCTCACCAATGAGGGTCTTAGCCAAGGCCAGTGATCTCAGTCGCCGAGGTTCTCCCGCCAGAGTCCTGGTCAGAGGGCTAACTCACAAGAGAGTAAACAGTGGGGTTTTTTTAGCATGTAGAATTGTAATAAGCCAACATTCAAAGGGAAGTTAAGGTTCATACACCCCATACGTTACTGTCAGGGAATTTTAAATTTGTGGGTGCAGCCAGTCTAAATTGAAGACGTTTTGTAATTTGTTTTTTTAGCTTTAAGATTCCCGTGGCTATTAAGGTCTGTTTGCAAGTAAGCCTCCTTGTGATTTTAGTGACTGGATAAGAACGATTTGTCGCATCCTCAGGCCTCATAAACGTGCGTCTGGGCAAAAGCAGCTGACTTGTCTAACAGAGGAGTAAACACTCTTATCTTAGGAGGATGTTAAATTGTTTGGCAAACCATCCTCAGATTTGGTAGGTTGTAGGCAGATAGTTTTGCTTAGCTCCTTACAAATTATCACAGACTCCAAAAGAACAGGGTCTTTATTAATAAATTAAGTACTATACTTCTAATGATCTGTTCCTGGCCATGGTAATAATATAGAATGAGTCAGGATTCGACTTTTAGGGCAGCTTTTTGCTTTGAGGTCTAACCGCAGTAGTTGAAAACTTTGAACTCCCCTTGCACAGTATTGAGAATAGATGCTAAATAAATATTTGCTGATCATGAAAAGGCTGCAGATTAAGAGAAGGAGGAGGGAAAGGAGAATGATCATTGTATTTTCTGAGCCATAAAGTGACAGTAGTAGAATTATTCACCAGACTCATTGTATTGGAGATGAAGTCTTTTGAGCAAGCCAGTTTTCTAAATGTTTCTTAAATAACATAGGTCCTTGAAGATTAAAAGGAATCCTAAAAGTATCTTTAAATTCAAGGTATCTAAAAATGACTGTTAAATATGCATTTTATGATTAAGATATATAACAATTATATGATTAACAGTTATTGAATAAGATCATCAGAAAGAGGCTTCATAAATATTGAATAGAAATAGAAAATGATATTGTAAGTCTAGAATGCTAAAAATCAGTGAAATAATTATTTTGATGATGTTCACCCAAAACTGTAACCTTTAGAGATCTAAAATTATGAGAAAATATGTTCTAGGCAGATAGCTATTTAATTTTTACTTTGGCAAAGTTTATACTTGAATGTAACTGTTTCTTTTCAAAAATCTTATAAAGAAAAGAACATAACACTAACAAGTCTTGTAAAACCAGAATACATTTCTGATGACTATTTTATTTTTACTATTTTTTTAGAGGCATGCCGCTACAGATATCTGGGTGATTACATACCCACTAATGTATTTCCCCTTCATGTTTATTTTGGAAAGACGGCAGGTTATTTTGAAAGAAAGGAAGAAAAAACAGACTACAGAGGAAGCAGAGTTGCCTTGTATCTCATAGAGCAACGGATTACTAAAATTACCAGACTTCACGGAAGAGAACACAAATTCATTTCTTTTGCACATTGTCTTAAGTTTCAGAGGACTTATAACAAGATGATATGCCCATAGTTTTGAGGAGAAGAACCCAAGGGCAAAAAATATTAAGGAAAACTTTTAATTTTGGAATTTTCTCTGGAGCACAAAACCAATTGTGATGGGAGTGACAATGTCGCTGAGCTTTAGCTATCAAGCAGAGCTTTCTTCCAATATTTTCCATACTTTTCCAGTTTTATAGCTGATTATAGCACTGATAAATCAGAAAGATTAGCAATCAATACAAAAAATATGGCATAAATATTACAAGCCAAAGTTTATGTTTTAGTTAATATTCCTGCCTAGTAACTGGATTTATTTGCAGCATTCATCCAGTCTTTCAACAAAAACTTACTAGGCACTCAACGTGTGCCACAAAACTGTGGTAGGAATACAAAAGGGAATGACACAGAATCCTGCCCCCACAATTCTCCCAGTTTCTGCCCACGTGGCCGGGGATTCGGCAGGGAAAGTCGTAATAAACAGCAACTTGGAACTGATGCATATAATAGGCATTGAGTGAACTTCTAAAATGATTAATTTTTATCTTTCTAAAAAGGAGATAGATTTTACATTGGTTTACCTCCGAAAAAAAGTGTCCTTCCTCCAACAATAAAAAAATTTCTACTGTACAACATTATTTTAATTGTGTCTCTGCAGGAAGGAACAAGTCCAGAATGATCAAGACGTTGGTTGTAATCAATGACCTCTTCTAAGATACCTTGAACTTTCTTTTGTTGATAGAACCTTCTAAAAGTGTGCTGGGAGTGAAACTCTTCTGGCTTACACCCATTTTAAACATCGCTTAAGCGCATGATGCGACAATTCGTTATCAGATGACCCTGTGCTCACACACAAACATAGTCACTATCAGGCACAGACAGGCCATAATCTGGCAAAACCTTGATGAAACAGAAATAAACACAATGTGTAGTGCATATTAATAAACTCAGGCATTCTGGCGCACACTAATGTTACAAACACCCTCAAAAGGAAAGTGCTGTGAGGCTAGGTTTCCTTATATGAATCAACACAAACAGGGATAGATAAAAGGGAAAGAGGTGAATCTTTTGAAATAGAGTATCTCTTCTTCAATCTTGGAAATAACAACTCCTCTCCTGAGAGCCAACAGTTTCCGTAATGTGTCGTTTTCTCAAAGGGAGGGGATTAAGATCCAGCAAGACTCTTGCCTTCCTGCCTGGGTGCTCCCTCATTTAAAGGTAAATGGAAAGTGCGTTAGGACGGAGGTTCTCAAAGGCCAATCTGCAATCTAGTGTCAGTCTCAGGACAAAGCTTTTACTGATCCAAGACAAAATGAAAAACAAGGACAATGGAATAAACTTTTCACAGAGCTAATTTTTTGTGTGTGTATGAGGAAGGTTGGCCCTGCAGTACCATCTGTCGCCAATCTTGAGAAAGATTGTCTCTGAGCTAAAATCTGTGCCAATTTTCCTCTACTTTATGAGGGATGCCACCACAGCATGGTTTGACAAATGGTACTGGGTCCATGCCCAAGATCTGAACCTGCAAACCCCGGGCCAGAGAAGCGGAGCATGCCAACTTAACCACTACGCCACCAGGACAGTCCCTCACAAAGCTACTTCTTAAAATTATATTTATGTATTTTTGAACGCACATGATGCAAACTTCAAAAAATGTAAAGGGTATTCAGTGAAAAGTAAGTCTTCTTTTTTAATAAAACTTGACTCTGTGTTATCCAGGGCAGTGTCGTTGGGGTCTCTGTAAGCTCCATAACAAGCTTTAACAAGGGTCAGTCATTGCAGGAAAACGAACTCTCATCAGATGCAGCAAAATTAGGGGGCACTACAAACTCAGAAAATAAATTTTCAAATTTATTTTAAAACTAAAATAAGTTTTAAAGCAATAATTAAAAAAAACTCAAAAGGTTGATTGAAAATAGTTGAAGAGCATTTTAGTTTGGGTGTGTTAAGCCAAGTTAAAACATAAGGAGAAAATATAACATTGTTTTTTAAACATTTTAGTCACTTTGAGGAATTTGTAGTGTAAGTATTATTCTGAATATCTCTGTAATTCATAAAAACTCTATATTTATATAATCTGCTCAAGAGAGTGCCTACAGTTGAGGCAATTTTCCAGAAAATAATTATTTGACCAAATTTAGTTTACTGCAGATCCTTCTCTAAAGACTGTTCTAAATATTTCCTTCTCCCTGTTAACCCCTCAAGTTAACGTCCCATCTCCTTTTAATTTGAGGATGAAACTTCTCCGTGAGTCCTTGAAACGGGCACTTCAGGAGTCACTAGTTACTGGGAGCTAAACAGTGCCATGACCTGCTCTCCATCCTAACCCCCTGATGACTCCAATGCTGGCCTCTCTTAGATATGGTGACCCCGGGCCCTTTTCTGGTTGGATTTCTACATCCTAAGAACTCCCTTCTGCTAGTGTCATTGGCTCCTTTTTCTTCTCCAACTCCACAGTGTAGTCAGTCTCAAATTCTTTCTCCACAGCCTTCTCTAACAAACGCCCATACTCTGCCTCCCCATGGGTGATCCCAGCCATCTCCCTGTCTACGTCCCATCTCCATGCAATTGACCACCACGACATATTCCAATTCCAGAACCTTCCCGAAGCCCCAGTCCCTACTTCTAATCACCTGATGATCACTGGATGACGTCAAACTTGTCATTTGCTTCGAGGATCAGTTCCTACTCCTTCCAGCCATTGACTCTCAAAGGCAGCATGGACTTTTCCCTAATCACTCAGCACTCTATGGGTGCCCAAACCATGCCGATTCTGCTTTATGTTCCTCTGCTCTTTAACTTAGTTATAGTTATATTTATATTATATAGTTATATTTATAATAACTATAAAGTTATTAGCTAATGCTGCAGAAGTCATTAATTATGTGAGTACTCTATGTAGAAAAACATTTAGAGTGCTTCCCTAATTTGTTCTAAACATTGTATATTTAATCCTATAAAATATGAATGGATGAAAAGTCACTGAATTGTCAAGAAAACTGGACATTTAGGAACAAAGTGTCACTTTACTACCTAATGATAAATGTAGTCATCCCCCGACACTCCCAGACCCCCCAAGCTAAATTACCAAGCTGACCTTTCTCCAGAGGCAAAGCATCTACTCAACAGTCATTGTAGTATGATTTAAAAAATAACTAGTCTTTATTAAGCCAAGTCTTTTACATATACTATCTAAACTAACCCTCGAAATGCCTCTCAGATCCAGGTATGATACTTGTTTTTCCTTTTAGACAATAAAATTGAAGGTAAGTAAGGTTATATAACCAGCTCAAGGACATGCCACTAGTAAGTGGGTTCAAACTCATTTTTTTCTAATTCAGAACCTTTGTTCTTAACCTGTATGCTGTAATCACTTGTCCTTTCTGGTCATTATTATCATGCTAGCATCCTTTCATCAGTACCAATCCCTCTGTATCAAGTACATAATACAATACTGGAGACTGCCATTCTTGTGGAGCGTGGCTAAAACTCTATCCTTGCCTCCAAAGTCAGGGAGGAGATTGAATATGATCTTTGCTTCCCGGCAATAGGCAACTGGATTTATTAGACTCTGTTAGCATGATTTCTGAGACAGATTCTCTGTTCAGTTGTTTTCTATCACATTTCATACATGTTGTTTTATTTATTCTCAAAAGCTCTTCAAGGTTTGCATTCTAAACTTCACACTTCTTACTGGATGTGGTATCTTCATTTTACTACTAGAGATTTTCCAAAGTGGATAAACGTAGTCCTTAGTCCAAATTCTTAGAGATTGATCTGCTCCGACTAGAAGGCAGTGCAGACTAGGTTTTGTGCTCAGACAATCCTAGATTTGCATTTGATTCTTTCATTTGCAGTCTATGCTGTATGACTTTAAGTTACTTACTTAACTTTTCTGAGTCAGTTTCCCCTCTCTCCACGTTACCAATCCAATTTTCTGTCTCTTGATATTTTCACTGAATATTTTATGGGCATTTCATTTCCAATCCTGGTACTCACTACTCCTACACACCTAGTCTTCCTCATCTCTGAAAATAGTACCACTACCCACCCAGTTATTTCAGAAACCTCCAGCCATTATTTATTTTCCTCTCTCTCTCTGTCACCCCAACATTCAATCCATCTTTAAGACCAATAGATTTTACTTATAAATTATATCTTGAATCTGTGTATCTCTCTTCTTCAAAATACCACCCTGTTCCATGCCACAATCACTCCTTTCCTGGCACCAGAACACTTCCATAATATTCTGCCCAGCTGCTCTCTCCTCCCACTTCAATCTGTTCTCCATCAAGCAGCCAGAGTGATTGTTTTAAAAGAAAGAAGATAGTGTTACTCCCCTGTTAAAATCATGCAGTGACTTCTAACTTAAGAATTCCAATCTCTTCTTCACGCCCATTAGGATGACTATTATTAAAAAAAAAAAAACACTAGAAAATAACAAGTGTTGGTGAGAATGTGGAGCAACCAGAACCCTTCTGTGTTGCTGGGGAAACGTAAAATGGTACAGCTGCTGTGGAAAACAGAATTGCAGTTTCTCAAAAAATTAAAAATTAGAATTACCATGTGATCCAGTAATTCCACTTCTGGGGATACATCCAAAAGAATTGGAAACAGGGACTCAAACAGATATTTGTACATTGTTGTACACTGGTTTTACAGCAACACTGTAACACTGTCCATAGCAGTGTTATTCATAACAGCCAACTGTCCATCAACAGCTAAAGGGCTAAACAAAAGGTGGTATATACACACAATGGAATATATTATTCGGCTTTAGGAAAGAAATTCTGACACATGCTATAATATGGAGGAACCATGGATAAGCCATTAACAAAAGGACAAATATTGTATGAATTAACTGACATGACTTTTACCTAGAGTAATCAACTCATAGAGCCAGAAAGCAGAATGGTGGCCACCTGGAGCTGGGGAGAGGGGAATGGGTTGTTGTTTAATGTGTTTAGAGTTTCAGTTTTGCAAGATGAAAAAAGCTCTGGAGATGGATGATGCTTGCCCAACAATGTGAATAGACAACGTCACTGAACTATACACTTAAAATGGTTAAAGTGGTAAATTATATGTTACATATATTTTACAATTTAAAAAAATCCCAAACTCTTTCCATGACTTAGGAGGACTTGCATGATCTCGCCCCTGCCTACCTCCCCGACGTCCCCCTCTCATTATTCCTACGGGCTGCGCCCTCACAGGGGTGCTGTGAACCCGCAGGTCTTGAACCTCAGCCATTCCCTCCTTTCCTCTCAGGGCTGCTTCTCCTCCCTCTGGCCACTGCTGCTGCTTAAAAACTATCTCCGCAGAGAAGCCTTCCCTCACACTGGAAGCCTAAGTCAGTCCCCTATTCTTCTCTGTCATGTTCTACTCCTTCACAGCATATCACAGGGGGTTTACAGTCACATGTAGTAGCTTAATGAAAGCTGCCTTGCTCTTTAGGAATCAGTAAAAGCCCTACACTTCAGTCACCCACACGGCCCCCCAGGCTTCCTTGCGGGAGTGAAGTCAAGTTCACTTGGAAATAACTCAGGATGATTGCTCACCTTTAATGAGCATTTTTGAGTATCCTCAACTTGTTTAACTTACTCATTCTAAAGAAGAGACTTCAAACTGTTTTCCCTGACTCTTACTTAAGTAGTTTCCAAAGGTGGGGGGACTTGTCAACTTTCAAATTAAAAAAATACATTTCAAAAGGCTTCCTCTGTCCCCTGCCTTCCATTGAGGGAGCTGTTCTTCAAGGGGGAATTCCTCTGAAATAAAATTGGGAAAGGTTCCAGGAGAGTTCATGTTTCCAGTGAGGTCTTCTGAGTTCGGAGGACACAGCCCAGCGCATTCTTTAATCACAGCTGAGGAAATCCCCCCTTGCCTGGGGAAAAGATCGTAATATCTTAAGAAGGCTGATGAGCTCATGAAAAGCAATTGAATTTAGAACGCCAAGACACTCCCAGAAAGCTCCTTTATGCTACTTTTCTCCTCCATTAACCCCTTGAATTTTCCAGATCAGCACCATCCCAAATTTTAAATTATTTTCAAAATAGCTTTTATTTAATGCATTGCAAATTAAAGAGCTGTTCATGCCCTATTTCACTGAAACTCCTTCTGTTATATTATCTTCGTCAATTTTAAATGGCTCAGAAAATTAAGCTCCAAAAATGTTGTGATCCCCATTTATCTTTGATGGATTTGGCATTCCCAATTTTAATTTCCGTGTGAAGATTATCTCATACCCACCTTGAAATTTGATGGGAGAAAGAAAGTGGTACATCAGGAGAGCTCAGATGATGAGAAACAAAAAAAGCCTTCATAGTTACCAAAACACTTAAAATTTGCAAGGGAATCCAAAGATGTCAGAACTAAAAGTCTACTTGTTCATATAACAATATTCACAAGCAAACTACTCACCGTCCTTCTTTAAGGTGGAGACATAATAAAACGAAGCAAATCACCTAAAGTAGAATTCACTATACATGGGAATCCATTTCCCAAAGGCCCTATAAACACTGTAGCTTCCCACCACCTCTCTCACTAATGCATACGTATATGCCATACTTATTATTTCTTTCTTTGACTCATAAAACGAAAGATTAAAATTTCAGGTAAAAATGAAGGATGGGGATGGAAAGTGGTTTTTTCCTTGCTCTTCTGGAGTTGTAATAATCCTACCTTACCAGAGTCAAGAAAGTGTAAGTCTGGAAATAAATAAAGCATTTTGTAGATGAGAGTTGTTTGTAAATGTAGAAAGCAAGAAATTTCCATGTATGGACCTTAAGTGCATTCCAGTGCAGTGTCAAGTTTTGTGTGCGATAAGGCCAGAGCAGGAAGCCACTCGAGGTCAGGAAGGAAGTGCTGTCAAGCTTGGGAGCGGGCAGAGTCCTGCAGGGAGCTGGGCAGGCTCAGGGCTTCAGCTGTGTAACCATTGCCCTATTTTTAAAAGATAAACAGCATGAATAGCACAAAATACACATGGTGGCTGCTTCAAATTCATCCAAGCCACACAAGGAGCTCACTCTTAGCCTTTGCCAGGCTTTGCAAGTCTCCTCAAAATGTGAAGTAACTATTTCTTCTGGGACATGGGGCAGAGATTGATTATGGCCTTTATCCAGTATCCACAGCTGGCTTTGAGGCCTTCTGGTTATCCTAGCACATTTCCAAGTGTCTCCTGTTTTTCCCATCCACCCCCAACCCACTACCAGCCCCTCTCTGCTGGGAAAGAAATCCTAGAATGAGTTAATGGTAGTAAGAGAAAGTTTTCACCGTAACAATGAAGTCTGCAAACAGAACCATCAGGCTGATGACATTGACAATGCTTTCAGAGTTAATTTTTGGATCACCAAGCTTTATTGGGTGTGCATCGTGTGCTAAGCATTGTACTGGGAATTGGGCTTCGGAGGATTAGTCAGCTGCCCTGATCCTCTCATAGCATACACAGTACAGAGTGCTAATGCACTTACTCCTTTTTTTAAAACACTAATACTTTGTATGCCTTGTGGAGAGGGCAGTGATCATGGTATAGAATGGGCACAACAGGAAGACCAATGAAGGGGTCCTAATCCAAGCTCAAATTGGAGATGGGGAACAAGAGAGATTCCAGAGGAGGTGGGCATTTACCAAAGGAGGTGGAAGAAAAGCATCAGAAGAGAAAGGAAGTGTGTTCCCAGAAGAGCAGCGTCCACTGAGGCCAGAGACAGCATGGGACACACCACACAACAGCTCAGAAAAGAAGAATGCGCCATTTGGCATTGTCTCTGGGACGATGAAGAAGAATGATGGGTATACGCTCTGTGGCCCAGGGTCATTGCTGGAAGCCCACGATCTACCATCTTGAGCGTGTACTGCCTACTGGACAGAGCAGGTGCATCCAACGCTGGGATTAAAGGAAACCAAGTCAGAGAAAAAACCTCAACAATAAGCACAGCTTCATGCAGAAAAGATTGAGAAATCTGACCACATAATTTCAATTTTGTTCATCAAAACATACCATTAAGAGAGTAAAACACTCCTAATGAATCAATAAAAAATAAGGGAAGATGATACAAAAATGGACAAGAGATTCGAACAGGAACTTCACAAAAGGACAAATTCAAATACTAGCCAAGCATACAAATGAAAAGATACCCATATCATTAGTAATCAGGGAAACGTAAATGAAAACCAACATAAGGGCACAATTCTTTGAGTCAGACTTTGACCTCCTTGGAGAGGCAGAAAGTCCACCCCAATCACTGTGTTTAAAGGAGCGCCTGCTCCCCGCCTCCACTCCCTTACAATGTGTTCTTGTTCCATTTTTGGTTTTTTACTGAGGCCCAGAAAGGTTACTGCACTGGCTTAAAGTCATGTACCTAGTAAGAACAGAAGCCACAACACAGCTAGTATTCAGACCCAATCTGACTTCCAAGCCCCATGCTCCCAAGAACCCATCTCCCAGGGGCTCCTTGTATCTATAATCAGCAATTACTTCAGGGCACAAGTATGCCATACTTTTTTCAAAAAAATGGCTTTAACCAAGATTTTATTATCACTTATGACAATATGTAAATAAGAAATATCTGATTTTGGAGGAAATTGATAAGTCTACTGAAAAAAGAGAAGGAGAGAGAAAGAGAAATGTGTTCTAAACTCAGATCAGAAGGCAGGAGGCCCTGCAGGCAACGAAGCATGAGAGGAGACAGCCAGAGAGGAAGGCAGAGCCTGTCCTGACATTGGGACACAGGCACAAGCCCTCTGTCTCCACGGGGACACCATCCTTGGATGTCAGATCGATAAGCCCTGCTTAAAGCACCACACTGTGGATTAGAAATGCAAGGGATTTTCCAGAAATTATGTTTAAAACAGCTTCTGCCCAGTGAGATTTACAATTTGGGGCCCTTCCTCCTCTGTATGCTTCCATGGTCTGACTGCCTATGTCTTTAAAGCAAATTCTGACAATATTTCTATTCATGGTCATTTTGGCTCAAAAAATCAAAGTGGATGTCAGGTTTCAAAGACCCAAGGGAAACAAGATCACTACTGAACATACCACCACTTACTGTTGGGCCAACAGCAGTTAAGCTGTCAAATCAGGCTTTGATTTTAATATTCCTCAGTGAGGGAAGTACATAGTTTTTGTAGTGTTCTTTATTTCGGTATGTTTTCAGTACTTTACCCACACAAATATATCACAGTCCACAGCACACTTTTTCTAAACAAAGGAAGAAAATACATGGAGTCAAGAGCCTGTCTGCATGTCCCACCTAAATTGCTAATCAGATATTTGCAATTTGGCTTGGATTTATAGCATGTTCATAATGACTTATGTAGTATTTATATTGAAGTTTTCATTGAAAAATTGAAGGTACTTCAAAGATTCTGTATTATTTTCTTCAAAACAGTCGTGGAAAAAGCAAAACAACAAGTTGCAAAGAAGCCTAAACATTGAATTAGATGGCAGGTCAGAAGCTGCACTGCTCCACCATTTACTAAAAAATAGTTATTCCTCATTTATCTTTCCAATGTAAGTATCATCCGTTTACTTTTCCTCCAAGCTTTCTTGATGTATAATTTACATACAATAAAATTCCCCCCCTTTTTTGTGTAAAGTTTGATAAATTTGGGCAATTGTGTACAGTTGTGTAACTACCAACACAAACTGCTCTGCCTTCTGTCATTACTGTTTTTTGCCATTTCTAGGATTTCCTATAAGTTAAATCATACATTACGTTTTCCAAATTGGCTACACAATTGTGCATTCCTACCAGAAATGTGTGAGTTCCACTTCCTCTACATCTTACCCCACGTGTGGTATTGCCAGTCCTTTTAATAACAGCCATTCTCGAGAAAGTGTGGGACCATCACTGTAGTTCTAATTTTCATTTCTCTGATGACTAGGGATGAGGAGCATCTTTTTATGTGCTCAGTGGCCAATTTGTATATCTCCTTTAGTGAAGTGTTTTTCAAATATTTTGACCATTATTAAATTGCATAAGTTGTAAAAAGTTGTATGTGTTGCAAATATTTTCTCCCAATCCGTGGCTTGCCTTACCATTTTCTTAACTTTTATTCTTTTTTTTTTTTTTGGTAATTTTTAAAGATGCAGTAGCAAAGGCATAAGCAGAAAGATAAGAAAAGAAAACACATGCTATAAACTCCTCATTAAGGACACTAACTTTCAAAGCCAAAAGCAAGAGAATCAAAGGTCTAAGGATTTGAAATTGAAGAAAAAGAGAGGATGACGACAGCAGGGGTTATGTGATTGTGAGAAAGTGCTAGAAAAGCATGTATGGCCGGATGTTGAGATCCTGCTTCTAGCCAAGATGAAGTAACAGGGACCAATCTACCCCCCAACAAGAAACAACTAAAAAACGACAAAATATATGAAACAATGGTTTTCAAGACATTGGCCACTAGGCAATGAAGGACAATGATCCCCGAGAGACTCCACCAAAGAAGACAAGCACATGAAAGTGTTCAATGTTGTCAGTCATTGGGGAAACGCTAATGAAAACCACAACAAGATGCCACTTCACTCCTATTAGAATGTGTAAAATTTAAAAGACTGATCATACCAGGTGGTGACAAGGATGTTGAGGAGCTCAAACTCTCATACACTGCTGGTGGGAACATCCAACCACTTTGGAAAAACATTTGGCAGGTTTTTTTTAAAGGTGAACATATACCTAAATGACCTAGCCATTTTGCTCCAAGAGAAAGGAAAGCATGTGTTCAATACAAAGTCTTGTACTTGAATGTTCATAACAACATCATTTGCTGCCTAGTGGTTCTCAGCTCGAGGTGATTTTGCTTCCTACTGGGTATTTGGCGATGTCTTGAGATATTTTGGTTGTCACAACCGAGGGGGACTGGTGCTATTGGCATCTAGTGGGTAGAGACCAGAAATTCTGCTACACATCTTGCGATGCACACGACCGACAGTCCTCCACACAAAGAATTATCCAGCTCAAAATGTCAGTAGTGCCAAAGTTTAGAAACTGTGTCTATGGCCCCAAAAGGGAGCAACCCAAATGTCCATTAATAGGTGAAGAGAAAAACTGTGGTATACCCAGACCGTGGAATACTACTCAGCAATGAAGGGGAACAAACTACTGGTTCAGGCAACAGCATGAATGAATCTCAAAAACATTATGCTGTGTGAAGAAAAAGACACAGAAACAAGTACCTACTGTACGTTAGATAAAATTCTAGGAAATGCAAACTAATCTACGGTGACAAAAACAAATCAGTGGTTGCCAAATATAGAGAACAGGGAAAGATCAAAAAGGGATGGGAGAGAGGGATTATAAAACGGCTCCAGGAAGCACATGATGGTCATGGATATGTTCATTTTCTTGCTTTGTCGTGATGGTTTCGTGAATGTACACTTACGTCAAAATTTATCTAATTGTACACTTTAAATCTGTACAATTTATTGTGAGTTAATTATACCTCAACAAAGCTGTTAAAAACATCTATTTGCAAGAACACTGAAAATAATTACAAAAAGGTAATTAAACTAATTCACTATACTGATTAATTAAAGAAGAGGATGAAATTTAATAATGAAACCTAAATAAACGTTTGCCAATAGTTGACTAATTAGTTGGAAACTAGAAGTCTGTGGACTCGACTTACGGTCCTAGTTCTAGTGTGATAGTTGTAAATGACTTAATTCATTTGTAAGATGTGATAGTTGGAATTAGTGCTTTCAATCCTATACTTTTAAGGATCCCTCTTTTTTTCTCCTTTAGACTATTTTTATAGATTTCAGTGCTTTCTAGTGTAACTGAATCCATCTACTGTTATAACACCGAACTCACAAAATGGCAGCCGACCACCAAGAAAATGTATAACCGTGTAGGTTGCTCTTGTCAAGGCCACCTGCTCATTTTCCCATGGTTGATGGACTTCCTCTTCTCAGTTGTGCCTACTGAGGCCAAGGGCATTTAACAATAACCAAACTTAGATAAGCTATTCTAAATTCTCCTGTACTACCTGTGGGGCTGGCAGGATAAAAGCTCGGATAAAACTAAGACCAGGTGATCCTAGATGAGAGATGGATTATCACCTAGAAAAATGACTTTGGAAACTGATTGGAAAGAGCTGAGGAGTCTGAGTAGAGAAACTGGGGGCATAGAGAAAACCTGAAGGAAACTTGGAACTAATTGTTCCAATATAAAGATGCTGGATTAAGTAAGCTACTGAGGGGAGAGACAGGGGAGAGAGTAAAAAGGAGGAGAGAGAGCCAACCAAAGGGAGCTAAGATGTGCTTCTGGAGAAATGACCTAGGAGCCCCAGATGTGGAAGAGGAAGAAGAAAGGAAACAGAATAAGCAATTTGGAGTTTCTTCCATGACCAAAGCCTGTGGTCACTGATCAAGTCCTAGAAACCGTGAATTAATGGACTCAGTGAGTCATTATATCTAGGCTACGGACTTTCTCTTCTCTGGGTCTCAGGCATGAGAAGTGAAGAAGGAGGTGGGGGAAACCAGCCCTTGGCTGAAATTCAGCCAGAGTTTCTGAAGTTGCTTCAAGCATTTGAGATCGTGTTAAATGATCGAAAAAGTCAAACTGATCCAAATCTCTCTCCTCTGAGCAGCCATTTTAAGTTAACCTTTTCATCTGATAATTACAAACTTCGATTTGAAACTCTTCACTCGAATGCTTTGGTCCACTGCTAAATAGGAAAAACAAGAATTGCAACTTGGCAGAAATACAGATTAGATGTAGATTACAAACAGAACGATCCGTCACTTTCAGGGAACATAAACCAGCGCAAAAGACATTAAGTAGCAGTTCTAGTTGTGCTGCCTAGATGGCAGAAAAAGATCAAAGCAACACGCTCTGCTACGTGCCGCAAATGAGAGCAGTTATTCTACCAGGAAGAGTCATATAAAATTAGCATGAACATGTTTATCCTTATTTTGAATACAGCTTTGTACTGAAAAATAAGGAGAAAGCAGCCAAGCAGTGGGTGTCATTGCTCCATGTTGTTGGCAGGAAAGCATTCTACTTGGCTACCAAGAATTAGTCCACTAGATTAACTCATTCTCCATTCAGCTGTCAATTTGTTTTAGCTAGTCTCTCTAAGTTGGCACTCAAATGCTTCCCTTTGTGTTGCCTTGATTTATTCTTATATTTTACCTTCCCAATTAGATTTGTTTTCCTTGCAGATAGTTTCATTTGTGTATTATGTATACGTGTGTGTGTACACACACATACACACGAGTCAATTCTCATTATTTGAAGTAGTTGTGTTCCATGAAGTCACAGTGAACACTGAATTAACGAACACCGTAACTGCTCCTGGGGTATTTACAAGATTAGGATCTTGCGAGTTTCTGGTCACAACATTTTTACCAACTGATCAACACGGAACTTGTTTTATGTGTGCTTCAGTTTAAAGATCCCTTATTCAATACATATTGTTTATACACTAACTTGAACTCACAGACAACAGCACAATAACACATGCCTGGACAAAGCTTCTCTAATACACACATTTTCTCCTTAAGGCACATCATCACAGCCTTCTTGCACTCAAGAACTTCTGCTAGACAGCACTGCAGCCCTACACTGGGGGCCATTTTAAACAGTGGAATCACTAACAAAAATGCAAAAGATGTGTCACTAAACAGACAGAGAAAAGGACACTTGCTTACAATGTGAGAGCTTAAACAAGAAGGCAGAGCATTGTCTTGTTCCACCTCAGCTGGAAACACGCCAGTCGGGCAACTCAGATTTTTCCCTGCTCTGTGCATGCCTGCGAACGACTGGGCAAGTGCAGCAAGTATTGATCTTGAAGTCACAAATAAATTCTAGAAAGTATGCAAATTCACAATAGTGAATCTGTGAATAATGAGGATCGACTGTCTATGTGTATTTCTTTGCAGCAAGCTCCTAACAAAGTATATGGCCATAGTAAGCGCAAATTACAGATTTGTTTTCCTTGAAGACAGTTGCTATCTACTATATTAATATTACTCTTCATAGTAAACTCCTGGCCTAGGACATTGACTATATTAAGTTCTCAATTATAGGCCTTTTAAGGTTTTTTGTTCCCACAAAAAAAACTAAAGGGCAAAGACTCCATTTCAACCTGGTGACTCCAGAGCCTACACTGGGGTACATGAAAAAGCCTGGCACATACAGGCACTTGAAAAATGTTACCTACTTTTCTTTGTTTCCTGATTCATGTTATTTCCTATTTTTCTTATTTGCTTTCATTTTAGCAGCTTGACTGACCCAGCACGTGAATAAACGCAGAGGCAGGGACTGCAGTTTCCATATGTGATGCTGATGGAATGCCACCGAGACACATCCCACTAAATTTGCGGGGTAGCTTCTTCTGGTGCTTATCTATCTTCTTTTAGTTCTCAAAAAGTTTCCAAGCTTCTGGAGGAAATAAAGGAAACCATAAGCTTTATATAAAAGGAATGACTTTTTTTAAATACCAAAAAGTAAAAAGCAGTTGCAAGTGTTAAAGAGCACAAAACTATTTACAGGTTTCAGTTTGTATTCTAGAGAAACATTAATCAGATTAAAATCATACTGTAAGACGTAATACTATAAAGTCATCTCATTTTTACAATATGTTTTAAGTATTATTTTTACTACTTCTTCACCACCACTCTCAGAAGTACGGTAGTGCTGAAAATACAAGTCAACAAACCACAGCAGACTTTTGCCTCTCCAGGATTTGTGCTGTGTTATTCCACTAGGCCAACGAATGCCTACGAACATTTCTGCAGTGGAGTTATTTTGTTATAAAGGCTTTCGACCCTATTGACAGCAACCATCATTCCTTCGGAAAGTAAGTGTGCAGTAAATTTGCTGTTGGAATGGAAAGTCATTAAATAGCGTGAGACATTTGACCAGCTATCTTCTCAGCTCTGCTCTAAGTCACTTAATCTTTCTTTTCCTTGGTCTTTGTGTCATTAAAATGAAGAAATCAGAATAATTTTTGTCAGATGAATGTTTTGAAATCTCTAATTCAAAGACACTCTATCTAAAATATTGGGCAAATTCTCTCCTAACTGCTTTGTCACAAGATAGGCAAGTAATGAAAGGAAAAGGCATCAAGAGGAGAAAATAGTAATAACAATAATAACAACAATAAAAACGAATACTGTCAATGGCAGAGAGAGCAGGTGGAGGAAATGCATCTACTTTTGGCTCTACTGAAATACCACTAACATGACAGAAACAAGATTTTATTAAGGCAGAAATCCACAAGAAGGGAGAAGACAGACATATCAATAATTTTGGATACTAGAAAGCAGACAGGTAAGTCACAAATGAATCAGCAGATCCAAGACAACTTAATCCTAAGAGGAGAGTTGAAAATCAAAGCCTTCAAAGCCTCCAGAAGTGCCACATTCAAGACCTCTGAAAGTAGGAGTACAAAGGTGACCAAAATAAAGAGGATTGATTGAAAGTCTACATAAGCAACTACCCGATCGCCAGTTGCCTCCCCAGCCAGAGCAAAAACTGGAGGGTTATTGTCTGAAGAGAGCAAAAAATCTAGTCTCTGGATGGGGTGATACCATGCACAAAGGTGGGTTTACAACACTGAAACAAGGGAACTGGCTGCTGAGGCCTTGTTGCTCCTCCCCCACTCAGCTTTCAAAGAGCTGGCAGGCAGGCTTCCCTTTCCAGACAGGAGATGGGAATAGTCGTCTCCAGAGAATAGGACATGCTCAGGAGGAAACACCTAAACAATTTATATTAGAGATTGCGAAACTTGTCAGCCCAGACCCATCACCAGGCAGCAAATACTTCATGCATTAGAGCTTCCAACCCAGTGTTTTTCCAACCCACTTGTTCGTCTCCCCCTGTATAAGCATATGACCAGGATTACTAAATGTCTGAGGAAATGGTCTATCATGAAAGAATGACAGAGAGAGAGAGACCAAAATAAACAGGAGAAAGTAACTTGGAAGAAACTAGAGACTATGCAACGGGAAGAAATTGGCCCCCTAAATTAATATTAACTAAGAGAAGATATTGCAACCACGAAACATAAACAGATAGCATTAAAAAAGGGATATATTGAGGCTGGCCTGGTGGCGCAGCGGTTAAGTTCGCACGTTCCGCTTAGGGGCCCGGGGTTTGCTGGTTTGGATCCCGGGTGCAGACTTGGCACCGCTTGTCAAGCCACGCTGTGGTAGGTGTCCCACATATAAAGTATAGGAAGATGGCGCACAAATGTTACCTCAGGGCCAGTCTTCCTCAGCAAAAAGAGGAGGATTGGCAGATGTTAGCGCAGGGCTAATCTTCCTCAAAAAAAAAAAAAAAAAGGGATATATCAATGCAAATTCTAATTCAGTAGGTCTGTCTGGTAGATTATGTATTTCCAACCACTTCTGGGGGATGCTGGAGCTTTTGCTCCACAGACCACACTTTCAAGAGCAATATTTAGGATAAATCTGGTCCCATAATAAGAATGTTGTCAAGTTTTTTTCAAAAGCTATTTAAAATATAATACTGATATGAAGGGGTGCTACATGCAGTTATTTCTAATAGTGACAATTTAGAAAGAACCTAATTGTCTAGTAACAGAGCCAATATGAAGGGACAATATTCAATCTGGGTGTTTTCAAAGAGGCTTTGATTGCACGGATGGAAGCAGACTGAAAGAAAGTGATCCGGTATGTCAACTGTGATTATGACAGGTTTTGCAATTATAAACAACTATAGTTTCTTTATAACTTTCTGTATTTTATCCAATAAATATGTTTTATATTTATAATAAGATTAAAATCTATTAAGCAAAATACTGACATTTGTATTAAGCAACTGTTTCTGACATCTGTATCGTGACATCTACAAGATTTAATCCCCATTAGTTTAACCCTGAAATTCCCTAACTTTAGCAAAATTTTCTTTGTTGCTATTGATATGTGTATTTTTCACAACTCATGATGAATTCCATGTGTTCATTACTCACTGTGCACAAGCAAAGTAATACCTTCTTAGATTTGTTGAAAAAGTAGAAGAAAAAATCTATTTCAAGCTTTAAGAGGAATGAATATTGACCACTGTGAAAGAAATAGATATACTTTTGATAACCCCTGCCCCCCAAAAAAAGAATATATATGGGAGAAAAGACTGAGGATGAAGATCCTGTACACTTCCAGAAAGAAAAAATAAACAAAACAAAGACAAACAGATGCCATACAAAGAATTGTGATCAGAATGGCCTCAGACGTCTCCACAGAAGTGCTGGAATTGGAAGGAAAATTCTCTATACAGCCAACATATCAATCAAGTATGCGGGTAGAATAAAGACATTTTTAGACATGCAAATCTTTATTTGCCGTGTGTTTTTTCTCAGAAATCTGTCTTAAAGCATATGAATGAGTAAACCGAGGAAGAGAGAAATAAGGGTTTTTGGAACCAAAGATCTAGCACAGAAAAGAAGGGAGGAGAATCCTCAGGCATGAAGGGCAGACTGTTGAGATTGGAGTAGCATCCAGAGGGACTCCTCAGGAATATTAAATTTATAGATTGCTTGATGCGTCTGAACATCTTGAGGCGAGATTTATGTAGCTGGCGATGTGTCTGGGGTGGAAATACTAAGTACCTATAAAACTAAGTGGAAAGGATAAATAAACAAATAGAGAGAGGGATGGATAGTAACAAAGGAGAAAACTGGGTGAGAGATATACGTGAACATTTTGTACTATCTTTGCAACTTTTCTGTAAATCTAAAATTATTCCAAAATATAAAAGTTTATTTAAAAAAATGGTAGACACAGAAAAAAAAAGTTATGAGCCCTAAAATTTTACATGCCCCCATAGACATACAGTGAGAGGAGGGACAGTAAAGATGAGAAGAAAATCTGAACAAGGAAAGCCTTCCCACTGAAGGGACTAGCAGTGAGGTGGTCAAGTTGGCAAGAGTGATCACTGCCTTGGTTTACCCAGACTGCATAAGAATGTGTGCACATGACATCCAATCAATGGAGTGCACATGGAGACCGGGCTGCAGGCAGCCAAGGTGGAAATGCTCACTGCATCAGGTATGCCTGGTTCCCCTTTCTGATTCCAGCCAACAGAAACATCCTTCCCCATCCTTTCCTGCTCTCCAGAGCCCGACTCCAAGTGAAGCAACTGCTTACTTTTTGAGATTAGAACACTGGAGTCTGTAAAGAGGTCTGGGCTTGACATCCCTCATTTCCCATTAGCCTAGAGAGGTTTCGTCCATTGCCCAGAGTCCCAGACTCAGGTCAGCAATTTCCCAGATGCAAGCACTTCCAATGTCATCCTACAAAAGTGAGCTAGACTGCTTCCACACATGGCTTCATTTTTCCAAATATCCTCCTTTTCTTCTTAGTAAAACAAAATTGGATGCAAAGTATTAAAAAACTCATAAAATGAACATCTCCTATAATCCCACACCACTTCTCCAGAAGTAGCTTCCTGAATTAACCCCTTTTCTGTCCCCATTTCACAAATGAGAAAACTGAGTCCCAGGAAGGTTGTGCAGTGAGAAAGCTGAGTGGCTGAGCTGGCAGTGGAACAAGGTTTCTCTAAGCCCGCTGCAGGGTGCGCTCTTAATGGAAAAAGTATTCTGAAGGTGAGGTGGCCATCAAAACTCATGACTTACATAAGACACCAATTTTGGCTAATTTAGAAACATTTTATACCTGATTTTGTGGCTTCTTTCTTCAGAGTCTGAAAAATACAAAGCCCCACCATTGGACAGTGTTTGGCTAAATTTAAACACCGAGATGCAGACATCTTAGAGTCGTATTATTTGGAATTTCCTCCCTGTTAACCTTATCCCCCTCCTAAGGTTTTAATGCTTCCAGAGTGCAGAGAAAAACTTTTTAATCATTAAAAAATATTGTTCCATCATTTACATGAGCTCATCAGCATTTATTAATATTCTAAAGGGGCGGGCTTGCCCCCACTCCCTATCAGATTCTCTCTTTACTGTATACCCTCTGTTAATTCACAGAGTAAGGAATGCATAGAGGGAATCAGTTGCTTATAAAGCTTTTACTTTGAAGGGAAAGGGTTCAAATAATTCAACTCTGTTTGCAAAGAAAAACTTCAAAGCCTTTAAGAAGGCACCTCCCTTTAATTCAGTTTGTTAGATTTGTTCCCCTATTTGAAAGGTAAGAAGATGAAAGAAAGTTAATCTCCCATAAATTCTCCCTCCTGTTATGCCCAGAGTTTCAATACAATACCTTTTTGCTTAGTAATTCTAGCAGTAAAAGATAGGCAAGAGCCAATGATTAGCAGAGCTGCAAATTGCCATTGTTTTCAGCGGGTCTCCAGACATACCTTAACCTCAGGATCCCTCTCAAGTCTCAAATGTATGCTCCTCTCCATCTCTAGTGTCTTATCCTGGGGTTATTCTGACTTTTTATGAATCACCCCGGAAGGTGCTGTGGAGATATAAACGTTAACACAATCTTCAACATAAATCTCTCTTCTTTGGGAAATCATTTTAAATCAAAAACTAAATTTTTTTTTTACCTTCTTCTTAAAATTGCTACCACCTAGTAAGCTACACATCATCAGTACTTAGGATTAAGAACTTCACCTGCAAAAACAAAGAGAACACCTCTATACCTTATTTCTATTTTATGATAAGCTGCCAAAATCCTAAATGTGTTAGTCTTTGCTTATTTTAAATTATTAGATGAAAAATTCTTCAGATTGAGGAGCTTTTGAGAGTTGCAAAAGGGTGCTATTCTGGGTCTAAAAATCCCCAAAGCCTATTTATACTATGGCATTGTGGGCCTGAACTATTTTCTCAAAAGCTCCATTTCTCAAAGCTCCATTCCTTGGCATAAAGATATAACTGCTCACCCCCGTTCCCAGTGGTTGGTCTAATGCAGAATCACAAGTTCTTAAAAGTCAATTAACATTACTGTTGCTGGATGAAAATGCAATTAAACCCCAAATTCCTTCCTAAAACATGAAAGAAATTCTCCAAAATAAATGAGAAGGAGGGAATGGGGAGTTATTGCTTATTAGGTACAGACATCCCAGACAGAAAGTCTGGGATGATGGAAAAAAGTTCTGGAAATGGACGGTGGTAGTGGTCATTGAACATTATGAATGTGCTTAATGCCTCTGACTTGCACACTTAAAATGGTTAACTTTATGTTATGTATTATTTTACTACAATTTTTTTAATTAAATAAATAATAGCTTCATATTAAAAATGTTAATTCAGGGCTGGGAGATAAGCAGAAAAACAAAACAGTGTTTCTGGTTGATAAATTGTCACTAATAGATATCGAAAATCTAATAACATAAAATTTTTGACACAGAAATTCCACTTTCATCAATTTATCCTAAGGACATAATTAAAAATGTGCACAAAATCTATACGTAGAAGGGCATTTATAATAGCATTGTTTGTGGTAGCAAATTGTTAATAAAATGTTGGGAAAACCTAAACACCCAACACTAATAGTTTAATAAGTTCTGGTTAATTTATTAAATAAATTACCCTCACCTCCTGGCCAGACCTCTCTAGCATCTTTGTTTACTCTTCCACCTCCGACTTTACATTAAATCTGGGCATTCCTCTGCTCTTTTCTGTCTTTCTCTCAGTCACCATTGGTTCACTCAGCAATTACTTATTGACACTTCCTCTGTGTCAGAACAATAGGAGGTGCTGGGGATAAAGCTTTCAACAACTCAGACAAAGTCTCTTTTCTCATGAAGTTTATACACTTTGGGGAGGATACAAAGAAGAAAATCAGCTATTATAATATCATATGACAAGTAGCAGAATATGGGGTACTCTGGGAGTACGTGGCTCAGGCCTCTAAAACAGATCCAGGTGCATCTGACATGACTTCCTGGAAGAAGCCATGTCATCGGGATGAGTAGAAATTAAGTAGGGAAAGAACATAAGGGGAAAAGAATGTTGCAGGCAGAGATAATAGCATGTATAAGGACTCAGAAGTAAAAGAGAGCAAAGTACACTTAAGACACTGGAAGTATTTCAGAATAGCATGAGCCTAGAGATGCCAGGAAAAGAGAGGAAGAAATACATCCTTGTCCACGGAGCTTCAAATCAGACTCAACCTCAAACCAAGGGCTTAGTTGACTCATCTACTGGGTGTCTCCACAGGAACAGGCTACAAGCAGCCCAAGTTCACATGCTCCACACTAAGTTCATCATCTGCTTCCCTCCCTCAACCCCAGTCCTCCTGTTTGAATTCTCAACCACAGTGAATAATGCCACCAGAAACCTGGAAACCACACATAGCTCCTCAGTCTCTTTCCCCTCCTGGTGCCTTATGGGGCTCTTGTGGGGAGGGAAAGGTGGAGGCAGGAGTGGGAAGCTGAGCTGTGATGTAAGCCCAATAACAGCCTGGCTATCTACTTCCTAAATTTTTTTTGGTGGGGTGGGGGCGGGAAGGAAGACTAGCCCTGAGCTAACATCTGCCAATCTTCCTCTTTTTGCTGAGGAAGACTGGCCCTGAGCTAACATCCATACCCATCTTCCTCTACTTTATATGTGGGATGCCTACCACAGCATGGCTTGCCAAGTGGTGCCATGTCCTCACCGGGGACCCGAACCGGCAAACGCTGGGCAGCCAAAGTGGAACGTGCGAACTTAACCGCTGCCCCACCGGGCCGGCCCCTAAATATTTCCTGAATCAATCTTCTCTCTCTCTGTTTCCACCTTCCATACTCTATAGAGGCTTCATCCCTGGTGTCATTGTCATACTCTGGCACCCTGCCAAGCCCCTCTCCACACTTGAGTCTTTCTAAAACCCAAATATCATTGTCATTCTCCTGGTCGAATCCTTTTGTGTCTTCTCGATGTGCTTAGGATAAAATCTGAACCCAATCATGTTTGACTAGCATCTGATCTTGACTTGACACTGCAGTCATCTACCTTCCCAAGTCAATGCGCTGGCCATGCTGGGACTGACCCCCACTTGGTTTCCTGGACCCCGAATGCTTTTTTCCTCACAGAGCCTTCGTGCCAGTGTGATCCCTCTGCCTAGAACATCGTTCCTTTGCTCTTTGTCTGGTTAATTCTGACTTCCCTTTCAAGCCTCAGCTTAAATACTCCTCGTCCCAAAAAGCTATGGTTCTATCATAGGCCCGTTCGTACAGCGTCCTCTTTCTTCATCCTTCCCTAAACTATAGCCTTTGTTATGGTGGGGATTCGGTCAATCTTTTTTTTTCTGGTTTAATTGACCTACATCACTGTATAAATTTCAGGTGTACAGAATGATGGTTTGATCTACATATATTGTGAAATGATTACCACAATAGATTCAGCTAACATTCATCAGCTCATAGAGAGAAAACTTTTAAAAAGAAAGAAGAAAAGAAAAAACAATTCTCCTTGTGATGAGAACTCAAGATTTACTCTCTTAACAACTTTCCTGTATACCATACAGCAGTATTAACTATAGTCATCATGTTGTACATTACATACCTGGTACTTATTTACCTTATAACTGGAAGCCTGTGCTTTTCCCTTTTGCTAATGTTGACAACCCATCCAGAAGCACCTAAGGCTTGGCTCAGGAGCCATACAGCACCTAATACTGCATTGCATTGGCAACAACACATTGCAGACCTGGACACATGCTCAAGGTGCATTGTCCACTGAGAACAGCAGGCTCCCGCATGATATTTATGGTATCATCTCATTTTGTAGAGGAAAATGTCGTCAGAAAAAATTTCTCAAAGGACAAATACCAACATGATAACTGAAATTGTCTCTGTTCCTTAGTCGATCTCCTTACTGAAGGGGAGGGGTCATCAGTCCTTTATGATTTTGTTTTTGTCCATCTGTGTTTTCAGTAATTTTGGGAATCATGGGCATTCTTCTTTTTTTTTTTTTTGCTTTAATGATGATAATAATAATAATAAACAAAGAAGACTTTTATAGAAAAGTAATTCAGGAAATTCAAGAATTTGAGCTGCAGAAATCTATTTCAGAATGTGTAAACTTTGCCAAGAACAGACTTCTGAGTTAATTTGTTCAATCTACAAAAATAATGGAATTTACTCAACTCCTGACTCCTGAGTTCAAGAATTGGAATTCTCAAAGTTCACTGTTACATTTTGCTTCTTCAAAAAAGGCAAATATTGCTGCTTCTCTAGAAACAGGCTCTGTTTTTCAACGATGGTGTTATCTTCACTAAATTTTTCCTCTTTTCATTAAACCTGTGCATTTTGGAAGAATGTTTTAAGTACTATCAGAAAGCACTTTACCTTCCAGTTATTTTTCTTGCACTAATTGACTGCGTCTCACAATATTCCCAACTGTAACAAAGCAAGATCGAGACCAGCACAGTCCCTCTCACTGCGTGAGACCTATTGTTAGGGCCACTCGGCTGTTACTCAGGATGAGACAATCAGATATTTAGTCTACATTTGTGCTTGTTCAGTGCCAATATCTTGATTTCAAAAACAGCATGATTTTCTCAGTCGTGCGTGAAAACCACTTCACACACATGGATGATCTTTGCTCTGTTTCTAGATTCTCTCACAAATCTCAGCTTCCTAATTTCTCACCTCCCCCCACCCCCTGACGGAAAACAGCAGCGACTACTTTTGAGGGGGACGGGGTGTCCTGTGGCTGCCACTGCAGATGGATTGAGAAGGTTAACCAATTACCAACTAGCACTATTAACACTTTAACCCTTTGGCCAGTTTATATTGGCACCTAGGTAAGAGTGGTGTTTGCAAAACTGGAACAGAAACCCAGCTAAATTTTGAAAGGGGGAAAGGAGGAGGTAAAAGCAGTCAGCTCAGGGAAAGGGTCCCTGAAAGGTGACCAGCCTCCTGAGAGTGGCAAATGCAAGGCTCAGGAAGGGGACAGCAAAGCCAGGTGCAAAACATTTCCCTGTCTTTTTTCCAAGGCTTCTTATAGAAGTTGCTTTCAGTCAGATGGCTTTGGAATGGTTCTGTGGGCCCTGTTGTACCTCTCGTGCTAGGAGAGGAAAGATGGGAAGTGGGCACTAATGTGAGCAGTGTCCAGTGATTAACTACCTCAGTAATCATGACAGCTCTGGCAAGTGGGTGTTGCCCATCTGATAAATGGAGACAGAGATTCAGAGAGGTTCATCAATGTGCACAGGGCCCTGAAGCTAGATTGCCCAGGCCAGGCCCTTCCTCTCCTCTAGCTACAACCTGTCGAGTCAGAAAAAAGAGGCTCTCAGACCTTAGGCCTCATCTTTTCTGCAACTACCCTCATTCCCTCCACCAATGCATCCTATCCCAGGCTTTGAAGACCATCCAGATGCAAACTTCTAAACTCAAATGCCCACCTACACTCCACAGAGATGTTTAGTGCACTCATTAACATCACATGTCCAAAACCAGCCCCTCCCTCAGTGTTCCTATTCTCTGGAAACAGCAGCTCCATTCTTCTAGTTAACAGGCCATGAATCTTGTGGTCGCCTCTGATTCCTCTCTTTATTTTAATCCCCACCTCTGATTCAAGGAAGAAATCCTGTTGGTTCTACCTTGAGAATATATCCAGAATCTGAGCGCTTCTCCCATTTCCACTCCCTACCCTGGTTCAGCCCACTGTCATCCTAGCTGCCCTCCTGCCCCCACCCCTGCCCCCTTGGTCTCTTCTCCGTACAGCAACCTCCAACTTCTCCCTAACAGCTCCCGTCTCACTCAGGTGAAAGACAAAATCCTTCCAGTGGCTCCAGAAGTTGCCCCACACCCACTTTGGGGCCTCATTTCTGACCTCACCTCCTATGACTGTAGTCTCACCGGCCTTCCTGTGGTTCTTCAAATGCACCAGGGGCCCTGGGGACTCTGCACTCAGATATGCCCTCACTTCCCTGAGTCGTGGCTAGAATGTGGCTCTCTGAGTTCTTCCCACCTGCTTCCTTTAAAATTACATCACTCTCACACACGCTGTCCTACCCCCTTCCTGCTTGCTTTTTCTACATTGCGCTGGAAGCCATCTGCTCTGCTAGAGAGTGGGTTCTCCCCACACACTCTAGAAGGGAAGCGTCAGAGGACAGGGAGTGTTTACTGCTCTGCTTTCGCGTTCACTGCTTCCCTCTGAGTCCCTGGAGTATGGCAAGAGTTCAGCAAACATTTGTTGATGAACATATTTGCATAACCCTAGTTGTGTATTTTTTTCTTTTCATAGTATTTATTCTCTGTTAGATTCTTGTGTTTCACTCATACTCCATGGGACATTTCCGATCTATTAGGAGTCCATTTCTATCAATTGTGAGTCTTACAGTAGTATTAAGATGCAAGGTTAAACTCTGGATTCATATTAAACCTATACAGCTCAGCCTATAACCAATGCATATTCATGAAATCAATGTCCAAAGAAAGATCAAGAAAAACGTCAAAATTCCCCTTGTAAGATGGCTCAAATTCTTTACAGAGGGGCTGACTCGGTGGCACAGGGGTCAAGTGCGCACGTTTCCCTTCGGTGGCCAAGGGTTTGCTGGTTCGGATCCTGGGTGCGGACATGGCATCATTTGTTAAGCCATGCTGTGGCAGGGATCCCACATATAAAGTAGAGGAAGATGGGCACAGATGTTAGCTCAGGGCTAATCTTCCCCCGTTCCCCCCAAAAAAGTAAAAAAAACATTCTTTATAGAATGAGAAATGGAATCAATAAATTAAATGTAAATCTACAGAGATGTTCTTTCAGTGAAAACCCACTATGGACACCGCAGCTCTCTTGATAACATCCATCCCTTGGCTCCTCCACAGTGACACCTTAATGGAGTCTGGGTTGCATTGACTTCAAAGTGAACCTTGATTGACCAAAAAGTGGACCTTGATTATCCACTCTTGCGACAATGTAAGATTCAGGTAACTGAGGCCTAAGGTCAATACATGGCATTCCTCTGGCCACAGGACTTTGTTCTGGGATAACACAATCAGTGCAAAGCCGAGGAGTTTCATGTGGCCCTTGAGGAATAAACATACTCTCTTCTGTTCTCATTGAACAAAGAAATAAATACACTGACTTAGTTGTGAGCTTATATCTCTCTTATATATATGTATATGTCTGTATGTAAAATATACAAACAGGCAGAAAGGGAGATGGATAGAGAGAGTGATAGATGGAAGTACTCAACAATAGTCATGAATAGATGGGTACCAGAATGATAATATTTTATTAACACCTCTGAAGTTTACAAACCACTTTCACATAAATATTATCTAATCTTCATAGCACACCTATGAGGTATAATTTTTATACTATTTTACAAGTGAGGACACTGAGACCTCAAAGAGGTTTTGTAATCTATCCTATGCCCACCACCAGGTAATATATGAAAATAGACAATAAAAATAACCAGAAACTAAAAAGAGAGAAGACATCCTGGAGCTGGACCAAAGTCTGCCTGATTCCAGAGTCCTTTCCTCATCCCACTCAGGCACTGTCTCAGTTAACCCCAAGATAAACATCTTCAGTACCAAGCAAGTAAGGATCAGACACGACCCCAAATTAAACCTGTACAACCATTTGTGGGCTAAGTGTGTAAGAGATGGAGTTTGCCATTATAAATCTCCTAGAAAGGAGTGCCACTTCTGTAGAACATGTCTAGGGCCTGGCACATTTTCACATGGTGACATGCAAGGACTTTGTTCTTCCTTCTTTAGGACTTGGGAATCCTACCTAGCACACGAGGATGCGTCCTGATTCTCTAATGCTCCATAGCTTAATACAATGTCTCAGATGCAAAGGACTCAAGAACTGGAAAATATAGCAAGTCAGCTTTACTACAGGTGCAGCAGGCGATTCCATCCTCAATGGCAGTAGGCTTACGCAATAATTATAGTTATTAGCACCTATGTTTGTTATTGATCAGTATCTCTGAGCTCTAAGCCCCCTCCCACAATTCTCTGCTCTGTAATTCTTCTTTTAATTGTGGTAGAATACACATAACATAAAATTTACCATTGTAGCCATTTATAAGCGTGCAGTTCAGTGGCATTAATTACATCAACATTGTTTTGCAACCGTCATCTCTAGAACTTTTTCATCATCTCAAACTGGACCTCGGTACACATTAACAATAACTCCCAATTTCCCTCTCATCAGCTCCTGGCAACCACCATTTTACTTTCCATCTCCATGAATTTGACTATTCTAGGTACCTCATATATGTGGAATCGTGCAGTGTTTGTCTTTTGTGAATGGCTTATTTCACTTAGCATAAAATTCTCAAGGCTCATATATACAAAATGTTGTAAAAATAATATACACCAGGGAATTGAATTAAACTTGAGTGGTCCTATTCTAAAAACTTTGCTATTTCTCCCAAAATTCAGACTTCAGCATCCAACCCTGACAGGGAAAATTGTAGCAGGCCTAGCCTCCCATTGTAGACAATTATAAAAAGAACTCAGTAGATAAAGCAAATGTTTTCAAGCATTGGACAACAGGAAGCAGAGGGTGGTAATCCTAGAGAACAGGGAAATACTTGAAATGAGCCCCAATTCTCCCTGGCTTTCAGCCCAGGGACACACTCCAGACTGTGCACAGCAAGGTGGAACCCGAGCAGAGAGCTCCGATCTCTGTGACTCGTGGAAGCAGATATTGGGGTTCAGGGCAGCTGAAATAGCTGGAATTTGTGGGAATGGGTATTAGGAGAAGGGGATGGTAGAAGTCTGAGTGGGTGTCCCCCACGGCCGTGGGCTGAAGGCTGGACTGTACTAGTGCACAGCACATTCTAAGAGGCCCTCAGGGAAGAGCTGCTGCAAGCTGAGAGCCCCACAGAGGTCCCCAGGTCACCCAGGGCTGGGAGATTCCTACACAGTCAGCACACACAGACTTTGTTGAGCCCTGCAAATATTCAACTCAGACCCCAGGAAGACCCTGCCTTCTGAGTAAAGAATATGCCCTAGAATAAGGGCCAGACCCTAGGACTAAGGACAAAACAGAAATAGACCCACCTGGGAGGATCAAGAGGACCTGCTAATATTTAACTACTTGCTGGAATAAAACTCGATACCTTTTAAAAGAAGATGGCTTAATCTAACAACCCTGAACACATCATCCTCAAAACTCAGCATACAATGAAAAATGACTAGATATGCAAAGAATCAGGAAAATGTGACCTACAGTCTAGAAATTATATATTCTTCACATGTCTATCTCTTCCAGTAGGAAGAGTGAAGAGATTTCTGAGACAGCAAAATAGCCAGGGTGCCTCTTGATCTAGAAACAAGTCGCAATAACCTATTAAATACTAATCTACATACGGTAAATGCTGCACTTTTTATCCATTAATTATAGCCATTATGAATTTTTAATGAGATGCTAAAAGATCTTAACCTTACAATCATTTATGAATGTGAAACTAACTGCATCTTATTTAGGGAGCAGTAGCTTTAACATAAATGTGAGTTTTTAATGTCTTACTTTTTTTCCTCCCTGTGGACAAATTGTTTGCTAAGAATTCTAAATAAAGGGCATGATCATAAAACTTACCTTAGAACCTGGCAAGTTTACCTTTTTTGTAGTCAAATAGGTTATGATGTCTGGGTGGTTGTACCACTTGTAGAGGACACTCAGGATGAGGTGCTAGAAGCAAGAGCCAGGGTTTTGAACTTAAAAAGAGAAGGTTCCAGAACTGATGATCCCATCTGGGCAAACACAATGACACCATCCGAGCTGAGCCCTCACTGCTGGCTGTAGCATTTGCTGATGTTCTGTGCCACCCAGCTCCCCTCCCATCCCGGGGGAGCTACCTGTCCCACTGCCACTGTCATTGCCTCCCCTGGAGAGTGACATTACCCTCCATTCTCCAAAATGAAAAGGAGACTTTGCTAAAGTGATGGTCTGGAGTATAGTTTACTTCACTGCCATCACCACAGACTATTCTTTCCCTATTATCTATTATTTACCTCTGTATGAAGATTCTCAATTTCACAATCAACATTTAACAGAAGAGAAGGAAACTAAAACCGAGAGAAGGATCATGATTTTAGCAAGAAGTAAAAGGAAGTAAATAGATTGTTAATAAACTAAAGGAAAACTAATTAACACATTTAAAGAAAATTTCTCTTGTAAGCTCTAAATTAAATTAAGTTAAATGGCATTTCTAGACTTAGCAAGCGAAAATTATAGAAGAATGGGCTTATCTATTAAGATCAAAAACCAATGAGAGTTCAAACTCATTATACGAAGCCAGCAGTACCCTGACACCAAACCTAGACAAAGATACCACAAGAAAAGAAAACTATCAGGCCAAAATCCCTGGTGAACATAGATGCAAAAATCCGCAATAAAATACTAGCAAACCAAATTTAACAGCACATTAAAAGGGTCATGTACCATGGCCAAGAGAGATTTTCCCTGAGGTGCAAGGACGATGCACCATATGCAAATCAATCAATGTGATACACCACATTAACAGAATGAAAGAAAAAAACCACATGATCATGTCAATAGACACAGAAAAAGCATTCGACAAAATTCAACATCCAGAGCCAGCCCTGAAGGCCTAGTGGTTAAAGTTCAGCACTCACCACTCCGGCAGCCTGGGTTCACTTCCCAGTCATGGAACCACACCACCTGTCTGTCAGTTGTCATGCTGTGGTGGTGGCTCACTTAGAACTAGAACGACTTACAACTAGGATACATAAGCATGCACTGGGGCTTTGGGGAGGAAAAAAAATTCCACATACATTCTTAATACAAATTCTCAACAAAATAGGTATAGAAGAAACTTACCTCAACACAATAAAGGCCACATATGAAAAATCCACAGCTAACATCATAATCAATGGGGTAATTTTTCCTCTAAGATCTGGTACAAAGCAGGAATGCCCACTGTCAACACTTCTATTCAACAAAGTACTGGAAATCCTAGTCAGAGCAATTAGACATGAAAAAGAAAGAAAATGAATTCAGAGTGAACAGGAAGAAGTAAAATTATCTCTGTTTTCAGACGACATGACCATCTGTGCATAAAATTATAAAGATGCAACAAAATAACTGTTAGAACTAATAAGCAAATTCAGTAAAGTTGCAGCATACAAAAATCAGTTGCATTTCTGTACACAATGAACTATCTGAAAAGGAAATTAAGAATACAATTCCATTCACTATAGCAACAAAAAGAATAAAATAATTAGGAATAAACTCAACCAAACAGGTGAAAGATTTGTACACTGAAAATTGTAAAACACTGATGAAGGAAATTAAAGATGATACTGAAAAATGGAAAGATACTGTGTTGACGGATTGGAAAAATTAATATTGTTAACATGTCCATACTACCCTAAGTGATCTATAAATTCAGTGCAATCCCTATCAAAATCCCAATGTCATTGCTTACAGAAACAGAAAGATCAAGCCATTGTGGAAAACAGTATGAAAGTTTTTCAAAAAATTAAAAATAGAACTACTATATGATCCAGCAATCCCACTTCTGGGTATAAGCCAAAGGAAATGAAATCAATATCTCAAAGGGACAGTTGTACTCCCACGTTCATTGCAGCATTATTCACAATAGCCAAGACATGGAAACAACCTAAATATCCATCGAAAGATGAATGGATAAAGAAAATGTGATAGGTATCATATATATATATATGTATATATGTATATACATCTCATAGGCAACAACATACAATGGAACATCATTCAGCCTTGAAAAAAAAAAGGAAATCCTGCCATTTGTTACAACACGGATGAACCTGGAGCACATTATGTTAAGTGAAATAAGCCAGACATAGAAAGACAAATATTGCATGATCTCACTTATATGGGGAATCAAAGATAGTCAAACTCATAGAAGCAGAGAGTAGAATGGAGGCTGCCAGGGGCTAAGGGGTGGGGGAAATGGGGAGATGTTGGTCAAGGGGGACAAAGTTTCAGTTATGCAAGATGAATAAATTCTGGAGATCTAACATACAACAATGTGACTATAGTTAACAGTACAGTATTGTACCCTTGAAATTTGCTAAGAAGGTAGATCTTAAGTGTTCTTACCACACACACACACACACACAAGATAACTATGTGAAGTGACGGATATGTTAATTAGCTTGATTGTGGTGATTATTTCACAATGCATACATATATGAAAACATCAAGTTGTACACCTTAAATACACACAATTCTATTCGTCAATTATACCTCAATAAAGCTGGCAGCATTGGCAGGGGGCAGGAATTAAAGGGTACTTAAGCCTGACTGAGCACCATTATCATATGCCAGGCCCTTGACACACATCACCTCATTCCTCACCACCAACCACACCCAAGTATTGTTATCCACCTCTACACATGAGGAAACTGAATCACCGAGAAGTAAAGCAACCAGCCTAGCATCACACAGCAACTTAGAGATTAAAAAGAATTTTTTAAAAGAATACTTGAATTTAAGCCCTGATGACTTATAGCTTACCTTTACAAAGTGCTATAAAATAAACTATGTGTTGGTACCAAAAAACAAATCCAACTAGAGTTCTATGGAAAGAGGAAACCAACTATAAATGCTTTTTCTTAAAAGACGAAAACAAGAAATGTATGCAATTTTATTTGCCAGCTATACTTGAAAAAATTATTTTTAAAAGAGGAACACAGGATTGAAAGCAGGGACTCAGAGATATTTGTACACCCATGTTCATAGCAGCATTAGTCACAATAGCTAAAAGGTAGAAGCGACACAGGGTCATCAATGAACAAAGGGATAAACAAAATGTGGTATATAAGTACAATGGAATATTTTTCAGCCTTTAAAAAGAAGGAAATTCTGACACAGGCTACAACACAGATGAACCTTGAGGAACTTTATGCTCAGTGAAATAAGCCAGTTACAAAAGGACAAATACCACATGATTCCACTGATATGAGGTTCCTAGAGTAGTCGAATGCATGGAGGCAGCAAGCAGAATGGTGGCTCGCCAGGGGCTGGGGCAGAGGCAATGGAGAGTCAGTGTTTAAGGGGACAGAGTTGCTGTGTGAAATGACGAAAAATTCCAGAGATGGATGGTGCAACAGTTACACAACAATGTAAATGTACTTAATGCCACTAAGCTGCACACTTAAAAATGGCTAAGATAGCCAATTGTATGTATCTATATTTTGCCACAATTACAAAAATAAAATAGAGGAAAATAACAATATTTCTATTTTATTTGCATTTATATATATTTTGCTTCTTGGGAGCTCAAAACACTTTCATATGCTTTTCATAACCTTTATTTTTCTTTTTAACATCAATGTTTTTGTCAGAATTAGGAATGCAATATTTACTAATTTAATAGGTCAAATTCACTCCCAACTTTTGTGTAAAATTACAAAGCAATTTCATCTCCTACTTTGAGGGCACGTAAAAGTACTGTGTATCCTAAATAATTTAAACAGAAGATCAAATAAAAAATTCTCAAAAAGGCCAATATTCATTAAGATCAATTGGGACCAACACTTTGAAAATACTTTGTATTCTAATGTAAAATCACCAGCAAAAAGAAATGGTTAATAAAAACACAAAAAAGAGAGCTCTAATTGGTATATCTAGAAAAACACAATATTTGTCATGTATGCAATTTTCACAAGATCTTACTTATAAACTAAAGTTGCATGAATCAAAAAAAAATTATCACACACCCTTCTCACTAAACATTTGAAAATAATTCAACCCAAATTCAACATTAGTTTATCTGGTGTTTTGATTATCTGTTACACGTAACGAAACACTCCCAAACTTAGTAGCTTAAAATAATAATCATTTACTTGCTCGTGATTCTGCAACCTGGGCTGGGCTGAGTGGTTCTTCTGCAGGACTTGCCTGTGGCCACGTCCTGTGGACACATTTGCCTAGCAGGTTAGCTAGGGTCTGGGCTCAGCAGGGACATGGTAACAGCTGAACTTCTCTTTATATGCAGCTTCAGGAGGTCTCCCTCTCCACATGCCCTCTCTACAGGGTCTCTCCAACAGCCAGACTGCTTACCTGCTGGACTACCATCAGGACTTCCAAGAACAGAAAGACAGAAAGTGTCAGTGCTTCTTCATGTTTGGGCTTGAAGTCCCAGGACCCGACTTCCACCGCTACATAGCATTGGTCAATGCAGGCACAGGGCCAGCCCACATTCAAGGTGATGAGGAAGAGACGTCATCTCTCTTTTTTTTTTTTTTTGAGGAAGATTAGCCCTGAGCTAATTACTGCCAGTCCTCCTCTTCTTGCTGAGGAAGCCTGGCCCAGAGCTAACATCGTGCCCGTCTTCCTCTACTTTATATGTGGGATGCCTACCACAGCTTGGTGTGCCAAGTGGTGCCATGTCCGCACCCAGGATCCAAATTGGCAAACCCCAGGCCGCTGAGAAGCAGAAAGTGTGAACTTAACCGCTGCACCACCGGGCCGGCCCCGAGCTTTCATCTCTTGATGGGGATGATGAGGTTACATTGCACAAGAGCCTATGGGATGGGAGACATTGCTGCAGCCATCTTGGGACATGTGGTCTACCTCATCTGGCATACGATTTGTGAGGGGCTTGGTAAGCAAGGAAAATATGTTAATAGATAGCAGGGATCACATATAATCCATCTTAAAAGAAACTTCAACACAATAAAAATCTTACATGAAAGATATATTTTACCTCAAGGAAATGGAAAACAAGGCTTCTGCCTTATTGTGTAGTTGGGAGATAAAATATGCAAAAGAGGAAAAATTATAAAGGCATTAGTTCATTCAACAAATATTTTTTGAATGTTTAATGTGCTAATCTTCTACCACTAGGTGAAGTGTAATTTTTCAAAGACAGCTTGAAAGCCATGGCTTCTAACTACAGCCACCATAATTTTTTAGAAAGAAGTGATGAACACACGGGAATCACAAAAACAGCTGTCACTTTGGGGGAGACTACTAGGTGTTAGGAACTATGCTAAGCACGGTGTCTCTGAATCCTTCCAAAACTCCACGAAGAAAGCCCACCATTAGTCATTTTACAGGGAAGAAAACTGACACTTTGAGAGGCTAAATACTCTCAAAGTAACACCAACTCCCTAAAATATTTGCCAAGAGATTGACCGAGGAAGACTTAGCTACCGGGAATGTCAGAATACATTTTAGAAATGTTACTGCTTATATAGATTTTTTATTTCCAATTTTACCCAATCAAGGTTCTCTGGAACAAGCGTGCTCCTTCACTGACATGTGATGCTGTGATTCGGTCTTCAGAACGCCCAGCGTCTTCACACGCTAGGTCTGGAGATTCATCAAGCACCCACACATACGTTCAGGAGCATATCATTCCATTGAACACCCTAATACTTAAAGCCAGTGAAAATTTCTATATGGTGACTCCCATCACTACTCAAGTCTGGGTGGAAAAATACCAAGCTTTTCTCAAATAACTGCATGATTGTCTTGGGTCCAAAATGGAAAATGCTCTTTCTCCCTCTTCCTGCTTTTGCCTCCCACAAGATTGCTGCATGGATCTCTGCTGATCCAGACTTTTCCCCTCCTTAGGGTGGGATGCTTCCTCACGCATTCAGTAAGAGGAAGAGGTGGACAGAAAGTGGAGGCGGCCACTGAACAGCGGGGCCTCTCCAGGCGGGAGATTGTGTGAGCTGAAGCCAGAAGTCCCTTGAGGGAGGAGTAAGCAGGGGGAAAAGAATGGAGGGGGCCTGTGCGGGCCGAGCAGATAAGAATCTTGCATTCTCCCTCCTTTTCCTTGTTCCTCAGTGCTGGCCGCTGGGGCTCACCCACCCTGTGCCTTTTAACTGTCAGAGAGCCAATGCCAAGTGCTGGGCCAAGACATCGTCGATGACATGTGAGTTGTGTGTGTTCCAAATTGGCCTTCCTGCCTTTCTGCAAGAAAAACAAACTTGAGCTGGACCCCAACAAACATGACAGGAAAAATAACAACCCTTGTCAAGGGCTGATACTGAAAACGGCTGGTCTCTCCACCCCCAAGCCAGCCCCTGCTGTGGACAGGAACAGGTCCCCATCTCTGGCTCCAAGAGGGAGGGCCAGGAATTCCGAAGCTCAGGAGCCTCCATGGTGTAGTATGTGTGGGCCACCAGGTTGTTCCTTCTGAGAGTGCCTGTGCAGGGCACTGAAAGAGGTCCTTTCCAGCTTCCACAGTGATACCACAAGGCATACACACTGCAGCATCAAGCCCATGCTACAGGGAGATCAGTAAATGGCTTTGAGTAACACAGTGATTAAGCAACAGAGCTACACTCACTCTCAACAGTCATAGTTCCTACTTTTATTTTTTGGCTACCTTACAAAAAGAGGAATTCAGAATGTACGCTATTGTTGGGCCCATTTCCCTAGATAATATGCTACAAGTCCTTAATGAAAGCTACTGGCATACATAATAAAACAATAATGTGAAATATTATTATTATTTTAAATAATGCTCCTCCATCAAACTTGTTAGCCTTCCACAAGCTAGAATCTGTTCTCTTTTTCATCAGTATTTTCCATGTGATTTGACATGGTTCACATACAAAGGTGCTCAATTAAACAGTGGGTTGAACTAAACTGAAAATAACTTTTTCTAGATCCAAAAAACAGTATTTATATATACACAAAAGAATTGAAAGCAGGAACTCAATGAGATATTTCTACACTTATGTTCATAGCAGCATTATTCACAATAGCCACAAGATGGAAGCAATCCAAATGTGCATGGACAGATGAATAGGTAAACAAAATGTAGTATATACATACAGTAAAATATTATTCAGCCTTCAAAAGGAAGGAAATTCTGACACCTGCTACAACATGGATGAAACTTTATGGGCATTACGCTAAGTAAACTAAGCCAGTCACAAAAGGACAAACACTATGTGATTTCACTTAAATGAGGTAACTAGAGTATCAAATTCACAGCGACAGAAAGCAAAACAGTGATTACCAGGAGCTGAAGGAAGGGAGAATGGGGAGTTAGTGTTTAACGGGTAAGAAGTTTTAGATCAGGGTTATGAAAAAGTTCTGGAGATGGATGTGGTGATGGCTGCACCACCATGTGAAAGTACTGAATACCACTGAACTATATACTTAAAAATGGTTACGATGGTAAATTTTATGTTATGTATATTTTACCACAATTAAAAAAAATCATTATTAGGTCTGTATTCAGTCTTGGTCAAGGGAGAGAAAATGCTAAATTATGCTGACATCTTCCCCAGTGTGTGCACACTCCTGGAGTGTTCAACTCACAATAATGCAATGTTCAACATATTCTTATCAGCAGACTTGAGCTTGAGGTCTAAGGACACTTGCATTAGAAATTTTGCAGATCCATTTTTCCGAAGATTTTAGAGCATTCCTAAGAAGCTTTTTCATAGGCTCAGACAGTGAGCCACTAACTCTTAAGGGTTTTTTGGGTTTTTTCTAAGATTGGTGCCTGAGCTAACATTTATTGTCAATATTCTTTTTTTAATCTTCTTTTTTGGGGCTTCTCCCCAAAGCCCCCCAGTACATAGTTGTATATTCTAGTTTTAGGTCCTTCTGGCTCTGCTATGTGGAACTCGACCTCAGCATGGCTTGATGAGTGGTGCTAGGTCCACACCCAGGATCCAAACTGGTGAAACCCTGGGCTGCCTAAGTGGAGCTCACGAACTTAACCATTCAGCCATGGGGGTGGCCCCTAACTCTTAAGGTTTGATGTAAAAAACAAAGAAAAACAAAAATTTGTTTTGCTTATCTATACTACACTAATAAATTTTTAAAAAGGAAATGAAAATTTTTTCAGTTGTTTTCTTTCATACCTTGTAAAATTCTTCTAAACATAAACTCTTCCATGCCCCTGACTCTACTTAGGAGTCTGGTATAACTTCAATTCCAAAAAAGACAAGGACATTACAAAAAGGGAAAATTATGAAGCCATCTCGCTCACAACTTTCTAAATCAAGTATTAATACACTCATTCCAGCAAATGAAAATAAGCTAATACTTTGCACTTAAGTATATTCCATGAAAACAAGATTAGTTTAATATTAAAAAATCAATTAACCAACCAATTAACTACTAAATTAATCAATTAATTATAAAATTACAGAAAAAAATCATATGAACATCTCAATACATGCAGGAAAAAGCAGTTGATAAAACATAACATCCATTCTTGATAGATAAAAACTCTTAGAGCAAACTAAAAATAGATAAGAACTTCCTTTACCAACCAAAGTGCATTTACAAAAACTCTACAGCAAACATCATATGTACTGGTGAAATGTTGGAAGCTTACCTTCTGGGATTGGAATGAGTCAAGGATGCGGGCTATCATTACTTCTGTGGTAATGGTGGGCTAACCTGGATGGCAAGGCAAGAAAAAAAGTGAAATGTATAAGCCATGGAAAGTGAGAAATACAAATCTTATTTAAATATAATGATTTTGTGGGAATAAAATCCAAAGGGATTTACATATACATTTTTAAAATTAATGCATTCAATTAATACTGACATAGATACAAATTAAATAACAGGGCACCAGGGATGCGCTTCCCAAAATATTTTGTGTATTTTGGAGAGGGGGAGTGGGGAAATGAAACAAGATTCTATGATTTGATAATGATTCAAACTGAGTGATGGGGATGGGAGTCTGATGTACTATTCTGTATACTTTTGCATATGTTTGGAATTTTTTTAAATAAGAAGTTTTTTTAAAAAGATAAGTGAGGCGCTGGCCCGGTGGCGCTGTGGTTATGTTTGCATGCTCTGCTTTAGTGGCGTGGGGTTCGCAGGTTCAGATCCTGGGTGCACCTAGCACTGATTGTCAAGCCAGGCTGTGGTGGCATCCCATTTAAAAAAAAAAAGAGAGGAAGATTGGCACGATGCTGTCTCAGGGCCAACCTTCCTCACAAAAAAATAAATAAATAAGTGAGTTTAGTTGCTGGACACAGGGTCAATAGACAAAAATGAATTATAATTCCCTAAATCAGTAAAAGGAGCTAGAAAATATTTTTTAATATACCATTTATAGTAGCATAAAAACATCAAGTAGCTAGTATATATCTAACAGAAATTCACAAGACTTCTACAAAGAAGACTATAAATATTCGAGGAAATTGGAGAAGACATAAATAAATGGAGGGGTATATTATGTTCATGGACTGGAAAACTCAATATTGTAAAAATACCAATTCTTCCACAAAATCCTCCATAGATTAAATGCAATGCCTATGAAAATCTCAATGAAGTGTGTGTGTGTGTGTACGTGCGTAACTTGAGAAGCTAATTAAAATAGAGAGCTAGGGACTAGGAAAAGTCAAGCTCTTGAAGAAGACGTAAAAGTTGAAAAAATTGTTCTACCAGATATGAAGACTTATGAAACTACAATAACAAGACAGTGTGATGCTGGCATCAAGATAGGAAAACAGACCAGTAGAAGAGACTCATTAGCCAGAGAGACTGTCATACAACCAATGTCTGCTATTTGAGAGGAGTGTGTTGCAGAGTGGTGAGGAAAGAACAGCCTTCTACTGGATGGCGCCAGGGCAATGGTACACCCACGTGGGAAACAATTAGACTCCAACCCATCCCACACCACACACAAAACTAAATTCCAAAAAGGTTTTAGATCAAAATGTGAAAGGAAAAACAAATAAAATTTCTAGAAGATAGCACAGGAGAATAGCTTCCTGGTCTGTGGTAAGGAAACCTTTCTAAACACACAAAAAGCACAAAAGATAAAAGAAAAAGATTTTATATATTGGACTACATTAAAAAATAAGAATTCCTGCTCATAAAAAGACACAAATCAGTGAGTGAAAACATATGCGAGAGAGTAGAAGATACTTAGAACATAAATAAACAACAAAGGACCTGCGTCAAGGATGTAAGAATTCCAAATCCCTAAGAAAAATAAAGATAACTCAGGAGGAAAATGGGCAAGGCCTTTGACAGGCACTTATGAGTTCTATGGCCAAGAAGTAGATGAAAACACAGGCACTTATGAGTTCTATGGCCAAGAAGTAGATGAAAACGTACTCAACCTCATAAGTAATTAGGGAAATGCAAATTAAAATGAGAATTGTTTAAGACTGACGATACCAATTTTCTGCTGAGAATATAGAACAATGGGAATATTCTCATACTACTGGCGGGAGTATAAACTGGCACAACATTTTAGAAAACAATTTGGCAATTGTCCATCACAGTGGTTCTCAAATGTTTTGCTTTCAGGACCCCTTCACACTCTTAAGAATTATTGATGACTCAAAAGAACGTTTTTTATGTGGCATGCTAGTTTGCTATAGCTGCCGTAACAAAATACCACGGACTGGGCAGCCTAAACAACAGATATTTATTTTCTTGTAGTTCTGCAGCCTGGAAGTCCAAGATCAAGGTGCCAGCAGGTGTGGTTTCTCCTGAGGCCCCTCTTTCCTTGACTTGCAAATGGTCACCTTCTCATTGTGTCCTCAGATAGTCTTTCCTTTTTGCGCACCAGCCCCTGGTGTCTCTTTCTGTCCAAATTTCTTCTCATAAGGACACCAGTCAGATTTGATTGTGACTCACTCTAATGGCTTCATTTTAACTTGATCACCTCTTTAAAGGCCTCATCTCCAAATACAGCCACATCCTGAGGCACTGGTTGGAGGGAGCGAGAGGTGGGCAGGGAGAACACATTCAGCCCATACACGTAGGTTATATCAATTAATATTTATCATATTAGAAATTAAAACTGAGACATTTTCAAATATTTATTTATTAAAGATCTGCTTCTAAGCTCATATGATTGTTGGCAGCATTCAGTTCCTTATGGTGCTATAGGACTCAGAGCTTCAGTTTTTGCTGGTTTTTGGTCAGAGGCCATCCTCAGCTCCTGGAAGCGACTTGCAGTTTCTAGACATGTGGGGTTTGCCAACATGGCCACTTGCTTCCTCATAGCCAAAAAGGGAGTGAGATTCCAGCAAGAGAGCACTAGAATCGAAAGTAATGTAATCACGCAATCCGGTATATGATCATGTGTGTTCTTTCACCTTCACCATGTTCTATTTGTTAAAAGAAAGTCATCGATCTTGCCCTCACTTGAGAGTGGAGGATTGCATCAGGGCTTAAACACCAGGAGGTGGGGATCACAGGGGCCACCTTAAGCATCTGTCCTCTACATATAACAACATATTGTTTTGATTGAAGTTAATGAGAAAAGTCCAACCTCATACAGATACGTAGTTGAAAGAGTGAAGAGTATTTTATTAGCATTCTCAGATAATTGGGGTATTCGTCTTTGATACTATACCAAAACTTGGCAAGTGGTGGTTTCTTAAAGGTTGCAATGTGGAATCAGAAATCATATCAGTGAAATTTTTGTGCTCTGTTACATTAAGATCTACTGGTTTAGTTTAGTTTGACTGGAGTGTTTAACCATACATGATTTTGCAATATAATGCACAGGTCATCAGGAAAATATTCGTTCAGTGGCTTATAAAGATCTTCCAAATATTAACACATTCCATCATACGTTATTAAAAAAAAGTCAAGTTTATCATTATCACTGCTGGATCCCACCAAAAAGTCTTTAATCAATGGGAAACTGACTAAACTCACAGTGAGAAAAACAAGTTTCCAAAATTTTAGTGAACTCTTCCTCGAGAGAACCGCCATACTTCAGTATACAGCCTTTTGCGTACTTCTCATTTCATCACACAGAATGTTAAAGAGACACGTACTCAAGGATTGAGATTTAATAGAATTAATAGTTTTTGCTATGTCCTCACAGGCATTCTTAAATGAAACTGACATTTATTTATTTTTTCTGCCAGTGCACAGCAGTGAAGTAGTAAACAATGCCTACTAGTAAAGTTTGGTGCCACCGCCTTGAGTGAGGCTAAGAAACTAGAGGTTTTACCCAACATGACTTTTGCAACATTAGTGCAAATGTCATCACAGTGAAAAAGGGCAAATAACGTCTCATTATGATTATGACGATAGTTGTTACATCACAGACTCCCTGAAAGTGCTTAAGGGACCCCCAGCATCTATGGACCACTCTTTGAGAGCTACTGATCTATCAGATTTGAACAAAGCCCTTGACCCATCTAGTGTACTTCTAGATATTTACCCAACAAATGCACCTTGATACCCTAAAGGTACATCAAGAAAAGGGCAAGAATGTTTAGAGACGTATAATTTATAATAGCCAAAATGCGAAACAACTTAAATATAAATAAAAATAGAATAGATATACTGTGAAATATCTATACAATAGAATACTGTAAAACAATGAAATGGATAACTGTGGCAGAGCTACATGCAAAAATATGGAGAAACTAAGAAACATAATATTGAGAAAAAAATCAGTCACAAAAGAACATGTAATCTATGATTCCATGTAGGTAAACTTTTCAAAACAGGCAAGCTTACCTAAAGGCAATGCAAAGATGAAAATGAAACTTCAAAAATCTTAGTAGAATATACAGGTGAATTCTTTTGGCTCTTGAGACTATTATAGATTTTTTAAGACACAAAAAAGCTAACTTTATGAGGAAAGATTAATAAATTTAACTCTATTAAAATTTAGAATTCTTACATCAAATATATCTTAAAATAAAAAGTTACATGCAACCAAAAAGAATTAATATCAACAGTACATAAATAATTCCTATTAATCAATGAGAAAAACAGATATAACCTGATAGATAAATGGGCAAAAGGTATAAACAGGTATTTCACAGAAGAGAAAATATATTCGGACAACCAGGATATGAAGAGATGCCCAGTGTCATAGAGACAAGAAAAATACAAATCGTGACCATGACATGAAGTCATTATAAATCCATTTTTTTAGCTAAAATTAAAAAGCTGTGACAATAAAAAGTATTGGAGGGAGGTGAATCCACAGGATTTCTCATACGTTGCTCAAGGGAGTGCAATTTGGGGTAGCCACATTGGAAAACAGTTTAATATCATTTTTAGAAGCTGAACATTCACATATCTGGGTACATGCCAAGAGAAAGATTTACACAGGTACGTCAGAACAGGAATGTTCATAGTAGCATTGCTTACAACAGCAAAACTTGCAAACTACCCAAATGTCCATCAAAGAGAAAATGCCTGAAAAATAATGTATTAATATTCACACAAAGGAGTATTATACAGGAGCCAAACAAACGAACTACAGCAGGAGACACCACTATGGAAGAATCTTAGCAATATAATAACAAGTGAAGAACATAAGTTCCCAGTAGTGACATAAAGCATGATACCCTTTCTAAAAGTTAACAAAAAAATTAAATTAAAAGATAATTTTTTAGGAAATGTGGATACAATAAAAAAGTAAGGGAATGATGAACACAGGACTCAGGCTAATGACTTCCTATGGTGGAAGGAAGAGCAGCACAGGATGCGGAACCCATTGTCAGATGTCAGTCATCGTCAAGATTCTAACTTTTGTGTTTGGCGGTGGGTTTACAGGGGCTTAACGTATCATTATCTATAAGTGAATTAATAAATAGGCAATACTTGGACAAATTTTGAGACTGTGTAATGAACAAGAATTAGGATTAATCCAATTTTGTGCCCTTGAAGTCAGTCCTTCATTAAAAATACATTAGGAATAAGAAATGTAATAGTTGGATCATCGCTGGATGAAAAGTAAAAGGGATACAAATGAAGATCAAATTGAATTTGGAAGATCAAATTGAGGAACTCTCCCAGGGAAAAAAAAGGAAGAAAGGATAGAGAAAGAGAAAATATTTTAAGAGTTAAGAAGTATCATAGATAGATGTAGAGATGCCAAAATCCAGGTAACAAGAACCACCAAAGGAAAAATACACAAATGGAGAGGAAAAAGTAGCAGAACCAAAAACCCCATCATTAAAGAATTAGATTGAGTCCATAATTTCTGAAAGAGGAAAGGTAAAGGGAAAAAACAGCACACACTTGGAAACACTATAGCAATATTTAAGAACATTGAATAAAAAGAAACTTCTAAAATTCATATGGAAAAATTATCAAACCAGAAAAGCCAGAAACATACTTTAAAAACTAGAGAGTCATGGCGGTGTTTTTGTCCTACCAGACGTCAAAGCTCAGCATAAAGCAGCCGTGCCTGAAACACTGGGTTACCTTTTGTGAACAGACAATGGCACAGATTGGAAATTACAGAAGTCAACTCATATACACACATGAATTTAATATATTATAAAAGTGACTTTACAAATCAATGGCCTTGGGATAACTGGATAACCAAGTGGAAAAAAATCATCTGCATTCTTTATTGGTTTGCTAGGGTTGCCACAATAAAGTACCACAAACTGAGTGGCTTACACAATAAGAATTTATTTTCTCACATTCTGGAGGCTCAAAGTCCAAAATCAAGGTGTTGGCAGGGCCTTGCTCCCTCTGAAGGCCCTAGGGAAGGCCCTGCTCCGTCATCCCTCCTAGCTTCTGGCTCTGGCTTGTGGCAGCGTAGTTCCAATCTTCACATGACATTCTCCCTGTGGGTGTCTGTGTCTGCATTTCCCCTTTTTTTAGGAACACTAGTCATACTGGATTAGGGGCCCACTCTACCCCAGTATGTCCTCCTCTTAATTAACTACATGTACAATGACACTATTTCCAAATAAAGTCAGATTCTCAGGCACTGGGGATTAGCAGTTCAACATGAAAATTTTAGAGGGACACAATTCCACGAGAAACATATTTCTACCTTAATTTCTACACTACAATAAGTTCCAGAAAGATTAAAATTCTGAAAAAAGAAAAAGGATACAGTGTAAGGACAAGAAGAGCACATGGGATAATTGTTTCTAAAAATCCAAGAACGGAGATGACCATTTTAAATATGGCAATTCAATTAAACTTAATTATAACAAAAGCCAAAGCCATAAAACAAATAAAAAGTTAATAAAATGATCATGTGATTTAAAAAAATTCTGCATGGCAAAAAACTCTATAAACAAAAGAGAAATGATAAACATAGAAAAAGACTTTTGCAATTTATGTCATAGAAGAAAGCATATCTTCTCTAACTCAAAGAGAAAAAGGAACAACAGTAAAATGGAAAAACGAGCAAAGATGCAAATAATAACAAAACTGTCAATAGCACAGAGATACTTATTTTTCTGTGATAAACTGACTTGGAAGACAAATCCCAAATATGTTTGAGTGAAGGACCCACAGACACAACAATGAACAAGCGGATCAAACCAAAGAAGACAATGGTCTTGCTGAGATGTAAACACTGAAAATAAAGCTCAAAAGAAAAGAACTCTAAGTGTTTGGTCCATAGAAATACCACTATATTTTTAACCTCCAGAAAATTACCTAAACTCTCTAAATGAGCTAAGATGTCTTAATACATGAAATGCAGATGACACTGTCCACTTTACTGGACATTTGTGATTATTAAAGCTGACTATCCAAAGATCCAGGAAAATAAATAGCACACAGTAATTTTACAGTAAATACTCATTTCCTTTCCATTGTCTCTTTCCATTTCCAACTTAAGGATGAGCTTTTCAAGTCTAAACTTCAGTCACATCACATTTTAATTCTTTATGTTCTCCTCACCCTCTAATTAGGGTTACTCTTGATTCACACATGATTCCTGTTTTTTATTGAGGTATAACTGACATACAGTATTATATTAGTTTTGGGTGCACAGCATACTGATTTGACATTCACAGGTGATTTTTATGACAAACTTTCTGCACTTTTTTTGGTATTGTGATGCTTTTGCATCACTGGTTTATCATGTTCGAAAAAAATGACTCTTGGGGCTGGTCTGGTGGTGCAGCGGTTAAGTTCGCACATTCCGCTCGGCGGCCCCGGGTTCGCCGATTTGAATCCCGGGTGCGGACATGGCACCGCTTGGCACACCCTGCCGTGGTAGGCGTCCCACGTATAAAGTAGAGGAAGATGGGCATGATGTTAGCTCAGAGCCAGGCTTCCTCAGCAAAAAAGAGGAGGACTGGTAATCATTAGCTCAGGGCTAATCTTCCTCAAAAAAAAAAAGAAAAGAAAAGAAAGAAATGATTCTTAGTAGTGTGAATGGATGATGGCAACAGAAAGGGAGGAGAGAACATTTGTGGTTCTTTCACAGTAAGTTTACCTGGCAAAGGTGAAGAGCAAACACAGCCCCGTGTTCTGAACAAGACGAAACAAGCTGAGGAAGCTGACTGCTGCAGGGCACAATCCTCTGTAAGTGGCAGAAAAGGGACAATTACTGTCACAACCACAGAAGACAGCAGATCTTTGAAAAGCTTCACGGTTAGCTTTTAACGGTCCAATTTTAAGGTATAACACATGCTCCTCGCCTTACTCCTCAAAAAACAAAAGGTTGCTGGGGCGGCCTGTTGACGGAATGGTTAAGCTCACGCGTTCTGCTTCAGCAGCCGGGGTTCGCCGGTTTGGATCCCCGGGGCAGACTTATGCACCACTTGTCAAGCCATGCTGTGGCAGGCATCCCACATATAAAGTAGAGGAAGATGGGCATGGATGCTAGCTCAGGGCCAGTCTTCCTCAGCAAAAAGAGGAGGATTGGTGGCAGATGTTACCTCAGGGCTAATCTTCCTCAAAAAGAAGAAAAGGTTGCTGATATGAAAAAGAATTTTATTTTGCAGAATGATTTAAAATAATTCATAATAGAGATCCCCATCTCAGAAGAGATTAAATACCATAGATAGAATATGAAAAGCATTAAAAATATATACTGAGTGTCTGGGTGAGCAAATATTACTGAAAGAGGGCTTCCTTACTCATGAAGCCTCACTCTCCTTCCCCTTGACTCCTGAATCCATGAATAATTCACATGAACATAGCCTCTATGGCTATTTCGTTTTGGTTAACTGACTTGTAAGAGTTATTTGATGTCTGGAAAGCCTTTTGGATCTTTTTCCAAACCTTTTAATGTCTTTTTTTGTTAATATTTTCTTTTTGTAAAACTATGTTCAGTTCTGACTTCAAAATAGTTAGTTTCTCACATGAATGAGATCAGCTATCCTGAGGTGACAGAGCTCTCTTCAGTCCCATGTGGGAATAATAATTAAATTAATCTAAGCCATTTTTAGCATAAAAACCTCATGCATTTTCCCCAAGCATACTGCAGGTCTTTTCATTAATTAAAAACAACGTCCCCAGCAATAGTCAAATACTGAAAGAAGTTCAAATTTCTCATAAGATTACCCATCAAAGGTATGCATTGTTGAAGTACGACACTGTAAGGCTTTGTATTTATGAATACCATAAATTGCTTCAATTCTGTTCTATTTCCATCAAGTTGCTAGACTTTTCTCAAGAATTACCAGCCTAGAAAATAACAAGTATTGGCAAGGATGTGGAGAAACTGGAACCCTTGTGCACTGTTTATGAGAATGTAAAATGGTAACAGCCACCATGGAAAACCAAATGGTGATGCCTCAAAAAACAAAATGTAGAATTACCATATAATTCAGAAATTCCACTCCTGGCCACATACCCAAAAGAATTGAAAGCAGGACTTGAAGAGATGTTTGCACACCCTTGTTCATAGCAGCATTAACCACAATAGCCAAAAGGTGGACACAACCCACGTGTTCAGATGGATAAATGGATAAACAAAATGTTGTATGTACATACAATAAAATATTATCCAGCCTAGAAAGGAACAAGATTCTGACACATACTATAATACAGACGAACCTTGAGGATGTTATACTGAGTCAAATAAGCCAGACACAAAAGGACAGATGTTATATGATTCCACTTACATGGGGGACCCAGAATAGTCACACAGACACAGAGAGTAGAATGGTGGTTTCCAGGGGCTGGGGGAGGGGCCGTTGAAGACTTAGTGTTTAATGGATACAGAGTTTCAGTTTGGGGAGATGAAACAGTTCTGGAGATGAATGATAGCGATGTACGCAACAGTGTGAATATACTTAGTGCTACTGAACTATACACTTAAAAATGGTTAAAATGGCCAACTTTATGTTATATGTATTTTACCATAACAAAAAAGGTAAAGTAAAAATAGCAAAAAGAAGTACCAGCCTAAATGATTATCATAGTGTTGTCCTAATGACGCTAGAGTAAGAATTAAGAGTTAATGTACATAAAGCACTTGGAACAGTGCCTGATGCTATAGTTGATATACACAAAAAATTAGCCATTACCATCATAATCATTGTTACTAAGATTATTACCTCCTACCAACATGTGTTATGCTATAGTTTTTCTATTCTAAATACAAAATTTTCCTGGTGTAATGAAAAGTGATCTCAGTAGATGGCTCCCTCTGGCACTTGTCGCTTTCTCAGGGGAAGCCTGATTTCCCTGCTAGAGGGCAGACTCCAAGGTGTGTGAAAGCCCTGCAGACCTTGAACTAAAGGGCCCCAAACCACAGCAAGGTCTGCATCACCTTTTCGTCTCCCCACATCTGGAGCTTTGCCAACTATTTCTTGGGATCATTTATAATAACTCACTTAAAAAGATAACAGAAATTGCAAGTTAAAGTAATAAATTGTTTTCAGTCCATAAAACATTTATTTAGTCCATAAAACATTTATTTAGTACCATAAAATGCTTTCCAGCAGTTCTATTTTTCAATCCTAGGAATAATTCTGCCACAGGAGTGTTATCTCCATTTTGCGGTGAGGAAACTAAACCTTGAAGCAAGTAAACACTCTGCCCAGTGGGACACAGCATGTCCCACAAAAAATAGAGAAGGACCATCCCCCTGACTCACGGCTCTACTATTTGCAATACGTACTTCAAAAATTAGAAATAAATCCATTTTTTTTTTGTTACATTAAAGCTAAAAGGAAATAGAGACATTGATTTGTCAAACCAAAATGAAGCGCTTCTAAATGCAATTTGAGACCCTGGACGAGTTCAGAAAATTATGCATCATGTAAGGTGCAGCCTGAGAAGCCTTATGAATTCTACTTATTGTCATAGATGGGTCAAAAATCTAGCTATTTGTCTAACAAATCTGGGAAAACCTGCAGACTGGTGAAATAAACAAACTTCAGAAGAATTGTTCCTATGACAGCTCTATCCAACCTCAAAGAAACAGATTTAGAATTCCTAAATGGAAAACATCATAAAACGGACCACTGGCATCTCGCAGCCCTGGAGGAAGAGCCAACAGGTAAGCCAGCATCAGCTGAGCCCTGGAAGGGGGAAGCTGGGCACATGGGCTGAGCCACCTTCTCCAGGGTGAGTCACCAAATGGCTCAACTTAACGTACCTTTTCAGTGATCAACTCATTGTGCCTAATAATCCTGATACCATCATCAAGAGCTTCCTAATTACTCTCTCTAATATTGTAGGTTCAAAGAATAAAGCAGAGATCACCAGAGATCAAAGAAAAAGAAAATACAAAGTCAATTTATTATTTCTTGACCAGGCAAGGAAACACACCCCAATAAAGAAATTCACTGACTAGTCACACTGGGGTCAAGTCAGGGGGCTGAAGGTGGTGGGGTATAGGTGTGTTGGTTATGTTAACTAAGGAATGAACACTCTGAATAGGGTGGAGTCCACAGTAAAAGACTGGTGAAAACAAGCCCCATCGTCTGTTGGTCAAGAAGAAGCCTTCAGTTAGGATCAGCTAGGCTCTGATGTACAAGGGTCTCTCAAAGTCTCTGATGTTTTATCCGTGTCAGTTGCTTAAAATCAGTTCTGATGAAACACAATATTCAGTTTTGGTATCTCCTAAGAAACTGCTGATAGAAATGGAAAATTTTCCTTATGCATAGGTTACAACAACCACATGCAATGCATGACATCATATTGGATACTGACTTGCAAAACCAGCACTAAAGACATTTGGGGGGAATCTGAAAAAGGTTTGCATAGTACATGAGAAGAAAATTTATTAAAATGGAAATGGTTGGCTGACAGAAAAGTCACAAAACAGTGTGTACAGTATGATATCATTTTGCTAATAATAATAATAATGTACTTACTTGTACATATAGAAAAATATTCAGACGGCTATCACAAGTGTTATAATGGTGAGTTGAGGTGAAGGGAATGTGATAGGCTTTAATTTTCATTTTTGCTCTACTTTCTAATTTTCTACAATGATCCTGAGCTGTTTCTGCTGTAATAAAAAGTTATTCTTGTGGACTGATGCAGTGTAAACGATCTCACTTTTCTCTTCCCTGGGGATTTAAAGTTGAAATGTGCTTTGAAATGATATTGGCTTCTAGACAGACAGAAATGACAGCTTGACTTCTGACATCTGATGGATTTTTGCCTCAAATCCACAGCTCTAGCCTCAGCACATGACAGCCCCAAATGAGTCAGACCTGAAGGTGATTATGGAACACTAAGAAAATTTTGGGAACACTTCCAGTTCTTCACACCACCCACATGAATACCTGGAAGCCCAGCGTTACTGTGGCAATCCTCTGGCCAAAGCAGCTGGCCACTCAAACGGAACACGCTGGGCGCTACACTCAGTGCGAGGAGTTAAAGACCAAGTACAAAGCAGTAGGTGACCATCAGACTTCCTAACTCTCAGGGTCAAAAACTAGATTTCATGACAGGGAGACACAACTCCCACTGATTTATCTTTCCTTTATCCTGTAACTGGTGATTTCAAGTCTATTCCGTGACTGTATCAGTAATTGCTGGGTGGAGGTTTTTTAAAACACACAGGAATGTCTTTTCTAAACCAAATCAGACCTGCAATTTGCAAATCTCAAGAGACCAAGCAGGATGGTAAGGGCAGACCCCAGGTTTATCAAGAATAAAGAGGGGTCAAAGTTCAAAGATTCGGGAAAATCAAAATAGGCAACTACCGGATGGTATTAACTTAAATAAACCAAATGTAGGGTTAAATAGGCCTGCTGATGTTAAAGGTTACATCATTACTCAACTTCAGCCTTCTAAGACAATGAAGAAATGTGAATAAAATTACCTACCAGCATAAATCATTCTTACCCAACCCAAATCCCAGGGAGGACTGAGGAATTACCTCCTTGTACAATCAAAGATAGATGAGTTCCCTGGCTCTTTGCAGGAGCAGCCAAAGATTAACCTGGCCTTACGGCAGAAATTCGGGCCAGGATAAAGGGCAGAGAAGGCAGAAGTCCAGAACTATGCAAAAAGTCCCACTGAAAGAAAGTTTTTGTTGAATTTAATATTCTTTTATGTTAAAAATACAAAATGGAATATAAAAATTTATATCCTTTCATGCCAATTGTATTTTTTAGAAAGATACTACAAGGTTAAATAAAAAGTTTTCCCCTCAAGTTTCTAACAAGAATGAATTGTGGGAGCTGGCCCTGCGGCTGAGTAGCTAAATTCGTGCAATCCCCCTTCAGCGGCCCAGGGTTTTGCTGGTTCTGATCCTGGGTGTGGCCCTAGCACCGCTCATCAAGCCATGATGAGGTGGCGTCCCACATAGTAAAACCAGAAGGACCTAAAACTAGAATATACAACTATGTACTGGGGGGCTTTGGGGAGTAGAAGAAGAAAAAAAAGATTGGCAACAGATATTAGCTCAGGGCCAATCTTGAAAAAAAAAAGAATGAATCTTCTCCATCAACTTTATCTAGGATCGTTATTTCAAGGTTCTTTCAAACCTAATAGATTATAAATTTGTATAACAAGAACTTGAATATTGTTTCTTTCTATTTATTTCCATAGAAAGTGTCCAATAAATAGTAAATTAATCATTTTTGATTGCATCTCTAATAATTTATTCTTTGGAATTTTCACATCATAAAGAGGCTATACACCAACTAAACAAACATATACTGTAAAGGTTTGACTTACTAAACCATATATGCTTACATTATAGTTAATTTTTTTTTTTAGGAAGATTAACCCTGAGCTAACATACACTGTTAATCCTCCTCTTTTTGCTGAGGAAGACTGGCCCTGAGCTAACAACTGTGCCCATCTTCCTTTATTTTATATGTGGGACACCTGCCACAGCATGGCTTGATAAGCACTGTGTAGGTCCAGGCCTGGGATCTGAACCAGTGAACCCTGGGCTACTGAAGTGGAGTGCACGAACTTTGCTACTTCACTGGGCTGGCCCCTAAATTTTTATTTTAGAAGACTTTCAATATAACTCTTCAAAAATTCTAATGAAAAGGTAGCATATGTCAGCTTTCAACACACTCTCTTAAGTATTTAGCTATTCTCTCAGGGGAAAGTTAAACATAGAACATCCTTAACAATAAGACACCACAACATACTTATGAGAGTGGCTAAAATCCCCAAATCTGACAATACCAAGTGCTGTCCAGGGTGTGAAGCAATAGGACCTCATTCATTGCTGGTGGGAATGAGAAATAATATAGCAATTTGGAAGACAGTGGGGCAGTTTCTTAAAAAGCTAAACATAGTCTTATATGATTCTGTAATCATGTTCCTAGATATTTATCCTACTTATTTGAAAACTTTTGTCCATAACAAACACCTGCATGTGAATGTTTATAGCACCTTTATTCACAATTGCCAAGTACTGGAAGCATCTAAAGAATATGCCTCAATAGGTGAATGGATAAACAAACTGCAGTGTATCCATACAATGGAATATTATTCATGGATAAAAAGAAATGAGCTATCAAACCACAAAAAGACATGAATGAATTTTATTACATATTACTGAGTGAAAGAATCCAGTCTGAAAATGCTACATACAGTGTGCTTTCAATTATATGACATTCTGGAAAGGCAAAACAATGATAAAGATGAGTGCTTACAAGCATTGGGAGGGGCTTTGAATAGGTGAAGCACAGGGGATTTTTTTTGGGGTGGTGAAACTGTTCTGTATGATATCATAATTGTGCGTATACAACACTATGCATTTGTGAAAACCTATAGAACTTTACAGCATAGAGTGATCCTTAATATATGCAAATAAAAAAATCATTTAGGAAGTGGGGTATCCCAGAATGGAATTCAGACTATGACAAGAGAATCTAACTGTATTACAAATGTATGAACAACCTTACTGAAGGCGTTGGAGGGAAAGGTACTGATCTAAGTAACTCTGGAAATGAGTGAAGTTCACAAGACTAAAGGCAAACAACACAGTATATGAGCACTGTGCTCTAACTGATAAAGTTGTTCCCCATGGGGGTGCAGGTTAACAATTCTAATACCGTGACACATGTATACTGGAATTGAACAACTAAGCAAATGGATGGCAGATGATGAGAGTCCTATTTCTCACTGTTGGAGTGGGAGTTTACAGAGAAGCAAGAGGAAGACACTAGAGTAATCAATGTGGTAATGTATTCGGTTGGATACTTCAGCATGAACTAATATTTAGTTTAATTATAGATATGGATGGTCACACACAGAAATACTTATAGATTTATGTGTATACATGGGTTAGTATACGCACATATGTTTCCTTGCTCTGTCAGCTAAAAGGACATAGAAGCAATGATAGCCCAGTAGCAAAAAGCAAAACCAGTGCCCAGATCTTGGTTTCTAATACTATTCACCAATAAAAGGAACCAGAGCTTCTGGAGAAATGGTTGATTCTAGGACTGGGACAAGGAATAGACAAGATAAGTCTGGGGCATTTTGTAGTACCAAGAAATAAGAAAATGCTCAAAAACATACTCACATTGATGAGAATATGCCAAAGGAGCCAAATGAAAGAACTCCTAAAAGCAAAGCTGGAATAATCGGGGCTACAAAATAAATAGATTAGTATTATATTATAATCCAAGGTGTAAAGTAAATATCCATGAGTGCATACTGATACAAATAAATGATTGAGTAAATAAATAAATAGGGGAGAAGAAACCAATCTCCCGTGGAGAAGAATTCCAAATAATGTGGATATTCTACCATTAAGGAGGTGAAGCATAACTCTCCATTCCTGAAGGGTTTGCTGCACACAGTAACTTCATTCCAAAAAGTGCAGTGTGGAAAGTGGGAAAAGTAATTTTACAGTGCAGAGACTTGACAAACACTTCTTTAGCCAGGTGATCAAAGTCGACATCAACAGTGATGTCATGTTGACTGTAGGTACCCTTGATATGATGTGATGAAAACAGCACTTTACCCCTGTGGTCTTCCTATAAACCCCTAACTCCATGCTAAATTCATCATGAGAAAAACATCAGGAAAAAAACACAACACAACAATTGAGGAGTATTCTATAAAATACCTGACCAGTACTCCTCAAAATTGTTGAGGTCATCAAAAACAAGGAAGGTCTGGGAAACTGTCACAGCCCAGAGGAGCCTAAAGAGATGTGACCACTAAATGTAAGGTGGATCTTGGATGGGATCTGGAACTGAAAAAGGATATTAGGTAAAAACTTAGGAAATCTGTATAAAGTATGAACTTCAGTTAATGATAATGTATTGCTTCATTAATTGTAACAAATATCCCACACTAACATAAGATGTCAACAATAGAGGAAACTGGATGCAGAGTATGTGAGAACTCTCTGTACTATTTTCATAATTTTCGTGTAAATCTAAAACTGTTCCAAAAAATTATTTTAAAAATTCAAGCAATACTATTGCTTGAATAATGAAATAACACGTCTATTTTCCAGAAGAAAAAAAGAGTAGAAGACTTGAGGGCAAGTTGTCAGTCACACCAGAATTTATCCCATGACTAATTTAAACATCTCTGCTCTCTCTTTAAAGTAAGGAAGTGGAAGGAATATTCCAGTTGTTGTTGAGAGAGAGCTATTGGCAAGCACCAAAACAAAAATTTAAAAATCAAGACAAAATAGTTAGCCAAATAAGAAACAAAATAAATATCCGAGGCAAAGGGCTTTGTTAGCTATACTTTTAAGTATTGACTCAACGTCCAGGCTCTGATGACATCCCAGATGTCGGGGACACAGCCCTCAGAAGAAGGTCCAGAATCCAGGAGAAGGTTCCTAATGAGCCTCCCAAAGGAGACTCCAAAAATGATGTGAAAACACGTTGCATATAAAAAACACAAACTAGAAGAAGCCTTTAAGGAGGATTTTTTGAAGAAGAAGAAGATTAGCCCTGAGCTAACATCCACGCCCATCTTCCTCTACTTTATACGTGGGACGCCTGCCACAGCACGGCTTGATAAGCAGTGCATAGGTCTGCACCCGGGATCCGGGCCAGCAGACCCCAGGCCACCAAAGCAGAACGTGTGAACTTAACTCCTGCGCCACTGGGCTGGCCCCTCTTCAAGGAGGATTTTAATCAGCAAAGACAAAATGGCTGGAGAGACCAGGAGGAAGGGGCCCTAGGGGCGGGCAGCTGACCAAGGTGGCTGGGCTCTGTTATCCAAGCACAGAGACGCCAGTTCACTCACACTGCCTACCACACATACATTTGTCTTCGCTTTTATCTCTGTGAATCCATAGCCAAATTTCTTTAAACCTACTAATTTCATGATTTTGTGGCACAAGTTACAAGAACGTTTTCTAGAAAACTTGATTTTGATTCCATAGAAAATGACAGATACATACTGCATTCTATTGAGGTTCCCTTACTGCCTCCCAAGGAGAGAGGAGTCTCCCAAGAGAAAAGTCAAACATGAGAATAATTTATTCAAAAGTGTGTGGGATACTTCAAAAATTCACCATCAGTAAAAATTTGCTTATTTTTACTAAATAATAGAAAGGGAGAACAAAGAAAAGTTTTTCCGCTATTCCATGATTCCCCAGATTTTATTTGGCAGACTAAAACTTGCATTCCTTTTCCACTTAAAGCAGTCCATTCACATTTGTGGAACATGAAATACCTCTACTTAAGAGCAGTTTCAGGATTTACTCAGTTTCAAAACACCAATTTTCGCCTTACAATTGAGCTTGGAGAGTGTATCAGCCCTGAGGAAAATGGACCTCAACTGGTAAAACTACAGCAAACAAACACAGCACTTGAGTATGGATAAGATGCAGACAGTGAGAACCAACGTGCTATGAAAAATAAAACTGTCTCTCCCTGTTTTCTATGCACACACATGCATTCATTCAAAGTGACAACGGTTCTTTTATAGCAAATAGCCAAATTCCTACACAGCTAAGCAACATCTCTCTCAGGCAAACTAAAGTGCAGCCTAAAAGCAAACTATTCACTTCCCAGATCCTGGACATCTGCTCTGCATGCCAGTGGGTGCCCTGGGTTTCTCCTTCCGGCCAGTGGTGGCGGTCAGGCCTCACCCTGCGTTGAGTGTGAGCAACTGGGACAGGGCACAGAAATCAATGTTGCTGGAATAGGTGTAACAGGTTTCCACAGGAACAACCATTGAAACAAGTCACACGGTGTAAGTTGCATGTCCTGGGACCATTTCTCCAGTTCTGTAATTTTAATAGCTTACATTTCCTAACACTTTAAGGAGTTAACCAGTTTGCCAGGCATTGAGGAGTGGCAGTGGGAGAAATCAGGCCCCCTGTGGGCTGTCTTCCTGGACCTGGTGCCAAAGTTCCTGAGAATGATGAATAGCGACTTCTCTAAAGCCAGGGTCAGATGGTCAGATCAACGATGAGATTTTTGAAAATCTGAATAGTTCTCACCGTGTTGTCAAGTATTTTACGCAGTGAAACCAGGCTGAGAATTGAAACTTCTTCAGAAGAACTGAGCAAAGAGACTTTGCAGGCTTTGAATAGAAGTCTTAAATTATTAATATTAGTCTGGAAAACCCAAATATAGTGAGCCAGGTTAGAGGCATGTTGGCTGAAAAACCAAAAGTTTCCTTTTTAGGCATTCTAAACTTGTCTGGAATCAAGGCAAATCGAGCGTCCTCCAGCCAGCCTCTTCCAATTCCTCCAGTCTCAAGTCCTAATCCTCACTGTTAAACTTCATTAGCAGGCTTTCAGAAGTCTACCACCCATTAGAGAGAGGAGACTGCTCTTTGCAATTGCCTTATACAAAATAACACCCCCATAAATGTTTGTTCTAAAGGTCTGTCACATAATATCTGATCCTCAAAGGGCCTCTTATCCTGTCTTCATCACTGGCCTGTGGGTGTGAAAATGAAGTGCCTTCTCTTTGGAGGTGGAGGGTCCTTCTAGTTAGCTCAAGGCTGGGTGATAGATAACACGAAGAAAAAAAATCTTAACTTGGGACCAGAAATTTGCATCTGATTGGGCCCTCACTGGGAGCACCTGCCTGGTGTTGGGGATGCTTTCCAAAGGGGGAGGTGGGCGGGAAACAGAGAGTACACATTCACAGGAGCCTCAGGCTGACATTGAAACCTTCCATTCTCTCTTTTCATCTTGCCCTTTATCAACTTAGTATATTTCAAGATTGAATTCTGAGTGAAAGAAAATAAACAAGGAGTTAGATATCATGCAGTTACTAGGAGAGCAAGGAGACTAAGCATTGCTTCAATTAAGAGTGGTGAAATGTGCACATCACTGCTACCACCTGGGGACCTGATCCCCTCAAATGTCATTGATATTGGTCAAACTGTGAGGGCAAACAAAAGCTGGAAAATGATTCTAAGAGAACTATTTGAGATAATGGAAATTTTGTAAACCCCAGAGCTTTCCCTTCTAGAGAGGCGCTAGCGTGCTGTGGTGGAGAGCAGCTTGCAGACAACCAGGTTTAAGTCCAGCTCTGCAGCTTTTGGGATCTGTGGTGACATGTCTCTTTGTCACTGTATGCCACAGCTTCCCATCTATAAAATGAAAATAGCGCTAGTATCTATCCCATGGTTTTTTTGGAAGATTAATTAAGTTAATATATACTAAGCACTTAGAACCATGCCTGGCATTATATGTGCGAGGCATTATTATTTCCAGTTTCTTAGTTTGTGACTTTTTACTACCTAAGCAATGTCTCTGACAGGTGCACAATGCCACACCTTATGCATGCATCTAAGACGGCCCAGAGCTCAGACTAGTGCACACCTGGAAGCAGAAGCCTGCATCCAGTGAATCAGCATGAAATGTGTATCCTTCCCCAGTTCTCTATTCAAAAACACATATGGATTATACATGATTTATTTATAAAGCTGTATATTTTGCTTTGTCTTTTTAATTCTTTTACTAAAAAAAGAAAAACTTGGAGACAAAAAATCTTTTCACTTTTACATCTTGGTGATGATAAATGGCAAATCAGAAATCAGTTTTGAAAATACGGAAGAAAATTTTAACAATTACAGTAAATCATGGAGGAAAATACATTAATAAAGTTTACTTATATTGTTGAAATTTGAACAGAACATTGAGGTGGAAGGAGTTCATTCCAGACAAAATTCTGAGAACTTTAAGATTCCTATGGTTATTTTCTTCCCAGATGAAGAATTTAGTCAGCACCTGAAGACCAGTAGAAAGTAGAAAAGACTATAATTCAACTAGAATACGGGAGACTCGGGTTCTAGCTTTGGCTTCATCACTAACTTGATGCCTCAGACAAGTTATCTGCTGTCTTGTGTCTCAATTTCTTCATCTATCAAATGGGAATAAAGCACATATAGCAAAGAAATTCTGAGAATTAAAAAATGGTTTTAAAAATTAAAGGTATAAGTGAACATAAGATGTGCAGTTATTCTCTGTTAATAAAAGAGATTTAGTAACTCTTTAAAGCTAGCTGTATAGAAAAATGACCATGCTTTTATAAGAATTCATGCAAAAGAGAATTTTAAAGTGAAAGTTGACTGTCCCACCCTCCGCTCTCCCTAGCAGCAGTAACTTGATTTAGTATTCTGCCACTCTGAAATCTCTTAGAAAAACACTTATCAAATATACTACTTAGCTTATAAAATTAAAAATCCAAGATACCATATAATCATTTCGGCCCATTTCTATCTACTGTTCTTCTGCCTGAACAAAGAGAAGACAGGACAGCTGTGTAACGTTTCTTCACAAGCCCTGTATTATTGGAGAATAAAAATGTTTTCTTAAGCATATGAGACGCTGTTGCTATTCTAACCTAATTTCTAGGAAGTGGCTTGAAGAAAAGGGAGCAGCTCTTGTGTGAGAGCACGCTGCCCTTGTGCCCTCGTGGTCCTCGGTGGCATGTGGCACATCGTGGCCGCTGCAGCTGCCTCAGGAACTCAGCCCCCCTCTTTGCAGTCTGCTTCCAGCCTTTACTGGAAACAAGCTGCCTCTACTTGACAGCTGTGAATGCCCCTTCCCCCTGATCTCGCTTGCAACTCAACAAGCTCTCATTCATTGGACTTCAGACTGGCTCAAGAAGAAGAGAATTCTCCTGTAAACGGGATCTGGGAGACCATTTCCACTGCATACTTGGCTGACCACTGTATAACATGCTTCTTTGTGAATTTTATTTGTGTGTCTTATCTATTCATGCTCTTTATCAGTTTTAATTTTTTGGGCCAGTAAAATGTTTATATACTTTGATCCAGTAAATCCATGCTAAGGAATTTATTCTAAGGGTGTGCTATTACTTTTAAAATAAGAAAAAATATGTACCAGAAAGTAAATTCACTGAGTTCTACGACATAACCAGTATATTCAAGAAGCAATAGCAAATATAGCCACAATTTAACTATTGTGTCTGCCCTCAAAAAGAGTGCAATCTACTTAGAAGGGAAAGGCAGAAAATACCAGAGACAATACCAAAATATTCTAGGACAGCATACAATTGAAAGCTGAACTATTGGCCAGATCTGATGCATTACGGTGTTACAACGACCAGAAATGAGGGTAAGGTGTTGCTGTTAGAAAAAACTCTTTCGAAGAGGGAGCTCTTGAGCTGGGGTTTTAAGAACTGGGGCTAGTAATCCTTTGGGGCAAGGATTGCAATAGTTCACCCTGTGGGGAATCAGATTACATGAGATGGAGACAGTGACAAATGACCCAACCGAAACACAGAGACTAGTGGAGAAGAGCTGGGAAAATCTGGTTTGCTAGGCAAGAGGGGCCAGACCATGAAGAGTCTTTAAAGACAGCCAGAGACCGTCTCCTTATTGTGCTGGACAGTGGCAAAGCCACTGGAACTTTTACTTAAGAGGAGGAGGGAGTGAAATCGTTGTTCTGTAAAGGCTGACTTGACAGTAATATTTGGCCTGAATTTTAGAAACTTGGAGAGCAGAAGGAAAACTTTAAGAGCTAGCTTTCTTATGTGTACAAACTCAGAAATTTTGAATGGGAACAGTTTTCTTCTTTCAATTTACAATCATACTGTCTGAATTTCATTTTTAAAGGTAACTTCTTTCCTCTGGTACTCTTTCTCTTAATTTGTAAGTAAAGCTTTAAACAAAGCTTTCTTTTCAAAATTTTAACCTACAACAGTCTGCACAGCCCACCTGAGAACTTATGTTAACAATCTAATACAGGTGTACCTCGGAGATACTGCAGGTTCGGTTCCAGACGACCACAATAAGGCAAACATCACAATAAAGTGAGTCACACAGATTTTTTTGTTTCCAAGTGCATCTAAAAGTTATGTTTACACTATACTGTAGTCTATTAAGTGTGTAACAGTATTACGTCTAAAAAGACAATGTACATACCTTGATTAAAACAATACTTGACTGCTAAAAAATGCTAACCATTACCTGTGCCTTCAGCAAGTTGCAATCGCTTCGCTGGTGGAGGGTCTTGCCTTGATGTTGATGGTGGCTGACTGATCAGGGTGGCGGTTGCTGAAGGTTGGAGTGGCTGTGGCAATGTTTAAAAGACACAACAGGGTCGGCCCAGTTGTGTAGTGGTTGGGTTCATGTGCTCTGCTTTGGTGGCCTGGGGTTCGCAGGTTCAGATCCTGGGCACAGACCTGCACACCACTCATCAAGCCATGCTGTGGCAGCTGCCACATACAAAATAGAGGAAGACTGGCACAGATGTTAGCTCAGGGCCAATCTTCCTCACCAAAAAAAAAAAGAAAAAGAGAGAGAGAGAAAACAATGAAGTTTGCCATACTGATTGACTCCTTTCATGAAGAATTTCTCTGTAGCATGCAGTGTTGTTTGATAACATTTTACCCACAGTAGAACTTCTTTCAAAATTGGATTCAACCCTCTCAAACACTGCCCCTGCTTTAGCAATGAAGTTTATGTAATATTCTAAATCCATTGTTGTCATTTCCACAATCTTCACAGCATATTCACCAGGAGTAGATTCCATCTCAAGAAACCACTTTCTTTGCTCATCCATTAAAGGCAATTCCTCATCCATTAAAGTTTTATTATGAAATTGCAGCAATTCAGTCACATCTTCAGGCTTCACGTCTAACTCTGGTTCTCTTGCTATTTCCACCCCGTATGTAGTTACTTCCTCCATCGAAGTCTTGAACCCCTCAAAGTCATCCATGAGGGTTGGAACCAATTTCTTCCAAACTCCTGTTAATGTTGGTATTTTGACCTCTTCCCATGAATCATGAATGTTCTTAATGGCATATTCTAGATAGAAAGGATGGTGAATCCTTTCCAGAAGGTTTTCAATTTACTTTGCCCAGATCTATCAGAGGCATCACTATCTATGGCAGCTATCACCTTACAAAATGTATTTCTTAAATAATAACACTTGAAAGTCAAAATTACCTCTTGATTCATGGCCTACAGAATGGATGTTGTGTTAGCAGGCATGAAAACAACATTCATCTCATACATCTCCGTCAGAGCCCTTGGGTGACCAGGTACAGTGTGAATGAGCAGTAATATTCTGAAAGGAATTCTTTTTTTCTGAGCAATAGGTCTCAATAGTGGGCTTAAAATACTCAGTAAACCATGTTGTAAACAGATCTGCTGTCACTCAGGCTTTGTTGTTCCATTTATAGAGCACAGGCGGAATAGATTTAGCATAAGTCATAAGGGCCCCAGGATTTTCAGAATAGCAAATGAGCATTGGCTTCAACTTAAATTTGCCAGTTGCATCAGCCCTTAACAAGAGAGTCAGCCTGTCCTTTGAAGCTTTGAGGCCAGGCATTGACTTCTCCTCTGTAGCCATGAAAGTCCTAGATGGCATCTACTTCCAATACAGCAAAAATCTGTTGTTTAGAGTAGCCCCCTTCGTTAATGATCTTAGCTACGTCTTCTGGAGAACTTGCTGCAGCTTCTACGTCAGCACTTACTGTTTCACCTTGCACATTTATGTTATGGAGACGGCCTCTTTCCTTAAAGCTCATGAACCAACCTCTGCTATCTTCAAACTTTTCTTATGCAGCTTCCTCATCTCTCTCAGACTTCAAAGAACGGAAGAAAGTTGGGGCCTTGCTCTGGATTAGGCTTTGGCTTAAGGGAACGTTGTGGCTGGTTTGATCTTCTATCCAGACCACTAAAACTTTCTTCATATCAGCAATAGGCTGTTTTGCATTCTTATCATATGTGTGTTCACTGGAGTAGCACTTCTAATTTCCTTCAAGAACTTCTTCTTTGCATTCACAACTTGGCTACCTGTTGGGTGCAAGAGGCCTAGCTTTCAGCTTATCTCAGCTTTCAACATGCCTTCCTCACTAGGCTTAGCCATTTCCAGCTTTTGATTTAAAGTGGGAGATGTGTGACTCTTCCTTTCACGTGAACACTTAGAGGCCATTGTAGGGTTACTACCCAACCTAATTTCAATATGGCTGTGTCTCCTTTCTCCAAGGAGAGGGAAAGAGATGGAGGAATGGCTGGTCGGTGGAACAGTGAGAACACACACAACATTTATTGATTAAGTTTACCGTCTTATATGGGCATGGTTCTTGGCACCCCAAAGTAATTATGATAGTAAGATCAATGATCACTGATCACACTGATTACAGATCACCACAAAAAATATAATAATGATGAAAAAGTTTTTGAAATATTTCAAAAATTACCAAAATGTGACAGAGACACGAAGTGAGCAAACGCTGTTGGAAAAATGGCACCATTAGACTCATTGGATGCAGGGTTGCCACAAACCTTCAATTTGTAAAAAATACAATATCTGTTTACTGCAATAAAGAAAAGCACAATAAAACAAGGTATGCCTGTATGCATCTTTCCATATTTCTTTCTTTGGTTATATAATCACATGGGCATATATATGTATATATAGTGTATATATGTGTATATATATATATATATATATATATACATACATAGTTGTGACTGTTTTATACAAATGGGAATGCATTCTATGCACTTCTCTCCATCTTCTTTTCTCTTTTAACAAAACTTCATAGAATTATCTTCTAATCAATCAGTATGTCTCTAATTCATTCTTTATTCGTGCTGCATAATATTCTGTCCTATGGCATACTGTAATTTATTCAACTATTATCCTATTAATCTTTTTAACCACAAACAGTGCTATAACAACAGTGCTTACACATGTTTCTCATGTGCTAGTGAATCTTATGGATTGAATGAATCATGCATTTTTTATTTTAATGGGTATTGCCAGATTGTTTTCCAAAAAGGCTGTAACACTCTCTATGTGTGGAAGGATCCCTCTCGCCTCATCTCCATCAGTAACAAGTATTATTGCTCCTTTGAACATGTCAGTTTAGTTCACGTAAAGGGATATTTTGCTGTTACTTTGTCTTCTACTTTCCTGGCTACTTATGAATGAGTGCATGCTTTCATATTTTTTCAGCCATTTGTACTTGCTTTTCTAAGAACTGTCTATTTATACCTTTTGCTCATTTTTCCTTTAGGTAATTTCCTGTTTGTAACACAGTCTAGTGGGATTTAGAAATATTTGTGTATATATTTTATTGTAAAATATAACACAAGAATCTAAAATATAAATGTACAATATCACCATTTTCTAAAACAAAAACTCTGCAACAGCCATCTAGGTCAGGAAACAGAACATTGCACCCATCTAAGAAGCTTCGTCTGTCTTCCTCTTCCCAATCACAAAACCCTCTTTCCCCCACAAAATAACCAATATTTTGACTTTAATTTTAATTACTTCCCAACTTTTCTTTATAGTTTACCAACAGAGTATTCAACCTAAACATTATAGTTAAGTTAAAACAATTTTGAAACTTTATATAAATGAAATCCTACAATATATATTCTTTTATATCTGATTTCTGTCACTCAACATTATATTTATGAGATTTATTCAAATTGTTGCATGTAGCCCTATTCATTTTCACTGCTATGGTGTATTCCCTTTTAATGAATATACCACAATTTATTCATCCATTCTGCTGTTGATGAACATTTGGGCTGCTTCCACGTCAAGGCTATTGTAAAAGTAACCCTGCATTGAAAGCATATATGTCAACTGGGGAAATGTGCACTTAGTTCTTTTGATTACACCTAAGGTGTAATTTTGATTACACCTAAGGGTAGAATTGTTGGGTTATGAAGAATGTGCATCCTTAAGTGTAATAGTTCCTATCAAACAGTCTGCCAAAGTGGTCCTCACCAGGGCATGTGCTCGGAGTGCTATCCTCACCAAAACTTGGATTCTCTCTTGTATGAAATGCCTTTTGAACTTCTCTTGCCCATTTTTATACCAAGTTGTCTTCCCTATTTTGTTGATTTGTTGTTCTTTATATATTCTAGATGTAAGTTCTTTGTCTTTTCAATGAGATTTCACTTTAAAATTAGCTTTCTTTGAGAGGCAATATGGTAAACTTTTAACTGGAAATTAAATTTCCTCAGTCCATGCACCAAATGGATAAGAAATCAAAACGTACACAATGAAACAATACACATACTAGAAGAAAGTTTGACTAATTCCTTTGTAATCTGAATGTGGGGACAACCTTTAAACCACGACTCAAAATCCAAAAGAAACAACAGTCAAGAGTCATAAATTTGATTTCACAAAATTTTGAAACTTTTCTGTAATAACAGTGACAATAACAAAGCTCCATAAGGAAAATCAAAAGACAAGGAACAACCTGAGAGAGAGTATTTGCAGCTTCTATACAAACAAAGGGCTCATGCCTCTGATTTACAAAGCACTTTAAATATTGAGGGGAAAAATATTTATTTAAACAATGACATGAATAGCAGTTCACAAAAAAAATAAGCAAACGGCACTTAAACATAGTAAAAGATGCTCAGTTTAATTCCTAAATAAAATGCACCCTGAGATACCGTGTCTAACCTATCAGATGGCTAAAAATTCAAAAGCTTGAAAGCACTCTCTTGGTCTGTCAATGAGCATACAGTCCTGCTGTAAGATTAGGACTAAGAGGACAAAATGGTACAAACCCCATGAAGGGGAATTTTGCAAGATCTAATAAAACTATGCACTCTTTGACCAGCAATCCCACTTGTATAAATTCACCCTGAAAAATAACATGCCAAATATAATAAAAGACAAATGCCCAAGGTTATTCTGTGTGCTATTGTTTTTAATGCACGCTATTAGAAAAAAACTAAATGTCCATCCTTAGGAGACTGGCTGAACAAATTATAGTGCAATCACATAATGAAATACTATGCAGCCTTAAAAAGGAATGTACATGATCTCTATGAACAAATACAGAGCAATTTCAGGACATAATTTTAAATTAAAAGGGCAAAGTGTGAAAGAATGCATATAATAGGATACTTTTTTGGTAAGAAAGAAATGGAAATAAAAGTACACACTATAAGCATATGCTTATTTTTTTAAAAGAGAAACTTAAGAAAGATAAAGCAGAAATAAATAAGAATAATTTTCTACAGGAAGCAGATAAGAGAAGGATGGAGGTGACAGGGATAGAAGTAAGACTTCTCTGAATGCACACTTTTATATTTAAACAAAATTTAAATTACAAAAAAGGATTAAAATGAAACCCTAAAATTGAATACACAAAGCTAGCTGTACATCAAATTGATCACATCACCACACAGATAAAAGAATTAATTCAAATAACTTTTGAATTACTGTGCTCTGATTACATACTCTTAGTGAAATGTGTATTTTCAGCACAAAAAAATTGCAAAAAAAGTCAAACTGAACCTAGTAGGCTTGTCGTTGGTAGTGGAATAGATGTAATGCTGAAAGCATTTTCTGCGTATTGAAGGATAGAGCAAATGAATAAAAGTATACTGTTACTGGGAACCAGGGTTTTCACTGTGGGAGAGGGGAGATATAAATATTTAATGGGAGAAAACTGAGAGGAACCTTGTGATATTGGAGGGTTGGAGGGGTGTGTTAGAAGTTAGAGGTGTGCATGTGTATGTGTGTACCCACATACGTATATTTCCTACCTCTGTCCACTGAAATGGTCTACAAACAATAACCCCACTTTAGCAATAAGTGCACCCAGTGTCCACATCCTTATTTCCAAATACATTTCCCCTCTAAAAGACACCAGTCTCCCTGAAGAAATCACTGATTCCAGGTCGGGGGCAGAGGAGGTATAATGTGAGGCTGGAGCACCAGGCTGTGTCAGAAAGCAAAGAAGTGCTCAAAGATGAGAAGTGTATTTCAATAGACAGAGGATCCAGATTAGAGAGGCTCTCACTGCACGAATTTGGGGATTATTTGAGCATCAAAAACTAGTGATCATGATGGATTATAATACATTGAATTTATGAAAAAATAAAATCCATGGACACTCCAAAAGAAAGGAAGGGGAAGGAGGGAAAGCTCTTCTTTTCAGAAGAATTCCATTTAATGACTGTAGAAGAAATGATAAAATTTGAAAATCACCACTCACACCCCCTACTGCAACCATGATCCAGGCAATCATCATTAATGGATGGAAAAACCACCGGTGAAGATAATGCAGGGACATAGGTTACTCACCAGGTCTAGAAGTGGCACCCTACAGATTATCTTTATGATAGGGGGATTGGCAGCGACAACTTTAACTAAAGGAGCAAAGTGAGCCTTAGTAGGAGAGCTTCACATTATGTGCCTCTTGGAATTCTTGCCAGAAATGTTTAACCCTGAATTTAGTCATGAGAAAGCAATCAAACAAATCAAAAATCCAGAATATGGAATATTCTACAGGACAACTAGCCTAGACTCTTCAAAAAGTTCAGTGTAGTGAAAAAACAAGAGAGAGGGAACTGTTCTGATTAAAAGATACTTGTGTATGTCATATTATTTAAGAATGTTAGAATCTGTTATAGAGACAAGAAAGCAAGTAAGGAGGGCAGAGAAATTAAGTGCAAAAGCAAGCAGTTTGTGAGACGTGGGTAGAACTCATAAGATGTTCTAAGTATAGCTAAACTAGATGAAATGCAGCCTGAATGTACCACACAGATGGAAAGGGATGGAAAAACAAAGAGGCACTAGATATTCATGCCCTACAAAATATACAGAAGATTTTTATTAGGCCCCCAATATTCACGAGGCCCTAAAATTGGCTGCTCATCAGTGATATTCATTCCACAGCTGCTCATCAGGCTAACTGGCCCATGGCTGTAGTGCCTTGTGTCCCTCCCACAAAGCAAGTGTGTGTCTGGGTCCCTGAAATCTCCCATTACTGGGGTCACTGGCTCAGAGCCCATCTCTGGCCGAGTAATCACAGCATCCACAGGAAGGTGAAGCCCAAGAGAAACGGGACATATGTGCGGTCTGCATCCCCTTGCTGCTTGTTGTATGTTTTAATTGATTAAACCCCGTGATTTCAGCATCTTAATCTGGCTGTGAGCTTTCCTGTTGTGTGATCAAGGAGAGCTTGGCTGGTGGTGTAAATGGAGGGTACCATCGCACGGAGCATACTTCCCACACAATGTGACTCTAGAGAAAATACAGCCAAACGCAATGTGTGAGCCTTGAGGGAGTTTTGAATTGGAAAAAACTGCAGCTTTAAAAGACATTTTGGAGACAAGAGGAGCATTTGAAATATGGACCATACGTTAGATTATAGTATTGAATTAATGTTTCTTGAGTGTGATAATGGTATTGGGATTTGTGGGAAAATGTCCCCTTCCTAGGAAATGAATGCTAATGTATTGATGAACGCAGGAGAGGGAGACAGAAAGCAGATGTGGCAGGATCTGAAGAACTTGTAAATCTGGATAAAGGGTATATAGTTGCTTGTTTTATCATTCGTAACACTTTTGTGTAATTTATGGCTTTCAAAATTAATTTTTAAAAATTTTCATGATTACTTAATTCCAGGGTTTATCACTTACTTCCATCATTCTCTCCATTGGTTTGTCTTTGGTAAGTCTCCAGTTAGGTCTATAGAAGCCATTTCTCTTGCTTCCTACTTTCTTGTCCCTTATCAAAAGTTAGATTTAGTAAGGAACATTTATGTAGTTGAGATTAATTCAAATAGAATCTTTATGCATAAGTTCATTGCTTCTGTTTCTCATGAACTATTCATCAGAAATTTCTCATGATTTGGGAAAATAATTTATTTCTTTGCCCAAATTGAGCCTTATTATTTTGATATGACTTGGTCATAGTTATGCTCATCAGAGTGATTGTTATTTTACAAAATTATAATCTTAAAGTTCTTCACTGAGTAAGGCTAATTGACTTTCAGTTAGGAAATGTAAAGCGAAAAAAGTATCAAAAGACTACTTGAAGCGTTCACAAAAGAGGCACAGAAACTACAAGACTGTAGTTTCCAAATTCTTGTACTTTATTGGAATATTATTGCAGCAATGACAGTCCCAATAAATTAAAAATCTAGAAATTTAGTACTTAGAAAGATGTGTTGTTATCAGAGTTGGTTGGTAGCTACAGTTAGGGAACACCTGATAAGTTTCCTTTTAGAAGATTTCCCACAACACCTGAGGCAAACCAACAGAGAGACATTGTATGAAAATGCAATGCTAACAGCATCGGGCAGTTGCATTGTTCAACCCCAGCTGTAAGTCAGCTGAGAAACCAACAGCAGGATCAGATAGCTATGAAAATGAAATCAAGTGCATAATAGCTGTGAAGACAGGAGAAGTTCACAGGGAGTCAGACCTGGAGAGAAGGAGAGATAATTCTTCTCAGGGCACTTTCTAGTTTTGGAGAGAAATTAAAGAAGGCTATAGAGAATGACTGTCATAGATTCAAACAGAAATTTATTTCATAAAATAAGTTGACACTAATCTCTAGTAATTCAAGAGTTGCTAACAATGGAATAGCTTTTCATGTTTTCATCTGTGTTAAATCTAATTATTTCAAATGCAATTATTTTTAAAAAGATACTATTTGCATATAGAACAAACATCAAAAAGAAGAGCAAACTAAACTGGGAAAAGTCAGTCTCTTTCCTTCTCTCCCAGGCCCAACCTCACAGTTTTTCTGTGAGCAACCCCTTTCACCTGCATCTACACGGCTAAAAGGTAAAAGTATGGATACATCTTTGTGAGTCCTTTTTAAAGCTGAAGAAATTGCCCACATACACCCTGTGTCTCTCCGTCTCCCAAGGGCCCCATTCCCTCCCTCCTTCCTTTTCCTTCTCCTTCTCCCCCTACACCTGCCCTCGAGAGTGTCTTACCCGAAAAGAAGTGCTCCTGGCTCCTCTCCACTGTACTGTAGTTAAAAACAACGTTGAGGCCTGTGGAGGAGGAAGAAATATTCCTCTACCCTTCTAGGTTCTTCTGGCTGCTCTAAGAATTACATTGACATGAGACATTAACAGGAGAAAATCAAATTTAATTTTGTATATGCAGCAACCCCATACATATGAGAGAGTCAGAGACCCCACATATGTGAGAAGTTCAGAGACAAAAAGGTAAAATGAGGTATATAGGTCACCTTGAGCTAAGGAATGGGATAGGGTCCTGAGGCTTCAGAGGGGAGGAGGGTAATTCACAGGACAATAAGAAGAGCAGATGTTCAGTAATTAGAGGTTTGCCTCGACATGCAGACAGGTCATAAAATTTATTTCTGATAATAACTCATGTTATGGGCAAGGCTGCCAATTAAAATTATTTAAGGGAGAAGTAAATGTTTCTCTTGAGCCCACAGGGTCTCATTTGCCTTTAGTTCAAAATATTCCACGTGCCAAAGTAGCACATCTTGGGGAGGCCTTAGGCCTTTAGGCCCACTGAGTTAGATTATCCAAAGTGCCATCATTTGTTGTTGTAAGAAAAGGGCCATGGATAATGTCATACATAACACATGATAACGTCATACACAACACATGATAACATACAAAATAACTCATTTCTTCACTGGTTCTACGATTTAGGCGAAAATCACATAGCTCGTGGAAGGAGAATAACACCGAAAATTGTGGACCCTATAAAAAGGCGTGGGAGACTTGAGAATAATCATTCTCTTATTAAGAGACTTCTGAACCCCTTAAACCATCAAAAGGTAAGTATTTCTGACATTTTCCTTATTCCCTATTATACATGCATTTTCTATTGCCATTCACAAATGTCAGTTGGACAGTGTTAATCTATACCTATGTTTTAAAATTGAAAGATATTTACAAGTTGCAAACCTCTTGCTGGAAAATCTTTGGTGCAGACAGATAATCAAAATTGTCCAACTCTTTCCTCATCTTTCTGTTCCGCCATAATGGTGCACGTGAATGTCCTGGCTGATGTTCTCAAGAGCATCAACAACACTGAAAAAATTAGGCGAATGCTAGATTCTTATTAGATGTGCTCCAAAGTCAACATCTGGTTTCTAACTGTGGTGATGAAGCACGGCTACGTCGGTGAACTTGAAATCACTGATGCTCACAGAGCTGGAAATATTGTTGTGAACCTCACCAGCAGGTTAGACAAGTGTGATCAGCCCCAGATTTGAGGTGCAACCCAAAGATCTAGAAAAACGGCAGAATAACCTGCTCCCATCCGGTCAGTTTGGGGTCATTATACTGATAATCTCAGCTGGCATCATGGACCAAGAAGAAGCAAGACAAAAATACACAGGAGGGAAAATTCCGGGATTCTTTTTCTAGGGATGTAATACATTCATGCAAATAAAACGCCTCAATGGAGAACAAACAAAAAAAATTGTCCAGTATAAACAACGTCTCCCAAATTGATCACCAAGTTTGTTCACAGAACAATCTTTTACACAACTGCCTGTGCAGAGAGAAGTTAACCAAGCAGGCAGTATTCCAGGCAAATGCACTGAGGAACATAGAAAATAATATTTTTTCAGGGTCATGTTCCCTTTGATATTAAAAATCTTCAATATTTCAAGGAAGTTACATCTCTTCTTAATCCATTTCTTCCCCTAAAATCAGTTGTCTTCTTAAACTGTGATGCCCAGTAGACTTTGTTAGTGTTCCCAGGCTGCACTGTCCAATGTGATACTCACTAGCTGTACGTGGCTATTTAAATTTAAATTAATTAAAACTTAACAAAATTTAAAATTCTGTTCCTCAGTCATGCAGGCCACATTAAAAGTGCCCAGTAGACATAAGTAGCTAGTGTCCACCATATGACACAGCACAGATACAGAACACTTCCATCATCATGGAAAGTTCTATTGAGCAGCACTACTCAAAAGGCAACTTTTTATTTATCCTTCTTTTAATCAGGAAGTTAGATTTTGGCATAAAGTAAACAAATTTTCAAAAAGATAGATATTACCAGTTAGTTTGAAACTACAGATTCAGTCTCAAAATCTAAACCAAAATAATTCCAAATATCAGCTACTAAAGCAAATGATAACAACAAACCAACACAGAACTTTTTTCCTCTTTTCTGCTGGTTCAACACCAAGTCATCTTTTAAGATTCACTCTCCTAGAAAGGCTTTCCTGACTCAGCCTTAACCCCAAGGGCATTTGAGAAAGGATCACTGTCTCCCTCACCAAACTCTCTAGGTGGGTCCAGCAAGGCTCCCAAGTAAAAAAAGTTTTATTCCGCTTAAATGTCTCTACCTCTGTCTCTAAGATGTTTAAGAGCAGGACCTTCTCCCACTGATCATTATAACCCCAATGCACACATACCTAGTAGGGGCATGCTAAAGAATAAACCAAGAAATTGGCTACTCTGTGTACTGAGCACCTATTTGTTCCAGGAACTGCGCTTGATTCTGGAGCCATAGATTGATTACAGTAACACACTCCCACCCTCCAGGAGCTCATTATCAGGCTTTTATTTTCTTAAATCTGATTTAAAGTGTTATATGAATTCATTCAGCAGGATTCTGCTCTTCTAGGGAAAGAAGGGGCATTCTAAAAATAAAAGAGTTGTTAAAATTAGTATGTCCCAAAATAAGGAAAGTCTGAGAAATAGTCAATAGCCAAGAGGAGCGTAAGGAGGCATGTAATGTCCCCTTACACGTAATATGACATATAATATGGGATTCTGGATGGGATATGGAATAGAATAAGGACATCAGATAAAAACTAAGGAAATCTGAATAAAGTATAGACTTCAGTTAATGATAATGTATCAATATTGGCTCATTATTAAAGAAAACAGTTAATATGCTTGCCACTAAATAAACACCATTTCATTCTTATGAAGAAAGATTCTGACATGGACTGAGGCTGATGCAAAAAATCCACGGAGCTGGAAGTTACCTCAAAACAAGGTTCTGTGTCACCAACTGATGCACGGCCAGATCTTGATAGCGGACTTGACTATGCCATGGTTACACCACTCAGTCCCTTTTGAGAACACAAGGTATGTTGAGAATGGTCTCTGCTCTTTGCATGGAAATTAATTTATTGTTTTTAACATTTTCTCTTTTTCAACAGTTTGCAAGAGGGTATGAAAAATTCAATATATGAAAATGTTGGGAGTGTTGAAGTAAGGAGTGACTGGACAAAATTTAAAGTCAAGTCATTGGATGGGGGCTGGCCCCGGGACTGAGTGGTAAAGTTTGCGCGATCCGCTTTGGTGGCCCAGGGTTCACCAGTTCAGATCCTCGGCCCGGACATGGCACTGCTCATCAAGCCATGCTGAGGCAGCATCCTACATGCCACAACTAGAAGGACCCACAACTAGAAATATATAACTATGTACCGGGGGGCTTTGGGGAGAAAAGGGAAAAAATAAAATCTTTAAAAAAAGACATCAAGTCAGTGGAATCGTGGAAGCCTTGGCATCGTCTGGGGCATGCTTCTTACACTTTAAAGTGCGTGCAACTTATCTGAGGTGCCTGTAAAAATGCTCATTGTGACCCAGCCAATCTGGGGTGGAGCCTGAGAGTCTCTGTCTAACAAGCTCCCAGGTGATGCTGCTGCCACTCGTCCTCAGACCACACTTTGCTTAGCAAGGACGGACATTAACAGGAATTTTAAAGCCAGGGACCGCTATCTTCCTCTGCAGGCTGGGACTTAGTTTCTTTACCCACTTCCCACTGCCTGCCAGTGGGAACCCATGCCAGTTTATAGGCTGCTCACTCTCAGGGGACAAAAGCTGAACTCATCCTGTCTTGCCACACACACGCACACACATGCGTTTCCCTTTTGCTGTTCTCCCTCCCTACTGTGCCCTCATCACATGTTCGTGTTGGATACCAGGTGCTGGAGCACAACTGTCCACAAGACTTGCACAGGGAGCCCACAGCCTAGAGGGAGACGCAGTGTTTAAACGGCTGATTCAATGCAGCATGCTAAGCAATGCCAGCGGGTACACAGGAGTGCTAGGAGAATATGTGAAAAATGCCCCTTACATTTAGGAGACTGTTAATCCGTGCTGAGCGTCACTGGCACCCTTCGTGGTTTACTGACAGTTGAGTAATCAGCATATAATGTGTATATAATGAGAGTTACATAATATATCATGTGGGTCTATTTTAATTGAATTAAATAAAGATACAAATACTTTGTTTGGCTGGAATATATTAAATTATTATACAAAGGGGGAAAATATCCCTTATCAGGTCACAAGAGGCCCCAGGAAAAGCTGGTGTTACAGCTGAGACTTGAAGGTGAGTCAGGTAGCACCCAGCTGTTAGCCACAAAGGAAGGGGCTGCAGGAAGAGCATTCCAAGGTAATGGATTACCTGCTGTAGGCCTGGAGTGACAGATAGCGTGACCTGCATGAGGAACACAGGTATTTCTGCTCTGCTGGGCATATGGTCTGAGGAGAGGAAGAGGCAGTGACCAGGCAACAGAAGAGAAAGGACAAAACCCCAGGTTGTACCCCATCTCTCCCACGTTTTTACTGATCAGTTATTTCTTCTTCTACTAAATTCCATAACATCAGTTAACTTTACTGCTCATCATATTACCTTGATTTAGTGACTTTTGCAAATGTCTCATTTAGATGGAAAGCCCCCAGGGGAAAAGGATGGTGCTTGGTTTTCCTTTGTAACACTGTCACCCTGTCTTCATATAGTTGGTGCTCAGTAAATATTTCTTGGATTGATAAGCAAGACAATTACAAAGGCCATGGTTTCTACAAGTTAATCAGGCCATGTTTACAATATTCCTCTGTTGCCCTGAGGAGTCTAAGTTAGAGCAAGTCGGTTTTGTCTTCTCTTCTTTAAAACATCCCTGACTTTTTTCAAATACTCATCCCAGCCTAAATATGTATTGATTGATTTTCTCTAAATCCTTTTTCTGTGTTTTTAATAGTATTGTTTAAGCAGTAGATCTTTAGAGTGCATAGTTACTGCCTATTCCTACTGTCAGTCTCTTGATGAGTTCTTCCAGAACATTCTGGGCAGATTCCTACTCTTCCAGGTTGCAGTGCTGCCTAAATTGCACACCAGCCTGGACCTAACCCAGCAGGATGAGAGCACCTGGGGGACCCAGAGCAGGCCACCCACTCCCAATGCCTCCCTCTCTCTCCTCAGGCCTGCCCCAGCCTCTCTCCTCCAGGCCTGCTTCATGAAAGGGCAGCAGAATTTTTCTGCCTATCTTCCTCTCCTCAACCTTGGAAAGCTCCATACTACGACCCCAGATGATCTCTGTCCCTGGGTCAGCCAACCACTAGCTCCTGGTAAAACTAGCTTCCAGTGAACTATGTAAAGGAATCTCAGAACCCTGTATCAGGGGCCTATTGCTCACAGCTGTTCTATTAAGAGAATATTTTGAAACCATGTGTGTTTTACTGTCCTTTTAGGTAGTGCTAACTATGTACTACATGCTCTTTTGAGCACCCTATAATAGTAACTAATTTAATCTTCCCAGAAATTCTCTAAAGGAGGTGCTATTCTTACACTCCTCTCCTTTTCACAGGGGAGGAAATGAAGTCACAGCGCTGGATTCAGGCTCTGAACCACTGGGCTGTACTGTCTCTTGCTTTTGCTTACAAAAAAAAATTTCCTTTTTTTTAATCCTAAAAATAGCATTTATATGCATTCACACCTTTTTTTAATCACTCCCAAAATGACAGTAAAAGAATAAAAAAATATATTCACCCCAAATTATACAAAGAAAGGGAGAAGAAACAACAACAGTCATGAAATCTCAGTAAATTGTGAAGGCACAACGTAGAAGGAGGTGTGGTAACTGACTCAGCTGAGAGGCAGGCCAGTTTATCCCAGGGAAGTTCTCATGGAAGGCAAGGAGAAGATGCTGTTCCAAACAAGAAACTGTGTGAAATTGTGGACACAGAAGACCTAGACCCTAATTGGCCCCCACATCATCCCACAGCAGGTAGCTCCTTTCTACTCTCCCTTCCAAGCCCAGAGCCAGGACAGGGCAGGAGTAGATGTGCCCACATGGGACGCTTAGTGCAGGTCCACATGTGGACCTTCGAGTTCTAGCCCTCTGCCCTGCTCCCAGATATCAGGAGCTATGCTTATGGTCACCTCTCCATCCTCCTCCCAGCAGCTGGAGATTAGAGAATTATTATTCTCCAGTGAAAGTCCCAGAGAAAATATATCCAGATAGTGACATTTGGGAGCACCCCAATGAAATGATTGTCCCCTATGTCTTGACGGCGAAGCTCACCAGGCAACAAGCCCCTACAATACAGCAGGGCTTCCCATCAGCTTTTTACTGCCTCACTCTTAGCTATGAAGGGACAGTTGAAGATCACTATACGTTTGAAGAAGTCTTCTTACCTGAAGAAGATTGTATCAGTTAGGGTTCTGAAAGGAAACAGATGGCACACTCAAACTTGGAAATTTAAGGATAATTTAAGGGAGGGATAGTTGACAAGAGTAGGCAGTGCCCAGGGTGAATAAGCAGGAACGAGGAATTGCCAACATCTGGAGAAGGTAGCTGTGTGGAGTGGTCACTCACTCAGAACTGTGGCCTTTGGTAGAAGAATTTAGCCTTGTCTAGTTGTCAGGAGGAACTGACGGAACCAATACCCCATGCACACTCTCCTCTATCCCACTCTCCCAACGGCCAAGCCCAAAGAGAAGCTAGAAGGCAAAGGAACCTGTTGATTCAGTCTCCATGACAAAAAGCAGAGGGATGGAGTGTATGACCTGAGTGCAGATTGGTGGGGCCAATGGAAGATATTTGTCACCAAGACCAAAACAAACAGAAAAGTGAGGGGAGAACAGTAAGGAGAAAGACAATATAGAGAACAGAATAAACCATAATTAATAGCCTCAAAGAAAGGTGATATGAAAGGGATTAAAGAAAAAAGGGACCATGGGTAAAATGAATATCAGAGTTGAAATTTTAAAAATCCAACGGAACATTGAAAGTTAAAATCAAATAAATGTTTGGAAAGCAGGATAAGAAGGTAAATAGATAGCAAACAGGAAATAAATAAGATAAGTAGTGGATGAACTCAGAAGTTAGAACTTCTGGTAAGCAGCATTCCAGGAAAAAAGAATGAAAATTGAGAAGACGGGTAATCATAAAAAACAATACCAAAAACATTTCTCTAATAAGTTAGTAGCTTTAAAGTGCCCACATAGCCACCACAATTAATTTTTTAAATTCATGCAAAGGCATATCATTGAAAATTTCACTTCCTGTATGTAAAGGGAAGACAGAAGTAAAACAGGTAACAAACCAAGGAAAAGGAGTTCCGATGTCATCAAATTTCTTAACAGCAAGGCTGGAATGTTACAGGACTTCAAGATTCCAAAGGAATGCTATACCTAGCCGAATTATTAATCAAGTATGAGGATAGAATAAAGACATTTTTAGACATGCAAAGAATCAAAAAATAGAGCTCTCAGAAAACCTAGATGACCTTAAGTAAGATGCTGTCTTTTTAGATAAGACACCAAAGGCACAATCTATGAAAGAAATAATGGACAAGCTGGATCCCATTATAATTACAAACTTCGGCTGTACGAAAGACAATCTCAAGAGAATGAAGAGAAAACTCACAGACTGGGAGAAAAGATTTGCAAAAGACACATCTGATAAAGGATTGTTACCCAAAATATACGAGGAATTCTTAAAACTCAAAAGTAAGAAAACAACTTGATTAAAAAATAGGCCAAAGACCTTAACAGACACCTCACCAAAGAGATGGCAAATAAGCATATGAAAAGATGCTCCACATCATATGTTATCAGGGACACGCAAATTAAAATAACAATGAGATACTATGACATACCTATTAGAATGGCCAAAATCCAAAACACTGACAACACTAAATGTTGGCAAGGATATGGAGCAATGGAAACTCTCATTCATTGCTGGTAGGAATGCAAAACAATAGAGCCACTTTGGAAGACAGTTTGGTGGTACAAAATTCAACATGCTCTTAGCATATAATCCAGCAATTATCTCCTTGATATTTACCCAAAGAGGTTGAAAAAATTATGACCATACAAAAACCTGTACATGGATGTTTATAGCAACTTTATTAATAGTTGTTAAAACTTGGAAGCTATCAAGATGTTCTTCAGTAGGTGAATGGATAAATAAATGATGGTACATCCGGACAATGTGATATAATTCAGTGCTAAAAAGAAATGAATTCCCAAGCCATGAAAAGACATGGAGGAAACTTAAATGCATATCACTAAGTGAAAGAAGCCAATCTGAAAAGGCTTCATACTGTATGATTCCAACAATTTGACATCAGGGAAAGGCAAAACAATGGAGACAGTATAAAGATCAGTTCTTGCTGCGGGTTGAGAGAGGTAGGGATGAAAGGTGGAGCACAGAGGATTTTTATGGCAGTGTGAAAATACTCTGTATGATATTATAATGATGGATACAAGTCACTATACATTTGTCCAAACTCACAGAATGTATAACAGCAAGAATGAACCCTAATGTAAACTATGGACGTTGGGTGATTATGATGTGTCAATGTAGGTTCATTAACTGTAACAAATGTACCACTCTGGTCGGGGAGATGGATAAGGGGGAAGCTGTGCATGTGAGGGGACAAAGGATATAAGAAATCTTAGTACTTTCCCCTCAGTTATGCTGTAAACTTACAACTGCTCTAAAAATAGACTTGATTAAGAAAAAAGAGAAATAGTCTTCATCTATTCCTTCTTAGAGTGCTACTGGAGGGTATGCTTCAGTAAAACAAGGGAATGAACCAGGAAAAAAGGGAATTTGTGATCCTATTGTAATAGAAATAAGCGTATAAAACTGATCCATCAAGAAATAGCAACACAGAAGCATATTATTTAGAAATTTAGAGGTTTCTCAGGGAAAAAAAATTACTAGAAGAGTAGAAAGTAGTCCCCGGGGACTGGAACCGAGGTGGGGAGAAAAGCAGGAGACATCCAGTAGATTAACATCCATTCATTTGTTCACCAAGCTATTTCTAAATATATTCTATCTGCCATATACTGTGTTTAGGCAAAAGAACATATAAATATGTTATAAAATTCCCACCCATGAAGAATTTCCCACATGATTAAGGAGGCGAGAAATGAATGTTTAAATCATAATATAAGGGACATAAGTTAGATGGTACAAGTTATAGCTGATGGAGGTAAGAAATAAATCTCTGTGAACCACTGCAACTAAGAAAAGATCCAGGATAAGCTGGCATCTGAAGTTAGTATTAGTGTATGGTTAGGATTTGGGGAGAGAAAAGGAGTGAATATGCAAGACTAAGACGATAGTCAAGCAAAGACAAAATCAGGAAGGACTTAAAGAATTGTGAGCAGATCATGATTCCTATGGGGGAATAGTAAGAAGTGGGTTTAGAAAGACGAGCTGGAACTAGACTGAGAGGAGTCAGTGAACATCAGACTTCTCTCAGTGGGTGACAAGGAGCCTTTAAAGGATTTCGACCCTGGTCAAATAACGGCAGTAATCTGGGCAGATTAACCCAGCAGCAAAGCTCAAGATGGTCAGAGTGAGCAAAGAAAGTTGAGGCAGGCTCTTTGAAATGATTGAAGCATGAAGTTCAAACGGTCTGGCTCAGGGTGAGTTACTAAACTAGTTACTACAAAAGAAAAGCCCTTTAATGTATTCATTCATTCTCACAACAAACCCTTATTGTGCTCAGTAGGTGTCAGTCACTGCACCAGCTATTGGGGATGCAGTGGTGCTCTGCCAAGAAGCCCACAGTCCACTAGGCAGGAGGCAAGAAAACAAGCAATGGAGATGCAGTCGGATTTTTTCCTACTGAGTCCATTTGCTGATTGCTGACCCTAGAAGAGAGCTGGGCACATGTTAGGCTTTGTGGATGTTTGCTCATGAAGTGTAAAATAGTGTTATTAGGGTAACAGGACAAATGTCAGAACAGGACTACGCTCACCGATTGCTACAAAAGCATTGAGAGGGGCATCTAACTCAGCTTTAGGGATGCAGGAAACTCCCCAGAGTAGATGGCTTAAACTGACTCAAAAGGACAAGTATTGCATTTTTTCAATTTTAATATGCACACTTTTTCACTTTTCGACATATCTGAGATTAGGAAGTCTCTCACAATCCAGAGCAGGTCGCAGTTTGGGAACATCCTTTTTCTTTGTCAGTGGCACATAAAATCATGACACACTGCAATCAATCACATCTTAGGCTTGTTGGAACGTAGTACCCAAGACAGAGTCTTTCTTTTCTAGAAATCTGCACAACCATTACAGTAACCAAATCTTCTAGATTCCACCTCTGTAAGGACGCTTGCATACCCCCAACCTTAGCATCTCTACTGCCACCATCCCCACTATAGACTATTTAAAGAGCCGCTTTCTGTTTCCTCTGCTCCAAAGCCTGCATTCTCCCATCTATTATCCACCCCTCAACCAGGCAGATCTTTCCAAAAACCAAAGTTGCTTATGTTACTTTCCTTCAAAACAAAGTCTAAACTCAATAGAATAGCCTACAAGGCCTTTTGAGATCTAGTCCCCACCAGCCGCTTCGGCCTGTTTCCTACCTCCTCCACTCTTTCCCTTGGCTAACTTCCAGCTTGTTTTATGGAATCTAAGACACCATTAATGGTAAGCCACACCTTTCTTTTATGGAACATTAAGAAAGAAAAAGAGACTCTCAATCAAATGGTGACGTGCTTTCTTAGGCCAGGTTCCCCAGAAAAAAGCCTCTGAGGAGATTTGAGTGCAAGGGTGGCTGAGGAAGGCTCCCCAGAACAATATGTGCCAGCGAATGAGGGCAGCAGGACAGAGGAAGGGGAGGAGGTGAGCTGCCATGGGACAGAAATGGAGGCCTCGGCAGACCCACAGGGAGCTCTGCAGTTGATGGCCCTTCAGAGTTGTCCCACATGAAGGGAAGGGAGCCAGATCTTTGAACTCCCACATAGAATAGTCACTGAATGTGGGGTGCAGCCTTGGAGGAGGCAGCTATCTCCAACAGGAGGCAAATCCCAGGAAGGGACGCCCAGCTGAGAGCCGTCCTCTGTCAACACGCCAAGAGATGGAGCTGCAGGGGGGATCTGGGCAGTAAGCACCTCATCCACTACAAACGCCATCGGTTGTGAGAAGGGTTCTGATATCAGACATCTTAGGATATGAAAAAGCGTACATCTTCAAATCAATGAAATATGGCATATTGCTATCAATTGCTTTTCATAGTTAACATCATTTAGAGTTAGTTTTGGTGACTAGCAGCAAAGAATTCTAAAGGTGCATTGGGGGAAGGGGTCACAGAAAAATGATACTGATACACTTAGTGGTTTTTTTTAAAATCTTAATTATTTTTAAGTGTATAGTTCAGTGGTGTTAAGTACATTCACCTTGTTGTGCAACCATCACCACCATCCATCTCCAGAATTTTCTCATCTTGCAAAACTGAAACTCTGTACCTATTAAACATTAACTTCCCTCTCCCCTCCTCCCCCACTCCCTGGCAACCACCATTCTACCTTATATCTCTATGAATTTGACTACTTTAAGTACCTCATATAAGTGGAATTGTACAGTATTTGTCTTTTTGAAACTGGCTTATTTCACTTAGCATAATGTTCTCAAGATTCATCCATGTTGTAGTATGTGACAAGATTTCTTTCCTTTTTAAGACTGAATAACACTCCATTGTATGTATATACCACATTTTGTTTATCCATTCATCTGTCAATGGACATTTCAGTGGTTTCCACCTTTTGACTATTGTGAATAGTGCTGCTATAAACATGGGTGTATAAATATCTCTTTGAGACCACGCTTTTTATTCTTTTAGATATATACCCAGAAATAAGATTGCTGGATCATATGGTAGTTCTATTTTTAATATTTTGAGGAACAAGTACACTGTTTTCCATAGTGGTTGCACCATTTTAAAATGCCACCAGGAGGGTACAAGAGTCCCAGTTTCTCCACATCTTTGCCAACATTTGTCACTTTATGTTTTTTTGATAGTAGCCATCCTAATTGGTGCGAGGTGGTATTTTATTGTAGTTTGATTGGCATTTCTCTAATGATTGGTGGTGATGAGCACCTTTTCATATGTTTGTTGGCCATTTGTATATTCTTTGGAGAAGTATTTATTTAAATCCTTGGCTCACTTTTTAATTACATTATTTGATTTTTTGTTGTTGTTGAGTTGTAGGAGTTCTTTATATATTCTGGATATTAACCCCTTATCAAATATATGATTTGCAAACTGTAGTGTAAATTTTTAAAGTTCCTGTTTTCTTCCTGCTTCAACAACCCCACAAACAGGCTGTGAACACTCTGCCCAGGCAGCTAAGTGCAGAGGGTGATAAGGCTGGTCCCTGCCACAAGCTCCTTTCTTGCCCTCCCCTGACTGTGACCTAATGACCTTCAAACACACCAATGAAATCCCCTCATGCCGTTGGCTTGTGTGCTCCACCCTGACCCACAATAAAGGCACCTGTGTCTCTCAACCCACCACTGCTAGGTTGGCCTGGCTCCCTTGTGCTCTCCACATGTGGCCCCGCATGGCATGGTGTACCTCCTGTCTCTGGGGCTTGTGAGTATAAAAAATTTTCCTTTCCTGCACCGCTCCTGTGTTGGCTTTTGTGGCTAAACCTGACTGACCATCTCATGGAAGAATACAAAGAACAAATATTCTCTCCCTTTCTGTAGGCAGCCTTTTCACTCTGTTGATAGTGTCCTTTGATGCACAAAAGTTTTTAAGTTTGACATAGTCCCATTTGTCTTTTGCTTTTTTTATTTATGCCTTTGGTGTCATATCCAAGAAACTATTGCCAAATCCAATGTCATAATGATTTTCCCCTATGTTTTCTTGCAGGAGTTTTATAGTTTGGGGTCTTACAGTTAGGTCTTTAACGTATTTTGAGAAGATTTTTTTCACATGATGTAAGAAAAGGGTCCAACTACAGTCTTTTGCATGTAGATATCCAGTTTTCCCAACACCATTTGTTGAAGAGATTGTCTTTTCCCCATTGAGTGATCTTGGCACCCATGTCAAAGATTTTTCGACCATATATGCAAGGTTTATTTCTGGGCTGTTTATTCTATTCCATTGGTATACTTGTCTGTCTTTATGCCAGTACCACACTGTTTTGATTACTGTGGTTTGTAACACATTTTAAAATCAGGAAATATGAGTCCTCCAACGTTGCTGTTCTTTTTCAAAATTGTTTTGGGTACTCATGATCCCCTGAGAGTCCATATGAATTTTAGGATGGTGTTTTTCTATTTCTGCAAAAATGTGAATGTAATTTCAATAGTACACCTACTTTTGTGCACATGATATTTGTGTTTCCTATGGGATATCTAAGTCCAATAGGCAATTGATTTAGGACTCACAAAGCACTGAGGATGGAGTCGGTCATCTTACACAGCATTCCTGCCTTTCCAAGAAGCTTCAAATGATCATTGCCTTCCAAAATAGGAGCAGGAAAAACAAATCCCAAAGGAAAAAGAGCTTCTGTATTGTTGACATTTTTCTTGCTTCTCTTTTCATCTGTAGAGTCCATGCCTAGCATTTTGAAAATAAAATCATGTGGCCTGATTCTCCTCAAAGAGAAAAGATAGGACTTTCCTAAATTTGAGGGAAATCACACTCATGAGACAAGGAGGAAGCTGTTGTTCACCTTTCTTCTTCCCTCTGGCCTGGGTGCAGCACTCCAGCACCCAGCTACAGCTTTGCAAGGTAGCTCAGGGCCATGCAGCCAGCTTGCAGAGGCTTTTCCCAGTCCTGTGTGACCAGCATCATAGCCCGGCACCATGTGCTCCAGCCCCTCCATTTTCAGTGGAATAACAAAGACACAGAGCTAACCAGTGAAGCACTCCAGACCAGATACATTGGGCTGGGATGCAAAATCTCAGGGCACATGTCATAGACTTGTCCCCACCAAATTCCAGGCAGGAATTTTTTTTCTAATGGATATATTTCCAAATATTTCTAGACAATATACCAAACACTACAAAGAAGTCATTGTGCCAGTGCTTTTTTCCCTTCTTTCGAAACTATGTGCCTCTCTAGGATACTAGAAGTTGAAATAAAAAGAGTGCAGGAGCTTCTTTTTCAGGGCAAGTATGTTTATAAAGCTTAATTGCCATTGGCATCCTTACTTTTACTCCATTGTCTGTCAGCATCCAGAGAGTGGTTAATTATTGGCTAAAGGGTCTCCATTTCCACAACTGCCAGCACTGGAATCACCAAGAGTGCTTATTTAAAATTCCTGGGGCCCACTCCACACCTACTGAGGTCTGAGAATGTGGCCCAGGAATTTGCATTATGAATAAACTCCCCAGGAGATTCTTATGCATATGAACATTTGAGAAAGACTGAACTAGAGCAAATGGAAGCAAACGAATTCAACTAAGAAAATAATTATCCTAATCATAGAATAATAACAATTCTTGCATAGTTTCCAACATATGGTTGGATATTCATTCACATAATAGGGCATTTTATAAGTTTAGTATATGTTGATTCTCCATTAGACTCTTATATCCTATTCTTGTTTAAATATTTTAAAACATGAAGCTTGTTTTTTAAGAAATACAATCATAAAGTATGCCTTGAGCTGTGCTACTTACTTTCTCTTTAAAACTGAATAAAATTTCCAACCCTATTTTGTATCATCATCCTCATACTTGGAAAATCCTTTACACTAGCTGTTAAAATCATTAAGCTAATGTCCTCGATTTAATCTTTAAGGTTGACCAGCCAGCATTGAGTCACCGTAATCTTCTAGGTCAGACAGGAAAAGAATTGACGTCGTTACAAAATACCACTGCGTAAGTGTCTTTGAGAAAATGGCAGCCAAGTGTACACAGTTGGGCAATGAGAGGCGATGGGCAACAGTCCCTGAGCAGGTGAGCTGGAAGGCCTGGCACCTGGCATCATAGCCCTAGCGATGCCCTTGTGTGAGCTGTTGAGGATCTATGACACACTTTCTCTGACATAACACATCTCAGGGAATTATCAAGATGTTTCCTCTCTCCCGAACATCAACCAGAGTCGTAGGAATGACAATTTGGCACGTGCTATGCTCAAGGGACAAATGCAATAAGGGATGTTTCATACAAAGGGGCTTCCACCGTGAGCCAGCAATGCTGATCTGCAGCTAAAAACAGAGACACATAAAAATAAACCTTCAACTTCTCACCCTGACGATGAAGACGTTTTCCAGAAAACTACACACAATCTAAACAACCTCAGAGGTAGCCAGCTCCTTTCTCCAGCTTTTACTTTTTAAAAAAGGAAAAATAAAAACTGGGATCAGCGGACTGGTTGGTTTATCTCACTAATCTCTAACACTGAACTTCCCAAAGAGAATTATAACACAAACATGCCCAAAAGGTCTCATTGGCTTGTTTATAGCTTTCAGGAACAAACAAAAAAGTTATTATTAGCCATTAATTTAATATCCTAAATTAGTATAAATACTTCCATGTCAGAAGTTAATGTTAGTATCCAACTCAATTTTAAAGAGATATGCCAAGATAACTTGGTTCAAATCACACATTCATTTTCTCTCTCTCCCTCTGTCTCTCCCAGCCCTTCCCAAATTAAGTTAAAAGGAGGGAAAACTTGAGATGATTAACTGAGGATGGAGAAGTAGATGACCATATTAATCTAAATGGCGCAAGGCCCATCATGGTGTATACAAGCAAATCCAGGACCAACTTTAGCCCACAAGGGCAAATATGGAAGACAAGTCAAATCTCAAGCTAATCCATGTCAAAAATAACTTTAAAAAATCATTCACTCTCGGGGCTGGCCCCGTGGCCGAGCGGTTAAGTTCGCGCGCTCCGCTGCAGGCGGCCCAGTGTTTCGTTGGTTCAAATCCTGGGCGCGGACATGGCACTGCTCATCAAACCACGCTGAGGCAGCGTCCCACATACCACAACTAGAAGAACCCACAACGAAGAATATACAACTATGTACCGGCGGCTTTGGGGAGAAAAAGGGAAAAATAAAATCTTTAAAAAAAAAAAAAAAAAATTCACTCTCATCCCAGAGTCCTGATCAGCAAGACAGGACGATGTGAGCCCACACCTGTGAAGTGACTTCAACTCTGCCAGAGAACCAGAATTTTGCCCTAGTGAATTATTGCACATGGAGGACAGTGGTTAAAGACAAAGAGATGTACTGTCCAAGAACCTGCAAGGCTCTAGTCAGGGAAGGAGGGGTGGGGTAGGTCAGGTGCTGAATACCCTTGAGCGTGGGCCCATCTACTGATCCATGCTTATATAGAATGTCCCTTGTCACTACCATCTTCCTATCACTGTGCTTAGACCAACTCCATTCTAATAAATTTCTCCAGTCCCTTCTAACTTCCAAAATCCTTATTTAAATGTCTACAGCAGAAGTTATGTTTTACTCAAGTCTTCTTTTTTGTGTGTGTGAGGAAGATTGGCCCTGAGCTAACATCTGTTGCCAGTCTTCCTCTTTTTTTTTCCCTCCCTGAAAGCCCAGTATGTAGTTGTATATCCTAGCTGTGGGTCATTCTAGTTCTTCTACGTGGGATGCCACTATAGCAAGGCTTGATGCGTGGTGTGCAGGTCCGTGCCCAGGATCCAAACTGGTGAACCCTGGGCTGCCAAAGCAGAGCAGGCAAACTTAACCACTCAGCCACTGGGCCAACCCCTTCAGCTCTATCTTTTTTTTCAACAATAGCCAATCCAGGCAAGTATACTATACATTCTAGTCAGGGGGATGTGGACACAAGGCTTGCCAGGGCTCTGCCTCCAGTAAGTGTGTGAGTGGTTGCTCTGGCATGCTGCTTAGCTCCTGCTGGCCTAGCTCTCTCCATCTGCCCAGTAGGAGCATCCATCTGGTGTTTTTTTAAAAAAATTATTTTATTCAGGTCATATTGGCTTACAACATTGCGTAAATTTCAGGTATACATTATTACATTTCAGTTTCTATATAGACTGTGTTGTCTTCACCACCAACAGTCCAGTTTTTATCCACCCCCATACACATGTGCCCCTTTATCCCTTTTGAGCTTCCTGTACCTCCTTCTCCTCTGGTAACCATTAATCTGTTCTCCTTGTCTATGTGCTTATTTGTTTATCTTCCACATATGAGTGAAATCATATGGTATTTGTCTTTCTCTGATTTACTTCACTCACCATAATACCTTCAAGTTCCATCCATGTTGTCACAAATGGCAGAATTTTGTCTTTTTTATGGCTGAGTAGTATTCCGTTGTGTATATATGCCATATCTTTAACCATTCATTTTAGGATAGGCATTTTGGTTGCTTCCAACATATCGGCTATCATGAATAATGCTGCAATGAACATAGGGGTGCATATATCTTTTTGAATTATTGACTTCATAGTCTTTGGATACAGACCCAGTAGTGGAATAGCTGGATCACATGGTATTTCTGTTTTTAATTTTTTGAGAAATCTCCATATTGTTTTCCATAGTGGCTCTACCAGTTTGCATTCCCACCAGCAGTGCATGAAGGTTCCCTTTTCTCCACATCCTCTCCAACACTTGTTATTTCTTGTCTTGTTAATTACTGCCATAGTGACTGGTGTGAGGTGATATCCTATTGTAGTTTTGATTTGCATTTCCCTAATAATTAGTGCTGTTGAGCATTTTTTCATCTGCCTGTTGGTCATCCGTACATCTTCTTTGGAAAAATGTCTGTTCGTATCCTCTGCCCCTTTTTTTTTTTTTGAGAAAGATTAGCCCTCAGCTAACTACTGCCAGTCCTCCTCTTTTTACTGAGGAAGACTGGCCCTGAGTTAACATCCATGCCCATCTTCCTCTACTTTATATGTGGGACGCCTACCACAGCATGGCGTGCCAAGCGGTGCCATGTCCACACCCGGGATCTGAACTGGACAACCCTGGGCCGCCTAGAAGCGGAATGTGCGCACTTAACCGCTTGCACCACCAGGCTGGCCCCCCTCTGCCCATTTTTTGATCAGGTTTTTCATTTTTCTGTTGTTGAGTTGTATGAGTTCTTTATATATTTTGGAAATTAACCCCTTGTTGGATCATCCTGCTGGTTTTTAAGGTCTCTTCCAGCCACTGGTCCCCCAGGGTGGAAGGCGAGGTAGTTCCTGTTTCCCCTCCCCCAACCATAATTCCATACTCCCCTACTCATCCACCATGTAAAAGCATACAGCAAGTTCTTCTCACTCTTCCCCGGCCCTCCCTGTGGGCCTCTGACCACATTTGGGAAGGGAATAGGAGACAGAACAACCATTTAGTCCCATCTTAAATGTCATCAGAGAGCAAACCCGAGCAACTGCTCTATGGCACGTCTGTGCAGGAGAGTGAAGGAAGTCTGCACATTTATAATCCAGATGGAACTCCATCCCCCTGCATCAGTCAGCCCCAGTGGAAATGTGAACACTGCCCATATATCAAGGAAGCTGAGCAGGAAGGAGTGACTCTGCAGGAGAATTCTAGGAAAGCAGGACTTTGGTATACTGCTAGGCAATGTCCAGTTCAAAACAATTGTTCTTATCAGTGTTGGGAGAACTATAAAACAATCACGTTCTTGAAAGAGAACCACAAAATGGAAGTGTTTCCTAAAAATGTGAGTAACGAAAGTTAAGGTCTGGAAGACAATTTCTCTGCACTTGCATTTAGAGTAGGTTTATTCATTCTTTCCTCTATCCTCTCCCTAGCACATGTTCACTGAGCCCCGGCTAAGCATCCAGGGCCACGCTTTGTACTGGTTGCAGTGGTATTTATGATTTACTTTAAATTATTTCAGTATAATCAGTGTGCGAGTGTGTGAGCCAGCCAGTTTCAGCTTGAATTCACCCACATAACATCAAGAATGCATTCTTCAGGCTGTTGGCTAGCTGCACATCCTAGACACTGAAGAGAGGCAGCTCTGTCAGCCTTCTGCCACACAGATCCCAACTGGCACAAAGGATTTGCTCTCTTTAACATCCTGACTGTCAAAAATGGATATTCACTGCTCACACCAGAGACTTACTAATTACCATGACGAATGTTGGAAGGAGATTCTTGCTGGTGAAAACATTTAACATGGGAGAAATGGTGTAAAAGGTTTAGACATTCAATTTGGGATGTTGCAAAAGTTCTGGAGATGGATGGTGGTGATGGTTGCACAACAATGTGAATGTGCTTAATGCCACTGAATTGTACACTTAAAAATGGATAAAATGGTAAATTTTATGTTATGTATATTTTATCACAATTTCTTTTTAAAGTTCAGACTCTGCCCATCCTTGCATGAACAGGGACTAACAACAATGAGGCTTGTCTCCACATCCTTCAGAATGGCCCCCAAGGCTCAGGCCCTGCTGGGTCCATGCCTCACTGTTGCTTTAGCAGGACTTCCAATGGCTTAGTGCCAACTAGAGGGTTCCAAATTAGGCTTCTAGAGCAGCACACTTTTGCAGTAAAGGACCAGATAGCAAATATTTTAGGCTTGTGGGCCACAGCGTGTCTGTAACTACTCAACTCTACCGTCATAGCAGGAGAGCAGTCAGACAATACCTAAATGAGTGAATGTGGCTATGTGCCAGTAAAATTTCATTTACAAAAATATGGCTTAGAGCTTAGCTTGTTCTTCCCTGCTCTAGATCATTGGAATGTTGTGTCTATACTGAGCGATCTTTTCATGCAAGGTGAGGTCAGAGCACTTCTACTTACTTTGCCGATGGATGTTTATTCACTGAGTGTCTGCGTGGGAGACGCTTCGGGTAAAGCTTCCTTCCCTCAAACCTGGAAGTGGAGTGGAGCTGGGTCAGCAGCCCTCACACCTCAAGCATCCTAGGAAGTTGCATCGTCTACCTCAAAGAACCTCAAAGGTGTGCACAAGACCACACAGGCTAGGATCCCTTCACAACATAATGGAAGCAAACCCGACAAAGGTTCTGCCTGGAGCATGGAATATAGTAAAGAATACAAATAAAACAAAAATTGATTGAAAAATTATAACTGTGATAGGGCTACAAAAGAAAGCTATTTGGGGCTTGACAACAAAAATAACCTACAGGTTGGCCCCTGTGGGAACAGAAGGAAGGCCTCTGATCCAGGCAAGTCTTCTCGACGCTAACCCAGCAGTGGGCACACGTCAGGAGGAGAAGACTTCCGGGCGAATTGGATTCACTTAGGTTATAAGAGTGCTGGTTCCCCAGGGACGCCTGGACTGCTTTGTCTATTTATTCATTTTGCCAGCCTTGCACAGGACTGACTAAATCTGCAGGACAACTCAGTCCACTTCCGCCAGTGATCATCAGGTGCCGCTGTGGGCACAGGGAGGGGAGCTGAGGGTCGGAACAGATGCTTCTACCAGTCTACCTACTGCAACGTTCAGCACCAGGTTTCAGACTATATTTTCTTTCAGGTCTCGATGTCTCTTCTTGGCCTGATTTCCCTATGACTCTATCAGCACACATCCTGAATGGCCGGAGTATGTAGGGGCAAAATCAAGTTTAAAAGTCAGATAATACAATTTCAAATATGAGCTCCACTCGATTTACCCATGTATAAAACACTCCTCCTTTGCAAGGTGACAGTAGGAATGAAATAACGTATTTGTTAAATAATACATGTTTTCCTGTAATTTTCTTGAGCTTTTACTATGTGAAAGGCACTCTATAAAGGGTTGTTATTTTTTATGGTCTCTGTTGCAAAAATTTTTTCCAGCTTTATTGGGATCTAATTGACACACATCACTGTATAAGATTAAGGTATACAGCATAATGGTTTGACTTACATATACTGTGAAATTATTATTGCAATAAATTTAGTTATCTCATAGCTACGGCAAAAAGACAGAGCCAAAAGAGAAAAAAAAATTTTTTCCTTGTGCTAAGAACTCAAGCTTTACTCTCTTAACAACTTTCAAATACATCACACAGCAGTGTTAACGAGTCGCCGTGATGCACGTCACATCCCTAGCGCTCATGTATCTTGTGGAGGTTTGTACCTTTCGACCACCTGTCTCCAATTCCCCTTCTCCCTCCCCCTGCTTCTGGTAGCCACAAACCTAATCTCTTTTTCTATGAGTTTGTTTGTTGTTTGGTTGGTTTTTCAGACTCCACACACAAGTGAGATCATACCAAATTTGTCTTTCGCTGATTTATTTCACTCAGCATGACGCCCTCAAGGTCTATCCATCCATGTTGTCGAAAATAGCAGGATTTTTGTAGTTTTTTATGGCTGAATATATTCATTCAATGCATGTATTCCTTTGTGTATATATATCACGGCTCCTTTATCCATTCATCCACAGACAAACATTTAGGTTGTTTCTATGTCTTGGCTACTGTAAATAATGCTACTGTGAACATGGGAAGGCAGATATGTTTTTGAATGTGTTTTTTGTTTTCTTTGGATGTATTTCCATAAGTGGAATTGCTGGATCGTATGGTATTTGGATTTTTAATTTTTTGAGGATCCTCCATACTGTTTCCCATAGAGGCTGCACCAGTTTACAATCCCATCAACAGTGCACAAAAGTTCTTTCTCCATATCCTCCCCAGCATTAATCTATCATCTTTTTGATGAGAGCCATTCTAACAGCTGTGTCTTGATAACTCATTGTGATTTTTATTTGCATTTCCCTAGTGACTACTGATGTGGAGCATTTTTTTCAAGCACTTGTTGGCCTTTCATATATCTTCTTTGAAAAGACGTCTATTCAAGTCTTTTGCCCATTTTTTAATTGGATTATTTGGGGTTTTTTGCTACTGAGTTGTATGAGTTCTTTACATATTTTGGACATTAACTCCTTATCAGATACGTGGTTTGTAAATATTTTTTCCCATTCCATAGGTTGTCGTTTCACTTTGTTGATGGTTCCTTTATTTTTTTTTGCTTAGAAATTTACTACTTATATGCATAAATAAGACATTCTTGCAGTTTTATTTTTGTGTGCTCCCCTTCTCTGCTGTTATTAGCAGCATATGTTAAACCCTGTAGGATGACTGTGAGCCATTTTTCTTACACACTAAAATGCTGTCTATAACATGGGGATTATCTACTTTTTTGCAGGTTAGGTAGATTCTATTCATAAAACTACACAGTCTCTACTTTTTTGAGGGTGCTGATTTTTATTATGATTTCAGGTGTTTTGCCTTTTTGTGAGTCAATTTTAGTTATTTATATTTCCAAGGTGATCACCCATTTCATCTAGGTTTGCAAATTTACTGACATAAAATTTTACATAGTATGTTAGTTTGCTGGGGCTGTTGTAACAAAATACCACAAACTGGTAGGCTTCAAGAACAGAATTTATTCTCTCACAGTTCTAGAGACTAGAGAGAGTCTGTCCCTCCCTCTCTCTAGCTCCTAGTGGTTGCAGGCCATTTTTCAAGTTCCTCGGCTTTTAGACAGATCACTCCCATTTGTGCGTCCATCTTCACATGGTGTTCTGTGAGGGTCTGTCTGGTGTGTGTCCAAACTTCTCTCTTCTTTTAAGGAAACCTCTGAAAGCTGCTTTGGTTGGATTTTAGTATGAAAAGCACTCGTTCATTTGCACATTTTTTAAATTGCCATTTTTCTTTCTTTCTTAACCCAGGAGTAATTTAGGAGTATATCGTTAAATTTCCTAGTGCCTAGGTTTTTCTTTCTCCTAACTTGCTTCTATTGTTCATTTCTAACTTTATTGCACTCTGCTTATTGATCATGGTATGCACGATTTCTGCTTTGGGGGCAACAAATGTTTCCTTATATGTCTGTTAGATCAAGCATGTTCATTATGATATTTTAGTCCTCCATATTCAATTATTTTTTCATCTGACTAATTTGCCTATTCAGAAATATGCTGGTCTCTCATAATTAAGATTTTTGTCCACTTTATTCATATTTCTAGCCACTTAGCTTTTTATTTTCCAAATTTATGCACTAAACATATTCTTGGTCAATGATGCCTTTGATCCGTATCATAGGAGGCCTGATGGCCTTCTGGACAAGAGCATTAACTGTGAGCCAATGCCTAGGTCCATGTGCAGCTTTGCCACCAACGCTGGGCTCCAAGGGCAGCTCCTTCACTCCTTTGGGCACTGGTACCTTGTTTCTGAAGTGGAGGTCATGGTGATGTCACTACCCAGTGTGGTTGGGAGGCTAGCTTCTGGCACATGGGTAGTTCTCAAAAGACCATTATCCAGAAAGATGACTATGATGACTCACAGCTAAGAAAGGTTTTTTATATTTTTTTAATGGTTGAAAACATCAAAATAAGAGTAATATTTTGTGACACACAGAAGTTGCGTGAAATCAAAATTTCAGTGTCCATATTAAAGTTTTAATGGAACACATTCACTCTTGCTCCTTTCGCCTATGGTGGCTTTCACACTACACTGGCAGAGTTGAGCAGGTGCCAGAGAGACTACACCACCCACAAAGCCTAAAATATTTACTGTCTTCTCTTTTAGAGAAAAACTTACCACCCTCTGCTCTTGGTCGTTCACCCTACCCCACAAACCTTTCAGATTTTATGATCGCATTACTCTTCTGCTTACTAGTGAATAAATATAGTCTTCTTAGCCTGGTATAGTCTTTCATGATCTGGTCCCCATCTACTTCTTTGTCCTTTTTCTCCCTGCTTCTTTTCAATTCTACAAATCACATGATATAACAACACAAGAGTTATCATCATGACAAGAAAAAAAAGTGTCAATCACATTTATCAATCCTCATTCAATAGTTACTTCTGTCCAGAATTCTCTTCCCCTCTTCTGAATCTGAACCTGAATCTGAATCTTCTACTCATTCTCAAAAACCCAATTTACTTTTGAGATAAATTTCACACCCAATAAAATGAACAGATCTTAACTGTACAGTTTGATGAGTTTTGTAGACGCATCTGCCTTCTTTAGCTCAATATCATATTTATGAGATTCATTCATGTTGTGCTCATAGTTGTAGCTCACCACTTTCCATTGCTGTCTAGTTTTGTGGGATTGAACTACTATTGGTTTATCCTCTTTCTTGTTGATAGCCATTTGGGTTATTTCTAGATGGGGCTATTATGAGTGAAGCTGCTATGACCACTCTTTCTATAAGTCCTTTTGTGGACATAGGTTTTCATAGTTCTTAGGAATTGCTTAGTCATCAGCTATGTGTGTACTTAACCTTATAAAGAACTGCCAAGCATTTTTCCATACTGACTGTACCATTTTATACTCCCACCAGCAACGTATGAGAGATTCAGTTACTCTACATCCTTGCCAGCATTTGGTATTTTCAGTCTTAATGAGTGTGAGGTGTACCTCATTCTGGTTTTAATTTCTATTTCCCTGATGACTAATGATGTTTAGCACCTTTTCCTGAGCCTACTGACTATTTGTATATCTTCTTTTGTGATATGTCTGTTCAAGTCTTTTGCCCGTTTTTTCAACTGGGTTGTTCTTCACGTTGTTGATGTGCAAGATTCTTTATATATTCTAGATCAAGACCTTTGTCAGATATACCCTGCAAACATTTTTCTCAGACTATAGCTTCCTTTTTCATTTTCTTAGCAGTGTTATTTGATGAGCAGAAGTTTTTAGAAGTTTTAATTTTTTTCCCATTGATCTATTTGGCTCTATTTACACCAATATCATACTGTCTTAATTAATGTAGCCTTATATGGTATTTCTTTGTTCTTCTTCTTCATTGTTTTGACTAGTCTAGATCCTTTGCATTTGCATAAACATTTTCAAATCATCTTAACAATTTCTAAAAAAAAAAAACCTAAAAAGCCTGTTGGATTTTGATGGTACCACATTGAATCTATAAATCAATTTGAGGAGAACTGACATCTTAGTAAAACTAAATCTTCCAACCCAGAAACATGGTATATCTTTCCACTCATTTACTAATGTCTTCATTAATATCTCTCTGCAATGCTGTTTTAGTTCTCTGTATGGAGTATAATTTTATTTCATTGTCCTGTTTTTTTGTTGTTAGTATATAGAAATACATTTTTATATTGAGTTTACAGCCTACAACTCCGCTAAATTTACTTATTAGCTCTAACAATTATTTTGTAGATCTTTAGGATTTTCTGTACAATTATGTCAAAGATCCAACTTAGTGTCACCTCTTTTTAAACCTTTCTATAACTCTCTCAGACAGAATTTGTTACTCACCTGTGAAATCCCACAGCACTGTGCTGGCATCCACACCTCCATTATGACCATCATTATCTATGTTGTAATCATCTGTTTACCTACTGCTCTCAGTGAGAAAATGTGTCATTTTTTAATTTTGTGTTTCCACTTCCTGGTGCACAAAGCATACTTGTGTGATGAATGAATGAGTATATATTCTGACTTTTCTGGGATTACTTATTCCAAATATTCTGTTTATTTCAAATATTCTGTTTCTTGCTATATAAGTATACATTCTATGTCTCCCATTTTAAAATCAAACAGTGGACCACAGAGCTGGATGCCCCGCCCAGTAACAGCACAGAAATAAAGGTAACTGATTCTGCCTGGAAGGTAGAGGCTGGAAAGCTTCACACTTTATATATGGTTAAGATGATTTAATGCTGTTACATGTATGTGCCTCCTATCCAAATTTCACACCTCTTCTTTTGTTCCTTTCTCAAAAATTGCTAGACTAACATAATAGTATATTCTAAAAGAAACTGAGACCCATTGTGTGCCAATGTCGAGTTCTAAAGGGGATAAAATGGGGAATCAGGAGAGGCAGAAAATCCATGGTGTATGGGCAGCATAGCTAAAGTGTAAGAACACACACACACACACACCACTTTACCACTGCAGAAGCTTCGAGAGGTGACTCCCTGAACTGCAGCTTTCTCATATCTAACACACACGTTGGGGACCAGGTTAACTTAAGGACCTTCCAGCTCTGAAATTCTCTAGCATTCCCTTCCTTATGCTTATGGCCTGGGCAGAAAAGTCACATATTGTCAACCAGCGTTAACAAATCAATTCATCATTTAACACATGTTCCATGTATTCCCGTGATGTAAGACTCCTTCCTTAGTGAGCATGTACTCGCTAGTGACAAGGCAAATGAGAGACAACCTGTACCCTTCTAGGATACAAAAACTCTAGTTGATGTGATAAATGCTTCCTATTTCCATCCAAGAAGAGCCCTTCCACCACCCTTCCCTGAAGTAGGTCAAAGAGAGGTGAGTGTGCAGCTAACCACAAGGCTGGGGCTCGTGTTTTCACCTGTTCTCCTATTTCCCCATTTCCCTGAACGTAGGATTTATACCTTTGGACAGCTGAGAGTTTTACTGGGATCCTTGTACCCTGTATTTAACAAGCTCAAAGGCCAGCTGTTATTCATCGAGTGTTTGATGGAGAGACAAGAGAAAGGAGCCATATACTTGCAATTGGAGAAGGTTCTCAACCAACCTTTCAAAGTTCTCAAACCTGATTGCAAAGATGCAGGTTATGGTAGAACATCCCAGAGCTGAATCCTCTTGACCAAGTGGATGAATAGCCAGGATATGTGAAAATGGAGAAAATAGTTCTAGAGACGTGTTTAAGGGCGCAGTTCTAAAACTCTGTGAGAACATGACGTTAGGGTTCCTAGCTAGAGTTTTCCACTCTATGGTCCTGCAACCAATTTAGAGAGTTGTAATCAGAATTCTTTTAATAAAAAATAGAAAACATATTGGAGTGGATAAGGATAAACTATGTTTCATGAAATTTGTTTCAGTTGTGTGCGTGTGTGTGTGATTCTGTACTGGGTCATATATAAAATGTGGTCTAACTGTGGGTTATAAGTAAAAGGCTTGCTAGCCTCTGCCATAGATGTCTGGTTCTTTTCAGTCAAAGGTAAAAATGAAGCACCCGGCATTAAAGGAGTCAGATCTTCACGAGGATGGAAATAAGGAAATTAATTTTCCCAAGGATGAGATTGGGGAGGGTTAACCTTGCATTTCTAGGATCCCTGGGAGAGCTGGGGTCAGGTAAGCTTAAATCACAGGAAAGCCGCAATTAGCTTATCTACTTGATAAGCTTGGAGCACTTCCCTCAGAGAGTCCACCCTTTAACACCTTCCCTGGTGAACCAGAGCTACAAAACTAAGGAAGTATTTTTATTTTTTAATGTTTATTGATTACACCTTTGTCCTCTGATTTGGATCCAAGAAATGCACAAAAAATGTATTTTACAGGTTTTAAAAGAATTTTTTTTAATCACCTATGGTATTCTGGGGCCAGATGTTCAAACATTGGCTCTGCCATTTACAAGCCGTGTAACTCGGCGCAAGTTGCTAACTTCTCTGTGCCTCAGTTTCTAGTGTAAAATGGGAATAGCTATGTTGTGAGGATTCAATGAGAATATACATGAAAAGTGCTTAGAGTAGTGAGTACCCTTTATTATCACCCAGCCTGGCACTGCCTTACTGGCCAGGGAACTCACTTAAAAGATTCTGCTCTAGTCAAATGGAGTTACATTCCATTCGGGAAATAGGCAAGTGTGCTCTTGTGAACATATTTTGGGCAGCATGGTGGTATAATGGCAAGAATATGGCTTTTGGAGCGTAGACTTGGGCTCAAACTCTCGTCATATCTATTTATTCACTGAGCGACCTTGAGTAACTTAATCAATACCTGAGCCCCAGTTTCCCCGTCTCTAAAACGAACACCTAATACTCATGGGATTGGAGACAACGCTTGTGAGGCATTCTCTGGAATGGACTGACTCCTGTTGATTTTCTCCTTTATAACAACTTCCAGGAAGAAGAAAAGGTAACCCTAGTTCCAGGGCCCCCATTGTGCATTCCAGTCCTTGGGGATTACCTCAAAGTGAGGGTGTAACCCACGGTTCTGACCATCTAAGAACATGCCATAGGCAAATGTAACTTGCAAAGTTACAAAAGTTTCCCTATGCAGGAAATTACATTCCAGGCCCACAGAACAAACTGTCATTCCTGCAGGAATTGTCTTGTTACCAGTGGAACGTTTTTCTTGATCAAAGGATTTAAAATGCTAAAGATTTTAAAGAGCCATAATTCTTGTTCTTACTACAACTATTTTTTTGTTCTGTTTTGTTTTGTTTGAGGAAGACTAGCCCTGAGCTAACTGCTGCCACTCCTCCTCTTTTTGCTGAGGAAGACTGGCCCTGAGCTAACATCCGTGCCCATCTTCCTCTACTTTATATGTGGGACACCTACCACAGCATGGCTTTTTGTCAAGCGGTGCCATGTCTGCACCCCAGATCTGAACCGGCAAACCCTGGGCTGCAGAATCAGAACATACGCACTTAATCCCTGTGCCACCGGGCTGGCCCCATCATAACTATTTTTATTTTTAGCTACTACCTTGCAGTCTTGGTCTACATACAAACATAGTTTCTGTCAAGGAATAAACTATTTATATTCTACTTTTTTATGTGACTTATTCATTTACCAGTACAGTTCTCACATTGTCCTATAAAAAAGCTCCCAAATAGACCACCTTGTAAAAGTTGTATGCTATTGAATATGAATATTACATTCAGGTTTATACTATAATCAGCCTCTTTATGAGCATAGTTTTATTCTTTTTTATTTTTCTCTTTACTAGATTATATTCTTTGGTAAAATTATGAAGCCTTTGATGCTTTATATCTGTAATGCATTCTCCTATCAAAATGAGAGTGGCCCTTTGTTAACAAACAGTAGATTCTTCATCTAATACAGCCAGGGGTTTGATCTGCGGGCTGATTTCACACTTGGAGAAACTGAGGTACGAACACATTCAAATGGACCTGCCCTTAGAATCAATTCATGCAACATGCTCACCTCATTTTAAAATGGCCGGGAAAGCAGTACTGCATACTTCAGCAGTGGAGCTCCGTGACCAGTCGCCCGGCACTTCAAGAGAGAAAAGCCACCCTGGACTCGCTGTCAGTCAAGAGCAGAAGTAAAGCAATGGAAGAGGAAGTACAATAAGAGAATCAGAACAAACACCCTGCTACACACACATTGTGTGCAGCAGGAACAAAGTGCAAGGGAGCTCAGCGTGCTTGAAGAGACAGGATGTAAAGCTCTCCTTCTGAATGGGTATCAGGTCCTATCGAAGTCTATTGTCTCCTGGAGCCCAGACCTCACAATGTCCCATTGTGACAAATGCAAAGACAAGGTGGTTAAATCCCAGTTTTCCAGATCTCTGCCTTCATTTTCAGTCTCCAGGACTCTACCCCTGAGGATGGTTCTGCTCTCACTGCGTGGGCTGCCTCCCTGCTGGCTGTGTAAGTAAGGATGGTTTCCAGGCTCCTTGCTCTGGTTTGAGGACACTAGAAATCTCATGACCTTGCTCTGATTTTTGTTAAGTGTCAAGATGATAGCATATGTTTCCAGAGAGATGACATGGGAAAAACTATCTCTGGAATTGCCACCCCAGAGCCTACTGCAGATCCGCAAAGCCACCTTTGGAACAAGAGGGATGCTTCACACACAAGGAAGATGCTCTTAAGGGTTTCATGCAAGTCAGTGGATGCTTGATATTTTCACTTTAAAGGGCATTTAAAGGCCAACTTCAATTGCAAGAGACTGTTTTGGTGTAAGTAAGCCTGGAATGGGCATTAATACTAAGTAGATTTTAAATCCATGGACTAAAACAACTGTACGGCTACGGAATGTTCTTCTTGCACACAGATGTCTGGGTCACATGACATCTTTGCATTGCCGTAGACTGCACAAGGACTGGGTAACCAGCCAATTGGAAATGGTTAATAAGGAGGCATTGCGATGATGGGAAATTGCCTGCAAATCATCTATTTCATACCTCACCCCTTAGATGGAGAAGGTGATGGCTTCTATCAGGGAGGTTTTGCATTGCTTGCTGGTGGTTTCTACAGAGAAGCAAGGAAATGAAAACCCCAATATTTCAAAGAAGGGAAAATGTTGTCAGTACCAGAATGGTCTGTGGTTGTGTTCTTTGCCTTTTCCTTTCCATGTGGGTCAGAGGATGTTGGTACAGATTGAGCTGGGTACAAGACCCCAAGACAAGAATGCCTGCCAGACTGGGGGTACACAGAAAGGAGAGGCTGGGTCTGGGGTCGCTTAGGCTAATTCCTTTGAAAAGGAATGAGTTGCAGAGTCTAAAGTATATTCTTATGTCTCGTCAGGGAGCCTGTGAAGTGTAACTGGAAGAAAAGCATCCAAGCCCCTGACACCCCTTCCCTGGATGACCATGGGCTAACTGCTCAGCCTCCCTGCTGTGTCCCTTGCTCTATCTATAAAATGCAGGTGATAATTGTCCTATCTTCCTCACTAGGATAGTCTTGAGGAACAAAGTGACCTAACGTAGGTAAAAGTTCTTTATAAAAGTCAGTTATTTGTATTTTGTGTTGATTAACAAGCATTATAGGGAAGGATGGTCCTCGAGCTGCTCCCACGGCACACTTCTTTCATGAACCACTAGTAACAGGTGTACCACTTCTTAGCACCCCTACCTCCCGTTTTTACACTGATGAGTTGATAACTCCTTTCCATATTTGCAGAAGTTGTATTTCTTCCTTTCCTCCATGGGGGTCGGGGTGTTGGGGGACTACTTATAACTTACTCAGCTTAACAGGGAGCCCATTAGGTCTAAGCTCCATGGGAAAGGTGGAAATAGGCTAAGGGAGGTGGAAGACTTACTGGGAACCAAACCACAATGCCCATTTCTCCTGTTAGGACCATTTGATCAAACCTAATTTTGGATGAACAAGACTAAGGTGACATTTTCTAAATCATGTTATGATCTTCTTAACTTAAAATGTCTGCTTTTATGTGTCTAGCTGTGTTACATACTTTTAAGATTCTTTGAGTCTCAGCTCTTTAGATCTATACCCAATCCCCTGATTCATTAAGGTGTTAATCTCTTTCCTATCTGACTGTAAAAGAATAGAACTATGTATGTATCTAGGTAAGCACTGCATTCTCTCCACCAGCCTTGGTGAATACATAGGTATGGGTAACTGAAAGTCACGTGGAAACTTTGACATGATATAACAGAAAAATAATAAGTTATCCTTCCATGTAACTTGTTCAAGCTGTTTCCCATCTGTGAAATGAGGAGTGTGGATTAGATGATCACATCAAGTTCAAAAATTGAGTAAACAATATCCTTTCACTACCCATTTTCTCCTCTGCTTCTGCCCCCACCCACCCAATCCTCCTCCTCCCCTCCAAGAGTTAGTTAAATAGTCAACCCATTCCATAGGGCCAGGGAGGGGAGACGGGTGGGTCCTCATGGATTCCTCTGGTCCACTCAACCCTCACTCATCTTCAAAATATTCACTAATAGGAAAACCCAAGATTTCTCCAAGCAGGTTTAGTTCAGGTCAGCAATCATGTGGGGATTGGCTCTTAGAAAACACAATTTGTGCTAGGCTCTGGGAATACAAAATGAGTGCCTGCCTTTGAAGGGCCTTTCCTTCTTAGTGGAGGAGAGAGTCAGGGAAACAGAACTGTAGTATGATGAAGTCAGTGCTCTGCAAGGCACAGGCTCAGGTAGGGAGGAGCACAGAGCAGGCACTGGAGGACCTGGAGCCAGTCAACTGGATCTCTGTCAGTAGACAGATCTCACAATAATGTGGGTCCAGATTGGTGGGGCTCCAAGGATAGCTAGCTTATACTAAATGGAGTAAATCACCAAGTGCTGGAATTCTAAGGACAACTGAGTTATTTTCTAAGCATTCTAATACAATCAGACTTCATTATGCTGGAAGTGAGAGACCAGTGGCCGGAGAGCCAGGTCTTCATTAACCTTCACACAATAGGGCTGATAAAGTCCTCTCTTCAAACAATGTCTTGGCAATCACTTTATCAGATGTAATTACATTTTCTAATCTTACAGTGACTTTCTTGCAGGTACTGAGGGACTCAGGTTAAGGATCTTCCCCAAGGTTATCTGTTTAGGTTCTGTCCAGTTTGAGGTTGCAGGTCTAAGCTTTATTAAGCATTGTCTTGGCTCTACAGGTGGTGTCACAGCAAAGCAACCCCCTAAACCCAGAGAGATTGACCCTCGATACTAGGGGCCATCTAATCAATGTCTATCTCTGAACAATGTCATCACTACACTGCCCATGCCCCTCCCTTCTGCTCGTGGAGCCCGAGATTGATGCAATCTCAAAGGCATTTGGTGAAATTCCGACTGAGGAGGTGCCTGGTTTGCTCAGTGTGATCACCTGAGGTATATTCACTTCGCAGGTGAGGTTAGGATTGCACATGAGGCTCAGGGTTGCTAGACCCAAAGATTTCACTTACTAGGAGGCTGTAAGTGTGATGGTGTGATTAGAGACAAGAGGCCTGGTCTGAGATTGTGTTAAGAAACCACAGGGAGAGGAGTCTCTCAGTTCAGTTACATGCTTGGTGGTCATCCAACACTTCTTATTTGCGAGTTAATTAAAGAGAAGAATAACTTGGGGTGGGGGACAAGGGAGGGAATATACTGGTGTATATATATATCATCAACCTTAAATATCTTAAAGTTCCCAATTCTTTCTTTTGGTGAATTCCTCTCCTTTTGCAGAAATATTTTCCTAGTAGTTTTAGATGCTATCCAGCTCTGATCGTGCTGCTTGCGTAGTACTGATTTAAGCAGAAGCCCCTTTACCCTCTCAGTAAGCAATAATGAGACATCACTATCCACTATACCTACAGCTATAAGATTGAAAAGCTCAGTATTTCTCTCTTTTCAAGTAAAACCTTGAATATCTGTTCAGTTCAATCTTGTAAACTTGCAGGTCCGTTCTTTGGAAGTGACTGTGCAATACTTCATCTCTAATGTTGCTTCCTGTCCTGCCACCATCAGTCCTCATCCTTTACCTCTGCAAGTTACACCGAAGTTCTTCAGGTGGTAGCTGGTAAGATGTGGGCCAGCAAAGGTGTCCTTATGAAAATGTTCTGCTGTATTTTTATTACAAATTTGTCTTTCCAGAAGTGATAAACGTTTCTGACACCCAGTAAATTTAGACACCATAAGATGGTAGCTGGTGAGATGGGAGAAATTAGCACCTGGCCTGGTGTGCTCAGGGAAGTTATGCTCAATGAAGTTTAGAAGCCTGGTGTCCTGGGGAAACATGGTACCCAAAAAGCTCATCACAACTCTGCCACTAAACCAGTTCTGTGACCTGGAGTCACTGAGCCTCTCTGTCACTTGAAATTTACCTCTTCATGAGGGAACGGGACCTGTGACATGATTTCTAGGTCTAAAATGTGTGTTCTGAGGATTGTGTTGGTCAAGCACAGATAGTCGGATGTGATGCTGGGACTTAATCTTGGAGAGGGGGACTTTCTTGTACCGTCTTTAACTTTTGGGAACTATTTGCTGTACCTATTTAAAGAAAGTGGTGCTATTAATACTAAGATGAAGACTCTGCCAGAAAACACAAAATCCTGAAACACTTTTTTAGTTATATTTATTGTTAACATTTATTACTAAGTGTGAGGTAAGCTCTTCATAAGGAATTGCTGGGTTAAACCTCACACTAACCTCTGGGGTAGGTACTATTACCATATCTACTTTTGGGATGAGGAAAATGGGGAACAGAGTGATAGGAATGTGCTCAGGGTCACACTAGTAAATAAAGGAGCTGGGGCCAGAATGAATCCAGACCTTGTGTTCTTTACTATTATTCACAGTATCTAAAATTCACAGTGATCTGAATTGCATCTTGTCTGTGAACACCAGGGAATGCACATAGCAATCAGTGTGTTATGCAGGGCTGGAACTGGGACTGACCTAAAATGCCCCTTTATTTACATGAACTTGGGGTTTTGTTTAAATTTCCTTTGTAGTCTTCTAAGATAAAAGCTGTAAGTTCTTGCATGAATCAGAAGAAGAAAATGTCAAAAATGCTTGTGGGGGAAAGGAGAGTATGAAATATAATTAGATGGTTGAAGGAAATGATCAGTTTCAAGCTGCTTTAATCAACTGAATTGCTCTCCATTTGTTGTACAAATAGAATGGGTTGTTCAAAGCCGATACACGCTCCTATCTTTGGGGAGTCATCACTGTGGCTGGCACAGTTCCTGAAGATGTTTTAATAACTCCTCCCTGCCTCCACTCCTCCCATCTCCAATTAGGCAAATCAGACCTGGAGGCCTGAGGACCCCGCCTTTCTGTAACACGTAGTGGCAAGAAAGTTGCGTGTAAGCAAGCAAGCTATGCAAAGAATTTGTAGAGGGCAAAGAAGTTCACGAATGGAACGGCCTCCAAGCTCCCCAAAGTATCTCATTTCCAATCTTCCTTTGTATCAGAGAACATGGTCTGGAAGTACAGCCAGCCAGAGTTAAAAGACAAAGGCCATTTTCCATGAGGGAGGGCCCCTCTCCACTACCGCCCTTCCTCTCATATTCTTACAAGTGATGATTTGCTGGCCCTCTAAGTGTGGAATCTCCCTTGACTCTCCCCTAGACCGCCCTGCCTCACAGCTAACACTGAACTCTCCGACAACCTCCTCTTGTCAGTAATCTATGGACAGGTAGCCAAAAGAAGTGGGTGGAAGAAGACATTCAGGCCGAGGGAGCAGCCTGTGCAAAGGCCAGGAAAAGAGAGAACGCGCAAGTAGCTCACAAACACTGAGCAGAGGTTCCCCAACCTGGCTGCCCATTAGAATCACCTGGGAGCTTAGGAAAGTCCCCACGCTCATGCTGCACCCCAGGTTAATGAACAGGACCTCTGGGGTCAGGACACAGATATCCATGATCCCAAGTGCACCCATGGCTGGGAGTGCAAAAAGTGAGCCCACGGAAAGGCCAGGGATGAGGCTGAGAGTGGCGTTGGAAAGTATGTGGAGGAGTACGTGGAGGAGACTCATTAAAGTCCACCTGTAATCAATTTTCTGTTTTTTTAATTATGAGAGGAGCATGACCAGATGCTTCAGGTTAATAAGGAATGGGAAGACAACAACGGCGAAGCAGGAAAGACAGTAAAGAGGCTGCTATAATAGCCAGACAGGAGATGGCAGTGTCTGGCCAGGCCTAATTCCAGATGCAGTAAGGATACAGAGCACACAGAAGGTGGGGTTGAGATAGTGGAGGAAGTGATACTAGAAGAGTCAGGGAGTGTGGACAGTTACATGACCAAAGGGGATGAAGAATGAAGAGTGGGTCATGGCTATCCAAAGCAGCCTCCCAGGCCTCTTCTGCTACTTTTCAAGAAGTGCTATGTGGGACAAGCTGATGAGACCAGCAGCTTCTGGGCCTCTGCACTGTGCTGTCGTCCTGGCTGTAGGAGTCACTCATTCCCCACAGGTGAGTAGACAGAACCAGAAGAGCAGGAGTTACCATCTCCAGGCCAGCAGTGATCTGCACCTACACTTAGGGCCCTGAGCAGGTTCCATCAGCATCATAGAGGCATCTGTAGAATGACCATCTTCTCCAAACCAAAAATTGGAACACATGAGCCAACCAGGAATTTTTATAATATTCAAGTATAATCTCAGAGACATCATTTGGATATCAAAATAGTGAAGATTCTAGGTCCTTTTCACTTTTTATGTGAATATAAAGATTGGATATATAAAATGGGACTATCCCAGAAAATTCTGGACACATAATCTCCATAATCATACATTGCATGTATTGTCTACTTGGTAGAAAACGTTCACCAAAAATGAGGACATTAGCATAGAAGGAGTAGCAAGTTTTCTCACAAGTAAACTCAGAAGCGGTACTCAATGTAGCCACCCAACTTAATTCAGTTCTACTCTGTGCTCTCTCTGTCACGTTATTTTTAATTATTGATTCAATTTTACAAAGTGAACATGAGCATCAATCTTCTAAAGTCTTTCATAGCTCAAATCTATGCAAAGTTGTTTTGGAGAAGAAAGAGGAACCAAGAAATAAAGGAGTTTCCAGAAATGACAAAATAAAAATAAAATCCTTTATGTCTATAGGAAATAAAGGTAATTTGAATTAGGAAATAGAGCTATGAGGAAGAAACCCAGCCCAATGCTTGCAAATTTAGCTAAGTATTTAGCATTCAATCCATTCTTAGATTTATTTCAGTTAAAGGTACCAATAAATTATAGTGTTGAACAAAGATGCTGAACCGCACAGCGGGTCCCAACCTGGCCGTGTGTGCCTCACACTGTCTGTGGGCTCCTAGCAGCCCCTCCTTTCTGACTCTCAGGTGCAGCTTCTGTCTCATGAACCCCTGGAATAACTAAGTGTTTCTCCACCCTACTGCCCATTAGAATCACCTAGGGAAAAAATTTCCAGAACTATTAGATTGGACTCTAGCATTGGGTCCTTGGCATCAATATTTTTTAAAAACTCCCCAAGTGACTAATGCATTGCCAAAGTTGAGAATTCCTGAATGAGCTAGATGATTTCTATATTCTCTTTAAAAAGTTGGGTTTCTATTTAATGGTGCACTTCTCCCCCAGACTCTCCTTCCAAAGAGAAAATCCAGAATAGCACAAGCTTCCTTTCATTTTCAGCTATGAGAGATACACGTGCATACACCATATATGGAGGTCAAGACCGACGTTACAAAAGGGGAAATGCTTTCAGACTTTAAGCATGACCCTTAGCACCATGATGGTTTGGTTTGTTTTAAGGAGAAATTCCAAATTGCTTCTGAAAGGTATTTGGTGCTTTCAGGTGCACTGAAAGGTCCAGGTGAGCAAGAAGAAAATGAAAATGGACAGAGCCCTTTGCCCGGGTGAGGGCTGTGTGGTGAGCCCAGCGCTCACATGGGAAACTGGCTCGCGGTGGCCGTAGCATTCCTGTTACTAACCTTTATGCCAGTGGAGTGAGCAGTTTCTCTAAATACAATAGAACCTCTGCCACTTTGAAGATAAGCTCACACAGGCTGCTTAAAACAATAATTCTGTACTTTCTTTCCTGTTTCTAGATTTATTTTAAGTATTAGTATAAAATGTCAGAGCAGCTGATAGCAGCCAGATCAGTTTGTATAAAACTCGACTGCCTGTTTGTAGTATATTACAGCTATATTTGACACCGGAAAGCACTTAATCATGCATGCTATCAGCCCACCACACCCACCTTTGTGAGGACCCTTGGAGGCTATGAGATTTATCACTGTGAACTTGAACTGGATGGACAGCCCTGATGGATAATACAGGCTGCTTCTGAGAAGTTAGGGCTAAAAGTGTACCATCCACAACCCAACGGCCAAGAGAAAGGTCAGGAATTCAAAGCCACCCCCAGGAATGGTCTGAGTGTGTTCCATCTATGCCCTGATTTTATCTCAAGCTGACAAAATTTTCTAAGTGTAAATCTGATGACTTTGTAAGAACCTTCCCATGCCCCATTTTGCCTCCAAAATTGCCTGTTCTGAGGGCACCACATTTTCCTCTTTCAGGCCAAGTGGTAAGTGACACTGCTCAAACAGAAAAGGCTAGCATTCATGCGACATTTTTCCAGTTAACCAACCTCCCTTCCTGTGTATCATTTCATTTGCACCTCAGCGCCCTGGGAGGCTGGCACAGTGGGTGAGGGTGGGGGGTTATTCTCTCCATTTTACATAGTGGACGTCTGAGGCTCATAGAGGTAAGGGAGCAGCCCAGGGGAAAGCTGTCCACAGGGGACTCGATACAGAAAACCCATCCCTAAATGCTTCCTCTTAAATATGAAGCACTTGGGCCATGTGATCTGGTGTCTGCATTTGACTAGAAGTCAAGAAATCTGGATTCCACTCTTGGTTTCAGCGTTCTGTGGTGAATATGTGACCTTATACAAATTACCTCTGCTTCCACCTCTGAAACGGGGATGCCCCCAGATGAGGGTGCATATCTCGGAGGATTGGTGTACGATGGATAGGAAAATACTGTCATCTGGTCATTAAACATTAATAATTTAAACACCTATTTGGAATCATGCTCTGGAGACAGACTGACTGGTCACAGCTCAGCTCTTCCAAGGCACTTAGTAATGCCTCCCAGCTTCAGTTTCCTTGTCTGTAAAAGAGCAGTGTAGAATCTCACAGATTTTTTTCTTTTTATTATGGACATTTTCAAAAATATTTTTAATGGCACAGGGAATAGTAGCATGAACCACCATGTATGCATCACCTAGCCCCAAGCATTTTTTTCTGAATTCCTTGAAACCAAATCCCAAGCATCATGCCATTTCACTCATCTTGACTAATCAGGCTATGTGTTTTCTAACATTACTGCCAGGCCATTGTCACATCTAGCAAAATTAACAATAATCCTTTAAAATCATCTAATATTTAGTCCACAGTCAATTTCCCTGATTGTCTCAGAGATGTAGTTTTACAATTGGCTTTTTCACTTAGAAGGCAAATAAGGTCCAAATGTTGGATGTGGTTACTATGTGTCTTAAGTCACTTTTATTCTATAACAGTTCCGTCTCTCTCTCTCTTTTTTAAAATCATAACATTATTTGTTGGAGAAACCATATCATTTATCTTGAAGAATGTTCTGCATTCTGGATTAGGCTGATTGCTTCCTTCTAGTGGTATTTAACTTTTTCCCTCCATTTTCCATATTTCATAGGTTTCGTGGTAAGGATTATATGAGTTAATACCTGTAAAACACTTAGCACCTGTACTAGTTTGCTAGGATTGCTATAACAAAGTATCACAAACTGGGTGGCTTAAAAAACAGAAATTTATTGGGGCTGGCCCGGTGGCATAGTGGTTAAGTTTGTGTGCTCCACTCCAGTGACCTGGGGTTTGCAGGTTTGGATCCTTGGTGCCAACCTATGCACCACTCATCAAGCCATGTGGCAGCATCCCACATGGAAGCACGAGAATGACCTACAACTAGGATATACACCTATGCACTGGGGCTTTGCGGGGGGGGGGAGAGGAAGATTGGCAACAGATATGAGCTCAGGCCAATCTTCCTCAAAAAAAAAGCCCCCAGAAATTTATTATCTCACAGTTCTGGAGGTCAGAAGCCCAAGATCAAGGTGTTGGCAGAATTGGTTCCTTCTGAGGGCTGTGAGGGAAAGATCCATTCCAGACCTCTCTCCTTGGCTTGTAGATGGACGTCTTCTACCTGTGTCTTCACGTCATCTTCCCTCTATTCGTGTCTCTATGTCTAAATTTCCCCTTTCTGTAAAGACTCCAGTCAGATTGGATTAGGACCTACCCTAATGACCTCATCTTAACTAATCACATCTGCAATGAGCTTATTTCCAAATAAGGTCACATTCTGAAGCATTCTGAATTAGAACTTCAACATATGAATTTTGTGGGGACAAAGTTCAACCCTTAACAGCACAATACCTGGCATATTGTAAAATTTATATAAATATTAGCTAAGTTGTCAATCATTCCATCAATAACATGCTATACTGTTACTCATTTAAGGATTAAATGAGTTAATACATGTAGAATATTGAGCACAATTCCTAGCACATAGTAAAATTTCTATAAATATTAGCTATTATGTAGTAACATGTTACAATGTTACTTATTTAGTAATAGTTTTTAATATTAATTTATATTCATGTTACAATGTTACTTCCTTAGTAAATTTTTAATACTCATTTAAATTCATTAGACTCAGTAAGAATGAGCCACAGGCCAAATAAATTTTAATAGGTAGGTGGACAGGAATAGGTCTGCAAATCGGGAGCCTAGAGGGAAAGAGTGAGCCTCAGTGGGCACCAGGCCAGCTCAGAGCCCCAGCTCAGGACAGTCACCTCCTGACTTCCCTGTTTCACCAGCTACACCACCCTGGGCAAGTCGCTTCTTCAGACTGAGGTTTCTGTTTCTCTAAAACGATCAAACACTAGATATTCTCCAAGCCCCTTGCACTTCTAAAATTCTAGGTTCCACAAGGAAAGGATCGTGAAGGACATAGCAGGCAACTGTCATTTAAAAATAGCAAGAAAGCTAGTTCACTATATTTGTAGTATCACAAAAAAACCTAATAAAGAATGTTACCAGTCATTAGGCAATAAATCATTCTTAAAATTTACTAGGAAAAATTATTTTAGTAAAAGTAGCCAGGTTGGCATATGTCAGTCTTCTCAGATTACACCATCATCTTCTTCACTTTGGTTTATTCCCATTTTTTATCTATTTCATGGATCATTTTTATTTTCTTTTTATATGTGAACTTCCTTTGCTCTCAGTGTTGTTAGTGGTCCGTTCTTTCTTGTTTTCTAAGCCTCTAACCAATCACTTTCTTTTCCATTTTTTTATCACTAAATTCTCTTTCTTGACTTGTTTTCTCTTTTATTTCCCTTCTTGGTACATTTTCTTCTTTCTCTTATTCATTTCTCTAAATTATTATTCTCTAAACTGGATGAAAGAGCCAAAGTTTCTTGGTACAAAGATAGAATCACTTACAGCATCTCAATGAGATTTCATCCTGAAAACTCTCTGTGTACCTTTTTCAGATGAGAGCAGTAACACAGGAAGTTGCCCAGCTGGGGATGAAGACACAAGAGCCTACTGCAGAACCACAGCTTCTCAGACCTTTGTACGTGCACAAGCCCTCTGTCTCACCTCCAATAGAAAGCCATCCATCCCCTGTGGGAATATTTCTCCCGGGGTAACAACTTTACTAGGAAACTCAGCTAAGAGGCACATTAACTGCCCAGCAGCCTATTGGGAAGAGTGGTGGAGGGGGCGATGTTAAGTCAGGAGGAGATCGTGTGTGTGGACCAGGAGAAATACAGCCTTTCATTACATTGAGCATTGTGAGAAGAGTGAGAACACGTTTTCAGATCATCAGAAATGATTACCAATTGAAAAGAACGCAGTGTTGCCTTTGCCATAATGAGAGGGGCTGAGAGGGCAGCTACAGCAAGGATGTGGAGAGAAGGAGGGACAGTGAGTCTCCAGCAGCAGGGAGAACAGGGGCCACCCAGACCAGGAGACAGCATCTAGAGGACTGGGGACAGTGGGCTATTGCTCTGGCATCTTCATTTTCTGTTCCCTTCCACCCACTAGGCAGCCTTTGAATCTTGATTTAGCTTCCCTAGTAGACTTTCCTCCTGAAAAGACACAGTTCCCCTTAGAAAAAAATGCATGGCCTTTCTGTCTCAGACCAGTTTCATTTGTTTGCACAGTATAAGCCAGATTTCCCCTAGAACCTGATTATCCTGGGTAAGCTGAAAAGCCAAAGTGATATGACCAGAGCTTGGCAACTCTTCAGATATGAGGGGTAAACGTTGAAGAAAGAGTCAAAGATAACATCAAATTTCTAAGCCAGAGTTCCCAGAAGGATGATATACTGCATACAGAATAGGAAAAGGTAGAATCTATCAAAGTATTGACCTTCAGGCCTTCCCTCACCACCAACCCTCTATCTTAATATCTTGCGGTGGAGGGTCTGTTGGAAATAGTCTGTAATTTCAGGGGCCATATTTCACTTCCACATTCATTTAATAATAATTATGTATTAGGTGCTTACCACGTGCAGGACACTGAAATGGATGTTATGAGATTGTACAAGGATGAAAGACTTAGCATATCATCCAAGAAGCACATTAGAATTGCGTAGGGAATATAAGGCACATGTATAAGTAATGGAAAATGCAAATGTATTTGATGCTGTCAGCTACAAATAAGAGAAAATTCCAACTTTTAATTTGATTCAAAGAACAAAATAAATGTATTGTCTCACTTACCAAGAAACCTAGAAATACGGTGATTCTGCGATTGGTTAATATAACAGCCTCAGAATGTCCTCATGGATGCAGGTTCTGTCCATCTTTCCCCTCTGCTATCTAGGTACGTTGGCCTTGGTCCTCAAGCTTGTCCCCTCACAGACACAAGAGGGCCACAGTTCCAGTCATTACCTATGACACAACAACATTGGGTCAAAGAACAAGGTCCGGGGTTTCCATTTGATATTCTTTCATTTTTATGGGTAGGAAATCTTCCTTGGATCTTCCCCCTCCCCCTACTTCCTCTATGTCTCACTTGTCAGAATGATGTCACATGATGGTTCTTGTATCAGTCAAAGGCAAAACAAATAATATTAACCTAATAGCTTGGACCAATCAAGGTTCAACACTCTGGATCTGGGAGGGAGCCCTGAATACCAGACATTGACACAAAATCTAGATTCTATTATCAAGGGAAGGAAGGAGGGTGGAGATGGCTGACAGGTGGACAATCAACAGGATTTACTGCAACATGCATGTTGTTGCTGGGACATTTACTTGAAGCTGTTTAGTCCCATCCCACAGATGTTTAGACAGATCTACACCTGGACAATGAAGTATCTGAGAGTCTCCCGTTACTTTGCAAGAGAAAGAGAACACCATTTTCCCCCAGAACTGAGGACAGCTCTTGGGTAAATACAACTGCCATTCATTGTAGCACCATTTATGTGCCAAATACTATATGCCAGGCACTGTGCTAAGCATTCTAGGCCCATGTGCTCACTTAGTTCTTACCACAATCCCGCAAAGTGAATGCCTTATCCCCAATCACACACATTAAAGAAAACAAAAACAAAAGCTGTGCTTCAAGGAAGCTAAGTCACTTGCCAAAATCACATAGCTAAGAAGTGACAGGCAAGAGCCAACCCATTTCCACTTCAGGTCAAAGCCCCTCCTCTTCCAGTATACATCGCTACCACATAATTCCCAAGACAAGCATGTGGGGGGCAGAGGCTTCTAGGGTCTATGTATGACATTGGGGCTGGAGGGAGGATAGTTTTATGCCCTCCCACAGATACTGTGCTGTTTCAGAATATGAGGCTAAGGGTTGGGGTGAAAAGAAGTCCTACAGAGCTTGTCCAGGGGGCGCCACTGCTTGTTTGAGGACCATCTGGGAATCTGAGAATTAGAGTGGACAGGGACTTCCTTCTCTTTCTGCCCAGGAAAGGTGGATTCTCAGCACTGCTGATTATAATGGGAGAAATAGGGCTGACTTGAAAAACTATCAGACATATATGCCAAAAGAGCCAGAGTGTTTCATAAAACTTTTTTTTAGAAATTCTGGAATCCACTCTGCATCCATCCAAATTACAAGCAAGCCTACTGACACTGTGTTACACTTCACAACATACAAAGTATTTCCACGTGCACCATGTCCTCTGATATCTGAGGGGTGTTTTTACCCCCTTCTCAGGTGATGAAACTCAGCCTGTAGACCAGCTCTGTCCCTGAGAACTTTCCATGATGATGGAAATCTGCACCTTCCTGCCCAGTATAGTAGCCACAAGCCACATGTAGCTACTGAGCACGTGAAATGTGACTAGTGTGACTGAGGAATTGAATTTTTCAGTTTTAACTAATTGTAGTTTAAATTTAAAAAGCCATACGTGGCTAGTGGCTTCCATAGCGAATGGTGCAGTTGTAGATGTAGAGTGACGTACCCAAGTTAATTGCTTTAGTAAGCTTGACTCCTCTATTTATGGTAACAGATTGCGACAGGAAATCTTCCTGGGTTCCTTGAGTTAATCATCAACCGGATTTAAATGCTGGAAATTAAATTCTGTTGTGAAAACTTCTCAAGTATGAATTTGATAAGGGGAAAGGACCAAAAATAGTTGAAATGAACTTTCCCTTATGTCAGTTCAGTTTGAATTTGTTGGACAATGGGAGCATATTTATTCCATCACCTGAGTGAAGTTTTCCACTTAGGTTATGGGTAAAAGAATGAGCTTCTAAACCCAATAACGCAGGCAATTGCATAAGATGGCCTATTCGTTGAGGGGCATGGCCATAACTGTCCTTCACCTTCTGGGAGAAAAAACAGAATGAGAGTCTCTCTGGCAATTCACTCTGGTAACCACAAATTCCAGAAGGTTCTAGGCATCAAACAGAAATCTTTATGTGACAATATTCCTGCTTGTCAACACTGGTTGGGCCTGCGGAGGGGATGTAGGGAGAGCAGGAGAAGAACTACAGGAAGGCACGAGCTTTCATCGGTGAACTCCCATGCTTTGACGGGAAAGAGGAGTAAAGGGTTAGAGCAAGTCCCCAGGGAAAACATTTCACCTATTTTGGGGGTGTAAATATGGTCGTCTACTAATTTAAACAAATACTTCATCTTGTGATGTGATGAGGACCGTTGTCCCAGACTTTGTAATGCCTTAGATACTGCTGCTTTATTTGGACTCTGCCTACTAAGGAATTTTGGAAATGGTTGAGAAAATCTGCCAATGACAACATCCACACCTCCCACCCAACCATGACCTTCAGGAGGCCTGGGTTGCCCTGTTGCGTGAAGTTGAGGGATTCTCAGCCTGCCTTCAGATAGGTCCCTTCCTTCCTGGACAGATAGAAGGGTAGGTTAGCCGGGCAGGTGACCCTCACCTCCACCCCGGATTTAGTCAGAAACTTCATTTCATCATCATTATTAATAGCTGGGTGTGCTGATGTTTCCTGAAGAACATGATAACAGCCACACAGAATCAGAAGGAAACAAATCCATGAGTCAGCACTTTTCCCTCCTATTTGACAGTTGTGGAGAGGTTCCTGTCTGACCTAAGGATATCTGTGGGGCCTGGGACTCTTGCCCAATGTCTGCTTGAAGATCTCATATTGTGAGCAATAAGGGCACGCAGCCACTGGAATTCATAGGCATAGCAGACGGTCTGTGTGTGATGCCACTCTTTAGCCATCTAGCTACCTAAAGCTGACGAGCAGAACTGCCTCCTTAACTTAATTACAGGGCCATGTCTGTTTCCTGAATTCCAATTATTTTGCCAAAGAGAGGGAACCTAATGTTTACTGAGAATTGTGTTTGAGGTCTCTCCACACATCTCAGATTAGCCTCTTTATCTCCCTGTGAGATCAGAAATATTAACCTAGGTTAGAGATGGGGAAGCTGAGGTTCAGAAAGGGTAAGTAATTAGCCCAAGATCACAAAGCTAATTAGAGGGAGAGTCAAAATTCAAACCCTGACCCATCAGTCTTCTAGTTCCAAACTGCCACTTCAGGCAGCATGATCTAAATGGAAACAGAGTGTCCACTGTTATAGACTGAACTCTGTCCCCCAAGATTCATATGTTAAAGCCCTAGCCCCCAATGTGACTGTCCTTGGAGATACAGCCTTTTGGGAGGTCAGTAAGATTAAATGAGGTCATAAGGGTGGGCCCTAATCCAATAGGACTGATGTTCTTATAAGAAGAGGAAGAGACACCAGAGATCTCTCCCTCTCCATGCGCACAGAGAAGAAGCCATGTGAAGATATAAAGAGAAGAGAAGACAGTCATCCACAAGCGAGGAAGAAAGTCTCACCAGAAATCAACCCTTTGGGCACCTTGATCTCAGACTTTTAGCCTCCAGAACTGTGAGAAAATACATGTCTGTTCTTTAAGCCACCCAGTCTATGGTACTTTGTTATGGCAGCCCTAGCAGACTAATACAACCAGCTTGGGGCCTTGAAGACTTTATCTTCAAAACTCCTCATGTAACACTCAGAAAAACACCACGCCCTAAATCCACATCCCACAACTTCTTATCACTTCCTTATCACTTACCTGCATCTCCAGCAGGATCAGGACTAGGGTGAGATGGGTGAGGCACTTTTCCAGGGCACAAAAAACACAGTAATCTCCCAGGTACACCCCAAAACTCAGCAATTAAGATAAATAACACTTCAATGAAATATTTTTTAAAATCAAAATTAATGCAAAAAATCCATGAGCTTTGGCTACTTTGCAGTTTTGCCCACAACTAGCCATGGTTGAGAGCTTTTTCTCCATGACTTTATCATGTAAGTGGAATTCCTGTGAATGAACCCCAAACTCCATACTTGGGATAAAGGAACTATCCTTTTTCCCCATGACAGATTATTATAAGCTGTTAATAAGAAACAACAAGTTTAGGCTAAGTGCTGGCTGTGTTACAGATTTTGTCATGAGTGCAGAGTGTTCAATAATGAACACAGGAGATGAAGTCAGCCACATGGAGATGGCAGTCTGCAGAGGGACAGAAACAAGTAAAGGACAGTAACAGTCGACAGTGCTCAGGCTCCAAGTGAGCACATGCAAAGGAGAGTGGACCATGGAAGCAGGCAGAAGACACCTAAGCCTGACTGAGGGCTTCAGGAAAAGGTGTCATGGGGAAAGTGTCATCTCCATTTACCAAATGCCAGAGGCAGGGAAATATGGCTCCAAGCAGAGGAGAAATGTGTGTAAATCCTCAGAGAGGCTGCTGTTTACTGAGTACTTACCATTAGTTGACAAACCACAAGCATCATGGCATTGAAAGCTTGTGACATCCTCTAAGATAGGTGTACTACTTTCTTGCACATCCCCATCTAACCCATCACCAAATTCTGTTGGTTCCACCTTCAAAATAAAGAATCCAACCACCTCTTGACAAATTCATTTCCACCCCCAAGTCTGAGACTCCTAATTGGTCTGCTGGCTTCCTCCTTCGCCTTCTTCAGTCATTTCTCAATTCCAATGCCAGAGCCATCTTTCTGAACCATAAATGTGATTATGCTACTTCTCTGGCCCAAACCTTCCAATTGCTTCTCATTCTCACTCACAGTAAAGTCCAAGAAGTCAAGTAACCTGCCCTGCAAAACCCTCTTCCTGTTAGCTCTCTCACCTCATCTCTTTATAACAACTCTATAATTGACTGACTTTGTTTACTGTTTGTATTCTCCACCAACTGCCCAAACAACCACCAAAAAAACCTGTTGATGAAGTCAAGTTAAGTTTATTAGATTTACTGCAGTAAGGGAGGAGACCATCTTGACAGAATCTTACTAATATTTAAAAATGAGAAGTTCGAGCAGGCAATTTGTAGGGGTTTAGGGCTTGGGCTAGGTGATGTTAAGAATGATCTCGCAAGGTGGGGAATGGATCAGAATCGGACAATTTATGACATATTAGCTTGGGATTGGTAGGAAAATTGAGGTCAGGGTCTTGTAGGGCTTGTTAAATAAACTATTAGTCTTGATTGACAAGCCTTATTTCTTACTATTGTGTAACACGTGACCGAGAATTCTTTCTGCTTCAGTTCTCACCCCACTAGAAAGTGAGCTCCAGGGGGGAATGGGTTTATTTTCCTGTTTTGTTAACTTGTATCCCATCACAGAGACGAATGCATGTAAGTTCAGAGTAGGCATCAATAAATGTTTGTTGTATGAAGGAATGAATGTTGTTATTCTGATTTTTAAAATAAGGAAACTGAAACGCAAATAACTTCCCTTGGTTACATAGCTAGATAGCAAGACAACTGAGATTTGAACACAGGGCTATTTGATTCTAAAGCCAAACCCTTTCTCCTGTGCCACCCTGCTAATGATAATTAATGTTAATTGAGGCTCTGTGTTAAGTGCTTTTAATATAGTTTATAATTTAACTCAATAACTCCACAATGCAGGTACCATCATTATTCCTCTTTTAAGGATGAGGAAACTGAGGCTTACAGAAATTAAGTTACCCAAGTTCAAAAAGTTCACAAATGTAGACATGTTTCTCAAAGTTAGGTTACTGTGACTCAAAATACTATGCAATAGCCAAAAGGTGAAAACAATCCAAATGCTCATCAATGGACGAGTGGATAAGCAAAATGTGGTATACACATACAATGCAATATTATTCAGCCTTAAAAAGGAAGGAAATTCTGACACATGCTACAACATGAATGAACCTTGAGGACATTATGCTAAGGAAATAAGCCAGTCACAACAGGACAAATACATATGATTCCACTTATATGAGGTACCTAAGAGTAGTCAAATTCCTAGAGACATAGAATAGAGTTGTGGTTGCCAAGGGCTTGGAGAAGAGGGGGACGAGGAACTATTGTTTAATGGATAAAAATTTCAGTTTTGCAAAACTATGCTAAAAAACTGTATGCCAAAAAATTGAATAACCTAAATGAAATAGACAAATTCCTAAAAACATGTAATCTACTAAAACTGACTCATGAAGAAATAGAAAATCTGAATAGACCTACTAAGGAGATTGCATCAGTAATCAACACCCCTGCTCCCTCCCAAAAAAGTTGAGGACTTGACGGCTTTACTGGTGAATTCTACCAAACATTCAAAGAAGAATCAACACCACTTCTTCTCAAACTCTTCCAAAACCTTGAAGAAGAGGGAACACTTCTTAAACATTCTATGATGCCAGTATTACCCTGACACTGAAGCCAAAGACACTACAAAAAATGAAAACTATAGATTAGTATCCTTTGTTAATATAGAGTCAAAAATCCTCAACAAAATATTAGCAAACTGAATTCAGCAGCGTATTAAAAGAATTATACAACATGACCCAGGAGACCTATTTCCAGAATGCAAGGGTGCTTCAACATACAAAAACCAGTCAATGCAATGCACTACATTAATAGAATGGAGGAAAAACTCACATGATCAACTCAACTCAAGCAGAAAAAACATTTTACAGAAATTCAACAATCTTTCATAATAAAACATTCAATAAACTAGGAATATAGGGAAACCTCTTCAACACGATAAAGGCCATACATTAAAAAGAACTCAGCTAATATCATACTCAAAAAAACTCTTGTATATACGGCCAATTGATTTTCAACAGGGGGTGCTAAGACCATTCAATGGGGAAAAGACAATATGAAAGCTTTCTCTCTAGGATCAGTAAGAAGACAAGGATGCCTTCATTCACCACTTCTATTCAACATAGCATTAGAAGTTCCATCCAGAGCAATTAGGCAAGAAAAAGAAATAAAAGGCATCCAAGTTGGAAATGAAAAAGTAAAATTATCACTGTTTGCAAATGACATGATCTTATATGTAGAAAACCCTATAGCATACACACACACACACAAACACAAATTGTTAGAGCTAATAAATAAGTACAGAAATGTTTCAGGATACAACATCAATATACAAAAATCAGTTCCATTTCTATACACTAGCAATAAGCAATTTGAAAATGAAATTAATAAAAATATTCCATTTACAATAGCACCAAAAAGAATAAATTAGTTAGGAATAGATTTAACCAAGGAGGCAAAAGACTTGTATGTCAAAAACTACAAAACATTATTGAAAGAAACTAAAGAAGATATAAGTAAATGGAAAGATATCTTGTGTTCATGGTCGGAAGACTTAATATTGGTAAAAAGACAATACTGCCCAAAGGGATCCACAGATTCAATAAAATTCCTATGAAAATATCATCGGTGTGTTTTGCAGAAACAGGAAAAAAAATTCATCCTAAAATTTATATGGAATCTCAAGGGACCCTGAATAACCAAAGCAATCTTGAAAAAAAGAGAACAAAATTGGAGGATTCACATTTCCTGATTTCTAAACTTACTGCAAATCTACAGTATTCAAAACAATATTGTACTGGCATAAGGAAAGACATATAGACAAATGGAAAGGAATAGAGAGCATACAAATAAACTTTCAGGTATATGGTCAAATCCCAAATAAAGGATCCTCAATAAGAGTGCCAAGATCCCTCAATAGGGAAAGGACATTCTCTTCAACAAATGGTGCTGGGAAAACTGGATATCCACATGCAAAATACTGAAGTCAGATCCTTATTTACACCATATACAAAAATAAATTCAAAATAGGTCAAAGACTTAAACCTGAGATATATTTCTAAAACTCTTAGAAGAAAACAAAATGGAAAAGCAACAAAAGAAATAAGTAGATAAATTGGATTTCATCAAAATTAAAAACTTTTGTGTATCAAAGGATACTATCAAGAAAGTGAAACAACAACCTAAAGAATGAGAGAAAATTTTTACAAATCATATACCTAATAAGGGTCTACTCTCTAGACTATATAAAGAACTACTCCAATCCAATGATAAAAAGACAAACCAATGAAAAAATTGTTTTTAAAAATGCCAACTCATAGAACAGATTGATGGTTGCCAGAGGCAGGGAGTGGGGAGTAGCAAAACAGATGGAGGTGGCCAAAAGGTACAAACTTCCAGTTCTAAGAAATAAGTCCTGGGGATATAATATACAGCATAATGACTATAATTAACAACACTCTATTGTATATTTAAAAGTTGCTAAGCGAGTAGATCTTAAAAGTTATTATCACAAGAAAAAAAATTTGTAACCAAGTATGGCAATAGATGTTAACTAAGCTTATTGTGGTAATCATTTCACAATATGTACCTATATCAAATCATTATTTGTACACCTAAAACTAATATGATGTTATATGTCAATTTTTAAAAAATGAGCAAAGGACTTGAATATATATTGCTCCAAAGAAGATATATAAGTGACAAGGCCATGAAGATGACGACCAACATTATTAGTTATTAGGGAAACGCAAATCAAACTCACAATGAGAGTATCCAGAGTATATGAAGAACTCCTACAACTCAGCAAGAAAAAAACCAAACAACCCAGTTCAAAAGTGGGCACTTCTTGAAAAAGATATACAAATGGCCAATAAGCACAATAGTCATTAGGGAAATGCAAATCAAACCTACAATGAGATACCATCTCATACCGATTAGGACGGCTACCATTAAAAAACCAGAAAACAGCGCGTTGGCAAGAATGTGAAGAAACTGGAACTCTTCATGCATTTCTATGGGGAATGTAAAATGGTGCAGCCATTGTGGAAAACAGTTTGACAGCTCCTCAGAAAGTTAAACACAGAATTACCATGTGATCCAGTAATTCTACTTCTAGGTATTTACTCAGAAAGAACTGAAAGCAGGGACTCAAACAGATACTTGCACACCAACGTTCATAGCAGGATTATTCATAATAGCCAAAAGGTGGAAACAATCCAAGTGTCTATCAACTGATGAATGGATTTTTTACAACGTGTTGTATGCATACAATGGAATATTATTCAGCCTTAAAAAGCAATGAAATTATGATACATCCTACAACATGGATGAAACTTGAAAACATATGTGAAAAAAGCCAGACATAAAAGGACAAATATTGTGTGATTCCACTTACATGAGGTACCAGAATAGGCAAATTCATAGAGACAGAAAGTAGAACAGCGGTTGCTAGAGGCTGGGGTAAGTGGAGAGCAATGGGGAGTTAGTGTTTAATGGACACAGAGTTTCTGTTTGGGATGATGAATAAGTTCTGGAAATGGATAGTGGTAATGGTTGCACAATGATGTGAATGTATTTAATGCTACTGAATCGTATACTCGAAAGTAGTTGAAATGGTAAATTTTATGTTATGTATATTTTACCCAATAAAATAAAATTTAAAAGACCCTAAGATCTTTCGGTCTTCAGCAGAGGTTCTTTCTACATTCCTCCTGAGCCAACTGTAGATCATCACTCAGTGGGTTCCAACACTTTAGTCTTTTATTAATGTCATTCTAGCCCCAAAATAAAAATCCTCCTGCAATCATCAGCCGTCAATGAGCCTATTCATGCAATGAGAAATAAAGGTGATGAAAAATAAAGAGAAACACAGAAACAGAGTAAGAGGTAATATCGACAAACACAGGTGAACAGGTCGTGCTGGCTGAAGAAAGACCTTCTGCTACTTTGGAAAGTTTAGGGAAACTGTGTTAAAAACTCATTAAGAGTCAGGGGTTTTAATTTTTTTAAATTATGAGAGAATAAAGTCCTTTTATGCATATTAATTCATTCCTTCCCTCTCTCGAACTCATGATGTATGGAATACTTAACAGTCATTTACTACTCATAATACTCACATAAGAACTGTGAAGAGTCTGAGAGTTTAGCCTGAGATTCCTGAGTGAGGGACAAAAAAACTGATTACTCCCCATATAGCAAGAGCAGCATGAGCATCAGCATATGGGCATCAGTTCTTGCCCCTGAGCCCCGTGGGGTGGATGCAGATGAGCTCAGGTGGGTATCTGCACACATAGCAAGTTGCGTTACAGTACAGAAGAGACCCCTGAGCTTAGGAAACCTAAATATTTTATAATGAGCAGTAAGCATGCCTGCCCTCTGCTCCAGAGGGAGACACTATTTCTATCGTCCAAGAGGTATTTGCTATATAAATATCCTGGGGAAAAGATAGTCTGGACCATAAGGCAGTCAGTACTTCTGCTAGCAAGATTTTCAAGAACTGAAGAGATCCATGGAGAATTATTTTCCCACAAGATCCACACTTCATTTCTGCACCAGCTTGGTTTCTGGTAAGTTTTCCCATAAGTATGCCACTCTGTGATCTACCTCAATTTATCTGACCAACAGACGCAGGGACCAGACCCACTCAATTTGTCTCCTATGGCATCTAGTTAAGGCTAGTACTCATAGGACTCCAAGCAGCAGGATAAGGCCAGCCTGCGGTATTGACCTCAACCATGTCCCTCAGGGTCCTGGATCCAACAAACTGAACAAATTTCACAAACCATCAGGGTCTATCTTAGGAATCCAAGTGTTTTTCTCTTTAACTTTCTGTATTGATCTTTTAACTTGGCCCAAGGAACTAATTCAGGTACAGAAGGAAGAAGTCTAGGCAATTCTATCAACCATAACAAGCTTGGCCAATGAGTTTAGACTGTCCCAGCGGCTTTCAGAGACGAAGTTATATCATTGATCGTTTCAGCTAAAATCAGGGGCAGATTCCACACCATCTTTTCTAATTGAACACTTTCCACTATAGGAAAAACTACTTGGAGTGTACACACAAATAACAAGCCAGTTATCCTTCCACAATACTCCCTTGAGAACCAAGGGTAGCATCTTTGGGAGAGATCTCCACAGTCATCTGAGGGCTACATGATCTTTTGGTGGTATTTCCTTAAATACTCAAAGGTCTCCTATGACCATCCCTAGGGTCAAGTTCTCACGTTTTCACGAGGAAGGAAAATCAACACCTGGCTTCCAGACTAGAAGTACAAAGCTGAGAGTGTGCACAGTGCCCCTGCAAAGAAAGTTTACAATTGTTGAGACCATTCAAATGAGACCTACATCATTGGGATGAAGTGAAAAGATTGACGATGACATGGCCTTTCGGCCAGCCAGTATGTCTAAAAGTCCCAGTTCAGTTTGTATAACTGAATACAGTCCTTGTTTTTAGAATGACTGCCTGAAGGACTGTCCATCCAACCTGTCCTCTTTGTACACAGCACCAGCAGAGCAGTATTCATTTACCCCACAGAATGATGGGAGTGATGGCTATGGGAATTGGGATGGGGAAGACATCCAGTGGTGCCAACAGGTGTTTTGCACGGGAGGGCCCACCTCTGTGGTTTCCAATAGATTCCTCAGTCACATTAAGGTAAATGATGATCAAATCATGGTGAGAGTCATATGGAGGAGGATGCCAGACCCAGCAGTCTTAAATTTAAGTCACGTGCAACAGTGTGAAGGAGCTGCATCAGGGTGTTTTCCTAATTGAGAAAGCCTCCAGAGAGTTAACATTAATATCATGCCCTCCCTCATACCTCCTGAGGGCTAAGGTGTTCCCTCCCCAGGTGCCAGGGTTATTGTTCTCCCTCTACCACCGCAAAACTGGTGTGGTCCATTCCAATACCTATAACTTCACCTTTTGTCCAAATATGCCCCTACTCACGCCAAAACCTTTCTCTGGAAGGGTCAAGTATAAGAGGGACAAGGGCACTTTCATAAAATGTACACAGAACACTTGTATCAGTCTGCTGGGGCTGCCAAAACAAGATACCACAGACTGGAGGGCTTATACAACAGACATTTATATTTTCACAGTTCTGGAGGCTGGGAAGTCCAAGATCGAAGTGCCAGGGTTAGTTTCTGGTGAGGTCTCTCTCCCTGGCTTGCAGATAGTCACCTTCTTAATGTGTCTTTACATGGCCTTTCCTCTGTGCTTGTGCAGAGACAGCGGGAGAGATCACTGGTGTCTGTCCCTCGTCTTATAAGGACACCAGTCCTATTGAATTAGAGCCCACTTTTATCACCTCATTTAACCTTAATTATCTCCCTGAAGGCCCTATTTCCAAATATAGTCAAATTGGAGGCTAGGACTTCAACATATGAATTTGCTGGAGTGGGGGGCACAGTGCATCCATAACAACACTTATTCCCCAACTTTGGCCTGTGTGGGCCACCGTCAGAGGACTTGACAAGCAGCCTATTCAACCATGTGATCACTATCTTTATGATCTAGGGCCATGTTAATCCAACAAGAGAATCCAGACGGCTGAACTAGAATTAAATTTGAATTCCCTAGGCCTCCCTTTCAGCCAAGACACCACCCAGGGGGTGTACCACCAGGCCAGCCTGGAACTGCTATTAGCTGAAAGAAAGGAGTATCATGCCCAGTTATCCTAACAGCAGAATCAAAAATTTTCAAAATAGGTCTATATCACTATGGGGAGACAATTCCCCAGGGTGTCTCTCTACACATCTTATGAGCAAAGGCACTGGCTCTCTTTGTTCTAGACTCTTTTTTTCCAGAATGTTTGTCTAGCATACAGCCTTGGGGGATAAAGGTAACGTCTTCCTCCAGAGCAAAGGGCAGCCACGTTACCTTTCCAGTGTAACAATGTTTCCCTCTAGGGCAAAGTTGAGGCAGGTTCATTGACCATTATTAAAAATTTGGGCTTCTTAAACTTGAGGTTCCTTTCTTGTACACAACTCACTGCACGTACAGATTTCACCTGCCCTTCATCATTACCCTATGGGAACTGGGCTTGGAGAACTCTGACTACTGCTATTGCCATGAGTAGCACAGTCCTTTGTCTCTGACCCAGGAGTCTCATGTCTTCTGCCTATATTACTGAAATGACAGAAGGCTAACCTGTTAGTCTGCAAGTAGGATAAACCCTTCACAGTTCTTGATGTCCACCCTCATCTCTTCCCTCCTGATCATTACCCAGGAAGAAGCCAAGAGAAAACAATTCCTTTCTGGGGACTGCAAAATAATTCAGTGACTAAACTGTCTTACCAAGGTGTGTCGACCAGGAAAAGGTGAGGAAGCAGGGTTATAAATTTTTTTCTAGTGGATTTTTGAGTAGGCTGTTTCAGTACACAACAACACAGGATGCCTGTCAATGGTAGAGAGCACAGAAGCTCCATCAAATACTTGACTGGCAGCATACTGTTGAGTGCCTTTTGCAATAAAAGGCTCACCATTGTCAGAATGCAAATGGTCCAGAAAGCCAAACACAGGACATGGATCAGTTTCACAGGCCACAATGTTCTGTCGGGGGTTGGCTGATCAGACTAGAACAACAATGTAACCTAAAAAAGCATCAAGAGCAGTAAGGCACCACCAACAGCCCTGAGAGGGGTTAAGAGTCCAGTGTGGTCCATCAGCCAGGAGCAGACAAGGGCAGTGTCCCACATGACATGTTCTCCCACTTTGTTAAAGGAGGAAGTTTGGACACTTGAAGGAGGGAAGACTACAGAGTAGTTCTGGAAAAGTTTCAGCAAAGCTGAAGTTCTAGGGCCCAGGAGTCTCAGAGCCAAAGTAACCTGTCAGAGGCATCCCAGGACCAGGCCTTAGACTCTCTCGTGTGCTCAGCCATTCGCTGGGAGCTACCAGGGGCAACGTGTCCTCTGCATGAATATAGAGATGGATAGCAGAGCTCAGTAAACAGAGTTGTGTCCAGCCACACTCTCTGCAGGTAGAAAACCTAAGAGGTGTGTTTTCATGGACACCACAACCAGCTATGGTTAACAAAAAAGATTCCATAGTAAGTCACATTACAATAAAAAAGGGACTAAGACTCTAAAATAGAAAAAATGGAATAGCAAAAACACGAATGCATATTCTACATATGTGTGTATGTTTTTATGTATGTATATATGAACACTGTAAACATATAATTGGAAAGAACTACACAGAGAGTCACATATAGTGTCAATTGTAACATATAAATATTTACACTTTAAAAAGACTCTATGAGGAACTAAAAACCATCTTTAGAGCTCCGGAGAGAAAGGCATACTAATACATATGTAAGTTTTTCAATGTGACAGACCGCCTTTTTCTTTTCTCAGTAACCAAACACAGCCTGAGTGATTTCATTTGGTCTTTTCTGCTTAGGGGACCCAGACAAGGAGGAGGAAGGAGTATGGAACCGCTGCCCCTCCCCTTCTCACAGCCCAGCTGGAAAAGGCCTCCCCTTGGCTGCCTGGGGCCAGGATCTGATGAGGGGCAGAAAAAGGGAGCATGGGCTGCAGCAGGCCTAGAGAGTGCAGCTACATCACAGCGTCTTATCACCTACCTACCTACACGCCAACTGCACTTTAAAGATTTGAGATATAACTCATATATCATGAAATTCACCCATGTAAAGTACACAACTCGATGGTTTTGGTGTTTACACAGAGATGTGCCGCCATCACCATGACCTGAGTTTAGGACAGTCACATTACCCCAAATATCAAAACCCATTAGCAGTCATTCCTCCAACTGCCCCTTACCACTCCCATCACTAGAAAACCACTCATCTACCTTCTGTCTCCATAAATTTACCTATTCTGGACATTCCATATGAATGGAATCAGACAATACGTGGTCTTTTGTGCCTGGCTTCTTTCCTTTAGCACAGTGTTTTCAAGGTTCATCCACAGTGTAGCAAGTATCAGTACATCATTCTGCTTTATGGTAGGATAATATTCCATCGCATACCACATTTGGATACACTACATTTTGTTTAGCCATTCATTAATTAATGGGCTTTTGGGTTATTTTCATGTTTTGGCTATTATGGACAATGCTGCTGTGAACATTTACGTACAAGCTATATGTGGACATATGTTTTCAATTTTCTTGGGCATATACATAGGAGTGGAATTGTTGGCTCATATGGTAGCTCTCTGCTTCATGTTTTGAGGAACTGCCAAACTGCTTTCCACATCAGCTGCACCAGTTTACATTCCCATCACCAACATATGAGGGCTCCAATTTCTCCCTATCTTGGCTAACACTTGTTATTGTTGTATTTTTGATTATAGTCATCTTGGTGGATTTGAAGAGGTATTTCTTGGGGGTTTTTTTTTTTATGCTTTTTGGTTAGGAAGACTGGCTCTGAGCTAACACCTGTTGCCAATCTTCCTCTTTTTATTTTCCCTCCCCAAAGCCCCAGTACACAGTTGTATATCCTAGTTGTAAGTCATTCTAGTTCTTCTATGTGGCATGCTGCCACAGCATGGCTTGATGAGTGGTGTGTAGGTCTATTCCCAGGATCTGAACCAGCGAACCCCAGGACACTGAAGCAAAGTGTGTGAACTTAGCCACTATGCCACTGGGCCGGTCCCTCTTTGTGGTTTTTATTTGCATTTCCCTAGTGGCTAATGATGTTGAGCATCTTTTCATGTGCTTATTGGCCATTTGTACATCTTCTTTGGAGAAATGTCTACTTAAATCCTTTGCCCATTTTTTTAATTGGGTTGTCTTTTTGTTGTTGATTTGTAAAAGTTCTTTATATATTCTGGATACCAGTTTCTTATCAGATACGTGATTTGTAAATATTTTCTTCCATTTTGTGGGCTCCCTGTTCACTTTCCTAATATATCATTTGTAGCACAAAAAGTTTAAATTTTGATACAGTCAAATTTATCTATTTTTTTCTTTGGTTGTTCATGGTTTTGGGGTCATATCTAAATAACCATTGACTGATCCAAGGTAACAGAGACTTACTGTTTTCTTCTAAAAATTTAATTGCTTTAGCTCTTAGATTTAGACCTATGATCTATTTTGAGTTAATTCTGTGTATAATATAAGGAAGGGGTTTGTTTCACTTATTTGCATGTGAATATTCACTTCCTCCAGGAGCATTTATTGAGAAGACTGTTCTTACTCCATTGAACTCTATGTCAATTTTAAGCAAAAATTATTTTGTTTCTTTACGACCACAATCTGACAGGAGGACAATCAGGCTCATTAATTGAGTCTTCTCAAATTCTAGAATTTCTAGTACTTGATATTTTGTGAGACAAACCTCCAAACACATTTGTTAACTAAACAAACACAAGAACCATACTTAACCTCCCTGAACTACCTAAGAACCTGAACCACTTCTGTTTGCTATAAATACTCAGTGCTGTGAAGGAGGCTGCTGGTTTCTATTGAAACTCGATCCCAGAGTATTTGTCTGGGAAGCTGGGGGACTGATTTTCCTGTTTTACCCATGACCTCTCCCAATAAATGCATTTATTAATTTCCATGAATTGTTGCGGCTGGTGGGAGGTGTGTAACTGCCGCCAGTTGTATGGCTAGAAAACGCAGGCTGCCGACAGAAGGCCACAAAGACTATTGAATCACTCCTTCTCAACTTCATCACTGCCTTGGCCCTATGAATTTATGCCTCTCCTTGGCCTTCCATCTTCTGCCGAGAGAATAATGGGGATATTGAAGTGCTCTTCAGGCTAATCCCATTGCAGCAGTTCAAAAACACCAAATGAGATTTTGGACTTCAAGGTGGACCAACTCAAGCAAGCTAGTTGGCACACAGAAGACACTCAAAACGTATCAGTAGAGAACATTGAAGATTGAATGCAAAGCCTACATTTGTTCCACGGGATTCTGGAGAAAACAGCTGTTAAAGAAGTCTTCAAAGAGCCCAAAACAACCTTAAATGAAGATTCAGAATTATTTCAGAGAAGTCAACTCTAATTCAGCCTGTACTGTTCTTTGAGGCTGGTGTTGCTAATGCTAATTCTTATGCCACAGTCAGAGCCATGGATAGTCCAGGAAAAGGATGCTTGCACTGCATCATTCACAAGTTCTGGGCATGACCCAGACACACGGTATAGGCTCCTCACCCATCCGTGCAACAGATGCGTCTGCTCCTCCCCTAGGTAGGGACATGGAAAGGCTTCGGATCCCGGGGTCTTAAATCTTGAAGAGCCTTTAGAGATTCATGACCCTCCCTTCTTTACAGATGAGATAACTAAGGTCCAGAGAATTAAGGGATTTTGTCACACAAGGAATTGAGGTTGATGGAGAAATATCTGTAAAGCGAGTGAGGCATTTTAGTGTTCTGAGTTGAAATCACTGATCTAAGACAGTTGTTCATTCAAAATCTGATGCTTCAAACATGCCACTGTCTTACTCAAACTTTTAAGCTGAGATTTTGATAATTAACATCAAGTGTAGGTAAAAGTGGGGCATGGGGTGGGGGCAGTTAACTACAGCTTCAAAGAAACCAAATCTAAATATAATTCCCCACCACCTTGTTGGGATACAAAAGACATCCTCTAGTACCTTTTTCTCCGCATTAAATGCACTACAATGAGAGGTCAGTTGACCTTTGTTCCCTGGATTATTCTGACATTGTTCAAAGAGCCTCCCAGTTTGCACTTCTCAGGGGCCAGGTGCGAGGCCGCCCCTGAACACTGGTCCCCAGACCTTACTGTCAAATTCAGCAATTATTTTCTCTCTCTCTGCAGCTGCACTCAGAAGACTGCTTTTGTGGACCACCAGGAATTTCCTGTGATAGAATATCAGAAAGCTACTGGTGACTCGGAGGAGGTGACTTCACAGGGCAAAAGTTCCCTTTCTACAATAAACATTCTCAGTGTGGCCGTGTAGGAGACTTCCTACACAGACCCCACACCTATGAGCCACTTGTCATCTTGACACCAAATAGCCAGAGAAAGAAACAGAACCATTTGTAAGAGATTATCTTTTTTTTAAGTGAATTTGCCTATAGTTTCTGACTATGTGAACATCACCATGAAAACCAATGAAAAAAATCTTACCCAGAAAAGATTTTAAGAGAACACAGGCATTTTATAAAGCAAACAGACAAGCCAGTTCATAGCTCCTAGGCGAGGGATGGAGGTTGTCAAATAACTATAAAGGCGCTTCAGTATCTTGAAGGGACATGAGCAGGACCTTGCTGCCTGGCACACCCACCCGCCTCGTGCCCCCACGGGAGGCCGGGGAGCATCAGGGGCATAACCATCGCCATAGTGCGGGAGCCTTTACTTCTCCAACAGCCATTCCAAACGTTACCGCTCAGAAAAGACTCACTAAAGAAAAAGGCCACAACTGCTAGGTGATCAGCAGTCGGAGGCGGTGCACACCTGAGACACGTCTGATGCTCTACATGCCAGAGGAGAGAGTGGTCCAAGGGCAGAGGGCAGCCAGCACACCGGGCAGGCGCCTCCCCAATGTGCCACTGACGGCCGCTGCCACTCCAAGCAAAACTGCTTTGACGTTTCCTCTTCTTTCAAATACTACACTGACTCCTTATCTCATCCTTGTATCTTAATGGCATAACGGATACTCATCCACAAAATCTCACTCCAGAACCTGCTAGTATCATCATGCGTAAATAAGAAAAACTACGATGGATTAACTGGCTTGCTAGTGTGATAGACAATGAATCTATCAAAAGCTGAAGCTGAGCTTCAAACTTTTTGAGGATCTTTATAATAATCCATATTTTTAGCAGGGACTCTTGCCGACACACTGGCTGCCCCGTCCACCTAGTTTACAGCTTTGACCTCCCAACTTTCATGTGTTCCATTGGTCAGTGTTTCCCATTCACATGATTAGGCTCCTCAGGTGGCTAATAAGCTCCTCTCCTTTTCATAAAATAGGACCTCATGGTTTGCTTAGGCTCCAGTTTTCCTAGGGGTGCTCTCTCCCTCCCTCACACAAGCATGCGTGCACATACACATACACACACACACTCTCACACACACACACGACACTGCAAGCAGCTAGAGTTCTTACCAGGCTTTCTGTTAAAAGGTGACAGCAGCTGGGTTGAATTGCAGGTGGAGCCGGCAGCTGTCCTCGCACGTGTCCTCAAATTCCTGTCCTGTGCATCCCCCAAACCCTATCTCCCCCAAGGGTCAAGCAGAAGGCCAGTATGACAAGCAGCAAACACAGACTTCTACCATCTTTAGTATAGCCCCAGTATCTTCATGGGGCTCCACAGGGGTTCTCCTAAAGAGCTTCACCCATCTCCTTGTTTCCTGTTTCCATATGAATTGAAATTACAGGCAGGATTTTGTAGCAAAATGTTGCCACCTCTTATACCTTTTCTGAGGCAAAATAGTTTGCTTTTGAAGTCACTTCCACTGTTTCCATCTGAGGATTTGACAGCAGCTCCTTTCTACACCACAAGTGTGGGTGACCCAGGCTGCCCCCTCCATGCCTGGGCACTCTGGTCAAGCCTGTCCTTGTTTGCAGTGGGGCACTTTGGCCCAACGACGGTGATTCCAGGGCATGGTCTAGGAAAAGGAACCAGCAGGTACCACACATGACAGGATTTCAGATTCTATCCTTCTCCTAACAGCACATTAAATCTTCAGAGACGTCTTAGCAACCCATCCCTCCACCCAGTAACCAGCCCCATGACTTTCCCACCCCAGGCAGAGCTCTGTCTCTGGTGGAGCCCCCAGGCATACTGCAAGATTTGGGGTAAGGATGAAGAGGCATACCAGTCTCCCCGCTTCTCAGAAGCTACTTAAGCCCCTCTCAGCAGCAGCTTTGTCCTGAAACACAAGCTTACTCCTCCCGTCCTGCAGCAGCGGTGGCTCCACTCCTGAGCTGCCGCTCCATTTCTCATTACTCGCTCCTTCTCCTTTCCCAGGATGCCTGGGTTCAACCTTGACTTTCATCCATTGTTTAGCTTCCACCTGGTCAATCTCCTCAACCATGGCTGCACCATTGCAAAGTAACATTTACAAACACATTTGTTTAGGCTTAATAAACTGGCACCGACTTCTTCTCTATAGAATATTCAGGAAGGATATATACAATGGGACCCAGACAGAGACCAGAACTGAAGGATGGAACTAGCACCCGGGAGTGAGGTAATCCGGATCTTGGCGCAGACAGCCCCACCAAGCTGTGACACAGAACAAGGGACATCTTCTTGCCAGACCTCAGCTTGCTTCCTCTAGTGTAAACTAACAGTATATAATCAGAGGCGCTCTGTGGCCCTGAGGCTCTAAAATCTCAACTAAGTAAGATGGTGCCTGAGCGCTTACCTAGAACCAGGCATTACACAGCTCAGATCCCTGTCCCCGTGAACTTAGCATAATGGGGAAGGCAGATATCAAACAAATAATCATAAACAATAAATGTAGCAGTGTCTGAATTACTACAGAGGAAAACTCAGAGTGCGCTAAAGGCAGATAATCCAGTCTGGGTACTGTGAGCGCATAAATGTTTGCAACTGCCCAGCGGCACTCACTGCATTAAGGAAACGGTGTCAACGTAGACATGACGGCACCAACAGCAAACACGTGAGTTGAGTTTCACTGGGAAATCTGGAAGGTCCAATGCCGTCACCAACACTGCAGAACTTGAAGAGAAAAAGACAAAGCAAAGGAGCCCATTTAGGCCCCAGAGCTCACCCCCCACGCCACAGGGCTCAGCCCTCCTCAACAAACGGAAGACCTCACGAGCGCACAGTTACTTCCTGGAGAGATCTCCTGCACCCATCATTCACCGGCGTGTTCATCGGCAAAAGACACTGACCCTGGCTGATTCAAGCAGAGACTGTGCATTGAACTCAAACTATCGGGGAAGCCTGGAGAACTGGGTTCAGAAAACGGGCAGGATCAAAGGCAAGCCAGGCAGGAGGAGGCCACGCAGGAGGAGGCCAGCCAGAAGCCAGCGCAGAGCCCAACCGAGGTGGGTAATGAGCACACACCTGGGTAGTCAGAGTACAGGCCCTGGAGGCAGCCTGTTTTGTTCACATCCTATCACCAACTAGCTGTGCAACCTTGAACAAGTTGTTTAACCTCTCTGTGCCTCCATTCCTCACCTGTAAAATCAACCTAAATAGGGCCATATTTCAACAAGTCTAAAATGTGTCAATTGTAAGATGTACTGCTATTTTTATAAGCCACTAAGAAAAAACACTGCCAATTGCTCTATGACACAGTACTGTCTCATCGCTTCAATTTTCTATTTTCTAAGAAATCCTTATTAAATCGATTTAGAGTCAGGTTTTTATCATTTCAATCTTATACATACAAGAAGGAAAATATGAATGTAAATTTGGATACTTCCAGATCTTTCTCTATTCAGAGCCCAACTTTCCGGAATCTCTCGTTGGCCTGGTCAATGATGTCCCCTTGTCTCCACAACCCGGCTGCTATTCTCTGGCCCATCATGGCCACCTCAAAGACGGCTCCACCCTTTTCTCCTGGTCTTGCGTCGAGACTCGGAGACCCCTTCTCCAAGTTTTGGTGCTGCTGCTTTCCGGACCTTACCAGAGGTGTCACGAAGCTTTCAGAGCACAGCCACAGCCCTTCCAAATATTCCTCGAGGGTTTTTTTTTTTTTTTCTGCCAGCCGGTGGGCATCCCCTTATGCCACCAGGAAAACAACTGTTTGCGCAGGTGGGACGATGAGCGCCCCGCGCAGGCGCGGGCGGAAGGCTCACTCACGCCGCGCAGGCGCAGGCTGAGCACGGCGTCTCAGAACCGCCGAGGCATCCCTTCCCATGAGCCAAGGCTCGCTGTGAGGCTGAGTTCCTTTACAGAAGAGCTTAGACCTAGGCCTCTACAGCGTCAGCACTCAATAAATGTCAGTTATTTCTTGCTTTTAAGATATACTTGTAGCAAATTATGAGTGTTTTATAAAAATGCGCCTTTTAATCTCAGTTTTGGAGATCGAGCAGGGCGCCTGGAAGACAAGGTAAAATGAGCGAATGCACTTTACCATTTGCATGCTTTCACAAGAAATTTGTGATGGGGGAAGTTGTCTATCAGGAGAGGGATGAATCAGTGAAGTGGTTTTTCTTTAGTTTCCCCTGAGACCTGCTCTGCTCCCAGTGACAGTGAATACACTAACCACGGAGCTAGGGTTCAGACCAGGTCAGAGTCGCAGCAAGTGAGGGACATTCCTTATGGTTCAGTGCAGGTGTCTAAGTAACTTTTGTTTTCTTATTTTTTCCGTGTCTCATTATTTAACTAGGCCGGTTATTATGTAGTGTGCTTGGAAAGCCCAAACAGCCTCATTGGTTGTTTTTTGTATTGTGATAGACTTGCAACACTACTTCTCTTTCTGACGGTGACACCTAACACACCCCCCGCACCCTGAGAGCTTGCTGGGAGATGCAAAAGGTTCTCGCTGTGGAGGAGCTGTTGGAATAGGGAGTGGAGCCAGGACCAGGACACCCTCTCCACTTCTGATGGCCTGAGTAATTACAGGGCAGGCAGGAGGCAGCGTGGCTCAGCTGGCCCATGGGGTCACTGTGCCCTCCAGAAAAGCCTTTATTTCACAATCCTTTTCCAAAAAATGTAAGACACTTTAACCGTCGAACACCATCAGCCCCTTTCCCTTGCATTTGCTTTTGATGCTATTTGGTATTTCTAAGGGAAATATTCGAACAATATTTTGAAATCTTGATTTGAAGATTCATTGGCTACAAGGACCAAAGTTCTGTTTGCTTTGTTTTTTTCTGTAAGATGAGAATAAATAGCGTCAACCTAGGTGGCAGGCACTCAGGAAAATGAAAGTAATTTGGGGAACTTGCAGGCAAGTTTGTCAGGCTTCGGGTGTCAGAATACCATTTATAGCTTAGAATATGGCTTTGAGCCAAGAAGTATGAGTATTTTTTATTTGGCAAATACTGTCAAGCTGCGCTCTAAGAGCCTGGGCCAAAATGCAGTCCTACCGATGATGCTACAGAGAACCCCGCTCCACACATTCTCGCAACACTGGATTCTTTGATGATTATTTCATCATTAGTAAGGTTGTGCAGATTTCATATGCTTATGAACTACTTCTCTGAATTTCTCCTTTCTCTGTCAGGTTTCTTCATCCATCCGCAGTCATTTGCATCTTACAGCAGTAACATAAGAGATGAATATTCATGCTAACTGAAGGAGGACCATGAGCCGATCGACTGGTGCGAAAGAAAAGATTCCCGTAATTCCCCCAGTGTATTTAGGCCCAACACAAGCTGGGCGCCTGTCTGCCAGAAGCCTGCTCCGAAGACCTGGAGGGGGAGAAGACAAAAGTGCTTCAAGGAGCTGCTAGTGTTTCACCCTCCTGGAAGCGTTCAGCAGTCCTTGCTGTGTGGAGACTGGAACCAGGGGATCGTGGCCCGTGGCAGCGTGCTGTGTGGCCCAGGAGCACGGGGCAAGGAACTGTTGGAAGTGCTCTCTTTTGCCACTTAGCCTGGCCTAAGAGTTCCCTGTAGCTCGTAAGCCTGAAGTCTCAATTTATACATTTCTTTGTTTATTCTAAAGGAAAGAAGCAGGAAGTTCATTTTTACCGGTGACCTTGACTAGATGTTTTTGATGATGAAGTTTAATGGGTTAAAGGTTCATCATAGTTTATTTATATCATTATAAAATGACGCCATCCTTGTTTTTAGATCTTTTCACATTTCTTTAATGAGTGTGCTTCTTGAAATAAATTATACACACACGTACACACATCCATAGTTTAAAGCAAAAGTTTTTCAACTTAATTTACTTATTTTTATTGTAGCTCCATCTCCACCTATAATACAAATAATGTCATATCATTTTCAAATTTTACCTGGACTTTTAGGACAATAATTGTTTTAGTCTTTCTAAAATATTTTAGACACTAATAGAGAAATTTTAAAACATTTCTTCTCCACAATCATTCATCAAATACAACTTGTGTATTATACATAAGATTTTTGTATTATCTTTGTTTTCTTTTAAAGAGAAAAATGTTATTCTAATGGGGGAAAATTTAATTGCAAAAACGGCTTATAGCGATATTTCTAAAGTCACCATTAAAAAGTATAGGAAATTTGATGAAATGGCTCTTCCTAGTGTTCTGAACCTGGTACTGCAATATGCAAGCGCCATAACTTGTATCAGCGTTTCTCCAGCTTTAATGTGTATGCAAATTATCTGGAGATCTTATTACAATACAGATTCATATTCAGAAGGTGAGGGATGAGGACTGAGATTCTGCTTTGCTAGCAAGCTCCAAGTGATGCTAGTGTTTCTGGTTCATGGAATTTTGAAGAGTTTGACCATAAGTCTACTTGTCTAAATAGAATTAGAAAGTTGTAATTATATATAAATATCGTTTTAGACATTCAAAAATTCATAAGTTAAACTCACTTTTTCCATTTTTTTTTTACAAGGGGCAATATATTAGTTGAAATGAATTGGTGATGTTGAATTGCTAATTGCAGAAAAACTAATCCCCCAAATGAATTTCCTTTCATGCTCAACCCTTACTTTTGTAACTACAACATCTGAGAATACACCCGCTTACTCCTTTCCCCGCTGCCTTACTGTTAAAATGGTTCTAAGAGCAAACGTCTGCATGTTCTCTTTTGTCTCCCTGGCAGCTGACTTGGCTACATTATAGCAGGGCCCAGCCTATTGGCCTTGGGAGATGAATTTTCCAGCTGAGAGAACTAAAAGCAGGTGGATACAAAATGACTCACTTCTGGCCCTAACAGTTGCAGAGGGACCCAGCTCAAGCAGTGTTTACTCTGAGATTCTGCTGCGTAAGGAAAGGAGTCTGTGGCGTTGGGGACTGTCTTCCCCGAAGCAATCCACGTAACTTCTTCACAAGAGTAAGGATGTCCGTGCTTATTGTACCTTCGCTCTGCCCGGCACTTGCTAGGTGGTTTGTGTACCTCCTGTCTCACGCTCAGCACCACAGTCGTCTGAAGAGGGCATCACTGCTCTTGCCATTTTGCAGGGGAAGCTGCTGGGGCATAGAGTTTTAATAGTCCTCCTGGGTAAGCAGCCAACTTGGGACACACACCAGGACCATCTCATTCAAAACGCTTGCTTTAAACCACTTTGCTACCACATTTCACCCTAGCTTGTGAATGCACATGTTCTGAGGCTTCTCTTTCTTAAATAGTTTGCAGCTGACTTTCAAATATGTATGTATAAATTATCGTCTAAAAACGTAAGAGTTTATTGGGGCCTGCCGGGTGGCTTATGCACTCCGCTTCGGTGGCTCAGGGTTCGCCAGTTCAGATCCAGGTGTGGACCTACGCACCGCTTGACAAGCCATGCTGTGGCACGCATCCCACATATAAAGTAGAGGAAGATGGGCACAGATGTTAGCTCAGGGCCAATCTTCCTCAGCAAAAAAGAAAGTAAGAGTTTATCTACTCTGTATCCTTAAGATGCCAGGAGGTACTATAAAAGTCAGTTTTGGAAACTTGGGAAAGTGAACATCTAAACAACTGTGTAGTGTTTCTGAGAGAGTTAAGTGAAAATCATTGTAAAAGCCACTGTTGCTACTTTTGATTTGGTTTTCCTTTTTCTTCGTTTTTTCTTTTTGGTCACCGGCTGTAACCAATGAAGAACTTGGGTTTGCTATGCCCAGACTCAGGTTCTGATTTGTTTAAAATTAAGGGTGAACCAGAGCGTTGGGTGTAGGTTACTTATAGCAACTACTGCCCTGTGATTTACTTATTCGTTCACTTAGTTGTCTCTTCCCTTCTAGTGCTCTGTGCATACCTGTAGGGCAATAACTCTGCCTCTCTGGTTTTAGTATCTCCGATGGCTAGCATTGTGTCTGGTATGTGAACATTGCATGTTTGTTGAATATAAACTTATGAATAATTAATGATTCTAATTAAGTCAGACCAAATGACTGAGAAATGCTCACAGTTGGTCACTAGGTGGTAGACTTGCCTAATTTTAGATGGCTAAGGAGATTTTTTTTTTTTTTTTTTTTTTTTTGTAATTTTGAAAGTCTCTACTTCCTCACTTGAAGGGGACAGGAGAATCCGTTGGAGCCCTTTAGAGTTGGGCAGAGTCTCAGGGATCATTGCTCATGACTCTGTGGGTCCCTCACTCTAGTTTGTCAAAGTGGAGGGCCATTCACTCTCTATGCTACTGCATACAGGTAGCCAAGAGAATACCTATCATAAATTTTTTTTCTTTTTTGATACCTTATTGGATTTTATTAGCTAACACATTTTTTAGAAGGATGACATCTATATTTGTCGGTGGAATGGGACAAAAATCACTTTTTCACTACCCAAATTTGTGTCATGGTTATTCTAGCCTCAAGAGAATTGGTTGGTGAGTCCTCCATTCTGTTCCTGGCCCAAATTGGGTAACTCGTACTCTATGTGCCCTGAAGTTCATTAAAGACCACTTGTAAAGCAATCCACATCCAGGCTTTGTGTGAGGTCTGGAAAATTATGTTACAAACCTAACTTTGTTGAAGTTTATAATCTCTTCAGGTTTTTTTACCCATTATGTGCAGGGTCATAAACTGAACATCTGACAGGTTTAATTAGAGAAAAAGATAATAAAACAAGTTGACTTTAAAGCTGACTTCAAGTGTTATACCCCAACAGCAAATAGAAATATTCCCTTCATAAAGAAAAGATTAAAAAGGTATAAAGCAAATCTTAAAAGTTAAAAAAAAAAGTAAATTCACCTCTCCTAGTTTATGACAGTTCAAATGCATGAAACTAAGGAGACGAGAGCTCTAAAGAGCTATTTATCTCGTACGTATAAGACCTTGAGTCGCTGATAGTTCATGTGACCATGACATTGACTTAGGGTTAATTATGCATTTATGGACAGTTAATACAGTTTTCCAGTAATTCTTCTCAGGACAAGTCTATATGGAAAAAAATCTGAGTGGTAAGAGATTTAATATCTGAATTGAACACTTGAGTGATATTTCGTGGCATTCGATGTGTTTAGTATTAATGAAAGGCATGCTTAATTGAAATGCAGAAAAAAGGGAAATTTTTGTACACAAAAAGAAAATCAGAATATAGCAGACTTGGTGTGGAAATGGAATTAACTGCAAAGAAGAAAACTTATTGAAACAATTTGCTGAAGTCCATGAACATAAACTAGAAAATCTGGATGAAGTGTTTATTTTTTCACGGAAAATATAATTTAATACAACTGGCTTCAGAGGAGCTGACTAATTAGAATGGAAAATAATAGTGAAATTCCCTTGAAATACCTCAGGTGAACATGTTGTCAGAAAGAAATCCTCCAAAATGTCTGAGGAACTGGCAAGTCAGGTGCTATTTAAACTATTCCAGGCATGAGGAGGCAGGGCTAGAGGGGAATGAATTGGCTTCCAGCCTCAGGTGAAAACAAGATCACGTTTGGGATTCAGCTAAGTCTTTCCAAAACGGTTTATGAGACGGCTTTTGCACTCCTTACTCACGTACCTAGAGAATATTTTGTCAGCTTGTCCATACATTGATGTACCTTCCATTTGTAGGAACTAACAGAAAATCTGTCCAGTTGATAGCTATATCATCCAGCTAAATGCCAGCTCTCTCCACTCACAGTGAATTCCAGCAGACTGGCCCGCTATCCAGATGATTGAGAGGAGACCTGGGGAGCCATTCATAATGGTTCTCAAACACCCTTGTGCGTCAGAACCTTTTGATAAGTTAAAAAAATATAGACAATAGGGCTCTATCCTCAGAGATTCTGATTCAACTGAGACCCAGGTATCAGTACATTTTTTAAAGCCCTCCAAACCATTCTAATGTATAGCCACGTTTGAGAATCACGAAGCATGAAAAGGTGTCAAAACACAAGAAAGCAGTTCAGATATTTAAAGAGAGTGTAGCATTTCCCTCTCCACACCCATGTGACAGCCTCGCCAAGGCAGAGCAGATGTGTCCGCTGTTACTCTGCTAACGTGTGGAATTCAGCTAGGAAAAAGCACAGCAGAGGTGATTTGATCATTTTCTTTATACCACAGAGATCTGGGCTTCATAGAAATATGTCTATTTAACTTGGACTTATAAGACCTTGAGTGGCTGATAGTTCATGTGACCATGACATTAACTTAGGGCTAATTATGCATTTATAGATGGTTAATACAGTTTTCCAATAATTCTTCTCAGGAAAAGACTATATGGAAAACAATCTGAGTGGTAAGAGATTTAATATCTGAATTGAACACTTGAGTGATATTTTGTGGCATTCAATGTATTTAGTTTTAATGAAAGGCATGCTCAACTGAAATTCAGAAGAGGAAATTTCTGTACACAAAAAGAAAATCAGAATATAACAAATTTTTAAAGAGATGACTAATGATAAAGTACTTTCCCTATGAATTATTAAAACATGTAAAGCTGCATTCATTAAATAATTTGTTCCTGATATGAAAATAGGCAAATATGTGAAATGAAAAGACCAGAGAGCGTAAGAACTAAATTCATGTGTATATGGGACTGCCCCACTCCAGGGATACCATAGGGCAAATAGTCACCTCTCCACCCAATTTACAAAAGAGTTGTAAAGGTAGTACAGAGAATTTCTGTACACACCTCATGATGTTTTAGTTATCATCTTGCAGTTTAAAAAGTGGCATTTGATTTGGTGGGTATCTGATGAATAAATAGGGTTGGTACATTTGAGTTCACAATTGGAGAAAAATCTCCCTCCCAGCATAGTCAAAACTGTTACAAGAGACTTAAGTGTATTTCACGTCTGCACTTTTTCACGCCCAGTACACAAGGTGATGATGGCGTGAAACTCATCTGGGATTCATAGTCTCTTAAAAATTTATTTTTAACAAATAAAAGTATAAAACAGTCAGGATTGATTTCTAAGAATGAAAAGACGTTGGAGAGAGAATTACCTGACCTTACGAGATGAAAACATTCTCCCCATTTGTCTTCTCAGATTCCTGTAGCAGCAAGTATCTAACAGTGAAATAGAATCAAGTTTTGTAAAAAAGGAAAAACAAAATGTTTTGGAGACCCAGGGAGACAATAACATTAATGAAGAGTGTTTGCTTTCAAAAGTTCCTAAATATTTCTCTCTAAGTCCTTATTTCATCTCTAGAGACTATTCACTATACTAGCCATGGACCCTGTTTTATTATATAAAAATATAGTATAACCTATCACCAGCGTTGGTGGGCAAGAATTCTTGATAGGACTTTTTTTTTTTAAAGATTTTATTTTTTCCTTTTTCTCCCCAAAGCCCCCCGGTACATAGTTGTGTATTCTTCGTTGTGGGTTCTTCTAGTTGTGGCATGTGGGACGCTGCCTCAGCGTGGTCTGATGAGCAGTGCCATGTCCGCGCCCAGGATTCGAACTAACGAAACACTGGGCCGCCTGCAGCGGAGCGCGTGAACTTAACCACTCGGCCACAGGGCCAGCCCCAAGGATTTTTAATTAATTAAGTTTTTGGTGAAGAAGATTGGCCCTGAGCCAACATCTATTGCCAATCTTCCTCTTTTTGCTTGAGGGAGATTGTTGCTGAGTTAACATCTATGCCGGTCTTCCTCTATTCTACATGTGGGACGCCACCTCAGCACAGCTTGATGATCGGTGTGTAGGTATACACCCCAGACCCAAATCTGCAAACTCCGGGCTGCCTAAGCAGAGGGTGTGAACTTAACTACTACACCACTGGGCCCCATTGATATGATATTTATGATGTGTACTGTGCCCCATTTTCAGAGTATGATGTAAGTTGGCCTGAGACAGTAGTTCTCAAACTCTCGTGTGCATCAGCACTGCCTGGAGAGCTTGTTGAAGCAGACTGCTGGGCCCCACTCCCAGAGATTTCCATTCAATAGGTCTGGGGTGGGAGCTGGCAGTTTATATTTCTAACAAATTCCTAAATGTTCCACTCTCCTGGCTGAAATGGATGCTTCTGCTTCTGAACCCAGGACAGCTCTTATCTGACTTCATTATTCTCATCTCCTACCTAATAGTCAAGATACCCAATCATCAGATTGCCCTCATTTCTTGACAGCACCATTTACAGAAGAAACTCTTGCTGTCTTAGCTCTCCACAAAGCCACCTGGCAGGAGGCCAGACCCTTCAAGAAGCCCAGCCTAGCATCTTACTGAGACACCCAGGCCTCCCCATGGGAGGTGTGCTTCTTTGTCGCAGTAAGTTAATAAACCTAACATGTGGACTTCATATGCGTGTCTGTAGGCACTGGGCTTTATCAGTACGTACCAGTGCATTTTACTTTTTCACGTGTGAAGGTTGGCTTTCCATTACTTGGAGCCAAACCAGGTTGACAGGCACACAGGTAGTTTCCAGTTGTATTGGTACAAGTTTTTTGGGGCGGGCAGGCAGTGCTATGATGGCATTCATCTCCAGCTGCAAAATGGAGCAGATGGTTCCTAGTCAAGCCAGCTGAATATATACACTCCTCCTTTCCATTAACAGTGGTGCCAAAGACTTCTCTGTGGACTGATCATCAGAAATATTTAGAGGTATTTGTTGAAAATATAAATCCCAAAGTAAATCTCAGACCTACTAAAAGGGAATTTCAGAGGAGGTGAGACTCAGAATCTAATGCTTTCACAAAAACCCTAGCACTTTCATTTAGCATACGGGTTTGGGAGGATGGCTGGATTGAAGAGAGAAGGGATTTTCCTGAGTTACTAGGAGTTTAACAACTATCTAAGTGTATATTCTCTGGGCGAATTCTAGAAGTAACAGCCTGCTGTGCAAAGAGGTAATAATTCTCCAGGGTTGTAGAGACAATCAAAATGAGAAGAGAAGACTAAATTGTTAATACAATGTCAACATCTAGTAGAGGAACTGGAAAAATTGGAAAACATCAGCTGTTATACTGTCATGATTCCCATTTGTTTCCTGGTTGTTCCTTTTGGTAATAACATGTTCAGGCCACTCTGTTTGCTTAGTAACATTTCCGACTACGGACGGCCTTGGGCTTTGGCTGAAAATCCTGTTCTATTAGCTAAAGTTATTGCAGAATGAATTAAGACTCTAAGGTGTGGAGTACTTTCAACATTCGCTGCTGTGTTTTTGTTTTTTTAAGCAACCAATAAAAGAAAACTCAATTGTAGACATGGTTTCAGTTTTCAGTTCTATTGCCTGTTTTCTTGCTGGCGTCTTTCCTCAGCTTGGCAACTTTTCTCTAGAATCTCAAACCATAGTCTAAGAAACTGGTTCAATTTTGCTGCATCTAATTCCATTCTCATTTTCTAAGGCTTACTTTATTTGGACTTACTGTTTCAATCTTCTGTGTTGTTTGTAAAATTGTGCGTTGCAGAACTTGATATAAATCCTACATCCCTGGTGGATTCGTAACCCTTTGTAATGTTGCACGTTGCATTTGGGGGACAAGAGGTAGAGACATTTTCACATGAGTGAAAGAGTGAAGAGTGAAGGAGAGCATAGGAATTCAGTTTAGACCCTGGACTGCCTCAAGTCAACTTCCTGCTCTTGGGTCTTTGTGTCTTGAATCCTTTTCTGTGCTGAGTTTGAGCTTTGGCAAGTGGTACACACTTTGTAAACGTTTGTTCAATGGATGATCAATGCACATGATGCAGCTTATATTATTTGGAAAAAAAGTTCTATTTCAGTAGGAATTAATTAAAACTCTTTCGGAGAAAGCTTGAAGCAATCCTCGTGGAGAGTCTGACTCAGGGTGTGAGCTGTGGTTCTCAAAGTATGGCCTCTAGGCCAGCAACACCAGCAGCACCTGGGAGCTTGTCAAAAATGCAAATTTCCCAGCTCCACCCCAGCCCTGCTGAATCGGAATCTGAGTCCCGGGCTAGGAATCCATTTGAACAAGCTCCCCAGGGCATGGTGGTGCACAGTCAGGTTTGAGAACCCCTGCGTCTTGGCTGCTTATAAGATAAAAGAGTTCTCTGATAAACATCATAAGAATTTTTAATAAGACCTGGTTTAGAATTTCTCGGTCTTTATTCCTTTCTTTTCTGTGAACTCAGTGGAGTGTCACGAGCCATCTGTCACTGTTTTAAGCCATGGTTTTCCATCAACCAAAATTCTTGGGTTTATGTAGCACGTGCTTCTTAAACCCCAGATCAGTTTCAGTACTAGTTCTATTTCTGACTCTTTCCTCTTTATCACCTCACCAAACCTATTACTCATTTTCTCTCTCCTATAAAGCTTTCTCTCTCAATCTCCCACATCTCCTTTCCTTTTCCAAAGATCCAAGTCCTTTTTACACCTCCTTATCCATTGTCCTGTCTCGCACCCTTTCTCCATCGTCTCTGTAAGGAGATGACTATAATTGTCGGGGCGGGGGTGAGATTTCTTTTTTAAACTACTTTTAATTTCTTTAGTTCTGATATTGAGAATCTTTGTTATTTAAGACTGATGATATAAAATTATAAAGAAAGAGATTTATCCTCTAACACGGGTTTTGACAAAGGTATAATGCTATGTACCCACTGTTATAGAATCATATAGAATAATAGTTTCACTGCCCTAAAATCCCTGATGCTCCAGGGCCATAGAAGTCTGTTAAGTGTGACTCTTGTCCTAGTCATAGATGTTTTGGATGTTGAGGAGTATTGGGGTTCTTTCCAGCTAGTATCCTCTGCTTTAGAGTGAGAAAAGGGAGGAATTTCCCACGTAGTCCCATGTTCTCACAACAGCATAAATAATGGAGGAAACGAATGTTGAAGGTGTAGAAGTGGATCATCACAACATATTGATCTCTGGGATTAACACGGTTAAAAGAACTGAGGAAGAAGAAAGAAGGTCAGTTTTTAGAAACCAATAATGCAACTTTATTTCTGCATTGATCTTGAGTTACTGATTTGGAATTTTCTGAATTCAGCATGACTATTGCTTCCCCAGGCAGGGACACAAGGATTTGTGGGTGTTCTGAACACATGACTGGTATGCAGCCCTGCATGCGTAACACATGAAATGTTCTGAGGCTGCCCTGGGCTCTGGTCGTGTGAGGCTGTCTCTTCCTATCTTTGACTTTGGAGGGCATGATGCTAGAGTGTTCTTGGCTGAAGCCTGACTGGCATACACCTTTTCTGATCCTTTCGCCTTACACCTGACATCACATCCTCTGATGCAAGTCATTTGCATCATGGCAAATGGCATGCATACAAATGGCTTGTTGACACAGGCTTGGGACTCAATCTGCGTAAAAGGAGGCAGTCCCTGGGACCTTGCTATCCATGGACGCAGGTGAAATCATAGCACCAAGGACTGCCAAACAAAGAAAATCTGCATACCCCGTCAACACTCTGTGCACTTGCTCTTTGAGATTATATCCTTTGAGAGATGCATAAACCCAGTCTCTGCTTTTCATCCTTTTTAGGCACCTGCGAATGGCACCAAAGGAGACATTGTTTCATCGCTCCCCATAGCATCCAGCCTTACCTGTGGAAATTTGTACAGTTCTAGCAGTCTTCCAATCTGGGCAGAAATTGACTGTTGTGTTCCTGTAAGTGTTGCTACAGACTTGCTCTCTCTCCTACAGGTGTAATTAGGGAGGTCCTTGTCCACCCCTGAGAGCCAAATGAAGGAACTCTCCAATGTCCTCTATTCACTGTGCAGAGCTTCATAGAGATCAAACCCCAGAAACGTGTTGGGTAAAAGATGGGAGTTTCTGTTAATTTCCTCAATGGCAAAAACCAAGGCCAGATCATACTGGTAGTTCTTGTAGTGAAACCTGCATGGAGGGCTAGGGATCCTTGGGAAAAGACTCAAACCAGGATTATCATCAAATCCAATACAGTGACTTAATTAAGGGTGAATGCCCAGTCAACTCATTCTATCTGTGTCAACAGCTGGCTCTCCTGAAGCCTTAGAATTTACAGCGAAAGCAAATCACCTAACTTACACTCTGCAAAGACGTTAATGAATTACACACATGTGGAGAAAAATTATTCAGTTTACAAAGGAAAGTATAATGAATGGAAAAGCAGGTCACATTCAAAGTAGGTTTTGGAAATGATTCTTTGATTCAAGAACCAAATGCTTGTTCATATGAACACATCATTAAATGCTTCATAGAACAGTAACAATATTAACATGAGATTGGAGACAGCCCTGGGGAGGAAGAGGAATTCTGACTTAAGGTAAGGGGGTAAGCAGAGAAGCATGACATCTGTGGGTTGAGAGTGGTGCAGCAGAAGGCTGGCAATCAAATTGCCTAAGCTTCTGCCTCATCAAACTTGTGTCTCCGCCACCATCAATAATCGGGAAGCTAAGAGGAACTTCAGAGCTTCCTGGAGGAATCATCAAAAGGCAGGAACATTTGGGAAAAGCACGAAGGACTGAAAGGACTGGAAACGCTTCAGAATCTAAGAGACACAGCATTGTAAAGTTTAAAAAATGAAAATGTAATTATCAAAACTGACTCAAATATAAAATAAAGAGAGAAAATTATACAACAGTTGCTACATAGTTTCAAGAGAATGTTTAAGAAATAAAATTCCTTGGGGCTGGCCCCATAGCCAAGTGGTTAAGTTCATGCGCTCTGCTTCAGCGACCCAGGATTTCGCCAGTTCAGATCCTGGGTGCAGAGATGGCACCGTTCATCAGGTCATACTGAGGCGGCGGCGTCCCACATAGCACAGCCAGAGGTACTCACAAATAGAATATACAACTATGTACTGGGGGGCTTTGGGGAGAAGAAAAAAAGAAAGAAGATTGGCAACAGTTGTTAGCTCAGGTGCCAATCTTAAAAAAAAAAAAATAATTAAAAAAAGAAATAAAATTCCAAAAATACACCAGGCCTTGATGAATTTACATGAGCTGTCACATGTGAGCCAACCTGCCCAGGCACAAGGTACTCTGAGCTGGTGTGAGTGGAGAGCAGAGGACAGGAACACATTTAGCCTCTCCTCCTACAATGAGATACAAACTCCCTGTCCACCATCCAGGTGCCTGAAGCTGTGGGGACATGTGAGTTGAACTGGCCTTCTGCCCCGGGGAGATTCAGGCCAGACCTTGCCTGACTCAACAGCCCCCAAATCCCGCAGCCCTGACATGGGCTAAGAAACCATCATGTGTGCTATAGTAAATAACATCATGTCAATACTTTCAAAAAATTTAGATAAACTTCACAAATTACCATGAAAATAAAAGTTACCAAAACTGTCTCAAGAAGAAGTGAAAAATCTGAGTAGCCCCACATGTATTAAAGAAATCAAATCCATAGTTTAAAACACTCCCACAAAATTTTCCTGTGGCTAACAGCTTCACTGGTAAATTCTACCAAACATTCAAGAAAGAAAGAATAGACACTCCAGCTCCTGCAGAGAATAGGGAAAATGGGGAAACTTTTTGATTCGTTTTGTGAGAATAGCTTAAATTCTGTAGATCTTAACAAGCTTGTTACAGGAAAGGAAATTTACAGGCCACTCTTTATCTTGAACTAAATTCATATATCCTAGAGAAATTAGCATTCCAAATTCAGCTATATTTTATAAGAAAGCCATATCATGACCCAATTTTGTTTATGTAATGTAATTCAGTACACTAGCCCCTGAAAAAGGAGAAATAATGATCTCAATAACTGCAGTTATCTATTATATATGCTATATAATCGATTATAAATAGAAGCGGTTATGTTCTATTTCTTGGCGTGTGTGGTGTTAACACACATGTACACTTTTTGATAATTTCTTAGTCTGTAAACATACGATTTGAGCTCTATTCTGATTGTACGTCATACTTCAAAAAATATGTTTATTAAAAAGAGAAAATGAAAGCACAACAATGAATGAAAAACACAATGATTATCTAATTAAAAAGTGCCTGGAGGTCTAACCAGAAAGTTTGGGAAAAAACAAAACAAAACGGACATAACAGCTTGAAACACAGAGTTACTCAGAGTTGACAACAAAATGGAAATTGACTTATTGAAGGTGAAATTGTAGATACATGTGTGCATGTGTGTATACAAACATGTGCATATACATACATAATATACATATGTACACATTATATAAGTATGCATGTTTGTATACACACAGAATTAGAAAACTTTGAACATTGGTTTTATACCGAGAACCGGAAATAGTCTCTCTCTCTCATATATACATTTTCTAAATCCTATTTTTTACAAACAAACTACACTTCCATTGAACAAACATCATCTAATGGTGTAAAGTGGCAGATAACCAGACATTCCATTAAAGCATGACATGTTCAGTTATGGAGGAAGGTACAGGATGCTGGAAAAGCCTATAGGTAAATACCTCATCATGGTGAGGTTGTGATTCACAGGTGAGGTGGCTCAGGCTAAGTCTGTAAGGAAAAGTGAGTGTTTGTCACCTGGAGAAAGCAAGGAATGATGGATGCCTCAGACAGAAGGAAAAAGCATGTATTAACACGTCCAGGGGGGAGTGGGTGTGGAAGTGTTTGAGAACTGCATGAAGGTTTGAGAATGTTAAAAAGCAGAGCAGAGGTAGTAGAGGTAGGCAAGACCAAGGTGATATAGTATCATTTTGGTCTTTATTTTTGGTCTTTGTGGGTGATAAACATGATCCCATTTATATATAGAAATTTCACTCAGGATGCTGGACTGGGGCAGGGAACCAGAGTAGGAGGTTATTGTGATATCATAGGACAGGAGTGACTAGAATTAACGGAAGTAGCAGAAGTGAAATCAAGGTGAAACATATTGGAGACCATTTTAGATGGCGGAAAGGGTGTCATTTTGAAACTCCCCAGGAGTGAGGTCTATGACTTGGTCATCTCTATTTCCCTGGAGCTTAGCAAATTATCTGGCTCATGGGAGTTTCCCAATAAGTGCTTGCTGGTTGAGTGAATAACCCCAGGCCATAGCTTATAGGGTACAACTCAGTGAGATAGGTCTTGCCGCTTTCTTGTGAGGAAAAAAAGTGCTCTCACAAATATGCAGGATAACTATTGGGAAGAATAATGGCTCTGTTTAATTACCCATAAAGAAGATGGGCAGTTATCAACTGGGAGTCATTCCCTGCAGAGCATTCATTATTTGGTGTCTAGAGCAACAAAGGAGGACAATTTGGCTAAACTTATCCAATGCCCTTCTTTGGGGACCTGTGAATAAGACAGAATTACTGAACCTGAGCTGATGGTACTTTGCATTTCTCCCCAGACATGGATCAGCATGTAAGTGTCCAGATCATCAGTATACCAACAAAGAGCGAGATCGCTGCCTACAAAAAGCTGTGACCTTTCTGGCTAACAAGGACTCCTTGGGGATGGCTCTGGCCTGCATGGCTCTGTGCTGCTCTGTCCTCACAGCTGTGGTGCTGGGGGTCTTTGTGAAGCGTTGATACACCCCTATAGTCAAGGCCAATAACAGAACTCTCAGCTACATCCTGCTCATCTCCCTTGCCCTGTGCTTCCTCTGCTCCTTGCTCTTCATCGGCCATCCCAACACAGCCCCCTGCGTTCTTTAACAAGTCGCATTTCGAATTGTTTTTACTGTGGCTGTTTCTACTGTCTTGGCCAAAGCTATTACTGTGGTTGTGGCCTTCAAGTTCGCTGCACCAGGGAGAAGGATGGGGCAGTGGTTGGTGTCAGGGAAGCTAACTTCATCTTCCCATCTGCTCCTTTATCCAACTGAGTCTCTATGGACTGTGGCTAGGAGCCTCTCCTGCCGTCACTGACATCGAGGCACATTCTGAACATGGTCACATCATCATTGTGTGCAACAACGGCTCGGTCAGTGCCTTCTGCTGTGTCCTGGGCTCCCTGCCCCTGGGGAGCTTCTCCTTGACTAACCTGGCCCAGAACCTGCCTGACACCTTCAATGGAGCCAAGTTCATGACATTCAGCATGCTGGTGTTCTGCAGTGTCTGCGTCACCTTCCTCCCCATCTACCACAGCCTCAAGGGCAAGGTCATAGTGGCCCTGGAGATCTTCTCCATCTTGGCCTCCAGTGTGGGGCTATTATGCTGCAACTTTGCTCCAAAGTGTTATTTTTGTTGTTGTTGTTAAGGCCAGATAGGAACACTCTCACGAGTTAAGGGATAAAACACATTCTGGGAGCAATAAGCCTTCTTAAAATAAATGTGTTTCTTAAAATAAATGGAGGCAGAAGACAAAGCCACGCCATTCTTGCATCAGATTAGGTTACACTTTGTGATTTACTTTCTTCAATGAAGATTCAACTCTCCTTTATTTAGACAGTGTCAAGGGCACTATAATCCTAAAGCCAAAGAAGAAAAGTAGATAACTTTTCAGAGGGTGTTAATGCCTTCAATTTGATCCGCATCACTAATGTCTCCAGGAAAAATGAGAATATTGCCTTAAAATCTGGGTTTATCCCACTGTGTGGCGTGCATGTCTCTGGTTGAGTTACAGTAAGGATGCTTAACTAGGAGGTTACTATCAAACAGCCTCTGTTCACTTCCTACTTGGGGGTTCAGTTGAAACAATAGATCATGCTTCTAAAAGATTGATCAACATGCTCTTGTCCTGAGAAGAGTGGGGAGAGGCTCAGTAGCTGTGCACTGTTTCCTCATGAGATGCCTCTGTCCTTAGTAGTCCTTTTGGGGTTGCTTAACACTTGTCGTTTCAGCAGGTGCCCTTGCCCTGGAGGGAAGAGATAGCAGGGCTGCTGAGCGTTGGGCTAGAGTTTCAGTCTAGGGGGCCGGCCCCGTGGCCAAGTGGCTGAGTTTATGTGGTTTGCTTTAGTGGCCCAGGGTTTCACCCGTTTGGATCCTGGGTGCGGACCTGGCACCACTCATCAGGCCACGCTGAGGCCGTGTCTCACATAGTGCAACTAGAAGGATCCGCAACTAGAATAGACAGCTATGTACTGGGAGGCACTGGGGAGAAGAAGAAGAGGAGGAAAGAAAACAACGTTTAGCAAAAGAATTTCAGTCTTGTCTCTCCTGTGTGTGAGGACCTCCACATTCCCAATCTTTGTTCCTCATAGCTATCTCATTTCCTCTTTTCTCTCGGTTTCTTTCTGTCGTTAACCACTTCAGACACTTGTCTGTTCTACTAATGTCCTAACCTCTATCAGGCCTTTATCCTACCTCTTCCTGCAGAGCACCTATGCCTGGCACCTCATTGCCGTTCAAATCTCAGCTCAACCATCAGCTGCTCTGAAAGACCTTCCCAGACCACCTTCTATGAAGTAGCACTTCTGAACACACACCTGGCCCTCAGGTTTTTTCTTCCCATATCACCCTGAGTATTTCTTTCATGGAATTTACTATCATTTGCTGTATTCAGTCTTTATGCATTTGTCACCTTGGCGCCGAGTACCTAGTTGACACTCGCTTTATGCTTCTTGCTGGAATGAATGTATGAATGTAGCAATGTCTGTACGTGTCCACATTTGTGGGTTCTATTTGAACAGACAGAAAATCTTTCTGGATCTTACTCATGACTTTGACTCTAGCCCTGTCTCCTCATCTGGCCCCAATGTGGATTTGAGAGCCCCTGAGTTTCCAGGAACCTGATATAGAGGCTTGATTGATGCCGTGGAACCTGTGGTACCCCAGCTCTGAAGATTCATTTTTGAAATTGAGTCCATGGGGGCTGGCCCGGTGGCGTAGCAGTTAAGTGTGCACACTCTGCTTCAGCGGTCTGTGGTTCCGGTGAACTGGCCCACTCAGCTCCCAGGAGTGGACCTATGTACCACTTCTCAAGCCACGCTTTGGCAGGCATCCCACGTACAAAATAGAGGAAGATCAGCACAGATGTTAGCTCAGGGCAAATCTTCCTCAGCACACAAGGAGGAGTGGCAGTGGATGTTAGCTCAGGGTTAATCTTCCTCAAAGAAAAGAAGAAAAAAGTCAAGTCTATGAGTCTTTTTCATGCTTGTGTCCTGACCCAGGCTGGGCCTCCCCATCCCTTAATCCTGCCATGTGAGTCTGGAGTCATGGGATGTAAACTGGAGTCCTGAAATTTGAATTCTGCCTTCAGGAATTCTTTGTTTCGTGAGTCAAGACCCTGCACATTTTCTACATGCTGTAGACATGATGCACACTCTCCACTTCCTCACTGCTCCGTCCTGACCAGCTCAACCATTTGTGTAACATGCCTAGTTCCAGCAGTGTTAAATATGTGACATGTGCGACAGACCAAGTTATGTCTGCGCGCCCCCAGAAGGATTCCTGAGCAGTAGAGCACGGTGGTCACATGGTTTTTGGGGGGTCTGACAGGCCTGTGTTCCAATCCTAGTTCCCTGCTTCAAGACTGTGTGTCCCTGACCAGTTGCTGAACCTCTCTGTGCCTCGGCCACCTCATCGGTCAATCGGAAGGGCTCAGTTTGCTTTTGTGCAGAACAAATTTAGCCCACATTCTGCTGGATGGTGATTTGTTCTGAATGCTGCTGGGAAGTTCTCCTGCCGGGGCTGGCTCAGCTGATCTCAGCTGAGGCTCACTGATGTGCCTGCGGTCGGCCGCTGGCTGGCGGACCTCGGGTCTCCCGCACATTCTCTCATCCCCCAGTGGGCACCTTGGGCTCATTGAGCTGCTCCGAGTTCCAGGAGCAGCAAGAAATGGCAAGCCCTAGTGTACACGTGCTTCCCAAGCCTCCGCTTCCGTCACATTCACTAGCGTCTATTATCCAAGGTCTGTCATGTGGCCGAGCCCAGATTCAAGAGATGGGGAAGTAGACTCTGCTTCTCACTGGGGAGAGGAATTTGTGTGAGGATGAAAATGAAAAGTGCTTAGCAAAGGTCCCGACATGTAGACAACAAGCAGTAAAGGACTCGCACCCTTTCTTACACCCAACTGTGAGAAGGACCCCAGCACGTGGGAACCCCCGCATGAGCACTTGGGTTGCCTCAGCCCTCGTGTGAACCTCCCAATCATGAACCCGTTTGTCTGAGGATGAAATGACCCAGCTCCAAAGGTCCTCGCCATTGTCCTGCAGCCGTGATGCAGCGTGTCTTCCCTTTCCACTGGCCCTGAGATGTTTCTGGCTCTGAGATCCCACACAGCCCAATCCCTGCCTCCATCCCAGGATGGCTGCTTGCCCTAAGTGTTGCCTTCAAAAGGCTCAGTCTCTCTCCCTGCCAGGTCCATTGACACCAAGAATGCGGGCCCTATTAATACCTAAGGAAAATGGCCGCTTTTTATCGAACAGTTACTAGTGCTAAGTGCTGTGAGGTCTGTACTCTCACCTCACTGGACAGATGAAGAAAAGGAGCCAGAGGGGTTGGGAGACTTACCCAGAGGCATGCAGAAATCGAGTGGCAGAGCTGCAATTTAAGCAACTTGATGTTGCCTTGCTTCACCTGGTCCTGTGCCCAGAGTCCTGCCTCCGCTCGCTGCTGCACGCTTTGTTGTTAGGGTGTGCGTTGCCGTATCATGAACGTCCTTTCAGAGTTGAGCACCGACATCAACATTTGGAGGTGCTACCTCCTCTGTGTTCGGGGACCGTGGCTGTCCTATTCACTTACAACCCTCCCCCAGCACCAAGGCTGTTCCAAGCTGCCCATCAGTCTTCCTGCCGTCTCTGTCCCCTCCCTCAGGGAGGCGTTTCAGCGCCCCTGCCTGGAGTCCCCACCTCCCCATGCCTGTGCCCCTCCAGCTCCAGGCCTGAGAAAAATGCGACAGCCGGCGGAGATGATACTGTCCTCACTCCCCATCCTGACACTGTGGGCCTTAAGCTGGAAAAAGAGGGGCTGTCATGGAAGCTGAGACACGAGACCTGTGGGGGCACTCAGCTGGGCTCCTTCATCCTGGACAGCGACAGCCTCTACGTCGTTGGGGAGCATCTATTTAGTAACCCCATACTGAAGCTAAGGATGGGCCCCAGGAGGATGTGCACTCTCCAGTGTTCCTCAGGAGCCATCCTGTGTGTCTAGTCTTCCAGCTGAGCAACCTCCCTCAAGGCTCAGGGACCCCCAAGGCCCTGCACTTTGTGAATCCTCCTCTTCCCTTTGCAGCTCTGCACTCTGGGGCTGTGATTCGTCCCCTTGCCTGAGGCACAGAAGCCTTTCTCCAGTCAGATGAAAGAGAGTATCCCTCTGAAGCCAATGGGCATTCAAGAGTCTGGCTATTCCTCTCTCTCCCTGCCAGCACCTCTAAATACCTCTGGAACCTGAAGAGCACAATTGGCAAACCCATGTTCGAGCAAGGTTAGTGCATTGATCTCACACACAAATTGCAAACTCATGAAAACAGGGACGGGATCTTTGATTTGTCAGCCTTTTAGGAATAAGAGATAGTTGCTCCTAAATCATAATGTGGAACCGTGTAGACTGGAAGTGTCAGTTGTGGGTGGGGCTGGTGGTCCTCGGGCTGTATTTTGGACATTCGTGCCCCTCTTGCATGCCAATTCTGTCTCCTTTTCTCACAGCAGGTCACACATCAGACCTCAGCCCTCACTCCCCGCGGTGAGTCCTCAGGGCTCTGATGACCGTGTGCTGCAGGCCCCTTAGGGAGAGCAACTGATCTCCTCATCCCAGGGCACCCACGGGAGAAGAAGCCAGAGGACCCACAATCAGTGGCTCAGGCTGGATAGGAAAGATGCACGCGGTGGCCTCCATGCCCCCCTCGGAGTCCCCGGTCTCACTCCAGACCATTTCTCCTCAGCTGCTGTGACCTCCATGCTCCTCCCACAGAACCCACTGGTGCCACCGACCTCCCCAGCGCCACAGGTAGGTGACTTCTCTCTCCAGCTCCCTCTAGGAAGTCAAGCTATTTGGCCTCAAAGTTAGGACCTGGCAGTCGCAGAGAGGAGCCGCCGTGAGGGACCCTGGAGCTGCCATGGACAGCCTCTGCTCTCCTCCAGAGCAGGGCATGGCGCCTCCTCATCGGTCCAGTGTGTTGACCTGGAACAATTTACTTTCCCTCTCTGGGCCTCAGTTTCCTCACCTGCCAAGCACGAAGAATAACACTGCCTAAGGTTGTCATGGAGGGTCAGTGAACATGGACGTAAGAACACCTGGCGCAGGGACCACGGGGGATTTAGTGGACAAATATTGAGTGGGCGCGTGCTCTGTGCTGGGCAGAGGGCAGACGACGTTAGTGAGGTGTGTCCGTCCCTCACCAAGGTCACTGTGTATCGAGAGAGACTGGAAATGAACGTGCAATTACAATCGCAAAGAATTGTCACCGAGAACCGTGTTGTTTGCCACTTACTACATGCCAGGCTGTGTCCTGTTGTGTCTTTCACTGTTAACTTTTCACTTTGAATAAATATGAAAGCACATGAAGTTGCAACAAAAATAGGACAGAGTGCCTTGGACCCTTCCACCAGCTTCTGCCGGGGGTTAACATCTTGCGGGACTCTAGTACAGTGTCACGACCAGGACATGAATTGACAGTGTTAAACCCACAGACCGCAGACTTCTGAGGTCGCTAGTTTGACATGAGCTCACTGGGGTGCGTGTGTGTGTGTGCGTGTGCGTGTGTGTATGCGCGCGCGCGTGGTTCTGTGCCATTCTATGACACATGCAGATTTGCGCCACCACCACTGCAATCCACACACAGAACTGTCCCATCCCCACAAGCCCACCCTCGTGCTGCTCTTTCATAGTCACATCTGCCCGGCCAGCCCCTGGCCTTCACTCATCTGTTCTCCATCTTTATAATGCTGTTGTTTTGAGAAGGTCGTATCAACAGAATCAGAAAACGTGTGACCTGTGGGGCGCGGCTCTCAGCGTAATGCCTCTGCCATGTGCTACCTCCTCTGAGAAAGTCTTGTGACCTTCATAATTTCCCTACAAGGATGATTCTCCCCATTTTATGGTTGAAGAAATGGAGGTTCAGTCTTGTTGAGTGACATGCCCAGGGTCACACGGCTGGGGAAGGAAAACAGGGGATCTGACCCCAAACATGACTCACGGATGAGGCCACAACCACGGTACCCGAGCTCTGCACTGCGGCGTCTTTCTGGGAGTAGCGGGTGGGGTTGGGGAGGGGTAGAGACGTTGAGAAGTGACTTCCTTGAAGGACTGACATTTGCTTCCCATTAAGAAAAAGGTCTCTTCCACGTTGGATGGGACTGAACGCAGTTGTTTCCTTTCTTATCCCCCAATCGGTGAAATTGCTCCGATCCTGTTACTTTGAACTTGTAAACTAGCATCAATCAGGACCGCTCCAGAGCCTCACCAGGGTCCAAGATCTCAGGCCCTGGACACCTACCTGGCCCATACGCTGACTTGAGGGCCCCAGAACCTGCATCTTGACCCCCCGCTGCATTTTTAAGTGCCTTTTGATTGTGGCAAAGTATGCATAACCTAGACTTGGCCATTTGAACCATTTTTCCGCGGACAATTCAGTGGCATCAAATGCACTCACAATATTGTGCAACCATCACCGTGTTCATTTCCAAGACTTTTCATCATCTCAAACAGAAACTCGGTCCCCATTAAACACTGCCTCCCCACGACCCTCAGCTCCAGCCCCTGTGAACTTCTATTCTTCCTTCCATCTCGATGAATTTGCCTGTGCTCGGCACGTCATGTAAGGGGAACCGTATCACAGGTGTCTTTCTGGGTTGCGTTTATTTCACTGAGCGTAAGGTTTGCAAGGCTCATCCATGTTGTACCATGTGTCAGAAGTTCATTTCTTTTTAGGGCTGAATCTTCTTCCTGGGAACTATTGCACAGAAACACCCAAATTCCTTCTACCAATATCCCCTGGCCCTGAAAATTAACACAGAGAACCTTTCAACACATTTCTTCTCCAGACGGGGAGGGCTCTGAGGAAAGGCCATTGTTACTGGAATAAGCAAGGGCAGGCTGGGAGTGGGGTCTCAGGGAAAGACGCCCTCAGGAGGTACCAGGGAATCCCCAAATGGATGGGAGGGTCTCAGCAGTAACTGAATTCAGGATGTGGTGGAGTCTCAGACCGGGTGCTAGTTCTCTGGCCGTGGGGTGAGGGGCTGGTGCTGCATGACAGGGAGAGAGGACGGCTCACCGTGTTCCTGGGACACCAGCCCCACGGGAGAGAGGGAAGGCTAGTGTGCCTTCCCGATGGACTGGTGGTGGGAAAAACTCAGCCTGGAGGAGACAGCCGTGTGCCGGGGGTAACCAGAAGGAATTACGTCTCCTTCAGCCAAAGCAGACAGCCCCTCGTCCTGGGCTCACTTTATCCAAATGGGAGCAAGAAGGAGGAAACAGTTGAAGACGCTTCCAGGTGTGAGATGTGTGGTGGCAGAGACTGTGCCTGCGAGACTCTGAAAGGCCTCACTGAAGTGACCTAGGCTGTGACCAGAAGGACAAGACTGAGCCACGCCTGCGTAGGTCCGGGAACAGGGAGTCAGGGAGAAGGCGCTGTTGGTGCAGAGACTCTGGGGCAGAAGTGAGCGTGAGCAGAGGAGGTCAGAAAGCTGCCCAGGCGGCTGGAGGGAGCCTGAGAAGCAACAGGAGCTGCGGCAGGGGGGGCGGTTAACAGGGCCAGATCAGGGAACCCGGTAGTCTGCGTTCATTTGGGTTTCTCTCTCACAACATTGCTCCCAAAAGTTGCACCTCTGAAGTACGAATATTGAACTTCTCCCGGTTTCCGTGGTCCAGGCATTGGGCACGGCTTAGCTGGGAGCCTCTGCCTCCAGGTCTCCGTGAAGCAGGACCTTCAGTCTCAACTGAGGCTAGACTAGGGGAGGATTTGCTCCCAAGTCACTCACACGGGTGGTGTCAGGAGTCATTGGGACTGAGAGTCTGAGTTTCCACGTGACTGTTGGCTGGGCACTCCCTCAGATCTCTCCTCCCTTGGCCTCTACATAGGGCAACTGAAATCATCGCCACTTGCTATCTCATTTCCAGAAATGTGACAGAGAGAGCGCTCAAGAGATGGAAACAGAGGGGGAGATAAAGGGAGGGAACTCAGGAAAGCAAGCAAGAGGGAAGTGACAGAGTTTTTGTAATTAAAACTGGGATGTGACATTCCATCAGCTGGGCTGTATTCTATCGCTCAGAAACCAGTTACTCAGGATGTAGTGGTTCCACAAGGATGTGCACAGCAGGAGGGAGGGAGCGCTGGGAGCCTTGGTGGAGGCTGCCCACCACATAGGCCGACAATGAGGCGCTTGGGTCTGGTTCTAAGGCCAACAGGAGACTGGGAAAGGTTGAATGCTAGTGAATGACAATATCTGAATTTCCTCGAACTTCCAACCCTTGAAGGTGCAGACCTGACAATGAGCCCCCAAGGGGCAGTGACTTTTCCCAAATCACACGGCTGGAATCCAGGCCTGTTTGGAGAGGTATTCCCGACTGCATCCACCCCTTCTTGTAATTCTTCCACCTCTAAGTTCGGGGACCAGACCCAGGTGGCACCACCTCCCAGATACGGGAGGCGTTACCACATGTCCACCCGAAGACGTCCCTAGGAATGTGTTTCTAGCGCCATCCCATCGTGCAGGTTGGGAGACTGGGGAGGCCCTGAGAGGCACAGTGGCTTTTCCAGGACACAGAACTGCTAGGAAAAAGGAGATCCGAACTGGGCGCTCTCTCTTCAAAGCTGGGGCGCTGGTTCCGATCCCAAGGAGCTGTGGGGAGGGCTGTGATGGAACTTTCTGTACAGCTCGGGAGATGACACGGGCAAGGAGGGTGAGCGGTCAACAGCCCCGAGGGGGCTTTGGGTGGGTCTGATGGAGGGAAGGGCCCCCCATCCTGGAACCTTGGAGACATGACCTCACTTCCTTGGCGACCGACCCCAACAGAACTTAGAACTCTGGTCACCAGGCAGCCATTTTGTACACATAGCCCATTTGACCAGAGACACTCGACACAGGAGGATGTGTTCATGTATCCCCTCTTTGCGAGGCTCTGGCGCACGGAAAGCCAAGAACGACAATCTTTTCCGTCGCTGTCGACATTGGCTGAGACCGCACCTCCAAGACCTCGGGCCGTTCGGAAGAAGGAACCCTCAGGTAACAGAAGGCAGCCCAGGGCGGGCCACTCCGGGTCAGGCCACAAGTGTGATCCCACCCTCCCATGCGGGCAGCCCCACACCCCTTGACCCTTATTGTGTGTGTGTGTTGGCGGGCATGGAGTGACGGAAGGCAGGGATGAGCGTGGAGCTACCCTGGACGGGAGCAGACGGTTAGGGCTTGGAAGCCTGGCGGTATGTCGTGTTCATATCCCAGGTGGTGGCTGGCAGGATGGAAGGTGAGTGCTGGGGGCCAAGCTGCCCTACCCGTAGGTGAATCCCAAGCCCATGAGGTGTCATCTCATTCGCTCCCTCTCTGGAGGTCTATGCGGATGCCCCTCAGTCTGTGCTCGGTGTGCGGGAGAGTTTTCCCCCTGTGGGCAAGTGCAGGCAGGCCCCTGCTACCTGCCGCCGCGGCCACCGGACGCTGTCTTTGCAGAGCTCCACCCAGGAGATGGTCCAGGAGCTGGCGCATGGGTCCTACGGCTCCATCTCCCTGGACAGGGGGCAAGTGCAGCAGACCGCCGACCTTGCCCGGGGCTGGACTGAGGTGAGAGTGAGTGACACCCGGGGCCCTGAGGTCACCGGGGTGTGTCCACAATCCAGATTCAAATCTAGAGCCCTCCCCTGGACCCGCCCAGGGCTTTCCCACTGGAGTGTCCCAAGGGCCCAGTCCCAAAGGCATCTGGACTTCCACGCCTCCTCACCAGCTACCTAGGAGGGTGGGAAGTCGCTCTTTCCTAACCCTAGGCGGAGTAGACAAAACACTGATGTTTGCGCTTCACACTCGGCCAGGGGCATCTTTGAAATTTGCCATTTTCTGAATCTGAGACCTCTGTAACGAGGGTCTCAAACCTCCCTTTCGTGTCAAAGAAAGAAAAACCAGCGTCCTTTCTTGTAGTCAGCCAGATCCTCACAGCGTCTGTCTGCCTGTGCACTGTCTCCCGACTGGGGAGGGCTGAGGTTCCCCCCAGACATTTCCCTTCATGTCAGGAGCACATGAAGCCTCAGGTGGGGGAGCGGGGGAGTCCTGCAGCCCTGGCTTAGGGCGGTTCTCAGTTCCGACCCACAGCACCCTGAGCAGCCACTTGGCAGCCCGAAGCTTCCATCCTCTCATCTCTAGAATGGGGATGTTTGTGTTGGATTCGCTGGTTAGTGCTCTTAATGCACGCTTTGGTGCGGGGCGGTCTGTCCTTGCCAAGCCAACCAAGTGTCCTGAGGAACTCATCGTATAATCCTCCCCTGCCCAAACTCAAATTGGACTTTTCAAGCTTGGAAACCGGTTGGCTGTGGGCAATCCTGTCCCTCCTCTGCACACATCCCTGAGGGGCTCACAGTTCCTGGGGGACCTCCAGACCTTGACTTCCTGGAGGTTCACGCTGGTGCTGGTGCCTCTGTGTCCTTCCTCATCTCACCCAGCGTGGAGAGTCACTCGGGCAGCGGAATGAGGCCTGCAGGATGCGGGCCCTCCAGGCAGGGCTGCTGGAGAGGCTGCCGCAGTCCATGGGAGCAGCCTTGGCGCCTCGAAACATGGCCAGCGTCACCACCATCATGTTCGACTGCGCGGCTGTCCTCACCTCCCACGGGGTCCTGGACCACCTACTTGCTACGTGAGTGCCCAGCCCCTCCTCAGCACAGTGGTGACTCTGCCCCCTGCCAGCTGTGTGTCTTGGAAACGGCCCTCCATCTCTCTGAGCTTCGATTGCTCCTCTGCAAAGTGGAGTGGGAGTGGGTTCTGGTGGGCACGAATGGGATGAGCCACGGCAGGTGCTTCCCTGGGGCCTGGCTCTACAGAAGGGGCTGAGAGACGTGCCGTGGTTGTTCCTGGTTATTCTTTCCCTCTCCCCGATGAAGAGCAGTCTGCTCCCCCATCGCTGGGATGGGGCCTTTCTGAGTTTGCAAAGGCACACGGAAAGCACTCTGGCAGGGAGTGTGGGATTCCATCCAGCTGGTCGTGGGGAGGGTCCTTGGAGTAGCCAAGGAGGGGTCTCCGGGGCCGCGGAGGGGCCCCAGGCCCACTCAGCTACCGGGGATGCTTCTGGTTGGAGTTCATTCGAGAACACCGTATATTAAGCACCTGTGACATGCAGGAGCTTTAGAGACACTTGGCACAACGCAGTGAATGAAGCAGACACAGCCCCTGGACCCCCCCCCCCAGCAGCCTGAGACTCAGATAGTCACACACCATATCATCCACAGATCCTGTCCCCCGCCTGTCCCAGGGGATGCCCTCCTATGCTCCTTTACGACTGGAGGCCTCTTCCCACGTTCTCATGCATGATGGACCCCAGCGCCAACTAAAGACCTGAGTGTTCTTTGAGTGCCAGACGAGGGCCTCCTGTCTCCACAGAACAGGGTTGGGGGAGAACAAGAGGACAGAGGACTGTGGCTGGGGCGGGCCCGGCACAACTCTGATCTCACTCATCTTTTGATTCCTCTGGGAGGGCTGAGGTCTGATGGCTTCTACTCCAAGGGGACAGGACTGAAAGAGAGCTGTGGGTGGGGTCCCAGAGCCCCTGGGAACCAGAGGGGAGGCTGGCTTGAGCTGTTCCCTAGCGACCCATCCCCACCACAGTCCCGCCTCCCTCCGCTTCCCCTTCTCCATATCCACCCCTTCTGACCACCACCAGCAGGCCCAGAAGAGAAGGGGTGTGAGCGAGCCGCTCACACATCGGCCTCAGTCCTCAGACCACTTGCACAAGGGCGTGGAGGGCTGGGCTGGACTGTATCCAGGCTCTTTGCGAGAAGAGTGGCAGTGGGAAGAAGAGACTCACACAAACCCCGTGTTCCACCTGCTGGATGAGCAGGCCTGCCACTGCCAGGATGGCCACACAGGAGTCAGCACCGGGGTGGGATTCCCCCCTGGTGGAAAGGGGCAGGCACAGGGCCCAGACCCAAAGCAGGGTGCCTTGGGAGGACAGTGTGGAAGTGACGGCCAGGCCTCTGGCTCTGTGGCCCAACTGCTTCCGCCCAGTACCACGTCTTCTATGGTGGGCACCTGGCTGGACCCAATGCAGGATTTCTGGGAGCCCATGCCCTTTCCCTCTTTCAGGATGCGGCTGGCCTCTCTGCGTGTCATCTGGCCTGGGTCGCACCTGGGAGGCCCTGCCTACCTTCCCCAGGTCCAGCTGCAACATCTGGGGCCCAGGAGGGCAGAGCTGGAAGGTGAGGGGACTGCAGTCTGGGAAGACTGTCTGCGGTGGGGTTCCCTTCAAGACAGCGGAGTCTCTCCTGTCTTGTAAAGTCGGGTACGTAGCTGAAACTTTCTCTTTCTCCTGCTGCAGCGCCAGTTCCAGAGCTCCTGCCGGCTCTAGAGCCACAGCAAGGGCCAGCTCCGGGGCCAGAGGCAGCTCCAGCTGCAGTTCCACCGTCCGCGCCAGAGCTGGAGGCAGCCTCACCACCGCCAGCCTCACCTCCAGCAGCCTCACCTCCATCGGCCTCTCCAGGGCCGGAGCGAGCGCCATCAGCTTCAGCCCCAGTGCCAGCTTCTGAGCTGGAGCAAGATGCGCCATTGACTTTTGGACGAACTCTGCCTCCAGCTGCCGAAGTCACCGCAGAAGTGAGCGCCGAGCTGAGAGAGGAGAGGCCTAAGCTGCTGGACTTCCCTCCGAAGCTGGTGGCCGAGCAGCTGACGCGGATGGATGCGGTGAGCAGCGGGGCTCTTGGGCTAGGTGGGGCGGGCCCGCCTTGGTGGGCCATCAGCTGCCCCAGACCTCCTGTTCCCTCAGCCGCAATCCAACGATGTGGGTGCAAGTCACAGCTCCCCCACTTACCCACCGGGTGACCTGGGCCACCTTCTGGCCCCCAAGTCTTTGCTGTCCCCACATGGACAGTAGAGAGCACACTAAGGGCACCTGCTGGGCAGAGTGGCTGTGCAGATGGAGGAGGTCGAACAGAGAGGAAGCGGGGCAGAGAATAGCCCTCTGGTGGGGGAGGGAAGCTCACTGGAGTGCTGCCAAGTCCTGGGTCACTCACCCATCGGCCCAGGAGGCCTCAACAGCCTCCGTACTTATTAGACACCTAGTGCGTCCTTACCTACATGGAAGACAGGCAAACAAAGCCCACGGTTGTTGCTGCCTCGGGGGAACGTGCATCTGAAAGGGGAGTGGGACCAGAGGGTGATGGGAACGGGTGGAAGATGCCCCTTGAGATGGGCAGGTGTGAGCCGTGTTCTGGGGAAGCTTGCTTGGGGGAAGCAAGACTGGGCTGCGAGCCAATGGGACTTCTCTTCCCCGCCCCTATTGGGTCCTCGGTCATCCTGCGCTGGGCGGCCTCAGTGGACACAGACAAAACCCAGAGACTCCCAGAAGCTTCAGGCCACCTCCTCAGGTTCCTGAGCTGCAGCTGACCAGTGCCTCCTGCCTGGGGCTGCGGGGGCCCGCAGACTCTGAGCTCGGGTGTGGCAGGGTCAGGTGACAGTCCCCATCCTCCCCAGGAGCTGTTCAAGAAGGTGGAGCCCCGCCACTGCCTGGGTTTTGTGTGGTGCCAGCGGCCCAATGGGAGCAAGGAGTACCTGGCTCCCACCGTTGGGGCCACTATCAACCAGTTTCTTCACGTGTCCGGCTGTGTCATCACGACGTGCCTTGGGGACCTCAGCACGACGGCCCAGGACAGGGCCAGAGTCGTCGAGCTGTGGATTCAGGTGGCCAAGGTAAGCAGTGGCAGGGCCCAGGGAGCCCCTCCCTGGAATCAGAGGGACTGCCCCTTCTCCTCTCGCAGCTTTCAGCCTTGAAGTCGGTGGTCTGGGCCTCGGCAAAGTCCTAGGCCCCTTGCTGCCAAGGGCCTGCTGACCTTGAGTGCTGGTCCCAGTGGTGGGAAGCTCCCTTCCCGCCCTGGGTTGAGCTAAAATCTTCCTGCCCGCGAGCGTTACTCATCAGCTCCCAGGTGTGCCCTCCCTCGCTTCCCTGGGCATCTGCCTCATCCAGGACAGCAGAAGCCCATGAGGGGACACAAGCCAGAGGAAGCAGGGCTCCAGCCCGCCGTCGCAGCTCATTCCCTTCCCTTCCTCAGGAGTGCCGAGTCCTTGGAAATTATGCGTCCCTGCGTGCCATCGTGTCTGCTCTGCAGAGCCCCTCCATCGGCCGTCTGCAAAAGACATGGGGACGAGTTGCCAGGTGGGTAGGCCGTGCTCCATCCAAGCACCACCAGGGCGGACCAGACATCCCCCGTACGACTGCCATGGACCCCTCATTCAGCTAGGACCATCTGGGAGGCAGCGGACCCTAGGGATGGGGACTGGCCTCCTTTCTCGGGTCTCTGAGACTCTCTGAGACCCTAGGCAGTGGTTCTGCTTCAGGAGTCAGGTTCCCCCCTTGGCACATCCTGGACTGAGCCACACTGGAGATTTCCAAGGGTGTACTTCGCAGCAACGGAGCCCTCATCGGCAACCAACACTGTTAGAAACAATGTGCTCAGTCGGAGTGGGAATGGAGGCCCCAGGTGACCACAGGAGAGCCTCCACCCGAGTCCCACGGTGACCTCAGAGCTCCGAAGAACCCAGGGAAAACCCTCGTCCAGGCCCCAGGCCCTTTGAACCTTCCGGGTTCTCAACAAAAGGCATTTCGCCTTCAACCGCCCCGGGTTTTCTTTCCTTCTTTCCTCTCCCCTCAGGAAGAGCTCTCGCAAATTGAAGAGGTTCATCAAAGACCAGTGGGTGAGCAGGAGGCAGCTGGTGAAGGTAAGACGGAGGCTGCGCATCTGGAAGGAGGGGGAGCGAGAGGGGAGGGGACCCGGCAGGATGAGCTTTGGTTCTCCTGTCACGTGAAGTTGGTCAGGAAAAGATGGACAGGAAGAGGGATGTGCTAGCTCCATGGGCGGGTGGGGGCAGTTTGGGACAGGAGGCCAGGGGCATGGGATAGAATGGTGCGGGCTGGACTGTTCCAGGAGGCTGAGGACCTGGCAGAAGGTGCCGGTGTCTGGCTTCCATGCTGCTCCATCAGCTGCCCTGCATCTTCCTCCTGGCCACTGGCTGGAGCGAGTGGGCGGGCTTCCTCTCTTCCGAAGGCAGCCCAGTCTGTGCTCAGGAAGCCAGGGCCCCACTGCTCCTTCTGTCTTCACTGTGCCTCGCAAGAAGGGCACCCTGCCTGCCTGAGGGATGGGCACTGCCGGATCCCACGGGCCGGGGGCACTCAGGGGCTTCCCAGCCTTGGGACGGACACTGGACCTGGGACAGATCTGTGTCCCCTCGGTGACTCCCCACTCTGGCCCCTAAAGTGGGCGCTGCAGACAGTCCCAGTGGGATGCTCACCCAGGTCCTTGTTGGCGATGACATGTGCCCCGGAGGGCAAGGGCAAGTGCCCAGGGAACTGATGGCTTCTTCAGGGATCCTTCCTGCCCAGACGTCAGAAGTTTCCTCGTAAAACAGAAAGCAAATGCCACCCCGCAGTGCCCTGGCCGCCCCCTCCCCTGCTAGTCAGACGTGGCATTCGGGGTCCCCATCCTGAGCGGATGAAGAAAGAATTCTGTGCAGGGGAACTCCCTGAGGGGATCCTAGGGAGCTGAGGGCTTTAGCAAGGCCTTGGCCTCGGCCTGGGATCAGAGACTCCTGGGGGTTGGGGCTGGCAGAAGCCACTAGACCAGGCCTCCTGAGACACCTCATCTCCCTCCATCCATGGCTCGGCCCAGCTGGGGGCCCGAACACAGCCTGAGAGTCCCGAGGACAGCACTGTGGTCAGCGGCTGGGCAGAGGGTGGTGTGAAGGCAGAGGAGACAGGGCCTGTGGCTCGGAGGGGGAGCAGCCTCTCCTCTGGGGCCCCCTGAGCAAGTCCCTGCCCCTGTGTGGGCCTTGGTCTCCTCATCTGGGAGCCAGAGGGAGATGAGCCGTGGTGCAGGCCTCACAGTGGGTGACGAGGCTCAAGGGTGGGGAGGAATGTGGGGAGCTTGGACCTGGCTCCAAAGGCAGGCTTGAGCGGAGAGCAGTGATGACGGTCAGATGACGCTTGGGCCTCAGGAGACTGTGGGAGGCAGACAGAGTTCCTCAAACCTTCCGGACGAGGTAACAGGTTCAGGGAGGCCTGGGCGGGCCCAAGGTCACACAGGAGTGAGTGTTGGAGCTGGGATGGCTCTGGAGTCAGAGCACCCTGGAGGTGGGAGCCGCAGGGGCACCAGGTGACTGGGGCCACATGTCCAGGGTCCCTGATCTGGGAGGGGTCTGGGAGGACTCTTGGAGGGCAGCATCGGCTCACTGGCCCTGTCAACACCCTGGCAGGAGGCGACCTCTATGTTGACCAGCCTGGAGGCGGGCCCCATAGGTGCCCAGAAGGTAAGGGTGCCTGTGGAGGAGGGGCCCAGGAGTCGCAGTGATGCGGGGTCGGTGAGCCGAGGAGTCGAAAGAAAGATTTCTTAGCCTGAATCTCATCTGTAGTTTTAAAACTAATCAGTCTAAAAATCCTCATCATAAGCCATTTTAAAATTAAGCAGCCTAAAAATTCTCATCATAAACCCCCCGAACCCATTTTGGCCCCGAAATCTTTTGGGGATATGGACGATGGTCAGTCTTCTGTAACTACTTCCGGCTGTACAAGGTCGTAGAGCTGTCCCTAAATGGGGCCATGGGTACAGGCAGGAGGCTTAGCGGAGCGGAAGGCTGCACCCGTGGCGTACAAGGCTGACAAGGTGTACAGATCCTCTGGCGACGAGAGAATCATTTGATGAGAGGAGGTCCAGGAGGTGAAACTTCGTTGACATGTGGAAGACAAACAACGAAATAGACATCAAATTATAATAAGAAATACAAGCAAGATGATTAACCCAATGAATAAGCTTTTGATAGTAGTCCAGAAACCTGGACCTGACCAAGAGTTCAACCAATCATTTAGAGATAGGGTAGGGTCAGACATGGACTTAACTTGGTGGCTCATATCAGATAGGAAGCCAGAGATATTCCGATGGTAGTCAGGAATATAAACACAACATTCAGTTTTTATAATGGCACAAGTACCCCCTTGCGCTGCTGTCAAGACATCCAGTGCCATTCGGTTTTGGAGGACTGCCTTACGCATTTGGGACACTTCTAAATGGAGCAGCGAAAGGCTATGTTGTGTATCATTTAATGCTTTCATAGTAAATTTGTTTAGAGCTTCCATGTGCCAGATGACACTTTCGATTCCTAACTGGGGAAGGAAAATTGAGGCAACGTGGTCATACCAGTGGAAGACAGAGCGGGTCCAGCGCTGTTGCAGGTTGGGTAGGTTAGCAGGAGGAGATATAGTAAATGTAGTTCTACCTTGCATCCAGACGAAACCTAGGGTGCATCGTCCAATCCATCGAGGTGGTAGCCAAGGCCGTAAGTTGGAGCCACATAACCACTGAGTGCCATTAGGGGCTAGCCAACGTGTGCTTGGCCGTCTATCCCAGTCAGTCCCAAACCAATCAGTATTTTTTAAGCTTATGATATGAGAACACATATGACGGGGAATTTGTCCCATAGGTCGGGTGCTATTAGGCCACGTATCACAGGTGTGATTGGTTTGTTCCCAACATATAGTGGCCTTTTGACTGAGTTGACCACTAGTAGGAGTGAGCCAAATATATTCGTCCCAAATTTGATATAGTCCATCCTGTGTATATTGATAAGTTGGGGACTTTACCTTTGGAACTTGTTGTTCATGATCCACTTGTGACAAGGCAAATCTAGTTAGTGTTTGGGCAGTAGTATTGAAGGAAAAGGTTTGATTGTGGCCAGGGTTCTCCCAGGTGTCAGAGACAGATGGCCACAAGGAGACATTATGATTAGTAATATAGATGAATCTTGTAGAGGAGAAGAGTTAGAATCTAATATCCATAAATGCGTACTATAGTTTCTAATGAAACATAATTTTTTCTCTCTAAAATCACCCTCATTTTCACAAAAGATAGCCAAATTAAGATAAACTGGTTTGCAAAATAAGTGTAGTTTCAATAAAACTTGGTCCAATTATTTACATAAGTGCAGCAAGAATGGCAATTGATTATACCGGTTTTTTAAATCTGCTTTGCTGGAATTTTTTATGAGGAATCTCAGATTGAACTGTAAAGGCCTCTCGAGGCCAGAAAAGCCAAGCCAAGGACATGCTGTCAGATTTTGCCTGCAGTACCTCTAGATTTGGGTGGACTCCTCTCTCCTCGAGGTCCTCCAAAATATTCTGAGGTTCCTTGCATCTGCCAGATAAGCAAGCTTCCTTACTTACCGGGTAAGATTGCCAGAATCTCTGTAAACAAGGTACCAGGCCCATGATTCCAAGTGGCTGTATTCCAGAAAGTCCAATCTTTGTTCCTGAAAAGCTGTCTTGTCATATCTGAGCCTGTATGTTTCAAATATGACATTCCAGTCAAAGCCTGTAATATAACCAATGTGTCCTGTTATAAGGAGAAGAGATTCTTATTGAACTTATGCAAATAACTATATTGCCACGAAATAACCATACTCACTCACAAAGTTTCTAAATTCTGGAGGGATCAGGTAGGGAGAAAAAGATAAATGTTTCAGTTTTGCTCATAAAGGTATAATTTCACCAAATTGCTCTAAGTCATAGTTAGCATAAGATAAAAGAGAAAAAGATTTCCTTAAATATGAGAAAACAAAACAACACATCAAAACTCAAGAATATTTCAAACAGAAGTCATAAAAAATTATAATCATCCTCATCAGTTCACACAGTCCTGTATAATTGACTATTGAGTTTAATCTTCTGTTAGCAGATCTATGAGCACAGTTTCTCTGTTAGAATTTTGTAATTTCTTACCCAATTCAGTTTTACACTCTGAAAGTTTATCAGAAACATACAGTTTAGAACCTTTGTCATAATCCTTTCCAGGAATTTCTCTGAACACGAAACATTTGCAAAAGCAAAAAGCATCAGTAAAACAGCAACTATCTGTGAATGGACAAAAGACTCAAAAGGGCAATTGACAAAGAAACTTGGCTACCTCTGTACAACACTTCAAGATAACAATTGGAATTACGACCATAACCAGGACAGATCAGAATTTTAGGAATGCTATATAATGTTAAGACACGTATATCAATAACATTTACCCACATAGTACTACCTAAGAAAGTTTATCAGCTTATTTGACAATGCTTCCCATGTAATTTAGTATTTTCAAAAGAAACCCTTTTACTCAGGACTTGAATATTTTTGACGAGAAGCTTGTCAAAAATATCAAAAGACTTTAAAACACTTGTTCAAACAACGCTCACTGTGAAATACTGCTCAGGTATCTATTCAAAGTGATAACAGAAAGAGTCAAAAATCTTAAGAGTGACCTCAGTCATTATTTTAACAAAACAGATTTGTCTTTTAGGTAGAGTTAGAGCAGGCCAAAAGTTCAAGAAAATTATCCTTTGAGAGAAAACCAAATTTTAATTTCTGTACCAGCTTATTTTTAACATTAAAACTCATTCACTTAATTGAATTTACCTTTAATCTTGGTCTGCTTCACCAGTCATAAAACTCCTTTCAGAATTTCTCCTTCACAAACCTTCTACAACTTTCTTTTTGCCTTCAGAATTTGTCCCAAAGTCTTTCTTTTTTCCTTTCTAGTACTTTAGGACAAATTTATCTTTCTTAACCCATCAAACAAAAATACTTCCATTCTTTATACCTTCTTTACTGAAAACTTACACCTTACTTTCCTTGAATACAGAGCTGTTTTCTTTATTAATTCCCAGTAGCTTTAATTACATAGGTTAATAACTTTTAACCCTTAACAGACCCTAGTAAACACTGAAAAGGTAAGCAATCTTTTATATCAGCATTCTAAACACTTTTTCTAATTTCTAGAAACACGCCGCTTCGCAATAAAACACAAGGCACGCTTTTTAATAGACCCAAACGCTTTTAGCCTCTTTACAATAAGACACCAAAAGTAAATAACTTAGGTACGTTTAGCAATAATGTTTCAGTGTTCTATCCAATTCAAAAACGACCCAGATACTCAGATTTTTAACATTCACTTAACTTGGCAAAACTCAAGATTGTTACCAAAAGAATTTCAAAGCTGGTTTCTCTTCCCAAGTATACAGACCATAAAACCGTTATTGTACCCACTTTTATCTATTTAAACTGTTTGTTTCCAACAATTATGTTCAGATTAGCTACAAAAACATCACGAGACATTAGACAAAACTGGTCATCATTTAAAGCTATTATTTTGCTGAGGAATTTCTAACAGACAACGTGAACGTATTTGACTATGAAACCCAGGCTGCATGCCTGCATCATATGCAAATACCGACAACTCTGACAACAAGACTATTTTCAATCAAACCAACAAACTTAAAACAAGCTTCCATTTACTAAAGGTTAATTCACATCACGTTAACTTGAAAGACATTGGATTAATTTCTACTACACTTAGAATTTATGTAAGCGCTTACTTTAAGCCAATTAAACAGAGCTCTTAATTTTGGTAATACCATCCGGAGGTAAAATATCACACATATAACGTACACATAGACACACATACACAGAGACTGCACAGCTATTGTTACAGCTATTGTTTTTTACCAATATTTGTGGAGAAGATACTCAAGATACTAGATTTTTTGCAAGGGCACGCTTATGGCCGTTTTGCCTTTCCCCTCCTCTTTTTTCCTTTTTTGCTTCAGTCTTAGGAATTAGTGATGGCCTTAGATAGTAGTTCCTGGAGAGGGGAGATGATAATCCTTTTCGTGATAAAGGAACTAGGTGGAGTCGGAACTGCCTCTAGAGCTGTATTTCCAGTCTTGCAAGGATTTTCTAAGGACAGTTGCTCTTGATTTCCCAAAAACTGGACTGCAACTCAAATTACCTTCCAGGTTGATCTACCTGTCCAACTGCATCACAAAGGCACAGAGAAACCCCTCAAGTTTTCTCCCAGATGGAGTTAGAATGCATCCGCAGGGTGGGTCTCTGGGGATGCTTAGGGCGTGCCCCATGGCGGTAAAGCCAGTGTCTGACTGACAGCAGCTGGAGAAAGGGTCCAGAGGCCGATTGCGGGTGTTGACATAGCTATAAGATTTAGTCAAGTCCCGCTCAGCCTGGGCACTTTGTCTCCGAGCCAGCACAGTTGAGGTAGGGAAGCAGGAGAAAAAGGCCTGGAACTGGCTGGAGGCACTCCCAGTGCCAAGGTTGAGAGTTAAGTCCCTGGCAAAAGGCTTAAGTTCTGATTTTACAGAAGGTCAAGGTTCTGCTCAGGTCTAGCCTGAACTTAACCTCGACTTGGTGACAACAGAAGAGATGATGAGCAAAACAGACAAACAAAGGAAAAGAAGAGCTCAAACCTCGCCCTCATGGCCTCTTCCAGAGGGTTATCAAGATAAGAGTCACACAACAGTTCCCGTGCTGGGGCACACTACGCTAGCACGACAGTTCACAGAATAAATCACAGGCCTCCTACCCTCATAACCAGCTCAGGAGGTGACTAAAATACTCAGTGAGTCAACCGTCAAGAGAGGGCACCCCCACTTAGGGTTGCTGGGGTGATCAGGCCCAATTGACGAGTAGGATCTTAACAGCGACTCAACCAAAGCTTAACCAAGGACAAAGAGGCGTCCCCAAAAGAGATCCAGAAAATTCACTCTCAAAAATAGCCTAAGAAAGTAAAGGCAAGCAACAAAGGTTGAGACGACAAAGGCCCCTTATGAAATCAATTGGGACCTCTTATGACAAACTTCCCCAAGAGCTTACACAGAGGGACAAAGAGAGCCAAGCTCTCAAGACCCCAGAGCCCCAGTCTATGTGACTGGCCGCCAAGATACGTGCCGGTACATGCATCCTCTGATGGCGGAGACCAGAAAGGTCACAAAAACCAAGCTCTCAAGACATAGAACAAGACAAAAAGCCCAGACAACAGGCTTATAGAGATGCCTGTGTCTTATGACAAACAAAAAGACAGAGACAAGGAAAAGTCTATCTCTGGGAGGAAAAGGATCTACAACCAGTGAGTACTCAAATCGTATAGTTGCTGAATCCGAGAAGCTAGCCTTACCAACATTTTCTCCTGCTAATCTAAATTTAGAAGAGCAAAAAAAAACTCACCACTCTTGCTTCCACTGGAGCCTGCAGGCAGAGATCCGGGAGACTGACGTGCTAAGAACTCTTACCTCTTGCCGGCTCTCGTCAGGGGTCCGGGATCTCTCGGCCACAGCAGTCCAGGAGCAAGCAGTGTCCAGCCAGTGAAATTTTATTCTGCCGACTGCACCAAAACTGTAGGGGAGGAAGACATTTCCTCTTCCCAAATGTGGGTTCGTCCGGCCGGAGAACGAATTAAATTCACATGAGACAGAATAGCAAGAGAAAATTAAACAAAGCTTTATGAGGAACCATGGCCCGGGGCCTTTCTTCCCGAAGGAAGAAAGGGCACCCCCACTTAGGGTTGCTGGGGTGATCAAGCCCAGAAACCCAAAGTTGGGGCTCCCAGGGGTGGAGCCTTTTACTCTTTAAAGATTTCTTTGTTTCCCAGTTGCAAAGTTCAAAAGGAGATGAAAATGGCCATTGTAACCTAGGGCAGCGTCCTACCCGTTGTTAGAAAAGGAGAACTTTAAGAGAGATGTAAGAAAAGGAGACATTACCTTGAAAATTCCCCCATTGGGGTTCCTGTAGCAAGGGATGATGGGGGCATCCCTTGAACATCTTCCTTATTCTGCCTGGCAGGAATAGGCGCCTGGTGAATGGTCCCAGAGAGAAAGGGAGCCCTTACCTCAAAAATCCCCCCAATGGAGTTCCTGTAGCAAGGGATGATGGGGGCATCCCTTGAACATCTTCCCTATTATGCCTGGCAGTAATAGGTGCCTGGTGAATGGTCCCCAGGATAAAGGAAAGAGAAAAACAGTGAGGAATTTTCCACCAGTCTGGGGGACATTCTACCCAATTGCAGCCTGGAGCCATTCTCCCAAGAAGGGGTTCCCATACTCCACCAAAGGTTAGAGTTTGGTACTTTCCTTGAACTGGAGTCCCGATTGGGACCTTCCCGCAGTTCGAAGAGTGGTCAGGTGCCACAGGGAGGGATACCAATTCCAGCCTTAGGAAAAGAAACCTTCCACGGGAGTCTTGGAGATGGGCGGCCGTCCTAATGACTTAAGTGGCCGACCCCCGCCCACGTAAAATTTGTCTATTAGAGATAGAGTCAGGAAGGAATGGATTAATTCATTCTCCACCACCCCGAGGCTTAAGGTACTGATTCTCTTCAAGCTGAATGCCACGATTTGCCCCATAGGGTAGCCATGGGCAGCAAACGTGGATTCATACAGCCATCCAAGAAAGTTCCCGATGCAGAAGTGAATTTAGATCCATCCTCGAAAAAGAGAAAGGCACAAGGAAAGGAAAAAGGGCACTTACCAGAACTCGAGCTCACAAGCCGATGAAGCGAGATCCCCGTACGGGCAACCAGAAATAACGCGGGGTCGGTGAGCCGAGGAGTCGAAAGAAAGATTTCTTAGACTCTTAAGATCTGGCAGTAGTGCTCTTTTATTTAGAGAGTGGAATAGCATGGGGACAGGACCCATGGGCAGTCAGAGCTTCTGCTGCCGCCGCTTCTGCTGCCCCCGCTGGCAGGGGGACAGAGCCCATGGGCAGGCAGAGCTGGTGCATGGGGACAGGACCCACGGGCAGTCAGAGCTCCTGCTGCTGACCCCAGTTTAGGGTTAGAGCTAAATTTAAAGCATAGGTATGTGAGTTATCTCTTTACAAGACAAAGAATATGTAAAAAAGTTAAAACGGTGTCAGTGCCCCTATGGTCTGGCCATTTGGCGGTACCACAACTTTTAGATAAGAATCGAACCGGACTGAGTAAATGGCAGAAGTCACCACTTGAATTTTATCCTTGGCTAAAGACAAAGGAGGATTTGTGGGGGGGAGGGTCAGTTACAGGAGGTTGCCAGACAGTAACCAACTTAAGTTCTTGCCTCTGGCATTGATTAAGAGCTTCTAGAGATAAGACCATCCCCCCTTCTTCCTGGCAGAGAGAGGGAGGCATCTTCACAGATAGAGGTTTCCCTTAGAAATGTAAATGTTTCCCAACAAAGGGGCAAACAAATTCCACTCCTTGGAGCCTGAATCTCATCTGTAGTTTTAAAACTAATCAGCCTAAAAATTCTCATGATAAGCCATTTTAAAATTAAGCAGCCTAAAAATCCTCATCAGCAGGAGAGGGGACTCCCCTTCCTATCCGGAGGTCTCTACCAGCAGAGAGGGAGCCTTTCTCCTCCAGCCCTGCTCCTGGTGCCACAGACCTGAAATGCCTGCATTGGAAGTGACCAGGAGGAGGCCTGGAACGGATGGGCGCACAACGGATTTGGGACAGGGAGGGGCGGGGACCACGGACCCTGGGTTTTGCCAGAGCCGGCTGCTGGGAGGTGCCTGGAGGAGTTTGGGGTTCCTGGAGGAGAGAAGAGGAGGAAATTGGGGGGAGGCCGCCTAGGTGGGTAGCTTGGGCTGGGCAGGAGGCTGGGGTGAGGAGTGGAGGAGAGGTCTTTGACGGCTCCTGAGAGCGGGATCTCATCACCGTCTCCACCCCGCTGGCACAGGGGCTCATCCCCTTCCTTGGCACATTCCTCAATTACCTACTGCTGCTGGACACCAACATGGAGGATTACCTGGAGGTGAGTGAGCCTGGAGGTGGAGCTGGGGATCAGGATTCGGAGATTTGGGAGGAGAGACTTGCACTGAGGCCTGAGCTCACAACCCTTGGCAGAGTCCTCTCGTGAGGGCCTCACAGCCACCCCGGGAGCTGGGTGTCATGGCCATCTTAGTGATGAGTGAATATAGGATCCAGGTGAGCCGCCAGTCCAGGCTGCCTGACTGCGGAGCTGCTGGAGGGTGTGTCTGAGCTGGACTCAGCCTCTCCCTCAGGCCCCGCCCCTGCAGGGAGTGAAGCCAGGCCCCTCCAAGGCAGGAAGCACACGAGTGGCTGAGCATCCCTTCCTGCCTGAGGCCTCAGTCTGTCTGTCTGTCAGAGAGGGCTGTCTTAGAATGTCCCTGAGCCATAGCCCCGTGGCCTCCTTGCTCTGGAGCTCAGAGTCTTGCCCGGGACCCATTCCCGTTTCTGGTAGCGCCTGCTCCCTGGTCGACCCTGCTGGTAGTGCAACCTGAGAAAGGGTGGAGACGGGGGCTAGCTATGGGCTAAGGGGGCTGTTGCTCATGGACTTTGGCTCTCTGCCTTCCAGGGAAATGAGATCAATTTTGAGAAAAGGAGTGAGGTGAGCAGCTGTGGCCTCCCCGTGCGGAGGGTGGGGCTGTGGCAATCAGAGACTCCTCCGGGGAAGACCTTCTCTGGCCCGATGCCTTGGGCCTTGCTTTCCTTGGGAGAGTTCGGCACCCAGAGCTGGGAAAGCCGTCCCATTGGTGCGTGGGGGAAGGGGCTGGCACCAAGGACACCTTCCTGCAGGAGGAGCTATTTCAAGCCAACTGTGAGAACGAGCAAGTCCTGCACGGAATTGGAGGGAAGGAGGGTTCCCATGTGGGCCAAGACCCCAGACCAGCTCCTTGACCCTCTTCTCACCTGTCTGAGTCCCCAGCACGGTCCCCCACCCAGGCCCCGTCTGCATCATGTCCTTTCTCCCAGGAATTCAAAGTCACCGAGCAGATCTTCCTGCTCCAGGAGGCAGTCCATCTTTACCACATTGAGGCTGAGGAGCGATTTGGGGCCTGGTTCCAGGCCATGGAGCCCCTCAGCGAGGATGAGAGGTGAGGCGGGGCAGGAGTTGGTGAGGGCAAGGCGGACTCTCTCTGATGGCCAGCTCCAGGGAGCCCGTGCCCGTGGCTTCCGGGTCAGTCCCGGGGCTTGTCGCATGGTCCCCCGTGGGGCCCTGGGACTCCAACTGCTGGCCGTCTCTGGGAGGGTCACCTGAGGTGTGGCTCCCGGTAGCTGAAAAGTCCACTCTGTCCTTTAGCTACAGCCTGTCCTGCCACCTGGAGCCCCCACAGGAGAGGGCCGGCAAGATGCGCCGGTTTTTCCTGCCCAAGAAGAACCGCGCATCTCTCAGCTCAGGGCTCGGTGAGTGTCCAGACAGGCAGTGACTGAAGCCAGGGGCTCAGGAAAGCTTCGGGCTAAGCACGGGCCTAGGGAGATGGACAGCCGGCACGGGGATCCCAGCTCCACTGCTGACCAGGCCTGTGAGGGACAATTCCCTTGACCTTTGTGGGACTCAGCTTCCTCTTCTGTGAAATGGGTGAAGCGAAATGCCAGCTCCCATGTCAGGGACAATGGGGTAGTGTTGACTGAACACTCAGGACAAGGTTTGGAGCAGAATGCAGTAGGGCTGAGGTGTTGGGCTGGGATACCGGTGTGACCCCCCCAGTCATCAGTGTCTTCTCTTCAGTCACCAGACCCCTGACGCAGAACCCAGCAACAGTGGCAGATCCCGGTCCTTCCAACAGCTCGAGTGCAGCCTGCTCTTCAGCGGCGGGGACACAGCTGGGAAACACGCGGGGCCCCAGGCCGGCTCCTCCCATGCTGATGGGGAGAAGAACATTCTAAGCCTTTTCCTGGGACCCCTGGAACCCAAGAGGGAGGGGACGACCCCACCCCACATGCCTGGCATCTCCACCCCAGCGCCTGTTTACCACTTGGGAAGGGGCCGTATTTCTTTGGTGTTAATAATTAGTGCTAGTTTTGAATTTGATGTTAAAATCCTGTTTCTGTTCCAGCCTTCAAGTCATGGTCTGGTTCTTGCCCCTCCTGTGCTCGTGTCAAGGAGACACAGACTCTCGCGTTCCTCCTGGAATGAAGAAATCTTGCAGGGTCTCGGCTTATTGTATGTGAGAGAAGGGAGAAGGGCCAGGACACTCCCTGGATACTGAAGGACACCTCCGCGCCCCCCTTACTCAGAGGACGGGTTCATTTCAGTGTGGTTCACGTGGGCCAGGAGCAGAGACAGCACCCAGAACTCCTGGCATTTAGAGGCTGGAGGTACTTTCACAGGCAGAGCAACAACCACTGGAATGCGGGTGTCTTTAAAATGGCACGGGCCAGCACCACGCCCTGCCCAGGGACAGTGGCTGCTTTTGCACCCCTTTGGAGGAGAGGCCACGTTTTCGGCTTCTCTTGTGGAGGTTCCTCTTCACCAGATGTTAGGAACTTGTCGTTTTCTAATCAGGCTCTGGACAGCAGCAGCTGTAAGTGCAGAGAACGATGTAAAAGCTCAAAACGTACATGTGGAGGGTCAAGGCCGGAGAAGGTCATGTGCAGATGGACTAAGGGCAGGCAGGACCCTCCCTTCCCATGGCCCCTCTGGGGGCTCCATGTTCACCCTTCACCTGGATTGGAATCGTCTGGGATCCGGGTCCATGGCTCTGAATTCCTTTCCCTGCAAGTTTGGTATCCAGGGGGACAGATCTGTGATGCAGCTTTGAAGGCTACATCTGGGCTTCTTTCCCAAGGATCACTGCTCCTTGTCCACCAGGATTCCCTGCCTCCGTGCACTTCCTTCTACAATTCTTGGAAAGGCAGAAATTCCCTTGAATGCCTCAGCCTCTCTGTCCCGTACCTCGTGGCCACTCCTCCCTGGCAGGGTCTGACGGATCACGGGTGGACTCCGCTTTGCAAACATAAGAGACCATAATCCTGGCCAAAGAATGACCTATACTCTCCCTCGCTGCCCAGGGTGACATCTGGGCCCCTGTGGTTCTGAAGTGTGTGGTCTTAGGCAATCACCTGTTCACACACTCAGGCATCTTGTTTCTGACTCATCCTAACGGGGCAGGAGGACCTGAGCCTATAAACCATGCAGCCCCTCGGAGGGCTGTGTTCTCTTGCCCAGCCTTATGCTCCATTTATGGTGTGGGTGTGAATCTTTCCCGTTGGAAGCTTTCAGAGATGAGTCGTGAGAGGAGGGTGGTTGAGGGGTCCAGCAGGGAACGCAAGCAAACGGATGACGGGTAAACACAGCCTGACAAAATTAAAACACTTAAATGGTTCCAGTCTGGTGGTGAGCAGACACTGCTCCGAGCTCACTCCAAGAACCCACCCGGTGACCAGGAGCTAGAGGGTTACCACCTGGCATTTTGAACGTCCCCCCCCACCCACCCGGGGAAAGACCCTGTAAGACTAGGACCACAGGAAGTGCTTGGCCCTTCTGAATTCTCCCCTCCTTTCTGATGGCTGCAAGTGTCACCCAGACACACAGCAGCGTGAACCCTGCCAGGGAGGCCTCCTCAGTACGGCCAGCAGCTGAGGAGGAATGCTGGTTCCCAGCAGCCCAGGCCCTTCTTGGTATGGCACAGCCATCCAGGAAGGTGACTTTCTAAATGGAAGCCGGAGCCGGCTGTACCTTCCTGCCAAACAGAAAAAGAAGTGCCAAGTCCCAAGGCTAGTCCAGGCCCAGACACCGTGTCCAAGGGGTTTCCCTCACAGGGCCGTGAGGCTCCTGAGAGCCGACCCTTTGGTTGCAGTGCTTTGTTTCTCATGAGCCTACCAGACGGCAGAGGACAATAACTCGTTGCCTCTTTGGGCTTCCAATGGCCAAAAATGAACTGATCGCCAGCAAAAAGAGGCCCACATGTGCAGCACCTGTATCTCATCAGTCTTTATGTTACTTTGATATAAATTTTAGAGAGAGAGGTATATATATATGTTCACTCACACACAAATATATCATGCACTCTAACTTATTCCAAACAGAAGCAAGAAATAATGCTCATACTCATCAAATGCACGGTTTTGCAGCTGGTTCCCTCTCGGTAGCTGGTATTTATAAGCACCTTCTTCCAGGACCCATTTCATCTTCCCTTCGCCCTCCACAAACCCCGCGGCTGGTCATGGTGCTCTGCCTGGTTAGGGGACCATAACCTGCCTTCCTGAAGGGTCTGGGTCATGGCAGTCCTACCTGGATTGGATTCTGCTCATTCCCTGGGGACTTCAAGCCCAGGACTTGCTAGCCCACAAAACGCGGTCGGGAATCTCCTGAAGTCCACACGTGGGCTTCCTCCTCTCCAGGCTGAGGAGCAGAGGGAAGCCCGAGTCCCAGAGGAACACGAGGGCTCCAGACAGTGTCTGCTTTGTATGTCAAGATGGAGAAAACTCAGGGGAAACGCTGAGGGAGAAGCCAGGCAGTCCGTTGTCATCATTCTCTGCACTGAATCCACCAGACTATGGGAATAGAATTTATCCATTCTCCTCTGATGGACACTGCTTCCAGTTTTTGCCTTTTACAAACAGTGCAACTGTGAGCATTCTTGTCATGTCCTCAGGCACTCACATACATGCGTTTCTCTGGGGCAGCAGTTTGCCAATTTTTGCATGCATTAAACCACCTGAACGGCTTGTCAAGACTGAAAGCTGGCTCATCCCCAAAGCTTCTGATTCAATAGGTCTAGGGTGGAGCCCCAAAGTTTGCATTTATAATAAGTTCCTGTGAGATGCTGAAAACACAATTTAGAAGCACTGCTCCAGGATAAAGACCCAGGAGTAGAATCACTGGGTCAAAGTGTACATCCATCTTTAACTTTACTACGTAATCCCAAACTTATGGTACCAATTTGCAATCCCAGCAGTTGTGTGTAAGCATTCCAGTTATTCCCGACCTTCCTAAACAGCAGACATCGTCAGATTTTTACACTGTTGCCAACCCGATGTTATGAAACTATACACCACGTTGGTCCTAAACTGCCTTTCCCTCATTACTAATGAAGTCGAGAATCTCTGCATGCAGGTTTCCTCTTCTGTGAGATGCCTACTTGGGTCACAGGCCCATTTTTCTATTGTTCTTACTGATTTGTCACTGTTTACCTTTCTAGATACAATCCTTTCTCAATAATACGTACTGAAAATATCTATTCTCACTTGCGACTTGTCTGTTCACTTTCTTGATGGTTTCTTTTCATAAACACAAGCTGTCAAATTGATGCTGTCAAAGCGGTCAATCTTTTCCTTTATGGTCTACACCTTCTGTGATCTGTTTAAGAAGCTCTTCCTTGTATTAGAGTCACACAATTACTGTCCTACATTGTCTTCCAAAAATTTCATAGTTTTGCCTTCTGTATTTAAGCCTTTAATTCACCTGTAGTTGATTTTTCTGAATGATATGAATTAGAAATGTATCCCACTCTCAAGAAGTTTCCTATTGGCTAAGGCCCACAGATATGACCAACTATAACTTCAGAGAGGATAATGATTATTGTTAACCCCTACCTTATTGAGGTTTATTCTGCTCTCTCATCGAGGCAAATAAAAACTGGATAATTTCAATATGGAAAACATGGAGGCTTATTAGTAAATTAGTCAGACTATGATCCCCACCCCACCATACTCCAGGAAGAATCCTTAAAAACAACAACAGCAAAAAAAAAAAAAAAACAGGCCAGCCCTGTGGCCAAGTGGTTAAGTTTACACACTCCGCTTCAGCAGCCCCAGCTTTTGCCAGTTCGGATCCTGGCTGCAGGCAGGGCCATGGCACCACTCATCAGGCCATGCTGAGGCAGCGTCCCACAGAGCACAACCAGGAAGGCCTACAAGTACAATACACAGCTATGCACTGGGGAGCTTTGGGGAGAAGAAGAAGAAAAAAAAAAAAAAGGTGCAAATCGTAAAAACAAAAAAAAAATTTTTTTTAACTCTAAATTTAGTCTTATTCTAAAAAACTGAAAGTTGAGCATTTGGGAAAGTGTGGCAAAATGAGCATTCTCAACAGTACTGGCTGGAATATAAATCTATACAAACTGTCTAGAGGGTTATTTGCAATATATCACAAGCCTTAAAATACATATCTTCTTTGAGCTATCAATGACTCTTTACAGAACTTATCTTAAGGAAATAACTGAACAAAATACATATTTAGGAATATTCACCATGGAACTCTTTCTAATAGAAAAAATTGGAAACAGCCTAATCTCCAACAACGCAGGATGGGTTACAGACGAAGCTGCTGCAGCACATCCATATATGGTCATGCGCCATCTAAGGACGTTTCAGTCAACAGTAGATCACGTAGATGATGGCCATCCCATGAGATTAGTACCACAGAGCCTACATGTGTAGGAGGCTATGATAGAAGAAAATTTTATATATTGAGGTGTATGGGGAAGCCGTTCTGGTTTAAATGCGATTTGGACTAAATTTTATTTAAACCAAAGAAGCCTGACTTACAGCCTGTCAAATGTTTGTTGTATATTGTCCCAAAATAAAGAATGTACTCTTTTTTTTTTTAATATTTTTTTTTCTGCTTTATCTCCCCAACCCCCCTGTACACAGTTGTATATCTTAGTTGCAGGCCCTTCTAGTTGGGGGATGTGGGACGCCGCCTCAACGTGGCCTGATGAGCGGTGCCATGTCCGCGCCCAAGATCCGAACCCTGGGCCACCGCAGCGGAGTGCGCGAACTTAGCCACTCAGCCACAGAGCCGGCCCCAGAATGTACTCTTTGAAGGTAAGAACCAATGCCTCTCTTCTTATGACACCAGTACTTTTTGAAGATAAGTGTCCTTTCCCATGACACTGGGGTCATGCTGACCCACTGTGTATGTACTAATCTATAACAAAGTATCTCCTTGAACCCTTGAAAGAACGTACCCCTGTCACACTTGATGTATGTCTGTTTGGAAATGGTATATAATGGTGCTGAAAAATCACTCTTCTTCACAGCACTTACGAAGGCTGCACTCCCAGGCTGCAGTCCTCAGCTTGGCTCGAATAAAACTCCCCGCTGTAGAATGATTATTGATTATTCGTGTCAACAGCTCGACCATCTAGGTTTGTGAAAGTACACTTTATGATGTTTGCACAATGATAAAATCACTTACTGACACATTTCTCAGAACGTATCCCCATTGTTAAGCAAGGCATGACTATAGTAGACTACTATGATGATTACATAGCTGTGTTAATGTGGAAAGATGTTTACAATAGTCTGGTAATTTCTAAAACCAGTTAACAAGATGCACATATGATATTCTTTTATTCTCAAATATTTATGGAGTGCCTTGTGTATGCCAAGCACCAAGCAAGTGACTGGTAAACAAAAAGAGATCTGTTCCCTGCTTCTAAGGAGCTTACAAGCTTTGGAGGGGGATGAGGGGGAGGGAGACAGGCCACCTATGTATCTTCCAACTGACTCCTGTTGGGATATTAAAGGGATATACGTTTTGAAAATACAGACCATTTATATGTGTCTATGTGTCTATGTAATATCTGCAGCACCTCATCAGCATAGTCTACAAAGAGAACACACACACTCAGCTGTATGGACTAGGAAGTGGGTACACAAGAGGATACTTGGAGCAACTGCCTTGTGATGAACTGAAGCACACAAATCTTCTACAAAAATGCTCTAGGGAGAATCTTAAGAAACGCAATGTAGTTATGGAAAGTCATCCACTGGAAGACAGATGCGAGACAGATCGCAGAACCACAGAAGAAGAATTGGAACAAAGAGCTTCCGCTGTTGACAATTCAAGACTAAGACTGACCAAGATCAGGTACAAGTTCTTGAACAAATAACTGTTCTTCTAGAAGTCTACAGCTTTACCCTTCCCTACTATGTTGGGATCTAACAAATAATAATGAAGCCTCCAAGATAAGAAAGATCTCATAATTAGGGTCAGGCTCAAAGGATTCTGACATTCTATATTCATTTCATTTAAACATCTGCACTACAATCAGTAAACTTATGAGACTCATTAATTACAAGGGGAAAATTTTTTTCTTTAGAGCACAGAAACATGGCAGACACCTCAACCAAGAGATCAAAAGTTAACATTCACCAGCGATAAGACCTATCTACATCACACATGTGCCAATATGATGTACTGAGAAGGGAACAACCTCACCACTGTGGTATTCTTGTCACAAATGCTTAACCCTCAATTTAATCATGAAAGAACACCAGATAAATCCAAACTGAGGGACATTCTGCAAAATAACTGACCGGTACTCTGGAAAAGTACCAAGGTCACGAAAGATAAAAAACTGTCACAAATTGGAAGAGACCAAGGAGACACCATAACTAAATGCAGTGTGGGCTACTGGACTGGATCCTCGACCAGAAAAAAGACATCAGGGGTGAAACCCGAATAAAGACTTTAGATTAACTCTATCAACTGCCTGGTTTCAATAACCGCACTATGGTTACATAAGATGCTAACAAAGGGACGCAGGATCTAAGGTATATAGGAATTCTCTGGGCTATTTTTGCCATTTTTTTCTACTTCTAAAATTATTTCAAAGTAAAAAGTTTGTAACAATAATTTCAGATGAATGATAAAGAGATATGGGGGATCACTCAATAACTCTTACATAAAAATATGCTACCTCCTCGGGGCTGGCCCTGTGGCTGAGCGGTTAAGTTCGTGCGCTCCACTGCAGGTGGCCCAGTGTTTCATTGCTTCGAATCCTGGGCGTGGACATGGCACTGCTCAGCAAACCACGCTGAGGTGGTGTCCCACATGCCACAACTAGAAGGACCTACAACGAAGAATCTACAACTATGTCCTGGGGGGCTTTGGGGAGAAAAAGGAAAAAAAAAATGCTACCTCCTCCAATAATTGTGCTAAAAAAAAACCCCAATAATTGCAAATAAGGCGTAAACCAGAATAATCTGTAAGTATTCACTAAAAACCTGTGATTGGGATAATCTAGAGAGCCGACTAACTTTCCTAGGGCACTGAAGTCTCTCCAGATAAATAATCTACCTCATTTTCCCTATTAATCTTTTTTAATTCAATTCAACTTATATTTATTTAACATCTACGATGGGCATGGAACTGTGCTGGGGCCTGATAAGATTTTGATACATGAAGAACATTTCAGTACACAAAATGAGAAAGAAAAACATAGAGTAACAAAACTGGAAGGAACTTTTCACTCCCATACAATCTAGCAATCAATACCCGCAACCTTTTTAGTGTGATTGCTGCTAAGAGCTCAAGTGTATCCCCTTCAGCATAAGCGGTTCTGACCTCTACAATTATCTCCAAAAATTATCCCTGAAGATGCCAAAATGACTCTAAAACATACTCCATTTCTAGTACTTTGTTTCATCTAATCATTATGTTGTTGGTGCATTACAGTACACAACACAAAATTAAAGAACTTGATTCTCTGAACGTCAAGGAAGGGTCAAGCTGGTATAAACCCACAGACGTTTACTTACTATCCTCTTAGAAGAGGTCAAAGGCAACATCACATAAGGCCGGGGTTCTCAAAGTGTGCCCTCAGAGTCAGCAGCTTTCACATCACCCAGGAACTTGTCAGAAATGCAAATTCTCAGTCCCAGTCCAGACCTGCTGATTCAGAGACCCAGCCCAGCATCTGTGTTTTCACAAGCCCCCCCAGCTGACTCTGATGCACCATCAGTTTGAGAACCACTGATGGAACAGCAGAAAGACTGGCCCGTGAATCTGGAGGCCTGATTCCAATCCTTGCTCTGCCACTAACCTCTACAATGCATTAGCCGCTCAGCTTCTGTGGGGCTCAGCCTCCTGATCAGTGAAGGAACTGCAATAGCTCCCTTCCACAGTCCTTACACCCTAATTTGATAACCATGAAAGCATTCATTTGTATAAGGCCTAAAAGTGAAAACACTACTGCAGTATTTCACCACGTACTTCTCTCTTTCATCCAAATGAAACAACTAAAATTTCTTCTTGGCATCCACCAGCCTCTGAATCAGACTTACCATATCTAAAATAATTTCTTCTGATTTTAAATAAAATTGTGTTTACTACTTTGCTGTAGCAAAAGCCATATAAACGCTAATTTTACAGTTTCCTAGTTAGTTCTCTATCAAGCCTATTTTCGAGCAATTCCTCATAATAACAAAAATTCCAAGAAACCCACCTACTACAGACTGAATTGTGCACCCCCCGCCCCCTCCCCCCCCCCCCCACACAATTTGTATGCCGAAGCCCTAATCACCAATGTGATGGTATTTGGAAATGAGGTCTTTGAGAGGTAATTAGGTTTAGATGAGGTCAGAACGGTAGGGTCTCCAAGACGGGATCAGCGCCTTTAGAAGAAGAGGAAGAGAGACCAGAGTTCTCTCTCCATCTCTGCCATGTGAAGACACAGCAAGAAGGTGGCTGTCTGTAAGCAAGGAAGAGCCCTCACCAGGAATCAGCACCTTGATCTTGGACTTAACCTCCAGAACTGGGAGAAGTAAACGACTGTTGTTTCAGCCACCTGGGGTTATGGTGTTTTCCTAGAGCAGCCCACAATGACCAACACACTCACTCAAAATACCCCTCTGCTGTGGGCATAGTTCAGAAGAACTGTGCTCCATCCTCGCATAAAGAATGTGTGTGATCAGACCACTGAAGTACTCAGCAACTATGAAAGAGAAAGAATTTTAAAATGTACAGATCTAGATACTTCCATTACTAAGAAACACAGCTTAATTTCATCTCCTAGTCATGGATTTATAAACCGGGATTCTTCCCACAGCCTGTGGAAACTATGACAAAAACCTCTAAGAGGAGATGTGAAAAAGAGAGAGAGAGGAGAATCAAATAAGAAGAGTCCGTTTTATAAAGGTTAGAGAGTTCTCTTCGAACACAAACCTAGGTAGCATGAATGTGGGCAGAAATGTCCCATCAATCAAGTGAATACCCACTAATCCTTGAGACCTAACTCAAACGCTGTATCCTGCAAGCTCGCGCCACTCCTTCCCAGGCAGTCAGATATAAATTACTCTGTGCTCCCCTTTCTCCATTTCAGCACTGAGCAAAAGGCACTATACTTGTTTATGGATCTGTCTCTTCCACCACACCTTGAAATCATCTAGGGCAGCGTGTTACTCTCTCCAGCACCTAGAATGGTGACTGGCATGAAGCAGTTTGCTCAAGTGGAGCCACTCTGCTTTGCTGAATACAAGTGGAACTCTCTGTGCTATCTCACAGCTTTTCTGTAAATCTGAGATTATTCCAAAATAGACAGGTTTTTTAAAAAAGGCACCAGGAGACACTGTATTATCAGTAATAATCACACCTGCCTTACATGTCACGCAAGAAGACACCAGCTACTAGAGAGCCTTGCCTCAGTGTTTTTCAGATCTGCCACCAGGAGTCAGTAACCTTACATGTAGCAAACTTGAAAAACAATGAGTAACAAACACTTGAGACGCTAATCCTGACCTTAACTTTGGTCAAACTGTTTAACTTTAGTCTCAGTTTGTGAAAAGGGACTAGTAATTCCGACCCTACACGGCTGCCGTGCTACATGAAGACTACAGAGTATACAGGAAATGAGCTCTCCTAACGATATTCTAATCAATACGTGTTAGTGACCTTCCCCAGGCAGTGTTGCATCTGGACTAACGCTTCACCGCAAACCAGGTGCATACTGTAACTAGTTCCACCGGCACGGACTGTAAAGCCCCGACACAATCACCATTCGGGCTATGATTACCTAGAAAATAATCCTACATATGTGTCCACAGATGCCAACCCTGCCAAGATGTCCTAGTCCAGGACCCCCCAACCCAATAAACAGGCTATTCAAAACTCAACGCAACCGCAGGGGTCAGCAGCTCCTGGCACCCACCTCCCCCCGACTAAGCTCCAGAAAGCGGGCACGCACAGTCAGGCCGTGCTCGCCCACTAGCAACAGGTGGGTATCTCCAGGGACGATCCCGCTGCTGCCAACAGCGGCGTGCGGCAGCCTGGGGTCTCCCGCTAGTTGCTGAGAGCAGCTGGACCCTAAGTGGCCAGGACCGTCCACTTCCAGGCGTGCTGCTCTCGGGCACCAGCATCCTCAACCGAAGGAGGCGGGGGTGGCAGCAGCGCATCGGGGCACTGGGGAAAACGGAGTGGGCGGGCAGCCACGGACACCACCGCCCGGACTAGAAACCGACACCGGGCAGCTCCCCGCCTGGGCGCCCGCGTTCCAGTCGGAGAAGCCAGGCGGTCGGAAGCGCCCCGACTGCGTGCAGGGGTGCGTGGGGCGCCCGGGGCGCCGCTCCCGCGCCAAGAGCCTGGGCCCGCGGGGAAACGGAGGCCCGCCGGGTCCCCGGGAGCCCGGCTCGCGGAGCGAGCAGGTGACGGCGGGGGCAGGGCGGCTGCGACGCCGCGCGGGCGGCGGGCGGGTGTCGGGCGAGTCTGGGCGGCGTCGGGAGGGACCGGCGAGCGGGGAGGGGCAGAGGCGGGGGGAGGAGGGAGGAGGAAGAGCGAAGGGCCCTGGCGGGACTCCCGGCGCCCAGCTGCCCGGCCCGAGCATAACTTACCCGTTTGCCGACAGAATCGCTCCTCTCCTGCTGGCCCCTCTAACGGACTCCTCCGGCTCGTCGTCTTCCGGAGATAACACCGGAAGTCCCACCCCTACGCAAGAGGAAAACGGAAAGCCGAAGGAGTCAATCTAAGGAAGGGGAGACGCAAACATGAAGATATACAGAGAGAGACTCAAAAAGAAATGGTATACTAAAAAACTGTTTTCATAGTTAATAGTATTACAGGTACAAAATTAGGTTCTGTCTCATCTACCATTAAAATAGTTTTAAAAGCAGTTATTTAAACAATAGACTGAAACATACATTTAATAGGCATAGAACATGAATGGATCATTTTAAAACAGAGAGATGTAAATTTTTAAAAATTAGATAAAGAAGTTTGGCCAAAATAGTTAATCAAAAGCTGCCAATAGCAGATTATGAGAGTTTCCATCCATTAAATGAGAAAATACCAAAAATCTAATGCTAATGGTTAGAAGGTGCAGTAAGCTGGACACCACTCACAAGTGTCAAATGGGTCAGACTTTCTGAAAAGCAATTCAGTTGTACCTAAGAACAACTTTAAAACCTCATCATTCACTTTGAAACCCAGTATGTCTACTTCTAGGGGTCTGTCCTAAGAAAATAATATGAAAAGGTTGCAATGATGTATACAAAAAGATGTCCACCACAGGGTCATATATAAAAGTAAAAAACTGTGAACAACCAACGTAAGAAGCATTAAAAAACGGTCATATAAACCAACATATGCATGCATACGAAGTATTATACTGCCATAAAAATATCTACCAAGCATATCTAATGACAAAGAAAAACACTTCTCACATGATTTTAACCAAAAGCAGATTTTAAAATATTATGTATAGCACATTCAGTTGTGTTAATACCCCCCCCCCAAAAATCAAAATATTAAAGTGGATACGGGTAATTTTTTTTCAGATTCATTAGAATTTATTAATTCCTCTCAATTTCCTACAACGAGCATATAATGCCTTGACAACAAAATTTAGAACTATTTTTAAAGAGGTTTGGGGGCTGGCCCGGTGGTGCAGCAGTTAACTGTGCACATTCTGCTTTGGCGGCCCAGGGTTTGCCAGTTTGGATCATGGGTGCAAATATGGCACCGCTTGGCAAAAGCCATGCTGTGGTAAGTGTCCCACATATAAAGTGGAGGAAGATGGGCACAGACGTTAGCTCAGGGCCAGTCTTTCTCAGCACAAAGAGGAGGATTGGCAGCAGATGTTAGCTCAGGGCTGATCTTCCTCAATTTGGAAAAAAAACAGAGGTTTGGTTTGTTTTTTTTTCACTTCATATACCTCTGGTACAAAATACTAAGCTTCTAACAAACCACACCTCTCACAAATAACAGCTACGAAGTCTGGATAAAATACTAAAAAAATAACTATGTGATGGCTCTGGAGACTAAACAAAAGCTGGAAGTTTTTAGTGTGGAGTCAAGGCCCAAAGCAAGCAAATGTCAAAAGGTAATTCAGCACGCCTCCCCTTTTGGAAGGCTTTACCCAGAGGATATCCAGGGTCGGAGACCACTGAGGAAAGACAGGCAGCTAAATCACAAGGGAAAAACCAGTTGTACTTCTGGATCAGAGGGAAAGTGTCCGAATGCAATGATAGCCACAGAAGAGTAAGAGGTAAATACCATAAAGGGGAGAGCTAAAGGAACACCTGAATCTATGAATAAACCCAGAAAACATAAACCATGTATGAACAAGAGTGAAAGCAGATTGCAATTAAACACCAGGAATGAGATAGGAGTGGCTGACTACTGCAGACATGACAGATAACGATGTGGTAGTAGTCAAGTCATCCGCCTGCTAAAATGAAAACACCAACAATATTTAAAGCAACACAACAAAATCCAGAGACCACACAACATAAGATTCAAAATGACCAAAATTACTTGAGTTAGGAAGAGTCAGAAAACCGTGTCCAAATCTCAAGCAAAAAGATGTATGGCAAACATGATGGTCAAAATTATGGAATTATTTTAAAAGAACCACAGAGTAGCTGTTACAACAATATTAAGTGAAGCAGAGAAAATATGTTTGAAACAAATGGAAAAAAAATAATAAATTTCAGCAAAGAAATAAACATTATTTTTTAAAAAGCCAAATGTTAATGTCAGAAACAAAAGATAAAATATTTAGAATAAAAAAAGGGGCTTAATAACAAAATGGAAATGACAAAGTAAAGAATCAGTGAGTTTGAGGACAGATCAACAGCAGTCATCTAACAAAAAGAATCTAAGGAAAAAGACAGAATTAAAAAAAAAAAGTAAAGAGGGGCCAGCCTGGTGGTGTAGGGTTAAGTTCACGTACTCTGCTTCAGCGGCTCAGGGTTCATGAGTTCAGACCCCGCATGTGGACTTACAACACCATCATCAAGCCATGCTGTGGCAGCATCCCACATACAAAATAGAGAAAGAATGGCACAGGCATTAGCTCAGGGCCACTCTTCCTCAGAAAAATAAATAAAAAATAAATTTAAAACAGAAAAGAGACTCTCAGGGTCCTATCTGAGGACTACAAAAGGTCTAATGTATAACTAATTAGCTAGAGTCCCAGAGGAAAAGAGAGAGAGAGAAAGGAAATGGAGCAGAAGACACTTCTGAAGAAACAATGGCTTACTCAGGAATATCCAGCTTTGGCAAAATAAAGAAGTCAGTGAACCTTCTCAGCAGATACAAGTATAAAACTGCATAGGACTGTCAAAAGCAACAATTTTATGATTCTGAAAACCATATTCAGGCAACAAGTGGAAAATGCACTTTATGCAAAGCCCTAGGTAAGAGGCTGAGAAAGGAGCACTTGCCTGGGAGACTACCATCCCCTCGACTTGGTGAGAGAGCATGCTAGCTCTACCAACACATGACTGGCACAAAAAGAGGAGCTATGAGCTAAGGCGGTGGAGGGAGGAAGCTATTTGGAGCAGGCAGCAAACCTCTATCGCTTTGTCAGCCAGAAGGGACCAAAGTTGGTGGGAAGCAACCAAAGCAATCTCACAACATTGGTCCACAGAGGTATGAGCCCAGTCTGGGCAACTGTCAGACTAGCAAGAAACTCAGCAAGGAGATCCTATAAATGAAAGGCCAATAAAAGGACCAGATGAAGTTCCCCACACACGCCTGGTTGACTAAGCAAAGAAACTTCGAGGGAACGTGGTAGACAGTAAAAGCCCCAGAACACAGGCTTGGTAACTAGGTAAACTTTGAATGTGCCCCCTGTACACCCACAAATAGAAAGACAGATGGCAAAGATCATAATGGGCTCAAGGTGTTTGACTACAAATTCTGCCCAAATCATTGTGTGACCATTAATTCTTACATTTACAGGGGAAACACCCAGAGAGTAAAGCAAAATACAAGTAAGCAAGCATTTAAAAACTGAACATAAACATCAGTGTCTGTACACCACAGGGAGATAAAATTCTATGCTTTTAAGACCATGCAAGTTAAGGGAAAAAAAGACATTCTAGAAAAGTGAATCAAAATCCAAACTTACCACATCACACTATACAAAATGTCTTATTTTCAACAACAACAACAAAAGAAATCATAAGCTGTGTTTATAAGAAAATATAAACTATGGTCCAGATTCAGGAAGAGAGAAACGTCAATGGAAAATTGGCCCAGATGTCAATGTAGCAGAGAAAGTCTTCAAGTATCTCCTGTAAAGAGGTTCTAAGAACTCTTTCAAATTTTCAAAAATTTTTTAAAAATATAATAACAGTGATTCCACAAATAGGGAATGCGAATAAGGAAATGAGAATGATAAAAACAACCAAACAAATGCTAGAGAGGAAAAGCACTATAAGAGAAATGAAAAAATTATTACATGGGAAAACAGCAGATTTGAGAAGGCAGAGGAAAGAATCAGTCAAATTAAAGATAGAATGATATTAATTATCGAGTCAGAAGATTGGAAATGAAAGAAAACTTTAAGGAAAATGAAAAGAGCTTCAGAGACCTATGGGACAATTTGAAGTATTTCAACAAATGCGCAGTAAGAATCCCAATAACAGAGAAAAGAGGGAAAGGGGTAGAAGAAATACTTTAAAAAGTAATAGGTGAAAACTTCCTAAATTTGATGAAATACATTGATCTACAGATACAAGAAGCTTAACAAACATGAATAAGTACAAACACGAAGAGAGTCACACCTACAAACATCATAGTCAAATTACTAAAAAGAAAAAGACAATAAGAAAATCTGGAAAGCAATCAAATCCACCACATACAAGGAACAGCTACATGTTCAACAGGTGACTTTGCATCACACTGAGGAGAAAAAAATACAAATACGAGCTGACTTATAAGAAATAACAGAGGCCAAAAGCCAGAATAATAATACAGTCAAAGTGCTGAAAGAAAAACCATCAATAAAGAATCACATATCCGGCAAAACTATACTTTAATAATGAAGGGGCAGTAAAGACATTCCCAGATAAATAGAAGACGACGGACTTCATGTCAACACAGAATAAGGCAGTAAAAGAGGAACAGACAAAGAAAACACAGGAGACGCAGAATAATAAAGAGCAAAATAGTATAAATCCAACCAACTACATTACATTAAATGTTAATAAACACTACAGTTAAAAAGAATTATCAGATTGTATTAAAAGATCAAAACTATGTGCTAAGCATAAAAGACACAATTAACATTCAGAGACAAATATATTCAAAATTTAAAAACTGGAAATGATACTCTCATGCAATCTGTAACCACAGGACAGCCAGAGTGGGTATATGAATGCCAGATCTAAGAACAGATTTTAGGAAGAAGACTTACTAAAAGTGAAGAGGAACAAAGAAGTGAAGGCATAAATATTGGATAAATACAAGTAAAACTACTTCCATTCTCGTTTACACAGAAAATCCTCAGGATGTAAAATACACACACACACACACACACACCCCCCCACACTAGAACAATTAAATGAATTTAGGAAATTCAAAGGATAAAAGGTTAATAAACAAAAATCGATTGCACTTTTAAATATTAACAGCATGCGATTTGATTTAAAATTGTGCAAAAATAAATTTAACCAAAAAATGTGCAAGGCCTATGCACTAAAGACTAGAGAACACGACTGAGAGAAATTAAAGAAGACTCAATGGCGGTTTCTTAAAAAGTTAAACACAGAGTCATCACATTACCCCAGTCATTTCCCTCCTAGGTAATTACCCAAGAGAAACGAAAACATGTGTTCACACAAAGACTTATACAAGAGCACATACGACAAGATATAGCAAATTAATTTACAGTGACAAAAAACACGTCACGGGTTCCCTGTGGCAGGCGGGAAGAGGTGGTGGGCTGCAAAGGGGCATGGGGATACTTAAGGGGGTAAGAGAAATGTTCTTTCATCTTGATTCTGTAGATGGCTTCAGAGGTGTATAGAACTGTCAAAACCCATCAAATTGTGCACTTTATATAGATGCTGTTTATTGTATGTAAACTATTCTGCAATAAAGTTTTTGAGGAAAAAAATAAACAAAGGAATAAGTGAGTGAATGAACAAGGGTTTTAAAGTAAATAAGCATTATACACCTGTTGAAAAGGAAAGAATAAAATTTAAATGGTGAGGAAACGTTGTAAACAAGTTACACTTTTTAAAAAATCTCTAGTTTTGTTTCTTCTAATTTGTCTGTTTTAAGTCTTAAATCTGTCTTGAGCATAAGGGGTTAAAACCTTAACAGGTTATACTATAAAAACCAGTCATAGAAACAAATCATTTAACTATGGCTACATAAGGAAAACGACCTCATATCTCATAGATTGTTTTTCGATCTGTATAGACAATTCAGTTTTATTGCTGAAAGCAATAAACTTCATTGCTGAAAGGAGATGGAAAACAAGTCAATTTTATCGTCTGATTCATCTTGAACACATCACGTCTGCGTAGCCCACAGAATCACAAAATGTAAAGCTATTACAGCACTACAGTAGAAAAAGCGTCACTCCCTAACAGACTCAGGAGTATAGTCTACACTTGCCATCTCTCTGTCCAAAACAATGCTGGTGGAAACAGACTCTTCCCGAACAAGAATTGTCACAATAAGTAATTGCACTATGAAACTGAATGACTGCGTTTTTATTACCATTTTCACACAGAATTTTTACATACTTAAAATTCTGACCAGAAAGGTTAGATTAGAATCACCTGGGCCAATTTGGAAATGCTAAAAGATATGTATGGACACACACAAAAACACACACTTACACACTCAGTCACACACAGACATGTTTGTTAATATATATATTCATTTTCAAAAGGTAAAGATAACAGTAACATTAATAACAACAGATAGTACCTCTCTCTATTTAAATATAGAAACATATCGCAAATATATAATAATGTCCTAGTTTTGCTTTACTGCCAAATAAACAAAGCAATTAATTCATAGGGTGTCACTGATTCCTAAACTCATCATTCATGAACTTGATTATTAATGAAATTAATAATGAATAAATAAAACTGATATACCTAATTTCTTCAAAATTGATCACAATAAAAAATGCCTGCTTTGATACTATAATTGAAGTAAGTTATATAAGAACAAATGGATAATATAAGCCTTGTCTATTAATTCTTAAAACATAAACCATTTAAAAGCATTCCTGAAATCAGACAAAACAGTTAGACCACATCAGGAGAGCAACGAAAACAAAATGACCTGAACCGTGATGGAGGGAAACATGAACACCTCAGCTATCAAAAACTCACCAAGGCAGCAACATCACCCACCAAGCCTTAGCTAAAAATAAGAAACTTGCCCAAAAGGGCTTGGAGCAGCAAAACATATTTGAAGAGATGATGTTTGAATTTAGGTACTGGGATTGAAGGTGAGTCTCTAAGTTCCTTCCTCAGATCCATCACCCCTTCCTGATACTTACTGATAAACCTGATTCATTGGCTGCTTATTGATGGCAAATAATGGAGAGCAATTGTGCTACTCTAGACAAGATCACTGATAGCAGTGAAATGGGAAAAGGGAAGAAAAACTAGCAAAAGCAGACAGAAAAAATTAAAAGTAATCAGGGAACATTCAGATATTGAAAAACACCCTTCTCTGGGTCAAAATGCCCAGAGGACATGATTTCTTAGAGCCCAACATGACAATGCACAAAATAATAATCCTAAGTCACTGAGACAATATTAAATCAGGTTATGGAGAGGTTCCAAAAGTTGAAAACTAAGAAATTAATTTTTTCAAAGGTTCTCACGAAAATGATTAAATTAAAAAAAAAAAACAAGAACATCATGAGACATAAGTCCCCAATGATTCAGGTCCGTCCACCAAGCCATCTAAGCAGTTATGGCTGGTGGACAAGGCCTGCACGTGCTCCATGGCTGTGCTCTGCTGTCCTCAGGCCTCAGGCTTCCTGCCTCCTCCAAGAACCAGACTGCAAATCCTGACACTGGATTAGCCCTCTGCCTGCACATTCCCATCTGCCCCCACCACAGTTCTTACTACTCTGCGTTACAACTGGCATGTGACCTTCTTGAGCAGAAGAAATAAACTCTTTCACTAGCATCCCAGAACCCAGCACAGTACTCAGCATATAGTAGGATTTCAGTAAATACGATTTTTTTAAACTTATTAAAAAAAACTTAAGCAATGTTCTATGTGCAAAGCATTTTTTTTTTTTAAAGATTTTATTTTTTCCTTTTTCTCCCCAAAGCCCCCCGGTACATAGTTGTGTATTCTTCGTTGTGGGTCCTTCTAGTTGTGGCACGTGGGACGCCGCCTCGGCGTGGTCTGACGAGCAGTGCCATGTCCGCGCCCAGGATTCGAACCAACGCAACACTGGGCCGCCCGCAGCGGAGCGCGCAAACTTAACCACTCGGCCACGCGGCCAGCCCCTCTGCAAAGCATATTTTGATAATAACAACAGACACCCAAAATATGCCACAAGAGCATAAAGTAAGAAGTTCCTGTTGACTGCTAAGATTAGAAAGTCTTCACAGAATGGACAGAGTTCCAACCACACATTCAAGCTCAGAATGAATTTAACCAAATGGCTAAAAAAAGTACAATGGTCCCCCCCTTACCTGTGGTTTCACTTTCTGCAATTTCACTTACTTATAGTCAGCAGAGGTCTAAAAATATTCGATGGAAAATTCCAGAAATAAACAATACATAAATTTTAAATTTCTCGCCATTCTAGGTAGCGTCATGAAATCTTGTGCCATCTAGCTCCCTCTCACCGGGGCGTGAATCATCCCTTTCTCCACCGGATCCACGATACCCGCCTGTCAGTCACTCAGTAGCCCTCTTGGTTATCAGAGCGCCTGTCAAGGTATCACAGTGCTGGTGTTCAAGTCACCCGTATTTTATTTAATAATTTCCCCAACGTGTAAGAGCAGTCATGCTGGAAATCTGGATATGCCAAACAGAAGTTATTGCTGTTACTCTCTTACTTTGCCCAATTTCTAAGTTTATCACAGCAGTGTACATGTCGGAAAAAACGTATATGCAGGCTTCAGTACTATGCAGTTTCAAGCACCCACTGGGAGTCTTAGAACGTATCCCCCCCACATAAGGGGGGACTACTGTATTTCGGGAGATAGGGATACTATAAGCACAAGCAAAAGAACATGAGAGCAGATCTGAGAGAGAAATAGTAAAGATAACTGGGTAACACATAGGTTGTCAAAAACGGTAGCAGTGAAAGGTAAGGCTGGAAAGACAGGCAGGGCTGCAGAGGAGCCAAGAGGGGTTAACATAATGGAACTTAACAAAATGGAGGTTAACATTACGGAGCTTAACACAATGGCATGCTCCAAAGGTCACACGGACACTTAGTCCTCCAGAGTGACTCCCTCTCCGCAACCGCAACGTCCAGCAGTTTCATTGCATGCAGAATACATTTTGCAAGTAAGAGACAAAAGAAAGACAACAAATTTGCTATATGATTCCTTATGTCAACACTGTTTTACCCTGGACCAAATCAGAGAGTTGATACCATAAAAAATACTTCAAAACACTACGTGATGTTACGAGGAAACTACTGGCAAAACTTACTTTCAGGTGGTGATTATTATTCAACCCACACGTGATAAAATACTAATAATCATAAGAAATGGTACTCTTATAATACAACTGCTATGCAATTTTTTTAAATTCTTCAATTTTGAAATAAAGTTGAAAGTATTGTGTCAAAAGACAGTGAAACAACTATCATTAATCTTCAAAACTGACAAACAAAAAAGACATATAAACAAGTGCCAGGATAATAAAAATGGCAGTGTTCATTTTTTAGAAGAAAAAAATAAATTGTACTAAAATTATTAAGCTAACAAAGCAACAGAAAAATATGAGTAGAAAAATGACAAGTTATCTGCAAAATTCATAAATGCGTCTTTTGTATAACCATAATGATCATATTTTATGCTGTCATTTTGCATTTAATTGCTCACCCTGGTACTTTTCTTCATAGAAGCCATCGGTATCCCACAGAGCCAGATGGTGAATTGCAAAAACATACTGTGACCATGGACTTATAAGAAAGTTACTTTGCTGAGCTGTGGTGTATGACAAGTTAATTTTTGTAATTACACTTCTTCCAACAATATATGAAGCTACTGCCTATGATTATCCTATATTATTCAAAAGAGGCAGGAAAGTATTCTTTATAAAATACTAATCAGATTTTTTTAAAGACTTCAGCTGATGTGAGAAAGTTAACTTTTCAAAAAGCTTTTCTATAAGACGGCCAAAAGTAAAAATCACCACCTCAGCTGAAATATATAAGCAGATTAATATGTTAAGGCATGACTATGTTTTCTGAATGTTATTAATACATAATGCCAAGTTATTTCAAGCCTTTAGGAAATGTCACATGCTAACCTTGGTCTTTTGATCATTACTTTTAGTTCTGCTATATTATGCTAAACATAGTATTCAAAGGATAAATCCATTAACCGTCATTTAGAAAGAAATGGCTATTGCACAATAATTTATCCGCAGGGCGTAAATTGTTTTAAATTTAAAATATTTGCAATGACGGTCACTGTCACATACTCAATAATAATAAAACAGTAGGACATCATACATTGCTAAAACACAGGCTATTCCCTATAATATAGTATCTTTGTGCACATACTACAAAATTTGGCAGCTATTATGTTTTGTTTTATTCATTAAAAGAGAGCAAATGACATTTCCCTTTTAATAAACTTCCCCCATATTGAAGCCAAAAGAGTTATTTAAAGATTAATGTTAATTATCAGGACAAAACAACCTGAGCCAAGTTTTCCAAATGCCTAGGTCAAATCTGCTCACTGGAGGAGGATATTTAAAAAATAACTATGTAATATATTTTTTTTTAAAAACTCTATCACTTAGTGACTTAAAATTTAATAGAAGTTATGTTTTAATTACATAATACTAACAAAATGTATATTTTCACTGCATTATACAAAAGGAACGTAAGATACTAAAATGCTCTAGATAAATCTGAAGTTTTCCTCAGGATTTTAATAAATATATAATGACTGATTTTTTTAATGTGTAACATTGTTCCCATGTCATTTCCTAATCTAAAGGGGTTTGTGTTTGTGAAGGTGTCAACTCAATGTATATTCAAGACTTAATAAAAAGTCCTAGAATTTTGAGAATCTTGGAAATCTTTTATTTCAAATCCCTCGTGTGTTTTTTTCCTAACTTGGACTGCAATTTGAGATATGCTATTTCACGGTTCCACGTCTGCTTAGAGATCACCAACTCAGACACTGATTGTACAACAGGAGAAACATAAAGCACACAGAGCTGAAACACAATCACTAAGAAAGCAAATACCTGGCCTTTCGGGTCCTCTTTGTTCTGACCCCTGCTATTTAAACGGGAATGATAAACTCTGCAGACGTCATTGGGCATATACTAAGAAGGAACATGCTCAAATCCCAGCTATTTGTATTTTTCTTTCCCCTGCCCAGCCTCGATCTTCCTCCCTGCTCTACTTCATTCATTCTGCGTGCTCTCCAGCCACCTCAAATGGTCCAGGGACTCATTGCCTTTATTTCCAGTCTCTACCTTACTTCTAATCTCAGCATCTCTTCCTGGATGACCTACAGATATCAAACACTCAATACAACCAAAAACAAATTCATCTTGCTCTCCTCTCCCAAACCTGCTTCCATGGAGCTAGTCTGCCAGCTCTCTACACAAAGATCAGTGCTCTAAACTATTCTTAGTTCCTCCCTCTCTCACCTCCTCCTTCACTGGCCCTTAATCCTGTCCTTTCCACATCAAAAATGTCTCTCCACTCTATCCTCTGTACTCTACTTCTACTGCCTTATGTGGAACTTCATCAACCCCAGCCTCTCGCGTGCCTCAGTGGCTCCAGGGAGAGAGCCTCCTCTAATGGGGCCTCCACAGAAAAGCCTCAGTTACTGAAGCGAGCTTCTCACACAGCCCCTGAGGACAGTATTCAGTGTCTGAATAGCTGTGCGAAAGGGAATGGTACCTATTAAGGAAAAGGGACAACACCAGAGCGTGGGAGATCCGACAGCTTTGATAGTTTCGACTTGACCATAGGAAAAAGTACTAAGTAAAGAACACAGCCTTCAATTCAAAGCCCTTGACAAACTAAACCTTGTCCTCTTTCGGCGCTTCTCCCTCTTTTAGGCCCTGCAAAGACCCACATTAGGCTGCTGACTGGTTCTCACCCAGGTGTGCCTTCCAACAAGCTGCCTTCTTTGCCTAAAAAGCCCTCTCCTCCTACATCCGCACAGAAAACTCCCATGGGTCTTCCACGTTGCTGTGATATTTTCCGTGACTTCTCCAGGCCAAGCTAATTACTCCGCCGTGCACCTCTGGCACTGACAAATGTTCTGTTACAGCCAGTATCTTGGGACTGACTGCTGGGGTTACTGAAGATTACAAGGACAAGAAGTGGGATGGTTTACTTTTTGTGCCTAGCACAAAGAATTTCAAAAACTACATTAATTTTAAATGAAGTGAATTTGTTGGAACATAAAGCATTTTGGGAATTTAAATAAATGGAAAATAATCATTTTCTTTAAACTTAAAATGTCTGACAAGAAATGAAAAAGGTAACAAATTAGTTCTGGAAAAATGCAAACTAATTCCTATACTCCCATTCTGAATCAATCTTACAAATGGGACTAAAAAGAAGGAAGGAAGCGCCTGTCTGGTTTTTCAAGTAAGAGAAGGCAAAACCAATATGGCAGCAAGGTAAGGTTCTGCCTGCTCCACAGAACCCATGGTACAGAATCCATGTTTCCGACCTCTTGTTGTGCAGAACTCTCACGTTGCATGTATTAAGGCTGGATTTAAAGACTGTAGAGTAGTCTTAATAATCTGTGCAGAGACAGCATTTTATAGTTTCTAAGCCACGCTCACACACATTATCTCATCAACTACTCAAAGACACATCATTTCTCCACTTGGAGAGGAAGAAACTAAGGCCATTTTCCTACAACTAATACATAGAGGCTGGAATATGAACCCCCAAGAATTCTAACACTAACTACATTGCCTCCCTAACAACCACATTTTAAAGATGTCCAATACAGGCCTCAGAACACTAACCCAGGACACATACATGATGCATGCCAGGGCCAAACCACTCACCTAGCGTTCTTCTGAAGTTCACAATAAAAAACAGAATGAATGAACATTAATAAAATGGTTCACTTTTGGAGCCGTCCCAGTGGTGTAATGGTTAGTTCATACACTCTGCTCCAGCAGCCAGGGGTTCGCAGGTTCCAATCCTGGGCACGGATCTAGCACCACTTGTCAAGCCACACTTTGGCAGTATCCCACATAAAATAGAGGAAGATGGGCTCAGACGTTAGGTCAGTGATAATCTTCCTCAAGCAAAAAGAGGAAGATTGGCAACAGATATTAGCTCAGGGCCAATCAACCTTACCAAAAAAAAATTTCACTTTTAAATAGACCTTAATGAATAACTTTGCTTTAAATTATAACACTACATATTATTACATTTTACATGTTACTACATATTCCATAGACTATGTAACATAACATAGTCACAGATTCTAGCAACTAGGACGTGGAATCTTTTGTATTGGGAGGGATAGGGCTAAGGAGGAGTTGCATTATTCTGCCAACCAAAATAAGCAAGATTACAATTGGATACTAATTAAAATCCAAATTTAATTCTGAAGTTTTGTGCCCCCTCTCCATGAAATGGGTCCATGAGGAATGGACAGAAACAACTCATATCCACTTGTCTAATTCTGACAGGACATCAGATAAAATAACAAGAGTGCTACTTTAAAAGACTCTGTCCAATTACCTAGTAAAATGAAGGATTTATCACATTCATTGAACTTGGAACTATTCCTTCTTATACAACTAAGTTTGACTGCTCTGACTTTTATTTTCAGAGACTGTTTTTCCCTTCTCCACTCAGGTTCACTACATTGATTTAAAATGCAGAGGGCAAAACTCAAAGACAATGACTAACTCATTTTGATTGTCAACTTGTAAGCTAGTGAACATTAGTAAACACATTAGATACTAAAAATACAGTAGTAAAACTTATAGCTCTTTACCACTTAAAAAGCATTCTTATTATCTCATTTGACTCTAGCATCACTGTGAGGTATAGTTACAGAAATATTACTCAAATTTTTCAATAACACTCAGAGAAGAGAGGTGATGTTGACAATCCCAAAGTTATTAAGTGTACAGCTGCCTCGGCCCATGAGGACAGTATTCACACTGTCTGAATAGCTGTGGGAAAAAGAATAGCACCTATTAAGGATAGAGGGGGAAAACCTAAATTCAGTAAAAACATTATAACATTTCCCCAAACTACACTATTCAATTATTTTAGATATGATCATTAGAAAAAAAAATGAAGAAAATGTATAATTACACATTTCTACTCAGTAAGAGAAATCTGAATTAATTAGAATTTTAAATTGAAAATATTAACACAAAAAGCAATACTCCTACACTAGAAAAAATGAAAATTACAAATCTCATACCACACTGGAAAAGTTTATAGCATTTCTTCAATTGCATTTTTCTATTAATGTGTGTAAACTCTGTAGAACTAGCCAAAGTAATTAAATAAAATAGAGATAATATCCAAAAATCATGAAAGTTTATACATTTTGGTAAACTTTTAAAAGTTAAAATTTATCTTTCCTAATTGAAAACTGGGTTAAAAATCTATCACAAATATAAAAGTACAAAATTGCAGTGAAAGTTCCATCTTTGGTATATTCACATGAACAAACAAAATAATTATCACCTCTTTGAACGGAAGGTATAGACTTTTTCAGGTCAAAATTCTGTTAAAATATAACTATTTGAACTGTTGAAAAATTTGCATTAATGTTAAGATGGCAACATTTTAATGTGGACAGTAACAGAAAAACGTCATTCCCTCCACAGAATTCTGCCTCTAGTAGTACATTTAACAAAGTTGGAGGAAACAGGATGCTTGTTGATAGTGACAGGCTTATTTCAAAACACAATTATATCTGTTCATTCCCTTTTGCTAATTAAAGCAAAAGGCATCAAAATCTCTCCTAACGATGTTCTAATCAATACGTGTTAGTGACCTTCCCCAGGCAGTGCTGCATCTGGACTAACGCTTCACCGCAAACCAGGTGCATACTGTAACTAGTTCCACCGGCACGGACTGTAAAGTCCCGACACAATCACCATTCGGGCTATGATTACCTAGAAAATAATCCTACGTATGTGTCCACAGATGCCAACCCTGCCAAGATGTCCTAGTCCAGGACCCCCCAACCCAATAAACAGGCCATTCAAAACTCAACGCAACCGCAGGGGTCAGCAGCTCCTGGCACCCACCTCCCCCCGACTAAGCTCCAGAAAGCGGGCACGCACACTCAGGCCGTGCTCGCCCACTAGGAACAGGTGGGTATCTCCAGGGACGATCCCGCTGCTGCCAACAGCGGCGTGCGGCAGCCTGGGGTCTCCCGCTAGTTGCTGAGAGCAGCTGGACCCTGAGTGGCCAGGACCGTCCACTTCCAGGCGTGGTGCTCTCGGGCACCAGCATCCTCAACCGAAGGAGGCGGGGGTGGCAGCAGCGCATCGGGGCCGGGGGGAAACAGGGAGTGGGCGGGCAGCCACGGACACCACCGCCCGGACTAGAAACCGACACCGGGCAGCTCCCCGCCTGGACGCCCGCGTTCCAGTCGGAGAAGCCAGGCGGTCGGAAGCGCCCCGACTGCGTGCAGGGGTGCGTGGGGCGTCCGGGGCGCCGCTCCCGCACCGAGAGCCCTGGCCCGCGGGGAAACGGAGGCCCGCCGGGTCCCCGGGAGCCCGGCTCGCGGAGCGAGCAGGTGACGGCGGGGGCAGGGCGGCTGCGACGCCGCGCGGGCGGCGGGCGGGTGTCGGGCGAGTCTGGGCGGCGTCGGGAGGGACCGGCGAGCGGGGGAGGGGCGGAGGCGGGGGGAGGAGGGAGGAGGAAGAGCGAAGGGCCCTGGCGGGACTCCCGGCGCCCAGCTGCCCGGCCCGAGCCCTCAAGCCACCGCCCCCAGGCCCCGCGCAGACGCTGGACGGTCCCCGCCTCCAAACCTCCCCCCCCCGGCCCGGTCAGAGAATAACTTACCCGTTTGCCGACGGAATCGCTCCTGCTGGCCCCTCTGACTGACTCCTCCGGCTCATCGTCTTCCGGAAATGAAACCGGAAGTCCCAACCCTACGCAAGAGGAAAACGGAAAGCCGAAGGAGTCAATCTAAGGAAGGGGAGACGCGCGTCAGGCTGAGAGCCTGGCGGCGTCTGACCGGGAAGGCCATCTGGCACTTCCAGCGGCTCCCCGAGCGGGTAACCCCCGGGCGATCCCGCCTCCTCCCTCTCCATCCCTCCTCACTCCACCCCTTCGCCCGCCCGCGGTAAAGAACCCCGAGGGCGGTGCGGGAGAAACGGACGCGCCCGGGCCGGGCGCCGGCCTCCGCCTCCACCGGCCCGAGCGATGCCCGGCGCCTCTGAGGCCTCCTCGAACGGAGCGAGGTTTTCCTGCTGTGCCAGGCGCGTGCGCACCTCCGGGTTAGGAGAACAGCCTCCGGATGCTCCTAGCAGGGGTCCTCGGAGTCGCAGACCCTAGGAAGCCACGAGCCGAATTCGGATTCTAACGGGTTCTAATGAAAAATGCAGGAGGATCGGGGTCCAGTTCTCAGAAGAGGGGGCTGGGCTGCGCTGGGCTGGGCTGGTGCCCGGCTAACACAGAGGCTGAGGGAGGGATGCGCTGGAATGAACATGTGGAGCGAGAAGAAGCCCAGACCAGGTTCTTTGTGTGTCTGTGGCCGACTGCCTTCCTCCAGCTGCAAGTGCAGAGAACGTGTGTCACCACAGGGCTCTTGCACTGTCCAGCACACACTCACACAAGGTTTATTTTTATGAATACAACATAAAACCAAGAACATTCCCAGTCCTCATTATCTTCCATAAGAGCATCTACCAAATCTAATTGACAGTCCAAACCTGGACAGTCCCAAACCTGACATGTTGCCCTCCTTCAATAAGATGACTTCCCCTCCTGATCATGTCACAATATACTCCCAATAAGTATACTGGGTGGTCATCTTTATCCATGTGCATACGCTTCTTTGGTAAAATTTTTTAAAGCAAATACTTAAATTTCTCTATCCCCAACCTCTTTGTCTTCTTATTACTAGTTAATTGGTCTTCTGGCTAATAACTGGGCGGATTTCTGTCATCCTTCTGAATGTAATCTATCTGGAAAATACTTCCTATCTGGCTCCCAAACCACAGCAAGACCCAGGTAGCCACATGGCTTGGGTTTGGGTAGAAAACGTGGACCCATCAATGAGAGCTGGGGAGACCCATCATGACCCGGGGAGGCAGAAAACCACGGCTCTGGACTCAGGCATCCCAGGGTTGGAATCTCCTAGATTCAATGACCTCATTCGTCCTCCTCCTCTCCTCACCTGGTGGCAGCTGAATAATTGACCAAGACACTGCAGGTCTCAGAGATTCAGCAGGAATGCAGATCAGCAAATACATCTTCTTATTTAGTGACTTGGTAAAACTGATGTTCCCTTGCTCAGAAATGGTTATATTTTACAACCAACTTTTGTTAATTGACTACTATGAACACCCTTTTTAAAATATAAATTGGCGTCAGAAACCTCGTGTACAGTTAGTCCTTGGGACCTCTGCCAAATACATCAGGTAGGTCCACGGAATCTGAAAACCTCACAAGATTCAACCAAATCTGGCGAGCATGGACTGTGCTTAAATAGTGACGAGTACCAAACACCTGCGAATATTTAACCAAGAGGACTTGATGCTGTCCAGCACCAGAGAAGAAGTGGCTCCTTATGGATGCCTCAGCGAGGCTGATGCCACAGGTGGGTCCCGTTTCTGTGACAAGAGGCAGGGTAAGCTGGCCCCATGATCCAGCCGTTTTAGAGATGACGCAGCAAGCTTTAAAACTGACATTTCAAGCACCCACAAAGAGATGGAATGTGTGGCACTTTGTTTTTATTTGGAATCATAAGAGAAACATTTTTAATAAACCCTTAAATTCTTCTCCATTAATGCTATTTAAATAGTGAATTCATAAAGACTGAAGTGATTTGTTTACTTATACTTAGCTGTAGAAAACTTACATGCTTTTGTTTATTTGTTTACACCATCAAATCCAATCGAGCCAAACAAGATGGTCGACTGACATGACTGATGAATGCAACCTGAGCTGACAGCTTTAAATTTGGGATGTGTTACTGATGTCAGGTTGATCAGTTCTCTGTCTAAAATTGATGCTATTTAAAGCTTTGAACAATTTAGATGTAGTCACTGAGTAAAATCCCAACGGGGTGAGAGAAATTCCATCAGGGCTGATTCTGCTGTGGTGAATTTCCATGTGCGCAGGTGTCAGAGGGAGAGTGGCCTCTACCGATGGGGTAGTGAGACAGAACAGGATGCAGGAGGGGCGGTGGGCTGGCGTCACTCGCAGCAAAGGTAAAGAGGCTTAGAATAAAGATAGACGCATCTTCTCACAAGGAATCCCAAATGGCATAAGAGTGTGAATATTGGTCATTTCTGTTTCAAAACTTTTCAAGAAAGGAAAAAGTGAAGGGGAGGCAAGAAGTTAATATGTATCACGCTTCAATAACTCATCTGAAAATGAACCCCCAGGGAAATCACGGTAGTCGGTGGGGTAGACCAATGTTTTTATTAACAATATAAAAGGAACGTGTGGTGAAAGCAACGGTGACATAAGTACTGACAGTCAGTGGATGAATGATTATGTGTCCTGAGCACCTCAGGACACAGCAAACTAGAGCAATTCCACCAATCAAATGGCAAGAGAAGTCTAATCGAAGAACCATCCTTGTGCTGGAAGGGCAGAATGAGTCCAGTCCGGGGACTACTGCGGCCAGACTTGGGGAAATCAAGTTGTTGAAGGTAGCTGTGACTTTAGAGAGGTGTGCAACAGAGACATTAAGCCATTTCCAGTGTCTCTACCTTTAAAATAGTTTATTACTGGTCCAAATGTCCAAAGACATATTAAAGAGGGAAAATATTATTTACTGGACAGAAATTCTCTGGATATTTAGATTCTATTCCTGTCCAGGGGTGTGAGAGAGGGGATATGTCAGCAGCTCAGATGTAAGCTGGAAGGTTCCCGTCATTGTTAATGCAGCTTAGCCATCTCTAGGAAAAAGGCAGCAAATAATTGGGATCCCTCTATGTAGTTCCACCTAACAGAAGAAGAAATAAAGAGAAACTGTTATTTCCATTCAAATAATGGAGGAAAAGTAGTCTACAATTTAAACAGGAAGATTTGATGACATAAATTCAATCTAAAATATGCAGCATGTCGGAAGGTTACTGATGTGGACACCCTGTGGTTTGCACACTGAGAGATCAGCCCCCTCAAGAACCTGCTAACAGTTGATTTTCTCCTTCTGCGCGTGCTCTCCATCGTCCACAGTGCCCAGCGGGAGCATCATCACACTCTTTTGGATAACATCCTGGAATATATTGGCAATTGGTATGGTTGATCCATCCCGGATCATATCTGGTTCTGTTCCAAACACTGAAACACAGGAAAAGAAGGCATTGAATAAATTAATGACAAGACTACCCCCAGTGATCTCCGCAAATGTGTTCACTTTATCTTTCTTTCTTTTTTTTTTTCCCATCATTAAATTTGGTGGCTGGGATAAGTAAGCGTCTTGATATCATGCAATTTATATTCTAAAATAGTCAATAGAGTCAAGAAGAAAACTGTGGTTGCCTTATTTACTATTATCTACTTTTAAAAAATATTTTTAAATAATATTTTAAACTAACGTTAGACTTACAGAAAAGTTGCAAAAGTAGTACAGAGAGAGTTCTCATATATTCCTTACTCTGCTTTCCCTAATGTTAACATCTTATATAACTATTGTACAATTATCAAGAATAGGAAATTAACATTGGATAATATTATTAACTAGACTCAGACTTTATTTGAATTTCACTCTTTCCCTTCTGCTGTACCAGGATCCAATGCAGAATCCCACACTGCATTTGTCATTGCTCCTTAGTCTCCTCTTGTCTGTGACTGTTTCTCAGTCTTCCCTTGTCTTTCATGACCTTGACCCTGCTGAAGAGTACTGATCAGTTGTTTTGTAAAATGTCCCTCAGTTTGGGTTTATCTGACGTTTTTTCACGATTGGAAGAGGTCACGTGTTTTTGGCCAGAGTACCACAAGAAGATGTACCTACCTACTTTTATGGTTGCTTCACGAATTAAGTATTAGAAACACTAATATTAAATATTAGGAACACATTTCTTTGGTGTTTTGTGTTTCTTTTGTAACCAACATATGAATAAATCGCTGTACTCAACTTTCACCTGAATGTTGCAGTGTTTGTACTCAACTTTCAAGGTATCCCAGGAAACCGTTTTAATGGATATCCTGGGGTCTAGAAAGAGATGAGTTGAAACCTTCTAGGCTATAGGGAAAGTTGCCAGAGATGGAGTGGGAATGAAAAATAAATGAAGACACAAAAGAGAACATGCCGTGTCTTCTGGATCCACAGAGCAAGGTGTGAATGTGAATAAAGATGATGTACACTCGTGCATTGCTTAACGACAGGATACATTCTGAGAAATGCATCGTTAGGTGATTTAATTGTTAGATGGTTTAATTGTTGTGTACTCACACAAACCTAGGTGGTATAGCCTACCACACGCCTAGGTGATATGGTGCTAATCTTATGGGACCACTGTCATACATGCAGTCCGTTGTTGACGAAAAACTCATTATGTGGCAGACCACTGTCCTTTGTTGGCAGGACTGGTTTAGCACACAGACAGACAAAAAGGTGCCTTATGCATTCCTGCATTTTCCTGTATTTCACGTCTTTACTGTTGAATTTGACATTTCAATCACACATCTCTCTTCAGCTGGCATTCCATTTAACTTCCTAACTCTTCTTCCTCTTTTCTTCACCCCCAAAGTTTACTGGTAAAATACTGCTACAATGGAGGGCAGTGGGGATGATTGTGTAGAGAAGTATGGCTCTCGGTGTTGGACTTGTCCTCTAATTTTTGATGTCTGTGTCCCTTGTACTCATAGACACAGAGAGTTAGTGCTCCAAGGAGGTCTGGAGGCCATTAAACCCAGAGCTCTGTGACCGGGAAGAGCAAGTCCCCACAGGGCAGCCCGGTGCCAGCTTGCTCGCTCCACTACAGTTTAGCTTCTTCGTTTTTTTTTTTTTTTTTGGTGTTTTTTTTTTTCCTTTTTCTCCCCAAAGCCCCCCAGTACATAGTTGTATATTCTTCGTTGTGGGTCCTTCTAGTTGTGGCATGTGGGACGCTGCCTCAGCGTGGTCTGACGAGCAGTGCCATGTCCGCACCCAGGATTCGAACCAACGAAACACTGGGCCGCCTGCAGCGGAGCGCGCGAACTTAACCACTCGGCCACGGGGCCAGCCCCTAGCTTCTTCATTTTTAACCCCAGAGGACTTCCTTTACTTTCTTGCAAGTTCAGCTGTGCTTTTAAAAGTTTTTATGTATCGGCCAATATTTCCATGAGTTTTGCAGAAGGAGGGTTGGGAGGTTTCCAAGTCCATCATTTTTCCCCAAATTCAGGTCTCCAGAACGTGAGTTTGAACCCTGGCTTTGCTACTTCTAGCTGAGTGCCCTCCAGCAAATTATTTAATCTCTTCTCGCCTTAATCTGCACCCCGGGGAGGGCTGTTGGGAGGATTCATGAGACAGTGTGTGTAAAGAGCCCTGAACCACACCGTTTACCGTCAGTAATGCAGCCCATATAAAAGGAGAGTCCACAGTGAAGTTTTAAAAGTGTCTGCTTTATCTACAGCCCCACCAGGTACCACCCCTTGTTCCCAGTGTAAACCAGCAATCAAAATAGCATAAGTCTAACCTGTTTTGATGGCTCTTTTTGCTGCAAGATACTGATTATCTTTAATATTTGCGATCCATGGGTGTAGTCCTAGTGCCATAGAAACAACCATCTGGTTGGAACGATTTCTTTTGGAAAATATATATTCAAGATGCTGCTTTACCTAAAGGTAACATTTTCAGTTGTAAGAGAAAATTTTGAGTAGCTCTCATAGCCTTGTATCAAGAAACTGATTGGAATCCCAAGCTGATGCATTCAAGCGTTCTGATTTTCCCTCAGCCCCTTCACAGGGAGGACGCGGAGTGAGCCGGGTCTCCAGGACGGAGAGCTGCGCCCAGTGTGAGGAATGCTTGCTCTCACTCCCACCCCTCCCGAGACCCTCCAATCCCCCTTCCTGTCCCCACCCCTCCCTGACCACAGTGTCTCACTGTTAATGTTGGCTTATTATGAATTTGGGTAATTATGAAACCTTGAATGATATTGTGGTTAATACAAATATGATGAATGTTTGAGGTAATTATGAAACACAATACAAGTAGAACCTCTCAATTTGAATATCCCTCTTTTTGGACTTATCAGTATCTTAAGGAATATTTTGGGAACATTACACACTTGGAAATTTCCAAAAAGTGGGAGCAATTTCACGCTAAGCTGTGAAGGAGGCTCATTGACAGCATCTTTCTCTCTCCCCTGGGCTCCATTCCGGTTGCCATTATGGAAATCCACCAGAGAAAAACTCCATACTCTGAAATATTCATCCCTTTGACAAACATTTAAGGCACACCTGTCACGTGGCAGGAACTGTTCTAGGTGCTGGGACATAGCTGTGAGCAAGACGAAGACCGTCCTGCGCTCGTGTAAAGTGTGTGCTGTGAGGAGGAGGAACAGTCCATCCAGAAAGGGAAGGAGGGAGGAAGATGGAAACAAAAAAAACGGAGGGACGCAGAGGGAAGGAGGATCTTTGAGAAAGTAATTAGCGCTAAGACGACGATAAAAGCGGACAGTGGATGGAGAGAGGGTGCCGAGGTATTCCTTGAGCTCCCTTCTTCAGAGTCTACCTTCTGTGCAACTTGAGGTGCACTGATGATAGGTCGATACTTTAGACACGCACCTCCTTCCAGACACAAACATTTTCATTAAGGTGGCTTCTTTCGGGGGTGGATTTCAGACATCATGGACAAACCAACGCTGGGGGTAAAGATTTTCCGGCTCAGTCCAGCCGTAGACAAGTAGCTTCTCCGTCTGTGTGTAAAACCCATCTTGCCTTTTTATGCACCATTTAGTTTTCAAAAATTTCCCATCACTCCAACTCCAAATGGTTATTTGTCTGATGACTGTAATTGCATATAATTGAGGAAAGAGATTTTTACTGAACAAAAATCCTATTGGTTTCTTGACATTTGTTCCAGTCCCTTCTGTATTGGAAAAAAGTGATACTTCAATGCTAACAACTGAGTTGCTCACTACTGTGTGGCATGTGGCTCTCAGGAACGGCGCTGCTGAACAGAAGAACAATGCACGTTTGTTACCTGTGTTTCCACCACGGACATATTCATGTGAGGGACTAGACGGATTGAAATTTTTCCTACAACTCGGCCAGGTATGACTGTTTTAGCTCCAGGCTCCTCAAAGGCGCCCTCAATCCCGTGAATAGAAAGAGATGGGTACCTCCATAGGTGCATTAGAATTTCCTCCTAAATTGAAATAAAAGTATTTTATTATATGAAAGAATGTTTAATTAAAACTCAGTTGAATTGTATTGCTTGCATCACCAATTTCTGTACATCTGTGACACGGTTAATGGCAAGTTAATTATCGCCTCACTTAGATATGTCTGGACAAACAGTACAAGTGGACTTTCCCCTCAGGACACGAGATCTGTGCTGCCTTCGCCTGCCCAAGCCACTCCCATTGGTGAGGGCCCCTCGTCGCTGAAGTTTGCAGTTACTAGATGGCAAAGGGGCCCTTTCAGAAACTTGGGTTCAGTTATAAATTTCTATCCCAGTCCTTGCAATGATAATTTGTGTGCTAAATGTATTTTATTTTTCAGAAGGCTTCAAAGAACTCTGCAGATGTTTGAGCCAGTTTTCAATCTTGCTATGGCCGCTGTAGAGCTAGTCTGAGGAAGAGCTACACTTCATGATAATAAACTCTATCACTCTCTTCTGCATGCTTCTCCCTCTCTTGGCTGTTCCCCCAGGAACCAGCCATAGCTAGCAAACACCCTAGCAGGCAAGTGTTTTAGAAAGGAGGAGGAGGAGGAGGAGAAGGGAAAAGGAAAAAATCTAAATTTGCCAGTAACGCTTTCGGCTTTGGGTCTACTTATTACACCAAGGCAGCAGTGACGTAGCAGTCTACAGATTAGCCCCTAAGTCTCTTGGTTTTGTCTAGAAAAATGAACAATTAGGGTCATGGAGCTGGAATAACCTCAGACTATTCTCAATCTTTAAACAGTTAGGGAGCCCAGCTCACTGGCTGCAGGCCGGCTTCGGATTGAGTCCAGAAAACTGATTTGGAAAAACGCATCTGTGAAATGAGCAATTGCTCCACGGTTAGGTGCCTGAGTCCAGTGCCAGTGGGACCCCAGATAAAGGTCTCCTTGATCTGGACCACAGGGAAGTGGCCTTGAAAGTGAAAGTCCCCCTTGGAATTAACATCTGCTTTCAGTTCTACGATGTGCAGATAAACAGGACACAGTAAATTAAGCCTTGGGAAAATATTTGTTACCATCATTCTTTGTTCAGATTATCCATCAACTTGTGATCATACCTTGGTGTCAAACAGAAATTTCTTAACCTGGCTGCTATTCCGGTATTCTTCTGGGTCCAGGTCAATGGCTTCGTACATTTTTTTTTTCCTCTTCAGTAAGAGGAGCCACGTGGTCACAGATTCCAGGGATCAGAATATGACCCGATGAGTCTACAAGGCTACCTACAAGATACACCCAGGAAACAAAGCCACATGGAGTCACCAGTATGCTGATGTTCTGGCCCTGGAGCAGGATCATGGGGGACTCTCCTGGGCTTGCAGCAGACCTTGTGACCGGCCCTGGTCCCCACAGCAGAGCCACTGACAGCAACTCACATCCCAGAGGTGATGGTCAGAAGAAAGAGCTGGTCACCAGGCAAACTCAGCCTGAGTTTGACCCCCGTGAATGTCCACCTTGTCAATGGAGGGATGAAAACACACGGCTCTGCAGTAAATTCCACTGGGTATGACTTACCTGCATTATATCCCAGTTCTCAACTCCACCTTTATATCATAAACAAGCTTCTTTTTTTTAAATTTTATCTTATCCTGAGTTAAAAAGTAACACGTTCATTATTAAGAAACTTTTTTTTTTTTTGAGGAAGATTAGCCCTGAGCTAACTACTGCCAATCCTCCTCTTTTTGCTGAGGAAGACTGGCTCTGAGCTAACATCCGTGCCTATCGTCCTCTACTTTATACGTGGGATGCCTATCACAGCATGGCTTTTGCCAAGCGGTGCCATGTCCGCACCTGGGATCCAAACCAGCAAACCCCGGGCTGCCGAGAAGCAGAACGTGCGAACTTAACCACTGCGCCACTGAGCCGGCCCCCAAAATTTTCAATATATATTTTTATATATATATATACACACATACCTGAGAAACTGAAAACCATCATTCCTTCTCAATTTTTCTCCTCCTACATACACCATAATAATATAATAAATACTCATCTTTAATCAAAAGCATAATATCCCTGAGGTCTAGTCTATGAGATATACATCATGACCACAAAAGCCTCCACAGTGAGTAAGAAGATACTCAAATCTGTTCTTTATGAAAGAGTTTTGGACCAATAGGAATGGGAGAAAATCATCAGTGACTATCTATAAAAGAAACAGAAGTCAAGATTTAGCAAACACTGCTCAATATCTTGAGAAAGTACTTATCAAAGATACAATGCAACTAGCAAGTAGACGAACAGAAATGACAGGAAAATGTCTCCAGGGCAGCCAACTTAATCCCCATTCAAGTAAAGACACTTCATAAAGATACGCTTCATATTCTTGATGGGACAGTCTTTCTTGACAATATCAGAAAATTACTGCGAAGCACTGTACTTTCAAATCTTTCTGTTAAAGTCGATAATTACAAAGCACAGAGTTGAAGGCTCTATGAGGATGGATGCCTTCCACCTAGTGATTGGACACCTGCTGTGTTCTAGGCCCCAGAGGAATGAATACACAGGACAGCGCTGTCTCTGACCACAAAAGGCTAAACATCAAGTGTGACCCGACATGAGCAGGCCACCAGGTGGCTGGCTCTGTAGAGACACAATTAAAGCCCAGGTAAACACTCTACCAAAATCTACAGTAGTGGGGATGGCAGTAGTGCGATACATAACGGGCTTCCCAGCACTCTGAGAATGATCATAGACAGCAAAGCCCTGAGGTCGGAGGGTGTCAAGGCAGCAAAATGTGAAGCAATGTCATCACTGTTCTGGTTTTCAACCACATCCTCCTTGGGCCCCCTCTCCTGGTCCTCCGAGGACTTTGCCCAGACTTGTGTAATCCCACTTTGGGGACAGTACTGCAGATTGCTGTGCATGCATCAGCCTCCCTGCAGGTCCTGAGTTATGGAATTCTCCTCATTTAGCCCAATCAAGCATGTTGTATATTGAGTAAATGACACAAACTCATTAGTAAAATTCAAGTCAAAATAATAAGCTGAGCACTGAGTGATTGGGACTGGCACTGATTGGCAGTCCACCCTCTAGCACCCTCACCAAAATCAAAACAAAACATCAAAGTACCGCCAATAATACAATCACTGAGTCTTCCCTTTAGGGTATGTCCCTCAACTTCTGCTGGCATTCTTGTGTGGAAGAACAGAGCTGCAAAGATGAATAAGAGACAGACCCTGCTCACAAACCAGCCAGAAAGATGCAGGGTAAAGAAATAACTCTGGGTCCACGTGCAAAGAGCTCTAAAGAGGGGCAAACCGTCAGGAGCACAGAGAGCACACAGTGAACCAGCCAAGGAGGAAGCGTCAGGGAAGACGACGGCATCACAGTGGGGCCTCAGAGGTTGAGTAGGATGCGACAGGCACAGTCTCAGTGGTGAGAAGAGAGATGCATGTCTGAAACATCCAGATTGACAACAACGAAGACCCGAAATACTCTAGCAGCCAGGATGCTCAGTGTCCATCTTATGACACTGAGCTGTGACATTTTTCCTGTCAATTTAGCTGGTGTTGCCAGACATTACCACAGTGCGTGTTTGTGTATTGGGGGATTCAGATGTCGTTAGCAAATTAGGCTGTGATTTGAGCAGCGCCAGCTCTCCACATGTCACTGCACATCTCCCGAAGAACTGCCCGGCCCGGTCCTCGGTGTAGGTTTCCACCTCGGACCCTGTTTTCTCAGGACACAAAGCAGCCGTCCCAGCTGCTGGCTCAGGCTGTGCCAGCAGACACACATCCTGACAGGAGAGAAGCGTAATGTCCTCCTTTTCCTTCCCTTTACATCCTACGGTGCCTTGATAATTGATGCGTCCTTCCGTGCTTCATAAATATTTCAGACCTTCACCGAGACTTTCGAATCTAAAAAGTTCTTGCCTTTCCTCTCACTTTCCACCAAGGGGGTCATCTCCTACTATGTTGATGAGTTAGATCATTAGAAGAAATACTTGAGCTCACTGCCACAAAGTCTACAAATATCCCACCATTCTTAACCATCAATGACTCCTCTCCTGATTCCATTGAAAATACATCTTGATCCTTCGTTTAGCCTAATTGTCTGCCTTCTTCCTCCTCTCTAGAGAAGTTTTATTATTGATTCCAAATGTCATGTTCTCTGCTAGCAACCTCCCCTCCCCTCCCCCATCGAATTCCTACCACTCATTCAATCTCTTCATTATTGAAACAACAGCCTCTCCTGAACCCATTTCTCTCTAGTTCTCGCCCCACGTCTTCCTTCCCCTTCACAATGAACCTGAAAGATCAGTGTTCATGGAATTACCATCTCCTCACTCCCCCACACTTCAGACTTACTGAATCACCAATGGTCTGTGTATTAATCAATCTTGATAATATCACAGCTATCTCCCCATAATTAAACGCAAAGAGTGTTTCTGCATCTTTCTATTACTTGGAAGAAAAGCAGAACTGGGCCGTGATTTTCTTTTGAAATGATTCCCTGTCCTCGGTTTCTCGACATCTCAGGCTCCTGACTGCCTGTGAACCAGCTCACACTCCCTGGTGTCCTTCACAGGGTCCTTCTCACACAGCACTATTGGGAAAGCTCAGGACTCAGTGTGAGCCCTATTCTCTCCATTGACCCTACGTTGTCTCAGTACTCTTGTGCATTTCTTCTATTGCTTCAATGCCTTCCACTGTGATCTCTATGATGACGATGTCTAAAAACCCCGTCCAGATCTTATTTCTGAGCTATAATGCTACAGGTGTGTGTTATAGGCACCTTAAGCAAACATATTTCCAACGGAAGCTGTTAACTCCCCCTCGCCAACTAGACACCCCTTCTCCTCTCGGTCTCCGATCTCATCTGATGACTACAGTTGACATCCAGGGAGTGATGTTTAACGCAAACTCTCAGAACCACCTGACAGAACAAGCACTGCTGCTGCCAGCACACTGAGCAGTCACCCTTCCTCTCTGCCCCAGGATCCACACACGCATTCCTACTCTATACTCCGTTTCAGTTCAAAACGTCAGGTCCTCTGAGATCCCTTTGTTCAAACTGCTGCTGAAGTAAGCCTTCCCTCCCCGCCTGTTGTCTGGTGACTTTCCCTTCAGGCCACTGTGGAACAAATTAGGACATTCTTTTGATTGCATATTGTGTAACCTTTGAAATTGTCTCAAATAATAGTAAAATGATTATAATTACAGTGGATATTTGACAACTGAGATATGAAAGTATAGAGCAGAATTCTGATTTTATACAAACAAATGCATGTTGACCTCTGCAGGGAAAGTTCATCCTCTATCGCACCAAACAGCATCCTCCCAGGTGATGAGACAGTGAAGCACGAGGCCTGTGCTCATTAAAGAACAACGTTCCTGCCAGGAGGCCAGTAAGTTTGTTTTTCCATTGTTTCACCTCACAGTTAGATGCTCTGCATGCCCTGCGTGAGCAATTCATTTGATTTTTTTTGTTTCTTTTCAAGATTGGCGCCTGAACTAACATCTGCTGCCAATCTTTTTCTTCTTCTTCCCCTTCTTCTTCTCCCCAACCTCCCCTCCCCAGTTCATAGTTGTGTATCCTAGTTGTAGGACCTTCTGGTTGTGCCATGTGGGATGCCCTCTCAGCATGGCCTGATGAGCCGTGCCATGTCCCTGCCCAGGATCCGAACCCTGGGCTGCTGAAGCGGGGCACGGGAACTCAACCACGTGGCCGTGGGGCTGGCCCCCCAACTCACTGAATTTAACATGTGCTCTCTCTCTCTCTTTCTCTCTCTCTCGGTTGTCTTGTTTCAGTTTCGATGGGGTGGGGAGTAAGGTGAACATCCCTGAGGACTCCCCTTGCTGAGTGGACATGTGTGGTCCTGAGAAAGCTCTCACCCAGTGGGGCTCCTAGAGATGTGACTCACTAATAATCACCACGATAAGTCTAACTAACGTCTGTCCCCATACGTAGTCAATATTCATTTTCTGGATGAGGACATGTTGTGTTTTAAGGTGCAGAAGAATCGGTAATGATGTCATACTTTTCCGTATACAACTTGATGAATTTGAACATAAGGCACTAATTCCCTTTTGGTGCCTGGCAAACTGGGACTCATCTTCCTCTGTCTGCTATTTGCTCTGTATTATGTCTGCTCCTTTGGAAGACAAAAATTTGTGTCCAAAGGGAAAGTTCCAGAAATGCTTCCAGGGATGATGATGGGACTTTGATTTCCAAGTGAGTATTTCTGGCATCTGATTCAATTCCATTGTCATTAATCAAAAGCTGGCTCGTTCTGGATTAGTTCCATCCTTTCACAGCGATAGCACCATCTTCTACAGTCATTACCAAAAATGATGATTTCGTTTGAAAGCTCTTCCCTCAGAAGCCACTGCTGTGTTAGCACTTTATCAAGTTAAAACACTTAATTTTATATGTCTGGGTTTCTGTTTTTTTTTTTTGTTTTTGACAGCAGCTGAGCATGTTTGAACTGAAAATGAAAAGTATTTATTATGGAAGTACCCATGCTACCTCATTAGGGTAGAATAGGACATTTCATTTATTTGTTATAAGATGTGAAAATTCCAGAAGTTTTCCGTCGATCGGTAAAATTGTCCCTTTCAAGAAAGTTTTTTTGTTTATGTGCAGTAACTTATTTTGGACACCCATGGGGTCATGTCCAGTGAGATAGTTCTGTTGGAGTGAGGATAGTGCTGCTACAACCTGTCCTTCATGCCACCTGCGACATGCTCTACTCTGCACAAAAGACCAAGGACGGTCCTTCTGAAGACAGGGCTATGTTTGCATTATGAGTTGAGAGATGCTGAAAAGACCTCCTATGGTTTCCCTTCTACCCTACACTAAACAAATAGACACTTACGATTTTAAGTCTTGACATTTCGTCTCGAGTGTCTGTTAAAACGTGAGTATCTAGGATAGAAAGCGGCTGTCATCCAGAATCTTACCAGGGTTTCCTGCTGGCCACTTTGGAGGACAGAGCAGAGTGACCCACTAGGGGAGGGGCGCATGACTCCCGGGCCTTGGGGAAGAGCTGACCGGAAGCTGACTCACCAAGGACTGTCCATGCTTGTCTTGGTTTGCAGAGACAGCAGCTGAACGCAACTTAAAGGATTTTAATTTGCATGCAGCTTTGCACAACATCTTTCCATCTTACTTCATCCTCCTTGCTTCCTGTGACATTTGGGGATAGGATAGTTTCAGGGATTCACTGAACTTGTTTACAATGTCCAAATAGTCTTGTATGATGTGTGCGCTTGTTAACTGAGGTATAATTGACATATACTTTATATTAGTTTCATTTGTACAATATAATGATTTGCATGTATCGTGAAATAATCACCACGATAAGTCTAACTAACGTCTGTCCCCATACGTAGTCAATGTTCATTTTCTGGATGAGGACATGTTGTGTTTTAAGGTGCAGAAGAATCGGTAATGATGTCATACTTTTCCATATACAACTTGATGAATTCGAACATAAGTGTCCACCCATGAGACCATCACCACCATCGAGGCCATAAACATATCCATCATCTACCAAAGTTTTCTCCCACCCCCTTTACTATTATCATTATTTTGCTTTAAGAACACTTAACAGAATATATACTCTGTTAGAAATTTTAAGTACAAAACACAATACCGTGAGATTGCGACATTATACGCTAGGTTTAATTTTTAGAGGAACCTCCAGACTATTTTCCATCATTACAGTATTAGTTTACATTCCCATCAGCAGTTGCAAGGCTTCCCTTTCCTCCACAACCTCACCAACATTTGTCACCTCTACTTTTTTTGATAATAGCCGCCCTAACCGGTGTCAAGTGATATCTCCTTGTGGTTTTGATTTGCATTTCCCTAAAGATTAGTGATGCTGAGCACCTTTTCATGTGGCTGTTGGCCATTTGTGTGTCTTCTTTGGAAAAATGGCTATTGTACTCCTTTGCCCATTTGTTAACTGAGTGCCTTGGTGTTTTTGCTATTGACCCGAGAGATGAAAAAAGAAAAAAAATGTCCAGGCATTATGGATGCTTCCCAGTTGATGCAGATGATTTTGTCTTTATGGTGATGACAAAATATCGTGTTGTGTGCTTTTTCTTCAGCAGTTATCATAAGACTAGCAGTAGAATGGCAAAGCAGATAATCAGGATCTCCCGGGTTTCCAGTTTTACAACACAAATAAGACGAGTGGTAAGGAATTTTTGATTATTTCAAGGAAATTATTGAGATCACAGTCCGTGGAATGTAGGACTGACAGGTCCACGAGGAAATTAAAGTGAGGACATGGTGATCTGGCATCACTTCCGATCTTAAGGAACAGGTATCTTCTGTATGAATGTTTGAAGACATATTGGAAATCAGGAATTTGTGGTGGATGAATAAATTTTCTGAGGGGTTTATTTCTTTATTTAGGAGGAAGATTACCCTGAGCTAACATCTGTGCCAGTCTTCCTCTCCTTTGTCCGTGGGATGCCTCCACAGCATGGCCGATGAGTGGAGTAGGTCTGCACCTGGGATCTGAACCCGCAAACCTCAGGCCCCTGAAGCAGAGCACACACAACTTTAACCACTCAGCCACGGGGCTGGACTCTAACTTATTTAGTTGTGAACATGATCGTTTGGGTTATGTAAATGTCAGGACCTGGGAGTGAGTCGCTAAGAGTGGGGTAGTTGATAATGTCACAATTGATTTAAACCCTAAAGAGGCTAAGAGCAACAACTGGCCAACGGGTTAACCAAAGGAATAGTCAGAAAACACAGAAAGGATGGGAATTGGGATCTATAGTAAGCTGGGGGATCACGTGTCCTCAGAGAGAGTGCCAGGACTTGCACAGATGAGAATGGCAAGAGCAATAAAAGAGAATAAAATCACACTGAAACAAGGAGGGGGTGTTACGAGACGGGGGAGGAAAACTGATCTGGAGCAGTCCTGAGTTTTGACCTTGAGCTTTCTGTCCTTGACCCAAATCTGCTTGACGATGTCCTGGGACACAGGTCAGAAGAGCTCCAGAGGGAGAGAGGAAGGGTGGAAGTACAGGGAAACTGAGATAATTGTCCTAAGAAGCCATGCTTCATTTCTCATCTGGGTCCAGTTTCATGATTACTTTTACAGGATGAGAGGAAAAGAAGTGATGATGGTCAGGTCTTTGCAGAGGAAGCTGTGTGATCGTGGGAATCAACCCAAACCAAAGCCCGGATTAAGAATTCCCATCTCTTTGAGGATGCGCAGTTGCATATTCAGAAGGCCAGTTACTAGAATGCCATCCCACCCAGCAGTGAGGGGTCACTGGGAGAGCACGTGGGACCAGCCCCAACAGGTCTGCTGGCAGGAGAGAAGTGGTAAGCCCTTTGAAACTTGCCATAGCCTTGCAAAATTGCACCTTGCAGCAGAGGTGAATTCCTGCGGGGTGCGCTCGCAGGGGGTGCCCCGTCCAGTCCCATACACACCCCTGCCCGTCCTCCGATTTGGCAGAGATGATTCTGGGAACTGGTCTGGGCATCCCATAGCTCCACAGCCAACAATTGCTGGTGACTGTGGAAGATCTGAGGAAACAGGAGGGGACAGGGAAGAGGGCGGGAGAGAGCAATTGTGGACAGGCTCAGCAGAGAGGCAGAGAAAGTGAGCGCCCAAGAAGGATGTGCTGACAGCACCAGGAAAGAGAGGAGACGCTGGTGCCCCTGAGATGGAGCCCGGCACTTCACTGACGTCTCCTTGAAGGGTCCCACGTTTTCTTGCTTGAGCTCTTGCAACTTCAAGATATGCCAATCCTTTTCTTTTATTAAACTCCTCTGTGGGACATAGGAAGCCTAGACAGGGATTTCTTGTGGAGGAGAGACTGGATTTCAGCTGAGTAGAGCAAGGAGGGCTTTCCGTTTCACGGTGCTCTCGCGTTTTCCTTTCCGAAGTATATTATTTATCTGCGCTTGAAAGTCACAGAGAGTTATCGATTCGCGGGATGATTCCGTTGTCGCCCTCACAGTGACACAGTAAAACCTACCTAGTCGGAATGGATCAGTCCTTCTGTGTAATACTCCAGTAGATTCCAAAGATCATTTCAAAAGCGCTGGTCTATCTCTGTTCTCAAATCAGAGGGCTGCTTCCAGGTCTCCATTTTTCTGCTCTTTGTTGCATGTTAATTCAGAGTTGCAAGGAGGAAATACCACTTTTGCCTCAATCTTTAGATCTCTATGTGCTGGAAATTGGATTCACAGAAATGGACAAGGCCTTTGGGGGATCGTGCTGTCAACAGAGACCTTTTCCGGCATCAGCAACGTGACGATAAACCGCTGCTTGTTAGGACTTGATTGTCTACTGGAGGGATGGAGCTTGCAGTATTATGGAAATCCTCTTTAGAATTGCTTACCTTCACGTGACAGATTTATCAGTTTCTGAGAGTGATGTGTTAAAACATAACCTAGGGGGCCGACCGAGTGGCGCACGGCTTAAACTGGCCCACTCCACTTTGGAGGCCTGGCATTGGCACGTTCGGGTCACGGTTGTGGACATTCACACCGCTTATCGGGCCATGCTGTGGCAGACATCCCACATGTTAAATAGAGGAAGATGGGCACAGATCTTAGCCCAAGGCTAGTCTTCCTCAAGGGGGAAAAAAAAACCGAGGAAGATTGGGAATGGATGTTAGCTCAGGGTGAATCTTAGCCCTTGGGCATCTTCAGCTGTGGTCATTTGCAAAATATGTAGACCATGCATGTACTGGGCAAGCCCAGGCAGGACAGTGCAGCTGGCCTCCCGCCTGGGTGCTTGGGGCTGCTTGTTGTGGAGCCTCTGCTGGAAGCGTCTGGGTGGATTCAGTGCAGAGAATGATGACAACGGACTGCCTTGCTTCTCCCTCAGAGTTTCCCCTGAGTTTTCTCCATCTTGACATACAAAGCAGACACTGTCTGGAGCCCTCGTGTTCCTCTGGGACTCGGGCTTCCCTCTGCTCCTCAGCCTGGAGAGGAGGAAGCCCACGTGTGGACTTCAGGAGATTCCCGACCGCGTTTTGTGGGCTAGCAAGTCCTGGGCTTGAAGTCCCCAGGGAATGAGTAGAATCCAATCCAGGTAGGACTGCCATGACCCAGACCCTTCAGGAAGGCAGGTTATGGTCCCCTAACCAGGCAGAGCACCATGACCAGCCGCGGGGTTTGTGGAGGGCAAAGGGAAGATGAAATGGGTCCTGGAAGAAGGTGCTTATAAATACCAGCTACCGAGAGGGAACCAGCTGCAAAACCGTGCATTTGATGAGTATGAGTATTATTTCTTGATTCTGTTTGGAACAAGTTAGAGTGCATGATATATTTGTGTGTGAGTGAACATATATATATCTCTCTCTCTAAAATTTATATGAAAGTAACATAAAGACTGATGAGATACAGGTGCTGCACATGTGGGCCTCTTTTTGCTGGCGATCAGTTCATTTTTGGCCATTGGAAGCCCAAAGAGGCAACGAGTTATTGTCCTCTGCCGTCTGGTAGGCTCATGACAAACAAAGCGCTGCAACCAAAGGGTCGGCTCTCAGGAGCCTCACGGCCCTGTGAGGGAAACCCCTTGGACACGGTGTCTTCCTCCTGGGCCTGGACTAGCCTTGGGACTTGGCACTTCGCTTTCTCTTTGGCGGGAAGGTACAGCCGGCTCCGGCTTCCATTTAGAAAGTCACCTTCCTGGATGGCTGTGCCATACCAAGAAGGGCCTGGGCTGCTGGGAACCAGCATTTCTCCTCAGCTGCTGGCCGTACTGAGGAGGCCTCCCTGGCAGGGTTCACGCTGCTGTGTGTCTGGGTGACACTTGCAGCCATCAGAAAGGAGGGGAGAACTCAGAAGGGCCAAGCACTTCCTGTGGTCCTAGTCTTACAGGGTCTTTCCCGGGGTGGGGGTGGGGGGGACGTTCAAAATGCCAGGTAGTAACCCTCTAGCTCCTGGTCACCAGGTGGGTTCTTGGAGTGAGCTCGGAGCAGTGTCTGCTCACCACCAGACTGGAACCATTTAAGTGTTTTAATTTTGTCAGGCTGTGTTTACCCGTCATCCGTTTGCTTGCGTTCCCTGCTGGACCCCTCAACCACCCTCCTCTCACGACTCATCTCTGAAAGCTTCCAACGGTAAAGATTCACACCCACACCATAAACGGAGCATAAGGCTGGGCAAGAGAACACAGCCCTCCGAGGGGCTGCATGGTTTATAGGCTCAGGTCCTCCTGCCCCGTTAGGATGAGTCAGAAACAAGATGCCTGAGTGTGTGAACAGGTGATTGCCTGAGACCACACACCTCAGAACCACAGGGGCCCAGATGTCACCCTGGGCAGCGAGGGAGAGTATAGGTCATTCTTTGGCCAGGATTATGGTCTCTTATGTTTGCAAAGCGGAGTCCACCCGTGATCCGTCAGACCCTGCCAGGGAGGAGTGGCCACGAGGTACGGGACAGAGAGGCCGAGGCATTCGAGGGAATTTCTGCCTTTCCAAGAATTGTAGAAGGAAGCGCACGGAGGCAGGAAATCCTGGTGGACAAGGAGCAGTGATCCTTGGGAAAGAAGCCCAGAGGTAGCCTTCAAAGCTGCATCACAGATCTGTCACCCTGGATACCAAACTTGCAGGGAAAGGAATTCAGAGCCATGGACCAGGATCCCAGAGGATTCCAATCCAGGTGAAGGGTGAACATGGAGCCCCCAGAGGGGCCATGGGAAGGGAGGGTCCTGCCTGCCCTTAGTCCATCTGCACATGACCTTCTCCGGCCTTGACCCTCCACATGCACGTTTTGAGCTTTTACATCGTTCTCTGCACTTAGAGCTGCTGCTGTCCAGAGCCTGATTAGAAAACGACAAGTTCCTAACACCTGGTGAAGAGGAACCTCCACAAGAGAAGCCGAAAACGTGGCCTCTCCTCCAAAGGGGTGGAAAAGCAGCCACTGTCCTGGGGCAGGGCGTGGTGCTGGCCCGTGCCATTTTAGAGACACCCGCATTCCAGTGGTTGTTGCTCTGCCTGTGAAAGTACCTCCAGCCTCTAAATGCCAGGAGTTCTGGGTGCTGTCTCTGCTCCTGGCCCACGTGAACCACACTGAAATGAACCCGTCCTCTGAGTAAGGGGGGCGCGGAGGTGTCCTTCAGTATCCAGGGAGGGGCCTGGCCCTTCTCCCTTCTCTCACATACAATAAGCCGAGACCCTGCAAGATTTCTTCATTCCAGGAGGAACGCGAGAGTCTGTGTCTCCTTGACACGAGCACAGGAGGGGCAAGAACCAGACCATGACTCGCAGGCTGGAACAGAAACAGGATTTTAACATCAAATTCAAAACTAGCACTAACTATTAACACCAAAGAAATACGGCCCCTTCCCATGTGGTAAACAGGCGCTGGGGTGGAGATGCCAGGCATGTGGGGTGGGGTCGTCCCCTCCCTCTTGGGCTCCAGGGGTCCCAGGAAAAGGCTTAGAATGTTCTTCTCCCCATCAGCATGGGAGGAGCCGGCCTGGGGCCCCGCGTGTTTCCCAGCTGTGTCCCCGCCGCTGAAGAGCAGGCTGCACTCGAGCTGTTGGAAGGACCGGGATCTGCCACTGTTGCTGGGTTCTGCGTCAGGGGTCTGGTGACTGAAGAGAAGACACTGATGATTGGGGGGTCACACCAGTATCCCAGCCCAACACCTCAGCCCTACTGCATTCTGCTCCAAACCTTGTCCTGAGTGTTCAGTCAACACTACCCCATTGTCCCTGACATGGGAGCTGGCATTTCGCTTCACCCATTTCACAGAAGAGGAAGCTGAGTCCCACAAAGGTCAAGGGAATTGTCCCTCACAGGCCTGGTCAGCAGTGGAGCTGGGATCCCCGTGCCGGCTGTCCATCTCCCTAGGCCCGTGCTTAGCCCGAAGCTTTCCGGAGCCCCTGGCTTCAGTCCCTGCCTGTCTGGACACTCACCGAGCCCTGAGCTGAGAGACGCGCGGTTCTTCTTGGGCAGGAAAAACCGGCGCATCTTGCCGGCCCTCTCCTGTGGGGGCTCCAGGTGGCAGGACAGGCTGTAGCTAAAGGACAGAGTGGACTTTTCAGCTACCGGGAGCCACACCTCAGGTGACCCTCCCAGAGACGGCCAGCAGTTGGAGTCCCAGGGCCCCACGGGGGACCATGCGACAAGCCCCGGGACTGACCCGGAAGCCACGGGCACGGGCTCCCTGGAGCTGGCCATCAGAGAGAGTCCGCCTTGCCCTCACCAACTCCTGCCCCGCCTCACCTCTCATCCTCGCTGAGGGGCTCCATGGCCTCGAACCAGGCCCCAAATCGCTCCTCAGCCTCAATGTGGTAAAGATGGACTGCCTCCTGGAGCAGGAAGATCTGCTCGGTGACTTTGAATTCCTGGGAGAAAGGACATGATGCAGACGGGGCCTGGGTGGGGGACCGTGCTGGGGACTCAGACAGGTGAGAAGAGGGTCAAGGAGCTGGTCTGGGGTCTTGGCCCACATGGGAACCCTCCTTCCCTCCAATTCCGTGCAGGACTTGCTCGTTCTCACAGTTGGCTTGAAATAGCTCCTCCTGCAGGAAGGTGTCCTTGGTGCCAGCCCCTTCCCCCACGCACCAATGGGACGGCTTTCCCAGCTCTGGGTGCCGAACTCTCCCAAGAAAAGCAAGGCCCAAGGCATCGGGCCAGAGAAGGTCTTCCCCGGAGGAGTCTCTGATTGCCACAGCCCCACCCTCCGCACGGGGAGGCCACAGCTGCTCACCTCACTCCTTTTCTTGTAATTGATCTCATTTCCCTGGAAGGCAGAGAGCCAAAGTCCATGAGCAACAGCCCCCTTAGCCCATAGCTAGCTCCCGTCTCCACCCTGTCTCAGGTTGCACTACCAGCAGGGTTGACCAGGGAGCAGGCGCTACCAGAAACGGGAATGGGTCCCGGGCAAGACTCTGAGCTCCAGAGCAAGGAGGGCACGAGGCTATGGCTCAGGGACATTCTAAGACAGCCCTCTCTGACAGACAGACAGACTGAGGCCTCAGGCAGGAAGGGATGCTCAGCCACTCGTGTGCTTCCTGCCTTGGAGGGGCCTGGCTTCACTCCCTGCAGGGGCGGGGCCTGAGGGAGAGGCTGAGTCCAGCTCAGACACACCCTCCAGCAGCTCCGCAGTCAGGCAGCCTGGACTGGCGGCTCACCTGGATCCTATATTCACTCATCACTGAGATGGGCATGACACCCAGCTCCCGGGGTGGCTGTGAGGCCCTCACGAGAGGACTTTGCCAAGGGTTGCGAGCTCAGGCCTCAGTGCAAGTCTCTCCTCCCAAATCTCCGAATCCTGATCCCCAGCCCCACCTCCAGGCTCACTCACCTCCAGGTAATCCTCCATGTTGGTGTCCAGCAGCAGCAGGTAATTGAGGAATGTGCCAAGGAAGGGGACGAGCCCCTGTGCCAGCGGGGTGGAGATGGTGATGAGATCCCGCTCTCAGGAGCCGTCAAAGACCTCTCCTCCACTCCTCACCCCAGCCTCCTGCCCAGCCCAAGCTACCCACCTAGGCGGCCTCCCCCCAATTTCCTCCTCTTCTCTCCTCCAGGAACCCCAAACTCCTCCAGGCACCTCCCAGCAGCCGGCTCTGGCAAAACCCAGGGTCCGTGGTCCCCGCCCCTCCCTGTCCCAAATCCGTTGTGCGCCCATCCGTTCCAGGCCTCCTCCTGGTCACTTCCAATGCAGGCATTTCAGGTCTGTGGCACCAGGAGCAGGGCTGGAGGAGAAAGGCTCCCTCTCTGCTGGTAGAGACCTCCGGATAGGAAGGGGAGTCCCCTCTCCTGCGACTCCTGGGCCCCTCCTCCACAGGCACCCTTACCTTCTGGGCACCTATGGGGCCCGCCTCCAGGCTGGTCAACAGAGAGGTCGCCTCCTGCCAGGGTGTTGACAGGGCCAGTGAGCCGATGCTGCCCTCCAAGAGTCCTCCCAGACCCCTCCCAGATCGGGGACCCTGGACATGTGGCCCCAGTCACCTGGTGCCCCTGCGGCTCCCACCTCCAGGGTGCTCTGACTCCAGAGCCATCCCAGCTCCAACACTCACTCCTGTGTGACCTTGGGCCCGCCCAGGCCTCCCTGAACCTGTTACCTCGTCCGGAAAGTTTGAGGAACTCTGTCTGCCTCCCACAGTCTCCTGAGGCCCAAGCGTCATCTGACCGTCATCACTGCTCTCCGCTCAAGCCTGCCTTTGGAGCCAGGTCTAAGCTCCCCACATTCCTCCCCACCCTTGAGCCTCGTCACCCACTGTGAGGCCTGCGCCGCGGCTCATCTCCCTCTGGCTCCCAGATGAGGAGACCAAGGCCCACACAGGGGCAGGGACTTGCTCAGGGGGCCCCAGAGGAGAGGCTGCTCCCCCTCCCAGCCACAGGCCCCTGTCTCCTCTGCCTTCACACCACCCTCTGCCCAGCCGCTGACCACAGTGCTGTCCTCGGGACTCTCAGGCTGTGTTCGGGCCCCCAGCTGGGCCGAGCCATGGATGGAGGGAGATGAGGTGTCTCAGGAGGCCTGGTCAAGCGGCTTCTGCCAGCCCCAACCCCCAGGAGTGTCTGATCCCAGGCCGAGGCCAAGGCCTTGCTAAAGCCCTCAGCTCCCTAGGATCCCCTCAGGGAGTTCCCCTGCACAGAATTCTTTCTTCATCCGCTCAGGATGGGGACCCCGAATGCCACGTCTGACTAGCAGGGGAGGGGGCGGCCAGGGCACTGCGGGGTGGCATTTGCTTTCTGTTTTACGAGGAAACTTCTGACGTCTGGGCAGGAAGGATCCCTGAAGAAGCCATCAGTTCCCTGGGCACTTGCCCTTGCCCTCCGGGGCACATGTCATCGCCAACAAGGACCTGGGTGAGCATCCCACTGGGACTGTCTGCAGCGCCCACTTTAGGGGCCAGAGTGGGGAGTCACCGAGGGGACACAGATCTGTCCCGGGTCCAGTGTCCGTCCCAAGGCTGGGAAGCCCCTGAGTGCCCCCGGCCCGTGGGATCCGGCAGTGCCCATCCCTCAGGCAGGCAGGGTGCCCTCTTGCGAGGCACAGTGAAGACAGAAGGAGCAGTGGGCCCTGGCTTCCTGAGCACAGACTGGGCTGCCTTCGGAAGAGAGGAAGCCCGCCCACTCGCTCCAGCCAGTGGCCAGGAGGAAGATGCAGGGCAGCTGATGGAGCAGCATGGAAGCCAGACACCGGCACCTTCTGCCAGGTCCTCAGCCTCCTGGAACAGTCCAGCCCGCACCATTCTATCCCATGCCCCTGGCCTCCTGTCCCAAACTGCCCCCACCCGCCCATGGAGCTAGCACATCCCTCTTCCTGTCCATCTTTTCCTGACCAACTTCACGTGACAGGAGAACCAAAGCTCATCCTGCCGGGTCCCCTCCCCTCTCGCTCCCCCTCCTTCCAGATGCGCAGCCTCCGTCTTACCTTCACCAGCTGCCTCCTGCTCACCCACTGGTCTTTGATGAACCTCTTCAACTTTCGAGAGCTCTTCCTGAGGGGAGAGGAAAGGAGGAAAGAAAACCCGGGGCGGTTGAAGGCGAAATGCCTTTTGCTGAGAACCCGGAAGGTTCAAAGGGCCTGGGGCCTGGACGAGGGTTTTCCCTGGGTTCTTCGGAGCTCTGAGGTCACCGTGGGACTCGGGTGGAGGCTCTCCTGTGGTCACCTGGGGCCTCCATTCCCACTCCGACTGAGCACATTGTTTCTAACAGTGTTGGTTGCCGATGAGGGCTCCGTTGCTGCGAAGTACACCCTTGGAAATCTCCAGTGTGGCTCAGTCCAGGATGTGCCAAGGGGGGAACCTGACTCCTGAAGCAGAACCACTGCCTAGGGTCTCAGAGAGTCTCAGAGACCCGAGAAAGGAGGCCAGTCCCCATCCCTAGGGTCCGCTGCCTCCCAGATGGTCCTAGCTGAATGAGGGGTCCATGGCAGTCGTACGGGGGATGTCTGGTCCGCCCTGGTGGTGCTTGGATGGAGCACGGCCTACCCACCTGGCAACTCGTCCCCATGTCTTTTGCAGACGGCCGATGGAGGGGCTCTGCAGAGCAGACACGATGGCACGCAGGGACGCATAATTTCCAAGGACTCGGCACTCCTGAGGAAGGGAAGGGAATGAGCTGCGACGGCGGGCTGGAGCCCTGCTTCCTCTGGCTTGTGTCCCCTCATGGGCTTCTGCTGTCCTGGATGAGGCAGATGCCCAGGGAAGCGAGGGAGGGCACACCTGGGAGCTGATGAGTAACGCTCGCGGGCAGGAAGATTTTAGCTCAACCCAGGGCGGGAAGGGAGCTTCCCACCACTGGGACCAGCACTCAAGGTCAGCAGGCCCTTGGCAGCAAGGGGCCTAGGACTTTGCCGAGGCCCAGACCACCGACTTCAAGGCTGAAAGCTGCGAGAGGAGAAGGGGCAGTCCCCCTGACTCCAGGGAGGGGCTCCCTGGGCCCTGCCACTGCTTACCTTGGCCACCTGAATCCACAGCTCGACGACTCTGGCCCTGTCCTGGGCCGTCATGCTGAGGTCCCCAAGGCACGTCGTGATGACACACCCGGACACGTGAAGAAACTGGTTGATGGTGGCCCCAACGGTGGGAGCCAGGTACTCCTTGCTCCCATTGGGCCGCTGGCACCACACAAAACCCAGGCAGTGGCGGGGCTCCACCTTCTTGAACAGCTCCTGGGGAGGATGGGGACTGTCACCTGACCCTGCCACACCCGAGCTCAGAGTCTGCAGGCCCCCGCAGCCCCAGGCAGGAGGCACTGGTCAGCTGCAGCTCAGGAACCTGAGGAGGTGGCCTGAAGCTTCTGGGAGTCTCTGGGTTTTGTGTGTGTCCACTGAGGCCGCCCAGCGCAGGATGACCGAGGACCCACTAGGGGCGGGGAAGAGAAGTCCCATTGGCTCGCAGCCCAGTCTTGCTTCCCCCAAGCACCAGAACACGGCTCACACCTGCCCATCTCAAGGGGCATCTTCCACCCGTTCCCATCACCCTCTGGTCCCACTCCCCTTTCAGATGCACGTTCCCCCGAGGCAGCAACAACCGTGGGCTTTGTTTGCCTGTCTTCCACGTAGGTAAGGACGCACTAGGTGTCTAACAAGTACGGAGGCTGTTGAGGCCTCCTGGGCCGATGGGTGAGTGACCCAGGACTTGGCAGCACTCCAGTGAGCTTCCCTCCCCCACCAGAGGGCTATTCTCTGCCCCGCTTCCTCTCTGTTCGACCTCCTCCATCTGCACAGCCACTCTGCCCAGCAGGTGCCCTTAGTGTGCTCTCTACTGTCCATGTGGGGACAGCAAGACTTGGGGGCCAGAAGGTGGCCCAGGTCACCCGGTGGGTAAGTGGGGGAGCTGTGACTTGCACCCACATCGTTGGATTGCGGCTGAGGGAACAGGAGGTCTGGGGCAGCTGATGGCCCACCAAGGCGGGCCCCACCTAGCCCAAGAGCCCCGCTGCTCACCGCATCCATCCGCGTCAGCTGCTCGGCCACCAGCTTCGGAGGGAAGTCCAGCAGCTTAGGCCTCTCCTCTCTCAGCTCGGCGCTCACTTCTGCGGTGACTTCGGCAGCTGGAGGCAGAGTTCGTCCAAAAGTCAATGGCGCATCTTGCTCCAGCTCAGAAGCTGGCACTGGGGCTGAAGCTGATGGCGCTCGCTCCGGCCCTGGAGAGGCCGATGGAGGTGAGGCTGCCGGTGGTGAGGCTGCCTCCAGCTCCGGCGCGGACGGTGGAACTACAGCTGGAGCTGCCTCTGGCCCCGGAGCTGGCCCTTGCTCTGGCTCTAGAGCCGGCAGGAGCTCTGGAACTGGCGCTGCAGCAGGAGAAAGAGAAAGTTTCAGCTACGTACCCGACTTTACAAGACAGGAGAGACTCCGCTGTCTTGAAGGGAACCCCAGCCCATGAACCCCACCGCAGACAGTCTTCCCAGACTGCAGTCCCCTCACCTTCCAGCTCTGCCCTCCTGGGCCCCAGATGTTGCAGCTGGACCTGGGGAAGGTAGGCAGGGCCTCCCAGGTGCGACCCAGGCCAGATGACACGCGGAGAGGCCAGCCGCATCCTGAAAGAGGGAAAGGGCGTGGGCTCCCAGAAATCCTGCATTGGGTCCAGCCAGGTTCCCACCATAGAAGACGTGGTACTGGGCGGAAGCAGTTGGGCCACAGAGCCAGAGGCCTGGCCGTCACTTGCACACTGTCCTCCCAAGGCACCCTGCTTTGGGTCTGGGCCCTATGCCTGCCCCTTTCCACCAGGGGGGAATCCCACCCCGGCGCTGACTCCTGTGTGGCCATCCTGGCAGTGGCAGGCCTGCTCATCCAGCAGGTGGAACACGGGGTTTGTGTGAGTCTCTTCTTCCCACTGCCACTCTTCTCGCAAAGAGCCCGGACACAGTCCAGCCCAGCCCTCCACGCCCTTGTGCAAGTGGACTGAGGACTGAGGCCGATGTGTGAGCAGCTCGCTAACACCCCTTCTCTTCTGGGCCTGCTGGTGGTGGTCAAAAGGGGTGGATATGGAGAAGGGGAAGCGGAGGGAGGCGGGACTGTGGTGGGGATGGGTCGCTAGGGAACAGCTCAAGCCAGCCTCCCCTCTGGTTCCCAGGGGCTCTGGGACCCCACCCACAGCTCTCTTTCACTCCTGTCCCCTTGGAGTAGAAGCCATCAGACCTCAGCCCTCCCAGAGGAATCAAAAGATGAGTGAGATCAGAGTTGTGCCGGGCCCGCCCCAGCCACAGTCCTCTGTCCTCTTGTTCTCCCCCAGCCCTGTTCTGTGGAGACAGGAGGCCCTCGTCTGGCACTCAAAGAACACTCAGGTCTTCAGTTGGCGCTGGGGTCCATCATGCATGAGACCGTGGGAAGAGGCCTCCAGTCGTAAAGGAGCATAGGAGGGCATCCCCTGGGACAGGCGGGGGACAGGATCTGTGGATGATATGGTGTGTGACTATCTGAGTCTCAGGCTGCTGGGGGGGTCCAGGGGCTGTGTCTGCTTCATTCACTGCGTTGTGCCAAGTGTCTCTAAAGCTCCTGCATGTCACAGGTGCTTAATATACAGTGTTCTCGAATGAACTCCAACCAGAAGCATCCCCGGTAGCTGAGTGGGCCTGGGGCCCCTCTGCGGCCCCGGAGACCCCTCCTTGGCTACTCCGAGGACCCTCCCCACGACCAGCTGGATGGAATCCCACACTCCCTGCCAGAGTGCTTTCTGTGTGCCTTTGCAAACTCAGAAAGGGCCCATCCCAGCGATGGGGGAGCAGACTGCTCTTCATCGGGGAGAGGGAAAGAATAACCAGGAACAACCACGGCACGTCTCTCAGCCCCTTCTGTAGAGCCAGGCCCCAGAGAAGCACCTGCCGTGGCTCATCCCATTCGTGCCCACCAGAACCCGATGAAGTTTATCCTTTCCCACTCCACTTTGCAGAGGAGCAATCGAAGCTCAGCGAGATGGAGGGCCGTTTCCAAGACACACAGCTGGCAGGGGGCAGAGTCACCACTGTGCTGAGGAGGGGCTGGGCACTCACGTAGCAAGTAGGTGGTCCAGGACCCCGTGGGAGGTGAGGACAGCCGCGCAGTTGAACATGATGGTGGTGACGTTGGCCATGTTTCGAGGCACCAAGGCTGGTCCTATGGACTGCGGCAGCCTCTCCAGCAGGCCTGCCTGGAGTGCCCGCATCCTGCAGGCCTCATTCCGCTGCCCGAGTGACTCTCCACGCTGGGTGAGATGAGGAAGGACACAGAGGCACCAGCACCAGCGTGAACCTCCAGGAAGTCAAGGTCTGGAGGTCCCCCAGGAACTGTGAGCCCCTCAGGGATGTGTGCAGAGGAGGGACAGGATTGCCCACAGCCAACCGGTTTCCAAGCTTGAAAAGTCCAATTTGAGTTTGGGCAGGGGAGGATTATACGATGAGTTCCTCAGGACACTTGGTTGGCTTGGCAAGGACAGACCGCCCCGCACCAAAGCGTGCATTAAGAGCACTAACCAGCGAATCCAACACAAACATCCCCATTCTAGAGATGAGAGGATGGAAGCTTCGGGCTGCCAAGTGGCTGCTCAGGGTGCTGTGGGTCGGAACTGAGAACCGCCCTAAGCCAGGGCTGCAGGACTCCCCCGCTCCCCCACCTGAGGCTTCATGTGCTCCTGACATGAAGGGAAATGTCTGGGGGGAACCTCAGCCCTCCCCAGTCGGGAGACAGTGCACAGGCAGACAGACGCTGTGAGGATCTGGCTGACTACAAGAAAGGACGCTGGTTTTTCTTTCTTTGACACGAAAGGGAGGTTTGAGACCCTCGTTACAGAGGTCTCAGATTCAGAAAATGGCAAATTTCAAAGATGCCCCTGGCCGAGTGTGAAGCGCAAACATCAGTGTTTTGTCTACTCCGCCTAGGGTTAGGAAAGAGCGACTTCCCACCCTCCTAGGTAGCTGGTGAGGAGGCGTGGAAGTCCAGATGCCTTTGGGACTGGGCCCTTGGGACACTCCAGTGGGAAAGCCCTGGGCGGGTCCAGGGGAGGGCTCTAGATTTGAATCTGGATTGTGGACACACCCCGGTGACCTCAGGGCCCCGGGTGTCACTCACTCTCACCTCAGTCCAGCCCCGGGCAAGGTCGGCGGTCTGCTGCACTTGCCCCCTGTCCAGGGAGATGGAGCCGTAGGACCCATGCGCCAGCTCCTGGACCATCTCCTGGGTGGAGCTCTGCAAAGACAGCGTCCGGTGGCCGCGGCGGCAGGTAGCAGGGGCCTGCCTGCACTTGCCCACAGGGGGAAAACTCTCCCGCACACCGAGCACAGACTGAGGGGCATCCGCATAGACCTCCAGAGAGGGAGCGAATGAGATGACACCTCATGGGCTTGGGATTCACCTACGGGTAGGGCAGCTTGGCCCCCAGCACTCACCTTCCATCCTGCCAGCCACCACCTGGGATATGAACACGACATACCGCCAGGCTTCCAAGCCCTAACCGTCTGCTCCCGTCCAGGGTAGCTCCACGCTCATCCCTGCCTTCCGTCACTCCATGCCCGCCAACACACACACACAATAAGGGTCAAGGGGTGTGGGGCTGCCCGCATGGGAGGGTGGGATCACACTTGTGGCCTGACCCGGAGTGGCCCGCCCTGGGCTGCCTTCTGTTACCTGAGGGTTCCTTCTTCCGAACGGCCCGAGGTCTTGGAGGTGCGGTCTCAGCCAATGTCGACAGCGACGGAAAAGATTGTCGTTCTTGGCTTTCCGTGCGCCAGAGCCTCGCAAAGAGGGGATACATGAACACATCCTCCTGTGTCGAGTGTCTCTGGTCAAATGGGCTATGTGTACAAAATGGCTGCCTGGTGACCAGAGTTCTAAGTTCTGTTGGGGTCGGTCGCCAAGGAAGTGAGGTCATGTCTCCAAGGTTCCAGGATGGGGGGCCCTTCCCTCCATCAGACCCACCCAAAGCCCCCTCGGGGCTGTTGACCGCTCACCCTCCTTGCCCGTGTCATCTCCCGAGCTGTACAGAAAGTTCCATCACAGCCCTCCCCACAGCTCCTTGGGATCGGAACCAGCGCCCCAGCTTTGAAGAGAGAGCGCCCAGTTCGGATCTCCTTTTTCCTAGCAGTTCTGTGTCCTGGAAAAGCCACTGTGCCTCTCAGGGCCTCCCCAGTCTCCCAACCTGCACGATGGGATGGCGCTAGAAACACATTCCTAGGGACGTCTTCGGGTGGACATGTGGTAACGCCTCCCGTATCTGGGAGGTGGTGCCACCTGGGTCTGGTCCCCGAACTTAGAGGTGGAAGAATTACAAGAAGGGGTGGATGCAGTCGGGAATACCTCTCCAAACAGGCCTGGATTCCAGCCGTGTGATTTGGGAAAAGTCACTGCCCCTTGGGGGCTCATTGTCAGGTCTGCACCTTCAAGGGTTGGAAGTTCGAGGAAATTCAGATATTGTCATTCACTAGCATTCAACCTTTCCCAGTCTCCTGTTGGCCTTAGAACCAGACCCAAGCGCCTCATTGTCGGCCTATGTGGTGGGCAGCCTCCACCAAGGCTCCCAGCGCTCCCTCCCTCCTGCTGTGCACATCCTTGTGGAACCACTACATCCTGAGTAACTGGTTTCTGAGCGATAGAATACAGCCCAGCTGATGGAATGTCACATCCCAGTTTTAATTACAAAAACTCTGTCACTTCCCTCTTGCTTGCTTTCCTGAGTTCCCTCCCTTTATCTCCCCCTCTGTTTCCATCTCTTGAGCGCTCTCTCTGTCACATTTCTGGAAATGAGATAGCAAGTGGCGATGATTTCAGTTGCCCTATGTAGAGGCCAAGGGAGGAGAGATCTGAGGGAGTGCCCAGCCAACAGTCACGTGGAAACTCAGACTCTCAGTCCCAATGACTCCTGACACCACCCGTGTGAGTGACTTGGGAGCAAATCCTCCCCTAGTCTAGCCTCAGTTGAGACTGAAGGTCCTGCTTCACGGAGACCTGGAGGCAGAGGCTCCCAGCTAAGCCGTGCCCAATGCCTGGACCACGGAAACCGGGAGAAGTTCAATATTCGTACTTCAGAGGTGCAACTTTTGGGAGCAATGTTGTGAGAGAGAAACCCAAATGAACGCAGACTACCGGGTTCCCTGATCTGGCCCTGTTAACCGCCCCCCCTGCCGCAGCTCCTGTTGCTTCTCAGGCTCCCTCCAGCCGCCTGGGCAGCTTTCTGACCTCCTCTGCTCACGCTCACTTCTGCCCCAGAGTCTCTGCACCAACAGCGCCTTCTCCCTGACTCCCTGTTCCCGGACCTACGCAGGCGTGGCTCAGTCTTGTCCTTCTGGTCACAGCCTAGGTCACTTCAGTGAGGCCTTTCAGAGTCTCGCAGGCACAGTCTCTGCCACCACACATCTCACACCTGGAAGCGTCTTCAACTGTTTCCTCCTTCTTGCTCCCATTTGGATAAAGTGAGCCCAGGACGAGGGGCTGTCTGCTTTGGCTGAAGGAGACGTAATTCCTTCTGGTTACCCCCGGCACACGGCTGTCTCCTCCAGGCTGAGTTTTTCCCACCACCAGTCCATCGGGAAGGCACACTAGCCTTCCCTCTCTCCCGTGGGGCTGGTGTCCCAGGAACACGGTGAGCCGTCCTCTCTCCCTGTCATGCAGCACCAGCCCCTCACCCCACGGCCAGAGAACTAGCACCCGGTCTGAGACTCCACCACATCCTGAATTCAGTTACTGCTGAGACCCTCCCATCCATTTGGGGATTCCCTGGTACCTCCTGAGGGCGTCTTTCCCTGAGACCCCACTCCCAGCCTGCCCTTGCTTATTCCAGTAACAATGGCCTTTCCTCAGAGCCCTCCCCGTCTGGAGAAGAAATGTGTTGAAAGGTTCTCTGTGTTAATTTTCAGGGCCAGGGGATATTGGTAGAAGGAATTTGGGTGTTTCTGTGCAATAGTTCCCAGGAAGAAGATTCAGCCCTAAAAAGAAATGAACTTCTGACACATGGTACAACATGGATGAGCCTTGCAAACCTTACGCTCAGTGAAATAAACGCAACCCAGAAAGACACCTGTGATACGGTTCCCCTTACATGACGTGCCGAGCACAGGCAAATTCATCGAGATGGAAGGAAGAATAGAAGTTCACAGGGGCTGGAGCTGAGGGTCGTGGGGAGGCAGTGTTTAATGGGGACCGAGTTTCTGTTTGAGATGATGAAAAGTCTTGGAAATGAACACGGTGATGGTTGCACAATATTGTGAGTGCATTTGATGCCACTGAATTGTCCGCGGAAAAATGGTTCAAATGGCCAAGTCTAGGTTATGCATACTTTGCCACAATCAAAAGGCACTTAAAAATGCAGCGGGGGGTCAAGATGCAGGTTCTGGGGCCCTCAAGTCAGCGTATGGGCCAGGTAGGTGTCCAGGGCCTGAGATCTTGGACCCTGGTGAGGCTCTGGAGCGGTCCTGATTGATGCTAGTTTACAAGTTCAAAGTAACAGGATCGGAGCAATTTCACCGATTGGGGGATAAGAAAGGAAACAACTGCGTTCAGTCCCATCCAACGTGGAAGAGACCTTTTTCTTAATGGGAAGCAAATGTCAGTCCTTCAAGGAAGTCACTTCTCAACGTCTCTACCCCTCCCCAACCCCACCCGCTACTCCCAGAAAGACGCCGCAGTGCAGAGCTCGGGTACCGTGGTTGTGGCCTCATCCGTGAGTCATGTTTGGGGTCAGATCCCCTGTTTTCCTTCCCCAGCCGTGTGACCCTGGGCATGTCACTCAACAAGACTGAACCTCCATTTCTTCAACCATAAAATGGGGAGAATCATCCTTGTAGGGAAATTATGAAGGTCACAAGACTTTCTCAGAGGAGGTAGCACATGGCAGAGGCATTACGCTGAGAGCCGCGCCCCACAGGTCACACGTTTTCTGATTCTGTTGATACGACCTTCTCAAAACAACAGCATTATAAAGATGGAGAACAGATGAGTGAAGGCCAGGGGCTGGCCGGGCAGATGTGACTATGAAAGAGCAGCACGAGGGTGGGCTTGTGGGGATGGGACAGTTCTGTGTGTGGATTGCAGTGGTGGTGGCGCAAATCTGCATGTGTCATAGAATGGCACAGAACCACGCGCGCGCGCATACACACACGCACACGCACACACACACACGCACCCCAGTGAGCTCATGTCAAACTAGCGACCTCAGAAGTCTGCGGTCTGTGGGTTTAACACTGTCAATTCATGTCCTGGTCGTGACACTGTACTAGAGTCCCGCAAGATGTTAACCCCCGGCAGAAGCTGGTGGAAGGGTCCAAGGCACTCTGTCCTATTTTTGTTGCAACTTCATGTGCTTTCATATTTATTCAAAGTGAAAAGTTAACAGTGAAAGACACAACAGGACACAGCCTGGCATGTAGTAAGTGGCAAACAACACGGTTCTCGGTGACAATTCTTTGCGATTGTAATTGCACGTTCATTTCCAGTCTCTCTCGATACACAGTGACCTTGGTGAGGGACGGACACACCTCACTAACGTCGTCTGCCCTCTGCCCAGCACAGAGCATGCGCCCACTCAATATTTGTCCACTAAATCCCCCGTGGTCCCTGCGCCAGGTGTTCTTACGTCCATGTTCACTGACCCTCCATGACAACCTTAGGCAGTGTTATTCTTCGTGCTTGGCAGGTGAGGAAACTGAGGCCCAGAGAGGGAAAGTAAATTGTTCCAGGTCAACACACTGGACCGATGAGGAGGCGCCATGCCCTGCTCTGGAGGAGAGCAGAGGCTGTCCATGGCAGCTCCAGGGTCCCTCACGGCGGCTCCTCTCTGCGACTGCCAGGTCCTAACTTTGAGGCCAAATAGCTTGACTTCCTAGAGGGAGCTGGAGAGAGAAGTCACCTACCTGTGGCGCTGGGGAGGTCGGTGGCACCAGTGGGTTCTGTGGGAGGAGCATGGAGGTCACAGCAGCTGAGGAGAAATGGTCTGGAGTGAGACCGGGGACTCCGAGGGGGGCATGGAGGCCACCGCGTGCATCTTTCCTATCCAGCCTGAGCCACTGATTGTGGGTCCTCTGGCTTCTTCTCCCGTGGGTGCCCTGGGATGAGGAGATCAGTTGCTCTCCCTAAGGGGCCTGCAGCACACGGTCATCAGAGCCCTGAGGACTCACCGCGGGGAGTGAGGGCTGAGGTCTGATGTGTGACCTGCTGTGAGAAAAGGAGACAGAATTGGCATGCAAGAGGGGCACGAATGTCCAAAATACAGCCCGAGGACCACCAGCCCCACCCACAACTGACACTTCCAGTCTACACGGTTCCACATTATGATTTAGGAGCAACTATCTCTTATTCCTAAAAGGCTGACAAATCAAAGATCCCGTCCCTGTTTTCATGAGTTTGCAATTTGTGTGTGAGATCAATGCACTAACCTTGCTCGAACATGGGTTTGCCAATTGTGCTCTTCAGGTTCCAGAGGTATTTAGAGGTGCTGGCAGGGAGAGAGAGGAATAGCCAGACTCTTGAATGCCCATTGGCTTCAGAGGGATACTCTCTTTCATCTGACTGGAGAAAGGCTTCTGTGCCTCAGGCAAGGGGACGAATCACAGCCCCAGAGTGCAGAGCTGCAAAGGGAAGAGGAGGATTCACAAAGTGCAGGGCCTTGGGGTCCCTGAGCCTTGAGGGAGGTTGCTCAGCTGGAAGACTAGACACACAGGATGGCTCCTGAGGAACACTGGAGAGTGCACATCCTCCTGGGGCCCGTCCTTAGCTTCAGTATGGGGTTACCAAATAGATGCTCCCCAACGACGTAGAGGCTGTCGCTGTCCAGGATGAAGGAGCCCAGCTGAGTGCCCCCACAGGTCTCGTGTCTCAGCTTCCATGACAGCCCCTCTTTTTCCAGCTTAAGGCCCACAGTGTCAGGATGGGGAGTGAGGACAGTATCATCTCCGCCGGCTGTTGCATTTTTCTCAGGCCTGGAGCTGGAGGGACACAGGCATGGGGAGGTGGGGACTCCAGGCAGGGGCGCTGAAACCCCTCCCTGAGGGAGGGGACAGAGACGGCAGGAAGACTGATGGGCAGCTTGGAACAGCCTTGGTGCTGGGGGAGGGTTGTAAGTGAATAGGACAGCCAAGGTCCCTGAACACAGAGGAGGTAGCACCTCCAAATGTTGATGTCGGTGCTCAACTCTGAAAGGACGTTCATGATACGGCAACGCACACCCTAACAACAAAGCGTGCGGCAGCGAGCGGAGGCAGGACTCCGGGCACAGGACCAGGTGAAGCAAGGCAACATCAAGTTGCTTAAATTGCAGCTCTGCCACTCGATTTCTGCATGCCTCTGGGTAAGTCTCCTAACCCCTCTGGCTCCTTTTCTTCATCTGTCCAGTGAGGTGAGAGTACAGACCTCACAGCACTTAGCACTAGTAACTGTTCGATAAAAAGCGGCCATTTTCCTTAGGTATTAATAGGGCCCGCATTCTTGGTGTCAATGGACCTGGCAGGGAGAGAGACTGAGCCTTTTGAAGGCAACACTTAGGGCAAGCAGCCGTCCTGGGATGGAGGCGGGGATTGGGCTGTGTGGGATCTCGGAGCCAGAAACATCTCAGGGCCAGTGGAAAGGGAAGACACGCTGCATCACGGCTGCAGGACAATGGCGAGGACCTTTGGAGCTGGGTCATTTCATCCTCAGACAAACGGGTTCATGATTGGGAGGTTCACGCGAGGGCTGAGGCCACCCAAGTGCTCATGCGGGGGTTCCCACGTTGAAACAATAGATCATGCTTCTAAAAGATTGATCAACATGCTCTTGCCCTGAGAAGAGTGGGGAGAGGGTCAGTAGCTGTGCACTGTTTCCTCATGAGATGCCGCTGTCCTTAGTAGTCCTTTTGGGGTTGCTTAACACTTGTCGTTTCAGCAGGTGCCCTTGCCCTGGAGGGAAGAGATAGCAGGGCTGCTGAGCGTTGGGCTAGAGTTTCAGTCTAGGGGGCCGGCCCCATGGCCAAGTGGTTGAGTTTATGTGGTTTGCTTTAGTGGCCCAGGGTTTCACCCGTTTGGATCCTGGGTGCGGACCTGGCACCACTCATCAGGCCACGCTGAGGCCGTGTCTCACATAGTGCAACTAGAAGGATCTGCAACTAGAATAGACAGCTATGTACTGGGAGGCACTGGGGAGAAGAAGAGGAGGAGGAAAGAAAACAACGTTTAGCAAAACAATTTCAGTCTTGTCTCTCCTGTGTGTGAGGACCTCCACATTCCCAATCTTTGTTCCTCATAGCTGTCTCATTTCCTCTTTTCTCTCGGTTTCTTTCTGTCGTTAACCACTTCAGACACTTGTCTGTTCTACTAATGTCCTAACCTCTATCAGGCCTTTATCCTACCTCTTCCTGCAGAGCACCTATGCCTGGCACCTCATTGCCGTTCAAATCTCAGCTCAACCATCAGCTGCTCTGAAAGACCTACCCAGACCACCTTCTATGAAGTAGCACTTCTGAATACACACCTGGCCCTCAGGTTTTCTCTTCCCATATCACCCTGAGTATTTCTTTCACGGAATTTACTATCATTTGCTGTAGTCAGTCTTTATGCATTTGTCACCTTGGCGCCGAGTACCTAGTTGACACTCGCTTTATGCTTCTTGCAGGAATGAATGCATGAATGTAGCAATGTCTGTACATGTCCACATTTGTGGGTTCTATTGGAACAGACAGAAAATCTTTCTGGATCTTAGTCATGACTTTGATTCTAGCCCTGTCTCCTCATCTGGCCCCAATGTGGATCTGAGAGCCCCTGAGTTTCCAGGAACCTGATATAGAGGCTTGATTGATGCCGTGGAACCTGTCGTACCCCAGCTCTGAAGATTCATTTTTAAAATTGAGTCCATGGGGGCTGGCCCGGTGGCGTAGCAGTTAAGTGTGCACACTCTGCTTCAGCGGTCTGTGGTTCCGGTGAACTGGCCCACTCAGCTCCCAGGCGTGGACCTATGTACCACTTCTCAAGCCACGCTTTGGCAGGCATCCCACGTACAAAATAGAGGAAGATCAGCACAGATGTTAGCTCAGGGCAAATCTTCCTCAGCACACAAGGAGGATTGGCAGTGGACGTTAGCTCAGGGTTAATCTTCCTCAAAAAAAAGAAGAAAAAAGTCAAGTCTATGAGTCTTTTTCATGCTTGTGTCCTGACCCAGGCTGGGCCTCCCCATCCCTTAATCCTGCCATGTGAGTCTGGAGTCATGGGATATAAACTGGAGTCCTGAAATTTGAATTCTGCCTTCAGGAATTCTTTGTTTCGTGAGTCAAGACCCTGCACATTTTCTACATGCTGTAGACATGATGCACACTCTCCACTTCCTCACTGCTCTGTCCTGACCAGCTCAACCATTTGTGTAACATGCCTAGTTCCAGCAGAGTGTTAAATATGTGACATGTGCTACAGACCAAGTTATGTCTGCGCGCCCCCAGAAGGATTCCCGAGCAGTAGAGCACAGTGGTCACATGGTTTTTGGGGGGTCTGACAGGCCTGTGTTCCGATCCTAGTTCCCTGATTCAAGACTGTGTGTCCCTGACCAGTTGCTAAACCTCTCTGTGCCTCGGCCACCTCATCGGTCAATCGGAAGGGCTCAGTTTGCTTTTCTGCAGAAGAAATTTAGCCCACATTCTGCTGGATGGTGATTTGTTCTGAATGCTGCTGGGAAGTTCTCCTGCCGGGGCTGGCTCAGCTGATCTCAGCTGAGGCTCACTGATGTGCCTGCGGTCGGCCGCTGGCTGGCGGACCTCGGGTCTCCCGCACATTCTCTCATCCCCCAGTGGGCACCTTGGGCTCATTGAGCTGCTCCGAGTTCCAGGAGCAGCAAGAAATGGCAAGCCCTAGTGTACACGTGCTTCCCAAGCCTCTGCTTCTGTCACATTCACTAGCGTCCATTAGCCAAGGCCTGTCATGTGGCCGAGCCCAGATTCAAGAGATGGGGAAGTAGACTCTGCTTCTCACTGGGGAGAGGAATTTGTGTGAGGATGAAAATGAAAAGTGCTTAGCAAAGGTCCCGACATGTAGACAACAAGCAGTAAAGGACTCGCACCCTTTCTTACACCCAACTGTGAGAAGGACCCCAGCACGTGGGAACCCCCGCATGAGCACTTAGGTGGCCTCAGCCCTCGCGTGAACCTCCCAATCATGAACCCGTTTGTCTGAGGATGAAATGACCCAGCTCCAAAGGTCCTCGCCATTGTCCTGCAGCCGTGATGCAGCGTGTCTTCCCTTTCCACTGGCCCTGAGATGTTTCTGGCTCCGAGATCCCACACAGCCCAATCCCCGCCTCCATCCCAGGACGGCTGCTTGCCCTAAGTGTTGCCTTCAAAAGGCTCAGTCTCTCTCCCTGCCAGGTCCATTGACACCAAGAATGCGGGCCCTATTAATACCTAAGGAAAATGGCCGCTTTTTATCGAACAGTTACTAGTGCTAAGTGCTGTGAGGTCTGTACTCTCACCTCACTGGACAGATGAAGAAAAGGAGCCAGAGGGGTTAGGAGACTTACCCAGAGGCATGCAGAAATCGAGTGGCAGAGCTGCAATTTAAGCAACTTGATGTTGCCTTGCTTCACCTGGTCCTGTGCCCGGAGTCCTGCCTCCGCTCGCTGCCGCACGCTTTGTTGTTAGGGTGTGCGTTGCCGTATCATGAACGTCCTTTCAGAGTTGAGCACCGACATCAACATTTGGAGGTGCTACCTCCTCTGTGTTCAGGGACCTTGGCTGTCCTATTCACTTACAACCCTCCCCCAGCACCAAGGCTGTTCCAAGCTGCCCATCAGTCTTCCTGCCGTCTCTGTCCCCTCCCTCAGGGAGGGGTTTCAGCGCCCCTGCCTGGAGTCCCCACCTCCCCATGCCTGTGTCCCTCCAGCTCCAGGCCTGAGAAAAATGCAACAGCCGGCGGAGATGATACTGTCCTCACTCCCCATCCTGACACTGTGGGCCTTAAGCTGGAAAAAGAGGGGCTGTCATGGAAGCTGAGACACGAGACCTGTGGGGGCACTCAGCTGGGCTCCTTCATCCTGGACAGCGACAGCCTCTACGTCGATGGGGAGCATCTATTTGGTAACCCCATACTGAAGCTAAGGACGGGCCCCAGGAGGATGTGCACTCTCCAGTGTTCCTCAGGAGCCATCCTGTGTGTCTAGTCTTCCAGCTGAGCAACCTCCCTCAAGGCTCAGGGACCCCAAGGCCCTGCACTTTGTGAATCCTCCTCTTCCCTTTGCAGCTCTGCACTCTGGGGCTGTGATTCGTCCCCTTGCCTGAGGCACAGAAGCCTTTCTCCAGTCAGATGAAAGAGAGTATCCCTCTGAAGCCAATGGGCATTCAAGAGTCTGGCTATTCCTCTCTCTCCCTGCCAGCACCTCTAAATACCTCTGGAACCTGAAGAGCACAATTGGCAAACCCATGTTCGAGCAAGGTTAGTGCATTGATCTCACACACAAATTGCAAACTCATGAAAACAGGGACGGGATCTTTGATTTGTCAGCCTTTTAGGAATAAGAGATAGTTGCTCCTAAATCATAATGTGGAACCGTGTAGACTGGAAGTGTCAGTTGTGGGTGGGGCTGGTGGTCCTCGGGCTGTATTTTGGACATTCGTGCCCCTCTTGCATGCCAATTCTGTCTCCTTTTCTCACAGCAGGTCACACATCAGACCTCAGCCCTCACTCCCCGCGGTGAGTCCTCAGGGCTCTGATGACCGTGTGCTGCAGGCCCCTTAGGGAGAGCAACTGATCTCCTCATCCCAGGGCACCCACGGGAGAAGAAGCCAGAGGACCCACAATCAGTGGCTCAGGCTGGATAGGAAAGATGCACGCGGTGGCCTCCATGCCCCCCTCGGAGTCCCCGGTCTCACTCCAGACCATTTCTCCTCAGCTGCTGTGAACTCCATGCTCCTCCCACAGAACCCACTGGTGCCACCGACCTCCCCAGCGCCACAGGTAGGTGACTTCTCTCTCCAGCTCCCTCTAGGAAGTCAAGCTATTTGGCCTCAAAGTTAGGACCTGGCAGTCGCAGAGAGGAGCCACCGTGAGGGACCCTGGAGCTGCCATGGACAGCCTCTGCTCTCCTCCAGAGCAGGGCATGGCGCCTCCTCATCGGTCCAGTGTGTTGACCTGGAACAATTTACTTTCCCTCTCTGGGCCTCAGTTTCCTCACCTGCCAAGCACGAAGAATAACACTGCCTAAGGTTGTCATGGAGGGTCAGTGAACATGGACGTAAGAACACCTGGCGCAGGGACCACGGGGGATTTAGTGGACAAATATTGAGTGGGCGCATGCTCTGTGCTGGGCAGAGGGCAGACGACGTTAGTGAGGTGTGTCCGTCCCTCACCAAGGTCACTGTGTATCGAGAGAGACTGGAAATGAACGTGCAATTACAATCGCAAAGAATTGTCACCGAGAACCGTGTTGTTTGCCACTTACTACATGCCAGGCTGTGTCCTGTTGTGTCTTTCACTGTTAACTTTTCACTTTGAATAAATATGAAAGCACATGAAGTTGCAACAAAAATAGGACAGAGTGCCTTGGACCCTTCCACCAGCTTCTGCCGGGGGTTAACATCTTGCGGGACTCTAGTACAGTGTCACGACCAGGACATGAATTGACAGTGTTAAACCCACAGACCGCAGACTTCTGAGGTCGCTAGTTTGACATGAGCTCACTGGGGTGCGTGTGTGTGTGTGCGTGTGCGTGTGTGTATGCGCGCGCGCGTGGTTCTGTGCCATTCTATGACACATGCAGATTTGCGCCACCACCACTGCAATCCACACACAGAACTGTCCCATCCCCACAAGCCCACCCTCGTGCTGCTCTTTCATAGTCACATCTGCCCGGCCAGCCCCTGGCCTTCACTCATCTGTTCTCCATCTTTATAATGCTGTTGTTTTGAGAAGGTCGTATCAACAGAATCAGAAAACGTGTGACCTGTGGGGCGCGGCTCTCAGCGTAATGCCTCTGCCATGTGCTACCTCCTCTGAGAAAGTCTTGTGACCTTCATAATTTCCCTACAAGGATGATTCTCCCCATTTTATGGTTGAAGAAATGGAGGTTCAGTCTTGTTGAGTGACATGCCCAGGGTCACACGGCTGGGGAAGGAAAACAGGGGATCTGACCCCAAACATGACTCACGGATGAGGCCACAACCACGGTACCCGAGCTCTGCACTGCGGCGTCTTTCTGGGAGTAGCGGGTGGGGTTGGGGAGGGGTAGAGACGTTGAGAAGTGACTTCCTTGAAGGACTGACATTTGCTTCCCATTAAGAAAAAGGTCTCTTCCACGTTGGATGGGACTGAACGCAGTTGTTTCCTTTCTTATCCCCCAATCGGTGAAATTGCTCCGATCCTGTTACTTTGAACTTGTAAACTAGCATCAATCAGGACCGCTCCAGAGCCTCACCAGGGTCCAAGATCTCAGGCCCTGGACACCTACCTGGCCCATACGCTGACTTGAGGGCCCCAGAACCTGCATCTTGACCCCCCGCTGCATTTTTAAGTGCCTTTTGATTGTGGCAAAGTATGCATAACCTAGACTTGGCCATTTGAACCATTTTTCCGCGGACAATTCAGTGGCATCAAATGCACTCACAATATTGTGCAACCATCACCGTGTTCATTTCCAAGACTTTTCATCATCTCAAACAGAAACTCGGTCCCCATTAAACACTGCCTCCCCACGACCCTCAGCTCCAGCCCCTGTGAACTTCTATTCTTCCTTCCATCTCGATGAATTTGCCTGTGCTCGGCACGTCATGTAAGGGGAACCGTATCACAGGTGTCTTTCTGGGTTGCGTTTATTTCACTGAGCGTAAGGTTTGCAAGGCTCATCCATGTTGTACCATGTGTCAGAAGTTCATTTCTTTTTAGGGCTGAATCTTCTTCCTGGGAACTATTGCACAGAAACACCCAAATTCCTTCTACCAATATCCCCTGGCCCTGAAAATTAACACAGAGAACCTTTCAACACATTTCTTCTCCAGACGGGGAGGGCTCTGAGGAAAGGCCATTGTTACTGGAATAAGCAAGGGCAGGCTGGGAGTGGGGTCTCAGGGAAAGACGCCCTCAGGAGGTACCAGGGAATCCCCAAATGGATGGGAGGGTCTCAGCAGTAACTGAATTCAGGATGTGGTGGAGTCTCAGACCGGGTGCTAGTTCTCTGGCCGTGGGGTGAGGGGCTGGTGCTGCATGACAGGGAGAGAGGACGGCTCACCGTGTTCCTGGGACACCAGCCCCACGGGAGAGAGGGAAGGCTAGTGTGCCTTCCCGATGGACTGGTGGTGGGAAAAACTCAGCCTGGAGGAGACAGCCGTGTGCCGGGGGTAACCAGAAGGAATTACGTCTCCTTCAGCCAAAGCAGACAGCCCCTCGTCCTGGGCTCACTTTATCCAAATGGGAGCAAGAAGGAGGAAACAGTTGAAGACGCTTCCAGGTGTGAGATGTGTGGTGGCAGAGACTGTGCCTGCGAGACTCTGAAAGGCCTCACTGAAGTGACCTAGGCTGTGACCAGAAGGACAAGACTGAGCCACGCCTGCGTAGGTCCGGGAACAGGGAGTCAGGGAGAAGGCGCTGTTGGTGCAGAGACTCTGGGGCAGAAGTGAGCGTGAGCAGAGGAGGTCAGAAAGCTGCCCAGGCGGCTGGAGGGAGCCTGAGAAGCAACAGGAGCTGCGGCAGGGGGGGCGGTTAACAGGGCCAGATCAGGGAACCCGGTAGTCTGCGTTCATTTGGGTTTCTCTCTCACAACATTGCTCCCAAAAGTTGCACCTCTGAAGTACGAATATTGAACTTCTCCCGGTTTCCGTGGTCCAGGCATTGGGCACGGCTTAGCTGGGAGCCTCTGCCTCCAGGTCTCCGTGAAGCAGGACCTTCAGTCTCAACTGAGGCTAGACTAGGGGAGGATTTGCTCCCAAGTCACTCACACGGGTGGTGTCAGGAGTCATTGGGACTGAGAGTCTGAGTTTCCACGTGACTGTTGGCTGGGCACTCCCTCAGATCTCTCCTCCCTTGGCCTCTACATAGGGCAACTGAAATCATCGCCACTTGCTATCTCATTTCCAGAAATGTGACAGAGAGAGCGCTCAAGAGATGGAAACAGAGGGGGAGATAAAGGGAGGGAACTCAGGAAAGCAAGCAAGAGGGAAGTGACAGAGTTTTTGTAATTAAAACTGGGATGTGACATTCCATCAGCTGGGCTGTATTCTATCGCTCAGAAACCAGTTACTCAGGATGTAGTGGTTCCACAAGGATGTGCACAGCAGGAGGGAGGGAGCGCTGGGAGCCTTGGTGGAGGCTGCCCACCACATAGGCCGACAATGAGGCGCTTGGGTCTGGTTCTAAGGCCAACAGGAGACTGGGAAAGGTTGAATGCTAGTGAATGACAATATCTGAATTTCCTCGAACTTCCAACCCTTGAAGGTGCAGACCTGACAATGAGCCCCCAAGGGGCAGTGACTTTTCCCAAATCACACGGCTGGAATCCAGGCCTGTTTGGAGAGGTATTCCCGACTGCATCCACCCCTTCTTGTAATTCTTCCACCTCTAAGTTCGGGGACCAGACCCAGGTGGCACCACCTCCCAGATACGGGAGGCGTTACCACATGTCCACCCGAAGACGTCCCTAGGAATGTGTTTCTAGCGCCATCCCATCGTGCAGGTTGGGAGACTGGGGAGGCCCTGAGAGGCACAGTGGCTTTTCCAGGACACAGAACTGCTAGGAAAAAGGAGATCCGAACTGGGCGCTCTCTCTTCAAAGCTGGGGCGCTGGTTCCGATCCCAAGGAGCTGTGGGGAGGGCTGTGATGGAACTTTCTGTACAGCTCGGGAGATGACACGGGCAAGGAGGGTGAGCGGTCAACAGCCCCGAGGGGGCTTTGGGTGGGTCTGATGGAGGGAAGGGCCCCCCATCCTGGAACCTTGGAGACATGACCTCACTTCCTTGGCGACCGACCCCAACAGAACTTAGAACTCTGGTCACCAGGCAGCCATTTTGTACACATAGCCCATTTGACCAGAGACACTCGACACAGGAGGATGTGTTCATGTATCCCCTCTTTGCGAGGCTCTGGCGCACGGAAAGCCAAGAACGACAATCTTTTCCGTCGCTGTCGACATTGGCTGAGACCGCACCTCCAAGACCTCGGGCCGTTCGGAAGAAGGAACCCTCAGGTAACAGAAGGCAGCCCAGGGCGGGCCACTCCGGGTCAGGCCACAAGTGTGATCCCACCCTCCCATGCGGGCAGCCCCACACCCCTTGACCCTTATTGTGTGTGTGTGTTGGCGGGCATGGAGTGACGGAAGGCAGGGATGAGCGTGGAGCTACCCTGGACGGGAGCAGACGGTTAGGGCTTGGAAGCCTGGCGGTATGTCGTGTTCATATCCCAGGTGGTGGCTGGCAGGATGGAAGGTGAGTGCTGGGGGCCAAGCTGCCCTACCCGTAGGTGAATCCCAAGCCCATGAGGTGTCATCTCATTCGCTCCCTCTCTGGAGGTCTATGCGGATGCCCCTCAGTCTGTGCTCGGTGTGCGGGAGAGTTTTCCCCCTGTGGGCAAGTGCAGGCAGGCCCCTGCTACCTGCCGCCGCGGCCACCGGACGCTGTCTTTGCAGAGCTCCACCCAGGAGATGGTCCAGGAGCTGGCGCATGGGTCCTACGGCTCCATCTCCCTGGACAGGGGGCAAGTGCAGCAGACCGCCGACCTTGCCCGGGGCTGGACTGAGGTGAGAGTGAGTGACACCCGGGGCCCTGAGGTCACCGGGGTGTGTCCACAATCCAGATTCAAATCTAGAGCCCTCCCCTGGACCCGCCCAGGGCTTTCCCACTGGAGTGTCCCAAGGGCCCAGTCCCAAAGGCATCTGGACTTCCACGCCTCCTCACCAGCTACCTAGGAGGGTGGGAAGTCGCTCTTTCCTAACCCTAGGCGGAGTAGACAAAACACTGATGTTTGCGCTTCACACTCGGCCAGGGGCATCTTTGAAATTTGCCATTTTCTGAATCTGAGACCTCTGTAACGAGGGTCTCAAACCTCCCTTTCGTGTCAAAGAAAGAAAAACCAGCGTCCTTTCTTGTAGTCAGCCAGATCCTCACAGCGTCTGTCTGCCTGTGCACTGTCTCCCGACTGGGGAGGGCTGAGGTTCCCCCCAGACATTTCCCTTCATGTCAGGAGCACATGAAGCCTCAGGTGGGGGAGCGGGGGAGTCCTGCAGCCCTGGCTTAGGGCGGTTCTCAGTTCCGACCCACAGCACCCTGAGCAGCCACTTGGCAGCCCGAAGCTTCCATCCTCTCATCTCTAGAATGGGGATGTTTGTGTTGGATTCGCTGGTTAGTGCTCTTAATGCACGCTTTGGTGCGGGGCGGTCTGTCCTTGCCAAGCCAACCAAGTGTCCTGAGGAACTCATCGTATAATCCTCCCCTGCCCAAACTCAAATTGGACTTTTCAAGCTTGGAAACCGGTTGGCTGTGGGCAATCCTGTCCCTCCTCTGCACACATCCCTGAGGGGCTCACAGTTCCTGGGGGACCTCCAGACCTTGACTTCCTGGAGGTTCACGCTGGTGCTGGTGCCTCTGTGTCCTTCCTCATCTCACCCAGCGTGGAGAGTCACTCGGGCAGCGGAATGAGGCCTGCAGGATGCGGGCACTCCAGGCAGGCCTGCTGGAGAGGCTGCCGCAGTCCATAGGACCAGCCTTGGTGCCTCGAAACATGGCCAACGTCACCACCATCATGTTCAACTGCGCGGCTGTCCTCACCTCCCACGGGGTCCTGGACCACCTACTTGCTACGTGAGTGCCCAGCCCCTCCTCAGCACAGTGGTGACTCTGCCCCCTGCCAGCTGTGTGTCTTGGAAACGGCCCTCCATCTCGCTGAGCTTCGATTGCTCCTCTGCAAAGTGGAGTGGGAAAGGATAAACTTCATCGGGTTCTGGTGGGCACGAATGGGATGAGCCACGGCAGGTGCTTCTCTGGGGCCTGGCTCTACAGAAGGGGCTGAGAGACGTGCCGTGGTTGTTCCTGGTTATTCTTTCCCTCTCCCCGATGAAGAGCAGTCTGCTCCCCCATCGCTGGGATGGGCCCTTTCTGAGTTTGCAAAGGCACACAGAAAGCACTCTGGCAGGGAGTGTGGGATTCCATCCAGCTGGTCGTGGGGAGGGTCCTCGGAGTAGCCAAGGAGGGGTCTCCGGGGCCGCAGAGGGGCCCCAGGCCCACTCAGCTACCGGGGATGCTTCTGGTTGGAGTTCATTCGAGAACACTGTATATTAAGCACCTGTGACATGCAGGAGCTTTAGAGACACTTGGCACAACGCAGTGAATGAAGCAGACACAGCCCCTGGACCCCCCCAGCAGCCTGAGACTCAGATAGTCACACACCATATCATCCACAGATCCTGTCCCCCGCCTGTCCCAGGGGATGCCCTCCTATGCTCCTTTACGACTGGAGGCCTCTTCCCACGGTCTCATGCATGATGGACCCCAGCGCCAACTGAAGACCTGAGTGTTCTTTGAGTGCCAGACGAGGGCCTCCTGTCTCCACAGAACAGGGCTGGGGGAGAACAAGAGGACAGAGGACTGTGGCTGGGGCGGGCCCGGCACAACTCTGATCTCACTCATCTTTTGATTCCTCTGGGAGGGCTGAGGTCTGATGGCTTCTACTCCAAGGGGACAGGAGTGAAAGAGAGCTGTGGGTGGGGTCCCAGAGCCCCTGGGAACCAGAGGGGAGGCTGGCTTGAGCTGTTCCCTAGCGACCCATCCCCACCACAGTCCCGCCTCCCTCCGCTTCCCCTTCTCCATATCCACCCCTTTTGACCACCACCAGCAGGCCCAGAAGAGAAGGGGTGTTAGCGAGCTGCTCACACATCGGCCTCAGTCCTCAGTCCACTTGCACAAGGGCGTGGAGGGCTGGGCTGGACTGTGTCCGGGCTCTTTGCGAGAAGAGTGGCAGTGGGAAGAAGAGACTCACACAAACCCCGTGTTCCACCTGCTGGATGAGCAGGCCTGCCACTGCCAGGATGGCCACACAGGAGTCAGCGCCGGGGTGGGATTCCCCCCTGGTGGAAAGGGGCAGGCATAGGGCCCAGACCCAAAGCAGGGTGCCTTGGGAGGACAGTGTGCAAGTGACGGCCAGGCCTCTGGCTCTGTGGCCCAACTGCTTCCGCCCAGTACCACGTCTTCTATGGTGGGAACCTGGCTGGACCCAATGCAGGATTTCTGGGAGCCCACGCCCTTTCCCTCTTTCAGGATGCGGCTGGCCTCTCCGCGTGTCATCTGGCCTGGGTCGCACCTGGGAGGCCCTGCCTACCTTCCCCAGGTCCAGCTGCAACATCTGGGGCCCAGGAGGGCAGAGCTGGAAGGTGAGGGGACTGCAGTCTGGGAAGACTGTCTGCGGTGGGGTTCATGGGCTGGGGTTCCCTTCAAGACAGCGGAGTCTCTCCTGTCTTGTAAAGTCGGGTACGTAGCTGAAACTTTCTCTTTCTCCTGCTGCAGCGCCAGTTCCAGAGCTCCTGCCGGCTCTAGAGCCAGAGCAAGGGCCAGCTCCGGGGCCAGAGGCAGCTCCAGCTGTAGTTCCACCGTCCGCGCCGGAGCTGGAGGCAGCCTCACCACCGGCAGCCTCACCTCCATCGGCCTCTCCAGGGCCGGAGCGAGCGCCATCAGCTTCAGCCCCAGTGCCAGCTTCTGAGCTGGAGCAAGATGCGCCATTGACTTTTGGACGAACTCTGCCTCCAGCTGCCGAAGTCACCGCAGAAGTGAGCGCCGAGCTGAGAGAGGAGAGGCCTAAGCTGCTGGACTTCCCTCCGAAGCTGGTGGCCGAGCAGCTGACGCGGATGGATGCGGTGAGCAGCGGGGCTCTTGGGCTAGGTGGGGCCCGCCTTGGTGGGCCATCAGCTGCCCCAGACCTCCTGTTCCCTCAGCCGCAATCCAACGATGTGGGTGCAAGTCACAGCTCCCCCACTTACCCACCGGGTGACCTGGGCCACCTTCTGGCCCCCAAGTCTTGCTGTCCCCACATGGACAGTAGAGAGCACACTAAGGGCACCTGCTGGGCAGAGTGGCTGTGCAGATGGAGGAGGTCGAACAGAGAGGAAGCGGGGCAGAGAATAGCCCTCTGGTGGGGGAGGGAAGCTCACTGGAGTGCTGCCAAGTCCTGGGTCACTCACCCATCGGCCCAGGAGGCCTCAACAGCCTCCGTACTTGTTAGACACCTAGTGCGTCCTTACCTACGTGGAAGACAGGCAAACAAAGCCCACGGTTGTTGCTGCCTCGGGGGAACGTGCATCTGAAAGGGGAGTGGGACCAGAGGGTGATGGGAACGGGTGGAAGATGCCCCTTGAGATGGGCAGGTGTGAGCCGTGTTCTGGTGCTTGGGGGAAGCAAGACTGGGCTGCGAGCCAATGGGACTTCTCTTCCCCGCCCCTAGTGGGTCCTCGGTCATCCTGCGCTGGGCGGCCTCAGTGGACACACACAAAACCCAGAGACTCCCAGAAGCTTCAGGCCACCTCCTCAGGTTCCTGAGCTGCAGCTGACCAGTGCCTCCTGCCTGGGGCTGTGGGGGCCTGCAGACTCTGAGCTCGGGTGTGGCAGGGTCAGGTGACAGTCCCCATCCTCCCCAGGAGCTGTTCAAGAAGGTGGAGCCCCGCCACTGCCTGGGTTTTGTGTGGTGCCAGCGGCCCAATGGGAGCAAGGAGTACCTGGCTCCCACCGTTGGGGCCACCATCAACCAGTTTCTTCACGTGTCCGGGTGTGTCATCACGACGTGCCTTGGGGACCTCAGCATGACGGCCCAGGACAGGGCCAGAGTCGTCGAGCTGTGGATTCAGGTGGCCAAGGTAAGCAGTGGCAGGGCCCAGGGAGCCCCTCCCTGGAGTCAGGGGGACTGCCCCTTCTCCTCTCGCAGCTTTCAGCCTTGAAGTCGGTGGTCTGGGCCTCGGCAAAGTCCTAGGCCCCTTGCTGCCAAGGGCCTGCTGACCTTGAGTGCTGGTCCCAGTGGTGGGAAGCTCCCTTCCCGCCCTGGGTTGAGCTAAAATCTTCCTGCCCGCGAGCGTTACTCATCAGCTCCCAGGTGTGCCCTCCCTCGCTTCCCTGGGCATCTGCCTCATCCAGGACAGCAGAAGCCCATGAGGGGACACAAGCCAGAGGAAGCAGGGCTCCAGCCCGCCGTCGCAGCTCATTCCCTTCCCTTCCTCAGGAGTGCCGAGTCCTTGGAAATTATGCGTCCCTGCGTGCCATCGTGTCTGCTCTGCAGAGCCCCTCCATCGGCCGTCTGCAAAAGACATGGGGACGAGTTGCCAGGTGGGTAGGCCGTGCTCCATCCAAGCACCACCAGGGCGGACCAGACATCCCCCGTACGACTGCCATGGACCCCTCATTCAGCTAGGACCATCTGGGAGGCAGCGGACCCTAGGGATGGGGACTGGCCTCCTTTCTCGGGTCTCTGAGACTCTCTGAGACCCTAGGCAGTGGTTCTGCTTCAGGAGTCAGGTTCCCCCCTTGGCACATCCTGGACTGAGCCACACTGGAGATTTCCAAGGGTGTACTTCGCAGCAACGGAGCCCTCATCGGCAACCAACACTGTTAGAAACAATGTGCTCAGTCGGAGTGGGAATGGAGGCCCCAGGTGACCACAGGAGAGCCTCCACCCGAGTCCCACGGTGACCTCAGAGCTCCGAAGAACCCAGGGAAAACCCTCGTCCAGGCCCCAGGCCCTTTGAACCTTCCGGGTTCTCAGCAAAAGGCATTTCGCCTTCAACCGCCCCGGGTTTTCTTTCCTCCTTTCCTCTCCCCTCAGGAAGAGCTCTCGAAAGTTGAAGAGGTTCATCAAAGACCAGTGGGTGAGCAGGAGGCAGCTGGTGAAGGTAAGACGGAGGCTGCGCATCTGGAAGGAGGGGGAGCGAGAGGGGAGGGGACCCGGCAGGATGAGCTTTGGTTCTCCTGTCACGTGAAGTTGGTCAGGAAAAGATGGACAGGAAGAGGGATGTGCTAGCTCCATGGGCGGGTGGGGGCAGTTTGGGACAGGAGGCCAGGGGCATGGGATAGAATGGTGCGGGCTGGACTGTTCCAGGAGGCTGAGGACCTGGCAGAAGGTGCCGGTGTCTGGCTTCCATGCTGCTCCATCAGCTGCCCTGCATCTTCCTCCTGGCCACTGGCTGGAGCGAGTGGGCGGGCTTCCTCTCTTCCGAAGGCAGCCCAGTCTGTGCTCAGGAAGCCAGGGCCCACTGCTCCTTCTGTCTTCACTGTGCCTCGCAAGAGGGCACCCTGCCTGCCTGAGGGATGGGCACTGCCGGATCCCACGGGCCGGGGGCACTCAGGGGCTTCCCAGCCTTGGGACGGACACTGGACCCGGGACAGATCTGTGTCCCCTCGGTGACTCCCCACTCTGGCCCCTAAAGTGGGCGCTGCAGACAGTCCCAGTGGGATGCTCACCCAGGTCCTTGTTGGCGATGACATGTGCCCCGGAGGGCAAGGGCAAGTGCCCAGGGAACTGATGGCTTCTTCAGGGATCCTTCCTGCCCAGACGTCAGAAGTTTCCTCGTAAAACAGAAAGCAAATGCCACCCCGCAGTGCCCTGGCCGCCCCCTCCCCTGCTAGTCAGACGTGGCATTCGGGGTCCCCATCCTGAGCGGATGAAGAAAGAATTCTGTGCAGGGGAACTCCCTGAGGGGATCCTAGGGAGCTGAGGGCTTTAGCAAGGCCTTGGCCTCGGCCTGGGATCAGAGACTCCTGGGGGTTGGGGCTGGCAGAAGCCACTAGACCAGGCCTCCTGAGACACCTCATCTCCCTCCATCCATGGCTCGGCCCAGCTGGGGGCCCGAACACAGCCTGAGAGTCCCGAGGACAGCACTGTGGTCAGCGGCTGGGCAGAGGGTGGTGTGAAGGCAGAGGAGACAGGGGCCTGTGGCTGGGAGGGGGAGCAGCCTCTCCTCTGGGGCCCCCTGAGCAAGTCCCTGCCCCTGTGTGGGCCTTGGTCTCCTCATCTGGGAGCCAGAGGGAGATGAGCCGCGGCGCAGGCCTCACAGTGGGTGACGAGGCTCAAGGGTGGGGAGGAATGTGGGGAGCTTAGACCTGGCTCCAAAGGCAGGCTTGAGCGGAGAGCAGTGATGACGGTCAGATGACGCTTGGGCCTCAGGAGACTGTGGGAGGCAGACAGAGTTCCTCAAACTTTCCGGACGAGGTAACAGGTTCAGGGAGGCCTGGGCGGGCCCAAGGTCACACAGGAGTGAGTGTTGGAGCTGGGATGGCTCTGGAGTCAGAGCACCCTGGAGGTGGGAGCCGCAGGGGCACCAGGTGACTGGGGCCACATGTCCAGGGTCCCCGATCTGGGAGGGGTCTGGGAGGACTCTTGGAGGGCAGCATCGGCTCACTGGCCCTGTCAACACCCTGGCAGGAGGCGACCTCTCTGTTGACCAGCCTGGAGGCGGGCCCCATAGGTGCCCAGAAGGTAAGGGTGCCTGTGGAGGAGGGGCCCAGGAGTCGCAGGAGAGGGGACTCCCCTTCCTATCCGGAGGTCTCTACCAGCAGAGAGGGAGCCTTTCTCCTCCAGCCCTGCTCCTGGTGCCACAGACCTGAAATGCCTGCATTGGAAGTGACCAGGAGGAGGCCTGGAACGGATGGGCGCACAACGGATTTGGGACAGGGAGGGGCGGGGACCACGGACCCTGGGTTTTGCCAGAGCCGGCTGCTGGGAGGTGCCTGGAGGAGTTTGGGGTTCCTGGAGGAGAGAAGAGGAGGAAATTGGGGGGAGGCCGCCTAGGTGGGTAGCTTGGGCTGGGCAGGAGGCTGGGGTGAGGAGTGGAGGAGAGGTCTTTGACGGCTCCTGAGAGCGGGATCTCATCACCATCTCCACCCCGCTGGCACAGGGGCTCGTCCCCTTCCTTGGCACATTCCTCAATTACCTGCTGCTGCTGGACACCAACATGGAGGATTACCTGGAGGTGAGTGAGCCTGGAGGTGGGGCTGGGGATCAGGATTCGGAGATTTGGGAGGAGAGACTTGCACTGAGGCCTGAGCTCGCAACCCTTGGCAAAGTCCTCTCGTGAGGGCCTCACAGCCACCCCGGGAGCTGGGTGTCATGCCCATCTCAGTGATGAGTGAATATAGGATCCAGGTGAGCCGCCAGTCCAGGCTGCCTGACTGCGGAGCTGCTGGAGGGTGTGTCTGAGCTGGACTCAGCCTCTCCCTCAGGCCCCGCCCCTGCAGGGAGTGAAGCCAGGCCCCTCCAAGGCAGGAAGCACACGAGTGGCTGAGCATCCCTTCCTGCCTGAGGCCTCAGTCTGTCTGTCTGTCAGAGAGGGCTGTCTTAGAATGTCCCTGAGCCATAGCCTCGTGGCCTCCTTGCTCTGGAGCTCAGAGTCTTGCCCGGGACCCATTCCCGTTTCTGGTAGCGCCTGCTCCCTGGTCAACCCTGCTGGTAGTGCAACCTGAGACAGGGTGGAGACGGGAGCTAGCTATGGGCTAAGGGGGCTGTTGCTCATGGACTTTGGCTCTCTGCCTTCCAGGGAAATGAGATCAATTACAAGAAAAGGAGTGAGGTGAGCAGCTGTGGCCTCCCCGTGCGGAGGGTGGGGCTGTGGCAATCAGAGACTCCTCCGGGGAAGACCTTCTCTGGCCCGATGCCTTGGGCCTTGCTTTTCTTGGGAGAGTTCGGCACCCAGAGCTGGGAAAGGCGTCCCATTGGTGCGTGGGGGAAGGGGCTGGCACCAAGGACACCTTCCTGCAGGAGGAGCTATTTCAAGCCAACTGTGAGAACGAGCAAGTCCTGCACGGAATTGGAGGGAAGGAGGGTTCCCATGTGGGCCAAGACCCCAGACCAGCTCCTTGACCCTCTTCTCACCTGTCTGAGTCCCCAGCACGGTCCCCCACCCAGGCCCCGTCTGCATCATGTCCTTTCTCCCAGGAATTCAAAGTCACTGAGCAGATCTTCCTGCTCCAGGAGGCAGTCCATCTTTACCACATTGAGGCTGAGGAGCGATTTGGGGCCTGGTTCGAGGCCATGGAGCCCCTCAGCGAGGATGAGAGGTGAGGCGGGGCAGGAGTTGGTGAGGGCAAGGCGGACTCTCTCTGATGGCCAGCTCCAGGGAGCCCGTGCCCGTGGCTTCCGGGTCAGTCCCGGGGCTTGTCGCATGGTCACCCGTGGGGCCCTGGGACTCCAACTGCTGGCCGTCTCTGGGAGGGTCACCTGAGGTGTGGCTCCCGGTAGCTGAAAAGTCCCCTCTGTCCTTTAGCTACAGCCTGTCCTGCCACCTGGAGCCCCCACAGGAGAGGGCCGGCAAGATGCGCCGGTTTTTCCTGCCCAAGAAGAACCGCGCGTCTCTCAGCTCAGGGCTCGGTGAGTGTCCAGACAGGCAGGGACTGAAGCCAGGGGCTCCGGAAAGCTTCGGGCTAAGCACGGGCCTAGGGAGATGGACAGCCGGCACGGGGATCCCAGCTCCACTGCTGACCAGGCCTGTGAGGGACAATTCCCTTGACCTTTGTGGGACTCAGCTTCCTCTTCTGTGAAATGGGTGAAGCGAAATGCCAGCTCCCATGTCAGGGACAATGGGGTAGTGTTGACTGAACACTCAGGACAAGGTTTGGAGCAGAATGCAGTGGGGCTGAGGTGTTGGGCTGGGATACTGGTGTGACCCCCCCAATCATCAGTGTCTTCTCTTCAGTCACCAGACCCCTGACGCAGAACCCAGCAACAGTGGCAGATCCCGGTCCTTCCAACAGCTCGAGTGCAGCCTGCTCTTCAGCGGCGGGGACGCGGCTGGGAAACACGCGGGGCCCCAGGCCGGCTCCTCCCATGCTGATGGGGAGAAGAACATTCTAAGCCTTTTCCTGGGAGCCCTGGAGCCCAAGAGGGAGGGGACGACCCCACCCCACAGGCCTGGCAGCTCCACCCCAGCGCCTGTTTACCACTTGGGAAGGGGCCGTATTTCTTTCGTGTTAGTAGTTAGTGCTAGTTTTGAATTTGATGTTAAAATCCTGTTTCTGTTCCAGCCTGCGAGTCACGGTCTGGTTCTTTCCCCTCCTGTGCTCGTGTCAAGGAGACACAGACTCTCGCGTTCCTCCTGGAATGAAGAAATCTTGCAGGGTCTCGGCTTATTGTATGTGAGAGAAGGGAGAAGGGCCAGGCCCCTCCCTGGATACTGAGGGACACCTCCGCGCCCCCCCTTACTCAGAGGACGGCTTCATTTCAGTGTGGTTCACGTGGGCCAGGAGCAGAGACAGCACCCAGAGCTCCTGGCATTTAGAGGGTGGAGGTACTTTCACAGGCAGAGCAACAACCACTGGAATGCGGGTGTCTTTAAAATGGCACGGGCCAGCACCACGACCTGCCCCAGGACAGTGGCTGCTTTTCCACCCCTTTGGAGGAGAGGCCACGTTTTCGGCTTCTCTTGTGGAGGTTCCTCTTCACCAGATGTTAGGAACTTGTCGTTTTCTAATGAGGCTCTGGACAGCAGCAGCTCTAAGTGCAGAGAACGATGTAAAAGCTCAAAACGTGCATGTGGAGGGTCAAGGCCGGAGAAGGTCATGTGCAGATGGACTAAGGGCAGGCAGGACCCTCCCTCCCCCGGCCCCTCTGGGGGCTCCATGTTCACCCTTCACCTGGATTGGAATCCTCTGGGATCCTGGTCCACGGCTCTGAATTCCTTTCCCTGCAAGTTTGGTATCCAGGGGGACAGATCTGTGATGCAGCTTTGAAGGCTACATCTGGGCATCCTTCCCGACGCATCACTGCTCCTTGTCCACCAGGATTTCCTGCCTCCGTGCACTTCCTTCTGCAATTCTTGGAAGGGCAGAAATTCCCTCGAATGCCTCGGCCTCTCTGTCCCGTACCTCGTGGCCACTCCTCCCTGGCAGGGTCTGACGGATCACGGGTGGAGTCTGCTTTGCAAACATTAGATACCCTAATCCTGGCCAAAGAATGACCTATACTCTCCCTCGCTGCCCAGGGTGACATCTGGGCCCCTGTGGTTCTGAGGTGTGTGGTCTCAGGCAATCACCTGTTCACACACTCAGGCATGTTGTTTCTGACTCATCCTAACGGGGCAGGAGGACCTGAGCCTATAAACCATGCAGCCCCTCGGAGGGCTGTGTTCTCTTGCCCAGCCTTATGCTCCGTTTATGGTGTGGGTGTGAACCTTTCCCGTTGGAAGCTTTCAGAGATGAGTCGTGAGAGGAGGGTGGTTGAGGGGTCCAGCAGGGAACGCAAGCAAACGGATGACGGGTAAACACAGCCTGACAAAATTAAAACACTTAAATGGTTCCAGTCTGGTGGTGAGCAGACACTGCTCCGAGCTCACTCCAAGAACCCACCCGGTGACCAGGAGCTAGAGGGTTACCACCTGGCATTTTGAACGCCCCCCCCCCACCCCACCCCGGGAAAGACCCTGTAAGACTAGGACCACAGGAAGTGCTTGGCCCTTCTGAGTTCTCCCCTCCTTTCTGATGGCTGCAAGTGTCACCCAGACACACAGCAGCGTGAACCCTGCCAGGGAGGCCTCCTCAGTACGGCCAGCAGCTGAGGAGAAATGCTGGTTCCCAGCAGCCCAGGCCCTTCTTGGTATGGCACAGCCATCCAGGAAGGTGACTTTCTAAATGGAAGCCGGAGCCGGCTGTACCTTCCCGCCACAGAGAAAGAGAAGTGCCAAGTCCCAAGGCTAGTCCAGGCCCAGGAGGAAGACACCGTGTCCAAGGGGTTTCCCTCACAGGGCCGTGAGGCTCCTGAGAGCCGACCCTTTGGTTGCAGCGCTTTGTTTGTCATGAGCCTACCAGACGGCAGAGGACAATAACTCGCTGCCTCTTTGGGCTTCCAATGGCCAAAAATGAACTGATCGCCAGCAAAAAGAGGCCCACATGTGCAGCACCTGTATCTCATCAGTCTTTATGTTACTTTGATATAAATTTTAGAGAGAGAGCTATATATATATGTTCACTCACACACAAATATATCATGCACTCTAACTTATTCCAAACAGAATCAAGAAATAATACTCATACTCCTCAAATGCACGGTTTTGCAGCTGGTTCCCTCTCGGTAGCTGGTATTTATAAGCACCTTCTTCCAGGACCCATTTCATCTTCCCTTCGCCCTCCACAAACCCCGCGGCTGGTCATGGTGCTCTGCCTGGTTAGGGGACCATAACCTGCCTTCCTGAAGGGTCTGGGTCATGGCAGTCCTACCTGGATTGGATTCTGCTCATTCCCTGGGGACTTCAAGCCCAGGACGTGCTAGCCCACAAAACGCGGTCAGGAATCTCCTGAAGTCCACACGTGGGCTTCCTCCTCTCCAGGCTGAGGAGCAGAGGGAAGCCCGAGTCCCAGAGGAACACGAGGGCTCCAGACAGTGTCTGCTTTGCATGTCAAGATGGAGAAAACTCAGGGGAAACTCTGAGGGTGAAGCAAGGCAGTCCGTTGTCATCATTCTCTGCACTGAATCCACCCAGACGGTTCCAGCAGAGGCTCCACAACAAGCAGCCCCAAGCACCCAGGCGGGAGGCCGGCTGCGCTGTCCTGCCTGGGCTTGCCCAGTACATGCATGGTCTACATATTTTGCAAATGACCACAGCTGAAGATGCCCAAGGGCTAAGATTCACCCTGAGCTAACATCCATTGCCAATCTTCCTCGGTTTTTTTTTTTTTTTCCCTTGAGGAAGACTAGCCTTGGGCTAAGATCTGTGCCCATCTTCCTCTATTTAACACGTGGGATGTCTGCCACAGCATGGCCCGATAAGCGGTGTGAATGTCCACAACCGTGACCCGAACGTGCCAATGCCGGGCCTCCAAAGTGGAGTGGGCCAGTTTAAGCCCTGCGCCACCCTAGGTTATTTTAACACATCACTCTCAGAAACTGATAAATCTGTCACGTGAAGGTAAGCAATTCTAAAGAGGATTTCCATAATACTGCAAGCTCCATCCCTCCAATAGACAATCAAGTCCTAACAAGCAGCGGTTTATTGTCACGTTGCTGATGCCGGAAAAGGTCTCTGTTGACAGCACGATCCCTCAAAGGCCTTGTCCATTTCTGTGAATCCCATTTCCAGCACATAGAGATCTAAAGATTGAGGCAAATGTGGTCTTTCCTCCTTGCAACTCTGAATTAACATGCAATAAAGAGCAGAAAAATGGAGACCTGGAAGCAGACCTCTTATTTGAGAACAGAGATATACCAGCGCTTTTGAAATGATCTTTGGAGTCTACCGGAGTATTGCACAGAAGGAATGATCCATTCCGACTAGGTAGGTTTTACTGTGTCGCTGTGAGGGCGACAACGGAATCATCCCGCGAATCGGTAACTCTCTGTGACTTTCAAGCGCAGATAAATAATATACTTCGGAAAGGAAAATGCGAGAGCACCGTGAAACGGAAAGCCCTCCTTGCTCTACTCAGCTGAAATCCAGTCTCTCCTCCACAAGAAATCCCTGTCTATGCTTCCTACGTCCCACAGAGGAGTTTAATAAAAGAAAAGGATTGGTATGTCTTGAAGTTGCAAGAGCTCAAGCAAGAAAACGTGGGACCCTTCAAGGAGACGTCAGTGAAGTGCCGGGCTCCATCTCAGGGGCACCAGCGTCTCCTCTCTTTCCTGGTGCTGTCAGCACATCCTTCTTGGGCGCTCACTTTCTCTGCCTGGCTGCTGAGCCTGTCCACAATCGCTCTCTCCCGCCCTCTTCCCCGTCCCCTCCTGTTTGCTCAGATCTTCCACAGTCACCAGCAATTGTTGGCCGTGGAGCTATGGGATGCCCAGACCAGTTCCCAGAATCATCTCTGCCAAATCTGAGGAAGGGCAGGGGTGTGTATGGGACTGGACGGGGCACCCCCTGCGAGCGCACCCCGCAGGAATTCACCTCTGCTGCAAGGTGCAATTTTGCAAGGCTACGGCAAGTTCCAAAGGGCTTGCCACTTCTCTCCTGCCAGCAGACCTGTTGGGGCTGGTGCCACGTGCTCTCCCAGTGACCCCTCACTGCTGGGTGGGATGGCATTCTAGTAACTGGCCTTCTGAATATGTAACTGCGCATCCTCAAAGAGATGGGAATTCTTAATCCGGGCTTTGGTTTGGGTTGATTCCCACGATCACGCAGCTTCCTCTGCGAAGACTTGACCATCATCACTTCTTTTCCTCTCATCCTGTAAAAGTAATCATGAAACTGGACCCAAATGAGAAATGAAGCATGGCTTCTTAGGACAATTATCTCAGTTTCCCTGTACTTCCACCCTTCCTCTCTCCCTCTGGAGCTCTTCTGACCTGTGTCCCAGGACATCGTCAAGCAGATTTGGGTCAAGGACAGAAAGCTCAAGGTCAAAACTCAGGACTGCTCCAGATCAGTTTTCCTCCCCCGTCTCGTAACACCCCCTCCTTGTTTCAGTGTGATTTTATTCTCTTTTATTGCTCTTGCCATTCTCATCTGTGCAAGTCCTGGCACTCTCTCTGAGGACACGTGATCCCCCAGCTTACTATAGATCCCAATTCCCATCCTTTCTGTGTTTTCTGACTATTCCTTTGGTTAACCCATTGGCCAGTTGTTGCTCTTAGCCTCTTTAGGGTCTAAATCAATTGTGACATTATCAACTACCCCACTCTTAGCGACTCACTCCCAGGTCCTGACATTTACATAACCCAAACGATCATGTTCACAACTAAATAAGTTAGAGTCCAGCCCCATGGCTGAGTGGTTAAAGTTGCGTGTGTTCTGCTTCAGGGGCCTGAGGTTTGCGGGTTCAGATCCCAGGTGCAGACCTACTCCACTCATCGGCCACGCTGTGGAGGCATCCCACGGACAAAGGAGAGGAAGACTGGCACAGATGTTAGCTCAGGGTAATCTTCCTCCTAAATAAAGAAATAAACCCTTCAGAAAATGTATTCATCCACCACAAATTCCTGATTTCCAATATGTCTTCAAACATTCATACAGAAGATACCTGTTCCTTCAGATCGGAAGTGATGCCAGATCACCATGTCCTCACTTTAATTTCCTCGTGGACCTGTCAGTCCTACATTCCACGGACTGTGATCTCAATAATTTCCTTGAAATAATCAAAAATTCCTTACCACTCGTCTTATTTGTGTTGTAAAACTGGAAACCCGGGAGATCCTGATTATCTGCTTTGCCATTCTACTGCTAGTCTTATGATAACTGCTGAAGAAAAAGCACACAACACGATATTTTGTCATCACCATAAAGACAAAATCATCTGCATCAACTGGGAAGCATCCATAATGCCTGGACATTTTTTTTCTTTTTTCATCTCTCGGGTCAATAGCAAAAACACCAAGGCACTCAGTTAACAAATGGGCAAAGGAGTACAATAGCCATTTTTCCAAAGAAGACACACAAATGGCCAACAGCCACATGAAAAGGTGCTCAGCATCACTAATCTTTAGGGAAATGCAAATCAAAACCACAAGGAGATATCACTTGACACCGGTTAGGGCGGCTATTATCAAAAAAAGTAGAGGTGACAAATGTTGGTGAGGTTGTGGAGGAAAAGGAAGCCTTGCAACTGTTGATGGGAACGTAAACTAATACTGTAATGATGGAAAATAGTCTGGAGGTTCCTCTAAAAATTAAACCTAGCGTATAATGTAGCAATCTCACGGTATTGTGTTTTGTACTTCGAATTTCTAACAGAGTATATATTCTGTTAAGTGTTCTTAAAGCAAAATAATGATAATAGTAAAGGGGGTGGGAGAAAACTTTGGTAGATGATGGATATGTTTATGGCCTCGATGGTGGTGATGGTCTCATGGGTGGACACTTATGTTCAAATTCATCAAGTTGCATACGGAAAAGTATGACATCATTACCGATTCTTCTGCACCTTAAAACACAACATGTCCTCATCCAGAAAATGAATATTGACTACGTCTGGGGACAGACGTTAGTTAGACTTATCGTGGTGATTATTTCACGATACATGCAAATCATTATATTGTACAAATGAAACTAATATAAAGTATATGTCAATTATACCTCAATTAACAAGCGCACACATCATACAAGACTATTTGAACACTGTAAACGAGTTCAGTGAATCCCTGAAACTATCCCATCCCCAAATGTCACAGGAAGCAAGGAGGATGAAGTAAGATGGAAAGTTGTTGTGCAAAGCTGCATGCAAATTAAAATCCTTTAAGTTGCGTTCAGCTGCTGTCACTGCAAACCAAGACAAGCATGGACAGTCCTTGGTGAGTCAGCTTCCGGTCAGCTCTTCCCCAAGGCCCGGCAGTCATGCGCCCCTCCCCTAGTGGGTCACTCTGCTCTGTCCTCCAAAGTGGCCAGCAGGAAACCCTGGTAAGATTCTGGAGGACAGCCGCTTTCTATCCTAGATACTCACGTTTTAACAGACACTCGAGATGAAATGTCAAGACTTAAAAGCATAAGTGTCTATTTGTGTAGTGTAGGGTATAAGGGAAACCATAGGAGGTCTTTTCAGCATCTCTCAACTCATAATGCAAACATAGCCCTGTCTTCAGAAGGACTGTCCTTGGTCTTTGGTGCAGAGTAGGGCATGTCGCAGGTGGCACGAAGGACAGGTTGTAGCAGCACTATCCTCACTCCAACAGAACTATCTCACTGGACATGACCCCGTGGGTCTCCAAAATAAGTTACTGAACATAAAGAAAAAAACCTTTCTTGAGAGGGGCAATTTTACCGATCAAGGGAAAACTTCTGAATTTTCGCATCTTATAACAAATAAATGATATGTCCTATTCTATCCTAATGAGGTAGCATGGGTACTTCCATAATAAATACTTTTCATTTTCAGTTCAAACATGCTCAGCTGCTTTCAAAAACCAAAAAACCAAAACAGAAACCCAGGCATGTAAAATTAAGTGTTTTAACTTGATAAAGTACTAACACAGCAGTGGCTTCTAAGGGAAGAGCTTTCAAACGAAATGATCATTTTTGGTAATGACCGTAGAAGATGGTGCTATCGCTGTGAAAGGATGGAACCAATCCAGAACGAGCCAGCTTTTGATTAAGGACAACGGAATTGAATCAGATGCCAGAAATACTCACTTGGAAATCAAAGTCCCATCATCATCCCTGGAAGCATTTCTGGAACTTTCCCTTTGGACACAAATTTTTGTCTTCCAAAGGAGCAGACATAATACAGAGCAAATAGCAGACAGAGGAAGATGAGTCCCAGTTTGCCAGGCACCAAAAGGGAATTAGTGGCCCTGAGTCACATCTCTAGGAGCCCCACTGGGTGAGGGCTTTCACCAGGACCACACATGTCCACTCAGCAAGGGGAGTCCTCAGGGATGTTCACCTTACTCCCCAGCCCATCGAAACTGAAACAAGACAACCCAGAGAGAGAGAGAGAGAGAGCACATGTTAAATTCAATGAGTTGGGGGGCCAGCCCCACGGCCACGTGGTGGAGTTCCCGTGCCCCGCTTCAGCAGCCCAGGGTTCGGATCCTGGGCAGGGACATGGCACGGCTCATCAGGCCATGCTGAGAGGGCATCCCACATGGCACAACCAGAAGGTCCTACAACTAGGATACACAACTATGAACTGGGGAGGGGAGGTTGGGGAGAAGAAGAAGGGGAAGAAGAAGAAAAAGATTGGCAACAGATGTTGGTTCAGGCGCCAATCTGGAAAAGAAACAAAAAAAATCAAATGAATTGCTCACGTAGGGCACGCAAAGCGTCTAACTGTGAGGTGAAACAATGGAAAAACAAACTTACTGGCCTCCTGGCAGGAACCTTGTTCTTTAATGAGCACAGGCCTCGTGCTTCACTGTCTCATCCCCTGGGATGATGCTGTTTGGTGCGACAGAGGATGAACTTTCCCTGCAGAGGTCAACATGCATTTGTTTTTATAAAATCAGGATTCTGCTCTCTACTTTCATATCTCGGTTGTCAAATATCCACTGTGATTATAATCATTTTACAATTATTTGAGACAATTTCAAAGGTTACACAATATGCAATCAAAAGAATGTCCTAATTTGTTCCACAGTGGCCTGAAGGGAAAGTCACCAGACAACAGGCGGGGAGGGAAGGCTTACTTCAGCAGCAGTTTGAACAAAGGGATCTCGGAGGACCTGACGTTTTGAACTGAAACGGAGTATAGAGTAGGAATACGAGTGTGGATCCTGGGGCGGAGATGAAGGGTGACTGCTCAGTGTGCTCGCAGCAGCAGTGCTTGTTCTGTCAGGTGGTTCTGAGAGTTTGCGTTAAACATCACTCCCTGGATGTCAACTGTAGTCATCAGACGAGATCGGAGACTGAGAGGTGAAGGGGTGTCTAGTTGGCGAGGGGGAGTTAACAGCTTCCGTTGGAAATATGTTTGCTTAAGGTGCCTATAACATACACCTGGAGCATTATAGCTCAGAAATAAGATCTGGACGTGGTTTTTAGACATCGTCATCATAGAGATAACAGTGGAAGGCATTGAAGCAATAGAAGAAATGCACAAGAGTACTGAGACAACGTAGGGTCAATGGAGAGAATAGGGCTCACATTGAGTCCTGAGCTTTCGCAATAGTGCTGTGTGAGAAGGACCCTGTGAAGGACACCAGGGAGTGTGAGCTGGTTCACAGGCAGTCAGGAGCCTGAGATGTCGAGAAACGGAGGACAGGGAATCATTCCAAAAGAAAATCGTGGCCCGGTTCTGCGTTTGTTCCAAGTAATAGAAAGATGCAGAAACACTCTTTGGATTTAATTATGGGGAGATAGCTGTGATATTATCAAGATTGATTAATACACAGACCATTGTCTGAAGTGTGGGGGAGTGAGGAGCTGGTAATTCCATGAACACTGATCTTTCAGCTTCATTGTGAAGGGGAAGGAAGACGTGGGGCGAGAACTAGAGAGAAATGGGTTCAGGAGAGGCTGTTGTTTCAACAATGAAGAGATTGAATGAGTGAAAGGAATTCGATGGGGGAGGGGAGGGGAGATTGCTAGCAGAGAACATGACGTTTGGAATCAATAATAAAACTTCTCTAGAGAGGAGGAAGAAGGGAGACAATTAGGCTAAACCAAGGATCAAGATGAATTTTCAATGGAATCAGGAGAGGAGTCATTGATGGTTAAGAATGGTGGGATATTTGTAGACTTTGCGGCAGTGAGCTCAAGTATTTCTTGTAATGATCTAACTCATCAACATAGCAGGAGATGACCCCCTTGGTGGAAAGTGAGGGGAAAGGCAAGAAGTTTTTAGATTGGAAAGGCTCGGTGAAGGTCTGAACTGTTTCTGAAGCCCGGAAGGACGCACCAACTATCACGGCGCCGTAGGATGTAAAGGGAAGGAAAAGGAGGACATGTCGCTTCTCTCCTGTCAGGATGCGTGTCTGCTGGCACAGCCTGAGCCAGCAGCTGGGATGGCTGCTTTGTGTCCTGAGAAAACAGGGTCCGAGGTGGAAACCTACACCGAGGACCGGGCCGGGCAGTTCTACGGGAGATGTGCAGTGACATGTGGAGAGCCCGCGCTGCTCAAATCACAGCCTAATTTGCTAATGACATCTGAATCCCCCAATACACAAACACGCACTGTGGTAATGTCTGGTAACACCAGCTAAATTGACAGGAAAAATGTCACAGCTCAGTGTCATAAGATGGACACTGAGCATCCTGGCTGCTAGAGTATTTCGGGTCTTCGTTGTTGTCAATCTGGATGTTTCAGACATGCATCTCTCTTCTCACCACTGAGACTGTGCCTGTCGCCTCCTACTCAACCTCTGAGGCCCCACTGTGATGCCGTCGTCTTCCCTGACGCTTCCTCCTTGGCTGGTTCACCGTGTGCTCTCTGTGCTCCTGACGGTTTGCCCCTCTTTAGAGCTCTTTGCACGTGGACCCAGAGTTATTTCTTTACCCTGCATCTTTCTGGCTGGTTTGTGAGCAGGGTCTGTCTCTTATTCATCTTTGCAGCTCTGTTCTTCCACACAAGAATGCCAGCAGAAGTTGAGGGACATACCCTAAAGGGAAGACTTAGTGATTGTATTATTGGCGGTACTTTGATGTTTTGTTTTGATTTTGGTGAGGGTGCTAGAGGGTGGACTGCCAATCAGTGACAGTCCCAATCGCTCAGTGCTCAGCTTATTATTTTGACTTGAATTTTACTAATGAGTTTGTGTCATTTACTCAGTATACAACATGCTTGATTGGGCTAAATGAGGAGAATTCCATAACTCAGGACCTGCAGGGAGGCTGATGCATGCACAGCAATCTGCAGTACTGTCCCCAAAGTGGGATTACACAAGTCTGGGCAAAGTCCTCGGAGGACCAGGAGAGGGGGCCCAAGGAGGATGTGGTTGAAAACCAGAACAGTGATGACATCGCTTCACATTTTGCTCCCTTGACACCCTCAGACCTCAGGGCTTTGCTGTCTATGATCATTCTCAGAGTGCTGGGAAGCCCGGTATGTATCGCACTACTGCCGTCCCCACTACTGTAGATTTTGGTAGAGTGTTTACCTTGGCTTTAATTGCGTCTCTACAGAGCCAGCCACCTGGTGGTCTGCTCATGTCGGGTCACACTTGATATTTAGCCTTTTGTGGTCAGAGACAGCGCTGTCCTGTGTATTCATTCCTCTGGGGCCTAGAACACAGCAGGTGTCCAATCACTAGGTGGAAGGCATCCATCCTCATAGAGCCTTCAACTCTGTGCTTTGTAATTATCGACTTTAACAGAAAGATTTGAAAGTACAGTGCTTCGCAGTAATTTTCTGATATTGTCAAGAAAGACTGTCCCATCAAGAATATGAAGCGTATCTTTATGAAGTGTCTTTACTTGAATGGGGATTAAGTTGGCTGCCCTGGAGACATTTTCCTGTCATTTCTGTTCGTCTACTTGCTAGTTGCATTGTATCTTTGATAAGTACTTTCTCAAGATATTGAGCAGTGTTTGCTAAATCTTGACTTCTGTTTCTTTTATAGATAGTCACTGATGATTTTCTCCCATTCCTATCGGTCCAAAACTCTTTCATAAAGAACAGATTTGAGTATCTTCTTATTCACTGTGGAGGCTTTTGTGGTCATGATGTATATCTCATAGACTAGACCTCAGGGATATGATGCTTTTGATTAAAGATGAGTATTTATTATATTATTATGGTGTATGTAGGAGGAGAAAAATTGAGAAGGAGTGATGGTTTTCAGTTTCTCAGGTATGTGTATATATATATATATAAACATATATATTGAAAATTTTGGGGGCCGGCCCAGTGGCGCAGTGGTTAAGTTTGCACGTTCTGCTTCTCGGCAGCCTGGGGTTTGCTGGTTTGGATCCCAGGTGCGGACATGGTACCGCTTGGCAAAAGCCATGCTGTGGTAGGCATCCCACGTATAAAGTAGAGGACGATAGGCACGGATGTTAGCTCAGAGCCAGTCTTCCTCAGCAAAAAGAGGACGATTGGCAGTAGTTAGCTCAGGGCTAATCTTCCTCAAAAAAAAAAAAGTTTCTTAATAATGAACGTGTTACTTTTTAACTCAGGATAAGATAAAATTTAAAAAAAAGAAGCTTGTTTATGATATAAAGGTGGAGTTGAGAACTGGGATATAATGCAGGTAAGTCATACCCAATGGAATTTACTGCAGAGCCGTGTGTTTTCATCCCTCCATTGACAAGGTGGACATTCACGCGGGTCCAAGTCAGGCTGAGTTTGCCTGGTGACCAGCTCTTTCTTCTGACCATCACCTCTGGGATGTGAGTTGCTGTCAGTGGCCCTGCTGTGGGGACCAGGGCCGGTCACAAGGTCTGCTGCAAGCCCAGGAGAGTCCCCAGTGATCCTGCTCCAGGGCCAGAACATCAGCATACCGGTGACTCCGTGTGGCTTTGTTTCCTGGGTGTATCTTGTAGGTAGCCTTGTAGACTCATCGGGTCATATTCTGATCCCTGGAATCTATGACCACGTGGCTCCTCTTACTGAAGAGGAAAAAAAAAATGTACGAAGCCATTGACCTGGACCTAGAAGAATACCGGAATAGCAGCCAGGTTAAGAAATTTCTGTTTGACACCAAGGTATGATCACAAGTTGATGGATAATCTGAACAAAGAATGATGGTAACAAATATTTTCCCAAGGCTTAATTTACTGTGTCCTGTTTATCTGCACATCTTAGAACTGAAAGCAGATGTTAATTCCAAGGGGGACTTTCACTTTCAAGGCCACTTCCCTGTGGTCTAGATCAAGCAGACCTTTATCTGGGGTCCCACTGGCACCGGACTCAGGCACCTAACCGTGGAGCAATTGCTCATTTCACAGATGCGTTTTTCCAAATCAGTTTTCTGGACTCAATCCCAAGCCGGCCTGCAGCCGGTGAGCTGGGCTCCCTAACTGTTTAAAGATTGAGGATAGTCTGAGGTTATTCCAGCTCCATGACCCTAATTGTTCATTTTTCTAGACAAAACCAAGAGACTTAGGGGCTAATCTGTAGACTGCCACGTCACTGCTGCCTTGGTGTAATAAGTAGACCCAAAGCCGAAAGCGTTACTGGCAAATTTAGATTTTTTCCTTTTCCCTTCTCCTCCTCCTCCTCCTCCTTTCTAAAACGCTTGCCTGCTAGGGTGTTTGCTAGCTATGGCTGGTTCCTGGGGGAACAGCCAAGAGAGGGAGAAGCATGCAGAAGAGAGCGATAGAGTTTCTTATCATGAAGTGTAGCTCTTCCTCAGACTAGCTCTACAGCGGCCATAGCAAGATTGAAAACTGGCTCAAACATCTGCAGAGTTCTTTGAAGCCTTCTGAAAAATAAAATACATTTAGCACACAAATTATCATCGCAATGACTGGGATAGAAATTTATAAATGAACCCAAGTTTCTGAAAGGGCCCCTTTGCCATCTAGTAACTGCAAACTTCAGCGACGAGGGGCCCTCGCCAATGGGAGTGGCTTGGGCAGGCGAAGGCAGCAGAGATCTCGTGTCCTGAGGGGAAAGTCCACTTGTACTGTTTGTCCAGACATATCTAAGTGAGGCGATAATTAACTTGCCATTAACCGTGTCACAGATGTACAGAAATTGGTGATGCAAGCAATACAATTCAACTGAGTTTTAATTAAACATTCTTTCATATAATAAAATACTTTTATTTCAATTTAGGAGGAAATTCTAATGCACCTAGGGAGGTACCCATCTCTTTCTATTCACGGGATTGAGGGCGCCTTTGAGGAGCCTGGAGCTAAAACAGTCATACCTGGCCGAGTTGTAGGAAAATTTTCAATCCGTCTAGTCCCTCACATGAACATGTCCGTGGTGGAAACACAGGTAACAAACGTGCATTGTTCTTCTGTCCAGCAGCGCCGTTCCTGAGAGCCACATGCCACACAGTAGTGAGCAACTCAGTTGTTAGCATTGAAGTATCACTTTTTTCCAATACAGAAGGGACTGGAACAAATGTCAAGAAACCAACAGGATTTTTGTTCAGTAAAAATCTCTTCCCTCAATTATATGCAATTACAGTCATCAGACAAATAACCATTTGGAGTTGGAGTGATGGGAAATTTTTGAAAACTAAATGGTGCGTAAAAAGGCAAGATGGGTTTTACACACAGACGGAGAAGCTACTTGTCTACGGCTGGACTGAGCCGGAAAATCTTTACCCCCAGCGTTGGTTCGTCCATGATGTCTGAAATGAACCCCCTGAAAGCAGCCACCTTAATGAAAATGTTTGTGTCTGGAAGGAGGTGCGTGCCTGAAGTATCGACCTATCATCAGTGTACCTCAAGTTGCACAGAAGGTAGACTCTGAAGAAGGGAGCTCAAGGAATACCTCGGCGCCCTCTCTCCATCCACTGTCCGCTTTTATCGTCGTCTTAGCGCTAATTACATTCTCAAAGATCCTCCTTCCCCTCTGCGTCCCTCCGTCTTTTTGTTTCCATCTTCCTCCCTCCTTCCCTTTCTGGATGGACTGTTCCTCCTCCTCACAGCACACACTTTACATGAGCGCAGGACGGTCTTCGTCTTGCTCACAGCTATGTCCCAGCACCTAGAACAGTTCCTGCCACGTGACAGGTGTGCCTTAAATGTTTGTCGAAGGGATGAATATTTCAGAGTATGGAGTTTTTCTCTGGTGGATTTCCATAATGGCAACCGGAATGGAGCCCAGGGGAGAGAGAAAGATGCTGTCAATGAGCCTCCTTCACAGCTTAGCGTGAAATTGCTCCCACTTTTTGGAAATTTCCAAGTGTGTAATGTTCCCAAAATATTCCTTAAGATACTGATAAGTCCAAAAAGAGGGATATTCAAATTGAGAAGTTCTACTTGTGTTGTGTTTCATAATTACCTCAAACATTCATCATATTTGTATTACCCACAATATCATTCAAGGTTTCATAATTACCCAAATTCATAATAAGCCGACATTAACAGTGAGACACTGTGGTCGGGGAGGGGTGGGGACGGGAGGGGGGATTGGGGGGTCTCGGGAGGGGTGGGAGTGAGAGCAAGCATTCCTCACACTGGGCGCAGCTCTCCGTCCTGGAGACCCGGCTCACTCCGCGTCCTCCCTCTGGAAGAGCTGAGGGAAAATCAGAACGCTTGAATGCGTCAGCTTGGGATTCCAATCAGTTTCTTGATACAAGGCTATGAGAGCTACTCAAAATTTTCTCTTACAACTGAAAATGTTACCTTTAGGTAAAGCAGCATCTTGAATATATATTTTCCCAAAGAAATCGTTCCAACCAGATGGTTGTTTCTATGGCACTAGGACTACACCCATGGATCGCAAATATTAAAGATAATCAGTATCTTGCAGCAAAAAGAGCCATCAAAACAGGTTAGACTTATGCTATTTTGATTGCTGGTTTACACTGGGAACAAGGGGTGGTACCCGGTGGGGCTGTAGATAAAGCAGACACTTTTAAAACTTCACTGTGGACTCTCCTTTTATATGGGCTGCATTACTGACGGTAAACGGTGTGGTTCAGGGCTCTTTACACACACTGTCTCATGAATCCTCCCAACAGCCCTCCCCGGGGTGCAGATTAAGGCGAGAAGAGATTAAATAATTTGCTGGAGGGCACTCAGCTAGAAGTAGCGAAGCCAGGGTTCAAACTCACGTTCTGGAGACCTGAATTTGGGGGAAAATGATGGACTTGGAAACCTCCCAACCCTCCTTCTGCAAAACTCATGGAAATATTGGCCGATACATAAAAACTTTTAAAAGCACAGCTGAACTTGCACGAAAGTAAAGGAAGTCCTCTGGGGTTAAAAATGAAGAAGCTAAACTGTAGTGGAGCGAGCAAGCTGGCACCGGGCTGCCCTGTGGGGACTTGCTCTTCCCGGTCACAGAGCTCTGGGTTTAATGGCCTCCAGACCTCCTTGGAGCACTAACTCTCTGCATCTATGAGTACAAGGGACACAGACGTCAAAAATTAGAGGACAAGTCCAACACCGAGAGCCATACTTCTCTACACAATCATCCCCACTGCCCTCAATTGTAGCAGTATTTTACCAGTAAAATTTGGGGGTGAAGAAAAGAGGAAGAAGAGTTAGGAAGTTAAATGGAATGCCAGCTGAAGAGAGATGTGTGATTGAAATGTCAAATTCAACAGTAAAGACATGAAATACAGGAAAATGCAGGAATGCATAAGGCACCTTTTTGTCTGTCTGTGTGCTAAACCAGTCCTGCCAACAAAGGACAGTCGTCTGCCACATAATGAGTTTTTCGTCAACAACGGACTGCATGTATGACAGTGGTCCCATAAGATTAGCACCATATCACCTAGGCGTGTGGTAGGCTATACCACCTAGGTTTGTGTGAGTACACAACAATTAAACCATCTAACAATTAAATCACCTAACGATGCATTTCTCAGAATGTATCCTGTCGTTAAGCAATGCACGAGTGTACATCATCTTTATTCACATTCACGCCTTGCTCTGTGGATCCAGAAGACACGGCATGTTCTCTTTTGTGTCTTCATTTATTTTTCATTCCCACTCCATCTCTGGCAACTTTCCCTATAGCCTAGAAGGTTTCAACTCATCTCTTTCTAGACCCCAGGATATCCATTAAAACTGTTTCCTGGGATACCTTGAAAGTTGAGTACAAACACTGCAACATTCAGGTGAAAGTTGAGTACAGCGATTTATTCATATGTTGGTTACAAAAGAAACACAAAACACCAAAGAAATGTGTTCCTAATATTTAATATTAGTGTTTCTAATACTTAATTCGTGAAGCAACCATAAAAGTAGGTAGGTACATCTTCTGTGGTACTCTGGCCAAAAACACATGACCTCTTCCAATCGTGAAAAAACGTCAGATAAACCCAAACTGAGGGACATTTTACAAAACAACTGATCAGTACTCTTCAGCAGGGTCAAGGTCATGAAAGACAAGGGAAGACTGAGAAACAGTCACAGACAAGAGGAGACTAAGGAGCAATGACAAAATGCCGTGTGGGATTCTGCATTGGATCCTGGTACAGCAGAAGGGAAAGAGTGAAATTCAAATAAAGGCTGAGTCTAGTTAATAATATTATCCAATGTTAATTTCCTATTCTTGATAATTGTACAATAGTTATGTAAGATGTTAACATTAGGGAAAGCAGAGTAAGGAATATATGAGAACTCTCTCTGTACTACTTTTGCAACTTTTCTGTACGTCTAACGTTAGTTTAAAATATTATTTAAAAATATTTTTTAAAAGTAGATAATAGTAAATAAGGCAACCACAGTTTTCTTCTTGACTCTATTGACTATTTTAGAATATAAATTGCATGATATCAGGACGCTTACTTATCCCAGCCACCAAATTTCATGGTGGGAAAAAAAAAAAAAAAGAAAGAAAGATAAAGTGAACACGACATTTGCGGAGATCACTGGGGGTAGTCTTCTCATTAATTTATTCAATGCCTTCTTTTCCTGTGTTTCAGTGTTTGGAACAGAACCAGATATGATCCGGGATGGATCAACCACACCAATTGCCAATATATTCCAGGATGTTATCCAAAAGAGTGTGATGATGCTCCCGCTGGGCACTGTGGACGATGGAGAGCACGCGCAGAAGGAGAAAATCAACAGTGAGCAGGTTCTTGAGGGGGCTGATCTCTCAGTGTGCAAACCACAGGGTGTCCACATCAGTAACCTTCCGACATGCTGCATATTTTAGATTGAATTTATGTCATCAAATCTTCCTGTTTAAATTGTAGACTACTTTTCCTCCATTATTTGAATGGAAATAACAGTTTCTCTTTATTTCTTCTTTTGTTAGGTGGAACTACATAGAAGGATCCCAATTATTTGCTGCCTTTTTCCTAGAGACGGCTAAGCTGCATTAACAACGACGGGAACCTTCCAGCTTACATCTGAGCTGCTGACATATCCCCTCTCTCACATCCCTGGACAGGAATAGAATCTAAATATCCAGAGAATTTCTGTCCAGTAAACAATATTTTCCCTCTTTAATACGTCTTTGGACATTTGGACCAGTAATAAACTATTTTAAAGGTAGAGACACTGGAAATGGCTTAATGTCTCTGTTGCACACCTCTCTAAAGTCACAGCTACCTTCAACAACTTGATTTCCCCAAGTCTGGCCCCAGTAGTCCCCGGACTGGACTCATTCTGCCCTTCCAGCACAAGGATGGTTCTTCGATTAGACTTCTCTTGCCATTTGATTGGTGGAATTGCTCTAGTTTGCTGTGTCCTGAGGTGCTCAGGACACATAATCATTCATCCACTGACTGTCAGTACTTATGTCACCGTTGCTTTCACCACACATTCCTTTTATATTGTTAATAAAAACATTGGTCTACCCCACCGACTACCATGATTTCCCTGGGGGTTCATTTTCAGATGAGTTATTGAAGCGTGATACATATTCACTTCTTGCCTCCCCTTCACTTTTTCCTTTCTTGAAAAGTTTTGAAACAGAAATGACCAATATTCACACTCTTATGCCATTTGGGATTCCTTGTGAGAAGATGCGTCTATCTTTATTCTAAGCCTCTTTACCTTTGCTGTGAGTGACGCCAGCCCACCGCCCCTCCTGCATCCTGTTCTGTCTCACTACCCCATCGGGAGAGGCCACTCTCCCTCTGACACCTGCGCACATGGAAATTCACCACAGCAGAATCAGCCCTGATGGAATTCTCTCACCCCGTTGGGATTTTACTCAGTGACTACATCTAAATTGTTCAAAGCTTTAAATAGCATCAATTTTAGACAGAGAACTGATCAACCTGACATCAGTAACACATCCCAAATTTAAAGCTGTCAGCTCAGGTTGCATTCATCAGTCATTTCAGTCGACCATCTTGTTTGGCTTGATTGGATTTGATGGTGTAAACAAATAAACAAAAGCACGTAAGTTTTCTACAGCTAAGTATAAGTAAACAAATCACTTCAGTCTTTATGAATTCACTATTTAAATAGCATTAATGGAGAAGAAGTTAAGGGTTTATTAAAAATGTTTCTCTTATGATTCCAAATAAAAACAAAGTGCCACACATTCCATCTCTTTGTGGGTGCTTGAAATGTCAGTTTTAAAGCTTGCTGCGTCATGTCTAAAACGGCTGGATCATGGGGCCAGCTTACCCTGCCTCTTGTCACAGAAACGGGACCCACCTGTGGCATCAGCCTCGCTGAGGCATCCATAAGGAGCCACTTCTTCTCTGGTGCTGGACAACATCAAGTCCTCTTGGTTAAATATTCGCAGGTGTTTGGTACTCGTCACTATTTAAGCACAGTCCATGCTCGCCAGATTTGGTTGAATCTTGTGAGGTTTTCGGATTCCGTGGACCTACCTGATGTATTTGGCAGAGGTCCCAAGGACTAACTGTACACGAGGTTTCTGACGCCAATTTATATTTTAACAAGGGTGTTCATAGTAGTCAATTAACAAAAGTTGGTTGTAAAATATAACCATTTCTGAGCAAGGGAACATCAGTTTTACCAAGTCACTAAATAAGAAGATGTATTTGCTGATCTGCATTCCTGCTGAATCTCTGAGACCTGCAGTGTCTTGGTCAATTATTCAGCTGCCACCAGGTGAGGAGAGGAGGAGGACGAATGAGGTCATTGAATCTAGGAGATTCCAACCCTGGGATGCCTGAGTCCAGAGCCGTGGTTTTCTGCCTCCCCGGGTCATGATGGGTCTCCCCAGCTCTCATTGATGGGTCCACGTTTTCTACCCAAACCCAAGCCATGTGGCTACCTGGGTCTTGCTGTGGTTTGGGAGCCAGATAGGAAGTATTTTCCGGATAGATTACATTCAGAGGGATGACAGAAATCCGCCCAGTGATTAGCCAGAAGACCAATTAACTAGTAACAAGAAGACAAAGAGGTTGGGGATAGAGAAATTTAAGTATTTGCTTTAAAAAATTTTACCAAAGAAGCATATGCACATGGATAAAGATGACCACCCAGTATACTTATTGGGAGTATATAGTGACATGATCAGGAGGGGACGTCATCGTATTGAAGGAGGGCAACATGTCAGGTTTGGGACTGTCCAGGTTTGGACTGTCAGTTAGATTTGGTAGATGCTCTTATGGAAGATAACGAGGACTGGGAATGTTCTTGGTTTTAAGTTGTATTCATAAAAATAAACCTTGCGTGAGTGTGTGCTGGACAGTGCAAGAGCCCTGTGGTGACACACGTTCTCTTCACTTGCAGCTGGAGGAAGGCAGTCGGCCACAGACACACAAAGAACCTGGTCTGGGCTTCTTCTCGCGCCACATGTTCATTCCAGCGCATCCCTCCCTCAGCCTCTGTGTTAGCCAGACACCAGCCCAGCCCAGCGCAGCCCAGCCCCCTCTTCTGAGAACTGGACCCCGATCCTCCTGCATTTTTCATTAGAACCCGTTAGAATCCGAATTCGGCTCGTGGCTTCCTAGGGTCTGCGACTCTGAGGACCCCTGCTAGGAGCATCCAGAGGCTGTTCTCCTAACCCGGAGGTGCGCACGCGCCTGGCACAGCAGGAAAACCTCGCTCCGTTAGAGGAGGCCTCAGAGGCGCCGGGCATCGCTTGGGCCGGTGGAGGCGGAGGCCGGCCGCCCGGCCCGCAGGCCTCCGGCTCCCGCCCGGCCCGGGCGCGTCCGTTTCTCCCGCACCGCCCTCGGGGTTCTTTACCGCGGGCGGGCGAGCGAAGGGGTGGAGTGAGGAGGGATGGAGAGGGAGGAGGCGGGATCGCCCGGGGGTTACCCGCTCGGGGAGCCGCTGGAAGTGCCAGGTGGCCTTCCCGGTCAGACGCCGCCAGGCTCTCAGCCTGACGCGCGTCTCCCCTTCCTTAGATTGACTCCTTCGGCTTTCCGTTTTCCTCTTGGGGAGGGGTGGGACTTCCGGTTTCATCACCGGAAGACGACGAGCCGGAGGAGTCCGTCAGAGGGGCCAGCAGGAGCGATTGCGTCGGCAAACGGGTAAGTTATTCTCTGACCGGGCCGGGGGGGGGAGGTTTGGAGGCGGGGACCGTCCAGCGTCTGCGCGGGGCCTGGGGGCGGTGGCTTGAGGGCTCGGGCCGGGCAGCTGGGCGCCGGGAGTCCCGCCAGGGCCCTTCGCTCTTCCTCCTCCCTCCTCCCCCCGCCTCAGCCCCTCCCCCGCTCGCCGGTCCCTCCCGACGCCGCCCAGACTCGCCCGACACCCGCCCGCCGCCCGCGCGGCGTCGCAGCCGCCCTGCCCCCGCCGTCACCTGCTCGCTCCGCGAGCCGGGCTCCCGGGGACCCGGCGGGCCTCCGTTTCCCCGCGGGCCCGGGCTCTCGGCGCGGAAGCGGCGCCCCGGGCGCCCCACGCAGCCCTGCACGCAGTCGGGGCGCTTCCGACCGCCTGGCTTCTCCGACTGGAACGCGGGCGCCCAGGCGGGGAGCTGCCCGGTGGGGGGGGGGTTTCTAGTCCGGGCGGTGGTGTCCGTGGCTGCCCGCCCACGCCCTGTTTTCCCCAGCGCACCGATGCGCTGCTGCCACCCGCGCCTCCTTCGGTTGAGGATGCTGGTGCCCGAGAGCACCACGCCTGGAAGGGGACGGTCCTGGCCACTCAGGGTCCAGCTGCTCTCAGCAACTAGCGGGAGACCCCAGGCTGCCGCACGTCGCTGTTGGCAGCAGCGGGATCGTCCCTGGAGATACCCACCTCTTCCTAGTGGGCGAGCACGGCCTGAGTGTGCGTGCCCGCTTTCTGGAGCTTAGTCGGGGGGAGGTGGGTGCCAGGAGCTGCTGACCCCTGCGGTTGCGTTGAGTTTTGAATAGCCTGTTTATTGGGTTGGGGGGTTCTGGACTAGGACATCTTGGCAGGGTTGGCATCTGTGGACACATATGTAGGATTATTTTCTAGGTAATCATAGCCCGAATGGTGATTGTGTCGGGACTTTACAGTCCGTGCCGGTGGAACTAGTTACAGTACGCACCTGGTTTGCGGTGAAGCGTTAGTCCAGATGCAGCACTGCCTGGGGAAGGTCACTAACACGTATTGATTAGAACATCGTTAGGAGAGCTCATTTGATGTATACTCTGTAGACTTCATGTAGCACGGCAGCCGTGTAGGGTCGGAATTACTATTCCCTTTTAACAAACTGAGACTAAAGTTAAACAGTTTGACCAAAGTTAAGGTCAGGATTAGCGTCTCAAGTGTTTGTTACTCATTGTTTTTCAAGTTTGCTACATGTAAGGTTACTGACTTCTGCTGGCACGTCTGAAAAACCCCGAGGCAAGGCTCTCTAGTAGCTGTTGTCTTCTTGCGTGACATGTAAGGCAGGTGTGATTATTACTGATAATACAGTGGCTCCTGGTGCCTTTTTTAAAAAACCTGTTTATTTTGGAATAATCTCAGATTTGCAGAAAAGCTGTGAGATAGCACAGAGAGTTCCTCTTGTATTCAGCAAAGCAGAGTGGCTCCACTTGAGCAAACTGCTTCATGCCAGTCACCATTCTAGGTGCTGGAGAGAGTAACACGCTGCCCTAGATGATTTCAAGGTCTGGTGGAAGAGACAGATCCATAAGCAAGTATAGTGCCTTTTGCTCAGTGCTGAAATGGAGAAAGGGGAGCACAGAGTAATTTATGACTGACTGCCTGGGAAGGAGTGGCGCGAGCTTGCAGGATACAGCATTTGAGTTAGGTCTCAAGGATTAGTGGGTATTCACTTGATTGGTGGGACATTTCTGCCCACATTCATGCTACCTAGGTTTGTGTTCGAAGAGAACTCTCTAACCTTTATAAAACGGACTCTTCTTATTTGATTCTCCTCTCTCCCTCTTTCTCACATCTCCCCTGAGAGGTTTTTGTCATAGTTTCCACAGGCTGTGAGAAGAATCGCGGTTTATAAATCCATGACTAGGAGATGAAATTAAGCTGTGTTTCTTAGTAATGGAAGTATCTAGATCTGTACGTTTTAAAATTCTTTCTCTTTCATAGTTGCTGAGTACTTCAGTGGTCTGATCACACACATTCTTTATGCGAGGTTGGAGCACAGTTCTTCTGAACTATGCCCACAGCAGAGGGGTATTTTGAGTGAGTGTGTTGGTCGTTGTGGGCTGCTCTAGGAAAACACCATAACCCCAGGTGGCTGAAACAACAGTCATTTACTTCTCCCAGTTCTGGAGGTTAAGTCCAAGATCAAGGTGCTGATTCCTGGTGAGGGCTCTTCCTTGCTTACAGACAGCCACCTTCTTGCTGTGTCTTCACATGGCAGAGATGGAGAGAGAACTCTGGTCTCTCTTCGTCTTCTTCTAAAGACGCTGATCCCGTCTTGGAGACCCTACCGTTCTGACCTCATCTAAACCTAAGTACCTCTCAAAGACCTCATTTCCAAATACCATCACATTGGTGATTAGGGCTTCGGCATCAAAATTGGGTGTGTGTGTGTGTGTGTGTGTGTGTAGGGGGGGGTGCACAATTCAGTCTGTAGTAGGTGGGTTTCTTGGAATTTTTGTTAATATGAGGAATTGCTCCAAAATAGGCTTGATAGAGAACTAAATAGGAAACTGTAAAATTAGCATTTATATGGCTTTTGCTACAGCAAAGTAGTAAACACAATTTTATTTAAAATCAGAAGAAATTATTGTAGCTATGTTAAGTCTGATTCAGAGGCTGGTGGATGCCAAGAAGAAATTTTAATTGTTTCATTTTGATGAAAGAGAGAAATACGTGGTGAAATACTGCAGTGGTGTTTTCACTTTTAGGCCTTATACAAATGAATGCTTTCATGGTTATCAAATTAGGGTGTAAGGACTGTGGTAGTGAACTGTTGCAGTTCCCTCACTGATCAGGAGGCTGAGCCCCACAGAAGCTGAGCGGCTAATGCATTGTAGAGGTGTTAGTGGCAGAGCAAGGATTGGAATCAGGCCTCCGGATTCACGGGGCCAGTCTTTCTGCTGTTCCATCAGTGGTTCTCAAACTGATGGTGCATCAGAGTCAGCTGGGGGGGCTTGTGAAAACGCAGATGCTGGGCTGGGTCTCTGAATCAGCGGGTCTGGACTGGGACTGAGAATTTGCATTTCTGACAAGTTCCTGGGTGATGTTAAAGCTGCTGACTCTGAGGGCACACTTTGAGAACCCCGGCCTTCTGTGATGTTGCCTTTGACCTCTTCTAAGAGGATAGTAAGTAAACGTCTGTGGGTTTATACCAGCTTGACCCTTCCTTGACGTTCAGAGAATCAAGTTCTTTAATTTTGTGTTGTGTACTGTAATGCACCAACAACATAATGATTAGATGGAAAAAAAGTACTAGAAATGGAGTATGTTTTAGAGTCATTTTGGCATCTTCAGGGATAATTTTTGGAGATAATTGTAGAGGTCAGAACCGCTTATGCTGAAGGGGATGCACTTGAGCTCCTAGCAGCAATCACACTAAAAAGGGTGCCGGTATTGATTGCTAGATTGTATGGGAGTGAAAAGTTCCTTCCAGTTTTGTTACTCTCTGTTTTTCTTTCTCATTTTGTGTACTGAAATGTTCTTAATGTATCAAAATCTGATCAGGCCCCAGCACAGTTCCATGCCCATAGTAGATGTTAAATAAATATAAGTTGAATTGAATTAAAAAAGATTAATAGGGAAAATGAGGTAGATTATTTATCTGGAGAGACTTCAGTGCCCTAGGAAAGTTAGTCGGCTCTCTAGATTATCCCAATCACAGGTTTTTAGTGAATACTTACAGATTATTCTGGTTTACGCCTTATTTGCAATTACTGGGTTTTTTTAAGCACAATTATTGGAGGAGGTAGCATATTTTTTTTTTCCTTTTTCTCCCCAAAGCCCCCCAGGACATAGTTGTAGATTCTTCGTTGTAGGTCCTTCTAGTTGTGGCATGTGGGACACCACCTCAGCGTGGTTTGGTGAGCAGTGCCATGTCCACGCCCAGGATTCGAAGCAACGAAACACTGGGCCACCTGCAGTGGAGCGCACGAACTTAACCGCTCAGCCACAGGGCCAGCCCCGAGGAGGTAGCATATTTTTATGTAAGAGTTATTGAGTGATCCCCCATATCTCTTTATCATTCATGTGAAGTTACTTTTGCAAACATTTTACTTTGAAATAATTTTAGAAGTAGAAAAAAATGGCAAAATTAGCCCAGAGAATTCCTATATACCTTAGAACCAGCGTCCCTTTGTTAGCATCTTATGTGACCATAGTGCGGTTATTGAAACCAGGCAGTTGATAGAGTTAATCTAAAGTCTTTATTTGGGGGGCTGGCCCCGTGGCCGAGTGGTTAAGTTCGCGCGCTCCGCTGCAGGCGGCCCAGTGTTTCGTTAGTTCGAATCCTGGGCGCGGACATGGCACTGCTCATCGAACCACGCTGAGGCAGCGTCCCACATGCCACAACTAGAAGGACCCACAACGAAGAATACACAACTATGTACCGGAGGGCTTTGGGGAGAAAAAAGGAAAAAATAAAATCTTTAAAAAAAAATAAAAATAAAAAATAAAGTCTTTATTCGGGTTTCACCCCTGATGTCTTTTTTCTGGTCGAGGATCCAGTCCAGTAGCCCACACTGCATTTAGTTATGGTGTCTCCTTGGTGTCTTCCAATTTGTGACAGTTTTTTATCTTTCGTGACCTTGGTACTTTTCCAGAGTACCGGTCAGTTATTTTGCAGAATGTCCCTCAGTTTGGATTTATCTGGTGTTCTTTCATGATTAAATTGAGGGTTAAGCATTTGTGACAAGAATACCACAGTGGTGAGGTTGTTCCCTTCTCAGTGCATCATATTGGCACATGTGTGATGTAGATAGGTCTTATCGCTGGTGAATGTTAACTTTTGATCTCTTGGTTGAGGTGTCTGACATGTTTCTGTGCTCTAAAGAAAAAAATTTTCCCTTTGTAATTAATGACTCTCGTAAGTTTACTGATTGTAGTGCAGATGTTTAAATGAAATGAATATAGAATGTCAGAATCCTTTGAGCCTGACCCTAATTATGAGATCTTTCTTATCTTGGAGGCTTCATTATTATTTGTTAGATCCCAACATAGTAGGGAAGGGTAAAGCTGTAGACTTGTAGAAGAACAGTTATTTGTTCAAGAACTTGTACCTGATCTTGGTCAGTCTTAGTCTTGAATTGTCAACAGCGGAAGCTCTTTGTTCCAATTCTTTTTCTGTGGTTCTGCGATCTGTCTCGCATCTGTCTTCCAGTGGATGACTTTCCATAACTACATTGCGTTTCTTAAGATTCTCCCTAGAGCATTTTTGTAGAAGATTTGTGTGCTTCAGTTCATCACAAGGCAGTTGCTCCAAGTATCCTCTTGTTGACCCACTTCCTAGTCCATACGGCTGAGTGTGTGTGTTCTCTTTGTAGACTATGCTGATGAGGTGCTGCAGATATTACATAGATACACAGACACATAGAAATGGTCTGTATTTTCAAAACGTATATCCCTTTAATATGCCAACAGGAGTCAGTTGGAAGATATGTATGTGGCCTGTCTCCCTCCCCCTCATCCCCCTCCAAAGCTTGTAAGCTCCTTAGAAGCAGGGAACAGATCTCTTTTTGTTTACCAGTCACTTGCTTGGTGCTTGGCATACACAAGGCTCTCCATAAATATTTGAGAATAAAAGAATATCATATGTGCATCTTGTTAACTGGTTTTAGAAATTACCAGACTATTAGAAACATCTTTCCACATTAACACAGCTATATAATCATCATAGTATTCCACTATAGTCATGCCTTGCTTAACAATGGGGATACGTTCTGAGAAATGTGTAAGTGATTTTATCATTGTGCAAACATCATAAAGTGTACTTTCACAAACCTAGATGGTCGAGCTGTTGACACGAATAATCAATAGTCATTCTACAGCGGGGAGTTTTATTCGAGCCAAGCTGAGGACTGCAGCCTGGGAGTGCAGCCTTCGTAAGTGCTGTGAAGAAGAGTGATTTTTCAGCACCATTATATACCATTTCCAAACAGACATACATCAAGTGTGACAGGGGTACATTCTTTCAAGGGTTCAAGGAGATACTTTGTTATAGATTAGTACATACACAGTGGGTCAGCATGATCCCAGTGTCATGGGAAAGGACACTCACCTTCAAAAAGTACTGGTGTCATAAGAAGAGAGGCATTGGTTCTTACCTTCAAAGAGTACATTCTGGGGCCGGCTCTGTGGCTGAGTGGCTAAGTTCGCGCACTCCACTGCGGCGGCCCAGGGTTCACATCCTGGGTGCGGACATGGCATCACTCATCAGGCCACGTTGAGGCGGCGTCCCACATCCCACAACTAGAAGTGCCTGCAACTAAGATATACAACTGTGGGGGGGGGGAGGGGGGGTTGGGGAGATAAAGCAGAAAAAGAAATATTGAAAAAAAAGAGTACATTCTTTATTTTGGGACAATATACAACGAACATTTGACAGGCTGTAAGTCAGGCTTCTTTGGTTTAAATAAAATTTAGTCCAAATCGCATTTAAACCACAACGGCTTCCCCATACACCTCAATATATAAAATTTTCTTCTATCATAGCCTCCTACACATGTAGGCTCTGTGGTACTAATCTCATGGGATGGCCATCATCTACGTGATCTACTGTTGACTGAAACGTCCTTAGATGGCGCATGACCATATATGGATGTGCTGCAGCAGCTTCGTCTGTAACCCATCCTGCGTTGTTGGAGATTAGGCTGTTTCCAATTTTTTCTATTAGAAAGAGTTCCATGGTGAATATTCCTAAATATGTATTTTGTTCAGTTGTTTCCTTAAGATAAGTTCTGTAAAGAGTCATTGATAGCTCAAAGAAGATATGTATTTTAAGGCTTTTGATATATTGCAAATAACCCTCTAGAAAGTTTGTATAGATTTATATTCCAGCCAGTACTGTTGAGAATGCTCATTTTGCCACACTTTCCCCAATGCTCAACTTTCAGTTCTTTAGAATAAGACTAAATTTAGAGTTAAAAAAATTTGTTTTTTGTTTTTACGATTTGCACCTTTGTTTTTCTTCTTCTTCTCCCCCAAGCTCCCCAGTGCATAGCTGTGTATTGTACTTGTAGGCCTTCCTGGTTGTGCTCTGTGGGACGCTGCCTCAGCATGGCCTGATGAGTGGTGCCATGGCCCTGCCTGCAGCCAGGATCCGAACTGGCAAAAGCTGGGGCTGCTGAAGCCGAGTGTGTAAACTTAACCACTTGGCCACAGGGCTGGCCTCTTTTTTTGTGTGTGTGGTATTTTTAAGGATTCTTCCTGGAGTATGGTGGGGTGGGGATCATAGTCTGACTAATTTGCTAATAACCCTCCAAGTTTTCCGTATTGAAATTATCCAGTTTTTGGTTTGCCTCGATGAGAGAGCAGAATAAACCTCAATAAGGTAGGGGTTAACAGGAATCATTATCCTCTCTGAAGTTATAGTTGGTCATATCTGTGGGCCTTAGCCAATAGGAAACTCCTTGAGAGTGGGATACATTTCTAATTCATATCATTCAGAAAAATCAACTACAGGTGAATTAAAGGCTTAAATACAGAAGGCAAAACTGTGAAATTTTTGGAAGACAATGTAGGACAGTAATTGTGTGAGTCTAATACAAGGAAGAGCTTCTTAAACAGATCACAGAAGGTGTAGACCATAAAGGAAAAGATTGACCGCTTTGACAGCATTAATTTGACAGCTTGTGGTTATGAAAAGAAACCATCAAGAAAGTGAGCAGACAAGTCACAAGTGAGAATAGATATTTTCAGTACGTATTATTGAGAAAGGATTGTATCTAGAAAGGTAAACAGTGACAAATCAGTAAGAACAATAGAAAAATGGGCCTATGACCCAAGTAGGCATCTCACAGAAGAGGAAACCTGCATGCAGAGATTCTCGACTTCATTAGCAATTAGGGAAAGGCAGTTTAGGACCAACGTGGTGTATAGTTTCATAACATTGGGTTGGCAACAGTGTAAAAATCTGACAATGTCTGCTGTTTAGGAAGGTCGGAAATAACTGGAATGCTTACACACAACTGGTGGGATTGTAAATTGGTACCATAACTTTGGGATTACCTAGTAAAGTTAAAGATGGATGTACACTTTGACCCAGTGATTCTACTCCTGGGTCTTTATCCTGGAGCAGTGCTTCTAAATTGTGTTTTCAGCATCTCACAGGAACTTCTTATAAATGCAAAATTTGGGGCTCCACCCTAGACCTATTGAATCAGAGGCTTTGGGGATGAGCCAGCTTTCAGTCTTAACAAGCCGTTCAGGTGGTTTAATGCATGCTAAAATTGGCAAACTGGTGCCCCAGAGAAACGCATGTATGTGAGTGCCTGAGGACATGACAAAATGCTCACAGTTGCACTGTTTGTAAAAGGCAAAAACTGGAAGCAGTGTCCATCCGAGGAGAATGGATAAATTGTATTCCTATAGGAGTGCAACTGAATGGATTTTAGCCACCTGCACCACTGAGGATTATTGTCAGGAATATCATATTGAGGAAAAAAAGCTACTTCCAGAAGAATGCACATAGTATTTTTCCTTTTTTAAAGTTTTGAAACATGTGAAGCAAAAGTCCATACTGTTAGGAATACAGATATGGCAAAGTAATAAAGCAGATTAATTACAAACACATTCAAATTAGTGGGTAGCTCTATTAGAAGAGAGAAGGTGATAGGGATCCCGAAACGGAACTGAAAGATAGGAATTTAATTTTTTTTTTTTTTTTTTTTGGTGGGGAAGACTCGTCTTGAGCTAACATCTGTTGCCTGTCTCCCTCTGTTTTGTGTGTGGGATGCCTCCACAGCATGGCTGATGAGTGGAGTAGGTTTGTATCTGGGATGCGAAGCTGTGAACCCAGGCTCCTGAAGCTGAGTGTGCAGAATTTTAACTGCTTGGTCATGGGGCTGGCCCCCTGAATTTAATTTTCTTAAACTGTGATCTGTACTCAGGGTTTTCTTATGTTATGCTTAGTGCCTCGCACATATTCAAATTATTTTTTGTACCTGCCAAATTTTTAAAAAACATACACTTATGTCTTTTCTTTTTGCGAAGTCTGTCTACACAGGGACTATTCAGTTTGTATGAAAAAGATCTGGTGGGGGTGATGGTGGAGAAGATATGTTCTTGCAGCATTATGGTCTGAAAGTACTTTCAGCAGTAGGGATATCAAACAGAAGGTTGTTTTTGATGATGATGATGGTTAATACTTGCTGAGCACTTGCCAGGTGCCAAACACTGGTCTAAGGACATTACGTACTGAGTTTATCCTCAGTTAACTGAGGATTGAGCCTCACAGTGAGCATATGGGGGTTGGTACCACGACTCCTCCTGTTTCCTAGGGGAGGAAAGGTGTGTGTGGATACAGAGGTGAAAACGGTAGAGGCTGGCTGACTCCTAACACTCTGTCAGACCTGGTCAGAGGGAGAGGACAGCCAGACAAGACTGTTATGCCTGAGAGTGTTGGAGTTTCGAGACAAAAAGGAAAAGTCAAAATAGGAATGGGAGTGTGGAAGACTGTGGAGAGGGAAGGCTGTATATACCCGCATTTTTGAAGTTGCTTTCTTTATCTTAGTAGGTTTGTTTCTAAACCAGCGTATATGACTGTCATTCTAGCAGATGCTGAGTCCCTAAAGCAGAAAAGTAATTGGATTTTGTTTTTAGTTTTAAGGATTGCATCTTCCAGTTCATTAGAAATTGGTAAGATCACACCATAGGATTTGGGAAATCTTACTTCTTTGCTTAGGCAGTTTGGTTGCTAAAAAGGGCACTTTTGGGGACTCTCCCTTTGCCTATTGTTTTCTAGCCTTTGATAATTGTTTTTGTATCATAATTGTCTCATATTATGAGGACTATTTCTTAGATAAACATTGGTTATATTGTAAACTTTATTTTAAGCCACCGTAGTATGACAGTCACTCCTTAAAATTAACAAATACAGAAAAAATTAAAAGATGTTCCAGAAGCCATAAGTCAAATTATATGAAACCAAATAGCACTACTGTTTTTGTTTGGTATTCAATTCAGAGTGCTCAAATTGTCTAAACCACATGAACTGTCAAGCATTTGTAATTGTGTAATGTCATGCTTTCCAGCAGAGTCAGCCCCGTACTAAGCTGACAGCCAGGAGAGTCCTTCCATAGCAGGGATGTCTGCATTTGAGACACATGTAGTGCTTGTTGGAGATCCGAACATAGGCTTCTTAAAACAAATTTTAAGTACTTCAGCTCTTCTAGTTTCAGATGCATTTTGCTGAAGCTGGATAATCTCAGTCTTAATTGCCAGTGCTTTTCAATGTGTTTCATGTTCCTATTTCTCTTTTATTTTCTCTTATATGCGTTTTTCCCCCCTTTAAACAAAAACACGAAAAGTTTTAAATAAAAACAAGTAAGGTAATAGGAAGCCTAATAGGAAAAAGATATTTATTGTTTGATGCATTTGGAATAATAGCAGTGTAATCATCAAATGTAGCCAAAGCCCAGCATGCTTGTCAGTTACTAAGGATAATGGAAACTTTGTGTTTTAAACCTAGAGCAAGCAACAAACCACTTCTTTCAAAGTGTGTAATTCACTTGTGATTTCTGCTGATCGTGGATTCCGGACCAGAATTTGATGCGTATTATTGGATCAATTATTCTAGAATGAGAAATCACAGTTATAGAAGTTCATATAACTATAAAACCATTAGAATTTAAACTAAGGTGGTAATCTGCTTTTACAAATAGCTTAGACAATTTAGATCATTCGAGGAGAGGTAGTAGGAATTATAGTCTTTCAAAAAATGAGACCAAATGGTTTTCATTAAGAATCTTCAGGGTCTGTAATCTGGTTTTCCATATGGGTGGTGTTTAACACCCTAGGATTTCAGGGTGGGAGGTGGAGGCAGTGTTTGCTAAAAGTGACATTCCTCAGAGTCATTTTGCATGACAGATTGTTGACATCCCTATTGAGTGCACTTTGTTTACTCTCCTTCCTGATTCACCTTTCTTCTCCTTTTTTCCCCTCTTCTCCACACTTCAGCTCTCTGTCTAGTAAATATATGTTAGGTTTATATTATTTTTTTTGAAGTTAGAAGGGACTTTACTCCAGGGGGTCCCAAATCTGGCTCATCAGAATCACTCAGGGAGCTCTCTGAAACTACAGATCCTTGTCCTTACCCCAGACTCTCTTAATCAGGATCTCTCCATGGGTGGGACCAAGGGATTCATGTTTGGCTGATTAGCTAAACTGATAAATGATTGGTATTGTCTGTTCTTCCCTTGTGTTACAGACGTGGAGGTAGTAAGTCCAGGCATGCTCTTCCAGGGACAGTTGCATTTCTCAGAAAAGGTTGTCGAAGGTCTCGAAAAGCCTTCATTAATGGTAGAGTGACAAGCGATATGATAATTTTTGGGCATTGGTATGTGGCAGAGATGGCTAGCTGTCCATCTAAATCAGTTCTGTCCTTCCATAAGATACAGTTCTACAGCTCCAGGTTTCACTTTTCATATTCCCTTGCGGCGAAGCAGGTATGAGTGGAAGTGGTAGATGCCCCTGTCCGGGAGGGGGAAATTTCCCCCTTATTCCTCTTGAGTTCTTGTGGCTGGCCTCATAGTAAAATGAACACAAGACAGATTAAAGAGAAAACTCGAATGTAATGCGTACACGTGGGAGATCATAAAATTAACGCTCAGAAGTGACCAAAGCAGGCAGCTTTTATACTTTTTACACACAGAAACACTAAATTTGTGAGGATTTGACAGGACAAAGATACTTAGGTTTGGGTGCTTCATTAGTAAGCAATCTAAGCAGAGTTTGGACTTGTGGTGGTAAATTAGTAAAAAAGTAACAAGGTGTGTTTATACAGGCCTCTCCGCCCTGAATTCCACCCCCTCCCAGCCCCACCCTTTTTGCTTGAGGAAGATTGTTCCTGAGCTATCATCTGTGCCAACCTTCCTCTGTTTTATGTGGGATGACGCTGCAGTGTGGCTTGATGAGCGGCGCTAGGTCCGCCCCGGGATCCGGACCTGCAAACCCTGGGCCGCCGAAGCAGAGCACGCCAACTTAACCCTTATGCCGTTGGGTCAGCCTCGTGAGGAAGCTGTTTTTCACATGGGAGATTCGTTTGCTGCTTTCAGGGGGAAATGGAAAGGGTCAAAGTGCAATTTTTGCATCAGCTGCTTCTCAAATAACTAAGTCAAAATAATCAGTGTGCCATTGTAGCATATTTTGGGGGCAGTCTGCCCTGGGTCCCAACACTGCTTTTGAGTCAAGATTGCAAGACTACTGTTAGTTATGTCTGACCAGATACTGAAAGTCAAAGGTCAGCAGATGGAAGCAGAGCTGGTTGGGACATGGAGAATTGTCTCAGAGCACGTCTCGATGATACTTCATCAAGAGTCTGCTGCTTCCAGGCTTGCTTTCTTCAGTCAGCTGAATGCAGGGAACGAGGAAGCTCCAGGGCAGAGCTGCAAGATGGAAGGAGCCAGGATCCCTGAGTCGGCCTGCAACAGACCGCCTGCTGACCAGGAACACCTGCCGTGGAAGTTTACCAGAGCGAGAGAGAGACTTCTGTTGTGCTTTGGCCAGTTGTAAGTGCACGTTTTATACCAGTATGGTATTAGGGCATTATCTTCTTGTTAGATGGATTCTAGCCACTGTATCCAAATCTCAAAGGAAAGGCAGGTTCTGAGTATGTAGAAAATTAGTATTCTGCAGTTTTCCTTCTCCACGTGTATAATTCTGTTATCTGTTCCTCAGAATGTAGACGTGTGATGTGACAGAGTTGGGACGTTTTATTAGGCTGCAGTACTTTCTTAGAGGTGTAATCTGAAGGAGGCTACTACTCAGGTGAAAACTGGTGAATGAGGATTTGTGATGCCAACTGTGAAGGTTGCCAGCAGTGGAGGAGAGACTGATCTTCAGAGCACTCTCGTTTAATAATGATCTTAGGGCTAAGAATTATTAGTTTTTATTGATTTCCTAGAATTTACATAATTGAAAAATTAGCAAATGTATAAGGTATGTATGATGTGGCATTTTCCAAACTTAAGTCATTTCCCTACTCCTTCATTGTTTTTGCTGTGTTTTATACCACAGCATTTTATCTCACTCTTGTTTTTTGTTTGTTGTTCTGTTTGTTTGGTAACGTCTGTTGCCAAGCTTCCTTTTTTTGCTTGAGGAAGATTCTCCCTGAGCTAACATCTGTGCCAGTCTTCCTCTATTTTGCATGTGGGATGCTGCCACAGCATGGCCGATGAGTGGTGTAGGTCTGCACCTGGGACCCGAACCCACCAACCTGGGCCACTGAAGTGGAGTGTGCCGAACTTAACCACTACACCACAGGGCCGGCCCCTTTCTCACTTTTTTCTTTTTAAACTTAGCATTGTCATAAGAAGTAATACATGTGGAGTCATAGGTTGGTGTGTTATTTTTTCCTAATATCTATTTGAATAATACATACTTATTTAAAAATCCCAACATGTGGTAGATAACTTTATTTTAAACGCCACTAGTGATATTTCTATCATACCTGGGAAATGCTGTTCACATAATGAATATTATTTTTTAGGATCTTCAGTGCTTAATCCATAAAATCCTAATAGAAATAGATGCAGTCACAGGAAACTAGCGGACGTACTGTGTCTAACAGGGCTTTGGTTACAGCTTTTTCCTATCACAGATTAGTATTCTGTTTGATTAATATCTACATTTGTTTGTGACTGAGGGACAACGAAAACAGTGTATTTAAATAATTTTTGAACAGTGTTAAGCAGGATGTGCTTCTAAAGTTAGTGAGGAATGGGCCTAAGGAAGTGCTAATGACCGTGACATTAAGATACAAAAATCTTGGAAAATACTGATACTTGTGGTAGAGAAAGAATTGGATAATCCCGTGATCCGAGGGTGAAGAAGATAATGAGGCTTGAACGGCCCGGGGAAGCGTTGTTCCCTGCTCAGGTGAGTGTCAGGGCATCGCTGCTGGTGAACAGATGGGAAGGTCTCGAGCCCCTCCTTCCTGACTCTGACCAGCTCATTCCCTAGAGACCATCACAGACAATAAGAGGCTCGTGTGGTTTCTGAGGCAGCGGCTTGGTCAGAATCTAAAATGTTTTGACTACAAATTACTTCTGGGTACCTGCATTAATTTCCTAGGGTCACTGTAACAAGTTGCCACAAACTTGGTGCCTAAAAAAACCATAAATGTCCTCTCCTCCAGCTCTGGAGGCAAGATTCTCAGATCCAGTTGTCGGCAGGGCCGCGTTCCCTGCAGAGACTGCGGGGAGCATCCACTTCACGCCCCTGTGGCTTCTGGTGGCTGAAGCTTCCTCAGCTGGTGGCCACATCCCTCCAATGTGTCTCTGTCCTCACGTCGCCCCCTCTTCTATGTCTGTCTTCTCTTGTGTGTGTCTTATAAGAACAGCTGTCACTGGATTGAGGGCCCACCTGGATCCTACAGGATGATCTCATCTCAAATCTGTAATTTAACTACAACTGCAAAGGCCCTTTTTCCAAATAAGGTAAGAGTCACCAATTTCAGGGGTTAGGATGTGGACATATCTTTTGGGGACCACCGTGCAGCCCACTACAGTATTTGAATAATGTCTATGAAGTTTAGGGCTCATTTTATTACATTTCCCATATTTCCCTAATTCTTAGCTGTTTTTCCTCTTATTTCTTTCATTAATAAAAACAAAAACAAAGAATGCATCCCTCTATGTCAGGCATCTGTTGTCACAATAACGAGCATAATAAACCCACTTCAAAACATAACTTGGGTAGAACAAAAAACCTGTTACTGACCATTTCTGCACAGTCTCGGGGGTAGCTGGCTGCTTGCGCTGGTCTCGGACGGGCTCTGCCGAGCTCTGTTGGGCTCACTCAGGTGTCCGCATTCAGCTGGCTTGTCAGCTGGGTGCTGGCTGGTCTGGAATGTCCTCTAGGGGGAGTGAGGCATCTCTCCTCCACATGGTTCCTGATCCCCCAACAGGCTACACAGACGTGTTCTCATGATCACGACAGAGGGGAAATCAACTCCACAGGCACACACAGCTTCTGAAGGCCTAGGGTCAGAACTGGCACACTGGCACATTTGCCCACTCTGTTGACCAAAGCAGCTCACAAGTCTAGGCCTGTTTCGAAGGGCTGAGTTGGCAGACGCTGCAAGTCACATGGCGAAGGGCACAGAAACCGAGGGATGTGAAATATTGGAGCCTCCGTGCCACCCAGCCACAGCAACTTCCTACACCCAACCAGGAATCTGCCACTTCTAACAGGGTTCATTGAAACTCTTCCAAATGTCATTTCAGTTAAGATAGAGGATTCAAACTTTATTAGCTTTTTAAATACATATTTTGCATCTCATTTGTGAATGGGTTTCTCCTCTAATTCAGCAAAAATATGTTTTAGTTTTCAGAACCTTGCTGTACTCACCTTACAAGGCTTGAACAGCTGTATAATGAGCATCTTATTACATTTAAATGATAAAGAAAAACTCAAGTTGCTCTGTAGTCAACATATTCCACATAATAGCCAAATTCCCAAAGAAAATGTAAACTATTGTAAAATATTGAAATAGTCAACAGCATGAGGAACTGTGGTAGAAGCCTTTACTCCAATGAAAAAAAGGACATGCGCTGCACCTGACGTATTTTGTGACACTGTTGTGTCACAACGGTGCAGGATGAATCAGCACAGTGGAGAGTGGTCATCTTGCTACATCTGTTCTAAATAACTTAATACAGATGTGACTGCAAACCACAAAAATCAGTGCCATTCAGCCAAATTTAGTCATACCCTAAGTCAGCTTTGTCGTTCTCAAGCCTTCTGATACGAGAGAATATGGGATGTAGGGAAAGTTGAGAGTTGGAGACAGGAGTCAATTGCATTTAAAACTATTTCAACGTTACAAAAAAATCTCTGACCAGGTGAACAAACTGCTGGATTTTATCCCAAGGCCCTTAAGGAGTGCAAGCAAGTGTAGGAACCCTGATGGCTGAGCTTCATTAGCTTGATGGAAAATGCTTAAGATCATAGCTTTTATGGATTAATCTAGGATCAGAGTGGCAGCCGCTAAAGGGAATAGTTCCAAATTTGCTTGAAGCAGAGGACCGTCTCTGGACCTCACTGTCACATAGCTGCAACTGGCTGAAGGATCAATAATACAGATGATGATCCCTGGGAGTAAAGACCACACCCTCCCCCAGGCTTTCATATGATTCCTGAAACAGGGTTTTATCTTCTCTCTCTCTTACTTTCGTGATATTTTAACAATTTTAATAACTGTCATTCATTTAAGAATGTCTAAAGTTAGTTATGATTAGTCTCCTCCCAAGATATACAAGATGACGCATATAATTTATAGGTATTCACTTTGGTTCTTTTCCAAATCTGCCTGGTCCTTACTGAAAGAGTTTTTCTTTTTCTTATTTTCAATTCCTTCTTTTATCTGTTTAATCACTTACACATATTTTATAGTTTATTGATTTGTTTAGTGCTAGCTGTTGCTGCAAAAACGCAATCAGTCTCTGTGCCATATATTGCTTGCAAACAGAAATCAGATCAACAGGTATTTGGGGCTGAGTGGTCTTCCTTGTGCCTATTTGAGTATACATCTTGGATCCTCCTCCTCCAAACCCATACTGTTCTCTCCATTCTGCAAGGTTGAGAATGGAGGATTGTATTTTGGAAGTTTCTATCAAGTAGGCCTGAAAGTGACACATTCCATAGGCCAGAACTTGGTCATATGGCCATAGCCAACCATAAGGGAAACTTGGAGATGTAATGACTCCATCTCTGAATCCGAGAGGAAGATGAAATACATTGAGAGAACAGCTAGCCAGTCTACACCACATAGTCTCCGTCCAATAATTCTATTCTGCTTTTCTTGACAGATTAGTGATGCGATTTGTTTCTGTCTGCTGCTGACATCATGATAGCTTGCTTCCTCTTGTATTTTGTTATTTTAGATTCAAAGTTTCCATTTGGTGCGACTTTATCTCAGAAATCCTGTGTCGTCTGAGTTCCCAGACCTCATAAGTAAAGCAATACAAATATGAGCACAAAAATCCATGTGAATGGAAGCATGTGGTCATAAAATGTTAGGGGGAAAATTTTTTTTCTACCCTTTCCACAGCCAGAACTGAAGCAGACAATATTTCTTTTCATTTCCTATTGAAGGTGGGCATTTTCTTTTGGTCCACATTTACACGGAGAGCAGAGATCCTTTGCAAGTCCAGGCTTCATGCTCAAATCTGTTGCTCAAATTCCCACATCCTATGTGACCATTAGCACTCAAGCCCTTTGATCACCACTATCAACAATTGCCACAAGCACGGCTGAAGCATCGGTGCTCCCTTTCAGCCCTAGTGTAGAACTTACACGTTGTCTTGTGGACGACTATCAGCCATGCCTTCGGTCACCACTATACAGACGTGCCTCCTGGCACAGCAGCTGTGTCAGCTCTCACTTTCCACTCCAGCTGTCCATTCACTCTTTGTTTTTGGAGCCGAGGTGTTACACTTTCAATCATGAGCATTTCAGTATACCTTTACAATGGTGTTTGCAATATTCTAAGTGCTTTTGTCATGAGAGAATTTTCAAAGTCCCTTCTCTTCTATATTCCTGAAACAGAGTTTTATCTTCTCTCTCTGACTTTTGTGATATTTTAACAATTTTAATAACCGTAATTCATTTAAGAATGTCTAAAGTGAGTTATGATTAGTCTCCTCCCAAGATATACAAGATGCTTATTATCTGTTACTTCCAGTTACTCCACTGCCTCCTGTCTTACACAATTTTCTTTTCCATAATTTTTTATATCTCCAGAACTTGGGTAAACCTTAATTGGACTTACCCATGTATCTAACAGATTCTTCGATCCCCATTGGATCTAGTATCCTATTCCTTCCTAGTGTGGAGACTTCCCTCCTCCTAAATGACACCCTTTGTAAGTTCTTTTATGAATGTCTATAAGTGGTAGACACCTCCTGCCTCGTGGTTTCTCTAGAAAATGTCTATTTCATGCCTACGCTTAATGGTAGTTTACCTGGGCTTGGAATTCTAGAATGATAGTTAATTTTTCTGAGCACCATGAATATATAATATTATCTTTCGACATTTTATTGATGTTAACTTTAACGTCAAGCTTACTGTTTTTTGTAGTTATCCTGTCTTTTTTCCCCAGGCTGCTTGTAAGATCTGACTCTGAAATTTCCTTTAGAATATTTCTAGGTATAGATTTATTGTTACTTATCCTTTTGGGGGGTAATTATACTTCTGGGATCTAACGATTTAAGATAAGTCTGGAATATTTTCAATCATTTTCACATCATATATTGCCTCTTTCCTTTCCTCAAAGACATTCCATTAGATATGTTAGACCATACAGTTTTATCCCACAAGCTCATTAAACCTTACATATTTGTTTTTCACTCTAATCTGCATTCCCTTTAGTCCTTTCTTCTGGTTAACTAATTCTGTCTTCAGTTGTATCTAAACTGTTATTTTACCCGTGTAAGGTGTTTTAAATTTTAATAAAACTTTTGTTTATAAAATTCTACTTTTTTATACCTACCCCTTCGTGGTATCTTATTTTTCAGATTTTAAGATTGTGTCTTAATCATTTAAAATATGCTTTTTATAATTTATCATACCACTTTTATAAATTCTTAGCATTCTAAACCTACTTTCAGTTGATATTAATTACATTCAATCATGTTAGGTTTTTTCATAATGGGCCTTATAACTTGGTATCTTTAGCTCATAATTTGTCATGCTTTATCTATGGAAATACCGTGCAGCTTGTCAGAGTACAGAACCAAGAAACCAGAAGTCAAAGCCAAGCACCATGGGGAAAGCAAAACAAAAGCAAGAAAAAAACCCTCCAGAGAGTAGGGCTGAGCCTACATCAGAGAACTGCCAGCATGCACCTGGGTGTACCTCAGAATTGCTGTGGATACACAGCATATGTATCTGACACTGTATCACTGTTACATAACAATTTTTTTTTTTTGCCATCTTTTTAAGTGGGTATATCAGTAGCAGTTATCCAATGCCTGTATCCCCACAGATGTGTATGTTTGGAAGAGGGGTGTGGCTAGAGGGGGCAGAAAACTTACCTCTTTGCTTCACAGGTCTTCATATCAAGGGTGACTGTATCTGAAGAACTTAATCTGGCCTGGATCTGATTTAGATTATGAGATCCTGGGCCTTGAACCGGACCCAAATGCTGTAATGAAATCAAATTTTTGAGGGGTCTTGGGAGAAGGTAAGTATGTTTTGCAAGTGAGAGGAATTTAAATAATTTGTAGCCCAAATGCAGACTGTGGTGTTTTTAAAATATGTCCATAAATCCTTTAACACTCTTCTCATTGAGGGCAGTTTCCGTGTCCCCTTCCTTCAAATCTCAGCTGATATAAGTAACTCACTTTTAACAAATAGAATATAGCAGATGTGATGCTGCAGGACTCCTGAAGCTATGTCATGAAAGGCAATGTTGATTCTGACTTGTTTGCAAAGACGCTTGCTTTTGGAACCTTGGGGCCACCATGCAGTGGAAATCCCAAGTCACACGGAGAGGCCAAATGCTGGTGCTCCTGTGAACCCTCACTGAGGACCCAGACTACAGCCAAAATCAACTCACAGACATGTGAAGACTCCTCTGATTGATTCCAGCCACCAGCCACGGAGTCACCCTGACCTGTCAAGTCTTCACGAGCCTGTGCCCCAGACACCATGCAACATGTAGAAGCTTCCTCCTATGCTTTTCCTGAATTCTAAACCCACAGAACCCATAAGTATATGGAAAGGTGGTTTTCAGCCAGTAGTTTTGTAAGAATTTGTTATCTAACAATAGAAACCCCAATATAGGATTTGTAAATTTATATTTATACTAGAAGCTAAAACTTCATAATGCTTTATCTTGAAACTGTTGTGTAGCCTGGGTGTAGAGTTTCTCTTGCTACGGAAATGCAATTAATTTAGAATATACTTTTATATTTATTTTTCGGCTAGACTTTTCCTAGGTACAGTTGTGGTGGACACTGAAGCCACACCAACTGGATGGCACACATTTAGTGACAAATTCTTAGAGGAATCCCAGCTGGAGTCAAGAAAAAAACAAAGACTTGCCTGTCAACTCCCTGTGTTTGTGGGTTTCTATTTCAGCCAAGTTTTTCATTGAGGGTTAGTTTTACTGTAGGGGTTTCATTGTGAAACACGGATCCTTCAGGGTCCCAGTACAGAGTTCCTCTTCCAGTAGGGATAGTAAAACCCAATCCTCTAGGTTCTAGAGAAGCTCCCCACCCATCCTCACATACCCGTCAACTTAGGGAAGCGGTACACCAGCCTCAGCACTGGATGCTCATTGAGCTTGTTCTGAACTCCTCCTTCTTTGTGGAAAACGAGGCATTGTGCTTTCCTTTATATGACCTCAATTTTGCAGGTACAAGAATGCTTGATATAATTTGTCTTGCATATCCAGGCGTTTACAGTGGAAGGTTTTTCAGATTAGCTACTCATGCACAGTGCCATGCCTTATTTTATTTTTTGTTATGAACAAAAAATGGTGCCTTTAGAAAACATAAATAAGCATTTTCAATGTTTTTTACTATGTATTTGTTCAAATAATGATAAATGTTTTTATTTTACCAAAATGAAGTAATATCAGACACAGTGTCTTCTAACTCTTTTTACTTAAAGATACTTCATGGCTATATTATCCATGTTATTAAACACAACATTTATTAAATACTCATAACTTTTATTGCCTCTATTTTGTACTATTGGATTACTTCAAATATTTTCTGTTAGTCTTCTAATATTGGCTGGTTATGTTTCAAATATTTCAAAATTAAAAGCAGATTTGTGATGATTATCTAAATATTTTCTGATGTGTGGTCTATGTTTTGGCTTATGGTACCTGCTTGATTTCTCTCCAAGGGGAGGTGGTTTTGTATTTTAATTAGGCATGCATCTTCATTATGCACATCAATTCATATAGAACTATTTTAACCCACCACCGAACTTGATTGTCACGGTAGCTGTGCTGCTTTAGTCAACTGGAAACAGAGCAGCTAAATCCCAGATACTCTGGAGTTGGACTGTCCAACACAGTAGCCATTAGCCACATGTGGCTATTGAACACTTGAAATGCAGATAGTCTGAATTGAGATATGCTGTAAAAGCCAGATTTTGAAAACTTAGTACAAAAAAAGAAGATCAAATATCTCATTACTAAGTGTACACTACGTACATATTGAAATGACAATACTTGGAAATACTGGCTTAAGTAAAACAAATCATTAAAATTAATTTCACCCGTTTAGTCTTACTTCTATTTTTAGTGCTTAGGGGACTGCTGAAGGGCCAGATGGTGAATGGGAAGTTCCTTTTGATAGCGAAAGTACACAACTTTATTCCAAGTGGAGACAAAGGTTGGGGTTACAAGCTGAACAGGTGAAATCCAGTCACATTCGTCTCTCCATCTGACGTTGGGAATGGATCCAGAGAATGGAGATGATGGTTTCACCCAAGTATTTTCGCAATTAGGAGCTCCTTTATGAAATAAATGCATATCTAGCCAGGAAAATAGTCCATTTTTATTCTGGTCTCACGGATATGTACAGGAGAAGAAATTAATAGTAAAATGGTGTGTTCATACATTGTTGTAGACTTTCAAAATACATTTTTAAAAGAACAATTTAATGAAACACATTTATAGCACTTTTTCCATTCTTGAAACTTCCAAAAGTGACTTTTTTCAGATTGAAAACAAAAATGAATTTGCCTCAACTTTTGTTATACTGTTACTAATGAGCTCAGAGTGAAAATTATGTCTTAAAAACATAATAATAATATCTTAAACATAATAATGATAATCTTGAACATAATAAAGATACTATTAAACAGTTGTCTTAAATTTACCAAATAAATAGATGTGCTATTATAAGATAATACTATTCCTGTTGTTTCTCTATCTCTTTCAGGATCATATATGTAACTTCAAAATTAAATCGCCCCTTTTAATTTTCTCTTTTCCACGGCCCAATATTTTCTCACAGAACACAATGTGTTATTATCATCTACCCTAAGTCTATCCTATTGCGTTAGTAAGAAAAACCAACTTAATAGCAGCAGCAACGGATCAACGAGTATATAAAAGCTACGGTGCCTGGCAGCACATTGTTAAACCCTCTGTCATGTGCATTATGGGTACATCAGCCCTTTATGTTCTCACAGAAACATCTTTATATCTACAAGTTTTTGCTACAACTATTTACTTCTGTTTTCTAGCGTAGTACCATTCAAACTGCAATACCTGTTTTCATTACATTTTCCAGAATGCCTAGGTACAGTTTTTGAAAGCACATTTTAAAAAATGTACATTGAAAACTTCTATTATGATCTTTTTTTGAAGTAGTGCACCTTTTCTAAAGTATTTTTAATTATTTTATATTTATAAAAATATATTTTGTAAATATCAAGTACCCTATAAAATATATGTATATTATGTTATTTAAATAGAACCTAGAATACTTGACATTCAACAAATATATACTGAATGAATAACTTTTTTGATGACGTTGGCAGTCCTTAGTGGTTGGCTAATCAATTTCCATCCCCAAGGATGTTCTGCCTCTCCCATCTACCAACTGTAGAGGCAGGCATAGTTAAGTCTCAGTGCGTCAGCCTCATTGCCCTTAGAGGGAATCAAATGACACAGCTATGGATAATAAGATGTATATGAAAGTCTGCAAGGGGTGGTCATGAGAAAACTTTTGCTTCCTTATGAACAGGGCAGCTATAGCTTGAACCATTCTCCCCGCTTCTTCCTGCCCTTTAAGGTTATTCTTACTGGAGCCATGGTGATCATCTTAGGGTCTTGGGGAGAGGCCATGAGAATTGCAGATACAGAAACTGCAAGATTATTGAACTGCTATGGCTATTACCGTCACTACCAATTCTTCTTAGGTGATAAAAAATAAGAAAAAAACTAATTTGTTTAAGCCATTGCTAGGCAGACTTTCCTTGATAATGACTATGATAAGAAATAATACAATGACCAAGATGAAAGTATTATTGAGAGCCAGGTCGTAGACATCACTCAAACACAGTGACCGCACCAATTCTTTGTTTTATCGCATGGCCTCCTTTTCCAGTCCTCTTTTCCAACTCTGCTTTCTTGGAAGGGAATTCATGAGCTGTAATACTTGAGGACATTCTCCTCTGTAGGTTTCAGGATTTTCTTATCTGCCATATTCACCACCCGTCCAGGAGCAAGACCAAAGAAAATCTGCCTTGGGTCCTTTCGAGTAGTAACTTTGAAGAGTTCATCTTTAGTAACGTCAGGTAAAATATAACCATACTTCTGGGCGAGTTCAAGTCTTGCTTCAGGAAATTTGGCCGGATCCGCCAGGTCACCACGATTCTTTGCATCAGTATAATACGGCACCAGTGCTTCAGGTGCAAGCATTCGTTTTGGAATGGGTTGTCCACGCAGAAAGAATGGAACAGGTTTGCATAGAATTTCTAAAACAATTTTTAAATTAAAAAAAGAGAAAGGCAAATGTTGACTATTTTATTTACATGATGGTTTTCTTTTAATAATGGTATTTTATAATCATTAATTTTTAAATATGACCAAGATGAGAACTTAATTCCAAGAACTCTTTTAATTAAATAAGCTTGTTTTAAGTAAACAAATGGAAATGCTTAATTTTCAAAAGTTTGTATCTTGAAAGTCAGAGTTACTCCTGGGTTACCAACCATTAGTGAGTTTCTAGACATAGGTAACATTGTATTTAAGCCCTGTGTTCAAAAACAAAAACAAAACCTTTTTATGACCTACTGGCTGAGGTCTATCAGAGGACAGAGCCCCACCAGCCACAGCACTAATAAGAAATCCTGAAACAGAAAACAGAGGTGTCCAAACGGCAAGTCAAACAGCCATGAGGACTTTTACAATCCTCACATGCAGCCAGCATGAGACAAAGAGGGAGAGAAGAAAATGACTGCGGAGCAAGCTTACCCAGACTTCTGGGATCACAGAAGGCTGTAGTAACGACACCACCACTCTCTTCGATTGCAGCAATGGCTAGTTCCGAAGCCAACTGTACTTCAATATTAACTTTCGCCTTAAAGGTATCAGCACCCTGTAACACGTCAAAATAGTCTGTGAGTAGCTAGCTTGGCTAAAAGTAAATTAACTATGGCAAGCTTCCTTTTTACACTGTGTTTCCTCCTCCAAAATGCCCACAATGTAACAGCAATTCCTACTTCAAAGACTTCTGCTTCCAGGTCCTATCAAATAACATCAAATTCTTTTACATTTTCTAGGCCCCCTTCTTTTACCAATTTTCCTTCCCTGTGGGCAGAGATGACTATATTTTCACTTGATGTATTTCGTAGACACCAATATAAGCACCCATTCCCAGTACTTCGGTAATAGTTGGCTGTTTAACCCTCATAACAACCCTATGACAGAATTATTGCTAAACCAACTTCACAGATGGGGAAACTGAAGCACAGATAGGTTAAATAACTTGCCCAAAATCACAAAGCTAGGATTCTAACCCAGACAGTCCAGCCACAGTATGTGTTCTTAACCACAACATTATGCTGTAGGATACAGATCATGACTTATCTTCCTATCCCTTAACAAGCAAGAGGCCAAGAGAAGGTTAAAGAGGGGGACGAGTGGGCTAGAATCAGCGAAAGAATAAAATATCTGAGCTTTGGAGGGGTCACCCCCTCTAAGAAAAAAGGGAGCAAAGGACAACAGAAATTCACTTTGCATTCATTATTGACTTTACTACAGCCTCTAAACTGACAGAAAATAAGTTTACCTTTCCCTACCATGGTCAACACTGAAAAATGTAGTCCTGAACTTTTTTAAGTTCTACTTTTGATCACTTTAGTTAGGATGTGCTATATTTTAATTTCAAAACAGATTCTGACAAAAATAAAAAGATGGCATCATTACCATTCTTTTTGTAGTGATAAGAATTTTTTCCTATTTTGGTGTGGTTGAAACAAGCTGGCTCCCAATCAAGTTCCTTTTATTAATTATGAACCTTTAATATATTTAAAAAATATTCCATCAATTCTAAGATACACTTTTTCCATCTATGATACCGACCTGCATTTTAATAATTATGGTACGTTTGACTCAATAAAGTAAGGTCTTGCCATATTATTTGTGATTTTTTTTTTTTTTCTGCTGAGGAAGATTCACCCTGAGCTAACATCTGTTGCCCGTCTTTCTCTATTTTGTCTGCGGGTTGCTGCCAGAGCATGGCCGTCGACGAGTGGTGTGGGTCTGTACCCAGGAACTGAACCCAGGCCACAGAAGGGGAGGGCGCCAAACTTAACCACTAGGCCACAGGGCCAGCCCCTATAATTTGTGATTTTTAATTACTATTCCATAGATTGCTTGACCACTCCCCATCCTTGGACATTGGGGTTAGTTGCAGTATTTTAAGTATTATAAAAGCATTTTTAGGAATGTCTTTCTATCAGTTAGGTTTATTTTGTTTTTCCTTGAAAACATGTCTTTCCAAATTGGTAATTTTATGCTGAAGGATCAGAAAGTCTTATTATCCACTATTTACTACAAATCGGAAATCAATTTACAGCGCTGTAAACGATGTGGAACTGTACTTACACAACCACTGCCCTGGTGTCGTTTTCAGGATTATTTTTGTTAGTTTAATAGACACATACCTGTGAGTTGCTGGGATGCGCAGTTTAACAGCTGAAGAGGTCACGGATTTTTCCATGTCAATTTACATGTGCATTCCCTTATACACCCAGAGTAGGATACTGAGACTTAATCGCATATTTGGTAATCTATCTTCAAATCATCTTATTTGAAAATCCTTTATCCGTAAGGTTTACTTTTTCAAAGGAATCTAAAAGGTTTTTCCATAAACATATGCCTCCCTCTAGTGGACACTAAGTTACTCACACAGTTACATTACTGACAACAAGGAGGAGGAGCAGTTAATTAACAACACGTTTATTTGCTTATGAAATGCCTGGCCAATGTCTATAAATAGAAAAGTCCTTTACTGCGATTAGAATTGGATTTGATCCCTTTCTTCCATAAATACTGAGTTATTATCATGAGCCAATATTTCCAATATTGCAAACATAGGAATGAATCACAGTACCTGCTCTCAAAGAACTTACATCACACTGAGGAAGACAATGAAAAATAAATGCATTACTTAGTAATAAATGTCAGGTGTTCATATATTCAAAGAAAAAATACTTCGGGCAGAGTAATGCAGACAGAGTACGACTGTGGGGGAAGCGGGTGGGGGCTGAGTGTTCCTTTATAAAAGAAAATCAAAAAAGACCTTTCTGATATTATCAGATCTGAACAGAGAACCAAAGGGAGGGAGGGAACAAGCTGAACGGACACACGGGAGAAGAGCATTCCCGGACCATGGGAACAGAGGCCCCTCGACGTGATCATGCTGGCTTTCTAAAACCACAACTGAGTATAAACACAATCACCACTATGTAATGGTTATAACAATTCAAAAGGGATAAAAACAAAGGAGGCAGAGTATAGATTATATGAAAATCAGAAATAGCCTCCTATCTAACTCCAAAAATACTAATCCAGACTTACCTCCTCTACCAGCTGGACACCATAATCCCTTTTATATGGCTGGATGGTCACACCTCTCCCATTGACAAGCTGGGTTAAGTCAATAGGCTGAGTAGGATCAACTCGACCCAAATCACTAAGATACTGCTGCCTGTTGAGACTCAAAGGCTGATAGTGGCGTCCGAAGCTACAAAACAAGAAAGTAACAGTTGGAAAACTCAACTCTCTTCCTCTAAGTTCTCCAAATCAACTTAAAAGTTTTGTTCTCTATTTTCCTCCAACAATTTAGATGGTAACAAAATAAGACCCTCCTGACTACAACAGAAACGTTATACTGCTTGATTTTTGGTAACGAAACAAAACCAGTATTTCCTTTATTTTGCTAAAAATACTTTGCCTCTTAAGCATTTTACTTCACTCATTCACACAAATCAACAAACAAATTTGGGGAAAATTTAACCCACTATCTGAATTATGCATTAATGGAACTCAAAGTAACCATGGTAGTTGTCATTTTATTGGGTAATCACAATGAGCCAGGTTTTTATATATATTATTGCTAAGCCTCTAAACAACCAGGAGAGCAGGCATCATTATCTCCATTTTGCAGTCTCAATGTCTGGGCTATTTTCCCTACTATTCCAAACTAATTGCACGACTAAAGATGCTTCAGAGGAACAGGGGCAAAAGTTTGCTTCAAAGTGACTATCAATTTCTACCAAGCTATTTTTTAGGTGATTCTCAGCGAAAAACAGGGCTTTCTACTTTAAAAAGCAAAGCAACCTACCTATGTCCTTCATTAAACACGTATTTTGGGATTTGTATGTAAAATGGAGTCTGGCCTCCCTCAAAGCCCAGTCGGGGCCGGGTTCCTCTCTGTCGTTCTCCTTTATCTGTCGCCTCTGCCACATCTTCTACCTCTTCTCCGCCCCCTCGGTCGTCTTTCCTAAAGGAAAGAACAAAGTTTTATGATCTACAGATGCCTTTTTATAAACTGTATCTCATCTTTTCGTTGTATATTTTTTGTTACACCATTTATTCATCCAACCAACCAGTACTAGCTAACACTACCTTGTGCCAAGCACTGTCCTAGCTGCTCTAGCGTCCAAACACTCTAAATCAGCATCTTTGCCTCTGAAGATGTACCTAATTCTTGCAACCAAAGTGCAAGCTGTGTTTCAAAGGCAAACTTCCAAGGATGGGATGGGGATAAGGATTCTACAACAGGCTCGAACGGAAAAATACCTAGAGTTAAACATCCACAACAAACAAAGCTTACATGATAGTTAAGAAATTTTATTTTGGAATTGTAAATATGTCATTGCTACCCATACATTATTTTATTTAAAGATTAATTTATAAAGAAAACATTTTTCTTAATTTACTTCCTGTCACTTCACGAAGGCAACGAACTGATTTTCAAAATTACAGTACGTCACCTAACAGCTTTTCTGGCTGTATTTAGTGATTTGAAGAGACATCTAACGGAATAAATCAATTCAACTCTTTCCCATGAAGCTATACTGGAAAAGTCCTTCATTTTAATTCCAATTTTGAACGGGACAATCATTTTGCAGTGCGACTTCGCTCCTACGCCCTAGCATAATTATGCTTTTAAGCATAAACCGTATTACGAGTTGACACCACGCGAGAAGATTTTCCTCTGCAGTTAAGGAGAACAGGGACTCAGAAACCCTACCTCCATCCCAATACCCTCTGGAGTAAGCAGTCCCCGGAAAGCGCGGGCAGTGCAGGGCCGCTTCCATCGCCCCGTGCGCCAGCGCTTGCCCGCAACGCCACCAGCCACTTACCAGTTTCCTGGAGCCCGGATTCGGCTTTAAGTTGGCCAGGCTAACCCGGGGCAGGGTCCGGAGCAGGTCCAGAGCCCTGGACCCACTGCCCTGCACCGAACCTGCCATGACCCCCCAGGAAGAGCCTCCAAGGGCACCGGGCCGCGTCGGAGCCCACGTGGTCTGGGGCGCTGCTTTACGGCTGCGGCCCCGCCCCTGTCGCAGTGCCGCGAGCGCGCCAGCGCCCTGGAATCCGGCAGCGGCTTCGGAAGCTTTAGAAGACTGACATGTCGGTGTTGCTCTGCCTTTTTTTTTTTTTGTAAATTCGCTGCGGATGTCTTCATGGTTTGAGAGATCGTGGCTTGAGCCCGGGCTTGAACGTCCGGTGTTCTCTTCCGCCACAGCAAACGCGCACTGCAAACGCTGCGGTCTGCGGTCCTCAAGAGGCAGCGTCTTCTCTGACCGCGCCGTGGAGAATGAGATAACCTGAGCGCAGAATTACTAATTTTGAATTTGGCTAATCAAACACAGTGAGATTAAACAATACTCAGAGTCCAGCTAGTAAAATGCCTGGCTAATACTAACCTGTGTAATGAAATTCAACCTACGCATTCCCATCAGTGTGCTTCTACGTGTACTGCATTGACCCACCGAGTCGCTGAGATACGAACTTCACTGAGCTGCTCGTGATGACAGGTGCCATAGGAGCGCTTGGCACGTGTCATCGCTGTGTTGTCAGCCTTATTCGATCAATAGCTTGTGGAGGTAGATGTTACTACCTTTTACGGACCGGGACGGTAAGGGTTGGCAAGGTCGGGTAGCTTGACCAAGGTCTCACAACAAGCGGCAGAGCCAGGACTCACACTTACACTGCCTCCTAGTAGAACAGTAGTGTTTCCTAGGATATAAAATTGAATATCTGCAGCATAGAACACATAACATTATTTTCAAGCTAAAAAATAGCTTCCCTATTTTTGTCTTAAGTGAATGTGGTATAGAAAACAAGGTTCCTTTCTTTTTCTTTCTCTTATTCTTTTTATATTTCACTTGTCTCGCTGGGGAGTTTTCTTTCTGGTTCCTCTTAGTGATCACAAATAGTGAAGGAGAGAAATTTTTGGAGGGGAGCTACTTCTATGTTTAATTAAACCCTTTTCAACTTATTTTAAAACAAGTATAAAATACTACAGAAAGAAAAATTTGCATTCATGCTTTATTTAAGCAATATTTATGAGCAAGACACTGAAACCTGTTACTGAAAAATATACGTGGATGAAGTCAAACAAGATCTCGCTCCCACGTTGTTTGAAATCTAGTAGGACAGACTTTCCCAAATTGAGTATTTTATAAAAGTTAAAAAAAAAAAAGTACGTCTCTTGTGGACCTAATAATGCAAATTCAAGAAAAATACAGATATATGAGTTCTATAAAACAATGTGAAGATAAAGTCCAGACTCTATTTAGAAGTACAAAAGAAAATACTGAAAAAAAATAAGCTAGTTCCTGCCTTTAAGAGGTTTCACTTCAATATATTTCATAATCTTTTCTTTAGAATTTTCATACTTCTGAGAGGAAAATTACAAAATATGTTGCAAAATGTGCCCTCATCTACAGAAATATATACAATTTTTTTCTCTACCTAGAAAATCGTTTGCATTAAGTAATGAACTTTTGGATGAGTGTTAACACCAATAATGTTTCTCATGGAAAAAATGTGTATTGAATAAATGAGATACAGGAAATAAAAAACAATGTGCTGCATTTCTTGCAAGTAGATGCTCTTTGTTGTGTAGGTTATATAATGTTATTGGTGAACATCCGTTAATAATAGTGGAAATAATTGTTTGTAGTTAATTGTAGGCCGTTTGTTTATCCCATATCCAACATGTTGATGAAGCATATAAAACTGTCAAAATAATTTAATGAGTTTCATCTGTGTTTTAAGAATGTAGTTTAAGGTGTGTGGTGAATAAGTCATCAACCCTTACCTGAAGCCTATAGTTTTACATCATCATTATCATTGCATGATAATACTTATTAAGCACCCACCTGCTTGGGGTGTTGTGCTATACTCTGTTTAAATGATGTTAATGAGACCTTGCCATAAGAAAACATCTCAACAAGAGATTTAAAGTCCATCCTAATTCCAGTCCCAGTTGATAGTGACTACTGAATCATTATGTAAAAAGAATAAAACAAGCCCTGTAAAGATGGTGTAATTTGAAGTTCCTTGGGAAGGCCTCTTTCTCACACACTCCCAAATAATTTTCCCCTACCTATCCCAGTGCCTTAACAGTCTGCCAACAGAGATGAATTCTTTTGAGCTCATTATTTAGAGTTAAAATTCTCAAGGTGGGTAGAGAATGAGAGAGGGGGATGAAAATAAAAGGGGATAAATTTATCACATGAGGTACTTGGTATGAACCATAATACTAATACACCGTGAAGTGAAGCATCTGATCAATTTAACCCTCTGTTTCTGAGATTAAAAAACAAAAACATGCATATAAAACTCTCCCATCTAATCTCCCTAAATGAGATCACACATTAAATAATATTTGGCAGGGATGGGAACAGGAGAAGGAAGGGAATTTCAGTTATTAGATTATTACTGATTTTTACCATGAGCCAAAACCAAATCATTTTTATTTTTTATTTATTTTTTAAATTTAAGTGCAAAAGCACTGAAGAGCTTTACTACAAATTACAACCAAGAAACACGTTAACTGAACAATTAAAATTCATACAATCAGATTTAGATATATAACAACACAAAGTAGGAACAGAATTACAGTACAACACAAGACAGATACATGAATTCATTAGAAAATATTGTAATAAATAATTCATGAATCATAGAGCAATTGATTTATGCATAAATATAACTAATTGCCTAACAATCAGTTTATATTAACAAAATCTGTCAAAATCAAGGCAGCCAGAGTTTTACTAAATTACTGTGACAATGGAAATACTGCAATTAAAAAACAAATACAAGTATTTGTACTGTAAACAACTAAAAAAATCAGTCTCACTAAAGTTAGTATACAATTTAATATAAAATTATCATTAGCTACCAGAAATGGTTTAAACAACTTTACTGAGCAGTAGTTTTCTAAAAACAGAGGCACCGTTTTTTCTTTTCCTTCTTTTTTTTTTAAAATATAAAATACTTGAGGAACATTCAAATAAGTAGAAAGCACATAATGGTTGCTTTCACCTTCATTAAAAGTCTGCTGAAACTGGATTTTTCAGAAAATTGTCAATTAATAAGTAATAACTGGTAACTAAATTTATAAAGTACTTTGAAAGTTTAACATAGAGAATATCTTAATGGAATCACTGGGGGGAAGGGGAAGCCATAAATTTCCCTGCCTTTCCAAGTTTGTATGATCAAAAGTGAACTCAGTAACTAGAAACATTTTGTTTCTTTTAAAAGTTAGGAGTTGGGGGGGCTGGCCCCGTGGCCGAGTGGTTAAGTTTGCGCGCTCCGCTGCAGGCGGCCCAGTGTTTCGTTGGTTCGAATCCTGGGCGCGGACATGGCACTGCTCATCAGACCACGCTGAGGCAGCGTCCCACATGCCACAACTAGAAGAACCCACAACGAAGAATACACAACTATGTACCGGGGGGCTTTGGGGAGAAAAAGGAAAAATAAATAAATAAATAAAATCTTTAAAAAAAAAAAAAAAAAAAAAAGTTAGGAGTTGGGGGCTGGCCCCGTGGCCGAGTGGTTAAGTTCGCGCGCTCCGCTGCAGGCGACCCAGTGTTTCGTTAGTTCGAATCCTGGGCGCGGACATGGCACTGCTCATCAGACCACGCTGAGGCAGCGTCCCACATGCCACAACTAGAAGAACACACAACGAAGAATATACAACTATGTACCGGGGGGCTTTGGGGAGAAAAAGGAAAAAATAAAAAAATCTTAAAAGTTAGGAGTTGATCATTACCTACAAACTATCAAAAAATATTTAATTTACTATTTCTGACCAAAAATAAATAATACAAGTACTAAAACGCGGCAAATTAACTATAATATTACCTATAAAACTACTGAGCACTGTGAAGTCAATAGCAAAATGATCCCTGATTTTATGAATCCTGTCAAGTTTTTGGTCAGGTCATCTTTTAAATGATATAAAAGTGTTCTGTAAGTATCCCTTTACTATAAACTTCTCAATCAATTTATTAATGTAAATATAGTGTGAGGAATAAAAAAGCTCAATACAATATAAATATTATGTAATGCCTTCAAGCCCCCAAATTTTTGCAAGTAAAATTCTGTATAAAGAGGTCAATAAAATTGTGTTGAAACATTAACTTTGCTTTTCACTGGGGGCGCGGGGGGCGGGGAGGGGAAATACATTAAATCATCCAAGTTCTGGCCCTCACAAAATATGGCTTAATTCTTTAAAAAGAAAGATGACCCTGACATCTGCTGTTTTGCAATCTATTATGTATACTTTCTTGGGGGAATAAAAAAGAGCGAGAGGATTCATACCCTAGCATGCAGGTAACATTAATTGCTGAAGAGGGTTCAGTATAGATCGAAGAGACCAAATATCTACTTGGTTGTGTATTTCCCTCTCTTCAGTTTCCTTATACATATGTAAGCAGTTTTTCAATGTAATAGCTGAAAATCTCTTTAGTATTACATGTATATGTGATTATTAGATACACACAAACACAAGTGTAAAAACACAAGTATTTGACAAGGTGCACTTATTTTTTAAATTCAGCTTTAAGTATTCCTTTTGGACTTAGGAAAACTGGCTTAGAAAAATGATCAGAACCTGACTTTTAACAGAGCAAAGGGGCACTCGGAGAACTGTGAACATATGAAGCAAATCCCCAATCTTTATATGGAGGCACATGCTTTATAACATTTTACCACTAAAACGGCATACTCCATAAATCCAACATGGATACTCTGAACCACATTTTAAAACTGCTATATAAAAATTACTGGTCTCTTTTATGAGGCTAGTAAAAGTTAAAATGCACTGCCCAGCTTCTAACTGCCCAATTAGTAGAGTTTACATTACTGAAAGTTCAAAACAGCTTCAGTGTTAAATATTTGTAAATCCATTTAAGACCCTGAACAAACTGCAAATTTGGTTATTAGCAAAACGATAATGTATCGCCCACCAAAATGAAATCTGTAATTCATTTTTGATAAACTGAAAATGTTTTGAAATGTCACAGCAGCAAATATATTAAAGTTACACTGAGGTTTTTCAATAGTAGGAGTCTATCACAATCCTTAAAATTTAAAGTAGTCGTAACATCAACCAACCAGCACATTTAAACCAAAATGATCATTCTCAAGCTTTTTCTGTGCCCATTATAAACATGCTCTAAGTTGCATTCCAACTTTCTTTTCTAATCTTACACATTAGCTTATTTTTCAAATGAAAAACAAAATTAAATTATTTTAATAATTAAATTTAAATTACTTTTTGTTCTTAGTATTCCATCTTATATTAAAGGATTTTATAGCTCCTGGGGTTAACAATGTGTCAGTTTTTTTCAAAAAGTGTATACCTTATAAACCCCAACTTCCTGCTACAACAACTGTTAAATGATAAATATTAAATTTCATTATACATATCATTTAAGGTTTTCTTGTCTATTCCTGGTGGATGCACTTGAGTGCATTTCATATTTCATAGAATGCACTGTAGTGTCCTAATACTGTATATATTAATTTTTCTTAGTATGGAGATAGCTGCGTATTTAAACTCTGATTGGTTGGTTGACGTACTTACAGTAACTCTAAGTATGTTAGGTAAAAATGTTTAAAAACTATTAATATCATATTTCCATTATAAGATGGTTTAACTGAATGGCTGGGGTGGTCTTTCACCTATAAAAATGTTTCACTTGACAATTACTTGTTTTCCCACAACGCTTTATGCTATTGACTACTAAAGAAAACCTCAATCTTTTTCACCTATTTATACAAGGATTAAATACAAACTATCAGAATTAAGTAAGCAACTATATAATTCTGTCCACAGTGAAAACCCTGAATAAAACTTTTTTTCAAAAGGCATGTAAGTGGTTTTTGAACTGCAAAATTTCATGTCTCCTGTCAGAGTGAGCATCTGTAATTCCCACGTGTGTGTATATAGACACACAAACACACACCTGTGCACATACACACACACACAAACACACGTACAAACATTTTCCTAACAAGTAATCTACACAGGCTTGCTGCTGTTTTTGCAGCTGCCAGTCCCTGAATCTGTCATATTATATAACCCAGTGTCTGGTACTCGGAGTTTCTTCGGAGGAGGAGTCTTCAGTGTTCCAGATCTTTCTTTTACCTTGTATTCTAAAGTGCCGTGAGGTACCCCATAAATTCCTTGTGCTTTGGAAGCACTCATTTTGCCACTCATCACCATTGCAATAGCCTCTTCCATTATTTCATGATCATACTGCCGATAACGGCCACGTTTTTTTCCTGGGCTGCTTATTATCTTTTCGATCCAATCCATCTTCAGTATTTTCAGAGGTTCCATTAACTGTTCCATTTTTAGAATTAAGACACAAAGGAGAGAGGTCCCCGGGTAGAAAGTAAGAGTCAACACTTGAGTGAGTTACGGGCCCAGAACATTCTATTTTCTTCTGTTTAGGGAGTATATTTTTCAGTTTTTGGAGAGCTGATCCTTCTAGGACTGGAGAGGTTTTGGAAACTTGATACATAACATCCAGCAGACCAGGACCATCAGGTTGTGGTTTTGAAACAGAACTTACTCGTAGTTGAGGAATTTTTAACTGTACAGTAGGACGTGAAGTTTCATATTGTAGGCTTTCATTTTTTTCTTTAAATTAGATTGAGTTCACTTTTTTCTGTGCGCTCTGCTTGAGCTCTTGCCCACAGGGCTACTTTATGCAGCACTGCACAAGTTTCTTTACTGTCTTTATATGAGTAACTATCACTGAAATCTCGAGCTTTGTTTTTAAAAGATGCAGGCTTCCCTGCTGGTAAGGCTTCGAAGCGGAGAAGTAAAGTTTTTTGAGGTATGCCTGCTTTATTTCTGTCCAGTGCTCCAGACTGAATGTCTTTCAAAGCTTTTGAGAGCAAACCATCTGCAAACTCAGCACTTCTCTCCACATAGTCCTCTCTGTTTCTCTGTAGTCTCCCAGCCATTGAATTTTCAGAAGAAGGATCGCATACGGACGACTCTTCAGATTTTATGCTGGTTTTCTTTGTAGAGAGATCTAACACTCCATCCCCTTGCTGAGTATTTTGTTCTTGCATTCGATTCACAGTGAGGTCTAAGGGGCCTTCCTGTTCTTCCTGAAGGGAGTTTTCTGCTTGATTCATTTGAATACTTTTACATATTAGACTTGGTCCAATTGAACCATTTCTATTCTCTTGAATTTTACCACTTTTTGAAATATACTCAATTGCAAACTGACGTATCATCTTTTTCATTAATTCCTGAGCAACTAGGGGAATGTTAGGATCACAGTTCTGAGGAAGGTCTTTCTTTCGAAAGAGTGCATTTAGCTAATTTTCTGCTTGGCATTCAGTCTTTCAGTGTTGGACTGGCCCTGAGATGACAGTTCCTCTGTTGGTGTTGACTGTGAAGAATCAAGAGATGGTAGACAATCCTTCAAATAAACTCAGGGCTCTTCGTAGCCGTGGTCCATAAAGCCCTTCTAAAATACTCTCAAAACCTACACAGTGCATGAGACGGTGGCGCCAAGAGTCGAGTTCCCGCCGGCATCCTCTCCTCTCCGCCGCGCACCGAGGGCTCCGGCACCGGGCGGCGAGGGCAGCGGCCACTCTCTCTCTTCCCTTGTCCATCCGCGTCCCGCGTCACGCGCCCTCATTTACATACGAGCGGCGCAGGCACGAGGCAGGGGCGCGAGCCCCGGAGCGCCAAAAACAAATCATTTTAAGAATGAGACCAAGAATAGACTCATTTTGTAGTGATCAAAGTTGAGGAGCAGAAAACAACCAGAGATGTGCTTTTCCTCAGTGAAGGCGGGAGGAAGCCAGGGGCAGGAGGGCAGTGAATCCCTTTGATACTGGGAGAAAACCAATTCCGAGAGAGCCAATCAGAGGGCACGGGAAGGGGCTGGAAATAAATGTCACCTCGACAAAACCTACCCAGTTGTATCAAAGCTTGGCCCTGACTTCAAGGCCTTCATTCGCAGCTAAATAGTTTCTGTTTTAATTTTATTAAAGTATACTAACGCATACATTTGTTATGAAAAAAATCAAGTCATACAAAATAATAATGAGGGACAAAAGTTCTCCACAGGCAATTACTTTTCACTTTGTTTTTTATTTCTTCCGGTGACTGCCTCCATATTTATAAATTAAAGGATCTCAATCACTAATTGTTTTATCAATTTTTGACATTGTGGATTCACTTATGACAGGTGAGGATTTAGATAATTTAAACTATTTCCTCTTAGTATTTTAGTTATTTTATGATAAACCGTATAATTTAAGTAAGGTAAGTACTTCAAACATCTGTTTTTTTGGATTTTCAACTTTCAAAATTATACATTAGCTCCTCACTCTGTGCGAGATGAAGATATTCACACACCTAACCTCTCACACTTCTTTGCTCCTTCTACTTGCCAACTTCTGTTAGCTATATATTTTCTTTAACATTGTTATAGATTATAATGTACTTATACACTTTAAGTGATCATTTAGGGTAAATAAGAAGCTACAACAATCACTGTATTTGCTCTCTCTAGAACACTTTTCATTATTGCCCTCTTTCCTGGCCACAAAGAACTGGCTTTCAGGTTGACAAGCTTTCTTTAAATTCCTGATCACAAACCTTAAGCTGGTCATCCTTTTCCAGGGTTTTAGAAAACTTACTTTTTCGCTCTCCGCGATGACTATTTTGTATGTTCTCTCTTGGCCAATGATTTTCCTTTACACTTCAGAAAAAAGTCACGAGATAGGGAATTTCTCCCACATCCCACCACTAAATGTACAATCCTTCCTACAACTGCATTTATCTTCTGCATCATATTAAAGAGAAGGAAGTGGCTTTTCTTCTGTTGATCTTCAGTCTTTCCAGCTGTGATCTGGACTCCTATGTCTGCTACCCACTTAGGGGTTTAGTTGTTTTCCTTATCCCCTCTCTTTACTGCATCATCAATCTCTCCTCAGGCTGGATGGTCTCTTCATCATAAAAAATGTTGTAATATCGCTCATCTTAAAAAAACAAAGACAAAACACCACTTTTCTTTACCCCGTAATCCCTCTAGCTGAGCCTATTTCTCTGCTAGCTTTCATAGCAAAACTTCTTGAAAGAGTTCTACGTGGACTCTCTTTTCCTCCTCTTTGATTCATACGTTTTCCTATGAATAACCTCCATATTGCCAAATCTGATAAGAAATGCAAATCAAAATCACAATTGAGATATCACCTCACAAATGTCAGGATGACTATTACCAAAAAACAAAAAATGGCAAGTGTTGGCAAGGATGTGGAGAAATTGGAACCCTTGTACACTGTCGATGGGAATGTAAAATGGTGCAGCCACTATGGAAAACAGTATGGAGGTTCCTCAAAAAATTAAAAGTAGGGGCTGGCCCAGTGGTGTAGTGGTTAAGTTCAGCTCTCTCCGCTTCTGCAGCCCAGGTTTGCAGGTTCAGATCCCGGGTGCAGACATACACCGCTTGTCAAGCCATGCTGTGGTAGCAACCCACATATAAAATAGAGGGAGACTGGCACAGACGTTAGTTCAAGGCCACTCTTCCTCAAGCACAAAGGGGAAGATTGGCAGCAGATGTTAGCTTAGGGCCAGTCTTCCTCAAAAAAAAGAAAAATTAAAAATAGAGGCTGGCCTGGTGGTATAGTGGCGAAGTTCATTCGCTCCACTTTGGCGGCTGGGGTTTCATGGGTTCAGATCCCAGGTGTGGGCCGACACACCATTCATCAAGCCACTCTGTGGTGGCATCCCACGTACAAAAAATAGAGGAAGAATGCGGCCAACCCGACGGCATAGTGGTTAAGTTCGTGTGCTCCACTTTGGCGACCTGGGGTTCGGAGGTTCAGATCCTGGGCATGGACCTAGCACCATTCGTCAAGCCACACTGTGAAAGCATCCCACATACAGTAGAGGAAGATTAGCACAGATGTTAGCTCAGCGACAATCTTCCTCAAGCAAAAAGAGGAAGATTGGCAACAGGTGTGTTAGCTCAGGGTCAATCTTCCTCACCAAAAAAAACCACATTAAAATAGACTACCACATGATCCTGCAATTCTACTCCTCGGTATATATGCAAAGACTTGAAATTAGGATTGTGAAGAGATATCTACACTCCCACATTTATTGCAGCATTATTCACAATAGTCAAGATATAGAAACAACTCAAATGTCCATCAATAGTCAAGTGGATAAAGAAAATGAGGAAAATGCGAGATAGACACACAATTAAACATTATTCAAACTTAAAAATTAAGGAAATACTACCATTTGTAAAAGCATAGATGGACCCGGAAGATATTATGCTAACTGAATACCATTCACAATCGCAACAAAAAGAATAAAATACCTCGGGGTAAATTTAACCAAGGAAGTGAAGGACCTATATAATGAAAATTGCAAGGCCTTTCTGAGAGAATTGGATGACGACATAAGGAGATGGAAAGACATTCCATGTACATGGATTGGAAGAATAAACATAGTTAAAATGTCCGTTCTACCTCAAGCAATCTACAGATTCAACGCTATCTCATCAGAATCCCAATGACATTCTTTACAGAATTAGAACAAAGAATCCTAAAATTTATATGGGGCCACAAAAGACCCCGAATTGCTAAAGCAATCCTGAGAAAAAAGAACAAAACGGGAGGCATCACAATCCCTGACTTCAAAACTTACTACAAAGCTACAGTAATCAAAACAGCATGGTACTGGTACAAAAACAGGTGAACAGATCAATGGAATAGAATTGAAAGCCCAGAAATAAAACCACACATCTATGGACAGCTTACCTTCGACAAAGGAGCTGAGTGCATACAATGGAGAAAAGAAAGTCTTTTCCAAAAACGGTGCTGGGAAAACTGGAAAGCCACATGTAAAAGAATGAAAACTGACCATTCTTTTTCACCATTCACTAAAATAAACTCAAAATGGATCAAAGACCTAAAGGTGAGACCTGAAACCATAAGGCTTCTAGAAGAAAACGTAGGCAAGTACACTCTCTGACATCAGTATTAAAAGGATCTTTTCGGACACCATGTCTTCTCAGAGAAGGGAAACAACAGAAAGAGTAAACAAATGGGACTTCATCAGACTAAAGAGCTTCTTCAAGGCACATGAAAACAGGATTGAAACAAAAAAAACAACCCACTAACTGGGAAAAAATATTTGCAAGTCATATATCTGACAAAGGCTTGATATCCATAATATATAAGGAACTCTCACAACTCAACAACAAAAAATCAAACCACCCGATCAAAAAATGGGCTGGAGACATGAACAGACATTTCTCCAAAGAAGATATACTGATGGCCAATAGGCACATGAAAAGACGCTCATCATCGCTGATCATCAGGAAAATGCAAATGAAAACTACACTGAGATATCACCTTACACCCATTAGAATGACAAAAATATCTAAAGCTAATAGTAACAAATGTTGGAGAGGTTGTGGAGAGAATGGAACCCTCATACACTGCTGGTGGGAATGCAAACTACTGCAGCCGCTATGGAAAACAGTATGGAGATTCCTCAAAAAACTAAAAATAGAACTACCATACGATCCAGCCATTCCACTACTGGGTATCTATCCAAAGAGCTTGAAGTCAGCAATCCCAAAAGTCCTATGCACCCCAATGTTCACTGCAGCATTATTTACAATAGCCAAGACATGGAAGCAACCTAAGTGCCCATCAACAGATGAATGGATAAAGAAGTTGTGGTATATATATACAATGGAATACTACTCAGCTGCAAAACAGAACAAAATCATCCCATTTGCAACAACATGGACGGACCTTGAGGGAATTACGTTAAGTGAAATAAGCCAGTTAGAGAAGGATAATCTCTGTATGACTCCACTCAGAGGAGGAATTTAAAAATGTGGACAGAGAGAACAGATTAGTGGCTACCAGGGGAAAGGGGGGGTGGGGGGCGGGCACAAAGGGTGAAATGGTGCACCTACAACACGAATGACAAACATTAATGTACAACTGAAATCACACAAGATTGTAACCTATCATTAACTCAATAAAAAAAAAGATATTATGCTAACTGAAACAAGTCAGTCACAGAATGACAAATATAGCATGATTTCTCCTATAGGAGGTATCTAAAATAGTCAAACTTAGACAAGCAGAAAATAGATTGGTGGTTGCCAGGGGACCGGAGTGGGGAAAATGGAGAGTTGCTGTTCAGCATCAAGTTTTAGTTATGCAGGATACATAAGTTCTAGAGATCTACAACATTATAAACTTAAGAGGATAAGTCTTATGTTAAATGTTCTTCCCACACACACACACAAAAGCAAAGGGACGTAAGAAATCTTTTGGAGGTGATGGATATATTTATTACCAGGATTGTGGTGATGGTATCATGGGTGTAAGCATATTGTCCAAATTCATCACAATGTATACATTAACTATGTATATTTTTTTAATGTTAATTATACCTCAATAAAGCTGAAAAAAATATAAATTCTCTGTTCTCTTAAATGAGTTCTTAGCAGCATTCAAAGCAGTTGAGCACTTGCTCCTTGAAATACTTTTCTTGTTGGGTTTCTGGATAGCCCATGCTTCTCTCACTTTTAGTGGCTCCTCATATACTATCTAACCCCAAAATGTTGAAATGTATTTTTCCTATGCAGGTGATGGGGTTCAGGGCATGACCCCCCCCCCCCCCCGCCCCCCAAGATGCACCACTCTGGTATGTGGATTATTTCAAGCTGAAGAAAATAAAAGCTCAGAAGACTCAGGAAGAACATTCCACCTTCTCCCCAACTGCCTAAAAGAAATTTAAAATAAAGGCCAGTCCCCAGGACAAGCCATCACCTTAGATGACTCTGGGTATCTGGTAGACTGGGAGGATCCTTGCTAAGCCCATTCTTATCAAAGTTCTATTTACCAAACATTTGCTTTTCCATTTCCAGGAGTTGCCTTCCTCCCCTTTGAAGCTCCAGATCACTACCCCCAACATCCTCCTTTCCTGTAGCTGAAGAAATTTAAACAGGCAGCCTCAGCCAGATGACTGAGTTACTGTTTCTCCTGAGTTTCTCCCATGTATACATGCTATTAAACTTTGTTTGATTTTTCTCCTGCTAACCTGCCTTTTAAATTATTTGACCAGCCATAAGAACCTTAAGGAAAAGGCGGGGGGGGAATTCTCCCACTTCCCCAACACAGGTGATCTTAAATGGTTTATAAATTCTCAGGTTTATATCTGCATCCCAAATCTGAGTTCAACTTGTTTGTATTGACAAATAAAAATGGCAAGCAATAGGATATATTGGAGAATATGAGGAAGCCATTTGGTGTAAACCTAATTCGGCCTGACCTTGTCTTTCCAAAAGGGCCTGACCGTGGCTGTTGAGCATGCATTGTATATCTGCTTTAGATATTCCCTATGGCAAGAACAAAGGCCCTTGAGATAAAGGTGCAACTTCCCTCCCTCTCCCAAAGTTGGCATCTTCTTAAGGCTTAAGCCTCTTTCCTTAGGCTAGAAACTGATTGCTGTGCTCACCTGTGACTGCCCAACTCGAGACAATAGACTTGCCTCCTGCTACGCCCTCTGAGATAGCAGACCTACTACCTGCTGTGTCCATCAAGTGCTGTGCTGACAGGGCAATCTTGTGACTATTGTGGGAGGGACATTTCAATCATATGTGAAACGTCCTGCTTGGGGGTATATAACCACTCTGTACATCTCACTTCTTTGGTGCCCTTTCTTCCTGTGGGAAGAAAGGCCCCGGGCCATGGTCCTCAGATTTCAGCTCAGAACAAATTCACCCATATTTTCGTTTATAGATTGCTTATGGATTATTTTCATGGACAGTATCTAGCTGTTTAATTGATATCTTGACTAGGATGTCTTCATAACATAGTCAGAAGGAAATTCTAGATATCCAACTCTCTGCCACAGTCCCCCCAAAGTGCTCTTCCCTTATATTCCCCATCTCATTAAATGGCACCTCCATTTATCTAGTTATTAAAGCCAGCAACCTAAGAGTCTTCTTGATGCTTCTCTTCCCTAATTCCCACATAAACAAGACCTATCTTTTTGATCTACAAACACCATACTTGTTCAACCCCCCTTTATCTTGCCTAGAACAATGCTAGAGTTTACTGACTGATCTACTTTCACTTCCACTGTTGCCCACTTCCAGTCCATTCTCCAAAAGTAGTCAGAGTCTCATTACCCTTCAGTGACTTCACATTGCACTTACCATGGCCTGTAAAAATTAGGCTAATCTGATTCTTTCATGTCTCTCTATCCTCAAAGTGCTGGGAATACTGCAGTGAATGAAACAGGCAAGTCTTCTATTCTCATGGAGTAATCTGGGGGCTTTTTTTGGCAGGGGGTGGGGAATAGAATAAAGAAGTGCAGATAAATAAAACCATTTCTGAAAGTAAAGAGTACTATGAAGACAATTAAACAGGGGATTGTGTTAGACAGCAACTGATATTTGCGGTGGGTTTTAGACTGCGTGGTCAAGGATTGCCTCTCTGAAGGGACATTTGAACTGAATGATACAAAGGAATTTTTAGCACTTTCTCAGCAAAGGTTTATTTCTTGATTGTATCATAATCTCATCAAGGATCATCTGGGAACTCTAGATTTTATCTAATTCCAGGACCCAGGCTGAGAGAGCAGCCACCAAACTGAAACTTGCAGGTTGCTGTGACAAAAGGAAGTAAGATTCTGAAGGGCCTCACACCAGCAATGAAAAGCTCTAGTCTGTAAGTGACACAGATTTCTTCCACCTATACTTTATTAACCAGAACTATTCACATGACCCCACCCAAACCAAGAATCTGGGAATCGCAGTCCTACCACGTCCTGGAAGGCAGAGAATCAGAAATATTCGGAAAACATAATTAACTACTACTATAGTCCTTCATGTTCACAGGGGAAAATATAAAGGAGGGAAAGTCATAGATACATGCATGGTAGTGGCAGGAGTTCTCCTACAACTGTGCAAGGCCATTAGAATTGCTAGTTCTGGTTCCTCTGGGAGGCATATGGTAGAAACAGAAGACAGTTTGGTGAAGCTTTCCGAGTCTTGCTGCTATCTGATCCCTCTAATACTGAGGAAATGGTTTCTTACTGTTTTGCAGACCTGGAAGAATGAATCCACAGAATGTGACCTCATTGTCCCTACTCAGGATTCTAGTTTGCTCACTTCAGTCAAGGTGCCTTAAACTTTTCTAAAAGTCAAGAACAGTCTGGAAATACATATATTCTCCATATCAACTTCTCAGAGCAAAAATCAAAGAAATGGGCACAAGACCGGCTCAATGTTTTTTATGAATGATTGATAATATTAATTTGAAGACTATTTCTTACATATTATACATCCATTTGTAGAGGGAGTAAAAGGTTATAGACACCACTAAGACATACCTGCTTTTTCTTCTAGCATTTTCAGTTTGTCTTTTTAAAAAACTTAATCCTTTGTTCTGTTTGAAATCTTTCAATTGTGAAATATTTCAGGACTGATATTAAATGTGACTAACACTAAGCCAAATACCTATGTGCCCAATACCCAGATTATGAAATAAAATATTATAAAAATAGTCATAGGTCTTGTTTTTGCACGCTTTTTGGTGAGGAAGATTGGCCCTGAGCTAACATCTGCTGCCAAGCTTCCTCTTTTTTGTCTCCCAAAAGCCCCAGTACATAGTTCTATATCCTAGTTATAAGTCATTCTAGTTCTTCTATGTGGGAGGCTGCCACAGCATGGCTTGATGAGCGGTGTGTAGGTCTATGCCGAGGATCCGAACCAGCGAACCCCAGGCCGTGGAAGTGGAGAGCATGAACTTAACCACTCGGCCATGGGGATGGCCCCCTATAGGTCTCTTTTTATACCTAATCACATTCCTCTTTCTCCCAGCTTCCCCAGAAGTAACCACTATTCTGAATTTAGAATTTATCCTTCTTGTGCTTTTCTTTGTACTTTTACTACATCTGTATGTATCTGTTATCAATATGTAGTATTTTTGAGATTTGGGGTTCTAGCAATGATGGGGTAAACACAACTGGATTAAAAAGAAAACAACAAGACTTATCCTCCCACCACACACAACTAAGAAACCGGACAAAACATACAGTGGTTTCCAGATATTAGACAACAGTCAGTGAAAGATAATGATCTCTGAGAGAAATGAAACAAAAGATGTGAGCCATATTATTGCCCCAGCTTACAGCCTGGAGAGAATTTTTAGGCTATGTGCAGGCAGGAAGTACCCAAACGGAGCCTGCTGGTTCCAGGAGCTAAAGATACAGAGCTCATACAAGGAAATCTTATGAGCATTTATGGGATGAAGTATGAGAGAAGACAGATCTGCGCAGGAAGAGCTCCAAATGAGTACTGATCAATGCAGGTGTGTGAGGAAACTACTCAAGGCCAGTGAAAGACCATGAGAAAGATTCAAGTATAGCCATCCCAGAACTCACACAGGGCTGGTAATACTCTATATTCCCACTAGCCAAATAAAAAAAACCTCCTAATACAAGGACATTCTCAAGAGGGTATCACATCAGTGTTGGGACCAAATTAGTCCTATACTAAAAGTTGTACTGGACCCACCTAAGAAAGCAAGAAAGCAAGCCTCAAAATGGCAGAGTTGATTACAAATGGCTTAACTGAATCTCAAAACAAAGCCTGAAAATATTTTAGGAAAAAAATACAGAAACTCCAACAACTAAGAAAATAAAATTCACACTATGTGGCACTTGACAAAAAAAAATTACCAGATATGCAAGAGACAGGAAAATAAGACCTAAAATGAAAAGAAAAATCAATCAATACGAACAGACCCAGAGATGACAGAAACAGTTGGCAAGAATGTTTAAACACTTAGTATAAATATAGTTCATATGTTCAAAAAGGATGAAAGATGAGCATTTTAAGGAGATATGGAAGATGTAAAAGAAATCTATTCCTCAGCAATATGAATTTACTTAACACTACTGAATTGTGCTACACTCATAAATGGTTAAGATGGTATATTTTATATTTTTAGCATGGTAAAACAACCTTTGTTAATCTAAAAGGAAACAAACAAAACAAACCACAAATAAACATCTAGAAGTGAAAATACAATGTCTGAGAAGAAAAACAGTATGGTTAAAATTATCAACAGGTTAGACACTGTAGAAGAAGATTAATGAACTTAAAGACAACAGAAATCATCTAAAATGAGAGAGAGGAAAGATTGGAAAAAACTAAATATCAGTGAGCTATAGAAAAACATCATGTGCCCTAATACAGATATAACTGCACTCCCAAAAAGGAGGAGACGGATAGGACTGAAAATTTTGAAGGACTTACGGATGAAATTTTTCCAAATTTAATGAAAACCATAAACTCATATTTCCAAGAAGCTCAATGAACCCCAAGCAGAAGAAACAAAGAAAATTACACCAATGCACATCATAATCGTATTGCTTAAAATCAGTGATAAGGAAAAAACTTAAAAGCAGCCCAAAAAAAGACACGTGTACAGAAGAAAAATGAGAATTACAGCAGACTTCTCACTGGATTGAATGAAAGCCAGAAGACAACGGAGCAACACCTTTAAAGAGCTGAAAGAAAAATAATGGTTGCCCAGAATTCTATATACAGTAAACATACATTTCAGAAATGAAAATGAAATAAATACTATTTCAGACATATCAAAGCTAAAATTCATCACCAGCAGCCCAGCATTATAATACATATTAAAGAAAATCCTCCAGACAGAAGGAAAATGACACCAACTATAATTCTGGATATACACAAGGAAATAAAGAGCACTGGAAACGCAAAGTTTGTGAGTAAATACAAAATACACTTTTCCCTAATTTTTAAACATCTTTAAAACATTACTGACCGGTTAAAACAAAAATGTAACAATGCATGTGGGGTTACTAATATATGTAGAAATAAAATGTATATCCACAATAACCTAAAATCTAGGAAAGGTGAAATGAAAGTAAACTATTGTAATGAGCTTATACTATACATGAAGGATAATAATATGATCAGAAGGTAGAGCGTAATAAGTGGAAGATGTCTAATATAAACCCTAAAACAACTTATAAAATAAAGAAAACAAAGAGTACAGATAACATGAAAAGAATATTGACTTATTCCTAACAAGTCAATAAAGGAGATTAAATGGAATTAGAAAATGTAAAATTTTCTGCCTTCTAAAAGAAGGCAGAAAAAAAATACAAAGAGATCACAAATAAGAGAGAGAATGAATAAATAGCACAATGGTACATTTAACCACTTTAATCACAACAACCAGTAATCATTTTAACTGTGAATGCTGTAAAAAAAAATCAAAAGGCAGAGATTTTTGAAACAGGAAAAGATAGAGACTGTCATGAAAAGGTAGAGACTGTCAAATTGTACGGAAAAGAACAACAACACTAAATACATATTCACCTAATGACAGAACTTCAAGATACATAAAACAGAAAATGATAAAATTAAAAGAACTGCACCAATCCACAATTATAGCCACTATTATAGATGTCAATACCCTTCTCTCAATAAATGACAAATGAAGTAGACAGAAAAATCAGTAAAGGAAGACCCGAATAACTCTATCAACCAACATTCTACCTAACATTTTTCCCAAATACAACTGGATCACTGACCAAGATAGACTGTAAGATTGGCCGTAAAGAAAGTCTCAATAAATGTAAAAGAATTCAAATAATAAAAACTATGCTTTCTGGCCACAATGGTATTACATTAGAAACTAACAACAAGCCAAAGCAATCTCGAGAAAAACCAACAAAGCTGGAGGTATCACAATCTCTGAATTCAAAACATACTACAAAACTACAGTAATCACAACAGCATGGTACTGGTACAAAACACACACACAGCTCAATGGAACAGAACTGAGAGTCCAGAAATAAAACCACACATTTACGGACAGCTAATTTTCGACAAAGGAGCTAAGTACAGACAATAGAGAAAGGAAAGTCTCTTCAATAAATGGTGTTGGGAAAACTGGACAGCCACAGGCAAAAGAATGAAAGTAGACTATTATCTTACACCATACACAAAAATCAACTCAAAATGGATTAAAGAGATGAATGTAAGACATGAAACCATAATACTCCTAGCTGAAAACATAGCCAGTATGCTCTTCAACATTAGTCTTCGCAGTATCTTTTTGAATACCATGTCTCCTCAGGCACTGGAAACAAAGAAAAAAATTAACAAACGGGACTACATCAAACTAAAAGTCTTCCCCATCAACAAAATGAAAAGACAATCCACCAACTAGGAGAAAGTATTTGCAAGTCATATATCCAATAAGGGGTTAATTTCCAAAATATATAAAGAACTCACACAACTCAACAACAACAAAACAAACAATCCAATCAAAAAATGGGCAGAGGATATGAACAGACATTTTTCCAAAGAAGATTTACAGATGGCCAACAGGCACATGAAAAGATGTTCAGGGGACGGCCCGTTGGCACAGCGGTTAAGTTCACACCTTCCACTTTGGCAACCTGGGGTCTCCAGTTCAGATCCCGGGGGCAGACCTACACAATGCTTCTCAAGCCATGCTCTGGCAGGCATCCCACATAAAATAGAGGAAGATGGGCACGGATGTTAGCTCAGGGCCAGTCTTCCTCGGCAAAAAAAGGAGGATTGGCAGCAGAAGTTAGCTCAGGGCTAATCTTCTCCAAAAAGGAAAGAAAAGAAAAGATGCTCAACATCACTGATAATTAGAGAAATGCAAACCAAAGCTACAATGAGATATCACCTCACATCCATTGGAATGGCTATTACTAAAATGACATGAAATAACAAGAGTTGCAGAGGATGTGGAGAAAAGGGGAGCCTCATATACTGCTCGTGGGAATGCAAACTGCTACAGCCGCTACGGAAAACAGTATGGGGATTTCTCAAAATATTAAGAATAGAACTACCATACAATCCAGCTATTCCACTTCGGGGTAGATATCCAAAGAAGACGAAAACACTAATTTGAAAAGATACATGTACCCCTATGTTCATTGCAGCATTATTCACAATAGCCACAACCGGGAAGCAACCTAAGTGCCCATCAAAAGATGATGGATAAAGATGTGGTATATGCACACAATGGAATACTACCCAGCCATAAAAAAGACGAAATTGTGCCATTTGAGACAACACGGATGGACCTTGAGGGTATTATGCTAAGTGAAATGTTAGACAGAGAAGGACAAATACTGTATGATTTCACTCATGTGGAATATAAACAAACAAACACACAAACACACAGAAACAGAGAACAGATTGGTGGTTACCAAAGGGGAAGAGGGTGGGGGAAGGCCAAAAGGGGTAAAGGGGCACATATATATGGTGACAGACGGAAACTAGACTTTTGGTGGTGGACATGATGTAACTTATACAGAAGCTGAAATATAATGATGTACACCTGAAATTTACACAATATTAAAAACCAATGTGACCTCAATTACAAAAATTTTCAAACTCAGAGAAAACAGTATTTGAAAGAGAACTGAGGGGCTGGCCCCGTGGCCGAGTGGTTAAGATCACGCGCTCCGCTGCAGGCGGCCCAGTGTTTCGTTGGTTTGAATCCTGGGCGCGGACTGGGCACTGCTCATCAAACCACGCTGAGGCAGCGTCCCACACGCCACAACTAGAAGGACCCACAACGAAGAATATACAACTATGTACCAGGGGGCTTTGGGGAGAAAAAGGAAAAAAATAAAATCTTAAAAAGAAAAAAAGATAACTGAAAAATCCGCATATATATGGAATCTAAACGTATTTCTAAATAACTCATGCATCAAAGAAGAAATCCCAGAAGAAATTTTAAAATATTTTGAATAGAATGGAAATGAAAGCATGACATATCAAAATTTGTGGGGTATACCCAGGCAGCTCTTAGAGGAAAATTTATAGCATTAAAAACTCAGAAGAGAAGAAAATTCTCAAAACTATGGTTAAAGCTTAAGAAGCCAGAAAAAGAAGAGCAAAGTAAACCCAAATAAGTAGGAAAAAAGTAAATAAAAGGAAGAAATCAATAAAAATAAAAAACAACCAAAAATGACAAAAAGAGAGAAAACCAATTAAACCAAAAACGATTTGTCTGAGATCAATAAAATTGACAAATCTCAAGCAAGTCCAATAACGATAAAAAAGAGAAAAGACACAAATAAATAATATCAGGAAAGAGAGAGAAGACATCACTACAGAACCTTCAAACATTAAAAGTGATATGGGAATAGAGTAGACAATTTTACGCCAACAAACTAATGACTTAGATTGAATAGACAAATTCCTTGAAAGACACAAACTAGCCAAGTTGACTCAAGAAGTAATAGAGACAGGACTTCCAGAATGGTGGTATAAGGAGCTCGGCAGAACATTTCCCCATGAAACGATCATTTAAATGATCAAAATTGGAGCCAGCCTGTGGCACAGTGGTTAAGTTCGCACATTGCACTTTGGCGGCCCGGGGTTCGCCGCTTCGGATCCTGGGTGTGGACATGGCACCACTTGGCAAGCCATGCTGTGGTAGGCATCCCACACATAAAGTAGAGCAAGATGGGCACAGACGTTAGCTCAGGGCCAGTCTTCCTCAGCAAAAAAAGAGGAGGATTGGCAGCAGATGTTAGCTCAGGGCTAATCTTCCTCAAAAAAAAAATGGTAAAAATTATTATTATTTTTAAATTTAAATTTTCTGGAAATTGTCCTAATGGCATACAGCAAATTAAAAAACATTTACTCAGGAAAATGTAGTAAATCTGGGTAAGAACAGCAAGTCTGTGCCATTTGAGCCATGTCCCACTCCTACCTCCACCCCTCCTACAAGTCGGAGTGATCCAGCTTTACAAGAAAATGAGACCCTCTCTCTCCTCTTAGCTCGCAGTCTAGGGTGAGAGTTTCTCCCTGGGAGAGCAGGCTGCTGCAGTGTCTAACGTTCTCAGCTTCATGTTGCAGAAGTTCTATTCCAGGCAAATGTAGCCAAGAGGACTGGGGCTCTGTTACCCCAAGTAGCCCCTACTTGGAAGGTGGAACTCTACCACAGGTAGGAGCAGGTTGAAAACACTGGGCCCTGAGCACCCACACCCCAGCTTGCTGACAGGATGCAGGTTCCATACCAGGAAGTATGTCACGGGCTGAAGTGTGTTCCTGAAAAATTCGTATGTTGAAGTCCTAACTCCCAGTACCTCATAATGTGATTGTATTTGGAGAAAAGGTCTTTAATGAGGTAATTAAGCTAAAATGAGGTCATTAGGATGGGCTCTAATCCAAGATGACCGGCGTCCAAACAAGAAGAAGAAATTTGGACAAAGACTCGTCTAAAGGGAAGACCTCGTGAAGACACAGGGAGAAGACGGTAACCTACAAACCACGGAGAGAGGCCTCAGAAGAAACAGCTCTGCCCACAACTTGATCTTGGACTCCTCACCTCCAGAACTGTGAAAAAATTAATTTCCGTAGTTTAAGCCCCCCAGTCTGTGGTAATTTGTTAAGGCAGCCCTAGCAAACTAATACAGATTTTGGTACCAGGATGTAGGGTGCTGCTGTAACAGATACTTAAAATTGTGGAAGTGGCTTTAGAACTGGGGAATGGGTAGAGGCTGGAAGAGTTCTGAGGTGCAAGTTAGAAAAAGAAACCAAAATTGAAGATTTGAAAGTTCTCAACCTATCTACATTACAAAAAAATGAGAAAATCTGTTCTGGAGAGAACATCAAGGGTGTGGCTGGACAATCACTCACTAAAGGAGCCCAACAATAAATCTGAACCGAAAGATGGACAAACCCGAAAACTTAAACACAGACTGATGGAGATTATGCAATCTGAGGAGCAGAGAGAAAAAAGAATGAGGAAAAATGAACAGAGCCTTAGAGAATTGTGGAACACCATTAGGCACACCAACCTATGTGTAATGGAAGTAACAGAAGGAGAGGAGAGAGAGAAAAGAGCAGAAAAATATTGACTATGTAGTGATCGAAAACTTCCCAAATATGATAAAAACAATATATATCCCTGAAGCTCAACAAACTCTAAGTCGGAGAAATGAAAGGAGGGCTACACCAAGACGCATCATGGTCAGATGTTGAAAGCTGAAAGTATATATCCAAAGGAATTCAAAGCAGGGACTCAAACAGATATTTTTATGCCAATGTTCATTGAAGCATTATTCACTAAAACCAAAAGGTGAAAACAATCCAAGTGTCCATCCACAGATGAAAGGATAAGCAAAACGTAGTGTATATGTACAAAGGTATATTATTCAATGATAAAAAGGAATAAAGATCTGATACATGACACAACATGGATGAACACTGAAAACATTATGCTAAATGAAATAAGCCATGCAAATGGACAAATACTGTATGAATCCACTTATATGAAGTATCTAGAATAGGCAAATTCATAGAAATAGAAAGTAGATTAGACATAACCAGGGGTTAGAGAGAGGGTAGGGTGGAGACTTATTGCTTAACAATTACAGACTTTCTGTTGGGGGTGATGAAAAAGTTTTGAAAACAGTGGTGAAGGTTGCACAACATTTTGAATGGAATTAGTGCTACTGAATTGTACACTTAAAAATGGTTAAAATGACAAATTTTATGTTGAATATATTTTACCACAATTTTAAAAAATCAATAATGTAATATATCGAAACCCACTGAATTGTACACTTGTAATGGGTGAGTGGTATGGTATGTAAATTATATCTCAATAAAGCTGTTTTTTACCCTTAATAAAAAGATATAAAGAACATAACTAGCTTTATGCCTACTAAGGAAATTGATTTCCACTTCAGGCCTAGATGACTTTATGGCTGAATTCTACTAAACATTTTTTTTCGAACTTTACAGAAGTATAATTGACAATAAAAATTGCATGTACTTAAGGTGTACAATGCAAACCGTTGATATACACATACATTGTGAAATGATTATTACAGTCAAGTTAACTAACACATCCATCACAGTTACTTTTTTGTTGTGTGTGGTGAGAACACTTCAGATCTACTGTCTTGGGGCTGGCCCAGTGGCATAGCAGTTAAGTTTGCGTGCTCTGCTTTAGCGGCCCAGGGTTCACCGGTTCGGATCCTGGGCACGGACATGGGAACCACTTATCAAGCCATGCTGTGGCAGGCGTCCCACATGTAAAGTAGAGGAAGATGGGCACATATGTTAGCTAAGGGCCAATCTTCCTCAGCAAAAAGAGGAAGATTGGTGGCAGATGCTAGCTCAGAGCTAATCTTCCTCAAACAAAACTACTCTCTTAAAAAATTTCAAGTATACAATACAGTATCATTAACTATAATCACTATGCTGTACAATAGGACCCAAAGGTTATTTGTCTTATAACTACAAGTTTGTACCCTTTGACAAGCATTTCCCTATTCCCCCCCCACCTTCTTCCAAACATCCCAGGAGGGAGTATACCAGTTCTACGCAAAATCTTCCAGACTTTTAAAGAGGAAGGAATACTGTCCAACTCACTTTATGTAGCCAACATTATCCTGATACCAAAACCAGATAAAGACATTACAAGAAAAAAGAACTATAAACCAATATCCCTCATGAAAATAGATGGAAAAATTCTTCACAATTTTTGAACAAACAACTTATCATGAATTGAGTGAAAAAACAAAATATATCATGACCAAGTGGGGTTTAACCCAGGAATGCAAAGTTGACTTAATGTTAAAATCAATTAATATAGTTTACCATGTCAACAAACTAAAGAAAAAATAATCATTTTAATATATATATAAAAACATTCGATGCACAAAGATTCATTCAGTACAATAACTCTCAACAAACAAGGAATAAAAGGGAATTCTTTCCACCTGATAAAGAGTATCTACAAAAACCCTACAGTTGACATTATATTTCAGGATGCAAGACTGAATGCTTTTACCCTAAGATCTGGAATGAAGCAACAATGTTTACCTACCACTTCTATTGGAGGTCCTAGACAGTACCGTAAGGCAAAAGAAAAAATCAAACATGCAGATTGGAAAAGAAGTAAAACTGTCTTTATTTTCAAGTGCATAATTGTCTAAGAAAACCCTGAGGAATCTACAAATAAAAGCTACTAGAACTTTTAAGTGAGTCTAGCAACATTGCAGATACGAGGTCAATATGCAAAAATTAGTTACATTTCTATGTCTAGCAAGAAATGGTCAAACTGAAATTTAAAGTACCATTTTCAATAACGTAAACATGGATTTTCTAGGAATAAATTTGAGAAAAGATATTCAGGACTATACACTGAGAAGTGTAAAACATTGCTGACAGAAATCCAAGATTACCTTAATAAATGGAGAGAGATACTGGTTCATGGATCGGAAGACTCAGTTGTCATTTTTCCTCAAATTGACCTGTAGATTTGAGAGAATCTCAATGAAAATCTCAATAGGTTCTTTTGAAGAAATACATTAGTCAACCCTAAAATGAATATGGAACTACAAAGGATATAGAATAGCCAAAACAACTTGGAAATAGAAGAGCAAAGTAGAAGGACTAAAACTACTTGATTCCAAGCTTATCATAAAGAGACAGTAATCCAGACAACGTGGTATTGGAATAGTCACAGGCCAGCGGAACACCATAGAGAGTTCAGAAGTAGACTCACAAATTTATGGACAATAGATTTTTAAAATAACAGTTTTATTAAGATATAATTCACATACAATACAATTCACGCATTTTAAATGTACGATTAAATGGTTTTTCGTATATTCAGAGAGTTGCGCAACCATCATTACTATTTAATTTTAGAAAATTTAGGTCACCCACAAAAGAAACCCTGTATCAATTAGCAGTCACTCCCCATTTCCTCCTGAATCCTCCTACCCTGGCCCTAGGCAGCCACCAATCTACTTTCTGTTTCAATGGACTCGCCTATTCTAGACATTTCACATAAATGGTATCATACAATATGTGGTCTTTTGTGACTGGATTCTTCACTTAGTTTAATGCTTTCAATGTTGTAGCATGTATCATTTCTTTTCCTTGCTTAGTAATATTTCATTGTATGGATATACCACCTTTTGGTTATTTATTCATGAGTTGATGGACATTTGCTTCCCCTTTGGGGCTTTTACAAATCATTCTGCTATGAGCATTTGTTTACAAGTTTTTGCGAGGACGTACATTTTCAGTTATCTTGGTTATATACTTGGGAGTGAAATTGCTGGGTAACTTTATGCTTAACCTTTTGAAGAACTGCCAGACTTTGGAAAATATCCCAAGCAGTTGCGCTATTTTACATTCCCAACAGCATGAATGTTCCAATTTTTCTACACCCTAGCCAACACTTACCTGTCTTTGGTGATTATGGCCATCCAAGCAGATGTGAAGTGGTATCTCATTTGGTTTTAATTTGCATTTCCCTATTAGTTAATTATGTTGAGTATTTTTTCATGTGTTTATTGGCCATTTGTATATCTTCTTTGGAGAAATGTCTATTCAAATCTGAGAAACCATTGCCTAATCCAAGGTCACAAAGATTTAAATCTACGTAGTCTTGTAAGAGTTTATAGGTTTAGCTCTTGCATTTAGCTCTTTGATCCATTTGAGTAAATTTTTGTATATGGTATGAGATAGCTGTACAACTTCATTCTTTTTATGTGGCTATCCTGTGGACAAATGATTTTTGACAAAGAAGCCAAGAGAATTCAAAGAGGAAATGATCATCTTTTCAATAAATGGTGATAGGAAATTGGAGAGCCATACGCAAAAAAAGGTCTTAATCGTTGTTTCACACCATATGGAAATATTAGTTCAAAATGGATCATAATAAGTGTCTAAATATAAGAGCCAAAATTATAAATTTTCTAGAAGAAAATATAGGAGAAAATCTTAGTGATGTTGGGTTAAGCAAAAATTTCTTAAATAAAGCATAAACTAAAATAAAAGGCATAAACTATAAAAGAAAAGTCAATAAATTTGACTTCATGAAAATTAAAAATTTTTGTTCCTTAAAAGACACATAAGAAAATAGACGATCCAGCCACAGATTGAGAGAAAGTGTTTTCAAAACATGTATCTGACAAAGTAACTGTATCTAGAATAGACATAAAATTCTTACAACTCAATAATAATAAGACAATCCAGTTTATCACATGGGCAAAAGATTTGATCAGATGTTTAAACTAACTATTTTGGAAAACATTTTGGCAGGTTCTTAAACAGTCAAGACTTCACCTTCCAGTTGATTCAGTACTCCCACTCCTAGAGAAATGTGAACATACATGCACATGAAAACTTGTACAAGATTCTTTATAGCAGCTTTATTTGTAATAGCCCCAAACCGCAAACAACTCAAAAGCCCATCAGCGGGGGAACAGATAAACAAATTGCGTTATATCTATATAATGGGTGCTACTTAGCAATAAAAGAAATGACAACTGATACAACAACATGGATGAATCTCTAAACAGTGATGCTGAGAGAAAGAAGTGTTAGAAAATGCAAACAAATCTATTGTGACAAAATAATCAGAGGTCTCCTGGGGATGGGGCACAGAGGGAAGAGACAGGGATAGACTACAAAGGAGCAAGAGAAGTTTTGTGTGTGATGGATATGTTCCTTATTTTGATTGTGGTTATAGTTTGAGTAGTATATAACAAGACAAAACTTATCAAATTGTACACTTTAGGTATGTGCAGTTCATTGTACATCACATATCTTAAAACATCGGAAAGAAACAATATATGGTACTTTAATGTGTTTTCACATATAAATGAATTTATCCGTTTTCTTGTTGATGAGTGTCTAGGTTGTTCTCAGTTTTCAATTTAGAAAGAGCGCTGCAGTTAATATTCTTATATGTCTCTCTGTGTACGTACATGTGAGGGTTTCCAAAGTAGGCCCCCAGAGTAGAGTTGCTGGGTCATAGCTATGCACATCTGCCACTTTACTGGATCTTCCCAAATTGTTCTTCAGGGTCATTCCCTTTTATACCACACACCATTAGCAGTGTACGCAATTTAAGCTTGTTCCACTCTTTCCAATATCATGGATCTAAAGTAATAAATTGTTTTAATTTGTACTTCTTTAATTATTAGAAAAGTTGGGCACTTCCTTGTAAATGCTAGTCATTTGAATTTCTGGATACTGACTAAAATTTGGTGGGAGGAATAATGGAGGAACCACCTGAATTTTCTCCCAAATGTAGCCAATTACTTTAATATCATTTGCTGAAAAATTATCATTTTCCACTGATTTGAAATGCCACCTCTAATATGTACTTATTTCTCCCGTGTGCTTTTTTTTTTTTCCTGGAGTTTTAATTCTGTTCTAGAAATAAATCTGAGTAACTAAGGGCATTCAGTAAATGACCTGATCTGCTTATCCTTTCCTACATTGGTAATTTACTCTTGCAATTTTTGTAATTCTAGATGATGTTGATGAGGAGGGAAAAAATTTTTTCCTTTACTTTCTCAGGTTCAATAACTGGGGTCTTGCAAATTGAACTGACAAAAGACAGATTAACAGGAGAAAAAGGTTTATTTCATATGCATATGGTGGAGGGGCCTCAGAAATGACATGAAAATCCTAAAGAGGCAGACTGTTACCATTTTCACAAAGGGAAATAAATTTGTGAAGAAATGACAAGACAAAGGAAAAGAGGTTTGAGCTTCTAAGGGTGGTAAATTGTGAGAAGGTAAATATAGGGGGAAACTAAGGAAAGATAAAGGTTATTTATTAAAATTTGTTTGTGCAGGCTCATGTTGGTGCCGATTTTCTGTCTTCTTCATAGCCATAAAACTCCCTTAGGAGAAGAGACTTATGGCAGCCCTCAGTTTTTAGAAGTTTCTGCTCTTAGTCAGATAAAGAATCTCCAAGAAGGCTTCTTTCTGTATCTGTTGATTCTCAATGGCCTTACCTCAAAATAATCCATATGGCATATTTTGGGTGGTGCATTCTAATCCCCTTCAATAAACTGCCAATTACTCTATTTCTTTTTTAACATTCCTGGATACTCCTACATGTTTATGAATTTTAGAATTAGTTTTTAAGATTAAAAGAATTTCCAGAACTAAAAGAAACAACTGGGTTCAAGCAGAACAAGAATTAATAACCTGGGACTGAATAAGCTGAGAAGGATAGTTACAATTTTTACGACTTCTTGTTTGAAACATTTCTGGTTCTTTAGTGTTTTGTTTTTCCAGATTTAAGGAAACTTTTTCTCTTAAGCTACCTATGATTTACAATTGGTAAAGTATACTTTTGTAAACAAAGAGGAAACATTTACTTTTTCTCCCTGTATGATCCCTCCAGAATTTAGAAACTCAAGTGTTCTTTTCATGGCAATACAGTAAGTTACTTGCATAATTTCAATAAGAATCTGTTCTCCTTCTAACAGGGTACAATTGAAAACATTGGCTATGTTACCAAGGCTTTGACTGGAATGTCATAGTTGAGAGAGATATGCATAGATTCAGACATGACCAGACAGCTGTAAGGAACTGCCTGAAACTTGGCTTGGCTTCCTGGCCTCAGAGGCTTTGAAAGAGTCAAATCTGAGATTCCTTATAAAAAGTTCCAGCAAAGCAGTCTTAAAAGAGCTTATGTGGTCAATCACCATTCTTGCTACACTCATGTAAATAATCAGGCCAAGTTTAATACAAACAAATTAGTTTTACTGTGATTATCTTTGGTAAAAAATGGGGTAATTGTAGAGAGAAAAATTATGTTTGCACCTTTGTAGATATTTAGATTCTAACCCTGTTAATTGTCTTTGAGGTTTTGTTATATACCTGTAAACTGAACTGGATCCTAAATTCTTCTAATTTTCTCAAATATCTGGCTACCACTCTCCAACCGAATGTTTCCTATTTCCTCCCATCCTTCTGATTTGGAATCACTGAGACCAAAGACTGTCCTTGAATCTCCTTGGAAAGGAATATACTAGGTCTTCCTCCCGACCCAGATGGCAGCCAAACCTCCAGGACTTAAACCTTGGCTACACATCTCACAGTGGAAGAAAGCTCCTCCTGACCTCTGGTCCTTTACAAACACTGAAGACCTCTGAATCAAACTGATGAGCAGGAGAAGCAGCTGACATTGACGTAGACTGCTTCCACCCAAGACACCAGATCAAGATTTCCCATTTTAACTAAACATGAAACACTGTCTTCCTCTCTTTCTTTCCTTTACTCTGGCATTGGCCTGGCAAGATAATGTCACCATCATATCTCCCAAGCCATTACTAAGGGAGAGCAACCTTTCAGACAGCTGGATTCATCATCAAAAACTCCAATCTGTTCATGATGCTGGAACCCATGAACAATGCCACCTGAGCAGTAATGGTTTACGCCCCAACAGGATTTAATTTCATCGGTGGTGGTGATCATTCTCCTTGGACCAATAAATGCTTAGATGGCTAACACATAACTGGGCAATGCCCCTTAGGTTATCTAACTGTGCCACTCAACTGTTCTCAAATAGGCTAAGACACTTCATTGGTCAACTCCCCTAATCATCCAATTCGAAAAGACCTGCCAGGAGGCCTTCATGATTCAGGATGTGCTTCTTTCGGCAGGTCCCTACTTCCTTTGTTAGGAGTGAGTACAAATGAGGCTGTGATCAGAAATCCCTCCTTAACTCTTGAAAGTATTGCAGAATTCGCTGCTAAAGCAATAGCTGCCCAATGAAAATCTCTAGACTCTCAGCTCAAAGTAGTTCTTGATAATATGACAGCCCTTGATCATTTGTTAGCTGAGCAAGGATGTGTCTGTGCTGTGGCCACCACCCGCTGCACCTGGATTAACACTTCTGGGGAAGCTGAAATTTAGTTACATAAAATCACTGAGTGCGCCACTTGGCTTAAAAAGGTGACTCCTTCAACAGAGTATTTCTTTCACTTATTGGATTTTGATTGGTTTGGGTCTTGGGGACCATGGCTCTGAAGTGCACTCCAGACATGGGAATTATCCTACCAGTAACAGTCATAGTAATCTCCCTGATGCACCGTATTCTCTCAAAAGCTTTAAATGCGTGTTTGCAGCTGCTAACCATCAAGCAAATGAATGTGAAGTCGTGACCTGTGAATACCACAGGATTCGGCAGAAAACCTCATGACCTGTGACTATAACACGGAGAAACAGTAAAAGCTGCGAGACCAACAGAGCGGTAGCTGAGAGTGGCACTAATGCCTTAAATTTTGATCACATCTTTCAAGTTATGCTAAGAGTCTCACGCAAAGGGGGAGAACTGTTAAAAAAGAAAAAACAGGAACAAAATGGTGTCACTTGTGCTAAGTCCCACATCAATAAATCAAGACTTAATTGCACTTTCAGTCTCTCACAGGAATGTGACCTTTAACTAGTCAATCTGGAATTACCTGGTCGGCATGAGTGAGTAATCTGCCTCATAGATCCCCACACTACTCTTCCCCAAAGGAAGGTGATCTTGCCCGAATCTGCTCTTTGCTAGAAACTTCCTTTATTCCGTCCCTTCTGCCCATAACAGCCTTCCACTTTGCATAGCTCCTTGGACCTCCCTTCTATTTGCTAGCTGGGATGCTGCTCAATTCATGAATTGTTGGATAGAGCCAATTCGATCTTCAAATTTACTCAGTTGGCTTTTGCTTTAAACACCTTAGCATCATCATCCTCTGAAAATAATGCTAATTTTGTCTTTTTTCTATTACTATATTTCTTTCTTTCTCTTATCTGGGGGACAAAGAGATTAATTAGAACACTAAGGTTCCTTAGAGGATGAAAGACTTCGGTGAATCTTGCAGGAATAGCAGCATTTGGACTGGCTAAGAGGGGAGGATGACAGAAATATAGCCACGCATTGCTCAATGATGGGGATACATTCTGAGAAATGTGTTAGGCAGTTTCATCATTGAGCGTACTTACACAATTCATCATAGAGTGTACTCACACAAACCTAGATGGTATAGACTACTACACACCTAGGCTATATGGTACTAATCTTACGGGACCACCCTCCTATATGCCCTCCGTCCTTGACCCAAACGCTGTTATGCTGTGCATGTCTCTAGATAAAATTGAGCTGTCCTACTCCCAACTAACGGAAGTCAGTTGATAGAACCGCTGGTGGCACCTGGAACTCTACATATTACATCACAGAAAAACTCAGACTAGTAGTGTCTTGGAACATGTTTTGTTCATAGTAAGTGTGAAAATAAAGGAAAACCTCTTTTAAAATGGAGTCATGAAACCCTGAAGGGGGACCTCTCACGTACATACCACTCACTGCTGCCTGCCTAACTGGCAGGAAGATGGACGATAAGAATTATTTTAACCAGGCCTATTTGTATAAAATTCTCTCAGTCCCAACTTCTTATCCGTGATGATAAGAATGTAACTTTTCTGCTGGTGCAACGGAGGACATCTTCACCTAGGAATTTCATCTCCTGCTTTTAAGAAAAGGAAGGAAGATCCGTCCCTGCCGCAGCGACAACGCATTGTCACAACCTTACACTCTTGTTCTTCTCCAATGAACTTTTATTCTAGATAACCCTCCTTAATTTCCTCCTAACACCTAATAAAAACTAACTTTCCCCTTGTCTCTTCCAACTTGCCTATGGTTCACCATAGTTTGCACGTCCAGAATTGCAATTCCTCGGCTATTCCCAAATAAACTCATTTTTTGAGCTTGCCCCCCAGACAGCTTCATTTAGGTTGACATAACAGCTAAAGATAGTTTTAGTCTCTATTAACATCACAACCAAATACTTAAATCACAACCAAGTACTTAAAAGCCTGACATAATTGTAGACTCATAAGTGAAATGTCACATTATCATTTTCAATAAATCAGCATCAATTTAACATTTCGGAGAGCCCCCCAAATTCTCAGCACTCAAATCCAAGACAAGAAAGATAAAAAACAGTACGACTGCATTCTGGTTATCCTATGAATTAAAGTGGAGTGAGTGTGAGTGAGTGTGTGTGTGTGTGTGTGTGTGTGTGTGTTTTAAAGCCTTTTGTTCACCAGCTTCTTTCCCTATCTTACACTGTACTCCCTAAGGACTGTGTATATCATTTAACTTTCTCCATTGAACGATAAACTTCAGAAGGTCTGGCCATTTTGGTTCTACGGGGTTTCTATCTCTTGCGCTTTCCCAGATCATACCATGTATTTAATATGCATTGACCCACCTGTGCAGAAAAGGGACCGTCTAGTCTCATGCTTAAATCAGTACTATGTCACTATCCATCGATCAATAAGTTGTGCATTCTCGGTGACAACTGAATGTTTTCTCTTTCAGCTGAAGTTTAAAGGAGGAGGGGAGTCGACTCCAAAACTGCACACTGGTGTAGCCCCAAACGGAAATACAGCGAAAGCTCGAGCGACCTCTCCCAGCGCAAACGAGTCCACCCCAGCTTCAGGAAACGAAGGAGTACGTGGGGTTGCGGATGACTGGCTTTGGGGCTCATTCTTTTCACTACAGCGCCCCAGGAGCGGAAGGCAAGCCCAGGCTCCAGGGACCACGCAGTCCCGCTGGGGCTGAGAGCGTCTCCCCCAGGGTGTCCCGGACGCCCGGCAGGAAAGAGCGCCGCCGGGCCGCCGACACCTGAGCGCGCGCCCGGTGGGGCGGGCCGGGAGCCCTCTCTCCCTTCCGCCTGCGACGCGCGTTGTCGGTCGAGCCGGTGTATGTGCGGTAATAACATGTCTGCCCCGCTTCCCGCCATCATCCCCGCCGCCCGGAAGGCCACTGCTGCGGTGAGTGGCGGCAGCCGGGGCTCGGAGGGGACCCTCGGCCCGCTGCTCACCACTGCCCTTCGCGCAGGGTTGGCGTCGCTGACCGCCTGGCGGCCGGTGGGTGGGTTCCCTCCGCCGGGTCCGGGGTGGGCTGGGTGGGGTGGGGTGGTCGGTGTCGGGAGGGCGCCGGGGCTGCGGCCGGGCCGGAGGATCAGCGCGCCCGCCCCCGTCAGCCCCGAGCCCTCTGCATTGCGGAGCGAGTCCCCAGCTTGTAGGGACCGGCGTTAGCGGCCAGGCACCCTAACTCGAGGTGGCTCCGTTGCTCGTTTCTCTCTTGTTTGTGGGTGAGGGAAGTCTGAAGTCCTCAAGAAAATGACTTTATTTTCTTACCTTGCACTCGTGTCCTGAATTAAAGAAGTTTGAAGATTGGCAACTTATGACATCACAGGGTGCTGTTTTTTAGAAAACCGTGTACGAGGAGCTCAAATGTCTTTTTAACCCCGGAAGCTCCTTTTTGTGATGGAAAAAGTCTACAGTTTACATGAGACTTGCATGGTTTGACTTGAAACAAACTATTTTTCCTAGAATGTTATTTGCACTTAAGAATGTCTAACTGGGACCTCTTTAAGTGCTAAGGCCGCACATTAATTATCTTCGGAACTACAGTGAGAGAAATTAAGTATTTTTCCCACTGAAGAGAGCTCTATGGAGTTTGATTTGCTGAAGGTAGTGTTCTGAAATTCTGGCATCCAGAATTGACCAACGCTAGTGTGTATCAATTCTGTGTGGGTTTATTTGGGCATTGTTTATTAATTTTTTCTCTTGTAGGTGATTTTCCTTCATGGATTGGGAGATACAGGGTAGGTACCATTATTTTTAATAACAGTAATGAAATGGGGTCATGCAACTCTACTTACATGATCAAAGGTTTAATGTTAATGAACTCTAGGATTGTATGAAAAAAGATTGCTAGTGATATTTCTTACAGTCCAGTAATATGATAGAATCTTTTCTTTTTTAAAAACCTCCAGAATTTCCTCTCATCATCGTGAATTCGTCATTTTTCAACTCCTGTTTCTGGAACGTATTAAAATTGCAAACGCCTCCTTGAGTTGCTGTGGGCATTGGATACCAGAGATGGGTGGAATGTTTGTAGAGAGTGTGCAACTGAGAGCTTTCCGGAGGAGTTAAAATTTCAGGGCAAGTTGAGGAGAACAACTGGTTGATTTTGATAAGAGCAATAATCGCAATGTGAGGTATACGGCATTCTGAATGAAAGCTTAATTATGCCCTTAAGAGAAAAAATCAGTTCAAGGGTCGGGGAGGCAACTCAAAGATTTATTTGGCAGTTTATCAAACACATTTTGTTGTGCTAACTTGAGATGTACAATTTATCTTTCAGTCAGGCTTTTCCTATATTGTGAAGTGTTTGTTTTTAATTTAAATTGTGATTATCTGTTTGAAACTTAGGTAAAACTGTAACAACATTGCAGAATTAGAGGAAAACTGAAGATAAACAAATTTTGAGTAGGTGGTCAAATAAACTATTAAATAAACTATTAAATCTTCTTTATAAGGGTGAGTTGGGCTAGATTAATTCTTCAAAGTGATTCCTGATATTCTTTTATGCCCTTTAAGTAGAGGTACATGACAACACGGAAAAGATTGTAGGACTCTTTCTGGCAATGAGGTAGTCCTATGAAAATGATAGACTTATATTTTACTATTTATTTTCCTGAACAGGTTTAGAGAAGCTCTCTTTTATAATCAAACCCTTCTTGATACTGAGAGCCGGAGAGGAACTTGCTACCCTGTCACTTGCCCAATAAAGAGAGCTTCTAGGCCTGAAGAATCAGTCCAAGAAAAAAAACTTCAGTGTAGAAAGCTTCTCTGTGGGCCCCCATTTTGACATATTCTGTAGACTGAAGTTAAGAGTGAAAATGAACAATGTGAGATTAAAAATACCAAGAGCATCCAGGACATCTTGACCGAGAATTAAGTTTACATACAAAATTAGCTGGCCAGCCCCATGGCCGATTGGTTAAGTTCACGTGCTCCGCTCCGGTGACTCAGGGTTCACCGGTTCCGATCCTGGGCGCAGACCTGCACGCTGCTCATCAAGCCATTCTGTGGCAGCATCCCACGTGGAAGAACTAGAATGACTTACAACAATTCAGGCGTGAGGAGGGGAGAAGTCCTAAGGCTCTGACATTCATACCGTGTCCCTGGTTCCATTCTAAGCTAGGAAATGCTAACTCTTATGAGGTTCATGTAGAAGAGTGAGCTTCGGGTCTTTTCTCTCAAAATTCTATGACGAGACTAACCAAAGGTGGGAATTCTAATGAGGGAACTTGGCTGAACTTTAGGCTTTGAACACTGAATCTACGATATCGCTGAGAGTGTAAGTACATGAAGTGGATTAAGTGACGGAGTGATGGCCATAGTGAAGATTTACTGGGCTCCGAAATAGGAGAGAAATCACTGAACATGAGGCTCAACTTATGTCCTATCTACGGAAAGCCCATTAAGGGAAGATCAATTTTAGAAAATGTTAAAGAACAACCAGGTTTAAATTTAGTACCAATACTGAATACTCATTGATTTTAAAGAAAAATATATATGCATATGCTATAATGCTAGTACCCCATTTTAAATAGAAAAATTACCATACCTGACTCACCTTCTCTTCACTGAAAGAGAAATTACTAATCTTAAAAATGAAACTGTCTAATTGCCATTATATTTACATTTCTCTACATTTTATCGGTGCCAAAACATTTAAAATATATCCTTCTAGAAAATAAATATACTACAGAAGATAAAACTAGTTGAAAACACAACCATGTAACGTTTTAAGGCACTGCATTCCATTAGACAGAACCCAAAATGAACTGAGTACAAAGACACAATGTGAAGTTTATACGTGAGACTCTTCCCTTCTCTCCGATTTTGGACTCCAGTGTTAATCTACATGAAGTCAGCTCCCTAGCTACACAAAACATAACTTCTCAGGATTTATTTGAATTGTTATAAGCAGGTAATTAAGTAAACTAAAAGAAGTCTAACTGAAAATTCAATGTGCAAGTAAGCCGAGATACACTTGATAAGGATTCCATATGCTAATGGCCTTGGTGCCACGCCAGCTCTTTCCTCTGAAGTTCTCAGATTTCATCAATCTTTGTGGACTGGCAGCTCAGCAGCTCCCTCACCTTCACTGAGCCACAAACACGTCTGGGCCATCTGTGTCCTGAAGACAGGGGAGGACATATCAGCATTTCCCCTTCCCCAGGAATTCAGTTGACATTCTTTAGTAAAATACACAAAAGAACAGATTGCGCTTCATCTATAGGGCAATTTCACATTTCGCAAAGCTGTATGGTGCACAAATCTCATCCATACACATCTGAGGTCGTCAATTCATCATCTCATTATAGCAAGAAAGAACAAACATTCAACAAATATATATTGAGTGCCTAGCATATGAAAGGAAGGACACTGATATGAACCCATTCTTTGCCCTCATATTCTATTAGAAGCCATGTGACATATACGCAAAGGAACTCACACAAGGCCAAATAGGATCACGTGTGTGATACACACCAAGATCTATAGCAGTATAATGAGCAAGAGATCCTACTCCCAAGTAGAATAGCTGGCTAAAATAGTAGAAATGTTATTTCAGCTAAACCTTGAAGAAACTAAAACCGTTTTTGTCTTCTGTTGAAGAAGCAGATAGGAAGAGTTAAACATCTCAAGTAGAAGGAAGGGATTAGGCAAAGCCAAAAACACACACAGTGAGTGTGCAAGGCCGTGAGCAGTCCAGACAGCGACAGCACTGGCTGTCTACTGCACAGCAACTTAAAACAAAGGCAAATGACCAGCCCGGACCAGACCACAGAAGGCTCTGACTTCAAAGCTGGGATTTATCCAGTAGCGTCAGTGGGGAGTCACCAAAACACAGCACCGCTTAAGGAAGGTTAATTTTTCAGTACACAGGACATAGTATAGGTCGAGAAAGCCTCGAGACAGAAAAAGTACATTCTAATAGTTTAACTGATAAAGCCCAGAACTAGAATGATGTCAGTAAGCGGGAGTGCAAGGTGATTTAATAAGTATCTTAAAGTGATCTAGAAAAGTATCTTATAGTGATCTACAGAAGATGAAACAGAAATGAGGAAATTTATGCAAATATAAATTAAAAGGAAAAATCTTCATCAGAAAGCTTATTCGAACAAGTACCTTGTAACCAACGGAGACAGGGGATGGGGTCTTTCTTAAAGAAGAATTCAAAAATCACCCAATTGGGACGGACAGTTTAAGGGCTCATTCTTCTGGAGACAGATTTCGTTTACTCATTCAACAAACACTTATTGCAAGCCTACTGTGTACCAGAAAGCATCGTTAATTCCCTCAAGAACAAAGCAAACAACAGAACAAGCAGGGGATTCACTGTTGGCCCTTAAGAAAGGCATCATCTCTGTCCTCTCTGAAAGAACTGGGACTTGTTCCACTGGAGAAAGAAAATGAGCCTCGAATTTCTTCCCATAGTCAGGTTTCAAGACTCACAAGACATAGCAGGTGTTCAGACTACAATAATGAGATATGTTATTCCCAAATCTTAAAGCACATGCTGCCTATGCAAATTCAACAACATCCAACTCCACAAAGATTTTCAAATATGCAATTCCACTTAGACTATCAACTCTTATCCAAACTCTCAACTAGCTGTTCCTTGACTAAAAAGTTACCTGTAACTTGATCTTCAGTGTTACCCATAAAAAATTATTAGCCCAGGAAGAAACTCCCAAAAGAAAGTCCCCGCTCTGACTGAAACAGTCTCTGCTGTGGTTTAAAAAGAAGAAAAAAAAAACACACTTGCAAGAAAGAAATCGAAACACTCCAATACTCTTTAAGAACAAGAACAAAACAAATCAATAGCAGCCCTCTGATGACACCTGGTGGCCGCTTCTCACAGGAAGTTTCTTTCAGCATTTTAAAGAAATTATTCCAGGAAACGTTAACAGTTCTCAACCACTTCACATGCTATCTTGACTATGGGCAGCACACATGAAGTCTCTCCCCTCATTTCCCTCCTTTTTGTTCCAGTTTTCACTTATTTTGTTCCAGTCTTCACTTCTCTTTTCATCTCTTCTCTCTTTTCTAACCAGTAGACATTAAGGCAGCTTGAGCTTGCTTTCTGTCTCTTTCTCACACCCTCTCTCACTCACTCACACACACACACACACACACTCTCACACTCACAGACATCCTCTCTCACTGGTACAAGGCCACCCACACAGGAAACCACCTTCTCCCTGCCTCCGTCCCACGCCATCTCACCCTTCACCCCTCCTAGACTTACCCAAATTAGTGGTGCAAGCAGTGTGCAGTTAGCACGTGTTGGCACCAGGCCCATGGTAAAGTCACAACAGGGGATAGTGTGCAGCATGGCTGGCGTGCACACACGTGCATTTATAAAAGCTCCCAATGCTCTTTTGCCCTTTCCCTTTGAGGAGGTCAAAAAAGGACGAACTCCAGAAGTTGTGGAGATCCTACAGCACAGTCTCCTCCTGGAAGGGCAAGGTAGGACACGTAAGACTTCCTACAAGCCTATTGCGAGCTGAGCAAGACAGGAATAAACGGAAATTAGCGGACTGCTCAGATCTCTTTCTTAATCTACCATTTTCAATTGGACCTTTTATCGAAAGTATATGTCTTATACGATTACCTGATTTAATAAAGTACCACCAAGTCCATATATAGTCTGTTCAGGAGAAAACTGTAGTATTCGTTGTCGTTACAAAACACCATGTGCATAACCTAAGGGGAACCAAAGGGAGCTGTGCTTTATGTAATCCTCCTCTCACCACACTCTCCCATCAGAAACATCACTTTGTAACAGAGACCACAAAATAAAGTATCTGATCCTACAAAGAAAAAAATCACTCTTCTATGAAAATGCTAACAGTCACAAGTTGAATAACTTCTTCCATGACAAAAGAGTAAAATTTAACACCCTAAAAACCATTTATTGGTAACATCAGAAGCAATTTTACCACAAATGGATGTGTAACATAGTTGTTTATTCACAATGGGATCAGCTCCTGAACACTCGGGTCCAGCCAAACCCACCTCCATCAACGTGCCAGGGACAGGCTGCATTGCATTCCTAAGGGTAAGTCTGTTAACTCTACCTTCCCCCACTAGGAAAATGCCTGTGGCGATTCAGAATGAGTCCACAAATTCTCTGACACTCCCTTCAAAAGGTGGAGCCTAATTCCCTCCCCTTGGTGTGGGCTGGCCTTGGTGACCAAGTGCTTGCAAGGGACAGAAAACAGTGGCAGTGAGGGTTTTCGGCTCTGGAGACACAGTCACAGAGGTGCCGGTATCCTGCTTGCCCCCTCTCTTGATCACTCCGCCCAGGGAAGTGGGGGACCTGTTGCAAGAACACTTCTGCAGCCTGTGCACATGGAGGCCCAGGGGGCAAGGAACCGAAGCCTCCTACCAAGAGCCAAAGAGGAACTGGGGCCTCCTGCCAACAGCCATGGGAGTGAGCTGCCTGGAGAGCAGCTCCTCCAGCCCCAGGCAAGCCTTCAGATGATTGCAGCCCCTACAAAATCCTGACTGCAGCCACGACCAACTGGGTAATGAGCCTACTCCACACCCTGACCCACAGAAACTGGGGGATAATAAATGCTTATTTGCTTTAAGCCACTAAGTTCTGACATAATTTGTTACACATCGGTAGATAACTAATATAATGCCCTCTCTCTCCTTTGCACCTTGGCAAGAGTAGATAGGGCTCAAGTTCACCCCTCGTTTGTATATATTTTACATAGATTTCCTTTCCTATACCCTCCAACCTTTAACAAGAATGTTCTATACTATCACAATAGTATTAAGGTACACGGGAGGAGGTCCACGAAGTATACTGGTTGAAGAGAAGAATTCCCATCAAACTTCTGAAAGATTTCAAAACTTAATAAACTGACATTTACATTTATGCCTCTCCCACTACCAAAACCAGACTTGACACGGCTTACAATGAAAAACTGGGATACTAAAATCAAGAATTATTAAAGAGCTAACTAACAAAGACATGAGGTAGAGAGTTTCAAATTTAGATTTGTATGGAATAAAAGAAATGTCTTCATGTTTCCTGAAAAACCTCATTTTGGATGAAGGCATTCATTCTTATTGGCCCCTAGAATCATTTATAGCAAACAACTTGCCTCAAAGATAACAGTAGCCATGAGTTCCTGTCCAGCTAAGCTCAGAAATGTTAGCAACCTCTATTTCTACTCTTCCCCAAACCTGATGGGGCAGCCCATGCAGTAAACACCTATACAGCCACATGCCACTGGGGCTGAATGAGTCACAATCCTTTTGGCCACACAGAATACAAAACTTCCTCACCCTCACCTAGCAGGAGGCATTCAAACTTCGGAGATGTAGGGGCCTCTGGTCACAGGACTCACATCTGATTAAGTTCCACCTCCAAAGCATCTCACATGCCATGTCTAGCCTACTTCTAAAAATAACCTTCCCCAGCCAGAGTCCAAGGACAAACCCAAGACAAGCTAGAACTATGTGCTCTTAAGCCCAAATGGTCAGAGTAAATAAAACTATCGACAGAGAGAAAAAAATTCGCACTCAAGTCAGAAGAGAATACTGTTCCTATTCCAGGGGATACCCATGTTCTGTTTCAAATACCTAATTTGATTCTGCCTGCAAGTTAAAAATTAGAATATTTGTTTAGCGCTTAAGTTAGAGCTAAAACAATCATTAAAAAGCCATACTAATAGGGATCAAGCCATGGTGACTGTAACAGAATAAACAGACCTCACCCCTTTCATTATCAAAGAGTCTCCCCTTCCCAACACTACTCGTGAGGATGTAGTAAGAGCAACATAACGTGACAAGTCATGGGACAAAAATAAACTGTAACATTAGCACAGTTTTCTTACTTGGCTGTTTCTTTTATTAAAATGTTCCTACACTTCAAGTACTATTTTCCAAATACATTAAATTGATCCAGTAATAAAGTCAATTTTATGGCGATCTTAACCACCTCTGACAAAGCTATCTTGTGTAGTAGGAAAGATTTTACACAAAAAGTTAAAATTCAATATATCTCCTTTCAAAATGTATTTTTAAAATTAATGCTTTGTTAATATTTCCATCTAATTGTTCTGATTTTTTTTAAAAGGAAGAAAATTCTTATTGGAACAGGAAAACAGCATAAAAAAAGGAAAATTCTATGAGTAAAACAGAAAATGAAAAATTTCAATGCCATTAAAAGCAGACACACACGATCATTCGTGTCGTATGCCATTTGAAAAGGTTGTTTTATTATCAATGTAACTAATCACAATGAAACCATCTCTTACAACTAAAGACATCATAACGAATTTTCTTCACAGCTACAGAGAGACGGGATTTGCTGTTTCACATCAAATAGAACAGGCTACATAAATTCTTCTTCCTATTTATTGTAAAATATAATTTCATCTATAAAATCAGTCATGAAATATTAAAACAAACAACAGACTTTATATCCTTTTCTTAATTTAGTTTAAACGGTCTGTTCGCTCAAAAAGGGGGGAGGTTTGCAATCACACACATCTCTAGATTCTTTCACCATCTCAGCAGGTTCTCTCTATAAACGTTATGCCATTCATTCGAGAATGCTATCATTTTTCTGTAACTTTCCTGATCCCCTTTTCCTTAGTTTTCACCTAGCAAAACTGCATTTCCATTTTCAAGTTTTCCCTCTAAATTCTCCTTCTGAATTCCATTTTGCTGCTTTTCACTAAAGCTCTGTCAGTGTCTCTCACATCTCACTGTCAATTAATTGTTCTAAGTGAGAAAAGGGCAAAAAAATCTCCAAAGTTTAAATGATTGTTCTTTGACTATTTTAACATACTCCTGTTTTAACTGATCTAACACAAATTACAAAATTAACTCATCTGAAGTTCTATCACTTTTCCTTTATTTACCTTGCCTGCTTTTACTATCCTGCCTGCTGGTATAGGGTGTTAATGATTCAAATCATAAAAAATGGGTAAAGGAAGTCAGGAGCGAAAACAGGACTATATATGAAGTTAGACTCTTCAAAAGGAAAACCAAAAAGACTAAGTTTCAATGTGCTCACTGTCTATAGTGTATAAGACTCATCTACAAAGTTCTGGAACACCTGAAATAAGCAACTTGCTTTTCAACTTTAAACACAGATGTTTTAGAACAAATTTAAAGTATTAATTTATACACCAAGGGACAAACTTACCAAAATGACGGAAGAAGTTAACATTCAAATTATATATAAATCCAATGGTTTAGGTAAATTCTAGAACTTTAAAACCATTTGAGAGGGGAGAGAAGCAGCACGTGGGTACTTCCTCAGCTACCAAGGATCGCCAGGGCACCCCTCCAACAAAGTACTCTTTCCTGCTGACACTGATAGGAAATGTCCCCAGGACAACATCTTACATACTCTCAAGTGAACAAAAAGATATGGGCAAATAAAAGGAGAAGAGGAGGAAAATGCGAAAAACTTCCCTACTGGAATTCTTTCCTCAATACCTGAAATTTAAGTCACTAATCTAACAACGCTTCCCCGGGGCCGGTCAAGCCTCATTATCTTCTTCACCCTCGGATCACGGGATTATCAAATTCTTTCTCTACCATAAGTATCAGTATTTTCCAAGATTTTTGTATCTTAATTTCACGGTCATTAGCACTTCCTTAGGCCCATTCCTCACTAACTTTAGAAGCACATCCTGCTTAACACTGTTCAAAAATTATTTAAATACACTGTTTTCGTTGTCCCTCAGTCACAAACAAATGTAGATATTAATCAAACAGAATACTAATCTGTGATAGGAAAAAGCTGTAACCAAAGCCCTGTCAGACACAGTACGTCCGCTAGTTTCCTGTGACTGCATCTATTTCTATTAGGATTTTATGGATTAAGCACTGAAGATCCTAAAAAATAATATTCATTATGTGAACAGTATTTCCCAAGTATGACAGAAATATCACTAGTGGCGTTTAAAATAAAGTTATCTACCACATGTTGGGATTTTTAAATAAGTATGTATTATTCAAATAGATATTAGGAAAAAATAACACACCAATCTATGACTCCACATGTATTACTTCTTATGACAATGCTAAGTTTAAAAAAAAAAAAGTGAGAAAGGGGCCGGCCCTGTGGTGTAGTGCTTAAGTTCGGCACACTCCACTTCAGTGGCCCAGGTTGGTGGGTTCGGGTCCCAGGTGCAGACCTACACCACTCATCGGCCATGCTGTGGCAGCATCCCACATGCAAAATAGAGGAAGACTGGCACAGATGTTAGCTCAGGGAGAATCTTCCTCAAGCAAAAAAAGGAAGCTTGGCAACAGACGTTACCAAACAAACAGAACAACAAACAAAAAACAAGAGTGAGATAAAATGCTGTGGTATAAAACACAGCAAAAACAATGAAGGAGTAGGGAAATGACTTAAGTTTGGAAAATGCCACATCATACATACCTTATACATTTGCTAATTTTTCAATTATGTAAATTCTAGGAAATCAATAAAAACTAATAATTCTTAGCCCTAAGATCATTATTAAACGAGAGTGCTCTGAAGATCAGTCTCTCCTCCACTGCTGGCAACCTTCACAGTTGGCATCACAAATCCTCATTCACCAGTTTTCACATGAGTAGTAGCCTCCTTCAGATTACACCTCTAAGAAAGTACTGCAGCCTAATAAAACGTCCCAACTCTGTCACATCACACGTCTACATTCTGAGGAACAGATAACAGAATTATACACGTGGAGAAGGAAAACTGCAGAATACTAATTTTCTACATACTCAGAACCTGCCTTTCCTTTGAGATTTGGATACAGTGGCTAGAATCCATCTAACAAGAAGATAATGCCCTAATACCATACTGGTATAAAACGTGCACTTACAACTGGCCAAAGCACAACAGAAGTCTCTCTCTCGCTCTGGTAAACTTCCACGGCAGGTGTTCCTGGTCAGCAGGCGGTCTGTTGCAGGCCGACTCAGGGATCCTGGCTCCTTCCATCTTGCAGCTCTGCCCTGGAGCTTCCTCGTTCCCTGCATTCAGCTGACTGAAGAAAGCAAGCCTGGAAGCAGCAGACTCTTGATGAAGTATCATCGAGACGTGCTCTGAGACAATTCTCCATGTCCCAACCAGCTCTGCTTCCATCTGCTGACCTTTGACTTTCAGTATCTGGTCAGACATAACTAACAGTAGTCTTGCAATCTTGACTCAAAAGCAGTGTTGGGACCCAGGGCAGACTGCCCCCAAAATATGCTACAAGGGCACACTGATTATTTTGACTTAGTTATTTGAGAAGCAGCTGATGCAAAAATTGCACTTTGACCCTTTCCATTTCCCCCTGAAAGCAGCAAACGAATCTCCCATGTGAAAAACAGCTTCCTCACGAGGCTGACCCAACGGCATAAGGGTTAAGTTGGCGTGCTCTGCTTCGGCGGCCCAGGGTTTGCAGGTCCGGATCCCGGGGCGGACCTAGCACCGCTCATCAAGCCACACTGCAGCGTCATCCCACATAAAACAGAGGAAGGTTGGCACAGATGATAGCTCAGGAACAATCTTCCTCAAGCAAAAAGGGTGGGGCTGGGAGGGGGTGGAATTCAGGGCGGAGAGGCCTGTATAAACACACCTTGTTACTTTTTTACTAATTTACCACCACAAGTCCAAACTCTGCTTAGATTGCTTACTAATGAAGCACCCAAACCTAAGTATCTTTGTCCTGTCAAATCCTCACAAATTTAGTGTTTCTGTGTGTAAAAAGTATAAAAGCTGCCTGCTTTGGTCACTTCTGAGCGTTAATTTTAGGATCTCCCACGTGTACGCATTACATTCGAGTTTTCTCTTTAATCTGTCTTGTGTTCATTTTACTATGAGGCCAGCCACAAGAACTCAAGAGGAATAAGGGGGAAATTTCCCCCTCCCGGACAGGGGCATCTACCACTTCCACTCATACCTGCTTCGCCGCAAGGGAATATGAAAAGTGAAACCTGGAGCTGTAGAACTGTATCTTATGGAAGGACAGAACCGATTTAGATGGACAGCTAGCCATCTCTGCCACATACCAATGCCCAAAAATTATCATATCGCTTGTCACTCTACCATTAATGAAGGCTTTGCAAGACCTTCGACAACCTTTTCTGAGAAACGCAACTGTCCCTGGAAGAGCATGCCTGGACTTACTACCTCCACGTCTGTAACACAAGGGAGCCACAGACAATACCAATCGTTTATCAGTTTAGCTAATCAGCCAAACATGAATCCCTTGGTCCCACCCATGGAGAGATCCTGATTAAGAGAGTCTGGGGTAAGGACAAGGATCTGTAGTTTCAGAGAGCTCCCTGAGTGATTCTGATGAGCCAGATTTGGGACCCCCTGGAGTAAAGTCCCTTCTAACTTCAAAAAAAAATAATATAAACCTAACATATATTTACTAGACAGAGAGCTGAAGTGTGGAGAAGAGGGGAAAAAAGGAGAAGAAGGGTGAATGAGGAAGGAGAGTAAACAAACGCACTCAATAGGGATGTCACACAGGGATTCCAAAACAATCTCTCATGCAAAATGACTCTGAGGAACGTCACTTTTAGCAAACACTGCCTCCACCTCCCACCCTGAAATCCTAGGGTGTTAAACACCACCCATATGGAAAACCAGATTACAGACCCTGAAGATTCTTAATGAAAACCATTTGGTCTCATTTTTTGAAAGACTATAATTCCTACTACCTCTCCTCGAATGATCTAAATTGTCTAAGCTATTTGTAAAAGCAGATTACCACCTTAGTTTAAATTCTAATGGTTTTATAGTTATATGAACTTCTATAACTGTGATTTCTCATTCTAGAATAATTGATCCAATAATACGCATCAAATTCTGGTCCGGAATCCACGATCAGCAGAAATCACAAGTGAATTACACACTTTGAAAGAAGTGGTTTGTTGCTTGCTCTAGGTTTAAAACACAAAGTTTCCATTATCCTTAGTAACTGACAAGCATGCTGGGCTTTGGCTACATTTGATGATTACACTGCTATTATTCCAAATGCATCAAACAATAAATATCTTTTTCCTATTAGGCTTCCTATTACCTTACTTGTTTTTATTTAAAACTTTTCGTGTTTCTGTTTAAAGGGGGGAAAAAAGCATATAAGAGAAAATAAAAGAGAAATAGGAACATGAAACACATTGAAAAGCACTGGCAATTAAGACTGAGATTATCCAGCTTCAGCAAAACGCATCTGAAACTAGAAGAGCTGAAGTACTTAAAATTTGTTTTAAGGAGCCTATGTTCGGATCTCCAACAAGCACTACATGTGTCTCAAATGCAGACATCCCTGCTATGGAAGGACTCTCCTGGCTGTCAGCTTAGTAAGGGGCTGACTCTGCTGGAAAGCATGACATTACACAATTACAAATGCTTGACAGTTCATGTGGTTTAGACAATTTGAGCACTCTGAATTGAATACCAAACAAAAACAGTAGTGCTATTTGGTTTCATATAATTTGACTTATGGCTTCTGGAACATCTTTTAATTTTTTCTGTATTTGTTAATTTTAAGGAGTGACTGTCATACTACGGTGGCTTAAAATAAAGTTTACAATATAACCAATGTTTATCTAAGAAATAGTCCTCATAATATGAGATAATTATGATACAAAAACAATTATCAAAGGCTAGAAAACAATAGGCAAAGGGAGAGTCCCCAAAAGTGCCCTTTTTAGCAACCAAACTGCCTAAGCAAAGAAGTAAGATTTCCCAAATCCTATGGTGTGATCTTACCAATTTCTAATGAACTGGAAGATGCAATCCTTAAAACTAAAAACAAAATCCAATTACTTTTCTGCTTTAGGGACTCAGCATCTGCTAGAATGACAGTCATATACGCTGGTTTAGAAACAAACCTACTAAGACAAAGAAAGCAACTTCAAAAATGCGGGTATATACAGCCTTCCCTCTCCACAGTCTTCCACACTCCCATTCCTATTTTGACTTTTCCTTTTTGTCTCGAAACTCCAACACTCTCAGGCATAACAGTCTTGTCTGGCTGTCCTCTCCCTCTGACCAGGTCTGACAGAGTGTTAGGAGTCAGCCAGCCTCTACCGTTTTCACCTCTGTATCCACACACACCTTTCCTCCCCTAGGAAACAGGAGGAGTCGTGGTACCAACCCCCATATGCTCACTGTGAGGCTCAATCCTCAGTTAACTGAGGATAAACTCAGTACGTAATGTCCTTAGACTAGTGTTTGGCACCTGGCAAGTGCTCAGCAAGTATTAACCATCATCATCATCAAAAACAATCTTCTGTTTGATATCCCTACTGCTGAAAGTACTTTCAGACCATAATGCTGCAAGAACATATCTTCTCCACCATCACCCCCACCAGATCTTTTTCATACAAACTGAATAGTCCCTGTGTAGACAGACTTCGCAAAAAGAAAAGACATAAGTGTATGTTTTTTAAAAATTTGGCAGGTACAAAAAATAATTTGAATATGTGCGAGGCACTAAGCATAACATAAGAAAACCCCGAGTACAGATCACAGTTTAAGAAAATTAAATTCAGGGGGCCAGCCCCATGACCAAGCAGTTAAAATTCTGCACACTCAGCTTCAGGAGCCTGGGTTCACAGCTTCGCATCCCAGATACAAACCTACTCCACTCATCAGCCATGCTGTGGAGGCATCCCACACACAAAACAGAGGGAGACAGGCAACAGATTTAGCTCAAGACGAGTCTTCCCCACCAAAAAAAAAAAAAAAAAAATTAAATTCCTATCTTTCAGTTCCGTTTCGGGATCCCTATCACCTTCTCTCTTCTAATAGAGCTACCCACTAATTTGAATGTGTTTGTAATTAATCTGCTTTATTACTTTGCCATATCTGTATTCCTAACAGTATGGACTTTTGCTTCACATGTTTCAAAACTTTAAAAAAGGAAAAATACTATGTGCATTCTTCTGGAAGTAGCTTTTTTTCCTCAATATGATATTCCTGACAATAATCCTCAGTGGTGCAGGTGGCTAAAATCCATTCAGTTGCACTCCTATAGGAATACAATTTATCCATTCTCCTCGGATGGACACTGCTTCCAGTTTTTGCCTTTTACAAACAGTGCAACTGTGAGCATTTTGTCATGTCCTCAGGCACTCACATACATGCGTTTCTCTGGGGCACCAGTTTGCCAATTTTAGCATGCATTAAACCACCTGAACGGCTTGTTAAGACTGAAAGCTGGCTCATCCCCAAAGCCTCTGATTCAATAGGTCTAGGGTGGAGCCCCAAATTTTGCATTTATAAGAAGTTCCTGTGAGATGCTGAAAACACAATTTAGAAGCACTGCTCCAGGATAAAGACCCAGGAGTAGAATCACTGGGTCAAAGTGTACATCCATCTTTAACTTTACTAGGTAATCCCAAAGTTATGGTACCAATTTACAATCCCACCAGTTGTGTGTAAGCATTCCAGTTATTTCCGACCTTCCTAAACAGCAGACATTGTCAGATTTTTACACTGTTGCCAACCCAATGTTATGAAACTATACACCACGTTGGTCCTAAACTGCCTTTCCCTAATTGCTAATGAAGTCGAGAATCTCTGCATGCAGGTTTCCTCTTCTGTGAGATGCCTACTTGGGTCATAGGCCCATTTTTCTATTGTTCTTACTGATTTGTCACTGTTTACCTTTCTAGATACAATCCTTTCTCAATAATACGTACTGAAAATATCTATTCTCACTTGTGACTTGTCTGTTCACTTTCTTGATGGTTTCTTTTCATAACCACAAGCTGTCAAATTAATGCTGTCAAAGCGGTCAATCTTTTCCTTTATGGTCTACACCTTCTGTGATCTGTTTAAGAAGCTCTTCCTTGTATTAGACTCACACAATTACTGTCCTACATTGTCTTCCAAAAATTTCATAGTTTTGCCTTCTGTATTTAAGCCTTTAATTCACCTGTAGTTGATTTTTCTGAATGATATGAATTAGAAATGTATCCCACTCTCAAGAAGTTTCCTATTGGCTAAGGCCCACAGATATGACCAACTATAACTTCAGAGAGGATAATGATTCCTGTTAACCCCTACCTTATTGAGGTTTATTCTGCTCTCTCATCGAGGCAAACCAAAAACTGGATAATTTCAATACGGAAAACTTGGAGGGTTATTAGCAAATTAGTCAGACTATGATCCCCACCCCACCATACTCCAGGAAGAATCCTTAAAAATACCACACACACAAAAAAAGAGGCCAGCCCTGTGGCCAAGTGGTTAAGTTTACACACTCGGCTTCAGCAGCCCCAGCTTTTGCCAGTTCGGATCCTGGCTGCAGGCAGGGCCATGGCACCACTCATCAGGCCATGCTGAGGCAGCGTCCCACAGAGCACAACCAGGAAGGCCTACAAGTACAATACACAGCTATGCACTGGGGAGCTTTGGGGAGAAGAAGAAGAAAAACAAAGGTGCAAATCGTAAAAACAAAAAACAAATTTTTTTAACTCTAAATTTAGTCTTATTCTAAAAAACTGAAAGTTGAGCATTGGGGAAAGTGTGGCAAAATGAGCATTCTCAACAGTACTGGCTGGAATATAAATCTATACAAACTTTCTAGAGGGTTATTTGCAATATATCAAAAGCCTTAAAATACATATCTTCTTTGAGCTATCAATGACTCTTTACAGAACTTATCTTAAGGAAACAACTGAACAAAATACATATTTAGGAATATTCACCATGGAACTCTTTCTAATAGAAAAAATTGGAAACAGCCTAATCTCCAACAACGCAGGATGGGTTACAGACGAAGCTGCTGCAGCACATCCATATATGGTCATGCGCCATCTAAGGACGTTTCAGTCAACAGTAGATCACGTAGATGATGGCCATCCCATGAGATTAGTACCACAGAGCCTACATGTGTAGGAGGCTATGATAGAAGAAAATTTTATATATTGAGGTGTATGGGGAAGCCGTTGTGGTTTAAATGCGATTTGGACTAAATTTTATTTAAACCAAAGAAGCCTGACTTACAGCCTGTCAAATGTTCGTTGTATATTGTCCCAAAATAAAGAATGTACTCTTTTTTTTCAATATTTCTTTTTCTGCTTTATCTCCCCAACCCGCCCCCCCCCCCCACAGTTGTATATCTTAGTTGCAGGCACTTCTAGTTGTGGGATGTGGGACGCCGCCTCAACGTGGCCTGATGAGTGATGCCATGTCCGCACCCAGGATGTGAACCCTGGGCCGCCGCAGTGGAGTGCGCGAACTTAGCCACTCAGCCACAGAGCCGGCCCCAGAATGTACTCTTTGAAGGTAAGAACCAATGCCTCTCTTCTTATGACACCAGTACTTTTTGAAGGTGAGTGTCCTTTCCCATGACACTGGGGTCATGCTGACCCACTGTGCATGTACTAATCTATAACAAAGTATCTCCTTGAACCCTTGAGAGAATGTACCCCTGTCACACTTGATGTATGTCTGTTTGGAAATGGTATATAATGGTGCTGAAAAATCACTCTTCTTCACAGCACTTACGAAGGCTGCACTCCCAGGCTGCAGTCCTCAGCTTGGCTCGAATAAAACTCCCCGCTGTAGAATGACTATTGATTATTCGTGTCAACAGCTCGACCATCTAGGTTTGTGAAAGTACACTTTATGATGTTTGCACAATGATAAAATCACTGACACATTTCTCAGAACGTATCCCCATTGTTAAGCAAGGCATGACTATAGTGGAATACTATGATGATTACATAGCTGTGTTAATGTGGAAAGATGTTTCTAATAGTCTGGTAATTTCTAAAACCAGTTAACAAGATGCACATATGATATTCTTTTATTCTGAAATATTTATGGAGAGCCTTGTGTATGCCAAGCACCAAGCAAGTGAGTGGTAAACAAAAAGAGATCTGTTCCCTGCTTCTAAGGAGCTTACAAGCTTTGGAGGGGGATGAGGGGGAGGGAGACAGGCCACATACATATCTTCCAACTGACTCCTGTTGGCATATTAAAGGGATATACGTTTTGAAAATACAGACCATTTCTATGTGTCTGTGTATCTATGTAATATCTGCAGCACCTCATCAGCATAGTCTACAAAGAGAACACACACACTCAGCCGTATGGACTAGGAAGTGGGTCAACAAGAGGATACTTGGAGCAACTGCCTTGTGATGAACTGAAGCACACAAATCTTCTACAAAAATGCTCTAGGGAGAATCTTAAGAAACGCAATGTAGTTATGGAAAGTCATCCACTGGAAGACAGATGCGAGACAGATCGCAGAACCACAGAAAAAGAATTGGAACAAAGAGCTTCCGCTGTTGACAATTCAAGACTAAGACTGACCAAGATCAGGTACAAGTTCTTGAACAAATAACTGTTCTTCTACAAGTCTACAGCTTTACCCTTCCCTACTATGTTGGGATCTAACAAATAATAATGAAGCCTCCAAGATAAGAAAGATCTCATAATTAGGGTCAGGCTCAAAGGATTCTGACATTCTATATTCATTTCATTTAAACATCTGCACTACAATCAGTAAACTTACGAGAGTCATTAATTACAAAGGGAAAATTTTTTTCTTTGGAGCACAGAAACATGTCAGACACCTCAACCAAGAGATCAAAAGTTAACATTCACCAGCGATAAGACCTATCTACATCACACATGTGCCAATATGATGCACTGAGAAGGGAACAACCTCACCACTGTGGTATTCTTGTCACAAATGCTTAACCCTCAATTTAATCATGAAAGAACACCAGATAAATCCAAACTCAGGGACATTCTGCAAAATAACTGACCGGTACTCTGGAAAAGTACCAAGGTCACGAAAGATAAAAAACTGTCACAAATTGGAAGACACCAAGGAGACACCATAACTAAATGCAGTGTGGGCTACTGGACTGGATCCTCGACCAGAAAAAAGACATCACGGGTGAAACCCGAATAGAAGACTTTAGATTAACTCTATCAACTGCCTGGTTTCAATGACCGCACTATGGTTACATAAGAGGCTAACAAAGGGACGCTGGGTGTAAGGTATATACGAATTCTCCGGGCTATTTTTGCCATTTTTTTCTACTTCTAAAATTATTTCAAAGTAAAAAGTTTGTAAAAGTAACTTCAGATGAATGATAAAGAGATATGGGGGATCACTCAATAACTCTTACATAAAAATATGCTACCTCCTCGGGGCTGGCCCTGTGGCTGAGCGGTTAAGTTCGTGCGCTCCACTGCAGGTGGCCCAGTGTTTCGTTGCTTCGAATCCTGGGCGTGGACATGGCACTGCTCACCAAACCACGCTGAGGTGGTGTCCCACATGCCACAACTAGAAGGACCTACAACGAAGAATCTACAACTATGTCCTGGGGGGCTTTGGGGAGAAAAAGGAAAAAAAAAACTATGCTACCTCCTCCAATAATTGTGCTAAAAAAAACCCAGTAATTGCAAATAAGGCGTAAACCAGAATAATCTGTAAGTATTCACTAAAAACCTGTGATTGGGATAATCTAGAGAGCCGACTAACTTTCCTAGGGCACTGAAGTCTCTCCAGATAAATAATCTACCTCATTTTCCCTATTAATCTTTTTTAATTCAATTCAACTTATATTTATTTAACATCTACTATGGGCATGGAACTGTGCTGGGGCCTGATAAGATTTTGATACATTAAGAACATTTCAGTACACAAAATGACAAAGAAAAACATAGAGTAACAAAACTGGAAGGAACTTTTCACTCCCATACAATCTAGCAATCAATACCGGCACCCTTTTTAGTGTGATTGCTGCTAGGAGCTCAAGTGCATCCCCTTCAGCATAAGCGGTTCTGACCTCTACAATTATCTCCAAAAATTATCCCTGAAGATGCCAAAATGACTCTAAAACATACTCCATTTCTAGTACTTTTTTTCCATCTAATCATTATGTTGTTGGTGCATTACAGTACACAACACAAAATTAAAGAACTTGATTCTCTGAACGTCAAGGAAGGGTCAAGCTGGTATAAACCCACAGACGTTTACTTACTATCCTCTTAGAAGAGGTCAAAGGCAACATCACAGAAGGCCGGGGTTCTCAAAGTGTGCCCTCAGAGTCAGCAGCTTTAACATCACCCAGGAACTTGTCAGAAATGCAAATTCTCAGTCCCAGTCCAGACCTGCTGATTCAGAGACCCAGCCCAGCATCTGCGTTTTCACAAGCCCCCCCAGCTGACTCTGATGCACCATCAGTTTGAGAACCACTGATGGAACAGCAGAAAGACTGGCCCCGTGAATCTGGAGGCCTGATTCCAATCCTTGCTCTGCCACTAACACCTCTACAATGCATTAGCCGCTCAGCTTCTGTGGGGCTCAGCCTCCTGATCAGTGAGGGAACTGCAATAGCTCACTACCACAGTCCTTACACCCTAATTTGATAACCATGAAAGCATTCATTTGTATAAGGCCTAAAAGTGAAAACACCACTGCAGTATTTCATCACGTATTTCTCTCTTTAATCCAAATGAAACAATTAAAATTTCTTCTTGGCATCCACCAGCCTCTGAATCAGACTTAACATAGCTACAATAATTTCTTCTGATTTTAAATAAAATTCTGTTTACTACTTTGCTGTAGCAAAAGCCATATAAATGCTAATTTTACAGTTTCCTATTTAGTTCTCTATCAAGTCTATTTTGGAGCAATTCCTCATAATAACAAAAATTCCAAGAAACCCACCTACTACAGACTGAATTGTGCACCCCCCCCCCCCCACACACACACAATTTTGATGCCGAAGCCCTAATCACCAATGTGATGGTATTTGGAAATGAGGTCTCTGAGAGGTACTTAGGTTTAGATGAGGTCAGAACGGTAGGGTCTCCAAGACGGGATCAGCGTCTTTAGAAGAAGACGAAGAGAGACCAGAGTTCTCTCTCCATCTCTGCCATGTGAAGACACAGCAAGAAGGTGGCTGTCTGTAAGCAAGGAAGAGCCCTCACCAGGAATCAGCACCTTAATCTTGGACTTAACCTCCAGAACTGGGAGAAGTAAATGACTGTTGTTTCAGCCACCTGGGGTTATGGTGTTTTCCTAGAGCAGCCCACAATGACCAACACACTCACTCAAAATACCCCTCTGCTGTGGGCATAGTTCAGAAGAACTGTGCTCCAACCTCGCATAAAGAACGTGTGTGATCAGACCACTGAAGTACTCAGCAACTATGAAAGAGAAAGAATTTTAAAACGTACAGATCTAGATACTTCCATTACTAAGAAACACAGCTTAATTTCATCTCCTAGTCATGGATTTATAAACCGCGATTCTTCTCACAGCCTGTGGAAACTATGACAAAAACCTCTCAGGGGAGATGTGAGAAAGAGGGAGAGAGGAGAATCAAATAAGAAGAGTCCGTTTTATAAAGGTTAGAGAGTTCTCTTCGAACACAAACCTAGGTAGCACGAATGTGGGCAGAAATGTCCCATCAATCAAGTGAATACCCACTAATCCTTGAGACCTAACTCAAATGCTGTATCCTGCAAGCTCGCGCCACTCCTTCCCAGGCAGTCAGACATAAATTACTCTGTGCTCCCCTCTCTCCATTTCAGCACTGAGCAAAAGGCACTATACTTGTTTATGGATCTGTCTCTTCCACCAGACCTTGAAATCATCTAGGGCAGCGTGTTACTCTCTCCAGCACCTAGAATGGTGACTGGCATGAAGCAGTTTGCTCAAGTGGAGCCACTCTGCTTGGCTGAATACAAGAGGAACTCTCTGTGCTATCTCACAGCTTTTCTGCAAATCTGAGATTATTCCAAAATAAACAGGTTTTTTAAAAAAGGCACCAGGAGCCAGTGTATTATCAGTAATAATCACACCTGCCTTACATGTCACGCAAGAAGACACCAGCTACTAGAGAGCCTTGCCTCAGTGTTTTTCAGACGTGCCAGCAGGAGTCAGTAACCTTACATGGAGCAAACTTGAAAAACAATGAGTAACAAACACTTGAGACGCTAATCCTGACCTTAACTTTGGTCAAACTGTTTAACTTTAGTCTCAGTTTGTGAAAAGGGACTAGTAATTCCGACCCTACACGGCTGCCGTGCTACATGAAGTCTACAGAGTATACATCAAATGAGCTCTCCTAACGATGTTCTAATCAATACGTGTTAGTGACCTTCCCCAGGCAGTGTTGCATCTGGACTAACGCTTCACCGCAAACCAGGTGCGTACTGTAACTAGTTCCACCGGCACGGACTGTAAAGTCCCGACACAATCACCATTCGGGCTATGATTACCTAGAAAATAATCCTACATATGTGTCCACAGATGCCAACCCTGCCAAGATGTCCTAGGCCAGAACCCCCCAACCCAATAAACAGGCTATTCAAAACTCAACGCAACCGCAGGGGTCAGCAGCTCCTGGCACCCACCTCCCCCCGACTAAGCTCCAGAAAGCGGGCACGCACACTCAGGCCGTGCTCGCCCACTAGGAAGAGGTGGGTATCTCCAGGGACGATCCCGCTGCTGCCAACAGCGACGTGCGGCAGCCTGGGGTCTCCCGCTAGTTGCTGAGAGCAGCTGGACCCTGAGTGGCCAGGACCGTCCACTTCCAGGCGGGGTGCTCTCGGGCACCAGCATCCTCAACCGAAGGAGGCGCGGGTGGCAGCAGCGCATCGGTGCGCTGGGGAAAACAGGGCGTGGGCGGGCAGCCACGGACACCACCGCCCGGACTAGAAACCTCCCCCCACCGGGCAGCTCCCCGCCTGGGCGCCCGCGTTCCAGTCGGAGAAGCCAGGCGGTCGGAAGCGCCCCGACTGCGTGCAGGGCTGCGTGGGGCGCCCGGGGAGCCGCTCCCGAGCCGAGAGCCCGGGCCCGCGGGGAAACGGAGGCCCGCCGGGTCCCCGGGAGCCCGGCTCGCGGAGCGAGCAGGTGACGGCGGGGGCAGGGCGGCTGCGACGCCGCGCGGGCGGCGGGCGGGTGTCGGGCGAGTCTGGGCGGCGTCGGGAGGGACCGGCGAGCGGGGGAGGGGCGGAGGCGGGGGGAGGAGGGAGGAGGAAGAGCCTAGGGCCCTGGCGGGACTCCCGGCGCCCAGCTGCCCGGCCCGAGCCCTCAAGCCACCGCCCCCAGTCCCCGGGCATACGCTGGACGGTCCCCGCCTCCAAACCTCCCCCCAGGCCCGGCCAGAGAATAACTTACCCGTTTGCCGACGGAATCGCTCCTCCTGGCCCCTCTGACTGACTCCTCCGGCTCGTCGTCTTCCGGTGATGAAACCGGAAGTCCCACCCCTCCCCAAGAGGAAAACGGAAAGCCGAAGGAGTCAATCTAAGGAAGGGGAGACGCAAACATGAAGATATTCAAAGAGAAAGTCAAAAAGAAATGATATACTAAAAAACTGTTTTCATAGTTAATAGTATTACAGGTACAAAATTAGGTTCTGTCTCATCTACCATTAAAATAGTTTTAAAAGCAGTTATTTAAACAATAGACTGAAACATACATTTAATAGGCATAGAACATGAATGGATCATTTTAAAACAGAGAGATGTAAATTTTTAAAAATTAGATAAAGAAGTTTGGCCAAAATAGTTCATCAAAAACTGCCAAAAGCAGATTATGAGAGTTTCCATCCATTAAATGAGAAAATACCAAAAATCTAATGCTAATGGTTAGAAGGTGCAGTAAGCTGGACAGCACTCACAAGTGTCAAATGGGTCAGACTTTCTGAAAAGCAATTCAGTTGTATCTAAGAACAACTTTAAAACCTCATCATTCACTTTGAAACCCAGTATGTCTACTTCTAGGGGCCTGTCCTAAGAAAATAATATGAAAAGGTTGCAATGATGTATACAAAAAGATGTCCACCACAGGGTCATATATAAAAGTAAAAAACTGAACAACCAACGTAACAAGCATTAAAAAATGGTCATATAAACCAACATATGCATGCATACGAAGTATTATACTGCCATAAAAATATCTACCAAGAATATCTAATGACAAAGAAAAACACTTCTCACATGATTTTAACCAAAAGCAGATTTTAAAATATTATGCATAGCACATTCAGTTGTGTAATACCCCCCCAAAAAATCAAAATATTAAAGTGGATATGGGTAATTTTTTTTCAGATTCATTAGAATTTATTAATTCCTCTCAATTTCCTACAACGAGCATATAATGCCTTGACAACAAAATTTAGAACTATTTTTAAAGAGGTTTGGGGGCTGGCCCGGTGGTGCAGCAGTTAACTGTGCACGTTCTGCTTTGGCGGCCCAGGGTTTGCCAGTTTGGATCATGGGTGCAAATATGGCACCGCTTGGCAAAAGCCATGCTGTGGTAGGTGTCCCACATATAAAGTGGAGGAAGATGGGCACAGATGTTAGCTCAGGGCCAGTCTTTCTCAGCACAAAGAGGAGGATTGGCAGCAGATGTTAGCTCAGGGCTGATCTTCCTCAATTTGGAAAAAAAAAAAAAAGAGGTTTGGTTTTTTTTTCTTTCACTTCATATACTTCTGGTACAAAATACTAAGCTTCTAACAAACCAAACCTTTCACAAATAACAGCTACGAAGTCTGGATAAAATACTAAAAAAATAACTATGTGATGGCTCTGGAGACTAAACAAAAGCTGGAAGTTTTTAGTGTGGAGTCAAGGCCCAAAGCAAGCAAATGTCAAAAGGTAATCCAGCACGCCTCCCCTTTTGGGAGGCTTTACCCAGAGGATATCCAGGGTCGGAGACCACTGACGAAAGACAGGCAGCTAAATCACAAGGGAAAAACCAGTTGTACTTCTGGATCAGAGGGAAAGTGTCCGAATGCAATGATAGCCACAGAAGAGTAAGAAGTAAATACCATAAAGGAGAGAGCTAAAGGAACACCTGAATCTATGAATAAACCCAGAAAACATAAACCATGTATGAACAAGAGTGAAAGCAGATTGCAATTAAACACCAGGAATGAGATAGGAGTGGCTGACTACTGCAGACATGACAGATAACGATGTGGTCGTAGTCAAGTCATCCGCCTGCTAAAATGAAAACACCAACAATATTTAAAGCAACACAACAAAATCCAGAGACCACACAACATAAAATTCAAAATGACCAAAATTACTTGAGTTAGGAAGAGTCAGAAAACCGTGTCCAAATCTCAAGCAAAAAGATGTATGGCAAACATGATGGTCAAAATGATGGAATTATTTTAAAAGAACCATACAGTAGCTGTTACAACAATATTAAGTGAAGTAAAGAAAATATGTTTGAAACAAATGGAAAAAAAAATAATAAATTTCAGCAAAGAAATAAACATTATTCTTTAAAAAGCCACATGTTAATGTCAGAAACAAAAGATAAAATATTTAGAATAAAAAAAGGGGCTTAATAACAAAATGGAAATGACAAAGTAAAGAATCAGTGAGTTTGAGGACAGATCAACAGCAATCATCTAACAAAAAGAATCTAAGGAAAAAGACAGAATTAAAAAAAAAAGTAAAGAGGGGCCAGCCTGGTGGTGTAGGGGTTAAGTTCACGGACTCTGCTTCAGCGGCTCAGGGTTCATGAGTTCAGACCCCGCATGAGGACTTACAACACCATCATCAAGCCATGCTGTGGCAGCATCCCACATACACAATAGAGAAAGAATGGCACAGACATTAGCTCAGGGCCACTCTTCCTCAGAAAAATAAATAAAAAATAAATTTAAAAAAGAAAAGAGACTCTCAGGGTCCTATCTGAGGACTACAAAAGGTCTAATGTATAACTAATTAGCTAGAGTCCCAGAGGAAAAGAGAGAGAGAGAAAGAAAACGGAGCAGAAGACACTTCTGAAGAAACAACGGCTTACTCAGGAATATCCAGCTTTGGCAAAATAAAGAAGTCAGTGGACCTTCTCAGCAGATACAAGTATAAAACTGCATAGGACTGTCAAAAGCAACAATTTTATGATTCTGAAAACCATATTCAGGCAACGAGTGGAAAATGCACTTTATCCAAAGCCCTAGGTAAGAGGCTGAGAAAGGAGCACTTGCCTGGGAGACTACCATCCCCGCGACTTGGTGAGAGAGCATGCTAGCTCTACCAACACATGACTGGCACAAAAAGAGGAGCTATGAGCTAAGGCGGTGGAGGGAGGAAGCTATTTGGAGCAGGCAGCAAACCTCTATCGCTCTGTCAGCCAGAAGGGACCAAAGTTGGTGGGAAGCAACCAAAGAAATCTCACAACATTGGTCCACAGAGGTATGAGCCCAGTCTGGGCAACTGTCAGACTAGCAAGAAACTCAGCAAGGAGATCCTATAAATGAAAGGCCAATAAAAGGACCAGATGAAGTTCCCCACACATGCCTGGTTGACTAAGCAAAGAAACTTCGAGGGAACGTGGTAGACAGTAAAAGCCCCAGAACAGAGGCTTGGTAACTAGGTAAACTTTGAATGTGCCCCCTGTACACCCACAAACAGAAAGACAGATGGCAAAGATCATAATGGGCTCAAGGTGTTTGACTACAAATTCTGCCCAAATCATTGTGTGACCATTAATTCTTACATTTACAGGGGAAACACCCAGAGAGTAAAGCAAAATACAAGTAAGCAAGCATTTAAAAACTGAACATAAACATCAGTGTCTGTACACCACAGGGAGATAAAATTCTATGCTTTTAAGACCATGCAAGTTAAGGGAAAAAAAGACATTCTAGAAAAGTGCATCAAAATCCAAACTTTCCACATCACACTATACAAAATGTCTTATTTTCAACAACAACAAAGAAAGAAATCATAAGCTGTGTTTATAAGAAAATATAAACTATGGTCCAGATTCAGGAAGAGAAAAACGTCAATGGAAAATTGGCCCAGATGTCAATGTAGCAGAGAAAGTCTTCAAGTATCTCCTGTAAAGAGGTTCTAAGAACTCTTTCAAATTTTCAAAAATTTTTTAAAAATATAATAACAGTGATTCCACAAATAGGGAATGCGAATAAGGAAATGAGAATGATAAAAACAACCAAACAAATGCTAGAGATGAAAAGCACTATAAGAGAAATGAAAAAATTATTACATGGGAAAACAGCAGATTTGAGAAGGCAGAGGAAAGAATCAGTCAAATTAAAGATAGAATGATATTAATTATCGACTCAGAAGATTGGAAATGAAAGAAAACTTTAAGGAAAATGAAAAGAGCTTCAGAGACCTATGGGACAATTTGAAGTATTTCAACAAATGTGCAGTAAGAATCCCAATAACAGAGAAAAGAGGGAAAGGGGTAGAAGAAATATTTTAAAACGTAATAGCTGAAAACTTTCTAAATTTGATGAAATACATTGATCTACAGATACAAGAAGCTTAACAAACATGAATAAGTACAAACACGAAGACAGTCACACCTACAAACATCATAGTCAAATTACTAAAAAGAAAAAGACAATAAGAAAATCTGGAAAGCAATCAAATCCACCACATACAAGGAACAGCTACATGTTCAACAGGTGACTTTGCATCACACTGAGGAGAAAAAAATACAAATAAGAGCTGACTTAGAAGAAATAACAGAGGCCGAAAGCCAGAATAATAATACAGTCAAAGTGCTGAAAGAAAAACCATCAATAAAGAATCACATATCCAGCAAAACTATACTTTAATAATGAAGGGGCAGTAAAGACATTCCCAGATAAATAGAAGATGACAGAATTCATGTCAACACAGAATAAGGCAGTAAAGGAGGAACAGACAAAGAAAACACAGGAGACGCAGAATAATAAAGAGCAAAATAGTATAAATCCAACCAACTACATTACATTAAATGTTAATAAACACTACAGTTAAAAAGAATTATCAGATTGTATTAAAAGATCAAAACTATGTGCTAAGCATAAAAGACACAATTAACATTCAGAGACAAAAATATTCAAAATATAAAACCTGGAAATGATACTCTCATGCAATCTGTAACCACAGGACAGCCAGAGTGGGTAGATGAATGCCAGATCTAAGAACAGATTTTAGGAAGAAGACTTACTAAAAGTGAAGAGGAACAAAGAAGTGAAGGCATAAATACCGGATAAATACAAGTAAAACTACTTCCATTCTCGTTTACATAGAAAATCCTCAGGATGTAAAATACACACATACACACACACACGCCCACACTAGAACAATTAAATGAATTTAGGAAATTCAAAGGATAAAAGGTTAATAAACAAAAATCAATTGCACTTTTAAATATTAACAGCATGCGATTTGATTGAAAATTGTGCAAAAATAAATTTAACCAAAAAATGTGCAAGGCCTATGCACTAAAGACTAGAGAACACGACTGAGAGAAATTAAAGAAGACTCGATGGCAGTTTCTTAAAAAGTTAAACACAGAGTCATCACATTACCCCAGTCATTTCCCTCCTAGGTAATTACCCAAGAGAAATGAAAACACGTGTTCACACAAAGACTCAGACAACAGCACATACGACAAGATATAGCAAATTGATTTACAGTGACAGAAAACAGGTCACGGGTTCCCTGTGGCAGGCAGGAAGAGGTGGTGGGCTGCAAAGAGGCATGGGGATACTTAAGGGGGTAAGAGAAATGTTCTTTTATCTTGATTCTGTAGATGGCTTCAGAGGTGTATAGAACTGTCAAAACCCATCAAATTGTGCACTTTATATAGATGCTGTTTATTGTATGTAAACTATTCTGCAATAAAGTTTTTGAGCAATAAAATAAACAAAAGAATAAGTGAGTGAATGAACAAGGGTTTTAAAGCAAATAAGCATTATACACCTGTTGAAAAGGAAAGAATAAAATTTAAATGGTGAGGAAACTTTGTAAACAAGTTACACTTTTTAAAAAATCTCTAGTTTTGTTTCTTCTAATTTGTCTGTTTTAAGTCTTAAATCTGTCTTGAGCATAAGGGGATAAAACCTTAACAGGTTATACTATAAAAACCAGTCATAGAAACAAATCATTTAACTATGGCTATATAAGGAAAATGACCTCATATCTCATAGATTGTTTTTCGATCTGTAGAAATAATTCAGTTTTACTGCTGAAAGCAGTACCAGCTATCAGATGGAAAACAAGTCAGTTTTATCGTCTGATTCATCTTGAACACATCACGTCTGCGTAGCCCACAGAATCACAAAATGTAAAGCTATTACAGCACTACAGTAGAAAAAGCGTCACTCCCTAACAGACTCAGGAGTATAGTCTACACTTGCCATCTCTCTGTCCAAAACAATGCTGGTGGAAACAGACTCTTCCTGAACAAGAATTGTCACAATAAGTAATTGCACTATGAAACTGAATGACTGCGTTTTTATTACCATTATCATACAGAATTTTTACATACTTAAAATTCTGACCAGAAAGGTTAGATTAGAATCACCTGGGCCAATTTGGAAATGCTAAAAGATATGTATGGACACACACAAAAACACACACTTACACACTCTCTCTCTCAGTCACACACAGACATGTTTGTTAGTATATATATTTGTTTTTAAAAGGTAAAGATAACAGTAACATTAATAACAACATAGTACCTCTCTCTATCTAAATATAGAAACATATCGCAAATGTATAATACTGTCCTAGTTTTGCTTTACTGCCAAATAAACAAAGCAATTAATTCAGAGGGTGTCACTGATTCCTAAACTCATCATTCATGAACTTGATTATTAACGAAATTAATAATGAATAAATAAAACTGATATACCTAATTTCTTCAAAATTGATCACAATAAAAAATGCCTGCTTTGATACTATAATTGAAGTAAGTTATATAAGAACAAATGGATAATATAAGCCTTGTCTATTAATTCTTAAAACATAAACCATTTAAAAGCATTCCTGAAATCAGACAAAACAGTTAGACCACATCAGGAGAGCAACGAAAACAAAATGACCTGAATCGTGATGCAGGGAAACATGAACACCTCAGCTATCAAAAACTCACCAAGGCAGCAACATCACCCACCAAGCCTTAGCTAAAAGTAAGAAACCTGCCCAAAAGGGCTTGGAGCAGCAAAACATATTTGAAGAGACGATGTTTGAATTTAGGTACTGGGATTGAAGGTGAGTCTCTAAGTTCCTTCCTCAGATCCATCACCCCTTCCTGATACTTACTGATAAACCTGATTCATTGGCTTCTTATCGATGGCAAATAATGGAGAGCAATTGTGCTACTCTAGACAAGATCACTGATAGCAGTGAAATGGGAAAAGGGAAGAAAAACTAGAAAAAGCAGACAGAAAAAATTAAAAGTAATCAGGGAACATTCAGATATTTAAAAACACCCTTCTCTGGGTCAAAATGCCCAGAGGACATGATTTCTTAGAGCCCAACATGACAACGCACAAAATAATAATCCTAAGTCACTGAGACAATATTAAATCAGGTTATGGAGAGGTTCCAAAAGTCGAAAACTAGGAAATTAATTTTTTCAAAGGTTCTCACGAAAATGATTAAAGTTAAAAAAAAAAACAAAAAACAAGAACATCATGAGACATAAGTCCCCAATGATTCAGGTCCATCCACCAAGCCATCTAAGCAGTTATGGCTGGTGGGCAAGGCCTGCGCGTGCTCCATGGCTGTGCTCTGCTGTCCTCAGGCCTCAGGCTTGCTGCCTCCTCCAAGAACCAGACGGCAAACCCTGACACTGGATTAGCCCTCTGCCTGCACATTCCCATCTGCCCCCACCACAGTTCTTACTACTCTGCGTTACAACTGGCATGTGACCTTCTTGAGCAGAAGAAATAAACTCTTTCACTAGCATCCCAGAACCCAGCACAGTACTCAGCATATAGTAGGATTTCAGTAAATACGATTTTTTTAAACTTATTAAAAAAAACTTAAGCTATGTTCTATCTGCAAAGCATATTTTGATAATAACAACAGACACCCAAAATATGCCACAAGAGCATAAAGTAAGAAGTTCCTGTTGACTGCTAAGATTAGAAAGTCTTCACAGAATGGACAGAGTTCCAACCACACATTCAAGCTCAGGATGAATTTAACCAAATGGCTAAAAAAAGTACAATGGTCCCCCCCTTACCTGTGGTTTCACTTTCTGCAATTTCACTTACTTATAGTCAGCAGAGGTCTAAAAATATTCGATGGAAAATTCCAGAAATAAACAATACATAAATTTTAAATTTCTCGCCATTCTAGGTAGCGTGATGAAATCTTGTGCCATCTAGCTCCCTCTCACCGGGGCCGTGAATCATCCCTTTCTCCACCGGATCCACGATATCCGCCTGTCAGTCACTCAGTAGCCCTCTTGGTTATCAGAGCGCCTGTCAAGGTATCACAGTGCTGGTGTTCAAGTCACCCGCATTTTATTTAATAATTTCCCCAACGTGTAAGAGCAGTCGTGCTGGAAATCTGGATATGGCAAACAGAAGTTATTGCTGTTACTCTCTCACTTTGCCCAATTTCTAAGTTTATCACAGCAGTGTACATGTCGGAAAAAACGTATATGCAGGCTTCAGTACTATGCAGTTTCAAGCACCCACTGGGAGTCTTAGAACGTATCCCCCCCACATAAGGGGGGACTACTGTATTTCGGGAGACAGGGATACTATAAGCACAAGTAAAAGAAAACGAGAGCAACTGGGTAACACATAGGTTTTCAAAAATGGCAGCAGTGAAAGGTAAGGCTGGAAAGACAGGCAGGGCTGCAGAGGAGCCAAGAGGGGTTAACATAATGGAACTTAACAAAATGGAGGTTAACATTACGGAGCTTCACACAATGGCATGCTCCAAAGGTCACACGGACACTTAGTCCTCCAGAGCGACTCCCTCTCCGCAACGTCCAGCAGTTTCATTGCATGTAGAATACATTTTGCAAGTAAGAGACAAAAGAAAGACAACAACTTTGCTATATGATTCCTTATGTCAACACTGTTTTACCCTGGACCAAATCAGAGAGTTGATACCATAAAAAATACTTCAAAACACTACGTGATGTTACGAGGAAACTACTGGCAAAACTTACTTTCGGGTGGTGATTATTATTCAAACCACACGTGATAAAATACTACTAATCATAAGAAGTGGTACTCTTATAATACAACTGATATGCAATTTTTTTAAATTCTTCAATTTTGAAATCAAGTTGAAAGTACTGTGTCAAAAGACAGTGAAACAACTATCATTAATCTTCAAAACTGACAAACAAAAAAGACATATAAACAAGTGCCAGGATAATAAAAATGGCAGTGTTCATTTTTTAGAAGAAAAAAATAAATTGTACTAAAATTATTAAGCTAACAAAGCAACAGAAAAACATGAGCAGAAAAATGACAGTTATCTGCAAAATTCATAAATGCGTCTTTTGTATAACCATAATGATCATATTTTATGCTGTCATTTTGCATTTAATTGCTCACCCTGGTACTTTTCTTCATAGAAGCCATCGATATCCCACAGAGCCAGATGCTGAATTGCAAAAACATACTGTGACCATGGACTTATAAGAAAGTTACTTTGCTGAGCTGTGGTGTATGACAAGTTAATTTTTGTAATTACACTTCTTCCAACAATATATGAAGCTACTGCCTATGATTAGCCTATATTATTCAAAAGAGGCAAGAAAGTATTCTCTATAAAATACTAATCAGATTTTTTAAAGACTTCAGCTGATGTGAGAAAGTTAACTTTTCAAAAAGCTTTTCTATAAGACGGCCAAAAGTAAAAATCACCACCTCAGCTGAAATATATAAGCAGATTAATATGTTAAGGCATGACTATGTTTTCTGAATGTTATTAATACATAATGCCAAGTTATTTCAAGCCTTTAGGAAACGTCACATGCTAATCTTGGTCTTTTGATCATTACTTTTAGTTCTGCTATATTATGCTAAACATAGTATTCAAAGGATAAATCCATTAACCGTCATTTAGAAAGAAATGGCTATTGCACAATAATCTATCCGCAGGGCGTAAATTGTTTTAAATTTAAAATATTTGCAATGACGGTCACTGTCACATACTCAATAGTAATAAAACAGTAGGACATCATACATTGCTAAAACACAGGCTATTCCCTATAATATAGTATCTTTGTGCACATACTACAAAATTTGGCAGCTATTATGTTTTGTTTTATTCATTAAAAGAGAGCAAATGACATTTCCCTTTTAATAAACTTCCCCCATGTTGAAGCCAAAAGAGTTATTTAAAGATTAATGTTAATTATCAGGACAAAACAACCTGAGCCAAGTTTTCCAAATGCCTAGGTCAAATCTGCTCACTGGAGGAGGATATTTAAAAAATAACTATGTAATATATTTTTTTTTAAAAACTCTATCACTTAGAGACTTAAAATTTAATAGAAGTTATGTTTTAATTACATAATACTAACAAAATGGATATTTTCACTGCATTATACAAAAGGAACGTAAGATACTAAAATGCTCTAGATAAATCTGAAGTTTTCCTCAGGATTTTAATAAATATATAATGACCGATTTTTTTAATGTGTAACGTCGTTCCCACGTCATTTCCTAATCTAAAGGGGTTTGTGTTTGTGAAGGTGTCAACTCAATGTATATTCAAGACTTAATAAAAAGTCCTAGAATTTTGAGAATCTTGGAAATCTTTTATTTCAAATCCCTCGTGTGTTTTTTTCCTAACTTGGACTGCAATTTGAGATATGCTATTTCACGGTTCCACGTCTGCTTAGAGATCACCAACTCAGACACTGATCGTACAACAGGAGAAACATAAAGCACACAGAGCTGAAACACAATCACCAATAAAGCAAATACCTGGCCTTTCGGGTCCTCTTTGTTCTGACCCCTGCTATTTAAAAGGGAATGATAAACTCTGCAGACGTCATCGGGCATATACTAAGAAGGAACATGCTCAAATCCCAGCTATTTGTATTTTTCTTTCCCCTGCCCAGCCTTGATCTTCCTCCCTGGTCTACTTCATTCATTCTGCGTGCTCTCCAGCCACCTCAAATGGTCCAGGGACTCATTGCCTTTATTTCCAGTCTCTACCTTACTTCTAATCTCAGCATCTCTTCCTGGATGACCTACAGATATCAAACACTCAATACAACCAAAAACAAATTCATCTTGCTCTCCTCTCCCAAACCTGCTTCCATGGAGCTAGTCTGCCAGCTCTCTACACAAAGATCAGTGCTCTAAACTATTCTTAGTTCCTCCCTCTCTCACCTCCTCCTTCACTGGCCCTTAATCCTGTCCTTTCCACATCAAAAATGTCTCTCCACTCTATCCTCTGTACTCTACTTCTACTGCCTTATGTGGAACGTCATCAACTCCAGCCTCTCGCGTGCCTCAGTGGCTCCAGGGAGAGAGCCTCCTCTAATGGGGCCTCCACAGAAAAGCCTCAGTTACTGAAGCGAGCTTCTCACACAGCCCCTGAGGACAGTATTCAGTGTCTGAATAGCTGTGCGAAAGGGAATGGTACCTATTAAGGAAAAGGGACAACACCAGAGGGTGGGAGATCTGACAGCTTTGACGGTTTCAACTTGACCATAGGAAAAAGTACCAAGTAAAGCACACAGCCTTCAATTCAAAGCCCTTGACAAACTAAACCTTGTCCTCTTTCGGCGCTTCTCCCTCTTTTAGGCCCTGCTAAGACCCACATTAGGCTGCTGACTGGTTCTCAACCAGGTGTGCCTTCCAACAAGCTGCCCTCTTTGCCTAAAAAGCCCTCTCCTCCTACATCCGCACAGAAAACTCCCATGGGTCTTCCACGTTGCTGTGATATTTTCTGTGACTTCTCCAGGCCAACCTAATTACTCCGCCGTGCACCTCTGGCACTGACAAATGTTCTGTTGCAGCCAGTATCTTGGGACTGACTGCTGGGGTTACTGAAGATTACAAGGACAAGAAGTGGGATGGTTTACTTTTTGTGCCTAGCACAAAGACTTTTCAAAAACTTCATTAATTTTAAATGAAGTGAATTTGTTGGAACATAAAGCATTTTGGGAATTTAAATAAACGGAAAATAATCATTTTCTTTAAACTTAAAATGTTTGACAAGAAATGAAAAAGGTAACAAATTAGTTCTGGAAAAATGCAAACTAATTCCTATACTCCCATTCTGAATCAATCTTACAAATGGGACTAAAAAGAAGGAAGGAAGCGCCTGTCTGGTTTTTCAAGTAAGAGAAGGCAAAACCAATATGGCAGCAAGGTAAGGTTCTGCCTGCTCCACAGAACCCATGGTACAGAATCCATGTTTCCGACCTCTTGTTGTGCAGAACTCTCACGTTGCATGTATTAAGGCTGGATTTAAAGACTGTAGAGTAGTCTTAATAATCTGTGCAGAGACAGCATTTTATAGTTTCTAAGCCACGCTCACACACATTATCTCATCAACTACTCAAAGACACATCATTTCTCCACTTGGAGAGGAAGAAACTAAGGCCATTTTCCTACAACTAATACATAGAGGCTGGAATATGAACCCCCAAGAATTCTAACACTAACTACATTGCCTCCCTAACAACCACATTTTAAAGATGTCCAATACAGGCCTCAGAACACTAACCCAGGACACATACATGATGCATGCCAGGGCCAAACCACTCACCTAGCGTTCTTCTGAAGTTCACAATAAAAAACAGAATGAATGAACATTAATAAAATGGTTCACTTTTGGAGCCGTCCCAGTGGTGTAATGGTTAGTTCATACACTCTGCTCCAGCAGCCAGGGGTTCGCAGGTTCCAATCCTGGGCACGGATCTAGCACCACTTGTCAAGCCACACTTTCGCAGTATCCTACATAAAATAGAGGAAGATGGGCTCAGACGTTAGGTCAGTTGACAATCCCAAAGTTATTAAGTGTACAAGCAAAAAGAGGAAGATTGGCAACAGACATTAGCTCAGGGCCAATCAACCTTACCAAAAAAAATATTTCACTTTGAAATAGACCTTAACGAATAACTTTGCTTTAAATTATAACACTACATATTATTACATTTTACACGTTACCACATATTCCATAGACTATGTAACATAACATAGTCACAGATTCTAGCAACTAGGACGTGGAATCTTTTGTATTGGGAGGGATAGGGCTAAGGAGGAGTTGCATTATTCTGCCAACCAAAATAAGCAAGATTACAATTGGATACTAATTAAAATCCAAATTTAATTTTGAAGTTTTGTGCCCCCTCTCCATGAAATGGGTCCATGAGGAATGGACAGAAACAACTCATATCCACTTGTCTAATTCTGACAGGACATCAGATAAAATAACAAGAGTGCTACTTTAAAAGACTCTGCCCAATTACCCAGTAAAATGAAGGATTTATCACATTCATTGAACTTGGAACTATTCCTTCTTATACAACTAAGTTTGACTGCTCTGACTTTTATTTTCAGAGACTGTTTTTCCCTTCTCCACTCAGGTTCACTACATTGATTTAAAATGCAGAGGGCAAAACTCAAAGACAATGACTAACTCATTTTGATTGTCAACTTGTAAGCTAGTGAACATTAGTAAACATATTAGATACTAAAAATACAGTAGTAAAACTTATAGCTCTTTACCACTTAAAAAGCATTCTTATTATCTCATTTGACGCTAGCATCACTGTGAGGTATAGTTACAGAAATATTACTCAAATTTTTCAATAACACTCAGAGAAGAGAGGTGATGTTGACAATCCCAAAGTTATTAAGTGTACAGCTGCCTCGGCCCATGAGGACAGTATTCACACTGTCTGAATAGCTGTGGGAAAAAGAATAGTACCTATTAAGGATAGAGGGGGAAAACCTAAATTCAGTAAAAACATTATAACATTTCCCCAAACTACACTATTCAATTATTTTAGATATGATCATTAGAAAAAAAAATGAAGAAAATGTATAATTACACATTTCTACTCAGTAAGAGAAATCTGAATTAATTAGAATTTTAAATTGAAAATATTAAAACAAAAATCAATACTCCTACACTAGAAAAAATGAAAATTAGAAATCTCATACCACACTGGAAAAGTTTATACCATTTCTTCAATTTCATTTTTCTATTAATGTGTGTAAACTCTGTAGAACTAGCCAAAGTAATTAAATAAAATAGACATAATATCCAAAAATCATGAAAGTTTATACATTTTGGTAAACTTTTAAAAGTTAAAATTTATCTTTCCTAATTGAAAACTGGGTTAAAAATCTATCACAAATATACAAGTACAAAATTGCAGTGAAAGTTCCATCTTTGGTATATTCACATGAACAAACAAAATAATTATCACCTCTTTGAACGGAAGTTATAGACTTTTTCAGGTCAAAATTCTGTTAAAATATAACTATTTGAAGTGTTCAAAAATTTGCATTAATGTTAATATGGCAACATTTTAATGTGGACAATAACAGAAAAACGTCATTCCCTCCACAGAATTCTGCCTCTAGAAGTACATTTAACAAAGTTGGAGGAAACAGGATGCTTGTTGATAGTGACAGGCTTATTTCAAAACCCAATTATATCTGTTCATTCCCTTTTGCTAATTAAAGCAAAAGGCATCAAAATCTCTCCTAACGATGTTCTAATCAATACGTGTTAGTGACCTTCCCCAGGCAGTGCTGCATCTGGACTAACGCTTCACCGCAAACCAGGTGCGTACTGTAACTAGTTCCACCGGCACGGACTGTAAAGTCCCGACACAATCACCATTCGGGCTATGATTACCTAGAAAATAATCCTACATATGTGTCCACAGATGCCAACCCTGCCAAGATGTCCTAGGCCAGAACCCCCCAACCCAATAAACAGGCTATTCAAAACTCAACGCAACCGCAGGGGTCAGCAGCTCCTGGCACCCACCTCCCCCCGACTAAGCTCCAGAAAGCGGGCACGCACACTCAGGCCGTGCTCGCCCACTAGGAAGAGGTGGGTATCTCCAGGGACGATCCCGCTGCTGCCAACAGCGACGTGCGGCAGCCTGGGGTCTCCCGCTAGTTGCTGAGAGCAGCTGGACCCTGAGTGGCCAGGACCGTCCACTTCCAGGCGGGGTGCTCTCGGGCACCAGCATCCTCAACCGAAGGAGGCGCGGGTGGCAGCAGCGCATCGGTGCGCTGGGGAAAACAGGGCGTGGGCGGGCAGCCACGGACACCACCGCCCGGACTAGAAACCCACACCGGGCAGCTCCCTGCCTGGGCGCCCGCGTTCCAGTCGGAGAAGCCAGGCGGTCGGAAGCGCCCCGACTGCGTGCAGGGCTGCGTGGGGCGCCCGGGGAGCCGCTTCCGCGCCGAGAGCCCGGGCACGCGGGGAAACGGAGGCCCGCCGGGTCCCCGGGAGCCCGGCTCGCGGAGCGAGCAGGTGACGGCGGGGGCAGGGCGGCTGCGACGCCGCGCGGGCGGCGGGCGGGTGTCGGGCGAGTCTGGGCGGCGTCGGGAGGGACCGGCGAGCGGGGGAGGGGCGGAGGCGGGGGGAGGAGGGAGGAGGAAGAGCGAAGGGCCCTGGCGGGACTCCCGGCGCCCAGCTGCCCGGCCCGAGCCCTCAAGCCACCGCCCCCAGGCCCCGCGCAGACGCTGGACGGTCCCCGCCTCCAAACCTCCCCCCTCGGCCCGGTCAGAGAATAACTTACCCGTTTGCCGACGCAATCGCTCCTGCTGGCCCCTCTGACGGACTCCTCCGGCTCGTCGTCTTCCGGTGATGAAACCGGAAGTCCCACCCCTCCCCAAGAGGAAAACGGAAAGCCGAAGGAGTCAATCTAAGGAAGGGGAGACGCGCGTCAGGCTGAGAGCCTGGCGGCGTCTGACCGGGAAGGCCACCTGGCACTTCCAGCGGCTCCCCGAGCGGGTAACCCCCGGGCGATCCCGCCTCCTCCCTCTCCATCCCTCCTCACTCCACCCCTTCGCTCGCCCGCCCGCGGTAAAGAACCCCGAGGGCGGTGCGGGAGAAACGGACGCGCCCGGGCCGGGCGGGAGCCGGAGGCCTGCGGGCCGGGCGGCCGGCCTCCGCCTCCACCGGCCCAAGCGATGCCCGGCGCCTCTGAGGCCTCCTCTAACGGAGCGAGGTTTTCCTGCTGTGCCAGGCGCGTGCGCACCTCCGGGTTAGGAGAACAGCCTCTGGATGCTCCTAGCAGGGGTCCTCAGAGTCGCAGACCCTAGGAAGCCACGAGCCGAATTCGGATTCTAACGGGTTCTAATGAAAAATGCAGGAGGATCGGGGTCCAGTTCTCAGAAGAGGGGGCTGGGCTGCGCTGGGCTGGGCTGGTGTCTGGCTAACACAGAGGCTGAGGGAGGGATGCGCTGGAATGAACATGTGGAGCGAGAAGAAGCCCAGACCAGGTTCTTTGTGTGTCTGTGGCCGACTGCCTTCCTCCAGCTGCAAGTGCAGAGAACGTGTGTCACCACAGGGCTCTTGCACTGTCCAGCACACACTCACGCAAGGTTTATTTTTATGAATACAACGTAAAACCAAGAACATTCCCAGTCCTCGTTATCTTCCATAAGAGCATCTACCAAATCTAACTGACAGTCCAAACCTGGACAGTCCCAAACCTGACATGTTGCCCTCCTTCAATACGATGACGTCCCCTCCTGATCATGTCACTATATACTCCCAATAAGTATACTGGGTGGTCATCTTTATCCATGTGCATATGCTTCTTTGGTAAAATTTTTTAAAGCAAATACTTAAATTTCTCTATCCCCAACCTCTTTGTCTTCTTATTACTAGTTAATTGGTCTTCTGGCTAATCACTGGGCGGATTTCTGTCATCCCTCTGAATGTAATCTATCTGGAAAATACTTCCTATCTGGCTCCCAAACCACAGCAAGACCCAGGTAGCCACATGGCTTGGGTTTGGGTAGAAAACATGGACCCATCAATGAGAGCTGGGGAGACCCATCATGACCCGGGGAGGCAGAAAACCACGGCTCTGGACTCAGGCATCCCAGGGTTGGAATCTCCTAGATTCAATGACCTCATTCGTCCTCCTCCTCTCCTCACCTGGTGGCAGCTGAATAATTGACCAAGACACTGCAGGTCTCAGAGATTCAGCAGGAATGCAGATCAGCAAATACATCTTCTTATTTAGTGACTTGGTAAAACTGATGTTCCCTTGCTCAGAAATGGTTATATTTTACAACCAACTTTTGTTAATTGACTACTATGAACACCCTTGTTAAAATATAAATTGGCGTCAGAAACCTCGTGTACAGTTAGTCCTTGGGACCTCTGCCAAATACATCAGGTAGGTCCACGGAATCTGAAAACCTCACAAGATTCAACCAAATCTGGCGAGCATGGACTGTGCTTAAATAGTGACGAGTACCAAACACCTGCGAATATTTAACCAAGAGGACTTGATGTTGTCCAGCACCAGAGAAGAAGTGGCTCCTTATGGATGCCTCAGCGAGGCTGATGCCACAGGTGGGTCCCGTTTCTGTGACAAGAGGCAGGGTAAGCTGGCCCCATGATCCAGCCGTTTTAGAGATGACGCAGCAAGCTTTAAAACTGACATTTCAAGCACCCACAAAGAGATGGAATGTGTGGCACTTTGTTTTTATTTGGAATCATAAGAGAAACATTTTTAATAAACCCTTAACTTCTTCTCCATTAATGCTATTTAAATAGTGAATTCATAAAGACTGAAGTGATTTGTTTACTTATACTTAGCTGTAGAAAACTTACGTGCTTTTGTTTATTTGTTTACACCATCAAATCCAATCAAGCCAAACAAGATGGTCGACTGAAATGACTGATGAATGCAACCTGAGCTGACAGCTTTAAATTTGGGATGTGTTACTGATGTCAGGTTGATCAGTTCTCTGTCTAAAATTGATGCTATTTAAAGCTTTGAACAATTTAGATGTAGTCACTGAGTAAAATCCCAACGGGGTGAGAGAATTCCATCAGGGCTGATTCTGCTGTGGTGAATTTCCACGTGCGCAGGTGTCAGAGGGAGAGTGGCCTCTACCGATGGGGTAGTGAGACAGAACAGGATGCAGGAGGGGCGGTGGGCTGGCGTCACTCACAGCAAAGGTAAAGAGGCTTAGAATAAAGATAGACGCATCTTCTCACAAGGAATCCCAAATGGCATAAGAGTGTGAATATTGGTCATTTCTGTTTCAAAACTTTTCAAGAAAGGAAAAAGTGAAGGGGAGGCAAGAAGTGAATATGTATCACGCTTCAATAACTCATCTGAAAATGAACCCCCAGGGAAATCATGGTAGTCGGTGGGGTAGACCAATGTTTTTATTAACAATATAAAAGGAATGTGTGGTGAAAGCAACGGTGACATAAGTACTGACAGTCAGTGGATGAATGATTATGTGTCCTGAGCACCTCAGGACACAGCAAACTAGAGCAATTCCACCAATCAAATGGCAAGAGAAGTCTAATCGAAGAACCATCCTTGTGCTGGAAGGGCAGAATGAGTCCAGTCCGGGGACTACTGGGGCCAGACTTGGGGAAATCAAGTTGTTGAAGGTAGCTGTGACTTTAGAGAGGTGTGCAACAGAGACATTAAGCCATTTCCAGTGTCTCTACCTTTAAAATAGTTTATTACTGGTCCAAATGTCCAAAGACGTATTAAAGAGGGAAAATATTGTTTACTGGACAGAAATTCTCTGGATATTTAGATTCTATTCCTGTCCAGGGATGTGAGAGAGGGGATATGTCAGCAGCTCAGATGTAAGCTGGAAGGTTCCCGTCGTTGTTAATGCAGCTTAGCCGTCTCTAGGAAAAAGGCAGCAAATAATTGGGATCCTTCTATGTAGTTCCACCTAACAAAAGAAGAAATAAAGAGAAACTGTTATTTCCATTCAAATAATGGAGGAAAAGTAGTCTACAATTTAAACAGGAAGATTTGATGACATAAATTCAATCTAAAATATGCAGCATGTCGGAAGGTTACTGATGTGGACACCCTGTGGTTTGCACACTGAGAGATCAGCCCCCTCAAGAACCTGCTCACTGTTGATTTTCTCCTTCTGCGCGTGCTCTCCATCGTCCACAGTGCCCAGCGGGAGCATCATCACACTCTTTTGGATAACATCCTGGAATATATTGGCAATTGGTGTGGTTGATCCATCCCGGATCATATCTGGTTCTGTTCCAAACACTGAAACACAGGAAAAGAAGGCATTGAATAAATTAATGAGAAGACTACCCCCAGTGATCTCCGCAAATGTCGTGTTCACTTTATCTTTCTTTCTTTTTTTTTTTTTCCCACCATGAAATTTGGTGGCTGGGATAAGTAAGCGTCTTGATATCATGCAATTTATATTCTAAAATAGTCAATAGAGTCAAGAAGAAAACTGTGGTTGCCTTATTTACTATTATCTACTTTTAAAAAATATTTTTAAATAATATTTTAAAGTAACGTTAGACTTACAGAAAAGTTGCGAAAGTAGTACAGAGAGAGTTCTCATATATTCCTTACTCTGCTTTCCCTAATGTTAACATCTTACATAACTATTGTACAATTATCAAGAATAGGAAATTAACATTGGATAATATTATTAACTAGACTCAGCCTTTATTTGAATTTCACTCTTTCCCTTCTGCTGTACCAGGATCCAATGCAGAATCCCACACGGCATTTTGTCATTGCTCCTTAGTCTCCTCTTGTCTGTGACTGTTTCTCAGTCTTCCCTTGTCTTTCATGACCTTGACCCTGCTGAAGAGTACTGATCAGTTGTTTTGTAAAATGTCCCTCAGTTTGGGTTTATCTGACGTTTTTTCACGATTGGAAGAGGTCATGTGTTTTGGCCAGAGTACCACAGAAGATGTACCTACCTACTTTTATGGTTGCTTCACGAATTAAGTATTAGAAACACTAATATTAAATATTAGGAACACATTTCTTTGGTGTTTTGTGTTTCTTTTGTAACCAACATATGAATAAATCGCTGTACTCAACTTTCACCTGAATGTTGCAGTGTTTGTACTCAACTTTCAAGGTATCCCAGGAAACAGTTTTAATGGATATCCTGGGGTCTAGAAAGAGATGAGTTGAAACCTTCTAGGCTATAGGGAAAGTTGCCAGAGATGGAGTGGGAATGAAAAATAAATGAAGACACAAAAGAGAACATGCCGTGTCTTCTGGATCCACAGAGCAAGGCGTGAATGTGAATAAAGATGATGTACACTCGTGCATTGCTTAACGACAGGATACATTCTGAGAAATGCATCGTTAGGTGATTTAATTGTTAGATGGTTTAATTGTTGTGTACTCACACAAACCTAGGTGGTATAGCCTACCACACGCCTAGGTGATATGGTGCTAATCTTATGGGACCACTGTCATACATGCAGTCCGTTGTTGACGAAAAACTCATTATGTGGCAGACGACTGTCCTTTGTTGGCAGGACTGGTTTAGCACACAGACAGACAAAAAGGTGCCTTATGCATTCCTGCATTTTCCTGTATTTCATGTCTTTACTGTTGAATTTGACATTTCAATCACACATCTCTCTTCAGCTGGCATTCCATTTAACTTCCTAACTCTTCTTCCTCTTTTCTTCACCCCCAAATTTTACTGGTAAAATACTGCTACAACTGAGGGCAGTGGGGATGATTGTGTAGAGAAGTATGGCTCTCGGTGTTGGACTTGTCCTCTAATTTTTGATGTCTGTGTCCCTTGTACTCATAGACGCAGAGAGTTAGTGCTCCAAGGAGGTCTGGAGGCCATTAAACCCAGAGCTCTGTGACCGGGAAGAGCAAGTCCCCACAGGGCAGCCCGGTGCCAGCTTGCTCGCTCCACTACAGTTTAGCTTCTTCATTTTTAACCCCAGAGGACTTCCTTTACTTTCGTGCAAGTTCAGCTGTGCTTTTAAAAGTTTTTATGTATCGGCCAATATTTCCATGAGTTTTGCAGAAGGAGGGTTGGGAGGTTTCCAAGTCCATCATTTTCCCCCAAATTCAGGTCTCCAGAACGTGAGTTTGAACCCTGGCTTCGCTACTTCTAGCTGAGTGCCCTCCAGCAAATTATTTAATCTCTTCTCGCCTTAATCTGCACCCCGGGGAGGGCTGTTGGGAGGATTCATGAGACAGTGTGTGTAAAGAGCCCTGAACCACACCGTTTACCGTCAGTAATGCAGCCCATATAAAAGGAGAGTCCACAGTGAAGTTTTAAAAGTGTCTGCTTTATCTACAGCCCCACCGGGTACCACCCCTTGTTCCCAGTGTAAACCAGCAATCAAAATAGCATAAGTCTAACCTGTTTTGATGGCTCTTTTTGCTGCAAGATACTGATTATCTTTAATATTTGCGATCCATGGGTGTAGTCCTAGTGCCATAGAAACAACCATCTGGTTGGAACGATTTCTTTGGGAAAATATATATTCAAGATGCTGCTTTACCTAAAGGTAACATTTTCAGTTGTAAGAGAAAATTTTGAGTAGCTCTCATAGCCTTGTATCAAGAAACTGATTGGAATCCCAAGCTGACGCATTCAAGCGTTCTGATTTTCCCTCAGCTCTTCCAGAGGGAGGACGCGGAGTGAGCCGGGTCTCCAGGACGGAGAGCTGCGCCCAGTGTGAGGAATGCTTGCTCTCACTCCCACCCCTCCCGAGACCCCCCAATCCCCCCTCCCGTCCCCACCCCTCCCCGACCACAGTGTCTCACTGTTAATGTCGGCTTATTATGAATTTGGGTAATTATGAAACCTTGAATGATATTGTGGGTAATACAAATATGATGAATGTTTGAGGTAATTATGAAACACAACACAAGTAGAACTTCTCAATTTGAATATCCCTCTTTTTGGACTTATCAGTATCTTAAGGAATATTTTGGGAACATTACACACTTGGAAATTTCCAAAAAGTGGGAGCAATTTCACGCTAAGCTGTGAAGGAGGCTCATTGACAGCATCTTTCTCTCTCCCCTGGGCTCCATTCCGGTTGCCATTATGGAAATCCACCAGAGAAAAACTCCATACTCTGAAATATTCATCCCTTCGACAAAGATTTAAGGCACACCTGTCACGTGGCAGGAACTGTTCTAGGTGCTGGGACATAGCTGTGAGCAAGACGAAGACCGTCCTGCGCTCATGTAAAGTGTGTGCTGTGAGGAGGAGGAACAGTCCATCCAGAAAGGGAAGGAGGGAGGAAGATGGAAACAAAAAGACGGAGGGACGCAGAGGGGAAGGAGGATCTTTGAGAATGTAATTAGCGCTAAGACGACGATAAAAGCGGACAGTGGATGGAGAGAGGGCGCCGAGGTATTCCTTGAGCTCCCTTCTTCAGAGTCTACCTTCTGTGCAACTTGAGGTACACTGATGATAGGTCGATACTTCAGGCACGCACCTCCTTCCAGACACAAACATTTTCATTAAGGTGGCTGCTTTCAGGGGGTTCATTTCAGACATCATGGACGAACCAACGCTGGGGGTAAAGATTTTCCGGCTCAGTCCAGCCGTAGACAAGTAGCTTCTCCGTCTGTGTGTAAAACCCATCTTGCCTTTTTACGCACCATTTAGTTTTCAAAAATTTCCCATCACTCCAACTCCAAATGGTTATTTGTCTGATGACTGTAATTGCATATAATTGAGGGAAGAGATTTTTACTGAACAAAAATCCTGTTGGTTTCTTGACATTTGTTCCAGTCCCTTCTGTATTGGAAAAAAGTGATACTTCAATGCTAACAACTGAGTTGCTCACTACTGTGTGGCATGTGGCTCTCAGGAACGGCGCTGCTGGACAGAAGAACAATGCACGTTTGTTACCTGTGTTTCCACCACGGACATGTTCATGTGAGGGACTAGACGGATTGAAAATTTTCCTACAACTCGGCCAGGTATGACTGTTTTAGCTCCAGGCTCCTCAAAGGCGCCCTCAATCCCGTGAATAGAAAGAGATGGGTACCTCCCTAGGTGCATTAGAATTTCCTCCTAAATTGAAATAAAAGTATTTTATTATATGAAAGAATGTTTAATTAAAACTCAGTTGAATTGTATTGCTTGCATCACCAATTTCTGTACATCTGTGACACGGTTAATGGCAAGTTAATTATCGCCTCACTTAGATATGTCTGGACAAACAGTACAAGTGGACTTTCCCCTCAGGACACGAGATCTCTGCTGCCTTCGCCTGCCCAAGCCACTCCCATTGGCGAGGGCCCCTCGTCGCTGAAGTTTGCAGTTACTAGATGGCAAAGGGGCCCTTTCAGAAACTTGGGTTCAGTTATAAATTTCTATCCCAGTCATTGCGATGATAATTTGTGTGCTAAATGTATTTTATTTTTCAGAAGGCTTCAAAGAACTCTGCAGATGTTTGAGCCAGTTTTCAATCTTGCTATGGCCGCTGTAGAGCTAGTCTGAGGAAGAGCTACACTTCATGATAAGAAACTCTATCGCTCTCTTCTGCATGCTTCTCCCTCTCTTGGCTGTTCCCCCAGGAACCAGCCATAGCTAGCAAACACCCTAGCAGGCAAGCGTTTTAGAAAGGAGGAGGAGGAGGAGGAGAAGGGAAAGGGAAAAAATCTAAATTTGCCAGTAACGCTTTCGGCTTTGGGTCTACTTATTACACCAAGGCAGCAGTGACGTGGCAGTCTACAGATTAGCCCCTAAGTCTCTTGGTTTTGTCTAGAAAAATGAACAATTAGGGTCATGGAGCTGGAATAACCTCAGACTATCCTCAATCTTTAAACAGTTAGGGAGCCCAGCTCACCGGCTGCAGGCCGGCTTGGGATTGAGTCCAGAAAACTGATTTGGAAAAACGCATCTGTGAAATGAGCAATTGCTCCACGGTTAGGTGCCTGAGTCCGGTGCCAGTGGGACCCCAGATAAAGGTCTGCTTGATCTAGACCACAGGGAAGTGGCCTTGAAAGTGAAAGTCCCCCTTGGAATTAACATCTGCTTTCAGTTCTAAGATGTGCAGATAAACAGGACACAGTAAATTAAGCCTTGGGAAAATATTTGTTACCATCATTCTTTGTTCAGATTATCCATCAACTTGTGATCATACCTTGGTGTCAAACAGAAATTTCTTAACCTGGCTGCTATTCCGGTATTCTTCTAGGTCCAGGTCAATGGCTTCGTACATTTTTTTTTTCCTCTTCAGTAAGAGGAGCCACGTGGTCATAGATTCCAGGGATCAGAATATGACCCGATGAGTCTACAAGGCTACCTACAAGATACACCCAGGAAACAAAGCCACACGGAGTCACCGGTATGCTGATGTTCTGGCCCTGGAGCAGGATCACTGGGGACTCTCCTGGGCTTGCAGCAGACCTTGTGACCGGCCCTGGTCCCCACAGCAGGGCCACTGACAGCAACTCACATCCCAGAGGTGATGGTCAGAAGAAAGAGCTGGTCACCAGGCAAACTCAGCCTGACTTGGACCCGCGTGAATGTCCACCTTGTCAATGGAGGGATGAAAACACACGGCTCTGCAGTAAATTCCATTGGGTATGACTTACCTGCATTATATCCCAGTTCTCAACTCCACCTTTATATCATAAACAAGCTTCTTTTTTTTAAATTTTATCTTATCCTGAGTTAAAAAGTAACACGTTCATTATTAAGAAACTTTTTTTTTTTTGAGGAAGATTAGCCCTGAGCTAACTACTGCCAATCGTCCTCTTTTTGCTGAGGAAGACTGGCTCTGAGCTAACATCCGTGCCTATCGTCCTCTACTTTATACGTGGGATGCCTACCACAGCATGGCTTTTGCCAAGCGGTACCATGTCCGCACCTGGGATCCAAACCAGCAAACCCCAGGCTGCCGAGAAGCAGAACGTGCAAACTTAACCACTGCGCCACTGGGCCGGCCCCCAAAATTTTCAATATATATGTTTATATATATATATATACACATACCTGAGAAACTGAAAACCATCACTCCTTCTCAATTTTTCTCCTCCTACATACACCATAATAATATAATAAATACTCATCTTTAATCAAAAGCATCATATCCCTGAGGTCTAGTCTATGAGATATACATCATGACCACAAAAGCCTCCACAGTGAATAAGAAGATACTCAAATCTGTTCTTTATGAAAGAGTTTTGGACCGATAGGAATGGGAGAAAATCATCAGTGACTATCTATAAAAGAAACAGAAGTCAAGATTTAGCAAACACTGCTCAATATCTTGAGAAAGTACTTATCAAAGATACAATGCAACTAGCAAGTAGACGAACAGAAATGACAGGAAAATGTCTCCAGGGCAGCCAACTTAATCCCCATTCAAGTAAAGACACTTCATAAAGATACGCTTCATATTCTTGATGGGACAGTCTTTCTTGACAATATCAGAAAATTACTGCGAAGCACTGTACTTTCAAATCTTTCTGTTAAAGTCGATAATTACAAAGCACAGAGTTGAAGGCTCTATGAGGATGGATGCCTTCCACCTAGTGATTGGACACCTGCTGTGTTCTAGGCCCCAGAGGAATGAATACACAGGACAGCGCTGTCTCTGACCACAAAAGGCTAAATATCAAGTGTGACCCGACATGAGCAGACCACCAGGTGGCTGGCTCTGTAGAGACGCAATTAAAGCCAAGGTAAACACTCTACCAAAATCTACAGTAGTGGGGACGGCAGTAGTGCGATACATACCGGGCTTCCCAGCACTCTGAGAATGATCATAGACAGCAAAGCCCTGAGGTCTGAGGGTGTCAAGGGAGCAAAATGTGAAGCGATGTCATCACTGTTCTGGTTTTCAACCACATCCTCCTTGGGCCCCCTCTCCTGGTCCTCCGAGGACTTTGCCCAGACTTGTGTAATCCCACTTTGGGGACAGTACTGCAGATTGCTGTGCATGCATCAGCCTCCCTGCAGGTCCTGAGTTATGGAATTCTCCTCATTTAGCCCAATCAAGCATGTTGTATACTGAGTAAATGACACAAACTCATTAGTAAAATTCAAGTCAAAATAATAAGCTGAGCACTGAGCGATTGGGACTGTCACTGATTGGCAGTCCACCCTCTAGCACCCTCACCAAAATCAAAACAAAACATCAAAGTACCGCCAATAATACAATCACTAAGTCTTCCCTTTAGGGTATGTCCCTCAACTTCTGCTGGCATTCTTGTGTGGAAGAACAGAGCTGCAAAGATGAATAAGAGACAGACCCTGCTCACAAACCAGCCAGAAAGATGCAGGGTAAAGAAATAACTCTGGGTCCACGTGCAAAGAGCTCTAAAGAGGGGCAAACCGTCAGGAGCACAGAGAGCACACGGTGAACCAGCCAAGGAGGAAGCGTCAGGGAAGACGACGGCATCACAGTGGGGCCTCAGAGGTTGAGTAGGAGGCGACAGGCACAGTCTCAGTGGTGAGAAGAGAGATGCATGTCTGAAACATCCAGATTGACAACAACGAAGACCCGAAATACTCTAGCAGCCAGGATGCTCAGTGTCCATCTTATGACACTGAGCTGTGACATTTTTCCTGTCAATTTAGCTGGTGTTACCAGACATTACCACAGTGCGTGTTTGTGTATTGGGGGATTCAGATGTCATTAGCAAATTAGGCTGTGATTTGAGCAGCGCGGGCTCTCCACATGTCACTGCACATCTCCCGTAGAACTGCCCGGCCCGGTCCTCGGTGTAGGTTTCCACCTCGGACCCTGTTTTCTCAGGACACAAAGCAGCCATCCCAGCTGCTGGCTCAGGCTGTGCCAGCAGACACGCATCCTGACAGGAGAGAAGCGACATGTCCTCCTTTTCCTTCCCTTTACATCCTACGGCGCCGTGATAGTTGGTGCGTCCTTCCGGGCTTCAGAAACAGTTCAGACCTTCACCGAGCCTTTCCAATCTAAAAACTTCTTGCCTTTCCCCTCACTTTCCACCAAGGGGGTCATCTCCTGCTATGTTGATGAGTTAGATCATTACAAGAAATACTTGAGCTCACTGCCGCAAAGTCTACAAATATCCCACCATTCTTAACCATCAATGACTCCTCTCCTGATTCCATTGAAAATTCATCTTGATCCTTGGTTTAGCCTAATTGTCTCCCTTCTTCCTCCTCTCTAGAGAAGTTTTATTATTGATTCCAAACGTCATGTTCTCTGCTAGCAATCTCCCCTCCCCTCCCCCATCGAATTCCTTTCACTCATTCAATCTCTTCATTGTTGAAACAACAGCCTCTCCTGAACCCATTTCTCTCTAGTTCTCGCCCCACGTCTTCCTTCCCCTTCACAATGAAGCTGAAAGATCAGTGTTCATGGAATTACCAGCTCCTCACTCCCCCACACTTCAGACAATGGTCTGTGTATTAATCAATCTTGATAATATCACAGCTATCTCCCCATAATTAAATCCAAAGAGTGTTTCTGCATCTTTCTATTACTTGGAACAAACGCAGAACCGGGCCACGATTTTCTTTTGGAATGATTCCCTGTCCTCCGTTTCTCGACATCTCAGGCTCCTGACTGCCTGTGAACCAGCTCACACTCCCTGGTGTCCTTCACAGGGTCCTTCTCACACAGCACTATTGCGAAAGCTCAGGACTCAATGTGAGCCCTATTCTCTCCATTGACCCTACGTTGTCTCAGTACTCTTGTGCATTTCTTCTATTGCTTCAATGCCTTCCACTGTTATCTCTATGATGACGATGTCTAAAAACCACGTCCAGATCTTATTTCTGAGCTATAATGCTCCAGGTGTATGTTATAGGCACCTTAAGCAAACATATTTCCAACGGAAGCTGTTAACTCCCCCTCGCCAACTAGACACCCCTTCACCTCTCAGTCTCCGATCTCGTCTGATGACTACAGTTGACATCCAGGGAGTGATGTTTAACGCAAACTCTCAGAACCACCTGACAGAACAAGCACTGCTGCTGCGAGCACACTGAGCAGTCACCCTTCATCTCCGCCCCAGGATCCACACTCGTATTCCTACTCTATACTCCGTTTCAGTTCAAAACGTCAGGTCCTCCGAGATCCCTTTGTTCAAACTGCTGCTGAAGTAAGCCTTCCCTCCCCGCCTGTTGTCTGGTGACTTTCCCTTCAGGCCACTGTGGAACAAATTAGGACATTCTTTTGATTGCATATTGTGTAACCTTTGAAATTGTCTCAAATAATTGTAAAATGATTATAATCACAGTGGATATTTGACAACCGAGATATGAAAGTAGAGAGCAGAATCCTGATTTTATAAAAACAAATGCATGTTGACCTCTGCAGGGAAAGTTCATCCTCTGTCGCACCAAACAGCATCATCCCAGGGGATGAGACAGTGAAGCACGAGGCCTGTGCTCATTAAAGAACAAGGTTCCTGCCAGGAGGCCAGTAAGTTTGTTTTTCCATTGTTTCACCTCACAGTTAGACGCTTTGCGTGCCCTACGTGAGCAATTCATTTGATTTTTTTTGTTTCTTTTCCAGATTGGCGCCTGAACCAACATCTGTTGCCAATCTTTTTCTTCTTCTTCCCCTTCTTCTTCTCCCCAACCTCCCCTCCCCAGTTCATAGTTGTGTATCCTAGTTGTAGGACCTTCTGGTTGTGCCATGTGGGATGCCCTCTCAGCATGGCCTGATGAGCCGTGCCATGTCCCTGCCCAGGATCCGAACCCTGGGCTGCTGAAGCGGGGCACGGGAACTCCACCACGTGGCCGTGGGGCTGGCCCCCCAACTCATTGAATTTAACATGTGCTCTCTCTCTCTCTCTCTCTGGGTTGTCTTGTTTCAGTTTCGATGGGCTGGGGAGTAAGGTGAACATCCCTGAGGACTCCCCTTGCTGAGTGGACATGTGTGGTCCTGGTGAAAGCCCTCACCCAGTGGGGCTCCTAGAGATGTGACTCAGGGCCACTAATTCCCTTTTGGTGCCTGGCAAACTGGGACTCATCTTCCTCTGTCTGCTATTTGCTCTGTATTATGTCTGCTCCTTTGGAAGACAAAAATTTGTGTCCAAAGGGAAAGTTCCAGAAATGCTTCCAGGGATGATGATGGGACTTTGATTTCCAAGTGAGTATTTCTGGCATCTGATTCAATTCCGTTGTCCTTAATCAAAAGCTGGCTCGTTCTGGATTGGTTCCATCCTTTCACAGCGATAGCACCATCTTCTACGGTCATTACCAAAAATGATCATTTCGTTTGAAAGCTCTTCCCTTAGAAGCCACTGCTGTGTTAGTACTTTATCAAGTTAAAACACTTAATTTTACATGCCTGGGTTTCTGTTTTGGTTTTTTGGTTTTTGAAAGCAGCTGAGCATGTTTGAACTGAAAATGAAAAGTATTTATTATGGAAGTACCCATGCTACCTCATTAGGATAGAATAGGACATATCATTTATTTGTTATAAGATGCGAAAATTCAGAAGTTTTCCCTTGATCGGTAAAATTGCCCCTCTCAAGAAAGGTTTTTTTCTTTATGTTCAGTAACTTATTTTGGAGACCCACGGGGTCATGTCCAGTGAGATAGTTCTGTTGGAGTGAGGATAGTGCTGCTACAACCTGTCCTTCGTGCCACCTGCGACATGCCCTACTCTGCACCAAAGACCAAGGACAGTCCTTCTGAAGACAGGGCTATGTTTGCATTATGAGTTGAGAGATGCTGAAAAGACCTCCTATGGTTTCCCTTATACCCTACACTACACAAATAGACACTTATGCTTTTAAGTCTTGACATTTCATCTCGAGTGTCTGTTAAAACGTGAGTATCTAGGATAGAAAGCGGCTGTCCTCCAGAATCTTACCAGGGTTTCCTGCTGGCCACTTTGGAGGACAGAGCAGAGTGACCCACTAGGGGAGGGGCGCATGACTGCCGGGCCTTGGGGAAGAGCTGACCGGAAGCTGACTCACCAAGGACTGTCCATGCTTGTCTTGGTTTGCAGTGACAGCAGCTGAACGCAACTTAAAGGATTTTAATTTGCATGCAGCTTTGCACAACAACTTTCCATCTTACTTCATCCTCCTTGCTTCCTGTGACATTTGGGGATGGGATAGTTTCAGGGATTCACTGAACTCGTTTACAGTGTTCAAATAGTCTTGTATGATGTGTGCGCTTGTTAATTGAGGTATAATTGACATATACTTTATATTAGTTTCATTTGTACAATATAATGATTTGCATGTATCGTGAAATAATCACCACGATAAGTCTAACTAACGTCTGTCCCCAGACGTAGTCAATATTCATTTTCTGGATGAGGACATGTTGTGTTTTAAGGTGCAGAAGAATCGGTAATGATGTCATACTTTTCCGTATGCAACTTGATGAATTTGAACATAAGTGTCCACCCATGAGACCATCACCACCATCGAGGCCATAAACATATCCATCATCTACCAAAGTTTTCTCCCACCCCCTTTACTATTATCATTATTTTGCTTTAAGAACACTTAACAGAATATATACTCTGTTAGAAATTCGAAGTACAAAACACAATACCGTGAGATTGCTACATTATACGCTAGGTTTAATTTTTAGAGGAACCTCCAGACTATTTTCCATCATTACAGTATTAGTTTACGTTCCCATCAACAGTTGCAAGGCTTCCTTTTCCTCCACAACCTCACCAACATTTGTCACCTCTACTTTTTTTGATAATAGCCGCCCTAACCGGTGTCAAGTGATATCTCCTTGTGGTTTTGATTTGCATTTCCCTAAAGATTAGTGATGCTGAGCACCTTTTCATGTGGCTGTTGGCCATTTGTGTGTCTTCTTTGGAAAAATGGCTATTGTACTCCTTTGCCCATTTGTTAACTGAGTGCCTTGGTGTTTTTGCTATTGACCCGAGAGATGAAAAAAGAAAAAAAATGTCCAGGCATTATGGATGCTTCCCAGTTGATGCAGATGATTTTGTCTTTATGGTGATGACAAAATATCGTGTTGTGTGCTTTTTCTTCAGCAGTTATCATAAGACTAGCAGTAGAATGGCAAAGCAGATAATCAGGATCTCCCGGGTTTCCAGTTTTACAACACAAATAAGACGAGTGGTAAGGAATTTTTGATTATTTCAAGGAAATTATTGAGATCACAGTCCGTGGAATGTAGGACTGACAGGTCCACGAGGAAATTAAAGTGAGGACATGGTGATCTGGCATCACTTCCGATCTGAAGGAACAGGTATCTTCTGTATGAATGTTTGAAGACATATTGGAAATCAGGAATTTGTGGTGGATGAATACATTTTCTGAAGGGTTTATTTCTTTATTTAGGAGGAAGATTACCCTGAGCTAACATCTGTGCCAGTCTTCCTCTCCTTTGTCCGTGGGATGCCTCCACAGCGTGGCCGATGAGTGGAGTAGGTCTGCACCTGGGATCTGAACCCGCAAACCTCAGGCCCCTGAAGCAGAACACACGCAACTTTAACCACTCAGCCATGGGGCTGGACTCTAACTTATTTAGTTGTGAACATGATCGTTTGGGTTATGTAAATGTCAGGACCTGGGAGTGAGTCGCTAAGAGTGGGGTAGTTGATAATGTCACAATTGATTTAGACCCTAAAGAGGCTAAGAGCAACAACTGGCCAATGGGTTAACCAAAGGAATAGTCAGAAAACACAGAAAGGATGGGAATTGGGATCTATAGTAAGCTGGGGGATCACGTGTCCTCAGAGAGAGTGCCAGGACTTGCACAGATGAGAATGGCAAGAGCAATAAAAGAGAATAAAATCACACTGAAACAAGGAGGGGGTGTTACGAGACGGGGGAGGAAAACTGATCTGGAGCAGTCCTGAGTTTTGACCTTGAGCTTTCTGTCCTTGACCCAAATCTGCTTGACGATGTCCTGGGACACAGGTCAGAAGAGCTCCAGAGGGAGAGAGGAAGGGTGGAAGTACAGGGAAACTGAGATAATTGTCCTAAGAAGCCATGCTTCATTTCTCATTTGGGTCCAGTTTCATGATTACTTTTACAGGACGAGAGGAAAAGAAGTGATGATGGTCAAGTCTTCGCAGAGGAAGCTGCGTGATCGTGGGAATCAACCCAAACCAAAGCCCGGATTAAGAATTCCCATCTCTTTGAGGATGCGCAGTTACATATTCAGAAGGCCAGTTACTAGAATGCCATCCCACCCAGCAGTGAGGGGTCACTGGGAGAGCACGTGGCACCAGCCCCAACAGGTCTGCTGGCAGGAGAGAAGTGGCAAGCCCTTTGGAACTTGCCGTAGCCTTGCAAAATTGCACCTTGCAGCAGAGGTGAATTCCTGCGGGGTGCGCTCGCATGGGGTGCCCCGTCCAGTCCCATACACACCCCTGCCCTTCCTCAGATTTGGCAGAGATGATTCTGGGAACTGGTCTGGGCATCCCATAGCTCCACGGCCAACAATTGCTGGTGACTGTGGAAGATCTGAGCAAACAGGAGGGGACGGGGAAGAGGGCGGGAGAGAGCGATTGTGGACAGGCTCAGCAGCCAGGCAGAGAAAGTGAGCGCCCAAGAAGGATGTGCTGACAGCACCAGGAAAGAGAGGAGACGCTGGTGCCCCTGAGATGGAGCCCGGCACTTCACTGACGTCTCCTTGAAGGGTCCCACGTTTTCTTGCTTGAGCTCTTGCAACTTCAAGACATACCAATCCTTTTCTTTTATTAAACTCCTCTGTGGGACATAGGAAGCATAGACAGGGATTTCTTGTGGAGGAGAGACTGGATTTCAGCTGAGTAGAGCAAGGAGGGCTTTCCGTTTCACGGTGCTCTCGCATTTTCCTTTCCGAAGTATATTATTTATCTGCGCTTGAAAGTCACAGAGAGTTACCGATTCGCGGGATGATTCCGTTGTCGCCCTCACAGCGACACAGTAAAACCTACCTAGTCGGAATGGATCATTCCTTCTGTGCAATACTCCGGTAGACTCCAAAGATCATTTCAAAAGCGCTGGTATATCTCTGTTCTCAAATAAGAGGTCTGCTTCCAGGTCTCCATTTTTCTGCTCTTTATTGCATGTTAATTCAGAGTTGCAAGGAGGAAAGACCACATTTGCCTCAATCTTTAGATCTCTATGTGCTGGAAATGGGATTCACAGAAATGGACAAGGCCTTTGAGGGATCGTGCTGTCAACAGAGACCTTTTCCGGCATCAGCAACGTGACAATAAACCGCTGCTTGTTAGGACTTGATTGTCTATTGGAGGGATGGAGCTTGCAGTATTATGGAAATCCTCTTTAGAATTGCTTACCTTCACGTGACAGATTTATCAGTTTCTGAGAGTGATGTGTTAAAATAACCTAGGGTGGCGCAGGGCTTAAACTGGCCCACTCCACTTTGGAGGCCCGGCATTGGCACGTTCGGGTCACGGTTGTGGACATTCACACCGCTTATCGGGCCATGCTGTGGCAGACATCCCACGTGTTAAATAGAGGAAGATGGGCACAGATCTTAGCCCAAGGCTAGTCTTCCTCAAGGGAAAAAAAAAAAAAACCGAGGAAGATTGGCAATGGATGTTAGCTCAGGGTGAATCTTAGCCCTTGGGCATCTTCAGCTGTGGTCATTTGCAAAATATGTAGACCATGCATGTACTGGGCAAGCCCAGGCAGGACAGCGCAGCCGGCCTCCCGCCTGGGTGCTTGGGGCTGCTTGTTGTGGAGCCTCTGCTGGAACCGTCTGGGTGGATTCAGTGCAGCGAATGATGACAACGGACTGCCTTGCTTCACCCTCAGAGTTTCCCCTGAGTTTTCTCCATCTTGACATGCAAAGCAGACACTGTCTGGAGCCCTCGTGTTCCTCTGGGACTCGGGCTTCCCTCTGCTCCTCAGCCTGGAGAGGAGGAAGCCCACGTGTGGACTTCAGGAGATTCCTGACCGAGTTTTGTGGGCTAGCACGTCCTGGGCTTGAAGTCCCCAGGGAATGAGCAGAATCCAATCCAGGTAGGACTGCCATGACCCAGACCCTTCAGGAAGGCAGGTTATGGTCCCCTAACCAGGCAGAGCACCATGACCAGCCGCGGGGTTTGTGGAGGGCGAAGGGAAGATGAAATGGGTCCTGGAAGAAGGTGCTTATAAATACCAGCTACCGAGAGGGAACCAGCTGCAAAACCGTGCATTTGAGGAGTATGAGTATTATTTCTTGATTCTGTTTGGAATAAGTTAGAGTGCATGATATATTTGTGTGTGAGTGAACATATATATATAGCTCTCTCTCTAAAATTTATATCAAAGTAACATAAAGACTGATGAGATACAGGTGCTGCACATGTGGGCCTCTTTTTGCTGGCGATCAGTTCATTTTTGGCCATTGGAAGCCCAAAGAGGCAGCGAGTTATTGTCCTCTGCCGTCTGGTAGGCTCATGACAAACAAAGCACTGCAACCAAAGGGTCGGCTCTCAGGAGCCTCACGGCCCTGTGAGGGAAACCCCTTGGACACGGTGTCTTCCTCCTGGGCCTGGACTAGCCTTGGGACTTGGCACTTCTCTTTCTCTGTGGCGGGAAGGTACAGCCGGCTCCGGCTTCCATTTAGAAAGTCACCTTCCTGGATGGCTGTGCCATACCAAGAAGGGCCTGGGCTGCTGGGAACCAGCATTTCTCCTCAGCTGCTGGCCGTACTGAGGAGGCCTCCCTGGCAGGGTTCACGCTGCTGTGTGTCTGGGTGACACTTGCAGCCATCAGAAAGGAGGGGAGAACTCAGAAGGGCCAAGCACTTCCTGTGGTCCTAGTCTTACAGGGTCTTTCCCGGGGTGGGGTGGGGGGGGGGGCGTTCAAAATGCCAGGTGGTAACCCTCTAGCTCCTGGTCACCGGGTGGGTTCTTGGAGTGAGCTCGGAGCAGTGTCTGCTCACCACCAGACTGGAACCATTTAAGTGTTTTAATTTTGTCAGGCTGTGTTTACCCGTCATCCGTTTGCTTGCGTTCCCTGCTGGACCCCTCAACCACCCTCCTCTCACGACTCATCTCTGAAAGCTTCCAACGGGAAAGGTTCACACCCACACCATAAACGGAGCATAAGGCTGGGCAAGAGAACACAGCCCTCCGAGGGGCTGCATGGTTTATAGGCTCAGGTCCTCCTGCCCCGTTAGGATGAGTCAGAAACAACATGCCTGAGTGTGTGAACAGGTGATTGCCTGAGACCACACACCTCAGAACCACAGGGGCCCAGATGTCACCCTGGGCAGCGAGGGAGAGTATAGGTCATTCTTTGGCCAGGATTAGGGTATCTAATGTTTGCAAAGCAGACTCCACCCGTGATCCGTCAGACCCTGCCAGGGAGGAGTGGCCACGAGGTACGGGACAGAGAGGCCGAGGCATTCGAGGGAATTTCTGCCCTTCCAAGAATTGCAGAAGGAAGTGCACGGAGGCAGGAAATCCTGGTGGACAAGGAGCAGTGATGCGTCGGGAAGGATGCCCAGATGTAGCCTTCAAAGCTGCATCACAGATCTGTCCCCCTGGATACCAAACTTGCAGGGAAAGGAATTCAGAGCCGTGGACCAGGATCCCAGAGGATTCCAATCCAGGTGAAGGGTGAACATGGAGCCCCCAGAGGGGCCGGGGGAGGGAGGGTCCTGCCTGCCCTTAGTCCATCTGCACATGACCTTCTCCGGCCTTGACCCTCCACATGCACGTTTTGAGCTTTTACATCGTTCTCTGCACTTAGAGCTGCTGCTGTCCAGAGCCTCATTAGAAAACGACAAGTTCCTAACATCTGGTGAAGAGGAACCTCCACAAGAGAAGCCGAAAACGTGGCCTCTCCTCCAAAGGGGTGGAAAAGCAGCCACTGTCCTGGGGCAGGTCGTGGTGCTGGCCCGTGCCATTTTAAAGACACCCGCATTCCAGTGGTTGTTGCTCTGCCTGTGAAAGTACCTCCACCCTCTAAATGCCAGGAGCTCTGGGTGCTGTCTCTGCTCCTGGCCCACGTGAACCACACTGAAATGAAGCCGTCCTCTGAGTAAGGGGGGGCGCGGAGGTGTCCCTCAGTATCCAGGGAGGGGCCTGGCCCTTCTCCCTTCTCTCACATACAATAAGCCGAGACCCTGCAAGATTTCTTCATTCCAGGAGGAACGCGAGAGTCTGTGTCTCCTTGACACGAGCACAGGAGGGGAAAGAACCAGACCGTGACTCGCAGGCTGGAACAGAAACAGGATTTTAACATCAAATTCAAAACTAGCACTAACTACTAACACGAAAGAAATACGGCCCCTTCCCAAGTGGTAAACAGGCGCTGGGGTGGAGCTGCCAGGCCTGTGGGGTGGGGTCGTCCCCTCCCTCTTGGGCTCCAGGGCTCCCAGGAAAAGGCTTAGAATGTTCTTCTCCCCATCAGCATGGGAGGAGCCGGCCTGGGGCCCCGCGTGTTTCCCAGCCGCGTCCCCGCCGCTGAAGAGCAGGCTGCACTCGAGCTGTTGGAAGGACCGGGATCTGCCACTGTTGCTGGGTTCTGCGTCAGGGGTCTGGTGACTGAAGAGAAGACACTGATGATTGGGGGGGTCACACCAGTATCCCAGCCCAACACCTCAGCCCCACTGCATTCTGCTCCAAACCTTGTCCTGAGTGTTCAGTCAACACTACCCCATTGTCCCTGACATGGGAGCTGGCATTTCGCTTCACCCATTTCACAGAAGAGGAAGCTGAGTCCCACAAAGGTCAAGGGAATTGTCCCTCACAGGCCTGGTCAGCAGTGGAGCTGGGATCCCCGTGCCGGCTGTCCATCTCCCTAGGCCCGTGCTTAGCCCGAAGCTTTCCGGAGCCCCTGGCTTCAGTCCCTGCCTGTCTGGACACTCACCGAGCCCTGAGCTGAGAGACGCGCGGTTCTTCTTGGGCAGGAAAAACCGGCGCATCTTGCCGGCCCTCTCCTGTGGGGGCTCCAGGTGGCAGGACAGGCTGTAGCTAAAGGACAGAGGGGACTTTTCAGCTACCGGGAGCCACACCTCAGGTGACCCTCCCAGAGACGGCCAGCAGTTGGAGTCCCAGGGCCCCACGGGTGACCATGCGACAAGCCCCGGGACTGACCCGGAAGCCACGGGCACGGGCTCCCTGGAGCTGGCCATCAGAGAGAGTCCGCCTTGCCCTCACCAACTCCTGCCCCGCCTCACCTCTCATCCTCGCTGAGGGGCTCCATGGCCTCGAACCAGGCCCCAAATCGCTCCTCAGCCTCAATGTGGTAAAGATGGACTGCCTCCTGGAGCAGGAAGATCTGCTCAGTGACTTTGAATTCCTGGGAGAAAGGACATGATGCAGACGGGGCCTGGGTGGGGGACCGTGCTGGGGACTCAGACAGGTGAGAAGAGGGTCAAGGAGCTGGTCTGGGGTCTTGGCCCACATGGGAACCCTCCTTCCCTCCAATTCCGTGCAGGACTTGCTCGTTCTCACAGTTGGCTTGAAATAGCTCCTCCTGCAGGAAGGTGTCCTTGGTGCCAGCCCCTTCCCCCACGCACCAATGGGACGCCTTTCCCAGCTCTGGGTGCCGAACTCTCCCAAGAAAAGCAAGGCCCAAGGCATCGGGCCAGAGAAGGTCTTCCCCGGAGGAGTCTCTGATTGCCACAGCCCCACCCTCCGCACGGGGAGGCCACAGCTGCTCACCTCACTCCTTTTCTCAAAATTGATCTCATTTCCCTGGAAGGCAGAGAGCCAAAGCCCATGAGCAACAGCCCCCTTAGCCCATAGCTAGCCCCCGTCTCCACCCTTTCTCAGGTTGCACTACCAGCAGGGTCGACCAGGGAGCAGGCGCTACCAGAAACGGGAATGGGTCCCGGGCAAGACTCTGAGCTCCAGAGCAAGGAGGCCACGGGGCTATGGCTCAGGGACATTCTAAGACAGCCCTCTCTGACAGACAGACAGACTGAGGCCTCAGGCAGGAAGGGATGCTCAGCCACTCGTGTGCTTCCTGCCTTGGAGGGGCCTGGCTTCACTCCCTGCAGGGGCGGGGCCTGAGGGAGAGGCTGAGTCCAGCTCAGACACACCCTCCAGCAGCTCCGCAGTCAGGCAGCCTGGACTGGCGGCTCACCTGGATCCTATATTCACTCATCACTAAGATGGCCATGACACCCAGCTCCCGGGGTGGCTGTGAGGCCCTCACGAGAGGACTCTGCCAAGGGTTGTGAGCTCAGGCCTCAGTGCAAGTCTCTCCTCCCAAATCTCCGAATCCTGATCCCCAGCTCCACCTCCAGGCTCACTCACCTCCAGGTAATCCTCCATGTTGGTGTCCAGCAGCAGTAGGTAATTGAGGAATGTGCCAAGGAAGGGGATGAGCCCCTGTGCCAGCGGGGTGGAGACGGTGATGAGATCCCGCTCTCAGGAGCCGTCAAAGACCTCTCCTCCACTCCTCACCCCAGCCTCCTGCCCAGCCCAAGCTACCCACCTAGGCGGCCTCCCCCCAATTTCCTCCTCTTCTCTCCTCCAGGAACCCCAAACTCCTCCAGGCACCTCCCAGCAGCCGGCTCTGGCAAAACCCAGGGTACGTGGTCCCCGCCCCTCCCTGTCCCAAATCCGTTGTGCGCCCATCCGTTCCAGGCCTCCTCCTGGTCACTTCCAATGCAGGCATTTCAGGTCTGTGGCACCAGGAGCAGGGCTGGAGGAGAAAGGCTCCCTCTCTGCTGGTAGAGACCTCCGGCTAGGAAGGGGAGTCCCCTCTCCTGCGACTCCTGGGCCCCTCCTCCACAGGCACCCTTACCTTCTGGGCACCTGTGGGGCCCGTCTCCAGGCTGGTCAACATAGAGGTCGCCTCCTGCCAGGGTGTTGACAGGGCCAGTGAGCCGACGCTCCCCTCCAAGTGTCCTCCCAGACCCCTCCCAGATCGGGGACCCTGGACATGTGGCCCCAGTCACCTGGTGCCCCTGCGGCTCCCGCCTCCAGGGTGCTCTGATTCCAGAGCCATCCCAGCTCCAACACTCACTCCTGTGTGACCTTGGGCCCGCCCAGGCCTCCCTGAACCTGTTACCTCGTCTGGAAGGTTTGACGAACTCTGTCTGCCTCCCACAGTCTCCTGAGGCCCAAGCGTCATCTGACCGTCATCACTGCTCTCCGCTCAAGCCTGCCTCTGGAGCCAGGTCCAAGCTCCCCACATTCCTCCCCACCCTTGAGCCTCGGCACCCACTGTGAGGCCTGCACCACGGCTCATCTCCCTCTGGCTCCCAGATGAGGAGACCAAGGCCCACACAGGGGCAGGGACTTGCTCAGGGGGCCCCAGAGGAGAGGCTGCTCCCCCTCCCAGCCACAGGCCCCTGTCTCCTCTGCCTTCACACCACCCTCTGCCCAGCCGCTGACCACAGTGCTGTCCTCGGGACTCTCAGGCTGTGTTCGGGCCCCCAGCTGGGCCGAGCCACGGATGGAGGGAGATGAGGTGTCTCAGGAGGCCTGGTCAAGTGGCTTCTGCCAGCCCCAACGCCCAGGAGTCTCTGATCCCAGGCCGAGGCCAAGGCCTTGCTAAAGCCCTCAGCTCCCTAGGATCCCCTCAGGGAGTTCCCCTGCACAGAATTCTTTCTTCATGCGCTCAGGATGGGGACCCCGAATGCCACGTCTGACTAGCAGGGGAGGGGGCGACCAGGGCACTGCGGGGTGGCATTTCCTTTCTGTTTTACGAGGAAACTTCTGACGTCTGGGCGGGAAGGATCCCTGAAGAAGCCATCAGTTCCCTGGGCACTTGCCCTTGCCCTCCGGGGCACATGTCATCGCCAACAAGGACCTGGGTGAGCATCCCACTGGGACTGTCTGCAGCGCCCACTTTAGGGGCCAGAGTGGGGAGTCACCGAGGGGACACAGATCTGTCCCAGGTCCAGTGTCCGTCCCAAGGCTGGGAAGCCCCTGAGTGCCCCCGGCCCGTGGGATCCGGCAGTGCCCATCCCTCAGGCAGGCAGGGTGCCCTTCTTGCGAGGCACAGTGAAGACAGAAGGAGCAGTGGGGCCCTGGCTTCCTGAGCACAGACTGGGCTGACTTCGGAAGAAAGGAAGCCCGCCCACTCGCTCCAGCCAGTGGCCAGGAGGAAGATGCAGGGCAGCTGATGGAGCAGCATGGAAGCCAGACACCGGCACCTTCTGCCAGGTCCTCAGCCTCCTGGAACAGTCCAGCCCGCACCATTCTATCCCATGCCCCTGGCCTCCTGTCCCAAACTGCCCCCACCTGCCCATGGAGCTAGCACATCCCTCTTCCTGTCCATCTTTTCCTGACCAACTTCACGTGACAGGAGAACCAAAGCTCATCCTGCCGGGTCCCCTCCCCTCTCGCTCCCCCTCCTTCCAGATGTGCAGCCTCCGTCTTACCTTCACCAGCTGCCTCCTGCTCACCCACTGGTCTTTGATGAACCTCTTCAACTTTCGAGAGCTCTTCCTGAGGGGAGAGGAAAGGAGGAAAGAAAACCCGGGGCGGTTGAAGGCGAAATGCCTTTGGCTGAGAACCCGGAAGGTTCAAAGGGCCTGGGGCCTGGACGAGGGTTTTCCCCGGGTTCTTCGGAGCTCTGAGGTCACCGTGGGACTCGGGTGGAGGCTCTCCTGCGGTCACCTGGGGCCTCCATTCCCACTCCGACTGAGCACATTGTTTCTAACAGCGTTGGTTGCCGATGAGGGCTCCGTTGCTGCGAAGTACACCCTTGGAAATCTCCAGTGTGGCTCAATCCAGGATGTGACAAGGGGGGAGCCACTGCCTAGGGTCTCAGAGAGTCTCAGAGACCCGAGCAAGGAGGCCAGTCCCCATCCCTAGGGTCCGCTGCCTCCCAGATGGTCCTAGCTGAATGAGGGGTCCATGGCAGTCGCACGGGGGATGTCTGGTCCGCCCTGGTGGTGCTTGGATGGAGCACGGCCTACCCACCTGGCAACTCGTCCCCATGTCTTTTGCAGACGGCTGATGGAGGGGCTCTGCAGAGCAGACACGATGGCACGCAGGGACGCATAATTTCCAAGGACTCGGCACTCCTGAGGAAGGGAAGGGAATGAGCTGCGACGGCGGGCTGGAGCCCTGCTTCCTCTGGCTTGTGTCCCCTCGTGGGCTTCTGCTGTCCTGGATGAGGCAGATGCCCAGGGAAGCGAGGGAGGGCACACCTGGGAGCTGATGAGTAACGCTCGCGGGCAGGAAGATTTTAGCTCAACCCAGGGCGGGAAGGGAGCTTCCCACCACTGGGACCAGCACTCAAGGTCAGCAGGCCCTTGGCAGCAAGGGGCCTAGGACTTTGCCGAGGCCCAGACCACCGACTTCAAGGCTGAAAGCTGCGAGAGGAGAAGGGGCAGTCCCCCTGACTCCAGGGAGGGGCTCCCTGGGCCCTGCCACTACTGACCTTGGCCACCTGAATCCACAGCTCGACGACTCTGGCCCTGTCCTGGGCCGTCATGCTGAGGTCCCCAAGGCACGTCGTGATGACGCAGCCGGACACGTGAAGAAACTGGTTGATAGTGGCCCGAACCGTGGGAGCCAGGTACTCCTTGCTCCCATTGGGCCGCTGGCACCACACAAAACCCAGGCAGTGGCGGGGCTCCACCTTCTTGAACAGCTCCTGGGGAGGATGGGGACTGTCACCTGACCCTGCCACACCCGAGCTCAGAGTCTGCAGGCCCCCGCAGCCCCAGGCAGGAGGCACTGGTCAGCTGCAGCTCAGGAACCTGAGGAGGTGGCCTGAAGCTTCTGGGAGTCTCTGGGTTTTGTCTGTGTCCGCTGAGGCCGCCCAGCGCAGGATGACCGAGGACCCACTAGGGGCGGGGAAGAGAAGTCCCATTGGCTCGCAGCCCAGTCTTGCTTCCCCCAAGCACCAGAACACGGCTCACACCTGCCCATCTCAAGGGGCATCTTCCACCCGTTCTCATCACCCCCTGGTCCCACTCCCCTTTCAGCTGCACGTTCCCCCGAGGCAGCAACAACCATGGGCTTTGTTTGCCTGTCTTCCATGTAGGTAAGGACGCACTAGGTGTCTAATAAGTACGGAGGCTGTTGAGGCCTCCTGGGCCGATGGGTGAGTGACCCAGGACTTGGCAGCACTCCAGTGAGCTTCCCTCCCCCACCAGAGGGCTATTCTCTGCCCCGCTTCCTCTCTGTTCGACCTCATCCATCCGCACAGCCACTCTGCCCAGCAGGTGCCCGCCCTTGGTGTGCTCTCTACTGTCCATGTGGGGACAGCAAGGACTTGGGGGCCAGAAGGTGGCCCAGGTCACCCGGTGGGTAAGTGGGGGAGCTGTGACTTGCACCCACATCGTTGGATTGCGGCTGAGGGAACAGGAGGTCTGGGGCAGCTGATGGCCCACCAAGGCGGGCCCCACCTAGCCCAAGAGCCCCGCTGCTCACCGCATCCATCCGGGTCAGCTGCTCGGCCACCAGCTTCGGAGGGAAGTCCAGCAGCTTAGGCCTCTCCTCTCTCAGCTCGGCGCTCGCTTCTGCGGTGACTTCGGCAGCTGGAGGCAGAGATCGTCCAAAAGTCAATGGCGCATCTTGCTCCAGCTCAGAAGCTGGCACTGGGGCTGAAGCTGATGGCGCTCGCTCCGGCCCTGGAGAGGCCGATGGAGGTGAGGCTGCTGGAGGTGAGGCTGCTGGTGGTGAGGCCGCCTCCAGCTCCGGCGCGGACGGTGGAACTACAGCTGGAGCTGCCTCTGGCCCCGGAGCTGGCCCTTGCTCTGGCTCTAGAGCCGGCAGGAGCTCTGGAACTGGCGCTGCAGCGGGAGAAAGAGAAAGTTTCACCTACGTACCCGACTTTACAAGACAGGAGAGACTCCGCTGTCTTGAAGGGAACCCCAGCCCGTGAACCCCACCGCAGACAGTCTTCCCAGACTGCTGTGCCCTCACCTTCCAGCTCTGCCCTCCTGGGCCCCAGATGTTGCAGCTGGACCTGGGGAAGGTAGGCAGGGCCTCCCAGGTGCGACCCAGGCCAGATGACACGCAGAGAGGCCAGCCGCATCCTGAAAGAGGGAAAGGGCGTGGGCTCCCAGAAATCCTGCATTGGGTCCAGCCAGGTTCCCACCATAGAAGACGCGGTACTGGGCGGAAGCAGTTGGGCCACAGAGCCAGAGGCCTGGCCGTCGCTTCCACACTGTCCTCCCAAGGCACCCTGCTTTGGGTCTGGGCCCTGTGCCTGCCCCTTTCCACCAGGGGGGAGTCCCACCCCGGCGCTGACTCCTGTGTGGCCATCCTGGCAGTGGCAGGCCTGCTCATCCAGCAGGTGGAACACGGGGTTTGTGTGAGTCTCTTCTTCCCACTGCCACTCTTCTCGCAAAGAGGCTGGACACAGTCCAGCCCAGCCCTCCACGCCCTTGTGCAAGTGGACTGAGGACTGAGGCCGATGTGTGAGCGGCTCGCTAACACCCCTTCTCTTCTGGGCCTGCTGGTGGTGGTCAGAAGGGGTGGATATGGAGAAGGGGAAGCGGAGGGAGACGGGACTGTGGTGGGGATGGGTCGCCAGGGAACAGCTCAAGCCAGCCTCCCCTCTGGTTCCCAGGGGCTCTGGGACCCCACCCACAGCTCTCTTTCACTCCTATCCCCTTGCAGTAGAAGCCATCAGACCTCAGCCCTCCCAGAGGAATCAAAAGATGAGTGAGATCAGAGTTGTGCCGGGCCCGCCCCAGCCACAGTCCTCTGTCCTCTTGTTCTCCCCCAGCCCTGTTCTGTGGAGACAGGAGGCCCTCGTCTGGCACTCAAAGAACACTCAGGTCTTTAGTTGGCGCTGGGGTCCATCATGCATGAGAACGTGGGAAGAGGCCTCCAGTCGTAAAGGAGCATAGGAGGGCATCCCCTGGGACAGGCGGGGGACAGGATCTGTGGATGATATGGTGTGTGACTATCTGAGTCTCAGGCTGCTGCGGGGGTCCAGGGGCTGTGTCTGCTTCATTCACTGCGTTGTGCCAAGTGTCTCTAAAGCTCCCGCATGTCACAGGTGCTTAATATACAGTGTTCTCGAATGAACTCCAACCAGAAGCATCCCCGGTAGCTGAGTGGGCCTGGGGCCCCTCTGCGGCCCCGGAGACCCCTCCTTGGCTACTCCAAGGACCCGCCCCACGACCAGCTGGATGGAATCCCACACTCCCTGCCAGAGTGCTTTCCGTGTGCCTTTGCAAACTCAGAAAGGCCCCATCCCAGCGATGGGGGAGCAGACTGCTCTTCATCGGGGAGAGGGAAAGAATAACCAGGAACAACCACGGCACGTCTCTCAGCCCCTTCTGTAGAGCCAGGCCCCAGGGAAGCACCTGCCGTGGCTCATCCCATTCGTGCCCACCAGAACCCGATGAAGTTTATCCTCTCCCACTCCACTTTGCAGAGGAGCAATCGAAGCTCAGAGAGATGGAGGGCCGTTTCCAAGACACACAGCTGGCAGTGGGCAGAGTCACCACTGTGCTGAGGAGGGGCTGGGCACTCACGTAGCAAGTAGGTGGTCCAGGACCCCGTGGGAGGTGAGGACAGCCGTGCAGTCAAACACGATGGTGGTGACGTTGGCCATGTTTCGAGGCGCCAAGGCTGGTCCTATGGACGGCGGCAGCCTCTCCAGCAGGCCTGCCTGGAGGGCCCGCATCCTGCAGGCCTCATTCCGCTGCCCGAGTGACTCTCCGCGCTGGGTGAGATGAGGAAGGACACAGAGTCACCAGCACCAGCGTGAACCTCCAGGAAGTCAAGGTCTGGAGGTCCCCCAGGAACTGTGAGCCCCTCAGGGATGTGTGCAGAGGAGGGACAGGATTGCCCACAGCCAACCGGTTTCCAGGCTTGAAAAGTCCAATTTGAGTTTGGGCGGGGGGAGGATTATACGATGAGTTCCTCAGGACACTTGGCTGGCTTGGCAAGGACAGACCGCCCCGCACCAAAGCGTGCATTAAGAGCACTGACCAGCGAATCCAACACAAACATCCCCATTCTAGAGATGAGAGGACGGAAGCTTCGGGCTGCCAAGTGGCTGCTCAGGGTCCTGTGGGTCGGAACTGAGAACCGCCCTAAGCCAGGGCTGCAGGACTCCCCCGCTCCCCCACCTGAGGCTTCATGTGCTCCTGACATGAAGGGAAATGTCTGGTGGGAACCTCAGCCCTCCCCAGTCGGGAGACAGTGCACGGGCAGACAGACGCTGTGAGGATCTGGCTGACTACAAGAAAGGACGCTGGTTTTTCTTTCTTTTACACGAAAGGGAGGTTTGAGACCCTCGTTACAGAGGTTTCAGATTCAGAAAATGGCAGATTTCAAAGATGCCCCTGGCCGAGTGTGAAGCGCAAACATCAGTGTTTTGTCTACTCCGCCTAGGGTTAGGAAAGAGCGACTTCCCACCCTCCTAGGTAGCTGGTGAGGAGGCGTGGAAGTCCAGATTCCTTTGGGACTGGGCCCTTGGGACACTCCAGTGGGAAAGCCCTGGGCGGGTCCAGGGGAGGGCTCCAGATTTGACTCTGGATTGTGGACACACCCCGGTGATCTCAGGGCCCCGGGTGTCACTCACTCTCCCCTCAGTCCAGCCCCGGGCAAGGTCGGTGGTCTGCTGCACTTGCCCCCTGTCCAGGGAGATGGAGCCGTAGGACCCATGCGCCAGCTCCTGGACCATCTCCTGGGTGGAGCTCTGCAAAGACAGCGTCCGGTGGCCGCGGCGGCAGGTAGCAGGGGCCTGCCTGCACTTGCCCACAGGGGGAAAACTCTCCCGCACACCGAGCACAGACAGAGGGGCATCCGCATAGACCTCCAGACAGGGAGCGAATGAGATGACACCTCACGGGCTTGGGATTCACCTACGGGTAGGGCGGCTTGGCTCCCAGCACTCACCTTCCATCCTGCCAGCCACCACCTGGGATATGAACACGACATACCGCCAGGCTTCCAAGCCCTAACCGTCTGCTCCCGTCCAGGGTAGCTCCACGCTCATCCCTGCCTTCCGTCACTCCATGCCCGCCAACACACACACACAATAAGGGTCAAGGGGTGTGGGGCTGCCCGCATGGGAGGGTGGGATCACACTTGTGGCCTGACCCGGAGTGGCCCGCCCTGGGCTGCCTTGTGTTACCTGAGGGTTCCTTCTTCCGAATGGCCTGAGGTCTTGGAGGTGCGGTCTCAGCCAGTGTCGACAGCGCTGGAGAAGACTGTCATTGTTGGCTCTCTGTGCGCCAGAGCCTCGCAAAGAGGGGATACATGAACACATCCTCCTGTGTCGAGTGTCTCTGGTCAAATGGGCTATGTGTACAAAATGGCTGCCTGGTGACCAGAGTTCTAAGCTCTGTTGGGGTCGGTCGCCAAGGAAGTGAGGTCATGTCTCCAAGGTTCCAGGATGGGGGGCCCTTCCCTCCATCAGACCCACCCAAAGCCCCCTCGGGGCTGTTGACCGCTCACCCTCCTTGCCCGTGTCATCTCCCGAGCTGTACAGAAAGTTCCATCACAGCCCTCCCCACAGCTCCTTGGGATCGGAACCAGCGCCCCAGCTTTGAAGAGAGAGCGCCCAGTTCGGATCTCCTTTTTCCTAGCAGTTCTGTGTCCTGGAAAAGCCACTGTGCCTCTCAGGGCCTCCCCAGTCTCCCAACCTGCACGATGGGATGGCGCTAGAAACACATTCCCAGGGACGTCTTCGGGTGGACATGTGATAACGCCTCCCATATCTGGGAGGTGGTGCCGCCTGGGTCTGGTCCCCGAACTTAGAGGTGGAAGAATTACAAGAAGGGGTGGATGCAGTCGGGAATACCTCTCCAAACAGGCCTGGATTCCAGCCGTGTGATTTGGGAAAAGTCACTGCCCCTTGGGGGCTCCTTGTCAGGTCTCTGCACCTTCAAGGGTTGGAAGTTCGAGGAAATTCAGATATTGTCATTCACTAGCATTCAACCTTTCCCAGTCTCCTGTTGGCCTTAGAACCAGACCCAAGCGCCTCATTGTCGGCCTATGTGGTGGGCAGCCTCCACCAAGGCTCCCAGCGCTCCCTCCCTCCTGCTGTGCACATCCTTGTGGAACCACTACATCCTGAGTAACTGGTTTCTGAGCAATAGAATACAGCCCAGCTGATGGAATGTCACATCCAAGTTTTAATTACAAAAACTCTGTCACTTCCCTCTTGCTTGCTTTCCTGAGTTCCCTCCCTTTATCTCCCCCTCTGTTTCCATCTCTTGCGCTCTCTCTCTGTCACATTTCTGGAAATGAGATAGCAAGTGGCGATGATTTCAGTTGCCCTATGTAGAGGCCAAGGGAGGCGAGATCTGAGGGAGCGCCCAGCCAACAGTCACATGGAGACTCAGACTCTCAGTCCCAATGACTCCTGACACCACCCGTGTGAGTGACTTGGGAGCAAATCCTCCCCTAGTCTAGCCTCAGTTGAGACTGAAGGTCCTGCTTCACGGAGACCTGGAGGCAGAGGCTCCCAGCTAAGCCGTGCCCAATGCCTAGACCACGGAAACCGGGAGAAGTTCAATATTCGTACTTCAGAGGTGCAACTTTTGGGAGCAGTGTTGTGAGAGAGAAACCCAAATGAACGCAGACTACCGGGTTCCCCGGTCTGGCCCCATTAACCGCCGCCCCTGCCGCAGCTCCTGTTGCTTCTCAGGCTCCCTCCAGCCGCCTGGGCAGCTTTCTGACCTCCTCTGCTCACGCTCACTTCTGCCCCAGAGTCTCAGCACCAACAGCGCCTTTCCCCCGACTCCCTGTTCCCGGACCTACGCAGGCGTGGCTCAGTCTTGTCCTTCTGGTCACAGCCTAGGTCACTTCAGTGAGGCCTTTCAGAATCTCCCAGGCACAGTCTCTGCCACCACACATCTCACATCTGGAAGCGTCTTCAATTGTTTCCTCCTTCTTGCTCCCATTTGGATAAAGTGAGCCCAGGACGAGGGGCTGTCTGCTTTGGCTGAAGGAGACGTAATTCCTTCTGGTTACCCCGGGCACACGGCTGTCTCCTCCAGGCTGAGTTTTTCCCACCACCAGTCCGTCGGGAAGGCGCACTAGCCTTCCCTCTCTCCCGTGGGGCTGGTGTCCCAGGAACACGGTGAGCCGTCCTCTCTCCCTGTCATGCAGCACCAGCCCCTCACCCCACGGCCAGAGAACTAGCACCCGGTCTGAGACTCCACCACATCCTGAATTCAGTTACTGCTGAGACCCTCCCATCCATTTGGGGATTCCCTGGTACCTCCTGAGGGCGTCTTTCCCTGAGACCCCACTCCCAGCCTGCCCTTGCTTATTCCAGTAACAATGGCCTTTCCTCAGAGCCCCCCCAGTCTGGAGAAGAAAGGTGTTGAAAGGTTCTCCGTGTTAATTTTCAGGGCCGGGGGAAATTGGTAGAAGTAATTTGGGTGTTTCTGTGCAATAGTTCCCAGGAAGAAGATTCAGCCCTAAAAAGAAATGAACTTCTGACACATGGTACAACGTGGATGAACCTTGCAAACCTTACGCTCAGTGAAATAAACGCAACCCAGAAAGACACCTATGATACGGTTCCCCTTACATGACGTGCCGAGCACAGGCAAATTCATCGAGATGGAAGGAAGAATAGAAGTTCACAGGGGCTGGAGCTGAGGGTCATGGGGAGGCAGTGTTTAATGGGGACAGAGTTTCTGTTTGAGATGATGAAAAGAAGTCTTGGAAATGAACACGGTGATGGTTGCGCAGTATTGTGAATGCATTTGATGCCACTGAATTGTCCACGGAAAAATGGTTCAAATGGCCAAGTCTAGGTTATGCATACTTTGCCACAATCAAAAGGCACTTAAAAATGCAGCGGGGGGTCAAGATGCAGGTTCTGGGGCCCTCAAGTCAGCATATGGGCCAGGTAGGTGTCCAGGGTCTGAGATCTTGGACCCTGGTGAGGCTCTGGAGTGGTCCTGATTGATGCTAGTTTACAAGTTCAAAGTAACAGGATTGGAGCAATTTCACCGATTGGGGGATAAGAAAGGAAACAACTGCATTCAGTCCCATCCAACGTGGAAGAGACCTTTTTCTTAATGGGAAGCAAATGTCAGTCCTTCAAGGAAGTCACTTCTCAACGTCTCTACCCCTCCCCAACCCCACCCGCTACTCCCAGAAAGACGCCGCAGTGCAGAGCTCGGGTACCGTGGTTGTGGCCTCATCCGTGAGTCATGTTTGGGGTCAGATCCCCTGTTTTCCTTCCCCAGCCGTGTGACCCTGGGCATGTCACTCAACATGACTGAACCTCCATTTCTTCAACCGTAAAATGGGGAGAATCATCCTGGTAGGGAAATTATGAAGGTCACAAGACTTTCTCAGAGGAGGTAGCACATGGCAGAGGCATTATGCTGAGAGCCGCGCCCCACAGGTCACACGTTTTCTGATTCTGTTGATACGACCTTCTCAAAACAACAGCATTATAAAGATGGAGAACAGATGAGTGAAGGCCAGGGGCTGGCCGGGCAGATGTGACTACGAAAGAGCAGCACGAGGGAGGGCTTGTGGGGATGGGACAGTTCTGTGTGTGGATTGCAGTGGTGGTGGCGCAAATCTGCATGTGTCATAAAATGGCATTGAACCGCGCGCGCGTGCATACACGCACACGCACACACACACACACCCCCCAGTGAGCTCACGTCAAACTAGCGACATCAGAAGTCTGCGGTCTGTGGGTTTAACACTGCCAATTCATGTCCTGGTCGTGACACTGTACTAGAGTCCCGCAAGATGTTAACCCCCGGCGGAAGCTGGTGGAAGGGTCCAAGGCACTCTGTACTATTTTTGTTGCAACTTCATGTGCTTTCATATTTATTCAAAGGGAAAAGTTAACAGTGAAAGACACAACAGGACACAGCCTGGCACGTAGTAAGTGGCAAACAACACGGTTCTCGGTGACAATTCTTTGCGATTGTAATTGCATGTTCATTTCCAGTCTCTCTCCATACACAGTGACCTTGGTGAGGGACGGACACACCTCACTAACGTCGTCTGCCCTCTGCCCAGCACAGAGCATGCGCCCACTCAATATTTGTCCACTAAATCCCCCGTGGTCCCTGCGCCAGGTGTTCTTACGTCCACGTTCACGGACCCTCCACGACAACCTTAGGCAGTGTTATTCTTCGTGCTGGGCAGGTGAGGAAACTGAGGCACAGAGAGGGAAAGTAAATTGTTCCAGGTCAACACACTGGACCGACGAGGAGGTGCCATGCCCTGCTCTGGAGGAGAGCAGAGGCTGTCCATGGCAGCTCCAGGGTCCCTCACGGCGGCTCCTCTCTGCGACTGCCAGGTCCTAACTTTGAGGCCAAATAGCTTGACTTCCTAGAGGGAGCTGGAGAGAGAAGTCACCTACCTGTGGCGCTGGGGGGGGGGGGGGTCGGTGGCACCAGTGGGTTCTGTGGGAGGAGCATGGAGGTCACAGCAGCTGAGGAGAAATGGTCTGGAGTGAGACCGGGGACTCCGAGGGGGGCATGGAGGCCACCGCGTGCATCTTTCCTATCCAGCCTGAGCCACTGATTGCGGGTCCTCTGGCTTCTTCTCCCGTGGGTGCCCTGGGATGAGGAGATCAGTCGCTCTCCCTAAGGGGCCTGCAGCACACGGTCATCAGAGCCCTGAGGACTCACCGCGGGGAGTGAGGGCTGAGGTCCGATGTGTAACCTGCTGTGAGAAAAGGAGACAGAATTGGCATGCAAGAGGGGCACGAATGTCCAAAATACAGCCCGAGGACCACCAGCCCCACCCACAACTGACACTTCCAGTCTACACGGTTCCACATTAGGATTTAGGAGCAACTATCTCTTATTCCTAAAAGGCTGACAAATCAAAGATCCAGTCCCTGTTTTCATGAGTTTGCAATTTATGTGTGAGATCAATGCGCTAACCTTGCTCGAACATGGGTTTGCAAATTGTGCTCTTCAGGTTCCAGAGGTATTTAGAGGTGCTGGCAGGGAGAGAGAGGAATAGCCAGACTCTTGAATGCCCATTGGCTTCAGAGGGATACTCTCTTTCATCTGACTGGAGAAAGGCTTCTGTGCCTCAGGCAAGGGGACGAATCACAGCCCCAGAGCGCAGAGCTGCAAAGGGAAGAGAAGGATTCACAAAGTGCAGGGCCTTGGGGTCCCTGAGCCTTGAGGGAGGTTGCTCAGCTGGAAGACTAGACACACAGGATGGCTCCTGAGGAACACTGGAGAGTGCACATCCTCCTGGGGCCCGTCCTTAGCTTCAGTATGGGGTTACCAAATAGATGCTCCCCAACGACGTAGAGGCTGTCGCTGTCCAGGATGAAGGAGCCCAGCTGAGTGCCCCCACAGGTCTCATGTCTCAGCTTCCGTGACAGCCCCTCTTTTTCCAGCTTAAGGCCCACAGTGTCAGGATGGTGAGTGAGGACAGTATCATCTCCGCCGGCTGTTGCAGTTTTCTCAGGCCTGGAGCTGGAGGGACACAGGCATGGGGAGGTGGGGACTCCAGGCAGGGGCGCTGAAACGCCTCCCTGAGGGAGGGGACAGAGACAGCAGGAAGACTGACGGGCAGCTTGGAACAGCCTTGGTGCTGGGGGAGGGTTGTAAGTGAATAGGACAGCCAAGGTCCCTGAACACAGAGGACGTAGCACCTCCAAATGTTGGTGTAGGTGCTCAACTCTGAAAGGACGTTCATGATACGGCAACGCACACCCTAACAACAAAGCATGCGGCAGCGAGCGGAGGAGGACTCTGGGCACAGGACCAGGTGAAGCAAGGCAACATCAAGTTGCTTAAATTGCAGCTCTGCCACTCACTTTCTGCATGCCTCTGGGTAAGTCTCCCAACCCCTCTGGCTCCTTTTCTTCATCTGTCCAGTGAGGTGAGAGTTCAGACCTCAGAGCACTTAGCACTAGTAACTGTTCGATGAAAAGCGGCCATTTTCCTTAGGTATTAATAGGGCCCGCATTCTTGGTGTCAATGGACCTGGCAGGGAGAGAGACTGAGCCTTTTGAAGGCAACACTTAGGGCAAGCAGCCGTCCTGGGATGGAGGCGGCGATTGGGCTGTGTGGGATCTCAGAGCCAGAAACATCTCAGGGCCAGTGGAAAGGGAAGACACGCTGCATCACGGCTGCAGGACAATGGCGAGGACCTTTGGAGCTGGGTCGTTTCATCCTCAGACAAACGGGTTCACGACTGGGAGGTTCACACGAGGGCTGAGGCCACCCAAGTGCTCCTGCGGGGGTTCCCACGTGCTGGGGTCCTTCTCACAGTTGGGTGTAAGAAAGGGTGCGAGTCCTTTACCGCTTGTTGTCTACATGTCGGGACCTTTGCTAAGCACTTTTCATTTTCATCCTCACACAAATTCCTCTCCCCAGTGAGAAGCAGAGTCTACTTCCCCATCTCTTGAATCTGGGCTCGGCCACATGACAGGCCTTGGCTAATGGATGTTAGTGAATGTGACGGAAGCAGAGGCTTGGGAAGCACGTGTACACTAGGGCTTGCCATTTCTTGCTGCTCCTGGAACTCGGAGCAGCTCAATGAGCCCAAGGTGCCCACTGGGGGATGAGAGAATGTGCGGGAGACCCGAGGTCCGCCAGCCAGCGGCCGACCGCAGGCACATCAGTGAGCCTCAGCTGAGATCAGCTGAGCCAGCCCCGGCAGGAGAACTTCCCAGCAGCATTCAGAACAAATCACTATCCAGCAGAATGTGGGCTAAATTGGTTCTGCAGAAAAGCAAACTGAGCCCTTCCGATTGACCGATGAGGTGGCCGAGGCACAGAGATGTTTAGCAACTGGTCAGGGACACACAGTCTTGAAGCAGGGAACTAGGATCGGAACACAGGCCTGTCAGACCCCCCAAAAACCATGTGACCACTGTGCTCTACTGCTCAGGAATCCTTCTGGGGGCGCGCAGACATAACTTGGTCTGTAGCACATGTCACATATTTAACATTCTGCTGGAACTAGGCATGTTACACAAATGGTTGAGCTGGTCAGGACGGAGCGGTGAGGAAGTGGAGAGTGTGCATCATGTCTACAGCATGTAGAAAATGTGCAGGGTCTTGACTCACGAAACAAAGAATTCCTGAAGGCGGAATTCAAATTTCAGGACTCCAGTTTATATCCCATGACTCCAGACTCACATGGCAGGATTAAGGGATGGGGAGGCCCAGCCTGGGTCAGGACACAAGCATGAAAAAGACTCATAGACTTGACTTTTTTCTTCTTTTTTTTGAGGAAGATTAACCCTGAGCTAACATGCACTGCCAATCCTCCTTGTGTGCTGAGGAAGATTTGCCCTGAGCTAACATCTGTGCTGATCTTCCTCTATTTTATACGTGGGATGCCTGCCAAAGCGTGGCTTGAGAAGTGGTACATAGGTCCACGCCTGGGAGCTGAGTGGGCCAGTTCACCGGAACCACAGACCGCTGAAGCAGAGTGTGCACACTTAACTGCTACGCCACCGGGCCAGCCCCCATGGACTCAATTTTAAAAATGAATCTTCAGAGCTGGGGTACGACAGGTTCCACGGCATCAATCAAGCCTCTATATCAGGTTCCTGGAAACTCAGGGGCTCTCAGATCCACATTGGGGCCAGATGAGGAGACAGGGCTAGAGTCAAAGTCATGACTAAGATCCAGAAAGATTTTCTGTCTGTTCAAATAGAACCCACAAATGTGGACACGTACAGACATTGCTACATTCATGCATTCATTCCAGCAAGCAGCATAAAGTGAGTGTCAACTAGGTACTCGGCGCCAAGGTGACAAATGCATAAAGACTGAATACAGCAAATGATAGTAAATTCCATGAAAGAAATACTCAGGGTGATATGGGAAGAGAAAACCTGAGGGCCAGGTGTGTATTCAGAAGTGCTACTTCATAGAAGGTGGTCTGGCAAGGTCTTTCAGAGCAGCTGATGGTTGAGCTGAGATTTGAACGGCAGTGAGGTGCCAGGCATAGCTGCTCTGCAGGAAGAGGCAGGATAAAGGCCTGATAGAGGTTAGGACATTAGTAGAACAGACAAGTGTCTGAAGTGGTTAACGACAGAAAGAAACCGAGAGAAAAGATGAAATGAGACAGCTATGAGGAACAAAGATTGGGAATGTGGAGGTCCTCACACACAGGAGAGACAAGACTGAAATTCTTTTGCTAAACGTTGTTTTCTTTCCTCCTCTTCTTCTTCTCCCCAGTGCCTCCCAGTACATAGCTGTCTATTCTAGTTGCAGATCCTTCTAGTTGCACTATGTGAGACACGGCCTCAGCGTGGCCTGATGAGTGGTGCCAGGTCCGCACCCAGGATCCAAACGGGTGAAACCCTGGGCCACTAAAGCAAACCACATAAACTCAGCCACTTGGCCACGGGGCCGGCCCCCTAGACTGAAACTCTAGCCCAACGCTCAGCAGCCCTGCTATCTCTTCCCTCCAGGGCAAGGGCACCTGCTGAAACGACAAGTGTTAAGCAACCCCAAAAGGACTACGAAGGACAGAGGCATCTCATGAGGAAACAGTGCACAGCTACTGAGCCTCTCCCCACTCTTCTCAGGACAAGAGCATGTTGATCAATCTTTTAGAAGCATTATCTATTGTTTCAACGTGGGAACCCCCGCAGGAGCACTTGGGTGGCCTCAGCCCTCGTGTGAACCTCCCAGTCGTGAACCCGTTTGTCTGAGGATGAAACGACCCAGCTCCAAAGGTCCTCGCCATTGTCCTGCAGCCGTGATGCAGCGTGTCTTCCCTTTCCACTGGCCCTGAGATGTTTCTGGCTCTGAGATCCCACACAGCCCAATCGCCGCCTCCATCCCAGGACGGCTGCTTGCCCTAAGTGTTGCCTTCAAAAGGCTCAGTCTCTCTCCCTGCCAGGTCCATTGACACCAAGAATGCGGGCCCTATTAATACCTAAGGAAAATGGCCGCTTTTCATCGAACAGTTACTAGTGCTAAGTGCTGTGAGGTCTGAACTCTCACCTCACTGGACAGATGAAGAAAAGGAGCCAGAGGGGTTGGGAGACTTACCCAGAGGCATGCAGAAAGTGAGTGGCAGAGCTGCAATTTAAGCAACTTGATGTTGCCTTGCTTCACCTGGTCCTGTGCCCAGAGTCCTCCTCCGCTCGCTGCCGCATGCTTTGTTGTTAGGGTGTGCGTTGCCGTATCATGAACGTCCTTTCAGAGTTGAGCACCTACACCAACATTTGGAGGTGCTACGTCCTCTGTGTTCAGGGACCTTGGCTGTCCTATTCACTTACAACCCTCCCCCAGCACCAAGGCTGTTCCAAGCTGCCCGTCAGTCTTCCTGCTGTCTCTGTCCCCTCCCTCAGGGAGGCGTTTCAGCGCCCCTGCCTGGAGTCCCCACCTCCCCATGCCTGTGTCCCTCCAGCTCCAGGCCTGAGAAAACTGCAACAGCCGGCGGAGATGATACTGTCCTCACTCACCATCCTGACACTGTGGGCCTTAAGCTGGAAAAAGAGGGGCTGTCACGGAAGCTGAGACATGAGACCTGTGGGGGCACTCAGCTGGGCTCCTTCATCCTGGACAGCGACAGCCTCTACGTCGTTGGGGAGCATCTATTTGGTAACCCCATACTGAAGCTAAGGACGGGCCCCAGGAGGATGTGCACTCTCCAGTGTTCCTCAGGAGCCATCCTGTGTGTCTAGTCTTCCAGCTGAGCAACCTCCCTCAAGGCTCAGGGACCCCAAGGCCCTGCACTTTGTGAATCCTTCTCTTCCCTTTGCAGCTCTGCGCTCTGGGGCTGTGATTCGTCCCCTTGCCTGAGGCACAGAAGCCTTTCTCCAGTCAGATGAAAGAGAGTATCCCTCTGAAGCCAATGGGCATTCAAGAGTCTGGCTATTCCTCTCTCTCCCTGCCAGCACCTCTAAATACCTCTGGAACCTGAAGAGCACAATTTGCAAACCCATGTTCGAGCAAGGTTAGCGCATTGATCTCACACATAAATTGCAAACTCATGAAAACAGGGACTGGATCTTTGATTTGTCAGCCTTTTAGGAATAAGAGATAGTTGCTCCTAAATCCTAATGTGGAACCGTGTAGACTGGAAGTGTCAGTTGTGGGTGGGGCTGGTGGTCCTCGGGCTGTATTTTGGACATTCGTGCCCCTCTTGCATGCCAATTCTGTCTCCTTTTCTCACAGCAGGTTACACATCGGACCTCAGCCCTCACTCCCCGCGGTGAGTCCTCAGGGCTCTGATGACCGTGTGCTGCAGGCCCCTTAGGGAGAGCGACTGATCTCCTCATCCCAGGGCACCCACGGGAGAAGAAGCCAGAGGACCCGCAATCAGTGGCTCAGGCTGGATAGGAAAGATGCACGCGGTGGCCTCCATGCCCCCCTCGGAGTCCCCGGTCTCACTCCAGACCATTTCTCCTCAGCTGCTGTGACCTCCATGCTCCTCCCACAGAACCCACTGGTGCCACCGACCCCCCCCCCCCCCAGCGCCACAGGTAGGTGACTTCTCTCTCCAGCTCCCTCTAGGAAGTCAAGCTATTTGGCCTCAAAGTTAGGACCTGGCAGTCGCAGAGAGGAGCCGCCGTGAGGGACCCTGGAGCTGCCATGGACAGCCTCTGCTCTCCTCCAGAGCAGGGCATGGCACCTCCTCGTCGGTCCAGTGTGTTGACCTGGAACAATTTACTTTCCCTCTCTGTGCCTCAGTTTCCTCACCTGCCCAGCACGAAGAATAACACTGCCTAAGGTTGTCGTGGAGGGTCCGTGAACGTGGACGTAAGAACACCTGGCGCAGGGACCACGGGGGATTTAGTGGACAAATATTGAGTGGGCGCATGCTCTGTGCTGGGCAGAGGGCAGACGACGTTAGTGAGGTGTGTCCGTCCCTCACCAAGGTCACTGTGTATGGAGAGAGACTGGAAATGAACATGCAATTACAATCGCAAAGAATTGTCACCGAGAACCGTGTTGTTTGCCACTTACTACGTGCCAGGCTGTGTCCTGTTGTGTCTTTCACTGTTAACTTTTCCCTTTGAATAAATATGAAAGCACATGAAGTTGCAACAAAAATAGTACAGAGTGCCTTGGACCCTTCCACCAGCTTCCGCCGGGGGTTAACATCTTGCGGGACTCTAGTACAGTGTCACGACCAGGACATGAATTGGCAGTGTTAAACCCACAGACCGCAGACTTCTGATGTCGCTAGTTTGACGTGAGCTCACTGGGGGGTGTGTGTGTGTGTGCGTGTGCGTGTATGCACGCGCGCGCGGTTCAATGCCATTTTATGACACATGCAGATTTGCGCCACCACCACTGCAATCCACACACAGAACTGTCCCATCCCCACAAGCCCTCCCTCGTGCTGCTCTTTCGTAGTCACATCTGCCCGGCCAGCCCCTGGCCTTCACTCATCTGTTCTCCATCTTTATAATGCTGTTGTTTTGAGAAGGTCGTATCAACAGAATCAGAAAACGTGTGACCTGTGGGGCGCGGCTCTCAGCATAATGCCTCTGCCATGTGCTACCTCCTCTGAGAAAGTCTTGTGACCTTCATAATTTCCCTACCAGGATGATTCTCCCCATTTTACGGTTGAAGAAATGGAGGTTCAGTCATGTTGAGTGACATGCCCAGGGTCACACGGCTGGGGAAGGAAAACAGGGGATCTGACCCCAAACATGACTCACGGATGAGGCCACAACCACGGTACCCGAGCTCTGCACTGCGGCGTCTTTCTGGGAGTAGCGGGTGGGGTTGGGGAGGGGTAGAGACGTTGAGAAGTGACTTCCTTGAAGGACTGACATTTGCTTCCCATTAAGAAAAAGGTCTCTTCCACGTTGGATGGGACTGAATGCAGTTGTTTCCTTTCTTATCCCCCAATCGGTGAAATTGCTCCAATCCTGTTACTTTGAACTTGTAAACTAGCATCAATCAGGACCACTCCAGAGCCTCACCAGGGTCCAAGATCTCAGACCCTGGACACCTACCTGGCCCATATGCTGACTTGAGGGCCCCAGAACCTGCATCTTGACCCCCCGCTGCATTTTTAAGTGCCTTTTGATTGTGGCAAAGTATGCATAACCTAGACTTGGCCATTTGAACCATTTTTCCGTGGACAATTCAGTGGCATCAAATGCATTCACAATACTGCGCAACCATCACCGTGTTCATTTCCAAGACTTCTTTTCATCATCTCAAACAGAAACTCTGTCCCCATTAAACACTGCCTCCCCATGACCCTCAGCTCCAGCCCCTGTGAACTTCTATTCTTCCTTCCATCTCGATGAATTTGCCTGTGCTCGGCACGTCATGTAAGGGGAACCGTATCATAGGTGTCTTTCTGGGTTGCGTTTATTTCACTGAGCGTAAGGTTTGCAAGGTTCATCCACGTTGTACCATGTGTCAGAAGTTCATTTCTTTTTAGGGCTGAATCTTCTTCCTGGGAACTATTGCACAGAAACACCCAAATTACTTCTACCAATTTCCCCCGGCCCTGAAAATTAACACGGAGAACCTTTCAACACCTTTCTTCTCCAGACTGGGGGGGCTCTGAGGAAAGGCCATTGTTACTGGAATAAGCAAGGGCAGGCTGGGAGTGGGGTCTCAGGGAAAGACGCCCTCAGGAGGTACCAGGGAATCCCCAAATGGATGGGAGGGTCTCAGCAGTAACTGAATTCAGGATGTGGTGGAGTCTCAGACCGGGTGCTAGTTCTCTGGCCGTGGGGTGAGGGGCTGGTGCTGCATGACAGGGAGAGAGGACGGCTCACCGTGTTCCTGGGACACCAGCCCCACGGGAGAGAGGGAAGGCTAGTGCGCCTTCCCGACGGACTGGTGGTGGGAAAAACTCAGCCTGGAGGAGACAGCCGTGTGCCCGGGGTAACCAGAAGGAATTACGTCTCCTTCAGCCAAAGCAGACAGCCCCTCGTCCTGGGCTCACTTTATCCAAATGGGAGCAAGAAGGAGGAAACAATTGAAGACGCTTCCAGATGTGAGATGTGTGGTGGCAGAGACTGTGCCTGGGAGATTCTGAAAGGCCTCACTGAAGTGACCTAGGCTGTGACCAGAAGGACAAGACTGAGCCACGCCTGCGTAGGTCCGGGAACAGGGAGTCGGGGGAAAGGCGCTGTTGGTGCTGAGACTCTGGGGCAGAAGTGAGCGTGAGCAGAGGAGGTCAGAAAGCTGCCCAGGCGGCTGGAGGGAGCCTGAGAAGCAACAGGAGCTGCGGCAGGGGCGGCGGTTAATGGGGCCAGACCGGGGAACCCGGTAGTCTGCGTTCATTTGGGTTTCTCTCTCACAACACTGCTCCCAAAAGTTGCACCTCTGAAGTACGAATATTGAACTTCTCCCGGTTTCCGTGGTCTAGGCATTGGGCACGGCTTAGCTGGGAGCCTCTGCCTCCAGGTCTCCGTGAAGCAGGACCTTCAGTCTCAACTGAGGCTAGACTAGGGGAGGATTTGCTCCCAAGTCACTCACACGGGTGGTGTCAGGAGTCATTGGGACTGAGAGTCTGAGTCTCCATGTGACTGTTGGCTGGGCGCTCCCTCAGATCTCGCCTCCCTTGGCCTCTACATAGGGCAACTGAAATCATCGCCACTTGCTATCTCATTTCCAGAAATGTGACAGAGAGAGAGCGCAAGAGATGGAAACAGAGGGGGAGATAAAGGGAGGGAACTCAGGAAAGCAAGCAAGAGGGAAGTGACAGAGTTTTTGTAATTAAAACTTGGATGTGACATTCCATCAGCTGGGCTGTATTCTATTGCTCAGAAACCAGTTACTCAGGATGTAGTGGTTCCACAAGGATGTGCACAGCAGGAGGGAGGGAGCGCTGGGAGCCTTGGTGGAGGCTGCCCACCACATAGGCCGACAATGAGGCGCTTGGGTCTGGTTCTAAGGCCAACAGGAGACTGGGAAAGGTTGAATGCTAGTGAATGACAATATCTGAATTTCCTCGAACTTCCAACCCTTGAAGGTGCAGAGACCTGACAAGGAGCCCCCAAGGGGCAGTGACTTTTCCCAAATCACACGGCTGGAATCCAGGCCTGTTTGGAGAGGTATTCCCGACTGCATCCACCCCTTCTTGTAATTCTTCCACCTCTAAGTTCGGGGACCAGACCCAGGCGGCACCACCTCCCAGATATGGGAGGCGTTATCACATGTCCACCCGAAGACGTCCCTGGGAATGTGTTTCTAGCGCCATCCCATCGTGCAGGTTGGGAGACTGGGGAGGCCCTGAGAGGCACAGTGGCTTTTCCAGGACACAGAACTGCTAGGAAAAAGGAGATCCGAACTGGGCGCTCTCTCTTCAAAGCTGGGGCGCTGGTTCCGATCCCAAGGAGCTGTGGGGAGGGCTGTGATGGAACTTTCTGTACAGCTCGGGAGATGACACGGGCAAGGAGGGTGAGCGGTCAACAGCCCCGAGGGGGCTTTGGGTGGGTCTGATGGAGGGAAGGGCCCCCCATCCTGGAACCTTGGAGACATGACCTCACTTCCTTGGCGACCGACCCCAACAGAGCTTAGAACTCTGGTCACCAGGCAGCCATTTTGTACACATAGCCCATTTGACCAGAGACACTCGACACAGGAGGATGTGTTCATGTATCCCCTCTTTGCGAGGCTCTGGCGCACAGAGAGCCAACAATGACAGTCTTCTCCAGCGCTGTCGACACTGGCTGAGACCGCACCTCCAAGACCTCAGGCCATTCGGAAGAAGGAACCCTCAGGTAACACAAGGCAGCCCAGGGCGGGCCACTCCGGGTCAGGCCACAAGTGTGATCCCACCCTCCCATGCGGGCAGCCCCACACCCCTTGACCCTTATTGTGTGTGTGTGTTGGCGGGCATGGAGTGACGGAAGGCAGGGATGAGCGTGGAGCTACCCTGGACGGGAGCAGACGGTTAGGGCTTGGAAGCCTGGCGGTATGTCGTGTTCATATCCCAGGTGGTGGCTGGCAGGATGGAAGGTGAGTGCTGGGAGCCAAGCCGCCCTACCCGTAGGTGAATCCCAAGCCCGTGAGGTGTCATCTCATTCGCTCCCTGTCTGGAGGTCTATGCGGATGCCCCTCTGTCTGTGCTCGGTGTGCGGGAGAGTTTTCCCCCTGTGGGCAAGTGCAGGCAGGCCCCTGCTACCTGCCGCCGCGGCCACCGGACGCTGTCTTTGCAGAGCTCCACCCAGGAGATGGTCCAGGAGCTGGCGCATGGGTCCTACGGCTCCATCTCCCTGGACAGGGGGCAAGTGCAGCAGACCACCGACCTTGCCCGGGGCTGGACTGAGGGGAGAGTGAGTGACACCCGGGGCCCTGAGATCACCGGGGTGTGTCCACAATCCAGAGTCAAATCTGGAGCCCTCCCCTGGACCCGCCCAGGGCTTTCCCACTGGAGTGTCCCAAGGGCCCAGTCCCAAAGGAATCTGGACTTCCACGCCTCCTCACCAGCTACCTAGGAGGGTGGGAAGTCGCTCTTTCCTAACCCTAGGCGGAGTAGACAAAACACTGATGTTTGCGCTTCACACTCGGCCAGGGGCATCTTTGAAATCTGCCATTTTCTGAATCTGAAACCTCTGTAACGAGGGTCTCAAACCTCCCTTTCGTGTAAAAGAAAGAAAAACCAGCGTCCTTTCTTGTAGTCAGCCAGATCCTCACAGCGTCTGTCTGCCCGTGCACTGTCTCCCGACTGGGGAGGGCTGAGGTTCCCACCAGACATTTCCCTTCATGTCAGGAGCACATGAAGCCTCAGGTGGGGGAGCGGGGGAGTCCTGCAGCCCTGGCTTAGGGCGGTTCTCAGTTCCGACCCACAGGACCCTGAGCAGCCACTTGGCAGCCCGAAGCTTCCGTCCTCTCATCTCTAGAATGGGGATGTTTGTGTTGGATTCGCTGGTCAGTGCTCTTAATGCACGCTTTGGTGCGGGGCGGTCTGTCCTTGCCAAGCCAGCCAAGTGTCCTGAGGAACTCATCGTATAATCCTCCCCCCGCCCAAACTCAAATTGGACTTTTCAAGCCTGGAAACCGGTTGGCTGTGGGCAATCCTGTCCCTCCTCTGCACACATCCCTGAGGGGCTCACAGTTCCTGGGGGACCTCCAGACCTTGACTTCCTGGAGGTTCACGCTGGTGCTGGTGACTCTGTGTCCTTCCTCATCTCACCCAGCGCGGAGAGTCACTCGGGCAGCGGAATGAGGCCTGCAGGATGCGGGCCCTCCAGGCAGGCCTGCTGGAGAGGCTGCCGCCGTCCATAGGACCAGCCTTGGCGCCTCGAAACATGGCCAACGTCACCACCATCGTGTTTGACTGCGCGGCTGTCCTCACCTCCCACGGGGTCCTGGACCACCTACTTGCTACGTGAGTGCCCAGCCCCTCCTCAGCACAGTGGTGACTCTGCCCACTGCCAGCTGTGTGTCTTGGAAACGGCCCTCCATCTCTCTGAGCTTCGATTGCTCCTCTGCAAAGTGGAGTGGGAGAGGATAAACTTCATCGGGTTCTGGTGGGCACGAATGGGATGAGCCACGGCAGGTGCTTCCCTGGGGCCTGGCTCTACAGAAGGGGCTGAGAGACGTGCCGTGGTTGTTCCTGGTTATTCTTTCCCTCTCCCCGATGAAGAGCAGTCTGCTCCCCCATCGCTGGGATGGGGCCTTTCTGAGTTTGCAAAGGCACACGGAAAGCACTCTGGCAGGGAGTGTGGGATTCCATCCAGCTGGTCGTGGGGCGGGTCCTTGGAGTAGCCAAGGAGGGGTCTCCGGGGCCGCAGAGGGGCCCCAGGCCCACTCAGCTACCGGGGATGCTTCTGGTTGGAGTTCATTCGAGAACACTGTATATTAAGCACCTGTGACATGCGGGAGCTTTAGAGACACTTGGCACAACGCAGTGAATGAAGCAGACACAGCCCCTGGACCCCCGCAGCAGCCTGAGACTCAGATAGTCACACACCATATCATCCACAGATCCTGTCCCCCGCCTGTCCCAGGGGATGCCCTCCTATGCTCCTTTACGACTGGAGGCCTCTTCCCACGTTCTCATGCATGATGGACCCCAGCGCCAACTAAAGACCTGAGTGTTCTTTGAGTGCCAGACGAGGGCCTCCTGTCTCCACAGAACAGGGCTGGGGGAGAACAAGAGGACAGAGGACTGTGGCTGGGGCGGGCCCGGCACAACTCTGATCTCACTCATCTTTTGATTCCTCTGGGAGGGCTGAGGTCTGATGGCTTCTACTGCAAGGGGATAGGAGTGAAAGAGAGCTGTGGGTGGGGTCCCAGAGCCCCTGGGAACCAGAGGGGAGGCTGGCTTGAGCTGTTCCCTGGCGACCCATCCCCACCACAGTCCCGTCTCCCTCCGCTTCCCCTTCTCCATATCCACCCCTTCTGACCACCACCAGCAGGCCCAGAAGAGAAGGGGTGTTAGCGAGCCGCTCACACATCGGCCTCAGTCCTCAGTCCACTTGCACAAGGGCGTGGAGGGCTGGGCTGGACTGTGTCCAGCCTCTTTGCGAGAAGAGTGGCAGTGGGAAGAAGAGACTCACACAAACCCCGTGTTCCACCTGCTGGATGAGCAGGCCTGCCACTGCCAGGATGGCCACACAGGAGTCAGCGCCGGGGTGGGACTCCCCCCTGGTGGAAAGGGGCAGGCACAGGGCCCAGACCCAAAGCAGGGTGCCTTGGGAGGACAGTGTGGAAGCGACGGCCAGGCCTCTGGCTCTGTGGCCCAACTGCTTCCGCCCAGTACCGCGTCTTCTATGGTGGGAACCTGGCTGGACCCAATGCAGGATTTCTGGGAGCCCACGCCCTTTCCCTCTTTCAGGATGCGGCTGGCCTCTCTGCGTGTCATCTGGCCTGGGTCGCACCTGGGAGGCCCTGCCTACCTTCCCCAGGTCCAGCTGCAACATCTGGGGCCCAGGAGGGCAGAGCTGGAAGGTGAGGGCACAGCAGTCTGGGAAGACTGTCTGCGGTGGGGTTCACGGGCTGGGGTTCCCTTCAAGACAGCGGAGTCTCTCCTGTCTTGTAAAGTCGGGTACGTAGGTGAAACTTTCTCTTTCTCCCGCTGCAGCGCCAGTTCCAGAGCTCCTGCCGGCTCTAGAGCCAGAGCAAGGGCCAGCTCCGGGGCCAGAGGCAGCTCCAGCTGTAGTTCCACCGTCCGCGCCGGAGCTGGAGGCGGCCTCACCACCAGCAGCCTCACCTCCAGCAGCCTCACCTCCATCGGCCTCTCCAGGGCCGGAGCGAGCGCCATCAGCTTCAGCCCCAGTGCCAGCTTCTGAGCTGGAGCAAGATGCGCCATTGACTTTTGGACGATCTCTGCCTCCAGCTGCCGAAGTCACCGCAGAAGCGAGCGCCGAGCTGAGAGAGGAGAGGCCTAAGCTGCTGGACTTCCCTCCGAAGCTGGTGGCCGAGCAGCTGACCCGGATGGATGCGGTGAGCAGCGGGGCTCTTGGGCTAGGTGGGGCCCGCCTTGGTGGGCCATCAGCTGCCCCAGACCTCCTGTTCCCTCAGCCGCAATCCAACGATGTGGGTGCAAGTCACAGCTCCCCCACTTACCCACCGGGTGACCTGGGCCACCTTCTGGCCCCCAAGTCCTTGCTGTCCCCACATGGACAGTAGAGAGCACACCAAGGGCGGGCACCTGCTGGGCAGAGTGGCTGTGCGGATGGATGAGGTCGAACAGAGAGGAAGCGGGGCAGAGAATAGCCCTCTGGTGGGGGAGGGAAGCTCACTGGAGTGCTGCCAAGTCCTGGGTCACTCACCCATCGGCCCAGGAGGCCTCAACAGCCTCCGTACTTATTAGACACCTAGTGCGTCCTTACCTACATGGAAGACAGGCAAACAAAGCCCATGGTTGTTGCTGCCTCGGGGGAACGTGCAGCTGAAAGGGGAGTGGGACCAGGGGGTGATGAGAACGGGTGGAAGATGCCCCTTGAGATGGGCAGGTGTGAGCCGTGTTCTGGTGCTTGGGGGAAGCAAGACTGGGCTGCGAGCCAATGGGACTTCTCTTCCCCGCCCCTAGTGGGTCCTCGGTCATCCTGCGCTGGGCGGCCTCAGCGGACACAGACAAAACCCAGAGACTCCCAGAAGCTTCAGGCCACCTCCTCAGGTTCCTGAGCTGCAGCTGACCAGTGCCTCCTGCCTGGGGCTGCGGGGGCCTGCAGACTCTGAGCTCGGGTGTGGCAGGGTCAGGTGACAGTCCCCATCCTCCCCAGGAGCTGTTCAAGAAGGTGGAGCCCCGCCACTGCCTGGGTTTTGTGTGGTGCCAGCGGCCCAATGGGAGCAAGGAGTACCTGGCTCCCACGGTTCGGGCCACTATCAACCAGTTTCTTCACGTGTCCGGCTGCGTCATCACGACGTGCCTTGGGGACCTCAGCATGACGGCCCAGGACAGGGCCAGAGTCGTCGAGCTGTGGATTCAGGTGGCCAAGGTCAGTAGTGGCAGGGCCCAGGGAGCCCCTCCCTGGAGTCAGGGGGACTGCCCCTTCTCCTCTCGCAGCTTTCAGCCTTGAAGTCGGTGGTCTGGGCCTCGGCAAAGTCCTAGGCCCCTTGCTGCCAAGGGCCTGCTGACCTTGAGTGCTGGTCCCAGTGGTGGGAAGCTCCCTTCCCGCCCTGGGTTGAGCTAAAATCTTCCTGCCCGCGAGCGTTACTCATCAGCTCCCAGGTGTGCCCTCCCTCGCTTCCCTGGGCATCTGCCTCATCCAGGACAGCAGAAGCCCACGAGGGGACACAAGCCAGAGGAAGCAGGGCTCCAGCCCGCCGTCGCAGCTCATTCCCTTCCCTTCCTCAGGAGTGCCGAGTCCTTGGAAATTATGCGTCCCTGCGTGCCATCGTGTCTGCTCTGCAGAGCCCCTCCATCAGCCGTCTGCAAAAGACATGGGGACGAGTTGCCAGGTGGGTAGGCCGTGCTCCATCCAAGCACCACCAGGGCGGACCAGACATCCCCCGTGCGACTGCCATGGACCCCTCATTCAGCTAGGACCATCTGGGAGGCAGCGGACCCTAGGGATGGGGACTGGCCACCTTGCTCGGGTCTCTGAGACTCTCTGAGACCCTAGGCAGTGGCTCCCCCCTTGTCACATCCTGGATTGAGCCACACTGGAGATTTCCAAGGGTGTACTTCGCAGCAACGGAGCCCTCATCGGCAACCAACGCTGTTAGAAACAATGTGCTCAGTCGGAGTGGGAATGGAGGCCCCAGGTGACCGCAGGAGAGCCTCCACCCGAGTCCCACGGTGACCTCAGAGCTCCGAAGAACCCGGGGAAAACCCTCGTCCAGGCCCCAGGCCCTTTGAACCTTCCGGGTTCTCAGCCAAAGGCATTTCGCCTTCAACCGCCCCGGGTTTTCTTTCCTCCTTTCCTCTCCCCTCAGGAAGAGCTCTCGAAAGTTGAAGAGGTTCATCAAAGACCAGTGGGTGAGCAGGAGGCAGCTGGTGAAGGTAAGACGGAGGCTGCACATCTGGAAGGAGGGGGAGCGAGAGGGGAGGGGACCCGGCAGGATGAGCTTTGGTTCTCCTGTCACGTGAAGTTGGTCAGGAAAAGATGGACAGGAAGAGGGATGTGCTAGCTCCATGGGCAGGTGGGGGCAGTTTGGGACAGGAGGCCAGGGGCATGGGATAGAATGGTGCGGGCTGGACTGTTCCAGGAGGCTGAGGACCTGGCAGAAGGTGCCGGTGTCTGGCTTCCATGCTGCTCCATCAGCTGCCCTGCATCTTCCTCCTGGCCACTGGCTGGAGCGAGTGGGCGGGCTTCCTTTCTTCCGAAGTCAGCCCAGTCTGTGCTCAGGAAGCCAGGGCCCCACTGCTCCTTCTGTCTTCACTGTGCCTCGCAAGAAGGGCACCCTGCCTGCCTGAGGGATGGGCACTGCCGGATCCCACGGGCCGGGGGCACTCAGGGGCTTCCCAGCCTTGGGACGGACACTGGACCTGGGACAGATCTGTGTCCCCTCGGTGACTCCCCACTCTGGCCCCTAAAGTGGGCGCTGCAGACAGTCCCAGTGGGATGCTCACCCAGGTCCTTGTTGGCGATGACATGTGCCCCGGAGGGCAAGGGCAAGTGCCCAGGGAACTGATGGCTTCTTCAGGGATCCTTCCCGCCCAGACGTCAGAAGTTTCCTCGTAAAACAGAAAGGAAATGCCACCCCGCAGTGCCCTGGTCGCCCCCTCCCCTGCTAGTCAGACGTGGCATTCGGGGTCCCCATCCTGAGCGGATGAAGAAAGAATTCTGTGCAGGGGAACTCCCTGAGGGGATCCTAGGGAGCTGAGGGCTTTAGCAAGGCCTTGGCCTCGGCCTGGGATCAGAGACTCCTGGGCGTTGGGGCTGGCAGAAGCCACTTGACCAGGCCTCCTGAGACACCTCATCTCCCTCCATCCGTGGCTCGGCCCAGCTGGGGGCCCGAACACAGCCTGAGAGTCCCGAGGACAGCACTGTGGTCAGCGGCTGGGCAGAGGGTGGTGTGAAGGCAGAGGAGACAGGGGCCTGTGGCTGGGAGGGGGAGCAGCCTCTCCTCTGGGGCCCCCTGAGCAAGTCCCTGCCCCTGTGTGGGCCTTGGTCTCCTCATCTGGGAGCCAGAGGGAGATGAGCCGTGGTGCAGGCCTCACAGTGGGTGCCGAGGCTCAAGGGTGGGGAGGAATGTGGGGAGCTTGGACCTGGCTCCAGAGGCAGGCTTGAGCGGAGAGCAGTGATGACGGTCAGATGACGCTTGGGCCTCAGGAGACTGTGGGAGGCAGACAGAGTTCGTCAAACCTTCCAGACGAGGTAACAGGTTCAGGGAGGCCTGGGCGGGCCCAAGGTCACACAGGAGTGAGTGTTGGAGCTGGGATGGCTCTGGAATCAGAGCACCCTGGAGGCGGGAGCCGCAGGGGCACCAGGTGACTGGGGCCACATGTCCAGGGTCCCCGATCTGGGAGGGGTCTGGGAGGACACTTGGAGGGGAGCGTCGGCTCACTGGCCCTGTCAACACCCTGGCAGGAGGCGACCTCTATGTTGACCAGCCTGGAGACGGGCCCCACAGGTGCCCAGAAGGTAAGGGTGCCTGTGGAGGAGGGGCCCAGGAGTCGCAGGAGAGGGGACTCCCCTTCCTAGCCGGAGGTCTCTACCAGCAGAGAGGGAGCCTTTCTCCTCCAGCCCTGCTCCTGGTGCCACAGACCTGAAATGCCTGCATTGGAAGTGACCAGGAGGAGGCCTGGAACGGATGGGCGCACAACGGATTTGGGACAGGGAGGGGCGGGGACCACGTACCCTGGGTTTTGCCAGAGCCGGCTGCTGGGAGGTGCCTGGAGGAGTTTGGGGTTCCTGGAGGAGAGAAGAGGAGGAAATTGGGGGGAGGCCGCCTAGGTGGGTAGCTTGGGCTGGGCAGGAGGCTGGGGTGAGGAGTGGAGGAGAGGTCTTTGACGGCTCCTGAGAGCGGGATCTCATCACCGTCTCCACCCCGCTGGCACAGGGGCTCATCCCCTTCCTTGGCACATTCCTCAATTACCTACTGCTGCTGGACACCAACATGGAGGATTACCTGGAGGTGAGTGAGCCTGGAGGTGGAGCTGGGGATCAGGATTCGGAGATTTGGGAGGAGAGACTTGCACTGAGGCCTGAGCTCACAACCCTTGGCAGAGTCCTCTCGTGAGGGCCTCACAGCCACCCCGGGAGCTGGGTGTCATGGCCATCTTAGTGATGAGTGAATATAGGATCCAGGTGAGCCGCCAGTCCAGGCTGCCTGACTGCGGAGCTGCTGGAGGGTGTGTCTGAGCTGGACTCAGCCTCTCCCTCAGGCCCCGCCCCTGCAGGGAGTGAAGCCAGGCCCCTCCAAGGCAGGAAGCACACGAGTGGCTGAGCATCCCTTCCTGCCTGAGGCCTCAGTCTGTCTGTCTGTCAGAGAGGGCTGTCTTAGAATGTCCCTGAGCCATAGCCCCGTGGCCTCCTTGCTCTGGAGCTCAGAGTCTTGCCCGGGACCCATTCCCGTTTCTGGTAGCGCCTGCTCCCTGGTCGACCCTGCTGGTAGTGCAACCTGAGAAAGGGTGGAGACGGGGGCTAGCTATGGGCTAAGGGGGCTGTTGCTCATGGGCTTTGGCTCTCTGCCTTCCAGGGAAATGAGATCAATTTTGAGAAAAGGAGTGAGGTGAGCAGCTGTGGCCTCCCCGTGCGGAGGGTGGGGCTGTGGCAATCAGAGACTCCTCCGGGGAAGACCTTCTCTGGCCCGATGCCTTGGGCCTTGCTTTTCTTGGGAGAGTTCGGCACCCAGAGCTGGGAAAGGCGTCCCATTGGTGCGTGGGGGAAGGGGCTGGCACCAAGGACACCTTCCTGCAGGAGGAGCTATTTCAAGCCAACTGTGAGAACGAGCAAGTCCTGCACGGAATTGGAGGGAAGGAGGGTTCCCATGTGGGCCAAGACCCCAGACCAGCTCCTTGACCCTCTTCTCACCTGTCTGAGTCCCCAGCACGGTCCCCCACCCAGGCCCCGTCTGCATCATGTCCTTTCTCCCAGGAATTCAAAGTCACTGAGCAGATCTTCCTGCTCCAGGAGGCAGTCCATCTTTACCACATTGAGGCTGAGGAGCGATTTGGGGCCTGGTTCGAGGCCATGGAGCCCCTCAGCGAGGATGAGAGGTGAGGCGGGGCAGGAGTTGGTGAGGGCAAGGCGGACTCTCTCTGATGGCCAGCTCCAGGGAGCCCGTGCCCGTGGCTTCCGGGTCAGTCCCGGGGCTTGTCGCATGGTCACCCGTGGGGCCCTGGGACTCCAACTGCTGGCCGTCTCTGGGAGGGTCACCTGAGGTGTGGCTCCCGGTAGCTGAAAAGTCCCCTCTGTCCTTTAGCTACAGCCTGTCCTGCCACCTGGAGCCCCCACAGGAGAGGGCCGGCAAGATGCGCCGGTTTTTCCTGCCCAAGAAGAACCGCGCGTCTCTCAGCTCAGGGCTCGGTGAGTGTCCAGACAGGCAGGGACTGAAGCCAGGGGCTCCGGAAAGCTTCGGGCTAAGCACGGGCCTAGGGAGATGGACAGCCGGCACGGGGATCCCAGCTCCACTGCTGACCAGGCCTGTGAGGGACAATTCCCTTGACCTTTGTGGGACTCAGCTTCCTCTTCTGTGAAATGGGTGAAGCGAAATGCCAGCTCCCATGTCAGGGACAATGGGGTAGTGTTGACTGAACACTCAGGACAAGGTTTGGAGCAGAATGCAGTGGGGCTGAGGTGTTGGGCTGGGATACTGGTGTGACCCCCCCAATCATCAGTGTCTTCTCTTCAGTCACCAGACCCCTGACGCAGAACCCAGCAACAGTGGCAGATCCCGGTCCTTCCAACAGCTCGAGTGCAGCCTGCTCTTCAGCGGCGGGGACGCGGCTGGGAAACACGCGGGGCCCCAGGCCGGCTCCTCCCATGCTGATGGGGAGAAGAACATTCTAAGCCTTTTCCTGGGAGCCCTGGAGCCCAAGAGGGAGGGGACGACCCCACCCCACAGGCCTGGCAGCTCCACCCCAGCGCCTGTTTACCACTTGGGAAGGGGCCGTATTTCTTTCGTGTTAGTAGTTAGTGCTAGTTTTGAATTTGATGTTAAAATCCTGTTTCTGTTCCAGCCTGCGAGTCACGGTCTGGTTCTTTCCCCTCCTGTGCTCGTGTCAAGGAGACACAGACTCTCGCGTTCCTCCTGGAATGAAGAAATCTTGCAGGGTCTCGGCTTATTGTATGTGAGAGAAGGGAGAAGGGCCAGGCCCCTCCCTGGATACTGAGGGACACCTCCGCGCCCCCCCTTACTCAGAGGACGGCTTCATTTCAGTGTGGTTCACGTGGGCCAGGAGCAGAGACAGCACCCAGAGCTCCTGGCATTTAGAGGGTGGAGGTACTTTCACAGGCAGAGCAACAACCACTGGAATGCGGGTGTCTTTAAAATGGCACGGGCCAGCACCACGACCTGCCCCAGGACAGTGGCTGCTTTTCCACCCCTTTGGAGGAGAGGCCACGTTTTCGGCTTCTCTTGTGGAGGTTCCTCTTCACCAGATGTTAGGAACTTGTCGTTTTCTAATGAGGCTCTGGACAGCAGCAGCTCTAAGTGCAGAGAACGATGTAAAAGCTCAAAACGTGCATGTGGAGGGTCAAGGCCGGAGAAGGTCATGTGCAGATGGACTAAGGGCAGGCAGGACCCTCCCTCCCCCGGCCCCTCTGGGGGCTCCATGTTCACCCTTCACCTGGATTGGAATCCTCTGGGATCCTGGTCCACGGCTCTGAATTCCTTTCCCTGCAAGTTTGGTATCCAGGGGGACAGATCTGTGATGCAGCTTTGAAGGCTACATCTGGGCATCCTTCCCGACGCATCACTGCTCCTTGTCCACCAGGATTTCCTGCCTCCGTGCACTTCCTTCTGCAATTCTTGGAAGGGCAGAAATTCCCTCGAATGCCTCGGCCTCTCTGTCCCGTACCTCGTGGCCACTCCTCCCTGGCAGGGTCTGACGGATCACGGGTGGAGTCTGCTTTGCAAACATTAGATACCCTAATCCTGGCCAAAGAATGACCTATACTCTCCCTCGCTGCCCAGGGTGACATCTGGGCCCCTGTGGTTCTGAGGTGTGTGGTCTCAGGCAATCACCTGTTCACACACTCAGGCATGTTGTTTCTGACTCATCCTAACGGGGCAGGAGGACCTGAGCCTATAAACCATGCAGCCCCTCGGAGGGCTGTGTTCTCTTGCCCAGCCTTATGCTCCGTTTATGGTGTGGGTGTGAACCTTTCCCGTTGGAAGCTTTCAGAGATGAGTCGTGAGAGGAGGGTGGTTGAGGGGTCCAGCAGGGAACGCAAGCAAACGGATGACGGGTAAACACAGCCTGACAAAATTAAAACACTTAAATGGTTCCAGTCTGGTGGTGAGCAGACACTGCTCCGAGCTCACTCCAAGAACCCACCCGGTGACCAGGAGCTAGAGGGTTACCACCTGGCATTTTGAACGCCCCCCCCCCACCCCACCCCGGGAAAGACCCTGTAAGACTAGGACCACAGGAAGTGCTTGGCCCTTCTGAGTTCTCCCCTCCTTTCTGATGGCTGCAAGTGTCACCCAGACACACAGCAGCGTGAACCCTGCCAGGGAGGCCTCCTCAGTACGGCCAGCAGCTGAGGAGAAATGCTGGTTCCCAGCAGCCCAGGCCCTTCTTGGTATGGCACAGCCATCCAGGAAGGTGACTTTCTAAATGGAAGCCGGAGCCGGCTGTACCTTCCCGCCACAGAGAAAGAGAAGTGCCAAGTCCCAAGGCTAGTCCAGGCCCAGGAGGAAGACACCGTGTCCAAGGGGTTTCCCTCACAGGGCCGTGAGGCTCCTGAGAGCCGACCCTTTGGTTGCAGCGCTTTGTTTGTCATGAGCCTACCAGACGGCAGAGGACAATAACTCGCTGCCTCTTTGGGCTTCCAATGGCCAAAAATGAACTGATCGCCAGCAAAAAGAGGCCCACATGTGCAGCACCTGTATCTCATCAGTCTTTATGTTACTTTGATATAAATTTTAGAGAGAGAGCTATATATATATGTTCACTCACACACAAATATATCATGCACTCTAACTTATTCCAAACAGAATCAAGAAATAATACTCATACTCCTCAAATGCACGGTTTTGCAGCTGGTTCCCTCTCGGTAGCTGGTATTTATAAGCACCTTCTTCCAGGACCCATTTCATCTTCCCTTCGCCCTCCACAAACCCCGCGGCTGGTCATGGTGCTCTGCCTGGTTAGGGGACCATAACCTGCCTTCCTGAAGGGTCTGGGTCATGGCAGTCCTACCTGGATTGGATTCTGCTCATTCCCTGGGGACTTCAAGCCCAGGACGTGCTAGCCCACAAAACGCGGTCAGGAATCTCCTGAAGTCCACACGTGGGCTTCCTCCTCTCCAGGCTGAGGAGCAGAGGGAAGCCCGAGTCCCAGAGGAACACGAGGGCTCCAGACAGTGTCTGCTTTGCATGTCAAGATGGAGAAAACTCAGGGGAAACTCTGAGGGTGAAGCAAGGCAGTCCGTTGTCATCATTCTCTGCACTGAATCCACCCAGACGGTTCCAGCAGAGGCTCCACAACAAGCAGCCCCAAGCACCCAGGCGGGAGGCCGGCTGCGCTGTCCTGCCTGGGCTTGCCCAGTACATGCATGGTCTACATATTTTGCAAATGACCACAGCTGAAGATGCCCAAGGGCTAAGATTCACCCTGAGCTAACATCCATTGCCAATCTTCCTCGGTTTTTTTTTTTTTTTCCCTTGAGGAAGACTAGCCTTGGGCTAAGATCTGTGCCCATCTTCCTCTATTTAACACGTGGGATGTCTGCCACAGCATGGCCCGATAAGCGGTGTGAATGTCCACAACCGTGACCCGAACGTGCCAATGCCGGGCCTCCAAAGTGGAGTGGGCCAGTTTAAGCCCTGCGCCACCCTAGGTTATTTTAACACATCACTCTCAGAAACTGATAAATCTGTCACGTGAAGGTAAGCAATTCTAAAGAGGATTTCCATAATACTGCAAGCTCCATCCCTCCAATAGACAATCAAGTCCTAACAAGCAGCGGTTTATTGTCACGTTGCTGATGCCGGAAAAGGTCTCTGTTGACAGCACGATCCCTCAAAGGCCTTGTCCATTTCTGTGAATCCCATTTCCAGCACATAGAGATCTAAAGATTGAGGCAAATGTGGTCTTTCCTCCTTGCAACTCTGAATTAACATGCAATAAAGAGCAGAAAAATGGAGACCTGGAAGCAGACCTCTTATTTGAGAACAGAGATATACCAGCGCTTTTGAAATGATCTTTGGAGTCTACCGGAGTATTGCACAGAAGGAATGATCCATTCCGACTAGGTAGGTTTTACTGTGTCGCTGTGAGGGCGACAACGGAATCATCCCGCGAATCGGTAACTCTCTGTGACTTTCAAGCGCAGATAAATAATATACTTCGGAAAGGAAAATGCGAGAGCACCGTGAAACGGAAAGCCCTCCTTGCTCTACTCAGCTGAAATCCAGTCTCTCCTCCACAAGAAATCCCTGTCTATGCTTCCTACGTCCCACAGAGGAGTTTAATAAAAGAAAAGGATTGGTATGTCTTGAAGTTGCAAGAGCTCAAGCAAGAAAACGTGGGACCCTTCAAGGAGACGTCAGTGAAGTGCCGGGCTCCATCTCAGGGGCACCAGCGTCTCCTCTCTTTCCTGGTGCTGTCAGCACATCCTTCTTGGGCGCTCACTTTCTCTGCCTGGCTGCTGAGCCTGTCCACAATCGCTCTCTCCCGCCCTCTTCCCCGTCCCCTCCTGTTTGCTCAGATCTTCCACAGTCACCAGCAATTGTTGGCCGTGGAGCTATGGGATGCCCAGACCAGTTCCCAGAATCATCTCTGCCAAATCTGAGGAAGGGCAGGGGTGTGTATGGGACTGGACGGGGCACCCCATGCGAGCGCACCCCGCAGGAATTCACCTCTGCTGCAAGGTGCAATTTTGCAAGGCTACGGCAAGTTCCAAAGGGCTTGCCACTTCTCTCCTGCCAGCAGACCTGTTGGGGCTGGTGCCACGTGCTCTCCCAGTGACCCCTCACTGCTGGGTGGGATGGCATTCTAGTAACTGGCCTTCTGAATATGTAACTGCGCATCCTCAAAGAGATGGGAATTCTTAATCCGGGCTTTGGTTTGGGTTGATTCCCACGATCACGCAGCTTCCTCTGCGAAGACTTGACCATCATCACTTCTTTTCCTCTCGTCCTGTAAAAGTAATCATGAAACTGGACCCAAATGAGAAATGAAGCATGGCTTCTTAGGACAATTATCTCAGTTTCCCTGTACTTCCACCCTTCCTCTCTCCCTCTGGAGCTCTTCTGACCTGTGTCCCAGGACATCGTCAAGCAGATTTGGGTCAAGGACAGAAAGCTCAAGGTCAAAACTCAGGACTGCTCCAGATCAGTTTTCCTCCCCCGTCTCGTAACACCCCCTCCTTGTTTCAGTGTGATTTTATTCTCTTTTATTGCTCTTGCCATTCTCATCTGTGCAAGTCCTGGCACTCTCTCTGAGGACACGTGATCCCCCAGCTTACTATAGATCCCAATTCCCATCCTTTCTGTGTTTTCTGACTATTCCTTTGGTTAACCCATTGGCCAGTTGTTGCTCTTAGCCTCTTTAGGGTCTAAATCAATTGTGACATTATCAACTACCCCACTCTTAGCGACTCACTCCCAGGTCCTGACATTTACATAACCCAAACGATCATGTTCACAACTAAATAAGTTAGAGTCCAGCCCCATGGCTGAGTGGTTAAAGTTGCGTGTGTTCTGCTTCAGGGGCCTGAGGTTTGCGGGTTCAGATCCCAGGTGCAGACCTACTCCACTCATCGGCCACGCTGTGGAGGCATCCCACGGACAAAGGAGAGGAAGACTGGCACAGATGTTAGCTCAGGGTAATCTTCCTCCTAAATAAAGAAATAAACCCTTCAGAAAATGTATTCATCCACCACAAATTCCTGATTTCCAATATGTCTTCAAACATTCATACAGAAGATACCTGTTCCTTCAGATCGGAAGTGATGCCAGATCACCATGTCCTCACTTTAATTTCCTCGTGGACCTGTCAGTCCTACATTCCACGGACTGTGATCTCAATAATTTCCTTGAAATAATCAAAAATTCCTTACCACTCGTCTTATTTGTGTTGTAAAACTGGAAACCCGGGAGATCCTGATTATCTGCTTTGCCATTCTACTGCTAGTCTTATGATAACTGCTGAAGAAAAAGCACACAACACGATATTTTGTCATCACCATAAAGACAAAATCATCTGCATCAACTGGGAAGCATCCATAATGCCTGGACATTTTTTTTCTTTTTTCATCTCTCGGGTCAATAGCAAAAACACCAAGGCACTCAGTTAACAAATGGGCAAAGGAGTAGAATAGCCATTTTTCCAAAGAAGACACACAAATGGCCAACAGCCACATGAAAAGGTGCTCAGCATCACTAATCTTTAGGGAAATGCAAATCAAAACCACAAGGAGATATCACTTGACACCGGTTAGGGCGGCTATTATCAAAAAAAGTAGAGGTGACAAATGTTGGTGAGGTTGTGGAGGAAAAGGAAGCCTTGCAACTGTTGATGGGAACGTAAACTAATACTGTAATGATGGAAAATAGTCTGGAGGTTCCTCTAAAAATTAAACCTAGCGTATAATGTAGCAATCTCACGGTATTGTGTTTTGTACTTCGAATTTCTAACAGAGTATATATTCTGTTAAGTGTTCTTAAAGCAAAATAATGATAATAGTAAAGGGGGTGGGAGAAAACTTTGGTAGATGATGGATATGTTTATGGCCTCGATGGTGGTGATGGTCTCATGGGTGGACACTTATGTTCAAATTCATCAAGTTGCATACGGAAAAGTATGACATCATTACCGATTCTTCTGCACCTTAAAACACAACATGTCCTCATCCAGAAAATGAATATTGACTACGTCTGGGGACAGACGTTAGTTAGACTTATCGTGGTGATTATTTCACGATACATGCAAATCATTATATTGTACAAATGAAACTAATATAAAGTATATGTCAATTATACCTCAATTAACAAGCGCACACATCATACAAGACTATTTGAACACTGTAAACGAGTTCAGTGAATCCCTGAAACTATCCTATCCCCAAATGTCACAGGAAGCAAGGAGGATGAAGTAAGATGGAAAGTTGTTGTGCAAAGCTGCATGCAAATTAAAATCCTTTAAGTTGCGTTCAGCTGCTGTCACTGCAAACCAAGACAAGCATGGACAGTCCTTGGTGAGTCAGCTTCCGGTCAGCTCTTCCCCAAGGCCCGGCAGTCATGCGCCCCTCCCCTAGTGGGTCACTCTGCTCTGTCCTCCAAAGTGGCCAGCAGGAAACCCTGGTAAGATTCTGGAGGACAGCCGCTTTCTATCCTAGATACTCACGTTTTAACAGACACTCGAGATGAAATGTCAAGACTTAAAAGCATAAGTGTCTATTTGTGTAGTGTAGGGTATAAGGGAAACCATAGGAGGTCTTTTCAGCATCTCTCAACTCATAATGCAAACATAGCCCTGTCTTCAGAAGGACCGTCCTTGGTCTTTGGTGCAGAGTAGGGCATGTCGCAGGTGGCACGAAGGACAGGTTGTAGCAGCACTATCCTCACTCCAACAGAACTATCTCACTGGACATGACCCCGTGGGTCTCCAAAATAAGTTACTGAACATAAAGAAAAAAACCTTTCTTGAGAGGGGCAATTTTACCGATCAAGGGAAAACTTCTGAATTTTCGCATCTTATAACAAATAAATGATATGTCCTATTCTATCCTAATGAGGTAGCATGGGTACTTCCATAATAAATACTTTTCATTTTCAGTTCAAACATGCTCAGCTGCTTTCAAAAACCAAAAAACCAAAACAGAAACCCAGGCATGTAAAATTAAGTGTTTTAACTTGATAAAGTACTAACACAGCAGTGGCTTCTAAGGGAAGAGCTTTCAAACGAAATGATCATTTTTGGTAATGACCGTAGAAGATGGTGCTATCGCTGTGAAAGGATGGAACCAATCCAGAACGAGCCAGCTTTTGATTAAGGACAACGGAATTGAATCAGATGCCAGAAATACTCACTTGGAAATCAAAGTCCCATCATCATCCCTGGAAGCATTTCTGGAACTTTCCCTTTGGACACAAATTTTTGTCTTCCAAAGGAGCAGACATAATACAGAGCAAATAGCAGACAGAGGAAGATGAGTCCCAGTTTGCCAGGCACCAAAAGGGAATTAGTGGCCCTGAGTCACATCTCTAGGAGCCCCACTGGGTGAGGGCTTTCACCAGGACCACACATGTCCACTCAGCAAGGGGAGTCCTCAGGGATGTTCACCTTACTCCCCAGCCCATCGAAACTGAAACAAGACAACCCAGAGAGAGAGAGAGAGAGAGAGAGCGCACATGTTAAATTCAATGAGTTGGGGGGCCAGCCCCACGGCCACGTGGTGGAGTTCCCGTGCCCCGCTTCAGCAGCCCAGGGTTCGGATCCTGGACAGGGACATGGCACGGCTCATCAGGCCATGCTGAGAGGGCATCCCACATGGCACAACCAGAAGGTCCTACAACTAGGATACACAACTATGAACTGGGGAGGGGAGGTTGGGGAGAAGAAGAAGGGGAAGAAGAAGAAAAAGATTGGCAACAGATGTTGGTTCAGGCGCCAATCTGGAAAAGAAACAAAAAAAATCAAATGAATTGCTCACGTAGGGCACGCAAAGCGTCTAACTGTGAGGTGAAACAATGGAAAAACAAACTTACTGGCCTCCTGGCAGGAACCTTGTTCTTTAATGAGCACAGGCCTCGTGCTTCACTGTCTCATCCCCTGGGATGATGCTGTTTGGTGCGACAGAGGATGAACTTTCCCTGCAGAGGTCAACATGCATTTGTTTTTATAAAATCAGGATTCTGCTCTATACTTTCATATCTCGGATGTCAAATATCCACTGTGATTATAATCATTTTACTATTATTTGAGACAATTTCAAAGGTTACACAATATGCAATCAAAAGAATGTCCTAATTTGTTCCACAGTGGCCTGAAGGGAAAGTCACCAGACAACAGGCGGGGAGGGAAGGCTTACTTCAGCAGCAGTTTGAACAAAGGGATCTCGGAGGACCTGACGTTTTGAACTGAAACGGAGTATAGAGTAGGAATACGAGTGTGGATCCTGGGGCGGAGATGAAGGGTGACTGCTCAGTGTGCTGGCAGCAGCAGTGCTTGTTCTGTCAGGTGGTTCTGAGAGTTTGCGTTAAACATCACTCCCTGGATGTCAACTGTAGTCATCAGACGAGATCGGAGACCGAGAGGTGAAGGGGTGTCTAGTTGGCGAGGGGGAGTTAACAGCTTCCGTTGGAAATATGTTTGCTTAAGGTGCCTATAACATACACCTGGAGCATTATAGCTCAGAAATAAGATCTGGACGTGGTTTTTAGACATCGTCATCATAGAGATAACAGTGGAAGGCATTGAAGCAATAGAAGAAATGCACAAGAGTACTGAGACAACGTAGGGTCAATGGAGAGAATAGGGCTCACATTGAGTCCTGAGCTTTCGCAATAGTGCTGTGTGAGAAGGACCCTGTGAAGGACACCAGGGAGTGTGAGCTGGTTCACAGGCAGTCAGGAGCCTGAGATGTCGAGAAACGGAGGACAGGGAATCATTCCAAAAGAAAATCGTGGCCCGGTTCTGCGTTTGTTCCAAGTAATAGAAAGATGCAGAAACACTCTTTGGATTTAATTATGGGGAGATAGCTGTGATATTATCAAGATTGATTAATACACAGACCATTGTCTGAAGTGTGGGGGAGTGAGGAGCTGGTAATTCCATGAACACTGATCTTTCAGCTTCATTGTGAAGGGGAAGGAAGACGTGGGGCGAGAACTAGAGAGAAATGGGTTCAGGAGAGGCTGTTGTTTCAACAATGAAGAGATTGAATGAGTGAAAGGAATTCGATGGGGGAGGGGAGGGGAGATTGCTAGCAGAGAACATGACGTTTGGAATCAATAATAAAACTTCTCTAGAGAGGAGGAAGAAGGGAGACAATTAGGCTAAACCAAGGATCAAGATGAATTTTCAATGGAATCAGGAGAGGAGTCATTGATGGTTAAGAATGGTGGGATATTTGTAGACTTTGCGGCAGTGAGCTCAAGTATTTCTTGTAATGATCTAACTCATCAACATAGCAGGAGATGACCCCCTTGGTGGAAAGTGAGGGGAAAGGCAAGAAGTTTTTAGATTGGAAAGGCTCGGTGAAGGTCTGAACTGTTTCTGAAGCCCGGAAGGACGCACCAACTATCACGGCGCCGTAGGATGTAAAGGGAAGGAAAAGGAGGACATGTCGCTTCTCTCCTGTCAGGATGTGTGTCTGCTGGCACAGCCTGAGCCAGCAGCTGGGATGGCTGCTTTGTGTCCTGAGAAAACAGGGTCCGAGGTGGAAACCTACACCGAGGACCGGGCCGGGCAGTTCTACGGGAGATGTGCAGTGACATGTGGAGAGCCCGCGCTGCTCAAATCACAGCCTAATTTGCTAATGACATCTGAATCCCCCAATACACAAACACGCACTGTGGTAATGTCTGGTAACACCAGCTAAATTGACAGGAAAAATGTCACAGCTCAGTGTCATAAGATGGACACTGAGCATCCTGGCTGCTAGAGTATTTCGGGTCTTCGTTGTTGTCAATCTGGATGTTTCAGACATGCATCTCTCTTCTCACCACTGAGACTGTGCCTGTCGCCTCCTACTCAACCTCTGAGGCCCCACTGTGATGCCGTCGTCTTCCCTGACGCTTCCTCCTTGGCTGGTTCACCGTGTGCTCTCTGTGCTCCTGACGGTTTGCCCCTCTTTAGAGCTCTTTGCACGTGGACCCAGAGTTATTTCTTTACCCTGCATCTTTCTGGCTGGTTTGTGAGCAGGGTCTGTCTCTTATTCATCTTTGCAGCTCTGTTCTTCCACACAAGAATGCCAGCAGAAGTTGAGGGACATACCCTAAAGGGAAGACTTAGTGATTGTATTATTGGCGGTACTTTGATGTTTTGTTTTGATTTTGGTGAGGGTGCTAGAGGGTGGACTGCCAATCAGTGACAGTCCCAATCGCTCAGTGCTCAGCTTATTATTTTGACTTGAATTTTACTAATGAGTTTGTGTCATTTACTCAGTATACAACATGCTTGATTGGGCTAAATGAGGAGAATTCCATAACTCAGGACCTGCAGGGAGGCTGATGCATGCACAGCAATCTGCAGTACTGTCCCCAAAGTGGGATTACACAAGTCTGGGCAAAGTCCTCGGAGGACCAGGAGAGGGGGCCCAAGGAGGATGTGGTTGAAAACCAGAACAGTGATGACATCGCTTCACATTTTGCTCCCTTGACACCCTCAGACCTCAGGGCTTTGCTGTCTATGATCATTCTCAGAGTGCTGGGAAGCCCGGTATGTATCGCACTACTGCCGTCCCCACTACTGTAGATTTTGGTAGAGTGTTTACCTTGGCTTTGATTGTGTCTCTACAGAGCCAGCCACCTGGTGGTCTGCTCATGTCGGGTCACACTTGATATTTAGCCTTTTGTGGTCAGAGACAGCGCTGTCCTGTGTATTCATTCCTCTGGGGCCTAGAACACAGCAGGTGTCCAATCACTAGGTGGAAGGCATCCATCCTCATAGAGCCTTCAACTCTGTGCTTTGTAATTATCGACTTTAACAGAAAGATTTGAAAGTACAGTGCTTCGCAGTAATTTTCTGATATTGTCAAGAAAGACTGTCCCATCAAGAATATGAAGCGTATCTTTATGAAGTGTCTTTACTTGAATGGGGATTAAGTTGGCTGCCCTGGAGACATTTTCCTGTCATTTCTGTTCGTCTACTTGCTAGTTGCATTGTATCTTTGATAAGTACTTTCTCAAGATATTGAGCAGTGTTTGCTAAATCTTGACTTCTGTTTCTTTTATAGATAGTCACTGATGATTTTCTCCCATTCCTATCGGTCCAAAACTCTTTCATAAAGAACAGATTTGAGTATCTTCTTATTCACTGTGGAGGCTTTTGTGGTCATGATGTATATCTCATAGACTAGACCTCAGGGATATGATGCTTTTGATTAAAGATGAGTATTTATTATATTATTATGGTGTATGTAGGAGGAGAAAAATTGAGAAGGAATCATGGTTTTCAGTTTCTCAGGTATGTGTATATATATATATAAACATATATATTGAAAATTTTGGGGGCCGGCCCAGTGGCGCAGTGGTTAAGTTCGCACGTTCTGCTTCTCGGCAGCCCGGGGTTTGCGGGTTTGGATCCCAGGTGCGAACATGGCACCGCTTGGCAAAAGCCATGCTGTGGTAGGCATCCCACGTATAAAGTAGAGGACGATAGGCACAGATGTTAGCTCAGAGCCAGTCTTCCTCAGCAAAAAGAGGACGATTGGCAGTAGTTAGCTCAGGGCTAATCTTCCTCAAAAAAAAAAAAAAGTTTCTTAATAATGAACGTGTTACTTTTTAACTCAGGATAAGATAAAATTTAAAAAAAAGAAGCTTGTTTATGATATAAAGGTGGAGTTGAGAACTGGGATATAATGCAGGTAAGTCATACCCAATGGAATTTACTGCAGAGCCGTGTGTTTTCATCCCTCCATTGACAAGGTGGACATTCACGCGGGTCCAAGTCAGGCTGAGTTTGCCTGGTGACCAGCTCTTTCTTCTGACCATCACCTCTGGGATGTGAGTTGCTGTCAGTGGCCCTGCTGTGGGGAGCAGAGCCGGTCACAAGGTCTGCTGCAAGCCCAGGAGAGTCCCCAGTGATCCTGCTCCAGGGCCAGAACATCAGCATACCGGTGACTCCGTGTGGCTTTGTTTCCTGGGTGTATCTTGTAGGTAGCCTTGTAGACTCATCGGGTCATATTCTGATCCCTGGAATCTATGACCACGTGGCTCCTCTTACTGAAGAGGAAAAAAAAAATGTACGAAGCCATTGACCTGGACCTAGAAGAATACCGGAATAGCAGCCAGGTTAAGAAATTTCTGTTTGACACCAAGGTATGATCACAAGTTGATGGATAATCTGAACAAAGAATGATGGTAACAAATATTTTCCCAAGGCTTAATTTACTGTGTCCTGTTTATCTGCACATCTTAGAACTGAAAGCAGATGTTAATTCCAAGGGGGACTTTCACTTTCAAGGCCACTTCCCTGTGGTCTAGATCAAGCAGACCTTTATCTGGGGTCCCACTGGCACCGGACTCAGGCACCTAACCGTGGAGCAATTGCTCATTTCACAGATGCGTTTTTCCAAATCAGTTTTCTGGACTCAATCCCAAGCCGGCCTGCAGCCGGTGAGCTGGGCTCCCTAACTGTTTAAAGATTGAGGATAGTCTGAGGTTATTCCAGCTCCATGACCCTAATTGTTCATTTTTCTAGACAAAACCAAGAGACTTAGGGGCTAATCTGTAGACTGCCACGTCACTGCTGCCTTGGTGTAATAAGTAGACCCAAAGCCGAAAGCGTTACTGGCAAATTTAGATTTTTTCCTTTTCCCTTCTCCTCCTCCTCCTCCTCCTTTCTAAAACGCTTGCCTGCTAGGGTGTTTGCTAGCTATGGCTGGTTCCTGGGGGAACAGCCAAGAGAGGGAGAAGCATGCAGAAGAGAGCGATAGAGTTTCTTATCATGAAGTGTAGCTCTTCCTCAGACTAGCTCTACAGCGGCCATAGCAAGATTGAAAACTGGCTCAAACATCTGCAGAGTTCTTTGAAGCCTTCTGAAAAATAAAATACATTTAGCACACAAATTATCATTGCAATGACTGGGATAGAAATTTATAACTGAACCCAAGTTTCTGAAAGGGCCCCTTTGCCATCTAGTAACTGCAAACTTCAGCGACGAGGGGCCCTCGCCAATGGGAGTGGCTTGGGCAGGCGAAGGCAGCAGAGATCTCGTGTCCTGAGGGGAAAGTCCACTTGTACTGTTTGTCCAGACATATCTAAGTGAGGCGATAATTAGCTTGCCATTAACCGTGTCACAGATGTACAGAAATTGGTGATGCAAGCAATACAATTCAACTGAGTTTTAATTAAACATTCTTTCATATAATAAAATACTTTTATTTCAATTTAGGAGGAAATTCTAATGCACCTATGGAGGTACCCATCTCTTTCTATTCACGGGATTGAGGGCGCCTTTGAGGAGCCTGGAGCTAAAACAGTCATACCTGGCCGAGTTGTAGGAAAATTTTCAATCCGTCTAGTCCCTCACATGAACATGTCCGTGGTGGAAACACAGGTAACAAACGTGCATTGTTCTTCTGTCCAGCAGCGCCGTTCCTGAGAGCCACATGCCACACAGTAGTGAGCAACTCAGTTGTTAGCATTGAAGTATCACTTTTTTCCAATACAGAAGGGACTGGAACAAATGTCAAGAAACCAACAGGATTTTTGTTCAGTAAAAATCTCTTCCCTCAATTATATGCAATTACAGTCATCAGACAAATAACCATTTGGAGTTGGAGTGATGGGAAATTTTTGAAAACTAAATGGTGCGTAAAAAGGCAAGATGGGTTTTACACACAGACGGAGAAGCTACTTGTCTACGGCTGGACTGAGCCGGAAAATCTTTACCCCCAGCGTTGGTTCGTCCATGATGTCTGAAATGAACCCCCTGAAAGCAGCCACCTTAATGAAAATGTTTGTGTCTGGAAGGAGGTGCGTGCCTGAAGTATCGACCTATCATCAGTGTACCTCAAGTTGCACAGAAGGTAGACTCTGAAGAAGGGAGCTCAAGGAATACCTCGGCGCCCTCTCTCCATCCACTGTCCGCTTTTATCGTCGTCTTAGCGCTAATTACATTCTCAAAGATCCTCCTTCCCCTCTGCGTCCCTCCGTCTTTTTGTTTCCATCTTCCTCCCTCCTTCCCTTTCTGGATGGACTGTTCCTCCTCCTCACAGCACACACTTTACATGAGCGCAGGACGGTCTTCGTCTTGCTCACAGCTATGTCCCAGCACCTAGAACAGTTCCTGCCACGTGACAGGTGTGCCTTAAATCTTTGTCGAAGGGATGAATATTTCAGAGTATGGAGTTTTTCTCTGGTGGATTTCCATAATGGCAACCGGAATGGAGCCCAGGGGAGAGAGAAAGATGCTGTCAATGAGCCTCCTTCACAGCTTAGCGTGAAATTGCTCCCACTTTTTGGAAATTTCCAAGTGTGTAATGTTCCCAAAATATTCCTTAAGATACTGATAAGTCCAAAAAGAGGGATATTCAAATTGAGAAGTTCTACTTGTATTGTGTTTCATAATTACCTCAAACATTCATCATATTTGTATTACCCACAATATAATTCAAGGTTTCATAATTACCCAAATTCATAATAAGCCGACATTAACAGTGAGACACTGTGGTCGGGGAGGGGTGGGGACGGGAGGGGGGATTGGGGGTTCTCGGGAGGGGTGGGAGTGAGAGCAAGCATTCCTCACACTGGGCGCAGCTCTCCGTCCTGGAGACCCGGCTCACTCCGCATCCTCCCTCTGGAAGAGCTGAGGGAAAATCAGAACGCTTGAATGCGTCAGCTTGGGATTCCAATCAGTTTCTTGATACAAGGCTATGAGAGCTACTCAAAATTTTCTCTTACAACTGAAAATGTTACCTTTAGGTAAAGCAGCATCTTGAATATATATTTTCCCAAAGAAATCGTTCCAACCAGATGGTTGTTTCTATGGCACTAGGACTACACCCATGGATCGCAAATATTAAAGATAATCAGTATCTTGCAGCAAAAAGAGCCATCAAAACAGGTTAGACTTATGCTATTTTGATTGCTGGTTTACACTGGGAACAAGGGGTGGTACCCGGTGGGGCTGTAGATAAAGCAGACACTTTTAAAACTTCACTGTGGACTCTCCTTTTATATGGGCTGCATTACTGACGGTAAACGGTGTGGTTCAGGGCTCTTTACACACACTGTCTCATGAATCCTCCCAACAGCCCTCCCCGGGGTGCAGATTAAGGCGAGAAGAGATTAAATAATTTGCTGGAGGGCACTCAGCTAGAAGTAGCAAAGCCAGGGTTCAAACTCACGTTCTGGAGACCTGAATTTGGGGGAAAATGATGGACTTGGAAACCTCCCAACCCTCCTTCTGCAAAACTCATGGAAATATTGGCCGATACATAAAAACTTTTAAAAGCACAGCTGAACTTGCACGAAAGTAAAGGAAGTCCTCTGGGGTTAAAAATGAAGAAGCTAAACTGTAGTGGAGCGAGCAAGCTGGCACCGGGCTGCCCTGTGGGGACTTGCTCTTCCCGGTCACAGAGCTCTGGGTTTAATGGCCTCCAGACCTCCTTGGAGCACTAACTCTCTGCGTCTATGAGTACAAGGGACACAGACATCAAAAATTAGAGGACAAGTCCAACACCGAGAGCCATACTTCTCTACACAATCATCCCCACTGCCCTCAGTTGTAGCAGTATTTTACCAGTAAAATTTGGGGGTGAAGAAAAGAGGAAGAAGAGTTAGGAAGTTAAATGGAATGCCAGCTGAAGAGAGATGTGTGATTGAAATGTCAAATTCAACAGTAAAGACATGAAATACAGGAAAATGCAGGAATGCATAAGGCACCTTTTTGTCTGTCTGTGTGCTAAACCAGTCCTGCCAACAAAGGACAGTCGTCTGCCACATAATGAGTTTTTCGTCAACAACGGACTGCATGTATGACAGTGGTCCCATAAGATTAGCACCATATCACCTAGGCGTGTGGTAGGCTATACCACCTAGGTTTGTGTGAGTACACAACAATTAAACCATCTAACAATTAAATCACCTAACGATGCATGTCTCAGAATGTATCCTGTCGTTAAGCAATGCACGAGTGTACATCATCTTTATTCACATTCACGCCTTGCTCTGTGGATCCAGAAGACACGGCATGTTCTCTTTTGTGTCTTCATTTATTTTTCATTCCCACTCCATCTCTGGCAACTTTCCCTATAGCCTAGAAGGTTTCAACTCATCTCTTTCTAGACCCCAGGATATCCATTAAAACTGTTTCCTGGGATACCTTGAAAGTTGAGTACAAACACTGCAACATTCAGGTGAAAGTTGAGTACAGCGATTTATTCATATGTTGGTTACAAAAGAAACACAAAACACCAAAGAAATGTGTTCCTAATATTTAATATTAGTGTTTCTAATACTTAATTCGTGAAGCAACCATAAAAGTAGGTAGGTACATCTTCTGTGGTACTCTGGCCAAAAACACATGACCTCTTCCAATCGTGAAAAAACGTCAGATAAACCCAAACTGAGGGACATTTTACAAAACAACTGATCAGTACTCTTCAGCAGGGTCAAGGTCATGAAAGACAAGGGAAGACTGAGAAACAGTCACAGACAAGAGGAGACTAAGGAGCAATGACAAAATGCCGTGTGGGATTCTGCATTGGATCCTGGTACAGCAGAAGGGAAAGAGTGAAATTCAAATAAAGGCTGAGTCTAGTTAATAATATTATCCAATGTTAATTTCCTATTCTTGATAATTGTACAATAGTTATGTAAGATGTTAACATTAGGGAAAGCAGAGTAAGGAATATATGAGAACTCTCTCTGTACTACTTTTGCAACTTTTCTGTAAGTCTAACGTTACTTTAAAATATTATTTAAAAATATTTTTTAAAAGTAGATAATAGTAAATAAGGCAACCACAGTTTTCTTCTTGACTCTATTGACTATTTTAGAATATAAATTGCATGATATCAAGACGCTTACTTATCCCAGCCACCAAATTTCATGGTGGGAAAAAAAAAAAAAAGAAAGAAAGATAAAGTGAACACGACATTTGCGGAGATCACTGGGGGTAGTCTTCTCATTAATTTATTCAATGCCTTCTTTTCCTGTGTTTCAGTGTTTGGAACAGAACCAGATATGATCCGGGATGGATCAACCACACCAATTGCCAATATATTCCAGGATGTTATCCAAAAGAGTGTGATGATGCTCCCGCTGGGCACTGTGGACGATGGAGAGCACGCGCAGAAGGAGAAAATCAACAGTGAGCAGGTTCTTGAGGGGGCTGATCTCTCAGTGTGCAAACCACAGGGTGTCCACATCAGTAACCTTCCGACATGCTGCATATTTTAGATTGAATTTATGTCATCAAATCTTCCTGTTTAAATTGTAGACTACTTTTCCTCCATTATTTGAATGGAAATAACAGTTTCTCTTTATTTCTTCTTTTGTTAGGTGGAACTACATAGAAGGATCCCAATTATTTGCTGCCTTTTTCCTAGAGACGGCTAAGCTGCATTAACAACGACGGGAACCTTCCAGCTTACATCTGAGCTGCTGACATATCCCCTCTCTCACATCCCTGGACAGGAATAGAATCTAAATATCCAGAGAATTTCTGTCCAGTAAATAATATTTTCCCTCTTTAATACGTCTTTGGACATTTGGACCAGTAATAAACTATTTTAAAGGTAGAGACACTGGAAATGGCTTAATGTCTCTGTTGCACACCTCTCTAAAGTCACAGCTACCTTCAACAACTTGATTTCCCCAAGTCTGGCCCCAGTAGTCCCCGGACTGGACTCATTCTGCCCTTCCAGCACAAGGATGGTTCTTCGATTAGACTTCTCTTGCCATTTGATTGGTGGAATTGCTCTAGTTTGCTGTGTCCTGAGGTGCTCAGGACACATAATCATTCATCCACTGACTGTCAGTACTTATGTCACCGTTGCTTTCACCACACATTCCTTTTATATTGTTAATAAAAACATTGGTCTACCCCACCGGCTACCATGATTTCCCTGGGGGTTCATTTTCAGATGAGTTATTGAAGCGTGATACATATTCACTTCTTGCCTCCCCTTCACTTTTTCCTTTCTTGAAAAGTTTTGAAACAGAAATGACCAATATTCACACTCTTATGCCATTTGGGATTCCTTGTGAGAAGATGCGTCTATCTTTATTCTAAGCCTCTTTACCTTTGCTGTGAGTGACGCCAGCCCACCGCCCCTCCTGCATCCTGTTCTGTCTCACTACCCCATCGGGAGAGGCCACTCTCCCTCTGACACCTGCGCACATGGAAATTCACCACAGCAGAATCAGCCCTGATGGAATTCTCTCACCCCGTTGGGATTTTACTCAGTGACTACATCTAAATTGTTCAAAGCTTTAAATAGCATCAATTTTAGACAGAGAACTGATCAACCTGACATCAGTAACACATCCCAAATTTAAAGCTGTCAGCTCAGGTTGCATTCATCAGTCATTTCAGTCGACCATCTTGTTTGGCTTGATTGGATTTGATGGTGTAAACAAATAAACAAAAGCACATAAGTTTTCTACAGCTAAGTATAAGTAAACAAATCACTTCAGTCTTTATGAATTCACTATTTAAATAGCATTAATGGAGAAGAAGTTAAGGGTTTATTAAAAATGTTTCTCTTATGATTCCAAATAAAAACAAAGTGCCACACATTCCATCTCTTTGTGGGTGCTTGAAATGTCAGTTTTAAAGCTTGCTGCGTCATGTCTAAAACAGCTGGATCATGGGGCCAGCTTACCCTGCCTCTTGTCACAGAAACGGGACCCACCTGTGGCATCAGCCTCGCTGAGGCATCCATAAGGAGCCACTTCTTCTCTGGTGCTGGACAACATCAAGTCCTCTTGGTTAAATATTCGCAGGTGTTTGGTACTCGTCACTATTTAAGCACAGTCCATGCTCGCCAGATTTGGTTGAATCTTGTGAGGTTTTCGGATTCCGTGGACCTACCTGATGTATTTGGCAGAGGTCCCAAGGACTAACTGTACACGAGGTTTCTGACGCCAATTTATATTTTAACAAGGGTGTTCATAGTAGTCAATTAACAAAAGTTGGTTGTAAAATATAACCATTTCTGAGCAAGGGAACATCAGTTTTACCAAGTCACTAAATAAGAAGATGTATTTGCTGATCTGCATTCCTGCTGAATCTCTGAGACCTGCAGTGTCTTGGTCAATTATTCAGCTGCCACCAGGTGAGGAGAGGAGGAGGACGAATGAGGTCATTGAATCTAGGAGATTCCAACCCTGGGATGCCTGAGTCCAGAGCCGTGGTTTTCTGCCTCCCCGGGTCATGATGGGTCTCCCCAGCTCTCATTGATGGGTCCACGTTTTCTACCCAAACCCAAGCCATGTGGCTACCTGGGTCTTGCTGTGGTTTGGGAGCCAGATAGGAAGTATTTTCCGGATAGATTACATTCAGAGGGATGACAGAAATCCGCCCAGTGATTAGCCAGAAGACCAATTAACTAGTAATAAGAAGACAAAGAGGTTGGGGATAGAGAAATTTAAGTATTTGCTTTAAAAAATTTTACCAAAGAAGCATATGCACATGGATAAAGATGACCACCCAGTATACTTATTGGGAGTATATAGTGACATGATCAGGAGGGGACGTCATCGTATTGAAGGAGGGCAACATGTCAGGTTTGGGACTGTCCAGGTTTGGACTGTCAGTTAGATTTGGTAGATGCTCTTATGGAAGATAACGAGGACTGGGAATGTTCTTGGTTTTACGTTGTATTCATAAAAATAAACCTTGCGTGAGTGTGTGCTGGACAGTGCAAGAGCCCTGTGGTGACACACGTTCTCTGCACTTGCAGCTGGAGGAAGGCAGTCGGCCACAGACACACAAAGAACCTGGTCTGGGCTTCTTCTCGCTCCACATGTTCATTCCAGCGCATCCCTCCCTCAGCCTCTGTGTTAGCCAGACACCAGCCCAGCCCAGCGCAGCCCAGCCCCCTCTTCTGAGAACTGGACCCCGATCCTCCTGCATTTTTCATTAGAACCCGTTAGAATCCGAATTCGGCTCGTGGCTTCCTAGGGTCTGCGACTCTGAGGACCCCTGCTAGGAGCATCCAGAGGCTGTTCTCCTAACCCGGAGGTGCGCACGCGCCTGGCACAGCAGGAAAACCTCGCTCCGTTAGAGGAGGCCTCAGAGGCGCCGGGCATCGCTTGGGCCGGTGGAGGCGGAGGCCGGCCGCCCGGCCCGCAGGCCTCCGGCTCCCGCCCGGCCCGGGCGCGTCCGTTTCTCCCGCACCGCCCTCGGGGTTCTTTACCGCGGGCGGGCGAGCGAAGGGGTGGAGTGAGGAGGGATGGAGAGGGAGGAGGCGGGATCGCCCGGGGGTTACCCGCTCGGGGAGCCGCTGGAAGTGCCAGGTGGCCTTCCCGGTCAGACGCCGCCAGGCTCTCAGCCTGACGCGCGTCTCCCCTTCCTTAGATTGACTCCTTCGGCTTTCCGTTTTCCTCTTGGGGAGGGGTGGGACTTCCGGTTTCATCACCGGAAGACGACGAGCCGGAGGAGTCCGTCAGAGGGGCCAGCAGGAGCGATTGCGTCGGCAAACGGGTAAGTTATTCTCTGACCGGGCCGGGGGGGGGAGGTTTGGAGGCGGGGACCGTCCAGCGTCTGCGCGGGGCCTGGGGGCGGTGGCTTGAGGGCTCGGGCCGGGCAGCTGGGCGCCGGGAGTCCCGCCAGGGCCCTTCGCTCTTCCTCCTCCCTCCTCCCCCCGCCTCAGCCCCTCCCCCGCTCGCCGGTCCCTCCCGACGCCGCCCAGACTCGCCCGACACCCGCCCGCCGCCCGCGCGGCGTCGCAGCCGCCCTGCCCCCGCCGTCACCTGCTCGCTCCGCGAGCCGGGCTCCCGGGGACCCGGCGGGCCTCCGTTTCCCCGCGGGCCCGGGCTCTCGGCGCGGAAGCGGCGCCCCGGGCGCCCCACGCAGCCCTGCACGCAGTCGGGGCGCTTCCGACCGCCTGGCTTCTCCGACTGGAACGCGGGCGCCCAGGCGGGGAGCTGCCCGGTGGGGGGGGGGTTTCTAGTCCGGGCGGTGGTGTCCGTGGCTGCCCGCCCACGCCCTGTTTTCCCCAGCGCACCGATGCGCTGCTGCCACCCGCGCCTCCTTCGGTTGAGGATGCTGGTGCCCGAGAGCACCACGCCTGGAAGGGGACGGTCCTGGCCACTCAGGGTCCAGCTGCTCTCAGCAACTAGCGGGAGACCCCAGGCTGCCGCACGTCGCTGTTGGCAGCAGCGGGATCGTCCCTGGAGATACCCACCTCTTCCTAGTGGGCGAGCACGGCCTGAGTGTGCGTGCCCGCTTTCTGGAGCTTAGTCGGGGGGAGGTGGGTGCCAGGAGCTGCTGACCCCTGCGGTTGCGTTGAGTTTTGAATAGCCTGTTTATTGGGTTGGGGGGTTCTGGCCTAGGACATCTTGGCAGGGTTGGCATCTGTGGACACATATGTAGGATTATTTTCTAGGTAATCATAGCCCGAATGGTGATTGTGTCGGGACTTTACAGTCCGTGCCGGTGGAACTAGTTACAGTACGCACCTGGTTTGCGGTGAAGCGTTAGTCCAGATGCAGCACTGCCTGGGGAAGGTCACTAACACGTATTGATTAGAACATCGTTAGGAGAGATTTTGATGCCTTTTGCTTTAATTAGCAAAAGGGAATGAACAGATATAATTGGGTTTTGAAATAAGCCTGTCACTATCAACAAGCATCCTGTTTCCTCCAACTTTGTTAAATGTACTTCTAGAGGCAGAATTCTGTGGAGGGAATGACGTTTTTCTGTTATTGTCCACATTAAAATGTTGCCATATTAACATTAATGCAAATTTTTGAACACTTCAAATAGTTATATTTTAACAGAATTTTGACCTGAAAAAGTCTATAACTTCCGTTCAAAGAGGTGATAATTATTTTGTTTGTTCATGTGAATATACCAAAGATGGAACTTTCACTGCAATTTTGTACTTGTATATTTGTGATAGATTTTTAACCCAGTTTTCAATTAGGAAAGATAAATTTTAACTTTTAAAAGTTTACCAAAATGTATAAACTTTCATGATTTTTGGATATTATGTCTATTTTATTTAATTACTTTGGCTAGTTCTACAGAGTTTACACACATTAATAGAAAAATGAAATTGAAGAAATGGTATAAACTTTTCCAGTGTGGTATGAGATTTCTAATTTTCATTTTTTCTAGTGTAGGAGTATTGATTTTTGTTTTAATATTTTCAATTTAAAATTCTAATTAATTCAGATTTCTCTTACTGAGTAGAAATGTGTAATTATACATTTTCTTCATTTTTTTTTCTAATGATCATATCTAAAATAATTGAATAGTGTAGTTTGGGGAAATGTTATAATGTTTTTACTGAATTTAGGTTTTCCCCCTCTATCCTTAATAGGTACTATTCTTTTTCCCACAGCTATTCAGACAGTGTGAATACTGTCCTCATGGGCCGAGGCAGCTGTACACTTAATAACTTTGGGATTGTCAACATCACCTCTCTTCTCTGAGTGTTATTGAAAAATTTGAGTAATATTTCTGTAACTATACCTCACAGTGATGCTAGCGTCAAATGAGATAATAAGAATGCTTTTTAAGTGGTAAAGAGCTATAAGTTTTACTACTGTATTTTTAGTATCTAATATGTTTACTAATGTTCACTAGCTTACAAGTTGACAATCAAAATGAGTTAGTCATTGTCTTTGAGTTTTGCCCTCTGCATTTTAAATCAATGTAGTGAACCTGAGTGGAGAAGGGAAAAACAGTCTCTGAAAATAAAAGTCAGAGCAGTCAAACTTAGTTGTATAAGAAGGAATAGTTCCAAGTTCAATGAATGTGATAAATCCTTCATTTTACTGGGTAATTGGGCAGAGTCTTTTAAAGTAGCACTCTTGTTATTTTATCTGATGTCCTGTCAGAATTAGACAAGTGGATATGAGTTGTTTCTGTCCATTCCTCAAGGACCCATTTCATGGAGAGGGGGCACAAAACTTCAAAATTAAATTTGGATTTTAATTAGTATCCAATTGTAATCTTGCTTATTTTGGTTGGCAGAATAATGCAACTCCTCCTTAGCCCTATCCCTCCCAATACAAAAGATTCCACGTCCTAGTTGCTAGAATCTGTGACTATGTTATGTTACATAGTCTATGGAATATGTGGTAACGTGTAAAATGTAATAATATGTAGTGTTATAATTTAAAGCAAAGTTATTCGTTAAGGTCTATTTCAAAGTGAAATATTTTTTTTGGTAAGGTTGATTGGCCCTGAGCTAATGTCTGTTGCCAATCTTCCTCTTTTTGCTTGTACACTTAATAACTTTGGGATTGTCAACTGACCTAACGTCTGAGCCCATCTTCCTCTATTTTATGTAGGATACTGCGAAAGTGTGGCTTGACAAGTGGTGCTAGATCCGTGCCCAGGATTGGAACCTGCGAACCCCTGGCTGCTGGAGCAGAGTGTATGAACTAACCATTACACCACTGGGACGGCTCCAAAAGTGAACCATTTTATTAATGTTCATTCATTCTGTTTTTTATTGTGAACTTCAGAAGAACGCTAGGTGAGTGGTTTGGCCCTGGCATGCATCATGTATGTGTCCTGGGTTAGTGTTCTGAGGCCTGTATTGGACATCTTTAAAATGTGGTTGTTAGGGAGGCAATGTAGTTAGTGTTAGAATTCTTGGGGGTTCATATTCCAGCCTCTATGTATTAGTTGTAGGAAAATGGCCTTAGTTTCTTCCTCTCCAAGTGGAGAAATGATGTGTCTTTGAGTAGTTGATGAGATAATGTGTGTGAGCGTGGCTTAGAAACTATAAAATGCTGTCTCTGCACAGATTATTAAGACTACTCTACAGTCTTTAAATCCAGCCTTAATACATGCAACGTGAGAGTTCTGCACAACAAGAGGTCGGAAACATGGATTCTGTACCATGGGTTCTGTGGAGCAGGCAGAACCTTACCTTGCTGCCATATTGGTTTTGCCTTCTCTTACTTGAAAAACCAGACAGGCGCTTCCTTCCTTCTTTTTAGTCCCATTTGTAAGATTGATTCAGAATGGGAGTATAGGAATTAGTTTGCATTTTTCCAGAACTAATTTGTTACCTTTTTCATTTCTTGTCAAACATTTTAAGTTTAAAGAAAATGATTATTTTCCGTTTATTTAAATTCCCAAAATGCTTTATGTTCCAACAAATTCACTTCATTTAAAATTAATGAAGTTTTTGAAAAGTCTTTGTGCTAGGCACAAAAAGTAAACCATCCCACTTCTTGTCCTTGTAATCTTCAGTAACCCCAGCAGTCAGTCCCAAGATACTGGCTGCAACAGAACATTTGTCAGTGCCAGAGGTGCACGGCGGAGTAATTAGGTTGGCCTGGAGAAGTCACAGAAAATATCACAGCAACGTGGAAGACCCATGGGAGTTTTCTGTGCGGATGTAGGAGGAGAGGGCTTTTTAGGCAAAGAGGGCAGCTTGTTGGAAGGCACACCTGGTTGAGAACCAGTCAGCAGCCTAATGTGGGTCTTAGCAGGGCCTAAAAGAGGGAGAAGCGCCGAAAGAGGACAAGGTTTAGTTTGTCAAGGGCTTTGAATTGAAGGCTGTGTGCTTTACTTGGTACTTTTTCCTATGGTCAAGTTGAAACCGTCAAAGCTGTCAGATCTCCCACCCTCTGGTGTTGTCCCTTTTCCTTAATAGGTACCATTCCCTTTCGCACAGCTATTCAGACACTGAATACTGTCCTCAGGGGCTGTGTGAGAAGCTCGCTTCAGTAACTGAGGCTTTTCTGTGGAGGCCCCATTAGAGGAGGCTCTCTCCCTGGAGCCACTGAGGCACGCGAGAGGCTGGAGTTGATGACGTTCCACATAAGGCAGTAGAAGTAGAGTACAGAGGATAGAGTGGAGAGACATTTTTGATGTGGAAAGGACAGGATTAAGGGCCAGTGAAGGAGGAGGTGAGAGAGGGAGGAACTAAGAATAGTTTAGAGCACTGATCTTTGTGTAGAGAGCTGGCAGACTAGCTCCATGGAAGCAGGTTTGGGAGAGGAGAGCAAGATGAATTTGTTTTTGGTTGTATTGAGTGTTTGATATCTGTAGGTCATCCAGGAAGAGATGCTGAGATTAGAAGTAAGGTAGAGACTGGAAATAAAGGCAATGAGTCCCTGGACCATTTGAGGTGGCTGGAGAGCACGCAGAATGAATGAAGTAGACCAGGGAGGAAGATCGAGGCTGGGCAGGGGAAAGAAAAATACAAATAGCTGGGATTTGAGCATGTTCCTTCTTAGTATATGCCCGATGACGTCTGCAGAGTTTATCATTCCCTTTTAAATAGCAGGGGTCAGAACAAAGAGGACCCGAAAGGCCAGGTATTTGCTTTATTGGTGATTGTGTTTCAGCTCTGTGTGCTTTATGTTTCTCCTGTTGTACGATCAGTGTCTGAGTTGGTGATCTCTAAGCAGACGTGGAACCGTGAAATAGCATATCTCAAATTGCAGTCCAAGTTAGGAAAAAAACACACGAGGGATTTGAAATAAAAGATTTCCAAGATTCTCAAAATTCTAGGACTTTTTATTAAGTCTTGAATATACATTGAGTTGACACCTTCACAAACACAAACCCCTTTAGATTAGGAAATGACGTGGGAACGACGTTACACATTAAAAAAATCGGTCATTATATATTTATTAAAATCCTGAGGAAAACTTCAGATTTATCTAGAGCATTTTAGTATCTTACGTTCCTTTTGTATAATGCAGTGAAAATATCCATTTTGTTAGTATTATGTAATTAAAACATAACTTCTATTAAATTTTAAGTCTCTAAGTGATAGAGTTTTTAAAAAAAAATATATTACATAGTTATTTTTTAAATATCCTCCTCCAGTGAGCAGATTTGACCTAGGCATTTGGAAAACTTGGCTCAGGTTGTTTTGTCCTGATAATTAACATTAATCTTTAAATAACTCTTTTGGCTTCAACATGGGGGAAGTTTATTAAAAGGGAAATGTCATTTGCTCTCTTTTAATGAATAAAACAAAACATAATAGCTGCCAAATTTTGTAGTATGTGCACAAAGATACTATATTATAGGGAATAGCCTGTGTTTTAGCAATGTATGATGTCCTACTGTTTTATTACTATTGAGTATGTGACAGTGACCGTCATTGCAAATATTTTAAATTTAAAACAATTTACGCCCTGCGGATAGATTATTGTGCAATAGCCATTTCTTTCTAAATGACGGTTAATGGATTTATCCTTTGAATACTATGTTTAGCATAATATAGCAGAACTAAAAGTAATGATCAAAAGACCAAGATTAGCATGTGACGTTTCCTAAAGGCTTGAAATAACTTGGCATTATGTATTAATAACATTCAGAAAACATAGTCATGCCTTAACATATTAATCTGCTTATATATTTCAGCTGAGGTGGTGATTTTTACTTTTGGCCGTCTTATAGAAAAGCTTTTTGAAAAGTTAACTTTCTCACATCAGCTGAAGTCTTTAAAAAATCTGATTAGTATTTTATAGAGAATACTTTCTTGCCTCTTTTGAATAATATAGGCTAATCATAGGCAGTAGCTTCATATATTGTTGGAAGAAGTGTAATTACAAAAATTAACTTGTCATACACCACAGCTCAGCAAAGTAACTTTCTTATAAGTCCATGGTCACAGTATGTTTTTGCAATTCAGCATCTGGCTCTGTGGGATATCGATGGCTTCTATGAAGAAAAGTACCAGGGTGAGCAATTAAATGCAAAATGACAGCATAAAATATGATCATTATGGTTATACAAAAGACGCATTTATGAATTTTGCAGATAACTGTCATTTTTCTGCTCATGTTTTTCTGTTGCTTTGTTAGCTTAATAATTTTAGTACAATTTATTTTTTTCTTCTAAAAAATGAACACTGCCATTTTTATTATCCTGGCACTTGTTTATATGTCTTTTTTGTTTGTCAGTTTTGAAGATTAATGATAGTTGTTTCACTGTCTTTTGACACAGTACTTTCAACTTGATTTCAAAATTGAAGAATTTAAAAAAATTGCATATCAGTTGTATTATAAGAGTACCACTTCTTATGATTAGTAGTATTTTATCACGTGTGGTTTGAATAATAATCACCACCCGAAAGTAAGTTTTGCCAGTAGTTTCCTCGTAACATCACGTAGTGTTTTGAAGTATTTTTTATGGTATCAACTCTCTGATTTGGTCCAGGGTAAAACAGTGTTGACATAAGGAATCATATAGCAAAGTTGTTGTCTTTCTTTTGTCTCTTACTTGCAAAATGTATTCTACATGCAATGAAACTGCTGGACGTTGCGGAGAGGGAGTCGCTCTGGAGGACTAAGTGTCCGTGTGACCTTTGGAGCATGCCATTGTGTGAAGCTCCGTAATGTTAACCTCCATTTTGTTAAGTTCCATTATGTTAACCCCTCTTGGCTCCTCTGCAGCCCTGCCTGTCTTTCCAGCCTTACCTTTCACTGCTGCCATTTTTGAAAACCTATGTGTTACCCAGTTGCTCTCGTTTTCTTTTACTTGTGCTTATAGTATCCCTGTCTCCCGAAATACAGTAGTCCCCCCTTATGTGGGGGGGATACGTTCTAAGACTCCCAGTGGGTGCTTGAAACTGCATAGTACTGAAGCCTGCATATACGTTTTTTCCGACATGTACACTGCTGTGATAAACTTAGAAATTGGGCAAAGTGAGAGAGTAACAGCAATAACTTCTGTTTGCCATATCCAGATTTCCAGCACGACTGCTCTTACACGTTGGGGAAATTATTAAATAAAATGCGGGTGACTTGAACACCAGCACTGTGATACCTTGACAGGCGCTCTGATAACCAAGAGGGCTACTGAGTGACTGACAGGCGGATATCGTGGATCCGGTGGAGAAAGGGATGATTCACGGCCCCGGTGAGAGGGAGCTAGATGGCACAAGATTTCATCACGCTACCTAGAATGGCGAGAAATTTAAAATTTATGTATTGTTTATTTCTGGAATTTTCCATCGAATATTTTTAGACCTCTGCTGACTATAAGTAAGTGAAATTGCAGAAAGTGAAACCACAGGTAAGGGGGGGACCATTGTACTTTTTTTAGCCATTTGGTTAAATTCATCCTGAGCTTGAATGTGTGGTTGGAACTCTGTCCATTCTGTGAAGACTTTCTAATCTTAGCAGTCAACAGGAACTTCTTACTTTATGCTCTTGTGGCATATTTTGGGTGTCTGTTGTTATTATCAAAATATGCTTTGCAGATAGAACATAGCTTAAGTTTTTTTTAATAAGTTTAAAAAAATCGTATTTACTGAAATCCTACTATATGCTGAGTACTGTGCTGGGTTCTGGGATGCTAGTGAAAGAGTTTATTTCTTCTGCTCAAGAAGGTCACATGCCAGTTGTAACGCAGAGTAGTAAGAACTGTGGTGGGGGCAGATGGGAATGTGCAGGCAGAGGGCTAATCCAGTGTCAGGGTTTGCCGTCTGGTTCTTGGAGGAGGCAGCAAGCCTGAGGCCTGAGGACAGCAGAGCACAGCCATGGAGCACGCGCAGGCCTTGCCCACCAGCCATAACTGCTTAGATGGCTTGGTGGATGGACCTGAATCATTGGGGACTTATGTCTCATGATGTTCTTGTTTTTTGTTTTTTTTTTTAACTTTAATCATTTTCGTGAGAACCTTTGAAAAAATTAATTTCCTAGTTTTCGACTTTTGGAACCTCTCCATAACCTGATTTAATATTGTCTCAGTGACTTAGGATTATTATTTTGTGCGTTGTCATGTTGGGCTCTAAGAAATCATGTCCTCTGGGCATTTTGACCCAGAGAAGGGTGTTTTTAAATATCTGAATGTTCCCTGATTACTTTTAATTTTTTCTGTCTGCTTTTTCTAGTTTTTCTTCCCTTTTCCCATTTCACTGCTATCAGTGATCTTGTCTAGAGTAGCACAATTGCTCTCCATTATTTGCCATCGATAAGAAGCCAATGAATCAGGTTTATCAGTAAGTATCAGGAAGGGGTGATGGATCTGAGGAAGGAACTTAGAGACTCACCTTCAATCCCAGTACCTAAATTCAAACATCGTCTCTTCAAATATGTTTTGCTGCTCCAAGCCCTTTTGGGCAGGTTTCTTACTTTTAGCTAAGGCTTGGTGGGTGATGTTGCTGCCTTGGTGAGTTTTTGATAGCTGAGGTGTTCATGTTTCCCTGCATCACGATTCAGGTCATTTTGTTTTCGTTGCTCTCCTGATGTGGTCTAACTGTTTTGTCTGATTTCAGGAATGCTTTTAAATGGTTTATGTTTTAAGAATTAATAGACAAGGCTTATATTATCCATTTGTTCTTATATAACTTACTTCAATTATAGTATCAAAGCAGGCATTTTTTATTGTGATCAATTTTGAAGAAATTAGGTATATCAGTTTTATTTATTCATTATTAATTTCGTTAATAATCAAGTTCATGAATGATGAGTTTAGGAATCAGTGACACCCTCTGAATTAATTGCTTTGTTTATTTGGCAGTAAAGCAAAACTAGGACAGTATTATACATTTGCGATATGTTTCTATATTTAGATAGAGAGAGGTACTATGTTGTTATTAATGTTACTGTTATCTTTACCTTTTAAAAACAAATATATATACTAACAAACATGTCTGTGTGTGACTGAGAGAGAGAGTGTGTAAGTGTGTGTTTTTGTGTGTGTCCATACATATCTTTTAGCATTTCCAAATTGGCCCAGGTGATTCTAATCTAACCTTTCTGGTCAGAATTTTAAGTATGTAAAAATTCTGTATGAAAATGGTAATAAAAACGCAGTCATTCAGTTTCATAGTGCAATTACTTATTGTGACAATTCTTGTTCAGGAAGAGTCTGTTTCCACCAGCATTGTTTTGGACAGAGAGATGGCAAGTGTAGACTATACTCCTGAGTCTGTTAGGGAGTGACGCTTTTTCTACTGTAGTGCTGTAATAGCTTTACATTTTGTGATTCTGTGGGCTACGCAGACGTGATGTGTTCAAGATGAATCAGACGATAAAACTGACTTGTTTTCCATCTGATAGCTGGTACTGCTTTCAGCAGTAAAACTGAATTATTTCTACAGATCGAAAAACAATCTATGAGATATGAGGTCATTTTCCTTATATAGCCATAGTTAAATGATTTGTTTCTATGACTGGTTTTTATAGTATAACCTGTTAAGGTTTTATCCCCTTATGCTCAAGACAGATTTAAGACTTAAAACAGACAAATTAGAAGAAACAAAACTAGAGATTTTTTAAAAAGTGTAACTTGTTTACAAAGTTTCCTCACCATTTAAATTTTATTCTTTCCTTTTCAACAGGTGTATAATGCTTATTTGCTTTAAAACCCTTGTTCATTCACTCACTTATTCTTTTGTTTATTTTATTGCTCAAAAACTTTATTGCAGAATAGTTTACATACAATAAACAGCATCTATATAAAGTGCACAATTTGATGGGTTTTGACAGTTCTATACACCTCTGAAGCCATCTACAGAATCAAGATAAAAGAACATTTCTCTTACCCCCTTAAGTATCCCCATGCCTCTTTGCAGCCCACCACCTCTTCCTGCCTGCCACAGGGAACCCGTGACCTGTTTTCTGTCACTGTAAATCAATTTGCTATATCTTGTCGTATGTGCTGTTGTCTGAGTCTTTGTGTGAACACGTGTTTTCATTTCTCTTGGGTAATTACCTAGGAGGGAAATGACTGGGGTAATGTGATGACTCTGTGTTTAACTTTTTAAGAAACTGCCATCGAGTCTTCTTTAATTTCTCTCAGTCGTGTTCTCTAGTCTTTAGTGCATAGGCCTTGCACATTTTTTGGTTAAATTTATTTTTGCACAATTTTCAATCAAATCGCATGCTGTTAATATTTAAAAGTGCAATTGATTTTTGTTTATTAACCTTTTATCCTTTGAATTTCCTAAATTCATTTAATTGTTCTAGTGTGGGCGTGTGTGTGTGTATGTGTGTATTTTACATCCTGAGGATTTTCTATGTAAACGAGAATGGAAGTAGTTTTACTTGTATTTATCCGGTATTTATGCCTTCACTTCTTTGTTCCTCTTCACTTTTAGTAAGTCTTCTTCCTAAAATCTGTTCTTAGATCTGGCATTCATCTACCCACTCTGGCTGTCCTGTGGTTACAGATTGCATGAGAGTATCATTTCCAGGTTTTATATTTTGAATATATTTGTCTCTGAATGTTAATTGTGTCTTTTATGCTTAGCACATAGTTTTGATCTTTTAATACAATCTGATAATTCTTTTTAACTGTAGTGTTTATTAACATTTAATGTAATGTAGTTGGTTGGATTTATACTATTTTGCTCTTTATTATTCTGCGTCTCCTGTGTTTTCTTTGTCTGTTCCTCCTTTACTGCCTTATTCTGTGTTGACATGAATTCTGTCATCTTCTATTTATCTGGGAATGTCTTTACTGCCCCTTCATTATTAAAGTATAGTTTTGCTGGATATGTGATTCTTTATTGATGGTTTTTCTTTCAGCACTTTGACTGTATTATTATTCTGGCTTTCGGCCTCTGTTATTTCTTCTAAGTCAGCTCTTATTTGTATTTTTTTCTCCTCAGTGTGATGCAAAGTCACCTGTTGAACATGTAGCTGTTCCTTGTATGTGGTGGATTTGATTGCTTTCCAGATTTTCTTATTGTCTTTTTCTTTTTAGTAATTTGACTATGATGTTTGTAGGTGTGACTGTCTTCGTGTTTGTACTTATTCATGTTTGTTAAGCTTCTTGTATCTGTAGATCAATGTATTTCATCAAATTTAGAAAGTTTTCAGCTATTACGTTTTAAAATATTTCTTCTACCCCTTTCCCTCTTTTCTCTGTTATTGGGATTCTTACTGCACATTTGTTGAAATACTTCAAATTGTCCCATAGGTCTCTGAAGCTCTTTTCATTTTCCTTAAAGTTTTCTTTCATTTCCAATCTTCTGAGTCGATAATTAATATCATTCTATCTTTAATTTGACTGATTCTTTCCTCTGCCTTCTCAAATCTGCTGTTTTCCCATGTAATAATTTTTTCATTTCTCTTATAGTGCTTTTCATCTCTAGCATTTGTTTGGTTGTTTTTATCATTCTCATTTCCTTATTCGCATTCCCTATTTGTGGAATCACTGTTATTATATTTTTAAAAAATTTTTGAAAATTTGAAAGAGTTCTTAGAACCTCTTTACAGGAGATACTTGAAGACTTTCTCTGCTACATTGACATCTGGGCCAATTTTCCATTGACGTTTTTCTCTTCCTGAATCTGGACCATAGTTTATATTTTCTTATAAACACAGCTTATGATTTCTTTCTTTGTTGTTGTTGAAAATAAGACATTTTGTATAGTGTGATGTGGAAAGTTTGGATTTTGATGCACTTTTCTAGAATGTCTTTTTTTCCCTTAACTTGCATGGTCTTAAAAGCATAGAATTTTATCTCCCTGTGGTGTACAGACACTGATGTTTATGTTCAGTTTTTAAATGCTTGCTTACTTGTATTTTGCTTTACTCTCTGGGTGTTTCCCCTGTAAATGTAAGAATTAATGGTCACACAATGATTTGGGCAGAATTTGTAGTCAAACACCTTGAGCCCATTATGATCTTTGCCATCTGTCTTTCTGTTTGTGGGTGTACAGGGGGCACATTCAAAGTTTACCTAGTTACCAAGCCTCTGTTCTGGGGCTTTTACTGTCTACCACGTTCCCTCGAAGTTTCTTTGCTTAGTCAACCAGGCATGTGTGGGGAACTTCATCTGGTCCTTTTATTGGCCTTTCATTTATAGGATCTCCTTGCTGAGTTTCTTGCTAGTCTGACAGTTGCCCAGACTGGGCTCATACCTCTGTGGACCAATGTTGTGAGATTTCTTTGGTTGCTTCCCACCAACTTTGGTCCCTTCTGGCTGACAGAGCGATAGAGGTTTGCTGCCTGCTCCAAATAGCTTCCTCCCTCCACCGCCTTAGCTCATAGCTCCTCTTTTTGTGCCAGTCATGTGTTGGTAGAGCTAGCATGCTCTCTCACCAAGTCGCGGGGATGGTAGTCTCCCAGGCAAGTGCTCCTTTCTCAGCCTCTTACCTAGGGCTTTGGATAAAGTGCATTTTCCACTCGTTGCCTGAATATGGTTTTCAGAATCATAAAATTGTTGCTTTTGACAGTCCTATGCAGTTTTATACTTGTATCTGCTGAGAAGGTCCACTGACTTCTTTATTTTGCCAAAGCTGGATATTCCTGAGTAAGCCGTTGTTTCTTCAGAAGTGTCTTCTGCTCCGTTTTCTTTCTCTCTCTCTCTTTTCCTCTGGGACTCTAGCTAATTAGTTATACATTAGACCTTTTGTAGTCCTCAGATAGGACCCTGAGAGTCTCTTTTCTTTTTTAAATTTATTTTTTATTTATTTTTCTGAGGAAGAGTGGCCCTGAGCTAATGTCTGTGCCATTCTTTCTCTATTGTGTATGTGGGATGCTGCCACAGCATGGCTTGATGATGGTGTTGTAAGTCCTCATGCGGGGTCTGAACTCATGAACCCTGAGCCGCTGAAGCAGAGTCCGTGAACTTAACCCCTACACCACCAGGCTGGCCCCTCTTTACTTTTTTTTTTAATTCTGTCTTTTTCCTTAGATTCTTTTTGTTAGATGATTGCTGTTGATCTGTCCTCAAACTCACTGATTCTTTACTTTGTCATTTCCATTTTGTTATTAAGCCCCTTTTTTTATTCTAAATATTTTATCTTTTGTTTCTGACATTAACATGTGGCTTTTTAAAGAATAATGTTTATTTCTTTGCTGAAATTTATTATTTTTTTTTCCATTTGTTTCAAACATATTTTCTTTACTTCACTTAATATTGTTGTAACAGCTACTGTATGGTTCTTTTAAAATAATTCCATCATTTTGACCATCATGTTTGCCATACATCTTTTTGCTTGAGATTTGGACACGGTTTTCTGACTCTTCCTAACTCAAGTAATTTTGGTCATTTTGAATTTTATGTTGTGTGGTCTCTGGATTTTGTTGTGTTGCTTTAAATATTGTTGGTGTTTTCATTTTAGCAGGCGGATGACTTGACTACGACCACATCGTTATCTGTCATGTCTGCAGTAGTCAGCCACTCCTATCTCATTCCTGGTGTTTAATTGCAATCTGCTTTCACTCTTGTTCATACATGGTTTATGTTTTCTGGGTTTATTCATAGATTCAGGTGTTCCTTTAGCTCTCTCCTTTATGGTATTTACTTCTTACTCTTCTGTGGCTATCATTGCATTCGGACACTTTCCCTCTGATCCAGAAGTACAACTGGTTTTTCCCTTGTGATTTAGCTGCCTGTCTTTCGTCAGTGGTCTCCGACCCTGGATATCCTCTGGGTAAAGCCTCCCAAAAGGGGAGGCGTGCTGGATTACCTTTTGACATTTGCTTGCTTTGGGCCTTGACTCCACACTAAAAACTTCCAGCTTTTGTTTAGTCTCCAGAGCCATCACATAGTTATTTTTTTAGTATTTTATCCAGACTTCGTAGCTGTTATTTGTGAAAGGTTTGGTTTGTTAGAAGCTTAGTATTTTGTACCAGAAGTATATGAAGTGAAAGAAAAAAAAACCAAACCTCTTTTTTTTTTTTTTCCAAATTGAGGAAGATCAGCCCTGAGCTAACATCTGCTGCCAATCCTCCTCTTTGTGCTGAGGAAGACTGGCCCTGAGCTAACATCTGTGCCCATCTTCCTCCACTTTATATGTGGGACACCTACCACAGCATGGCTTTTGCCAAGCGGTGCCATATTTGCACCCATGATCCAAACTGGCAAACCCTGGGCCGCCAAAGCAGAACGTGCACAGTTAACTGCTGCACCACCGGGCCAGCCCCCAAACCTCTTTAAAAATAGTTCTAAATTTTGTTGTCAAGGCATTATATGCTCGTTGTAGGAAATTGAGAGGAATTAATAAATTCTAATGAATCTGAAAAAAAATTACCCATATCCACTTTAATATTTTGATTTTTTGGGGGGGTATTACACAACTGAATGTGCTATGCATAATATTTTAAAATCTGCTTTTGGTTAAAATCATGTGAGAAGTGTTTTTCTTTGTCATTAGATATTCTTGGTAGATATTTTTATGGCAGTATAATACTTCGTATGCATGCATATGTTGGTTTATATGACCATTTTTTAATGCTTGTTACGTTGGTTGTTCAGTTTTTTACTTTTATATATGACCCTGTGGTGGACATCTTTTTGTATACATCATTGCAACCTTTTCATATTATTTTCTTAGGACAGGCCCCTAGAAGTAGACATACTGGGTTTCAAAGTGAATGATGAGGTTTTAAAGTTGTTCTTAGATACAACTGAATTGCTTTTCAGAAAGTCTGACCCATTTGACACTTGTGAGTGCTGTCCAGCTTACTGCACCTTCTAACCATTAGCATTAGATTTTTGGTATTTTCTCATTTAATGGATGGAAACTCTCATAATCTGCTTTTGGCAGTTTTTGATGAACTATTTTGGCCAAACTTCTTTATCTAATTTTTAAAAATTTACATCTCTCTGTTTTAAAATGATCCATTCATGTTCTATGCCTATTAAATGTATGTTTCAGTCTATTGTTTAAATAACTGCTTTTAAAACTATTTTAATGGTAGATGAGACAGAACCTAATTTTGTACCTGTAATACTATTAACTATGAAAACAGTTTTTTAGTATATCATTTCTTTTTGACTATCTCTTTGAATATCTTCATGTTTGCGTCTCCCCTTCCTTAGATTGACTCCTTCGGCTTTCCGTTTTCCTCTTGGGGAGGGGTGGGACTTCCGGTTTCATCTCCGGAAGACGACGAGCCGGAGGAGTCAGTCAGAGGGGCCAGCAGGAGCGATTCCGTCGGCAAACGGGGAAGTTATTTTCTGGCCGGGCCTGGGGGGAGGTTTGGAGGCGGGGACCGTCCAGCGTCTGCGCGGGGCCTGGGGGCGGTGGCTTGAGGGCTCGGGCCGGGCAGCTGGGCGCCGGGAGTCCCGCCAGGGCCCTAGGCTCTTCCTCCTCCCTCCTCGCCCCGCCTCCGCCCCTCCCCCGCTCGCCGGTCCCTCCCGGCGCCGCCCCGACTCGACCGACACCCGCCCGCCGCCCGCGCGGCGTCGCAGCCGCCCTGCCCCCGCCGTCACCTGCTCGCACCGCGAGCCGGGCTCCCGGGGACCCGGCGGGCCTCCGTTTCCCCGCGGGCCCGGGCTCTCGGCGCGGAAGCGGCGCCCCGGGCGCCCCACGCAGCCCTGCACGCAGTCGGGGCGCTTCCGACCGCCTGGCTTCTCCGACTGGAACGCGGGCGCCCAGGCGGGGAGCTGCCCGGTGGGGGGAGGTTTCTAGTCCGGGCGGTGGTGTCCGTGGCTGCCCGCCCACGCCCTGTTTTCCCCAGCGCACCGATGCGCTGCTGCCACCCGCGCCTCCTTCGGTTGAGGATGCTGGTGCCCGAGAGCACCACGCCTGGAAGGGGACGGTCCTGGCCACTCAGGGTCCAGCTGCTCTCAGCAACTAGCGGGAGACCCCAGGCTGCCGCACGTCGCTGTTGGCAGCAGCGGGATCGTCCCTGGAGATACCCACCTCTTCCTAGTGGGCGAGCACGGCCTGAGTGTGCGTGCCCGCTTTCTGGAGCTTAGTCGGGGGGAGGTGGGTGCCAGGAGCTGCTGACCCCTGCGGTTGCGTTGAGTTTTGAATAGCCTGTTTATTGGGTTGGGGGGTTCTGGACTAGGACATCTTGGCAGGGTTGGCATCTGTGGACACATATGTAGGATTATTTTCTAGGTAATCATAGCCCGAATGGTGATTGTGTCGGGACTTTACAGTCCGTGCCGGTGGAACTAGTTACAGTATGCACCTGGTTTGCGGTGAAGCGTTAGTCCAGATGCAACACTGCCTGGGGAAGGTCACTAACACGTATTGATTAGAACATCGTTAGGAGAGCTCATTTGATGTATACTCTGTAGACTTCATGTAGCACGGCAGCCGTGTAGGGTCGGAATTACTAGTCCCTTTTCACAAACTGAGACTAAAGTTAAACAGTTTGACCAAAGTTAAGGTCAGGATTAGCGTCTCAAGTGTTTGTTACTCATTGTTTTTCAAGTTTGCTCCATGTAAGGTTACTGACTCCTGCTGGCACGTCTGAAAAACACTGAGGCAAGGCTCTCTAGTAGCTGGTGTCTTCTTGCGTGACATGTAAGGCAGGTGTGATTATTACTGATAATACACTGGCTCCTGGTGCCTTTTTTAAAAAACCTGTTTATTTTGGAATAATCTCAGATTTGCAGAAAAGCTGTGAGATAGCACAGAGAGTTCCTCTTGTATTCAGCCAAGCAGAGTGGCTCCACTTGAGCAAACTGCTTCATGCCAGTCACCATTCTAGGTGCTGGAGAGAGTAACACGCTGCCCTAGATGATTTCAAGGTCTGGTGGAAGAGACAGATCCATAAACAAGTATAGTGCCTTTTGCTCAGTGCTGAAATGGAGAGAGGGGAGCACAGAGTAATTTATGTCTGACTGCCTGGGAAGGAGTGGCGCGAGCTTGCAGGATACAGCATTTGAGTTAGGTCTCAAGGATTAGTGGGTATTCACTTGATTGATGGGACATTTCTGCCCACATTCGTGCTACCTAGGTTTGTGTTCGAAGAGAACTCTCTAACCTTTATAAAACGGACTCTTCTTATTTGATTCTCCTCTCTCCCTCTTTCTCACATCTCCCCTGAGAGGTTTTTGTCATAGTTTCCACAGGCTGTGAGAAGAATCGCGGTTTATAAATCCATGACTAGGAGATGAAATTAAGCTGTGTTTCTTAGTAATGGAAGTATCTAGATCTGTACGTTTTAAAATTCTTTCTCTTTCATAGTTGCTGAGTACTTCAGTGGTCTGATCACACACGTTCTTTATGCGAGGTTGGAGCACAGTTCTTCTGAACTATGCCCACAGCAGAGGGGTATTTTGAGTGAGTGTGTTGGTCATTGTGGGCTGCTCTAGGAAAACACCATAACCCCAGGTGGCTGAAACAACAGTCATTTACTTCTCCCAGTTCTGGAGGTTAAGTCCAAGATTAAGGTGCTGATTCCTGGTGAGGGCTCTTCCTTGCTTACAGACAGCCACCTTCTTGCTGTGTCTTCACATGGCAGAGATGGAGAGAGAACTCTGGTCTCTCTTCGTCTTCTTCTAAAGACGCTGATCCCGTCTTGGAGACCCTACCGTTCTGACCTCATCTAAACCTAAGTACCTCTCAGAGACCTCATTTCCAAATACCATCACATTGGTGATTAGGGCTTCGGCATCAAAATTGTGTGTGTGTGGGGGGGGGGGGGTGCACAATTCAGTCTGTAGTAGGTGGGTTTCTTGGAATTTTTGTTATTATGAGGAATTGCTCCAAAATAGACTTGATAGAGAACTAAATGGAAACTGTAAAATTAGCATTTATATGGCTTTTGCTACAGCAAAGTAGTAAACAGAATTTTATTTAAAATCAGAAGAAATTATTGTAGCTATGTTAAGTCTGATTCAGAGGCTGGTGGATGCCAAGAAGAAATTTTAATTGTTTCATTTGGATGAAAGAGAGAAATACGTGGTGAAATACTGCAGTGGTGTTTTCACTTTTAGGCCTTATACAAATGAATGCTTTCATGGTTATCAAATTAGGGTGTAAGGACTGTGGTAGTGAGCTATTGCAGTTCCCTCACTGATCAGGAGGCTGAGCCCCACAGAAGCTGAGCGGCTAATGCATTGTAGAGGTGTTAGTGGCAGAGCAAGGATTGGAATCAGGCCTCCAGATTCACGGGGCCAGTCTTTCTGCTGTTCCATCAGTGGTTCTCAAACTGATGGTGCATCAGAGTCAGCTGGGGGGGCTTGTGAAAACGCAGATGCTGGGCTGGGTCTCTGAATCAGCAGGTCTGCACTGGGACTGAGAATTTGCATTTCTGACAAGTTCCTGGGTGATGTTAAAGCTGCTGACTCTGAGGGCACACTTTGAGAACCCCGGCCTTCTGTGATGTTGCCTTTGACCTCTTCTAAGAGGATAGTAAGTAAACGTCTGTGGGTTTATACCAGCTTGACCCTTCCTTGACGTTCAGAGAATCAAGTTCTTTAATTTTGTGTTGTGTACTGTAATGCACCAACAACATAATGATTAGATGGAAAAAAGTACTAGAAATGGAGTATGTTTTAGAGTCATTTTGGCATCTTCAGGGATAATTTTTGGAGATAATTGTAGAGGTCAGAACCGCTTATGCTGAAGGGGATGCACTTGAGCTCCTAGCAGCAATCACACTAAAAAGGGTGCCGGTATTGATTGCTAGATTGTATGGGAGTGAAAAGTTCCTTCCAGTTTTGTTACTCTATGTTTTTCTTTGTCATTTTGTGTACTGAAATGTTCTTAATGTATCAAAATCTTATCAGGCCCCAGCACAGTTCCATGCCCATAGTAGATGTTAAATAAATATAAGTTGAATTGAATTAAAAAAGATTAATAGGGAAAATGAGGTAGATTATTTATCTGGAGAGACTTCAGTGCCCTAGGAAAGTTAGTCGGCTCTCTAGATTATCCCAATCACAGGTTTTTAGTGAATACTTACAGATTATTCTGGTTTACGCCTTATTTGCAATTACTGGGTTTTTTTTAGCACAATTATTGGAGGAGGTAGCATAGTTTTTTTTTTCCTTTTTCTCCCCAAAGCCCCCCAGGACATAGTTGTAGATTCTTCGTTGTAGGTCCTTCTAGTTGTGGCATGTGGGACACCACCTCAGCGTGGTTTGGTGAGCAGTGCCATGTCCACGCCCAGGATTCGAAGCAACGAAACACTGGGCCACCTGCAGTGGAGCGCACGAACTTAACCGCTCAGCCACAGGGCCAGCCCCGAGGAGGTAGCATATTTTTATGTAAGAGTTATTGAGTGATCCCCCATATCTCTTTATCATTCATCTGAAGTTACTTTTACAAACTTTTTACTTTGAAATAATTTTAGAAGTAGAAAAAAATGGCAGAAATAGCCCGGAGAATTCGTATATACCTTACACCCAGCGTCCCTTTGTTAGCCTCTTATGTAACCATAGTGCGGTTATTGAAACCAGGCAGTTGATAGAGTTAATCTAAAGTCTTCTATTCGGGTTTCACCCGTGATGTCTTTTTTCTGGTCGAGGATCCAGTCCAGTAGCCCACACTGCATTTAGTTATGGTGTCTCCTTGTTGTCTTCCAATTTGTGACAGTTTTTTATCTTTCGTGACCTTGGTACTTTTCCAGAGTACCGGTCAGTTATTTTGCAGAATGTCCCTGAGTTTGGATTTATCTGGTGTTCTTTCATGATTAAATTGAGGGTTAAGCATTTGTGACAAGAATACCACAGTGGTGAGGTTGTTCCCTTCTCAGTGCATCATATTGGCACATGTGTGATGTAGATAGGTCTTATCGCTGGTGAATGTTAACTTTTGATCTCTTGGTTGAGGTGTCTGACATGTTTCTGTGCTCCAAAGAAAAAAATTTTCCCTTTGTAATTAATGACTCTCGTAAGTTTACTGATTGTAGTGCAGATGTTTAAATGAAATGAATATAGAATGTCAGAATCCTTTGAGCCTGACCCTAATTATGAGATCTTTCTTATCTTGGAGGCTTCATTATTATTTGTTAGATCCCAACATAGTAGGGAAGGGTAAAGCTGTAGACTTGTAGAAGAACAGTTATTTGTTCAAGAACTTGTACCTGATCTTGGTCAGTCTTAGTCTTGAATTGTCAACAGCGGAAGCTCTTTGTTCCAATTCTTTTTCTGTGGTTCTGCGATCTGTCTCGCATCTGTCTTCCAGTGGATGACTTTCCATAACTACATTGCGTTTCTTAAGATTCTCCCTAGAGCATTTTTGTAGAAGATTTGTGTGCTTCAGTTCATCACAAGGCAGTTGCTCCAAGTATCCTCTTGTTGACCCACTTCCTAGTCCATACGGCTGAGTGTGTGTGTTCTCTTTGTAGACTATGCTGATGAGGTGCTGCAGATATTACATAGATACACAGACACATAGAAATGGTCTGTATTTTCAAAACGTATATCCCTTTAATATGCCAACAGGAGTCAGTTGGAAGATATGTATGTGGCCTGTCTCCCTCCCCCTCATCCCCCTCCAAAGCTTGTAAGCTCCTTAGAAGCAGGGAACAGATCTCTTTTTGTTTACCACTCACTTGCTTGGTGCTTGGCATACACAAGGCTCTCCATAAATATTTCAGAATAAAAGAATATCATATGTGCATCTTGTTAACTGGTTTTAGAAATTACCAGACTATTAGAAACATCTTTCCACATTAACACAGCTATGTAATCATCATAGTATTCCACTATAGTCATGCCTTGCTTAACAATGGGGATACGTTCTGAGAAATGTGTCAGTGATTTTATCATTGTGCAAACATCATAAAGTGTACTTTCACAAACCTAGATGGTCGAGCTGTTGACACGAATAATCAATAGTCATTCTACAGCGGGGAGTTTTATTCGAGCCAAGCTGAGGACTGCAGCCTGGGAGTGCAGCCTTCGTAAGTGCTGTGAAGAAGAGTGATTTTTCAGCACCATTATATACCATTTCCAAACAGACATACATCAAGTGTGACAGGGGTACATTCTCTCAAGGGTTCAAGGAGATACTTTGTTATAGATTAGTACATGCACAGTGGGTCAGCATGACCCCAGTGTCATGGGAAAGGACACTCACCTTCAAAAAGTACTGGTGTCATAAGAAGAGAGGCATTGGTTCTTACCTTCAAAGAGTACATTCTGGGGCCGGCTCTGTGGCTGAGTGGCTAAGTTCGCGCACTCCACTGCGGCGGCCCAGGGTTCACATCCTGGGTGCGGACATGGCATCACTCATCAGGCCACGTTGAGGCGGCGTCCCACATCCCACAACTAGAAGTGCCTGCAACTAAGATATACAACTGTGGGGGGGGGGGAGGGGGGGTTGGGGAGATAAAGCAGAAAAAGAAATATTGAAAAAAAAGAGTACATTCTTTATTTTGGGACAATATACAACGAACATTTGACAGGCTGTAAGTCAGGCTTCTTTGGTTTAAATAAAATTTAGTCCAAATCGCATTTAAACCACAACGGCTTCCCCATACACCTCAATATATAAAATTTTCTTCTATCATAGCCTCCTACACATGTAGGCTCTGTGGTACTAATCTCATGGGATGGCCATCATCTACGTGATCTACTGTTGACTGAAACGTCCTTAGATGGCGCATGACCATATATGGATGTGCTGCAGCAGCTTCGTCTGTAACCCATCCTGCGTTGTTGGAGATTAGGCTGTTTCCAATTTTTTCTATTAGAAAGAGTTCCATGGTGAATATTCCTAAATATGTATTTTGTTCAGTTGTTTCCTTAAGATAAGTTCTGTAAAGAGTCATTGATAGCTCAAAGAAGATATGTATTTTAAGGCTTTTGATATATTGCAAATAACCCTCTAGAAAGTTTGTATAGATTTATATTCCAGCCAGTACTGTTGAGAATGCTCATTTTGCCACACTTTCCCCAATGCTCAACTTTCAGTTTTTTAGAATAAGACTAAATTTAGAGTTAAAAAAATTTGTTTTTTGTTTTTACGATTTGCACCTTTGTTTTTCTTCTTCTTCTCCCCAAAGCTCCCCAGTGCATAGCTGTGTATTGTACTTGTAGGCCTTCCTGGTTGTGCTCTGTGGGACGCTGCCTCAGCATGGCCTGATGAGCGGTGCCATGGCCGTGCCTGCAGCCAGGATCCGAACTGGCAAAAGCTGGGGCTGCTGAAGCCGAGTGTGTAAACTTAACCACTTGGCCACAGGGCTGGCCTCTTTTTTTGTGTGTGTGGTATTTTTAAGGATTCTTCCTGGAGTATGGTGGGGTGGGGATCATAGTCTGACTAATTTGCTAATAACCCTCCAAGTTTTCCGTATGAAAATTATCCAGTGTTTGGTTTGCCTTGATGAGAGAGCAGAATAAACCTCAATAAGGTAGGGGTTAACAGGAATCATTATCCTCTTTGAAGTTATAGTTGGTTATATCTGTGGGCCTTAGCCAATAGGAAACTTCTTGACAGTGGGATACATTTCTAATTCATATCATTCAGAAAAATCAACTACAGGTGAATTAAAGGCTTAAATACAGAAGGCAAAACTATGAAATTTTTGGAAGACAATGTAGGACAGTAATTGTGTGAGTCTAATACAAGGAAGAGCTTCTTAAACAGATCACAGAAGGTGTAGACCATAAAGGAAAAGATTGACCGCTTTGACAGCATTAATTTGACAGCTTGTGGTTATGAAAAGAAACCATCAAGAAAGTGAACAGACAAGTCACAATTGAGAATAGATATTTTCAGTACGTATTATTGAGAAAGGATTGTATCTAGAAAGGTAAACAGTGACAAATCAGTAAGAACAATAGAAAAATGGGCCTATGACCCAAGTAGGCATCTCACAGAAGAGGAAACCTGCATGCAGAGATTCTCGACTTCGTTAGCAATTAGGGAAAGGCAGTTTAGGACCAACGTGGTGTATAGTTTCATAACATTGGGTTGGCAACAGTGTAAAAATCTGACAATGTCTGCTGTTTAGGAAGGTCGGAAATAACTGGAATGCTTACACACAACTGGTGGGATTGTAAATTGGTACCATAACTTTGGGATTACCTAGTAAAGTTAAAGATGGATGTACACTTTGACCCAGTGATTCTACTCCTGGGTCTTTATCCTGGAGCAGTGCTTCTAAATTGTGTTTTCAGCATCTCACAGGAACTTCTTATAAATGCAAAATTTGGGGCTCCACCCTAGACCTATTGAATCAGAGGCTTTGGGGATGAGCCAGCTTTCAGTCTTAACAAGCCGTTCAGGTGGTTTAATGCATGCTAAAATTGGCAAACTGGTGCCCCAGAGAAACGCATGTATGTGAGTGCCTGAGGACATGACAAAATGCTCACAGTTGCACTGTTTGTAAAAGGCAAAAACTGGAAGCAGTGTCCATCCGAGGAGAATGGATAAATTGTATTCCTATAGGAGTGCAACTGAATGGATTTTAGCCACCTGCACCACTGAGGATTATTGTCAGGAATATCATATTGAGGAAAAAAAGCTACTTCCAGAAGAATGCACATAGTATTTTTCCTTTTTTAAAGTTTTGAAACATGTGAAGCAAAAGTCCATACTGTTAGGAATACAGATATGGCAAAGTAATAAAGCAGATTAATTACAAACACATTCAAATTAGTGGGTAGCTCTATTAGAAGAGAGAAGGTGATAGGGATCCCGAAACGGAACTGAAAGATAGGAATTTAATTTTTTTCTTTTTTTTTTTGGTGGGGAAGACTCGTCTTGAGCTAAATCTGTTGCCTGTCTCCCTCTGTTTTGTGTGTGGGATGCCTCCACAGCATGGCTGATGAGTGGAGTAGGTTTGTATCTGGGATGCGAAGCTGTGAACCCAGGCTCCTGAAGCTGAGTGTGCAGAATTTTAACTGCTTGGTCATGGGGCTGGCCCCCTGAATTTAATTTTCTTAAACTGTGATCTGTACTCAGGGTTTTCTTATGTTATGCTTAGTGCCTCGCACATATTCGAATTATTTTTTGTACCTGCCAAATTTTTAAAAAACATACACTTATGTCTTTTCTTTTTGCGAAGTCTGTCTACACAGGGACTATTCAGTTTGTATGAAAAAGATCTGGTGGGGGTGATGGTGGAGAAGATATGTTCTTGCAGCATTATGGTCTGAAAGTACTTTCAGCAGTAGGGATATCAAACAGAAGATTGTTTTTGATGATGATGATGGTTAATACTTGCTGAGCACTTGCCAGGTGCCAAACACTGGTCTAAGGACATTACGTACTGAGTTTATCCTCAGTTAACTGAGGATTGAGCCTCACAGTGAGCATATGGGGGTTGGTACCACGACTCCTCCTGTTTCCTAGGGGAGGAAAGGTGTGTGTGGATACAGAGGTGAAAACGGTAGAGGCTGGCTGACTCCTAACACTCTGTCAGACCTGGTCAGAGGGAGAGGACAGCCAGACAAGACTGTTATGCCTGAGAGCGTTGGAGTTTCGAGACAAAAAGGAAAAGTCAAAATAGGAATGGGAGTGTGGAAGACTGTGGAGAGGGAAGGCTGTATATACCCGCATTTTTGAAGTTGCTTTCTTTATCTTAGTAGGTTTGTTTCTAAACCAGCGTATATGAGTGTCATTCTAGCAGATGCTGAGTCCCTAAAGCAGAAAAGTAATTGGATTTTGTTTTTAGTTTTAAGGATTGCATCTTCCAGTTCATTAGAAATTGGTAAGATCACACCATAGGATTTGGGAAATCTTACTTCTTTGCTTAGGCAGTTTGGTTGCTAAAAAGGGCACTTTTGGGGACTCTCCCTTTGCCTATTGTTTTCTAGCCTTTGATAATTGTTTTTGTATCATAATTATCTCATATTATGAGGACTATTTCTTAGATAAACATTGGTTATATTGTAAACTTTATTTTAAGCCACCGTAGTATGACAGTCACTCCTTAAAATGAACAAATACAGAAAAAATTAAAAGATGTTTTAGAAGCCATAAGTCAAATGATATGAAACCAAATAGCACTACTGTTTTTGTTTGGTATTCAATTCAGAGTGCTCAAATTGTCTAAACCACATGAACTGTCAAGCATTTGTAATTGTGTAATGTCATGCTTTCCAGCAGAGTCAGCCCCTTACTAAGCTGACAGCCAGGAGAGTCCTTCCATAGCAGGGATGTCTGCATTTGAGACACATGTAGTGCTTGTTGGAGATCCGAACATAGGCTTCTTAAAACAAATTTTAAGTACTTCAGCTCTTCTAGTTTCAGATGCATTTTGCTGAAGCTGGATAATCTCAGTCTTAATTGCCAGTGCTTTTCAATGTGTTTCATGTTCCTATTTCTCTTTTATTTTCTCTTATATGCTTTTTTCCCCCCTTTAAACAAAAACACGAAAAGTTTTAAATAAAAACAAGTAAGGTAATAGGAAGCCTAATAGGAAAAAGATATTTATTGTTTGATGCATTTGGAATAATAGCAGTGTAATCATCAAATGTAGCCAAAGCCCAGCATGCTTGTCAGTTACTAAGGATAATGGAAACTTTGTGTTTTAAACCTAGAGCAAGCAACAAACCACTTCTTTCAAAGTGTGTAATTCACTTGTGATTTCTGCTGATCGTGGATTCCGGACCAGAATTTGATGCGTATTATTGGATCAATTATTCTAGAATGAGAAATCACAGTTATAGAAGTTCATATAACTATAAAACCATTAGAATTTAAACTAAGGTGGTAATCTGCTTTTACAAATAGCTTAGACAATTTAGATCATTCGAGGAGAGGTAGTAGGAATTACAGTCTTTCAAAAAATGAGACCAAATGGTTTTCATTAAGAATCTTCAGGGTCTGTAATCTGGTTTTCCATATGGGTGGTGTTTAACACCCTAGGATTTCAGGGTGGGAGGTGGAGGCAGTGTTTGCTAAAAGTGACATTCCTCAGAGTCATTTTGCATGAGAGATTGTTTTGGAATCCCTGTGTGACATCCCTATTGAGTGCGTTTGTTTACTCTCCTTCCTCATTCACCTTTCTTCTCCTTTTTTCCCCTCTTCTCCACACTTCAGCTCTCTGTCTAGTAAATATATGTTAGGTTTATATTATTTTTTTTTGAAGTTAGAAGGGACTTTACTCCAGGGGGTCCCAAATCTGGCTCATCAGAATCACTCAGGGAGCTCTCTGAAACTACAGATCCTTGTCCTTACCCCAGACTCTCTTAATCAGGATCTCTCCATGGGTGGGACCAAGGGATTCATGTTTGGCTGATTAGCTAAACTGATAAATGATTGGTATTGTCTGTGGCTCCCTTGTGTTACAGACGTGGAGGTAGTAAGTCCAGGCATGCTCTTCCAGGGACAGTTGCGTTTCTCAGAAAAGGTTGTCGAAGGTCTTGCAAAGCCTTCATTAATGGTAGAGTGACAAGCGATATGATAATTTTTGGGCATTGGTATGTGGCAGAGATGGCTAGCTGTCCATCTAAATCGGTTCTGTCCTTCCATAAGATACAGTTCTACAGCTCCAGGTTTCACTTTTCAGATTCCCTTGCGGCAAAGCAGGTATGAGTGGAAGTGGTAGATGCCCCTGTCCGGGAGGGGGAAATTTCCCCCTTATTCCTCTTGAGTTCTTGTGGCTGGCCTCATAGTAAAATGAACTCAAGACAGATTAAAGAGAAAACTCGAATGTAATGCGTACACGTGGGAGATCATAAAATTAACGCTCAGAAGTGACCAAAGCAGGCAGCTTTTATACTTTTTACACACAGAAACACTAAATTTGTGAGGATTTGACAGGACAAAGATACTTAGGTTTGGGTGCTTCATTAGTAAGCAATCTAAGCAGAGTTTGGACTTGTGGTGGTAAATTAGTAAAAAAGTAACAAGGTGTGTTTATACAGGCCTCTCCGCCCTGAATTCCACCCCCTCCCAGCCCCACCCTTTTTGCTTGAGGAAGATTGTTCCTGAGCTATCATCTGTGCCAACCTTCCTCTGTTTTATGTGGGATGACGCTGCAGTGTGGCTTGATGAGCGGTGCTAGGTCCGCCCCGGGATCCGGACCTGCAAACCCTGGGCCGCCGAAGCAGAGCACGCCAACTTAACCCTTATGCCGTTGGGTCAGCCTCGTGAGGAAGCTGTTTTTCACATGGGAGATTCGTTTGCTGCTTTCAGGGGGAAATGGAAAGGGTCAAAGTGCAATTTTTGCATCAGCTGCTTCTCAAATAACTAAGTCAAAATAATCAGTGTGCCCTTGTAGCATATTTTGGGGGCAGTCTGCCCTGGGTCCCAACACTGCTTTTGAGTCAAGATTGCAAGACTACTGTTAGTTATGTCTGACCAGATACTGAAAGTCAAAGGTCAGCAGATGGAAGCAGAGCTGGTTGGGACATGGAGAATTGTCTCAGAGCACGTCTCGATGATACTTCATCAAGAGTCTGCTGCTTCCAGGCTTGCTTTCTTCAGTCAGCTGAATGCAGGGAACGAGGAAGCTCCAGGGCAGAGCTGCAAGATGGAAGGAGCCAGGATCCCTGAGTCGGCCTGCAACAGACCGCCTGCTGACCAGGAACGCCTGCCGTGGAAGTTTACCAGAGCGAGAGAGAGACTTCTGTTGTGCTTTGGCCAGTTGTAAGTGCACGTTTTATACCAGTATGGTATTAGGGCATTATCTTCTTGTTAGATGGATTCTAGCCACTGTATCCAAATCTCAAAGGAAAGGCAGGTTCTGAGTATGTAGAAAATTAGTATTCTGCAGTTTTCCTTCTCCACGTGTATAATTCTGTTATCTGTTCCTCAGAATGTAGACGTGTGATGTGACAGAGTTGGGACGTTTTATTAGGCTGCAGTACTTTTTTAGAGGTGTAATCTGAAGGAGGCTACTACTCATGTGAAAACTGGTGAATGAGGATTTGTGATGCCAACTGTGAAGGTTGCCAGCAGTGGAGGAGAGACTGATCTTCAGAGCACTCTCGTTTAATAATGATCTTAGGGCTAAGAATTATTAGTTTTTATTGATTTCCTAGAATTTACATAATTGAAAAATTAGCAAATGTATAAGGTATGTATGATGTGGCATTTTCCAAACTTAAGTCATTTCCCTACTCCTTCATTGTTTTTGCTGTGTTTTATACCACAGCATTTTATCTCACTCTTGTTTTTTGTTTGTTGTTCTGTTTGTTTGGTAACGTCTGTTGCCAAGCTTCCTTTTTTTGCTTGAGGAAGATTCTCCCTGAGCTAACATCTGTGCCAGTCTTCTTCTATTTTGCATGTGGGATGCTGCCACAGCATGGCCGATGAGTGGTGTAGGTCTGCACCTGGGACCCGAACCCACCAACCTGGGCCACTGAAGTGGAGTGTGCCGAACTTAACCACTACACCACAGGGCCGGCCCCTTTCTCACTTTTTTTTTTTTAAACTTAGCATTGTCATAAGAAGTAATACATGTGGAGTCATAGATTGGTGTGTTATTTTTTCCTAATATCTATTTGAATAATACATACTTATTTAAAAATCCCAACATGTGGTAGATAACTTTATTTTAAACGCCACTAGTGATATTTCTGTCATACTTGGGAAATACTGTTCACATAATGAATATTATTTTTTAGGATCTTCAGTGCTTAATCCATAAAATCCTAATAGAAATAGATGCAGTCACAGGAACTAGCGGACGTACTGTGTCTGACAGGGCTTTGGTTACAGCTTTTTCCTATCACAGATTAGTATTCTGTTTGATTAATATCTACATTTGTTTGTGACTGAGGGACAACGAAAACAGTGTATTTAAATAATTTTTGAACAGTGTTAAGCAGGATGTGCTTCTAAAGTTAGTGAGGAATGGGCCTAAGGAAGTGCTAATGACCGTGACATTAAGATACAAAAATCTTGGAAAATACTGATACTTGTGGTAGAGAAAGAATTGGATAATCCCGTGATCCCAGGGTGAAGAAGATAATGAGGCTTGAACGGCCTGGGGAAGCGTTGTTCCCTGCTCAGGTGAGTGTCAGGGCATCGCTGCTGGTGAACAGATGGGAAGGTCTCGAGCCCCTCCTTCCTGACTCTGACCAGCTCATTCCCTAGAGACCATCACAGACAATAAGAGGCTCGTGTGGTTTCTGAGGCAGCGGCTTGGTCAGAATCTAAAATGTTTTGACTACAAATTACTTCTGGGTACCTGCATTAATTTCCTAGGGTCACTGTAACAAGTTGCCACAAACTTGGTGCCTAAAAAAACCATAAATGTCCTCTCCTCCAGCTCTGGAGGCAAGATTCTCAGATCCAGTTGTCGGCAGGGCCGCGTTCCCTGCAGAGACTGCGGGGAGCATCCACTTCACGCCCCTGTGGCTTCTGGTGGCTGAAGCTTCCTCAGCTGGTGGCCACATCCCTCCAATGTGTCTCTGTCCTCACGTCGCCCCCTCTTCTATGTCTGTCTTCTCTTGTGTGTGTCTTATAAGAACAGCTGTCACTGGATTGAGGGCCCACCTGGATCCTACAGGATGATCTCATCTCAAATCTGTAATTTAACTACAACTGCAAAGGCCCTTTTTCCAAATAAGGTAAGAGTCACCAATTTCAGGGGTTAGGATGTGGACATATCTTTTGGGGACCACCGTGCAGCCCACTACAGTATTTGAATAATGTCTATGAAGTTTAGGGCTCATTTTATTACATTTCCCATATTTCCCTAATTCTTAGCTGTTTTTCCTCTTATTTCTTTCATTAATAAAAACAAAAACAAAGAATGCATCCCTCTATGTCAGGCATCTGTTGTCACAATAACGAGCATAATAAACCCACTTCAAAACATAACTTGGGTAGAACAAAAAACCTGTTACTGACCATTTCTGCACAGTCTCGGGGGTAGCTGGCTGCTTGCGCTGGTCTCGGACGGGCTCTGCCGAGCTCTGTTGGGCTCACTCAGGTGTCCGCATTCAGCTGGCTTGTCAGCTGGGTGCTGGCTGGTCTGGAATGTCCTCTAGGGGGAGTGAGGCATCTCTCCTCCACATGGTTCCTGATCCCCCAACAGGCTACACAGACGTGTTCTCATGATCACGACAGAGGGGAAATCAACTCCACAGGCACACACAGCTTCTGAAGGCCTAGGGTCAGAACTGGCACACTGGCACATTTGCCCACTCTGTTGACCAAAGCAGCTCACAAGTCTAGGCCTGTTTCGAAGGGCTGAGTTGGCAGACGCTGCAAGTCACATGGCGAAGGGCACAGAAACCGAGGGATGTGAAATATTGGAGCCTCCGTGCCACCCAGCCACAGCAACTTCCTACACCCAACCAGGAATCTGCCACTTCTAACAGGGTTCATTGAAACTCTTCCAAATGTCATTTCAGTTAAGATAGAGGATTCAAACTTTATTAGCTTTTTAAATACATATTTTGCATCTCATTTGTGAATGGGTTTCTCCTCTAATTCAGCAAAAATATGTTTTAGTTTTCAGAACCTTGCTGTACTCACCTTACAAGGCTTGAACAGCTGTATAATGAGCATCTTATTACATTTAAATGATAAAGAAAAACTCAAGTTGCTCTGTAGTCAACATATTCCACATAATAGCCAAATTCCCAAAGAAAATGTAAACTATTGTAAAATATTGAAATAGTCAACAGCATGAGGAACTGTGGTAGAAGCCTTTACTCCAATGAAAAAAAGGACATGCGCTGCACCTGACGTATTTTGTGACACTGTTGTGTCACAACGGTGCAGGATGAATCAGCACAGTGGAGAGTGGTCATCTTGCTACATCTGTTCTAAATAACTTAATACAGATGTGACTGCAAACCACAAAAATCAGTGCCATTCAGCCAAATTTAGTCATACCCTAAGTCAGCTTTGTCGTTCTCAAGCCTTCTGATACGAGAGAATATGGGATGTAGGGAAAGTTGAGAGTTGGAGACAGGAGTCAATTGCATTTAAAACTATTTCAACGTTACAAAAAAATCTCTGACCAGGTGAACAAACTGCTGGATTTTATCCCAAGGCCCTTAAGGAGTGCAAGCAAGTGTAGGAACCCTGATGGCTGAGCTTCATTAGCTTGATGGAAAATGCTTAAGATCATAGCCTTTATGGATTAATCTAGGATCAGAGTGGCAGCCGCTAAAGGGAATAGTTCCAAATTTGCTTGAAGCAGAGGACCGTCTCTGGACCTCACTGTCACATAGCTGCAACTGGCTGAAGGATCAATAATACAGATGATGATCCCTGGGAGTAAAGACCACACCCTCCCCCAGGCTTTCATATGATTCCTGAAACAGGGTTTTATCTTCTCTCTCTCTTACTTTCGTGATATTTTAACAATTTTAATAACTGTCATTCATTTAAGAATGTCTAAAGTTAGTTATGATTAGTCTCCTCCCAAGATATACAAGATGACGCATATAATTTATAGGTATTCACTTTGGTTCTTTTCCAAATCTGCCTGGTCCTTACTGAAAGAGTTTTTCTTTTTCTTATTTTCAATTCCTTCTTTTATCTGTTTAATCACTTACACATATTTTATAGTTTATTGATTTGTTTAGTGCTAGCTGTTGCTGCAAAAACGCAATCAGTCTCTGTGCCATATATTCCTTGCAAACAGAAATCAGATCAACAGGTATTTGGGGCTGAGTGGTCTTCCTTGTGCCTATTTGAGTATACATCTTGGATCCTCCTCCTCCAAACCCATACTGTTCTCTCCATTCTGCAAGGTTGAGAATGGAGGATTGTATTTTGGAAGTTTCTATCAAGTAGGCCTGAAAGTGACACATTCCATAGGCCAGAACTTGGTCATATGGCCATAGCCAACCATAAGGGAAACTTGGAGATGTAATGACTCCATCTCTGAATCCGAGAGGAAGATGAAATACATTGAGACAACAGCTAGCCAGTCTACACCACATAGTCTCCGTCCAATAATTCTATTCTGCTTTTCTTGACAGATTAGTGATGCGATTTGTTTCTGTCTGCTGCTGACATCATGATAGCTTGCTTCCTCTTGTATTTTGTTATTTTAGATTCAAAGTTTCCATTTGGTGCGACTTTATCTCAGAAATCCTGTGTCGTCTGAGTTCCCAGACCTCATAAGTAAAGCAATACAAATATGAGCACAAAAATCCATGTGAATGGAAGCATGTGGTCATAAAATGTTAGGGGGAAAATTTTTTTTCTACCCTTCCCACAGCCAGAACTGAAGCAGACAATATTTCTTTTCATTTCCTATTGAAGGTGGGCATTTTCTTTTGGTCCACATTTACACGGAGAGCAGAGATCCTTTGCAAGTCCAGGCTTCATGCTCAAATCTGTTGCTCAAATTCCCACATCCTATGTGACCATTAGCACTCAAGCCCTTTGATCACCACTATCAACAATTGCCACAAGCACGGCTGAAGCATCGGTGCTCCCTTTCAGCCCTAGTGTAGAACTTACACGTTGTCTTGTGGACGACTATCAGCCAAGCCTTCGGTCACCACTATACAGACGTGCCTCCTGGCACAGCAGCTGTGTCAGCTCTCACTTTCCACTCCAGCTGTCCATTCACTCTTTGTTTTTGGAGCCGAGGTGTTACACTTTCAATCATGAGCATTTCAGTATACCTTTACAATGGTGTTTGCAATATTCTAAGTGCTTTTGTCATGAGAGAATTTTCAAAGTCCCTTCTCTTCTATATTCCTGAAACAGAGTTTTATCTTCTCTCTCTGACTTTTGTGATATTTTAACAATTTTAATAACCGTAATTCATTTAAGAATGTCTAAAGTGAGTTATGATTAGTCTCCTCCCAAGATATACAAGATGCTTATTATCTGTTACTTCCAGTTACTCCACTGCCTCCTGTCTTACACAATTTTCTTTTCCATAATTTTTTATATCTCCAGAACTTGGGTAAACCTTAATTGGACTTACCCATGTATCTAACAGATTCTTCGATCCCCATTGGATCTAGTATCCTATTCCTTCCTAGTGTGGAGACTTCCCTCCTCCTAAATGACACCCTTTGTAAGTTCTTTTATGAATGTCTATAAGTGGTAGACACCTCCTGCCTCGTGGTTTCTCTAGAAAATGTCTATTTCATGCCTACGCTTAATGGTAGTTTACCTGGGCTTGGAATTCTAGAATGATAGTTAATTTTTCTGAGCACCATGAATATATAATATTATCTTTCGACATTTTATTGATGTTAACTTTAACGTCAAGCTTACTGTTTTTTGTAGTTATCCTGTCTTTTTTCCCCAGGCTGCTTGTAAGATCTGACTCTGAAATTTCCTTTAGAATATTTCTAGGTATAGATTTATTGTTACTTATCCTTTTGGGGGGTAATTATACTTCTGGGATCTAACGATTTAAGATAAGTCTGGAATATTTTCAATCATTTTCACATCATATATTGCCTCTTTCCTTTCCTCAAAGACATTCCATTAGATATGTTAGACCATACAGTTTTATCCCACAAGCTCATTAAACCTTACATATTTGTTTTTCACTCTAATCTGCATTCCCTTTAGTCCTTTCTTCTGGTTAACTAATTCTGTCTTCAGTTGTATCTAAACTGTTATTTTACCCGTGTAAGGTGTTTTAAATTTTAATAAAACTTTTGTTTATAAAATTCTACTTTTTTATACCTACCCCTTCGTGGTATCTTATTTTTCAGATTTTAAGATTGTGTCTTAATCATTTAAAATATGCTTTTTATAATTTATCATACCACTTTTATAAATTCTTAGCATTCTAAACCTACTTTCAGTTGATATTAATTACATTCAATCATGTTAGGTTTTTTCATAATGGGCCTTATAACTTGGCATCTTTAGCTCATAATTTGTCATGCTTTATCTATGGAAATACCGTGCAGCTTGTCAGAGTACAGAACCAAGAAACCAGAAGTCAAAGCCAAGCACCATGGGGAAAAACAAAAGCAAGAAAAAAACCCTCCAGAGAGTAGGGCTGAGCCTACATCAGAGAACTGCCAGCATGCACCTGGGTGTACCTCAGAATTGCTGTGGATACACAGCATATGTATCCGACACTGTATCACTGTTACATAACAAATTTTTTTTTTTGCCATCTTTTTAAGTGGGTATATCAGTAGCAGTTATCCAATGCCTGTATCCCCACAGATGTGTATGTTTGGAAGAGGGGTGTGGCTAGAGGGGGCAGAAAACTTACCTCTTTGCTTCACAGGTCTTCATATCAAGGGTGACTGTATCTGAAGAACTTAATCTGGCCTGGATCTGATTTAGATTATGAGATCCTGGGCCTTGAACCGGACCCAAATGCTGTAATGAAATCAAATTTTTGAGGGGTCTTGGGAGAAGGTAAGTATGTTTTGCAAGTGAGAGGAATTTAAATAATTTGTAGCCCAAATGCAGACTGTGGTGTTTTTAAAATATGTCCATAAATCCTTTAACACTCTTCTCATTGAGGGCAGTTTCCGTGTCCCCTTCCTTCAAATCTCAGCTGATATAAGTAACTCACTTTTAACAAATAGAATATAGCAGATGTGATGCTGCAGGACTCCTGAAGCTATGTCATGAAAGGCAATGTTGATTCTGACTTGTTTGCAAAGACGCTTGCTTTTGGAACCTTGGGGCCACCATGCAGTGGAAATCCCAAGTCACACGGAGAGGCCAAATGCTGGTGCTCCTGTGAACCCTCACTGAGGACCCAGACTACAGCCAAAATCAACTCACAGACATGTGAAGACTCCTCTGATTGATTCCAGCCACCAGCCACGGAGTCACCCTGACCTGTCAAGTCTTCACGAGCCTGTGCCCCAGACACCATGCAACATGTAGAAGCTTCCTCCTATGCTTTTCCTGAATTCTAAACCCACAGAACCCAAAAGTATATGGAAAGGTGGTTTTCAGCCAGTAGTTTTGTAAGAATTTGTTATCTAACAATAGAAACCCCAATATAGGATTTGTAAATTTATATTTATACTAGAAGCTAAAACTTCATAATGCTTTATCTTGAAACTGTTGTGTAGCCTGGGTGTAGAGTTTCTCTTGCTACGGAAATGCAATTAATTTAGAATATACTTTTATATTTATTTTTCGGCTAGACTTTTCCTAGGTACAGTTGTGGTGGACACTGAAGCCACACCAACTGGATGGCACACATTTAGTGACAAATTCTTAGAGGAATCCCAGCTGGAGTCCAAGAAAAAAACAAAGACTTGTCTGTCAACTCCCTGTGTTTGTGGGTTTCTATTTCAGCCAAGTTTTTCATTGAGGGTTAGTTTTACTGTAGGGGTTTCATTGTGAAACACGGATCCTTCAGGGTCCCAGTACAGAGTTCCTCTTCCAGTAGGGATAGTAAAACCCAATCCTCTAGGTTCTAGAGAAGCTCCCCACCCATCCTCCCATACCCATCAACTTAGGGAAGCGGTACACCAGCCTCAGCACTGGATGCTCATTGAGCTTGTTCTGAACTCCTCCTCCTTTGTGGAAAACGAGGCATTGTGCTTTCCTTTATATGACCTCAATTTTGCAGGTACAAGAATGCTTGATATAATTTGTCTTGCATATCCAGGCGTTTACAGTGGAAGGTTTTTCAGATTAGCTACTCATGCACAGTGCCATGCCTTATTTTATTTTTTGTTATGAACAAAAAATGGTGCCTTTAGAAAACATAAATAAGCATTTTCAATGTTTTTTACTATGTATTTGTTCAAATAATGATAAATGTTTTTATTTTACCAAAATGAAGTAATATCAGACACAGTGTCTTCTAACTCTTTTTACTTAAAGATACTTCATGGCTATATTATCCATGTTATTAAACACAACATTTATTAAATACTCATAACTTTTATTGCCTCTATTTTGTACTATTGGATTACTTCAAATATTTTCTGTTAGTCTTCTAATATTGGATGGTTATGTTTCAAATATTTCAAAATTAAAAGCAGATTTGTGATGATTATCTAAATATTTTCTGATGTGTGGTCTATGTTTTGGCTTATGGTACCTGCTTGATTTCTCTCCAAGGGGAGGTGGTTTTGTATTTTAATTAGGCATGCATCTTCATTATGCACATCAATTCATATAGAACTATTTTAACCCACCACCGAACTTGATTGTCACGGTAGCTGTGCTGCTTTAGTCAACTGGAAACAGAGTAGCTAAATCCCAGATACTCTGGAGTTGGACTGTCCAACACAGTAGCCATTAGCCACATTTGGCTATTGAACACTTGAAATGCAGATAGTCTGAATTGAGATAGGCTGTAAAAGCCAGATTTTGAAAACTTAGTACAAAAAAAGAAGATCAAATATCTCATTACTAAGTGTACACTACGTACATATTGAAATGACAATACTTGGAAATACTGGCTTAACTAAAACAAATCATTAAAATTAATTTCACCCGTTTAGTCTTACTTTTATTTTTAGTGCTTAGGGGACTGCTGAAGGGCCAGATGGTGAATGGGAAGTTCCTTTTGATAGCGAAAGTACACAACTTTATTCCAAGTGGAGACAAAGGTTGGGGTTACAAGCTGAACAGGTGAAATCCAGTCACATTCGTCTCTCCATCTGACGTTGGGAATGGATCCAGAGAATGGAGATGATGGTTTCACCCAAGTATTTCCGCAATTAGGAGCTCCTTTATGAAATAAATGCATATCTAGCCAGGAAAATAGTCCATTTTTATTCTGGTCTCACGGATATGTACAGGAGAAGAAATTAATAGTAAAATGGTGTGTTCATACATTGTTGTAGACTTTCAAAATACATTTTTAAAAGAACAATTTAATGAAACACATTTATAGCACTTTTTCCATTCTTGAAACTTCCAAAAGTGACTTTTTTCAGATTGAAAACAAAAATGAATTTGCCTCAACTTTTGTTATACTGTTACTAATGAGCTCAGAGTGAAAATTATGTCTTAAAAACATAATAATAATATCTTAAACATAATAATGATAATCTTGAACATAATAAAGATACTATTAAACAGTTGTCTTAAATTTACCAAATAAATAGATGTGCTATTATAAGATAATACTATTCCTGTTGTTTCTCTATCTCTTTCAGGATCATATATGTAACTTCAAAATTAAATCGCCCCTTTTAATTTTCTCTTTTCCACGGCCCAATATTTTCTCACAGAACACAATGTGTTATTATCATCTACCCTAAGTCTATCCTATTGCGTTAGTAAGAAAAACCAACTTAATAGCAGCAGCAACGGATCAACGAGTATATAAAAGCTACGGTGCCTGGCAGCACATTGTTAAACCCTCTGTCATGTGCATTATGGGTACATCAGCCCTTTATGTTCTCACAGAAACATCTTTATATCTACAAGTTTTTGCTACAACTATTTACTTCTGTTTTCTAGCGTAGTACCATTCAAACTGCAATACCTGTTTTCATTACATTTTCCAGAATGCCTAGGTACAGTTTTTGAAAGCACATTTTAAAAAATGTACATTGAAAACTTCTATTATGATCTTTTTTTGAAGTAGTGCACCTTTTCTAAAGTATTTTTAATTATTTTATATTTATAAAAATATATTTTGTAAATATCAAGTACCCTATAAAATATATGTATATTATGTTATTTAAATAGAACCTAGAATACTTGACATTCAACAAATATATACTGAATGAATAACTTTTTTGATGACGTTGGCAGTCCTTAGTGGTTGGCTAATCAATTTCCATCCCCAAGGATGTTCTGCCTCTCCCATCTACCAACTGTAGAGGCAGGCATAGTTAAGTCTCAGTGCGTCAGCCTCATTGCCCTTAGAGGGAATCAAATGACACAGCTATGGATAATAAGATGTATATGAAAGTCTGCAAGGGGTGGTCATGAGAAAACTTTTGCTTCCTTATGAACAGGGCAGCTATAGCTTGAACCATTCTCCCCGCTTCTCCCTGCCCTTTAAGGTTATTCTTACTGGAGCCATGGTGATCACCTTAGGGTCTTGGGGAGAGGCCATGAGAATTGCAGATACAGAAACTGCAAGATTATTGAACTGCTATGGCTATTACCGTCACTACCAATTCTTCTTAGGTGATAAAAAATAAGAAAAAAACTAATTTGTTTAAGCCATTGCTAGGCAGACTTTCCTTGATAATGACTATGATAAGAAATAATACAATGACCAAGATGAAAGTATTATTGAGAGCCAGGTCGTAGACATCACTCAAACACAGTGACCGCACCAATTCTTTGTTTTATCGCATGGCCTCCTTTTCCAGTCCTCTTTTCCAACTCTGCTTTCTTGGAAGGGAATTCATGAGCTGTAATACTTGAGGACATTCTCCTCTGTAGGTTTCAGGATTTTCTTATCTGCCATATTCACCACCCGTCCAGGAGCAAGACCAAAGAAAATCTGCCTTGGGTCCTTTCGAGTAGTAACTTTGAAGAGTTCATCTTTAGTAACGTCAGGTAAAATATAACCATACTTCTGGGCGAGTTCAAGTCTTGCTTCAGGAAATTTGGCCGGATCCGCCAGGTCACCACGATTCTTTGCATCAGTATAATACGGCACCAGTGCTTCAGGTGCAAGCATTCGTTTTGGAATGGGTTGTCCACGCAGAAAGAATGGAACAGGTTTGCATAGAATTTCTAAAACAATTTTTAAATTAAAAAAAGAGAAAGGCAAATGTTGACTATTTTATTTACATGATGGTTTTCTTTTAATAATGGTATTTTATAATCATTAATTTTTAAATATGACCAAGATGAGAACTTAATTCCAAGAACTCTTTTAATTAAATAAGCTTGTTTTAAGTAAACAAATGGAAATGCTTAATTTTCAAAAGTTTGTATCTTGAAAGTCAGAGTTACTCCTGGGTTACCAACCATTAGTGAGTTTCTAGACATAGGTAACATTGTATTTAAGCCCTGTGTTCAAAAACAAAAACAAAACCTTTTTATGACCTACTGGCTGAGGTCTATCAGAGGACAGAGCCCCACCAGCCACAGCACTAATAAGAAATCCTGAAACAGAAAACAGAGGTGTCCAAACGGCAAGTCAAACAGCCATGAGGACTTTTACAATCCTCACATGCAGCCAGCATGAGACAAAGAGGGAGAGAAGAAAATGACTGCGGAGCAAGCTTACCCAGACTTCTGGGATCACAGAAGGCTGTAGTAACGACACCACCACTCTCTTCGATTGCAGCAATGGCTACTTCCGAAGCCAACTGTACTTCAATATTAACTTTCGCCTTAAAGGTATCAGCACCCTGTAACACGTCAAAATAGTCTGTGAGTAGCTAGCTGGCTAAAAGTAAATTAACTATGGCAAGCTTCCTTTTTACACTGTGTTTCCTCCTCCAAAATGCCCACAATGTAACAGCAATTCCTACTTCAAAGACTTCTGCTTCCAGGTCCTATCAAATAACATCAAATTCTTTTACATTTTCTAGGCCCCCTTCTTTTACCAATTTTCCTTCCCTGTGGGCAGAGATGACTATATTTTCACTTGATGTATTTCGTAGACACCAATATAAGCACCCATTCCCAGTACTTCGGTAATAGTTGGCTGTTTAACCCTCATAACAACCCTATGACAGGATTATTGCTAAACCAACTTCACAGATGGGGAAACTGAAGCACAGATAGGTTAAATACCTTGCCCAAAATCACAAAGCTAGGGTTCTAACCCAGACAGTCCAGCCACAGTATGTGTTCTTAACCACAACATTATGCTGTAGGATACAGATCATGACTTATCTTCCTATCCCTTAACAAGCAAGAGGCCAAGAGAAGGTTAAAGAGGGGGACGAGTGGGCTAGAATCAGCGAAAGAATAAAATATCTGAGCTTTGGAGGGGTCACCCCCTCTAAGAAAAAAGGGAGCAAAGGACAACAGAAATTCACTTTGCATTCATTATTGACTTTACTACAGCCTCTAAACTGACAGAAAATAAGTTTACCTTTCCCTACCATGGTCAACACTGAAAAATGTAGTCCTGAACTTTTTTAAGTTCTACTTTTGATCACTTTAGTTAGGATGTGCTATATTTTAATTTCAAAACAGATTCTGACAAAAATAAAAAGATGGCATCATTACCATTCTTTTTGTAGTGATAAGAATTTTTTCCTATTTTGGTGTGGTTGAAACAAGCTGGCTCCCAATCAAGTTCCTTTTATTAATTATGAACCTTTAATATATTTAAAAAATATTCCATCAATTCTAAGATACACTTTTTCCATCTATGATACCGACCTGCATTTTAATAATTATGGTACGTTTGACTCAATAAAGTAAGGTCTTGCCATATTATTTGTGATTTTTTTTTTTTTTCTGCTGAGGAAGATTCACCCTGAGCTAACATCTGTTGCCCGTCTTTCTCTATTTTGTCTGCGGGTTGCTGCCAGAGCATGGCCGTCGACGAGTGGTGTGGGTCTGTACCCAGGAACTGAACCCAGGCCACAGAAGGGGAGGGCGCCAAACTTAACCACTAGGCCACAGGGCCAGCCCCTATAATTTGTGATTTTTAATTACTATTCCATAGATTGCTTGACCACTCCCCATCCTTGGACATTGGGGTTAGTTTCAGTATTTTAAGTATTATAAAAGCATTTTTAGGAATGTCTTTCTATCAGTTAGGTTTATTTTGTTTTTCCTTGAAAACATGTCTTTCCAAATTGGTAATTTTATGCTGAAGGATCAGAAAGTCTTATTATCCACTATTTACTACAAATCGGAAATCAATTTACAGCGCTGTAAACGATGTGGAACTGTACTCACACAACCACTGCCCTGGTGTCGCTTTCAGGATTATTTTTGTTAGTTTAATAGACACATACCTGTGAGTTGCTGGGATGCGCAGTTTAACAGCTGAAGAGGTCACGGATTTTTCCATGTCAATTTACATGTGCATTCCCTTATACACCCAGAGTAGGATACTGAGACTTAATCGCATATTTGGTAATCTATCTTCAAATCATCTTATTTGAAAATCCTTTATCCGTAAGGTTTACTTTTTCAAAGGAATCTAAAAGGTTTTTCCATAAGCATATGCCTCCCTCTAGTGGACACTAAGTTACTCACACAGTTACATTACTGACAACAAGGAGGAGGAGCAGTTAATTAACAACACGTTTATTTGCTTATGAAATGCCTGGCCAATGTCTATAAATAGAAAAGTCCTTTACTGCGATTAGAATTGGATTTGATCCCTTTCTTCCATAAATACTGAGTTATTATCATGAGCCAATATTTCCAATATTGCAAACATAGGAATGAATCACAGTACCTGCTCTCAAAGAACTTACATCACACTGAGGAAGACAATGAAAAATAAATGCATTACTTAGTAATAAATGTCAGGTGTTCATATATTCAAAGAAAAAATACTTCGGGCAGAGTAATGCAGACAGAGTACGACTGTGGGGGAAGCGGGTGGGGGCTGAGTGTTCCTTTATAAAAGAAAATCAAAAAAGACCTTTCTGATATTATCAGATCTGAACAGAGAACCAAAGGGAGGGAGGGAACAAGCTGAACGGACACACGGGAGAAGAGCATTCCCGGACCATGGGAACAGAGGCCCCTCGACGTGATCATGCTGGCTTTCTAAAACCACAACTGAGTATAAACACAATCACCACTATGTAATGGTTATAACAATTCAAAAGGGATAAAAACAAAGGAGGCAGAGTATAGATTATATGAAAATCAGAAATAGCCTCCTATCTAACTCCAAAAATACTAATCCAGACTTACCTCCTCTACCAGCTGGACACCATAATCCCTTTTATATGGCTGGATGGTCACACCTCTCCCATTGACAAGCTGGGTTAAGTCAATAGGCTGAGTAGGATCAACTCGACCCAAATCACTAAGATACTGCAGCCTGTTGAGACTCAAAGGCTGATAGTGGCGTCCGAAGCTACAAAACAAGAAAGTAACAGTTGGAAAACTCAACTCTCTTCCTCTAAGTTCTCCAAATCAACTTAAAAGTTTTGTTCTCTATTTTCCTCCAACAATTTAGATGGTAACAAAATAAGACCCTCCTGACTACAACAGAAACGTTATACTGCTTGATTTTTGGTAACGAAACAAAACCAGTATTTCCTTTATTTTGCTAAAAATACTTTGCCTCTTAAGCATTTTACTTCACTCATTCACACAAATCAACAAACAAATTTGGGGAAAATTTAACCCACTATCTGAATTATGCATTAATGGAACTCAAAGTAACCATGGTAGTTGTCATTTTATTGGGTAATCACAATGAGCCAGGTTTTTATATATATTATTGCTAAGCCTCTAAACAACCAGGAGAGCAGGCATCATTATCTCCATTTTGCAGTCTCAATGTCTGGGCTATTTTCCCTACTATTCCAAACTAATTGCACGACTAAAGATGCTTCAGGGGAACAGGGGCAAAAGTTTGCTTCAAAGTGACTATCAATTTCTACCAAGCTATTTTTTAGGTGATTCTCAGCGAAAAACAGGGCTTTCTACTTTAAAAAGCAAAGCAACCTACCTATGTCCTTCATTAAACCCGTATTTTGGGATTTGTATGTAAAATGGAGTCTGGCCTCCCTCAAAGCCCAGTCGGGGCCGGGTTCCTCTCTGTCGTTCTCCTTTATCTGTCGCCTCTGCCACATCTTCTACCTCTTCTCCGCCCCCTCGGTCGTCTTTCCTAAAGGAAAGAACAAAGTTTTATGATCTACAGATGCCTTTTTATAAACTGTATCTCATCTTTTCGTTGTATATTTTTTGTTACACCATTTATTCATCCAACCAACCAGTACTAGCTAACACTACCTTGTGCCAAGCACTGTCCTAGCTGCTCTAGCGTCCAAACACTCTAAATCAGCATCTTTGCCTCTGAAGATGTACCTAATTCTTGCAACCAAAGTGCAAGCTGTGTTTCAAAGGCAAACTTCCAAGGATGGGATGGGGATAAGGGTTCTACAACAGGCTCGAACGGAAAAAAACCTAGAGTTAAACATCCACAACAAACAAAGCTTACATGATAGTTAAGAAATTCTATTTTGGAATTGTAAATATGTCATTGCTACCCATACATTATTTTATTTAAAGATTAATTTATAAAGAAAACATTTTTCTTAATTTACTTCCTGTCACTTCACGAAGGCAACGAACTGATTTTCAAAATTACAGTACGTCACCTAACAGCTTTTCTGGCTGTATTTAGTGATTTGAAGAGACATCTAACGGAATAAATCAATTCAACTCTTTCCCATGAAGCTATACTGGAAAAGTCCTTCATTTTAATTCCAATTTTGAACGGGACAATCATTTTGCAGTGCGACTTCGCTCCTACGCCCTAGCATAATTATGCTTTTAAGCATAAACCGTATTACGAGTTGACACCACGCGAGAAGATTTTCCTCTGCAGTTAAGGAGAACAGGGACTCAGAAACCCTACCTCCATCCCAATACCCTCTGGAGTAAGCAGTCCCCGGAAAGTGCGGGCAGTGCAGGGCCGCTTCCATCGCCCCGTGCGCCAGCGCTTGCCCGCAACGCCACCAGCCACTTACCAGTTTCCTGGAGCCCGGATTCGGCTTTAAGTTGGCCAGGCTAACCCGGGGCAGGGTCCGGAGCAGGTCCAGAGCCCTGGACCCACTGCCCTGCACCGAACCTGCCATGACCCCCCAGGAAGAGCCTCCAAGGGCACCGGGCCGCGTCGGAGCCCACGTGGTCTGGGGCGCTGCTTTACGGCTGCGGCCCCGCCCCTGTCGCAGTGCCGCGAGCGCGCCAGCGCCCTGGAATCCGGCAGCGGCTTCGGAAGCTTTAGAAGACTGACATGTCGGTGTTGCTCTGCCTTTTTTTTTTTTTGTAAATTCGCTGCGGATGTCTTCATGGTTTGAGAGATCGTGGCTTGAGCCCGGGCTTGAACGTCCGGTGTTCTCTTCCGCCACAGCAAACGCGCACTGCAAACGCTGCGGTCTGCGGTCCTCAAGAGGCAGCGTCTTCTCTGACCGCGCCGTGGAGAATGAGATAACCTGAGCGCAGAATTACTAATTTTGAATTTGGCTAATCAAACACAGTGAGATTAAACAATACTCAGAGTCCAGCTAGTAAAATGCCTGGCTAATACTAACCTGTGTAATGAAATTCAACCTACGCATTCCCATCAGTGTGCTTCTACGTGTACTGCATTGACCCACCGAGTCGCTGAGATACGAACTTCACTGAGCTGCTCGTGATGACAGGTGCCATAGGAGCGCTTGGCACGTGTCATCGCTGTGTTGTCAGCCTTATTCGATCAATAGCTTGTGGAGGTAGATGTTACTACCTTTTACGGACCGGGACGGTAAGGGTTGGCAAGGTCGGGTAGCTTGACCAAGGTCTCACAACAAGCGGCAGAGCCAGGACTCACACTTACACTGCCTCCTAGTAGAACAGTAGTGTTTCCTAGGATATAAAATTGAATATCTGCAGCATAGAACACATAACATTATTTTCAAGCTAAAAAATAGCTTCCCTATTTTTGTCTTAAGTGAATGTGGTATAGAAAACAAGGTTCCTTTCTTTTTCTTTCTCTTATTCTTTTTATATTTCACTTGTCTCGCTGGGGAGTTTTCTTTCTGGTTCCTCTTAGTGATCACAAATAGTGAAGGAGAGAAATTTTTGGAGGGGAGCTACTTCTATGTTTAATTAAACCCTTTTCAACTTATTTTAAAACAAGTATAAAATACTACAGATAGAAAAATTTGCATTCATGCTTTATTTAAGCAATATTTATGAGCAAGACACTGAAACCTGTTACTGAAAAATATACGTGGATGAAGTCAAACAAGATCTCGCTCCCACGTTGTTTGAAATCTAGTAGGACAGACTTTCCCAAATTGAGTATTTTATAAAAGTTAAAAAAAAAAGTACGTCTCTTGTGGACCTAATAATGCAAATTCAAGAAAAATACAGATATATGAGTTCTATAAAACAATGTGAAGATAAAGTCCAGACTCTATTTAGAAGTACAAAAGAAAATACTGAAAAAAAATAAGCTAGTTCCTGCCTTTAAGAGGTTTCACTTCAATATATTTCATAATCTTTTCTTTAGAATTTTCATACTTCTGAGAGGAAAATTACAAAATATGTTGCAAAATGTGCCCTCATCTACAGAAATATATACAATTTTTTTCTCTACCTAGAAAATCGTTTGCATTAAGTAATGAACTTTTGGATGAGTGTTAACACCAATAATGTTTCTCATGGAAAAAATGTGTATTGAATAAATGAGATACAGGAAATAAAAAACAATGTGCTGCATTTCTTGCAAGTAGATGCTCTTTGTTGTGTAGGTTATATAATGCTATTGGTGAACATCCGTTAATAATAGTGGAAATAATTGTTTGTAGTTAATTGTAGGCCGTTTGTTTATCCCATATCCAACATGTTGATGAAGCATATAAAACTGTCAAAATAATTTAATGAGTTTCATCTGTGTTTTAAGAATGTAGTTTAAGGTGTGTGGTGAATAAGTCATCAACCCTTACCTGAAGCCTATAGTTTTACATCATCATTATCATTGCATGATAATACTTACTAAGCACCCACCTGCTTGGGGTGTTGTGCTATACTCTGTTTAAATGATGTTAATGAGACCTTGCCATAAGAAAACATCTCAACAAGAGATTTAAAGTCCATCCTAATTCCAGTCCCAGTTGATAGTGACTACTGAATCATTACGTAAAAAGAATAAAACAAGCCCTGTAAAGATGGTGTAATTTGAAGTTCCTTGGGAAGGCCTCTTTCTCACACACTCCCAAATAATTTTCCCCTACCTATCCCAGTGCCTTAACAGTCTGCCAACAGAGATGAATTCTTTTGAGCTCATTATTTAGAGTTAAAATTCTCAAGGTGGGTAGAGAATGAGAGAGGGGGATGAAAATAAAAGGGGATAAATTTATCACATGAGGTACTTGGTATGAACCATAATACTAATACACCGTGCAGTGAAGCATCTGATCAATTTAACCCTCTGTTTCTGAGATTAAAAAACAAAAACATGCATATAAAACTCTCCCATCTAATCTCCCTAAATGAGATCACACATTAAATAATATTTGGCAGGGATGGGAACAGGAGGAGGAAGGGAATTTCAGTTATTAGATTATTACTGATTTTTACCATGAGCCAAAACCAAATCATTTGTATTTTTTATTTATTTTTTAAATTTAAGTGCAAAAGCACTGAAGAGCTTTACTACAAATTACAACCTAGAAACACGTTAACTGAACAATTAAAATTCATACAATCAGATTTAGATATATAACAACACAAAGTAGGAACAGAATTACAGTACAACAGAAGACAGATACATGAATTCATTAGAAAATATTGTAATAAATAATTCATGAATTATAGAGCAATTGATTTATGCATAAATATAACTAATTGCCTAACAATCAGTTTATATTAACAAAATCTGTCAAAATCAAGGCAGCCAGAGTTTTACTAAATTACTGTGGCAATGGAAATACTGAGGCAGCGTCCCACATGCCACAACTAGAAGAACACACAACGAAGAATATACAACTATGTACCGGGGGGCTTTGGGGAGAAAAAGGAAAAAATAAAAAAATCTTAAAAGTTAGGAGTTGATCATTACCTACAAACTATCAAAAAATATTTAATTTACTATTTCTGACCAAAAATAAATAATACAAGTACTAAAACGTGGCAAATTAACTATAATATTACCTATAAAACTACTGAGCACTGTGAAGTCAATGGCAAAATGATCCCTGATTTTATGAATCCTGTCAAGTTTTTGGTCAGGTCATCTTTTAAATGATATGAAAGTGTTCTGTAAGTATCCCTTTGCTATAAACTTCTCAATCAATTTATTAATGTAAATATAGTGTGAGGAATAAAAAAGCTCAATACAATATAAATATTATGTAATGCCTTCAAGCCCCCAAATTTTTGCAAGTAAAATTCTGTATAAAGAGGTCAATAAAATTGTGTTGAAACATTAACTTTGCTTTTCACTGGGGGCGCGGGGGGCGGGGAGGGGAAATACATTAAATCATCCAAGTTCTGGCCCTCACAAAATATGGCTTAATTCTTTAAAAAGAAAGATGACCCTGACATCTGCTGTTTTGCAATCTATTATGTATACTTTCTTGGGGGAATAAAAAAGAGCGAGAGGATTCATACCCTAGCATGCAGGTAACATTAATTGCTGAAGAGGGTTCAGTATAGATCGAAGAGACCAAATATCTACTTGGTTGTGTATTTTCCTCTCTTCAGTTTTCCTTATACATATGTAAGCAGTTTTTCAATGCAATAGCTGAAAATCTCTTTAGTATTACATGTATATGTGATTATTAGATACACACAAACACAAGTGTAAAAACACAAGTATTTGACAAGGTGCACTTATTTTTTAAATTCAGCTTTAAGTATTCCTTTTGGACTTAGGAAAACTGGCTTAGAAAAATGATCAGAACCTGACTTTTAACAGAGCAAAGGGGCACTCGGAGAACTGTGAACATATGAAGCAAATCCCCAATCTTTATATGGAGGCACATGCTTTATAACATTTTACCACTAAAACGGCATACTCCATAAATCCAACATGGATACTCTGAACCACATTTTAAAACTGCTATATAAAAATTACTGGTCTCTTTTATGAGGCTAGTAAAAGTTAAAATGCACTGCCCAGCTTCTAACTGCCCAATTAGTAGAGTTTACATTACTGAAAGTTCAAAACAGCTTCAGTGTGAAATATCTGTAAATCCATTTAAGACCCTGAACAAACTGCAAATTTGGTTATTAGCAAAATGATAATGTATCGCCCACCAAAATGAAATCTGTAATTCATTTTTGATAAACTGAAAATGTTTTGAAATGTCACAGCAGCAAATATATTAAAGTTACACTGAGGTTTTTCAATAGTAGGAGTCTATCACAATCCTTAAAATTTAAAGTAGTCGTAACATCAACCAACCAGCACATTTAAACCAAAATGATCATTCTCAAGCTTTTTCTGTGCCCATTATAAACATGCTCTAAGTTGCATTCCAACTTTCTTTTCTAATCTTACACATTAGCTTATTTTTCAAATGAAAAACAAAATTAAATTATTTTAATAATTAAATTTAAATTACTTTTTGTTCTTAGTATTCCATCTTATATTAAAGGATTTTATAGCTCCTGGGGTTAACAATGTGTCAGTTTTTTTCAAAAAGTGTATACCTTATAAACCCCAACTTCCTGCTACAACAACTGTTAAATGATAAATATTAAATTTCATTATACATATCATTTAAGGTTTTCTTGTCTATTCCTGGTGGATGCACTTGAGTGCATTTCATATTTCATAGAATGCACTGTAGTGTCCTAATACTGTATATATTAATTTTTCTTAGTATGGAGATAGCTGCGTATTTAAACTCTGATTGGTTGGTTGACGTACTTACAGTAACTCTAAGTATGTTAGGTAAAAATGTTTAAAAACTATTAATATCATATTTCCATTATAAGATGGTTTAACTGAATGGCTGGGGTGGTCTTTCACCTATAAAAATGTTTCACTTGACAATTACTTGTTTTCCCACAACGCTTTATGCTATTGACTACTAAAGAAAACCTCAATCTTTTTCACCTATTTATACAAGGATTAAATACAAACTATCAGAATTAAGTAAGCAACTATATAATTCTGTCCACAGTGAAAACCCTGAATAAAACTTTTTTTCAAAAGGCATGTAAGTGGTTTTTGAACTGCAAAATTTCATGTCTCCTGTCAGAGTGAGCATCTGTAATTCCCACGTGTGTGTATATAGACACACAAACACACACCTGTGCACATACACACACACACAAACACACGTACAAACATTTTCCTAACAAGTAATCTACACAGGCTTGCTGCTGTTTTTGCAGCTGCCAGTCCCTGAATCTGTCATATTATATAACCCAGTGTCTGGTACTCGGAGTTTCTTCGGAGGAGGAGTCTTCAGTGTTCCAGATCTTTCTTTTACCTTGTATTCTAAAGTGCCGTGAGGTACCCCATAAATTCCTTGTGCTTTGGAAGCACTCATTTTGCCACTCATTACCATTGCAATAGCCTCTTCCATTATTTCATGATCATACTGCCGATAACGGCCACGTTTTTTTCCTGGGCTGCTTATTATCTTTTCGATCCAATCCATCTTCAGTATTTTCAGAGGTTCCATTAACTGTTCCATTTTTAGAATTAAGACACAAAGGAGAGAGGTCCCCGGGTAGAAAGTAAGAGTCAACACTTGAGTGAGTTACGGGCCCAGAACATTCTATTTTCTTCTGTTTAGGGAGTATATTTTTCAGTTTTTGGAGAGCTGATCCTTCTAGGACTGGAGAGGTTTTGGAAACTTGATACATAACATCCAGCAGACCAGGACCATCAGGTTGTGGTTTTGAAACAGAACTTACTCGTAGTTGAGGAATTTTTAACTGTACAGTAGGACGTGAAGTTTCATATTGTAGGCTTTCATTTTTTTCTTTAAATTAGATTGAGTTCACTTTTTTCTGTGCGCTCTGCTTGAGCTCTTGCCCACAGGGCTACTTTATGCAGCACTGCACAAGTTTCTTTACTGTCTTTATATGAGTAACTATCACTGAAATCTCGAGCTTTGTTTTTAAAAGATGCAGGCTTCCCTGCTGGTAAGGCTTCGAAGCGGAGAAGTAAAGTTTTTTGAGGTATGCCTGCTTTATTTCTGTCCAGTGCTCCAGACTGAATGTCTTTCAAAGCTTTTGAGAGCAAACCATCTGCAAACTCAGCACTTCTCTCCACATAGTCCTCTCTGTTTCTCTGTAGTCTCCCAGCCATTGAATTTTCAGAAGAAGGATCGCATACGGACGACTCTTCAGATTTTATGCTGGTTTTCTTTGTAGAGAGATCTAACACTCCATCCCCTTGCTGAGTATTTTGTTCTTGCATTCGATTCACAGTGAGGTCTAAGGGGCCTTCCTGTTCTTCCTGAAGGGAGTTTTCTGCTTGATTCATTTGAATACTTTTACATATTAGACTTGGTCCAATTGAACCATTTCTATTCTCTTGAATTTTACCACTTTTTGAAATATACTCAATTGCAAACTGACGTATCATCTTTTTCATTAATTCCTGAGCAACTAGGGGAATGTTAGGATCACAGTTCTGAGGAAGGTCTTTCTTTCGAAAGAGTGCATTTAGCTAATTTTCTGCTTGGCATTCAGTCTTTCAGTGTTGGACTGGCCCTGAGATGACAGTTCCTCTGTTGGTGTTGACTGTGAAGAATCAAGAGATGGTAGACAATCCTTCAAATAAACTCAGGGCTCTTCGTAGCCGTGGTCCATAAAGCCCTTCTAAAATACTCTCAAAACCTACACAGTGCATGAGACGGTGGCGCCAAGAGTCGAGTTCCCGCCGGCATCCTCTCCTCTCCGCCGCGCACCGAGGGCTCCGGCACCGGGCGGCGAGGGCAGCGGCCACTCTCTCTCTTCCCTTGTCCATCCGCGTCCCGCGTCACGCGCCCTCATTTACATACGAGCGGCGCAGGCACGAGGCAGGGGCGCGAGCCCCGGAGCGCCAAAAACAAATCATTTTAAGAATGAGACCAAGAATAGACTCATTTTGTAGTGATCAAAGTTGAGGAGCAGAAAACAACCAGAGATGTGCTTTTCCTCAGTGAAGGCGGGAGGAAGCCAGGGGCAGGAGGGCAGTGAATCCCTTTGATACTGGGAGAAAACCAATTCCGAGAGAGCCAATCAGAGGGCACGGGAAGGGGCTGGAAATAAATGTCACCTCGACAAAACCTACCCAGTTGTATCAAAGCTTGGCCCTGACTTCAAGGCCTTCATTCGCAGCTAAATAGTTTCTGTTTTAATTTTATTAAAGTATACTAACGCATACATTTGTTATGAAAAAAATCAAGTCATACAAAATAATAATGAGGGACAAAAGTTCTCCACAGGCAATTACTTTTCACTTTGTTTTTTATTTCTTCCGGTGACTGCCTCCATATTTATAAATTAAAGGATCTCAATCACTAATTGTTTTATCAATTTTTGACATTGTGGATTCACTTATGACAGGTGAGGATTTAGATAATTTAAACTATTTCCTCTTAGTATTTTAGTTATTTTATGATAAACCGTATAATTTAAGTAAGGTAAGTACTTCAAACATCTGTTTTTTTGGATTTTCAACTTTCAAAATTATACATTAGCTCCTCACTCTGTGCGAGATGAAGATATTCACACACCTAACCTCTCACACTTCTTTGCTCCTTCTACTTGCCAACTTCTGTTAGCTATATATTTTCTTTAACATTGTTATAGATTATAATGTACTTATACACTTTAAGTGATCATTTAGGGTAAATAAGAAGCTACAACAATCACTGTATTTGCTCTCTCTAGAACACTTTTCATTATTGCCCTCTTTCCTGGCCACAAAGAACTGGCTTTCAGGTTGACAAGCTTTCTTTAAATTCCTGATCACAAACCTTAAGCTGGTCATCCTTTTCCAGGGTTTTAGAAAACTTACTTTTTCGCTCTCCGCGATGACTATTTTGTATGTTCTCTCTTGGCCAATGATTTTCCTTTACACTTCAGAAAAAAGTCACGAGATAGGGAATTTCTCCCACATCCCACCACTAAATGTACAATCCTTCCTACAACTGCATTTATCTTCTGCATCATATTAAAGAGAAGGAAGTGGCTTTTCTTCTGTTGATCTTCAGTCTTTCCAGCTGTGATCTGGACTCCTATGTCTGCTACCCACTTAGGGGTTTAGTTGTTTTCCTTATCCCCTCTCTTTACTGCATCATCAATCTCTCCTCAGGCTGGATGGTCTCTTCATCATAAAAAATGTTGTAATATCGCTCATCTTAAAAAAACAAAGACAAAACACCACTTTTCTTTACCCCGTAATCCCTCTAGCTGAGCCTATTTCTCTGCTAGCTTTCATAGCAAAACTTCTTGAAAGAGTTCTACGTGGACTCTCTTTTCCTCCTCTTTGATTCATACGTTTTCCTATGAATAACCTCCATATTGCCAAATCTGATAAGAAATGCAAATCAAAATCACAATTGAGATATCACCTCACAAATGTCAGGATGACTATTACCAAAAAACAAAAAATGGCAAGTGTTGGCAAGGATGTGGAGAAATTGGAACCCTTGTACACTGTCGATGGGAATGTAAAATGGTGCAGCCACTATGGAAAACAGTATGGAGGTTCCTCAAAAAATTAAAAGTAGGGGCTGGCCCAGTGGTGTAGTGGTTAAGTTCAGCTCTCTCCGCTTCTGCAGCCCAGGTTTGCAGGTTCAGATCCCGGGTGCAGACATACACCGCTTGTCAAGCCATGCTGTGGTAGCAACCCACATATAAAATAGAGGGAGACTGGCACAGACGTTAGTTCAAGGCCACTCTTCCTCAAGCACAAAGGGGAAGATTGGCAGCAGATGTTAGCTTAGGGCCAGTCTTCCTCAAAAAAAAGAAAAATTAAAAATAGAGGCTGGCCTGGTGGTATAGTGGCGAAGTTCATTCGCTCCACTTTGGCGGCTGGGGTTTCATGGGTTCAGATCCCAGGTGTGGGCCGACACACCATTCATCAAGCCACTCTGTGGTGGCATCCCACGTACAAAAAATAGAGGAAGAATGCGGCCAACCCGACGGCATAGTGGTTAAGTTCGTGTGCTCCACTTTGGCGACCTGGGGTTCGGAGGTTCAGATCCTGGGCATGGACCTAGCACCATTCGTCAAGCCACACTGTGAAAGCATCCCACATACAGTAGAGGAAGATTAGCACAGATGTTAGCTCAGCGACAATCTTCCTCAAGCAAAAAGAGGAAGATTGGCAACAGGTGTGTTAGCTCAGGGTCAATCTTCCTCACCAAAAAAAACCACATTAAAATAGACTACCACATGATCCTGCAATTCTACTCCTCGGTATATATGCAAAGACTTGAAATTAGGATTGTGAAGAGATATCTACACTCCCACATTTATTGCAGCATTATTCACAATAGTCAAGATATAGAAACAACTCAAATGTCCATCAATAGTCAAGTGGATAAAGAAAATGAGGAAAATGCGAGATAGACACACAATTAAACATTATTCAAACTTAAAAATTAAGGAAATACTACCATTTGTAAAAGCATAGATGGACCCGGAAGATATTATGCTAACTGAATACCATTCACAATCGCAACAAAAAGAATAAAATACCTCGGGGTAAATTTAACCAAGGAAGTGAAGGACCTATATAATGAAAATTGCAAGGCCTTTCTGAGAGAATTGGATGACGACATAAGGAGATGGAAAGACATTCCATGTACATGGATTGGAAGAATAAACATAGTTAAAATGTCCGTTCTACCTCAAGCAATCTACAGATTCAACGCTATCTCATCAGAATCCCAATGACATTCTTTACAGAATTAGAACAAAGAATCCTAAAATTTATATGGGGCCACAAAAGACCCCGAATTGCTAAAGCAATCCTGAGAAAAAAGAACAAAACGGGAGGCATCACAATCCCTGACTTCAAAACTTACTACAAAGCTACAGTAATCAAAACAGCATGGTACTGGTACAAAAACAGGTGAACAGATCAATGGAATAGAATTGAAAGCCCAGAAATAAAACCACACATCTATGGACAGCTTACCTTCGACAAAGGAGCTGAGTGCATACAATGGAGAAAAGAAAGTCTTTTCCAAAAACGGTGCTGGGAAAACTGGAAAGCCACATGTAAAAGAATGAAAACTGACCATTCTTTTTCACCATTCACTAAAATAAACTCAAAATGGATCAAAGACCTAAAGGTGAGACCTGAAACCATAAGGCTTCTAGAAGAAAACGTAGGCAAGTACACTCTCTGACATCAGTATTAAAAGGATCTTTTCGGACACCATGTCTTCTCAGAGAAGGGAAACAACAGAAAGAGTAAACAAATGGGACTTCATCAGACTAAAGAGCTTCTTCAAGGCACATGAAAACAGGATTGAAACAAAAAAAACAACCCACTAACTGGGAAAAAATATTTGCAAGTCATATATCTGACAAAGGCTTGATATCCATAATATATAAGGAACTCTCACAACTCAACAACAAAAAATCAAACCACCCGATCAAAAAATGGGCTGGAGACATGAACAGACATTTCTCCAAAGAAGATATACTGATGGCCAATAGGCACATGAAAAGACGCTCATCATCGCTGATCATCAGGAAAATGCAAATGAAAACTACACTGAGATATCACCTTACACCCATTAGAATGACAAAAATATCTAAAGCTAATAGTAACAAATGTTGGAGAGGTTGTGGAGAGAATGGAACCCTCATACACTGCTGGTGGGAATGCAAACTACTGCAGCCGCTATGGAAAACAGTATGGAGATTCCTCAAAAAACTAAAAATAGAACTACCATACGATCCAGCCATTCCACTACTGGGTATCTATCCAAAGAGCTTGAAGTCAGCAATCCCAAAAGTCCTATGCACCCCAATGTTCACTGCAGCATTATTTACAATAGCCAAGACATGGAAGCAACCTAAGTGCCCATCAACAGATGAATGGATAAAGAAGTTGTGGTATATATATACAATGGAATACTACTCAGCTGCAAAACAGAACAAAATCATCCCATTTGCAACAACATGGACGGACCTTGAGGGAATTACGTTAAGTGAAATAAGCCAGTTAGAGAAGGATAATCTCTGTATGACTCCACTCAGAGGAGGAATTTAAAAATGTGGACAGAGAGAACAGATTAGTGGCTACCAGGGGAAAGGGGGGGTGGGGGGCGGGCACAAAGGGTGAAATGGTGCACCTACAACACGAATGACAAACATTAATGTACAACTGAAATCACACAAGATTGTAACCTATCATTAACTCAATAAAAAAAAAGATATTATGCTAACTGAAACAAGTCAGTCACAGAATGACAAATATAGCATGATTTCTCCTATAGGAGGTATCTAAAATAGTCAAACTTAGACAAGCAGAAAATAGATTGGTGGTTGCCAGGGGACCGGAGTGGGGAAAATGGAGAGTTGCTGTTCAGCATCAAGTTTTAGTTATGCAGGATACATAAGTTCTAGAGATCTACAACATTATAAACTTAAGAGGATAAGTCTTATGTTAAATGTTCTTCCCACACACACACACAAAAGCAAAGGGACGTAAGAAATCTTTTGGAGGTGATGGATATATTTATTACCAGGATTGTGGTGATGGTATCATGGGTGTAAGCATATTGTCCAAATTCATCACAATGTATACATTAACTATGTATATTTTTTTAATGTTAATTATACCTCAATAAAGCTGAAAAAAATATAAATTCTCTGTTCTCTTAAATGAGTTCTTAGCAGCATTCAAAGCAGTTGAGCACTTGCTCCTTGAAATACTTTTCTTGTTGGGTTTCTGGATAGCCCATGCTTCTCTCACTTTTAGTGGCTCCTCATATACTATCTAACCCCAAAATGTTGAAATGTATTTTTCCTATGCAGGTGATGGGGTTCAGGGCATGACCCCCCCCCCCCGCCCCCCAAGATGCACCACTCTGGTATGTGGATTATTTCAAGCTGAAGAAAATAAAAGCTCAGAAGACTCAGGAAGAACATTCCACCTTCTCCCCAACTGCCTAAAAGAAATTTAAAATAAAGGCCAGTCCCCAGGACAAGCCATCACCTTAGATGACTCTGGGTATCTGGTAGACTGGGAGGATCCTTGCTAAGCCCATTCTTATCAAAGTTCTATTTACCAAACATTTGCTTTTCCATTTCCAGGAGTTGCCTTCCTCCCCTTTGAAGCTCCAGATCACTACCCCCAACATCCTCCTTTCCTGTAGCTGAAGAAATTTAAACAGGCAGCCTCAGCCAGATGACTGAGTTACTGTTTCTCCTGAGTTTCTCCCATGTATACATGCTATTAAACTTTGTTTGATTTTTCTCCTGCTAACCTGCCTTTTAAATTATTTGACCAGCCATAAGAACCTTAAGGAAAAGGCGGGGGGGGAATTCTCCCACTTCCCCAACACAGGTGATCTTAAATGGTTTATAAATTCTCAGGTTTATATCTGCATCCCAAATCTGAGTTCAACTTGTTTGTATTGACAAATAAAAATGGCAAGCAATAGGATATATTGGAGAATATGAGGAAGCCATTTGGTGTAAACCTAATTCGGCCTGACCTTGTCTTTCCAAAAGGGCCTGACCGTGGCTGTTGAGCATGCATTGTATATCTGCTTTAGATATTCCCTATGGCAAGAACAAAGGCCCTTGAGATAAAGGTGCAACTTCCCTCCCTCTCCCAAAGTTGGCATCTTCTTAAGGCTTAAGCCTCTTTCCTTAGGCTAGAAACTGATTGCTGTGCTCACCTGTGACTGCCCAACTCGAGACAATAGACTTGCCTCCTGCTACGCCCTCTGAGATAGCAGACCTACTACCTGCTGTGTCCATCAAGTGCTGTGCTGACAGGGCAATCTTGTGACTATTGTGGGAGGGACATTTCAATCATATGTGAAACGTCCTGCTTGGGGGTATATAACCACTCTGTACATCTCACTTCTTTGGTGCCCTTTCTTCCTGTGGGAAGAAAGGCCCCGGGCCATGGTCCTCAGATTTCAGCTCAGAACAAATTCACCCATATTTTCGTTTATAGATTGCTTATGGATTATTTTCATGGACAGTATCTAGCTGTTTAATTGATATCTTGACTAGGATGTCTTCATAACATAGTCAGAAGGAAATTCTAGATATCCAACTCTCTGCCACAGTCCCCCCAAAGTGCTCTTCCCTTATATTCCCCATCTCATTAAATGGCACCTCCATTTATCTAGTTATTAAAGCCAGCAACCTAAGAGTCTTCTTGATGCTTCTCTTCCCTAATTCCCACATAAACAAGACCTATCTTTTTGATCTACAAACACCATACTTGTTCAACCCCCCTTTATCTTGCCTAGAACAATGCTAGAGTTTACTGACTGATCTACTTTCACTTCCACTGTTGCCCACTTCCAGTCCATTCTCCAAAAGTAGTCAGAGTCTCATTACCCTTCAGTGACTTCACATTGCACTTACCATGGCCTGTAAAAATTAGGCTAATCTGATTCTTTCATGTCTCTCTATCCTCAAAGTGCTGGGAATACTGCAGTGAATGAAACAGGCAAGTCTTCTATTCTCATGGAGTAATCTGGGGGCTTTTTTTGGCAGGGGGTGGGGAATAGAATAAAGAAGTGCAGATAAATAAAACCATTTCTGAAAGTAAAGAGTACTATGAAGACAATTAAACAGGGGATTGTGTTAGACAGCAACTGATATTTGCGGTGGGTTTTAGACTGCGTGGTCAAGGATTGCCTCTCTGAAGGGACATTTGAACTGAATGATACAAAGGAATTTTTAGCACTTTCTCAGCAAAGGTTTATTTCTTGATTGTATCATAATCTCATCAAGGATCATCTGGGAACTCTAGATTTTATCTAATTCCAGGACCCAGGCTGAGAGAGCAGCCACCAAACTGAAACTTGCAGGTTGCTGTGACAAAAGGAAGTAAGATTCTGAAGGGCCTCACACCAGCAATGAAAAGCTCTAGTCTGTAAGTGACACAGATTTCTTCCACCTATACTTTATTAACCAGAACTATTCACATGACCCCACCCAAACCAAGAATCTGGGAATCGCAGTCCTACCACGTCCTGGAAGGCAGAGAATCAGAAATATTCGGAAAACATAATTAACTACTACTATAGTCCTTCATGTTCACAGGGGAAAATATAAAGGAGGGAAAGTCATAGATACATGCATGGTAGTGGCAGGAGTTCTCCTACAACTGTGCAAGGCCATTAGAATTGCTAGTTCTGGTTCCTCTGGGAGGCATATGGTAGAAACAGAAGACAGTTTGGTGAAGCTTTCCGAGTCTTGCTGCTATCTGATCCCTCTAATACTGAGGAAATGGTTTCTTACTGTTTTGCAGACCTGGAAGAATGAATCCACAGAATGTGACCTCATTGTCCCTACTCAGGATTCTAGTTTGCTCACTTCAGTCAAGGTGCCTTAAACTTTTCTAAAAGTCAAGAACAGTCTGGAAATACATATATTCTCCATATCAACTTCTCAGAGCAAAAATCAAAGAAATGGGCACAAGACCGGCTCAATGTTTTTTATGAATGATTGATAATATTAATTTGAAGACTATTTCTTACATATTATACATCCATTTGTAGAGGGAGTAAAAGGTTATAGACACCACTAAGACATACCTGCTTTTTCTTCTAGCATTTTCAGTTTGTCTTTTTAAAAAACTTAATCCTTTGTTCTGTTTGAAATCTTTCAATTGTGAAATATTTCAGGACTGATATTAAATGTGACTAACACTAAGCCAAATACCTATGTGCCCAATACCCAGATTATGAAATAAAATATTATAAAAATAGTCATAGGTCTTGTTTTTGCACGCTTTTTGGTGAGGAAGATTGGCCCTGAGCTAACATCTGCTGCCAAGCTTCCTCTTTTTTGTCTCCCAAAAGCCCCAGTACATAGTTCTATATCCTAGTTATAAGTCATTCTAGTTCTTCTATGTGGGAGGCTGCCACAGCATGGCTTGATGAGCGGTGTGTAGGTCTATGCCGAGGATCCGAACCAGCGAACCCCAGGCCGTGGAAGTGGAGAGCATGAACTTAACCACTCGGCCATGGGGATGGCCCCCTATAGGTCTCTTTTTATACCTAATCACATTCCTCTTTCTCCCAGCTTCCCCAGAAGTAACCACTATTCTGAATTTAGAATTTATCCTTCTTGTGCTTTTCTTTGTACTTTTACTACATCTGTATGTATCTGTTATCAATATGTAGTATTTTTGAGATTTGGGGTTCTAGCAATGATGGGGTAAACACAACTGGATTAAAAAGAAAACAACAAGACTTATCCTCCCACCACACACAACTAAGAAACCGGACAAAACATACAGTGGTTTCCAGATATTAGACAACAGTCAGTGAAAGATAATGATCTCTGAGAGAAATGAAACAAAAGATGTGAGCCATATTATTGCCCCAGCTTACAGCCTGGAGAGAATTTTTAGGCTATGTGCAGGCAGGAAGTACCCAAACGGAGCCTGCTGGTTCCAGGAGCTAAAGATACAGAGCTCATACAAGGAAATCTTATGAGCATTTATGGGATGAAGTATGAGAGAAGACAGATCTGCGCAGGAAGAGCTCCAAATGAGTACTGATCAATGCAGGTGTGTGAGGAAACTACTCAAGGCCAGTGAAAGACCATGAGAAAGATTCAAGTATAGCCATCCCAGAACTCACACAGGGCTGGTAATACTCTATATTCCCACTAGCCAAATAAAAAAAACCTCCTAATACAAGGACATTCTCAAGAGGGTATCACATCAGTGTTGGGACCAAATTAGTCCTATACTAAAAGTTGTACTGGACCCACCTAAGAAAGCAAGAAAGCAAGCCTCAAAATGGCAGAGTTGATTACAAATGGCTTAACTGAATCTCAAAACAAAGCCTGAAAATATTTTAGGAAAAAAATACAGAAACTCCAACAACTAAGAAAATAAAATTCACACTATGTGGCACTTGACAAAAAAAAATTACCAGATATGCAAGAGACAGGAAAATAAGACCTAAAATGAAAAGAAAAATCAATCAATACGAACAGACCCAGAGATGACAGAAACAGTTGGCAAGAATGTTTAAACACTTAGTATAAATATAGTTCATATGTTCAAAAAGGATGAAAGATGAGCATTTTAAGGAGATATGGAAGATGTAAAAGAAATCTATTCCTCAGCAATATGAATTTACTTAACACTACTGAATTGTGCTACACTCATAAATGGTTAAGATGGTATATTTTATATTTTTAGCATGGTAAAACAACCTTTGTTAATCTAAAAGGAAACAAACAAAACAAACCACAAATAAACATCTAGAAGTGAAAATACAATGTCTGAGAAGAAAAACAGTATGGTTAAAATTATCAACAGGTTAGACACTGTAGAAGAAGATTAATGAACTTAAAGACAACAGAAATCATCTAAAATGAGAGAGAGGAAAGATTGGAAAAAACTAAATATCAGTGAGCTATAGAAAAACATCATGTGCCCTAATACAGATATAACTGCACTCCCAAAAAGGAGGAGACGGATAGGACTGAAAATTTTGAAGGACTTACGGATGAAATTTTTCCAAATTTAATGAAAACCATAAACTCATATTTCCAAGAAGCTCAATGAACCCCAAGCAGAAGAAACAAAGAAAATTACACCAATGCACATCATAATCGTATTGCTTAAAATCAGTGATAAGGAAAAAATTTAAAAGCAGCCCAAAAAAAGACACGTGTACAGAAGAAAAATGAGAATTACAGCAGACTTCTCACTGGATTGAATGAAAGCCAGAAGACAACGGAGCAACACCTTTAAAGAGCTGAAAGAAAAATAATGGTTGCCCAGAATTCTATATACAGTAAACATACATTTCAGAAATGAAAATGAAATAAATACTATTTCAGACATATCAAAGCTAAAATTCATCACCAGCAGCCCAGCATTATAATACATATTAAAGAAAATCCTCCAGACAGAAGGAAAATGACACCAACTATAATTCTGGATATACACAAGGAAATAAAGAGCACTGGAAACGCAAAGTTTGTGAGTAAATACAAAATACACTTTTCCCTAATTTTTAAACATCTTTAAAACATTACTGACCGGTTAAAACAAAAATGTAACAATGCATGTGGGGTTACTAATATATGTAGAAATAAAATGTATATCCACAATAACCTAAAATCTAGGAAAGGTGAAATGAAAGTAAACTATTGTAATGAGCTTATACTATACATGAAGGATAATAATATGATCAGAAGGTAGAGCGTAATAAGTGGAAGATGTCTAATATAAACCCTAAAACAACTTATAAAATAAAGAAAACAAAGAGTACAGATAACATGAAAAGAATATTGACTTATTCCTAACAAGTCAATAAAGGAGATTAAATGGAATTAGAAAATGTAAAATTTTCTGCCTTCTAAAAGAAGGCAGAAAAAAAATACAAAGAGATCACAAATAAGAGAGAGAATGAATAAATAGCACAATGGTACATTTAACCACTTTAATCACAACAACCAGTAATCATTTTAACTGTGAATGCTGTAAAAAAAAATCAAAAGGCAGAGATTTTTGAAACAGGAAAAGATAGAGACTGTCATGAAAAGGTAGAGACTGTCAAATTGTACGGAAAAGAACAACAACACTAAATACATATTCACCTAATGACAGAACTTCAAGATACATAAAACAGAAAATGATAAAATTAAAAGAACTGCACCAATCCACAATTATAGCCACTATTATAGATGTCAATACCCTTCTCTCAATAAATGACAAATGAAGTAGACAGAAAAATCAGTAAAGGAAGACCCGAATAACTCTATCAACCAACATTCTACCTAACATTTTTCCCAAATACAACTGGATCACTGACCAAGATAGACTGTAAGATTGGCCGTAAAGAAAGTCTCAATAAATGTAAAAGAATTCAAATAATAAAAACTATGCTTTCTGGCCACAATGGTATTACATTAGAAACTAACAACAAGCCAAAGCAATCTCGAGAAAAACCAACAAAGCTGGAGGTATCACAATCTCTGAATTCAAAACATACTACAAAACTACAGTAATCACAACAGCATGGTACTGGTACAAAACACACACACAGCTCAATGGAACAGAACTGAGAGTCCAGAAATAAAACCACACATTTACGGACAGCTAATTTTCGACAAAGGAGCTAAGTACAGACAATAGAGAAAGGAAAGTCTCTTCAATAAATGGTGTTGGGAAAACTGGACAGCCACAGGCAAAAGAATGAAAGTAGACTATTATCTTACACCATACACAAAAATCAACTCAAAATGGATTAAAGAGATGAATGTAAGACATGAAACCATAATACTCCTAGCTGAAAACATAGCCAGTATGCTCTTCAACATTAGTCTTCGCAGTATCTTTTTGAATACCATGTCTCCTCAGGCACTGGAAACAAAGAAAAAAATTAACAAACGGGACTACATCAAACTAAAAGTCTTCCCCATCAACAAAATGAAAAGACAATCCACCAACTAGGAGAAAGTATTTGCAAGTCATATATCCAATAAGGGGTTAATTTCCAAAATATATAAAGAACTCACACAACTCAACAACAACAAAACAAACAATCCAATCAAAAAATGGGCAGAGGATATGAACAGACATTTTTCCAAAGAAGATTTACAGATGGCCAACAGGCACATGAAAAGATGTTCAGGGGACGGCCCGTTGGCACAGCGGTTAAGTTCACACCTTCCACTTTGGCAACCTGGGGTCTCCAGTTCAGATCCCGGGGGCAGACCTACACAATGCTTCTCAAGCCATGCTCTGGCAGGCATCCCACATAAAATAGAGGAAGATGGGCACGGATGTTAGCTCAGGGCCAGTCTTCCTCGGCAAAAAAAGGAGGATTGGCAGCAGAAGTTAGCTCAGGGCTAATCTTCTCCAAAAAGGAAAGAAAAGAAAAGATGCTCAACATCACTGATAATTAGAGAAATGCAAACCAAAGCTACAATGAGATATCACCTCACATCCATTGGAATGGCTATTACTAAAATGACATGAAATAACAAGAGTTGCAGAGGATGTGGAGAAAAGGGGAGCCTCATATACTGCTCGTGGGAATGCAAACTGCTACAGCCGCTACGGAAAACAGTATGGGGATTTCTCAAAATATTAAGAATAGAACTACCATACAATCCAGCTATTCCACTTCGGGGTAGATATCCAAAGAAGACGAAAACACTAATTTGAAAAGATACATGTACCCCTATGTTCATTGCAGCATTATTCACAATAGCCACAACCGGGAAGCAACCTAAGTGCCCATCAAAAGATGATGGATAAAGATGTGGTATATGCACACAATGGAATACTACCCAGCCATAAAAAAGACGAAATTGTGCCATTTGAGACAACACGGATGGACCTTGAGGGTATTATGCTAAGTGAAATGTTAGACAGAGAAGGACAAATACTGTATGATTTCACTCATGTGGAATATAAACAAACAAACACACAAACACACAGAAACAGAGAACAGATTGGTGGTTACCAAAGGGGAAGAGGGTGGGGGAAGGCCAAAAGGGGTAAAGGGGCACATATATATGGTGACAGACGGAAACTAGACTTTTGGTGGTGGACATGATGTAACTTATACAGAAGCTGAAATATAATGATGTACACCTGAAATTTACACAATATTAAAAACCAATGTGACCTCAATTACAAAAATTTTCAAACTCAGAGAAAACAGTATTTGAAAGAGAACTGAGGGGCTGGCCCCGTGGCCGAGTGGTTAAGATCACGCGCTCCGCTGCAGGCGGCCCAGTGTTTCGTTGGTTTGAATCCTGGGCGCGGACTGGGCACTGCTCATCAAACCACGCTGAGGCAGCGTCCCACACGCCACAACTAGAAGGACCCACAACGAAGAATATACAACTATGTACCAGGGGGCTTTGGGGAGAAAAAGGAAAAAAATAAAATCTTAAAAAGAAAAAAAGATAACTGAAAAATCCGCATATATATGGAATCTAAACGTATTTCTAAATAACTCATGCATCAAAGAAGAAATCCCAGAAGAAATTTTAAAATATTTTGAATAGAATGGAAATGAAAGCATGACATATCAAAATTTGTGGGGTATACCCAGGCAGCTCTTAGAGGAAAATTTATAGCATTAAAAACTCAGAAGAGAAGAAAATTCTCAAAACTATGGTTAAAGCTTAAGAAGCCAGAAAAAGAAGAGCAAAGTAAACCCAAATAAGTAGGAAAAAAGTAAATAAAAGGAAGAAATCAATAAAAATAAAAAACAACCAAAAATGACAAAAAGAGAGAAAACCAATTAAACCAAAAACGATTTGTCTGAGATCAATAAAATTGACAAATCTCAAGCAAGTCCAATAACGATAAAAAAGAGAAAAGACACAAATAAATAATATCAGGAAAGAGAGAGAAGACATCACTACAGAACCTTCAAACATTAAAAGTGATATGGGAATAGAGTAGACAATTTTACGCCAACAAACTAATGACTTAGATTGAATAGACAAATTCCTTGAAAGACACAAACTAGCCAAGTTGACTCAAGAAGTAATAGAGACAGGACTTCCAGAATGGTGGTATAAGGAGCTCGGCAGAACATTTCCCCATGAAACGATCATTTAAATGATCAAAATTGGAGCCAGCCTGTGGCACAGTGGTTAAGTTCGCACATTGCACTTTGGCGGCCCGGGGTTCGCCGCTTCGGATCCTGGGTGTGGACATGGCACCACTTGGCAAGCCATGCTGTGGTAGGCATCCCACACATAAAGTAGAGCAAGATGGGCACAGACGTTAGCTCAGGGCCAGTCTTCCTCAGCAAAAAAAGAGGAGGATTGGCAGCAGATGTTAGCTCAGGGCTAATCTTCCTCAAAAAAAAAATGGTAAAAATTATTATTATTTTTAAATTTAAATTTTCTGGAAATTGTCCTAATGGCATACAGCAAATTAAAAAACATTTACTCAGGAAAATGTAGTAAATCTGGGTAAGAACAGCAAGTCTGTGCCATTTGAGCCATGTCCCACTCCTACCTCCACCCCTCCTACAAGTCGGAGTGATCCAGCTTTACAAGAAAATGAGACCCTCTCTCTCCTCTTAGCTCGCAGTCTAGGGTGAGAGTTTCTCCCTGGGAGAGCAGGCTGCTGCAGTGTCTAACGTTCTCAGCTTCATGTTGCAGAAGTTCTATTCCAGGCAAATGTAGCCAAGAGGACTGGGGCTCTGTTACCCCAAGTAGCCCCTACTTGGAAGGTGGAACTCTACCACAGGTAGGAGCAGGTTGAAAACACTGGGCCCTGAGCACCCACACCCCAGCTTGCTGACAGGATGCAGGTTCCATACCAGGAAGTATGTCACGGGCTGAAGTGTGTTCCTGAAAAATTCGTATGTTGAAGTCCTAACTCCCAGTACCTCATAATGTGATTGTATTTGGAGAAAAGGTCTTTAATGAGGTAATTAAGCTAAAATGAGGTCATTAGGATGGGCTCTAATCCAAGATGACCGGCGTCCAAACAAGAAGAAGAAATTTGGACAAAGACTCGTCTAAAGGGAAGACCTCGTGAAGACACAGGGAGAAGACGGTAACCTACAAACCACGGAGAGAGGCCTCAGAAGAAACAGCTCTGCCCACAACTTGATCTTGGACTCCTCACCTCCAGAACTGTGAAAAAATTAATTTCCGTAGTTTAAGCCCCCCAGTCTGTGGTAATTTGTTAAGGCAGCCCTAGCAAACTAATACAGATTTTGGTACCAGGATGTAGGGTGCTGCTGTAACAGATACTTAAAATTGTGGAAGTGGCTTTAGAACTGGGGAATGGGTAGAGGCTGGAAGAGTTCTGAGGTGCAAGTTAGAAAAAGAAACCAAAATTGAAGATTTGAAAGTTCTCAACCTATCTACATTACAAAAAAATGAGAAAATCTGTTCTGGAGAGAACATCAAGGGTGTGGCTGGACAATCACTCACTAAAGGAGCCCAACAATAAATCTGAACCGAAAGATGGACAAACCCGAAAACTTAAACACAGACTGATGGAGATTATGCAATCTGAGGAGCAGAGAGAAAAAAGAATGAGGAAAAATGAACAGAGCCTTAGAGAATTGTGGAACACCATTAGGCACACCAACCTATGTGTAATGGAAGTAACAGAAGGAGAGGAGAGAGAGAAAAGAGCAGAAAAATATTGACTATGTAGTGATCGAAAACTTCCCAAATATGATAAAAACAATATATATCCCTGAAGCTCAACAAACTCTAAGTCGGAGAAATGAAAGGAGGGCTACACCAAGACGCATCATGGTCAGATGTTGAAAGCTGAAAGTATATATCCAAAGGAATTCAAAGCAGGGACTCAAACAGATATTTTTATGCCAATGTTCATTGAAGCATTATTCACTAAAACCAAAAGGTGAAAACAATCCAAGTGTCCATCCACAGATGAAAGGATAAGCAAAACGTAGTGTATATGTACAAAGGTATATTATTCAATGATAAAAAGGAATAAAGATCTGATACATGACACAACATGGATGAACACTGAAAACATTATGCTAAATGAAATAAGCCATGCAAATGGACAAATACTGTATGAATCCACTTATATGAAGTATCTAGAATAGGCAAATTCATAGAAATAGAAAGTAGATTAGACATAACCAGGGGTTAGAGAGAGGGTAGGGTGGAGACTTATTGCTTAACAATTACAGACTTTCTGTTGGGGGTGATGAAAAAGTTTTGAAAACAGTGGTGAAGGTTGCACAACATTTTGAATGGAATTAGTGCTACTGAATTGTACACTTAAAAATGGTTAAAATGACAAATTTTATGTTGAATATATTTTACCACAATTTTAAAAAATCAATAATGTAATATATCGAAACCCACTGAATTGTACACTTGTAATGGGTGAGTGGTATGGTATGTAAATTATATCTCAATAAAGCTGTTTTTTACCCTTAATAAAAAGATATAAAGAACATAACTAGCTTTATGCCTACTAAGGAAATTGATTTCCACTTCAGGCCTAGATGACTTTATGGCTGAATTCTACTAAACATTTTTTTTCGAACTTTACAGAAGTATAATTGACAATAAAAATTGCATGTACTTAAGGTGTACAATGCAAACCGTTGATATACACATACATTGTGAAATGATTATTACAGTCAAGTTAACTAACACATCCATCACAGTTACTTTTTTGTTGTGTGTGGTGAGAACACTTCAGATCTACTGTCTTGGGGCTGGCCCAGTGGCATAGCAGTTAAGTTTGCGTGCTCTGCTTTAGCGGCCCAGGGTTCACCGGTTCGGATCCTGGGCACGGACATGGGAACCACTTATCAAGCCATGCTGTGGCAGGCGTCCCACATGTAAAGTAGAGGAAGATGGGCACATATGTTAGCTAAGGGCCAATCTTCCTCAGCAAAAAGAGGAAGATTGGTGGCAGATGCTAGCTCAGAGCTAATCTTCCTCAAACAAAACTACTCTCTTAAAAAATTTCAAGTATACAATACAGTATCATTAACTATAATCACTATGCTGTACAATAGGACCCAAAGGTTATTTGTCTTATAACTACAAGTTTGTACCCTTTGACAAGCATTTCCCTATTCCCCCCCCACCTTCTTCCAAACATCCCAGGAGGGAGTATACCAGTTCTACGCAAAATCTTCCAGACTTTTAAAGAGGAAGGAATACTGTCCAACTCACTTTATGTAGCCAACATTATCCTGATACCAAAACCAGATAAAGACATTACAAGAAAAAAGAACTATAAACCAATATCCCTCATGAAAATAGATGGAAAAATTCTTCACAATTTTTGAACAAACAACTTATCATGAATTGAGTGAAAAAACAAAATATATCATGACCAAGTGGGGTTTAACCCAGGAATGCAAAGTTGACTTAATGTTAAAATCAATTAATATAGTTTACCATGTCAACAAACTAAAGAAAAAATAATCATTTTAATATATATATAAAAACATTCGATGCACAAAGATTCATTCAGTACAATAACTCTCAACAAACAAGGAATAAAAGGGAATTCTTTCCACCTGATAAAGAGTATCTACAAAAACCCTACAGTTGACATTATATTTCAGGATGCAAGACTGAATGCTTTTACCCTAAGATCTGGAATGAAGCAACAATGTTTACCTACCACTTCTATTGGAGGTCCTAGACAGTACCGTAAGGCAAAAGAAAAAATCAAACATGCAGATTGGAAAAGAAGTAAAACTGTCTTTATTTTCAAGTGCATAATTGTCTAAGAAAACCCTGAGGAATCTACAAATAAAAGCTACTAGAACTTTTAAGTGAGTCTAGCAACATTGCAGATACGAGGTCAATATGCAAAAATTAGTTACATTTCTATGTCTAGCAAGAAATGGTCAAACTGAAATTTAAAGTACCATTTTCAATAACGTAAACATGGATTTTCTAGGAATAAATTTGAGAAAAGATATTCAGGACTATACACTGAGAAGTGTAAAACATTGCTGACAGAAATCCAAGATTACCTTAATAAATGGAGAGAGATACTGGTTCATGGATCGGAAGACTCAGTTGTCATTTTTCCTCAAATTGACCTGTAGATTTGAGAGAATCTCAATGAAAATCTCAATAGGTTCTTTTGAAGAAATACATTAGTCAACCCTAAAATGAATATGGAACTACAAAGGATATAGAATAGCCAAAACAACTTGGAAATAGAAGAGCAAAGTAGAAGGACTAAAACTACTTGATTCCAAGCTTATCATAAAGAGACAGTAATCCAGACAACGTGGTATTGGAATAGTCACAGGCCAGCGGAACACCATAGAGAGTTCAGAAGTAGACTCACAAATTTATGGACAATAGATTTTTAAAATAACAGTTTTATTAAGATATAATTCACATACAATACAATTCACGCATTTTAAATGTACGATTAAATGGTTTTTCGTATATTCAGAGAGTTGCGCAACCATCATTACTATTTAATTTTAGAAAATTTAGGTCACCCACAAAAGAAACCCTGTATCAATTAGCAGTCACTCCCCATTTCCTCCTGAATCCTCCTACCCTGGCCCTAGGCAGCCACCAATCTACTTTCTGTTTCAATGGACTCGCCTATTCTAGACATTTCACATAAATGGTATCATACAATATGTGGTCTTTTGTGACTGGATTCTTCACTTAGTTTAATGCTTTCAATGTTGTAGCATGTATCATTTCTTTTCCTTGCTTAGTAATATTTCATTGTATGGATATACCACCTTTTGGTTATTTATTCATGAGTTGATGGACATTTGCTTCCCCTTTGGGGCTTTTACAAATCATTCTGCTATGAGCATTTGTTTACAAGTTTTTGCGAGGACGTACATTTTCAGTTATCTTGGTTATATACTTGGGAGTGAAATTGCTGGGTAACTTTATGCTTAACCTTTTGAAGAACTGCCAGACTTTGGAAAATATCCCAAGCAGTTGCGCTATTTTACATTCCCAACAGCATGAATGTTCCAATTTTTCTACACCCTAGCCAACACTTACCTGTCTTTGGTGATTATGGCCATCCAAGCAGATGTGAAGTGGTATCTCATTTGGTTTTAATTTGCATTTCCCTATTAGTTAATTATGTTGAGTATTTTTTCATGTGTTTATTGGCCATTTGTATATCTTCTTTGGAGAAATGTCTATTCAAATCTGAGAAACCATTGCCTAATCCAAGGTCACAAAGATTTAAATCTACGTAGTCTTGTAAGAGTTTATAGGTTTAGCTCTTGCATTTAGCTCTTTGATCCATTTGAGTAAATTTTTGTATATGGTATGAGATAGCTGTACAACTTCATTCTTTTTATGTGGCTATCCTGTGGACAAATGATTTTTGACAAAGAAGCCAAGAGAATTCAAAGAGGAAATGATCATCTTTTCAATAAATGGTGATAGGAAATTGGAGAGCCATACGCAAAAAAAGGTCTTAATCGTTGTTTCACACCATATGGAAATATTAGTTCAAAATGGATCATAATAAGTGTCTAAATATAAGAGCCAAAATTATAAATTTTCTAGAAGAAAATATAGGAGAAAATCTTAGTGATGTTGGGTTAAGCAAAAATTTCTTAAATAAAGCATAAACTAAAATAAAAGGCATAAACTATAAAAGAAAAGTCAATAAATTTGACTTCATGAAAATTAAAAATTTTTGTTCCTTAAAAGACACATAAGAAAATAGACGATCCAGCCACAGATTGAGAGAAAGTGTTTTCAAAACATGTATCTGACAAAGTAACTGTATCTAGAATAGACATAAAATTCTTACAACTCAATAATAATAAGACAATCCAGTTTATCACATGGGCAAAAGATTTGATCAGATGTTTAAACTAACTATTTTGGAAAACATTTTGGCAGGTTCTTAAACAGTCAAGACTTCACCTTCCAGTTGATTCAGTACTCCCACTCCTAGAGAAATGTGAACATACATGCACATGAAAACTTGTACAAGATTCTTTATAGCAGCTTTATTTGTAATAGCCCCAAACCGCAAACAACTCAAAAGCCCATCAGCGGGGGAACAGATAAACAAATTGCGTTATATCTATATAATGGGTGCTACTTAGCAATAAAAGAAATGACAACTGATACAACAACATGGATGAATCTCTAAACAGTGATGCTGAGAGAAAGAAGTGTTAGAAAATGCAAACAAATCTATTGTGACAAAATAATCAGAGGTCTCCTGGGGATGGGGCACAGAGGGAAGAGACAGGGATAGACTACAAAGGAGCAAGAGAAGTTTTGTGTGTGATGGATATGTTCCTTATTTTGATTGTGGTTATAGTTTGAGTAGTATATAACAAGACAAAACTTATCAAATTGTACACTTTAGGTATGTGCAGTTCATTGTACATCACATATCTTAAAACATCGGAAAGAAACAATATATGGTACTTTAATGTGTTTTCACATATAAATGAATTTATCCGTTTTCTTGTTGATGAGTGTCTAGGTTGTTCTCAGTTTTCAATTTAGAAAGAGCGCTGCAGTTAATATTCTTATATGTCTCTCTGTGTACGTACATGTGAGGGTTTCCAAAGTAGGCCCCCAGAGTAGAGTTGCTGGGTCATAGCTATGCACATCTGCCACTTTACTGGATCTTCCCAAATTGTTCTTCAGGGTCATTCCCTTTTATACCACACACCATTAGCAGTGTACGCAATTTAAGCTTGTTCCACTCTTTCCAATATCATGGATCTAAAGTAATAAATTGTTTTAATTTGTACTTCTTTAATTATTAGAAAAGTTGGGCACTTCCTTGTAAATGCTAGTCATTTGAATTTCTGGATACTGACTAAAATTTGGTGGGAGGAATAATGGAGGAACCACCTGAATTTTCTCCCAAATGTAGCCAATTACTTTAATATCATTTGCTGAAAAATTATCATTTTCCACTGATTTGAAATGCCACCTCTAATATGTACTTATTTCTCCCGTGTGCTTTTTTTTTTTTCCTGGAGTTTTAATTCTGTTCTAGAAATAAATCTGAGTAACTAAGGGCATTCAGTAAATGACCTGATCTGCTTATCCTTTCCTACATTGGTAATTTACTCTTGCAATTTTTGTAATTCTAGATGATGTTGATGAGGAGGGAAAAAATTTTTTCCTTTACTTTCTCAGGTTCAATAACTGGGGTCTTGCAAATTGAACTGACAAAAGACAGATTAACAGGAGAAAAAGGTTTATTTCATATGCATATGGTGGAGGGGCCTCAGAAATGACATGAAAATCCTAAAGAGGCAGACTGTTACCATTTTCACAAAGGGAAATAAATTTGTGAAGAAATGACAAGACAAAGGAAAAGAGGTTTGAGCTTCTAAGGGTGGTAAATTGTGAGAAGGTAAATATAGGGGGAAACTAAGGAAAGATAAAGGTTATTTATTAAAATTTGTTTGTGCAGGCTCATGTTGGTGCCGATTTTCTGTCTTCTTCATAGCCATAAAACTCCCTTAGGAGAAGAGACTTATGGCAGCCCTCAGTTTTTAGAAGTTTCTGCTCTTAGTCAGATAAAGAATCTCCAAGAAGGCTTCTTTCTGTATCTGTTGATTCTCAATGGCCTTACCTCAAAATAATCCATATGGCATATTTTGGGTGGTGCATTCTAATCCCCTTCAATAAACTGCCAATTACTCTATTTCTTTTTTAACATTCCTGGATACTCCTACATGTTTATGAATTTTAGAATTAGTTTTTAAGATTAAAAGAATTTCCAGAACTAAAAGAAACAACTGGGTTCAAGCAGAACAAGAATTAATAACCTGGGACTGAATAAGCTGAGAAGGATAGTTACAATTTTTACGACTTCTTGTTTGAAACATTTCTGGTTCTTTAGTGTTTTGTTTTTCCAGATTTAAGGAAACTTTTTCTCTTAAGCTACCTATGATTTACAATTGGTAAAGTATACTTTTGTAAACAAAGAGGAAACATTTACTTTTTCTCCCTGTATGATCCCTCCAGAATTTAGAAACTCAAGTGTTCTTTTCATGGCAATACAGTAAGTTACTTGCATAATTTCAATAAGAATCTGTTCTCCTTCTAACAGGGTACAATTGAAAACATTGGCTATGTTACCAAGGCTTTGACTGGAATGTCATAGTTGAGAGAGATATGCATAGATTCAGACATGACCAGACAGCTGTAAGGAACTGCCTGAAACTTGGCTTGGCTTCCTGGCCTCAGAGGCTTTGAAAGAGTCAAATCTGAGATTCCTTATAAAAAGTTCCAGCAAAGCAGTCTTAAAAGAGCTTATGTGGTCAATCACCATTCTTGCTACACTCATGTAAATAATCAGGCCAAGTTTAATACAAACAAATTAGTTTTACTGTGATTATCTTTGGTAAAAAATGGGGTAATTGTAGAGAGAAAAATTATGTTTGCACCTTTGTAGATATTTAGATTCTAACCCTGTTAATTGTCTTTGAGGTTTTGTTATATACCTGTAAACTGAACTGGATCCTAAATTCTTCTAATTTTCTCAAATATCTGGCTACCACTCTCCAACCGAATGTTTCCTATTTCCTCCCATCCTTCTGATTTGGAATCACTGAGACCAAAGACTGTCCTTGAATCTCCTTGGAAAGGAATATACTAGGTCTTCCTCCCGACCCAGATGGCAGCCAAACCTCCAGGACTTAAACCTTGGCTACACATCTCACAGTGGAAGAAAGCTCCTCCTGACCTCTGGTCCTTTACAAACACTGAAGACCTCTGAATCAAACTGATGAGCAGGAGAAGCAGCTGACATTGACGTAGACTGCTTCCACCCAAGACACCAGATCAAGATTTCCCATTTTAACTAAACATGAAACACTGTCTTCCTCTCTTTCTTTCCTTTACTCTGGCATTGGCCTGGCAAGATAATGTCACCATCATATCTCCCAAGCCATTACTAAGGGAGAGCAACCTTTCAGACAGCTGGATTCATCATCAAAAACTCCAATCTGTTCATGATGCTGGAACCCATGAACAATGCCACCTGAGCAGTAATGGTTTACGCCCCAACAGGATTTAATTTCATCGGTGGTGGTGATCATTCTCCTTGGACCAATAAATGCTTAGATGGCTAACACATAACTGGGCAATGCCCCTTAGGTTATCTAACTGTGCCACTCAACTGTTCTCAAATAGGCTAAGACACTTCATTGGTCAACTCCCCTAATCATCCAATTCGAAAAGACCTGCCAGGAGGCCTTCATGATTCAGGATGTGCTTCTTTCGGCAGGTCCCTACTTCCTTTGTTAGGAGTGAGTACAAATGAGGCTGTGATCAGAAATCCCTCCTTAACTCTTGAAAGTATTGCAGAATTCGCTGCTAAAGCAATAGCTGCCCAATGAAAATCTCTAGACTCTCAGCTCAAAGTAGTTCTTGATAATATGACAGCCCTTGATCATTTGTTAGCTGAGCAAGGATGTGTCTGTGCTGTGGCCACCACCCGCTGCACCTGGATTAACACTTCTGGGGAAGCTGAAATTTAGTTACATAAAATCACTGAGTGCGCCACTTGGCTTAAAAAGGTGACTCCTTCAACAGAGTATTTCTTTCACTTATTGGATTTTGATTGGTTTGGGTCTTGGGGACCATGGCTCTGAAGTGCACTCCAGACATGGGAATTATCCTACCAGTAACAGTCATAGTAATCTCCCTGATGCACCGTATTCTCTCAAAAGCTTTAAATGCGTGTTTGCAGCTGCTAACCATCAAGCAAATGAATGTGAAGTCGTGACCTGTGAATACCACAGGATTCGGCAGAAAACCTCATGACCTGTGACTATAACACGGAGAAACAGTAAAAGCTGCGAGACCAACAGAGCGGTAGCTGAGAGTGGCACTAATGCCTTAAATTTTGATCACATCTTTCAAGTTATGCTAAGAGTCTCACGCAAAGGGGGAGAACTGTTAAAAAAGAAAAAACAGGAACAAAATGGTGTCACTTGTGCTAAGTCCCACATCAATAAATCAAGACTTAATTGCACTTTCAGTCTCTCACAGGAATGTGACCTTTAACTAGTCAATCTGGAATTACCTGGTCGGCATGAGTGAGTAATCTGCCTCATAGATCCCCACACTACTCTTCCCCAAAGGAAGGTGATCTTGCCCGAATCTGCTCTTTGCTAGAAACTTCCTTTATTCCGTCCCTTCTGCCCATAACAGCCTTCCACTTTGCATAGCTCCTTGGACCTCCCTTCTATTTGCTAGCTGGGATGCTGCTCAATTCATGAATTGTTGGATAGAGCCAATTCGATCTTCAAATTTACTCAGTTGGCTTTTGCTTTAAACACCTTAGCATCATCATCCTCTGAAAATAATGCTAATTTTGTCTTTTTTCTATTACTATATTTCTTTCTTTCTCTTATCTGGGGGACAAAGAGATTAATTAGAACACTAAGGTTCCTTAGAGGATGAAAGACTTCGGTGAATCTTGCAGGAATAGCAGCATTTGGACTGGCTAAGAGGGGAGGATGACAGAAATATAGCCACGCATTGCTCAATGATGGGGATACATTCTGAGAAATGTGTTAGGCAGTTTCATCATTGAGCGTACTTACACAATTCATCATAGAGTGTACTCACACAAACCTAGATGGTATAGACTACTACACACCTAGGCTATATGGTACTAATCTTACGGGACCACCCTCCTATATGCCCTCCGTCCTTGACCCAAACGCTGTTATGCTGTGCATGTCTCTAGATAAAATTGAGCTGTCCTACTCCCAACTAACGGAAGTCAGTTGATAGAACCGCTGGTGGCACCTGGAACTCTACATATTACATCACAGAAAAACTCAGACTAGTAGTGTCTTGGAACATGTTTTGTTCATAGTAAGTGTGAAAATAAAGGAAAACCTCTTTTAAAATGGAGTCATGAAACCCTGAAGGGGGACCTCTCACGTACATACCACTCACTGCTGCCTGCCTAACTGGCAGGAAGATGGACGATAAGAATTATTTTAACCAGGCCTATTTGTATAAAATTCTCTCAGTCCCAACTTCTTATCCGTGATGATAAGAATGTAACTTTTCTGCTGGTGCAACGGAGGACATCTTCACCTAGGAATTTCATCTCCTGCTTTTAAGAAAAGGAAGGAAGATCCGTCCCTGCCGCAGCGACAACGCATTGTCACAACCTTACACTCTTGTTCTTCTCCAATGAACTTTTATTCTAGATAACCCTCCTTAATTTCCTCCTAACACCTAATAAAAACTAACTTTCCCCTTGTCTCTTCCAACTTGCCTATGGTTCACCATAGTTTGCACGTCCAGAATTGCAATTCCTCGGCTAGTCCCAAATAAACTCATTTTTTGAGCTTGCCCCCCAGACAGCTTCATTTAGGTTGACATAACAGCTAAAGATAGTTTTAGTCTCTATTAACATCACAACCAAATACTTAAATCACAACCAAGTACTTAAAAGCCTGACATAATTGTAGACTCATAAGTGAAATGTCACATTATCATTTTCAATAAATCAGCATCAATTTAACATTTCGGAGAGCCCCCCAAATTCTCAGCACTCAAATCCAAGACAAGAAAGATAAAAAACAGTACGACTGCATTCTGGTTATCCTATGAATTAAAGTGGAGTGAGTGTGAGTGAGTGTGTGTGTGTGTGTGTGTGTGTGTGTGTGTTTTAAAGCCTTTTGTTCACCAGCTTCTTTCCCTATCTTACACTGTACTCCCTAAGGACTGTGTATATCATTTAACTTTCTCCATTGAACGATAAACTTCAGAAGGTCTGGCCATTTTGGTTCTACGGGGTTTCTATCTCTTGCGCTTTCCCAGATCATACCATGTATTTAATATGCATTGACCCACCTGTGCAGAAAAGGGACCGTCTAGTCTCATGCTTAAATCAGTACTATGTCACTATCCATCGATCAATAAGTTGTGCATTCTCGGTGACAACTGAATGTTTTCTCTTTCAGCTGAAGTTTAAAGGAGGAGGGGAGTCGACTCCAAAACTGCACACTGGTGTAGCCCCAAACGGAAATACAGCGAAAGCTCGAGCGACCTCTCCCAGCGCAAACGAGTCCACCCCAGCTTCAGGAAACGAAGGAGTACGTGGGGTTGCGGATGACTGGCTTTGGGGCTCATTCTTTTCACTACAGCGCCCCAGGAGCGGAAGGCAAGCCCAGGCTCCAGGGACCACGCAGTCCCGCTGGGGCTGAGAGCGTCTCCCCCAGGGTGTCCCGGACGCCCGGCAGGAAAGAGCGCCGCCGGGCCGCCGACACCTGAGCGCGCGCCCGGTGGGGCGGGCCGGGAGCCCTCTCTCCCTTCCGCCTGCGACGCGCGTTGTCGGTCGAGCCGGTGTATGTGCGGTAATAACATGTCTGCCCCGCTTCCCGCCATCATCCCCGCCGCCCGGAAGGCCACTGCTGCGGTGAGTGGCGGCAGCCGGGGCTCGGAGGGGACCCTCGGCCCGCTGCTCACCACTGCCCTTCGCGCAGGGTTGGCGTCGCTGACCGCCTGGCGGCCGGTGGGTGGGTTCCCTCCGCCGGGTCCGGGGTGGGCTGGGTGGGGTGGGGTGGTCGGTGTCGGGAGGGCGCCGGGGCTGCGGCCGGGCCGGAGGATCAGCGCGCCCGCCCCCGTCAGCCCCGAGCCCTCTGCATTGCGGAGCGAGTCCCCAGCTTGTAGGGACCGGCGTTAGCGGCCAGGCACCCTAACTCGAGGTGGCTCCGTTGCTCGTTTCTCTCTTGTTTGTGGGTGAGGGAAGTCTGAAGTCCTCAAGAAAATGACTTTATTTTCTTACCTTGCACTCGTGTCCTGAATTAAAGAAGTTTGAAGATTGGCAACTTATGACATCACAGGGTGCTGTTTTTTAGAAAACCGTGTACGAGGAGCTCAAATGTCTTTTTAACCCCGGAAGCTCCTTTTTGTGATGGAAAAAGTCTACAGTTTACATGAGACTTGCATGGTTTGACTTGAAACAAACTATTTTTCCTAGAATGTTATTTGCACTTAAGAATGTCTAACTGGGACCTCTTTAAGTGCTAAGGCCGCACATTAATTATCTTCGGAACTACAGTGAGAGAAATTAAGTATTTTTCCCACTGAAGAGAGCTCTATGGAGTTTGATTTGCTGAAGGTAGTGTTCTGAAATTCTGGCATCCAGAATTGACCAACGCTAGTGTGTATCAATTCTGTGTGGGTTTATTTGGGCATTGTTTATTAATTTTTTCTCTTGTAGGTGATTTTCCTTCATGGATTGGGAGATACAGGGTAGGTACCATTATTTTTAATAACAGTAATGAAATGGGGTCATGCAACTCTACTTACATGATCAAAGGTTTAATGTTAATGAACTCTAGGATTGTATGAAAAAAGATTGCTAGTGATATTTCTTACAGTCCAGTAATATGATAGAATCTTTTCTTTTTTAAAAACCTCCAGAATTTCCTCTCATCATCGTGAATTCGTCATTTTTCAACTCCTGTTTCTGGAACGTATTAAAATTGCAAACGCCTCCTTGAGTTGCTGTGGGCATTGGATACCAGAGATGGGTGGAATGTTTGTAGAGAGTGTGCAACTGAGAGCTTTCCGGAGGAGTTAAAATTTCAGGGCAAGTTGAGGAGAACAACTGGTTGATTTTGATAAGAGCAATAATCGCAATGTGAGGTATACGGCATTCTGAATGAAAGCTTAATTATGCCCTTAAGAGAAAAAATCAGTTCAAGGGTCGGGGAGGCAACTCAAAGATTTATTTGGCAGTTTATCAAACACATTTTGTTGTGCTAACTTGAGATGTACAATTTATCTTTCAGTCAGGCTTTTCCTATATTGTGAAGTGTTTGTTTTTAATTTAAATTGTGATTATCTGTTTGAAACTTAGGTAAAACTGTAACAACATTGCAGAATTAGAGGAAAACTGAAGATAAACAAATTTTGAGTAGGTGGTCAAATAAACTATTAAATAAACTATTAAATCTTCTTTATAAGGGTGAGTTGGGCTAGATTAATTCTTCAAAGTGATTCCTGATATTCTTTTATGCCCTTTAAGTAGAGGTACATGACAACACGGAAAAGATTGTAGGACTCTTTCTGGCAATGAGGTAGTCCTATGAAAATGATAGACTTATATTTTACTATTTATTTTCCTGAACAGGTTTAGAGAAGCTCTCTTTTATAATCAAACCCTTCTTGATACTGAGAGCCGGAGAGGAACTTGCTACCCTGTCACTTGCCCAATAAAGAGAGCTTCTAGGCCTGAAGAATCAGTCCAAGAAAAAAAACTTCAGTGTAGAAAGCTTCTCTGTGGGCCCCCATTTTGACATATTCTGTAGACTGAAGTTAAGAGTGAAAATGAACAATGTGAGATTAAAAATACCAAGAGCATCCAGGACATCTTGACCGAGAATTAAGTTTACATACAAAATTAGCTGGCCAGCCCCATGGCCGATTGGTTAAGTTCACGTGCTCCGCTCCGGTGACTCAGGGTTCACCGGTTCCGATCCTGGGCGCAGACCTGCACGCTGCTCATCAAGCCATTCTGTGGCAGCATCCCACGTGGAAGAACTAGAATGACTTACAACAATTCAGGCGTGAGGAGGGGAGAAGTCCTAAGGCTCTGACATTCATACCGTGTCCCTGGTTCCATTCTAAGCTAGGAAATGCTAACTCTTATGAGGTTCATGTAGAAGAGTGAGCTTCGGGTCTTTTCTCTCAAAATTCTATGACGAGACTAACCAAAGGTGGGAATTCTAATGAGGGAACTTGGCTGAACTTTAGGCTTTGAACACTGAATCTAGGATATCGCTGAGAGTGTAAGTACATGAAGTGGATTAAGTGACGGAGTGATGGCCATAGTGAAGATTTACTGGGCTCCGAAATAGGAGAGAAATCACTGAACATGAGGCTCAACTTATGTCCTATCTACGGAAAGCCCATTAAGGGAAGATCAATTTTAGAAAATGTTAAAGAACAACCAGGTTTAAATTTAGTACCAATACTGAATACTCATTGATTTTAAAGAAAAATATATATGCATATGCTATAATGCTAGTACCCCATTTTAAATAGAAAAATTACCATACCTGACTCACCTTCTCTTCACTGAAAGAGAAATTACTAATCTTAAAAATGAAACTGTCTAATTGCCATTATATTTACATTTCTCTACATTTTATCGGTGCCAAAACATTTAAAATATATCCTTCTAGAAAATAAATATACTACAGAAGATAAAACTAGTTGAAAACACAACCATGTAACGTTTTAAGGCACTGCATTCCATTAGACAGAACCCAAAATGAACTGAGTACAAAGACACAATGTGAAGTTTATACGTGAGACTCTTCCCTTCTCTCCGATTTTGGACTCCAGTGTTAATCTACATGAAGTCAGCTCCCTAGCTACACAAAACATAACTTCTCAGGATTTATTTGAATTGTTATAAGCAGGTAATTAAGTAAACTAAAAGAAGTCTAACTGAAAATTCAATGTGCAAGTAAGCCGAGATACACTTGATAAGGATTCCATATGCTAATGGCCTTGGTGCCACGCCAGCTCTTTCCTCTGAAGTTCTCAGATTTCATCAATCTTTGTGGACTGGCAGCTCAGCAGCTCCCTCACCTTCACTGAGCCACAAACACGTCTGGGCCATCTGTGTCCTGAAGACAGGGGAGGACATATCAGCATTTCCCCTTCCCCAGGAATTCAGTTGACATTCTTTAGTAAAATACACAAAAGAACAGATTGCGCTTCATCTATAGGGCAATTTCACATTTCGCAAAGCTGTATGGTGCACAAATCTCATCCATACACATCTGAGGTCGTCAATTCATCATCTCATTATAGCAAGAAAGAACAAACATTCAACAAATATATATTGAGTGCCTAGCATATGAAAGGAAGGACACTGATATGAACCCATTCTTTGCCCTCATATTCTATTAGAAGCCATGTGACATATACGCAAAGGAACTCACACAAGGCCAAATAGGATCACGTGTGTGATACACACCAAGATCTATAGCAGTATAATGAGCAAGAGATCCTACTCCCAAGTAGAATAGCTGGCTAAAATAGTAGAAATGTTATTTCAGCTAAACCTTGAAGAAACTAAAACCGTTTTTGTCTTCTGTTGAAGAAGCAGATAGGAAGAGTTAAACATCTCAAGTAGAAGGAAGGGATTAGGCAAAGCCAAAAACACACACAGTGAGTGTGCAAGGCCGTGAGCAGTCCAGACAGCGACAGCACTGGCTGTCTACTGCACAGCAACTTAAAACAAAGGCAAATGACCAGCCCGGACCAGACCACAGAAGGCTCTGACTTCAAAGCTGGGATTTATCCAGTAGCGTCAGTGGGGAGTCACCAAAACACAGCACCGCTTAAGGAAGGTTAATTTTTCAGTACACAGGACATAGTATAGGTCGAGAAAGCCTCGAGACAGAAAAAGTACATTCTAATAGTTTAACTGATAAAGCCCAGAACTAGAATGATGTCAGTAAGCGGGAGTGCAAGGTGATTTAATAAGTATCTTAAAGTGATCTAGAAAAGTATCTTATAGTGATCTACAGAAGATGAAACAGAAATGAGGAAATTTATGCAAATATAAATTAAAAGGAAAAATCTTCATCAGAAAGCTTATTCGAACAAGTACCTTGTAACCAACGGAGACAGGGGATGGGGTCTTTCTTAAAGAAGAATTCAAAAATCACCCAATTGGGACGGACAGTTTAAGGGCTCATTCTTCTGGAGACAGATTTCGTTTACTCATTCAACAAACACTTATTGCAAGCCTACTGTGTACCAGAAAGCATCGTTAATTCCCTCAAGAACAAAGCAAACAACAGAACAAGCAGGGGATTCACTGTTGGCCCTTAAGAAAGGCATCATCTCTGTCCTCTCTGAAAGAACTGGGACTTGTTCCACTGGAGAAAGAAAATGAGCCTCGAATTTCTTCCCATAGTCAGGTTTCAAGACTCACAAGACATAGCAGGTGTTCAGACTACAATAATGAGATATGTTATTCCCAAATCTTAAAGCACATGCTGCCTATGCAAATTCAACAACATCCAACTCCACAAAGATTTTCAAATATGCAATTCCACTTAGACTATCAACTCTTATCCAAACTCTCAACTAGCTGTTCCTTGACTAAAAAGTTACCTGTAACTTGATCTTCAGTGTTACCCATAAAAAATTATTAGCCCAGGAAGAAACTCCCAAAAGAAAGTCCCCGCTCTGACTGAAACAGTCTCTGCTGTGGTTTAAAAAGAAGAAAAAAAAAACACACTTGCAAGAAAGAAATCGAAACACTCCAATACTCTTTAAGAACAAGAACAAAACAAATCAATAGCAGCCCTCTGATGACACCTGGTGGCCGCTTCTCACAGGAAGTTTCTTTCAGCATTTTAAAGAAATTATTCCAGGAAACGTTAACAGTTCTCAACCACTTCACATGCTATCTTGACTATGGGCAGCACACATGAAGTCTCTCCCCTCATTTCCCTCCTTTTTGTTCCAGTTTTCACTTATTTTGTTCCAGTCTTCACTTCTCTTTTCATCTCTTCTCTCTTTTCTAACCAGTAGACATTAAGGCAGCTTGAGCTTGCTTTCTGTCTCTTTCTCACACCCTCTCTCACTCACTCACACACACACACACACACACTCTCACACTCACAGACATCCTCTCTCACTGGTACAAGGCCACCCACACAGGAAACCACCTTCTCCCTGCCTCCGTCCCACGCCATCTCACCCTTCACCCCTCCTAGACTTACCCAAATTAGTGGTGCAAGCAGTGTGCAGTTAGCACGTGTTGGCACCAGGCCCATGGTAAAGTCACAACAGGGGATAGTGTGCAGCATGGCTGGCGTGCACACACGTGCATTTATAAAAGCTCCCAATGCTCTTTTGCCCTTTCCCTTTGAGGAGGTCAAAAAAGGACGAACTCCAGAAGTTGTGGAGATCCTACAGCACAGTCTCCTCCTGGAAGGGCAAGGTAGGACACGTAAGACTTCCTACAAGCCTATTGCGAGCTGAGCAAGACAGGAATAAACGGAAATTAGCGGACTGCTCAGATCTCTTTCTTAATCTACCATTTTCAATTGGACCTTTTATCGAAAGTATATGTCTTATACGATTACCTGATTTAATAAAGTACCACCAAGTCCATATATAGTCTGTTCAGGAGAAAACTGTAGTATTCGTTGTCGTTACAAAACACCATGTGCATAACCTAAGGGGAACCAAAGGGAGCTGTGCTTTATGTAATCCTCCTCTCACCACACTCTCCCATCAGAAACATCGCTTTGTAACAGAGACCACAAAATAAAGTATCTGATCCTACAAAGAAAAAAATCACTCTTCTATGAAAATGCTAACAGTCACAAGTTGAATAACTTCTTCCATGACAAAAGAGTAAAATTTAACACCCTAAAAACCATTTATTGGTAACATCAGAAGCAATTTTACCACAAATGGATGTGTAACATAGTTGTTTATTCACAATGGGATCAGCTCCTGAACACTCGGGTCCAGCCAAACCCACCTCCATCAACGTGCCAGGGACAGGCTGCATTGCATTCCTAAGGGTAAGTCTGTTAACTCTACCTTCCCCCACTAGGAAAATGCCTGTGGCGATTCAGAATGAGTCCACAAATTCTCTGACACTCCCTTCAAAAGGTGGAGCCTAATTCCCTCCCCTTGGTGTGGGCTGGCCTTGGTGACCAAGTGCTTGCAAGGGACAGAAAACAGTGGCAGTGAGGGTTTTCGGCTCTGGAGACACAGTCACAGAGGTGCCGGTATCCTGCTTGCCCCCTCTCTTGATCACTCCGCCCAGGGAAGTGGGGGACCTGTCGCAAGAACACTTCTGCAGCCTGTGCACATGGAGGCCCAGGGGGCAAGGAACCGAAGCCTCCTACCAAGAGCCAAAGAGGAACTGGGGCCTCCTGCCAACAGCCATGGGAGTGAGCTGCCTGGAGAGCAGCTCCTCCAGCCCCAGGCAAGCCTTCAGATGATTGCAGCCCCTACAAAATCCTGACTGCAGCCACGACCAACTGGGTAATGAGCCTACTCCACACCCTGACCCACAGAAACTGGGGGATAATAAATGCTTATTTGCTTTAAGCCACTAAGTTCTGACATAATTTGTTACACATCGGTAGATAACTAATATAATGCCCTCTCTCTCCTTTGCACCTTGGCAAGAGTAGATAGGGCTCAAGTTCACCCCTCGTTTGTATATATTTTACATAGATTTCCTTTCCTATACCCTCCAACCTTTAACAAGAATGTTCTATACTATCACAATAGTATTAAGGTACACGGGAGGAGGTCCACGAAGTATACTGGTTGAAGAGAAGAATTCCCATCAAACTTCTGAAAGATTTCAAAACTTAATAAACTGACATTTACATTTATGCCTCTCCCACTACCAAAACCAGACTTGACACGGCTTACAATGAAAAACTGGGATACTAAAATCAAGAATTATTAAAGAGCTAACTAACAAAGACATGAGGTAGAGAGTTTCAAATTTAGATTTGTATGGAATAAAAGAAATGTCTTCATGTTTCCTGAAAAACCTCATTTTGGATGAAGGCATTCATTCTTATTGGCCCCTAGAATCATTTATAGCAAACAACTTGCCTCAAAGATAACAGTAGCCATGAGTTCCTGTCCAGCTAAGCTCAGAAATGTTAGCAACCTCTATTTCTACTCTTCCCCAAACCTGATGGGGCAGCCCATGCAGTAAACACCTATACAGCCACATGCCACTGGGGCTGAATGAGTCACAATCCTTTTGGCCACACAGAATACAAAACTTCCTCACCCTCACCTAGCAGGAGGCATTCAAACTTCGGAGATGTAGGGGCCTCTGGTCACAGGACTCACATCTGATTAAGTTCCACCTCCAAAGCATCTCACATGCCATGTCTAGCCTACTTCTAAAAATAACCTTCCCCAGCCAGAGTCCAAGGACAAACCCAAGACAAGCTAGAACTATGTGCTCTTAAGCCCAAATGGTCAGAGTAAATAAAACTATCGACAGAGAGAAAAAAATTCGCACTCAAGTCAGAAGAGAATACTGTTCCTATTCCAGGGGATACCCATGTTCTGTTTCAAATACCTAATTTGATTCTGCCTGCAAGTTAAAAATTAGAATATTTGTTTAGTGCTTAAGTTAGAGCTAAAACAATCATTAAAAAGCCATACTAATAGGGATCAAGCCATGGTGACTGTAACAGAATAAACAGACCTCACCCCTTTCATTATCAAAGAGTCTCCCCTTCCCAACACTACTCGTGAGGATGTAGTAACAGCAACATAACGTGACAAGTCATGGGACAAAAATAAACTGTAACATTAGCCCAGTTTTCTTACTTGGCTGTTTCTTTTATTAAAATGTTCCTACACTTCAAGTACTATTTTCCAAATACATTAAATTGATCCAGTAATAAAGTCAATTTTATGGCGATCTTAACCACCTCTGACAAAGCTATCTTGTGTAGTAGGAAAGATTTTACACAAAAAGTTAAAATTCAATATATCTCCTTTCAAAATGTATTTTTAAAATTAATGCTTTGTTAATATTTCCATCTAATTGTTTTGATTTTTCTCAAAAGGAAGAAAATTCTTATTGGAACAGGAAAACAGCATAAAAAAAGGAAAATTCTATGAGTAAAACAGAAAATGAAAAATTTCAATGCCATTAAAAGCAGACACACACGATCATTCGTGTCGTATGCCATCTGAAAAGGTTGTTTTATCATCAATGTAACTAATCACAATGAAACCATCTCTTACAACTAAAGACATTATAACGAATTTTCTTCACAGCTACAGAGAGACGGGATTTGCTGTTTCACATCAAATAGAACAGGCTACATAAATTCTTCTTCCTATTTATTGTAAAATATAATTTCATCTATAAAATCAGTCATGAAATATTAAAACAAACAACAGACTTTATATCCTTTTCTTAATTTAGTTTGAACGGTCTATTCGCTCAAAAAGGGGGGAGGTTTGCAATCACACACATCTCTAGACTCTTTCACCATCTCAGCAGGTTCTCTCTATAAACGTTATGCCATTCATTCGAGAATGCTATCATTTTTCTGTAACTTTCCTGATCCCCTTTTCCTTAGTTTTCACCTAGCAAAACTGCATTTCCATTTTCAAGTTTTCCCTCTAAATTCTCCTTCTGAATTCCATTTTGCTGCTTTTCACTAAAGCTCTGACAGTGTCTCTCACATCTCACTGTCAATTAATTGTTCTAAGTGAGAAAAGGGCAAAAAATCTCCAAAGTTTAAACGATTGTTCTTTGACTATTTTAACATACTCCTGTTTTAACTGATCTAACACAAATTACAAAATTAACTCATCTGAAGTTCTATCACTTTTCCTTTATTTACCTTGCCTGCTTTTACTATCCTGCCTGCTGGTATAGGGTGTTAATGATTCAAATCATAAAAAATGGGTAAAGGAAGTCAGGAGCGAAAACAGGACTATATATGAAGTTAGACTCTTCAAAAGGAAAACCAAAAAGACTAAGTTTCAATGTGCTCAATGTCTATAGTGTATAAGACTCATCTACAAAGTTCTGGAACACCTGAAATAAGCAACTTGCTTTTCAACTTTAAACACAGATGTTTTAGAACAAATTTAAAGTATTAATTTATACACCAAGGGACAAACTTACCAAAATGACGGAAGAAGTTAACATTCAAATTATATATAAATCCAATGGTTTAGGCAAATTCTAGAACTTTAAAACCATTTGAGAGGGGAGAGAAGCAGCACGTGGGTACTTCCTCAGCTACCAAGGATCGCCAGGGCACCCCTCCAACAAAGTACTCTTTCCTGCTGACACTGATAGGAAATGTCCCCAGGACAACATCTTACATACTCTCAAGTGAACAAAAAGATATGGGCAAATAAAAGGAGAAGAAGAGGAAAATGCGAAAAACTTCCCTACTGGAATTCTTTCCTCAATACCTGAAATTTAAGTCACTAATCTAACAACGCTTCCCCGGGGCCGGTCAAGCCTCATTATCTTCTTCACCCTCGGATCACGGGATTATCCAATTCTTTCTCTACCACAAGTATCAGTATTTTCCAAGATTTTTGTATCTTAATGTCACGTTCATTAGCACTTCCTTAGGCCCATTCCTCACTAACTTTAGAAGCACATCCTGCTTAACACTGTTCAAAAATTATTTAAATACACTGTTTTCGTTGTCCCTCAGTCACAAACAAATGTAGATATTAATCAAACAGAATACTAATCTGTGATAGGAAAAAGCTGTAACCAAAGCCCTGTTAGACACAGTACGTCCGCTAGTTCCTGTGACTGCATCTATTTCTATTAGAATTTTATGGATTAAGCACTGAAGATCCTAAAAAATAATATTCATTATGTGAACAGCATTTCCCAGGTATGATAGAAATATCACTAGTGGCGTTTAAAATAAAGTTATCTACCACATGTTGGGATTTTTAAATAAGTATGTATTATTCAAATAGATATTAGGAAAAAATAACACACCAACCTATGACTCCACATGTATTACTTCTTATGACAATGCTAAGTTTAAAAAGAAAAAAGTGAGAAAGGGGCCGGCCCTGTGGTGTAGTGGTTAAGTTCGGCACACTCCACTTCAGTGGCCCAGGTTGGTGGGTTCGGGTCCCAGGTGCAGACCTACACCACTCATCGGCCATGCTGTGGCAGCATCCCACATGCAAAATAGAGGAAGACTGGCACAGATGTTAGCTCAGGGAGAATCTTCCTCAAGCAAAAAAAGGAAGCTTGGCAACAGACGTTACCAAACAAACAGAACAACAAACAAAAAACAAGAGTGAGATAAAATGCTGTGGTATAAAACACAGCAAAAACAATGAAGGAGTAGGGAAATGACTTAAGTTTGGAAAATGCCACATCATACATACCTTATACATTTGCTAATTTTTCAATTATATAAATTCTAGGAAATCAATAAAAACTAATAATTCTTAGCCCTAAGATCATTATTAAACGAGAGTGCTCTGAAGATCAGTCTCTCCTCCACTGCTGGCAACCTTCATAGTTGGCATCACAAATCCTCATTCACCAGTTTTCACCTGAGTAGTAGCCTCCTTCAGATTACACCTCTAAGAAAGTACTGCAGCCTAATAAAACGTCCCAACTCTGTCACATCACACGTCTACATTCTGAGGAACAGATAACAGAATTATACACGTGGAGAAGGAAAACTGCAGAATACTAATTTTCTACATACTCAGAACCTGCCTTTCCTTTGAGATTTGGATACAGTGGCTAGAATCCATCTAACAAGAAGATAATGCCCTAATACCATACTGGTATAAAACGTGCACTTACAACTGGCCAAAGCACAACAGAAGTCTCTCTCTCGCTCTGGTAAACTTCCACGGCAGGTGTTCCTGGTCAGCAGGCGGTCTGTTGCAGGCCGACTCAGGGATCCTGGCTCCTTCCATCTTGCAGCTCTGCCCTGGAGCTTCCTCGTTCCCTGCATTCAGCTGACTGAAGAAAGCAAGCCTGGAAGCAGCAGACTCTTGATGAAGTATCATCGAGACGTGCTCTGAGACAATTCTCCATGTCCCAACCAGCTCTGCTTCCATCTGCTGACCTTTGACTTTCAGTATCTGGTCAGACATAACTAACAGTAGTCTTGCAATCTTGACTCAAAAGCAGTGTTGGGACCCAGGGCAGACTGCCCCCAAAATATGCTACAATGGCACACTGATTATTTTGACTTAGTTATTTGAGAAGCAGCTGATGCAAAAATTGCACTTTGACCCTTTCCATTTCCCCCTGAAAGCAGCAAACGAATCTCCCATGTGAAAAACAGCTTCCTCACGAGGCTGACCCAACGGCATAAGGGTTAAGTTGGCGTGCTCTGCTTCGGCGGCCCAGGGTTTGCAGGTCCGGATCCCGGGGCGGACCTAGCACCGCTCATCAAGCCACACTGCAGCGTCATCCCACATAAAACAGAGGAAGGTTGGCACAGATGATAGCTCAGGAACAATCTTCCTCAAGCAAAAAGGGTGGGGCTGGGAGGGGGTGGAATTCAGGGCGGAGAGGCCTGTATAAACACACCTTGTTACTTTTTTACTAATTTACCACCACAAGTCCAAACTCTGCTTAGATTGCTTACTAATGAAGCACCCAAACCTAAGTATCTTTGTCCTGTCAAATCCTCACAAATTTAGTGTTTCTGTGTGTAAAAAGTATAAAAGCTGCCTGCTTTGGTCACTTCTGAGCGTTAATTTTATGATCTCCCACGTGTACGCATTACATTCGAGTTTTCTCTTTAATCTGTCTTGTGTTCATTTTACTATGAGGCCAGCCACAAGAACTCAAGAGGAATAAGGGGGAAATTTCCCCCTCCCGGACAGGGGCATCTACCACTTCCACTCATACCTGCTTCGCCGCAAGGGAATCTGAAAAGTGAAACCTGGAGCTGTAGAACTGTATCTTATGGAAGGACAGAACCGATTTAGATGGACAGCTAGCCATCTCTGCCACATACCAATGCCCAAAAATTATCATATCGCTTGTCACTCTACCATTAATGAAGGCTTTGCAAGACCTTCGACAACCTTTTCTGAGAAACGCAACTGTCCCTGGAAGAGCATGCCTGGACTTACTACCTCCACGTCTGTAACACAACGGAGCCACAGACAATACCAATCATTTATCAATTTAGCTAATCAGCCAAACATGAATCCCTTGGTCCCACCCATGGAGAGATCCTGATTAAGAGAGTCTGGGGTAAGGACAAGGATCTGTAGTTTCAGAGAGCTCCCTGAGTGATTCTGATGAGCCAGATTTGGGACCCCCTGGAGTAAAGTCCCTTCTAACTTCAAAAAAAATAATATAAACCTAACATATATTTACTAGACAGAGAGCTGAAGTGTGGAGAAGAGGGGAAAAAAGGAGAAGAAAGGTGAATGAGGAAGGAGAGTAAACAAACGCACTCAATAGGGATGTCACACAGGGATTCCAAAACAATCTCTCATGCAAAATGACTCTGAGGAATGTCACTTTTAGCAAACACTGCCTCCACCTCCCACCCTGAAATCCTAGGGTGTTAAACACCACCCATATGGAAAACCAGATTACAGACCCTGAAGATTCTTAATGAAAACCATTTGGTCTCATTTTTTCAAAGACTATAATTCCTACTACCTCTCCTTGAATGATCTAAATTGTCTAAGCTATTTGTAAAAGCAGATTACCACCTTAGTTTAAATTCTAATGGTTTTATAGTTATATGAACTTCTATAACTGTGATTTCTCATTCTAGAATAATTGATCCAATAATACGCATCAAATTCTGGTCCGGAATCCACGATCAGCAGAAATCACAAGTGAATTACACACTTTGAAAGAAGTGGTTTGTTGCTTGCTCTAGGTTTAAAACACAAAGTTTCCATTATCCTTAGTAACTGACAAGCATGCTGGGCTTTGGCTACATTTGATGATTACACTGCTATTATTCCAAATGCATCAAACAATAAATATCTTTTTCCTATTAGGCTTCCTATTACCTTACTTGTTTTTATTTAAAACTTTTCGTGTTTTTGTTTAAAGGGGGGAAAAACGCATATAAGAGAAAATAAAAGAGAAATAGGAACATGAAACACATTGAAAAGCACTGGCAATTAAGACTGAGATTATCCAGCTTCAGCAAAATGCATCTGAAACTAGAAGAGCTGAAGTACTTAAAATTTGTTTTAAGAAGCCTATGTTCGGATCTCCAACAAGCACTACATGTGTCTCAAATGCAGACATCCCTGCTATGGAAGGACTCTCCTGGCTGTCAGCTTAGTAAGGGGCTGACTCTGCTGGAAAGCATGACATTACACAATTACAAATGCTTGACAGTTCATGTGGTTTAGACAATTTGAGCACTCTGAATTGAATACCAAACAAAAACAGTAGTGCTATTTGGTTTCATATCATTTGACTTATGGCTTCTGGAACATCTTTTAATTTTTTCTGTATTTGTTAATTTTAAGGAGTGACTGTCATACTACGGTGGCTTAAAATAAAGTTTACAATATAACCAATGTGTATCTAAGAAATAGTCCTCATAATATGAGATAATTATGATACAAAAACAATTATCAAAGGCTAGAAAACAATAGGCAAAGGGAGAGTCCCCAAAAGTGCCCTTTTTAGCAACCAAACTGCCTAAGCAAAGAAGTAAGATTTCCCAAATCCTATGGTGTGATCTTACCAATTTCTAATGAACTGGAAGATGCAATCCTTAAAACTAAAAACAAAATCCAATTACTTTTCTGCTTTAGGGACTCAGCATCTGCTAGAATGACACTCATATACGCTGGTTTAGAAACAAACCTACTAAGAAAAAGAAAGCAACTTCAAAAATGCGGGTATATACAGCCTTCCCTCTCCACAGTCTTCCACACTCCCATTCCTATTTTGACTTTTCCTTTTTATCTCGAAACTCCAACGCTCTCAGGCATAACAGTCTTGTCTGGCTGTCCTCTCCCTCTGACCAGGTCTGACAGAGTGTTAGGAGTCAGCCAGCCTCTACCGTTTTCACCTCTGTATCCACACACACCTTTCCTCCCCTAGGAAACAGGAGGAGTCGTGGTACCAACCCCCATATGCTCACTGTGAGGCTCAATCCTCAGTTAACTGAGGATAAACTCAGTACGTAATGTCCTTAGACCAGTGTTTGGCACCTGGCAAGTGCTCAGCAAGTATTAACCATCATTATCATCAAAAACAACCTTCTGTTTGATATCCCTACTGCTGAAAGTACTTTCAGACCATAATGCTGCAAGAACATATCTTCTCCACCATCACCCCCACCAGATCTTTTTCATACAAACTGAATAGTCCCTCTGTAGACAGACTTCGCAAAAAGAAAAGACATAAGTGTATGTTTTTTAAAAATTTGGCAGGTACAAAAAATAATTTGAATATGTGCGAGGCACTAAGCATAACATAAGAAAACCCCGAGTACAGATCACAGTTTAAGAAAATTAAATTCAGGGGGCCAGCCCCATGACCAAGCAGTTAAAATTCTGCACACTCAGCTTCAGGAGCCTGGGTTCACAGCTTCGCATCCCAGATACAAACCTACTCCACTCATCAGCCATGCTGTGGGGGCATCCCACACACAAAACAGAGGGAGACAGGCAACAGATTTAGCTCAAGACGAGTCTTCCCCACCAAAAAAAAAAAAAGAAAAAAATTAAATTCCTATCTTTCAGTTCCGTTTCGGGATCCCTATCACCTTCTCTCTTCTAATAGAGCTACCCACTAATTTGAATGTGTTTGTAATTAATCTGCTTTATTACTTTGCCATATCTGTATTCCTAACAGTATGGACTTTTGCTTTACATGTTTCAAAACTTTAAAAAAGGAAAAATACTATGTGCATTCTTCTGGAAGTAGCTTTTTTTCCTCAATATGATATTCCTGACAATAATCCTCAGTGGTGCAGGTGGCTAAAATCCATTCAGTTGCACTCCTATAGGAATACAATTTATCCATTCTCCTCGGATGGACACTGCTTCCAGTTTTTGCCTTTTACAAACAGTGCAACTGTGAGCATTTTGTCATGTCCTCAGGCACTCACATACATGCGTTTCTCTGGGGCACCAGTTTGCCAATTTTAGCATGCATTAAACCACCTGAACGGCTTGTTAAGACTGAAAGCTGGCTCATCCCCAAAGCTTCTGATTCAATAGGTCTAGGGTGGAGCCCCAAATTTTGCATTTACAAGAAGTTCCTGTGAGATGCTGAAAACACAATTTAGAAGCACTGCTCCAGGATAAAGACCCAGGAGTAGAATCACTGGGTCAAAGTGTACATCCATCTTTAACTTTACTAGGTAATCCCAAAGTTATGGTACCAATTTACAATCCCACCAGTTGTGTGTAAGCATTCCAGTTATTTCCGACCTTCCTAAACAGCAGACATTGTCAGATTTTTACACTGTTGCCAACCCAATGTTATGAAACTATACACCACGTTGGTCCTAAACTGCCTTTCCCTAATTGCTAATGAAGTCGAGAATCTCTGCATGCAGGTTTCCTCTTCTGTGAGATGCCTACTTGGGTCATAGGCCCATTTTTCTATTGTTCTTACTGATTTGTCACTGTTTACCTTTCTAGATACAATCCTTTCTCAATAATACGTACTGAAAATATCTATTCTCACTTGTGACTTGTCTGTTCACTTTCTTGATGGTTTCTTTTCATAACCACAAGCTGTCAAATTAATGCTGTCAAAGCGGTCAATCTTTTCCTTTATGGTCTACACCTTCTGTGATCTGTTTAAGAAGCTCTTCCTTGTATTAGACTCACACAATTACTGTCCTACATTGTCTTCCAAAAATTTCATAGTTTTGCCTTCTGTATTTAAGCCTTTAATTCACCTGTAGTTGATTTTTCTGAATGATATGAATTAGAAATGTATCCCACTCTCAAGGAGTTTCCTATTGGCTAAGGCCCACAGATATGACCAACTATAACTTCAGAGAGGATAATGATTCCTGTTAACCCCTACCTTATTGAGGTTTATTCTGCTCTCTCATCGAGGCAAACCAAAAACTGGATAATTTCAATACGGAAAACTTGGAGGGTTATTAGCAAATTAGTCAGACTATGATCCCCACCCCACCATACTCCAGGAAGAATCCTTAAAAATACCACACACACAAAAAAAGAGGCCAGCCCTGTGGCCAAGTGGTTAAGTTTACACACTCGGCTTCAGCAGCCCCAGCTTTTGCCAGTTCGGATCCTGGCTGCAGGCAGGGCCATGGCACCACTCATCAGGCCATGCTGAGGCAGCGTCCCACAGAGCACAACCAGGAAGGCCTACAAGTACAATACACAGCTATGCACTGGGGAGCTTTGGGGAGAAGAAGAAGAAAAACAAAGGTGCAAATCGTAAAAACAAAAAACAAATTTTTTTAACTCTAAATTTAGTCTTATTCTAAAAAACTGAAAGTTGAGCATTGGGGAAAGTGTGGCAAAATGAGCATTCTCAACAGTACTGGCTGGAATATAAATCTATACAAACTTTCTAGAGGGTTATTTGCAATATATCAAAAGCCTTAAAATACATATCTTCTTTGAGCTATCAATGACTCTTTACAGAACTTATCTTAAGGAAACAACTGAACAAAATACATATTTAGGAATATTCACCATGGAACTCTTTCTAATAGAAAAAATTGGAAACAGCCTAATCTCCAACAACGCAGGATGGGTTACAGACGAAGCTGCTGCAGCACATCCATATATGGTCATGCGCCATCTAAGGACGTTTCAGTCAACAGTAGATCACGTAGATGATGGCCATCCCATGAGATTAGTACCACAGAGCCTACATGTGTAGGAGGCTATGATAGAAGAAAATTTTATATATTGAGGTGTATGGGGAAGCCGTTGTGGTTTAAATGCGATTTGGACTAAATTTTATTTAAACCAAAGAAGCCTGACTTACAGCCTGTCAAATGTTCGTTGTATATTGTCCCAAAATAAAGAATGTACTCTTTTTTTTTTTCAATATTTCTTTTTCTGCTTTATCTCCCCAACCCGCCCCCCCCGCACACAGTTGTATATCTTAGTTGCAGGCGCTTCTAGTTGTGGGATGTGGGACGCCGCCTCAACGTGGCCTGATGAGCGGTGCCATGTCCACACCCAGGATCCGAACCCTGGGCCGCGGCAGCGGAGTGCGCGAACTTAGCCACTCAGCCACAGAGCCGGCCCCAGAATGTACTCTTTGAAGGTAAGAACCAATGCCTCTCTTCTTATGACACCAGTACTTTTTGAAGATAAGTGTCCTTTCCCATGACACTGGGGTCATGCTGACCCACTGTGTATGTACTCATCTATAACAAAGTATCTCCTTGAACCCTTGAGAGAATGTACCCCTGTCACACTTGATGTATGTCTGTTTGGAAATGGTATATAATGGTGCTGAAAAATCACTCTTCTTCACAGCACTTACGAAGGCTGCACTCCCAGGCTGCAGTCCTCAGCTTGGCTCGAATAAAACTCCCCGCTGTAGAATGATTATTGATTATTCGTGTCAACAGCTCGACCATCTAGGTTTGTGAAAGTACACTTTATGATGTTTGCACAATGATAAAATCACTTACACATTTCTCAGAACGTATCCCCACTGTTAAGCAAGGCATGACTATAGTGGAATACTATGATGATTACATAGCTGTGTTAATGTGGAAAGATGTTTCTAATAGTCTGGTAATTTCCAAAACCAGTTAACAAGATGCACATATGATATTCTTTTATTCTCAAATATTTATGGAGAGCCTTGTGTATGCCAAGCACCAAGCAAGTGACTGGTAAACAAAAAGAGATCTGTTCCCTGCTTCTAAGGAGCTTACAAGCTTTGGAGGGGGATGAGGGGGAGGGAGACAGGCCACATACATATCTTCCAACTGACTCCTGTTGGGATATTAAAGGGATATACGTTTTGAAAATACAGACCATTTCTATGTGTCTGTGTATCTATGTAATATCTGCAGCACCTCATCAGCATAGTCTACAAAGAGAACACACACACTCAGCCGTATGGACTAGGAAGTGGGTCAACAAGAGGATACTTGGAGCAACTGCCTTGTGATGAACTGAAGCACACAAATCTTCTACAAAAATGCTCTAGGGAGAATCTTAAGAAACGCAATGTAGTTATGGAAAGTCATCCACTGGAAGACAGATGCGAGACAGATCGCAGAACCACAGAAAAAGAATTGGAACAAAGAGCTTCCGCTGTTGACAATTCAAGACTAAGACTGACCAAGATCAGGTACAAGTTCTTGAACAAATAACTGTTCTTCTACAAGTCTACAGCTTTACCCTTCCCTACTATGTTGGGATCTAACAAATAATAATGAAGCCTCCAAGATAAGAAAGATCTCATAATTAGGGTCAGGCTCAAAGGATTCTGACATTCTATATTCATTTCATTTAAACATCTGCACTACAATCAGTAAACTTACGAGAGTCATTAATTACAAAGGGAAAATTTTTTTCTTTGGAGCACAGAAACATGTCAGACACCTCAACCAAGAGATCAAAAGTTAACATTCACCAGCGATAAGACCTATCTACATCACACATGTGCCAATATGATGCACTGAGAAGGGAACAACCTCACCACTGTGGTATTCTTGTCACAAATGCTTAACCCTCAATTTAATCATGAAAGAACACCAGATAAATCCAAACTGAGGGACATTCTGCAAAATAACTGACCGGTACTCTGGAAAAGTACCAAGGTCACGAAAGATAAAAAACTGTCACAAATTGGAAGACACCAAGGAGACACCATAACTAAATGCAGTGTGGGCTACTGGACTGGATCCTCGACCAGAAAAAAGACATCGGGGTGAAACCCGAATAAAGACTTTAGATTAACTCTATCAACTGCCTGGTTTCAATAACCACACTATGGTTACATAAGATGCTAACAAAGGGACGCTGGTTCTAAGGTATATACGAATTCTCTGGGCTATTTTTGCCATTTCTTTCTACTTCTAAAATTATTTCAAAGTAAAAAGTTTGTAAAAGTAACTTCAGACGAATGATAAAGAGATATGGGGGATCACTCAATAACTCTTACATAAAAATATGCTACCTCCTCGGGTCTGGCCCTGTGGCTGAGCGGTTAAGTTCGTGCGCTCCACTGCAGGTGGCCCAGTGTTTCGTTGCTTCGAATCCTGGGCGTGGACATGGCACTGCTCACCAAACCACGCTGAGGTGGTGTCCCACATGCCACAACTAGAAGGACCTACAACGAAGAATCTACAACTATGTCCTGGGGGGCTTTGGGGAGAAAAAGGAAAAAAAAAATATGCTACCTCCTCCAATAATTGTGCTAAAAAAAACCCAGTAATTGCAAATAAGGCGTAAACCAGAATAATCTGTAAGTATTCACTAAAAACCTGTGATTGGGATAATCTAGAGAGCCGACTAACTTTCCTAGGGCACTGAAGTCTCTCCAGATAAATAATCTACCTCATTTTCCCTATTAATCTTTTTTAATTCAATTCAACTTATATTTATTTAACATCTACTATGGGCATGGAACTGTGCTGGGGCCTGATCAGATTTTGATACATTAAGAACATTTCAGTACACAAAATGAGAAAGAAAAACAGAGAGTAACAAAACTGGAAGGAACTTTTCACTCCCATACAATCTAGCAATCAATACCGGCACCCTTTTTAGTGTGATTGCTGCTAGGAGCTCAAGTGCATCCCCTTCAGCATAAGCGGTTCTGACCTCTACAATTATCTCCAAAAATTATCCCTGAAGATGCCAAAATGACTCTAAAACATACTCCATTTCTAGTACTTTTTTCCATCTAATCATTATGTTGTTGGTGCATTACAGTACACAACACAAAATTAAAGAACTTGATTCTCTGAACGTCAAGGAAGGGTCAAGCTGGTATAAACCCACAGACGTTTACTTACTATCCTCTTAGAAGAGGTCAAAGGCAACATCACAGAAGGCCGGGGTTCTCAAAGTGTGCCCTCAGAGTCAGCAGCTTTAACATCACCCAGGAACTTGTCAGAAATGCAAATTCTCAGTCCCAGTCCAGACCCGCTGATTCAGAGACCCAGCCCAGCATCTGCGTTTTCACAAGCCCCCCCAGCTGACTCTGATGCACCATCAGTTTGAGAACCACTGATGGAACAGCAGAAAGACTGGCCCCGTGAATCCGGAGGCCTGATTCCAATCCTTGCTCTGCCACTAACACCTCTACAATGCATTAGCCGCTCAGCTTCTGTGGGGCTCAGCCTCCTGATCAGTGAGGGAACTGCAACAGCTCACTACCACAGTCCTTACACCCTAATTTGATAACCATGAAAGCATTCATTTGTATAAGGCCTAAAAGTGAAAACACCACTGCAGTATTTCACCACGTATTTCTCTCTTTCATCCAAATGAAACAATTAAAATTTCTTCTTGGCATCCACCAGCCTCTGAATCAGACTTAACATAGCTACAATAATTTCTTCTGATTTTAAATAAAATTGTGTTTACTACTTTGCTGTAGCAAAAGCCATATAAATGCTAATTTTACAGTTTCCTATTTAGTTCTCTATCAAGCCTATTTTGGAGCAATTCCTCATAATAACAAAAATTCCAAGAAACCCACCTACTACAGACTGAATTGTGCACCCCCCCCTACACACACACACATACACACACAATTTTGATGCCGAAGCCCTAATCACCAATGTGATGGTATTTGGAAATGAGGTCTTTGAGAGGTACTTAGGTTTAGATGAGGTCAGAACGGTAGGGTCTCCAAGACGGGATCAGCGTCTTTAGAAGAAGACGAAGAGAGACCAGAGTTCTCTCTCCATCTCTGCCATGTGAAGACACAGCAAGAAGGTGGCTGTCTGTAAGCAAGGAAGAGCCCTCACCAGGAATCAGCACCTTGATCTTGGACTTAACCTCCAGAACTGGGAGAAGTAAATGACTGTTGTTTCAGCCACCTGGGGTTATGGTGTTTTCCTAGAGCAGCCCACAATGACCAACACACTCACTCAAAATACCCCTCTGCTGTGGGCATAGTTCAGAAGAACTGTGCTCCAACCTCGCATAAAGAATGTGTGTGATCAGACCACTGAAGTACTCAGCAACTATGAAAGAGAAAGAATTTTAAAACGTACAGATCTAGATACTTCCATTACTAAGAAACACAGCTTAATTTCATCTCCTAGTCATGGATTTATAAACCGCGATTCTTCTCACAGCCTGTGGAAACTATGACAAAAACCTCTCAGAGGAGATGTGAGAAAGAGGGAGAGAGGAGAATCAAATAAGAAGAGTCCGTTTTATAAAGGTTAGAGTTTTCTCTTCGAACACAAACCTAGGTAGCACGAATGTGGGCAGAAATGTCCCATCAATCAAGTGAATACCCACTAATCCTTGAGACCTAACTCAAATGCTGTATCCTGCAAGCTCGCGCCACTCCTTCCCAGGCAGTCAGACATAAATTACTCTGTGCTCCCCTTTCTCCATTTCAGCACTGAGCAAAAGGCACTATACTTGCTTATGGATCTGTCTCTTCCACCAGACCTTGAAATCATCTAGGGCAGCGTGTTACTCTCTCCAGCACCTAGAATGGTGACTGGCATGAAGCAGTTTGCTCAAGTGGAGCCACTCTGCTTGGCTGAATACAAGAGGAACTCTCTGTGCTATCTCACAGCTTTTCTGCAAATCTGAGATTATTCCAAAATAAACAGGTTTTTTAAAAAAGGCACCAGGAGCCACTGTATTATCAGTAATAATCACACCTGCCTTACATGTCACGCAAGAAGACACCAGCTACTAGAGAGCCTTGCCTCAGTGTTTTTCAGACGTGCCAGCAGGAGTCAGTAACCTTACATGTAGCAAACTTGAAAAACAATGAGTAACAAACACTTGAGACGCTAATCCTGACCTTAACTTTGGTCAAACTGTTTAACTTTAGTCTCAGTTTGTGAAAAGGGACTAGTAATTCGGACCCTACACGGCTGCCGTGCTACATGAAGTCTACAGAGTATACATCAAATGAGCTCTCCTAACGATGTTCTAATCAATACGTGTTAGTGACCTTCCCCAGGCAGTGTTGCATCTGGACTAACGCTTCACCGCAAACCAGGTGCATACTGTAACTAGTTCCACCGGCACGGACTGTAAAGTCCCGACACAATCACCATTCGGGCTATGATTACCTAGAAAATAATCCTACATATGTGTCCACAGATGCCAACCCTGCCAAGATGTCCTAGTCCAGAACCCCCCAACCCAATAAACAGGCTATTCAAAACTCAACGCAAGCGCAGGGGTCAGCAGCTCCTGGCACCCACCTCCCCCCGACTAAGCTCCAGAAAGCGGGCACGCACACTCAGGCCGTGCTCGCCCACTAGGAAGAGGTGGGTATCTCCAGGGACGATCCCGCTGCTGCCAACAGCGACGTGCGGCAGCCTGGGGTCTCCCGCTAGTTGCTGAGAGCAGCTGGACCCTGAGTGGCCAGGACCGTCCACTTCCAGGCGTGGTGCTCTCGGGCACCAGCATCCTCAACCGAAGGAGGCGCGGGTGGCAGCAGCGCATCGGTGCGCTGGGGAAAACAGGGCGTGGGCGGGCAGCCACGCACACCACCGCCCAGACTAGAAACCGACACCGGGCAGCTCCCCGCCTGGGCGCCCGCGTTCCAGTCGGAGAAGCCAGGCGGTCGGAAGCGCCCCGACTGCGTGCAGGGCTGCGTGGGGCGCCCGGGGAGCCGCTCCCGAGCCGACAGCCCGGGCCCGCGGGGAAACGGAGGCCCGCCGGGTCCCCGGGAGCCCGGCTCGCGGAGCGAGCAGATGACGGCGGGGGCAGGGCGGCTGCGACGCCGCGCGGGCGGCGGGCGGGTGTCGGGCGAGTCTGGGCGGCGTCGGGAGGGACCGGCGAGCGGGGGAGGGGCGGAGGCGGGGGGAGGAGGGAGGAGGAAAAGCCTAGGGCCCTGGCGGGACTCCCGGCGCCCAGCTGCCCGGCCCGAGCCCTCAAGCCACCGCCCCCAGGCCCCGCGCAGACGCTGGACGGTCCCCGCCTCCAAACCTCCCCCCCCCGGCCCGGTCAGAGAAGAACTTACCCGTTTGCCGACGGAATCGCTCCTGCTGGCCCCTCTGACGGACTCCTCCGGCTCGTCGTCTTCCGGTGATGAAACCGGAAGTCCCACCCCTCCCCAAGAGGAAAACGGAAAGCCGAAGGAGTCAATCTAAGGAAGGGGAGACGCGCGTCAGGCTGAGAGCCTGGCGGCGTCTGACCGGGAAGGCCACCTGGCACTTCCAGCGGCTCCCCGAGCGGGTAACCCCCGGGCGATCCCGCCTCCTCCCTCTCCATCCCTCCTCACTCCACCCCTTCGCTCGCCCGCCCGCGGTAAAGAACCCCGAGGGCGGTGCGGGAGAAACGGACGCGCCCGGGCCGGGCGGGAGCCGGAGGCCTGCGGGCCGGGCGGCCGGCCTCCGCCTCCAACGGCCCAAGCGATGCCCGGCGCCTCTGAGGCCTCCTCTAACGGAGCGAGGTTTTCCTGCTGTGCCAGGCGCGTGCGCACCTCCGGGTTAGGAGAACAGCCTCTGGATGCTCCTAGCAGGGGTCCTCAGAGTCGCAGACCCTAGGAAGCCACGAGCCGAATTCGGATTCTAACGGGTTCTAATGAAAAATGCAGGAGGATCGGGGTCCAGTTCTCAGAAGAGGGGGCTGGGCTGCGCTGGGCTGGGCTGGTGTCTGGCTAACACAGAGGCTGAGGGAGGGATGCGCTGGAATGAACATGTGGAGCGAGAAGAAGCCTAGACCAGGTTCTTTGTGTGTCTGTGGCCGACTGCCTTCCTCCAGCTGCAAGTGCAGAGAACGTGTGTCACCACAGGGCTCTTGCACTGTCCAGCACACACTCACACAAGGTTTATTTTTATGAATACAACATAAAACCAAGAACATTCCCAGTCCTCGTTATCTTCCATAAGAGCATCTACCAAATCTAACTGACAGTCCAAACCTGGACAGTCCCAAACCTGACATGTTGCCCTCCTTCAATACGATGACGTCCCCTCCTGATCATGTCACTATATACTCCCAATAAGTATACTGGGTGGTCATCTTTATCCATGTGCATATGCTTCTTTGGTAAAATTTTTTAAAGCAAATACTTAAATTTCTCTATCCCCAACCTCTTTGTCTTCTTGTTACTAGTTAATTGGTCTTCTGGCTAATCACTGGGCGGATTTCTGTCATCCCTCTGAATGTAATCTATCCGGAAAATACTTCCTATCTGGCTCCCAAACCACAGCAAGACCCAGGTAGCCACATGGCTTGGGTTTGGGTAGAAAACGTGGACCCATCAATGAGAGCTGGGGAGACCCATCATGACCCGGGGAGGCAGAAAACCACGGCTCTGGACTCAGGCATCCCAGGGTTGGAATCTCCTAGATTCAATGACCTCATTCGTCCTCCTCCTCTCCTCACCTGGTGGCAGCTGAATAATTGACCAAGACACTGCAGGTCTCAGAGATTCAGCAGGAATGCAGATCAGCAAATACATCTTCTTATTTAGTGACTTGGTAAAACTGATGTTCCCTTGCTCAGAAATGGTTATATTTTACAACCAACTTTTGTTAATTGACTACTATGAACACCCTTGTTAAAATATAAATTGGCGTCAGAAACCTCGTGTACAGTTAGTCCTTGGGACCTCTGCCAAATACATCAGGTAGGTCCACGGAATCCGAAAACCTCACAAGATTCAACCAAATCTGGCGAGCATGGACTGTGCTTAAATAGTGACGAGTACCAAACACCTGCGAATATTTAACCAAGAGGACTTGATGTTGTCCAGCACCAGAGAAGAAGTGGCTCCTTATGGATGCCTCAGCGAGGCTGATGCCACAGGTGGGTCCCGTTTCTGTGACAAGAGGCAGGGTAAGCTGGCCCCATGATCCAGCCGTTTTAGACATGACGCAGCAAGCTTTAAAACTGACATTTCAAGCACCCACAAAGAGATGGAATGTGTGGCACTTTGTTTTTATTTGGAATCATAAGAGAAACATTTTTAATAAACCCTTAACTTCTTCTCCATTAATGCTATTTAAATAGTGAATTCATAAAGACTGAAGTGATTTGTTTACTTATACTTAGCTGTAGAAAACTTACGTGCTTTTGTTTATTTGTTTACACCATCAAATCCAATCAAGCCAAACAAGATGGTCGACTGAAATGACTGATGAATGCAACCTGAGCTGACAGCTTTAAATTTGGGATGTGTTACTGATGTCAGGTTGATCAGTTCTCTGTCTAAAATTGATGCTATTTAAAGCTTTGAACAATTTAGATGTAGTCACTGAGTAAAATCCCAACGGGGTGAGAGAATTCCATCAGGGCTGATTCTGCTGTGGTGAATTTCCATGTGCGCAGGTGTCAGAGGGAGAGTGGCCTCTCCCGATGGGGTAGTGAGACAGAACAGGATGCAGGAGGGGCGGTGGGCTGGCGTCACTCACAGCAAAGGTAAAGAGGCTTAGAATAAAGATAGACGCATCTTCTCACAAGGAATCCCAAATGGCATAAGAGTGTGAATATTGGTCATTTCTGTTTCAAAACTTTTCAAGAAAGGAAAAAGTGAAGGGGAGGCAAGAAGTGAATATGTATCACGCTTCAATAACTCATCTGAAAATGAACCCCCAGGGAAATCATGGTAGTCGGTGGGGTAGACCAATGTTTTTATTAACAATATAAAAGGAATGTGTGGTGAAAGCAACGGTGACATAAGTACTGACAGTCAGTGGATGAATGATTATGTGTCCTGAGCACCTCAGGACACAGCAAACTAGAGCAATTCCACCAATCAAATGGCAAGAGAAGTCTAATCGAAGAACCATCCTTGTGCTGGAAGGGCAGAATGAGTCCAGTCCGGGGACTACTGGGGCCAGACTTGGGGAAATCAAGTTGTTGAAGGTAGCTGTGACTTTAGAGAGGTGTGCAACAGAGACATTAAGCCATTTCCAGTGTCTCTACCTTTAAAATAGTTTATTACTGGTCCAAATGTCCAAAGACGTATTAAAGAGGGAAAATATTGTTTACTGGACAGAAATTCTCTGGATATTTAGATTCTATTCCTGTCCAGGGATGTGAGAGAGGGGATATGTCAGCAGCTCAGATGTAAGCTGGAAGGTTCCCGTCGTTGTTAATGCAGCTTAGCCGTCTCTAGGAAAAAGGCAGCAAATAATTGGGATCCTTCTATGTAGTTCCACCTAACAAAAGAAGAAATAAAGAGAAACTGTTATTTCCATTCAAATAATGGAGGAAAAGTAGTCTACAATTTAAACAGGAAGATTTGATGACATAAATTCAATCTAAAATATGCAGCATGTCGGAAGGTTACTGATGTGGACACCCTGTGGTTTGCACACTGAGAGATCAGCCCCCTCAAGAACCTGCTCACTGTTGATTTTCTCCTTCTGCGCGTGCTCTCCATCGTCCACAGTGCCCAGCGGGAGCATCATCACACTCTTTTGGATAACATCCTGGAATATATTGGCAATTGGTGTGGTTGATCCATCCCGGATCATATCTGGTTCTGTTCCAAACACTGAAACACAGGAAAAGAAGGCATTGAATAAATTAATGAGAAGACTACCCCCAGTGATCTCCGCAAATGTCGTGTTCACTTTATCTTTCTTTCTTTTTTTTTTTTTTTCCCACCATGAAATTTGGTGGCTGGGATAAGTAAGCGTCCTGATATCATGCAATTTATATTCTAAAATAGTCAATAGAGTCAAGAAGAAAACTGTGGTTGCCTTATTTACTATTATCTACTTTTAAAAAATATTTTTAAATAATATTTTAAACTAACGTTAGACGTACAGAAAAGTTGCAAAAGTAGTACAGAGAGAGTTCTCATATATTCCTTACTCTGCTTTCCCTAATGTTAACATCTTACATAACTATTGTACAATTATCAAGAATAGGAAATTAACATTGGATAATATTATTAACTAGACTCAGCCTTTATTTGAATTTCACTCTTTCCCTTCTGCTGTACCAGGATCCAATGCAGAATCCCACACGGCATTTTGTCATTGCTCCTTAGTCTCCTCTTGTCTGTGACTGTTTCTCAGTCTTCCCTTGTCTTTCATGACCTTGACCCTGCTGAAGAGTACTGATCAGTTGTTTTGTAAAATGTCCCTCAGTTTGGGTTTATCTGACGTTTTTTCACGATTGGAAGAGGTCATGTGTTTTTGGCCAGAGTACCACAGAAGATGTACCTACCTACTTTTATGGTTGCTTCACGAATTAAGTATTAGAAACACTAATATTAAATATTAGGAACACATTTCTTTGGTGTTTTGTGTTTCTTTTGTAACCAACATATGAATAAATCGCTGTACTCAACTTTCACCTGAATGTTGCAGTGTTTGTACTCAACTTTCAAGGTATCCCAGGAAACAGTTTTAATGGATATCCTGGGGTCTAGAAAGAGATGAGTTGAAACCTTCTAGGCTATAGGGAAAGTTGCCAGAGATGGAGTGGGAATGAAAAATAAATGAAGACACAAAAGAGAACATGCCGTGTCTTCTGGATCCACAGAGCAAGGCGTGAATGTGAATAAAGATGATGTACACTCGTGCATTGCTTAACGACAGGATACATTCTGAGAAATGCATCGTTAGGTGATTTAATTGTTAGATGGTTTAATTGTTGTGTACTCACACAAACCTAGGTGGTATAGCCTACCACACGCCTAGGTGATATGGTGCTAATCTTATGGGACCACTGTCATACATGCAGTCCGTTGTTGACGAAAAACTCATTATGTGGCAGACGACTGTCCTTTGTTGGCAGGACTGGTTTAGCACACAGACAGACAAAAAGGTGCCTTATGCATTCCTGCATTTTCCTGTATTTCATGTCTTTACTGTTGAATTTGACATTTCAATCACACATCTCTCTTCAGCTGGCATTCCATTTAACTTCCTAACTCTTCTTCACCCCCAAATTTTACTGGTAAAATACTGCTACAATTGAGGGCAGTGGGGATGATTGTGTAGAGAAGTATGGCTCTCGGTGTTGGACTTGTCCTCTAATTTTTGATGTCTGTGTCCCTTGTACTCATAGACGCAGAGAGTTAGTGCTCCAAGGAGGTCTGGAGGCCATTAAACCCAGAGCTCTGTGACCGGGAAGAGCAAGTCCCCACAGGGCAGCCCGGTGCCAGCTTGCTCGCTCCACTACAGTTTAGCTTCTTCATTTTTAACCCCAGAGGACTTCCTTTACTTTCGTGCAAGTTCAGCTGTGCTTTTAAAAGTTTTTATGTATCGGCCAATATTTCCATGAGTTTTGCAGAAGGAGGGTTGGGAGGTTTCCAAGTCCATCATTTTCCCCCAAATTCAGGTCTCCAGAACGTGAGTTTGAACCCTGGCTTTGCTACTTCTAGCTGAGTGCCCTCCAGCAAATTATTTAATCTCTTCTCGCCTTAATCTGCACCCCGGGGAGGGCTGTTGGGAGGATTCATGAGACAGCGTGTGTAAAGAGCCCTGAACCACACCGTTTACCGTCAGTAATGCAGCCCATATAAAAGGAGAGTCCACAGTGAAGTTTTAAAAGTGTCTGCTTTATCTACAGCCCCACCGGGTACCACCCCTTGTTCCCAGTGTAAACCAGCAATCAAAATAGCATAAGTCTAACCTGTTTTGATGGCTCTTTTTGCTGCAAGATACTGATTATCTTTAATATTTGCGATCCATGGGTGTAGTCCTAGTGCCATAAAAACAACCATCTGGTTGGAACGATTTCTTTGGGAAAATATATATTCAAGATGCTGCTTTACCTAAAGGTAACATTTTCAGTTGTAAGAGAAAATTTTGAGTAGCTCTCATAGCCTTGTATCAAGAAACTGATTGGAATCCCAAGCTGACGCATTCAAGCGTTCTGATTTTCCCTCAGCTCTTCCAGAGGGAGGACGCGGAGTGAGCCGGGTCTCCAGGACGGAGAGCTGCGCCCAGTGTGAGGAATGCTTGCTCTCACTCCCACCCCTCCCGAGACCCCCCAATCCCCCCTCCCGTCCCCACCCCTCCCCGACCACAGTGTCTCACTGTTAATGTCGGCTTATTATGAATTTGGGTAATTATGAAACCTTGAATGATATTGTGGGTAATACAAATATGATGAATGTTTGAGGTAATTATGAAACACAATACAAGTAGAACTTCTCAATTTGAATATCCCTCTTTTTGGACTTATCAGTATCTTAAGGAATATTTTGGGAACATTACACACTTGGAAATTTCCAAAAAGTGGGAGCAATTTCACGCTAAGCTGTGAAGGAGGCTCATTGACAGCATCTTTCTCTCTCCCCTGGGCTCCATTCCGGTTGCCATTATGGAAATCCACCAGAGAAAAACTCCATACTCTGAAATATTCATCCCTTCGACAAAGATTTAAGGCACACCTGTCACGTGGCAGGAACTGTTCTAGGTGCTGGGACATAGTTGTGAGCAAGACGAAGACCGTCCTGCGCTCATGTAAAGTGTGTGCTGTGAGGAGGAGGAACAGTCCATCCAGAAAGGGAAGGAGGGAGGAAGATGGAAACAAAAAGACGGAGGGACGCAGAGGGGAAGGAGGATCTTTGAGAATGTAATTAGCGCTAAGACGACGATAAAAGCGGACAGTGGATGGAGAGAGGGCGCCGAGGTATTCCTTGAGCTCCCTTCTTCAGAGTCTACCTTCTGTGCAACTTGAGGTACACTGATGATAGGTCGATACTTCAGGCACGCACCTCCTTCCAGACACAAACATTTTCATTAAGGTGGCTGCTTTCAGGGGGTTCATTTCAGACATCATGGACAAACCAACGCTGGGGGTAAAGATTTTCCGGCTCAGTCCAGCCGTAGACAAGTAGCTTCTCCGTCTGTGTGTAAAACCCATCTTGCCTTTTTATGCACCATTTAGTTTTCAAAAATTTCCCATCACTCCAACTCCAAATGGTTATTTGTCTGATGACTGTAATTGCATATAATTGAGGGAAGAGATTTTTACTGAACAAAAATCCTGTTGGTTTCTTGACATTTGTTCCAGTCCCTTCTGTATTGGAAAAAAGTGATACTTCAATGCTAACAACTGAGTTGCTCACTACTGTGTGGCATGTGGCTCTCAGGAACGGCGCTGCTGGACAGAAGAACAATGCACGTTTGTTACCTGTGTTTCCACCACGGACATGTTCACGTGAGGGACTAGACGGATTGAAAATTTTCCTACAACTCGGCCAGGTATGACTGTTTTAGCTCCAGGCTCCTCAAAGGCGCCCTCAATCCCGTGAATAGAAAGAGATGGGTACCTCCATAGGTGCATTAGAATTTCCTCCTAAATTGAAATAAAAGTATTTTATTATATGAAAGAATGTTTAATTAAAACTCAGTTGAATTGTATTGCTTGCATCACCAATTTCTGTACATCTGTGACACGGTTAATGGCAAGCTAATTATCGCCTCACTTAGATATGTCTGGACAAACAGTACAAGTGGACTTTCCCCTCAGGACACGAGATCTCTGCTGCCTTCGCCTGCCCAAGCCACTCCCATTGGCGAGGGCCCCTCGTCACTGAAGTTTGCAGTTACTAGATGGCAAAGGGGCCCTTTCAGAAACTTGGGTTCATTTATAAATTTCTATCCCAGTCATTGCGATGATAATTTGTGTGCTAAATGTATTTTATTTTTCAGAAGGCTTCAAAGAACTCTGCAGATGTTTGAGCCAGTTTTCAATCTTGCTATGGCCGCTGTAGAGCTAGTCTGAGGAAGAGCTACACTTCATGATAAGAAACTCTATCGCTCTCTTCTGCATGCTTCTCCCTCTCTTGGCTGTTCCCCCAGGAACCAGCCATAGCTAGCAAACACCCTAGCAGGCAAGCGTTTTAGAAAGGAGGAGGAGGAGGAGGAGAAGGGAAAAGGAAAAAATCTAAATTTGCCAGTAACGCTTTCGGCTTTGGGTCTACTTATTACACCAAGGCAGCAGTGACGTGGCAGTCTACAGATTAGCCCCTAAGTCTCTTGGTTTTGTCTAGAAAAATGAACAATTAGGGTCATGGAGCTGGAATAACCTCAGACTATCCTCAATCTTTAAACAGTTAGGGAGCCCAGCTCACCGGCTGCAGGCCGGCTTGGGATTGAGTCCAGAAAACTGATTTGGAAAAACGCATCTGTGAAATGAGCAATTGCTCCACGGTTAGGTGCCTGAGTCCGGTGCCAGTGGGACCCCAGATAAAGGTCTGCTTGATCTAGACCACAGGGAAGTGGCCTTGAAAGTGAAAGTCCCCCTTGGAATTAACATCTGCTTTCAGTTCTAAGATGTGCAGATAAACAGGACACAGTAAATTAAGCCTTGGGAAAATATTTGTTACCATCATTCTTTGTTCAGATTATCCATCAACTTGTGATCATACCTTGGTGTCAAACAGAAATTTCTTAACCTGGCTGCTATTCCGGTATTCTTCTAGGTCCAGGTCAATGGCTTCGTACATTTTTTTTTTCCTCTTCAGTAAGAGGAGCCACGTGGTCATAGATTCCAGGGATCAGAATATGACCCGATGAGTCTACAAGGCTACCTACAAGATACACCCAGGAAACAAAGCCACACGGAGTCACCGGTATGCTGATGTTCTGGCCCTGGAGCAGGATCACTGGGGACTCTCCTGGGCTTGCAGCAGACCTTGTGACCGGCCCTGGTCCCCACAGCAGGGCCACTGACAGCAACTCACATCCCAGAGGTGATGGTCAGAAGAAAGAGCTGGTCACCAGGCAAACTCAGCCTGACTTGGACCCGCGTGAATGTCCACCTTGTCAATGGCGGGATGAAAACACACGGCTCTGCAGTAAATTCCATTGGGTATGACTTACCTGCATTATATCCCAGTTCTCAACTCCACCTTTATATCATAAACAAGCTTCTTTTTTTTAAATTTTATCTTATCCTGAGTTAAAAAGTAACACGTTCATTATTAAGAAACTTTTTTTTTTTTTTGAGGAAGATTAGCCCTGAGCTAACTACTGCCAATCGTCCTCTTTTTGCTGAGGAAGACTGGCTCTGAGCTAACATCCGTGCCTATCGTCCTCTACTTTATACGTGGGATGCCTACCACAGCATGGCTTTTGCCAAGCGGTGCCATGTTCGCACCTGGGATCCAAACCCGCAAACCCCGGGCTGCCGAGAAGCAGAATGTGCGAACTTAACCACTGCGCCACTGGGCCGGCCCCCAAAATTTTCAATATATATGTTTATATATATATATACACATACCTGAGAAACTGAAAACCATCATTCCTTCTCAATTTTTCTCCTCCTACATACACCATAATAATATAATAAATACTCATCTTTAATCAAAAGCATAATATCCCTGAGGTCTAGTCTATGAGATATACATCATGACCACAAAAGCCTCCACAGTGAATAAGAAGATACTCAAATCTGTTCTTTATGAAAGAGTTTTGGACCGATAGGAATGGGAGAAAATCATCAGTGACTATCTATAAAAGAAACAGAAGTCAAGATTTAGCAAACACTGCTCAATATCTTGAGAAAGTACTTATCAAAGATACAATGCAACTAGCAAGTAGACGAACAGAAATGACAGGAAAATGTCTCCAGGGCAGCCAACTTAATCCCCATTCAAGTAAAGACACTTCATAAAGATACGCTTCATATTCTTGATGGGACAGTCTTTCTTGACAATATCAGAAAATTACTGCGAAGCACTGTACTTTCAAATCTTTCTGTTAAAGTCGATAATTACAAAGCACAGAGTTGAAGGCTCTATGAGGATGGATGCCTTCCACCTAGTGATTGGACACCTGCTGTGTTCTAGGCCCCAGAGGAATGAATACACAGGACAGCGCTGTCTCTGACCACAAAAGGCTAAATATCAAGTGTGACCCGACATGAGCAGACCACCAGGTGGCTGGCTCTGTAGAGACGCAATCAAAGCCAAGGTAAACACTCTACCAAAATCTACAGTAGTGGGGACGGCAGTAGTGCGATACATACCGGGCTTCCCAGCACTCTGAGAATGATCATAGACAGCAAAGCCCTGAGGTCTGAGGGTGTCAAGGGAGCAAAATGTGAAGCGATGTCATCACTGTTCTGGTTTTCAACCACATCCTCCTTGGGCCCCCTCTCCTGGTCCTCCGAGGACTTTGCCCAGACTTGTGTAATCCCACTTTGGGGACAGTACTGCAGATTGCTGTGCATGCATCAGCCTCCCTGCAGGTCCTGAGTTATGGAATTCTCCTCATTTAGCCCAATCAAGCATGTTGTATACTGAGTAAATGACACAAACTCATTAGTAAAATTCAAGTCAAAATAATAAGCTGAGCACTGAGCGATTGGGACTGTCACTGATTGGCAGTCCACCCTCTAGCACCCTCACCAAAATCAAAACAAAACATCAAAGTACCGCCAATAATACAATCACTAAGTCTTCCCTTTAGGGTATGTCCCTCAACTTCTGCTGGCATTCTTGTGTGGAAGAACAGAGCTGCAAAGATGAATAAGAGACAGACCCTGCTCACAAACCAGCCAGAAAGATGCAGGGTAAAGAAATAACTCTGGGTCCACGTGCAAAGAGCTCTAAAGAGGGGCAAACCGTCAGGAGCAGAGAGAGCACACGGTGAACCAGCCAAGGAGGAAGCGTCAGGGAAGACGACGGCATCACAGTGGGGCCTCAGAGGTTGAGTAGGAGGCGACAGGCACAGTCTCAGTGGTGAGAAGAGAGATGCATGTCTGAAACATCCAGATTGACAACAACGAAGACCCGAAATACTCTAGCAGCCAGGATGCTCAGTGTCCATCTTATGACACTGAGCTGTGACATTTTTCCTGTCAATTTAGCTGGTGTTACCAGACATTACCACAGTGCGTGTTTGTGTATTGGGGGATTCAGATGTCATTAGCACATTAGGCTGTGATTTGAGCAGCGCGGGCTCTCCACATGTCACTGCACATCTCCCGTAGAACTGCCCGGCCCGGTCCTCGGTGTAGGTTTCCACCTCGGACCCTGTTTTCTCAGGACACAAAGCAGCCATCCCAGCTGCTGGCTCAGGCTGTGCCAGCAGACACACATCCTGACAGGAGAGAAGCGACATGTCCTCCTTTTCCTTCCCTTTACATCCTACGGCGCCGTGATAGTTGGTGCGTCCTTCCGGGCTTCAGAAACAGTTCAGACCTTCACCGAGCCTTTCCAATCTAAAAACTTCTTGCCTTTCCCCTCACTTTCCACCAAGGGGGTCATCTCCTGCTATGTTGATGAGTTAGATCATTACAAGAAATACTTGAGCTCACTGCCGCAAAGTCTACAAATATCCCACCATTCTTAACCATCAATGACTCCTCTCCTGATTCCATTGAAAATTCATCTTGATCCTTGGTTTAGCCTAATTGTCTCCCTTCTTCCTCCTCTCTAGAGAAGTTTTATTATTGATTCCAAAGGTCATGTTCTCTGCTAGCAATCTCCCCTCCCCTCCCCCATCGAATTCCTTTCACTCATTCAATCTCTTCATTGTTGAAACAACAGCCTCTCCTGAACCCATTTCTCTCTAGTTCTCGCCCCACGTCTTCCTTCCCCTTCACAATGAAGCTGAAAGATCAGTGTTCATGGAATTACCAGCTCCTCACTCCCCCACACTTCAGACAATGGTCTGTGTATTAATCAATCTTGATAATATCACAGCTATCTCCCCATAATTAAATCCAAAGAGTGTTTCTGCATCTTTCTATTACTTGGAACAAACGCAGAACCGGGCCACGATTTTCTTTTGGAATGATTCCCTGTCCTCCGTTTCTCGACATCTCAGGCTCCTGACTGCCTGTGAACCAGCTCACACTCCCTGGTGTCCTTCACAGGGTCCTTCTCACACAGCACTATTGCGAAAGCTCAGGACTCAATGTGAGCCCTATTCTCTCCATTGACCCTACGTTGTCTCAGTACTCTTGTGCATTTCTTCTATTGCTTCAATGCCTTCCACTGTTATCTCTATGATGGCGATGTCTAAAAACCACGTCCAGATCTTATTTCTGAGCTATAATGCTCCAGGTGTATGTTATAGGCACCTTAAGCAAACATATTTCCAACGGAAGCTGTTAACTCCCCCTCGCCAACTAGACACCCCTTCACCTCTCGGTCTCCGATCTCGTCTGATGACTACAGTTGACATCCAGGGAGTGATGTTTAACGCAAACTCTCAGAACCACCTGACAGAACAAGCACTGCTGCTGCCAGCACACTGAGCAGTCACCCTTCATCTCCGCCCCAGGATCCACACACGTATTCCTACTCTATACTCCGTTTCAGTTCAAAACGTCAGGTCCTCCGAGATCCCTTTGTTCAAACTGCTGCTGAAGTAAGCCTTCCCTCCCCGCCTGTTGTCTGGTGACTTTCCCTTCAGGCCACTGTGGAACAAATTAGGACATTCTTTTGATTGCATATTGTGTAACCTTTGAAATTGTCTCAAATAATAGTAAAATGATTATAATCACAGTGGATATTTGACAACCGAGATATGAAAGTAGAGAGCAGAATCCTGATTTTATAAAAACAAATGCATGTTGACCTCTGCAGGGAAAGTTCATCCTCTGTCGCACCAAACAGCATCATCCCAGGGGATGAGACAGTGAAGCACGAGGCCTGTGCTCACTAAAGAACAAGGTTCCTGCCAGGAGGCCAGAAAGTTTGTTTTTCCATTGTTTCACCTCACAGTTAGACGCTTTGCGTGCCCTACGTGAGCAATTCATTTGATTTTTTTTGTTTCTTTTCCAGATTGGCGCCTGAACCAACATCTGTTGCCAATCTTTTTCTTCTTCTTCCCCTTCTTCTTCTCCCCAACCTCCCCTCCCCAGTTCATAGTTGTGTATCCTAGTTGTAGGACCTTCTGGTTGTGCCATGTGGGATGCCCTCTCAGCATGGCCTGATGAGCCGTGCCATGTCCCTGTCCAGGATCCGAACCCTGGGCTGCTGAAGCGGGGCACGGGAACTCCACCACGTGGCCGTGGGGCTGGCCCCCCAACTCATTGAATTTAACATGTGCTCTCTCTCTCTCTCTCTCTCTCTCTGGGTTGTCTTGTTTCAGTTTCGATGGGCTGGGGAGTAAGGTGAACATCCCTGAGGACTCCCCTTGCTGAGTGGACATGTGTGGTCCTGGTGAAAGCCCTCACCCAGTGGGGCTCCTAGAGATGTGACTCAGGGCCACTAATTCCCTTTTGGTGCCTGGCAAACTGGGACTCATCTTCCTCTGTCTGCTATTTGCTCTGTATTATGTCTGCTCCTTTGGAAGACAAAAATTTGTGTCCAAAGGGAAAGTTCCAGAAATGCTTCCAGGGATGATGATGGGACTTTGATTTCCAAGTGAGTATTTCTGGCATCTGATTCAATTCCGTTGTCCTTAATCAAAAGCTGGCTCGTTCTGGATTGGTTCCATCCTTTCACAGCGATAGCACCATCTTCTACGGTCATTACCAAAAATGATCATTTCGTTTGAAAGCTCTCCCCTTAGAAGCCACTGCTGTGTTAGTACTTTATCAAGTTAAAACACTTAATTTTACATGCCTGGGTTTCTGTTTTGGTTTTTTGGTTTTTGAAAGCAGCTGAGCATGTTTGAACTGAAAATGAAAAGTATTTATTATGGAAGTACCCATGCTACCTCATTAGGATAGAATAGGACATATCATTTATTTGTTATAAGATGCGAAAATTCAGAAGTTTTCCCTTGATCGGTAAAATTGCCCCTCTCAAGAAAGGTTTTTTTCTTTATGTTCAGTAACTTATTTTGGAGACCCACGGGGTCATGTCCAGTGAGATAGTTCTGTTGGAGTGAGGATAGTGCTGCTACAACCTGTCCTTCGTGCCACCTGCGACATGCCCTACTCTGCACCAAAGACCAAGGACGGTCCTTCTGAAGACAGGGCTATGTTTGCATTATGAGTTGAGAGATGCTGAAAAGACCTCCTATGGTTTCCCTTATACCCTACACTACACAAATAGACACTTATGCTTTTAAGTCTTGACATTTCATCTCGAGTGTCTGTTAAAACGTGAGTATCTAGGATAGAAAGCGGCTGTCCTCCAGAATCTTACCAGGGTTTCCTGCTGGCCACTTTGGAGGACAGAGCAGAGTGACCCACTAGGGGAGGGGCGCATGACTGCCGGGCCTTGGGGAAGAGCTGACCGGAAGCTGACTCACCAAGGACTGTCCATGCTTGTCTTGGTTTGCAGTGACAGCAGCTGAACGCAACTTAAAGGATTTTAATTTGCATGCAGCTTTGCACAACAACTTTCCATCTTACTTCATCCTCCTTGCTTCCTGTGACATTTGGGGATGGGATAGTTTCAGGGATTCACTGAACTCGTTTACAATGTTCAAATAGTCTTGTATGATGTGTGCGCTTGTTAATTGAGGTATAATTGACATATACTTTATATTAGTTTCATTTGTACAATATAATGATTTGCATGTATCGTGAAATAATCACCACGATAAGTCTAACTAACGTCTGTCCCCAGACGTAGTCAATATTCATTTTCTGGATGAGGACATGTTGTGTTTTAAGGTGCAGAAGAATCGGTAATGATGTCATACTTTTCCGTATGCAACTTGATGAATTTGAACATAAGTGTCCACCCATGAGACCATCACCACCATCGAGGCCATAAACATATCCATCATCTACCAAAGTTTTCTCCCACCCCCTTTACTATTATCATTATTTTGCTTTAAGAACACTTAACAGAATATATACTCTGTTAGAAATTTGAAGTACAAAACACAATACCGTGAGATTGCTACATTATACGCTAGGTTTAATTTTTAGAGGAACCTCCAGACTATTTTCCATCATTACAGTATTAGTTTACGTTCCCATCAACAGTTGCAAGGCTTCCTTTTCCTCCACAACCTCACCAACATTTGTCACCTCTACTTTTTTTGATAATAGCCGCCCTAACCGGTGTCAAGTGATATCTCCTTGTGGTTTTGATTTGCATTTCCCTAAAGATTAGTGATGCTGAGCACCTTTTCATGTGGCTGTTGGCCATTTGTGTGTCTTCTTTGGAAAAATGGCTATTCTACTCCTTTGCCCATTTGTTAACTGAGTGCCTTGGTGTTTTTGCTATTGACCCGAGAGATGAAAGAAGAAAAAAAATGTCCAGGCATTATGGATGCTTCCCAGTTGATGCAGATGATTTTGTCTTTATGGTGATGACAAAATATCGTGTTGTGTGCTTTTTCTTCAGCAGTTATCATAAGACTAGCAGTAGAATGGCAAAGCAGATAATCAGGATCTCCCGGGTTTCCAGTTTTACAACACAAATAAGACGAGTGGTAAGGAATTTTTGATTATTTCAAGGAAATTATTGAGATCACAGTCCGTGGAATGTAGGACTGACAGGTCCACGAGGAAATTAAAGTGAGGACATGGTGATCTGGCATCACTTCCGATCTGAAGGAACAGGTATCTTCTGTATGAATGTTTGAAGACATATTGGAAATCAGGAATTTGTGGTGGATGAATACATTTTCTGAAGGGTTTATTTCTTTATTTAGGAGGAAGATTACCCTGAGCTAACATCTGTGCCAGTCTTCCTCTCCTTTGTCCGTGGGATGCCTCCACAGCGTGGCCGATGAGTGGAGTAGGTCTGCACCTGGGATCTGAACCCGCAAACCTCAGGCCCCTGAAGCAGAACACACGCAACTTTAACCACTCAGCCATGGGGCTGGACTCTAACTTATTTAGTTGTGAACATGATCGTTTGGGTTATGTAAATGTCAGGACCTGGGAGTGAGTCGCTAAGAGTGGGGTAGTTGATAATGTCACAATTGATTTAGACCCTAAAGAGGCTAAGAGCAACAACTGGCCAATGGGTTAACCAAAGGAATAGTCAGAAAACACAGAAAGGATGGGAATTGGGATCTATAGTAAGCTGGGGGATCACGTGTCCTCAGAGAGAGTGCCAGGACTTGCACAGATGAGAATGGCAAGAGCAATAAAAGAGAATAAAATCACACTGAAACAAGGAGGGGGTGTTACGAGACGGGGGAGGAAAACTGATCTGGAGCAGTCCTGAGTTTTGACCTTGAGCTTTCTGTCCTTGACCCAAATCTGCTTGACGATGTCCTGGGACACAGGTCAGAAGAGCTCCAGAGGGAGAGAGGAAGGGTGGAAGTACAGGGAAACTGAGATAATTGTCCTAAGAAGCCATGCTTCATTTCTCATTTGGGTCCAGTTTCATGATTACTTTTACAGGATGAGAGGAAAAGAAGTGATGATGGTCAAGTCTTCGCAGAGGAAGCTGCGTGATCGTGGGAATCAACCCAAACCAAAGCCCGGATTAAGAATTCCCATCTCTTTGAGGATGCGCAGTTACATATTCAGAAGGCCAGTTACTAGAATGCCATCCCACCCAGCAGTGAGGGGTCACTGGGAGAGCACGTGGCACCAGCCCCAACAGGTCTGCTGGCAGGAGAGAAGTGGCAAGCCCTTTGGAACTTGCCGTAGCCTTGCAAAATTGCACCTTGCAGCAGAGGTGAATTCCTGCGGGGTGCGCTCGCATGGGGTGCCCCGTCCAGTCCCATACACACCCCTGCCCTTCCTCAGATTTGGCAGAGATGATTCTGGGAACTGGTCTGGGCATCCCATAGCTCCACGGCCAACAATTGCTGGTGACTGTGGAAGATCTGAGCAAACAGGAGGGGACGGGGAAGAGGGCGGGAGAGAGCGATTGTGGACAGGCTCAGCAGCCAGGCAGAGAAAGTGAGCGCCCAAGAAGGATGTGCTGACAGCACCAGGAAAGAGAGGAGACGCTGGTGCCCCTGAGATGGAGCCCGGCACTTCACTGACGTCTCCTTGAAGGGTCCCACGTTTTCTTGCTTGAGCTCTTGCAACTTCAAGACATACCAATCCTTTTCTTTTATTAAACTCCTCTGTGGGACGTAGGAAGCATAGACAGGGATTTCTTGTGGAGGAGAGACTGGATTTCAGCTGAGTAGAGCAAGGAGGGCTTTCCGTTTCACGGTGCTCTCGCATTTTCCTTTCCGAAGTATATTATTTATCTGCGCTTGAAAGTCACAGAGAGTTACCGATTCGCGGGATGATTCCGTTGTCGCCCTCACAGCGACACAGTAAAACCTACCTAGTCGGAATGGATCATTCCTTCTGTGCAATACTCCGGTAGACTCCAAAGATCATTTCAAAAGCGCTGGTATATCTCTGTTCTCAAATAAGAGGTCTGCTTCCAGGTCTCCATTTTTCTGCTCTTTATTGCATGTTAATTCAGAGTTGCAAGGAGGAAAGACCACATTTGCCTCAATCTTTAGATCTCTATGTGCTGGAAATTGGATTCACAGAAATGGACAAGGCCTTTGAGGGATCGTGCTGTCAACAGAGACCTTTTCCGGCATCAGCAACGTGACAATAAACCGCTGCTTGTTAGGACTTGATTGTCTATTGGAGGGATGGAGCTTGCAGTATTATGGAAATCCTCTTTAGAATTGCTTACCTTCACGTGACAGATTTATCAGTTTCTGAGAGTGATGTGTTAAAATAACCTAGGGTGGCGCAGGGCTTAAACTGGCCCACTCCACTTTGGAGGCCCGGCATTGGCACGTTCGGGTCACGGTTGTGGACATTCACACCGCTTATCGGGCCATGCTGTGGCAGACATCCCACGTGTTAAATAGAGGAAGATGGGCACAGATCTTAGCCCAAGGCTAGTCTTCCTCAAGGGAAAAAAAAAAAAAAACCGAGGAAGATTGGCAATGGATGTTAGCTCAGGGTGAATCTTAGCCCTTGGGCATCTTCAGCTGTGGTCATTTGCAAAATATGTAGACCATGCATGTACTGGGCAAGCCCAGGCAGGACAGCGCAGCCGGCCTCCCGCCTGGGTGCTTGGGGCTGCTTGTTGTGGAGCCTCTGCTGGAACCGTCTGGGTGGATTCAGTGCAGCGAATGATGACAACGGACTGCCTTGCTTCACCCTCAGAGTTTCCCCTGAGTTTTCTCCATCTTGACATGCAAAGCAGACACTGTCTGGAGCCCTCGTGTTCCTCTGGGACTCGGGCTTCCCTCTGCTCCTCAGCCTGGAGAGGAGGAAGCCCACGTGTGGACTTCAGGAGATTCCTGACCGAGTTTTGTGGGCTAGCACGTCCTGGGCTTGAAGTCCCCAGGGAATGAGCAGAATCCAATCCAGGTAGGACTGCCATGACCCAGACCCTTCAGGAAGGCAGGTTATGGTCCCCTAACCAGGCAGAGCACCATGACCAGCCGCGGGGTTTGTGGAGGGCGAAGGGAAGATGAAATGGGTCCTGGAAGAAGGTGCTTATAAATACCAGCTACCGAGAGGGAACCAGCTGCAAAACCGTGCATTTGAGGAGTATGAGTATTATTTCTTGATTCTGTTTGGAATAAGTTAGAGTGCATGATATATTTGTGTGTGAGTGAACATATATATATAGCTCTCTCTCTAAAATTTATATCAAAGTAACATAAAGACTGATGAGATACAGGTGCTGCACATGTGGGCCTCTTTTTGCTGGCGATCAGTTCATTTTTGGCCATTGGAAGCCCAAAGAGGCAGCGAGTTATTGTCCTCTGCCGTCTGGTAGGCTCATGACAAACAAAGCGCTGCAACCAAAGGGTCGGCTCTCAGGAGCCTCACGGCCCTGTGAGGGAAACCCCTTGGACACGGTGTCTTCCTCCTGGGCCTGGACTAGCCTTGGGACTTGGCACTTCTCTTTCTCTGTGGCGGGAAGGTACAGCCGGCTCCGGCTTCCATTTAGAAAGTCACCTTCCTGGATGGCTGTGCCATACCAAGAAGGGCCTGGGCTGCTGGGAACCAGCATTTCTCCTCAGCTGCTGGCCGTACTGAGGAGGCCTCCCTGGCAGGGTTCACGCTGCTGTGTGTCTGGGTGACACTTGCAGCCATCAGAAAGGAGGGGAGAACTCAGAAGGGCCAAGCACTTCCTGTGGTCCTAGTCTTACAGGGTCTTTCCCGGGGTGGGGTGGGGGGGGGCGTTCAAAATGCCAGGTGGTAACCCTCTAGCTCCTGGTCACCGGGTGGGTTCTTGGAGTGAGCTCGGAGCAGTGTCTGCTCACCACCAGACTGGAACCATTTAAGTGTTTTAATTTTGTCAGGCTGTGTTTACCCGTCATCCGTTTGCTTGCGTTCCCTGCTGGACCCCTCAACCACCCTCCTCTCACGACTCATCTCTGAAAGCTTCCAACGGGAAAGGTTCACACCCACACCATAAACGGAGCATAAGGCTGGGCAAGAGAACACAGCCCTCCGAGGGGCTGCATGGTTTATAGGCTCAGGTCCTCCTGCCCCGTTAGGATGAGTCAGAAACAACATGCCTGAGTGTGTGAACAGGTGATTGCCTGAGACCACACACCTCAGAACCACAGGGGCCCAGATGTCACCCTGGGCAGCGAGGGAGAGTATAGGTCATTCTTTGGCCAGGATTAGGGTATCTAATGTTTGCAAAGCAGACTCCACCCGTGATCCGTCAGACCCTGCCAGGGAGGAGTGGCCACGAGGTACGGGACAGAGAGGCCGAGGCATTCGAGGGAATTTCTGCCCTTCCAAGAATTGCAGAAGGAAGTGCACGGAGGCAGGAAATCCTGGTGGACAAGGAGCAGTGATGCGTCGGGAAGGATGCCCAGATGTAGCCTTCAAAGCTGCATCACAGATCTGTCCCCCTGGATACCAAACTTGCAGGGAAAGGAATTCAGAGCCGTGGACCAGGATCCCAGAGGATTCCAATCCAGGTGAAGGGTGAACATGGAGCCCCCAGAGGGGCCGGGGGAGGGAGGGTCCTGCCTGCCCTTAGTCCATCTGCACATGACCTTCTCCGGCCTTGACCCTCCACATGCACGTTTTGAGCTTTTACATCGTTCTCTGCACTTAGAGCTGCTGCTGTCCAGAGCCTCATTAGAAAACGACAAGTTCCTAACATCTGGTGAAGAGGAACCTCCACAAGAGAAGCCGAAAACGTGGCCTCTCCTCCAAAGGGGTGGAAAAGCAGCCACTGTCCTGGGGCAGGTCGTGGTGCTGGCCCGTGCCATTTTAAAGACACCCGCATTCCAGTGGTTGTTGCTCTGCCTGTGAAAGTACCTCCACCCTCTAAATGCCAGGAGCTCTGGGTGCTGTCTCTGCTCCTGGCCCACGTGAACCACACTGAAATGAAGCCGTCCTCTGAGTAAGGGGGGGCGCGGAGGTGTCCCTCAGTATCCAGGGAGGGGCCTGGCCCTTCTCCCTTCTCTCACATACAATAAGCCGAGACCCTGCAAGATTTCTTCATTCCAGGAGGAACGCGAGAGTCTGTGTCTCCTTGACACGAGCACAGGAGGGGAAAGAACCAGACCGTGACTCGCAGGCTGGAACAGAAACAGGATTTTAACATCAAATTCAAAACTAGCACTAACTACTAACACGAAAGAAATACGGCCCCTTCCCAAGTGGTAAACAGGCGCTGGGGTGGAGCTGCCAGGCCTGTGGGGTGGGGTCGTCCCCTCCCTCTTGGGCTCCAGGGCTCCCAGGAAAAGGCTTAGAATGTTCTTCTCCCCATCAGCATGGGAGGAGCCGGCCTGGGGCCCCGCGTGTTTCCCAGCCGCGTCCCCGCCGCTGAAGAGCAGGCTGCACTCGAGCTGTTGGAAGGACCGGGATCTGCCACTGTTGCTGGGTTCTGCGTCAGGGGTCTGGTGACTGAAGAGAAGACACTGATGATTGGGGGGGTCACACCAGTATCCCAGCCCAACACCTCAGCCCCACTGCATTCTGCTCCAAACCTTGTCCTGAGTGTTCAGTCAACACTACCCCATTGTCCCTGACATGGGAGCTGGCATTTCGCTTCACCCATTTCACAGAAGAGGAAGCTGAGTCCCACAAAGGTCAAGGGAATTGTCCCTCACAGGCCTGGTCAGCAGTGGAGCTGGGATCCCCGTGCCGGCTGTCCATCTCCCTAGGCCCGTGCTTAGCCCGAAGCTTTCCGGAGCCCCTGGCTTCAGTCCCTGCCTGTCTGGACACTCACCGAGCCCTGAGCTGAGAGACGCGCGGTTCTTCTTGGGCAGGAAAAACCGGCGCATCTTGCCGGCCCTCTCCTGTGGGGGCTCCAGGTGGCAGGACAGGCTGTAGCTAAAGGACAGAGGGGACTTTTCAGCTACCGGGAGCCACACCTCAGGTGACCCTCCCAGAGACGGCCAGCAGTTGGAGTCCCAGGGCCCCACGGGTGACCATGCGACAAGCCCCGGGACTGACCCGGAAGCCACGGGCACGGGCTCCCTGGAGCTGGCCATCAGAGAGAGTCCGCCTTGCCCTCACCAACTCCTGCCCCGCCTCACCTCTCATCCTCGCTGAGGGGCTCCATGGCCTCGAACCAGGCCCCAAATCGCTCCTCAGCCTCAATGTGGTAAAGATGGACTGCCTCCTGGAGCAGGAAGATCTGCTCAGTGACTTTGAATTCCTGGGAGAAAGGACATGATGCAGACGGGGCCTGGGTGGGGGACCGTGCTGGGGACTCAGACAGGTGAGAAGAGGGTCAAGGAGCTGGTCTGGGGTCTTGGCCCACATGGGAACCCTCCTTCCCTCCAATTCCGTGCAGGACTTGCTCGTTCTCACAGTTGGCTTGAAATAGCTCCTCCTGCAGGAAGGTGTCCTTGGTGCCAGCCCCTTCCCCCACGCACCAATGGGACGGCTTTCCCAGCTCTGGGTGCCGAACTCTCCCAAGGAAAGCAAGGCCCAAGGCATCGGGCCAGAGAAGGTCTTCCCCGGAGGAGTCTCTGATTGCCACAGCCCCACCCTCCGCACGGGGAGGCCACAGCTGCTCACCTCACTCCTTTTCTCAAAATTGATCTCATTTCCCTGGAAGGCAGAGAGCCAAAGCCCATGAGCAACAGCCCCCTTAGCCCATAGCTAGCCCCCGTCTCCACCCTTTCTCAGGTTGCACTACCAGCAGGGTCGACCAGGGAGCAGGCGCTACCAGAAACGGGAATGGGTCCCGGGCAAGACTCTGAGCTCCAGAGCAAGGAGGCCACGGGGCTATGGCTCAGGGACATTCTAAGACAGCCCTCTCTGACAGACAGACAGACTGAGGCCTCAGGCAGGAAGGGATGCTCAGCCACTCGTGTGCTTCCTGCCTTGGAGGGGCCTGGCTTCACTCCCTGCAGGGGCGGGGCCTGAGGGAGAGGCTGAGTCCAGCTCAGACACACCCTCCAGCAGCTCCGCAGTCAGGCAGCCTGGACTGGCGGCTCACCTGGATCCTATATTCACTCATCACTAAGATGGCCATGACACCCAGCTCCCGGGGTGGCTGTGAGGCCCTCACGAGAGGACTCTGCCAAGGGTTGTGAGCTCAGGCCTCAGTGCAAGTCTCTCCTCCCAAATCTCCGAATCCTGATCCCCAGCTCCACCTCCAGGCTCACTCACCTCCAGGTAATCCTCCATGTTGGTGTCCAGCAGCAGTAGGTAATTGAGGAATGTGCCAAGGAAGGGGATGAGCCCCTGTGCCAGCGGGGTGGAGACGGTGATGAGATCCCGCTCTCAGGAGCCGTCAAAGACCTCTCCTCCACTCCTCACCCCAGCCTCCTGCCCAGCCCAAGCTACCCACCTAGGCGGCCTCCCCCCAATTTCCTCCTCTTCTCTCCTCCAGGAACCCCAAACTCCTCCAGGCACCTCCCAGCAGCCGGCTCTGGCAAAACCCAGGGTACGTGGTCCCCGCCCCTCCCTGTCCCAAATCCGTTGTGCGCCCATCCGTTCCAGGCCTCCTCCTGGTCACTTCCAATGCAGGCATTTCAGGTCTGTGGCACCAGGAGCAGGGCTGGAGGAGAAAGGCTCCCTCTCTGCTGGTAGAGACCTCCGGCTAGGAAGGGGAGTCCCCTCTCCTGCGACTCCTGGGCCCCTCCTCCACAGGCACCCTTACCTTCTGGGCACCTGTGGGGCCCGTCTCCAGGCTGGTCAACATAGAGGTCGCCTCCTGCCAGGGTGTTGACAGGGCCAGTGAGCCGACGCTCCCCTCCAAGTGTCCTCCCAGACCCCTCCCAGATCGGGGACCCTGGACATGTGGCCCCAGTCACCTGGTGCCCCTGCGGCTCCCGCCTCCAGGGTGCTCTGATTCCAGAGCCATCCCAGCTCCAACACTCACTCCTGTGTGACCTTGGGCCCGCCCAGGCCTCCCTGAACCTGTTACCTCGTCTGGAAGGTTTGACGAACTCTGTCTGCCTCCCACAGTCTCCTGAGGCCCAAGCGTCATCTGACCGTCATCACTGCTCTCCGCTCAAGCCTGCCTCTGGAGCCAGGTCCAAGCTCCCCACATTCCTCCCCACCCTTGAGCCTCGGCACCCACTGTGAGGCCTGCACCACGGCTCATCTCCCTCTGGCTCCCAGATGAGGAGACCAAGGCCCACACAGGGGCAGGGACTTGCTCAGGGGGCCCCAGAGGAGAGGCTGCTCCCCCTCCCAGCCACAGGCCCCTGTCTCCTCTGCCTTCACACCACCCTCTGCCCAGCCGCTGACCACAGTGCTGTCCTCGGGACTCTCAGGCTGTGTTCGGGCCCCCAGCTGGGCCGAGCCACGGATGGAGGGAGATGAGGTGTCTCAGGAGGCCTGGTCAAGAGGCTTCTGCCAGCCCCAACGCCCAGGAGTCTCTGATCCCAGGCCGAGGCCAAGGCCTTGCTAAAGCCCTCAGCTCCCTAGGATCCCCTCAGGGAGTTCCCCTGCACAGAATTCTTTCTTCATGCGCTCAGGATGGGGACCCCGAATGCCACGTCTGACTAGCAGGGGAGGGGGCGACCAGGGCACTGCGGGGTGGCATTTCCTTTCTGTTTTACGAGGAAACTTCTGACGTCTGGGCGGGAAGGATCCCTGAAGAAGCCATCAGTTCCCTGGGCACTTGCCCTTGCCCTCCGGGGCACATGTCATCGCCAACAAGGACCTGGGTGAGCATCCCACTGGGACTGTCTGCAGCGCCCACTTTAGGGGCCAGAGTGGGGAGTCACCGAGGGGACACAGATCTGTCCCAGGTCCAGTGTCCGTCCCAAGGCTGGGAAGCCCCTGAGTGCCTCCGGCCCGTGGGATCCGGCAGTGCCCATCCCTCAGGCAGGCAGGGTGCCCTTCTTGCGAGGCACAGTGAAGACAGAAGGAGCAGTGGGGCCCTGGCTTCCTGAGCACAGACTGGGCTGACTTCGGAAGAAAGGAAGCCCGCCCACTCGCTCCAGCCAGTGGCCAGGAGGAAGATGCAGGGCAGCTGATGGAGCAGCATGGAAGCCAGACACCGGCACCTTCTGCCAGGTCCTCAGCCTCCTGGAACAGTCCAGCCCGCACCATTCTATCCCATGCCCCTGGCCTCCTGTCCCAAACTGCCCCCACCTGCCCATGGAGCTAGCACATCCCTCTTCCTGTCCATCTTTTCCTGACCAACTTCACGTGACAGGAGAACCAAAGCTCATCCTGCCGGGTCCCCTCCCCTCTCGCTCCCCCTCCTTCCAGATGTGCAGCCTCCGTCTTACCTTCACCAGCTGCCTCCTGCTCACCCACTGGTCTTTGATGAACCTCTTCAACTTTCGAGAGCTCTTCCTGAGGGGAGAGGAAAGGAGGAAAGAAAACCCGGGGCGGTTGAAGGCGAAATGCCTTTGGCTGAGAACCCGGAAGGTTCAAAGGGCCTGGGGCCTGGACGAGGGTTTTCCCCGGGTTCTTCGGAGCTCTGAGGTCACCGTGGGACTCGGGTGGAGGCTCTCCTGCGGTCACCTGGGGCCTCCATTCCCACTCCGACTGAGCACATTGTTTCTAACAGCGTTGGTTGCCGATGAGGGCTCCGTTGCTGCGAAGTACACCCTTGGAAATCTCCAGTGTGGCTCAATCCAGGATGTGACAAGGGGGGAGCCACTGCCTAGGGTCTCAGAGAGTCTCAGAGACCCGAGCAAGGAGGCCAGTCCCCATCCCTAGGGTCCGCTGCCTCCCAGATGGTCCTAGCTGAATGAGGGGTCCATGGCAGTCGCACGGGGGATGTCTGGTCCGCCCTGGTGGTGCTTGGATGGAGCACGGCCTACCCACCTGGCAACTCGTCCCCATGTCTTTTGCAGACGGCTGATGGAGGGGCTCTGCAGAGCAGACACGATGGCACGCAGGGACGCATAATTTCCAAGGACTCGGCACTCCTGAGGAAGGGAAGGGAATGAGCTGCGACGGCGGGCTGGAGCCCTGCTTCCTCTGGCTTGTGTCCCCTCGTGGGCTTCTGCTGTCCTGGATGAGGCAGATGCCCAGGGAAGCGAGGGAGGGCACACCTGGGAGCTGATGAGTAACGCTCGCGGGCAGGAAGATTTTAGCTCAACCCAGGGCGGGAAGGGAGCTTCCCACCACTGGGACCAGCACTCAAGGTCAGCAGGCCCTTGGCAGCAAGGGGCCTAGGACTTTGCCGAGGCCCAGACCACCGACTTCAAGGCTGAAAGCTGCGAGAGGAGAAGGGGCAGTCCCCCTGACTCCAGGGAGGGGCTCCCTGGGCCCTGCCACTACTGACCTTGGCCACCTGAATCCACAGCTCGACGACTCTGGCCCTGTCCTGGGCCGTCATGCTGAGGTCCCCAAGGCACGTCGTGATGACGCAGCCGGACACGTGAAGAAACTGGTTGATAGTGGCCCGAACCGTGGGAGCCAGGTACTCCTTGCTCCCATTGGGCCGCTGGCACCACACAAAACCCAGGCAGTGGCGGGGCTCCACCTTCTTGAACAGCTCCTGGGGAGGATGGGGACTGTCACCTGACCCTGCCACACCCGAGCTCAGAGTCTGCAGGCCCCCGCAGCCCCAGGCAGGAGGCACTGGTCAGCTGCAGCTCAGGAACCTGAGGAGGTGGCCTGAAGCTTCTGGGAGTCTCTGGGTTTTGTCTGTGTCCGCTGAGGCCGCCCAGCGCAGGATGACCGAGGACCCAATAGGGGCGGGGAAGAGAAGTCCCATTGGCTCGCAGCCCAGTCTTGCTTCCCCCAAGCACCAGAACACGGCTCACACCTGCCCATCTCAAGGGGCATCTTCCACCCGTTCTCATCACCCCCTGGTCCCACTCCCCTTTCAGCTGCACGTTCCCCCCGAGGCAGCAACAACCATGGGCTTTGTTTGCCTGTCTTCCATGTAGGTAAGGACGCACTAGGTGTCTAATAAGTACGGAGGCTGTTGAGGCCTCCTGGGCCGATGGGTGAGTGACCCAGGACTTGGCAGCACTCCAGTGAGCTTCCCTCCCCCACCAGAGGGCTATTCTCTGCCCCGCTTCCTCTCTGTTCGACCTCATCCATCCGCACAGCCACTCTGCCCAGCAGGTGCCCGCCCTTGGTGTGCTCTCTACTGTCCATGTGGGGACAGCAAGGACTTGGGGGCCAGAAGGTGGCCCAGGTCACCCGGTGGGTAAGTGGGGGAGCTGTGACTTGCACCCACATCGTTGGATTGCGGCTGAGGGAACAGGAGGTCTGGGGCAGCTGATGGCCCACCAAGGCGGGCCCCACCTAGCCCAAGAGCCCCGCTGCTCACCGCATCCATCCGGGTCAGCTGCTCGGCCACCAGCTTCGGAGGGAAGTCCAGCAGCTTAGGCCTCTCCTCTCTCAGCTCGGCGCTCACTTCTGCGGTGACTTCGGCAGCTGGAGGCAGAGATCGTCCAAAAGTCAATGGCGCATCTTGCTCCAGCTCAGAAGCTGGCACTGGGGCTGAAGCTGATGGCGCTCGCTCCGGCCCTGGAGAGGCCGATGGAGGTGAGGCTGCTGGTGGTGAGGCCGCCTCCAGCTCCGGCGCGGACGGTGGAACTACAGCTGGAGCTGCCTCTGGCCCCGGAGCTGGCCCTTGCTCTGGCTCTAGAGCCGGCAGGAGCTCTGGAACTGGCGCTGCAGCGGGAGAAAGAGAAAGTTTCACCTACGTACCCGACTTTACAAGACAGGAGAGACTCCGCTGTCTTGAAGGGAACCCCAGCCCGTGAACCCCACCGCAGACAGTCTTCCCAGACTGCTGTGCCCTCACCTTCCAGCTCTGCCCTCCTGGGCCCCAGATGTTGCAGCTGGACCTGGGGAAGGTAGGCAGGGCCTCCCAGGTGCGACCCAGGCCAGATGACACGCAGAGAGGCCAGCCGCATCCTGAAAGAGGGAAAGGGCGTGGGCTCCCAGAAATCCTGCATTGGGTCCAGCCAGGTTCCCACCATAGAAGACGCGGTACTGGGCGGAAGCAGTTGGGCCACAGAGCCAGAGGCCTGGCCGTCGCTTCCACACTGTCCTCCCAAGGCACCCTGCTTTGGGTCTGGGCCCTGTGCCTGCCCCTTTCCACCAGGGGGGAGTCCCACCCCGGCGCTGACTCCTGTGTGGCCATCCTGGCAGTGGCAGGCCTGCTCATCCAGCAGGTGGAACACGGGGTTTGTGTGAGTCTCTTCTTCCCACTGCCACTCTTCTCGCAAAGAGGCTGGACACAGTCCAGCCCAGCCCTCCACGCCCTTGTGCAAGTGGACTGAGGACTGAGGCCGATGTGTGAGCGGCTCGCTAACACCCCTTCTCTTCTGGGCCTGCTGGTGGTGGTCAGAAGGGGTGGATACGGAGAAGGGGAAGCGGAGGGAGACGGGACTGTGGTGGGGATGGGTCGCCAGGGAACAGCTCAAGCCAGCCTCCCCTCTGGTTCCCAGGGGCTCTGGGACCCCACCCACAGCTCTCTTTCACTCCTATCCCCTTGCAGTAGAAGCCATCAGACCTCAGCCCTCCCAGAGGAATCAAAAGATGAGTGAGATCAGAGTTGTGCCGGGCCCGCCCCAGCCACAGTCCTCTGTCCTCTTGTTCTCCCCCAGCCCTGTTCTGTGGAGACAGGAGGCCCTCGTCTGGCACTCAAAGAACACTCAGGTCTTTAGTTGGCGCTGGGGTCCATCATGCATGAGAACGTGGGAAGAGGCCTCCAGTCGTAAAGGAGCATAGGAGGGCATCCCCTGGGACAGGCGGGGGGCAGGATCTGTGGATGATATGGTGTGTGACTATCTGAGTCTCAGGCTGCTGCGGGGGTCCAGGGGCTGTGTCTGCTTCATTCACTGCGTTGTGCCAAGTGTCTCTAAAGCTCCCGCATGTCACAGGTGCTTAATATACAGTGTTCTCGAATGAACTCCAACCAGAAGCATCCCCGGTAGCTGAGTGGGCCTGGGGCCCCTCTGCGGCCCCGGAGACCCCTCCTTGGCTACTCCAAGGACCCGCCCCACGACCAGCTGGATGGAATCCCACACTCCCTGCCAGAGTGCTTTCCGTGTGCCTTTGCAAACTCAGAAAGGCCCCATCCCAGCGATGGGGGAGCAGACTGCTCTTCATCGGGGAGAGGGAAAGAATAACCAGGAACAACCACGGCACGTCTCTCAGCCCCTTCTGTAGAGCCAGGCCCCAGGGAAGCACCTGCCGTGGCTCATCCCATTCGTGCCCACCAGAACCCGATGAAGTTTATCCTCTCCCACTCCACTTTGCAGAGGAGCAATCGAAGCTCAGAGAGATGGAGGGCCGTTTCCAAGACACACAGCTGGCAGTGGGCAGAGTCACCACTGTGCTGAGGAGGGGCTGGGCACTCACGTAGCAAGTAGGTGGTCCAGGACCCCGTGGGAGGTGAGGACAGCCGCGCAGTCAAACACGATGGTGGTGACGTTGGCCATGTTTCGAGGCGCCAAGGCTGGTCCTATGGACGGCGGCAGCCTCTCCAGCAGGCCTGCCTGGAGGGCCCGCATCCTGCAGGCCTCATTCCGCTGCCCGAGTGACTCTCCGCGCTGGGTGAGATGAGGAAGGACACAGAGTCACCAGCACCAGCGTGAACCTCCAGGAAGTCAAGGTCTGGAGGTCCCCCAGGAACTGTGAGCCCCTCAGGGATGTGTGCAGAGGAGGGACAGGATTGCCCACAGCCAACCGGTTTCCAGGCTTGAAAAGTCCAATTTGAGTTTGGGCGGGGGGAGGATTATACGATGAGTTCCTCAGGACACTTGGCTGGCTTGGCAAGGACAGACCGCCCCGCACCAAAGCGTGCATTAAGAGCACTGACCAGCGAATCCAACACAAACATCCCCATTCTAGAGATGAGAGGACGGAAGCTTCGGGCTGCCAAGTGGCTGCTCAGGGTCCTGTGGGTCGGAACTGAGAACCGCCCTAAGCCAGGGCTGCAGGACTCCCCCGCTCCCCCACCTGAGGCTTCATGTGCTCCTGACATGAAGGGAAATGTCTGGTGGGAACCTCAGCCCTCCCCAGTCGGGAGACAGTGCACGGGCAGACAGACGCTGTGAGGATCTGGCTGACTACAAGAAAGGACGCTGGTTTTTCTTTCTTTTACACGAAAGGGAGGTTTGAGACCCTCGTTACAGAGGTTTCAGATTCAGAAAATGGCAGATTTCAAAGATGCCCCTGGCCGAGTGTGAAGCGCAAACATCAGTGTTTTGTCTACTCCGCCTAGGGTTAGGAAAGAGCGACTTCCCACCCTCCTAGGTAGCTGGTGAGGAGGCGTGGAAGTCCAGATTCCTTTGGGACTGGGCCCTTGGGACACTCCAGTGGGAAAGCCCTGGGCGGGTCCAGGGGAGGGCTCCAGATTTGACTCTGGATTGTGGACACACCCCGGTGATCTCAGGGCCCCGGGTGTCACTCACTCTCCCCTCAGTCCAGCCCCGGGCAAGGTCGGTGGTCTGCTGCACTTGCCCCCTGTCCAGGGAGATGGAGCCGTAGGACCCATGCGCCAGCTCCTGGACCATCTCCTGGGTGGAGCTCTGCAAAGACAGCGTCCGGTGGCCGCGGCGGCAGGTAGCAGGGGCCTGCCTGCACTTGCCCACAGGGGGAAAACTCTCCCGCACACCGAGCACAGACAGAGGGGCATCCGCATAGACCTCCAGACAGGGAGCGAATGAGATGACACCTCACGGGCTTGGGATTCACCTACGGGTAGGGCGGCTTGGCTCCCAGCACTCACCTTCCATCCTGCCAGCCACCACCTGGGATATGAACACGACATACCGCCAGGCTTCCAAGCCCTAACCGTCTGCTCCCGTCCAGGGTAGCTCCACGCTCATCCCTGCCTTCCGTCACTCCATGCCCGCCAACACACACACACAATAAGGGTCAAGGGGTGTGGGGCTGCCCGCATGGGAGGGTGGGATCACACTTGTGGCCTGACCCGGAGTGGCCCGCCCTGGGCTGCCTTGTGTTACCTGAGGGTTCCTTCTTCCGAATGGCCTGAGGTCTTGGAGGTGCGGTCTCAGCCAGTGTCGACAGCGCTGGAGAAGACTGTCATTGTTGGCTCTCTGTGCGCCAGAGCCTCGCAAAGAGGGGATACATGAACACATCCTCCTGTGTCGAGTGTCTCTGGTCAAATGGGCTATGTGTACAAAATGGCTGCCTGGTGACCAGAGTTCTAAGCTCTGTTGGGGTCGGTCGCCAAGGAAGTGAGGTCATGTCTCCAAGGTTCCAGGATGGGGGGCCCTTCCCTCCATCAGACCCACCCAAAGCCCCCTCGGGGCTGTTGACCGCTCACCCTCCTTGCCCGTGTCATCTCCCGAGCTGTACAGAAAGTTCCATCACAGCCCTCCCCACAGCTCCTTGGGATCGGAACCAGCGCCCCAGCTTTGAAGAGAGAGCGCCCAGTTCGGATCTCCTTTTTCCTAGCAGTTCTGTGTCCTGGAAAAGCCACTGTGCCTCTCAGGGCCTCCCCAGTCTCCCAACCTGCACGATGGGATGGCGCTAGAAACACATTCCCAGGGACGTCTTCGGGTGGACATGTGATAACGCCTCCCATATCTGGGAGGTGGTGCCGCCTGGGTCTGGTCCCCGAACTTAGAGGTGGAAGAATTACAAGAAGGGGTGGATGCAGTCGGGAATACCTCTCCAAACAGGCCTGGATTCCAGCCGTGTGATTTGGGAAAAGTCACTGCCCCTTGGGGGCTCCTTGTCAGGTCTCTGCACCTTCAAGGGTTGGAAGTTCGAGGAAATTCAGATATTGTCATTCACTAGCATTCAACCTTTCCCAGTCTCCTGTTGGCCTTAGAACCAGACCCAAGCGCCTCATTGTCGGCCTATGTGGTGGGCAGCCTCCACCAAGGCTCCCAGCGCTCCCTCCCTCCTGCTGTGCACATCCTTGTGGAACCACTACATCCTGAGTAACTGGTTTCTGAGCAATAGAATACAGCCCAGCTGATGGAATGTCACATCCAAGTTTTAATTACAAAAACTCTGTCACTTCCCTCTTGCTTGCTTTCCTGAGTTCCCTCCCTTTATCTCCCCCTCTGTTTCCATCTCTTGCGCTCTCTCTCTGTCACATTTCTGGAAATGAGATAGCAAGTGGCGATGATTTCAGTTGCCCTATGTAGAGGCCAAGGGAGGCGAGATCTGAGGGAGCGCCCAGCCAACAGTCACATGGAGACTCAGACTCTCAGTCCCAATGACTCCTGACACCACCCGTGTGAGTGACTTGGGAGCAAATCCTCCCCTAGTCTAGCCTCAGTTGAGACTGAAGGTCCTGCTTCACGGAGACCTGGAGGCAGAGGCTCCCAGCTAAGCCGTGCCCAATGCCTAGACCACGGAAACCGGGAGAAGTTCAATATTCGTACTTCAGAGGTGCAACTTTTGGGAGCAGTGTTGTGAGAGAGAAACCCAAATGAACGCAGACTACCGGGTTCCCCGGTCTGGCCCCATTAACCGCCGCCCCTGCCGCAGCTCCTGTTGCTTCTCAGGCTCCCTCCAGCCGCCTGGGCAGCTTTCTGACCTCCTCTGCTCACGCTCACTTCTGCCCCAGAGTCTCAGCACCAACAGCGCCTTTCCCCCGACTCCCTGTTCCCGGACCTACGCAGGCGTGGCTCAGTCTTGTCCTTCTGGTCACAGCCTAGGTCACTTCAGTGAGGCCTTTCAGAATCTCCCAGGCACAGTCTCTGCCACCACACATCTCACATCTGGAAGCGTCTTCAATTGTTTCCTCCTTCTTGCTCCCATTTGGATAAAGTGAGCCCAGGACGAGGGGCTGTCTGCTTCGGCTGAAGGAGACGTAATTCCTTCTGGTTACCCCGGGCACACGGCTGTCTCCTCCAGGCTGAGTTTTTCCCACCACCAGTCCGTCGGGAAGGCGCACTAGCCTTCCCTCTCTCCCGTGGGGCAGGTGTCCCAGGAACACGGTGAGCCGTCCTCTCTCCCTGTCATGCAGCACCAGCCCCTCACCCCACGGCCAGAGAACTAGCACCCGGTCTGAGACTCCACCACATCCTGAATTCAGTTACTGCTGAGACCCTCCCATCCATTTGGGGATTCCCTGGTACCTCCTGAGGGCGTCTTTCCCTGAGACCCCACTCCCAGCCTGCCCTTGCTTATTCCAGTAACAATGGCCTTTCCTCAGAGCCCCCCCAGTCTGGAGAAGAAAGGTGTTGAAAGGTTCTCCGTGTTAATTTTCAGGGCCGGGGGAAATTGGTAGAAGTAATTTGGGTGTTTCTGTGCAATAGTTCCCAGGAAGAAGATTCAGCCCTAAAAAGAAATGAACTTCTGACACATGGTACAACGTGGATGAACCTTGCAAACCTTACGCTCAGTGAAATAAACGCAACCCAGAAAGACACCTATGATACGGTTCCCCTTACATGACGTGCCGAGCACAGGCAAATTCATCGAGATGGAAGGAAGAATAGAAGTTCACAGGGGCTGGAGCTGAGGGTCATGGGGAGGCAGTGTTTAATGGGGACAGAGTTTCTGTTTGAGATGATGAAAAGAAGTCTTGGAAATGAACACGGTGATGGTTGCGCAGTATTGTGAATGCATTTGATGCCACTGAATTGTCCACGGAAAAATGGTTCAAATGGCCAAGTCTAGGTTATGCATACTTTGCCACAATCAAAAGGCACTTAAAAATGCAGCGGGGGGTCAAGATGCAGGTTCTGGGGCCCTCAAGTCAGCATATGGGCCAGGTAGGTGTCCAGGGTCTGAGATCTTGGACCCTGGTGAGGCTCTGGAGTGGTCCTGATTGATGCTAGTTTACAAGTTCAAAGTAACAGGATTGGAGCAATTTCACCGATTGGGGGATAAGAAAGGAAACAACTGCATTCAGTCCCATCCAACGTGGAAGAGACCTTTTTCTTAATGGGAAGCAAATGTCAGTCCTTCAAGGAAGTCACTTCTCAACGTCTCTACCCCTCCCCAACCCCACCCGCTACTCCCAGAAAGACGCCGCAGTGCAGAGCTCGGGTACCGTGGTTGTGGCCTCATCCGTGAGTCATGTTTGGGGTCAGATCCCCTGTTTTCCTTCCCCAGCCGTGTGACCCTGGGCATGTCACTCAACATGACTGAACCTCCATTTCTTCAACCATAAAATGGGGAGAATCATCCTGGTAGGGAAATTATGAAGGTCACAAGACTTTCTCAGAGGAGGTAGCACATGGCAGAGGCATTATGCTGAGAGCCGCGCCCCACAGGTCACACGTTTTCTGATTCTGTTGATACGACCTTCTCAAAACAACAGCATTATAAAGATGGAGAACAGATGAGTGAAGGCCAGGGGCTGGCCGGGCAGATGTGACTATGAAAGAGCAGCACGAGGGAGGGCTTGTGGGGATGGGACAGTTCTGTGTGTGGATTGCAGTGGTGGTGGCGCAAATCTGCATGTGTCATAAAATGGCATTGAACCGCGCGCGCGCGCATACACGCACACGCGCACACACACACACACCGCCCAGTGAGCTCATGTCAAACTAGCGACATCAGAAGTCTGCGGTCTGTGGGTTTAACACTGTCAATTCATGTCCTGGTCGTGACACTGTACTAGAGTCCCGCAAGATGTTAACCCCCGGCGGAAGCTGGTGGAAGGGTCCAAGGCACTCTGTACTATTTTTGTTGCAACTTCATGTGCTTTCATATTTATTCAAAGGGAAAAGTTAACAGTGAAAGACACAACAGGACACAGCCTGGCACGTAGTAAGTGGCAAACAACACGGTTCTCGGTGACAATTCTTTGCGATTGTAATTGCACGTTCATTTCCAGTCTCTCTCCATACACAGTGACCTTGGTGAGGGACGGACACACCTCACTAACGTCGTCTGCCCTCTGCCCAGCACAGAGCACGCGCCCACTCAATATTTGTCCACTAAATCCCCCGTGGTCCCTGCGCCAGGTGTTCTTACGTCCACGTTCACGGACCCTCCACGACAACCTTAGGCAGTGTTATTCTTCGTGCTGGGCAGGTGAGGAAACTGAGGCACAGAGAGGGAAAGTAAATTGTTCCAGGTCAACACACTGGACCGACGAGGAGGTGCCATGCCCTGCTCTGGAGGAGAGCAGAGGCTGTCCATGGCAGCTCCAGGGTCCCTCACGGCGGCTCCTCTCTGCGACTGCCAGGTCCTAACTTTGAGGCCAAATTGCTTGACTTCCTAGAGGGAGCTGGAGAGAGAAGTGACCTACCTGTGGCGCTGGGGGGGGGGGGGTCGGTGGCACCAGTGGGTTCTGTGGGAGGAGCATGGAGGTCACAGCAGCTGAGGAGAAATGGTCTGGAGTGAGACCGGGGACTCCGAGGGGGGGCATGGAGGCCACCGCGTGCATCTTTCCTATCCAGCCTGAGCCACTGATTGCGGGTCCTCTGGCTTCTTCTCCCGTGGGTGCCCTGGGATGAGGAGATCAGTCGCTCTCCCTAAGGGGCCTGCAGCACACGGTCATCAGAGCCCTGAGGACTCACCGCGGGGAGTGAGGGCTGAGGTCCGATGTGTAACCTGCTGTGAGAAAAGGAGACAGAATTGGCATGCAAGAGGGGCACGAATGTCCAAAATACAGCCCGAGGACCAGCAGCCCCACCCACAACTGACACTTCCAGTCTACACGGTTCCACATTAGGATTTAGGAGCAACTATCTCTTATTCCTAAAAGGCTGACAAATCAAAGATCCAGTCCCTGTTTTCATGAGTTTGCAATTTATGTGTGAGATCAATGCGCTAACCTTGCTCGAACATGGGTTTGCAAATTGTGCTCTTCAGGTTCCAGAGGTATTTAGAGGTGCTGGCAGGGAGAGAGAGGAATAGCCAGACTCTTGAATGCCCATTGGCTTCAGAGGGATACTCTCTTTCATCTGACTGGAGAAAGGCTTCTGTGCCTCAGGCAAGGGGACGAATCACAGCCCCAGAGTGCAGAGCTGCAAAGGGAAGAGAAGGATTCACAAAGTGCAGGGCCTTGGGGTCCCTGAGCCTTGAGGGAGGTTGCTCAGCTGGAAGACTAGACACACAGGATGGCTCCTGAGGAACACTGGAGAGTGCACATCCTCCTGGGGCCCGTCCTTAGCTTCAGTATGGGGTTACCAAATAGATGCTCCCCAACGACGTAGAGGCTGTCGCTGTCCAGGATGAAGGAGCCCAGCTGAGTGCCCCCACAGGTCTCATGTCTCAGCTTCCGTGACAGCCCCTCTTTTTCCAGCTTAAGGCCCACAGTGTCAGGATGGTGAGTGAGGACAGTATCATCTCCGCCGGCTGTTGCAGTTTTCTCAGGCCTGGAGCTGGAGGGACACAGGCATGGGGAGGTGGGGACTCCAGGCAGGGGCGCTGAAACGCCTCCCTGAGGGAGGGGACAGAGACAGCAGGAAGACTGACGGGCAGCTTGGAACAGCCTTGGTGCTGGGGGAGGGTTGTAAGTGAATAGGACAGCCAAGGTCCCTGAACACAGAGGACGTAGCACCTCCAAATGTTGGTGTCGGTGCTCAACTCTGAAAGGACGTTCATGATACGGCAACGCACACCCTAACAACAAAGCATGCGGCAGCGAGCGGAGGAGGACTCTGGGCACAGGACCAGGTGAAGCAAGGCAACATCAAGTTGCTTAAATTGCAGCTCTGCCACTCACTTTCTGCATGCCTCTGGGTAAGTCTCCCAACCCCTCTGGCTCCTTTTCTTCATCTGTCCAGTGAGGTAAGAGTTCAGACCTCACAGCACTTAGCACTAGTAACCGTTCGATGAAAAGCGGCCATTTTCCTTAGGTATTAATAGGGCCCGCATTCTTGGTGTCAATGGACCTGGCAGGGAGAGAGACTGAGCCTTTTGAAGGCAACACTTAGGGCAAGCAGCCGTCCTGGGATGGAGGCGGCGATTGGGCTGTGTGGGATCTCAGAGCCAGAAACATCTCAGGGCCAGTGGAAAGGGAAGACACGCTGCATCACGGCTGCAGGACAATGGCGAGGACCTTTGGAGCTGGGTCGTTTCATCCTCAGACAAACGGGTTCACGACTGGGAGGTTCACACGAGGGCTGAGGCCACCCAAGTGCTCCTGCGGGGGTTCCCACGTTGAAACAATAGATAATGCTTCTAAAAGATTGATCAACATGCTCTTGTCCTGAGAAGAGTGGGGAGAGGCTCAGTAGCTGTGCACTGTTTCCTCATGAGATGCCTCTGTCCTTCGTAGTCCTTTTGGGGTTGCTTAACACTTGTCGTTTCAGCAGGTGCCCTTGCCCTGGAGGGAAGAGATAGCAGGGCTGCTGAGCGTTGGGCTAGAGTTTCAGTCTAGGGGGCCGGCCCCGTGGCCAAGTGGCTGAGTTTATGTGGTTTGCTTTAGTGGCCCAGGGTTTCACCCGTTTGGATCCTGGGTGCGGACCTGGCACCACTCATCAGGCCACGCTGAGGCCGTGTCTCACATAGTGCAACTAGAAGGATCTGCAACTAGAATAGACAGCTATGTACTGGGAGGCACTGGGGAGAAGAAGAAGAGGAGGAAAGAAAACAACGTTTAGCAAAAGAATTTCAGTCTTGTCTCTCCTGTGTGTGAGGACCTCCACATTCCCAATCTTTGTTCCTCATAGCTGTCTCATTTCATCTTTTCTCTCGGTTTCTTTCTGTCGTTAACCACTTCAGACACTTGTCTGTTCTACTAATGTCCTAACCTCTATCAGGCCTTTATCCTGCCTCTTCCTGCAGAGCAGCTATGCCTGGCACCTCACTGCCGTTCAAATCTCAGCTCAACCATCAGCTGCTCTGAAAGACCTTGCCAGACCACCTTCTATGAAGTAGCACTTCTGAATACACACCTGGCCCTCAGGTTTTCTCTTCCCATATCACCCTGAGTATTTCTTTCATGGAATTTACTATCATTTGCTGTATTCAGTCTTTATGCATTTGTCACCTTGGCGCCGAGTACCTAGTTGACACTCGCTTTATGCTGCTTGCTGGAATGAATGCATGAATGTAGCAATGTCTGTACGTGTCCACATTTGTGGGTTCTATTTGAACAGACAGAAAATCTTTCTGGATCTTAGTCATGACTTTGACTCTAGCCCTGTCTCCTCATCTGGCCCCAATGTGGATCTGAGAGCCCCTGAGTTTCCAGGAACCTGATATAGAGGCTTGATTGATGCCGTGGAACCTGTCGTACCCCAGCTCTGAAGATTCATTTTTAAAATTGAGTCCATGGGGGCTGGCCCGGTGGCGTAGCAGTTAAGTGTGCACACTCTGCTTCAGCGGTCTGTGGTTCCGGTGAACTGGCCCACTCAGCTCCCAGGCGTGGACCTATGTACCACTTCTCAAGCCACGCTTTGGCAGGCATCCCACGTATAAAATAGAGGAAGATCAGCACAGATGTTAGCTCAGGGCAAATCTTCCTCAGCACACAAGGAGGATTGGCAGTGCATGTTAGCTCAGGGTTAATCTTCCTCAAAAAAAAGAAGAAAAAAGTCAAGTCTATGAGTCTTTTTCATGCTTGTGTCCTGACCCAGGCTGGGCCTCCCCATCCCTTAATCCTGCCATGTGAGTCTGGAGTCATGGGATATAAACTGGAGTCCTGAAATTTGAATTCCGCCTTCAGGAATTCTTTGTTTCGTGAGTCAAGACCCTGCACATTTTCTACATGCTGTAGACATGATGCACACTCTCCACTTCCTCACCGCTCCGTCCTGACCAGCTCAACCATTTGTGTAACATGCCTAGTTCCAGCAGAATGTTAAATATGTGACATGTGCTACAGACCAAGTTATGTCTGCGTGCCCCCAGAAGGATTCCTGAGCAGTAGAGCACAGTGGTCACATGGTTTTTGGGGGGTCTGACAGGCCTGTGTTCCGATCCTAGTTCCCTGCTTCAAGACTGTGTGTCCCTGACCAGTTGCTAAACATCTCTGTGCCTCGGCCACCTCATCGGTCAATCGGAAGGGCTCAGTTTGCTTTTCTGAAGAACCAATTTAGCCCACATTCTGCTGGATAGTGATTTGTTCTGAATGCTGCTGGGAAGTTCTCCTGCCGGGGCTGGCTCAGCTGATCTCAGCTGAGGCTCACTGATGTGCCTGCGGTCGGCCGCTGGCTGGCGGACCTCGGGTCTCCCGCACATTCTCTCATCCCCCAGTGGGCACCTTGGGCTCATTGAGCTGCTCCGAGTTCCAGGAGCAGCAAGAAATGGCAAGCCCTAGTGTACACGTGCTTCCCAAGCCTCTGCTTCCGTCACATTCACTAACATCCATTAGCCAAGGCCTGTCATGTGGCCGAGCCCAGATTCAAGAGATGGGGAAGTAGACTCTGCTTCTCACTGGGGAGAGGAATTTGTGTGAGGATGAAAATGAAAAGTGCTTAGCAAAGGTCCCGACATGTAGACAACAAGCGGTAAAGGACTCGCACCCTTTCTTACACCCAACTGTGAGAAGGACCCCAGCACGTGGGAACCCCCGCAGGAGCACTTGGGTGGCCTCAGCCCTCGTGTGAACCTCCCAGTCGTGAACCCGTTTGTCTGAGGATGAAACGACCCAGCTCCAAAGGTCCTCGCCATTGTCCTGCAGCCGTGATGCAGCGTGTCTTCCCTTTCCACTGGCCCTGAGATGTTTCTGGCTCTGAGATCCCACACAGCCCAATCGCCGCCTCCATCCCAGGACGGCTGCTTGCCCTAAGTGTTGCCTTCAAAAGGCTCAGTCTCTCTCCCTGCCAGGTCCATTGACACCAAGAATGCGGGCCCTATTAATACCTAAGGAAAATGGCCGCTTTTCATCGAACGGTTACTAGTGCTAAGTGCTGTGAGGTCTGAACTCTCACCTCACTGGACAGATGAAGAAAAGGAGCCAGAGGGGTTGGGAGACTTACCCAGAGGCATGCAGAAAGTGAGTGGCAGAGCTGCAATTTAAGCAACTTGATGTTGCCTTGCTTCACCTGGTCCTGTGCCCAGAGTCCTCCTCCGCTCGCTGCCGCATGCTTTGTTGTTAGGGTGTGCGTTGCCGTATCATGAACGTCCTTTCAGAGTTGAGCACCGACACCAACATTTGGAGGTGCTACGTCCTCTGTGTTCAGGGACCTTGGCTGTCCTATTCACTTACAACCCTCCCCCAGCACCAAGGCTGTTCCAAGCTGCCCGTCAGTCTTCCTGCTGTCTCTGTCCCCTCCCTCAGGGAGGCGTTTCAGCGCCCCTGCCTGGAGTCCCCACCTCCCCATGCCTGTGTCCCTCCAGCTCCAGGCCTGAGAAAACTGCAACAGCCGGCGGAGATGATACTGTCCTCACTCACCATCCTGACACTGTGGGCCTTAAGCTGGAAAAAGAGGGGCTGTCACGGAAGCTGAGACATGAGACCTGTGGGGGCACTCAGCTGGGCTCCTTCATCCTGGACAGCGACAGCCTCTACGTCGTTGGGGAGCATCTATTTGGTAACCCCATACTGAAGCTAAGGACGGGCCCCAGGAGGATGTGCACTCTCCAGTGTTCCTCAGGAGCCATCCTGTGTGTCTAGTCTTCCAGCTGAGCAACCTCCCTCAAGGCTCAGGGACCCCAAGGCCCTGCACTTTGTGAATCCTTCTCTTCCCTTTGCAGCTCTGCACTCTGGGGCTGTGATTCGTCCCCTTGCCTGAGGCACAGAAGCCTTTCTCCAGTCAGATGAAAGAGAGTATCCCTCTGAAGCCAATGGGCATTCAAGAGTCTGGCTATTCCTCTCTCTCCCTGCCAGCACCTCTAAATACCTCTGGAACCTGAAGAGCACAATTTGCAAACCCATGTTCGAGCAAGGTTAGCGCATTGATCTCACACATAAATTGCAAACTCATGAAAACAGGGACTGGATCTTTGATTTGTCAGCCTTTTAGGAATAAGAGATAGTTGCTCCTAAATCCTAATGTGGAACCGTGTAGACTGGAAGTGTCAGTTGTGGGTGGGGCTGCTGGTCCTCGGGCTGTATTTTGGACATTCGTGCCCCTCTTGCATGCCAATTCTGTCTCCTTTTCTCACAGCAGGTTACACATCGGACCTCAGCCCTCACTCCCCGCGGTGAGTCCTCAGGGCTCTGATGACCGTGTGCTGCAGGCCCCTTAGGGAGAGCGACTGATCTCCTCATCCCAGGGCACCCACGGGAGAAGAAGCCAGAGGACCCGCAATCAGTGGCTCAGGCTGGATAGGAAAGATGCACGCGGTGGCCTCCATGCCCCCCCTCGGAGTCCCCGGTCTCACTCCAGACCATTTCTCCTCAGCTGCTGTGACCTCCATGCTCCTCCCACAGAACCCACTGGTGCCACCGACCCCCCCCCCCCAGCGCCACAGGTAGGTCACTTCTCTCTCCAGCTCCCTCTAGGAAGTCAAGCAATTTGGCCTCAAAGTTAGGACCTGGCAGTCGCAGAGAGGAGCCGCCGTGAGGGACCCTGGAGCTGCCATGGACAGCCTCTGCTCTCCTCCAGAGCAGGGCATGGCACCTCCTCGTCGGTCCAGTGTGTTGACCTGGAACAATTTACTTTCCCTCTCTGTGCCTCAGTTTCCTCACCTGCCCAGCACGAAGAATAACACTGCCTAAGGTTGTCGTGGAGGGTCCGTGAACGTGGACGTAAGAACACCTGGCGCAGGGACCACGGGGGATTTAGTGGACAAATATTGAGTGGGCGCGTGCTCTGTGCTGGGCAGAGGGCAGACGACGTTAGTGAGGTGTGTCCGTCCCTCACCAAGGTCACTGTGTATGGAGAGAGACTGGAAATGAACGTGCAATTACAATCGCAAAGAATTGTCACCGAGAACCGTGTTGTTTGCCACTTACTACGTGCCAGGCTGTGTCCTGTTGTGTCTTTCACTGTTAACTTTTCCCTTTGAATAAATATGAAAGCACATGAAGTTGCAACAAAAATAGTACAGAGTGCCTTGGACCCTTCCACCAGCTTCCGCCGGGGGTTAACATCTTGCGGGACTCTAGTACAGTGTCACGACCAGGACATGAATTGACAGTGTTAAACCCACAGACCGCAGACTTCTGATGTCGCTAGTTTGACATGAGCTCACTGGGCGGTGTGTGTGTGTGTGCGCGTGTGCGTGTATGCGCGCGCGCGCGGTTCAATGCCATTTTATGACACATGCAGATTTGCGCCACCACCACTGCAATCCACACACAGAACTGTCCCATCCCCACAAGCCCTCCCTCGTGCTGCTCTTTCATAGTCACATCTGCCCGGCCAGCCCCTGGCCTTCACTCATCTGTTCTCCATCTTTATAATGCTGTTGTTTTGAGAAGGTCGTATCAACAGAATCAGAAAACGTGTGACCTGTGGGGCGCGGCTCTCAGCATAATGCCTCTGCCATGTGCTACCTCCTCTGAGAAAGTCTTGTGACCTTCATAATTTCCCTACCAGGATGATTCTCCCCATTTTATGGTTGAAGAAATGGAGGTTCAGTCATGTTGAGTGACATGCCCAGGGTCACACGGCTGGGGAAGGAAAACAGGGGATCTGACCCCAAACATGACTCACGGATGAGGCCACAACCACGGTACCCGAGCTCTGCACTGCGGCGTCTTTCTGGGAGTAGCGGGTGGGGTTGGGGAGGGGTAGAGACGTTGAGAAGTGACTTCCTTGAAGGACTGACATTTGCTTCCCATTAAGAAAAAGGTCTCTTCCACGTTGGATGGGACTGAATGCAGTTGTTTCCTTTCTTATCCCCCAATCGGTGAAATTGCTCCAATCCTGTTACTTTGAACTTGTAAACTAGCATCAATCAGGACCACTCCAGAGCCTCACCAGGGTCCAAGATCTCAGACCCTGGACACCTACCTGGCCCATATGCTGACTTGAGGGCCCCAGAACCTGCATCTTGACCCCCCGCTGCATTTTTAAGTGCCTTTTGATTGTGGCAAAGTATGCATAACCTAGACTTGGCCATTTGAACCATTTTTCCGTGGACAATTCAGTGGCATCAAATGCATTCACAATACTGCGCAACCATCACCGTGTTCATTTCCAAGACTTCTTTTCATCATCTCAAACAGAAACTCTGTCCCCATTAAACACTGCCTCCCCATGACCCTCAGCTCCAGCCCCTGTGAACTTCTATTCTTCCTTCCATCTCGATGAATTTGCCTGTGCTCGGCACGTCATGTAAGGGGAACCGTATCATAGGTGTCTTTCTGGGTTGCGTTTATTTCACTGAGCGTAAGGTTTGCAAGGTTCATCCACGTTGTACCATGTGTCAGAAGTTCATTTCTTTTTAGGGCTGAATCTTCTTCCTGGGAACTATTGCACAGAAACACCCAAATTACTTCTACCAATTTCCCCCGGCCCTGAAAATTAACACGGAGAACCTTTCAACACCTTTCTTCTCCAGACTGGGGGGGCTCTGAGGAAAGGCCATTGTTACTGGAATAAGCAAGGGCAGGCTGGGAGTGGGGTCTCAGGGAAAGACGCCCTCAGGAGGTACCAGGGAATCCCCAAATGGATGGGAGGGTCTCAGCAGTAACTGAATTCAGGATGTGGTGGAGTCTCAGACCGGGTGCTAGTTCTCTGGCCGTGGGGTGAGGGGCTGGTGCTGCATGACAGGGAGAGAGGACGGCTCACCGTGTTCCTGGGACACCTGCCCCACGGGAGAGAGGGAAGGCTAGTGCGCCTTCCCGACGGACTGGTGGTGGGAAAAACTCAGCCTGGAGGAGACAGCCGTGTGCCCGGGGTAACCAGAAGGAATTACGTCTCCTTCAGCCGAAGCAGACAGCCCCTCGTCCTGGGCTCACTTTATCCAAATGGGAGCAAGAAGGAGGAAACAATTGAAGACGCTTCCAGATGTGAGATGTGTGGTGGCAGAGACTGTGCCTGGGAGATTCTGAAAGGCCTCACTGAAGTGACCTAGGCTGTGACCAGAAGGACAAGACTGAGCCACGCCTGCGTAGGTCCGGGAACAGGGAGTCGGGGGAAAGGCGCTGTTGGTGCTGAGACTCTGGGGCAGAAGTGAGCGTGAGCAGAGGAGGTCAGAAAGCTGCCCAGGCGGCTGGAGGGAGCCTGAGAAGCAACAGGAGCTGCGGCAGGGGCGGCGGTTAATGGGGCCAGACCGGGGAACCCGGTAGTCTGCGTTCATTTGGGTTTCTCTCTCACAACACTGCTCCCAAAAGTTGCACCTCTGAAGTACGAATATTGAACTTCTCCCGGTTTCCGTGGTCTAGGCATTGGGCACGGCTTAGCTGGGAGCCTCTGCCTCCAGGTCTCCGTGAAGCAGGACCTTCAGTCTCAACTGAGGCTAGACTAGGGGAGGATTTGCTCCCAAGTCACTCACACGGGTGGTGTCAGGAGTCATTGGGACTGAGAGTCTGAGTCTCCATGTGACTGTTGGCTGGGCGCTCCCTCAGATCTCGCCTCCCTTGGCCTCTACATAGGGCAACTGAAATCATCGCCACTTGCTATCTCATTTCCAGAAATGTGACAGAGAGAGAGCGCAAGAGATGGAAACAGAGGGGGAGATAAAGGGAGGGAACTCAGGAAAGCAAGCAAGAGGGAAGTGACAGAGTTTTTGTAATTAAAACTTGGATGTGACATTCCATCAGCTGGGCTGTATTCTATTGCTCAGAAACCAGTTACTCAGGATGTAGTGGTTCCACAAGGATGTGCACAGCAGGAGGGAGGGAGCGCTGGGAGCCTTGGTGGAGGCTGCCCACCACATAGGCCGACAATGAGGCGCTTGGGTCTGGTTCTAAGGCCAACAGGAGACTGGGAAAGGTTGAATGCTAGTGAATGACAATATCTGAATTTCCTCGAACTTCCAACCCTTGAAGGTGCAGAGACCTGACAAGGAGCCCCCAAGGGGCAGTGACTTTTCCCAAATCACACGGCTGGAATCCAGGCCTGTTTGGAGAGGTATTCCCGACTGCATCCACCCCTTCTTGTAATTCTTCCACCTCTAAGTTCGGGGACCAGACCCAGGCGGCACCACCTCCCAGATATGGGAGGCGTTATCACATGTCCACCCGAAGACGTCCCTGGGAATGTGTTTCTAGCGCCATCCCATCGTGCAGGTTGGGAGACTGGGGAGGCCCTGAGAGGCACAGTGGCTTTTCCAGGACACAGAACTGCTAGGAAAAAGGAGATCCGAACTGGGCGCTCTCTCTTCAAAGCTGGGGCGCTGGTTCCGATCCCAAGGAGCTGTGGGGAGGGCTGTGATGGAACTTTCTGTACAGCTCGGGAGATGACACGGGCAAGGAGGGTGAGCGGTCAACAGCCCCGAGGGGGCTTTGGGTGGGTCTGATGGAGGGAAGGGCCCCCCATCCTGGAACCTTGGAGACATGACCTCACTTCCTTGGCGACCGACCCCAACAGAGCTTAGAACTCTGGTCACCAGGCAGCCATTTTGTACACATAGCCCATTTGACCAGAGACACTCGACACAGGAGGATGTGTTCATGTATCCCCTCTTTGCGAGGCTCTGGCGCACAGAGAGCCAACAATGACAGTCTTCTCCAGCGCTGTCGACACTGGCTGAGACCGCACCTCCAAGACCTCAGGCCATTCGGAAGAAGGAACCCTCAGGTAACACAAGGCAGCCCAGGGCGGGCCACTCCGGGTCAGGCCACAAGTGTGATCCCACCCTCCCATGCGGGCAGCCCCACACCCCTTGACCCTTATTGTGTGTGTGTGTTGGCGGGCATGGAGTGACGGAAGGCAGGGATGAGCGTGGAGCTACCCTGGACGGGAGCAGACGGTTAGGGCTTGGAAGCCTGGCGGTATGTCGTGTTCATATCCCAGGTGGTGGCTGGCAGGATGGAAGGTGAGTGCTGGGAGCCAAGCCGCCCTACCCGTAGGTGAATCCCAAGCCCGTGAGGTGTCATCTCATTCGCTCCCTGTCTGGAGGTCTATGCGGATGCCCCTCTGTCTGTGCTCGGTGTGCGGGAGAGTTTTCCCCCTGTGGGCAAGTGCAGGCAGGCCCCTGCTACCTGCCGCCGCGGCCACCGGACGCTGTCTTTGCAGAGCTCCACCCAGGAGATGGTCCAGGAGCTGGCGCATGGGTCCTACGGCTCCATCTCCCTGGACAGGGGGCAAGTGCAGCAGACCACCGACCTTGCCCGGGGCTGGACTGAGGGGAGAGTGAGTGACACCCGGGGCCCTGAGATCACCGGGGTGTGTCCACAATCCAGAGTCAAATCTGGAGCCCTCCCCTGGACCCGCCCAGGGCTTTCCCACTGGAGTGTCCCAAGGGCCCAGTCCCAAAGGAATCTGGACTTCCACGCCTCCTCACCAGCTACCTAGGAGGGTGGGAAGTCGCTCTTTCCTAACCCTAGGCGGAGTAGACAAAACACTGATGTTTGCGCTTCACACTCGGCCAGGGGCATCTTTGAAATCTGCCATTTTCTGAATCTGAAACCTCTGTAACGAGGGTCTCAAACCTCCCTTTCGTGTAAAAGAAAGAAAAACCAGCGTCCTTTCTTGTAGTCAGCCAGATCCTCACAGCGTCTGTCTGCCCGTGCACTGTCTCCCGACTGGGGAGGGCTGAGGTTCCCACCAGACATTTCCCTTCATGTCAGGAGCACATGAAGCCTCAGGTGGGGGAGCGGGGGAGTCCTGCAGCCCTGGCTTAGGGCGGTTCTCAGTTCCGACCCACAGGACCCTGAGCAGCCACTTGGCAGCCCGAAGCTTCCGTCCTCTCATCTCTAGAATGGGGATGTTTGTGTTGGATTCGCTGGTCAGTGCTCTTAATGCACGCTTTGGTGCGGGGCGGTCTGTCCTTGCCAAGCCAGCCAAGTGTCCTGAGGAACTCATCGTATAATCCTCCCCCCGCCCAAACTCAAATTGGACTTTTCAAGCCTGGAAACCGGTTGGCTGTGGGCAATCCTGTCCCTCCTCTGCACACATCCCTGAGGGGCTCACAGTTCCTGGGGGACCTCCAGACCTTGACTTCCTGGAGGTTCACGCTGGTGCTGGTGACTCTGTGTCCTTCCTCATCTCACCCAGCGCGGAGAGTCACTCGGGCAGCGGAATGAGGCCTGCAGGATGCGGGCCCTCCAGGCAGGCCTGCTGGAGAGGCTGCCGCCGTCCATAGGACCAGCCTTGGCGCCTCGAAACATGGCCAACGTCACCACCATCGTGTTTGACTGCGCGGCTGTCCTCACCTCCCACGGGGTCCTGGACCACCTACTTGCTACGTGAGTGCCCAGCCCCTCCTCAGCACAGTGGTGACTCTGCCCACTGCCAGCTGTGTGTCTTGGAAACGGCCCTCCATCTCTCTGAGCTTCGATTGCTCCTCTGCAAAGTGGAGTGGGAGAGGATAAACTTCATCGGGTTCTGGTGGGCACGAATGGGATGAGCCACGGCAGGTGCTTCCCTGGGGCCTGGCTCTACAGAAGGGGCTGAGAGACGTGCCGTGGTTGTTCCTGGTTATTCTTTCCCTCTCCCCGATGAAGAGCAGTCTGCTCCCCCATCGCTGGGATGGGGCCTTTCTGAGTTTGCAAAGGCACACGGAAAGCACTCTGGCAGGGAGTGTGGGATTCCATCCAGCTGGTCGTGGGGCGGGTCCTTGGAGTAGCCAAGGAGGGGTCTCCGGGGCCGCAGAGGGGCCCCAGGCCCACTCAGCTACCGGGGATGCTTCTGGTTGGAGTTCATTCGAGAACACTGTATATTAAGCACCTGTGACATGCGGGAGCTTTAGAGACACTTGGCACAACGCAGTGAATGAAGCAGACACAGCCCCTGGACCCCCGCAGCAGCCTGAGACTCAGATAGTCACACACCATATCATCCACAGATCCTGCCCCCTGCCTGTCCCAGGGGATGCCCTCCTATGCTCCTTTACGACTGGAGGCCTCTTCCCACGTTCTCATGCATGATGGACCCCAGCGCCAACTAAAGACCTGAGTGTTCTTTGAGTGCCAGACGAGGGCCTCCTGTCTCCACAGAACAGGGCTGGGGGAGAACAAGAGGACAGAGGACTGTGGCTGGGGCGGGCCCGGCACAACTCTGATCTCACTCATCTTTTGATTCCTCTGGGAGGGCTGAGGTCTGATGGCTTCTACTGCAAGGGGATAGGAGTGAAAGAGAGCTGTGGGTGGGGTCCCAGAGCCCCTGGGAACCAGAGGGGAGGCTGGCTTGAGCTGTTCCCTGGCGACCCATCCCCACCACAGTCCCGTCTCCCTCCGCTTCCCCTTCTCCGTATCCACCCCTTCTGACCACCACCAGCAGGCCCAGAAGAGAAGGGGTGTTAGCGAGCCGCTCACACATCGGCCTCAGTCCTCAGTCCACTTGCACAAGGGCGTGGAGGGCTGGGCTGGACTGTGTCCAGCCTCTTTGCGAGAAGAGTGGCAGTGGGAAGAAGAGACTCACACAAACCCCGTGTTCCACCTGCTGGATGAGCAGGCCTGCCACTGCCAGGATGGCCACACAGGAGTCAGCGCCGGGGTGGGACTCCCCCCTGGTGGAAAGGGGCAGGCACAGGGCCCAGACCCAAAGCAGGGTGCCTTGGGAGGACAGTGTGGAAGCGACGGCCAGGCCTCTGGCTCTGTGGCCCAACTGCTTCCGCCCAGTACCGCGTCTTCTATGGTGGGAACCTGGCTGGACCCAATGCAGGATTTCTGGGAGCCCACGCCCTTTCCCTCTTTCAGGATGCGGCTGGCCTCTCTGCGTGTCATCTGGCCTGGGTCGCACCTGGGAGGCCCTGCCTACCTTCCCCAGGTCCAGCTGCAACATCTGGGGCCCAGGAGGGCAGAGCTGGAAGGTGAGGGCACAGCAGTCTGGGAAGACTGTCTGCGGTGGGGTTCACGGGCTGGGGTTCCCTTCAAGACAGCGGAGTCTCTCCTGTCTTGTAAAGTCGGGTACGTAGGTGAAACTTTCTCTTTCTCCCGCTGCAGCGCCAGTTCCAGAGCTCCTGCCGGCTCTAGAGCCAGAGCAAGGGCCAGCTCCGGGGCCAGAGGCAGCTCCAGCTGTAGTTCCACCGTCCGCGCCGGAGCTGGAGGCGGCCTCACCACCAGCAGCCTCACCTCCAGCAGCCTCACCTCCATCGGCCTCTCCAGGGCCGGAGCGAGCGCCATCAGCTTCAGCCCCAGTGCCAGCTTCTGAGCTGGAGCAAGATGCGCCATTGACTTTTGGACGATCTCTGCCTCCAGCTGCCGAAGTCACCGCAGAAGTGAGCGCCGAGCTGAGAGAGGAGAGGCCTAAGCTGCTGGACTTCCCTCCGAAGCTGGTGGCCGAGCAGCTGACCCGGATGGATGCGGTGAGCAGCAGGGCTCTTGGGCTAGGTGGGGCCCGCCTTGGTGGGCCATCAGCTGCCCCAGACCTCCTGTTCCCTCAGCCGCAATCCAACGATGTGGGTGCAAGTCACAGCTCCCCCACTTACCCACCGGGTGACCTGGGCCACCTTCTGGCCCCCAAGTCCTTGCTGTCCCCACATGGACAGTAGAGAGCACACCAAGGGCGGGCACCTGCTGGGCAGAGTGGCTGTGCGGATGGATGAGGTCGAACAGAGAGGAAGCGGGGCAGAGAATAGCCCTCTGGTGGGGGAGGGAAGCTCACTGGAGTGCTGCCAAGTCCTGGGTCACTCACCCATCGGCCCAGGAGGCCTCAACAGCCTCCGTACTTATTAGACACCTAGTGCGTCCTTACCTACATGGAAGACAGGCAAACAAAGCCCATGGTTGTTGCTGCTTCGGGGGAACGTGCAGCTGAAAGGGGAGTGGGACCAGGGGGTGATGAGAACGGGTGGAAGATGCCCCTTGAGATGGGCAGGTGTGAGCCGTGTTCTGGTGCTTGGGGGAAGCAAGACTGGGCTGCGAGCCAATGGGACTTCTCTTCCCCGCCCCTATTGGGTCCTCGGTCATCCTGCGCTGGGCGGCCTCAGCGGACACAGACAAAACCCAGAGACTCCCAGAAGCTTCAGGCCACCTCCTCAGGTTCCTGAGCTGCAGCTGACCAGTGCCTCCTGCCTGGGGCTGCGGGGGCCTGCAGACTCTGAGCTCGGGTGTGGCAGGGTCAGGTGACAGTCCCCATCCTCCCCAGGAGCTGTTCAAGAAGGTGGAGCCCCGCCACTGCCTGGGTTTTGTGTGGTGCCAGCGGCCCAATGGGAGCAAGGAGTACCTGGCTCCCACGGTTCGGGCCACTATCAACCAGTTTCTTCACGTGTCCGGCTGCGTCATCACGACGTGCCTTGGGGACCTCAGCATGACGGCCCAGGACAGGGCCAGAGTCGTCGAGCTGTGGATTCAGGTGGCCAAGGTCAGTAGTGGCAGGGCCCAGGGAGCCCCTCCCTGGAGTCAGGGGGACTGCCCCTTCTCCTCTCGCAGCTTTCAGCCTTGAAGTCGGTGGTCTGGGCCTCGGCAAAGTCCTAGGCCCCTTGCTGCCAAGGGCCTGCTGACCTTGAGTGCTGGTCCCAGTGGTGGGAAGCTCCCTTCCCGCCCTGGGTTGAGCTAAAATCTTCCTGCCCGCGAGCGTTACTCATCAGCTCCCAGGTGTGCCCTCCCTCGCTTCCCTGGGCATCTGCCTCATCCAGGACAGCAGAAGCCCACGAGGGGACACAAGCCAGAGGAAGCAGGGCTCCAGCCCGCCGTCGCAGCTCATTCCCTTCCCTTCCTCAGGAGTGCCGAGTCCTTGGAAATTATGCGTCCCTGCGTGCCATCGTGTCTGCTCTGCAGAGCCCCTCCATCAGCCGTCTGCAAAAGACATGGGGACGAGTTGCCAGGTGGGTAGGCCGTGCTCCATCCAAGCACCACCAGGGCGGACCAGACATCCCCCGTGCGACTGCCATGGACCCCTCATTCAGCTAGGACCATCTGGGAGGCAGCGGACCCTAGGGATGGGGACTGGCCTCCTTGCTCGGGTCTCTGAGACTCTCTGAGACCCTAGGCAGTGGCTCCCCCCTTGTCACATCCTGGATTGAGCCACACTGGAGATTTCCAAGGGTGTACTTCGCAGCAACGGAGCCCTCATCGGCAACCAACGCTGTTAGAAACAATGTGCTCAGTCGGAGTGGGAATGGAGGCCCCAGGTGACCGCAGGAGAGCCTCCACCCGAGTCCCACGGTGACCTCAGAGCTCCGAAGAACCCGGGGAAAACCCTCGTCCAGGCCCCAGGCCCTTTGAACCTTCCGGGTTCTCAGCCAAAGGCATTTCGCCTTCAACCGCCCCGGGTTTTCTTTCCTCCTTTCCTCTCCCCTCAGGAAGAGCTCTCGAAAGTTGAAGAGGTTCATCAAAGACCAGTGGGTGAGCAGGAGGCAGCTGGTGAAGGTAAGACGGAGGCTGCACATCTGGAAGGAGGGGGAGCGAGAGGGGAGGGGACCCGGCAGGATGAGCTTTGGTTCTCCTGTCACGTGAAGTTGGTCAGGAAAAGATGGACAGGAAGAGGGATGTGCTAGCTCCATGGGCAGGTGGGGGCAGTTTGGGACAGGAGGCCAGGGGCATGGGATAGAATGGTGCGGGCTGGACTGTTCCAGGAGGCTGAGGACCTGGCAGAAGGTGCCGGTGTCTGGCTTCCATGCTGCTCCATCAGCTGCCCTGCATCTTCCTCCTGGCCACTGGCTGGAGCGAGTGGGCGGGCTTCCTTTCTTCCGAAGTCAGCCCAGTCTGTGCTCAGGAAGCCAGGGCCCCACTGCTCCTTCTGTCTTCACTGTGCCTCGCAAGAAGGGCACCCTGCCTGCCTGAGGGATGGGCACTGCCGGATCCCACGGGCCGGAGGCACTCAGGGGCTTCCCAGCCTTGGGACGGACACTGGACCTGGGACAGATCTGTGTCCCCTCGGTGACTCCCCACTCTGGCCCCTAAAGTGGGCGCTGCAGACAGTCCCAGTGGGATGCTCACCCAGGTCCTTGTTGGCGATGACATGTGCCCCGGAGGGCAAGGGCAAGTGCCCAGGGAACTGATGGCTTCTTCAGGGATCCTTCCCGCCCAGACGTCAGAAGTTTCCTCGTAAAACAGAAAGGAAATGCCACCCCGCAGTGCCCTGGTCGCCCCCTCCCCTGCTAGTCAGACGTGGCATTCGGGGTCCCCATCCTGAGCGCATGAAGAAAGAATTCTGTGCAGGGGAACTCCCTGAGGGGATCCTAGGGAGCTGAGGGCTTTAGCAAGGCCTTGGCCTCGGCCTGGGATCAGAGACTCCTGGGCGTTGGGGCTGGCAGAAGCCTCTTGACCAGGCCTCCTGAGACACCTCATCTCCCTCCATCCGTGGCTCGGCCCAGCTGGGGGCCCGAACACAGCCTGAGAGTCCCGAGGACAGCACTGTGGTCAGCGGCTGGGCAGAGGGTGGTGTGAAGGCAGAGGAGACAGGGGCCTGTGGCTGGGAGGGGGAGCAGCCTCTCCTCTGGGGCCCCCTGAGCAAGTCCCTGCCCCTGTGTGGGCCTTGGTCTCCTCATCTGGGAGCCAGAGGGAGATGAGCCGTGGTGCAGGCCTCACAGTGGGTGCCGAGGCTCAAGGGTGGGGAGGAATGTGGGGAGCTTGGACCTGGCTCCAGAGGCAGGCTTGAGCGGAGAGCAGTGATGACGGTCAGATGACGCTTGGGCCTCAGGAGACTGTGGGAGGCAGACAGAGTTCGTCAAACCTTCCAGACGAGGTAACAGGTTCAGGGAGGCCTGGGCGGGCCCAAGGTCACACAGGAGTGAGTGTTGGAGCTGGGATGGCTCTGGAATCAGAGCACCCTGGAGGCGGGAGCCGCAGGGGCACCAGGTGACTGGGGCCACATGTCCAGGGTCCCCGATCTGGGAGGGGTCTGGGAGGACACTTGGAGGGGAGCGTCGGCTCACTGGCCCTGTCAACACCCTGGCAGGAGGCGACCTCTATGTTGACCAGCCTGGAGACGGGCCCCACAGGTGCCCAGAAGGTAAGGGTGCCTGTGGAGGAGGGGCCCAGGAGTCGCAGGAGAGGGGACTCCCCTTCCTAGCCGGAGGTCTCTACCAGCAGAGAGGGAGCCTTTCTCCTCCAGCCCTGCTCCTGGTGCCACAGACCTGAAATGCCTGCATTGGAAGTGACCAGGAGGAGGCCTGGAACGGATGGGCGCACAACGGATTTGGGACAGGGAGGGGCGGGGACCACGTACCCTGGGTTTTGCCAGAGCCGGCTGCTGGGAGGTGCCTGGAGGAGTTTGGGGTTCCTGGAGGAGAGAAGAGGAGGAAATTGGGGGGAGGCCGCCTAGGTGGGTAGCTTGGGCTGGGCAGGAGGCTGGGGTGAGGAGTGGAGGAGAGGTCTTTGACGGCTCCTGAGAGCGGGATCTCATCACCGTCTCCACCCCGCTGGCACAGGGGCTCATCCCCTTCCTTGGCACATTCCTCAATTACCTACTGCTGCTGGACACCAACATGGAGGATTACCTGGAGGTGAGTGAGCCTGGAGGTGGAGCTGGGGATCAGGATTCGGAGATTTGGGAGGAGAGACTTGCACTGAGGCCTGAGCTCACAACCCTTGGCAGAGTCCTCTCGTGAGGGCCTCACAGCCACCCCGGGAGCTGGGTGTCATGGCCATCTTAGTGATGAGTGAATATAGGATCCAGGTGAGCCGCCAGTCCAGGCTGCCTGACTGCGGAGCTGCTGGAGGGTGTGTCTGAGCTGGACTCAGCCTCTCCCTCAGGCCCCGCCCCTGCAGGGAGTGAAGCCAGGCCCCTCCAAGGCAGGAAGCACACGAGTGGCTGAGCATCCCTTCCTGCCTGAGGCCTCAGTCTGTCTGTCTGTCAGAGAGGGCTGTCTTAGAATGTCCCTGAGCCATAGCCCCGTGGCCTCCTTGCTCTGGAGCTCAGAGTCTTGCCCGGGACCCATTCCCGTTTCTGGTAGCGCCTGCTCCCTGGTCGACCCTGCTGGTAGTGCAACCTGAGAAAGGGTGGAGACGGGGGCTAGCTATGGGCTAAGGGGGCTGTTGCTCATGGGCTTTGGCTCTCTGCCTTCCAGGGAAATGAGATCAATTTTGAGAAAAGGAGTGAGGTGAGCAGCTGTGGCCTCCCCGTGCGGAGGGTGGGGCTGTGGCAATCAGAGACTCCTCCGGGGAAGACCTTCTCTGGCCCGATGCCTTGGGCCTTGCTTTCCTTGGGAGAGTTCGGCACCCAGAGCTGGGAAAGCCGTCCCATTGGTGCGTGGGGGAAGGGGCTGGCACCAAGGACACCTTCCTGCAGGAGGAGCTATTTCAAGCCAACTGTGAGAACGAGCAAGTCCTGCACGGAATTGGAGGGAAGGAGGGTTCCCATGTGGGCCAAGACCCCAGACCAGCTCCTTGACCCTCTTCTCACCTGTCTGAGTCCCCAGCACGGTCCCCCACCCAGGCCCCGTCTGCATCATGTCCTTTCTCCCAGGAATTCAAAGTCACCGAGCAGATCTTCCTGCTCCAGGAGGCAGTCCATCTTTACCACATTGAGGCTGAGGAGCGATTTGGGGCCTGGTTCGAGGCCATGGAGCCCCTCAGCGAGGATGAGAGGTGAGGCGGGGCAGGAGTTGGTGAGGGCAAGGCGGACTCTCTCTGATGGCCAGCTCCAGGGAGCCCGTGCCCGTGGCTTCCGGGTCAGTCCCGGGGCTTGTCGCATGGTCACCCGTGGGGCCCTGGGACTCCAACTGCTGGCCGTCTCTGGGAGGGTCACCTGAGGTGTGGCTCCCGGTAGCTGAAAAGTCCCCTCTGTCCTTTAGCTACAGCCTGTCCTGCCACCTGGAGCCCCCACAGGAGAGGGCCGGCAAGATGCGCCGGTTTTTCCTGCCCAAGAAGAACCGCGCGTCTCTCAGCTCAGGGCTCGGTGAGTGTCCAGACAGGCAGTGACTGAAGCCAGGGGCTCAGGAAAGCTTCGGGCTAAGCACGGGCCTAGGGAGATGGACAGCCGGCACGGGGATCCCAGCTCCACTGCTGACCAGGCCTGTGAGGGACAATTCCCTTGACCTTTGTGGGACTCAGCTTCCTCTTCTGTGAAATGGGTGAAGCGAAATGCCAGCTCCCATGTCAGGGACAATGGGGTAGTGTTGACTGAACACTCAGGACAAGGTTTGGAGCAGAATGCAGTAGGGCTGAGGTGTTGGGCTGGGATACTGGTGTGACCCCCCAATCATCAGTGTCTTCTCTTCAGTCACCAGACCCCTGACGCAGAACCCAGCAACAGTGGCAGATCCCGGTCCTTCCAACAGCTCGAGTGCAGCCTGCTCTTCAGCGGCGGGGACACAGCTGGGAAACACGCGGGGCCCCAGGCCGGCTCCTCCCATGCTGATGGGGAGAAGAACATTCTAAGCCTTTTCCTGGGACCCCTGGAGCCCAAGAGGGAGGGGACGACCCCACCCCACATGCCTGGCATCTCCACCCCAGCGCCTGTTTACCACATGGGAAGGGGCCGTATTTCTTTGGTGTTAATAGTTAGTGCTAGTTTTGAATTTGATGTTAAAATCCTGTTTCGGTTCCAGCCTGCGAGTCATGGTCTGGTTCTTGCCCCTCCTGTGCTCGTGTCAAGGAGACACAGACTCTCGCGTTCCTCCTGGAATGAAGAAATCTTGCAGGGTCTCGGCTTATTGTATGTGAGAGAAGGGAGAAGGGCCAGGCCCCTCCCTGGATACTGAAGGACACCTCCGCGCCCCCCTTACTCAGAGGACGGGTTCATTTCAGTGTGGTTCACGTGGGCCAGGAGCAGAGACAGCACCCAGAACTCCTGGCATTTAGAGGCTAGAGGTACTTTCACAGGCAGAGCAACAACCACTGGAATGCGGGTGTCTCTAAAATGGCACGGGCCAGCACCACGCCCTGCCCTAGGACAGTGGCTGCTTTTCCACCCCTTTGGAGGAGAGGCCACGTTTTCGGCTTCTCTTGTGGAGGTTCCTCTTCACCAGATGTTAGGAACTTGTCGTTTTCTAATCAGGCTCTGGACAGCAGCAGCTCTAAGTGCAGAGAACGATGTAAAAGCTCAAAACGTGCATGTGGAGGGTCAAGGCCGGAGAAGGTCATGTGCAGATGGACTAAGGGCAGGCAGGACCCTCCCTTCCCATGGCCCCTCTGGGGGCTCCATGTTCACCCTTCACCTGGATTGGAATCCTCTGGGATCCCGGTCCATGGCTCTGAATTCCTTTCCCTGCAAGTTTGGCATCCAGGGGGACAGATCTGTGATGCAGCTTTGAAGGCTACCTCTGGGCTTCTTTCCCAAGGATCACTGCTCCTTGTCCACCAGGATTTCCTGCCTCCGTGCACTTCCTTCTACAATTCTTGGAAAGGCAGAAATTCCCTCGAATGCCTCGGCCTCTCTGTCCCGTACCTCGTGGCCACTCCTCCCTGGCAGGGTCTGACGGATCACGGGTGGACTCCGCTTTGCAAACATAAGAGACCATAATCCTGGCCAAACAATGACCTATACTCTCCCTCGCTGCCCAGGGTGACATCTGGGCCCCTGTGGTTCTGAGGTGTGTGGTCTCAGGCAATCACCTGTTCACACACTCAGGCATCTTGTTTCTGACTCATCCTAATGGGGCAGGAGGACCTGAGCCTATAAACCATGCAGCCCCTCGGAGGGCTGTGTTCTCTTGCCCAGCCTTATGCTCCGTTTATGGTGTGGGTGTGAATCTTTCCCGTTGGAAGCTTTCAGAGATGAGTCGTGAGAGTAGGGTGGTTGAGGGGTCCAGCAGGGAATGCAAGCAAACGGATGACGGGTAAACACAGCCTGACAAAATTAAAACACTTAAATGGTTCCAGTCTGGTGGTGAGCAGACACTGCTCCGAGCTCACTCCAAGAACCCACCTGGTGACCAGGAGCTAGAGGGTTACTACCTGGCATTTTGAACGTCCCCCCCACCCCCACCCCGGGAAAGACCCTGTAAGACTAGGACCACAGGAAGTGCTTCGCCCTTCTGAGTTCTCCCCTCCTTTCTGATGGCTGCAAGTGTCACCCAGACACACAGCAGCGTGAACCCTGCCAGGGAGGCCTCCTCAGTATGGCCAGCAGCTGAGGAGAAATGCTGGTTCCCAGCAGCCCAGGCCCTTCTTGGTATGGCACAGCCATCCAGGGAGGTGACTTTCTAAATGGAAGCCGGAGCCGGCTGTACCTTCCCGCCAAAGAGAAAGCGAAGTGCCAAGTCCCAAGGCTAGTCCAGGCCCAGGAGGAAGACACCGTGTCCAAGGGGTTTCCCTCACAGGGCCGTGAGGCTCCTGAGAGCCGACCCTTTGGTTGCAGCGCTTTGTTTGTCATGAGCCTACCAGACGGCAGAGGACAATAACTCGTTGCCTCTTTGGGCTTCCAATGGCCAAAAATGAGCTGATCGCCAACAAAAAGTGGCCCACATGTGCAGCACCTGTATCTCATCAGTCTTTATGTTACTTTGATATAAATTTTAGAGAGAGAGATATATATATGTTCACTCACACACAAATATATCATGCACTCTAACTTGTTCCAAACAGAATCAAGAAATAATACTCATACTCATCAAATGCACGGTTTTGCAGCTGGTTCCCTCTCGGTAGCTGGTATTTATAAGCACCTTCTTCCAGGACCCATTTCATCTTCCCTTCGCCCTCCACAAACCCCGCGGCTGGTCATGGTGCTCTGCCTGGTTAGGGGACCATAACCTGCCTTCCTGAAGGGTCTGGGTCATGGCAGTCCTACCTGGATTGGATTCTACTCATTCCCTGGGGACTTCAAGCCCAGGACTTGCTAGCCCACAAAACGCGGTCAGGAATCTCCTGAAGTCCACACGTGGGCTTCCTCCTCTCCAGGCTGAGGAGCAGAGGGAAGCCCGAGTCCCAGAGGAACACGAGGGCTCCAGACAGTGTCTGCTTTGTATGTCAAGATGGAGAAAACTCAGGGGAAACTCTGAGGGAGAAGCAAGGCAGTCCGTTGTCATCATTCTCTGCACTGAATCCACCCAGACGCTTCCAGCAGAGGCTCCACAACAAGCAGCCCCAAGCACCCAGGCGGGAGGCCGGCTGCGCTGTCCTGCCTGGGCTTGCCCAGTACATGCATGGTCTACATACTTTGCAAATGACCACAGCTGAAGATGCCCAAGGGCTAAGATTCACCCTGAGCTAACATCCATTGCCAACCTTCCTCGTTTTTTTTTTTTTCCCCTTGAGGAAGACTAGCCTTGGGCTAAGATCTGTGCCCATCTTCCTCTATTTAACACGTGGGGTGTCTGCCACAGCATGGCCCGATAAGCGGTGTGAATGTCCACAACCGTGACCCGAACGTGCCAATGCCGGGCCTCCAAAGTGGAGTGGGCCAGTTTAAGCCCTGCGCCACCCTAGGTTATTTTAACACATCACTCTCAGAAACTGATAAATCTGTCACGTGAAGGTAAGCAATTCTAAAGAGGATTTCCATAATACTGCAAGCTCCATCCCTCCAATAGACAATCAAGTCCTAACAAGCAGCGGTTTATTGTCACGTTGCTGATGCCGGAAAAGGTCTCTGTTGACAGCACGATCCCTCAAAGGCCTTGTCCATTTCTGTGAATCCCATTTCCAGCACATAGAGATCTAAAGATTGAGGCAAATGTGGTCTTTCCTCCTTGCAACTCTGAATTAACATGCAATAAAGAGCAGAAAAATGGAGACCTGGAAGCAGACCTCTTATTTGAGAACAGAGATATACCAGCGCTTTTGAAATGATCTTTGGAGTCTACCGGAGTATTGCACAGAAGGAATGATCCATTCCGACTAGGTAGGTTTTACTGTGTCGCTGTGAGGGCGACAACGGAATCATCCCGCGAATCGGTAACTCTCTGTGACTTTCAAGCGCAGATAAATAATATACTTCGGAAAGGAAAATGCGAGAGCACCGTGAAACGGAAAGCCCTCCTTGCTCTACTCAGCTGAAATCCAGTCTCTCCTCCACAAGAAATCCCTGTCTATGCTTCCTACGTCCCACAGAGGAGTTTAATAAAAGAAAAGGATTGGTATGTCTTGAAGTTGCAAGAGCTCAAGCAAGAAAACGTGGGACCCTTCAAGGAGACGTCAGTGAAGTGCCGGGCTCCATCTCAGGGGCACCAGCGTCTCCTCTCTTTCCTGGTGCTGTCAGCACATCCTTCTTGGGCGCTCACTTTCTCTGCCTGGCTGCTGAGCCTGTCCACAATCGCTCTCTCCCGCCCTCTTCCCCGTCCCCTCCTGTTTGCTCAGATCTTCCACAGTCACCAGCAATTGTTGGCCGTGGAGCTATGGGATGCCCAGACCAGTTCCCAGAATCATCTCTGCCAAATCTGAGGAAGGGCAGGGGTGTGTATGGGACTGGACGGGGCACCCCATGCGAGCGCACCCCGCAGGAATTCACCTCTGCTGCAAGGTGCAATTTTGCAAGGCTACGGCAAGTTCCAAAGGGCTTGCCACTTCTCTCCTGCCAGCAGACCTGTTGGGGCTGGTGCCACGTGCTCTCCCAGTGACCCCTCACTGCTGGGTGGGATGGCATTCTAGTAACTGGCCTTCTGAATATGTAACTGCGCATCCTCAAAGAGATGGGAATTCTTAATCCGGGCTTTGGTTTGGGTTGATTCCCACGATCACGCAGCTTCCTCTGCGAAGACTTGACCATCATCACTTCTTTTCCTCTCATCCTGTAAAAGTAATCATGAAACTGGACCCAAATGAGAAATGAAGCATGGCTTCTTAGGACAATTATCTCAGTTTCCCTGTACTTCCACCCTTCCTCTCTCCCTCTGGAGCTCTTCTGACCTGTGTCCCAGGACATCGTCAAGCAGATTTGGGTCAAGGACAGAAAGCTCAAGGTCAAAACTCAGGACTGCTCCAGATCAGTTTTCCTCCCCCGTCTCGTAACACCCCCTCCTTGTTTCAGTGTGATTTTATTCTCTTTTATTGCTCTTGCCATTCTCATCTGTGCAAGTCCTGGCACTCTCTCTGAGGACACGTGATCCCCCAGCTTACTATAGATCCCAATTCCCATCCTTTCTGTGTTTTCTGACTATTCCTTTGGTTAACCCATTGGCCAGTTGTTGCTCTTAGCCTCTTTAGGGTCTAAATCAATTGTGACATTATCAACTACCCCACTCTTAGCGACTCACTCCCAGGTCCTGACATTTACATAACCCAAACGATCATGTTCACAACTAAATAAGTTAGAGTCCAGCCCCATGGCTGAGTGGTTAAAGTTGCGTGTGTTCTGCTTCAGGGGCCTGAGGTTTGCGGGTTCAGATCCCAGGTGCAGACCTACTCCACTCATCGGCCACGCTGTGGAGGCATCCCACGGACAAAGGAGAGGAAGACTGGCACAGATGTTAGCTCAGGGTAATCTTCCTCCTAAATAAAGAAATAAACCCTTCAGAAAATGTATTCATCCACCACAAATTCCTGATTTCCAATATGTCTTCAAACATTCATACAGAAGATACCTGTTCCTTCAGATCGGAAGTGATGCCAGATCACCATGTCCTCACTTTAATTTCCTCGTGGACCTGTCAGTCCTACATTCCACGGACTGTGATCTCAATAATTTCCTTGAAATAATCAAGAATTCCTTACCACTCGTCTTATTTGTGTTGTAAAACTGGAAACCCGGGAGATCCTGATTATCTGCTTTGCCATTCTACTGCTAGTCTTATGATAACTGCTGAAGAAAAAGCACACAACACGATATTTTGTCATCACCATAAAGACAAAATCATCTGCATCAACTGGGAAGCATCCATAATGCCTGGACATTTTTTTTCTTTTTTCATCTCTCGGGTCAATAGCAAAAACACCAAGGCACTCAGTTAACAAATGGGCAAAGGAGTAGAATAGCCATTTTTCCAAAGAAGACACACAAATGGCCAACAGCCACATGAAAAGGTGCTCAGCATCACTAATCTTTAGGGAAATGCAAATCAAAACCACAAGGAGATATCACTTGACACCGGTTAGGGCGGCTATTATCAAAAAAAGTAGAGGTGACAAATGTTGGTGAGGTTGTGGAGGAAAAGGAAGCCTTGCAACTGTTGATGGGAACGTAAACTAATACTGTAATGATGGAAAATAGTCTGGAGGTTCCTCTAAAAATTAAACCTAGCGTATAATGTAGCAATCTCACGGTATTGTGTTTTGTACTTCGAATTTCTAACAGAGTATATATTCTGTTAAGTGTTCTTAAAGCAAAATAATGATAATAGTAAAGGGGGTGGGAGAAAACTTTGGTAGATGATGGATATGTTTATGGCCTCGATGGTGGTGATGGTCTCATGGGTGGACACTTATGTTCAAATTCATCAAGTTGCATACGGAAAAGTATGACATCATTACCGATTCTTCTGCACCTTAAAACACAACATGTCCTCATCCAGAAAATGAATATTGACTACGTCTGGGGACAGACGTTAGTTAGACTTATCGTGGTGATTATTTCACGATACATGCAAATCATTATATTGTACAAATGAAACTAATATAAAGTATATGTCAATTATACCTCAATTAACAAGCGCACACATCATACAAGACTATTTGAACACTGTAAACGAGTTCAGTGAATCCCTGAAACTATCCTATCCCCAAATGTCACAGGAAGCAAGGAGGATGAAGTAAGATGGAAAGTTGTTGTGCAAAGCTGCATGCAAATTAAAATCCTTTAAGTTGCGTTCAGCTGCTGTCACTGCAAACCAAGACAAGCATGGACAGTCCTTGGTGAGTCAGCTTCCGGTCAGCTCTTCCCCAAGGCCCGGCAGTCATGCGCCCCTCCCCTAGTGGGTCACTCTGCTCTGTCCTCCAAAGTGGCCAGCAGGAAACCCTGGTAAGATTCTGGAGGACAGCCGCTTTCTATCCTAGATACTCACGTTTTAACAGACACTCGAGATGAAATGTCAAGACTTAAAAGCATAAGTGTCTATTTGTGTAGTGTAGGGTATAAGGGAAACCATAGGAGGTCTTTTCAGCATCTCTCAACTCATAATGCAAACATAGCCCTGTCTTCAGAAGGACCGTCCTTGGTCTTTGGTGCAGAGTAGGGCATGTCGCAGGTGGCACGAAGGACAGGTTGTAGCAGCACTATCCTCACTCCAACAGAACTATCTCACTGGACATGACCCCGTGGGTCTCCAAAATAAGTTACTGAACATAAAGAAAAAAACCTTTCTTGAGAGGGGCAATTTTACCGATCAAGGGAAAACTTCTGAATTTTCGCATCTTATAACAAATAAATGATATGTCCTATTCTATCCTAATGAGGTAGCATGGGTACTTCCATAATAAATACTTTTCATTTTCAGTTCAAACATGCTCAGCTGCTTTCAAAAACCAAAAAACCAAAACAGAAACCCAGGCATGTAAAATTAAGTGTTTTAACTTGATAAAGTACTAACACAGCAGTGGCTTCTAAGGGAAGAGCTTTCAAACGAAATGATCATTTTTGGTAATGACCGTAGAAGATGGTGCTATCGCTGTGAAAGGATGGAACCAATCCAGAACGAGCCAGCTTTTGATTAAGGACAACGGAATTGAATCAGATGCCAGAAATACTCACTTGGAAATCAAAGTCCCATCATCATCCCTGGAAGCATTTCTGGAACTTTCCCTTTGGACACAAATTTTTGTCTTCCAAAGGAGCAGACATAATACAGAGCAAATAGCAGACAGAGGAAGATGAGTCCCAGTTTGCCAGGCACCAAAAGGGAATTAGTGGCCCTGAGTCACATCTCTAGGAGCCCCACTGGGTGAGGGCTTTCACCAGGACCACACATGTCCACTCAGCAAGGGGAGTCCTCAGGGATGTTCACCTTACTCCCCAGCCCATCGAAACTGAAACAAGACAACCCAGAGAGAGAGAGAGAGAGAGAGCACATGTTAAATTCAATGAGTTGGGGGGCCAGCCCCACGGCCACGTGGTGGAGTTCCCGTGCCCCGCTTCAGCAGCCCAGGGTTCGGATCCTGGACAGGGACATGGCACGGCTCATCAGGCCATGCTGAGAGGGCATCCCACGTGGCACAACCAGAAGGTCCTACAACTAGGATACACAACTATGAACTGGGGAGGGGAGGTTGGGGAGAAGAAGAAGGGGAAGAAGAAGAAAAAGATTGGCAACAGATGTTGGTTCAGGCGCCAATCTGGAAAAGAAACAAAAAAAATCAAATGAATTGCTCACGTAGGGCACGCAAAGCGTCTAACTGTGAGGTGAAACAATGGAAAAACAAACTTACTGGCCTCCTGGCAGGAACCTTGTTCTTTAATGAGCACAGGCCTCGTGCTTCACTGTCTCATCCCCTGGGATGATGCTGTTTGGTGCGACAGAGGATGAACTTTCCCTGCAGAGGTCAACATGCATTTGTTTTTATAAAATCAGGATTCTGCTCTCTACTTTCATATCTCGGTTGTCAAATATCCACTGTGATTATAATCATTTTACTATTATTTGAGACAATTTCAAAGGTTACACAATATGCAATCAAAAGAATGTCCTAATTTGTTCCACAGTGGCCTGAAGGGAAAGTCACCAGACAACAGGCGGGGAGGGAAGGCTTACTTCAGCAGCAGTTTGAACAAAGGGATCTCGGAGGACCTGACGTTTTGAACTGAAACGGAGTATAGAGTAGGAATACGTGTGTGGATCCTGGGGCGGAGATGAAGGGTGACTGCTCAGTGTGCTGGCAGCAGCAGTGCTTGTTCTGTCAGGTGGTTCTGAGAGTTTGCGTTAAACATCACTCCCTGGATGTCAACTGTAGTCATCAGACGAGATCGGAGACCGAGAGGTGAAGGGGTGTCTAGTTGGCGAGGGGGAGTTAACAGCTTCCGTTGGAAATATGTTTGCTTAAGGTGCCTATAACATACACCTGGAGCATTATAGCTCAGAAATAAGATCTGGACGTGGTTTTTAGACATCGTCATCATAGAGATAACAGTGGAAGGCATTGAAGCAATAGAAGAAATGCACAAGAGTACTGAGACAACGTAGGGTCAATGGAGAGAATAGGGCTCACATTGAGTCCTGAGCTTTCGCAATAGTGCTGTGTGAGAAGGACCCTGTGAAGGACACCAGGGAGTGTGAGCTGGTTCACAGGCAGTCAGGAGCCTGAGATGTCGAGAAACGGAGGACAGGGAATCATTCCAAAAGAAAATCGTGGCCCGGTTCTGCGTTTGTTCCAAGTAATAGAAAGATGCAGAAACACTCTTTGGATTTAATTATGGGGAGATAGCTGTGATATTATCAAGATTGATTAATACACAGACCATTGTCTGAAGTGTGGGGGAGTGAGGAGCTGGTAATTCCATGAACACTGATCTTTCAGCTTCATTGTGAAGGGGAAGGAAGACGTGGGGCGAGAACTAGAGAGAAATGGGTTCAGGAGAGGCTGTTGTTTCAACAATGAAGAGATTGAATGAGTGAAAGGAATTCGATGGGGGAGGGGAGGGGAGATTGCTAGCAGAGAACATGACGTTTGGAATCAATAATAAAACTTCTCTAGAGAGGAGGAAGAAGGGAGACAATTAGGCTAAACCAAGGATCAAGATGAATTTTCAATGGAATCAGGAGAGGAGTCATTGATGGTTAAGAATGGTGGGATATTTGTAGACTTTGCGGCAGTGAGCTCAAGTATTTCTTGTAATGATCTAACTCATCAACATAGCAGGAGATGACCCCCTTGGTGGAAAGTGAGGGGAAAGGCAAGAAGTTTTTAGATTGGAAAGGCTCGGTGAAGGTCTGAACTGTTTCTGAAGCCCGGAAGGACGCACCAACTATCACGGCGCCGTAGGATGTAAAGGGAAGGAAAAGGAGGACATGTCGCTTCTCTCCTGTCAGGATGTGTGTCTGCTGGCACAGCCTGAGCCAGCAGCTGGGATGGCTGCTTTGTGTCCTGAGAAAACAGGGTCCGAGGTGGAAACCTACACCGAGGACCGGGCCGGGCAGTTCTACGGGAGATGTGCAGTGACATGTGGAGAGCCCGCGCTGCTCAAATCACAGCCTAATTTGCTAATGACATCTGAATCCCCCAATACACAAACACGCACTGTGGTAATGTCTGGTAACACCAGCTAAATTGACAGGAAAAATGTCACAGCTCAGTGTCATAAGATGGACACTGAGCATCCTGGCTGCTAGAGTATTTCGGGTCTTCGTTGTTGTCAATCTGGATGTTTCAGACATGCATCTCTCTTCTCACCACTGAGACTGTGCCTGTCGCCTCCTACTCAACCTCTGAGGCCCCACTGTGATGCCGTCGTCTTCCCTGACGCTTCCTCCTTGGCTGGTTCACCGTGTGCTCTCTCTGCTCCTGACGGTTTGCCCCTCTTTAGAGCTCTTTGCACGTGGACCCAGAGTTATTTCTTTACCCTGCATCTTTCTGGCTGGTTTGTGAGCAGGGTCTGTCTCTTATTCATCTTTGCAGCTCTGTTCTTCCACACAAGAATGCCAGCAGAAGTTGAGGGACATACCCTAAAGGGAAGACTTAGTGATTGTATTATTGGCGGTACTTTGATGTTTTGTTTTGATTTTGGTGAGGGTGCTAGAGGGTGGACTGCCAATCAGTGACAGTCCCAATCGCTCAGTGCTCAGCTTATTATTTTGACTTGAATTTTACTAATGAGTTTGTGTCATTTACTCAGTATACAACATGCTTGATTGGGCTAAATGAGGAGAATTCCATAACTCAGGACCTGCAGGGAGGCTGATGCATGCACAGCAATCTGCAGTACTGTCCCCAAAGTGGGATTACACAAGTCTGGGCAAAGTCCTCGGAGGACCAGGAGAGGGGGCCCAAGGAGGATGTGGTTGAAAACCAGAACAGTGATGACATCGCTTCACATTTTGCTCCCTTGACACCCTCAGACCTCAGGGCTTTGCTGTCTATGATCATTCTCAGAGTGCTGGGAAGCCCGTTATGTATCGCACTACTGCCGTCCCCACTACTGTAGATTTTGGTAGAGTGTTTACCTTGGCTTTGATTGTGTCTCTACAGAGCCAGCCACCTGGTGGTCTGCTCATGTCGGGTCACACTTGATATTTAGCCTTTTGTGGTCAGAGACAGCGCTGTCCTGTGTATTCATTCCTCTGGGGCCTAGAACACAGCAGGTGTCCAATCACTAGGTGGAAGGCATCCATCCTCATAGAGCCTTCAACTCTGTGCTTTGTAATTATCGACTTTAACAGAAAGATTTGAAAGTACAGTGCTTCGCAGTAATTTTCTGATATTGTCAAGAAAGACTGTCCCATCAAGAATATGAAGCGTATCTTTATGAAGTGTCTTTACTTGAATGGGGATTAAGTTGGCTGCCCTGGAGACATTTTCCTGTCATTTCTGTTCGTCTACTTGCTAGTTGCATTGTATCTTTGATAAGTACTTTCTCAAGATATTGAGCAGTGTTTGCTAAATCTTGACTTCTGTTTCTTTTATAGATAGTCACTGATGATTTTCTCCCATTCCTATCGGTCCAAAACTCTTTCATAAAGAACAGATTTGAGTATCTTCTTATTCACTGTGGAGGCTTTTGTGGTCATGATGTATATCTCATAGACTAGACCTCAGGGATATGATGCTTTTGATTAAAGATGAGTATTTATTATATTATTATGGTGTATGTAGGAGGAGAAAAATTGAGAAGGAATGATGGTTTTCAGTTTCTCAGGTATGTGTATATATATATATAAACATATATATTGAAAATTTTGGGGGCCGGCCCAGTGGCGCAGTGGTTAAGTTCGCACGTTCTGCTTCTCGGCAGCCCGGGGTTTGCGGGTTTGGATCCCAGGTGCGAACATGGCACCGCTTGGCAAAAGCCATGCTGTGGTAGGCATCCCACGTATAAAGTAGAGGACGATAGGCACGGATGTTAGCTCAGAGCCAGTCTTCCTCAGCAAAAAGAGGACGATTGGCAGTAGTTAGCTCAGGGCTAATCTTCCTCAAAAAAAAAAAAAAGTTTCTTAATAATGAACGTGTTACTTTTTAACTCAGGATAAGATAAAATTTAAAAAAAAGAAGCTTGTTTATGATATAAAGGTGGAGTTGAGAACTGGGATATAATGCAGGTAAGTCATACCCAATGGAATTTACTGCAGAGCCGTGTGTTTTCATCCCTCCATTGACAAGGTGGACATTCACGCGGGTCCAAGTCAGGCTGAGTTTGCCTGGTGACCAGCTCTTTCTTCTGACCATCACCTCTGGGATGTGAGTTGCTGTCAGTGGCCCTGCTGTGGGGACCAGAGCCGGTCACAAGGTCTGCTGCAAGCCCAGGAGAGTCCCCAGTGATCCTGCTCCAGGGCCAGAACATCAGCATACTGGTGACTCCGTGTGGCTTTGTTTCCTGGGTGTATCTTGTAGGTAGCCTTGTAGACTCATCGGGTCATATTCTGATCCCTGGAATCTATGACCACGTGGCTCCTCCTACTGAAGAGGAAAAAAAAAATGTACGAAGCCATTGACCTGGACCTAGAAGAATACCGGAATAGCAGCCAGGTTAAGAAATTTCTGTTTGACACCAAGGTATGATCACAAGTTGATGGATAATCTGAACAAAGAATGATGGTAACAAATATTTTCCCAAGGCTTAATTTACTGTGTCCTGTTTATCTGCACATCTTAGAACTGAAAGCAGATGTTAATTCCAAGGGGGACTTTCACTTTCAAGGCCACTTCCCTGTGGTCTAGATCAAGCAGACCTTTATCTGGGGTCCCACTGGCACCGGACTCAGGCACCTAACCGTGGAGCAATTGCTCATTTCACAGATGCGTTTTTCCAAATCAGTTTTCTGGACTCAATCCCAAGCCGGCCTGCAGCCGGTGAGCTGGGCTCCCTAACTGTTTAAAGATTGAGAATAGTCTGAGGTTATTCCAGCTCCATGACGCTAATTGTTCATTTTTCTAGACAAAACCAAGAGACTTAGGGGCTAATCTGTAGACTGCCACGTCACTGCTGCCTTGGTGTAATAAGTAGACCCAAAGCCGAAAGCGTTACTGGCAAATTTAGATTTTTTCCTTTTCCCTTCTCCTCCTCCTCCTCCTCCTTTCTAAAATGCTTGCCTGCTAGGGTGTTTGCTAGCTATGGCTGGTTCCTGGGGGAACAGCCAAGAGAGGGAGAAGCATGCAGAAGAGAGCGATAGAGTTTCTTATCATGAAGTGTAGCTCTTCCTCAGACTAGCTCTACAGCGGCCATAGCAAGATTGAAAACTGGCTCAAACATCTGCAGAGTTCTTTGAAGCCTTCTGAAAAATAAAATACATTTAGCACACAAATTATCATTGCAATGACTGGGATAGAAATTTATAACTGAACCCAAGTTTCTGAAAGGGCCCCTTTGCCATCTAGTAACTGCAAACTTCAGCGACGAGGGGCCCTCGCCAATGGGAGTGGCTTGGGCAGGCGAAGGCAGCAGAGATCTCGTGTCCTGAGGGGAAAGTCCACTTGTACTGTTTGTCCAGACATATCTAAGTGAGGCGATAATTAGCTTGCCATTAACCGTGTCACAGATGTACAGAAATTGGTGATGCAAGCAATACAATTCAACTGAGTTTTAATTAAACATTCTTTCATATAATAAAATACTTTTATTTCAATTTAGGAGGAAATTCTAATGCACCTATGGAGGTACCCATCTCTTTCTATTCACGGGATTGAGGGCGCCTTTGAGGAGCCTGGAGCTAAAACAGTCATACCTGGCCGAGTTGTAGGAAAATTTTCAATCCGTCTAGTCCCTCACGTGAACATGTCCGTGGTGGAAACACAGGTAACAAACGTGCATTGTTCTTCTGTCCAGCAGCGCCGTTCCTGAGAGCCACATGCCACACAGTAGTGAGCAACTCAGTTGTTAGCATTGAAGTATCACTTTTTTCCAATACAGAAGGGACTGGAACAAATGTCAAGAAACCAACAGGATTTTTGTTCAGTAAAAATCTCTTCCCTCAATTATATGCAATTACAGTCATCAGACAAATAACCATTTGGAGTTGGAGTGATGGGAAATTTTTGAAAACTAAATGGTGCATAAAAAGGCAAGATGGGTTTTACACACAGACGGAGAAGCTACTTGTCTACGGCTGGACTGAGCCGGAAAATCTTTACCCCCAGCGTTGGTTCGTCCATGATGTCTGAAATGAACCCCCTGAAAGCAGCCACCTTAATGAAAATGTTTGTGTCTGGAAGGAGGTGCGTGCCTGAAGTATCGACCTATCATCAGTGTACCTCAAGTTGCACAGAAGGTAGACTCTGAAGAAGGGAGCTCAAGGAATACCTCGGCGCCCTCTCTCCATCCACTGTCCGCTTTTATCGTCGTCTTAGCGCTAATTACATTCTCAAAGATCCTCCTTCCCCTCTGCGTCCCTCCGTCTTTTTGTTTCCATCTTCCTCCCTCCTTCCCTTTCTGGATGGACTGTTCCTCCTCCTCACAGCACACACTTTACATGAGCGCAGGACGGTCTTCGTCTTGCTCACAGCTATGTCCCAGCACCTAGAACAGTTCCTGCCACGTGACAGGTGTGCCTTAAATGTTTGTCGAAGGGATGAATATTTCAGAGTATGGAGTTTTTCTCTGGTGGATTTCCATAATGGCAACCGGAATGGAGCCCAGGGGAGAGAGAAAGATGCTGTCAATGAGCCTCCTTCACAGCTTAGCGTGAAATTGCTCCCACTTTTTGGAAATTTCCAAGTGTGTAATGTTCCCAAAATATTCCTTAAGATACTGATAAGTCCAAAAAGAGGGATATTCAAATTGAGAAGTTCTACTTGTATTGTGTTTCATAATTACCTCAAACATTCATCATATTTGTATTACCCACAATATCATTCAAGGTTTCATAATTACCCAAATTCATAATAAGCCGACATTAACAGTGAGACACTGTGGTCGGGGAGGGGTGGGGACGGGAGGGGGGATTGGGGGGTCTCGGGAGGGGTGGGAGTGAGAGCAAGCATTCCTCACACTGGGCGCAGCTCTCCGTCCTGGAGACCCGGCTCACTCCGCATCCTCCCTCTGGAAGAGCTGAGGGAAAATCAGAACGCTTGAATGCGTCAGCTTGGGATTCCAATCAGTTTCTTGATACAAGGCTATGAGAGCTACTCAAAATTTTCTCTTACAACTGAAAATGTTACCTTTAGGTAAAGCAGCATCTTGAATATATATTTTCCCAAAGAAATCGTTCCAACCAGATGGTTGTTTCTATGGCACTAGGACTACACCCATGGATCGCAAATATTAAAGATAATCAGTATCTTGCAGCAAAAAGAGCCATCAAAACAGGTTAGACTTATGCTATTTTGATTGCTGGTTTACACTGGGAACAAGGGGTGGTACCCGGTGGGGCTGTAGATAAAGCAGACACTTTTAAAACTTCACTGTGGACTCTCCTTTTATATGGGCTGCATTACTGACGGTAAACGGTGTGGTTCAGGGCTCTTTACACACACTGTCTCATGAATCCTCCCAACAGCCCTCCCCGGGGTGCAGATTAAGGCGAGAAGAGATTAAATAATTTGCTGGAGGGCACTCAGCTAGAAGTAGCAAAGCCAGGGTTCAAACTCACGTTCTGGAGACCTGAATTTGGGGGAAAATGATGGACTTGGAAACCTCCCAACCCTCCTTCTGCAAAACTCATGGAAATATTGGCCGATACATAAAAACTTTTAAAAGCACAGCTGAACTTGCACGAAAGTAAAGGAAGTCCTCTGGGGTTAAAAATGAAGAAGCTAAACTGTAGTGGAGCGAGCAAGCTGGCACCGGGCTGCCCTGTGGGGACTTGCTCTTCCCGGTCACAGAGCTCTGGGTTTAATGGCCTCCAGACCTCCTTGGAGCACTAACTCTCTGCGTCTATGAGTACAAGGGACACAGACATCAAAAATTAGAGGACAAGTCCAACACCGAGAGCCATACTTCTCTACACAATCATCCCCACTGCCCTCAGTTGTAGCAGTATTTTACCAGTAAAATTTGGGGGTGAAGAAAAGAGGAAGAAGGGTTAGGAAGTTAAATGGAATGCCAGCTGAAGAGAGATGTGTGATTGAAATGTCAAATTCAACAGTAAAGACATGAAATACAGGAAAATGCAGGAATGCATAAGGCACCTTTTTGTCTGTCTGTGTGCTAAACCAGTCCTGCCAACAAAGGACAGTCGTCTGCCACATAATGAGTTTTTCGTCAACAACGGACTGCATGTATGACAGTGGTCCCATAAGATTAGCACCATATCACCTAGGCGTGTGGTAGGCTATACCACCTAGGTTTGTGTGAGTACACAACAATTAAACCATCTAACAATTAAATCACCTAACGATGCATGTCTCAGAATGTATCCTGTCGTTAAGCAATGCACGAGTGTACATCATCTTTATTCACATTCACGCCTTGCTCTGTGGATCCAGAAGACACGGCATGTTCTCTTTTGTGTCTTCATTTATTTTTCATTCCCACTCCATCTCTGGCAACTTTCCCTATAGCCTAGAAGGTTTCAACTCATCTCTTTCTAGACCCCAGGATATCCATTAAAACTGTTTCCTGGGATACCTTGAAAGTTGAGTACAAACACTGCAACATTCAGGTGAAAGTTGAGTACAGCGATTTATTCATATGTTGGTTACAAAAGAAACACAAAACACCAAAGAAATGTGTTCCTAATATTTAATATTAGTGTTTCTAATACTTAATTCGTGAAGCAACCATAAAAGTAGGTAGGTACATCTTCTGTGGTACTCTGGCCAAAAACACATGACCTCTTCCAATCGTGAAAAAACGTCAGATAAACCCAAACTGAGGGACATTTTACAAAACAACTGATCAGTACTCTTCAGCAGGGTCAAGGTCATGAAAGACAAGGGAAGACTGAGAAACAGTCACAGACAAGAGGAGACTAAGGAGCAATGACAAAATGCCGTGTGGGATTCTGCATTGGATCCTGGTACAGCAGAAGGGAAAGAGTGAAATTCAAATAAAGGCTGAGTCTAGTTAATAATATTATCCAATGTTAATTTCCTATTCTTGATAATTGTACAATAGTTATGTAAGATGTTAACATTAGGGAAAGCAGAGTAAGGAATATATGAGAACTCTCTCTGTACTACTTTTGCAACTTTTCTGTAAGTCTAACGTTACTTTAAAATATTATTTAAAAATATTTTTTGAAAGTAGATAATAGTAAATAAGGCAACCACAGTTTTCCTCTTGACTCTATTGACTATTTTAGAATATAAATTGCATGATATCAAGACGCTTACTTATCCCAGCCACCAAATTTCATGGTGGGAAAAAAAAAAAAAAGAAAGAAAGATAAAGTGAACACGACATTTGCGGAGATCACTGGGGGTAGTCTTCTCATTAATTTATTCAATGCCTTCTTTTCCTGTGTTTCAGTGTTTGGAACAGAACCAGATATGATCCGGGATGGATCAACCACACCAATTGCCAATATATTCCAGGATGTTATCCAAAAGAGTGTGATGATGCTCCCGCTGGGCACTGTGGACGATGGAGAGCACGCACAGAAGGAGAAAATCAACAGTGAGCAGGTTCTTGAGGGGGCTGATCTCTCAGTGTGCAAACCACAGGGTGTCCACATCAGTAACCTTCCGACATGCTGCATATTTTAGATTGAATTTATGTCATCAAATCTTCCTGTTTAAATTGTAGACTACTTTTCCTCCATTATTTGAATGGAAATAACAGTTTCTCTTTATTTCTTCTTTTGTTAGGTGGAACTACATAGAAGGATCCCAATTATTTGCTGCCTTTTTCCTAGAGACGGCTAAGCTGCATTAACAACGACGGGAACCTTCCAGCTTACATCTGAGCTGCTGACATATCCCCTCTCTCACATCCCTGGACAGGAATAGAATCTAAATATCCAGAGAATTTCTGTCCAGTAAATAATATTTTCCCTCTTTAATACGTCTTTGGACATTTGGACCAGTAATAAACTATTTTAAAGGTAGAGACACTGGAAATGGCTTAATGTCTCTGTTGCACACCTCTCTAAAGTCACAGCTACCTTCAACAACTTGATTTCCCCAAGTCTGGCCCCAGTAGTCCCCGGACTGGACTCATTCTGCCCTTCCAGCACAAGGATGGTTCTTCGATTAGACTTCTCTTGCCATTTGATTGGTGGAATTGCTCTAGTTTGCTGTGTCCTGAGGTGCTCAGGACACATAATCATTCATCCACTGACTGTCAGTACTTATGTCACCGTTGCTTTCACCACACATTCCTTTTATATTGTTAATAAAAACATTGGTCTACCCCACCGGCTACCATGATTTCCCTGGGGGTTCATTTTCAGATGAGTTATTGAAGCGTGATACATATTCACTTCTTGCCTCCCCTTCACTTTTTCCTTTCTTGAAAAGTTTTGAAACAGAAATGACCAATATTCACACTCTTATGCCATTTGGGATTCCTTGTGAGAAGATGCGTCTATCTTTATTCTAAGCCTCTTTACCTTTGCTGTGAGTGACGCCAGCCCACCGCCCCTCCTGCATCCTGTTCTGTCTCACTACCCCATCGGGAGAGGCCACTCTCCCTCTGACACCTGCGCACGTGGAAATTCACCACAGCAGAATCAGCCCTGATGGAATTCTCTCACCCCGTTGGGATTTTACTCAGTGACTACATCTAAATTGTTCAAAGCTTTAAATAGCATCAATTTTAGACAGAGAACTGATCAACCTGACATCAGTAACACATCCCAAATTTGAAGCTGTCAGCTCAGGTTGCATTCATCAGTCATTTCAGTCGACCATCTTGTTTGGCTTGATTGGATTTGATGGTGTAAACAAATAAACAAAAGCACATAAGTTTTCTACAGCTAAGTATAAGTAAACAAATCACTTCAGTCTTTATGAATTCACTATTTAAATAGCATTAATGGAGAAGAAGTTAAGGGTTTATTAAAAATGTTTCTCTTATGATTCCAAATAAAAACAAAGTGCCACACATTCCATCTCTTTGTGGGTGCTTGAAATGTCAGTTTTAAAGCTTGCTGCGTCATGTCTAAAACGGCTGGATCATGGGGCCAGCTTACCCTGCCTCTTGTCACAGAAACGGGACCCACCTGTGGCATCAGCCTCGCTGAGGCATCCATAAGGAGCCACTTCTTCTCTGGTGCTGGACAACATCAAGTCCTCTTGGTTAAATATTCGCAGGTGTTTGGTACTCGTCACTATTTAAGCACAGTCCATGCTCGCCAGATTTGGTTGAATCTTGTGAGGTTTTCGGATTCCGTGGACCTACCTGATGTATTTGGCAGAGGTCCCAAGGACTAACTGTACACGAGGTTTCTGACGCCAATTTATATTTTAACAAGGGTGTTCATAGTAGTCAATTAACAAAAGTTGGTTGTAAAATATAACCATTTCTGAGCAAGGGAACATCAGTTTTACCAAGTCACTAAATAAGAAGATGTATTTGCTGATCTGCATTCCTGCTGAATCTCTGAGACCTGCAGTGTCTTGGTCAATTATTCAGCTGCCACCAGGTGAGGAGAGGAGGAGGACGAATGAGGTCATTGAATCTAGGAGATTCCAACCCTGGGATGCCTGAGTCCAGAGCCGTGGTTTTCTGCCTCCCCGGGTCATGATGGGTCTCCCCAGCTCTCATTGATGGGTCCACGTTTTCTACCCAAACCCAAGCCATGTGGCTACCTGGGTCTTGCTGTGGTTTGGGAGCCAGATAGGAAGTATTTTCCAGATAGATTACATTCAGAGGGATGACAGAAATCCGCCCAGTGATTAGCCAGAAGACCAATTAACTAGTAATAAGAAGACAAAGAGGTTGGGGATAGAGAAATTTAAGTATTTGCTTTAAAAAATTTTACCAAAGAAGCATATGCCCATGGATAAAGATGACCACCCAGTATACTTATTGGGAGTATATAGTGACATGATCAGGAGGGGACGTCATCGTATTGAAGGAGGGCAACATGTCAGGTTTGGGACTGTCCAGGTTTGGACTGTCAGTTAGATTTGGTAGATGCTCTTATGGAAGATAACGAGGACTGGGAATGTTCTTGGTTTTACGTTGTATTCATAAAAATAAACCTTGCGTGAGTGTGTGCTGGACAGTGCAAGAGCCCTGTGGTGACACACGTTCTCTGCACTTGCAGCTGGAGGAAGGCAGTCGGCCACAGACACACAAAGAACCTGGTCTGGGCTTCTTCTCGCTCCACATGTTCATTCCAGCGCATCCCTCCCTCAGCCTCTGTGTTAGCCAGACACCAGCCCAGCCCAGCGCAGCCCAGCCCCCTCTTCTGAGAACTGGACCCCGATCCTCCTGCATTTTTCATTAGAACCCGTTAGAATCCGAATTCGGCTCGTGGCTTCCTAGGGTCTGCGACTCTGAGGACCCCTGCTAGGAGCATCCAGAGGCTGTTCTCCTAACCCGGAGGTGCGCACGCGCCTGGCACAGCAGGAAAACCTCGCTCCGTTAGAGGAGGCCTCAGAGGCGCCGGGCATCGCTTGGGCCGGTGGAGGCGGAGGCCGGCCGCCCGGCCCGCAGGCCTCCGGCTCCCGCCCGGCCCGGGCGCGTCCGTTTCTCCCGCACCGCCCTCGGGGTTCTTTACCGCGGGCGGGCGAGCGAAGGGGTGGAGTGAGGAGGGATGGAGAGGGAGGAGGCGGGATCGCCCGGGGGTTACCCGCTCGGGGAGCCGCTGGAAGTGCCAGGTGGCCTTCCCGGTCAGACGCCGCCAGGCTCTCAGCCTGACGCGCGTCTCCCCTTCCTTAGATTGACTCCTTCGGCTTTCCGTTTTCCTCTTGGGGAGGGGTGGGACTTCCGGTTTCATCACCGGAAGACGACGAGCCGGAGGAGTCCGTCAGAGGGGCCAGCAGGAGCGATTGCGTCGGCAAACGGGTAAGTTATTCTCTGACCGGGCCGGGGGGGGGAGGTTTGGAGGCGGGGACCGTCCAGCGTCTGCGCGGGGCCTGGGGGCGGTGGCTTGAGGGCTCGGGCCGGGCAGCTGGGCGCCGGGAGTCCCGCCAGGGCCCTTCGCTCTTCCTCCTCCCTCCTCCCCCCGCCTCAGCCCCTCCCCCGCTCGCCGGTCCCTCCCGACGCCGCCCAGACTCGCCCGACACCCGCCCGCCGCCCGCGCGGCGTCGCAGCCGCCCTGCCCCCGCCGTCACCTGCTCGCTCCGCGAGCCGGGCTCCCGGGGACCCGGCGGGCCTCCGTTTCCCCGCGGGCCCGGGCTCTCGGCGCGGAAGCGGCGCCCCGGGCGCCCCACGCAGCCCTGCACGCAGTCGGGGCCCTTCCGACCGCCTGGCTTCTCCGACTGGAACGCGGGCGCCCAGGCGGGGAGCTGCCCGGTGGGGGGGGGTTTCTAGTCCGGGCGGTGGTGTCCGTGGCTGCCCGCCCACGCCCTGTTTTCCCCAGCGCACCGATGCGCTGCTGCCACCCGCGCCTCCTTCGGTTGAGGATGCTGGTGCCCGAGAGCACCCCGCCTGGAAGTGGACGGTCCTGGCCACTCAGGGTCCAGCTGCTCTCAGCAACTAGCGGGAGACCCCAGGCTGCCGCACGTCGCTGTTGGCAGCAGCGGGATCGTCCCTGGAGATACCCACCTCTTCCTAGTGGGCGAGCACGGCCTGAGTGTGCGTGCCCGCTTTCTGGAGCTTAGTCGGGGGGAGGTGGGTGCCAGGAGCTGCTGACCCCTGCGGTTGCGTTGAGTTTTGAATAGCCTGTTTATTGGGTTGGGGGGTTCTGGACTAGGACATCTTGGCAGGGTTGGCATCTGTGGACACATATGTAGGATTATTTTCTAGGTAATCATAGCCCGAATGGTGATTGTGTCGGGACTTTACAGTCCGTGCCGGTGGAACTAGTTACAGTATACAGTTTGCGGTGAAGCGTTAGTCCAGATGCAGCACTGCCTGGGGAAGGTCACTAACACGTATTGATTAGAACATCGTTAGGAGAGATTTTGATGCCTTTTGCTTTAATTAGCAAAAGGGAATGAACAGATATAATTGGGTTTTGAAATAAGCCTGTCACTATCAACAAGCATCCTGTTTCCTCCAACTTTGTTAAATGTACTTCTAGAGGCAGAATTCTGTGGAGGGAATGACGTTTTTCTGTTATTGTCCACATTAAAATGTTGCCATATTAACATTAATGCAAATTTTTGAACACTTCAAATAGTTATATTTTAACAGAATTTTGACCTGAAAAAGTGTATAACTTCCGTTCAAAGAGGTGATAATTATTTTGTTTGTTCATGTGAATATACCAAAGATGGAACTTTCACTGCAATTTTGTACTTGTATATTTGTGATAGATTTTTAACCCAGTTTTCAATTAGGAAAGATAAATTTTAGCTTTTAAAAGTTTACCAAAATGTATAAACTTTCATGATTTTTGGATATTATGTCTATTTTATTTAATTACTTTGGCTAGTTCTACAGAGTTTACACACATTAATAGAAAAATGAAATTGAAGAAATGGTATAAACTTTTCCAGTGTGGTATGAGATTTCTAATTTTCATTTTTTCTAGTGTAGGAGTATTGATTTTTGTTTTAATATTTTCAATTTAAAATTCTAATTAATTCAGATTTCTCTTACTGAGTAGAAATGTGTAATTATACATTTTCTTCATTTTTTTTTCTAATGATCATATCTAAAATAATTGAATAGTGTAGTTTGGGGAAATGTTATAATGTTTTTACTGAATTTAGGTTTTCCCCCTCTATCCTTAATAGGTACTATTCTTTTTCCCACAGCTATTCAGACAGTGTGAATACTGTCCTCATGGGCCGAGGCAGCTGTACACTTAATAACTTTGGGATTGTCAACATCACCTCTCTTCTCTGAGTGTTATTGAAAAATTTGAGTAATATTTCTGTAACTATACCTCACAGTGATGCTAGCGTCAAATGAGATAATAAGAATGCTTTTTAAGTGGTAAAGAGCTATAAGTTTTACTACTGTATTTTTAGTATCTAATATGTTTACTAATGTTCACTAGCTTACAAGTTGACAATCAAAATGAGTTAGTCATTGTCTTTGAGTTTTGCCCTCTGCATTTTAAATCAATGTAGTGAACCTGAGTGGAGAAGGGAAAAACAGTCTCTGAAAATAAAAGTCAGAGCAGTCAAACTTAGTTGTATAAGAAGGAATAGTTCCAAGTTCAATGAATGTGATAAATCCTTCATTTTACTGGGTAATTGGGCAGAGTCTTTTAAAGTAGCACTCTTGTTATTTTATCTGATGTCCTGTCAGAATTAGACAAGTGGATATGAGTTGTTTCTGTCCATTCCTCATGGACCCATTTCATGGAGAGGGGGCACAAAACTTCAAAATTAAATTTGGATTTTAATTAGTATCCAATTGTAATCTTGCTTATTTTGGTTGGCAGAATAATGCAACTCCTCCTTAGCCCTATCCCTCCCAATACAAAAGATTCCACGTCCTAGTTGCTAGAATCTGTGACTATGTTATGTTACATAGTCTATGGAATATGTAGTAACGTGTAAAATGTAATAATATGTAGTGTTATAATTTAAAGCAAAGTTATTCGTTAAGGTCTATTTCAAAGTGAAATATTTTTTTTGGTAAGGTTGATTGGCCCTGAGCTAATGTCTGTTGCCAATCTTCCTCTTTTTGCTTGTACACTTAATAACTTTGGGATTGTCAACTGACCTAACGTCTGAGCCCATCTTCCTCTATTTTATGTAGGATACTGCGAAAGTGTGGCTTGACAAGTGGTGCTAGATCCGTGCCCAGGATTGGAACCTGCGAACCCCTGGCTGCTGGAGCAGAGTGTATGAACTAACCATTACACCACTGGGACGGCTCCAAAAGTGAACCATTTTATTAATGTTCATTCATTCTGTTTTTTATTGTGAACTTCAGAAGAACGCTAGGTGAGTGGTTTGGCCCTGGCATGCATCATGTATGTGTCCTGGGTTAGTGTTCTGAGGCCTGTATTGGACATCTTTAAAATGTGGTTGTTAGGGAGGCAATGTAGTTAGTGTTAGAATTCTTGGGGGTTCATATTCCAGCCTCTATGTATTAGTTGTAGGAAAATGGCCTTAGTTTCTTCCTCTCCAAGTGGAGAAATGATGTGTCTTTGAGTAGTTGATGAGATAATGTGTGTGAGCGTGGCTTAGAAACTATAAAATGCTGTCTCTGCACAGATTATTAAGACTACTCTACAGTCTTTAAATCCAGCCTTAATACATGCAACGTGAGAGTTCTGCACAACAAGAGGTCGGAAACATGGATTCTGTACCATGGGTTCTGTGGAGCAGGCAGAACCTTACCTTGCTGCCATATTGGTTTTGCCTTCTCTTACTTGAAAAACCAGACAGGCGCTTCCTTCCTTCTTTTTAGTCCCATTTGTAAGATTGATTCAGAATGGGAGTATAGGAATTAGTTTGCATTTTTCCAGAACTAATTTGTTACCTTTTTCATTTCTTGTCAAACATTTTAAGTTTAAAGAAAATGATTATTTTCCGTTTATTTAAATTCCCAAAATGCTTTATGTTCCAACAAATTCACTTCATTTAAAATTAATGAAGTTTTTGAAAAGTCTTTGTGCTAGGCACAAAAGGTAAACCATCCCACTTCTTGTCCTTGTAATCTTCAGTAACCCCAGCAGTCAGTCCCAAGATACTGGCTGTAACAGAACATTTGTCAGTGCCAGAGGTGCACGGCGGAGTAATTAGCTTGGCCTGGAGAAGTCACAGAAAATATCACAGCAACGTGGAAGACCCATGGGAGTTTTCTGTGCGGATGTAGGAGGAGAGGGCTTTTTAGGCAAAGAGGGCAGCTTGTTGGAAGGCACACCTGGGTGAGAACCAGTCAGCAGCCTAATGTGGGTCTTAGCAGGGCCTAAAAGAGGGAGAAGCGCCGAAAGAGGACAAGGTTTAGTTTGTCAAGGGCTTTGAATTGAAGGCTGTGTGCTTTACTTAGTACTTTTTCCTATGGTCAAGTTGAAACCGTCAAAGCTGTCAGATCTCCCACCCTCTGGTGTTGTCCCTTTTCCTTAATAGGTACCATTCCCTTTCGCACAGCTATTCAGACACTGAATACTGTCCTCAGGGGCTGTGTGAGAAGCTCGCTTCAGTAACTGAGGCTTTTCTGTGGAGGCCCCATTAGAGGAGGCTCTCTCCCTGGAGCCACTGAGGCACGCGAGAGGCTGGAGTTGATGACGTTCCACATAAGGCAGTAGAAGTAGAGTACAGAGGATAGAGTGGAGAGACATTTTTGATGTGGAAAGGACAGGATTAAGGGCCAGTGAAGGAGGAGGTGAGAGAGGGAGGAACTAAGAATAGTTTAGAGCACTGATCTTTGTGTAGAGAGCTGGCAGACTAGCTCCATGGAAGCAGGTTTGGGAGAGGAGAGCAAGATGAATTTGTTTTTGGTTGTATTGAGTGTTTGCTATCTGTAGGTCATCCAGGAAGAGATGCTGAGATTAGAAGTAAGGTAGAGACTGGAAATAAAGGCAATGAGTCCCTGGACCATTTGAGGTGGCTGGAGAGCACGCAGAATGAATGAAGTAGACCAGGGAGGAAGATCGAGGCTGGGCAGGGGAAAGAAAAATACAAATAGCTGGGATTTGAGCATGTTCCTTCTTAGTATATGCCCGATGACGTCTGCAGAGTTTATCATTCCCTTTTAAATAGCAGGGGTCAGAACAAAGAGGACCCGAAAGGCCAGGTATTTGCTTTATTGGTGATTGTGTTTCAGCTCTGTGTGCTTTATGTTTCTCCTGTTGTACGATCAGTGTCTGAGTTGGTGATCTCTAAGCAGACGTGGAACCGTGAAATACCATATCTCAAATTGCAGTCCAAGTTAGGAAAAAAACACACGAGGGATTTGAAATAAAAGATTTCCAAGATTCTCAAAATTCTAGGACTTTTTATTAAGTCTTGAATATACATTGAGTTGACACCTTCACAAACACAAACCCCTTTAGATTAGGAAATGGCATGGGAACGATGTTACACATTAAAAAAATCAGTCATTATATATTTATTAAAATCCTGAGGAAAACTTCAGATTTATCTAGAGCATTTTAGTATCTTACGTTCCTTTTGTATAATGCAGTGAAAATATACATTTTGTTAGTATTATGTAATTAAAACATAACTTCTATTAAATTTTAAGTCACTAAGTGATAGAGTTTTTAAAAAAAAATATATTACATAGTTATTTTTTAAATATCCTCCTCCAGTGAGCAGATTTGACCTAGGCATTTGGAAAACTTGGCTCAGGTTGTTTTGTCCTGATAATTAACATTAATCTTTAAATAACTCTTTTGGCTTCAACATGGGGGAAGTTTATTAAAAGGGAAATGTCATTTGCTCTCTTTTAATGAATAAAACAAAACATAATAGCTGCCAAATTTTGTAGTATGTGCACAAAGATACTATATTATAGGGAATAGCCTGTGTTTTAGCAGTGTATGATGTCCTACTGTTTTATTACTATTGAGTATGTGACAGTGACCGTCATTGCAAATATTTTAAATTTAAAACAATTTACGCCCTGCGGATAGATTATTGTGCAATAGCCATTTCTTTCTAAATGACGGTTAATGGATTTATCCTTTGAATACTATGTTTAGCATAATATAGCAGAACTAAAAGTAATGATCAAAAGACCAAGGTTAGCATGTGACGTTTCCTAAAGGCTTGAAATAACTTGGCATTATGTATTAATAACATTCAGAAAACATAGTCATGCCTTAACATATTAATCTGCTTATATATTTCAGCTGAGGTGGTGATTTTTACTTTTGGCCGTCTTATAGAAAAGCTTTTTGAAAAGTTAACTTTCTCACATCAGCTGAAGTCTTTAAAAAATCTGATTAGTATTTTATAGAGAATACTTTCTTGCCTCTTTTGAATAATATAGGCTAATCATAGGCAGTAGCTTCATATATTGTTGGAAGAAGTGTAATTACAAAAATTAACTTGTCATACACCACAGCTCAGCAAAGTAACTTTCTTATAAGTCCATGGTCACAGTATGTTTTTGCAATTCAGCATCTGGCTCTGTGGGATATCGATGGCTTCTATGAAGAAAAGTACCAGGGTGAGCAATTAAATGCAAAATGACAGCATAAAATATGATCATTATGGTTATACAAAAGACGCATTTATGAATTTTGCAGATAACTGTCATTTTTCTGCTCATATTTTTCTGTTGCTTTGTTAGCTTAATAATTTTAGTACAATTTATTTTTTTCTTCTAAAAAATGAACACTGCCATTTTTATTATCCTGGCACTTGTTTATATGTCTTTTTTGTTTGTCAGTTTTGAAGATTAATGATAGTTGTTTCACTGTCTTTTGACACAATACTTTCAACTTGATTTCAAAATTGAAGAATTTAAAAAAATTGCATAGCAGTTGTATTATAAGAGTACCACTTCTTATGATTAGTAGTATTTTATCACGTGTGGTTTGGATAATAATCACCACCCGAAAGTAAGTTTTGCCAGTAGTTTCCTCGTAACATCACGTAGTGTTTTGAAGTATTTTTTATGGTATCAACTCTCTGATTTGGTCCAGGGTAAAACAGTGTTGACATGAGGAATCATATAGCAAAGTTGTTGTCTTTCTTTTGTCTCTTACTTGCAAAATGTATTCTACATGCAATGAAACTGCTGGACGTTGCGGAGAGGGAGTCACTCTGGAGGACTAAGTGTCCGTGTGACCTTTGGAGCATGCCATTGTGTGAAGCTCCGTAATGTTAACCTCCATTTTGTTAAGTTCCATTATGTTAACCCCTCTTGGCTCCTCTGCAGCCCTGCCTGTCTTTCCAGCCTTACCTTTCACTGCTGCCATTTTTGAAAACCTATGTGTTACCCAGTTGCTCTCGTTTTCTTTTACTTGTGCTTATAGTATCCCTGTCTCCCGAAATACAGTAGTCCCCCCTTATGTGGGGGGGATACGTTCTAAGACTCCCAGTGGGTGCTTGAAACTGCATAGTACTGAAGCCTGCATATACGTTTTTTCCGACATGTACACTGCTGTGATAAACTTAGAAATTGGGCAAAGTAAGAGAGTAACAGCAATAACTTCTGTTTGGCATATCCAGGTTTCCAGCACGACTGCTCTTACACGTGGGGGAAATTATTAAATAAAATACGGGTGACTTGAACACCAGCACTGTGATACCTTGACAGGCGCTCTGATAACCAAGAGGGCTACTGAGTGACTGACAGGCGGGTATCGTGGATCCGGTGGAGAAAGGGATGATTCACGGCCCCGGTGAGAGGGAGCTAGATGGCACAAGATTTCATCACGCTACCTAGAATGGCGAGAAATTTAAAATTTGTGTATTGTTTATTTCTGGAATTTTCCATCGAATATTTTTAGACCTCTGCTGACTATAAGTAAGTGAAATTGCAGAAAGTGAAACCACAGGTAAGGGGGGGACCATTGTACTTTTTTTAGCCATTTGGTTAAATTCATCCTGAGCTTGAATGTGTGGTTGGAACTCTGTCCATTCTGTGAAGACTTTCTAATCTTAGCAGTCAACAGGAACTTCTTACTTTATGCTCTTGTGGCATATTTTGGGTGTCTGTTGTTATTATCAAAATATGCTTTGCAGATAGAGCATAGCTTAAGTTTTTTTTAATAAGTTTAAAAAAATCGTATTTACTGAAATCCTACTATATGCTGAGTACTGTGCTGGGTTCTGGGATGCTAGTGAAAGAGTTTATTTCTTCTGCTCAAGAAGGTCACATGCCAGTTGTAACGCAGAGTAGTAAGAACTGTGGTGGGGGCAGATGGGAATGTGCAGGCAGAGGGCTAATCCAGTGTCAGGGTTGGCAGTCTGGTTCTTGGAGGAGGCAGCAAGCCTGAGGCCTGAGGACAGCAGAGCACAGCCATGGAGCACGCGCAGGCCTTGCCCACCAGCCATAACTGCTTAGATGGCTTGGTGGATGGACCCGAATCATTGGGGACTTATGTCTCATGATGTTCTTGTTTTTTGTTTTTTTTTTTTAAATTTAATCATTTTCGTGAGAACCTTTGAAAAAATTAATTTCCTAGTTTTCAACTTTTGGAACCTCTCCATAACCTGATTTAATATTGTCTCAGTGACTTAGGATTATTATTTTGTGCGTTGTCATGTTGGGCTCTAAGAAATCATGTCCTCTGGGCATTTTGACCCAGAGAAGGGTGTTTTTAAATATCTGAATGTTCCCTGATTACTTTTAATTTTTTCTGTCTGCTTTTTCTAGTTTTTCTTCCCTTTTCCCGTTTCACTGCTATCAGTGATCTTGTCTAGAGTAGCACAATTGCTCTCCATTATTTGCCATCGATAAGAAGCCAATGAATCAGGTTTATCAGTAAGTATCAGGAAGGGGTGATGGATCTGAGGAAGGAACTTAGAGACTCACCTTCAATCCCAGTACCTAAATTCAAACATCATCTCTTCAAATATGTTTTGCCGCTCCAAGCCCTTTTGGGCAGGTTTCTTACTTTTAGCTAAGGCTTGGTGGGTGATGTTGCTGCCTTGGTGAGTTTTTGATAGCTGAGGTGTTCGTGTTTCCCTGCATCACGATTCAGGTCATTTTGTTTTCGTTGCTCTCCTGATGTGGTCTAACTGTTTTGTCTGATTTCAGGAATGCTTTTAAATGGTTTATGTTTTAAGAATTAATAGACAAGGCTTATATTATCCATTTGTTCTTATATAACTTACTTCAATTATAGTATCAAAGCAGGCAATTTTTATTGTGATCAATTTTGAAGAAATTAGGTATATCAGTTTTATTTATTCATTATTAATTTCGTTAATAATCAAGTTCATGAATGATGAGTTTAGGAATCAGTGACACCCTCTGAATTAATTGCTTTGTTTATTTGGCAGTAAAGCAAAACTAGGACAGTATTATACATTTGCGATATGTTTCTATATTTAGATAGAGAGAGGTACTATCTGTTGTTATTAATGTTACTGTTATCTTTACCTTTTAAAAACAAATATATATACTAACAAACATGTCTGTGTGTGACTGAGAGAGAGAGTGTGTAAGTGTGTGTTTTTGTGTGTGTCCATACATATCTTTTAGCATTTCCAAATTGGCCCAGGTGATTCTAATCTAACCTTTCTGGTCAGAATTTTAAGTATGTAAAAATTCTGTATGAAAATGGTAATAAAAACGCAGTCATTCAGTTTCATAGTGCAATTACTTATTGTGACAATTCTTGTTCAGGAGGAGTCTGTTTCCACCAGCATTGTTTTGGACAGGGAGATGGCAAGTGTAGACTATACTCTTGAGTCTGTTAGGGAGTGACGCTTTTTCTACTGTAGTGCTGTAATAGCTTTACATTTTGTGATTCTGTGGGCTACGCAGACGTGATGTGTTCAAGATGAATCAGACGATAAAATTGACTTGTTTTCCATCTGATAGCTGGTACTGCTTTCAGCAGTAAAACTGAATTATTTCTACAGATCGAAAAACAATCTATGAGATATGAGGTCATTTTCCTTATATAGCCATAGTTAAATGATTTGTTTCTATGACTGGTTTTTATAGTATAACCTGTTAAGGTTTTATCCCCTTATGCTCAAGACAGATTTAAGACTTAAAACAGACAAATTAGAAGAAACAAAACTAGAGATTTTTTAAAAAGTGTAACTTGTTTACAGAGTTTCCTCACCATTTAAATTTTATTCTTTCCTTTTCAACAGGTGTATAATGCTTATTTGCTTTAAAACCCTTGTTCATTCACTCACTTATTCTTTTGTTTATTTTTTTGCTCAAAAACTTTATTGCAGAATAGTTTACATACAATAAACAGCATCTATATAAAGTGCACAATTTGATGGGTTTTGACAGTTCTATACACCTCTGAAGCCATCTACAGAATCAAGATAAAAGAACATTTCTCTTACCCCCTTAAGTATCCCCATGCCTCTTTGCAGCCCACCACCTCTTCCTGCCTGCCACAGGGAACCCGTGACCTGTTTTCTGTCACTGTAAATTAATTTGCTATATCTTGTCGTATGTGCTGTTGTCTGAGTCTTTGTGTGAACACGTGTTTTCATTTCTCTTGGGTAATTACCTAGGAGGGAAATGACTGGGGTAATGTGATGACTCTGTGTTTAACTTTTTAAGAAACTGCCATCGAGTCTTCTTTAATTTCTCTCAGTCGTGTTCTCTAGTCTTTAGTGCATAGGCCTTGCACATTTTTTGGTTAAATTTATTTTTGCACAATTTTAAATCAAATCGCATGCTGTTAATATTTAAAAGTGCAATTGATTTTTGTTTATTAACCTTTTATCCTTTGAATTTCCTAAATTCATTTAATTGTTCTAGTGTGGGCGTGTGTGTGTGTATGTGTGTATTTTACATCCTGAGGATTTTCTATGTAAACGAGAATGGAAGTAGTTTTACTTGTATTTATCCGGTATTTATGCCTTCACTTCTTTGTTCCTCTTCACTTTTAGTAAGTCTTCTTCCTAAAATCTGTTCTTAGATCTGGCATTCATCTACCCACTCTGGCTGTCCTGTGGTTACAGATTGCATGAGAGTATCATTTCCAGGTTTTATATTTTGAATATTTTTGTCTCTGAATGTTAATTGTGTCTTTTATGCTTAGCACATAGTTTTGATCTTTTAATACAATCTGATAATTCTTTTTAACTGTAGTGTTTATTAACATTTAATGTAATGTAGTTGGTTGGATTTATACTATTTTGCTCTTTATTATTCTGCGTCTCCTGTGTTTTCTTTGTCTGTTCCTCCTTTACTGCCTTATTCTGTGTTGACATGAATTCTGTCATCTTCTATTTATCTGGGAATGTCTTTACTGCCCCTTCATTATTAAAGTATAGTTTTGCTGGATATGTGATTCTTTATTGATGGTTTTTCTTTCAGCACTTTGACTGTATTATTATTCTGGCTTTCGGCCTCTGTTATTTCTTCTAAGTCAGCTCTTATTTGTATTTTTTTCTCCTCAGTGTGATGCAAAGTCACCTGTTGAACATGTAGCTGTTCCTTGTATGTGGTGGATTTGATTGCTTTCCAGATTTTCTTATTGTCTTTTTCTTTTTAGTAATTTGACTATGATGTTTGTAGGTGTGACTGTCTTCGTGTTTGTACTTATTCATGTTTGTTAAGCTTCTTGTATCTGTAGATCAATGTATTTCATCAAATTTAGAAAGTTTTCAGCTATTACGTTTTAAAATATTTCTTCTACCCCTTTCCCTCTTTTCTCTGTTATTGGGATTCTTACTGCACATTTGTTGAAATACTTCAAATTGTCCCATAGGTCTCTGAAGCTCTTTTCATTTTCCTTAAAGTTTTCTTTCATTTCCAATCTTCTGAGTCGATAATTAATATCATTCTATCTTTAATTTGACTGATTCTTTCCTCTGCCTTCTCAAATCTGCTGTTTTCCCATGTAATAATTTTTTCATTTCTCTTATAGTGCTTTTCATCTCTAGCATTTGTTTGGTTGTTTTTATCATTCTCATTTCCTTATTCGCATTCCCTATTTGTGGAATCACTGTTATTATATTTTTAAAAAATTTTTGAAAATTTGAAAGAGTTCTTAGAACCTCTTTACAGGAGATACTTGAAGACTTTCTCTGCTACATTGACATCTGGGCCAATTTTCCATTGACGTTTTTCTCTTCCTGAATCTGGACCATAGTTTATATTTTCTTATAAACACAGCTTATGATTTCTTTCTTTGTTGTTGTTGAAAATAAGACATTTTGTATAGTGTGATGTGGAAAGTTTGGATTTTGATGCACTTTTCTAGAATGTCTTTTTTTCCCTTGACTTGCATGGTCTTAAAAGCATAGAATTTTATCTCCCTGTGGTGTACAGACACTGATGTTTATGTTCAGTTTTTAAATGCTTGCTTACTTGTATTTTGCTTTACTCTCTGGGTGTTTCCCCTGTAAATGTAAGAATTAATGGTCACACAATGATTTGGGCAGAATTTGTAGTCAAACACCTTGAGCCCATTATGATCTTTGCCATCTGTCTTTCTGTTTGTGGGTGTACAGGGGGCACATTCAAAGTTTACCTAGTTACCAAGCCTCTGTTCTGGGGCTTTTACTGTCTACCACGTTCCCTCGAAGTTTCTTTGCTTAGTCAACCAGGCATGTGTGGGGAACTTCATCTGGTCCTTTTATTGGCCTTTCATTTATAGGATCTCCTTGCTGAGTTTCTTGCTAGTCTGACAGTTGCCCAGACTGGGCTCATACCTCTGTGGACCAATGTTGTGAGATTTCTTTGGTTGCTTCCCACCAACTTTGGTCCCTTCTGGCTGACAGAGCGATAGAGGTTTGCTGCCTGCTCCAAATAGCTTCCTCCCTCCACCGCCTTAGCTCATAGCTCCTCTTTTTGTGCCAGTCATGTGTTGGTAGAGCTAGCATGCTCTCTCACCAAGTCGCGGGGATGGTAGTCTCCCAGGCAAGTGCTCCTTTCTCAGCCTCTTACCTAGGGCTTTGGATAAAGTGCATTTTCCACTCGTTGCCTGAATATGGTTTTCAGAATCATAAAATTGTTGCTTTTGACAGTCCTATGCAGTTTTATACTTGTATCTGCTGAGAAGGTCCACTGACTTCTTTATTTTGCCAAAGCTGGATATTCCTGAGTAAGCCGTTGTTTCTTCAGAAGTGTCTTCTGCTCCGTTTTCTTTCTCTCTCTCTCTTTTCCTCTGGGACTCTAGCTAATTAGTTATACATTAGACCTTTTGTAGTCCTCAGATAGGACCCTGAGAGTCTCTTTTCTTTTTTAAATTTATTTTTTATTTATTTTTCTGAGGAAGAGTGGCCCTGAGCTAATGTCTGTGCCATTCTTTCTCTATTGTGTATGTGGGATGCTGCCACAGCATGGCTTGATGATGGTGTTGTAAGTCCTCATGCGGGGTCTGAACTCATGAACCCTGAGCCGCTGAAGCAGAGTCCGTGAACTTAACCCCTACACCACCAGGCTGGCCCCTCTTTACTTTTTTTTTTAATTCTGTCTTTTTCCTTAGATTCTTTTTGTTAGATGATTGCTGTTGATCTGTCCTCAAACTCACTGATTCTTTACTTTGTCATTTCCATTTTGTTATTAAGCCCCTTTTTTTATTCTAAATATTTTATCTTTTGTTTCTGACATTAACATGTGGCTTTTTAAAGAATAATGTTTATTTCTTTGCTGAAATTTATTATTTTTTTTTCCATTTGTTTCAAACATATTTTCTTTACTTCACTTAATATTGTTGTAACAGCTACTGTATGGTTCTTTTAAAATAATTCCATCATTTTGACCATCATGTTTGCCATACATCTTTTTGCTTGAGATTTGGACACGGTTTTCTGACTCTTCCTAACTCAAGTAATTTTGGTCATTTTGAATTTTATGTTGTGTGGTCTCTGGATTTTGTTGTGTTGCTTTAAATATTGTTGGTGTTTTCATTTTAGCAGGCGGATGACTTGACTACGACCACATCGTTATCTGTCATGTCTGCAGTAGTCAGCCACTCCTATCTCATTCCTGGTGTTTAATTGCAATCTGCTTTCACTCTTGTTCATACATGGTTTATGTTTTCTGGGTTTATTCATAGATTCAGGTGTTCCTTTAGCTCTCTCCTTTATGGTATTTACTTCTTACTCTTCTGTGGCTATCATTGCATTCGGACACTTTCCCTCTGATCCAGAAGTACAACTGGTTTTTCCCTTGTGATTTAGCTGCCTGTCTTTCGTCAGTGGTCTCCGACCCTGGATATCCTCTGGGTAAAGCCTCCCAAAAGGGGAGGCGTGCTGGATTACCTTTTGACATTTGCTTGCTTTGGGCCTTGACTCCACACTAAAAACTTCCAGCTTTTGTTTAGTCTCCAGAGCCATCACATAGTTATTTTTTTAGTATTTTATCCAGACTTCGTAGCTGTTATTTGTGAAAGGTTTGGTTTGTTAGAAGCTTAGTATTTTGTACCAGAAGTATATGAAGTGAAAGAAAAAAAAACCAAACCTCTTTTTTTTTTTTTTCCAAATTGAGGAAGATCAGCCCTGAGCTAACATCTGCTGCCAATCCTCCTCTTTGTGCTGAGGAAGACTGGCCCTGAGCTAACATCTGTGCCCATCTTCCTCCACTTTATATGTGGGACACCTACCACAGCATGGCTTTTGCCAAGCGGTGCCATATTTGCACCCATGATCCAAACTGGCAAACCCTGGGCCGCCAAAGCAGAACGTGCACAGTTAACTGCTGCACCACCGGGCCAGCCCCCAAACCTCTTTAAAAATAGTTCTAAATTTTGTTGTCAAGGCATTATATGCTCGTTGTAGGAAATTGAGAGGAATTAATAAATTCTAATGAATCTGAAAAAAAATTACCCATATCCACTTTAATATTTTGATTTTTTGGGGGGGTATTACACAACTGAATGTGCTATGCATAATATTTTAAAATCTGCTTTTGGTTAAAATCATGTGAGAAGTGTTTTTCTTTGTCATTAGATATTCTTGGTAGATATTTTTATGGCAGTATAATACTTCGTATGCATGCATATGTTGGTTTATATGACCATTTTTTAATGCTTGTTACGTTGGTTGTTCAGTTTTTTACTTTTATATATGACCCTGTGGTGGACATCTTTTTGTATACATCATTGCAACCTTTTCATATTATTTTCTTAGGACAGGCCCCTAGAAGTAGACATACTGGGTTTCAAAGTGAATGATGAGGTTTTAAAGTTGTTCTTAGATACAACTGAATTGCTTTTCAGAAAGTCTGACCCATTTGACACTTGTGAGTGCTGTCCAGCTTACTGCACCTTCTAACCATTAGCATTAGATTTTTGGTATTTTCTCATTTAATGGATGGAAACTCTCATAATCTGCTTTTGGCAGTTTTTGATGAACTATTTTGGCCAAACTTCTTTATCTAATTTTTAAAAATTTACATCTCTCTGTTTTAAAATGATCCATTCATGTTCTATGCCTATTAAATGTATGTTTCAGTCTATTGTTTAAATAACTGCTTTTAAAACTATTTTAATGGTAGATGAGACAGAACCTAATTTTGTACCTGTAATACTATTAACTATGAAAACAGTTTTTTAGTATATCATTTCTTTTTGACTATCTCTTTGAATATCTTCATGTTTGCGTCTCCCCTTCCTTAGATTGACTCCTTCGGCTTTCCGTTTTCCTCTTGGGGAGGGGTGGGACTTCCGGTTTCATCACCGGAAGACGACGAGCCGGAGGAGTCAGTCAGAGGGGCCAGGAGGAGCGATTCTGTCGGCAAACGGGTAAGTTATTCTCTGGCCGGGCCTGGGGGGAGGTTTGGAGGCGGGGACCGTCCAGCGTATGCCCGGGGACTGGGGGCGGTGGCTTGAGGGCTCGGGCCGGGCAGCTGGGCGCCGGGAGTCCCGCCAGGGCCCTAGGCTCTTCCTCCTCCCTCCTCCCCCCGCCTCCGCCCCTCCCCCGCTCGCCGGTCCCTCCCGACGCCGCCCAGACTCGCCCGACACCCGCCCGCCGCCCGCGCGGCGTCGCAGCCGCCCTGCCCCCGCCGTCACCTGCTCGCTCCGCGAGCCGGGCTCCCGGGGACCCGGCGGGCCTCCGTTTCCCCGCGGGCCCGGGCTCTCGGCTCGGGAGCGGCTCCCCGGGCGCCCCACGCAGCCCTGCACGCAGTCGGGGCGCTTCCGACCGCCTGGCTTCTCCGACTGGAACGCGGGCGCCCAGGCGGGGAGCTGCCCGATGTCGGTTTCTAGTCCGGGCGGTGGTGTCCGTGGCTGCCCGCCCACGCCCTGTTTTCCCCAGCGCACCGATGCGCTGCTGCCACCCGCGCCTCCTTCGGTTGAGGATGCTGGTGCCCGAGAGCACCCCGCCTGGAAGTGGACGGTCCTGGCCACTCAGGGTCCAGCTGCTCTCAGCAACTAGCGGGAGACCCCAGGCTGCCGCACGTCGCTGTTGGCAGCAGCGGGATCGTCCCTGGAGATACCCACCTCTTCCTAGTGGGCGAGCACGGCCTGAGTGTGCGTGCCCGCTTTCTGGAGCTTAGTCGGGGGGAGGTGGGTGCCAGGAGCTGCTGACCCCTGCGGTTGCGTTGAGTTTTGAATAGCCTGTTTATTGGGTTGGGGGGTTCTGGCCTAGGACATCTTGGTAGGGTTGGCATCTGTGGACACATATGTAGGATTATTTTCTAGGTAATCATAGCCCGAATGGTGATTGTGTCGGGACTTTACAGTCCGTGCCGGTGGAACTAGTTACAGTACGCACCTGGTTTGCGGTGAAGCGTTAGTCCAGATGCAACACTGCCTGGGGAAGGTCACTAACACGTATTGATTAGAACATCGTTAGGAGAGCTCATTTGATGTATACTCTGTAGACTTCATGTAGCACGGCAGCCGTGTAGGGTCGGAATTACTAGTCCCTTTTCACAAACTGAGACTAAAGTTAAACAGTTTGACCAAAGTTAAGGTCAGGATTAGCGTCTCAAGTGTTTGTTACTCATTGTTTTTCAAGTTTGCTCCATGTAAGGTTACTGACTCCTGCTGGCACGTCTGAAAAACACTGAGGCAAGGCTCTCTAGTAGCTGGTGTCTTCTTGCGTGACATGTAAGGCAGGTGTGATTATTACTGATAATACACTGGCTCCTGGTGCCTTTTTTAAAAAACCTGTTTATTTTGGAATAATCTCAGATTTGCAGAAAAGCTGTGAGATAGCACAGAGAGTTCCTCTTGTATTCAGCCAAGCAGAGTGGCTCCACTTGAGCAAACTGCTTCATGCCAGTCACCATTCTAGGTGCTGGAGAGAGTAACACGCTGCCCTAGATGATTTCAAGGTCTGGTGGAAGAGACAGATCCATAAACAAGTATAGTGCCTTTTGCTCAGTGCTGAAATGGAGAGAGGGGAGCACAGAGTAATTTATGTCTGACTGCCTGGGAAGGAGTGGTGCGAGCTTGCAGGATACAGCATTTGAGTTAGGTCTCAAGGATTAGTGGGTATTCACTTGATTGATGGGACATTTCTGCCCACATTCGTGCTACCTAGGTTTGTGTTCGAAGAGAACTCTCTAACCTTTATAAAACGGACTCTTCTTATTTGATTCTCCTCTCTCCCTCTTTCTCACATCTCCCCTGAGAGGTTTTTGTCATAGTTTCCACAGGCTGTGAGAAGAATCGCGGTTTATAAATCCATGACTAGGAGATGAAATTAAGCTGTGTTTCTTAGTAATGGAAGTATCTAGATCTGTACGTTTTAAAATTCTTTCTCTTTCATAGTTGCTGAGTACTTCAGTGGTCTGATCACACACATTCTTTATGCGAGGTTGGAGCACAGTTCTTCTGAACTATGCCCACAGCAGAGGGGTATTTTGAGTGAGTGTGTTGGTCGTTGTGGGCTGCTCTAGGAAAACACCATAACCCCAGGTGGCTGAAACAACAGTCATTTACTTCTCCCAGTTCTGGAGGTTAAGTCCAAGATCAAGGTGCTGATTCCTGGTGAGGGCTCTTCCTTGCTTACAGACAGCCACCTTCTTGCTGTGTCTTCACATGGCAGAGATGGAGAGAGAACTCTGGTCTCTCTTCGTCTTCTTCTAAAGACGCTGATCCCGTCTTGGAGACCCTACCGTTCTGACCTCATCTAAACCTAAGTACCTCTCAAAGACCTCATTTCCAAATACCATCACATTGGTGATTAGGGCTTCGGCATCAAAATTGGGTGTGTGTGTGTGTGTGTGTGTGTGTGTAGGGGGGGGTGCACAATTCAGTCTGTAGTAGGTGGGTTTCTTGGAATTTTTGTTATTATGAGGAATTGCTCCAAAATAGACTTGATAGAGAAGTAAATAGGAAACTGTAAAATTAGCGTTTATATGGCTTTTGCTACAGCAAAGTAGTAAACACAATTTTATTTAAAATCAGAAGAAATTATTGTAGCTATGTTAAGTCTGATTCAGAGGCTGGTGGATGCCAAGAAGAAATTTTAATTGTTTCATTTGGATGAAAGAGAGAAATACGTGGTGAAATACTGCAGTGGTGTTTTCACTTTTAGGCCTTATACAAATGAATGCTTTCATGGTTATCAAATTAGGGTGTAAGGACTGTGGTAGTGAGCTATTGCAGTTCCCTCACTGATCAGGAGGCTGAGCCCCACAGAAGCTGAGCGGCTAATGCATTGTAGAGGTGTTAGTGGCAGAGCAAGGATTGGAATCAGGCCTCCGGATTCACGGGGCCAGTCTTTCTGCTGTTCCATCAGTGGTTCTCAAACTGATGGTGCATCAGAGTCAGCTGGGGGGGCTTGTGAAAACGCAGATGCTGGGCTGGGTCTCTGAATCAGCGGGTCTGGACTGGGACTGAGAATTTGCATTTCTGACAAGTTCCTGGGTGATGTTAAAGCTGCTGACTCTGAGGGCACACTTTGAGAACCCCGGCCTTCTGTGATGTTGCCTTTGACCTCTTCTAAGAGGATAGTAAGTAAACGTCTGTGGGTTTATACCAGCTTGACCCTTCCTTGACGTTCAGAGAATCAAGTTCTTTAATTTTGTGTTGTGTACTGTAATGCACCAACAACATAATGATTAGATGGAAAAAAGTACTAGAAATGGAGTATGTTTTAGAGTCATTTTGGCATCTTCAGGGATAATTTTTGGAGATAATTGTAGAGGTCAGAACCGCTTATGCTGAAGGGGATGCACTTGAGCTCCTAGCAGCAATCACACTAAAAAGGGTGCCGGTATTGATTGCTAGATTGTATGGGAGTGAAAAGTTCCTTCCAGTTTTGTTACTCTCTGTTTTTCTTTCTCATTTTGTGTACTGAAATGTTCTTAATGTATCAAAATCTGATCAGGCCCCAGCACAGTTCCATGCCCATAGTAGATGTTAAATAAATATAAGTTGAATTGAATTAAAAAAGATTAATAGGGAAAATGAGGTAGATTATTTATCTGGAGAGACTTCAGTGCCCTAGGAAAGTTAGTCGGCTCTCTAGATTATCCCAATCACAGGTTTTTAGTGAATACTTACAGATTATTCTGGTTTACGCCTTATTTGCAATTACTGGGTTTTTTTTAGCACAGTTATTGGAGGAGGTAGCATATTTTTTTTTTCCTTTTTCTCCCCAAAGCCCCCCAGGACATAGTTGTAGATTCTTCGTTGTAGGTCCTTCTAGTTGTGGCATGTGGGACACCACCTCAGCGTGGTTTGGTGAGCAGTGCCATGTCCACGCCCAGGATTCGAAGCAACGAAACACTGGGCCACCTGCAGTGGAGCGCACGAACTTAACCGCTCAGCCACAGGGCCAGCCCCGAGGAGGTAGCATATTTTTATGTAAGAGTTATTGAGTGATCCCCCATATCTCTTTATCATTCATGTGAAGTTACTTTTGCAAACATTTTACTTTGAAATAATTTTAGAAGTAGAAAAAAATGGCAAAATTAGCCCAGAGAATTCCTATATACCTTAGAACCAGCGTCCCTTTGTTAGCATCTTATGTAACCATAGTGTGGTTATTGAAACCAGGCAGTTGATAGAGTTAATCTAAAGTCTTCTATTCGGGTTTCACCCCTGATGTCTTTTTTCTGGTCGAGGATCCAGTCCAGTAGCCCACACTGCATTTAGTTATGGTGTCTCCTTGGTCTCTTCCAATTTGTGACAGTTTTTTATCTTTCGTGACCTTGGTACTTTTCCAGAGTACCGGTCAGTTATTTTGCAGAATGTCCCTCAGTTTGGATTTATCTGGTGTTCTTTCATGATTAAATTGAGGGTTAAGCATTTGTGACAAGAATACCACAGTGGTGAGGTTGTTCCCTTCTCAGTGCATCATATTGGCACATGTGTGATGTAGATAGGTCTTATCGCTGGTGAATGTTAACTTTTGATCTCTTGGTTGAGGTGTCTGACATGTTTCTGTGCTCCAAAGAAAAAAATTTTCCCTTTGTAATTAATGACTCTCGTAAGTTTACTGATTGTAGTGCAGATGTTTAAATGAAATGAATATAGAATGTCAGAATCCTTTGAGCCTGACCCTAATTATGAGATCTTTCTTATCTTGGAGGCTTCATTATTATTTGTTAGATCCCAACATAGTAGGGAAGGGTAAAGCTGTAGACTTGTAGAAGAACAGTTATTTGTTCAAGAACTTGTACCTGATCTTGGTCAGTCTTAGTCTTGAATTGTCAACAGCGGAAGCTCTTTGTTCCAATTCTTTTTCTGTGGTTCTGCGATCTGTCTCGCATCTGTCTTCCAGTGGATGACTTTCCATAACTACATTGCGTTTCTTAAGATTCTCCCTAGAGCATTTTTGTAGAAGATTTGTGTGCTTCAGTTCATCACAAGGCAGTTGCTCCAAGTATCCTCTTGTTGACCCACTTCCTAGTCCATACGGCTGAGTGTGTGTGTTCTCTTTGTAGACTATGCTGATGAGGTGCTGCAGATATTACATAGACACACAGACACATAGAAATGGTCTGTATTTTCAAAAGGTATATCCCTTTAATATGCCAACAGGAGTCAGTTGGAAGATATGTATGTGGCCTGTCTCCCTCCCCCTCATCCCCCTCCAAAGCTTGTAAGCTCCTTAGAAGCAGGGAACAGATCTCTTTTTGTTTACCAGTCACTTGCTTGGTGCTTGGCATACACAAGGCTCTCCATAAATATTTGAGAATAAAAGAATATCATATGTGCATCTTGTTAACTGGTTTTGGAAATTACCAGACTATTAGAAACATCTTTCCACATTAACACAGCTATGTAATCATCATAGTATTCCACTATAGTCATGCCTTGCTTAACAATGGGGATACGTTCTGAGAAATGTGTAAGTGATTTTATCATTGTGCAAACATCATAAAGTGTACTTTCACAAACCTAGATGGTCGAGCTGTTGACACGAATAATCAATAATCATTCTACAGCGGGGAGTTTTATTCGAGCCAAGCTGAGGACTGCAGCCTGGGAGTGCAGCCTTCGTAAGTGCTGTGAAGAAGAGTGATTTTTCAGCACCATTATATACCATTTCCAAACAGACATACATCAAGTGTGACAGGGGTACATTCTCTCAAGGGTTCAAGGAGATACTTTGTTATAGATGAGTACATACACAGTGGGTCAGCATGACCCCAGTGTCATGGGAAAGGACACTTATCTTCAAAAAGTACTGGTGTCATAAGAAGAGAGGCATTGGTTCTTACCTTCAAAGAGTACATTCTGGGGCCGGCTCTGTGGCTGAGTGGCTAAGTTCGCGCACTCCACTGCGGCGGCCCAGGGTTCGCATCCTGGGTGCGGACATGGCACCGCTCATCAGGCCACGTTGAGGCGGCGTCCCACATCCCACAACTAGAAGTGCCTGCAACTAAGATATACAACTGTGGGGGGGGGGGGCGGGTTGGGGAGATAAAGCAGAAAAAGAAATATTGAAAAAAAAAAAGAGTACATTCTTTATTTTGGGACAATATACAACGAACATTTGACAGGCTGTAAGTCAGGCTTCTTTGGTTTAAATAAAATTTAGTCCAAATCGCATTTAAACCACAACGGCTTCCCCATACACCTCAATATATAAAATTTTCTTCTATCATAGCCTCCTACACATGTAGGCTCTGTGGTACTAATCTCATGGGATGGCCATCATCTACGTGATCTACTGTTGACTGAAACGTCCTTAGATGGCGCATGACCATATATGGATGTGCTGCAGCAGCTTCGTCTGTAACCCATCCTGCGTTGTTGGAGATTAGGCTGTTTCCAATTTTTTCTATTAGAAAGAGTTCCATGGTGAATATTCCTAAATATGTATTTTGTTCAGTTGTTTCCTTAAGATAAGTTCTGTAAAGAGTCATTGATAGCTCAAAGAAGATATGTATTTTAAGGCTTTTGATATATTGCAAATAACCCTCTAGAAAGTTTGTATAGATTTATATTCCAGCCAGTACTGTTGAGAATGCTCATTTTGCCACACTTTCCCCAATGCTCAACTTTCAGTTTTTTAGAATAAGACTAAATTTAGAGTTAAAAAAATTTGTTTTTTGTTTTTACGATTTGCACCTTTGTTTTTCTTCTTCTTCTCCCCAAAGCTCCCCAGTGCATAGCTGTGTATTGTACTTGTAGGCCTTCCTGGTTGTGCTCTGTGGGACGCTGCCTCAGCATGGCCTGATGAGTGGTGCCATGGCCCTGCCTGCAGCCAGGATCCGAACTGGCAAAAGCTGGGGCTGCTGAAGCCGAGTGTGTAAACTTAACCACTTGGCCACAGGGCTGGCCTCTTTTTTTGTGTGTGTGGTATTTTTAAGGATTCTTCCTGGAGTATGGTGGGGTGGGGATCATAGTCTGACTAATTTGCTAATAACCCTCCAAGTTTTCCGTATTGAAATTATCCAGTTTTTGGTTTGCCTCGATGAGAGAGCAGAATAAACCTCAATAAGGTAGGGGTTAACAGGAATCATTATCCTCTCTGAAGTTATAGTTGGTCATATCTGTGGGCCTTAGCCAATAGGAAACTCCTTGAGAGTGGGATACATTTCTAATTCATATCATTCAGAAAAATCAACTACAGGTGAATTAAAGGCTTAAATACAGAAGGCAAAACTATGAAATTTTTGGAAGACAATGTAGGACAGTAATTGTGTGAGTCTAATACAAGGAAGAGCTTCTTAAACAGATCACAGAAGGTGTAGACCATAAAGGAAAAGATTGACCGCTTTGACAGCATTAATTTGACAGCTTGTGGTTATGAAAAGAAACCATCAAGAAAGTGAACAGACAAGTCACAATTGAGAATAGATATTTTCAGTACGTATTATTGAGAAAGGATTGTATCTAGAAAGGTAAACAGTGACAAATCAGTAAGAACAATAGAAAAATGGGCCTATGACCCAAGTAGGCATCTCACAGAAGAGGAAACCTGCATGCAGAGATTCTCGACTTCATTAGCAATTAGGGAAAGGCAGTTTAGGACCAACGTGGTGTACAGTTTCATAACATTGGGTTGGCAACAGTGTAAAAATCTGACAATGTCTGCTGTTTAGGAAGGTCGGAAATAACTGGAATGCTTACACACAACTGGTGGGATTGTAAATTGGTACCATAACTTTGGGATTACCTAGTAAAGTTAAAGATGGATGTACACTTTGACCCAGTGATTCTACTCCTGGGTCTTTATCCTGGAGCAGTGCTTCTAAATTGTGTTTTCAGCATCTCACAGGAACTTCTTGTAAATGCAAAATTTGGGGCTCCACCCTAGACCTATTGAATCAGAAGCTTTGGGGATGAGCCAGCTTTCAGTCTTAACAAGCCGTTCAGGTGGTTTAATGCATGCTAAAATTGGCAAACTGGTGCCCCAGAGAAACGCATGTATGTGAGTGCCTGAGGACATGACAAAATGCTCACAGTTGCACTGTTTGTAAAAGGCAAAAACTGGAAGCAGTGTCCATCCGAGGAGAATGGATAAATTGTATTCCTATAGGAGTGCAACTGAATGGATTTTAGCCACCTGCACCACTGAGGATTATTGTCAGGAATATCATATTGAGGAAAAAAAGCTACTTCCAGAAGAATGCACATAGTATTTTTCCTTTTTTAAAGTTTTGAAACATGTAAAGCAAAAGTCCATACTGTTAGGAATACAGATATGGCAAAGTAATAAAGCAGATTAATTACAAACACATTCAAATTAGTGGGTAGCTCTATTAGAAGAGAGAAGGTGATAGGGATCCCGAAACGGAACTGAAAGATAGGAATTTAATTTTTTTCTTTTTTTTTTTTGGTGGGGAAGACTCGTCTTGAGCTAAATCTGTTGCCTGTCTCCCTCTGTTTTGTGTGTGGGATGCCCCCACAGCATGGCTGATGAGTGGAGTAGGTTTGTATCTGGGATGCGAAGCTGTGAACCCAGGCTCCTGAAGCTGAGTGTGCAGAATTTTAACTGCTTGGTCATGGGGCTGGCCCCCTGAATTTAATTTTCTTAAACTGTGATCTGTACTCGGGGTTTTCTTATGTTATGCTTAGTGCCTCGCACATATTCAAATTATTTTTTGTACCTGCCAAATTTTTAAAAAACATACACTTAGGTCTTTTCTTTTTGCGAAGTCTGTCTACAGAGGGACTATTCAGTTTGTATGAAAAAGATCTGGTGGGGGTGATGGTGGAGAAGATATGTTCTTGCAGCATTATGGTCTGAAAGTACTTTCAGCAGTAGGGATATCAAACAGAAGGTTGTTTTTGATGATGATGATGGTTAATACTTGCTGAGCACTTGCCAGGTGCCAAACACTGGTCTAAGGACATTACGTACTGAGTTTATCCTCAGTTAACTGAGGATTGAGCCTCACAGTGAGCCTATGGGGGTTGGTACCACGACTCCTCCTGTTTCCTAGGGGAGGAAAGGTGTGTGTGGATACAGAGGTGAAAACGGTAGAGGCTGGCTGACTCCTAACACTCTGTCAGACCTGGTCAGAGGGAGAGGACAGCCAGACAAGACTGTTATGCCTGAGAGCGTTGGAGTTTCGAGATAAAAAGGAAAAGTCAAAATAGGAATGGGAGTGTGGAAGACTGTGGAGAGGGAAGGCTGTATATACCCGCATTTTTGAAGTTGCTTTCTTTTTCTTAGTAGGTTTGTTTCTAAACCAGCGTATATGAGTGTCATTCTAGCAGATGCTGAGTCCCTAAAGCAGAAAAGTAATTGGATTTTGTTTTTAGTTTTAAGGATTGCATCTTCCAGTTCATTAGAAATTGGTAAGATCACACCATAGGATTTGGGAAATCTTACTTCTTTGCTTAGGCAGTTTGGTTGCTAAAAAGGGCACTTTTGGGGACTCTCCCTTTGCCTATTGTTTTCTAGCCTTTGATAATTGTTTTTGTATCATAATTATCTCATATTATGAGGACTATTTCTTAGATACACATTGGTTATATTGTAAACTTTATTTTAAGCCACCGTAGTATGACAGTCACTCCTTAAAATTAACAAATACAGAAAAAATTAAAAGATGTTCCAGAAGCCATAAGTCAAATGATATGAAACCAAATAGCACTACTGTTTTTGTTTGGTATTCAATTCAGAGTGCTCAAATTGTCTAAACCACATGAACTGTCAAGCATTTGTAATTGTGTAATGTCATGCTTTCCAGCAGAGTCAGCCCCTTACTAAGCTGACAGCCAGGAGAGTCCTTCCATAGCAGGGATGTCTGCATTTGAGACACATGTAGTGCTTGTTGGAGATCCGAACATAGGCTTCTTAAAACAAATTTTAAGTACTTCAGCTCTTCTAGTTTCAGATGCATTTTGCTGAAGCTGGATAATCTCAGTCTTAATTGCCAGTGCTTTTCAATGTGTTTCATGTTCCTATTTCTCTTTTATTTTCTCTTATATGCGTTTTTCCCCCCTTTAAACAAAAACACGAAAAGTTTTAAATAAAAACAAGTAAGGTAATAGGAAGCCTAATAGGAAAAAGATATTTATTGTTTGATGCATTTGGAATAATAGCAGTGTAATCATCAAATGTAGCCAAAGCCCAGCATGCTTGTCAGTTACTAAGGATAATGGAAACTTTGTGTTTTAAACCTAGAGCAAGCAACAAACCACTTCTTTCAAAGTGTGTAATTCACTTGTGATTTCTGCTGATCGTGGATTCCGGACCAGAATTTGATGCGTATTATTGGATCAATTATTCTAGAATGAGAAATCACAGTTATAGAAGTTCATATAACTATAAAACCATTAGAATTTAAACTAAGGTGGTAATCTGCTTTTACAAATAGCTTAGACAATTTAGATCATTCAAGGAGAGGTAGTAGGAATTATAGTCTTTCAAAAAATGAGACCAAATGGTTTTCATTAAGAATCTTCAGGGTCTGTAATCTGGTTTTCCATATGGGTGGTGTTTAACACCCTAGGATTTCAGGGTGGGAGGTGGAGGCAGTGTTTGCTAAAAGTGACATTCCTCAGAGTCATTTTGCATGAGAGATTGTTTTGGAATCCCTGTGTGACATCCCTATTGAGTGCGTTTGTTTACTCTCCTTCCTCATTCACCTTTCTTCTCCTTTTTTCCCCTCTTCTCCACACTTCAGCTCTCTGTCTAGTAAATATATGTTAGGTTTATATTATTTTTTTTTGAAGGTAGAAGGGACTTTACTCCAGGGGGTCCCAAATCTGGCTCATCAGAATCACTCAGGGAGCTCTCTGAAACTACAGATCCTTGTCCTTACCCCAGACTCTCTTAATCAGGATCTCTCCATGGGTGGGACCAAGGGATTCATGTTTGGCTGATTAGCTAAACTGATAAATGATTGGTATTGTCTGTGGCTCCCTTGTGTTACAGACGTGGAGGTAGTAAGTCCAGGCATGCTCTTCCAGGGACAGTTGCGTTTCTCAGAAAAGGTTGTCGAAGGTCTTGCAAAGCCTTCATTAATGGTAGAGTGACAAGCGATATGATAATTTTTGGGCATTGGTATGTGGCAGAGATGGCTAGCTGTCCATCTAAATCGGTTCTGTCCTTCCATAAGATACAGTTCTACAGCTCCAGGTTTCACTTTTCAGATTCCCTTGCGGCGAAGCAGGTATGAGTGGAAGTGGTAGATGCCCCTGTCCGGGAGGGGGAAATTTCCCCCTTATTCCTCTTGAGTTCTTGTGGCTGGCCTCATAGTAAAATGAACACAAGACAGATTAAAGAGAAAACTCGAATGTAATGCGTACACGTGGGAGATCATAAAATTAACGCTCAGAAGTGACCAAAGCAGGCAGCTTTTATACTTTTTACACACAGAAACACTAAATTTGTGAGGATTTGACAGGACAAAGATACTTAGGTTTGGGTGCTTCATTAGTAAGCAATCTAAGCAGAGTTTGGACTTGTGGTGGTAAATTAGTAAAAAAGTAACAAGGTGTGTTTATACAGGCCTCTCCGCCCTGAATTCCACCCCCTCCCAGCCCCACCCTTTTTGCTTGAGGAAGATTGTTCCTGAGCTATCATCTGTGCCAACCTTCCTCTGTTTTATGTGGGATGACGCTGCAGTGTGGCTTGATGAGCGGTGCTAGGTCCGCCCCGGGATCCGGACCTGCAAACCCTGGGCCGCCGAAGCAGAGCACGCCAACTTAACCCTTATGCCGTTGGGTCAGCCTCGTGAGGAAGCTGTTTTTCACATGGGAGATTCGTTTGCTGCTTTCAGGGGGAAATGGAAAGGGTCAAAGTGCAATTTTTGCATCAGCTGCTTCTCAAATAACTAAGTCAAAATAATCAGTGTGCCCTTGTAGCATATTTTGGGGGCAGTCTGCCCTGGGTCCCAACACTGCTTTTGAGTCAAGATTGCAAGACTACTGTTAGTTATGTCTGACCAGATACTGAAAGTCAAAGGTCAGCAGATGGAAGCAGAGCTGGTTGGGACATGGAGAATTGTCTCAGAGCACGTCTCGATGATACTTCATCAAGAGTCTGCTGCTTCCAGGCTTGCTTTCTTCAGTCAGCTGAATGCAGGGAACGAGGAAGCTCCAGGGCAGAGCTGCAAGATGGAAGGAGCCAGGATCCCTGAGTCGGCCTGCAACAGACCGCCTGCTGACCAGGAACACCTGCCGTGGAAGTTTACCAGAGCGAGAGAGAGACTTCTGTTGTGCTTTGGCCAGTTGTAAGTGCACGTTTTATACCAGTATGGTATTAGGGCATTATCTTCTTGTTAGATGGATTCTAGCCACTGTATCCAAATCTCAAAGGAAAGGCAGGTTCTGAGTATGTAGAAAATTAGTATTCTGCAGTTTTCCTTCTCCACGTGTATAATTCTGTTATCTGTTCCTCAGAATGTAGACGTGTGATGTGACAGAGTTGGGACGTTTTATTAGGCTGCAGTACTTTCTTAGAGGTGTAATCTGAAGGAGGCTACTACTCAGGTGAAAACTGGTGAATGAGGATTTGTGATGCCAACTGTGAAGGTTGCCAGCAGTGGAGGAGAGACTGATCTTCAGAGCACTCTCGTTTAATAATGATCTTAGGGCTAAGAATTATTAGTTTTTATTGATTTCCTAGAATTTACATAATTGAAAAATTAGCAAATGTATAAGGTATGTATGATGTGGCATTTTCCAAACTTAAGTCATTTCCCTACTCCTTCATTGTTTTTGCTGTGTTTTATACCACAGCATTTTATCTCACTCTTGTTTTTTGTTTGTTGTTCTGTTTGTTTGGTAACGTCTGTTGCCAAGCTTCCTTTTTTTGCTTGAGGAAGATTCTCCCTGAGCTAACATCTGTGCCAGTCTTCTTCTATTTTGCATGTGGGATGCTGCCACAGCATGGCCGATGAGTGGTGTAGGTCTGCACCTGGGACCCGAACCCACCAACCTGGGCCACTGAAGTGGAGTGTGCCGAACTTAACCACTACACCACAGGGCCGGCCCCTTTCTCACTTTTTTTTTTTTAAACTTAGCATTGTCATAAGAAGTAATACATGTGGAGTCATAGATTGGTGTGTTATTTTTTCCTAATATCTATTTGAATAATACATACTTATTTAAAAATCCCAACATGTGGTAGATAACTTTATTTTAAACGCCACTAGTGATATTTCTGTCATACCTGGGAAATACTGTTCACATAATGAATATTATTTTTTAGGATCTTCAGTGCTTAATCCATAAAATCCTAATAGAAATAGATGCAGTCACAGGAAACTAGCGGACGTACTGTGTCTGACAGGGCTTTGGTTACAGCTTTTTCCTATCACAGATTAGTATTCTGTTTGATTAATATCTACATTTGTTTGTGACTGAGGGACAACGAAAACAGTGTATTTAAATAATTTTTGAACAGTGTTAAGCAGGATGTGCTTCTAAAGTTAGTGAGGAATGGGCCTAAGGAAGTGCTAATGACCGTGACATTAAGATACAAAAATCTTGGAAAATACTGATACTTGTGGTAGAGAAAGAATTGGATAATCCCGTGATCCGAGGGTGAAGAAGATAATGAGGCTTGAACGGCCCGGGGAAGCGTTGTTCCCTGCTCAGGTGAGTGTCAGGGCATCGCTGCTGGTGAACAGATGGGAAGGTCTCCAGCCCCTCCTTCCTGACTCTGACCAGCTCATTCCCTAGAGACCATCACAGACAATAAGAGGCTCGTGTGGTTTCTGAGGCAGCGGCTTGGTCAGAATCTAAAATGTTTTGACTACAAATTACTTCTGGGTACCTGCATTAATTTCCTAGGGTCACTGTAACAAGTTGCCACAAACTGGGTGCCTAAAAAAACCATAAATGTCCTCTCCTCCAGCTCTGGAGGCAAGATTCTCAGATCCAGTTGTCGGCAGGGCCGCGTTCCCTGCAGAGACTGCGGGGAGCATCCACTTCACGCCCCTGTGGCTTCTGGTGGCTGAAGCTTCCTCAGCTGGTGGCCACATCCCTCCAATGTGTCTCTGTCCTCACGTCGCCCCCTCTTCTATGTCTGTCTTCTCTTGTGTGTGTCTTATAAGAACAGCTGTCACTGGATTGAGGGCCCACCTGGATCCTACAGGATGATCTCATCTCAAATCTGTAATTTAACTACAACTGCAAAGGCCCTTTTTCCAAGTAAGGTAACAGTCACCAATTTCAGGGGTTAGGATGTGGACATATATTTTGGGGACCACCGTGCAGCCCACTACAGTATTTGAATAATGTCTATGAAGTTTAGGGCTCATTTTATTACATTTCCCATATTTCCCTAATTCTTAGCTGTTTTTCCTCTTATTTCTTTCATTAATAAAAACAAAAACAAAGAATGCATCCCTCTATGTCAGGCATCTGTTGTCACAATAACGAGCATAATAAACCCACTTCAAAACATAACTTGGGTAGAACAAAAAACCTGTTACTGACCATTTCTGCACAGTCTCGGGGGTAGCTGGCTGCTTGCGCTGGTCTCGGACGGGCTCTGCCGAGCTCTGTTGGGCTCACTCAGGTGTCCGCATTCAGCTGGCTTGTCAGCTGGGTGCTGGCTGGTCTGGAATGTCCTCTAGGGGGAGTGAGGCATCTCTCCTCCACATGGTTCCTGATCCCCCAACAGGCTACACAGACGTGTTCTCATGATCACGACAGAGGGGAAATCAACTCCACAGGCACACACAGCTTCTGAAGGCCTAGGGTCAGAACTGGCACACTGGCACATTTGCCCACTCTGTTGACCAAAGCAGCTCACAAGTCTAGGCCTGTTTCGAAGGGCTGAGTTGGCAGACGCTGCAAGTCACATGGCAAAGGGCACAGAAACCGAGGGATGTGAAATATTGGAGCCTCCGTGCCACCCATCGACAGCAACTTCCTACACCCAACCAGGAATCTGCCACTTCTAACAGGGTTCATTGAAACTCTTCCAAATGTCATTTCAGTTAAGATAGAGGATTCAAACTTTATTAGCTTTTTAAATACATATTTTGCATCTCATTTGTGAATGGGTTTCTCCTCTAATTCAGCAAAAATATGTTTTAGTTTTCAGAACCTTGCTGTACTCACCTTACAAGGCTTGAACAGCTGTATAATGAGCATCTTATTACATTTAAATGATAAAGAAAAACTCAAGTTGCTCTGTAGTCAACATATTCCACATAATAGCCAAATTCCCAAAGAAAATGTAAACTATTGTAAAATATTGAAATAGTCAACAGCATGAGGAACTGTGGTAGAAGCCTTTACTCCAATGAAAAAAAGGACATGCGCTGCACCTGACGTATTTTGTGACACTGTTGTGTCACAACGGTGCAGGATGAATCAGCACAGTGGAGAGTGGTCATCTTGCTACATCTGTTCTAAATAACTTAATACAGATGTGACTGCAAACCACAAAAATCAGTGCCATTCAGCCAAATTTAGTCATACCCTAAGTCAGCTTTGTCGTTCTCAAGCCTTCTGATACGAGAGAATATGGGATGTAGGGAAAGTTGAGAGTTGGAGACAGGAGTCAGTTGCATTTAAAACTATTTCAACGTTACAAAAAAATCTCTGACCAGGTGAACAAACTGCTGGATTTTATCCCAAGGCCCTTAAGGAGTGCAAGCAAGTGTAGGAACCCTGATGGCTGAGCTTCATTAGCTTGATGGAAAATGCTTAAGATCATAGCTTTTATGGATTAATCTAGGATCAGAGTGGCAGCCGCTAAAGGGAATAGTTCCAAATTTGCTTGAAGCAGAGGACCGTCTCTGGACCTCACTGTCACATAGCTGCAACTGGCTGAAGGATCAATAATACAGATGATGATCCCTGGGAAGGATCAATAATACAGATGATGACCCTCCCCCAGGCTTTCATATGATTCCTGAAACAGGGTTTTATCTTCTCTCTCTCTTACTTTCGTGATATTTTAACAATTTTAATAACTGTCATTCATTTAAGAATGTCTAAAGTTAGTTATGATTAGTCTCCTCCCAAGATATACAAGATGACGCATATAATTTATAGGTATTCACTTTGGTTCTTTTCCAAATCTGCCTGGTCCTTACTGAAAGAGTTTTTCTTTTTCTTATTTTCAGTTCCTTCTTTTATCTGTTTAATCACTTACACATATTTTATAGTTTATTGATTTGTTTAGTGCTAGCTGTTGCTGCAAAAACGCAATCAGTCTCTGTGCCATGTATTCCTTGCAAACAGAAATCAGATCAACAGGTATTTGGGGCTGAGTGGTCTTCCTTGTGCCTATTTGAGTATACATCTTGGATCCTCCTCCTCCAAACCCATACTGTTCTCTCCATTCTGCAAGGTTGAGAATGGAGGATTGTATTTTGGAAGTTTATATCAAGTAGGCCTGAAAGTGACACATTCCATAGGCCAGAACTTGGTCATATGGCCATAGCCAACCATAAGGGAAACTTGGAGATGTAATGACTCCATCTCTGAATCCGAGAGGAAGATGAAATACATTGAGAGAACAGCTAGCCAGTCTACACCACATAGTCTCCGTCCAATAATTCTATTCTGCTTTTCTTGACAGATTAGTGATGCGATTTGTTTCTGTCTGCTGCTGACATCATGATAGCTTGCTTCCTCTTGTATTTTGTTATTTTAGATTCAAAGTTTCCATTTGGTGCGACTTTATCTCAGAAATCCTGTGTCGTCTGAGTTCCCAGACCTCATAAGTAAAGCAATACAAATATGAGCACAAAAATCCATGTGAATGGAAGCATGTGGTCATAAAATGTTAGGGGGAAAATTTTTTTTCTACCCTTTCCACAGCCAGAACTGAAGCAGACAATATTTCTTTTCATTTCCTATTGAAGGTGGGCATTTTCTTTTGGTCCACATTTACACGGAGAGCAGAGATCCTTTGCAAGTCCAGGCTTCATGCTCAAATCTGTTGCTCAAATTCCCACATCCTATGTGACCATTAGCACTCAAGCCCTTTGATCACCACTATCAACAATTGCCACAAGCACGGCTGAAGCATCGGTGCTCCCTTTCAGCCCTAGTGTAGAACTTACACGTTGTCTTGTGGACGACTATCAGCCAAGCCTTCGGTCACCACTATACAGACGTGCCTCCTGGCACAGCAGCTGTGTCAGCTCTCACTTTCCACTCCAGCTGTCCATTCACTCTTTGTTTTTGGAGCCGAGGTGTTACACTTTCAATCATGAGCATTTCAGTATACCTTTACAATGGTGTTTGCAATATTCTAAGTGCTTTTGTCATGAGAGAATTTTCAAAGTCCCTTCTCTTCTATATTCCTGAAACAGAGTTTTATCTTCTCTCTCTGACTTTTGTGATATTTTAACAATTTTAATAACCGTAATTCATTTAAGAATGTCTAAAGTGAGTTATGATTAGTCTCCTCCCAAGATATACAAGATGCTTATTATCTGTTACTTCCAGTTACTCCACTGCCTCCTGTCTTACACAATTTTCTTTTCCATAATTTTTTATATCTCCAGAACTTGGGTAAACCTTAATTGGACTTACCCATGTATCTAACAGATTCTTCGATCCCCATTGGATCTAGTATCCTATTCCTTCCTAGTGTGGAGACTTCCCTCCTCCTAAATGACACCCTTTGTAAGTTCTTTTATGAATGTCTATAAGTGGTAGACACCTCCTGCCTCGTGGTTTCTCTAGAAAATGTCTATTTCATGCCTACGCTTAATGGTAGTTTACCTGGGCTTGGAATTCTAGAATGATAGTTAATTTTTCTGAGCACCATGAATATATAATATTATCTTTCGACATTTTATTGATGTTAACTTTAACGTCAAGCTTACTGTTTTTTGTAGTTATCCTGTCTTTTTTCCCCAGGCTGCTTGTAAGATCTGACTCTGAAATTTCCTTTAGAATATTTCTAGGTATAGATTTATTGTTACTTATCCTTTTGGGGGGTAATTATACTTCTGGGATCTAACGATTTAAGATAAGTCTGGAATATTTTCAATCATTTTCACATCATATATTGCCTCTTTCCTTTCCTCAAAGACATTCCATTAGATATGTTAGACCATACAGTTTTATCCCACAAGCTCATTAAACCTTACATATTTGTTTTTCACTCTAATCTGCATTCCCTTTAGTCCTTTCTTCTGGTTAACTAATTCTGTCTTCAGTTGTATCTAAACTGTTATTTTACCCGTGTAAGGTGTTTTAAATTTTAATAAAACTTTTGTTTATAAAATTCTACTTTTTTATACCTACCCCTTCGTGGTATCTTATTTTTCAGATTTTAAGATTGTGTCTTAATCATTTAAAATATGCTTTTTATAATTTATCATACCACTTTTATAAATTCTTAGCATTCTAAACCTACTTTCAGTTGATATTAATTACATTCAATCATGTTAGGTTTTTTCATAATGGGCCTTATAACTTGGCATCTTTAGCTCATAATTTGTCATGCTTTATCTATGGAAATACTGTGCAGCTTGTCAGAGTACAGAACCAAGAAACCAGAAGTCAAAGCCAAGCACCATGGGGAAAGCAAAACAAAAGCAAGAAAAAAACCCTCCAGAGAGTAGGGCTGAGCCTACATCAGAGAACTGCCAGCATGCACCTGGGTGTACCTCAGAATTGCTGTGGATACACAGCATATGTATCTGACACTGTATCACTGTTACATAACAAATTTTTTTTTTTGCCATCTTTTTAAGTGGGTATATCAGTAGCAGTTATCCAATGCCTGTATCCCCACAGATGTGTATGTTTGGAAGAGGGGTGTGGCTAGAGGGGGCAGAAAACTTACCTCTTTGCTTCACAGGTCTTCATATCAAGGGTGACTGTATCTGAAGAACTTAATCTGGCCTGGATCTGATTTAGATTATGAGATCCTGGGCCTTGAACCGGACCCAAATGCTGTAATGAAATCAAATTTTTGAGGGGTCTTGGGAGAAGGTAAGTATGTTTTGCAAGTGAGAGGAATTTAAATAATTTGTAGCCCAAATGCAGACTGTGGTGTTTTTAAAATATGTCCATAAATCCTTTAACACTCTTCTCATTGAGGGCAGTTTCCGTGTCCCCTTCCTTCAAATCTCAGCTGATATAAGTAACTCACTTTTAACAAATAGAATATAGCAGATGTGATGCTGCAGGACTCCTGAAGCTATGTCATGAAAGGCAATGTTGATTCTGACTTGTTTGCAAAGACACTTGCTTTTGGAACCTTGGGGCCACCATGCAGTGGAAATCCCAAGTCACACGGAGAGGCCAAATGCTGGTGCTCCTGTGAACCCTCACTGAGGACCCAGACTACAGCCAAAATCAACTCACAGACATGTGAAGACTCCTCTGATTGATTCCAGCCACCAGCCACGGAGTCACCCTGACCTGTCAAGTCTTCACGAGCCTGTGCCCCAGACACCATGCAACATGTAGAAGCTTCCTCCTATGCTTTTCCTGAATTCTAAACCCACAGAACCCATAAGTATATGGAAAGGTGGTTTTCAGCCAGTAGTTTTGTAAGAATTTGTTATCTAACAATAGAAACCCCAATATAGGATTTGTAAATTTATATTTATACTAGAAGCTAAAACTTCATAATGCTTTATCTTGAAACTGTTGTGTAGCCTGGGTGTAGAGTTTCTCTTGCTACGGAAATGCAATTAATTTAGAATATACTTTTATATTTATTTTTCGGCTAGACTTTTCCTAGGTACAGTTGTGGTGGACACTGAAGCCACACCAACTGGATGGCACACATTTAGTGACAAATTCTTAGAGGAATCCCAGCTGGAGTCCAAGAAAAAAACAAAGACTTGTCTGTCAACTCCCTGTGTTTGTGGGTTTCTATTTCAGCCAAGTTTTTCATTGAGGGTTAGTTTTACTGTAGGGGTTTCATTGTGAAACACGGATCCTTCAGGGTCCCAGTACAGAGTTCCTCTTCCAGTAGGGATAGTAAAACCCAATCCTCTAGGTTCTAGAGAAGCTCCCCACCCATCCTCCCATACCCATCAACTTAGGGAAGCGGTACACCAGCCTCAGCACTGCATGCTCATTGAGCTTGTTCTGAACTCCTCCTCCTTTGTGGAAAACGAGGCATTGTGCTTTCCTTTATATGACCTCAATTTTGCAGGTACAAGAATGCTTGATATAATTTGTCTTGCATATCCAGGCGTTTACAGTGGAAGGTTTTTCAGATTAGCTACTCATGCACAGTGCCATGCCTTATTTTATTTTTTGTTATGAACAAAAAATGGTGCCTTTAGAAAACATAAATAAGCATTTTCAATGTTTTTTACTATGTATTTGTTCAAATAATGATAAATGTTTTTATTTTACCAAAATGAAGTAATATCAGACACAGTGTCTTCTAACTCTTTTTACTTAAAGATACTTCATGGCTATGTTATCCATGTTATTAAACACAACATTTATTAAATACTCATAACTTTTATTGCCTCTATTTTGTACTATTGGATTACTTCAAATATTTTCTGTTAGTCTTCTAATATTGGCTGGTTATGTTTCAAATATTTCAAAATTAAAAGCAGATTTGTGATGATTATCTAAATATTTTCTGATGTGTGGTCTATGTTTTGGCTTATGGTACCTGCTTGATTTCTCTCCAAGGGGAGGTGGTTTTGTATTTTAATTAGGCATGCATCTTCATTATGCACATCAATTCATATAGAACTATTTTAACCCACCACCGAACTTGATTGTCACGGTAGCTGTGCTGCTTTAGTCAACTGGAAACAGAGCAGCTAAATCCCAGATACTCTGGAGTTGGACTGTCCAACACAGTAGCCATTAGCCACATGTGGCTATTGAACACGTGAAATGCAGATAGTCTGAATTGAGATATGCTGTAAAAGCCAGATTTTGAAAACTTAGTACAAAAAAAGAAGATCAAATATCTCATTACTAAGTGTACACTACGTACATATTGAAATGACAATACTTGGAAATACTGGCTTAAGTAAAACAAATCATTAAAATTAATTTCACCCGTTTAGTCTTACTTCTATTTTTAGTGCTTAGGGGACTGCTGAAGGGCCAGATGGTGAATGGGAAGTTCCTTTTGATAGCGAAAGTACACAACTTTATTCCAAGTGGAGACAAAGGTTGGGGTTACAAGCTGAACAGGTGAAATCCAGTCACATTCGTCTCTCCATCTGACGTTGGGAATGGATCCAGAGAATGGAGATGATGGTTTCACCCAAGTATTTTCGCAATTAGGAGCTCCTTTATGAAATAAATGCATATCTAGCCAGGAAAATAGTCCATTTTTATTCTGGTCTCACGGATATGTACAGGAGAAGAAATTAATAGTAAAATGGTGTGTTCATACATTGTTGTAGACTTTCAAAATACATTTTTAAAAGAACAATTTAATGAAACACATTTATAGCACTTTTTCCATTCTTGAAACTTCCAAAAGTGACTTTTTTCAGATTGAAAACAAAAATGAATTTGCCTCAACTTTTGTTATACTGTTACTAATGAGCTCAGAGTGAAAATTATGTCTTAAAAACATAATATCTTAAACATAATAATGATAATCTTGAACATAATAAAGATACTATTAAACAGTTGTCTTAAATTTACCAAATAAATAGATGTGCTATTATAAGATAATACTATTCCTGTTGTTTCTCTATCTCTTTCAGGATCATATATGTAACTTCAAAATTAAATCGCCCCTTTTAATTTTCTCTTTTCCACGGCCCAATATTTTCTCACAGAACACAATGTGTTATTATCATCTACCCTAAGTCTATCCTATTGCGTTAGTAAGAAAAACCAACTTAATAGCAGCAGCAACGGATCAACGAGTATATAAAAGCTACGGTGCCTGGCAGCACATTGTTAAACCCTCTGTCATGTGCATTATGGGTACATCAGCCCTTTATGTTCTCACAGAAACATCTTTATATCTACAAGTTTTTGCTACAACTATTTACTTCTGTTTTCTAGCGTAGTACCATTCAAACTGCAATACCTGTTTTCATTACATTTTCCAGAATGCCTAGGTACAGTTTTTGAAAGCACATTTTAAAAAATGTACATTGAAAACTTCTATTATGATCTTTTTTTGAAGTAGTGCACCTTTTCTAAAGTATTTTTAATTATTTTATATTTATAAAAATATATTTTGTAAATATCAAGTACCCTATAAAATATATGTATATTATGTTATTTAAATAGAACCTAGAATACTTGACATTCAACAAATATATACTGAATGAATAACTTTTTTGATGACGTTGGCAGTCCTTAGTGGTTGGCTAATCAATTTCCATCCCCAAGGATGTTCTGCCTCTCCCATCTACCAACTGTAGAGGCAGGCATAGTTAAGTCTCAGTGCGTCAGCCTCATTGCCCTTAGAGGGAATCAAATGACACAGCTATGGATAATAAGATGTATATGAAAGTCTGCAAGGGGTGGTCATGAGAAAACTTTTGCTTCCTTATGAACAGGGCAGCTATAGCTTGAACCATTCTCCCCGCTTCTTCCTGCCCTTTAAGGTTATTCTTACTGGAGCCATGGTGATCATCTTAGGGTCTTGGGGAGAGGCCATGAGAATTGCAGATACAGAAACTGCAAGATTATTGAACTGCTATGGCTATTACCGTCACTACCAATTCTTCTTAGGTGATAAAAAATAAGAAAAAAACTAATTTGTTTAAGCCATTGCTAGGCAGACTTTCCTTGACAATGACTATGATAAGAAATAATACAATGACCAAGATGAAAGTATTATTGAGAGCCAGGTCGTAGACATCACTCAAACACAGTGACCGCACCAATTCTTTGTTTTATCGCATGGCCTCCTTTTCCAGTCCTCTTTTCCAACTCTGCTTTCTTGGAAGGGAATTCATGAGCTGTAATACTTGAGGACATTCTCCTCTGTAGGTTTCAGGATTTTCTTATCTGCCATATTCACCACCCGTCCAGGAGCAAGACCAAAGAAAATCTGCCTTGGGTCCTTTCGAGTAGTAACTTTGAAGAGTTCATCTTTAGTAACGTCAGGTAAAATATAACCATACTTCTGGGCGAGTTCAAGTCTTGCTTCAGGAAATTTGGCCGGATCCGCCAGGTCACCACGATTCTTTGCATCAGTATAATACGGCACCAGTGCTTCAGGTGCAAGCATTCGTTTTGGAATGGGTTGTCCACGCAGAAAGAATGGAACAGGTTTGCATAGAATTTCTAAAACAATTTTTAAATTAAAAAAAGAGAAAGGCAAATGTTGACTATTTTATTTACATGATGGTTTTCTTTTAATAATGGTATTTTATAATCATTAATTTTTAAATATGACCAAGATGAGAACTTAATTCCAAGAACTCTTTTAATTAAATAAGCTTGTTTTAAGTAAACAAATGGAAATGCTTAATTTTCAAAAGTTTGTATCTTGAAAGTCAGAGTTACTCCTGGGTTACCAACCATTAGTGAGTTTCTACACATAGGTAACATTGTATTTAAGCCCTGTGTTCAAAAACAAAAACAAAACCTTTTTATGACCTACTGGCTGAGGTCTATCAGAGGACAGAGCCCCACCAGCCACAGCACTAATAAGAAATCCTGAAACAGAAAACAGAGGTGTCCAAACGGCAAGTCAAACAGCCATGAGGACTTTTACAATCCTCACATGCAGCCAGCATGAGACAAAGAGGGAGAGAAGAAAATGACTGCGGAGCAAGCTTACCCAGACTTCTGGGATCACAGAAGGCTGTAGTAACGACACCACCACTCTCTTCGATTGCAGCAATGGCTACTTCCGAAGCCAACTGTACTTCAATATTAACTTTCGCCTTAAAGGTATCAGCACCCTGTAACACGTCAAAATAGTCTGTGAGTAGCTAGCTGGCTAAAAGTAAATTAACTATGGCAAGCTTCCTTTTTACACTGTGTTTCCTCCTCCAAAATGCCCACAATGTAACAGCAATTCCTACTTCAAAGACTTCTGCTTCCAGGTCCTATCAAATAACATCAAATTCTTTTACATTTTCTAGGCCCCCTTCTTTTACCAATTTTCCTTCCCTGTGGGCAGAGATGACTATATTTTCACTTGATGTATTTCGTAGACACCAATATAAGCACCCATTCCCAGTACTTCGGTAATAGTTGGCTGTTTAACCCTCATAACAACCCTATGACAGGATTATTGCTAAACCAACTTCACAGATGGGGAAACTGAAGCACAGATAGGTTAAATACCTTGCCCAAAATCACAAAGCTAGGGTTCTAACCCAGACAGTCCAGCCACAGTATGTGTTCTTAACCACAACATTATGCTGTAGGATACAGATCATGACTTATCTTCCTATCCCTTAACAAGCAAGAGGCCAAGAGAAGGTTAAAGAGGGGGACGAGTGGGCTAGAATCAGCGAAAGAATAAAATATCTGAGCTTTGGAGGGGTCACCCCCTCTAAGAAAAAAGGGAGCAAAGGACAACAGAAATTCACTTTGCATTCATTATTGACTTTACTACAGCCTCTAAACTGACAGAAAATAAGTTTACCTTTCCCTACCATGGTCAACACTGAAAAATGTAGTCCTGAACTTTTTTAAGTTCTACTTTTGATCACTTTAGTTAGGATGTGCTATATTTTAATTTCAAAACAGATTCTGACAAAAATAAAAAGATGGCATCATTACCATTCTTTTTGTAGTGATAAGAATTTTTTCCTATTTTGGTGTGGTTGAAACAAGCTGGCTCCCAATCAAGTTCCTTTTATTAATTATGAACCTTTAATATATTTAAAAAATATTCCATCAATTCTAAGATACACTTTTTCCATCTATGATACCGACCTGCATTTTAATAATTATGGTACGTTTGACTCAATAAAGTAAGGTCTTGCCATATTATTTGTGATTTTTTTTTTTTTTCTGCTGAGGAAGATTCACCCTGAGCTAACATCTGTTGCCCGTCTTTCTCTATTTTGTCTGCGGGTTGCTGCCAGAGCATGGCCGTCGACGAGTGGTGTGGGTCTGTACCCAGGAACTGAACCCAGGCCACAGAAGGGGAGGGCGCCAAACTTAACCACTAGGCCACAGGGCCAGCCCCTATAATTTGTGATTTTTAATTACTATTCCATAGATTGCTTGACCACTCCCCATCCTTGGACATTGGGGTTAGTTTCAGTATTTTAAGTATTATAAAAGCATTTTTAGGAATGTCTTTCTATCAGTTAGGTTTATTTTGTTTTTCCTTGAAAACATGTCTTTCCAAATTGGTAATTTTATGCTGAAGGATCAGAAAGTCTTATTATCCACTATTTACTACAAATCGGAAATCAATTTACAGCGCTGTAAACGATGTGGAACTGTACTCACACAACCACTGCCCTGGTGTCGCTTTCAGGATTATTTTTGTTAGTTTAATAGACACATACCTGTGAGTTGCTGGGATGCGCAGTTTAACAGCTGAAGAGGTCACGGATTTTTCCATGTCAATTTACATGTGCATTCCCTTATACACCCAGAGTAGGATACTGAGACTTAATCGCATATTTGGTAATCTATCTTCAAATCATCTTATTTGAAAATCCTTTATCCGTAAGGTTTACTTTTTCAAAGGAATCTAAAAGGTTTTTCCATAAGCATATGCCTCCCTCTAGTGGACACTAAGTTACTCACACAGTTACATTACTGACAACAAGGAGGAGGAGCAGTTAATTAACAACACGTTTATTTGCTTATGAAATGCCTGGCCAATGTCTATAAATAGAAAAGTCCTTTACTGCGATTAGAATTGGATTTGATCCCTTTCTTCCATAAATACTGAGTTATTATCATGAGCCAATATTTCCAATATTGCAAACATAGGAATGAATCACAGTACCTGCTCTCAAAGAACTTACATCACACTGAGGAAGACAATGAAAAATAAATGCATTACTTAGTAATAAATGTCAGGTGTTCATATATTCAAAGAAAAAATACTTCGGGCAGAGTAATGCAGACAGAGTACGACTGTGGGGGAAGCGGGTGGGGGCTGAGTGTTCCTTTATAAAAGAAAATCAAAAAAGACCTTTCTGATATTATCAGATCTGAACAGAGAACCAAAGGGAGGGAGGGAACAAGCTGAACGGACACACGGGAGAAGAGCATTCCCGGACCATGGGAACAGAGGCCCCTCGACGTGATCATGCTGGCTTTCTAAAACCACAACTGAGTATAAACACAATCACCACTATGTAATGGTTATAACAATTCAAAAGGGATAAAAACAAAGGAGGCAGAGTATAGATTATATGAAAATCAGAAATAGCCTCCTATCTAACTCCAAAAATACTAATCCAGACTTACCTCCTCTACCAGCTGGACACCATAATCCCTTTTATATGGCTGGATGGTCACACCTCTCCCATTGACAAGCTGGGTTAAGTCAATAGGCTGAGTAGGATCAACTCGACCCAAATCACTAAGATACTGCAGCCTGTTGAGACTCAAAGGCTGATAGTGGCGTCCGAAGCTACAAAACAAGAAAGTAACAGTTGGAAAACTCAACTCTCTTCCTCTAAGTTCTCCAAATCAACTTAAAAGTTTTGTTCTCTATTTTCCTCCAACAATTTAGATGGTAACAAAATAAGACCCTCCTGACTACAACAGAAACGTTATACTGCTTGATTTTTGGTAACGAAACAAAACCAGTATTTCCTTTATTTTGCTAAAAATACTTTGCCTCTTAAGCATTTTACTTCACTCATTCACACAAATCAACAAACAAATTTGGGGAAAATTTAACCCACTATCTGAATTATGCATTAATGGAACTCAAAGTAACCATGGTAGTTGTCATTTTATTGGGTAATCACAATGAGCCAGGTTTTTATATATATTATTGCTAAGCCTCTAAACAACCAGGAGAGCAGGCATCATTATCTCCATTTTGCAGTCTCAATGTCTGGGCTATTTTCCCTACTATTCCAAACTAATTGCACGACTAAAGATGCTTCAGGGGAACAGGGGCAAAAGTTTGCTTCAAAGTGACTATCAATTTCTACCAAGCTATTTTTTAGGTGATTCTCAGCGAAAAACAGGGCTTTCTACTTTAAAAAGCAAAGCAACCTACCTATGTCCTTCATTAAACCCGTATTTTGGGATTTGTATGTAAAATGGAGTCTGGCCTCCCTCAAAGCCCAGTCGGGGCCGGGTTCCTCTCTGTCGTTCTCCTTTATCTGTCGCCTCTGCCACATCTTCTACCTCTTCTCCGCCCCCTCGGTCGTCTTTCCTAAAGGAAAGAACAAAGTTTTATGATCTACAGATGCCTTTTTATAAACTGTATCTCATCTTTTCGTTGTATATTTTTTGTTACACCATTTATTCATCCAACCAACCAGTACTAGCTAACACTACCTTGTGCCAAGCACTGTCCTAGCTGCTCTAGCGTCCAAACACTCTAAATCAGCATCTTTGCCTCTGAAGATGTACCTAATTCTTGCAACCAAAGTGCAAGCTGTGTTTCAAAGGCAAACTTCCAAGGATGGGATGGGGATAAGGGTTCTACAACAGGCTCGAACGGAAAAAAACCTAGAGTTAAACATCCACAACAAACAAAGCTTACATGATAGTTAAGAAATTCTATTTTGGAATTGTAAATATGTCATTGCTACCCATACATTATTTTATTTAAAGATTAATTTATAAAGAAAACATTTTTCTTAATTTACTTCCTGTCACTTCACGAAGGCAACGAACTGATTTTCAAAATTACAGTACGTCACCTAACAGCTTTTCTGGCTGTATTTAGTGATTTGAAGAGACATCTAACGGAATAAATCAATTCAACTCTTTCCCATGAAGCTATACTGGAAAAGTCCTTCATTTTAATTCCAATTTTGAACGGGACAATCATTTTGCAGTGCGACTTCGCTCCTACGCCCTAGCATAATTATGCTTTTAAGCATAAACCGTATTACGAGTTGACACCACGCGAGATGATTTTCCTCTGCAGTTAAGGAGAACAGGGACTCAGAAACCCTACCTCCATCCCAATACCCTCTGGAGTAAGCAGTCCCCGGAAAGTGCGGGCAGTGCAGGGCCGCTTCCATCGCCCCGTGCGCCAGCGCTTGCCCGCAACGCCACCAGCCACTTACCAGTTTCCTGGAGCCCGGATTCGGCTTTAAGTTGGCCAGGCTAACCCGGGGCAGGGTCCGGAGCAGGTCCAGAGCCCTGGACCCACTGCCCTGCACCGAACCTGCCATGACCCCCCAGGAAGAGCCTCCAAGGGCACCGGGCCGCGTCGGAGCCCACGTGGTCTGGGGCGCTGCTTTACGGCTGCGGCCCCGCCCCTGTCGCAGTGCCGCGAGCGCGCCAGCGCCCTGGAATCCGGCAGCGGCTTCGGAAGCTTTAGAAGACTGACATGTCGGTGTTGCTCTGCCTTTTTTTTTTTTTGTAAATTCGCTGCGGATGTCTTCATGGTTTGAGAGATCGTGGCTTGAGCCCGGGCTTGAACGTCCGGTGTTCTCTTCCGCCACAGCAAACGCGCACTGCAAACGCTGCGGTCTGCGGTCCTCAAGAGGCAGCGTCTTCTCTGACCGCGCCGTGGAGAATGAGATAACCTGAGCGCAGAATTACTAATTTTGAATTTGGCTAATCAAACACAGTGAGATTAAACAATACTCAGAGTCCAGCTAGTAAAATGCCTGGCTAATACTAACCTGTGTAATGAAATTCAACCTACGCATTCCCATCAGTGTGCTTCTACGTGTACTGCATTGACCCACCGAGTCGCTGAGATACGAACTTCACTGAGCTGCTCGTGATGACAGGTGCCATAGGAGCGCTTGGCACGTGTCATCGCTGTGTTGTCAGCCTTATTCGATCAATAGCTTGTGGAGGTAGATGTTACTACCTTTTACGGACCGGGACGGTAAGGGTTGGCAAGGTCGGGTAGCTTGACCAAGGTCTCACAACAAGCGGCAGAGCCAGGACTCACACTTACACTGCCTCCTAGTAGAACAGTAGTGTTTCCTAGGATATAAAATTGAATATCTGCAGCATAGAACACATAACATTATTTTCAAGCTAAAAAATAGCTTCCCTATTTTTGTCTTAAGTGAATGTGGTATAGAAAACAAGGTTCCTTTCTTTTTCTTTCTCTTATTCTTTTTATATTTCACTTGTCTCGCTGGGGAGTTTTCTTTCTGGTTCCTCTTAGTGATCACAAATAGTGAAGGAGAGAAATTTTTGGAGGGGAGCTACTTCTATGTTTAATTAAACCCTTTTCAACTTATTTTAAAACAAGTATAAAATACTACAGATAGAAAAATTTGCATTCATGCTTTATTTAAGCAATATTTATGAGCAAGACACTGAAACCTGTTACTGAAAAATATACGTGGATGAAGTCAAACAAGATCTCGCTCCCACGTTGTTTGAAATCTAGTAGGACAGACTTTCCCAAATTGAGTATTTTATAAAAGTTAAAAAAAAAAGTACGTCTCTTGTGGACCTAATAATGCAAATTCAAGAAAAATACAGATATATGAGTTCTATAAAACAATGTGAAGATAAAGTCCAGACTCTATTTAGAAGTACAAAAGAAAATACTGAAAAAAAATAAGCTAGTTCCTGCCTTTAAGAGGTTTCACTTCAATATATTTCATAATCTTTTCTTTAGAATTTTCATACTTCTGAGAGGAAAATTACAAAATATGTTGCAAAATGTGCCCTCATCTACAGAAATATATACAATTTTTTTCTCTACCTAGAAAATCGTTTGCATTAAGTAATGAACTTTTGGATGAGTGTTAACACCAATAATGTTTCTCATGGAAAAAATGTGTATTGAATAAATGAGATACAGGAAATAAAAAACAATGTGCTGCATTTCTTGCAAGTAGATGCTCTTTGTTGTGTAGGTTATATAATGCTATTGGTGAACATCCGTTAATAATAGTGGAAATAATTGTTTGTAGTTAATTGTAGGCCGTTTGTTTATCCCATATCCAACATGTTGATGAAGCATATAAAACTGTCAAAATAATTTAATGAGTTTCATCTGTGTTTTAAGAATGTAGTTTAAGGTGTGTGGTGAATAAGTCATCAACCCTTACCTGAAGCCTATAGTTTTACATCATCATTATCATTGCATGATAATACTTACTAAGCACCCACCTGCTTGGGGTGTTGTGCTATACTCTGTTTAAATGATGTTAATGAGACCTTGCCATAAGAAAACATCTCAACAAGAGATTTAAAGTCCATCCTAATTCCAGTCCCAGTTGATAGTGACTACTGAATCATTACGTAAAAAGAATAAAACAAGCCCTGTAAAGATGGTGTAATTTGAAGTTCCTTGGGAAGGCCTCTTTCTCACACACTCCCAAATAATTTTCCCCTACCTATCCCAGTGCCTTAACAGTCTGCCAACAGAGATGAATTCTTTTGAGCTCATTATTTAGAGTTAAAATTCTCAAGGTGGGTAGAGAATGAGAGAGGGGGATGAAAATAAAAGGGGATAAATTTATCACATGAGGTACTTGGTATGAACCATAATACTAATACACCGTGCAGTGAAGCATCTGATCAATTTAACCCTCTGTTTCTGAGATTAAAAAACAAAAACATGCATATAAAACTCTCCCATCTAATCTCCCTAAATGAGATCACACATTAAATAATATTTGGCAGGGATGGGAACAGGAGGAGGAAGGGAATTTCAGTTATTAGATTATTACTGATTTTTACCATGAGCCAAAACCAAATCATTTGTATTTTTTATTTATTTTTTAAATTTAAGTGCAAAAGCACTGAAGAGCTTTACTACAAATTACAACCTAGAAACACGTTAACTGAACAATTAAAATTCATACAATCAGATTTAGATATATAACAACACAAAGTAGGAACAGAATTACAGTACAACAGAAGACAGATACATGAATTCATTAGAAAATATTGTAATAAATAATTCATGAATTATAGAGCAATTGATTTATGCATAAATATAACTAATTGCCTAACAATCAGTTTATATTAACAAAATCTGTCAAAATCAAGGCAGCCAGAGTTTTACTAAATTACTGTGGCAATGGAAATACTGAGGCAGCGTCCCACATGCCACAACTAGAAGAACACACAACGAAGAATATACAACTATGTACCGGGGGGCTTTGGGGAGAAAAAGGAAAAAATAAAAAAATCTTAAAAGTTAGGAGTTGATCATTACCTACAAACTATCAAAAAATATTTAATTTACTATTTCTGACCAAAAATAAATAATACAAGTACTAAAACGTGGCAAATTAACTATAATATTACCTATAAAACTACTGAGCACTGTGAAGTCAATGGCAAAATGATCCCTGATTTTATGAATCCTGTCAAGTTTTTGGTCAGGTCATCTTTTAAATGATATGAAAGTGTTCTGTAAGTATCCCTTTGCTATAAACTTCTCAATCAATTTATTAATGTAAATATAGTGTGAGGAATAAAAAAGCTCAATACAATATAAATATTATGTAATGCCTTCAAGCCCCCAAATTTTTGCAAGTAAAATTCTGTATAAAGAGGTCAATAAAATTGTGTTGAAACATTAACTTTGCTTTTCACTGGGGGCGCGGGGGGCGGGGAGGGGAAATACATTAAATCATCCAAGTTCTGGCCCTCACAAAATATGGCTTAATTCTTTAAAAAGAAAGATGACCCTGACATCTGCTGTTTTGCAATCTATTATGTATACTTTCTTGGGGGAATAAAAAAGAGCGAGAGGATTCATACCCTAGCATGCAGGTAACATTAATTGCTGAAGAGGGTTCAGTATAGATCGAAGAGACCAAATATCTACTTGGTTGTGTATTTTCCTCTCTTCAGTTTTCCTTATACATATGTAAGCAGTTTTTCAATGCAATAGCTGAAAATCTCTTTAGTATTACATGTATATGTGATTATTAGATACACACAAACACAAGTGTAAAAACACAAGTATTTGACAAGGTGCACTTATTTTTTAAATTCAGCTTTAAGTATTCCTTTTGGACTTAGGAAAACTGGCTTAGAAAAATGATCAGAACCTGACTTTTAACAGAGCAAAGGGGCACTCGGAGAACTGTGAACATATGAAGCAAATCCCCAATCTTTATATGGAGGCACATGCTTTATAACATTTTACCACTAAAACGGCATACTCCATAAATCCAACATGGATACTCTGAACCACATTTTAAAACTGCTATATAAAAATTACTGGTCTCTTTTATGAGGCTAGTAAAAGTTAAAATGCACTGCCCAGCTTCTAACTGCCCAATTAGTAGAGTTTACATTACTGAAAGTTCAAAACAGCTTCAGTGTGAAATATCTGTAAATCCATTTAAGACCCTGAACAAACTGCAAATTTGGTTATTAGCAAAATGATAATGTATCGCCCACCAAAATGAAATCTGTAATTCATTTTTGATAAACTGAAAATGTTTTGAAATGTCACAGCAGCAAATATATTAAAGTTACACTGAGGTTTTTCAATAGTAGGAGTCTATCACAATCCTTAAAATTTAAAGTAGTCGTAACATCAACCAACCAGCACATTTAAACCAAAATGATCATTCTCAAGCTTTTTCTGTGCCCATTATAAACATGCTCTAAGTTGCATTCCAACTTTCTTTTCTAATCTTACACATTAGCTTATTTTTCAAATGAAAAACAAAATTAAATTATTTTAATAATTAAATTTAAATTACTTTTTGTTCTTAGTATTCCATCTTATATTAAAGGATTTTATAGCTCCTGGGGTTAACAATGTGTCAGTTTTTTTCAAAAAGTGTATACCTTATAAACCCCAACTTCCTGCTACAACAACTGTTAAATGATAAATATTAAATTTCATTATACATATCATTTAAGGTTTTCTTGTCTATTCCTGGTGGATGCACTTGAGTGCATTTCATATTTCATAGAATGCACTGTAGTGTCCTAATACTGTATATATTAATTTTTCTTAGTATGGAGATAGCTGCGTATTTAAACTCTGATTGGTTGGTTGACATACTTACAGTAACTCTAAGTATGTTAGGTAAAAATGTTTAAAAACTATTAATATCATATTTCCATTATAAGATGGTTTAACTGAATGGCTGGGGTGGTCTTTCACCTATAAAAATGTTTCACTTGACAATTACTTGTTTTCCCACAACGCTTTATGCTATTGACTACTAAAGAAAACCTCAATCTTTTTCACCTATTTATACAAGGATTAAATACAAACTATCAGAATTAAGTAAGCAACTATATAATTCTGTCCACAGTGAAAACCCTGAATAAAACTTTTTTTCAAAAGGCATGTAAGTGGTTTTTGAACTGCAAAATTTCATGTCTCCTGTCAGAGTGAGCATCTGTAATTCCCACGTGTGTGTATATAGACACACAAACACACACCTGTGCACATACACACACACACACAAACACACGTACAAACATTTTCCTAACAAGTAATCTACACAGGCTTGCTGCTGTTTTTGCAGCTGCCAGTCCCTGAATCTGTCATATTATATAACCCAGTATCTGGTACTCGGAGTTTCTTCGGAGGAGTCTTCAGTGTTCCAGATCTTTCTTTTACCTTGTATTCTAAAGTGCCGTGAGGTACCCCATAAATTCCTTGTGCTTTGGAAGCACTCATTTTGCCACTCATCACCATTGCAATAGCCTCTTCCATTATTTCATGATCATACTGCCGATAACGGCCACGTTTTTTCCTGGGCTGCTTATTATCTTTTCGATCCAATCCATCTTCAGTATTTTCAGAGGTTCCATCAACTGTTCCATTTTTAGAATTAAGACACAAAGGAGAGAGGTCCCCTGGTAGAAAGTAAGAGTCAACACTTGAGTGAGTTACGGGCCCAGAACATTCTATTTTCTTCTGTTTAGGGAGTATATTTTTCAGTTTTTGGAGAGCTGATCCTTCTAGGACTGGAGAGGTTTTGGAAACTTGATACATAACATCCAGCAGACCAGGACCATCAGGTTGTGGTTTTGAAACAGAACTTACTCGTAGTTGAGGAATTTTTAACTGTACAGTAGGACGTGAAGTTTCATATTGTAGGCTTTCATTTTTTTCTTTAAATTAGATTGAGTTTACTTTTTTCTGTGCGCTCTGCTTGAGCTCTTGCCCACAGGGCTACTTTATGCAGCACTGCACAAGTTTCTTTACTGTCTTTATATGAGTAACTATCACTGAAATCTCGAGCTTTGTTTTTAAAAGACGCAGGCTTCCCTGCTGGTAAGGCTTCTAAGTGGAGAAGTAAAGTTTTTTGAGGTATGCCTGCTTTATTTCTGTCCAGTGCTCCAGACTGAATGTCTTTCAAAGCTTTTGAGAGCAAACCATCTGCAAACTCAGCACTTCTCTCCACATAGTCCTCTCTGTTTCTCTGTAGTCTCCCAGCCATTGAATTTTCAGAAGAAGGATCGCATACGGACGACTCTTCAGATTTTATGCTGGTTTTCTTTGTAGAGAGATCTAACACTCCATCCCCTTGCTGAGTATTTTGTTCTTGCATTCGATTCACAGTGAGGTCTAAGGGGCCTTCCTGTTCTTCCTGAAGGGAGTTTTCTGCTTGATTCATTTGAATACTTTTACATATTAGACTTGGTCCAATTGAACCATTTCTATTCTCTTGAATTTTACCACTTTTTGAAATATACTCAATTGCAAACTGACGTATCATCTTTTTCATTAATTCCTGAGCAACTAGGGGAATGTTAGGATCACAGTTCTGAGGAAGGTCTTTCTTTCGAAAGAGTGCATTTAGCTAATTTTCTGCTTGGCATTCAGTCTTTCAGTGTTGGACTGGCCCTGAGATGACAGTTCCTCTGTTGGTGTTGACTGTGAAGAATCAAGAGATGGTAGACAATCCTTCAAATAAACTCAGGGCTCTTCGTAGCCGTGGTCCATAAAGCCCTTCTAAAATACTCTCAAAACCTACACAGTGCATGAGACGGTGGCGCCAAGAGTCGAGTTCCCGCCGGCATCCTCTCCTCTCCGCCGCGCACCGAGGGCTCCGGCACCGGGCGGCGAGGGCAGCGGCCACTCTCTCTCTTCCCTTGTCCATCCGCGTCCCGCGTCACGCGCCCTCATTTACATACGAGCGGCGCAGGCACGAGGCAGGGGCGCGAGCCCCGGAGCGCCAAAAACAAATCATTTTAAGAATGAGACCAAGAATAGACTCATTTTGTAGTGATCAAAGTTGAGGAGCAGAAAACAACCAGAGATGTGCTTTTCCTCAGTGAAGGCGGGAGGAAGCCAGGGGCAGGAGGGCAGTGAATCCCTTTGATACTGGGAGAAAACCAATTCCGAGAGAGCCAATCAGAGGGCACGGGAAGGGGCTGGAAATAAATGTCACCTCGACAAAACCTACCCAGTTGTATCAAAGCTTGGCCCTGACTTCAAGGCCTTCATTCGCAGCTAAATAGTTTCTGTTTTAATTTTATTAAAGTATACTAACGCATACATTTGTTATGAAAAAAATCAAGTCATACAAAATAATAATGAGGGACAAAAGTTCTCCACAGGCAATTACTTTTCACTTTGTTTTTTATTTCTTCCGGTGACTGCCTCCATATTTATAAATTAAAGGATCTCAATCACTAATTGTTTTATCAATTTTTGACATTGTGGATTCACTTATGACAGGTGAGGATTTAGATAATTTAAACTATTTCCTCTTAGTATTTTAGTTATTTTATGATAAACCGTATAATTTAAGTAAGGTAAGTACTTCAAACATCTGTTTTTTGGATTTTCAACTTTCAAAATTATACATTAGCTCCTCACTCTGTGTGAGATGAAGATACTCACACACCTAACCTCTCACACTTCTTTGCTCCTTCTACTTGCCAACTTCTGTTAGCTATATATTTTCTTTAACATTGTTATAGATTATAATGTACTTATACACTTTAAGTGATCATTTAGGGTAAATAAGAAGCTACAAGAATCACTGTATTTGCTCTCTCTAGAACACTTTTCATTATTGCCCTCTTTCCTGGCCACAAAGAACTGGCTTTCAGGTTGACAAGCTTTCTTTAAATTCCTGATCACAAACCTTAAGCTGGTCATCCTTTTCCAGGGTTTTAGAAAACTTACTTTTTCGCTCTCCGCGATGACTATTTTGTATGTTCTCTCTTGGCCAATGATTTTCCTTTACACTTCAGAAAAAAGTCACGAGATAGGGAATTTCTCCCACATCCCACCACTAAATGTACAATCCTTCCTACAACTGCATTTATCTTCTGCATCATATTAAAGAGAAGGAAGTGGCTTTTCTTCTGTTAATCTTCAGTCTTTCCAGCTGTGATCTGGACTCCTATGTCTGCTACCCACTTAGGGGTTTAGTTGTTTTCCTTATCCCCTCTCTTTACTGCATCATCAATCTCTCCTCAGGCTGGATGGTCTCTTCATCATAAAAAATGTTGTAATATCGCTCATCTTAAAAAAACAAAGACAAAACACCACTTTTCTTTACCCCGTAATCCCTCTAGCTGAGCCTATTTCTCTGCTAGCTTTCATAGCAAAACTTCTTGAAAGAGTTCTACGTGGACTCTCTTTTCCTCCTCTTTGATTCATACGTTTTCCTATGAATAACCTCCATATTGCCAAATCTGATAAGAAATGCAAATCAAAATCACAATTGAGATATCACCTCACAAATGTCAGGATGACTATTACCAAAAAACAAAAAATGGCAAGTGTTGGCAAGGATGTGGAGAAATTGGAACCCTTGTACACTGTCGATGGGAATGTAAAATGGTGCAGCCACTATGGAAAACAGTATGGAGGTTCCTCAAAAAATTAAAAGTAGGGGCTGGCCCAGTGGTGTAGTGGTTAAGTTCAGCTCTCTCCGCTTCTGCAGCCCAGGTTTGCAGGTTCAGATCCCGGGTGCAGACATACACCGCTTGTCAAGCCATGCTGTGGTAGCAACCCACATATAAAATAGAGGGAGACTGGCACAGACGTTAGTTCAAGGCCACTCTTCCTCAAGCACAAAGGGGAAGATTGGCAGCAGATGTTAGCTTAGGGCCAGTCTTCCTCAAAAAAAAGAAAAATTAAAAATAGAGGCTGGCCTGGTGGTATAGTGGCGAAGTTCATTCGCTCCACTTTGGCGGCTGGGGTTTCATGGGTTCAGATCCCAGGTGTGGGCCGACACACCATTCATCAAGCCACTCTGTGGTGGCATCCCACGTACAAAAAATAGAGGAAGAATGCGGCCAACCCGACGGCATAGTGGTTAAGTTCGTGTGCTCCACTTTGGCGACCTGGGGTTCGGAGGTTCAGATCCTGGGCATGGACCTAGCACCATTCGTCAAGCCACACTGTGAAAGCATCCCACATACAGTAGAGGAAGATTAGCACAGATGTTAGCTCAGCGACAATCTTCCTCAAGCAAAAAGAGGAAGATTGGCAACAGGTGTGTTAGCTCAGGGTCAATCTTCCTCACCAAAAAAAACCACATTAAAATAGACTACCACATGATCCTGCAATTCTACTCCTCGGTATATATGCAAAGACTTGAAATTAGGATTGTGAAGAGATATCTACACTCCCACATTTATTGCAGCATTATTCACAATAGTCAAGATATAGAAACAACTCAAATGTCCATCAATAGTCAAGTGGATAAAGAAAATGAGGAAAATGCGAGATAGACACACAATTAAACATTATTCAAACTTAAAAATTAAGGAAATACTACCATTTGTAAAAGCATAGATGGACCCGGAAGATATTATGCTAACTGAATACCATTCACAATCGCAACAAAAAGAATAAAATACCTCGGGGTAAATTTAACCAAGGAAGTGAAGGACCTATATAATGAAAATTGCAAGGCCTTTCTGAGAGAATTGGATGACGACATAAGGAGATGGAAAGACATTCCATGTACATGGATTGGAAGAATAAACATAGTTAAAATGTCCGTTCTACCTCAAGCAATCTACAGATTCAACGCTATCTCATCAGAATCCCAATGACATTCTTTACAGAATTAGAACAAAGAATCCTAAAATTTATATGGGGCCACAAAAGACCCCGAATTGCTAAAGCAATCCTGAGAAAAAAGAACAAAACGGGAGGCATCACAATCCCTGACTTCAAAACTTACTACAAAGCTACAGTAATCAAAACAGCATGGTACTGGTACAAAAACAGGTGAACAGATCAATGGAATAGAATTGAAAGCCCAGAAATAAAACCACACATCTATGGACAGCTTACCTTCGACAAAGGAGCTGAGTGCATACAATGGAGAAAAGAAAGTCTTTTCCAAAAATGGTGCTGGGAAAACTGGAAAGCCACATGTAAAAGAATGAAAACTGACCATTCTTTTTCACCATTCACTAAAATAAACTCAAAATGGATCAAAGACCTAAAGGTGAGACCTGAAACCATAAGGCTTCTAGAAGAAAACGTAGGCAAGTACACTCTCTGACATCAGTATTAAAAGGATCTTTTTGGACACCATGTCTTCTCAGAGAAGGGAAACAATAGAAAGAGTAAACAAATGGGACTTCATCAGACTAAAGAGCTTCTTCAAGGCACATGAAAACAGGATTGAAACAAAAAAAACAACCCACTAACTGGGAAAAAATATTTGCAAGTCATATATCTGACAAAGGCTTGATATCCATAATATATAAGGAACTCTCACAACTCAACAACAAAAAATCAAACCACCCGATCAAAAAATGGGCTGGAGACATGAACAGACATTTCTCCAAAGAAGATATACTGATGGCCAATAGGCACATGAAAAGACGCTCATCATCGCTGATCATCAGGAAAATGCAAATGAAAACTACACTGAGATATCACCTTACACCCATTAGAATGACAAAAATATCTAAAGCTAATAGTAACAAATGTTGGAGAGGTTGTGGAGAGAATGGAACCCTCATACACTGCTGGTGGGAATGCAAACTACTGCAGCCGCTATGGAAAACAGTATGGAGATTCCTCAAAAAACTAAAAATAGAACTACCATACGATCCAGCCATTCCACTACTGGGTATCTATCCAAAGAGCTTGAAGTCAGCAATCCCAAAAGTCCTATGCACCCCAATGTTCACTGCAGCATTATTTACAATAGCCAAGACATGGAAGCAACCTAAGTGCCCATCAACAGATGAATGGATAAAGAAGTTGTGGTATATATATACAATGGAATACTACTCAGCTGCAAAACAGAACAAAATCATCCCATTTGCAACAACATGGACGGACCTTGAGGGAATTACGTTAAGTGAAATAAGCCAGTTAGAGAAGGATAATCTCTGTATGACTCCACTCAGAGGAGGAATTTAAAAATGTGGACAGAGAGAACAGATTAGTGGCTACCAGGGGAAAGGGGGGGTGGGGGGCGGGCACAAAGGGTGAAATGGTGCACCTACAACACGAATGACAAACATTAATGTACAACTGAAATCACACAAGATTGTAACCTATCATTAACTCAATAAAAAAAAAGATATTATGCTAACTGAAACAAGTCAGTCACAGAATGACAAATATAGCATGATTTCTCCTATAGGAGGTATCTAAAATAGTCAAACTTAGACAAGCAGAAAATAGATTGGTGGTTGCCAGGGGACCGGAGTGGGGAAAATGGAGAGTTGCTGTTCAGCATCAAGTTTTAGTTATGCAGGATACATAAGTTCTAGAGATCTACAACATTATAAACTTAAGAGGATAAGTCTTATGTTAAATGTTCTTCCCACACACACACACAAAAGCAAAGGGACGTAAGAAATCTTTTGGAGGTGATGGATATATTTATTACCAGGATTGTGGTGATGGTATCATGGGTGTAAGCATATTGTCCAAATTCATCACAATGTATACATTAACTATGTATATTTTTTTAATGTTAATTATACCTCAATAAAGCTGAAAAAAATATAAATTCTCTGTTCTCTTAAATGAGTTCTTAGCAGCATTCAAAGCAGTTGAGCACTTGCTCCTTGAAATACTTTTCTTGTTGGGTTTCTGGATAGCCCATGCTTCTCTCACTTTTAGTGGCTCCTCATATACTATCTAACCCCAAAATGTTGAAATGTATTTTTCCTATGCAGGTGATGGGGTTCAGGGCATGCCCCCCCCCCCCCGCCCCCCAAGATGCACCACTCTGGTATGTGGATTATTTCAAGCTGAAGAAAATAAAAGCTCAGAAGACTCAGGAAGAACATTCCACCTTCTCCCCAACTGCCTAAAAGAAATTTAAAATAAAGGCCAGTCCCCAGGACAAGCCATCACCTTAGATGACTCTGGGTATCTGGTAGACTGGGAGGATCCTTGCTAAGCCCATTCTTATCAAAGTTCTATTTACCAAACATTTGCTTTTCCATTTCCAGGAGTTGCCTTCCTCCCCTTTGAAGCTCCAGATCACTACCCCCAACATCCTCCTTTCCTGTAGCTGAAGAAATTTAAACAGGCAGCCTCAGCCAGATGACTGAGTTACTGTTTCTCCTGAGTTTCTCCCATGTATACATGCTATTAAACTTTGTTTGATTTTTCTCCTGCTAACCTGCCTTTTAAATTATTTGACCAGCCATAAGAACCTTAAGGAAAAGGCGGGGGGGGGAATTCTCCCACTTCCCCAACACAGGTGATCTTAAATGGTTTATAAATTCTCAGGTTTATATCTGCATCCCAAATCTGAGTTCAACTTGTTTGTATTGACAAATAAAAATGGCAAGCAATAGGATATATTGGAGAATATGAGGAAGCCATTTGGTGTAAACCTAATTCGGCCTGACCTTGTCTTTCCAAAAGGGCCTGACCGTGGCTGTTGAGCATGCATTGTATATCTGCTTTAGATATTCCCTATGGCAAGAACAAAGGCCCTTGAGATAAAGGTGCAACTTCCCTCCCTCTCCCAAAGTTGGCATCTTCTTAAGGCTTAAGCCTCTTTCCTTAGGCTAGAAACTGATTGCTGTGCTCACCTGTGACTGCCCAACTCGAGACAATAGACTTGCCTCCTGCTACGCCCTCTGAGATAGCAGACCTACTACCTGCTGTGTCCATCAAGTGCTGTGCTGACAGGGCAATCTTGTGACTATTGTGGGAGGGACATTTCAATCATATGTGAAACGTCCTGCTTGGGGGTATATAACCACTCTGTACATCTCACTTCTTTGGTGCCCTTTCTTCCTGTGGGAAGAAAGGCCCCGGGCCATGGTCCTCAGATTTCAGCTCAGAACAAATTCACCCATATTTTCGTTTATAGATTGCTTATGGATTATTTTCATGGACAGTATCTAGCTGTTTAATTGATATCTTGACTAGGATGTCTTCATAACATAGTCAGAAGGAAATTCTAGATATCCAACTCTCTGCCACAGTCCCCCCAAAGTGCTCTTCCCTTATATTCCCCATCTCATTAAATGGCACCTCCATTTATCTAGTTATTAAAGCCAGCAACCTAAGAGTCTTCTTGATGCTTCTCTTCCCTAATTCCCACATAAACAAGACCTATCTTTTTGATCTACAAACACCATACTTGTTCAACCCCCCTTTATCTTGCCTAGAACAATGCTAGAGTTTACTGACTGATCTACTTTCACTTCCACTGTTGCCCACTTCCAGTCCATTCTCCAAAAGTAGTCAGAGTCTCATTACCCTTCAGTGACTTCACATTGCACTTACCATGGCCTGTAAAAATTAGGCTAATCTGATTCTTTCATGTCTCTCTATCCTCAAAGTGCTGGGAATACTGCAGTGAATGAAACAGGCAAGTCTTCTATTCTCATGGAGTAATCTGGGGGCTTTTTTTGGCAGGGGGTGGGGAATAGAATAAAGAAGTGCAGATAAATAAAACCATTTCTGAAAGTAAAGAGTACTATGAAGACAATTAAACAGGGGATTGTGTTAGACAGCAACTGATATTTGCGGTGGGTTTTAGACTGCGTGGTCAAGGATTGCCTCTCTGAAGGGACATTTGAACTGAATGATACAAAGGAATTTTTAGCACTTTCTCAGCAAAGGTTTATTTCTTGATTGTATCATAATCTCATCAAGGATCATCTGGGAACTCTAGATTTTATCTAATTCCAGGACCCAGGCTGAGAGAGCAGCCACCAAACTGAAACTTGCAGGTTGCTGTGACAAAAGGAAGTAAGATTCTGAAGGGCCTCACACCAGCAATGAAAAGCTCTAGTCTGTAAGTGACACAGATTTCTTCCACCTATACTTTATTAACCAGAACTATTCACATGACCCCACCCAAACCAAGAATCTGGGAATCGCAGTCCTACCACGTCCTGGAAGGCAGAGAATCAGAAATATTCGGAAAACATAATTAACTACTACTATAGTCCTTCATGTTCACAGGGGAAAATATAAAGGAGGGAAAGTCATAGATACATGCATGGTAGTGGCAGGAGTTCTCCTACAACTGTGCAAGGCCATTAGAATTGCTAGTTCTGGTTCCTCTGGGAGGCATATGGTAGAAACAGAAGACAGTTTGGTGAAGCTTTCCGAGTCTTGCTGCTATCTGATCCCTCTAATACTGAGGAAATGGTTTCTTACTGTTTTGCAGACCTGGAAGAATGAATCCACAGAATGTGACCTCATTGTCCCTACTCAGGATTCTAGTTTGCTCACTTCAGTCAAGGTGCCTTAAACTTTTCTAAAAGTCAAGAACAGTCTGGAAATACATATATTCTCCATATCAACTTCTCAGAGCAAAAATCAAAGAAATGGGCACAAGACCGGCTCAATGTTTTTTATGAATGATTGATAATATTAATTTGAAGACTATTTCTTACATATTATACATCCATTTGTAGAGGGAGTAAAAGGTTATAGACACCACTAAGACATACCTGCTTTTTCTTCTAGCATTTTCAGTTTGTCTTTTTAAAAAACTTAATCCTTTGTTCTGTTTGAAATCTTTCAATTGTGAAATATTTCAGGACTGATATTAAATGTGACTAACACTAAGCCAAATACCTATGTGCCCAATACCCAGATTATGAAATAAAATATTATAAAAATAGTCATAGGTCTTGTTTTTGCACGCTTTTTGGTGAGGAAGATTGGCCCTGAGCTAACATCTGCTGCCAAGCTTCCTCTTTTTTGTCTCCCAAAAGCCCCAGTACATAGTTCTATATCCTAGTTATAAGTCATTCTAGTTCTTCTATGTGGGAGGCTGCCACAGCATGGCTTGATGAGCGGTGTGTAGGTCTATGCCGAGGATCCGAACCAGCGAACCCCAGGCCGTGGAAGTGGAGAGCATGAACTTAACCACTCGGCCATGGGGATGGCCCCCTATAGGTCTCTTTTTATACCTAATCACATTCCTCTTTCTCCCAGCTTCCCCAGAAGTAACCACTATTCTGAATTTAGAATTTATCCTTCTTGTGCTTTTCTTTGTACTTTTACTACATCTGTATGTATCTGTTATCAATATGTAGTATTTTTGAGATTTGGGGTTCTAGCAATGATGGGGTAAACACAACTGGATTAAAAAGAAAACAACAAGACTTATCCTCCCACCACACACAACTAAGAAACCGGACAAAACATACAGTGGTTTCCAGATATTAGACAACAGTCAGTGAAAGATAATGATCTCTGAGAGAAATGAAACAAAAGATGTGAGCCATATTATTGCCCCAGCTTACAGCCTGGAGAGAATTTTTAGGCTATGTGCAGGCAGGAAGTACCCAAACGGAGCCTGCTGGTTCCAGGAGCTAAAGATACAGAGCTCATACAAGGAAATCTTCTGAGCATTTATGGGATGAAGTATGAGAGAAGACAGATCTGCGCAGGAAGAGCTCCAAATGAGTACTGATCAATGCAGGTGTGTGAGGAAACTACTCAAGGCCAGTGAAAGACCATGAGAAAGATTCAAGTATAGCCATCCCAGAACTCACACAGGGCTGGTAATACTCTATATTCCCACTAGCCAAATAAAAAAAACCTCCTAATACAAGGACATTCTCAAGAGGGTATCACATCAGTGTTGGGACCAAATTAGTCCTATACTAAAAGTTGTACTGGACCCACCTAAGAAAGCAAGAAAGCAAGCCTCAAAATGGCAGAGTTGATTACAAATGGCTTAACTGAATCTCAAAACAAAGCCTGAAAATATTTTAGAAAAAAAATACAGAAACTCCAACAACTAAGAAAATAAAATTCACACTATGTGGCACTTGACAAAAAAAAATTACCAGATATGCAAGAGACAGGAAAATAAGACCTAAAATGAAAAGAAAAATCAATCAATATGAACAGACCCAGAGATGACAGAAACAGTTGGCAAGAATGTTTAAACACTTAGTATAAATATAGTTCATATGTTCAAAAAGGATGAAAGATGAGCATTTTAAGGAGATATGGAAGATGTAAAAGAAATCTATTCCTCAGCAATATGAATTTACTTAACACTACTGAATTGTGCTACACTCATAAATGGTTAAGATGGTATATTTTATATTTTTAGCATGGTAAAACAACCTTTGTTAATCTAAAAGGAAACAAACAAAACAAACCACAAATAAACATCTAGAAGTGAAAATACAATGTCTGAGAAGAAAAACAGTATGGTTAAAATTATCAACAGGTTAGACACTGTAGAAGAAGATTAATGAACTTAAAGACAACAGAAATCATCTAAAATGAGAGAGAGGAAAGATTGGAAAAAACTAAATATCAGTGAGCTATAGAAAAACATCATGTGCCCTAATACAGATATAACTGCACTCCCAAAAAGGAGGAGACGGATAGGACTGAAAATTTTGAAGGACTTACGGATGAAATTTTTCCAAATTTAATGAAAACCATAAACTCATATTTCCAAGAAGCTCAATGAACCCCAAGCAGAAGAAACAAAGAAAATTACACCAATGCACATCATAATCGTATTGCTTAAAATCAGTGATAAGGAAAAAACTTAAAAGCAGCCCAAAAAAAGACACGTGTACAGAAGAAAAATGAGAATTACAGCAGACTTCTCACTGGATTGAATGAAAGCCAGAAGACAACGGAGCAACACCTTTAAAGAGCTGAAAGAAAAATAATGGTTGCCCAGAATTCTATATACAGTAAACATACATTTCAGAAATGAAAATGAAATAAATACTATTTCAGACATATCAAAGCTAAAATTCATCACCAGCAGCCCAGCATTATAATACATATTAAAGAAAATCCTCCAGACAGAAGGAAAATGACACCAACTATAATTCTGGATATACACAAGGAAATAAAGAGCACTGGAAACGCAAAGTTTGTGAGTAAATACAAAATACACTTTTCCCTAATTTTTAAACATCTTTAAAACATTACTGACCGGTTAAAACAAAAATGTAACAATGCATGTGGGGTTACTAATATATGTAGAAATAAAATGTATATCCACAATAACCTAAAATCTAGGAAAGGTGAAATGAAAGTAAACTATTGTAATGAGCTTATACTATACATGAAGGATAATAATATGATCAGAAGGTAGAGCGTAATAAGTGGAAGATGTCTAATATAAACCCTAAAACAACTTATAAAATAAAGAAAACAAAGAGTACAGATAACATGAAAAGAATATTGACTTATTCCTAACAAGTCAATAAAGGAGATTAAATGGAATTAGAAAATGTAAAATTTTCTGCCTTCTAAAAGAAGGCAGAAAAAAAATACAAAGAGATCACAAATAAGAGAGAGAATGAATAAATAGCACAATGGTACATTTAACCACTTTAATCACAACAACCAGTAATCATTTTAACTGTGAATGCTGTAAAAAAAAATCAAAAGGCAGAGATTTTTGAAACAGGAAAAGATAGAGACTGTCATGAAAAGGTAGAGACTGTCAAATTGTATGGAAAAGAACAACAACACTAAATACATATTCACCTAATGACAGAACTTCAAGATACATAAAACAGAAAATGATAAAATTAAAAGAACTGCACCAATCCACAATTATAGCCACTATTATAGATGTCAATACCCTTCTCTCAATAAATGACAAATGAAGTAGACAGAAAAATCAGTAAAGGAAGACCCGAATAACTCTATCAACCAACATTCTACCTAACATTTTTCCCAAATACAACTGGATCACTGACCAAGATAGACTGTAAGATTGGCCGTAAAGAAAGTCTCAATAAATGTAAAAGAATTCAAATAATAAAAACTATGCTTTCTGGCCACAATGGTATTACATTAGAAACTAACAACAAGCCAAAGCAATCTCGAGAAAAACCAACAAAGCTGGAGGTATCACAATCTCTGAATTCAAAACATACTACAAAACTACAGTAATCACAACAGCATGGTACTGGTACAAAACACACACACAGCTCAATGGAACAGAACTGAGAGTCCAGAAATAAAACCACACATTTACGGACAGCTAATTTTCGACAAAGGAGCTAGTACAGACAATAGAGAAAGGAAAGTCTCTTCAATAAATGGTGTTGGGAAAACTGGACAGCCACAGGCAAAAGAATGAAAGTAGACTATTATCTTACACCATACACAAAAATCAACTCAAAATGGATTAAAGAGATGAATGTAAGACATGAAACCATAATACTCCTAGCTGAAAACATAGCCAGTATGCTCTTCAACATTAGTCTTCGCAGTATCTTTTTGAATACCATGTCTCCTCAGGCACTGGAAACAAAGAAAAAAATTAACAAACGGGACTACATCAAACTAAAAGTCTTCCCCATCAACAAAATGAAAAGACAATCCACCAACTAGGAGAAAGTATTTGCAAGTCATATATCCAATAAGGGGTTAATTTCCAAAATATATAAAGAACTCACACAACTCAACAACAACAAAACAAACAATCCAATCAAAAAATGGGCAGAGGATATGAACAGACATTTTTCCAAAGAAGATTTACAGATGGCCAACAGGCACATGAAAAGATGTTCAGGGGACGGCCCGTTGGCACAGCGGTTAAGTTCACACCTTCCACTTTGGCAACCTGGGGTCTCCAGTTCAGATCCCGGGGGCAGACCTACACAATGCTTCTCAAGCCATGCTCTGGCAGGCATCCCACATAAAATAGAGGAAGATGGGCACGGATGTTAGCTCAGGGCCAGTCTTCCTCGGCAAAAAAAGGAGGATTGGCAGCAGAAGTTAGCTCAGGGCTAATCTTCTCCAAAAAGGAAAGAAAAGAAAAGATGCTCAACATCACTGATAATTAGAGAAATGCAAACCAAAGCTACAATGAGATATCACCTCACATCCATTGGAATGGCTATTACTAAAATGACATGAAATAACAAGAGTTGCAGAGGATGTGGAGAAAAGGGGAGCCTCATATACTGCTCGTGGGAATGCAAACTGCTACAGCCGCTACGGAAAACAGTATGGGGATTTCTCAAAATATTAAGAATAGAACTACCATACAATCCAGCTATTCCACTTCGGGGTAGATATCCAAAGAAGACGAAAACACTAATTTGAAAAGATACATGTACCCCTATGTTCATTGCAGCATTATTCACAATAGCCACAACCGGGAAGCAACCTAAGTGCCCATCAACAGATGATGGATAAAGATGTGGTATATGCACACAATGGAATACGACCCAGCCATAAAAAAGACGAAATTGTGCCATTTGAGACAACATGAATGGACCTTGAGGGTATTATGCTAAGTGAAATGTTAGACAGAGAAGGACAAATACTGTATGATTTCACTCATGTGGAATATAAACAAACAAACACACAAACACACAGAAACAGAGAACAGATTGGTGGTTACCAAAGGGGAAGAGGGTGGGGGAAGGCCAAAAGGGGTAAAGGGGCACATATATATGGTGACAGACGGAAACTAGACTTTTGGTGGTGGACATGATGTAACTTATACAGAAGCTGAAATATAATGATGTACACCTGAAATTTACACAATATTAAAAACCAATGTGACCTCAATTACAAAAATTTTCAAACTCAGAGAAAACAGTATTTGAAAGAGAACTGAGGGGCTGGCCCCGTGGCCGAGTGGTTAAGATCACGCGCTCCGCTGCAGGCGGCCCAGTGTTTCGTTGGTTTGAATCCTGGGCGCGGACTGGGCACTGCTCATCAAACCACGCTGAGGCAGCGTCCCACACGCCACAACTAGAAGGACCCACAACGAAGAATATACAACTATGTACCAGGGGGCTTTGGGGAGAAAAAGGAAAAAAATAAAATCTTAAAAAGAAAAAAAGATAACTGAAAAATCCGCATATATATGGAATCTAAACGTATTTCTAAATAACTCATGCATCAAAGAAGAAATCCCAGAAGAAATTTTAAAATATTTTGAATAGAATGGAAATGAAAGCATGACATATCAAAATTTGTGGGGTATACCCAGGCAGCTCTTAGAGGAAAATTTATAGCATTAAAAACTCAGAAGAGAAGAAAATTCTCAAAACTATGGTTAAAGCTTAAGAAGCCAGAAAAAGAAGAGCAAAGTAAACCCAAATAAGTAGGAAAAAAGTAAATAAAAGGAAGAAATCAATAAAAATAAAAAACAACCAAAAATGACAAAAAGAGAGAAAACCAATTAAACCAAAAACGATTTGTCTGAGATCAATAAAATTGACAAATCTCAAGCAAGTCCAATAACGATAAAAAAGAGAAAAGACACAAATAAATAATATCAGGAAAGAGAGAGAAGACATCACTACAGAACCTTCAAACATTAAAAGTGATATGGGAATAGAGTAGACAATTTTACGCCAACAAACTAATGACTTAGATTGAATAGACAAATTCCTTGAAAGACACAAACTAGCCAAGTTGACTCAAGAAGTAATAGAGACAGGACTTCCAGAATGGTGGTATAAGGAGCTCGGCAGAACATTTCCCCATGAAACGATCATTTAAATGATCAAAATTGGAGCCAGCCTGTGGCACAGTGGTTAAGTTCGCACATTGCACTTTGGCGGCCCGGGGTTCGCCGCTTCGGATCCTGGGTGTGGACATGGCACCACTTGGCAAGCCATGCTGTGGTAGGCATCCCACACATAAAGTAGAGCAAGATGGGCACAGACGTTAGCTCAGGGCCAGTCTTCCTCAGCAAAAAAAGAGGAGGATTGGCAGCAGATGTTAGCTCAGGGCTAATCTTCCTCAAAAAAAAATGGTAAAAATTATTATTATTTTTAAATTTAAATTTTCTGGAAATTGTCCTAATGGCATACAGCAAATTAAAAAACATTTACTCAGGAAAATCTAGTAAATCTGGGTAAGAACAGCAAGTCTGTGCCATTTGAGCCATGTCCCACTCCTACCTCCACCCCTCCTACAAGTCGGAGTGATCCAGCTTTACAAGAAAATGAGACCCTCTCTCTCCTCTTAGCTCGCAGTCTAGGGTGAGAGTTTCTCCCTGGGAGAGCAGGCTGCTGCAGTGTCTAACGTTCTCAGCTTCATGTTGCAGAAGTTCTATTCCAGGCAAATGTAGCCAAGAGGACTGGGGCTCTGTTACCCCAAGTAGCCCCTACTTGGAAGGTGGAACTCTACCACAGGTAGGAGCAGGTTGAAAACACTGGGCCCTGAGCACCCACACCCCAGCTTGCTGACAGGATGCAGGTTCCATACCAGGAAGTATGTCACGGGCTGAAGTGTGTTCCTGAAAAATTCGTATGTTGAAGTCCTAACTCCCAGTACCTCATAATGTGATTGTATTTGGAGAAAAGGTCTTTAATGAGGTAATTAAGCTAAAATGAGGTCATTAGGATGGGCTCTAATCCAAGATGACCGGCGTCCAAACAAGAAGAAGAAATTTGGACAAAGACTCGTCTAAAGGGAAGACCTCGTGAAGACACAGGGAGAAGACGGTAACCTACAAACCACGGAGAGAGGCCTCAGAAGAAACAGCTCTGCCCACAACTTGATCTTGGACTCCTCACCTCCAGAACTGTGAAAAAATTAATTTCCGTAGTTTAAGCCCCCCAGTCTGTGGTAATTTGTTAAGGCAGCCCTAGCAAACTAATACAGATTTTGGTACCAGGATGTAGGGTGCTGCTGTAACAGATACTTAAAATTGTGGAAGTGGCTTTAGAACTGGGGAATGGGTAGAGGCTGGAAGAGTTCTGAGGTGCAAGTTAGAAAAAGAAACCAAAATTGAAGATTTGAAAGTTCTCAACCTATCTACATTACAAAAAAATGAGAAAATCTGTTCTGGAGAGAACATCAAGGGTGTGGCTGGACAATCACTCACTAAAGGAGCCCAACAATAAATCTGAACCGAAAGATGGACAAACCCGAAAACTTAAACACAGACTGATGGAGATTATGCAATCTGAGGAGCAGAGAGAAAAAAGAATGAGGAAAAATGAACAGAGCCTTAGAGAATTGTGGAACACCATTAGGCACACCAACCTATGTGTAATGGAAGTAACAGAAGGAGAGGAGAGAGAGAAAAGAGCAGAAAAATATTGACTATGTAGTGATCGAAAACTTCCCAAATATGATAAAAACAATATATATCCCTGAAGCTCAACAAACTCTAAGTCGGAGAAATGAAAGGAGGGCTACACCAAGACGCATCATGGTCAGATGTTGAAAGCTGAAAGTATATATCCAAAGGAATTCAAAGCAGGGACTCAAACAGATATTTTTATGCCAATGTTCATTGAAGCATTATTCACTAAAACCAAAAGGTGAAAACAATCCAAGTGTCCATCCACAGATGAAAGGATAAGCAAAACGTAGTGTATATGTACAAAGGTATATTATTCAATGATAAAAAGGAATAAAGATCTGATACATGACACAACATGGATGAACACTGAAAACATTATGCTAAATGAAATAAGCCATGCAAATGGACAAATACTGTATGAATCCACTTATATGAAGTATCTAGAATAGGCAAATTCATAGAAATAGAAAGTAGATTAGACATAACCAGGGGTTAGAGAGAGGGTAGGGTGGAGACTTATTGCTTAACAATTACAGACTTTCTGTTGGGGGTGATGAAAAAGTTTTGAAAACAGTGGTGAAGGTTGCACAACATTTTGAATGGAATTAGTGCTACTGAATTGTACACTTAAAAATGGTTAAAATGACAAATTTTATGTTGAATATATTTTACCACAATTTTAAAAAATCAATAATGTAATATATCGAAACCCACTGAATTGTACACTTGTAATGGGTGAGTGGTATGGTATGTAAATTATATCTCAATAAAGCTGTTTTTTACCCTTAATAAAAAGATATAAAGAACATAACTAGCTTTATGCCTACTAAGGAAATTGATTTCCACTTCAGGCCTAGATGACTTTATGGCTGAATTCTACTAAACATTTTTTTTCGAACTTTACAGAAGTATAATTGACAATAAAAATTGCATGTACTTAAGGTGTACAATGCAAACCGTTGATATACACATACATTGTGAAATGATTATTACAGTCAAGTTAACTAACACATCCATCACAGTTACTTTTTTGTTGTGTGTGGTGAGAACACTTCAGATCTACTGTCTTGGGGCTGGCCCAGTGGCATAGCAGTTAAGTTTGCGTGCTCTGCTTTAGCGGCCCAGGGTTCACCGGTTCGGATCCTGGGCACGGACATGGGAACCACTTATCAAGCCATGCTGTGGCAGGCGTCCCACATGTAAAGTAGAGGAAGATGGGCACATATGTTAGCTAAGGGCCAATCTTCCTCAGCAAAAAGAGGAAGATTGGTGGCAGATGCTAGCTCAGAGCTAATCTTCCTCAAACAAAACTACTCTCTTAAAAAATTTCAAGTATACAATACAGTATCATTAACTATAATCACTATGCTGTACAATAGGACCCAAAGGTTATTTGTCTTATAACTACAAGTTTGTACCCTTTGACAAGCATTTCCCTATTCCCCCCCCACCTTCTTCCAAACATCCCAGGAGGGAGTATACCAGTTCTACGCAAAATCTTCCAGACTTTTAAAGAGGAAGGAATACTGTCCAACTCACTTTATGTAGCCAACATTATCCTGATACCAAAACCAGATAAAGACATTACAAGAAAAAAGAACTATAAACCAATATCCCTCATGAAAATAGATGGAAAAATTCTTCACAATTTTTGAACAAACAACTTATCATGAATTGAGTGAAAAAACAAAATATATCATGACCAAGTGGGGTTTAACCCAGGAATGCAAAGTTGACTTAATGTTAAAATCAATTAATATAGTTTACCATGTCAACAAACTAAAGAAAAAATAATCATTTTAATATATATATAAAAACATTCGATGCACAAAGATTCATTCAGTACAATAACTCTCAACAAACAAGGAATAAAAGGGAATTCTTTCCACCTGATAAAGAGTATCTACAAAAACCCTACAGTTGACATTATATTTCAGGATGCAAGACTGAATGCTTTTACCCTAAGATCTGGAATGAAGCAACAATGTTTACCTACCACTTCTATTGGAGGTCCTAGACAGTACCGTAAGGCAAAAGAAAAAATCAAACATGCAGATTGGAAAAGAAGTAAAACTGTCTTTATTTTCAAGTGCATAATTGTCTAAGAAAACCCTGAGGAATCTACAAATAAAAGCTACTAGAACTTTTAAGTGAGTCTAGCAACATTGCAGATACGAGGTCAATATGCAAAAATTAGTTACATTTCTATGTCTAGCAAGAAATGGTCAAACTGAAATTTAAAGTACCATTTTCAATAACGTAAACATGGATTTTCTAGGAATAAATTTGAGAAAAGATATTCAGGACTATACACTGAGAAGTGTAAAACATTGCTGACAGAAATCCAAGATTACCTTAATAAATGGAGAGAGATACTGGTTCATGGATCGGAAGACTCAGTTGTCATTTTTCCTCAAATTGACCTGTAGATTTGAGAGAATCTCAATGAAAATCTCAATAGGTTCTTTTGAAGAAATACATTAGTCAACCCTAAAATGAATATGGAACTACAAAGGATATAGAATAGCCAAAACAACTTGGAAATAGAAGAGCAAAGTAGAAGGACTAAAACTACTTGATTCCAAGCTTATCATAAAGAGACAGTAATCCAGACAACGTGGTATTGGAATAGTCACAGGCCAGCGGAACACCATAGAGAGTTCAGAAGTAGACTCACAAATTTATGGACAATAGATTTTTAAAATAACAGTTTTATTAAGATATAATTCACATACAATACAATTCACGCATTTTAAATGTACGATTAAATGGTTTTTCGTATATTCAGAGAGTTGCGCAACCATCATTACTATTTAATTTTAGAAAATTTAGGTCACCCACAAAAGAAACCCTGTATCAATTAGCAGTCACTCCCCATTTCCTCCTGAATCCTCCTACCCTGGCCCTAGGCAGCCACCAATCTACTTTCTGTTTCAATGGACTCGCCTATTCTAGACATTTCACATAAATGGTATCATACAATATGTGGTCTTTTGTGACTGGATTCTTCACTTAGTTTAATGCTTTCAATGTTGTAGCATGTATCATTTCTTTTCCTTGCTTAGTAATATTTCATTGTATGGATATACCACCTTTTGGTTATTTATTCATGAGTTGATGGACATTTGCTTCCCCTTTGGGGCTTTTACAAATCATTCTGCTATGAGCATTTGTTTACAAGTTTTTGCGAGGACGTACATTTTCAGTTATCTTGGTTATATACTTGGGAGTGAAATTGCTGGGTAACTTTATGCTTAACCTTTTGAAGAACTGCCAGACTTTGGAAAATATCCCAAGCAGTTGCGCTATTTTACATTCCCAACAGCATGAATGTTCCAATTTTTCTACACCCTAGCCAACACTTACCTGTCTTTGGTGATTATGGCCATCCAAGCAGATGTGAAGTGGTATCTCATTTGGTTTTAATTTGCATTTCCCTATTAGTTAATTATGTTGAGTATTTTTTCATGTGTTTATTGGCCATTTGTATATCTTCTTTGGAGAAATGTCTATTCAAATCTGAGAAACCATTGCCTAATCCAAGGTCACAAAGATTTAAATCTACGTAGTCTTGTAAGAGTTTATAGGTTTAGCTCTTGCATTTAGCTCTTTGATCCATTTGAGTAAATTTTTGTATATGGTATGAGATAGCTGTACAACTTCATTCTTTTTATGTGGCTATCCTGTGGACAAATGATTTTTGACAAAGAAGCCAAGAGAATTCAAAGAGGAAATGATCATCTTTTCAATAAATGGTGATAGGAAATTGGAGAGCCATACGCAAAAAAAGGTCTTAATCGTTGTTTCACACCATATGGAAATATTAGTTCAAAATGGATCATAATAAGTGTCTAAATATAAGAGCCAAAATTATAAATTTTCTAGAAGAAAATATAGGAGAAAATCTTAGTGATGTTGGGTTAAGCAAAAATTTCTTAAATAAAGCATAAACTAAAATAAAAGGCATAAACTATAAAAGAAAAGTCAATAAATTTGACTTCATGAAAATTAAAAATTTTTGTTCCTTAAAAGACACATAAGAAAATAGACGATCCAGCCACAGATTGAGAGAAAGTGTTTTCAAAACATGTATCTGACAAAGTAACTGTATCTAGAATAGACATAAAATTCTTACAACTCAATAATAATAAGACAATCCAGTTTATCACATGGGCAAAAGATTTGATCAGATGTTTAAACTAACTATTTTGGAAAACATTTTGGCAGGTTCTTAAACAGTCAAGACTTCACCTTCCAGTTGATTCAGTACTCCCACTCCTAGAGAAATGTGAACATACATGCACATGAAAACTTGTACAAGATTCTTTATAGCAGCTTTATTTGTAATAGCCCCAAACCGCAAACAACTCAAAAGCCCATCAGCGGGGGAACAGATAAACAAATTGCGTTATATCTATATAATGGGTGCTACTTAGCAATAAAAGAAATGACAACTGATACAACAACATGGATGAATCTCTAAACAGTGATGCTGAGAGAAAGAAGTGTTAGAAAATGCAAACAAATCTATTGTGACAAAATAATCAGAGGTCTCCTGGGGATGGGGCACAGAGGGAAGAGACAGGGATAGACTACAAAGGAGCAAGAGAAGTTTTGTGTGTGATGGATATGTTCCTTATTTTGATTGTGGTTATAGTTTGAGTAGTATATAACAAGACAAAACTTATCAAATTGTACACTTTAGGTATGTGCAGTTCATTGTACATCACATATCTTAAAACATCGGAAAGAAACAATATATGGTACTTTAATGTGTTTTCACATATAAATGAATTTATCCGTTTTCTTGTTGATGAGTGTCTAGGTTGTTCTCAGTTTTCAATTTAGAAAGAGCGCTGCAGTTAATATTCTTATATGTCTCTCTGTGTACGTACATGTGAGGGTTTCCAAAGTAGGCCCCCAGAGTAGAGTTGCTGGGTCATAGCTATGCACATCTGCCACTTTACTGGATCTTCCCAAATTGTTCTTCAGGGTCATTCCCTTTTATACCACACACCATTAGCAGTGTACGCAATTTAAGCTTGTTCCACTCTTTCCAATATCATGGATCTAAAGTAATAAATTGTTTTAATTTGTACTTCTTTAATTATTAGAAAAGTTGGGCACTTCCTTGTAAATGCTAGTCATTTGAATTTCTGGATACTGACTAAAATTTGGTGGGAGGAATAATGGAGGAACCACCTGAATTTTCTCCCAAATGTAGCCAATTACTTTAATATCATTTGCTGAAAAATTATCATTTTCCACTGATTTGAAATGCCACCTCTAATATGTACTTATTTCTCCCGTGTGCTTTTTTTTTTTTCCTGGAGTTTTAATTCTGTTCTAGAAATAAATCTGAGTAACTAAGGGCATTCAGTAAATGACCTGATCTGCTTATCCTTTCCTACATTGGTAATTTACTCTTGCAATTTTTGTAATTCTAGATGATGTTGATGAGGAGGGAAAAAATTTTTTCCTTTACTTTCTCAGGTTCAATAACTGGGGTCTTGCAAATTGAACTGACAAAAGACAGATTAACAGGAGAAAAAGGTTTATTTCATATGCATATGGTGGAGGGGCCTCAGAAATGACATGAAAATCCTAAAGAGGCAGACTGTTACCATTTTCACAAAGGGAAATAAATTTGTGAAGAAATGACAAGACAAAGGAAAAGAGGTTTGAGCTTCTAAGGGTGGTAAATTGTGAGAAGGTAAATATAGGGGGAAACTAAGGAAAGATAAAGGTTATTTATTAAAATTTGTTTGTGCAGGCTCATGTTGGTGCCGATTTTCTGTCTTCTTCATAGCCATAAAACTCCCTTAGGAGAAGAGACTTATGGCAGCCCTCAGTTTTTAGAAGTTTCTGCTCTTAGTCAGATAAAGAATCTCCAAGAAGGCTTCTTTCTGTATCTGTTGATTCTCAATGGCCTTACCTCAAAATAATCCATATGGCATATTTTGGGTGGTGCATTCTAATCCCCTTCAATAAACTGCCAATTACTCTATTTCTTTTTTAACATTCCTGGATACTCCTACATGTTTATGAATTTTAGAATTAGTTTTTAAGATTAAAAGAATTTCCAGAACTAAAAGAAACAACTGGGTTCAAGCAGAACAAGAATTAATAACCTGGGACTGAATAAGCTGAGAAGGATAGTTACAATTTTTACGACTTCTTGTTTGAAACATTTCTGGTTCTTTAGTGTTTTGTTTTTCCAGATTTAAGGAAACTTTTTCTCTTAAGCTACCTATGATTTACAATTGGTAAAGTATACTTTTGTAAACAAAGAGGAAACATTTACTTTTTCTCCCTGTATGATCCCTCCAGAATTTAGAAACTCAAGTGTTCTTTTCATGGCAATACAGTAAGTTACTTGCATAATTTCAATAAGAATCTGTTCTCCTTCTAACAGGGTACAATTGAAAACATTGGCTATGTTACCAAGGCTTTGACTGGAATGTCATAGTTGAGAGAGATATGCATAGATTCAGACATGACCAGACAGCTGTAAGGAACTGCCTGAAACTTGGCTTGGCTTCCTGGCCTCAGAGGCTTTGAAAGAGTCAAATCTGAGATTCCTTATAAAAAGTTCCAGCAAAGCAGTCTTAAAAGAGCTTATGTGGTCAATCACCATTCTTGCTACACTCATGTAAATAATCAGGCCAAGTTTAATACAAACAAATTAGTTTTACTGTGATTATCTTTGGTAAAAAATGGGGTAATTGTAGAGAGAAAAATTATGTTTGCACCTTTGTAGATATTTAGATTCTAACCCTGTTAATTGTCTTTGAGGTTTTGTTATATACCTGTAAACTGAACTGGATCCTAAATTCTTCTAATTTTCTCAAATATCTGGCTACCACTCTCCAACCGAATGTTTCCTATTTCCTCCCATCCTTCTGATTTGGAATCACTGAGACCAAAGACTGTCCTTGAATCTCCTTGGAAAGGAATATACTAGGTCTTCCTCCCGACCCAGATGGCAGCCAAACCTCCAGGACTTAAACCTTGGCTACACATCTCACAGTGGAAGAAAGCTCCTCCTGACCTCTGGTCCTTTACAAACACTGAAGACCTCTGAATCAAACTGATGAGCAGGAGAAGCAGCTGACATTGACGTAGACTGCTTCCACCCAAGACACCAGATCAAGATTTCCCATTTTAACTAAACATGAAACACTGTCTTCCTCTCTTTCTTTCCTTTACTCTGGCATTGGCCTGGCAAGATAATGTCACCATCATATCTCCCAAGCCATTACTAAGGGAGAGCAACCTTTCAGACAGCTGGATTCATCATCAAAAACTCCAATCTGTTCATGATGCTGGAACCCATGAACAATGCCACCTGAGCAGTAATGGTTTACGCCCCAACAGGATTTAATTTCATCGGTGGTGGTGATCATTCTCCTTGGACCAATAAATGCTTAGATGGCTAACACATAACTGGGCAATGCCCCTTAGGTTATCTAACTGTGCCACTCAACTGTTCTCAAATAGGCTAAGACACTTCATTGGTCAACTCCCCTAATCATCCAATTCGAAAAGACCTGCCAGGAGGCCTTCATGATTCAGGATGTGCTTCTTTCGGCAGGTCCCTACTTCCTTTGTTAGGAGTGAGTACAAATGAGGCTGTGATCAGAAATCCCTCCTTAACTCTTGAAAGTATTGCAGAATTCGCTGCTAAAGCAATAGCTGCCCAATGAAAATCTCTAGACTCTCAGCTCAAAGTAGTTCTTGATAATATGACAGCCCTTGATCATTTGTTAGCTGAGCAAGGATGTGTCTGTGCTGTGGCCACCACCCGCTGCACCTGGATTAACACTTCTGGGGAAGCTGAAATTTAGTTACATAAAATCACTGAGTGCGCCACTTGGCTTAAAAAGGTGACTCCTTCAACAGAGTATTTCTTTCACTTATTGGATTTTGATTGGTTTGGGTCTTGGGGACCATGGCTCTGAAGTGCACTCCAGACATGGGAATTATCCTACCAGTAACAGTCATAGTAATCTCCCTGATGCACCGTATTCTCTCAAAAGCTTTAAATGCGTGTTTGCAGCTGCTAACCATCAAGCAAATGAATGTGAAGTCGTGACCTGTGAATACCACAGGATTCGGCAGAAAACCTCATGACCTGTGACTATAACACGGAGAAACAGTAAAAGCTGCGAGACCAACAGAGCGGTAGCTGAGAGTGGCACTAATGCCTTAAATTTTGATCACATCTTTCAAGTTATGCTAAGAGTCTCACGCAAAGGGGGAGAACTGTTAAAAAAGAAAAAACAGGAACAAAATGGTGTCACTTGTGCTAAGTCCCACATCAATAAATCAAGACTTAATTGCACTTTCAGTCTCTCACAGGAATGTGACCTTTAACTAGTCAATCTGGAATTACCTGGTCGGCATGAGTGAGTAATCTGCCTCATAGATCCCCACACTACTCTTCCCCAAAGGAAGGTGATCTTGCCCGAATCTGCTCTTTGCTAGAAACTTCCTTTATTCCGTCCCTTCTGCCCATAACAGCCTTCCACTTTGCATAGCTCCTTGGACCTCCCTTCTATTTGCTAGCTGGGATGCTGCTCAATTCATGAATTGTTGGATAGAGCCAATTCGATCTTCAAATTTACTCAGTTGGCTTTTGCTTTAAACACCTTAGCATCATCATCCTCTGAAAATAATGCTAATTTTGTCTTTTTTCTATTACTATATTTCTTTCTTTCTCTTATCTGGGGGACAAAGAGATTAATTAGAACACTAAGGTTCCTTAGAGGATGAAAGACTTCGGTGAATCTTGCAGGAATAGCAGCATTTGGACTGGCTAAGAGGGGAGGATGACAGAAATATAGCCACGCATTGCTCAATGATGGGGATACATTCTGAGAAATGTGTTAGGCAGTTTCATCATTGAGCGTACTTACACAATTCATCATAGAGTGTACTCACACAAACCTAGATGGTATAGACTACTACACACCTAGGCTATATGGTACTAATCTTACGGGACCACCCTCCTATATGCCCTCCGTCCTTGACCCAAACGCTGTTATGCTGTGCATGTCTCTAGATAAAATTGAGCTGTCCTACTCCCAACTAACGGAAGTCAGTTGATAGAACCGCTGGTGGCACCTGGAACTCTACATATTACATCACAGAAAAACTCAGACTAGTAGTGTCTTGGAACATGTTTTGTTCATAGTAAGTGTGAAAATAAAGGAAAACCTCTTTTAAAATGGAGTCATGAAACCCTGAAGGGGGACCTCTCACGTACATACCACTCACTGCTGCCTGCCTAACTGGCAGGAAGATGGACGATAAGAATTATTTTAACCAGGCCTATTTGTATAAAATTCTCTCAGTCCCAACTTCTTATCCGTGATGATAAGAATGTAACTTTTCTGCTGGTGCAACGGAGGACATCTTCACCTAGGAATTTCATCTCCTGCTTTTAAGAAAAGGAAGGAAGATCCGTCCCTGCCGCAGCGACAACGCATTGTCACAACCTTACACTCTTGTTCTTCTCCAATGAACTTTTATTCTAAATAACCCTCCTTAATTTCCTCCTAACACCTAATAAAAACTAACTTTCCCCTTGTCTCTTCCAACTTGCCTATGGTTCACCATAGTTTGCACGTCCAGAATTGCAATTCCTCGGCTAGTCCCAAATAAACTCATTTTTTGAGCTTGCCCCCCAGACAGCTTCATTTAGGTTGACATAACAGCTAAAGATAGTTTTAGTCTCTATTAACATCACAACCAAATACTTAAATCACAACCAAGTACTTAAAAGCCTGACATAATTGTAGACTCATAAGTGAAATGTCACATTATCATTTTCAATAAATCAGCATCAATTTAACATTTCGGAGAGCCCCCCAAATTCTCAGCACTCAAATCCAAGACAAGAAAGATAAAAAACAGTACGACTGCATTCTGGTTATCCTATGAATTAAAGTGGAGTGAGTGTGAGTGAGTGTGTGTGTGTGTGTGTGTGTGTTTTAAAGCCTTTTGTTCACCAGCTTCTTTCCCTATCTTACACTGTACTCCCTAAGGACTGTGTATATCATTTAACTTTCTCCATTGAACGATAAACTTCAGAAGGTCTGGCCATTTTGGTTCTACGGGGTTTCTATCTCTTGCGCTTTCCCAGATCATACCATGTATTTAATATGCATTGACCCACCTGTGCAGAAAAGGGACCGTCTAGTCTCATGCTTAAATCAGTACTATGTCACTATCCATCGATCAATAAGTTGTGCATTCTCGGTGACAACTGAATGTTTTCTCTTTCAGCTGAAGTTTAAAGGAGGAGGGGAGTCGACTCCAAAACTGCACACTGGTGTAGCCCCAAACGGAAATACAGCGAAAGCTCGAGCGACCTCTCCCAGCGCAAACGAGTCCACCCCAGCTTCAGGAAACGAAGGAGTACGTGGGGTTGCGGATGACTGGCTTTGGGGCTCATTCTTTTCACTACAGCGCCCCAGGAGCGGAAGGCAAGCCCAGGCTCCAGGGACCACGCAGTCCCGCTGGGGCTGAGAGCGTCTCCCCCAGGGTGTCCCGGACGCCCGGCAGGAAAGAGCGCCGCCGGGCCGCCGACACCTGAGCGCGCGCCCGGTGGGGCGGGCCGGGAGCCCTCTCTCCCTTCCGCCTGCGACGCGCGTTGCCGGTCGAGCCGGTGTATGTGCGGTAATAACATGTCTGCCCCGCTTCCCGCCATCATCCCCGCCGCCCGGAAGGCCACTGCTGCGGTGAGTGGCGGCAGCCGGGGCTCGGAGGGGACCCTCGGCCCGCTGCTCACCACTGCCCTTCGCGCAGGGTTGGCGTCGCTGACCGCCTGGCGGCCGGTGGGTGGGTTCCCTCCGCCGGGTCCGGGGTGGGCTGGGTGGGGTGGGGTGGGGTGGGGTGGTCGGTGTCGGGAGGGCGCCGGGGCTGCGGCCGGGCCGGAGGATCAGCGCGCCCGCCCCCGTCAGCCCCGAGCCCTCTGCATTGCGGAGCGAGTCCCCAGCTTGTAGGGACCGGCGTTAGCGGCCAGGCACCCTAACTCGAGGTGGCTCCGTTGCTCGTTTCTCTCTTGTTTGTGGGTGAGGGAAGTCTGAAGTCCTCAAGAAAATGACTTTATTTTCTTACCTTGCACTCGTGTCCTGAATTAAAGAAGTTTGAAGATTGGCAACTTATGACATCACAGGGTGCTGTTTTTTAGAAAACCGTGTACGAGGAGCTCAAATGTCTTTTTAACCCCGGAAGCTCCTTTTTGTGATGGAAAAAGTCTACAGTTTACATGAGACTTGCATGGTTTGACTTGAAACAAACTATTTTTCCTAGAATGTTATTTGCACTTAAGAATGTCTAACTGGGACCTCTTTAAGTGCTAAGGCCGCACATTAATTATCTTCGGAACTACAGTGAGAGAAATTAAGTATTTTTCCCACTGAAGAGAGCTCTATGGAGTTTGATTTGCTGAAGGTAGTGTTCTGAAATTCTGGCATCCAGAATTGACCAACGCTAGTGTGTATCAATTCTGTGTGGGTTTATTTGGGCATTGTTTATTAATTTTTTCTCTTGTAGGTGATTTTCCTTCATGGATTGGGAGATACAGGGTAGGTACCATTATTTTTAATAACAGTAATGAAATGGGGTCATGCAACTCTACTTACATGATCAAAGGTTTAATGTTAATGAACTCTAGGATTGTATGAAAAAAGATTGCTAGTGATATTTCTTACAGTCCAGTAATATGATAGAATCTTTTCTTTTTTAAAAACCTCCAGAATTTCCTCTCATCATCGTGAATTCGTCATTTTTCAACTCCTGTTTCTGGAACGTATTAAAATTGCAAACGCCTCCTTGAGTTGCTGTGGGCATTGGATACCAGAGATGGGTGGAATGTTTGTAGAGAGTGTGCAACTGAGAGCTTTCCGGAGGAGTTAAAATTTCAGGGCAAGTTGAGGAGAACAACTGGTTGATTTTGATAAGAGCAATAATCGCAATGTGAGGTATACGGCATTCTGAATGAAAGCTTAATTATGCCCTTAAGAGAAAAAATCAGTTCAAGGGTCGGGGAGGCAACTCAAAGATTTATTTGGCAGTTTATCAAACACATTTTGTTGTGCTAACTTGAGATGTACAATTTATCTTTCAGTCAGGCTTTTCCTATATTGTGAAGTGTTTGTTTTTAATTTAAATTGTGATTATCTGTTTGAAACTTAGGTAAAACTGTAACAACATTGCAGAATTAGAGGAAAACTGAAGATAAACAAATTTTGAGTAGGTGGTCAAATAAACTATTAAATAAACTATTAAATCTTCTTTATAAGGGTGAGTTGGGCTAGATTAATTCTTCAAAGTGATTCCTGATATTCTTTTATGCCCTTTAAGTAGAGGTACATGACAACACGGAAAAGATTGTAGGACTCTTTCTGGCAATGAGGTAGTCCTATGAAAATGATAGACTTATATTTTACTATTTATTTTCCTGAACAGGTTTAGAGAAGCTCTCTTTTATAATCAAACCCTTCTTGATACTGAGAGCCGGGGAGGAACTTGCTACCCTGTCACTTGCCCAATAAAGAGAGCTTCTAGGCCTGAAGAATCAGTCCAAGAAAAAAAACTTCAGTGTAGAAAGCTTCTCTGTGGGCCCCCATTTTGACATATTCTGTAGACTGAAGTTAAGAGTGAAAATGAACAATGTGAGATTAAAAATACCAAGAGCATCCAGGACATCTTGACCGAGAATTAAGTTTACATACAAAATTAGCTGGCCAGCCCCATGGCCGATTGGTTAAGTTCACGTGCTCCGCTCCGGTGACTCAGGGTTCACCGGTTCCGATCCTGGGTGCAGACCTGCACGCTGCTCATCAAGCCATTCTGTGGCAGCATCCCACGTGGAAGAACTAGAATGACTTACAACAATTCAGGCGTGAGGAGGGGAGAAGTCCTAAGGCTCTGACATTCATACCGTGTCCCTGGTTCCATTCTAAGCTAGGAAATGCTAACTCTTATGAGGTTCATGTAGAAGAGTGAGCTTCGGGTCTTTTCTCTCAAAATTCTATGACGAGACTAACCAAAGGCGGGAATTCTAATGAGGGAACTTGGCTGAACTTTAGGCTTTGAACACTGAATCTAGGATATCGCTGAGAGTGTAAGTACATGAAGTGGATTAAGTGACGGAGTGATGGCCATAGTGAAGATTTACTGGGCTCCGAAATAGGAGAGAAATCACTGAACATGAGGCTCAACTTATGTCCTATCTACGGAAAGCCCATTAAGGGAAGATCAATTTTAGAAAATGTTAAAGAACAACCAGGTTTAAATTTAGTACCAATACTGAATACTCATTGATTTTAAAGAAAAATATATATGCATATGCTATAATGCTAGTACCCCATTTTAAATAGAAAAATTACCATACCTGACTCACCTTCTCTTCACTGAAAGAGAAATTACTAATCTTAAAAATGAAATTGTCTAATTGCCATTATATTTACATTTCTCTACATTTTATCGGTGCCAAAACATTTAAAATATATCCTTCTAGAAAATAAATATACTACAGAAGATAAAACTAGTTGAAAACACAACCATGTAACGTTTTAAGGCACTGCATTCCATTAGACAGAACCCAAAGTGAACTGAGTACAAAGACACAATGTGAAGTTTATACGTGAGACTCTTCCCTTCTCTCCGATTTTGGACTCCAGTGTTAATCTACATGAAGTCAGCTCCCTAGCTACACAAAACATAACTTCTCAGGATTTATTTGAATTGTTATAAGCAGGTAATTAAGTAAACTAAAAGAAGTCTAACTGAAAATTCAATGTGCAAGTAAGCCGAGATACACTTGACAAGGATTCCATATGCTAATGGCCTTGGTGCCACGCCAGCTCTTTCCTCTGAAGTTCTCAGATTTCATCAATCTTTGTGGACTGGCAGCTCAGCAGCTCCCTCACCTTCACTGAGCCACAAACACGTCTGGGCCATCTGTGTCCTGAAGACAGGGGAGGACATATCAGCATTTCCCCTTCCCCAGGAATTCAGTTGACATTCTTTAGTAAAATACACAAAAGAACAGATTGCGCTTCATCTATAGGGCAATTTCACATTTCGCAAAGCTGTATGGTGCACAAATCTCATCCATACACATCTGAGGTCGTCAATTCATCATCTCATTATAGCAAGAAAGAACAAACATTCAACAAATATATATTGAGTGCCTAGCATATGAAAGGAAGGACACTGATATGAACCCATTCTTTGCCCTCATATTCTATTAGAAGCCATGTGACATATACGCAAAGGAACTCACACAAGGCCAAATAGGATCACGTGTGTGATACACACCAAGATCTAGAGCAGTATAATGAGCAAGAGATCCTACTCCCAAGTAGAATAGCTGGCTAAAATAGTAGAAATGTTATTTCAGCTAAACCTTGAAGAAACTAAAACCGTTTTTGTCTTCTGTTGAAGAAGCAGATAGGAAGAGTTAAACATCTCAAGTAGAAGGAAGGGATTAGGCAAAGCCAAAAACACACACAGTGAGTGTGCAAGGCCGTGAGCAGTCCAGACAGCGACAGCACTGGCTGTCTACTGCACAGCAACTTAAAACAAAGGCAAATGACCAGCCCGGACCAGACCACAGAAGGCTCTGACTTCAAAGCTGGGATTTATCCAGTAGCGTCAGTGGGGAGTCACCAAAACACAGCACCGCTTAAGGAAGGTTAATTTTTCAGTACACAGGACATAGTATAGGTCGAGAAAGCCTCGAGACAGAAAAAGTACATTCTAATAGTTTAACTGATAAAGCCCAGAACTAGAATGATGTCAGTAAGCGGGAGTGCAAGGTGATTTAATAAGTATCTTAAAGTGATCTAGAAAAGTATCTTATAGTGATCTACAGAAGATGAAACAGAAATGAGGAAATTTATGCAAATATAAATTAAAAGGAAAAATCTTCATCAGAAAGCTTATTCGAACAAGTACCTTGTAACCAACGGAGACAGGGGATGGGGTCTTTCTTAAAGAAGAATTCAAAAATCACCCAATTGGGACGGACAGTTTAAGGGCTCATTCTTCTGGAGACAGATTTCGTTTACTCATTCAACAAACACTTATTGCAAGCCTACTGTGTACCAGAAAGCATCGTTAATTCCCTCAAGAACAAAGCAAACAACAGAACAAGCAGGGGATTCACTGTTGGCCCTTAAGAAAGGCATCATCTCTGTCCTCTCTGAAAGAACTGGGACTTGTTCCACTGGAGAAAGAAAATGAGCCTCGAATTTCTTCCCATAGTCAGGTTTCAAGACTCACAAGACATAGCAGGTGTTCAGACTACAATAATGAGATATGTTATTCCCAAATCTTAAAGCACATGCTGCCTATGCAAATTCAACAACATCCAACTCCACAAAGATTTTCAAATATGCAATTCCACTTAGACTATCAACTCTTATCCAAACTCTCAACTAGCTGTTCCTTGACTAAAAAGTTACCTGTAACTTGATCTTCAGTGTTACCCATAAAAAATTATTAGCCCAGGAAGAAACTCCCAAAAGAAAGTCCCCGCTCTGACTGAAACAGTCTCTGCTGTGGTTTAAAAAGAAGAAAAAAAAAACACACTTGCAAGAAAGAAATCGAAACACTCCAATACTCTTTAAGAACAAGAACAAAACAAATCAATAGCAGCCCTCTGATGACACCTGGTGGCCGCTTCTCACAGGAAGTTTCTTTCAGCATTTTAAAGAAATTATTCCAGGAAACGTTAACAGTTCTCAACCACTTCACATGCTATCTTGACTATGGGCAGCACACATGAAGTCTCTCCCCTCATTTCCCTCCTTTTTGTTCCAGTTTTCACTTATTTTGTTCCAGTCTTCACTTCTCTTTTCATCTCTTCTCTCTTTTCTAACCAGTAGACATTAAGGCAGCTTGAGCTTGCTTTCTGTCTCTTTCTCACACCCTCTCTCACTCACTCACACACACACACACACACACTCTCACACTCACAGACATCCTCTCTCACTGGTACAAGGCCACCCACACAGGAAACCACCTTCTCCCTGCCTCCGTCCCACGCCATCTCACCCTTCACCCCTCCTAGACTTACCCAAATTAGTGGTGCAAGCAGTGTGCAGTTAGCACGTGTTGGCACCAGGCCCATGGTAAAGTCACAACAGGGGATAGTGTGCAGCATGGCTGGCGTGCACACACGTGCATTTATAAAAGCTCCCAATGCTCTTTTGCCCTTTCCCTTTGAGGAGGTCAAAAAAGGACGAACTCCAGAAGTTGTGGAGATCCTACAGCACAGTCTCCTCCTGGAAGGGCAAGGTAGGACACGTAAGACTTCCTACAAGCCTATTGCGAGCTGAGCAAGACAGGAATAAACGGAAATTAGCGGACTGCTCAGATCTCTTTCTTAATCTACCATTTTCAATTGGACCTTTTATCGAAAGTATATGTCTTATACGATTACCTGATTTAATAAAGTACCACCAAGTCCATATATAGTCTGTTCAGGAGAAAACTGTAGTATTCGTTGTCGTTACAAAACACCATGTGCATAACCTAAGGGGAACCAAAGGGAGCTGTGCTTTATGTAATCCTCCTCTCACCACACTCTCCCATCAGAAACATCGCTTTGTAACAGAGACCACAAAATAAAGTATCTGATCCTACAAAGAAAAAAATCACTCTTCTATGAAAATGCTAACAGTCACAAGTTGAATAACTTCTTCCATGACAAAAGAGTAAAATTTAACACCCTAAAAACCATTTATTGGTAACATCAGAAGCAATTTTACCACAAATGGATGTGTAACATAGTTGTTTATTCACAATGGGATCAGCTCCTGAACACTCGGGTCCAGCCAAACCCACCTCCATCAACGTGCCAGGGACAGGCTGCATTGCATTCCTAAGGGTAAGTCTGTTAACTCTACCTTCCCCCACTAGGAAAATGCCTGTGGCGATTCAGAATGAGTCCACAAATTCTCTGACACTCCCTTCAAAAGGTGGAGCCTAATTCCCTCCCCTTGGTGTGGGCTGGCCTTGGTGACCAAGTGCTTGCAAGGGACAGAAAACAGTGGCAGTGAGGGTTTTCGGCTCTGGAGACACAGTCACAGAGGTGCCGGTATCCTGCTTGCCCCCTCTCTTGATCACTCCGCCCAGGGAAGTGGGGGACCTGTCGCAAGAACACTTCTGCAGCCTGTGCACATGGAGGCCCAGGGGGCAAGGAACCGAAGCCTCCTACCAAGAGCCAAAGAGGAACTGGGGCCTCCTGCCAACAGCCATGGGAGTGAGCTGCCTGGAGAGCAGCTCCTCCAGCCCCAGGCAAGCCTTCAGATGATTGCAGCCCCTACAAAATCCTGACTGCAGCCACGACCAACTGGGTAATGAGCCTACTCCACACCCTGACCCACAGAAACTGGGGGATAATAAATGCTTATTTGCTTTAAGCCACTAAGTTCTGACATAATTTGTTACACATCGGTAGATAACTAATATAATGCCCTCTCTCTCCTTTGCACCTTGGCAAGAGTAGATAGGGCTCAAGTTCACCCCTCGTTTGTATATATTTTACATAGATTTCCTTTCCTATACCCTCCAACCTTTAACAAGAATGTTCTATACTATCACAATAGTATTAAGGTACACGGGAGGAGGTCCACGAAGTATACTGGTTGAAGAGAAGAATTCCCATCAAACTTCTGAAAGATTTCAAAACTTAATAAACTGACATTTACATTTATGCCTCTCCCACTACCAAAACCAGACTTGACACGGCTTACAATGAAAAACTGGGATACTAAAATCAAGAATTATTAAAGAGCTAACTAACAAAGACATGAGGTAGAGAGTTTCAAATTTAGATTTGTATGGAATAAAAGAAATGTCTTCATGTTTCCTGAAAAACCTCATTTTGGATGAAGGCATTCATTCTTATTGGCCCCTAGAATCATTTATAGCAAACAACTTGCCTCAAAGATAACAGTAGCCATGAGTTCCTGTCCAGCTAAGCTCAGAAATGTTAGCAACCTCTATTTCTACTCTTCCCCAAACCTGATGGGGCAGCCCATGCAGTAAACACCTATACAGCCACATGCCACTGGGGCTGAATGAGTCACAATCCTTTTGGCCACACAGAATACAAAACTTCCTCACCCTCACCTAGCAGGAGGCATTCAAACTTCGGAGATGTAGGGGCCTCTGGTCACAGGACTCACATCTGATTAAGTTCCACCTCCAAAGCATCTCACATGCCATGTCTAGCCTACTTCTAAAAATAACCTTCCCCAGCCAGAGTCCAAGGACAAACCCAAGACAAGCTAGAACTATGTGCTCTTAAGCCCAAATGGTCAGAGTAAATAAAACTATCGACAGAGAGAAAAAAATTCGCACTCAAGTCAGAAGAGAATACTGTTCCTATTCCAGGGGATACCCATGTTCTGTTTCAAATACCTAATTTGATTCTGCCTGCAAGTTAAAAATTAGAATATTTGTTTAGTGCTTAAGTTAGAGCTAAAACAATCATTAAAAAGCCATACTAATAGGGATCAAGCCATGGTGACTGTAACAGAATAAACAGACCTCACCCCTTTCATTATCAAAGAGTCTCCCCTTCCCAACACTACTCGTGAGGATGTAGTAACAGCAACATAACGTGACAAGTCATGGGACAAAAATAAACTGTAACATTAGCACAGTTTTCTTACTTGGCTGTTTCTTTTATTAAAATGTTCCTACACTTCAAGTACTATTTTCCAAATACATTAAATTGATCCAGTAATAAAGTCAATTTTATGGCGATCTTAACCACCTCTGACAAAGCTATCTTGTGTAGTAGGAAAGATTTTACACAAAAAGTTAAAATTCAATATATCTCCTTTCAAAATGTATTTTTAAAATTAATGCTTTGTTAATATTTCCATCTAATTGTTTTGATTTTTCTCAAAAGGAAGAAAATTCTTATTGGAACAGGAAAACAGCATAAAAAAAGGAAAATTCTATGAGTAAAACAGAAAATGAAAAATTTCAATGCCATTAAAAGCAGACACACACGATCATTCGTGTCGTATGCCATCTGAAAAGGTTGTTTTATCATCAATGTAACTAATCACAATGAAACCATCTCTTACAACTAAAGACATTATAACGAATTTTCTTCACAGCTACAGAGAGACGGGATTTGCTGTTTCACATCAAATAGAACAGGCTACATAAATTCTTCTTCCTATTTATTGTAAAATATAATTTCATCTATAAAATCAGTCATGAAATATTAAAACAAACAACAGACTTTATATCCTTTTCTTAATTTAGTTTGAACGGTCTATTCGCTCAAAAAGGGGGGAGGTTTGCAATCACACACATCTCTAGACTCTTTCACCATCTCAGCAGGTTCTCTCTATAAACGTTATGCCATTCATTCGAGAATGCTATCATTTTTCTGTAACTTTCCTGATCCCCTTTTCCTTAGTTTTCACCTAGCAAAACTGCATTTCCATTTTCAAGTTTTCCCTCTAAATTCTCCTTCTGAATTCCATTTTGCTGCTTTTCACTAAAGCTCTGACAGTGTCTCTCACATCTCACTGTCAATTAATTGTTCTAAGTGAGAAAAGGGCAAAAAATCTCCAAAGTTTAAACGATTGTTCTTTGACTATTTTAACATACTCCTGTTTTAACTGATCTAACACAAATTACAAAATTAACTCATCTGAAGTTCTATCACTTTTCCTTTATTTACCTTGCCTGCTTTTACTATCCTGCCTGCTGGTATAGGGTGTTAATGATTCAAATCATAAAAAATGGGTAAAGGAAGTCAGGAGCGAAAACAGGACTATATATGAAGTTAGACTCTTCAAAAGGAAAACCAAAAAGACTAAGTTTCAATGTGCTCAATGTCTATAGTGTATAAGACTCATCTACAAAGTTCTGGAACACCTGAAATAAGCAACTTGCTTTTCAACTTTAAACACAGATGTTTTAGAACAAATTTAAAGTATTAATTTATACACCAAGGGACAAACTTACCAAAATGACGGAAGAAGTTAACATTCAAATTATATATAAATCCAATGGTTTAGGCAAATTCTAGAACTTTAAAACCATTTGAGAGGGGAGAGAAGCAGCACGTGGGTACTTCCTCAGCTACCAAGGATCGCCAGGGCACCCCTCCAACAAAGTACTCTTTCCTGCTGACACTGATAGGAAATGTCCCCAGGACAACATCTTACATACTCTCAAGTGAACAAAAAGATATGGGCAAATAAAAGGAGAAGAAGAGGAAAATGCGAAAAACTTCCCTACTGGAATTCTTTCCTCAATACCTGAAATTTAAGTCACTAATCTAACAACGCTTCCCCGGGGCCGGTCAAGCCTCATTATCTTCTTCACCCTCGGATCACGGGATTATCCAATTCTTTCTCTACCACAAGTATCAGTATTTTCCAAGATTTTTGTATCTTAATGTCACGGTCATTAGCACTTCCTTAGGCCCATTCCTCACTAACTTTAGAAGCACATCCTGCTTAACACTGTTCAAAAATTATTTAAATACACTGTTTTCGTTGTCCCTCAGTCACAAACAAATGTAGATATTAATCAAACAGAATACTAATCTGTGATAGGAAAAAGCTGTAACCAAAGCCCTGTTAGACACAGTACGTCCGCTAGTTCCTGTGACTGCATCTATTTCTATTAGAATTTTATGGATTAAGCACTGAAGATCCTAAAAAATAATATTCATTATGTGAACAGCATTTCCCAGGTATGATAGAAATATCACTAGTGGCGTTTAAAATAAAGTTATCTACCACATGTTGGGATTTTTAAATAAGTATGTATTATTCAAATAGATATTAGGAAAAAATAACACACCAACCTATGACTCCACATGTATTACTTCTTATGACAATGCTAAGTTTAAAAAGAAAAAAGTGAGAAAGGGGCCGGCCCTGTGGTGTAGTGGTTAAGTTCGGCACACTCCACTTCAGTGGCCCAGGTTGGTGGGTTCGGGTCCCAGGTGCAGACCTACACCACTCATCGGCCATGCTGTGGCAGCATCCCACATGCAAAATAGAGGAAGACTGGCACAGATGTTAGCTCAGGGAGAATCTTCCTCAAGCAAAAAAAGGAAGCTTGGCAACAGACGTTACCAAACAAACAGAACAACAAACAAAAAACAAGAGTGAGATAAAATGCTGTGGTATAAAACACAGCAAAAACAATGAAGGAGTAGGGAAATGACTTAAGTTTGGAAAATGCCACATCATACATACCTTATACATTTGCTAATTTTTCAATTATATAAATTCTAGGAAATCAATAAAAACTAATAATTCTTAGCCCTAAGATCATTATTAAACGAGAGTGCTCTGAAGATCAGTCTCTCCTCCACTGCTGGCAACCTTCATAGTTGGCATCACAAATCCTCATTCACCAGTTTTCACCTGAGTAGTAGCCTCCTTCAGATTACACCTCTAAGAAAGTACTGCAGCCTAATAAAACGTCCCAACTCTGTCACATCACACGTCTACATTCTGAGGAACAGATAACAGAATTATACACGTGGAGAAGGAAAACTGCAGAATACTAATTTTCTACATACTCAGAACCTGCCTTTCCTTTGAGATTTGGATACAGTGGCTAGAATCCATCTAACAAGAAGATAATGCCCTAATACCATACTGGTATAAAACGTGCACTTACAACTGGCCAAAGCACAACAGAAGTCTCTCTCTCGCTCTGGTAAACTTCCACGGCAGGTGTTCCTGGTCAGCAGGCGGTCTGTTGCAGGCCGACTCAGGGATCCTGGCTCCTTCCATCTTGCAGCTCTGCCCTGGAGCTTCCTCGTTCCCTGCATTCAGCTGACTGAAGAAAGCAAGCCTGGAAGCAGCAGACTCTTGATGAAGTATCATCGAGACGTGCTCTGAGACAATTCTCCATGTCCCAACCAGCTCTGCTTCCATCTGCTGACCTTTGACTTTCAGTATCTGGTCAGACATAACTAACAGTAGTCTTGCAATCTTGACTCAAAAGCAGTGTTGGGACCCAGGGCAGACTGCCCCCAAAATATGCTACAAGGGCACACTGATTATTTTGACTTAGTTATTTGAGAAGCAGCTGATGCAAAAATTGCACTTTGACCCTTTCCATTTCCCCCTGAAAGCAGCAAACGAATCTCCCATGTGAAAAACAGCTTCCTCACGAGGCTGACCCAACGGCATAAGGGTTAAGTTGGCGTGCTCTGCTTCGGCGGCCCAGGGTTTGCAGGTCCGGATCCCGGGGCGGACCTAGCACCGCTCATCAAGCCACACTGCAGCGTCATCCCACATAAAACAGAGGAAGGTTGGCACAGATGATAGCTCAGGAACAATCTTCCTCAAGCAAAAAGGGTGGGGCTGGGAGGGGGTGGAATTCAGGGCGGAGAGGCCTGTATAAACACACCTTGTTACTTTTTTACTAATTTACCACCACAAGTCCAAACTCTGCTTAGATTGCTTACTAATGAAGCACCCAAACCTAAGTATCTTTGTCCTGTCAAATCCTCACAAATTTAGTGTTTCTGTGTGTAAAAAGTATAAAAGCTGCCTGCTTTGGTCACTTCTGAGCGTTAATTTTATGATCTCCCACGTGTACGCATTACATTCGAGTTTTCTCTTTAATCTGTCTTGTGTTCATTTTACTATGAGGCCAGCCACAAGAACTCAAGAGGAATAAGGGGGAAATTTCCCCCTCCCGGACAGGGGCATCTACCACTTCCACTCATACCTGCTTCGCCGCAAGGGAATCTGAAAAGTGAAACCTGGAGCTGTAGAACTGTATCTTATGGAAGGACAGAACCGATTTAGATGGACAGCTAGCCATCTCTGCCACATACCAATGCCCAAAAATTATCATATCGCTTGTCACTCTACCATTAATGAAGGCTTTGCAAGACCTTCGACAACCTTTTCTGAGAAACGCAACTGTCCCTGGAAGAGCATGCCTGGACTTACTACCTCCACGTCTGTAACACAAGGGAGCCACAGACAATACCAATCATTTATCAGTTTAGCTAATCAGCCAAACATGAATCCCTTGGTCCCACCCATGGAGAGATCCTGATTAAGAGAGTCTGGGGTAAGGACAAGGATCTGTAGTTTCAGAGAGCTCCCTGAGTGATTCTGATGAGCCAGATTTGGGACCCCCTGGAGTAAAGTCCCTTCTACCTTCAAAAAAAAATAATATAAACCTAACATATATTTACTAGACAGAGAGCTGAAGTGTGGAGAAGAGGGGAAAAAAGGAGAAGAAAGGTGAATGAGGAAGGAGAGTAAACAAACGCACTCAATAGGGATGTCACACAGGGATTCCAAAACAATCTCTCATGCAAAATGACTCTGAGGAATGTCACTTTTAGCAAACACTGCCTCCACCTCCCACCCTGAAATCCTAGGGTGTTAAACACCACCCATATGGAAAACCAGATTACAGACCCTGAAGATTCTTAATGAAAACCATTTGGTCTCATTTTTTGAAAGACTATAATTCCTACTACCTCTCCTTGAATGATCTAAATTGTCTAAGCTATTTGTAAAAGCAGATTACCACCTTAGTTTAAATTCTAATGGTTTTATAGTTATATGAACTTCTATAACTGTGATTTCTCATTCTAGAATAATTGATCCAATAATACGCATCAAATTCTGGTCCGGAATCCACGATCAGCAGAAATCACAAGTGAATTACACACTTTGAAAGAAGTGGTTTGTTGCTTGCTCTAGGTTTAAAACACAAAGTTTCCATTATCCTTAGTAACTGACAAGCATGCTGGGCTTTGGCTACATTTGATGATTACACTGCTATTATTCCAAATGCATCAAACAATAAATATCTTTTTCCTATTAGGCTTCCTATTACCTTACTTGTTTTTATTTAAAACTTTTCGTGTTTTTGTTTAAAGGGGGGAAAAACGCATATAAGAGAAAATAAAAGAGAAATAGGAACATGAAACACATTGAAAAGCACTGGCAATTAAGACTGAGATTATCCAGCTTCAGCAAAATGCATCTGAAACTAGAAGAGCTGAAGTACTTAAAATTTGTTTTAAGAAGCCTATGTTCGGATCTCCAACAAGCACTACATGTGTCTCAAATGCAGACATCCCTGCTATGGAAGGACTCTCCTGGCTGTCAGCTTAGTAAGGGGCTGACTCTGCTGGAAAGCATGACATTACACAATTACAAATGCTTGACAGTTCATGTGGTTTAGACAATTTGAGCACTCTGAATTGAATACCAAACAAAAACAGTAGTGCTATTTGGTTTCATATCATTTGACTTATGGCTTCTGGAACATCTTTTAATTTTTTCTGTATTTGTTAATTTTAAGGAGTGACTGTCATACTACGGTGGCTTAAAATAAAGTTTACAATATAACCAATGTGTATCTAAGAAATAGTCCTCATAATATGAGATAATTATGATACAAAAACAATTATCAAAGGCTAGAAAACAATAGGCAAAGGGAGAGTCCCCAAAAGTGCCCTTTTTAGCAACCAAACTGCCTAAGCAAAGAAGTAAGATTTCCCAAATCCTATGGTGTGATCTTACCAATTTCTAATGAACTGGAAGATGCAATCCTTAAAACTAAAAACAAAATCCAATTACTTTTCTGCTTTAGGGACTCAGCATCTGCTAGAATGACACTCATATACGCTGGTTTAGAAACAAACCTACTAAGAAAAAGAAAGCAACTTCAAAAATGCGGGTATATACAGCCTTCCCTCTCCACAGTCTTCCACACTCCCATTCCTATTTTGACTTTTCCTTTTTATCTCGAAACTCCAACGCTCTCAGGCATAACAGTCTTGTCTGGCTGTCCTCTCCCTCTGACCAGGTCTGACAGAGTGTTAGGAGTCAGCCAGCCTCTACCGTTTTCACCTCTGTATCCACACACACCTTTCCTCCCCTAGGAAACAGGAGGAGTCGTGGTACCAACCCCCATAGGCTCACTGTGAGGCTCAATCCTCAGTTAACTGAGGATAAACTCAGTACGTAATGTCCTTAGACCAGTGTTTGGCACCTGGCAAGTGCTCAGCAAGTATTAACCATCATTATCATCAAAAACAACCTTCTGTTTGATATCCCTACTGCTGAAAGTACTTTCAGACCATAATGCTGCAAGAACATATCTTCTCCACCATCACCCCCACCAGATCTTTTTCATACAAACTGAATAGTCCCTCTGTAGACAGACTTCGCAAAAAGAAAAGACCTAAGTGTATGTTTTTTAAAAATTTGGCAGGTACAAAAAATAATTTGAATATGTGCGAGGCACTAAGCATAACATAAGAAAACCCCGAGTACAGATCACAGTTTAAGAAAATTAAATTCAGGGGGCCAGCCCCATGACCAAGCAGTTAAAATTCTGCACACTCAGCTTCAGGAGCCTGGGTTCACAGCTTCGCATCCCAGATACAAACCTACTCCACTCATCAGCCATGCTGTGGGGGCATCCCACACACAAAACAGAGGGAGACAGGCAACAGATTTAGCTCAAGACGAGTCTTCCCCACCAAAAAAAAAAAAGAAAAAAATTAAATTCCTATCTTTCAGTTCCGTTTCGGGATCCCTATCACCTTCTCTCTTCTAATAGAGCTACCCACTAATTTGAATGTGTTTGTAATTAATCTGCTTTATTACTTTGCCATATCTGTATTCCTAACAGTATGGACTTTTGCTTTACATGTTTCAAAACTTTAAAAAAGGAAAAATACTATGTGCATTCTTCTGGAAGTAGCTTTTTTTCCTCAATATGATATTCCTGACAATAATCCTCAGTGGTGCAGGTGGCTAAAATCCATTCAGTTGCACTCCTATAGGAATACAATTTATCCATTCTCCTCGGATGGACACTGCTTCCAGTTTTTGCCTTTTACAAACAGTGCAACTGTGAGCATTTTGTCATGTCCTCAGGCACTCACATACATGCGTTTCTCTGGGGCACCAGTTTGCCAATTTTAGCATGCATTAAACCACCTGAACGGCTTGTTAAGACTGAAAGCTGGCTCATCCCCAAAGCTTCTGATTCAATAGGTCTAGGGTGGAGCCCCAAATTTTGCATTTACAAGAAGTTCCTGTGAGATGCTGAAAACACAATTTAGAAGCACTGCTCCAGGATAAAGACCCAGGAGTAGAATCACTGGGTCAAAGTGTACATCCATCTTTAACTTTACTAGGTAATCCCAAAGTTATGGTACCAATTTACAATCCCACCAGTTGTGTGTAAGCATTCCAGTTATTTCCGACCTTCCTAAACAGCAGACATTGTCAGATTTTTACACTGTTGCCAACCCAATGTTATGAAACTGTACACCACGTTGGTCCTAAACTGCCTTTCCCTAATTGCTAATGAAGTCGAGAATCTCTGCATGCAGGTTTCCTCTTCTGTGAGATGCCTACTTGGGTCATAGGCCCATTTTTCTATTGTTCTTACTGATTTGTCACTGTTTACCTTTCTAGATACAATCCTTTCTCAATAATACGTACTGAAAATATCTATTCTCACTTGTGACTTGTCTGTTCACTTTCTTGATGGTTTCTTTTCATAACCACAAGCTGTCAAATTAATGCTGTCAAAGCGGTCAATCTTTTCCTTTATGGTCTACACCTTCTGTGATCTGTTTAAGAAGCTCTTCCTTGTATTAGACTCACACAATTACTGTCCTACATTGTCTTCCAAAAATTTCATAGTTTTGCCTTCTGTATTTAAGCCTTTAATTCACCTGTAGTTGATTTTTCTGAATGATATGAATTAGAAATGTATCCCACTCTCAAGGAGTTTCCTATTGGCTAAGGCCCACAGATATGACCAACTATAACTTCAGAGAGGATAATGATTCCTGTTAACCCCTACCTTATTGAGGTTTATTCTGCTCTCTCATCGAGGCAAACCAAAAACTGGATAATTTCAATACGGAAAACTTGGAGGGTTATTAGCAAATTAGTCAGACTATGATCCCCACCCCACCATACTCCAGGAAGAATCCTTAAAAATACCACACACACAAAAAAAGAGGCCAGCCCTGTGGCCAAGTGGTTAAGTTTACACACTCGGCTTCAGCAGCCCCAGCTTTTGCCAGTTCGGATCCTGGCTGCAGGCAGGGCCATGGCACCACTCATCAGGCCATGCTGAGGCAGCGTCCCACAGAGCACAACCAGGAAGGCCTACAAGTACAATACACAGCTATGCACTGGGGAGCTTTGGGGAGAAGAAGAAGAAAAACAAAGGTGCAAATCGTAAAAACAAAAAACAAATTTTTTTAACTCTAAATTTAGTCTTATTCTAAAAAACTGAAAGTTGAGCATTGGGGAAAGTGTGGCAAAATGAGCATTCTCAACAGTACTGGCTGGAATATAAATCTATACAAACTTTCTAGAGGGTTATTTGCAATATATCAAAAGCCTTAAAATACATATCTTCTTTGAGCTATCAATGACTCTTTACAGAACTTATCTTAAGGAAACAACTGAACAAAATACATATTTAGGAATATTCACCATGGAACTCTTTCTAATAGAAAAAATTGGAAACAGCCTAATCTCCAACAACGCAGGATGGGTTACAGACGAAGCTGCTGCAGCACATCCATATATGGTCATGCGCCATCTAAGGACGTTTCAGTCAACAGTAGATCACGTAGATGATGGCCATCCCATGAGATTAGTACCACAGAGCCTACATGTGTAGGAGGCTATGATAGAAGAAAATTTTATATATTGAGGTGTATGGGGAAGCCGTTGTGGTTTAAATGCGATTTGGACTAAATTTTATTTAAACCAAAGAAGCCTGACTTACAGCCTGTCAAATGTTCGTTGTATATTGTCCCAAAATAAAGAATGTACTCTTTTTTTTTTTCAATATTTCTTTTTCTGCTTTATCTCCCCAACCCGCCCCCCCCGCACACAGTTGTATATCTTAGTTGCAGGCGCTTCTAGTTGTGGGATGTGGGACGCCGCCTCAACGTGGCCTGATGAGCGGTGCCATGTCCACACCCAGGATCCGAACCCTGGGCCGCGGCAGCGGAGTGCGCGAACTTAGCCACTCAGCCACAGAGCCGGCCCCAGAATGTACTCTTTGAAGGTAAGAACCAATGCCTCTCTTCTTATGACACCAGTACTTTTTGAAGATAAGTGTCCTTTCCCATGACACTGGGGTCATGCTGACCCACTGTGTATGTACTCATCTATAACAAAGTATCTCCTTGAACCCTTGAGAGAATGTACCCCTGTCACACTTGATGTATGTCTGTTTGGAAATGGTATATAATGGTGCTGAAAAATCACTCTTCTTCACAGCACTTACGAAGGCTGCACTCCCAGGCTGCAGTCCTCAGCTTGGCTCGAATAAAACTCCCCGCTGTAGAATGATTATTGATTATTCGTGTCAACAGCTCGACCATCTAGGTTTGTGAAAGTACACTTTATGATGTTTGCACAATGATAAAATCACTTACACATTTCTCAGAACGTATCCCCATTGTTAAGCAAGGCATGACTATAGTGGAATACTATGATGATTACATAGCTGTGTTAATGTGGAAAGATGTTTCTAATAGTCTGGTAATTTCCAAAACCAGTTAACAAGATGCACATATGATATTCTTTTATTCTCAAATATTTATGGAGAGCCTTGTGTATGCCAAGCACCAAGCAAGTGACTGGTAAACAAAAAGAGATCTGTTCCCTGCTTCTAAGGAGCTTACAAGCTTTGGAGGGGGATGAGGGGGAGGGAGACAGGCCACATACATATCTTCCAACTGACTCCTGTTGGCATATTAAAGGGATATACCTTTTGAAAATACAGACCATTTCTATGTGTCTGTGTGTCTATGTAATATCTGCAGCACCTCATCAGCATAGTCTACAAAGAGAACACACACACTCAGCCGTATGGACTAGGAAGTGGGTCAACAAGAGGATACTTGGAGCAACTGCCTTGTGATGAACTGAAGCACACAAATCTTCTACAAAAATGCTCTAGGGAGAATCTTAAGAAACGCAATGTAGTTATGGAAAGTCATCCACTGGAAGACAGATGCGAGACAGATCGCAGAACCACAGAAAAAGAATTGGAACAAAGAGCTTCCGCTGTTGACAATTCAAGACTAAGACTGACCAAGATCAGGTACAAGTTCTTGAACAAATAACTGTTCTTCTACAAGTCTACAGCTTTACCCTTCCCTACTATGTTGGGATCTAACAAATAATAATGAAGCCTCCAAGATAAGAAAGATCTCATAATTAGGGTCAGGCTCAAAGGATTCTGACATTCTATATTCATTTCATTTAAACATCTGCACTACAATCAGTAAACTTACGAGAGTCATTAATTACAAAGGGAAAATTTTTTTCTTTGGAGCACAGAAACATGTCAGACACCTCAACCAAGAGATCAAAAGTTAACATTCACCAGCGATAAGACCTATCTACATCACACATGTGCCAATATGATGCACTGAGAAGGGAACAACCTCACCACTGTGGTATTCTTGTCACAAATGCTTAACCCTCAATTTAATCATGAAAGAACACCAGATAAATCCAAACTGAGGGACATTCTGCAAAATAACTGACCGGTACTCTGGAAAAGTACCAAGGTCACGAAAGATAAAAAACTGTCACAAATTGGAAGACACCAAGGAGACACCATAACTAAATGCAGTGTGGGCTACTGGACTGGATCCTCGACCAGAAAAAAGACATCAGGGGTGAAACCCGAATAAAGACTTTATTTTTTATTTCTATTTTTTTTTAAAGATTTTATTTTTTCCTTTTTTCTCCCCAAAGCCCTCCGGTACATAGTTGTGTATTCTTCGTTGTGGGTCCTTCTAGTTGTGGCATGTGGGACGCTGCCTCAGCGTGGTTCGATGAGCAGTGCCATGTCCGCGCCCAGGATTCGAACTAACGAAACACTGGGCCGCCTGCAGCGGAGCGCGCGAACTTAACCACTCGGCCACGGGGCCAGCCCCCCGAATAAAGACTTTAGATTAACTCTATCAACTGCCTGGTTTCAATAACCACACTATGGTTACATAAGAGGCTAACAAAGGGACGCTGGTTCTAAGGTATACAGGAATTCTCTGGGCTATTTTTGCCATTTTTTTCTACTTCTAAAATTATTTCAAAGTAAAATGTTTGCAAAAGTAACTTCACATGAATGATAAAGAGATATGGGGGATCACTCAATAACTCTTACATAAAAATATGCTACCTCCTCGGGGCTGGCCCTGTGGCTGAGCGGTTAAGTTCGTGCGCTCCACTGCAGGTGGCCCAGTGTTTCGTTGCTTCGAATCCTGGGCGTGGACATGGCACTGCTCACCAAACCACGCTGAGGTGGTGTCCCACATGCCACAACTAGAAGGACCTACAACGAAGAATCTACAACTATGTCCTGGGGGGCTTTGGGGAGAAAAAGGAAAAAAAAAATATGCTACCTCCTCCAATAATTGTGCTAAAAAAAACCCAGTAATTGCAAATAAGGCGTAAACCAGAATAATCTGTAAGTATTCACTAAAAACCTGTGATTGGGATAATCTAGAGAGCCGACTAACTTTCCTAGGGCACTGAAGTCTCTCCAGATAAATAATCTACCTCATTTTCCCTATTAATCTTTTTTAATTCAATTCAACTTATATTTATTTAACATCTACTATGGGCATGGAACTGTGCCGGAGGCTGATCAGATTTTGATACATTAAGAACATTTCAGTACACAAAATGACAAAGAAAAACATAGAGTAACAAAACTGGAAGGAACTTTTCACTCCCATACAATCTAGCAATCAATACCGGCACCCTTTTTAGTGTGATTGCTGCTAGGAGCTCAAGTGCATCCCCTTCAGCATAAGCGGTTCTGACCTCTACAATTATCTCCAAAAATTATCCCTGAAGATGCCAAAATGACTCTAAAACATACTCCATTTCTAGTACTTTTTTTCCATCTAATCATTATGTTGTTGGTGCATTACAGTACACAACACAAAATTAAAGAACTTGATTCTCTGAACGTCAAGGAAGGGTCAAGCTGGTATAAACCCACAGACGTTTACTTACTATCCTCTTAGAAGAGGTCAAAGGCAACATCACAGAAGGCCGGGGTTCTCAAAGTGTGCCCTCAGAGTCAGCAGCTTTAACATCACCCAGGAACTTGTCAGAAATGCAAATTCTCAGTCCCAGTCCAGACCCGCTGATTCAGAGACCCAGCCCAGCATCTGCGTTTTCACAAGCCCCCCCAGCTGACTCTGATGCACCATCAGTTTGAGAACCACTGATGGAACAGCAGAAAGACTGGCCCCGTGAATCCGGAGGCCTGATTCCAATCCTTGCTCTGCCACTAACACCTCTACAATGCATTAGCCGCTCAGCTTCTGTGGGGCTCAGCCTCCTGATCAGTGAGGGAACTGCAATAGCTCACTACCACAGTCCTTACACCCTAATTTGATAACCATGAAAGCATTCATTTGTATAAGGCCTAAAAGTGAAAACACCACTGCAGTATTTCACCACGTATTTCTCTCTTTCATCCAAATGAAACAATTAAAATTTCTTCTTGGCATCCACCAGCCTCTGAATCAGACTTAACATAGCTACAATAATTTCTTCTGATTTTAAATAAAATTGTGTTTACTACTTTGCTGTAGCAAAAGCCATATAAACGCTAATTTTACAGTTTCCATTTAGTTCTCTATCAAGCCTATTTTGGAGCAATTCCTCATAATAACAAAAATTCCAAGAAACCCACCTACTACAGACTGAATTGTGCACCCCCCCCTACACACACACACACACACACACACACCCAATTTTGATGCCGAAGCCCTAATCACCAATGTGATGGTATTTGGAAATGAGGTCTTTGAGAGGTACTTAGGTTTAGATGAGGTCAGAACGGTAGGGTCTCCAAGACGGGATCAGCGTCTTTAGAAGAAGACGAAGAGAGACCAGAGTTCTCTCTCCATCTCTGCCATGTGAAGACACAGCAAGAAGGTGGCTGTCTGTAAGCAAGGAAGAGCCCTCACCAGGAATCAGCACCTTGATCTTGGACTTAACCTCCAGAACTGGGAGAAGTAAATGACTGTTGTTTCAGCCACCTGGGGTTATGGTGTTTTCCTAGAGCAGCCCACAACGACCAACACACTCACTCAAAATACCCCTCTGCTGTGGGCATAGTTCAGAAGAACTGTGCTCCAACCTCGCATAAAGAATGTGTGTGATCAGACCACTGAAGTACTCAGCAACTATGAAAGAGAAAGAATTTTAAAACGTACAGATCTAGATACTTCCATTACTAAGAAACACAGCTTAATTTCATCTCCTAGTCATGGATTTATAAACCGCGATTCTTCTCACAGCCTGTGGAAACTATGACAAAAACCTCTCAGGGGAGATGTGAGAAAGAGGGAGAGAGGAGAATCAAATAAGAAGAGTCCGTTTTATAAAGGTTAGAGAGTTCTCTTCGAACACAAACCTAGGTAGCATGAATGTGGGCAGAAATGTCCCACCAATCAAGTGAATACCCACTAATCCTTGAGACCTAACTCAAATGCTGTATCCTGCAAGCTCGCGCCACTCCTTCCCAGGCAGTCAGTCATAAATTACTCTGTGCTCCCCTTTCTCCATTTCAGCACTGAGCAAAAGGCACTATACTTGCTTATGGATCTGTCTCTTCCACCAGACCTTGAAATCATCTAGGGCAGCGTGTTACTCTCTCCAGCACCTAGAATGGTGACTGGCATGAAGCAGTTTGCTCAAGTGGAGCCACTCTGCTTTGCTGAATACAAGAGGAACTCTCTGTGCTATCTCACAGCTTTTCTGCAAATCTGAGATTATTCCAAAATAAACAGGTTTTTTAAAAAAGGCACCAGGAGCCACTGTATTATCAGTAATAATCACACCTGCCTTACATGTCACGCAAGAAGACAACAGCTACTAGAGAGCCTTGCCTCGGGGTTTTTCAGACGTGCCAGCAGAAGTCAGTAACCTTACATGTAGCAAACTTGAAAAACAATGAGTAACAAACACTTGAGACGCTAATCCTGACCTTAACTTTGGTCAAACTGTTTAACTTTAGTCTCAGTTTGTTAAAAGGGAATAGTAATTCCGACCCTACACGGCTGCCGTGCTACATGAAGTCTACAGAGTATACATCAAATGAGCTCTCCTAACGATGTTCTAATCAATACGTGTTAGTGACCTTCCCCAGGCAGTGTTGCATCTGGACTAACGCTTCACCGCAAACCAGGTGCATACTGTAACTAGTTCCACCGGCACGGACTGTAAAGTCCCGACACAATCACCATTCGGGCTATGATTACCTAGAAAATAATCCTACATATGTGTCCACAGATGCCAACCCTGCCAAGATGTCCTAGTCCAGAACCCCCCAACCCAATAAACAGGCTATTCAAAACTCAACGCAAGCGCAGGGGTCAGCAGCTCCTGGCACCCACCTCCCCCCGACTAAGCTCCAGAAAGCGGGCACGCACACTCAGGCCGTGCTCGCCCACTAGGAAGAGGTGGGTATCTCCAGGGACGATCCCGCTGCTGCCAACAGCGACGTGCGGCAGCCTGGGGTCTCCCGCTAGTTGCTGAGAGCAGCTGGACCCTGAGTGGCCAGGACCGTCCACTTCCAGGCGTGGTGCTCTCGGGCACCAGCATCCTCAACCGAAGGAGGCGCGGGTGGCAGCAGCGCATCGGTGCGCTGGGGAAAACAGGGAGTGGGCGGGCAGCCACGGACACCACCGCCCGGACTAGAAACCCCCCCCCACCGGGCAGCTCCCCGCCTGGGCGCCCGCGTTCCAGTCGGAGAAGCCAGGCGGTCGGAAGCGCCCCGACTGCGTGCAGGGGTGCGTGGGGCGCACGGGGCGCCGCTTCCGCGCCAAGAGCCCGGGCCCGCGGGGAAACGGAGGCCCGCCGGGTCCCCGGGAGCCCGGCTCGCGGAGCGAGCAGGTGACGGCGGGGGCAGGGCGGCTGCGACGCCGCGCGGGCGGCGGGCGGGTGTCGGGCGAGTCTGGGCGGCGTCGGGAGGGACCGGCGAGCGGGGGAGGGGCGGAGGCGGGGGGAGGAGGGAGGAGGAAGAGCGAAGGGCCCTGGCGGGACTCCCGGCGCCCAGCTGCCCGGCCCGAGCCCTCAAGCCACCGCCCCCAGGCCCCGCGCAGACGCTGGACGGTCCCCGCCTCCAAACCTCCCCCCCCCGGCCCGGTCAGAGAATAACTTACCCGTTTGCCGACGGAATCGCTCCTGCTGGCCCCTCTGACGGACTCCTCCGGCTCGTCGTCTTCCGGTGATGAAACCGGAAGTCCCACCCCTCCCCAAGAGGAAAACGGAAAGCCGAAGGAGTCAATCTAAGGAAGGGGAGACGCGCGTCAGGCTGAGAGCCTGGCGGCGTCTGACCGGGAAGGCCACCTGGCACTTCCAGCGGCTCCCCGAGCGGGTAACCCCCGGGCGATCCCGCCTCCTCCCTCTCCATCCCTCCTCACTCCACCCCTTCGCTCGCCCGCCCGCGGTAAAGAACCCCGAGGGCGATGCGGGAGAAACGGACGCGCCCGGGCCGGGCGGGAGCCGGAGGCCTGCGGGCCGGGCGGCCGGCCTCCGCCTCCACCGGCCCAAGCGATGCCCGGCGCCTCTGAGGCCTCCTCTAACGGAGCGAGGTTTTCCTGCTGTGCCAGGCGCGTGCGCACCTCCGGGTTAGGAGAACAGCCTCTGGATGCTCCTAGCAGGGGTCCTCAGAGTCGCAGACCCTAGGAAGCCACGAGCCGAATTCGGATTCTAACGGGTTCTAATGAAAAATGCAGGAGGATCGGGGTCCAGTTCTCAGAAGAGGGGGCTGGGCTGCGCTGGGCTGGGCTGGTGTCTGGCTAACACAGAGGCTGAGGGAGGGATGCGCTGGAATGAACATGTGGCGCGAGAAGAAGCCCAGACCAGGTTCTTTGTGTGTCTGTGGCCGACTGCCTTCCTCCAGCTGCAAGTGAAGAGAACGTGTGTCACCACAGGGCTCTTGCACTGTCCAGCACACACTCACGCAAGGTTTATTTTTATGAATACAACGTAAAACCAAGAACATTCCCAGTCCTCGTTATCTTCCATAAGAGCATCTACCAAATCTAACTGACAGTCCAAACCTGGACAGTCCCAAACCTGACATGTTGCCCTCCTTCAATACGATGACGTCCCCTCCTGATCATGTCACTATATACTCCCAATAAGTATACTGGGTGGTCATCTTTATCCATGTGCATATGCTTCTTTGGTAAAATTTTTTAAAGCAAATACTTAAATTTCTCTATCCCCAACCTCTTTGTCTTCTTATTACTAGTTAATTGGTCTTCTGGCTAATCACTGGGCGGATTTCTGTCATCCCTCTGAATGTAATCTATCCGGAAAATACTTCCTATCTGGCTCCCAAACCACAGCAAGACCCAGGTAGCCACATGGCTTGGGTTTGGGTAGAAAACGTGGACCCATCAATGAGAGCTGGGGAGACCCATCATGACCCGGGGAGGCAGAAAACCACGGCTCTGGACTCAGGCATCCCAGGGTTGGAATCTCCTAGATTCAATGACCTCATTCGTCCTCCTCCTCTCCTCACCTGGTGGCAGCTGAATAATTGACCAAGACACTGCAGGTCTCAGAGATTCAGCAGGAATGCAGATCAGCAAATACATCTTCTTATTTAGTGACTTGGTAAAACTGATGTTCCCTTGCTCAGAAATGGTTATATTTTACAACCAACTTTTGTTAATTGACTACTATGAACACCCTTGTTAAAATATAAATTGGCGTCAGAAACCTCGTGTACAGTTAGTCCTTGGGACCTCTGCCAAATACATCAGGTAGGTCCACGGAATCCGAAAACCTCACAAGATTCAACCAAATCTGGCGAGCATGGACTGTGCTTAAATAGTGACGAGTACCAAACACCTGCGAATATTTAACCAAGAGGACTTGATGTTGTCCAGCACCAGAGAAGAAGTGGCTCCTTATGGATGCCTCAGCGAGGCTGATGCCACAGGTGGGTCCCGTTTCTGTGACAAGAGGCAGGGTAAGCTGGCCCCATGATCCAGCCGTTTTAGACATGACGCAGCAAGCTTTAAAACTGACATTTCAAGCACCCACAAAGAGATGGAATGTGTGGCACTTTGTTTTTATTTGGAATCATAAGAGAAACATTTTTAATAAACCCTTAACTTCTTCTCCATTAATGCTATTTAAATAGTGAATTCATAAAGACTGAAGTGATTTGTTTACTTATACTTAGCTGTAGAAAACTTACGTGCTTTTGTTTATTTGTTTACACCATCAAATCCAATCAAGCCAAACAAGATGGTCGACTGAAATGACTGATGAATGCAACCTGAGCTGACAGCTTTAAATTTGGGATGTGTTACTGATGTCAGGTTGATCAGTTCTCTGTCTAAAATTGATGCTATTTAAAGCTTTGAACAATTTAGATGTAGTCACTGAGTAAAATCCCAACGGGGTGAGAGAATTCCATCAGGGCTGATTCTGCTGTGGTGAATTTCCATGTGCGCAGGTGTCAGAGGGAGAGTGGCCTCTCCCGATGGGGTAGTGAGACAGAACAGGATGCAGGAGGGGCGGTGGGCTGGCGTCACTCACAGCAAAGGTAAAGAGGCTTAGAATAAAGATAGACGCATCTTCTCACAAGGAATCCCAAATGGCATAAGAGTGTGAATATTGGTCATTTCTGTTTCAAAACTTTTCAAGAAAGGAAAAAGTGAAGGGGAGGCAAGAAGTGAATATGTATCACGCTTCAATAACTCATCTGAAAATGAACCCCCAGGGAAATCATGGTAGTCGGTGGGGTAGACCAATGTTTTTATTAACAATATAAAAGGAATGTGTGGTGAAAGCAACGGTGACATAAGTACTGACAGTCAGTGGATGAATGATTATGTGTCCTGAGCACCTCAGGACACAGCAAACTAGAGCAATTCCACCAATCAAATGGCAAGAGAAGTCTAATCGAAGAACCATCCTTGTGCTGGAAGGGCAGAATGAGTCCAGTCCGGGGACTACTGGGGCCAGACTTGGGGAAATCAAGTTGTTGAAGGTAGCTGTGACTTTAGAGAGGTGTGCAACAGAGACATTAAGCCATTTCCAGTGTCTCTACCTTTAAAATAGTTTATTACTGGTCCAAATGTCCAAAGACGTATTAAAGAGGGAAAATATTGTTTACTGGACAGAAATTCTCTGGATATTTAGATTCTATTCCTGTCCAGGGATGTGAGAGAGGGGATATGTCAGCAGCTCAGATGTAAGCTGGAAGGTTCCCGTCGTTGTTAATGCAGCTTAGCCGTCTCTAGGAAAAAGGCAGCAAATAATTGGGATCCTTCTATGTAGTTCCACCTAACAAAAGAAGAAATAAAGAGAAACTGTTATTTCCATTCAAATAATGGAGGAAAAGTAGTCTACAATTTAAACAGGAAGATTTGATGACATAAATTCAATCTAAAATATGCAGCATGTCGGAAGGTTACTGATGTGGACACCCTGTGGTTTGCACACTGAGAGATCAGCCCCCTCAAGAACCTGCTCACTGTTGATTTTCTCCTTCTGCGCGTGCTCTCCATCGTCCACAGTGCCCAGCGGGAGCATCATCACACTCTTTTGGATAACATCCTGGAATATATTGGCAATTGGTGTGGTTGATCCATCCCGGATCATATCTGGTTCTGTTCCAAACACTGAAACACAGGAAAAGAAGGCATTGAATAAATTAATGAGAAGACTACCCCCAGTGATCTCCGCAAATGTCGTGTTCACTTTATCTTTCTTTCTTTTTTTTTTTTTTTCCCACCATGAAATTTGGTGGCTGGGATAAGTAAGCGTCCTGATATCATGCAATTTATATTCTAAAATAGTCAATAGAGTCAAGAAGAAAACTGTGGTTGCCTTATTTACTATTATCTACTTTTAAAAAATATTTTTAAATAATATTTTAAACTAACGTTAGACGTACAGAAAAGTTGCAAAAGTAGTACAGAGAGAGTTCTCATATATTCCTTACTCTGCTTTCCCTAATGTTAACATCTTACATAACTATTGTACAATTATCAAGAATAGGAAATTAACATTGGATAATATTATTAACTAGACTCAGCCTTTATTTGAATTTCACTCTTTCCCTTCTGCTGTACCAGGATCCAATGCAGAATCCCACACGGCATTTTGTCATTGCTCCTTAGTCTCCTCTTGTCTGTGACTGTTTCTCAGTCTTCCCTTGTCTTTCATGACCTTGACCCTGCTGAAGAGTACTGATCAGTTGTTTTGTAAAATGTCCCTCAGTTTGGGTTTATCTGACGTTTTTTCACGATTGGAAGAGGTCATGTGTTTTTGGCCAGAGTACCACAGAAGATGTACCTACCTACTTTTATGGTTGCTTCACGAATTAAGTATTAGAAACACTAATATTAAATATTAGGAACACATTTCTTTGGTGTTTTGTGTTTCTTTTGTAACCAACATATGAATAAATCGCTGTACTCAACTTTCACCTGAATGTTGCAGTGTTTGTACTCAACTTTCAAGGTATCCCAGGAAACAGTTTTAATGGATATCCTGGGGTCTAGAAAGAGATGAGTTGAAACCTTCTAGGCTATAGGGAAAGTTGCCAGAGATGGAGTGGGAATGAAAAATAAATGAAGACACAAAAGAGAACATGCCGTGTCTTCTGGATCCACAGAGCAAGGCGTGAATGTGAATAAAGATGATGTACACTCGTGCATTGCTTAACGACAGGATACATTCTGAGAAATGCATCGTTAGGTGATTTAATTGTTAGATGGTTTAATTGTTGTGTACTCACACAAACCTAGGTGGTATAGCCTACCACACGCCTAGGTGATATGGTGCTAATCTTATGGGACCACTGTCATACATGCAGTCCGTTGTTGACGAAAAACTCATTATGTGGCAGACGACTGTCCTTTGTTGGCAGGACTGGTTTAGCACACAGACAGACAAAAAGGTGCCTTATGCATTCCTGCATTTTCCTGTATTTCATGTCTTTACTGTTGAATTTGACATTTCAATCACACATCTCTCTTCAGCTGGCATTCCATTTAACTTCCTAACTCTTCTTCACCCCCAAATTTTACTGGTAAAATACTGCTACAACTGAGGGCAGTGGGGATGATTGTGTAGAGAAGTATGGCTCTCGGTGTTGGACTTGTCCTCTAATTTTTGATGTCTGTGTCCCTTGTACTCATAGACGCAGAGAGTTAGTGCTCCAAGGAGGTCTGGAGGCCATTAAACCCAGAGCTCTGTGACCGGGAAGAGCAAGTCCCCACAGGGCAGCCCGGTGCCAGCTTGCTCGCTCCACTACAGTTTAGCTTCTTCATTTTTAACCCCAGAGGACTTCCTTTACTTTCGTGCAAGTTCAGCTGTGCTTTTAAAAGTTTTTATGTATCGGCCAATATTTCCATGAGTTTTGCAGAAGGAGGGTTGGGAGGTTTCCAAGTCCATCATTTTCCCCCAAATTCAGGTCTCCAGAACGTGAGTTTGAACCCTGGCTTCGCTACTTCTAGCTGAGTGCCCTCCAGCAAATTATTTAATCTCTTCTCGCCTTAATCTGCACCCCGGGGAGGGCTGTTGGGAGGATTCATGAGACAGTGTGTGTAAAGAGCCCTGAACCACACCGTTTACCGTCAGTAATGCAGCCCATATAAAAGGAGAGTCCACAGTGAAGTTTTAAAAGTGTCTGCTTTATCTACAGCCCCACCGGGTACCACCCCTTGTTCCCAGTGTAAACCAGCAATCAAAATAGCATAAGTCTAACCTGTTTTGATGGCTCTTTTTGCTGCAAGATACTGATTATCTTTAATATTTGCGATCCATGGGTGTAGTCCTAGTGCCATAGAAACAACCATCTGGTTGGAACGATTTCTTTGGGAAAATATATATTCAAGATGCTGCTTTACCTAAAGGTAACATTTTCAGTTGTAAGAGAAAATTTTGAGTAGCTCTCATAGCCTTGTATCAAGAAACTGATTGGAATCCCAAGCTGACGCATTCAAGCGTTCTGATTTTCCCTCAGCTCTTCCAGAGGGAGGACGCGGAGTGAGCCGGGTCTCCAGGACGGAGAGCTGCGCCCAGTGTGAGGAATGCTTGCTCTCACTCCCACCCCTCCCGAGACCCCCCAATCCCCACTCCTGTCCCCACCCCTCCCCGACCACAGTGTCTCACTGTTAATGTCGGCTTATTATGAATTTGGGTAATTATGAAACCTTGAATGATATTGTGGGTAATACAAATATGATGAATGTTTGAGGTAATTATGAAACACAACACAAGTAGAACTTCTCAATTTGAATATCCCTCTTTTTGGACTTATCAGTATCTTAAGGAATATTTTGGGAACATTACACACTTGGAAATTTCCAAAAAGTGGGAGCAATTTCACGCTAAGCTGTGAAGGAGGCTCATTGACAGCATCTTTCTCTCTCCCCTGGGCTCCATTCCGGTTGCCATTATGGAAATCCACCAGAGAAAAACTCCATACTCTGAAATATTCATCCCTTCGACAAACATTTAAGGCACACCTGTCACGTGGCAGGAACTGTTCTAGGTGCTGGGACATAGCTGTGAGCAAGACGAAGACCGTCCTGCGCTCATGTAAAGTGTGTGCTGTGAGGAGGAGGAACAGTCCATCCAGAAAGGGAAGGAGGGAGGAAGATGGAAACAAAAAGACGGAGGGACGCAGAGGGGAAGGAGGATCTTTGAGAATGTAATTAGCGCTAAGACGACGATAAAAGCGGACAGTGGATGGAGAGAGGGCGCCGAGGTATTCCTTGAGCTCCCTTCTTCAGAGTCTACCTTCTGTGCAACTTGAGGTACACTGATGATAGGTCGATACTTCAGGCACGCACCTCCTTCCAGACACAAACATTTTCATTAAGGTGGCTGCTTTCAGGGGGTTCATTTCAGACATCATGGACGAACCAACGCTGGGGGTAAAGATTTTCCGGCTCAGTCCAGCCGTAGACAAGTAGCTTCTCCGTCTGTGTGTAAAACCCATCTTGCCTTTTTATGCACCATTTAGTTTTCAAAAATTTCCCATCACTCCAACTCCAAATGGTTATTTGTCTGATGACTGTAATTGCATATAATTGAGGGAAGAGATTTTTACTGAACAAAAATCCTGTTGGTTTCTTGACATTTGTTCCAGTCCCTTCTGTATTGGAAAAAAGTGATACTTCAATGCTAACAACTGAGTTGCTCACTACTGTGTGGCATGTGGCTCTCAGGAACGGCGCTGCTGGACAGAAGAACAATGCACGTTTGTTACCTGTGTTTCCACCACGGACATGTTCACGTGAGGGACTAGACGGATTGAAAATTTTCCTACAACTCGGCCAGGTATGACTGTTTTAGCTCCAGGCTCCTCAAAGGCGCCCTCAATCCCGTGAATAGAAAGAGATGGGTACCTCCATAGGTGCATTAGAATTTCCTCCTAAATTGAAATAAAAGTATTTTATTATATGAAAGAATGTTTAATTAAAACTCAGTTGAATTGTATTGCTTGCATCACCAATTTCTGTACATCTGTGACACGGTTAATGGCAAGTTAATTATCGCCTCACCTAGATATGTCTGGACAAACAGTACAAGTGGACTTTCCCCTCAGGACACGAGATCTCTGCTGCCTTCGCCTGCCCAAGCCACTCCCATTGGCGAGGGCCCCTCGTCGCTGAAGTTTGCAGTTACTAGATGGCAAAGGGGCCCTTTCAGAAACTTGGGTTCAGTTATAAATTTCTATCCCAGTCATTGCGATGATAATTTGTGTGCTAAATGTATTTTATTTTTCAGAAGGCTTCAAAGAACTCTGCAGATGTTTGAGCCAGTTTTCAATCTTGCTATGGCCGCTGTAGAGCTAGTCTGAGGAAGAGCTACACTTCATGATAAGAAACTCTATCGCTCTCTTCTGCATGCTTCTCCCTCTCTTGGCTGTTCCCCCAGGAACCAGCCATAGCTAGCAAACACCCTAGCAGGCAAGCGTTTTAGAAAGGAGGAGGAGGAGGAGGAGAAGGGAAAAGGGAAAAATCTAAATTTGCCAGTAACGCTTTCGGCTTTGGGTCTACTTATTACACCAAGGCAGCAGTGACGTGGCAGTCTACAGATTAGCCCCTAAGTCTCTTGGTTTTGTCTAGAAAAATGAACAATTAGGGTCATGGAGCTGGAATAACCTCAGACTATTCTCAATCTTTAAACAGTTAGGGAGCCCAGCTCACCGGCTGCAGGCCGGCTTGGGATTGAGTCCAGAAAACTGATTTGGAAAAACGCATCTGTGAAATGAGCAATTGCTCCACGGTTAGGTGCCTGAGTCCGGTGCCAGTGGGACCCCAGATAAAGGTCTGCTTGATCTAGACCACAGGGAAGTGGCCTTGAAAGTGAAAGTCCCCCTTGGAATTAACATCTGCTTTCAGTTCTAAGATGTGCAGATAAACAGGACACAGTAAATTAAGCCTTGGGAAAATATTTGTTACCATCATTCTTTGTTCAGATTATCCATCAACTTGTGATCATACCTTGGTGTCAAACAGAAATTTCTTAACCTGGCTGCTATTCCGGTATTCTTCTAGGTCCAGGTCAATGGCTTCGTACATTTTTTTTTTCCTCTTCAGTAAGAGGAGCCACGTGGTCATAGATTCCAGGGATCAGAATATGAACCGATGAGTCTACAAGGCTACCTACAAGATACACCCAGGAAACAAAGCCACATGGAGTCACCAGTATGCTGATGTTCTGGCCCTGGAGCAGGATCATTGGGGACTCTCCTGGGCTTGCAGCAGACCTTGTGACCGGCCCTGGTCCCCACAGCAGGGCCACTGACAGCAACTCACATCCCAGAGGTGATGGTCAGAAGAAAGAGCTGGTCACCAGGCAAACTCAGCCTGACTTGGACCCGCGTGAATGTCCACCTTGTCAATGGCGGGATGAAAACACACGGCTCTGCAGTAAATTCCATTGGGTATGACTTACCTGCATTATATCCCAGTTCTCAACTCCACCTTTATATCATAAACAAGCTTCTTTTTTTTAAATTTTATCTTATCCTGAGTTAAAAAGTAACACGTTCATTATTAAGAAGCTTTTTTTTTTTTTGAGGAAGATTAGCCCTGAGCTAACTACTGCCAATCGTCCTCTTTTTGCTGAGGAAGACTGGCTCTGAGCTAACATCTGTGCCTATCGTCCTCTACTTTATACGTGGGATGCCTACCACAGCATGGCTTTTGCCAAGCGGTGCCATGTTCGCACCTGGGATCCAAACCAGCAAACCCCGGGCTGCCGAGAAGCAGAATGTGCGAACTTGACCACTGCGCCACTGGGCCGGCCCCCAAAATTTTCAATATATATGTTTATATATATATATACACATACCTGAGAAACTGAAAACCATCATTCCTTCTCAATTTTTCTCCTCCTACATACACCATAATAATATAATAAATACTCATCTTTAATCAAAAGCATCATATCCCTGAGGTCTAGTCTATGAGATATACATCATGACCACAAAAGCCTCCACAGTGAATAAGAAGATACTCAAATCTGTTCTTTATGAAAGAGTTTTGGACCGATAGGAATGGGAGAAAATCATCAGTGACTATCTATAAAAGAAACAGAAGTCAAGATTTAGCAAACACTGCTCAATATCTTGAGAAAGTACTTATCAAAGATACAATGCAACTAGCAAGTAGACGAACAGAAATGACAGGAAAATGTCTCCAGGGCAGCCAACTTAATCCCCATTCAAGTAAAGACACTTCATAAAGATACGCTTCATATTCTTGATGGGACAGTCTTTCTTGACAATATCAGAAAATTACTGCGAAGCACTGTACTTTCAAATCTTTCTGTTAAAGTCGATAATTACAAAGCACAGAGTTGAAGGCTCTATGAGGATGGATGCCTTCCACCTAGTGATTGGACACCTGCTGTGTTCTAGGCCCCAGAGGAATGAATACACAGGACAGCGCTGTCTCTGACCACAAAAGGCTAAATATCAAGTGTGACCCGACATGAGCAGACCACCAGGTGGCTGGCTCTGTAGAGACACAATCAAAGCCAAGGTAAACACTCTACCAAAATCTACAGTAGTGGGGACGGCAGTAGTGCGATACATAACGGGCTTCCCAGCACTCTGAGAATGATCATAGACAGCAAAGCCCTGAGGTCTGAGGGTGTCAAGGGAGCAAAATGTGAAGCGATGTCATCACTGTTCTGGTTTTCAACCACATCCTCCTTGGGCCCCCTCTCCTGGTCCTCCGAGGACTTTGCCCAGACTTGTGTAATCCCACTTTGGGGACAGTACTGCAGATTGCTGTGCATGCATCAGCCTCCCTGCAGGTCCTGAGTTATGGAATTCTCCTCATTTAGCCCAATCAAGCATGTTGTATACTGAGTAAATGACACAAACTCATTAGTAAAATTCAAGTCAAAATAATAAGCTGAGCACTGAGCGATTGGGACTGTCACTGATTGGCAGTCCACCCTCTAGCACCCTCACCAAAATCAAAACAAAACATCAAAGTACCGCCAATAATACAATCACTAAGTCTTCCCTTTAGGGTATGTCCCTCAACTTCTGCTGGCATTCTTGTGTGGAAGAACAGAGCTGCAAAGATGAATAAGAGACAGACCCTGCTCACAAACCAGCCAGAAAGATGCAGGGTAAAGAAATAACTCTGGGTCCACGTGCAAAGAGCTCTAAAGAGGGGCAAACCGTCAGGAGCACAGAGAGCACACGGTGAACCAGCCAAGGAGGAAGCGTCAGGGAAGACGACGGCATCACAGTGGGGCCTCAGAGGTTGAGTAGGAGGCGACAGGCACAGTCTCAGTGGTGAGAAGAGAGATGCATGTCTGAAACATCCAGATTGACAACAACGAAGACCCGAAATACTCTAGCAGCCAGGATGCTCAGTGTCCATCTCATGACACTGAGCTGTGACATTTTTCCTGTCAATTTAGCTGGTGTTACCAGACATTACCACAGTGCGTGTTTGTGTATTGGGGGATTCAGATGTCATTAGCAAATTAGGCTGTGATTTGAGCAGCGCGGGCTCTCCACATGTCACTGCACATCTCCCGTAGAACTGCCCGGCCCGGTCCTCGGTGTAGGTTTCCACCTCGGACCCTGTTTTCTCAGGACACAAAGCAGCCATCCCAGCTGCTGGCTCAGGCTGTGCCAGCAGACACACATCCTGACAGGAGAGAAGCGACATGTCCTCCTTTTCCTTCCCTTTACATCCTATGGCGCCGTGATAGTTGGTGCGTCCTTCCGGGCTTCAGAAACAGTTCAGACCTTCACCGAGCCTTTCCAATCTAAAAACTTCTTGCCTTTCCCCTCACTTTCCACCAAGGGGGTCATCTCCTGCTATGTTGATGAGTTAGATCATTACAAGAAATACTTGAGCTCACTGCCGCAAAGTCTACAAATATCCCACCATTCTTAACCATCAATGACTCCTCTCCTGATTCCATTGAAAATTCATCTTGATCCTTGGTTTAGCCTAATTGTCTCCCTTCTTCCTCCTCTCTAGAGAAGTTTTATTATTGATTCCAAACGTCATGTTCTCTGCTAGCAATCTCCCCTCCCCTCCCCCATCGAATTCCTTTCACTCATTCAATGTCTTCATTGTTGAAACAACAGCCTCTCCTGAACCCATTTGTCTCTAGTTCTCGCCCCACGTCTTCCTTCCCCTTCACAATGAACCTGAAAGATCAGTGTTCATGGAATTACCAGCTCCTCACTCCCCCACACTTCAGACAATGGTCTGTGTATTAATCAATCTTGATAATATCACAGCTATCTCCCCATAATTAAATCCAAAGAGTGTTTCTGCATCTTTCTATTACTTGGAACAAACGCAGAACCGGGCCACGATTTTCTTTTGGAATGATTCCCTGTCCTCCGTTTCTCGACATCTCAGGCTCCTGACTGCCTGTGAACCAGCTCACACTCCCTGGTGTCCTTCACAGGGTCCTTCTCACACAGCACTATTGCGAAAGCTCAGGACTCAATGTGAGCCCTATTCTCTCCATTGACCCTACGTTGTCTCAGTACTCTTGTGCATTTCTTCTATTGCTTCAATGCCTTCCACTGTTATCTCTATGATGACGATGTCTAAAAACCACGTCCAGATCTTATTTCTGAGCTATAATGCTCCAGGTGTATGTTATAGGCACCTTAAGCAAACATATTTCCAACGGAAGCTGTTAACTCCCCCTCGCCAACTAGACACCCCTTCTCCTCTCGGTCTCCGATCTCATCCGATGACTACAGTTGACATCCAGGGAGTGATGTTTAACGCAAACTCTCAGAACCACCTGACAGAACAAGCACTGCTGCTGCCAGCACACTGAGCAGTCACCCTTCATCTCCGCCCCAGGATCCACACTCGTATTCCTACTCTATACTCCGTTTCAGTTCAAAACGTCAGGTCCTCCGAGATCCCTTTGTTCAAACTGCTGCTGAAGTAAGCCTTCCCTCCCCACCTGTTGTCTGGTGACTTTCCCTTAAGGCCACTGTGGAACAAATTAGGACATTCTTTTGATTGCATATTGTGTAACCTTTGAAATTGTCTCAAATAATAGTAAAATGATTATAATCACAGTGGATATTTGACAACCGAGATATGAAAGTATAGAGCAGAATCCTGATTTTATAAAAACAAATGCATGTTGACCTCTGCAGGGAAAGTTCATCCTCTGTCGCACCAAACAGCATCATCCCAGGGGATGAGACAGTGAAGCACGAGGCCTGTGCTCATTAAAGAACAAGGTTCCTGCCAGGAGGCCAGTAAGTTTGTTTTTCCATTGTTTCACCTCACAGTTAGACGCTTTGCGTGCCCTACGTGAGCAATTCATTTGATTTTTTTTGTTTCTTTTCCAGATTGGCGCCTGAACCAACATCTGTTGCCAATCTTTTTCTTCTTCTTCCCCTTCTTCTTCTCCCCAACCTCCCCTCCCCAGTTCATAGTTGTGTATCCTAGTTGTAGGACCTTCAGGTTGTGCCATGTGGGATGCCCTCTCAGCATGGCCTGATGAGCCGTGCCATGTCCCTGTCCAGGATCCGAACCCTGGGCTGCTGAAGCGGGGCACGGGAACTCCACCACGTGGCCGTGGGGCTGGCCCCCCAACTCATTGAATTTAACATGTGCGCTCTCTCTCTCTCTCTCTCTCTCTGGGTTGTCTTGTTTCAGTTTCGATGGGCTGGGGAGTAAGGTGAACATCCCTGAGGACTCCCCTTGCTGAGTGGACATGTGTGGTCCTGGTGAAAGCCCTCACCCAGTGGGGCTCCTAGAGATGTGACTCAGGGCCACTAATTCCCTTTTGGTGCCTGGCAAACTGGGACTCATCTTCCTCTGTCTGCTATTTGCTCTGTATTATGTCTGCTCCTTTGGAAGACAAAAATTTGTGTCCAAAGGGAAAGTTCCAGAAATGCTTCCAGGGATGATGATGGGACTTTGATTTCCAAGTGAGTATTTCTGGCATCTGATTCAATTCCATTGTCCTTAATCAAAAGCTGGCTCGTTCTGGATTGGTTCCATCCTTTCACAGCGATAGCACCATCTTCTACGGTCATTACCAAAAGTGATCATTTCGTTTGAAAGCTCTTCCCTTAGAAGCCACTGCTGTGTTAGTACTTTATCAAGTTAAAACACTTAATTTTACATGCCTGGGTTTCTGTTTTGGTTTTTTGGTTTTTGAAAGCAGCTGAGCATGTTTGAACTGAAAATGAAAAGTATTTATTATGGAAGTACCCATGCTACCTCATTAGGATAGAATAGGACATATCATTTATTTGTTATAAGATGCGAAAATTCAGAAGTTTTCCCTTGATCGGTAAAATTGCCCCTCTCAAGAAAGGTTTTTTTCTTTATGTTCAGTAGCTTATTTTGGAGACCCACGGGGTCATGTCCAGTGAGATAGTTCTGTTGGAGTGAGGATAGTGCTGCTACAACCTGTCCTTCGTGCCACCTGCGACATGCCCTACTCTGCACCAAAGACCAAGGACGGTCCTTCTGAAGACAGGGCTATGTTTGCATTATGAGTTGAGAGATGCTGAAAAGACCTCCTATGGTTTCCCTTATACCCTACACTACACAAATAGACACTTATGCTTTTAAGTCTTGACATTTCATCTCGAGTGTCTGTTAAAACGTGAGTATCTAGGATAGAAAGCGGCTGTCCTCCAGAATCTTACCAGGGTTTCCTGCTGGCCACTTTGGAGGACAGAGCAGAGTGACCCACTAGGGGAGGGGCGCATGACTGCCGGGCCTTGGGGAAGAGCTGACCGGAAGCTGACTCACCAAGGACTGTCCATGCTTGTCTTGGTTTGCAGTGACAGCAGCTGAACGCAACTTAAAGGATTTTAATTTGCATGCAGCTTTGCACAACAACTTTCCATCTTACTTCATCCTCCTTGCTTCCTGTGACATTTGGGGATGGGATAGTTTCAGGGATTCACTGAACTCGTTTACAATGTTCAAATAGTCTTGTATGATGTGTGCGCTTGTTAATTGAGGTATAATTGACATATACTTTATATTAGTTTCATTTGTACAATATAATGATTTGCATGTATCGTGAAATAATCACCACGATAAGTCTAACTAACGTCTGTCCCCAGACGTAGTCAATATTCATTTTCTGGATGAGGACATGTTGTGTTTTAAGGTGCAGAAGAATCGGTAATGATGTCATACTTTTCCGTATGCAACTTGATGAATTTGAACATAAGTGTCCACCCATGAGACCATCACCACCATCGAGGCCATAAACATATCCATCATCTACCAAAGTTTTCTCCCACCCCCTTTACTATTATCATTATTTTGCTTTAAGAACACTTAACAGAATATATACTCTGTTAGAAATTCGAAGTACAAAACACAATACCGTGAGATTGCTACATTATACGCTAGGTTTAATTTTTAGAGGAACCTCCAGACTATTTTCCATCATTACAGTATTAGTTTACGTTCCCATCAACAGTTGCAAGGCTTCCTTTTCCTCCACAACCTCACCAACATTTGTCACCTCTACTTTTTTTGATAATAGCCGCCCTAACCGGTGTCAAGTGATATCTCCTTGTGGTTTTGATTTGCATTTCCCTAAAGATTAGTGATGCTGAGCACCTTTTCATGTGGCTGTTGGCCATTTGTGTGTCTTCTTTGGAAAAATGGCTATTCTACTCCTTTGCCCATTTGTTAACTGAGTGCCTTGGTGTTTTTGCTATTGACCCGAGAGATGAAAGAAGAAAAAAAATGTCCAGGCATTATGGATGCTTCCCAGTTGATGCAGATGATTTTGTCTTTATGGTGATGACAAAATATCGTGTTGTGTGCTTTTTCTTCAGCAGTTATCATAAGACTAGCAGTAGAATGGCAAAGCAGATAATCAGGATCTCCCGGGTTTCCAGTTTTACAACACAAATAAGACGAGTGGTAAGGAATTTTTGATTATTTCAAGGAAATTATTGAGATCACAGTCCGTGGAATGTAGGACTGACAGGTCCACGAGGAAATTAAAGTGAGGACATGGTGATCTGGCATCACTTCCGATCTGAAGGAACAGGTATCTTCTGTATGAATGTTTGAAGACATATTGGAAATCAGGAATTTGTGGTGGATGAATACATTTTCTGAAGGGTTTATTTCTTTATTTAGGAGGAAGATTACCCTGAGCTAACATCTGTGCCAGTCTTCCTCTCCTTTGTCCGTGGGATGCCTCCACAGCGTGGCCGATGAGTGGAGTAGGTCTGCACCTGGGATCTGAACCCGCAAACCTCAGGCCCCTGAAGCAGAACACACGCAACTTTAACCACTCAGCCATGGGGCTGGACTCTAACTTATTTAGTTGTGAACATGATCGTTTGGGTTATGTAAATGTCAGGACCTGGGAGTGAGTCGCTAAGAGTGGGGTAGTTGATAATGTCACAATTGATTTAGACCCTAAAGAGGCTAAGAGCAACAACTGGCCAATGGGTTAACCAAAGGAATAGTCAGAAAACACAGAAAGGATGGGAATTGGGATCTATAGTAAGCTGGGGGATCACGTGTCCTCAGAGAGAGTGCCAGGACTTGCACAGATGAGAATGGCAAGAGCAATAAAAGAGAATAAAATCACACTGAAACAAGGAGGGGGTGTTACGAGACGGGGGAGGAAAACTGATCTGGAGCAGTCCTGAGTTTTGACCTTGAGCTTTCTGTCCTTGACCCAAATCTGCTTGACGATGTCCTGGGACACAGGTCAGAAGAGCTCCAGAGGGAGAGAGGAAGGGTGGAAGTACAGGGAAACTGAGATAATTGTCCTAAGAAGCCATGCTTCATTTCTCATTTGGGTCCAGTTTCATGATTACTTTTACAGGATGAGAGGAAAAGAAGTGATGATGGTCAAGTCTTCGCAGAGGAAGCTGCGTGATCGTGGGAATCAACCCAAACCAAAGCCCGGATTAAGAATTCCCATCTCTTTGAGGATGCGCAGTTACATATTCAGAAGGCCAGTTACTAGAATGCCATCCCACCCAGCAGTGAGGGGTCACTGGGAGAGCACGTGGCACCAGCCCCAACAGGTCTGCTGGCAGGAGAGAAGTGGCAAGCCCTTTGGAACTTGCCGTAGCCTTGCAAAATTGCACCTTGCAGCAGAGGTGAATTCCTGCGGGGTGCGCTCGCATGGGGTGCCCCGTCCAGTCCCATACACACCCCTGCCCTTCCTCAGATTTGGCAGAGATGATTCTGGGAACTGGTCTGGGCATCCCATAGCTCCACGGCCAACAATTGCTGGTGACTGTGGAAGATCTGAGCAAACAGGAGGGGACGGGGAAGAGGGCGGGAGAGAGCGATTGTGGACAGGCTCAGCAGCCAGGCAGAGAAAGTGAGCGCCCAAGAAGGATGTGCTGACAGCACCAGGAAAGAGAGGAGACGCTGGTGCCCCTGAGATGGAGCCCGGCACTTCACTGACGTCTCCTTGAAGGGTCCCACGTTTTCTTGCTTGAGCTCTTGCAACTTCAAGACATACCAATCCTTTTCTTTTATTAAACTCCTCTGTGGGACGTAGGAAGCATAGACAGGGATTTCTTGTGGAGGAGAGACTGGATTTCAGCTGAGTAGAGCAAGGAGGGCTTTCCGTTTCACGGTGCTCTCGCATTTTCCTTTCCGAAGTATATTATTTATCTGCGCTTGAAAGTCACAGAGTTACCGATTCGCGGGATGATTCCGTTGTCGCCCTCACAGCGACACAGTAAAACCTACCTAGTCGGAATGGATCATTCCTTCTGTGTAATACTCCGGTAGACTCCAAAGATCATTTCAAAAGCGCTGGTATATCTCTGTTCTCAAATAAGAGGTCTGCTTCCAGGTCTCCATTTTTCTGCTCTTTATTGCATGTTAATTCAGAGTTGCAAGGAGGAAAGACCACATTTGCCTCAATCTTTAGATCTCTATGTGCTGGAAATTGGATTCACAGAAATGGACAAGGCCTTTGAGGGATCGTGCTGTCAACAGAGACCTTTTCCGGCATCAGCAACGTGACAATAAACCGCTGCTTGTTAGGACTTGATTGTCTATTGGAGGGATGGAGCTTGCAGTATTATGGAAATCCTCTTTAGAATTGCTTACCTTCACGTGACAGATTTATCAGTTTCTGAGAGTGATGTGTTAAAATAACCTAGGGTGGCGCAGGGCTTAAACTGGCCCACTCCACTTTGGAGGCCCGGCATTGGCACGTTCGGGTCACGGTTGTGGACATTCACACCGCTTATCGGGCCATGCTGTGGCAGACATCCCACGTGTTAAATAGAGGAAGATGGGCACAGATCTTAGCCCAAGGCTAGTCTTCCTCAAGGGAAAAAAAAAAAAAAAACCGAGGAAGATTGGCAATGGATGTTAGCTCAGGGTGAATCTTAGCCCTTGGGCATCTTCAGCTGTGGTCATTTGCAAAATATGTAGACCATGCATGTACTGGGCAAGCCCAGGCAGGACAGCGCAGCCGGCCTCCCGCCTGGGTGCTTGGGGCTGCTTGTTGTGGAGCCTCTGCTGGAACCGTCTGGGTGGATTCAGTGCAGCGAATGATGACAACGGACTGCCTTGCTTCACCCTCAGAGTTTCCCCTGAGTTTTCTCCATCTTGACATGCAAAGCAGACACTGTCTGGAGCCCTCGTGTTCCTCTGGGACTCGGGCTTCCCTCTGCTCCTCAGCCTGGAGAGGAGGAAGCCCACGTGTGGACTTCAGGAGATTCCTGACCGCGTTTTGTGGGCTAGCACGTCCTGGGCTTGAAGTCCCCAGGGAATGAGCAGAATCCAATCCAGGTAGGACTGCCATGACCCAGACCCTTCAGGAAGGCAGGTTATGGTCCCCTAACCAGGCAGAGCACCATGACCAGCCGCGGGGTTTGTGGAGGGCGAAGGGAAGATGAAATGGGTCCTGGAAGAAGGTGCTTATAAATACCAGCTACCGAGAGGGAACCAGCTGCAAAACCGTGCATTTGAGGAGTATGAGTATTATTTCTTGATTCTGTTTGGAATAAGTTAGAGTGCATGATATATTTGTGTGTGAGTGAACATATATATATAGCTCTCTCTCTAAAATTTATATCAAAGTAACATAAAGACTGATGAGATACAGGTGCTGCACATGTGGGCCTCTTTTTGCTGGCGATCAGTTCATTTTTGGCCATTGGAAGCCCAAAGAGGCAGCGAGTTATTGTCCTCTGCCGTCTGGTAGGCTCATGACAAACAAAGCGCTGCAACCAAAGGGTCGGCTCTCAGGAGCCTCACGGCCCTGTGAGGGAAACCCCTTGGACACGGTGTCTTCCTCCTGGGCCTGGACTAGCCTTGGGACTTGGCACTTCTCTTTCTCTGTGGCGGGAAGGTACAGCCGGCTCCGGCTTCCATTTAGAAAGTCACCTTCCTGGATGGCTGTGCCATACCAAGAAGGGCCTGGGCTGCTGGGAACCAGCATTTCTCCTCAGCTGCTGGCCGTACTGAGGAGGCCTCCCTGGCAGGGTTCACGCTGCTGTGTGTCTGGGTGACACTTGCAGCCATCAGAAAGGAGGGGAGAACTCAGAAGGGCCAAGCACTTCCTGTGGTCCTAGTCTTACAGGGTCTTTCCCGGGGTGGGGTGGGGGGGGGCGTTCAAAATGCCAGGTGGTAACCCTCTAGCTCCTGGTCACCGGGTGGGTTCTTGGAGTGAGCTCGGAGCAGTGTCTGCTCACCACCAGACTGGAACCATTTAAGTGTTTTAATTTTGTCAGGCTGTGTTTACCCGTCATCCGTTTGCTTGCGTTCCCTGCTGGACCCCTCAACCACCCTCCTCTCACGACTCATCTCTGAAAGCTTCCAACGGGAAAGGTTCACACCCACACCATAAACGGAGCATAAGGCTGGGCAAGAGAACACAGCCCTCCGAGGGGCTGCATGGTTTATAGGCTCAGGTCCTCCTGCCCCGTTAGGATGAGTCAGAAACAACATGCCTGAGTGTGTGAACAGGTGATTGCCTGAGACCACACACCTCAGAACCACAGGGGCCCAGATGTCACCCTGGGCAGCGAGGGAGAGTATAGGTCATTCTTTGGCCAGGATTAGGGTATCTAATGTTTGCAAAGCAGACTCCACCCGTGATCCGTCAGACCCTGCCAGGGAGGAGTGGCCACGAGGTACGGGACAGAGAGGCCGAGGCATTCGAGGGAATTTCTGCCCTTCCAAGAATTGCAGAAGGAAGTGCACGGAGGCAGGAAATCCTGGTGGACAAGGAGCAGTGATGCGTCGGGAAGGATGCCCAGATGTAGCCTTCAAAGCTGCATCACAGATCTGTCCCCCTGGATACCAAACTTGCAGGGAAAGGAATTCAGAGCCGTGGACCAGGATCCCAGAGGATTCCAATCCAGGTGAAGGGTGAACATGGAGCCCCCAGAGGGGCCGGGGGAGGGAGGGTCCTGCCTGCCCTTAGTCCATCTGCACATGACCTTCTCCGGCCTTGACCCTCCACATGCACGTTTTGAGCTTTTACATCGTTCTCTGCACTTAGAGCTGCTGCTGTCCAGAGCCTCATTAGAAAACGACAAGTTCCTAACATCTGGTGAAGAGGAACCTCCACAAGAGAAGCCGAACACGTGGCCTCTCCTCCAAAGGGGTGGAAAAGCAGCCACTGTCCTGGGGCAGGTCGTGGTGCTGGCCCGTGCCATTTTAAAGACACCCGCATTCCAGTGGTTGTTGCTCTGCCTGTGAAAGTACCTCCACCCTCTAAATGCCAGGAGCTCTGGGTGCTGTCTCTGCTCCTGGCCCACGTGAACCACACTGAAATGAAGCCGTCCTCTGAGTAAGGGGGGGCGCGGAGGTGTCCCTCAGTATCCAGGGAGGGGCCTGGCCCTTCTCCCTTCTCTCACATACAATAAGCCGAGACCCTGCAAGATTTCTTCATTCCAGGAGGAACGCGAGAGTCTGTGTCTCCTTGACACGAGCACAGGAGGGGAAAGAACCAGACCGTGACTCGCAGGCTGGAACAGAAACAGGATTTTAACATCAAATTCAAAACTAGCACTAACTACTAACACGAAAGAAATACGGCCCCTTCCCAAGTGGTAAACAGGCGCTGGGGTGGAGCTGCCAGGCCTGTGGGGTGGGGTCGTCCCCTCCCTCTTGGGCTCCAGGGCTCCCAGGAAAAGGCTTAGAATGTTCTTCTCCCCATCAGCATGGGAGGAGCCGGCCTGGGGCCCCGCGTGTTTCCCAGCCGCGTCCCCGCCGCTGAAGAGCAGGCTGCACTCGAGCTGTTGGAAGGACCGGGATCTGCCACTGTTGCTGGGTTCTGCGTCAGGGGTCTGGTGACTGAAGAGAAGACACTGATGATTGGGGGGGTCACACCAGTATCCCAGCCCAACACCTCAGCCCCACTGCATTCTGCTCCAAACCTTGTCCTGAGTGTTCAGTCAACACTACCCCATTGTCCCTGACATGGGAGCTGGCATTTCGCTTCACCCATTTCACAGAAGAGGAAGCTGAGTCCCACAAAGGTCAAGGGAATTGTCCCTCACAGGCCTGGTCAGCAGTGGAGCTGGGATCCCCGTGCCGGCTGTCCATCTCCCTAGGCCCGTGCTTAGCCCGAAGCTTTCCGGAGCCCCTGGCTTCAGTCCCTGCCTGTCTGGACACTCACCGAGCCCTGAGCTGAGAGACGCGCGGTTCTTCTTGGGCAGGAAAAACCGGCGCATCTTGCCGGCCCTCTCCTGTGGGGGCTCCAGGTGGCAGGACAGGCTGTAGCTAAAGGACAGAGGGGACTTTTCAGCTACCGGGAGCCACACCTCAGGTGACCCTCCCAGAGACGGCCAGCAGTTGGAGTCCCAGGGCCCCACGGGTGACCATGCGACAAGCCCCGGGACTGACCCGGAAGCCACGGGCACGGGCTCCCTGGAGCTGGCCATCAGAGAGAGTCCGCCTTGCCCTCACCAACTCCTGCCCCGCCTCACCTCTCATCCTCGCTGAGGGGCTCCATGGCCTCGAACCAGGCCCCAAATCGCTCCTCAGCCTCAATGTGGTAAAGATGGACTGCCTCCTGGAGCAGGAAGATCTGCTCAGTGACTTTGAATTCCTGGGAGAAAGGACATGATGCAGACGGGGCCTGGGTGGGGGACCGTGCTGGGGACTCAGACAGGTGAGAAGAGGGTCAAGGAGCTGGTCTGGGGTCTTGGCCCACATGGGAACCCTCCTTCCCTCCAATTCCGTGCAGGACTTGCTCGTTCTCACAGTTGGCTTGAAATAGCTCCTCCTGCAGGAAGGTGTCCTTGGTGCCAGCCCCTTCCCCCACGCACCAATGGGACGGCTTTCCCAGCTCTGGGTGCCGAACTCTCCCAAGGAAAGCAAGGCCCAAGGCATCGGGCCAGAGAAGGTCTTCCCCGGAGGAGTCTCTGATTGCCACAGCCCCACCCTCCGCACGGGGAGGCCACAGCTGCTCACCTCACTCCTTTTCTCAAAATTGATCTCATTTCCCTGGAAGGCAGAGAGCCAAAGCCCATGAGCAACAGCCCCCTTAGCCCATAGCTAGCCCCCGTCTCCACCCTTTCTCAGGTTGCACTACCAGCAGGGTCGACCAGGGAGCAGGCGCTACCAGAAACGGGAATGGGTCCCGGGCAAGACTCTGAGCTCCAGAGCAAGGAGGCCACGGGGCTATGGCTCAGGGACATTCTAAGACAGCCCTCTCTGACAGACAGACAGACTGAGGCCTCAGGCAGGAAGGGATGCTCAGCCACTCGTGTGCTTCCTGCCTTGGAGGGGCCTGGCTTCACTCCCTGCAGGGGCGGGGCCTGAGGGAGAGGCTGAGTCCAGCTCAGACACACCCTCCAGCAGCTCCGCAGTCAGGCAGCCTGGACTGGCGGCTCACCTGGATCCTATATTCACTCATCACTAAGATGGCCATGACACCCAGCTCCCGGGGTGGCTGTGAGGCCCTCACGAGAGGACTCTGCCAAGGGTTGTGAGCTCAGGCCTCAGTGCAAGTCTCTCCTCCCAAATCTCCGAATCCTGATCCCCAGCTCCACCTCCAGGCTCACTCACCTCCAGGTAATCCTCCATGTTGGTGTCCAGCAGCAGTAGGTAATTGAGGAATGTGCCAAGGAAGGGGATGAGCCCCTGTGCCAGCGGGGTGGAGACGGTGATGAGATCCCGCTCTCAGGAGCCGTCAAAGACCTCTCCTCCACTCCTCACCCCAGCCTCCTGCCCAGCCCAAGCTACCCACCTAGGCGGCCTCCCCCCAATTTCCTCCTCTTCTCTCCTCCAGGAACCCCAAACTCCTCCAGGCACCTCCCAGCAGCCGGCTCTGGCAAAACCCAGGGTACGTGGTCCCCGCCCCTCCCTGTCCCAAATCCGTTGTGCGCCCATCCGTTCCAGGCCTCCTCCTGGTCACTTCCAATGCAGGCATTTCAGGTCTGTGGCACCAGGAGCAGGGCTGGAGGAGAAAGGCTCCCTCTCTGCTGGTAGAGACCTCCGGCTAGGAAGGGGAGTCCCCTCTCCTGCGACTCCTGGGCCCCTCCTCCACAGGCACCCTTACCTTCTGGGCACCTGTGGGGCCCGTCTCCAGGCTGGTCAACATAGAGGTCGCCTCCTGCCAGGGTGTTGACAGGGCCAGTGAGCCGACGCTCCCCTCCAAGTGTCCTCCCAGACCCCTCCCAGATCGGGGACCCTGGACATGTGGCCCCAGTCACCTGGTGCCCCTGCGGCTCCCGCCTCCAGGGTGCTCTGATTCCAGAGCCATCCCAGCTCCAACACTCACTCCTGTGTGACCTTGGGCCCGCCCAGGCCTCCCTGAACCTGTTACCTCGTCTGGAAGGTTTGACGAACTCTGTCTGCCTCCCACAGTCTCCTGAGGCCCAAGCGTCATCTGACCGTCATCACTGCTCTCCGCTCAAGCCTGCCTCTGGAGCCAGGTCCAAGCTCCCCACATTCCTCCCCACCCTTGAGCCTCGGCACCCACTGTGAGGCCTGCACCACGGCTCATCTCCCTCTGGCTCCCAGATGAGGAGACCAAGGCCCACACAGGGGCAGGGACTTGCTCAGGGGGCCCCAGAGGAGAGGCTGCTCCCCCTCCCAGCCACAGGCCCCTGTCTCCTCTGCCTTCACACCACCCTCTGCCCAGCCGCTGACCACAGTGCTGTCCTCGGGACTCTCAGGCTGTGTTCGGGCCCCCAGCTGGGCCGAGCCACGGATGGAGGGAGATGAGGTGTCTCAGGAGGCCTGGTCAAGTGGCTTCTGCCAGCCCCAACGCCCAGGAGTCTCTGATCCCAGGCCGAGGCCAAGGCCTTGCTAAAGCCCTCAGCTCCCTAGGATCCCCTCAGGGAGTTCCCCTGCACAGAATTCTTTCTTCATGCGCTCAGGATGGGGACCCCGAATGCCACGTCTGACTAGCAGGGGAGGGGGCGACCAGGGCACTGCGGGGTGGCATTTCCTTTCTGTTTTACGAGGAAACTTCTGACGTCTGGGCGGGAAGGATCCCTGAAGAAGCCATCAGTTCCCTGGGCACTTGCCCTTGCCCTCCGGGGCACATGTCATCGCCAACAAGGACCTGGGTGAGCATCCCACTGGGACTGTCTGCAGCGCCCACTTTAGGGGCCAGAGTGGGGAGTCACCGAGGGGACACAGATCTGTCCCAGGTCCAGTGTCCGTCCCAAGGCTGGGAAGCCCCTGAGTGCCTCCGGCCCGTGGGATCCGGCAGTGCCCATCCCTCAGGCAGGCAGGGTGCCCTTCTTGCGAGGCACAGTGAAGACAGAAGGAGCAGTGGGGCCCTGGCTTCCTGAGCACAGACTGGGCTGACTTCGGAAGAAAGGAAGCCCGCCCACTCGCTCCAGCCAGTGGCCAGGAGGAAGATGCAGGGCAGCTGATGGAGCAGCATGGAAGCCAGACACCGGCACCTTCTGCCAGGTCCTCAGCCTCCTGGAACAGTCCAGCCCGCACCATTCTATCCCATGCCCCTGGCCTCCTGTCCCAAACTGCCCCCACCTGCCCATGGAGCTAGCACATCCCTCTTCCTGTCCATCTTTTCCTGACCAACTTCACGTGACAGGAGAACCAAAGCTCATCCTGCCGGGTCCCCTCCCCTCTCGCTCCCCCTCCTTCCAGATGTGCAGCCTCCGTCTTACCTTCACCAGCTGCCTCCTGCTCACCCACTGGTCTTTGATGAACCTCTTCAACTTTCGAGAGCTCTTCCTGAGGGGAGAGGAAAGGAGGAAAGAAAACCCGGGGCGGTTGAAGGCGAAATGCCTTTGGCTGAGAACCCGGAAGGTTCAAAGGGCCTGGGGCCTGGACGAGGGTTTTCCCCGGGTTCTTCGGAGCTCTGAGGTCACCGTGGGACTCGGGTGGAGGCTCTCCTGCGGTCACCTGGGGCCTCCATTCCCACTCCGACTGAGCACATTGTTTCTAACAGCGTTGGTTGCCGATGAGGGCTCCGTTGCTGCGAAGTACACCCTTGGAAATCTCCAGTGTGGCTCAATCCAGGATGTGACAAGGGGGGAGCCACTGCCTAGGGTCTCAGAGAGTCTCAGAGACCCGAGCAAGGAGGCCAGTCCCCATCCCTAGGGTCCGCTGCCTCCCAGATGGTCCTAGCTGAATGAGGGGTCCATGGCAGTCGCACGGGGGATGTCTGGTCCGCCCTGGTGGTGCTTGGATGGAGCACGGCCTACCCACCTGGCAACTCGTCCCCATGTCTTTTGCAGACGGCTGATGGAGGGGCTCTGCAGAGCAGACACGATGGCACGCAGGGACGCATAATTTCCAAGGACTCGGCACTCCTGAGGAAGGGAAGGGAATGAGCTGCGACGGCGGGCTGGAGCCCTGCTTCCTCTGGCTTGTGTCCCCTCGTGGGCTTCTGCTGTCCTGGATGAGGCAGATGCCCAGGGAAGCGAGGGAGGGCACACCTGGGAGCTGATGAGTAACGCTCGCGGGCAGGAAGATTTTAGCTCAACCCAGGGCGGGAAGGGAGCTTCCCACCACTGGGACCAGCACTCAAGGTCAGCAGGCCCTTGGCAGCAAGGGGCCTAGGACTTTGCCGAGGCCCAGACCACCGACTTCAAGGCTGAAAGCTGCGAGAGGAGAAGGGGCAGTCCCCCTGACTCCAGGGAGGGGCTCCCTGGGCCCTGCCACTACTGACCTTGGCCACCTGAATCCACAGCTCGACGACTCTGGCCCTGTCCTGGGCCGTCATGCTGAGGTCCCCAAGGCACGTCGTGATGACGCAGCCGGACACGTGAAGAAACTGGTTGATAGTGGCCCGAACCGTGGGAGCCAGGTACTCCTTGCTCCCATTGGGCCGCTGGCACCACACAAAACCCAGGCAGTGGCGGGGCTCCACCTTCTTGAACAGCTCCTGGGGAGGATGGGGACTGTCACCTGACCCTGCCACACCCGAGCTCAGAGTCTGCAGGCCCCCGCAGCCCCAGGCAGGAGGCACTGGTCAGCTGCAGCTCAGGAACCTGAGGAGGTGGCCTGAAGCTTCTGGGAGTCTCTGGGTTTTGTCTGTGTCCGCTGAGGCCGCCCAGCGCAGGATGACCGAGGACCCAATAGGGGCGGGGAAGAGAAGTCCCATTGGCTCGCAGCCCAGTCTTGCTTCCCCCAAGCACCAGAACACGGCTCACACCTGCCCATCTCAAGGGGCATCTTCCACCCGTTCTCATCACCCCCTGGTCCCACTCCCCTTTCAGCTGCACGTTCCCCCCGAGGCAGCAACAACCATGGGCTTTGTTTGCCTGTCTTCCATGTAGGTAAGGACGCACTAGGTGTCTAATAAGTACGGAGGCTGTTGAGGCCTCCTGGGCCGATGGGTGAGTGACCCAGGACTTGGCAGCACTCCAGTGAGCTTCCCTCCCCCACCAGAGGGCTATTCTCTGCCCCGCTTCCTCTCTGTTCGACCTCATCCATCCGCACAGCCACTCTGCCCAGCAGGTGCCCGCCCTTGGTGTGCTCTCTACTGTCCATGTGGGGACAGCAAGGACTTGGGGGCCAGAAGGTGGCCCAGGTCACCCGGTGGGTAAGTGGGGGAGCTGTGACTTGCACCCACATCGTTGGATTGCGGCTGAGGGAACAGGAGGTCTGGGGCAGCTGATGGCCCACCAAGGCGGGCCCCACCTAGCCCAAGAGCCCCGCTGCTCACCGCATCCATCCGGGTCAGCTGCTCGGCCACCAGCTTCGGAGGGAAGTCCAGCAGCTTAGGCCTCTCCTCTCTCAGCTCGGCGCTCACTTCTGCGGTGACTTCGGCAGCTGGAGGCAGAGATCGTCCAAAAGTCAATGGCGCATCTTGCTCCAGCTCAGAAGCTGGCACTGGGGCTGAAGCTGATGGCGCTCGCTCCGGCCCTGGAGAGGCCGATGGAGGTGAGGCTGCTGGTGGTGAGGCCGCCTCCAGCTCCGGCGCGGACGGTGGAACTACAGCTGGAGCTGCCTCTGGCCCCGGAGCTGGCCCTTGCTCTGGCTCTAGAGCCGGCAGGAGCTCTGGAACTGGCGCTGCAGCGGGAGAAAGAGAAAGTTTCACCTACGTACCCGACTTTACAAGACAGGAGAGACTCCGCTGTCTTGAAGGGAACCCCAGCCCGTGAACCCCACCGCAGACAGTCTTCCCAGACTGCTGTGCCCTCACCTTCCAGCTCTGCCCTCCTGGGCCCCAGATGTTGCAGCTGGACCTGGGGAAGGTAGGCAGGGCCTCCCAGGTGCGACCCAGGCCAGATGACACGCAGAGAGGCCAGCCGCATCCTGAAAGAGGGAAAGGGCGTGGGCTCCCAGAAATCCTGCATTGGGTCCAGCCAGGTTCCCACCATAGAAGACGCGGTACTGGGCGGAAGCAGTTGGGCCACAGAGCCAGAGGCCTGGCCGTCGCTTCCACACTGTCCTCCCAAGGCACCCTGCTTTGGGTCTGGGCCCTGTGCCTGCCCCTTTCCACCAGGGGGGAGTCCCACCCCGGCGCTGACTCCTGTGTGGCCATCCTGGCAGTGGCAGGCCTGCTCATCCAGCAGGTGGAACACGGGGTTTGTGTGAGTCTCTTCTTCCCACTGCCACTCTTCTCGCAAAGAGGCTGGACACAGTCCAGCCCAGCCCTCCACGCCCTTGTGCAAGTGGACTGAGGACTGAGGCCGATGTGTGAGCGGCTCGCTAACACCCCTTCTCTTCTGGGCCTGCTGGTGGTGGTCAGAAGGGGTGGATACGGAGAAGGGGAAGCGGAGGGAGACGGGACTGTGGTGGGGATGGGTCGCCAGGGAACAGCTCAAGCCAGCCTCCCCTCTGGTTCCCAGGGGCTCTGGGACCCCACCCACAGCTCTCTTTCACTCCTATCCCCTTGCAGTAGAAGCCATCAGACCTCAGCCCTCCCAGAGGAATCAAAAGATGAGTGAGATCAGAGTTGTGCCGGGCCCGCCCCAGCCACAGTCCTCTGTCCTCTTGTTCTCCCCCAGCCCTGTTCTGTGGAGACAGGAGGCCCTCGTCTGGCACTCAAAGAACACTCAGGTCTTTAGTTGGCGCTGGGGTCCATCATGCATGAGAACGTGGGAAGAGGCCTCCAGTCGTAAAGGAGCATAGGAGGGCATCCCCTGGGACAGGCGGGGGGCAGGATCTGTGGATGATATGGTGTGTGACTATCTGAGTCTCAGGCTGCTGCGGGGGTCCAGGGGCTGTGTCTGCTTCATTCACTGCGTTGTGCCAAGTGTCTCTAAAGCTCCCGCATGTCACAGGTGCTTAATATACAGTGTTCTCGAATGAACTCCAACCAGAAGCATCCCCGGTAGCTGAGTGGGCCTGGGGCCCCTCTGCGGCCCCGGAGACCCCTCCTTGGCTACTCCAAGGACCCGCCCCACGACCAGCTGGATGGAATCCCACACTCCCTGCCAGAGTGCTTTCCGTGTGCCTTTGCAAACTCAGAAAGGCCCCATCCCAGCGATGGGGGAGCAGACTGCTCTTCATCGGGGAGAGGGAAAGAATAACCAGGAACAACCACGGCACGTCTCTCAGCCCCTTCTGTAGAGCCAGGCCCCAGGGAAGCACCTGCCGTGGCTCATCCCATTCGTGCCCACCAGAACCCGATGAAGTTTATCCTCTCCCACTCCACTTTGCAGAGGAGCAATCGAAGCTCAGAGAGATGGAGGGCCGTTTCCAAGACACACAGCTGGCAGTGGGCAGAGTCACCACTGTGCTGAGGAGGGGCTGGGCACTCACGTAGCAAGTAGGTGGTCCAGGACCCCGTGGGAGGTGAGGACAGCCGCGCAGTCAAACACGATGGTGGTGACGTTGGCCATGTTTCGAGGCGCCAAGGCTGGTCCTATGGACGGCGGCAGCCTCTCCAGCAGGCCTGCCTGGAGGGCCCGCATCCTGCAGGCCTCATTCCGCTGCCCGAGTGACTCTCCGCGCTGGGTGAGATGAGGAAGGACACAGAGTCACCAGCACCAGCGTGAACCTCCAGGAAGTCAAGGTCTGGAGGTCCCCCAGGAACTGTGAGCCCCTCAGGGATGTGTGCAGAGGAGGGACAGGATTGCCCACAGCCAACCGGTTTCCAGGCTTGAAAAGTCCAATTTGAGTTTGGGCGGGGGGAGGATTATACGATGAGTTCCTCAGGACACTTGGCTGGCTTGGCAAGGACAGACCGCCCTGCACCAAAGCGTGCATTAAGAGCACTGACCAGCGAATCCAACACAAACATCCCCATTCTAGAGATGAGAGGACGGAAGCTTCGGGCTGCCAAGTGGCTGCTCAGGGTCCTGTGGGTCGGAACTGAGAACCGCCCTAAGCCAGGGCTGCAGGACTCCCCCGCTCCCCCACCTGAGGCTTCATGTGCTCCTGACATGAAGGGAAATGTCTGGTGGGAACCTCAGCCCTCCCCAGTCGGGAGACAGTGCACGGGCAGACAGACGCTGTGAGGATCTGGCTGACTACAAGAAAGGACGCTGGTTTTTCTTTCTTTTACACGAAAGGGAGGTTTGAGACCCTCGTTACAGAGGTTTCAGATTCAGAAAATGGCAGATTTCAAAGATGCCCCTGGCCGAGTGTGAAGCGCAAACATCAGTGTTTTGTCTACTCCGCCTAGGGTTAGGAAAGAGCGACTTCCCACCCTCCTAGGTAGCTGGTGAGGAGGCGTGGAAGTCCAGATTCCTTTGGGACTGGGCCCTTGGGACACTCCAGTGGGAAAGCCCTGGGCGGGTCCAGGGGAGGGCTCCAGATTTGACTCTGGATTGTGGACACACCCCGGTGATCTCAGGGCCCCGGGTGTCACTCACTCTCCCCTCAGTCCAGCCCCGGGCAAGGTCGGTGGTCTGCTGCACTTGCCCCCTGTCCAGGGAGATGGAGCCGTAGGACCCATGCGCCAGCTCCTGGACCATCTCCTGGGTGGAGCTCTGCAAAGACAGCGTCCGGTGGCCGCGGCGGCAGGTAGCAGGGGCCTGCCTGCACTTGCCCACAGGGGGAAAACTCTCCCGCACACCGAGCACAGACAGAGGGGCATCCGCATAGACCTCCAGACAGGGAGCGAATGAGATGACACCTCACGGGCTTGGGATTCACCTACGGGTAGGGCGGCTTGGCTCCCAGCACTCACCTTCCATCCTGCCAGCCACCACCTGGGATATGAACACGACATACCGCCAGGCTTCCAAGCCCTAACCGTCTGCTCCCGTCCAGGGTAGCTCCACGCTCATCCCTGCCTTCCGTCACTCCATGCCCGCCAACACACACACACAATAAGGGTCAAGGGGTGTGGGGCTGCCCGCATGGGAGGGTGGGATCACACTTGTGGCCTGACCCGGAGTGGCCCGCCCTGGGCTGCCTTGTGTTACCTGAGGGTTCCTTCTTCCGAATGGCCTGAGGTCTTGGAGGTGCGGTCTCAGCCAGTGTCGACAGCGCTGGAGAAGACTGTCATTGTTGGCTCTCTGTGCGCCAGAGCCTCGCAAAGAGGGGATACATGAACACATCCTCCTGTGTCGAGTGTCTCTGGTCAAATGGGCTATGTGTACAAAATGGCTGCCTGGTGACCAGAGTTCTAAGCTCTGTTGGGGTCGGTCGCCAAGGAAGTGAGGTCATGTCTCCAAGGTTCCAGGATGGGGGGCCCTTCCCTCCATCAGACCCACCCAAAGCCCCCTCGGGGCTGTTGACCGCTCACCCTCCTTGCCCGTGTCATCTCCCGAGCTGTACAGAAAGTTCCATCACAGCCCTCCCCACAGCTCCTTGGGATCGGAACCAGCGCCCCAGCTTTGAAGAGAGAGCGCCCAGTTCGGATCTCCTTTTTCCTAGCAGTTCTGTGTCCTGGAAAAGCCACTGTGCCTCTCAGGGCCTCCCCAGTCTCCCAACCTGCACGATGGGATGGCGCTAGAAACACATTCCCAGGGACGTCTTCGGGTGGACATGTGATAACGCCTCCCATATCTGGGAGGTGGTGCCGCCTGGGTCTGGTCCCCGAACTTAGAGGTGGAAGAATTACAAGAAGGGGTGGATGCAGTCGGGAATACCTCTCCAAACAGGCCTGGATTCCAGCCGTGTGATTTGGGAAAAGTCACTGCCCCTTGGGGGCTCCTTGTCAGGTCTCTGCACCTTCAAGGGTTGGAAGTTCGAGGAAATTCAGATATTGTCATTCACTAGCATTCAACCTTTCCCAGTCTCCTGTTGGCCTTAGAACCAGACCCAAGCGCCTCATTGTCGGCCTATGTGGTGGGCAGCCTCCACCAAGGCTCCCAGCGCTCCCTCCCTCCTGCTGTGCACATCCTTGTGGAACCACTACATCCTGAGTAACTGGTTTCTGAGCAATAGAATACAGCCCAGCTGATGGAATGTCACATCCAAGTTTTAATTACAAAAACTCTGTCACTTCCCTCTTGCTTGCTTTCCTGAGTTCCCTCCCTTTATCTCCCCCTCTGTTTCCATCTCTTGCGCTCTCTCTCTGTCACATTTCTGGAAATGAGATAGCAAGTGGCGATGATTTCAGTTGCCCTATGTAGAGGCCAAGGGAGGCGAGATCTGAGGGAGCGCCCAGCCAACAGTCACATGGAGACTCAGACTCTCAGTCCCAATGACTCCTGACACCACCCGTGTGAGTGACTTGGGAGCAAATCCTCCCCTAGTCTAGCCTCAGTTGAGACTGAAGGTCCTGCTTCACGGAGACCTGGAGGCAGAGGCTCCCAGCTAAGCCGTGCCCAATGCCTAGACCACGGAAACCGGGAGAAGTTCAATATTCGTACTTCAGAGGTGCAACTTTTGGGAGCAGTGTTGTGAGAGAGAAACCCAAATGAACGCAGACTACCGGGTTCCCCGGTCTGGCCCCATTAACCGCCGCCCCTGCCGCAGCTCCTGTTGCTTCTCAGGCTCCCTCCAGCCGCCTGGGCAGCTTTCTGACCTCCTCTGCTCACGCTCACTTCTGCCCCAGAGTCTCAGCACCAACAGCGCCTTTCCCCCGACTCCCTGTTCCCGGACCTACGCAGGCGTGGCTCAGTCTTGTCCTTCTGGTCACAGCCTAGGTCACTTCAGTGAGGCCTTTCAGAATCTCCCAGGCACAGTCTCTGCCACCACACATCTCACATCTGGAAGCGTCTTCAATTGTTTCCTCCTTCTTGCTCCCATTTGGATAAAGTGAGCCCAGGACGAGGGGCTGTCTGCTTCGGCTGAAGGAGACGTAATTCCTTCTGGTTACCCCGGGCACACGGCTGTCTCCTCCAGGCTGAGTTTTTCCCACCACCAGTCCGTCGGGAAGGCGCACTAGCCTTCCCTCTCTCCCGTGGGGCAGGTGTCCCAGGAACACGGTGAGCCGTCCTCTCTCCCTGTCATGCAGCACCAGCCCCTCACCCCACGGCCAGAGAACTAGCACCCGGTCTGAGACTCCACCACATCCTGAATTCAGTTACTGCTGAGACCCTCCCATCCATTTGGGGATTCCCTGGTACCTCCTGAGGGCGTCTTTCCCTGAGACCCCACTCCCAGCCTGCCCTTGCTTATTCCAGTAACAATGGCCTTTCCTCAGAGCCCCCCCAGTCTGGAGAAGAAAGGTGTTGAAAGGTTCTCCGTGTTAATTTTCAGGGCCGGGGGAAATTGGTAGAAGTAATTTGGGTGTTTCTGTGCAATAGTTCCCAGGAAGAAGATTCAGCCCTAAAAAGAAATGAACTTCTGACACATGGTACAACGTGGATGAACCTTGCAAACCTTACGCTCAGTGAAATAAACGCAACCCAGAAAGACACCTATGATACGGTTCCCCTTACATGACGTGCCGAGCACAGGCAAATTCATCGAGATGGAAGGAAGAATAGAAGTTCACAGGGGCTGGAGCTGAGGGTCATGGGGAGGCAGTGTTTAATGGGGACAGAGTTTCTGTTTGAGATGATGAAAAGAAGTCTTGGAAATGAACACGGTGATGGTTGCGCAGTATTGTGAATGCATTTGATGCCACTGAATTGTCCACGGAAAAATGGTTCAAATGGCCAAGTCTAGGTTATGCATACTTTGCCACAATCAAAAGGCACTTAAAAATGCAGCGGGGGGTCAAGATGCAGGTTCTGGGGCCCTCAAGTCAGCATATGGGCCAGGTAGGTGTCCAGGGTCTGAGATCTTGGACCCTGGTGAGGCTCTGGAGTGGTCCTGATTGATGCTAGTTTACAAGTTCAAAGTAACAGGATTGGAGCAATTTCACCGATTGGGGGATAAGAAAGGAAACAACTGCATTCAGTCCCATCCAACGTGGAAGAGACCTTTTTCTTAATGGGAAGCAAATGTCAGTCCTTCAAGGAAGTCACTTCTCAACGTCTCTACCCCTCCCCAACCCCACCCGCTACTCCCAGAAAGACGCCGCAGTGCAGAGCTCGGGTACCGTGGTTGTGGCCTCATCCGTGAGTCATGTTTGGGGTCAGATCCCCTGTTTTCCTTCCCCAGCCGTGTGACCCTGGGCATGTCACTCAACATGACTGAACCTCCATTTCTTCAACCATAAAATGGGGAGAATCATCCTGGTAGGGAAATTATGAAGGTCACAAGACTTTCTCAGAGGAGGTAGCACATGGCAGAGGCATTATGCTGAGAGCCGCGCCCCACAGGTCACACGTTTTCTGATTCTGTTGATACGACCTTCTCAAAACAACAGCATTATAAAGATGGAGAACAGATGAGTGAAGGCCAGGGGCTGGCCGGGCAGATGTGACTATGAAAGAGCAGCACGAGGGAGGGCTTGTGGGGATGGGACAGTTCTGTGTGTGGATTGCAGTGGTGGTGGCGCAAATCTGCATGTGTCATAAAATGGCATTGAACCGCGCGCGCGCGCATACACGCACACGCGCACACACACACACACCGCCCAGTGAGCTCATGTCAAACTAGCGACATCAGAAGTCTGCGGTCTGTGGGTTTAACACTGTCAATTCATGTCCTGGTCGTGACACTGTACTAGAGTCCCGCAAGATGTTAACCCCCGGCGGAAGCTGGTGGAAGGGTCCAAGGCACTCTGTACTATTTTTGTTGCAACTTCATGTGCTTTCATATTTATTCAAAGGGAAAAGTTAACAGTGAAAGACACAACAGGACACAGCCTGGCACGTAGTAAGTGGCAAACAACACGGTTCTCGGTGACAATTCTTTGCGATTGTAATTGCACGTTCATTTCCAGTCTCTCTCCATACACAGTGACCTTGGTGAGGGACGGACACACCTCACTAACGTCGTCTGCCCTCTGCCCAGCACAGAGCACGCGCCCACTCAATATTTGTCCACTAAATCCCCCGTGGTCCCTGCGCCAGGTGTTCTTACGTCCACGTTCACGGACCCTCCACGACAACCTTAGGCAGTGTTATTCTTCGTGCTGGGCAGGTGAGGAAACTGAGGCACAGAGAGGGAAAGTAAATTGTTCCAGGTCAACACACTGGACCGACGAGGAGGTGCCATGCCCTGCTCTGGAGGAGAGCAGAGGCTGTCCATGGCAGCTCCAGGGTCCCTCACGGCGGCTCCTCTCTGCGACTGCCAGGTCCTAACTTTGAGGCCAAATTGCTTGACTTCCTAGAGGGAGCTGGAGAGAGAAGTGACCTACCTGTGGCGCTGGGGGGGGGGGGTCGGTGGCACCAGTGGGTTCTGTGGGAGGAGCATGGAGGTCACAGCAGCTGAGGAGAAATGGTCTGGAGTGAGACCGGGGACTCCGAGGGGGGGCATGGAGGCCACCGCGTGCATCTTTCCTATCCAGCCTGAGCCACTGATTGCGGGTCCTCTGGCTTCTTCTCCCGTGGGTGCCCTGGGATGAGGAGATCAGTCGCTCTCCCTAAGGGGCCTGCAGCACACGGTCATCAGAGCCCTGAGGACTCACCGCGGGGAGTGAGGGCTGAGGTCCGATGTGTAACCTGCTGTGAGAAAAGGAGACAGAATTGGCATGCAAGAGGGGCACGAATGTCCAAAATACAGCCCGAGGACCAGCAGCCCCACCCACAACTGACACTTCCAGTCTACACGGTTCCACATTAGGATTTAGGAGCAACTATCTCTTATTCCTAAAAGGCTGACAAATCAAAGATCCAGTCCCTGTTTTCATGAGTTTGCAATTTATGTGTGAGATCAATGCGCTAACCTTGCTCGAACATGGGTTTGCAAATTGTGCTCTTCAGGTTCCAGAGGTATTTAGAGGTGCTGGCAGGGAGAGAGAGGAATAGCCAGACTCTTGAATGCCCATTGGCTTCAGAGGGATACTCTCTTTCATCTGACTGGAGAAAGGCTTCTGTGCCTCAGGCAAGGGGACGAATCACAGCCCCAGAGTGCAGAGCTGCAAAGGGAAGAGAAGGATTCACAAAGTGCAGGGCCTTGGGGTCCCTGAGCCTTGAGGGAGGTTGCTCAGCTGGAAGACTAGACACACAGGATGGCTCCTGAGGAACACTGGAGAGTGCACATCCTCCTGGGGCCCGTCCTTAGCTTCAGTATGGGGTTACCAAATAGATGCTCCCCAACGACGTAGAGGCTGTCGCTGTCCAGGATGAAGGAGCCCAGCTGAGTGCCCCCACAGGTCTCATGTCTCAGCTTCCGTGACAGCCCCTCTTTTTCCAGCTTAAGGCCCACAGTGTCAGGATGGTGAGTGAGGACAGTATCATCTCCGCCGGCTGTTGCAGTTTTCTCAGGCCTGGAGCTGGAGGGACACAGGCATGGGGAGGTGGGGACTCCAGGCAGGGGCGCTGAAACGCCTCCCTGAGGGAGGGGACAGAGACAGCAGGAAGACTGACGGGCAGCTTGGAACAGCCTTGGTGCTGGGGGAGGGTTGTAAGTGAATAGGACAGCCAAGGTCCCTGAACACAGAGGACGTAGCACCTCCAAATGTTGGTGTCGGTGCTCAACTCTGAAAGGACGTTCATGATACGGCAACGCACACCCTAACAACAAAGCATGCGGCAGCGAGCGGAGGAGGACTCTGGGCACAGGACCAGGTGAAGCAAGGCAACATCAAGTTGCTTAAATTGCAGCTCTGCCACTCACTTTCTGCATGCCTCTGGGTAAGTCTCCCAACCCCTCTGGCTCCTTTTCTTCATCTGTCCAGTGAGGTAAGAGTTCAGACCTCACAGCACTTAGCACTAGTAACCGTTCGATGAAAAGCGGCCATTTTCCTTAGGTATTAATAGGGCCCGCATTCTTGGTGTCAATGGACCTGGCAGGGAGAGAGACTGAGCCTTTTGAAGGCAACACTTAGGGCAAGCAGCCGTCCTGGGATGGAGGCGGCGATTGGGCTGTGTGGGATCTCAGAGCCAGAAACATCTCAGGGCCAGTGGAAAGGGAAGACACGCTGCATCACGGCTGCAGGACAATGGCGAGGACCTTTGGAGCTGGGTCGTTTCATCCTCAGACAAACGGGTTCACGACTGGGAGGTTCACACGAGGGCTGAGGCCACCCAAGTGCTCCTGCGGGGGTTCCCACGTTGAAACAATAGATAATGCTTCTAAAAGATTGATCAACATGCTCTTGTCCTGAGAAGAGTGGGGAGAGGCTCAGTAGCTGTGCACTGTTTCCTCATGAGATGCCTCTGTCCTTCGTAGTCCTTTTGGGGTTGCTTAACACTTGTCGTTTCAGCAGGTGCCCTTGCCCTGGAGGGAAGAGATAGCAGGGCTGCTGAGCGTTGGGCTAGAGTTTCAGTCTAGGGGGCCGGCCCCGTGGCCAAGTGGCTGAGTTTATGTGGTTTGCTTTAGTGGCCCAGGGTTTCACCCGTTTGGATCCTGGGTGCGGACCTGGCACCACTCATCAGGCCACGCTGAGGCCGTGTCTCACATAGTGCAACTAGAAGGATCTGCAACTAGAATAGACAGCTATGTACTGGGAGGCACTGGGGAGAAGAAGAAGAGGAGGAAAGAAAACAACGTTTAGCAAAAGAATTTCAGTCTTGTCTCTCCTGTGTGTGAGGACCTCCACATTCCCAATCTTTGTTCCTCATAGCTGTCTCATTTCATCTTTTCTCTCGGTTTCTTTCTGTCGTTAACCACTTCAGACACTTGTCTGTTCTACTAATGTCCTAACCTCTATCAGGCCTTTATCCTGCCTCTTCCTGCAGAGCAGCTATGCCTGGCACCTCACTGCCGTTCAAATCTCAGCTCAACCATCAGCTGCTCTGAAAGACCTTGCCAGACCACCTTCTATGAAGTAGCACTTCTGAATACACACCTGGCCCTCAGGTTTTCTCTTCCCATATCACCCTGAGTATTTCTTTCATGGAATTTACTATCATTTGCTGTATTCAGTCTTTATGCATTTGTCACCTTGGCGCCGAGTACCTAGTTGACACTCGCTTTATGCTGCTTGCTGGAATGAATGCATGAATGTAGCAATGTCTGTACGTGTCCACATTTGTGGGTTCTATTTGAACAGACAGAAAATCTTTCTGGATCTTAGTCATGACTTTGACTCTAGCCCTGTCTCCTCATCTGGCCCCAATGTGGATCTGAGAGCCCCTGAGTTTCCAGGAACCTGATATAGAGGCTTGATTGATGCCGTGGAACCTGTCGTACCCCAGCTCTGAAGATTCATTTTTAAAATTGAGTCCATGGGGGCTGGCCCGGTGGCGTAGCAGTTAAGTGTGCACACTCTGCTTCAGCGGTCTGTGGTTCCGGTGAACTGGCCCACTCAGCTCCCAGGCGTGGACCTATGTACCACTTCTCAAGCCACGCTTTGGCAGGCATCCCACGTATAAAATAGAGGAAGATCAGCACAGATGTTAGCTCAGGGCAAATCTTCCTCAGCACACAAGGAGGATTGGCAGTGCATGTTAGCTCAGGGTTAATCTTCCTCAAAAAAAAGAAGAAAAAAGTCAAGTCTATGAGTCTTTTTCATGCTTGTGTCCTGACCCAGGCTGGGCCTCCCCATCCCTTAATCCTGCCATGTGAGTCTGGAGTCATGGGATATAAACTGGAGTCCTGAAATTTGAATTCCGCCTTCAGGAATTCTTTGTTTCGTGAGTCAAGACCCTGCACATTTTCTACATGCTGTAGACATGATGCACACTCTCCACTTCCTCACCGCTCCGTCCTGACCAGCTCAACCATTTGTGTAACATGCCTAGTTCCAGCAGAATGTTAAATATGTGACATGTGCTACAGACCAAGTTATGTCTGCGTGCCCCCAGAAGGATTCCTGAGCAGTAGAGCACAGTGGTCACATGGTTTTTGGGGGGTCTGACAGGCCTGTGTTCCGATCCTAGTTCCCTGCTTCAAGACTGTGTGTCCCTGACCAGTTGCTAAACATCTCTGTGCCTCGGCCACCTCATCGGTCAATCGGAAGGGCTCAGTTTGCTTTTCTGAAGAACCAATTTAGCCCACATTCTGCTGGATAGTGATTTGTTCTGAATGCTGCTGGGAAGTTCTCCTGCCGGGGCTGGCTCAGCTGATCTCAGCTGAGGCTCACTGATGTGCCTGCGGTCGGCCGCTGGCTGGCGGACCTCGGGTCTCCCGCACATTCTCTCATCCCCCAGTGGGCACCTTGGGCTCATTGAGCTGCTCCGAGTTCCAGGAGCAGCAAGAAATGGCAAGCCCTAGTGTACACGTGCTTCCCAAGCCTCTGCTTCCGTCACATTCACTAACATCCATTAGCCAAGGCCTGTCATGTGGCCGAGCCCAGATTCAAGAGATGGGGAAGTAGACTCTGCTTCTCACTGGGGAGAGGAATTTGTGTGAGGATGAAAATGAAAAGTGCTTAGCAAAGGTCCCGACATGTAGACAACAAGCGGTAAAGGACTCGCACCCTTTCTTACACCCAACTGTGAGAAGGACCCCAGCACGTGGGAACCCCCGCAGGAGCACTTGGGTGGCCTCAGCCCTCGTGTGAACCTCCCAGTCGTGAACCCGTTTGTCTGAGGATGAAACGACCCAGCTCCAAAGGTCCTCGCCATTGTCCTGCAGCCGTGATGCAGCGTGTCTTCCCTTTCCACTGGCCCTGAGATGTTTCTGGCTCTGAGATCCCACACAGCCCAATCGCCGCCTCCATCCCAGGACGGCTGCTTGCCCTAAGTGTTGCCTTCAAAAGGCTCAGTCTCTCTCCCTGCCAGGTCCATTGACACCAAGAATGCGGGCCCTATTAATACCTAAGGAAAATGGCCGCTTTTCATCGAACGGTTACTAGTGCTAAGTGCTGTGAGGTCTGAACTCTCACCTCACTGGACAGATGAAGAAAAGGAGCCAGAGGGGTTGGGAGACTTACCCAGAGGCATGCAGAAAGTGAGTGGCAGAGCTGCAATTTAAGCAACTTGATGTTGCCTTGCTTCACCTGGTCCTGTGCCCAGAGTCCTCCTCCGCTCGCTGCCGCATGCTTTGTTGTTAGGGTGTGCGTTGCCGTATCATGAACGTCCTTTCAGAGTTGAGCACCGACACCAACATTTGGAGGTGCTACGTCCTCTGTGTTCAGGGACCTTGGCTGTCCTATTCACTTACAACCCTCCCCCAGCACCAAGGCTGTTCCAAGCTGCCCGTCAGTCTTCCTGCTGTCTCTGTCCCCTCCCTCAGGGAGGCGTTTCAGCGCCCCTGCCTGGAGTCCCCACCTCCCCATGCCTGTGTCCCTCCAGCTCCAGGCCTGAGAAAACTGCAACAGCCGGCGGAGATGATACTGTCCTCACTCACCATCCTGACACTGTGGGCCTTAAGCTGGAAAAAGAGGGGCTGTCACGGAAGCTGAGACATGAGACCTGTGGGGGCACTCAGCTGGGCTCCTTCATCCTGGACAGCGACAGCCTCTACGTCGTTGGGGAGCATCTATTTGGTAACCCCATACTGAAGCTAAGGACGGGCCCCAGGAGGATGTGCACTCTCCAGTGTTCCTCAGGAGCCATCCTGTGTGTCTAGTCTTCCAGCTGAGCAACCTCCCTCAAGGCTCAGGGACCCCAAGGCCCTGCACTTTGTGAATCCTTCTCTTCCCTTTGCAGCTCTGCACTCTGGGGCTGTGATTCGTCCCCTTGCCTGAGGCACAGAAGCCTTTCTCCAGTCAGATGAAAGAGAGTATCCCTCTGAAGCCAATGGGCATTCAAGAGTCTGGCTATTCCTCTCTCTCCCTGCCAGCACCTCTAAATACCTCTGGAACCTGAAGAGCACAATTTGCAAACCCATGTTCGAGCAAGGTTAGCGCATTGATCTCACACATAAATTGCAAACTCATGAAAACAGGGACTGGATCTTTGATTTGTCAGCCTTTTAGGAATAAGAGATAGTTGCTCCTAAATCCTAATGTGGAACCGTGTAGACTGGAAGTGTCAGTTGTGGGTGGGGCTGCTGGTCCTCGGGCTGTATTTTGGACATTCGTGCCCCTCTTGCATGCCAATTCTGTCTCCTTTTCTCACAGCAGGTTACACATCGGACCTCAGCCCTCACTCCCCGCGGTGAGTCCTCAGGGCTCTGATGACCGTGTGCTGCAGGCCCCTTAGGGAGAGCGACTGATCTCCTCATCCCAGGGCACCCACGGGAGAAGAAGCCAGAGGACCCGCAATCAGTGGCTCAGGCTGGATAGGAAAGATGCACGCGGTGGCCTCCATGCCCCCCCTCGGAGTCCCCGGTCTCACTCCAGACCATTTCTCCTCAGCTGCTGTGACCTCCATGCTCCTCCCACAGAACCCACTGGTGCCACCGACCCCCCCCCCCCAGCGCCACAGGTAGGTCACTTCTCTCTCCAGCTCCCTCTAGGAAGTCAAGCAATTTGGCCTCAAAGTTAGGACCTGGCAGTCGCAGAGAGGAGCCGCCGTGAGGGACCCTGGAGCTGCCATGGACAGCCTCTGCTCTCCTCCAGAGCAGGGCATGGCACCTCCTCGTCGGTCCAGTGTGTTGACCTGGAACAATTTACTTTCCCTCTCTGTGCCTCAGTTTCCTCACCTGCCCAGCACGAAGAATAACACTGCCTAAGGTTGTCGTGGAGGGTCCGTGAACGTGGACGTAAGAACACCTGGCGCAGGGACCACGGGGGATTTAGTGGACAAATATTGAGTGGGCGCGTGCTCTGTGCTGGGCAGAGGGCAGACGACGTTAGTGAGGTGTGTCCGTCCCTCACCAAGGTCACTGTGTATGGAGAGAGACTGGAAATGAACGTGCAATTACAATCGCAAAGAATTGTCACCGAGAACCGTGTTGTTTGCCACTTACTACGTGCCAGGCTGTGTCCTGTTGTGTCTTTCACTGTTAACTTTTCCCTTTGAATAAATATGAAAGCACATGAAGTTGCAACAAAAATAGTACAGAGTGCCTTGGACCCTTCCACCAGCTTCCGCCGGGGGTTAACATCTTGCGGGACTCTAGTACAGTGTCACGACCAGGACATGAATTGACAGTGTTAAACCCACAGACCGCAGACTTCTGATGTCGCTAGTTTGACATGAGCTCACTGGGCGGTGTGTGTGTGTGTGCGCGTGTGCGTGTATGCGCGCGCGCGCGGTTCAATGCCATTTTATGACACATGCAGATTTGCGCCACCACCACTGCAATCCACACACAGAACTGTCCCATCCCCACAAGCCCTCCCTCGTGCTGCTCTTTCATAGTCACATCTGCCCGGCCAGCCCCTGGCCTTCACTCATCTGTTCTCCATCTTTATAATGCTGTTGTTTTGAGAAGGTCGTATCAACAGAATCAGAAAACGTGTGACCTGTGGGGCGCGGCTCTCAGCATAATGCCTCTGCCATGTGCTACCTCCTCTGAGAAAGTCTTGTGACCTTCATAATTTCCCTACCAGGATGATTCTCCCCATTTTATGGTTGAAGAAATGGAGGTTCAGTCATGTTGAGTGACATGCCCAGGGTCACACGGCTGGGGAAGGAAAACAGGGGATCTGACCCCAAACATGACTCACGGATGAGGCCACAACCACGGTACCCGAGCTCTGCACTGCGGCGTCTTTCTGGGAGTAGCGGGTGGGGTTGGGGAGGGGTAGAGACGTTGAGAAGTGACTTCCTTGAAGGACTGACATTTGCTTCCCATTAAGAAAAAGGTCTCTTCCACGTTGGATGGGACTGAATGCAGTTGTTTCCTTTCTTATCCCCCAATCGGTGAAATTGCTCCAATCCTGTTACTTTGAACTTGTAAACTAGCATCAATCAGGACCACTCCAGAGCCTCACCAGGGTCCAAGATCTCAGACCCTGGACACCTACCTGGCCCATATGCTGACTTGAGGGCCCCAGAACCTGCATCTTGACCCCCCGCTGCATTTTTAAGTGCCTTTTGATTGTGGCAAAGTATGCATAACCTAGACTTGGCCATTTGAACCATTTTTCCGTGGACAATTCAGTGGCATCAAATGCATTCACAATACTGCGCAACCATCACCGTGTTCATTTCCAAGACTTCTTTTCATCATCTCAAACAGAAACTCTGTCCCCATTAAACACTGCCTCCCCATGACCCTCAGCTCCAGCCCCTGTGAACTTCTATTCTTCCTTCCATCTCGATGAATTTGCCTGTGCTCGGCACGTCATGTAAGGGGAACCGTATCATAGGTGTCTTTCTGGGTTGCGTTTATTTCACTGAGCGTAAGGTTTGCAAGGTTCATCCACGTTGTACCATGTGTCAGAAGTTCATTTCTTTTTAGGGCTGAATCTTCTTCCTGGGAACTATTGCACAGAAACACCCAAATTACTTCTACCAATTTCCCCCGGCCCTGAAAATTAACACGGAGAACCTTTCAACACCTTTCTTCTCCAGACTGGGGGGGCTCTGAGGAAAGGCCATTGTTACTGGAATAAGCAAGGGCAGGCTGGGAGTGGGGTCTCAGGGAAAGACGCCCTCAGGAGGTACCAGGGAATCCCCAAATGGATGGGAGGGTCTCAGCAGTAACTGAATTCAGGATGTGGTGGAGTCTCAGACCGGGTGCTAGTTCTCTGGCCGTGGGGTGAGGGGCTGGTGCTGCATGACAGGGAGAGAGGACGGCTCACCGTGTTCCTGGGACACCTGCCCCACGGGAGAGAGGGAAGGCTAGTGCGCCTTCCCGACGGACTGGTGGTGGGAAAAACTCAGCCTGGAGGAGACAGCCGTGTGCCCGGGGTAACCAGAAGGAATTACGTCTCCTTCAGCCGAAGCAGACAGCCCCTCGTCCTGGGCTCACTTTATCCAAATGGGAGCAAGAAGGAGGAAACAATTGAAGACGCTTCCAGATGTGAGATGTGTGGTGGCAGAGACTGTGCCTGGGAGATTCTGAAAGGCCTCACTGAAGTGACCTAGGCTGTGACCAGAAGGACAAGACTGAGCCACGCCTGCGTAGGTCCGGGAACAGGGAGTCGGGGGAAAGGCGCTGTTGGTGCTGAGACTCTGGGGCAGAAGTGAGCGTGAGCAGAGGAGGTCAGAAAGCTGCCCAGGCGGCTGGAGGGAGCCTGAGAAGCAACAGGAGCTGCGGCAGGGGCGGCGGTTAATGGGGCCAGACCGGGGAACCCGGTAGTCTGCGTTCATTTGGGTTTCTCTCTCACAACACTGCTCCCAAAAGTTGCACCTCTGAAGTACGAATATTGAACTTCTCCCGGTTTCCGTGGTCTAGGCATTGGGCACGGCTTAGCTGGGAGCCTCTGCCTCCAGGTCTCCGTGAAGCAGGACCTTCAGTCTCAACTGAGGCTAGACTAGGGGAGGATTTGCTCCCAAGTCACTCACACGGGTGGTGTCAGGAGTCATTGGGACTGAGAGTCTGAGTCTCCATGTGACTGTTGGCTGGGCGCTCCCTCAGATCTCGCCTCCCTTGGCCTCTACATAGGGCAACTGAAATCATCGCCACTTGCTATCTCATTTCCAGAAATGTGACAGAGAGAGAGCGCAAGAGATGGAAACAGAGGGGGAGATAAAGGGAGGGAACTCAGGAAAGCAAGCAAGAGGGAAGTGACAGAGTTTTTGTAATTAAAACTTGGATGTGACATTCCATCAGCTGGGCTGTATTCTATTGCTCAGAAACCAGTTACTCAGGATGTAGTGGTTCCACAAGGATGTGCACAGCAGGAGGGAGGGAGCGCTGGGAGCCTTGGTGGAGGCTGCCCACCACATAGGCCGACAATGAGGCGCTTGGGTCTGGTTCTAAGGCCAACAGGAGACTGGGAAAGGTTGAATGCTAGTGAATGACAATATCTGAATTTCCTCGAACTTCCAACCCTTGAAGGTGCAGAGACCTGACAAGGAGCCCCCAAGGGGCAGTGACTTTTCCCAAATCACACGGCTGGAATCCAGGCCTGTTTGGAGAGGTATTCCCGACTGCATCCACCCCTTCTTGTAATTCTTCCACCTCTAAGTTCGGGGACCAGACCCAGGCGGCACCACCTCCCAGATATGGGAGGCGTTATCACATGTCCACCCGAAGACGTCCCTGGGAATGTGTTTCTAGCGCCATCCCATCGTGCAGGTTGGGAGACTGGGGAGGCCCTGAGAGGCACAGTGGCTTTTCCAGGACACAGAACTGCTAGGAAAAAGGAGATCCGAACTGGGCGCTCTCTCTTCAAAGCTGGGGCGCTGGTTCCGATCCCAAGGAGCTGTGGGGAGGGCTGTGATGGAACTTTCTGTACAGCTCGGGAGATGACACGGGCAAGGAGGGTGAGCGGTCAACAGCCCCGAGGGGGCTTTGGGTGGGTCTGATGGAGGGAAGGGCCCCCCATCCTGGAACCTTGGAGACATGACCTCACTTCCTTGGCGACCGACCCCAACAGAGCTTAGAACTCTGGTCACCAGGCAGCCATTTTGTACACATAGCCCATTTGACCAGAGACACTCGACACAGGAGGATGTGTTCATGTATCCCCTCTTTGCGAGGCTCTGGCGCACAGAGAGCCAACAATGACAGTCTTCTCCAGCGCTGTCGACACTGGCTGAGACCGCACCTCCAAGACCTCAGGCCATTCGGAAGAAGGAACCCTCAGGTAACACAAGGCAGCCCAGGGCGGGCCACTCCGGGTCAGGCCACAAGTGTGATCCCACCCTCCCATGCGGGCAGCCCCACACCCCTTGACCCTTATTGTGTGTGTGTGTTGGCGGGCATGGAGTGACGGAAGGCAGGGATGAGCGTGGAGCTACCCTGGACGGGAGCAGACGGTTAGGGCTTGGAAGCCTGGCGGTATGTCGTGTTCATATCCCAGGTGGTGGCTGGCAGGATGGAAGGTGAGTGCTGGGAGCCAAGCCGCCCTACCCGTAGGTGAATCCCAAGCCCGTGAGGTGTCATCTCATTCGCTCCCTGTCTGGAGGTCTATGCGGATGCCCCTCTGTCTGTGCTCGGTGTGCGGGAGAGTTTTCCCCCTGTGGGCAAGTGCAGGCAGGCCCCTGCTACCTGCCGCCGCGGCCACCGGACGCTGTCTTTGCAGAGCTCCACCCAGGAGATGGTCCAGGAGCTGGCGCATGGGTCCTACGGCTCCATCTCCCTGGACAGGGGGCAAGTGCAGCAGACCACCGACCTTGCCCGGGGCTGGACTGAGGGGAGAGTGAGTGACACCCGGGGCCCTGAGATCACCGGGGTGTGTCCACAATCCAGAGTCAAATCTGGAGCCCTCCCCTGGACCCGCCCAGGGCTTTCCCACTGGAGTGTCCCAAGGGCCCAGTCCCAAAGGAATCTGGACTTCCACGCCTCCTCACCAGCTACCTAGGAGGGTGGGAAGTCGCTCTTTCCTAACCCTAGGCGGAGTAGACAAAACACTGATGTTTGCGCTTCACACTCGGCCAGGGGCATCTTTGAAATCTGCCATTTTCTGAATCTGAAACCTCTGTAACGAGGGTCTCAAACCTCCCTTTCGTGTAAAAGAAAGAAAAACCAGCGTCCTTTCTTGTAGTCAGCCAGATCCTCACAGCGTCTGTCTGCCCGTGCACTGTCTCCCGACTGGGGAGGGCTGAGGTTCCCACCAGACATTTCCCTTCATGTCAGGAGCACATGAAGCCTCAGGTGGGGGAGCGGGGGAGTCCTGCAGCCCTGGCTTAGGGCGGTTCTCAGTTCCGACCCACAGGACCCTGAGCAGCCACTTGGCAGCCCGAAGCTTCCGTCCTCTCATCTCTAGAATGGGGATGTTTGTGTTGGATTCGCTGGTCAGTGCTCTTAATGCACGCTTTGGTGCGGGGCGGTCTGTCCTTGCCAAGCCAGCCAAGTGTCCTGAGGAACTCATCGTATAATCCTCCCCCCGCCCAAACTCAAATTGGACTTTTCAAGCCTGGAAACCGGTTGGCTGTGGGCAATCCTGTCCCTCCTCTGCACACATCCCTGAGGGGCTCACAGTTCCTGGGGGACCTCCAGACCTTGACTTCCTGGAGGTTCACGCTGGTGCTGGTGACTCTGTGTCCTTCCTCATCTCACCCAGCGCGGAGAGTCACTCGGGCAGCGGAATGAGGCCTGCAGGATGCGGGCCCTCCAGGCAGGCCTGCTGGAGAGGCTGCCGCCGTCCATAGGACCAGCCTTGGCGCCTCGAAACATGGCCAACGTCACCACCATCGTGTTTGACTGCGCGGCTGTCCTCACCTCCCACGGGGTCCTGGACCACCTACTTGCTACGTGAGTGCCCAGCCCCTCCTCAGCACAGTGGTGACTCTGCCCACTGCCAGCTGTGTGTCTTGGAAACGGCCCTCCATCTCTCTGAGCTTCGATTGCTCCTCTGCAAAGTGGAGTGGGAGAGGATAAACTTCATCGGGTTCTGGTGGGCACGAATGGGATGAGCCACGGCAGGTGCTTCCCTGGGGCCTGGCTCTACAGAAGGGGCTGAGAGACGTGCCGTGGTTGTTCCTGGTTATTCTTTCCCTCTCCCCGATGAAGAGCAGTCTGCTCCCCCATCGCTGGGATGGGGCCTTTCTGAGTTTGCAAAGGCACACGGAAAGCACTCTGGCAGGGAGTGTGGGATTCCATCCAGCTGGTCGTGGGGCGGGTCCTTGGAGTAGCCAAGGAGGGGTCTCCGGGGCCGCAGAGGGGCCCCAGGCCCACTCAGCTACCGGGGATGCTTCTGGTTGGAGTTCATTCGAGAACACTGTATATTAAGCACCTGTGACATGCGGGAGCTTTAGAGACACTTGGCACAACGCAGTGAATGAAGCAGACACAGCCCCTGGACCCCCGCAGCAGCCTGAGACTCAGATAGTCACACACCATATCATCCACAGATCCTGCCCCCCGCCTGTCCCAGGGGATGCCCTCCTATGCTCCTTTACGACTGGAGGCCTCTTCCCACGTTCTCATGCATGATGGACCCCAGCGCCAACTAAAGACCTGAGTGTTCTTTGAGTGCCAGACGAGGGCCTCCTGTCTCCACAGAACAGGGCTGGGGGAGAACAAGAGGACAGAGGACTGTGGCTGGGGCGGGCCCGGCACAACTCTGATCTCACTCATCTTTTGATTCCTCTGGGAGGGCTGAGGTCTGATGGCTTCTACTGCAAGGGGATAGGAGTGAAAGAGAGCTGTGGGTGGGGTCCCAGAGCCCCTGGGAACCAGAGGGGAGGCTGGCTTGAGCTGTTCCCTGGCGACCCATCCCCACCACAGTCCCGTCTCCCTCCGCTTCCCCTTCTCCGTATCCACCCCTTCTGACCACCACCAGCAGGCCCAGAAGAGAAGGGGTGTTAGCGAGCCGCTCACACATCGGCCTCAGTCCTCAGTCCACTTGCACAAGGGCGTGGAGGGCTGGGCTGGACTGTGTCCAGCCTCTTTGCGAGAAGAGTGGCAGTGGGAAGAAGAGACTCACACAAACCCCGTGTTCCACCTGCTGGATGAGCAGGCCTGCCACTGCCAGGATGGCCACACAGGAGTCAGCGCCGGGGTGGGACTCCCCCCTGGTGGAAAGGGGCAGGCACAGGGCCCAGACCCAAAGCAGGGTGCCTTGGGAGGACAGTGTGGAAGCGACGGCCAGGCCTCTGGCTCTGTGGCCCAACTGCTTCCGCCCAGTACCGCGTCTTCTATGGTGGGAACCTGGCTGGACCCAATGCAGGATTTCTGGGAGCCCACGCCCTTTCCCTCTTTCAGGATGCGGCTGGCCTCTCTGCGTGTCATCTGGCCTGGGTCGCACCTGGGAGGCCCTGCCTACCTTCCCCAGGTCCAGCTGCAACATCTGGGGCCCAGGAGGGCAGAGCTGGAAGGTGAGGGCACAGCAGTCTGGGAAGACTGTCTGCGGTGGGGTTCACGGGCTGGGGTTCCCTTCAAGACAGCGGAGTCTCTCCTGTCTTGTAAAGTCGGGTACGTAGGTGAAACTTTCTCTTTCTCCCGCTGCAGCGCCAGTTCCAGAGCTCCTGCCGGCTCTAGAGCCAGAGCAAGGGCCAGCTCCGGGGCCAGAGGCAGCTCCAGCTGTAGTTCCACCGTCCGCGCCGGAGCTGGAGGCGGCCTCACCACCAGCAGCCTCACCTCCATCGGCCTCTCCAGGGCCGGAGCGAGCGCCATCAGCTTCAGCCCCAGTGCCAGCTTCTGAGCTGGAGCAAGATGCGCCATTGACTTTTGGACGATCTCTGCCTCCAGCTGCCGAAGTCACCGCAGAAGTGAGCGCCGAGCTGAGAGAGGAGAGGCCTAAGCTGCTGGACTTCCCTCCGAAGCTGGTGGCCGAGCAGCTGACCCGGATGGATGCGGTGAGCAGCGGGGCTCTTGGGCTAGGTGGGGCCCGCCTTGGTGGGCCATCAGCTGCCCCAGACCTCCTGTTCCCTCAGCCGCAATCCAACGATGTGGGTGCAAGTCACAGCTCCCCCACTTACCCACCGGGTGACCTGGGCCACCTTCTGGCCCCCAAGTCCTTGCTGTCCCCACATGGACAGTAGAGAGCACACCAAGGGCGGGCACCTGCTGGGCAGAGTGGCTGTGCGGATGGATGAGGTCGAACAGAGAGGAAGCGGGGCAGAGAATAGCCCTCTGGTGGGGGAGGGAAGCTCACTGGAGTGCTGCCAAGTCCTGGGTCACTCACCCATCGGCCCAGGAGGCCTCAACAGCCTCCGTACTTATTAGACACCTAGTGCGTCCTTACCTACATGGAAGACAGGCAAACAAAGCCCATGGTTGTTGCTGCCTCGGGGGGAACGTGCAGCTGAAAGGGGAGTGGGACCAGGGGGTGATGAGAACGGGTGGAAGATGCCCCTTGAGATGGGCAGGTGTGAGCCGTGTTCTGGTGCTTGGGGGAAGCAAGACTGGGCTGCGAGCCAATGGGACTTCTCTTCCCCGCCCCTATTGGGTCCTCGGTCATCCTGCGCTGGGCGGCCTCAGCGGACACAGACAAAACCCAGAGACTCCCAGAAGCTTCAGGCCACCTCCTCAGGTTCCTGAGCTGCAGCTGACCAGTGCCTCCTGCCTGGGGCTGCGGGGGCCTGCAGACTCTGAGCTCGGGTGTGGCAGGGTCAGGTGACAGTCCCCATCCTCCCCAGGAGCTGTTCAAGAAGGTGGAGCCCCGCCACTGCCTGGGTTTTGTGTGGTGCCAGCGGCCCAATGGGAGCAAGGAGTACCTGGCTCCCACGGTTCGGGCCACTATCAACCAGTTTCTTCACGTGTCCGGCTGCGTCATCACGACGTGCCTTGGGGACCTCAGCATGACGGCCCAGGACAGGGCCAGAGTCGTCGAGCTGTGGATTCAGGTGGCCAAGGTCAGTAGTGGCAGGGCCCAGGGAGCCCCTCCCTGGAGTCAGGGGGACTGCCCCTTCTCCTCTCGCAGCTTTCAGCCTTGAAGTCGGTGGTCTGGGCCTCGGCAAAGTCCTAGGCCCCTTGCTGCCAAGGGCCTGCTGACCTTGAGTGCTGGTCCCAGTGGTGGGAAGCTCCCTTCCCGCCCTGGGTTGAGCTAAAATCTTCCTGCCCGCGAGCGTTACTCATCAGCTCCCAGGTGTGCCCTCCCTCGCTTCCCTGGGCATCTGCCTCATCCAGGACAGCAGAAGCCCACGAGGGGACACAAGCCAGAGGAAGCAGGGCTCCAGCCCGCCGTCGCAGCTCATTCCCTTCCCTTCCTCAGGAGTGCCGAGTCCTTGGAAATTATGCGTCCCTGCGTGCCATCGTGTCTGCTCTGCAGAGCCCCTCCATCAGCCGTCTGCAAAAGACATGGGGACGAGTTGCCAGGTGGGTAGGCCGTGCTCCATCCAAGCACCACCAGGGCGGACCAGACATCCCCCGTGCGACTGCCATGGACCCCTCATTCAGCTAGGACCATCTGGGAGGCAGCGGACCCTAGGGATGGGGACTGGCCTCCTTGCTCGGGTCTCTGAGACTCTCTGAGACCCTAGGCAGTGGCTCCCCCCTTGTCACATCCTGGATTGAGCCACACTGGAGATTTCCAAGGGTGTACTTCGCAGCAACGGAGCCCTCATCGGCAACCAACGCTGTTAGAAACAATGTGCTCAGTCGGAGTGGGAATGGAGGCCCCAGGTGACCGCAGGAGAGCCTCCACCCGAGTCCCACGGTGACCTCAGAGCTCCGAAGAACCCGGGGAAAACCCTCGTCCAGGCCCCAGGCCCTTTGAACCTTCCGGGTTCTCAGCCAAAGGCATTTCGCCTTCAACCGCCCCGGGTTTTCTTTCCTCCTTTCCTCTCCCCTCAGGAAGAGCTCTCGAAAGTTGAAGAGGTTCATCAAAGACCAGTGGGTGAGCAGGAGGCAGCTGGTGAAGGTAAGACGGAGGCTGCACATCTGGAAGGAGGGGGAGCGAGAGGGGAGGGGACCCGGCAGGATGAGCTTTGGTTCTCCTGTCACGTGAAGTTGGTCAGGAAAAGATGGACAGGAAGAGGGATGTGCTAGCTCCATGGGCAGGTGGGGGCAGTTTGGGACAGGAGGCCAGGGGCATGGGATAGAATGGTGCGGGCTGGACTGTTCCAGGAGGCTGAGGACCTGGCAGAAGGTGCCGGTGTCTGGCTTCCATGCTGCTCCATCAGCTGCCCTGCATCTTCCTCCTGGCCACTGGCTGGAGCGAGTGGGCGGGCTTCCTTTCTTCCGAAGTCAGCCCAGTCTGTGCTCAGGAAGCCAGGGCCCCACTGCTCCTTCTGTCTTCACTGTGCCTCGCAAGAAGGGCACCCTGCCTGCCTGAGGGATGGGCACTGCCGGATCCCACGGGCCGGGGGCACTCAGGGGCTTCCCAGCCTTGGGACGGACACTGGACCTGGGACAGATCTGTGTCCCCTCGGTGACTCCCCACTCTGGCCCCTAAAGTGGGCGCTGCAGACAGTCCCAGTGGGATGCTCACCCAGGTCCTTGTTGGCGATGACATGTGCCCCGGAGGGCAAGGGCAAGTGCCCAGGGAACTGATGGCTTCTTCAGGGATCCTTCCCGCCCAGACGTCAGAAGTTTCCTCGTAAAACAGAAAGGAAATGCCACCCCGCAGTGCCCTGGTCGCCCCCTCCCCTGCTAGTCAGACGTGGCATTCGGGGTCCCCATCCTGAGCGCATGAAGAAAGAATTCTGTGCAGGGGAACTCCCTGAGGGGATCCTAGGGAGCTGAGGGCTTTAGCAAGGCCTTGGCCTCGGCCTGGGATCAGAGACTCCTGGGCGTTGGGGCTGGCAGAAGCCACTTGACCAGGCCTCCTGAGACACCTCATCTCCCTCCATCCGTGGCTCGGCCCAGCTGGGGGCCCGAACACAGCCTGAGAGTCCCGAGGACAGCACTGTGGTCAGCGGCTGGGCAGAGGGTGGTGTGAAGGCAGAGGAGACAGGGGCCTGTGGCTGGGAGGGGGAGCAGCCTCTCCTCTGGGGCCCCCTGAGCAAGTCCCTGCCCCTGTGTGGGCCTTGGTCTCCTCATCTGGGAGCCAGAGGGAGATGAGCCGTGGTGCAGGCCTCACAGTGGGTGCCGAGGCTCAAGGGTGGGGAGGAATGTGGGGAGCTTGGACCTGGCTCCAGAGGCAGGCTTGAGCGGAGAGCAGTGATGACGGTCAGATGACGCTTGGGCCTCAGGAGACTGTGGGAGGCAGACAGAGTTCGTCAAACCTTCCAGACGAGGTAACAGGTTCAGGGAGGCCTGGGCGGGCCCAAGGTCACACAGGAGTGAGTGTTGGAGCTGGGATGGCTCTGGAATCAGAGCACCCTGGAGGCGGGAGCCGCAGGGGCACCAGGTGACTGGGGCCACATGTCCAGGGTCCCCGATCTGGGAGGGGTCTGGGAGGACACTTGGAGGGGAGCGTCGGCTCACTGGCCCTGTCAACACCCTGGCAGGAGGCGACCTCTATGTTGACCAGCCTGGAGACGGGCCCCACAGGTGCCCAGAAGGTAAGGGTGCCTGTGGAGGAGGGGCCCAGGAGTCGCAGGAGAGGGGACTCCCCTTCCTAGCCGGAGGTCTCTACCAGCAGAGAGGGAGCCTTTCTCCTCCAGCCCTGCTCCTGGTGCCACAGACCTGAAATGCCTGCATTGGAAGTGACCAGGAGGAGGCCTGGAACGGATGGGCGCACAACGGATTTGGGACAGGGAGGGGCGGGGACCACGTACCCTGGGTTTTGCCAGAGCCGGCTGCTGGGAGGTGCCTGGAGGAGTTTGGGGTTCCTGGAGGAGAGAAGAGGAGGAAATTGGGGGGAGGCCGCCTAGGTGGGTAGCTTGGGCTGGGCAGGAGGCTGGGGTGAGGAGTGGAGGAGAGGTCTTTGACGGCTCCTGAGAGCGGGATCTCATCACCGTCTCCACCCCGCTGGCACAGGGGCTCATCCCCTTCCTTGGCACATTCCTCAATTACCTACTGCTGCTGGACACCAACATGGAGGATTACCTGGAGGTGAGTGAGCCTGGAGGTGGAGCTGGGGATCAGGATTCGGAGATTTGGGAGGAGAGACTTGCACTGAGGCCTGAGCTCACAACCCTTGGCAGAGTCCTCTCGTGAGGGCCTCACAGCCACCCCGGGAGCTGGGTGTCATGGCCATCTTAGTGATGAGTGAATATAGGATCCAGGTGAGCCGCCAGTCCAGGCTGCCTGACTGCGGAGCTGCTGGAGGGTGTGTCTGAGCTGGACTCAGCCTCTCCCTCAGGCCCCGCCCCTGCAGGGAGTGAAGCCAGGCCCCTCCAAGGCAGGAAGCACACGAGTGGCTGAGCATCCCTTCCTGCCTGAGGCCTCAGTCTGTCTGTCTGTCAGAGAGGGCTGTCTTAGAATGTCCCTGAGCCATAGCCCCGTGGCCTCCTTGCTCTGGAGCTCAGAGTCTTGCCCGGGACCCATTCCCGTTTCTGGTAGCGCCTGCTCCCTGGTCGACCCTGCTGGTAGTGCAACCTGAGAAAGGGTGGAGACGGGGGCTAGCTATGGGCTAAGGGGGCTGTTGCTCATGGACTTTGGCTCTCTGCCTTCCAGGGAAATGAGATCAATTTTGAGAAAAGGAGTGAGGTGAGCAGCTGTGGCCTCCCCGTGCGGAGGGTGGGGCTGTGGCAATCAGAGACTCCTCCGGGGAAGACCTTCTCTGGCCCGATGCCTTGGGCCTTGCTTTCCTTGGGAGAGTTCGGCACCCAGAGCTGGGAAAGCCGTCCCATTGGTGCGTGGGGGAAGGGGCTGGCACCAAGGACACCTTCCTGCAGGAGGAGCTATTTCAAGCCAACTGTGAGAACGAGCAAGTCCTGCACGGAATTGGAGGGAAGGAGGGTTCCCATGTGGGCCAAGACCCCAGACCAGCTCCTTGACCCTCTTCTCACCTGTCTGAGTCCCCAGCACGGTCCCCCACCCAGGCCCCGTCTGCATCATGTCCTTTCTCCCAGGAATTCAAAGTCACCGAGCAGATCTTCCTGCTCCAGGAGGCAGTCCATCTTTACCACATTGAGGCTGAGGAGCGATTTGGGGCCTGGTTCGAGGCCATGGAGCCCCTCAGCGAGGATGAGAGGTGAGGCGGGGCAGGAGTTGGTGAGGGCAAGGCGGACTCTCTCTGATGGCCAGCTCCAGGGAGCCCGTGCCCGTGGCTTCCGGGTCAGTCCCGGGGCTTGTCGCATGGTCACCCGTGGGGCCCTGGGACTCCAACTGCTGGCCGTCTCTGGGAGGGTCACCTGAGGTGTGGCTCCCGGTAGCTGAAAAGTCCCCTCTGTCCTTTAGCTACAGCCTGTCCTGCCACCTGGAGCCCCCACAGGAGAGGGCCGGCAAGATGCGCCGGTTTTTCCTGCCCAAGAAGAACCGCGCGTCTCTCAGCTCAGGGCTCGGTGAGTGTCCAGACAGGCAGTGACTGAAGCCAGGGGCTCAGGAAAGCTTCGGGCTAAGCACGGGCCTAGGGAGATGGACAGCCGGCACGGGGATCCCAGCTCCACTGCTGACCAGGCCTGTGAGGGACAATTCCCTTGACCTTTGTGGGACTCAGCTTCCTCTTCTGTGAAATGGGTGAAGCGAAATGCCAGCTCCCATGTCAGGGACAATGGGGTAGTGTTGACTGAACACTCAGGACAAGGTTTGGAGCAGAATGCAGTAGGGCTGAGGTGTTGGGCTGGGATACTGGTGTGACCCCCCAATCATCAGTGTCTTCTCTTCAGTCACCAGACCCCTGACGCAGAACCCAGCAACAGTGGCAGATCCCGGTCCTTCCAACAGCTCGAGTGCAGCCTGCTCTTCAGCGGCGGGGACACAGCTGGGAAACACGCGGGGCCCCAGGCCGGCTCCTCCCATGCTGATGGGGAGAAGAACATTCTAAGCCTTTTCCTGGGACCCCTGGAGCCCAAGAGGGAGGGGACGACCCCACCCCACATGCCTGGCATCTCCACCCCAGCGCCTGTTTACCACATGGGAAGGGGCCGTATTTCTTTGGTGTTAATAGTTAGTGCTAGTTTTGAATTTGATGTTAAAATCCTGTTTCGGTTCCAGCCTGCGAGTCATGGTCTGGTTCTTGCCCCTCCTGTGCTCGTGTCAAGGAGACACAGACTCTCGCGTTCCTCCTGGAATGAAGAAATCTTGCAGGGTCTCGGCTTATTGTATGTGAGAGAAGGGAGAAGGGCCAGGCCCCTCCCTGGATACTGAAGGACACCTCCGCGCCCCCCTTACTCAGAGGACGGGTTCATTTCAGTGTGGTTCACGTGGGCCAGGAGCAGAGACAGCACCCAGAACTCCTGGCATTTAGAGGCTAGAGGTACTTTCACAGGCAGAGCAACAACCACTGGAATGCGGGTGTCTCTAAAATGGCACGGGCCAGCACCACGCCCTGCCCTAGGACAGTGGCTGCTTTTCCACCCCTTTGGAGGAGAGGCCACGTTTTCGGCTTCTCTTGTGGAGGTTCCTCTTCACCAGATGTTAGGAACTTGTCGTTTTCTAATCAGGCTCTGGACAGCAGCAGCTCTAAGTGCAGAGAACGATGTAAAAGCTCAAAACGTGCATGTGGAGGGTCAAGGCCGGAGAAGGTCATGTGCAGATGGACTAAGGGCAGGCAGGACCCTCCCTTCCCATGGCCCCTCTGGGGGCTCCATGTTCACCCTTCACCTGGATTGGAATCCTCTGGGATCCCGGTCCATGGCTCTGAATTCCTTTCCCTGCAAGTTTGGCATCCAGGGGGACAGATCTGTGATGCAGCTTTGAAGGCTACCTCTGGGCTTCTTTCCCAAGGATCACTGCTCCTTGTCCACCAGGATTTCCTGCCTCCGTGCACTTCCTTCTACAATTCTTGGAAAGGCAGAAATTCCCTCGAATGCCTCGGCCTCTCTGTCCCGTACCTCGTGGCCACTCCTCCCTGGCAGGGTCTGACGGATCACGGGTGGACTCCGCTTTGCAAACATAAGAGACCATAATCCTGGCCAAACAATGACCTATACTCTCCCTCGCTGCCCAGGGTGACATCTGGGCCCCTGTGGTTCTGAGGTGTGTGGTCTCAGGCAATCACCTGTTCACACACTCAGGCATCTTGTTTCTGACTCATCCTAATGGGGCAGGAGGACCTGAGCCTATAAACCATGCAGCCCCTCGGAGGGCTGTGTTCTCTTGCCCAGCCTTATGCTCCGTTTATGGTGTGGGTGTGAATCTTTCCCGTTGGAAGCTTTCAGAGATGAGTCGTGAGAGTAGGGTGGTTGAGGGGTCCAGCAGGGAATGCAAGCAAACGGATGACGGGTAAACACAGCCTGACAAAATTAAAACACTTAAATGGTTCCAGTCTGGTGGTGAGCAGACACTGCTCCGAGCTCACTCCAAGAACCCACCTGGTGACCAGGAGCTAGAGGGTTACTACCTGGCATTTTGAACGTCCCCCCCACCCCCACCCCGGGAAAGACCCTGTAAGACTAGGACCACAGGAAGTGCTTCGCCCTTCTGAGTTCTCCCCTCCTTTCTGATGGCTGCAAGTGTCACCCAGACACACAGCAGCGTGAACCCTGCCAGGGAGGCCTCCTCAGTATGGCCAGCAGCTGAGGAGAAATGCTGGTTCCCAGCAGCCCAGGCCCTTCTTGGTATGGCACAGCCATCCAGGGAGGTGACTTTCTAAATGGAAGCCGGAGCCGGCTGTACCTTCCCGCCAAAGAGAAAGCGAAGTGCCAAGTCCCAAGGCTAGTCCAGGCCCAGGAGGAAGACACCGTGTCCAAGGGGTTTCCCTCACAGGGCCGTGAGGCTCCTGAGAGCCGACCCTTTGGTTGCAGCGCTTTGTTTGTCATGAGCCTACCAGACGGCAGAGGACAATAACTCGTTGCCTCTTTGGGCTTCCAATGGCCAAAAATGAGCTGATCGCCAACAAAAAGTGGCCCACATGTGCAGCACCTGTATCTCATCAGTCTTTATGTTACTTTGATATAAATTTTAGAGAGAGAGATATATATATGTTCACTCACACACAAATATATCATGCACTCTAACTTGTTCCAAACAGAATCAAGAAATAATACTCATACTCATCAAATGCACGGTTTTGCAGCTGGTTCCCTCTCGGTAGCTGGTATTTATAAGCACCTTCTTCCAGGACCCATTTCATCTTCCCTTCGCCCTCCACAAACCCCGCGGCTGGTCATGGTGCTCTGCCTGGTTAGGGGACCATAACCTGCCTTCCTGAAGGGTCTGGGTCATGGCAGTCCTACCTGGATTGGATTCTACTCATTCCCTGGGGACTTCAAGCCCAGGACTTGCTAGCCCACAAAACGCGGTCAGGAATCTCCTGAAGTCCACACGTGGGCTTCCTCCTCTCCAGGCTGAGGAGCAGAGGGAAGCCCGAGTCCCAGAGGAACACGAGGGCTCCAGACAGTGTCTGCTTTGTATGTCAAGATGGAGAAAACTCAGGGGAAACTCTGAGGGAGAAGCAAGGCAGTCCGTTGTCATCATTCTCTGCACTGAATCCACCCAGACGCTTCCAGCAGAGGCTCCACAACAAGCAGCCCCAAGCACCCAGGCGGGAGGCCGGCTGCGCTGTCCTGCCTGGGCTTGCCCAGTACATGCATGGTCTACATACTTTGCAAATGACCACAGCTGAAGATGCCCAAGGGCTAAGATTCACCCTGAGCTAACATCCATTGCCAACCTTCCTCGTTTTTTTTTTTTTCCCCTTGAGGAAGACTAGCCTTGGGCTAAGATCTGTGCCCATCTTCCTCTATTTAACACGTGGGGTGTCTGCCACAGCATGGCCCGATAAGCGGTGTGAATGTCCACAACCGTGACCCGAACGTGCCAATGCCGGGCCTCCAAAGTGGAGTGGGCCAGTTTAAGCCCTGCGCCACCCTAGGTTATTTTAACACATCACTCTCAGAAACTGATAAATCTGTCACGTGAAGGTAAGCAATTCTAAAGAGGATTTCCATAATACTGCAAGCTCCATCCCTCCAATAGACAATCAAGTCCTAACAAGCAGCGGTTTATTGTCACGTTGCTGATGCCGGAAAAGGTCTCTGTTGACAGCACGATCCCTCAAAGGCCTTGTCCATTTCTGTGAATCCCATTTCCAGCACATAGAGATCTAAAGATTGAGGCAAATGTGGTCTTTCCTCCTTGCAACTCTGAATTAACATGCAATAAAGAGCAGAAAAATGGAGACCTGGAAGCAGACCTCTTATTTGAGAACAGAGATATACCAGCGCTTTTGAAATGATCTTTGGAGTCTACCGGAGTATTGCACAGAAGGAATGATCCATTCCGACTAGGTAGGTTTTACTGTGTCGCTGTGAGGGCGACAACGGAATCATCCCGCGAATCGGTAACTCTCTGTGACTTTCAAGCGCAGATAAATAATATACTTCGGAAAGGAAAATGCGAGAGCACCGTGAAACGGAAAGCCCTCCTTGCTCTACTCAGCTGAAATCCAGTCTCTCCTCCACAAGAAATCCCTGTCTATGCTTCCTACGTCCCACAGAGGAGTTTAATAAAAGAAAAGGATTGGTATGTCTTGAAGTTGCAAGAGCTCAAGCAAGAAAACGTGGGACCCTTCAAGGAGACGTCAGTGAAGTGCCGGGCTCCATCTCAGGGGCACCAGCGTCTCCTCTCTTTCCTGGTGCTGTCAGCACATCCTTCTTGGGCGCTCACTTTCTCTGCCTGGCTGCTGAGCCTGTCCACAATCGCTCTCTCCCGCCCTCTTCCCCGTCCCCTCCTGTTTGCTCAGATCTTCCACAGTCACCAGCAATTGTTGGCCGTGGAGCTATGGGATGCCCAGACCAGTTCCCAGAATCATCTCTGCCAAATCTGAGGAAGGGCAGGGGTGTGTATGGGACTGGACGGGGCACCCCATGCGAGCGCACCCCGCAGGAATTCACCTCTGCTGCAAGGTGCAATTTTGCAAGGCTACGGCAAGTTCCAAAGGGCTTGCCACTTCTCTCCTGCCAGCAGACCTGTTGGGGCTGGTGCCACGTGCTCTCCCAGTGACCCCTCACTGCTGGGTGGGATGGCATTCTAGTAACTGGCCTTCTGAATATGTAACTGCGCATCCTCAAAGAGATGGGAATTCTTAATCCGGGCTTTGGTTTGGGTTGATTCCCACGATCACGCAGCTTCCTCTGCGAAGACTTGACCATCATCACTTCTTTTCCTCTCATCCTGTAAAAGTAATCATGAAACTGGACCCAAATGAGAAATGAAGCATGGCTTCTTAGGACAATTATCTCAGTTTCCCTGTACTTCCACCCTTCCTCTCTCCCTCTGGAGCTCTTCTGACCTGTGTCCCAGGACATCGTCAAGCAGATTTGGGTCAAGGACAGAAAGCTCAAGGTCAAAACTCAGGACTGCTCCAGATCAGTTTTCCTCCCCCGTCTCGTAACACCCCCTCCTTGTTTCAGTGTGATTTTATTCTCTTTTATTGCTCTTGCCATTCTCATCTGTGCAAGTCCTGGCACTCTCTCTGAGGACACGTGATCCCCCAGCTTACTATAGATCCCAATTCCCATCCTTTCTGTGTTTTCTGACTATTCCTTTGGTTAACCCATTGGCCAGTTGTTGCTCTTAGCCTCTTTAGGGTCTAAATCAATTGTGACATTATCAACTACCCCACTCTTAGCGACTCACTCCCAGGTCCTGACATTTACATAACCCAAACGATCATGTTCACAACTAAATAAGTTAGAGTCCAGCCCCATGGCTGAGTGGTTAAAGTTGCGTGTGTTCTGCTTCAGGGGCCTGAGGTTTGCGGGTTCAGATCCCAGGTGCAGACCTACTCCACTCATCGGCCACGCTGTGGAGGCATCCCACGGACAAAGGAGAGGAAGACTGGCACAGATGTTAGCTCAGGGTAATCTTCCTCCTAAATAAAGAAATAAACCCTTCAGAAAATGTATTCATCCACCACAAATTCCTGATTTCCAATATGTCTTCAAACATTCATACAGAAGATACCTGTTCCTTCAGATCGGAAGTGATGCCAGATCACCATGTCCTCACTTTAATTTCCTCGTGGACCTGTCAGTCCTACATTCCACGGACTGTGATCTCAATAATTTCCTTGAAATAATCAAGAATTCCTTACCACTCGTCTTATTTGTGTTGTAAAACTGGAAACCCGGGAGATCCTGATTATCTGCTTTGCCATTCTACTGCTAGTCTTATGATAACTGCTGAAGAAAAAGCACACAACACGATATTTTGTCATCACCATAAAGACAAAATCATCTGCATCAACTGGGAAGCATCCATAATGCCTGGACATTTTTTTTCTTTTTTCATCTCTCGGGTCAATAGCAAAAACACCAAGGCACTCAGTTAACAAATGGGCAAAGGAGTAGAATAGCCATTTTTCCAAAGAAGACACACAAATGGCCAACAGCCACATGAAAAGGTGCTCAGCATCACTAATCTTTAGGGAAATGCAAATCAAAACCACAAGGAGATATCACTTGACACCGGTTAGGGCGGCTATTATCAAAAAAAGTAGAGGTGACAAATGTTGGTGAGGTTGTGGAGGAAAAGGAAGCCTTGCAACTGTTGATGGGAACGTAAACTAATACTGTAATGATGGAAAATAGTCTGGAGGTTCCTCTAAAAATTAAACCTAGCGTATAATGTAGCAATCTCACGGTATTGTGTTTTGTACTTCGAATTTCTAACAGAGTATATATTCTGTTAAGTGTTCTTAAAGCAAAATAATGATAATAGTAAAGGGGGTGGGAGAAAACTTTGGTAGATGATGGATATGTTTATGGCCTCGATGGTGGTGATGGTCTCATGGGTGGACACTTATGTTCAAATTCATCAAGTTGCATACGGAAAAGTATGACATCATTACCGATTCTTCTGCACCTTAAAACACAACATGTCCTCATCCAGAAAATGAATATTGACTACGTCTGGGGACAGACGTTAGTTAGACTTATCGTGGTGATTATTTCACGATACATGCAAATCATTATATTGTACAAATGAAACTAATATAAAGTATATGTCAATTATACCTCAATTAACAAGCGCACACATCATACAAGACTATTTGAACACTGTAAACGAGTTCAGTGAATCCCTGAAACTATCCTATCCCCAAATGTCACAGGAAGCAAGGAGGATGAAGTAAGATGGAAAGTTGTTGTGCAAAGCTGCATGCAAATTAAAATCCTTTAAGTTGCGTTCAGCTGCTGTCACTGCAAACCAAGACAAGCATGGACAGTCCTTGGTGAGTCAGCTTCCGGTCAGCTCTTCCCCAAGGCCCGGCAGTCATGCGCCCCTCCCCTAGTGGGTCACTCTGCTCTGTCCTCCAAAGTGGCCAGCAGGAAACCCTGGTAAGATTCTGGAGGACAGCCGCTTTCTATCCTAGATACTCACGTTTTAACAGACACTCGAGATGAAATGTCAAGACTTAAAAGCATAAGTGTCTATTTGTGTAGTGTAGGGTATAAGGGAAACCATAGGAGGTCTTTTCAGCATCTCTCAACTCATAATGCAAACATAGCCCTGTCTTCAGAAGGACCGTCCTTGGTCTTTGGTGCAGAGTAGGGCATGTCGCAGGTGGCACGAAGGACAGGTTGTAGCAGCACTATCCTCACTCCAACAGAACTATCTCACTGGACATGACCCCGTGGGTCTCCAAAATAAGTTACTGAACATAAAGAAAAAAACCTTTCTTGAGAGGGGCAATTTTACCGATCAAGGGAAAACTTCTGAATTTTCGCATCTTATAACAAATAAATGATATGTCCTATTCTATCCTAATGAGGTAGCATGGGTACTTCCATAATAAATACTTTTCATTTTCAGTTCAAACATGCTCAGCTGCTTTCAAAAACCAAAAAACCAAAACAGAAACCCAGGCATGTAAAATTAAGTGTTTTAACTTGATAAAGTACTAACACAGCAGTGGCTTCTAAGGGAAGAGCTTTCAAACGAAATGATCATTTTTGGTAATGACCGTAGAAGATGGTGCTATCGCTGTGAAAGGATGGAACCAATCCAGAACGAGCCAGCTTTTGATTAAGGACAACGGAATTGAATCAGATGCCAGAAATACTCACTTGGAAATCAAAGTCCCATCATCATCCCTGGAAGCATTTCTGGAACTTTCCCTTTGGACACAAATTTTTGTCTTCCAAAGGAGCAGACATAATACAGAGCAAATAGCAGACAGAGGAAGATGAGTCCCAGTTTGCCAGGCACCAAAAGGGAATTAGTGGCCCTGAGTCACATCTCTAGGAGCCCCACTGGGTGAGGGCTTTCACCAGGACCACACATGTCCACTCAGCAAGGGGAGTCCTCAGGGATGTTCACCTTACTCCCCAGCCCATCGAAACTGAAACAAGACAACCCAGAGAGAGAGAGAGAGAGAGAGCACATGTTAAATTCAATGAGTTGGGGGGCCAGCCCCACGGCCACGTGGTGGAGTTCCCGTGCCCCGCTTCAGCAGCCCAGGGTTCGGATCCTGGACAGGGACATGGCACGGCTCATCAGGCCATGCTGAGAGGGCATCCCACGTGGCACAACCAGAAGGTCCTACAACTAGGATACACAACTATGAACTGGGGAGGGGAGGTTGGGGAGAAGAAGAAGGGGAAGAAGAAGAAAAAGATTGGCAACAGATGTTGGTTCAGGCGCCAATCTGGAAAAGAAACAAAAAAAATCAAATGAATTGCTCACGTAGGGCACGCAAAGCGTCTAACTGTGAGGTGAAACAATGGAAAAACAAACTTACTGGCCTCCTGGCAGGAACCTTGTTCTTTAATGAGCACAGGCCTCGTGCTTCACTGTCTCATCCCCTGGGATGATGCTGTTTGGTGCGACAGAGGATGAACTTTCCCTGCAGAGGTCAACATGCATTTGTTTTTATAAAATCAGGATTCTGCTCTCTACTTTCATATCTCGGTTGTCAAATATCCACTGTGATTATAATCATTTTACTATTATTTGAGACAATTTCAAAGGTTACACAATATGCAATCAAAAGAATGTCCTAATTTGTTCCACAGTGGCCTGAAGGGAAAGTCACCAGACAACAGGCGGGGAGGGAAGGCTTACTTCAGCAGCAGTTTGAACAAAGGGATCTCGGAGGACCTGACGTTTTGAACTGAAACGGAGTATAGAGTAGGAATACGTGTGTGGATCCTGGGGCGGAGATGAAGGGTGACTGCTCAGTGTGCTGGCAGCAGCAGTGCTTGTTCTGTCAGGTGGTTCTGAGAGTTTGCGTTAAACATCACTCCCTGGATGTCAACTGTAGTCATCAGACGAGATCGGAGACCGAGAGGTGAAGGGGTGTCTAGTTGGCGAGGGGGAGTTAACAGCTTCCGTTGGAAATATGTTTGCTTAAGGTGCCTATAACATACACCTGGAGCATTATAGCTCAGAAATAAGATCTGGACGTGGTTTTTAGACATCGTCATCATAGAGATAACAGTGGAAGGCATTGAAGCAATAGAAGAAATGCACAAGAGTACTGAGACAACGTAGGGTCAATGGAGAGAATAGGGCTCACATTGAGTCCTGAGCTTTCGCAATAGTGCTGTGTGAGAAGGACCCTGTGAAGGACACCAGGGAGTGTGAGCTGGTTCACAGGCAGTCAGGAGCCTGAGATGTCGAGAAACGGAGGACAGGGAATCATTCCAAAAGAAAATCGTGGCCCGGTTCTGCGTTTGTTCCAAGTAATAGAAAGATGCAGAAACACTCTTTGGATTTAATTATGGGGAGATAGCTGTGATATTATCAAGATTGATTAATACACAGACCATTGTCTGAAGTGTGGGGGAGTGAGGAGCTGGTAATTCCATGAACACTGATCTTTCAGCTTCATTGTGAAGGGGAAGGAAGACGTGGGGCGAGAACTAGAGAGAAATGGGTTCAGGAGAGGCTGTTGTTTCAACAATGAAGAGATTGAATGAGTGAAAGGAATTCGATGGGGGAGGGGAGGGGAGATTGCTAGCAGAGAACATGACGTTTGGAATCAATAATAAAACTTCTCTAGAGAGGAGGAAGAAGGGAGACAATTAGGCTAAACCAAGGATCAAGATGAATTTTCAATGGAATCAGGAGAGGAGTCATTGATGGTTAAGAATGGTGGGATATTTGTAGACTTTGCGGCAGTGAGCTCAAGTATTTCTTGTAATGATCTAACTCATCAACATAGCAGGAGATGACCCCCTTGGTGGAAAGTGAGGGGAAAGGCAAGAAGTTTTTAGATTGGAAAGGCTCGGTGAAGGTCTGAACTGTTTCTGAAGCCCGGAAGGACGCACCAACTATCACGGCGCCGTAGGATGTAAAGGGAAGGAAAAGGAGGACATGTCGCTTCTCTCCTGTCAGGATGTGTGTCTGCTGGCACAGCCTGAGCCAGCAGCTGGGATGGCTGCTTTGTGTCCTGAGAAAACAGGGTCCGAGGTGGAAACCTACACCGAGGACCGGGCCGGGCAGTTCTACGGGAGATGTGCAGTGACATGTGGAGAGCCCGCGCTGCTCAAATCACAGCCTAATTTGCTAATGACATCTGAATCCCCCAATACACAAACACGCACTGTGGTAATGTCTGGTAACACCAGCTAAATTGACAGGAAAAATGTCACAGCTCAGTGTCATAAGATGGACACTGAGCATCCTGGCTGCTAGAGTATTTCGGGTCTTCGTTGTTGTCAATCTGGATGTTTCAGACATGCATCTCTCTTCTCACCACTGAGACTGTGCCTGTCGCCTCCTACTCAACCTCTGAGGCCCCACTGTGATGCCGTCGTCTTCCCTGACGCTTCCTCCTTGGCTGGTTCACCGTGTGCTCTCTCTGCTCCTGACGGTTTGCCCCTCTTTAGAGCTCTTTGCACGTGGACCCAGAGTTATTTCTTTACCCTGCATCTTTCTGGCTGGTTTGTGAGCAGGGTCTGTCTCTTATTCATCTTTGCAGCTCTGTTCTTCCACACAAGAATGCCAGCAGAAGTTGAGGGACATACCCTAAAGGGAAGACTTAGTGATTGTATTATTGGCGGTACTTTGATGTTTTGTTTTGATTTTGGTGAGGGTGCTAGAGGGTGGACTGCCAATCAGTGACAGTCCCAATCGCTCAGTGCTCAGCTTATTATTTTGACTTGAATTTTACTAATGAGTTTGTGTCATTTACTCAGTATACAACATGCTTGATTGGGCTAAATGAGGAGAATTCCATAACTCAGGACCTGCAGGGAGGCTGATGCATGCACAGCAATCTGCAGTACTGTCCCCAAAGTGGGATTACACAAGTCTGGGCAAAGTCCTCGGAGGACCAGGAGAGGGGGCCCAAGGAGGATGTGGTTGAAAACCAGAACAGTGATGACATCGCTTCACATTTTGCTCCCTTGACACCCTCAGACCTCAGGGCTTTGCTGTCTATGATCATTCTCAGAGTGCTGGGAAGCCCGTTATGTATCGCACTACTGCCGTCCCCACTACTGTAGATTTTGGTAGAGTGTTTACCTTGGCTTTGATTGTGTCTCTACAGAGCCAGCCACCTGGTGGTCTGCTCATGTCGGGTCACACTTGATATTTAGCCTTTTGTGGTCAGAGACAGCGCTGTCCTGTGTATTCATTCCTCTGGGGCCTAGAACACAGCAGGTGTCCAATCACTAGGTGGAAGGCATCCATCCTCATAGAGCCTTCAACTCTGTGCTTTGTAATTATCGACTTTAACAGAAAGATTTGAAAGTACAGTGCTTCGCAGTAATTTTCTGATATTGTCAAGAAAGACTGTCCCATCAAGAATATGAAGCGTATCTTTATGAAGTGTCTTTACTTGAATGGGGATTAAGTTGGCTGCCCTGGAGACATTTTCCTGTCATTTCTGTTCGTCTACTTGCTAGTTGCATTGTATCTTTGATAAGTACTTTCTCAAGATATTGAGCAGTGTTTGCTAAATCTTGACTTCTGTTTCTTTTATAGATAGTCACTGATGATTTTCTCCCATTCCTATCGGTCCAAAACTCTTTCATAAAGAACAGATTTGAGTATCTTCTTATTCACTGTGGAGGCTTTTGTGGTCATGATGTATATCTCATAGACTAGACCTCAGGGATATGATGCTTTTGATTAAAGATGAGTATTTATTATATTATTATGGTGTATGTAGGAGGAGAAAAATTGAGAAGGAATGATGGTTTTCAGTTTCTCAGGTATGTGTATATATATATATAAACATATATATTGAAAATTTTGGGGGCCGGCCCAGTGGCGCAGTGGTTAAGTTCGCACGTTCTGCTTCTCGGCAGCCCGGGGTTTGCGGGTTTGGATCCCAGGTGTGAACATGGCACCGCTTGGCAAAAGCCATGCTGTGGTAGGCATCCCACGTATAAAGTAGAGGACGATAGGCACGGATGTTAGCTCAGAGCCAGTCTTCCTCAGCAAAAAGAGGACGATTGGCAGTAGTTAGCTCAGGGCTAATCTTCCTCAAAAAAAAAAAAAAGTTTCTTAATAATGAACGTGTTACTTTTTAACTCAGGATAAGATAAAATTTAAAAAAAAGAAGCTTGTTTATGATATAAAGGTGGAGTTGAGAACTGGGATATAATGCAGGTAAGTCATACCCAATGGAATTTACTGCAGAGCCGTGTGTTTTCATCCCTCCATTGACAAGGTGGACATTCACGCGGGTCCAAGTCAGGCTGAGTTTGCCTGGTGACCAGCTCTTTCTTCTGACCATCACCTCTGGGATGTGAGTTGCTGTCAGTGGCCCTGCTGTGGGGACCAGAGCCGGTCACAAGGTCTGCTGCAAGCCCAGGAGAGTCCCCAGTGATCCTGCTCCAGGGCCAGAACATCAGCATACTGGTGACTCCGTGTGGCTTTGTTTCCTGGGTGTATCTTGTAGGTAGCCTTGTAGACTCATCGGGTCATATTCTGATCCCTGGAATCTATGACCACGTGGCTCCTCCTACTGAAGAGGAAAAAAAAAATGTACGAAGCCATTGACCTGGACCTAGAAGAATACCGGAATAGCAGCCAGGTTAAGAAATTTCTGTTTGACACCAAGGTATGATCACAAGTTGATGGATAATCTGAACAAAGAATGATGGTAACAAATATTTTCCCAAGGCTTAATTTACTGTGTCCTGTTTATCTGCACATCTTAGAACTGAAAGCAGATGTTAATTCCAAGGGGGACTTTCACTTTCAAGGCCACTTCCCTGTGGTCTAGATCAAGCAGACCTTTATCTGGGGTCCCACTGGCACCGGACTCAGGCACCTAACCGTGGAGCAATTGCTCATTTCACAGATGCGTTTTTCCAAATCAGTTTTCTGGACTCAATCCCAAGCCGGCCTGCAGCCGGTGAGCTGGGCTCCCTAACTGTTTAAAGATTGAGAATAGTCTGAGGTTATTCCAGCTCCATGACGCTAATTGTTCATTTTTCTAGACAAAACCAAGAGACTTAGGGGCTAATCTGTAGACTGCCACGTCACTGCTGCCTTGGTGTAATAAGTAGACCCAAAGCCGAAAGCGTTACTGGCAAATTTAGATTTTTTCCTTTTCCCTTCTCCTCCTCCTCCTCCTCCTTTCTAAAATGCTTGCCTGCTAGGGTGTTTGCTAGCTATGGCTGGTTCCTGGGGGAACAGCCAAGAGAGGGAGAAGCATGCAGAAGAGAGCGATAGAGTTTCTTATCATGAAGTGTAGCTCTTCCTCAGACTAGCTCTACAGCGGCCATAGCAAGATTGAAAACTGGCTCAAACATCTGCAGAGTTCTTTGAAGCCTTCTGAAAAATAAAATACATTTAGCACACAAATTATCATTGCAATGACTGGGATAGAAATTTATAACTGAACCCAAGTTTCTGAAAGGGCCCCTTTGCCATCTAGTAACTGCAAACTTCAGCGACGAGGGGCCCTCGCCAATGGGAGTGGCTTGGGCAGGCGAAGGCAGCAGAGATCTCGTGTCCTGAGGGGAAAGTCCACTTGTACTGTTTGTCCAGACATATCTAAGTGAGGCGATAATTAGCTTGCCATTAACCGTGTCACAGATGTACAGAAATTGGTGATGCAAGCAATACAATTCAACTGAGTTTTAATTAAACATTCTTTCATATAATAAAATACTTTTATTTCAATTTAGGAGGAAATTCTAATGCACCTATGGAGGTACCCATCTCTTTCTATTCACGGGATTGAGGGCGCCTTTGAGGAGCCTGGAGCTAAAACAGTCATACCTGGCCGAGTTGTAGGAAAATTTTCAATCCGTCTAGTCCCTCACGTGAACATGTCCGTGGTGGAAACACAGGTAACAAACGTGCATTGTTCTTCTGTCCAGCAGCGCCGTTCCTGAGAGCCACATGCCACACAGTAGTGAGCAACTCAGTTGTTAGCATTGAAGTATCACTTTTTTCCAATACAGAAGGGACTGGAACAAATGTCAAGAAACCAACAGGATTTTTGTTCAGTAAAAATCTCTTCCCTCAATTATATGCAATTACAGTCATCAGACAAATAACCATTTGGAGTTGGAGTGATGGGAAATTTTTGAAAACTAAATGGTGCATAAAAAGGCAAGATGGGTTTTACACACAGACGGAGAAGCTACTTGTCTACGGCTGGACTGAGCCGGAAAATCTTTACCCCCAGCGTTGGTTCGTCCATGATGTCTGAAATGAACCCCCTGAAAGCAGCCACCTTAATGAAAATGTTTGTGTCTGGAAGGAGGTGCGTGCCTGAAGTATCGACCTATCATCAGTGTACCTCAAGTTGCACAGAAGGTAGACTCTGAAGAAGGGAGCTCAAGGAATACCTCGGCGCCCTCTCTCCATCCACTGTCCGCTTTTATCGTCGTCTTAGCGCTAATTACATTCTCAAAGATCCTCCTTCCCCTCTGCGTCCCTCCGTCTTTTTGTTTCCATCTTCCTCCCTCCTTCCCTTTCTGGATGGACTGTTCCTCCTCCTCACAGCACACACTTTACATGAGCGCAGGACGGTCTTCGTCTTGCTCACAGCTATGTCCCAGCACCTAGAACAGTTCCTGCCACGTGACAGGTGTGCCTTAAATGTTTGTCGAAGGGATGAATATTTCAGAGTATGGAGTTTTTCTCTGGTGGATTTCCATAATGGCAACCGGAATGGAGCCCAGGGGAGAGAGAAAGATGCTGTCAATGAGCCTCCTTCACAGCTTAGCGTGAAATTGCTCCCACTTTTTGGAAATTTCCAAGTGTGTAATGTTCCCAAAATATTCCTTAAGATACTGATAAGTCCAAAAAGAGGGATATTCAAATTGAGAAGTTCTACTTGTATTGTGTTTCATAATTACCTCAAACATTCATCATATTTGTATTACCCACAATATCATTCAAGGTTTCATAATTACCCAAATTCATAATAAGCCGACATTAACAGTGAGACACTGTGGTCGGGGAGGGGTGGGGACGGGAGGGGGGATTGGGGGGTCTCGGGAGGGGTGGGAGTGAGAGCAAGCATTCCTCACACTGGGCGCAGCTCTCCGTCCTGGAGACCCGGCTCACTCCGCATCCTCCCTCTGGAAGAGCTGAGGGAAAATCAGAACGCTTGAATGCGTCAGCTTGGGATTCCAATCAGTTTCTTGATACAAGGCTATGAGAGCTACTCAAAATTTTCTCTTACAACTGAAAATGTTACCTTTAGGTAAAGCAGCATCTTGAATATATATTTTCCCAAAGAAATCGTTCCAACCAGATGGTTGTTTCTATGGCACTAGGACTACACCCATGGATCGCAAATATTAAAGATAATCAGTATCTTGCAGCAAAAAGAGCCATCAAAACAGGTTAGACTTATGCTATTTTGATTGCTGGTTTACACTGGGAACAAGGGGTGGTACCCGGTGGGGCTGTAGATAAAGCAGACACTTTTAAAACTTCACTGTGGACTCTCCTTTTATATGGGCTGCATTACTGACGGTAAACGGTGTGGTTCAGGGCTCTTTACACACACTGTCTCATGAATCCTCCCAACAGCCCTCCCCGGGGTGCAGATTAAGGCGAGAAGAGATTAAATAATTTGCTGGAGGGCACTCAGCTAGAAGTAGCGAAGCCAGGGTTCAAACTCACGTTCTGGAGACCTGAATTTGGGGGAAAATGATGGACTTGGAAACCTCCCAACCCTCCTTCTGCAAAACTCATGGAAATATTGGCCGATACATAAAAACTTTTAAAAGCACAGCTGAACTTGCACGAAAGTAAAGGAAGTCCTCTGGGGTTAAAAATGAAGAAGCTAAACTGTAGTGGAGCGAGCAAGCTGGCACCGGGCTGCCCTGTGGGGACTTGCTCTTCCCGGTCACAGAGCTCTGGGTTTAATGGCCTCCAGACCTCCTTGGAGCACTAACTCTCTGCGTCTATGAGTACAAGGGACACAGACATCAAAAATTAGAGGACAAGTCCAACACCGAGAGCCATACTTCTCTACACAATCATCCCCACTGCCCTCAGTTGTAGCAGTATTTTACCAGTAAAATTTGGGGGTGAAGAAAAGAGGAAGAAGGGTTAGGAAGTTAAATGGAATGCCAGCTGAAGAGAGATGTGTGATTGAAATGTCAAATTCAACAGTAAAGACATGAAATACAGGAAAATGCAGGAATGCATAAGGCACCTTTTTGTCTGTCTGTGTGCTAAACCAGTCCTGCCAACAAAGGACAGTCGTCTGCCACATAATGAGTTTTTCGTCAACAACGGACTGCATGTATGACAGTGGTCCCATAAGATTAGCACCATATCACCTAGGCGTGTGGTAGGCTATACCACCTAGGTTTGTGTGAGTACACAACAATTAAACCATCTAACAATTAAATCACCTAACGATGCATGTCTCAGAATGTATCCTGTCGTTAAGCAATGCACGAGTGTACATCATCTTTATTCACATTCACGCCTTGCTCTGTGGATCCAGAAGACACGGCATGTTCTCTTTTGTGTCTTCATTTATTTTTCATTCCCACTCCATCTCTGGCAACTTTCCCTATAGCCTAGAAGGTTTCAACTCATCTCTTTCTAGACCCCAGGATATCCATTAAAACTGTTTCCTGGGATACCTTGAAAGTTGAGTACAAACACTGCAACATTCAGGTGAAAGTTGAGTACAGCGATTTATTCATATGTTGGTTACAAAAGAAACACAAAACACCAAAGAAATGTGTTCCTAATATTTAATATTAGTGTTTCTAATACTTAATTCGTGAAGCAACCATAAAAGTAGGTAGGTACATCTTCTGTGGTACTCTGGCCAAAAACACATGACCTCTTCCAATCGTGAAAAAACGTCAGATAAACCCAAACTGAGGGACATTTTACAAAACAACTGATCAGTACTCTTCAGCAGGGTCAAGGTCATGAAAGACAAGGGAAGACTGAGAAACAGTCACAGACAAGAGGAGACTAAGGAGCAATGACAAAATGCCGTGTGGGATTCTGCATTGGATCCTGGTACAGCAGAAGGGAAAGAGTGAAATTCAAATAAAGGCTGAGTCTAGTTAATAATATTATCCAATGTTAATTTCCTATTCTTGATAATTGTACAATAGTTATGTAAGATGTTAACATTAGGGAAAGCAGAGTAAGGAATATATGAGAACTCTCTCTGTACTACTTTTGCAACTTTTCTGTAAGTCTAACGTTACTTTAAAATATTATTTAAAAATATTTTTTGAAAGTAGATAATAGTAAATAAGGCAACCACAGTTTTCCTCTTGACTCTATTGACTATTTTAGAATATAAATTGCATGATATCAAGACGCTTACTTATCCCAGCCACCAAATTTCATGGTGGGAAAAAAAAAAAAAAGAAAGAAAGATAAAGTGAACACGACATTTGCGGAGATCACTGGGGGTAGTCTTCTCATTAATTTATTCAATGCCTTCTTTTCCTGTGTTTCAGTGTTTGGAACAGAACCAGATATGATCCGGGATGGATCAACCACACCAATTGCCAATATATTCCAGGATGTTATCCAAAAGAGTGTGATGATGCTCCCGCTGGGCACTGTGGACGATGGAGAGCACGCACAGAAGGAGAAAATCAACAGTGAGCAGGTTCTTGAGGGGGCTGATCTCTCAGTGTGCAAACCACAGGGTGTCCACATCAGTAACCTTCCGACATGCTGCATATTTTAGATTGAATTTATGTCATCAAATCTTCCTGTTTAAATTGTAGACTACTTTTCCTCCATTATTTGAATGGAAATAACAGTTTCTCTTTATTTCTTCTTTTGTTAGGTGGAACTACATAGAAGGATCCCAATTATTTGCTGCCTTTTTCCTAGAGACGGCTAAGCTGCATTAACAACGACGGGAACCTTCCAGCTTACATCTGAGCTGCTGACATATCCCCTCTCTCACATCCCTGGACAGGAATAGAATCTAAATATCCAGAGAATTTCTGTCCAGTAAATAATATTTTCCCTCTTTAATACGTCTTTGGACATTTGGACCAGTAATAAACTATTTTAAAGGTAGAGACACTGGAAATGGCTTAATGTCTCTGTTGCACACCTCTCTAAAGTCACAGCTACCTTCAACAACTTGATTTCCCCAAGTCTGGCCCCAGTAGTCCCCGGACTGGACTCATTCTGCCCTTCCAGCACAAGGATGGTTCTTCGATTAGACTTCTCTTGCCATTTGATTGGTGGAATTGCTCTAGTTTGCTGTGTCCTGAGGTGCTCAGGACACATAATCATTCATCCACTGACTGTCAGTACTTATGTCACCGTTGCTTTCACCACACATTCCTTTTATATTGTTAATAAAAACATTGGTCTACCCCACCGGCTACCATGATTTCCCTGGGGGTTCATTTTCAGATGAGTTATTGAAGCGTGATACATATTCACTTCTTGCCTCCCCTTCACTTTTTCCTTTCTTGAAAAGTTTTGAAACAGAAATGACCAATATTCACACTCTTATGCCATTTGGGATTCCTTGTGAGAAGATGCGTCTATCTTTATTCTAAGCCTCTTTACCTTTGCTGTGAGTGACGCCAGCCCACCGCCCCTCCTGCATCCTGTTCTGTCTCACTACCCCATCGGGAGAGGCCACTCTCCCTCTGACACCTGCGCACGTGGAAATTCACCACAGCAGAATCAGCCCTGATGGAATTCTCTCACCCCGTTGGGATTTTACTCAGTGACTACATCTAAATTGTTCAAAGCTTTAAATAGCATCAATTTTAGACAGAGAACTGATCAACCTGACATCAGTAACACATCCCAAATTTGAAGCTGTCAGCTCAGGTTGCATTCATCAGTCATTTCAGTCGACCATCTTGTTTGGCTTGATTGGATTTGATGGTGTAAACAAATAAACAAAAGCACATAAGTTTTCTACAGCTAAGTATAAGTAAACAAATCACTTCAGTCTTTATGAATTCACTATTTAAATAGCATTAATGGAGAAGAAGTTAAGGGTTTATTAAAAATGTTTCTCTTATGATTCCAAATAAAAACAAAGTGCCACACATTCCATCTCTTTGTGGGTGCTTGAAATGTCAGTTTTAAAGCTTGCTGCGTCATGTCTAAAACGGCTGGATCATGGGGCCAGCTTACCCTGCCTCTTGTCACAGAAACGGGACCCACCTGTGGCATCAGCCTCGCTGAGGCATCCATAAGGAGCCACTTCTTCTCTGGTGCTGGACAACATCAAGTCCTCTTGGTTAAATATTCGCAGGTGTTTGGTACTCGTCACTATTTAAGCACAGTCCATGCTCGCCAGATTTGGTTGAATCTTGTGAGGTTTTCGGATTCCGTGGACCTACCTGATGTATTTGGCAGAGGTCCCAAGGACTAACTGTACACGAGGTTTCTGACGCCAATTTATATTTTAACAAGGGTGTTCATAGTAGTCAATTAACAAAAGTTGGTTGTAAAATATAACCATTTCTGAGCAAGGGAACATCAGTTTTACCAAGTCACTAAATAAGAAGATGTATTTGCTGATCTGCATTCCTGCTGAATCTCTGAGACCTGCAGTGTCTTGGTCAATTATTCAGCTGCCACCAGGTGAGGAGAGGAGGAGGACGAATGAGGTCATTGAATCTAGGAGATTCCAACCCTGGGATGCCTGAGTCCAGAGCCGTGGTTTTCTGCCTCCCCGGGTCATGATGGGTCTCCCCAGCTCTCATTGATGGGTCCACGTTTTCTACCCAAACCCAAGCCATGTGGCTACCTGGGTCTTGCTGTGGTTTGGGAGCCAGATAGGAAGTATTTTCCAGATAGATTACATTCAGAGGGATGACAGAAATCCGCCCAGTGATTAGCCAGAAGACCAATTAACTAGTAATAAGAAGACAAAGAGGTTGGGGATAGAGAAATTTAAGTATTTGCTTTAAAAAATTTTACCAAAGAAGCATATGCCCATGGATAAAGATGACCACCCAGTATACTTATTGGGAGTATATAGTGACATGATCAGGAGGGGACGTCATCGTATTGAAGGAGGGCAACATGTCAGGTTTGGGACTGTCCAGGTTTGGACTGTCAGTTAGATTTGGTAGATGCTCTTATGGAAGATAACGAGGACTGGGAATGTTCTTGGTTTTACGTTGTATTCATAAAAATAAACCTTGCGTGAGTGTGTGCTGGACAGTGCAAGAGCCCTGTGGTGACACACGTTCTCTGCACTTGCAGCTGGAGGAAGGCAGTCGGCCACAGACACACAAAGAACCTGGTCTGGGCTTCTTCTCGCTCCACATGTTCATTCCAGCGCATCCCTCCCTCAGCCTCTGTGTTAGCCAGACACCAGCCCAGCCCAGCGCAGCCCAGCCCCCTCTTCTGAGAACTGGACCCCGATCCTCCTGCATTTTTCATTAGAACCCGTTAGAATCCGAATTCGGCTCGTGGCTTCCTAGGGTCTGCGACTCTGAGGACCCCTGCTAGGAGCATCCAGAGGCTGTTCTCCTAACCCGGAGGTGCGCACGCGCCTGGCACAGCAGGAAAACCTCGCTCCGTTAGAGGAGGCCTCAGAGGCGCCGGGCATCGCTTGGGCCGGTGGAGGCGGAGGCCGGCCGCCCGGCCCGCAGGCCTCCGGCTCCCGCCCGGCCCGGGCGCGTCCGTTTCTCCCGCACCGCCCTCGGGGTTCTTTACCGCGGGCGGGCGAGCGAAGGGGTGGAGTGAGGAGGGATGGAGAGGGAGGAGGCGGGATCGCCCGGGGGTTACCCGCTCGGGGAGCCGCTGGAAGTGCCAGGTGGCCTTCCCGGTCAGACGCCGCCAGGCTCTCAGCCTGACGCGCGTCTCCCCTTCCTTAGATTGACTCCTTCGGCTTTCCGTTTTCCTCTTGGGGAGGGGTGGGACTTCCGGTTTCATCACCGGAAGACGACGAGCCGGAGGAGTCCGTCAGAGGGGCCAGCAGGAGCGATTGCGTCGGCAAACGGGTAAGTTATTCTCTGACCGGGCCGGGGGGGGAGGTTTGGAGGCGGGGACCGTCCAGCGTCTGCGCGGGGCCTGGGGGCGGTGGCTTGAGGGCTCGGGCCGGGCAGCTGGGCGCCGGGAGTCCCGCCAGGGCCCTTCGCTCTTCCTCCTCCCTCCTCCCCCCGCCTCAGCCCCTCCCCCGCTCGCCGGTCCCTCCCGACGCCGCCCAGACTCGCCCGACACCCGCCCGCCGCCCGCGCGGCGTCGCAGCCGCCCTGCCCCCGCCGTCACCTGCTCGCTCCGCGAGCCGGGCTCCCGGGGACCCGGCGGGCCTCCGTTTCCCCGCGGGCCCGGGCTCTCGGCGCGGAAGCGGCGCCCCGGGCGCCCCACGCAGCCCTGCACGCAGTCGGGGCCCTTCCGACCGCCTGGCTTCTCCGACTGGAACGCGGGCGCCCAGGCGGGGAGCTGCCCGGTGGGGGGGGGTTTCTAGTCCGGGCGGTGGTGTCCGTGGCTGCCCGCCCACGCCCTGTTTTCCCCAGCGCACCGATGCGCTGCTGCCACCCGCGCCTCCTTCGGTTGAGGATGCTGGTGCCCGAGAGCACCCCGCCTGGAAGTGGACGGTCCTGGCCACTCAGGGTCCAGCTGCTCTCAGCAACTAGCGGGAGACCCCAGGCTGCCGCACGTCGCTGTTGGCAGCAGCGGGATCGTCCCTGGAGATACCCACCTCTTCCTAGTGGGCGAGCACGGCCTGAGTGTGCGTGCCCGCTTTCTGGAGCTTAGTCGGGGGGAGGTGGGTGCCAGGAGCTGCTGACCCCTGCGGTTGCGTTGAGTTTTGAATAGCCTGTTTATTGGGTTGGGGGGTTCTGGACTAGGACATCTTGGCAGGGTTGGCATCTGTGGACACATATGTAGGATTATTTTCTAGGTAATCATAGCCCGAATGGTGATTGTGTCGGGACTTTACAGTCCGTGCCGGTGGAACTAGTTACAGTATACAGTTTGCGGTGAAGCGTTAGTCCAGATGCAGCACTGCCTGGGGAAGGTCACTAACACGTATTGATTAGAACATCGTTAGGAGAGATTTTGATGCCTTTTGCTTTAATTAGCAAAAGGGAATGAACAGATATAATTGGGTTTTGAAATAAGCCTGTCACTATCAACAAGCATCCTGTTTCCTCCAACTTTGTTAAATGTACTTCTAGAGGCAGAATTCTGTGGAGGGAATGACGTTTTTCTGTTATTGTCCACATTAAAATGTTGCCATATTAACATTAATGCAAATTTTTGAACACTTCAAATAGTTATATTTTAACAGAATTTTGACCTGAAAAAGTGTATAACTTCCGTTCAAAGAGGTGATAATTATTTTGTTTGTTCATGTGAATATACCAAAGATGGAACTTTCACTGCAATTTTGTACTTGTATATTTGTGATAGATTTTTAACCCAGTTTTCAATTAGGAAAGATAAATTTTAGCTTTTAAAAGTTTACCAAAATGTATAAACTTTCATGATTTTTGGATATTATGTCTATTTTATTTAATTACTTTGGCTAGTTCTACAGAGTTTACACACATTAATAGAAAAATGAAATTGAAGAAATGGTATAAACTTTTCCAGTGTGGTATGAGATTTCTAATTTTCATTTTTTCTAGTGTAGGAGTATTGATTTTTGTTTTAATATTTTCAATTTAAAATTCTAATTAATTCAGATTTCTCTTACTGAGTAGAAATGTGTAATTATACATTTTCTTCATTTTTTTTTCTAATGATCATATCTAAAATAATTGAATAGTGTAGTTTGGGGAAATGTTATAATGTTTTTACTGAATTTAGGTTTTCCCCCTCTATCCTTAATAGGTACTATTCTTTTTCCCACAGCTATTCAGACAGTGTGAATACTGTCCTCATGGGCCGAGGCAGCTGTACACTTAATAACTTTGGGATTGTCAACATCACCTCTCTTCTCTGAGTGTTATTGAAAAATTTGAGTAATATTTCTGTAACTATACCTCACAGTGATGCTAGCGTCAAATGAGATAATAAGAATGCTTTTTAAGTGGTAAAGAGCTATAAGTTTTACTACTGTATTTTTAGTATCTAATATGTTTACTAATGTTCACTAGCTTACAAGTTGACAATCAAAATGAGTTAGTCATTGTCTTTGAGTTTTGCCCTCTGCATTTTAAATCAATGTAGTGAACCTGAGTGGAGAAGGGAAAAACAGTCTCTGAAAATAAAAGTCAGAGCAGTCAAACTTAGTTGTATAAGAAGGAATAGTTCCAAGTTCAATGAATGTGATAAATCCTTCATTTTACTGGGTAATTGGGCAGAGTCTTTTAAAGTAGCACTCTTGTTATTTTATCTGATGTCCTGTCAGAATTAGACAAGTGGATATGAGTTGTTTCTGTCCATTCCTCATGGACCCATTTCATGGAGAGGGGGCACAAAACTTCAAAATTAAATTTGGATTTTAATTAGTATCCAATTGTAATCTTGCTTATTTTGGTTGGCAGAATAATGCAACTCCTCCTTAGCCCTATCCCTCCCAATACAAAAGATTCCACGTCCTAGTTGCTAGAATCTGTGACTATGTTATGTTACATAGTCTATGGAATATGTGGTAACGTGTAAAATGTAATAATATGTAGTGTTATAATTTAAAGCAAAGTTATTCGTTAAGGTCTATTTCAAAGTGAAATATTTTTTTTGGTAAGGTTGATTGGCCCTGAGCTAATGTCTGTTGCCAATCTTCCTCTTTTTGCTTGTACACTTAATAACTTTGGGATTGTCAACTGACCTAACGTCTGAGCCCATCTTCCTCTATTTTATGTAGGATACTGCGAAAGTGTGGCTTGACAAGTGGTGCTAGATCCGTGCCCAGGATTGGAACCTGCGAACCCCTGGCTGCTGGAGCAGAGTGTATGAACTAACCATTACACCACTGGGACGGCTCCAAAAGTGAACCATTTTATTAATGTTCATTCATTCTGTTTTTTATTGTGAACTTCAGAAGAACGCTAGGTGAGTGGTTTGGCCCTGGCATGCATCATGTATGTGTCCTGGGTTAGTGTTCTGAGGCCTGTATTGGACATCTTTAAAATGTGGTTGTTAGGGAGGCAATGTAGTTAGTGTTAGAATTCTTGGGGGTTCATATTCCAGCCTCTATGTATTAGTTGTAGGAAAATGGCCTTAGTTTCTTCCTCTCCAAGTGGAGAAATGATGTGTCTTTGAGTAGTTGATGAGATAATGTGTGTGAGCGTGGCTTAGAAACTATAAAATGCTGTCTCTGCACAGATTATTAAGACTACTCTACAGTCTTTAAATCCAGCCTTAATACATGCAACGTGAGAGTTCTGCACAACAAGAGGTCGGAAACATGGATTCTGTACCATGGGTTCTGTGGAGCAGGCAGAACCTTACCTTGCTGCCATATTGGTTTTGCCTTCTCTTACTTGAAAAACCAGACAGGCGCTTCCTTCCTTCTTTTTAGTCCCATTTGTAAGATTGATTCAGAATGGGAGTATAGGAATTAGTTTGCATTTTTCCAGAACTAATTTGTTACCTTTTTCATTTCTTGTCAAACATTTTAAGTTTAAAGAAAATGATTATTTTCCGTTTATTTAAATTCCCAAAATGCTTTATGTTCCAACAAATTCACTTCATTTAAAATTAATGAAGTTTTTGAAAAGTCTTTGTGCTAGGCACAAAAGGTAAACCATCCCACTTCTTGTCCTTGTAATCTTCAGTAACCCCAGCAGTCAGTCCCAAGATACTGGCTGTAACAGAACATTTGTCAGTGCCAGAGGTGCACGGCGGAGTAATTAGCTTGGCCTGGAGAAGTCACAGAAAATATCACAGCAACGTGGAAGACCCATGGGAGTTTTCTGTGCGGATGTAGGAGGAGAGGGCTTTTTAGGCAAAGAGGGCAGCTTGTTGGAAGGCACACCTGGGTGAGAACCAGTCAGCAGCCTAATGTGGGTCTTAGCAGGGCCTAAAAGAGGGAGAAGCGCCGAAAGAGGACAAGGTTTAGTTTGTCAAGGGCTTTGAATTGAAGGCTGTGTGCTTTACTTAGTACTTTTTCCTATGGTCAAGTTGAAACCGTCAAAGCTGTCAGATCTCCCACCCTCTGGTGTTGTCCCTTTTCCTTAATAGGTACCATTCCCTTTCGCACAGCTATTCAGACACTGAATACTGTCCTCAGGGGCTGTGTGAGAAGCTCGCTTCAGTAACTGAGGCTTTTCTGTGGAGGCCCCATTAGAGGAGGCTCTCTCCCTGGAGCCACTGAGGCACGCGAGAGGCTGGAGTTGATGACGTTCCACATAAGGCAGTAGAAGTAGAGTACAGAGGATAGAGTGGAGAGACATTTTTGATGTGGAAAGGACAGGATTAAGGGCCAGTGAAGGAGGAGGTGAGAGAGGGAGGAACTAAGAATAGTTTAGAGCACTGATCTTTGTGTAGAGAGCTGGCAGACTAGCTCCATGGAAGCAGGTTTGGGAGAGGAGAGCAAGATGAATTTGTTTTTGGTTGTATTGAGTGTTTGCTATCTGTAGGTCATCCAGGAAGAGATGCTGAGATTAGAAGTAAGGTAGAGACTGGAAATAAAGGCAATGAGTCCCTGGACCATTTGAGGTGGCTGGAGAGCACGCAGAATGAATGAAGTAGACCAGGGAGGAAGATCGAGGCTGGGCAGGGGAAAGAAAAATACAAATAGCTGGGATTTGAGCATGTTCCTTCTTAGTATATGCCCGATGACGTCTGCAGAGTTTATCATTCCCTTTTAAATAGCAGGGGTCAGAACAAAGAGGACCCGAAAGGCCAGGTATTTGCTTTATTGGTGATTGTGTTTCAGCTCTGTGTGCTTTATGTTTCTCCTGTTGTACGATCAGTGTCTGAGTTGGTGATCTCTAAGCAGACGTGGAACCGTGAAATACCATATCTCAAATTGCAGTCCAAGTTAGGAAAAAAACACACGAGGGATTTGAAATAAAAGATTTCCAAGATTCTCAAAATTCTAGGACTTTTTATTAAGTCTTGAATATACATTGAGTTGACACCTTCACAAACACAAACCCCTTTAGATTAGGAAATGGCATGGGAACGATGTTACACATTAAAAAAATCAGTCATTATATATTTATTAAAATCCTGAGGAAAACTTCAGATTTATCTAGAGCATTTTAGTATCTTACGTTCCTTTTGTATAATGCAGTGAAAATATACATTTTGTTAGTATTATGTAATTAAAACATAACTTCTATTAAATTTTAAGTCACTAAGTGATAGAGTTTTTAAAAAAAAATATATTACATAGTTATTTTTTAAATATCCTCCTCCAGTGAGCAGATTTGACCTAGGCATTTGGAAAACTTGGCTCAGGTTGTTTTGTCCTGATAATTAACATTAATCTTTAAATAACTCTTTTGGCTTCAACATGGGGGAAGTTTATTAAAAGGGAAATGTCATTTGCTCTCTTTTAATGAATAAAACAAAACATAATAGCTGCCAAATTTTGTAGTATGTGCACAAAGATACTATATTATAGGGAATAGCCTGTGTTTTAGCAGTGTATGATGTCCTACTGTTTTATTACTATTGAGTATGTGACAGTGACCGTCATTGCAAATATTTTAAATTTAAAACAATTTACGCCCTGCGGATAGATTATTGTGCAATAGCCATTTCTTTCTAAATGACGGTTAATGGATTTATCCTTTGAATACTATGTTTAGCATAATATAGCAGAACTAAAAGTAATGATCAAAAGACCAAGGTTAGCATGTGACGTTTCCTAAAGGCTTGAAATAACTTGGCATTATGTATTAATAACATTCAGAAAACATAGTCATGCCTTAACATATTAATCTGCTTATATATTTCAGCTGAGGTGGTGATTTTTACTTTTGGCCGTCTTATAGAAAAGCTTTTTGAAAAGTTAACTTTCTCACATCAGCTGAAGTCTTTAAAAAATCTGATTAGTATTTTATAGAGAATACTTTCTTGCCTCTTTTGAATAATATAGGCTAATCATAGGCAGTAGCTTCATATATTGTTGGAAGAAGTGTAATTACAAAAATTAACTTGTCATACACCACAGCTCAGCAAAGTAACTTTCTTATAAGTCCATGGTCACAGTATGTTTTTGCAATTCAGCATCTGGCTCTGTGGGATATCGATGGCTTCTATGAAGAAAAGTACCAGGGTGAGCAATTAAATGCAAAATGACAGCATAAAATATGATCATTATGGTTATACAAAAGACGCATTTATGAATTTTGCAGATAACTGTCATTTTTCTGCTCATATTTTTCTGTTGCTTTGTTAGCTTAATAATTTTAGTACAATTTATTTTTTTCTTCTAAAAAATGAACACTGCCATTTTTATTATCCTGGCACTTGTTTATATGTCTTTTTTGTTTGTCAGTTTTGAAGATTAATGATAGTTGTTTCACTGTCTTTTGACACAATACTTTCAACTTGATTTCAAAATTGAAGAATTTAAAAAAATTGCATAGCAGTTGTATTATAAGAGTACCACTTCTTATGATTAGTAGTATTTTATCACGTGTGGTTTGGATAATAATCACCACCCGAAAGTAAGTTTTGCCAGTAGTTTCCTCGTAACATCACGTAGTGTTTTGAAGTATTTTTTATGGTATCAACTCTCTGATTTGGTCCAGGGTAAAACAGTGTTGACATGAGGAATCATATAGCAAAGTTGTTGTCTTTCTTTTGTCTCTTACTTGCAAAATGTATTCTACATGCAATGAAACTGCTGGACGTTGCGGAGAGGGAGTCACTCTGGAGGACTAAGTGTCCGTGTGACCTTTGGAGCATGCCATTGTGTGAAGCTCCGTAATGTTAACCTCCATTTTGTTAAGTTCCATTATGTTAACCCCTCTTGGCTCCTCTGCAGCCCTGCCTGTCTTTCCAGCCTTACCTTTCACTGCTGCCATTTTTGAAAACCTATGTGTTACCCAGTTGCTCTCGTTTTCTTTTACTTGTGCTTATAGTATCCCTGTCTCCCGAAATACAGTAGTCCCCCCTTATGTGGGGGGGATACGTTCTAAGACTCCCAGTGGGTGCTTGAAACTGCATAGTACTGAAGCCTGCATATACGTTTTTTCCGACATGTACACTGCTGTGATAAACTTAGAAATTGGGCAAAGTAAGAGAGTAACAGCAATAACTTCTGTTTGGCATATCCAGGTTTCCAGCACGACTGCTCTTACACGTGGGGGAAATTATTAAATAAAATACGGGTGACTTGAACACCAGCACTGTGATACCTTGACAGGCGCTCTGATAACCAAGAGGGCTACTGAGTGACTGACAGGCGGGTATCGTGGATCCGGTGGAGAAAGGGATGATTCACGGCCCCGGTGAGAGGGAGCTAGATGGCACAAGATTTCATCACGCTACCTAGAATGGCGAGAAATTTAAAATTTGTGTATTGTTTATTTCTGGAATTTTCCATCGAATATTTTTAGACCTCTGCTGACTATAAGTAAGTGAAATTGCAGAAAGTGAAACCACAGGTAAGGGGGGGACCATTGTACTTTTTTTAGCCATTTGGTTAAATTCATCCTGAGCTTGAATGTGTGGTTGGAACTCTGTCCATTCTGTGAAGACTTTCTAATCTTAGCAGTCAACAGGAACTTCTTACTTTATGCTCTTGTGGCATATTTTGGGTGTCTGTTGTTATTATCAAAATATGCTTTGCAGATAGAGCATAGCTTAAGTTTTTTTTAATAAGTTTAAAAAAATCGTATTTACTGAAATCCTACTATATGCTGAGTACTGTGCTGGGTTCTGGGATGCTAGTGAAAGAGTTTATTTCTTCTGCTCAAGAAGGTCACATGCCAGTTGTAACGCAGAGTAGTAAGAACTGTGGTGGGGGCAGATGGGAATGTGCAGGCAGAGGGCTAATCCAGTGTCAGGGTTGGCAGTCTGGTTCTTGGAGGAGGCAGCAAGCCTGAGGCCTGAGGACAGCAGAGCACAGCCATGGAGCACGCGCAGGCCTTGCCCACCAGCCATAACTGCTTAGATGGCTTGGTGGATGGACCCGAATCATTGGGGACTTATGTCTCATGATGTTCTTGTTTTTTGTTTTTTTTTTTTAAATTTAATCATTTTCGTGAGAACCTTTGAAAAAATTAATTTCCTAGTTTTCAACTTTTGGAACCTCTCCATAACCTGATTTAATATTGTCTCAGTGACTTAGGATTATTATTTTGTGCGTTGTCATGTTGGGCTCTAAGAAATCATGTCCTCTGGGCATTTTGACCCAGAGAAGGGTGTTTTTAAATATCTGAATGTTCCCTGATTACTTTTAATTTTTTCTGTCTGCTTTTTCTAGTTTTTCTTCCCTTTTCCCGTTTCACTGCTATCAGTGATCTTGTCTAGAGTAGCACAATTGCTCTCCATTATTTGCCATCGATAAGAAGCCAATGAATCAGGTTTATCAGTAAGTATCAGGAAGGGGTGATGGATCTGAGGAAGGAACTTAGAGACTCACCTTCAATCCCAGTACCTAAATTCAAACATCATCTCTTCAAATATGTTTTGCCGCTCCAAGCCCTTTTGGGCAGGTTTCTTACTTTTAGCTAAGGCTTGGTGGGTGATGTTGCTGCCTTGGTGAGTTTTTGATAGCTGAGGTGTTCGTGTTTCCCTGCATCACGATTCAGGTCATTTTGTTTTCGTTGCTCTCCTGATGTGGTCTAACTGTTTTGTCTGATTTCAGGAATGCTTTTAAATGGTTTATGTTTTAAGAATTAATAGACAAGGCTTATATTATCCATTTGTTCTTATATAACTTACTTCAATTATAGTATCAAAGCAGGCAATTTTTATTGTGATCAATTTTGAAGAAATTAGGTATATCAGTTTTATTTATTCATTATTAATTTCGTTAATAATCAAGTTCATGAATGATGAGTTTAGGAATCAGTGACACCCTCTGAATTAATTGCTTTGTTTATTTGGCAGTAAAGCAAAACTAGGACAGTATTATACATTTGCGATATGTTTCTATATTTAGATAGAGAGAGGTACTATCTGTTGTTATTAATGTTACTGTTATCTTTACCTTTTAAAAACAAATATATATACTAACAAACATGTCTGTGTGTGACTGAGAGAGAGAGTGTGTAAGTGTGTGTTTTTGTGTGTGTCCATACATATCTTTTAGCATTTCCAAATTGGCCCAGGTGATTCTAATCTAACCTTTCTGGTCAGAATTTTAAGTATGTAAAAATTCTGTATGAAAATGGTAATAAAAACGCAGTCATTCAGTTTCATAGTGCAATTACTTATTGTGACAATTCTTGTTCAGGAGGAGTCTGTTTCCACCAGCATTGTTTTGGACAGGGAGATGGCAAGTGTAGACTATACTCTTGAGTCTGTTAGGGAGTGACGCTTTTTCTACTGTAGTGCTGTAATAGCTTTACATTTTGTGATTCTGTGGGCTACGCAGACGTGATGTGTTCAAGATGAATCAGACGATAAAATTGACTTGTTTTCCATCTGATAGCTGGTACTGCTTTCAGCAGTAAAACTGAATTATTTCTACAGATCGAAAAACAATCTATGAGATATGAGGTCATTTTCCTTATATAGCCATAGTTAAATGATTTGTTTCTATGACTGGTTTTTATAGTATAACCTGTTAAGGTTTTATCCCCTTATGCTCAAGACAGATTTAAGACTTAAAACAGACAAATTAGAAGAAACAAAACTAGAGATTTTTTAAAAAGTGTAACTTGTTTACAGAGTTTCCTCACCATTTAAATTTTATTCTTTCCTTTTCAACAGGTGTATAATGCTTATTTGCTTTAAAACCCTTGTTCATTCACTCACTTATTCTTTTGTTTATTTTTTTGCTCAAAAACTTTATTGCAGAATAGTTTACATACAATAAACAGCATCTATATAAAGTGCACAATTTGATGGGTTTTGACAGTTCTATACACCTCTGAAGCCATCTACAGAATCAAGATAAAAGAACATTTCTCTTACCCCCTTAAGTATCCCCATGCCTCTTTGCAGCCCACCACCTCTTCCTGCCTGCCACAGGGAACCCGTGACCTGTTTTCTGTCACTGTAAATTAATTTGCTATATCTTGTCGTATGTGCTGTTGTCTGAGTCTTTGTGTGAACACGTGTTTTCATTTCTCTTGGGTAATTACCTAGGAGGGAAATGACTGGGGTAATGTGATGACTCTGTGTTTAACTTTTTAAGAAACTGCCATCGAGTCTTCTTTAATTTCTCTCAGTCGTGTTCTCTAGTCTTTAGTGCATAGGCCTTGCACATTTTTTGGTTAAATTTATTTTTGCACAATTTTAAATCAAATCGCATGCTGTTAATATTTAAAAGTGCAATTGATTTTTGTTTATTAACCTTTTATCCTTTGAATTTCCTAAATTCATTTAATTGTTCTAGTGTGGGCGTGTGTGTGTGTATGTGTGTATTTTACATCCTGAGGATTTTCTATGTAAACGAGAATGGAAGTAGTTTTACTTGTATTTATCCGGTATTTATGCCTTCACTTCTTTGTTCCTCTTCACTTTTAGTAAGTCTTCTTCCTAAAATCTGTTCTTAGATCTGGCATTCATCTACCCACTCTGGCTGTCCTGTGGTTACAGATTGCATGAGAGTATCATTTCCAGGTTTTATATTTTGAATATTTTTGTCTCTGAATGTTAATTGTGTCTTTTATGCTTAGCACATAGTTTTGATCTTTTAATACAATCTGATAATTCTTTTTAACTGTAGTGTTTATTAACATTTAATGTAATGTAGTTGGTTGGATTTATACTATTTTGCTCTTTATTATTCTGCGTCTCCTGTGTTTTCTTTGTCTGTTCCTCCTTTACTGCCTTATTCTGTGTTGACATGAATTCTGTCATCTTCTATTTATCTGGGAATGTCTTTACTGCCCCTTCATTATTAAAGTATAGTTTTGCTGGATATGTGATTCTTTATTGATGGTTTTTCTTTCAGCACTTTGACTGTATTATTATTCTGGCTTTCGGCCTCTGTTATTTCTTCTAAGTCAGCTCTTATTTGTATTTTTTTCTCCTCAGTGTGATGCAAAGTCACCTGTTGAACATGTAGCTGTTCCTTGTATGTGGTGGATTTGATTGCTTTCCAGATTTTCTTATTGTCTTTTTCTTTTTAGTAATTTGACTATGATGTTTGTAGGTGTGACTGTCTTCGTGTTTGTACTTATTCATGTTTGTTAAGCTTCTTGTATCTGTAGATCAATGTATTTCATCAAATTTAGAAAGTTTTCAGCTATTACGTTTTAAAATATTTCTTCTACCCCTTTCCCTCTTTTCTCTGTTATTGGGATTCTTACTGCACATTTGTTGAAATACTTCAAATTGTCCCATAGGTCTCTGAAGCTCTTTTCATTTTCCTTAAAGTTTTCTTTCATTTCCAATCTTCTGAGTCGATAATTAATATCATTCTATCTTTAATTTGACTGATTCTTTCCTCTGCCTTCTCAAATCTGCTGTTTTCCCATGTAATAATTTTTTCATTTCTCTTATAGTGCTTTTCATCTCTAGCATTTGTTTGGTTGTTTTTATCATTCTCATTTCCTTATTCGCATTCCCTATTTGTGGAATCACTGTTATTATATTTTTAAAAAATTTTTGAAAATTTGAAAGAGTTCTTAGAACCTCTTTACAGGAGATACTTGAAGACTTTCTCTGCTACATTGACATCTGGGCCAATTTTCCATTGACGTTTTTCTCTTCCTGAATCTGGACCATAGTTTATATTTTCTTATAAACACAGCTTATGATTTCTTTCTTTGTTGTTGTTGAAAATAAGACATTTTGTATAGTGTGATGTGGAAAGTTTGGATTTTGATGCACTTTTCTAGAATGTCTTTTTTCTGAAGCACGGAAGGACGCACCAATTATCAAGGCACCGTAGGATGTCTGATCATTTTGACAGCCACTGGGAGATTTGTGACGCCACAATTAGACCTGGTCAGTGTTTTAATCACGTGCTGCGGCAGATGCAGCCACGAGAAGGGTGATCCAGTTTTTGGAGTCAGCTGGGATCGGCGTCTTGATCATCAGATGCAGTAAAAGGTTGGAGGGCCGTGAGCACGTTTGTTCCTGGTGCATATGTGCTGACATGAGTAAGTGGAGGCGAAACATCCGTAAAACAGAGGAGAGCAGAGGGCTGATATTTGGGAATTTGGGTCAATGCACTGAAAGTTCCCCTGAATTAGGAGCAGCTTAACATGGGGAGTAACTGTGGGAGCTTGCTGAAAGGAGAAGAGTCATGGTGAGAGGGAAGAGTGTCTGATCGTTCATCTGAGGGGACACCCAGGTACAACTTGGGTCTGGGACCTACTCCCTCAAGACTAGCACGTTTCGAAGTTTGGGATTCAGAGACAACAGAGCTAGGTTTACACTCTAGCTCTTCATTTTGTAGCATGGAATTTTGGGGTATCACTAAAGCTTTCTGAGCGCAGGTCACCTCACTTGTCAAAGGGGTAACACCTCCGGAAACCTCAGGGAAATATTATATGAGCCAATACGTGTATTTCCCACTCACTGGGTTTCAATTCGTACTACCAGAAATGGTTTCGCTATTCAGGAGCTCGGGATCAAAAGGTTGTAACCCACCCCTGTTCCTGACACACTGCAGTATTCATCCATGCCGAATTTAGAATTATTAACGTTGATGTGGGTAGCACTTTGGAGGTGACAAATGCTTTAATACACATAAATTGTGAGAAGAAGGTATAATCCTGGTGATGTTAATTACAAAGACAGATCTCCAGATACCATTTCACTCAGATATGTGAATATTACTGAACGCAAACACAGGTTCATTACCTGTTACACTGAAAGGCCCAAAACTGGAAATGCCAGGCTTGTGGCAAGGAAAGAGGTTTATTATCAAAAGGCAAGCAGACTAGGAGATGGGAGATAGAACTCATATCCACCTCCTCGAAGGGAAGAAGATAGGGGTTTTCATCTGGGGTTTTAGACAGAGGAGGCAGCTTGTGCTGGGCTTTTAGGCAGGGGAGGGGGAGCATGTTGCCTTGCCGGTTGGTTCCTTCCCGTCAGCCTGCACTTGGCCTTGAAGGCTGAGATTTTTTTCCTTTGACTCTCCGGACTTTTCTGGTTAGTTTTCATCTTCAGCCTGCTTTTGGCCTTGTGAGGCTGAATCTTGATGTCTGGACCTTTATTTCCTGGGAAAGACAACTCGCTCATATACTAGGGAGGGTCAGAAAGATCTGGTTAGTTTTGAACAGCAGTTGATTATGCTGAGTATGCACAGTTGCAGTTAGCAAAGATTATCTCAAAGGTTTTTTTCTCTACTTCTAGTCCAGGAAAGATTTTTTAACCTCTTCATCCTCAGTTTCAGGAAGAAGTCAACTAAATTACTCCCCAAATTAAATTCCTGCACTCTGCATTTGCTGAGCCTATCTGCCCTGTTGGGATCGTGGCACACACCAGTAGACTTATGACGTGTGTCCTCCTGCTTCTTTCCTGTGTGAGGGCTCTTTAGTCCCTGATATGCACAATGAGAGTCAATGAACCTTCTCACACGATGTGAGTCCTTGACATTTTTCACCCACCATTAGGAGATCCCAAAGTGGCCTGGCCACATGTCCAAGGCCATGGAGGGCAAGTCAGGGTCAATGTCCTCATGTTGCCTGAATCCCACCTGGAGGAGAGCCAAGATAGTTGGGGACAGGTGTGTCAGGGAGCAGGGGGCAGGGTACGGCAGGGAGGGTGGGGGCTAGAGAGGGCTGGGGCGGGTGCTGGAGAAGAAACGTGTGTGCACCTAACCAAGAATTAATACCTCAGAAATTCCAGAGCGGTGTCCTTGTAGAGACAAGAATTCCCAAGTGATGATTGTGAGGGTTTCCTAGGATTTGGTGTTAATCCCAGGAATTAAATATTAATTAAATAATACTTCCAAATGGGAGGTCTAATTCAAGTTTAAAAGGCTCTGAATATCATTTTACCTACAAGTGGGGCTATTACTGTCTTCCTTATGAGCAGCAGTGTCCAAGCCTTCTTACCCCTAGCCCTGGGAGAGGAGAAGGCTGTCCTGTTTGTCTCAGGTCACCTGCAGGTGCATGGGTTGGGCAGGGTCACTGGCAGGTGTATGTCTGGGGGGGGATTCATGACTGCTGGTTCTAGCAATGTTATTAAAGCCTGGATTCTCATGGCATGTTTCTCTTTCTTTGCTTTATCTGCTTAGTTTTCAGACTGTCCCTGGATGAGGACACAGAGGGAGACAGGTGGGGCTGAGCTCCTGACACCGACACACAGGTGAGTAGGTACTTGTTCACACTCCTGAGCTGGTCCGTCTTTGCCAGCTGGGCAGATTTCTCCTCTTGGCCTTGATCTTCTAAATGCACCAGGAAATATTAGTGCCCTGTCCTCACATGGCAGATCAGGGAGTCAAGAAACTAGCCCCTTCCCAACATTTTCACTAATTGATTCACTGATTCCCTTCTCCATTAAGGATGCTCTTGCAGAGAGGAAGTGTGGGAGATGGTGGCTTTGTCCTCCGTCCCTTGGTCTCGGTGTGGGGAGGATTCTCTCTCTAACTGAGCACGGGAGGCAATGGGCTCAGGCCTGCGGTGGACACAGGCCACAGAGATGAGTGAGAGCAGAAGCAGATGAGGACCCAGATGTTTCACCAGGTGAGTTCAAGCAACCCAGGCTGACAGGCGCTGGGGTGGAAGGTGTGCAGCATGGAGCTGGGAGCACAGAGAGGGCTGGACCAGAGGGAGCAACGAGGAATCGTTTCTTTACTTTCTCCACTTTCAAACACATTAAAGTTTTCAAAAAATTTTCAAAGATTCCAAAAAAGGATGAAATTCTCTTAGCAATCCCTTACCACGCTTGTTCACAACCACCCAGTTTCCCTCTGTTGTTAACCCGTGTTCAAGTTTGAACGCTGAGTGCACTGTCTGCAGAGTATTATTTCCTCCTTTGACTGTGTGTTGAGGGAAAGGAGCGGAGCAGACGGAATCAAATATCAGGTGCTGGTCAGCAAAACGGCAGCCTAGAGAGCGCCCATGCCGACAGACAGACAGAAAGGAACTCAGGCTCCCAGTCCAAACTGAATCCCAACCATGGTCATGTGAGTAACACTGGAGCAAATCCCACCACAGCAGAGCCTCAGCTGAGGCCAAAGCCCCAACTCCATAGAGACCTTGAGGCAGACACCCAGCTAAGCCGTGCCTGGAGTCCAGGCCCACAGAAATTGTGAGCTATTAGATATGGTGCTTTATAAGAGCTAAGTTTTCGAGTAATGTTGCCAGAGAGGAGCAGATAGCTAACACAGTCCCCCAGGCCCCAGGACCCGGCCCTACCATCCATCCCATCTGCTGTTCGCTCTTCCCAGGCTCTCTCCAGCCACACTGGCCACCTTTCTAGCCTCCTCTGATCAAACTCACTTCTGCCTGTGAGTCTCTGCCCAGTGGTGCCTCCTCCCCGCCACGCTACTCCCAGACTTGGGCAGGGTTGGCTCCCTCTTCTCTTCCTGGCCCCAGGAGATGTCACCTCAGTGAGGCCTTTCAGACTCTCCCACCCAGTGACTGCCCAGCCCTCCCTCACACACTCTTCATTTTCGGGTTAGCACTTGTTCTTTTCTTTCACATGTCCCTGCTTTTGTGCATTTGTCCTTCTCTCACCCAGACTCTGAGCCCCCTCACAAGGGACCACTTGGTCATTTTCAGGCCTGGACTTGGGCCCCCCAGGGCCCCTGCTCAGGTGAGTGTCAGGGCATCGCTGCTGGTGAACAGATGGGAAGGTCTCGAGCCCCTCCTTCCTGACTCTGACCAGCTCATTCCCTAGAGACCATCACAGACAATAAGAGGCTCGTGTGGTTTCTGAGGCAGCGGCTTGGTCAGAATCTAAAATGTTTTGACTACAAATTACTTCTGGGTACCTGCATTAATTTCCTAGGGTCACTGTAACAAGTTGCCACAAACTTGGTGCCTAAAAAAACCATAAATGCCCTCTCCTCCAGCTCTGGAGGCAAGATTCTCAGATCCAGTTGTCGGCAGGGCCGTGATCCCTGCCGAGACTGCGGAGAGCATCCATTTCACGCCCCTGTAGCTTCTGGTGGCTGAAGCTCCTCAGCTTGTGGCCACATCCCTCCAACGTGTCTCTGTCCTCACGTCGCCCCCTCTTCTATGTCTGTCTTCTCTTGTGTGTGTCTTATAAGAACAGCTGTCACTGGATTGAGGGCCCACCTGGATCCTACAGGATGATCTCATCTCAAATCCGTAATTTAACTACAACTGCAAAGGCCCTTTTTCCAAATAAGGTAACAGTCACCAATTTCAGGGGTTAGGATGTGGACATATCTTTTGGGGACCACCGTGCAGCCCACTACAGTATTTGAATAATGTCTATGAAGTTTAGGGCTCATTTTATTACATTTCCCATATTTCCCTAATTCTTATCTGTTTTTCCTGTTATTTCTTTCATTAATAAAAACAAAAACAAAGAATGCATCCCTCTATGTCAGGCATCTGTTGTCACAATAACGAGCATAATAAACCCACTTCAAAACACAACTTGGGTAGAACAAAAAACCTGTTACTGACCATTTCTGCACTGTCTCGGGGGTAGCTGGCTGCTTGCGCTGGTCTCGGACGGGCTCTGCCGAGCTCTGTTGGGCTCACTCAGGTGTCCGCATTCAGCTGGCTTGTCAGCTGGGTGCTGGCTGGTCTGGAATGTCCTCTAGGGGGAGTGAGGCATCTCTCCTCCACATGGTTCCTGATCCCCCAACAGGCTACACAGACGTGTTCTCATGATCACGACAGAGGGGAAATCAATTCCACAGGCACACACAGCTTCTGAAGGCCTAGGGTCAGAACTGGCACACTGGCACATTTGCCCACTCTGTTGACCAAAGCAGCTCACAAGTCTAGGCCTGTTTCGAAGGGCTGAGTTGGCAGACGCTGCAAGTCACATGGCGAAGGGCACAGAAACCGAGGGATGTGAAATATTGGAGCCTCCATGCCACCCATCCACAGCAACTTCCTACACCCAGCCAGGAATCTGCCACTTCTAACAGGGTTCATTGAAACTCTTCCAAATGTCATTTCAGTTAAGATAGAGGATTCAAACTTTATTAGCTTTTTAAATACATATTTTGCATCTCATTTGTGAATGGGTTTCTCCTCTAATTCAGCAAAAATATGTTTTAGTTTTCAAAACCTTGCTGTACTCACCTTACAAGGCTTGAACAGCTGTATAATGAGCATCTTATTACATTTAAATGATAAAGAAAAACTCAAGTTGCTCTGTAGTCAACATATTCCACATAATAGCCAAATTCCCAAAGAAAATGTAAACTATCGTAAAATATTGAAATAGTCAACAGCATGAGGAACTGTGGTAGAAGCCTTTACTCCAATGAAAAAAAGGACATGCGCTGCACTTGACGTATTTTGTGACACTGTTGTGTCACAACGGTGCAGGATGAATCAGCACAGTGGAGAGTGGTCATCTTGCTACATCTGTTCTAAGTAACTTAATACAGATGTGACTGCAAACCACAAAAATCAGTGCCATTCAGCCAAATTTAGTCATACCCTAAGTCAGCTTTGTCGTTCTCAAGCCTTCTGATACGAGAGAATATGGGATGTAGGGAAAGTTGAGAGTTGGAGACAGGAGTCAATTGCATTTAAAACTATTTCAACATTACAAAAAAATCTCTGACCAGGTGAACAAACTGCTAGATTTTATCCCAAGGCCCTTAAGGAGTGCAAGCAAGTGTAGGGACCCTGATGGCTGAGCTTCATTAGCTTGATGGAAAATGCTTAAGATCCTAGCTTTTATGGATTAATCTAGGATCAGAGTGGCAGCCGCTAAAGGGAATATTTCCAAATTTGCTTGAAGCAGAGGACCATCTCTGGGCCTCACTGTCACATAGCTGCAACTGGCTGAAGGATCAATAATACAGATGATGATCCCTGGGAGTAAAGACCACACCCTCCCCCAGGCTTTCATATGATTCCTGAAACAGGGTTTTATCTTCTCTCTCTCTTGCTTTCATGATATTTTAACAATTTTAATAACTGTAATTCATTTAAGAATGTCTAAAGTTAGTTATGATTAGTCTCCTCCCAAGATATACAAGATGACGCATATAATTTATAGGTATTCACTTTGGTTCTTTTCCAAATCTGCCTGGTCCTTACTGAAAGAGTTTTTCTTTTTCTTATTTTCAATTCCTTCTTTTATCTGTTTAATCACTTACACATATTTTATAGTTTATTGATTTGTTTAGTGCTAGCTGTTGCTGCAAAAACGCAATCAGTCTCTGTGCCATATATTCCTTGCAAACAGAAATCAGATCAACAGGTATTTGGGGCTGAGTGGTCTTCCTTGTGCCTATTTGAGTATACATCTTGGATCCTCCTCCTCCAAACCCATACTGTTGTCTCCATTCTGCAAGGCTGAGAATGGAGGATTGTATTTTGGAAGTTTATATCAAGTAGGCCTGAAAGTGACACATTCCATAGGCCAGAACTTGGTCATATGGCCATAGCCAACCATAAGGGAAACTTGGAAATGTAATGACTCCATCTCTGAATCCGAGAGGAAGATGAAATACATTGAGAGAACAGCTAGCCAGTCTACACCACATAGTCTCCGTCCAATAATTCTATTCTGCTTTTCTTGACAGATTAATGATGCGATTTGTTTCTGTCTGCTGCTGACATCATGATAGCTTGCTTCCTCTTGTATTTTGTTATTTTAGATTAAAAGTTTCTATTTGGTGCGACTTTATCTCAGAAATCCTGTGTCGTCTGAGTTCCCAGACCTCATAAGTAAAGCAAGACAAATATTAGCACAAAAATCCATGTGAATGGAAGCATGTGGTCATAAAATGTTAGGGGGAAAATTTTTTTTCTACCCTTTCCACAGCCAGAACTGAAGCAGACAATAGTTCTTTTCATTTCCTATTGAAGGTGGGCATTTTCTTTTGGTCCACATTTACACGGAGAGCAGAGATCCTTTGCAAGTCCAGGCTTCATGCTCAAATCTGTTGCTCAAATTCCCACATCCTATGTGACCATTAGCACTCAAGCCCTTTGATCACCACTATCAACAATTGCCACAAGCACGGCTGAAGCATCAGTGCTCCCTTTCAGCCCTAGTGTAGAACTTACACGTTGTCTTGTGGACGACTATCAGCCAAGCCTTCGGTCACCACTATACAGACGTGCCTCCTGGCACAGCAGCTGTGTCAGCTCTCACTTTCCACTCCAGCTGTCCATTCACTCTTTGTTTTTGGAGCCGAGGTGTTACACTTTCAATCATGAGCATTTCAGTATACCTTTACAATGATGTTTGCAATATTCTAAGTGCTTTTGTCACGAGAGGATTTTCAAAGTCCCTTCTCTTCTATATTCCTGAAACAGAGTTTTATCTTCTCTCTCTGACTTTTGTGATATTTTAACAATTTTAATAACCGTAATTCATTTAAGAATGTCTAAAGTGAGTTATGATTAGTCTCCTCCCAAGATATACAAGATGCTTATTATCTGTTACTTCCAGTTACTCCACCGCCTCCTGTCTTACACAATTTTCTTTTCCATAATTTTTTATATCTCCAGAACTTGGGTAAACCTTAATTGGACTTACCCATGTATCTAACAGATTCTTCGATCCCCATTGGATCTAGTATCCTATTCCTTCCTAGTGTGGAGACTTCCCTCCTCCTAAATGACACCCTTTGTAAGTTCTTTTATGAATGTCTATAAGTGGTAGACACCTCCTGCCTCGTGGTTTCTCTAGAAATGTCTATTTCATGCCTACTCTTAATGGTAGTTTACCTGGGGTTGGAATTGTAGAATGATAGTTAATTTTTCTGAGCACCATGAATATATAATATTATCTTTTGACATTTTATTGATGTCAACTTTAACGTCAAGCTTACTGTTTTTTGTAGTTATCCTGTCTTTTTTCCCCAGGTTGCTTGTAAGATCTCTCTGACTCTGAAATTTCCTTTAGACTATTTCTAGGTATAGATTTATTGTTATTTATCCTTTTGGGGGGTAATTATACTTCTGGGATCTAACGATTTAAGATAAGTCTGGAATATTTTCAATCATTTTCACATCATATATTGCCTCCTTCCTCTCCTCAAAGACATTCCATTAGATATGTTAGACCATATAGTTTTATCCCACAAGCTCATTAAACCTTACATATTTTTTTTTCACTCTAATCTGCATTGTCTTTAGTCCTTTCTTCTGGTTAACTAATTCTATCTTCAGTTGTCTCTAAACTGTTATTTTACCCATGTAAGGTGTTTTAAATTTTAATAAAACTTTTGTTTATAAAATTCTACTTTTTTATACCTACCCCTTCATGGGATCTTATTGTTCAGATTTCAAGATTGTGTCTTAATCATTTAAAATATGATTTTTACAGTTTATCATAACACTTTTATAAATTCTTAGCATTCTAAACCTACTTTCAGTTGATATTAATTACATCCAATCATGTTAGGTTTTTTTCATAATGGGCCTTATAACTTGGCATCTTTAGCTCATAATTTGTCATGCTTTATCTATGGAAATACTGTGCAGCTTGTCAGAGTACAGAACCAAGAAACCAGAAGTCAAAGCCAAGCACCACGGGGAAAGCAAAACAAGAGCAAGAAAAAAACCCTCCAGAGAGTAGGGCTGAGCCCACAGCAGAGAACTGCCAGCATGCACCTGGGTGTACCTCAGAATTGCTGTGGATACACAGCATATGTATCCGACACTGTATCACTGTTACATAACATTTTTTTTGCCATCTTTTTAAGTGGGTAGATCAGTAGCAGTTATCCAATGCCTGTATCACCATAGATGCTGTGTATGTTTGGAAGAGGGGTGTGGCTAGAGGGGGCAGAAAACTTGCCTCTTTGCTTCACAGGTCTTCATATCAAGGGTAACTGTATCTGAAGAACTTAATCTGGCCTGGATCTGATTTAGATTATGAGATCCTGGGCCTTGAACCGGACCCAAATGCTGTAATGAAATACAATTTTTGAGGGGTCTTGGGAGAAGGTAAGTATGTTTTGCAAGTGAGAGGAATTTAAATAATTTGTAGCCAAAATGCAGACTGTGGTGTTTTTAAAATATGTCCATAAATCCTTTAACACTCTTCTCATTGAGGGCAGTTTCCGTGTCCCCTTCCTTCAAATCTCAGCTGATATAAGTAACTCACTTTTAACAAATAGAATATAGCAGATGTGATGCTGCAGGACTCCTGAAGCTATGTCATAAAAGGCAATGTTGATTCTGACTTGTTTGCAAAGACGCTTGCTTTTGGAACCTTGGGGCCACCATGCAGTGGAAATCCCAAGTCACACGGAGAGGCCAAATGCTGGTGCTCCTGTGAACCCTCACTGAGGACCCAGACTACAGCCAAAATCAACTCACAGACATGTGAAGACTCCTCTGATTGATTCCAGCCACCAGCCACGGAGTCACCCTGACCTGTCAAGTCTTCACGAGCCTGTGCCCCAGACACCATGCAACATGTAGAAGCTTCCTCCTATGCTTTTCCTGAATTCTAAACCCACAGAACCCATAAGTATATGGAAAGGTGGTTTTCAGCCAGTAGTTTTGTAAGAATTTGTTATCTAACAATAGAAACCCCAATATAGGATTTGTAAATTTATATTTATACTAGAAGCTAAAACTTCATAATGCTTTATCTTGAAACTGTTGTGTAGCCTGGGTGTAGAGTTTGTCTTGCTACAGAAATGCAATTAATTTAGAATATACTTTTATATTTATTTTTTGGCTAGACTTTTCCTAGGTACAGTTGTGGTGGACACTGAAGCCACACCAACTGGATGGCACACATTTAGTGACAAATTCTTAGAGGAATCCCAGCTGGAGTCCAAGAAAAAAACAAAGACTTGTCTGTCAACTCCCTGTGTTTGTGGGTTTATATTTCAGCCAAGTTTTTCATTGAGGGTTAGTTTTACTGTAGGGGTTTCATTTTGAAACACGGATCCTTCAGGGTCCCAGTACAGAGTTCCTCTTCCTGTAGGGATAGTAAAACCCAATCCTCTAGGTTCTAGAGAAGCTCCCCACCCATCCTCACATACCCATCAACTTAGGGAAGCGGTACACCAGCCTCAGCACTGGATGCTCATTGAGCTTGTTCTGAACTCCTTCTTCTTTGTGGAAAACGAGGCATTGTGCTTTCCTTTATATGACCTCAATTTTGCAGGTACAAGAATGCTTGATATAATTTGTCTTGCATATCCAGGCGTTTACAGTGGAAGGTTTTTCAGATTAGCTACTCATGCACAGTGCCATGCCTTATTTTATTTTTTGTTATGAACAAAAAATGGTGCCTTTAGAAAACATAGATAAGCATGTGGAGAAGATACAAAATTTTCATAAACCAGACGTCTATATATTACATTTTAAAGAGTTTGATCGATAGATTTTCAATCTTTTTTACTATGTATTTGTTCAAATAATGATATTTTAATTTTACCAAAATGAAGTAATATCAGACACAGTGTCTTCTAACTCTTTTTACTTAAAGATACTTCATGGCTATATTATCCATGTTATTAAACACAACATTTATTAAATACTCATAACTTTTATTGCCTCTATTTTGTACTATTGGATTACTTCAAATATTTTCTGTTAGTCTTCTAATTTTGGATGGTTATGTTTCAAATATTTCAAAATTAAAAGCAGATTTGTGATGATTATCTAAATATTTTCTGATGTGTGGTCTATGTTTTGGCTTATGGTACCTGCTTGATTTATCTCCAAGGGGAGGTGGTTTTGTATTTTAATTAGGCATGCATCTTCATTATGCACATCAATTCATATAGAACTATTTTAACCCACCACCGAACCTGATTGTCACGGTAGATGTGCTGCTTTAGTCAACTGGAAACAGAGTAGCTAAATCCCAGATACTCTGGAGTTGGACTGTCCAACACAGTAGCCATTAGCCACATTTGGCTATTGAACACTTGAAATGCAGATAGTCTGAATTGAGATATGCTGTAAAAGCCAGATTTTGAAAACTTAGTACAAAAAAAGAAGATCAAATATCTCATTACTAAGTGTACACTACGTACATATTGAAATGACAATACTTGGAAATATTGGGTTAACTAAAACAAATCATTAAAATTAATTTCACCCGTTTATTCTTACTTTTATTTTTAGTGCTTAGGGGACTGCTGGAGGGCCAGATGGTGAATGGGAAGTTCCTTTTGATGGCGAAAGTACACAACTTTATTTCACGTGGAGACAAAGGTTGGGGTTACAAGCTGAACAGGTGAAATCCAGTCACATTCGTCTCTCCATCTGACGTTGGGAATGGATCCACAGAATGGAGATGATGGTTTCACCCAAGTATTTTCGCAATTAGGAGCTCCTTTATGAAATAAATGCATATCTAGCCAGGAAAATAGTCCATTTTTATTCTGGTCTCACGGATATGTCTAGAAGAAATTAATAGTAAAATGGTGTGTTCATACATTGTTGTAGACTTTCAAAATACATTTTTAAAAGAACAATTTAATGAAACACATTTATAGCACTTTTTCCATTCTTGAAACTTCCAAAAGTGACTTTTTTCAGATTGAAAACAAAAACGAATTTGCCTCAACTTTTGTTATATTGTTACTAATGAGATCAGAGTGAAAATTACGTCTTAAAAACATAGTAATAATATCTTAAACATAATAATAATCTTGAACATAATAAAGATAATATTAAACAGTTGTCTTAAATTTACCAAATAAATAGTTGTGCTATTATAAGAGAATACTATTCCTGTTGTTTCTCTGTCTCTTTCAGGATCATACATGTAACTTCAAAATTAAATCATCCCCTTTAATTTTCTCTTTTCCACTGCCCAATATTTTCTCACAGGACACAATGTGTTATTATCATCTACCCTAAGTCTATCCTATTGCATTAGTAAGGAAAACCAACTTAATAGCAGCAGCAACCGATCAACAAGTATATAAAAGCTACAGTGCCTGGCAGCACATTGTTAAACCCTCTGTCATGTGCATTATGGGTATATCAGCCCTTTATGTTCTCACAGAAACATCTTCATATCTACAAGTTTTTGCTACAACTATTTACTTCTGTTTTCTAGCGTAGTACCATTCAAACTGCAATACCTGTTTTCATTACATTTTCCAGAATGCCTAGGTACAGTTTTTGAAAGCACATTTTAAAAAATGTACATTGAAAACTTCTATTATGATCTTTTTTTGAAGTAGTGCACCTTTTCTAAAGTATTTTTAATTATTTTATATTTATAAAAATACATTTTGTAAATATCAAGTACCCTATAAAATATATGTATATTATGTTATTTAAATAGAACCTAGAATACTTGACACTCGACAAATATATACTGAATGAATAACTTTTTTGATGACTTTGGCAGTCCTTAGTGGTTGGCTAATCAATTTCCATCCCCAAGGATGTTCTGCCTCTCCCATCTACCAACTGTAGAGGCAGGCATAGTTAAGTCTCAGTGCGTCAGCCTCATTGCCCTTAGAGGGAATCAAATGACACAGCTATGGATAATAAGATGTATATGAAAGTCTGCAAGGGGTGGTCATGAGAAAACTTTTACTTCCTTATGAACAGGGCAGCTATAGCTTGAACCGTTCTCCCCGCTTCTTCCTGCCATTTAAGGTTATTTTTACTGAAGCCATGGTGATCATCTTAGGGTCTTGGGGAGAGGCCACGAGAATTGCAGATACAGAAACTGCAAGATTATTGAACTGTTATGGCTATTACCGTCACTACCAATTCTTCTTATGTGATAAAAAATAAGAAAAAAACTCTAATTTGTTTAAGCCATTGCTAGGCAGAGTTTCCTTGATAATGACTAAGATAATAAATAATACAATGACCAAGATGAAAGTATTATTGAGAGCCAGGTTGTAGACATCACTCACACACAGTGACTGCACCAATTCTTTGTTTTATCGCATTGCCTCCTTTTCTCAGTCCTCTGATCTGAGCTTCCCTCAAAGGACAACACGGAGCCAATGACTGTGCGACTCCCACCGTCACAAGTGTTGTTTACTCTTATATATTGAGCAATGTGTGTAAGTTTCAACCACGTTATATAAAAACATGTGCAGCAGAGAATTAAATGTATTAGAATATTTAGACAAAAAATTTTGTTAATATAATTTGAGCATAGATTCTGTTCCCCTCAACTCAGATCCTTCAGATGGTGTGATCTTTATTTTTAGGAAAGAAATGACGGTTAAAGAAATTTCATCCAATGATTTAATGTTTCTGTCACTCATTTTTTGTCTCTACTAGTAGAAGAGAAATGCAATGAGAGAGGGAGCTTGAGTAATGTTCTAGTAACTATTAATGTTCATGATTTCAGTAATAATTATATCTTCATTTTTGTCAAGGTCTTTCTCATTTGTTTCTTTCAAAAGTATGACAGCTAAGATGTTGTTTGACATATATTTACAATATTTAAAATACAGTTTGTGGAAACTGACACTTTTTTTCTAAGTGCAGCTGCCAGATGAGGGGTTTCCCAAGAAAAGGATTTCCCAGACATCCTGTTTGTGCACATGTTGTAAAATACTCCTCTCCAGGTATTTTAGCAGATTCAGGAAACAGGTTTGCTACCACTAGCTTCACCATGTTGGGTGAGAGGTGCTTCATAAACCCCTGCATGGTCATTTTGATTTTATGGTTTCATTGAGAGAAAGTCATAAAACAGTCTCAACAATAAAAAGAATCCAAAACTAACATGCCTGTGCTTTACAAAGGCATATTTTCCATTACTTGAATACAAATAATATTTATTGAATACAAATTTATCGAACATGCACAAATTTACTGAATATGTCATAACCCTTTTTCGATTTCTGGATCATTAATACAAGGCAAGAACAATGAAAAGTGCCCACTGAAACCACATAGGAAATTGCCTGTGCAGAGTGGAGAAATATGAAATAATATTAACTATTAAAATAAGGTTATTTTATATTAAAATGCTAGTTGGGGAATATTTGTTATATAAACTATACCAATAAAATGATGATTTATTTTTTAGCCTTGAAGAAGATTTTAATTAATTAAATCTTCTCTTTTATAGTGAAGAGAAGTTTTGTGATAGATTAGTCATAGATGAAATAGTCAAGATACAAGTTTTTTTCTGCAACGTAAGCAATCCTAACTATATTAACAGTTACATTGTCTTCTGCTACCCAGCCAGATGTCTAATTAGAAAGATATGTAACTATCACGTATTCTGAATTGACGGTAAAATGTCTTCACACAGTTGGCTAGACTCACTTAGTGAATCTGCTATTACCCCCTAAGAAAAGTGTCTCTTAAAAATTTTATTCTGACATATTTCATACATAAAACAGGATAAGTATAACAGACAATTTACTATGGATACCTGTGAACACATCGAACAGCATAATAGAACATTACATAAAATTCCCATGACCTTATCGTCCCCTTTCCTTCTAAAATTTGTTTACCATTTCATTTCTTATCTTGATCATTTTAAATAAATAAAACATATTTATCTCACCTGTTGTTGATTTCTATTTGTATCATATAACACATACTTCTGTAGCGCTCAATGGCTGGTTTTAATATTATGTTCCCTACTGTGTCTCTAGTTATCTCTTCTTTTCATTCTAAACAAATGTCTCTGTTCCTTTTCCGGGTTTTTTTTGTCCTGATAACTCTTACCAGAGCTTCCTAAATTTTGTCCAGTTTTTCAGAGATGCAACTTCCAGTTTGTTGATTCTATCTATTTAACTTGTTGGTTTTAATTTGTTAATTCCTGTCCTCTTTATCATTTCATTTCTCATATTTTTTGCATATTTTATTCTATTTTGTTTGTGACATCTAAATCAGGATCCAAGGTAACTATTTTGGTCTTTTTTTCTTTTAAATATATGCATCAAGTGCTATAAGAGTTTTTGAAGACTTTTTGTTTTAGCCTGTACAATTTGATAGCATGTGTTTAAATATCATATATAGTCTCATGGTGTACATATTATAGGTGTGATATTTTTATTTAACACTTGAAAGATATTATTCCCCTCTCTTCTGCCATCTATGTTGTTGCTGAGAAGTCAACTACAAGTCTTAACTGATATTCTTTCACAGGCAATACTGATTTTTTCTCTGTATGCTATTAAGATGTCCTCCTTGACCTTGATGCCTTAAACTTTCTACACAATTGGTTTTGCTTAGGATGTGTTGGGCTTTATGAATCTGAGAATTCATGGGAATATCATGACATCCTGTTTGATGTCATATTCATTCAACAGTCTGTGTATTACTTCGGGCAGCTGCCTGGGCAGCTCAATAGCTGGACTTATCTGAAGGCTCCCTCCCTCACATGTGTGGCCCCTGCATGTGAAGACTTGACCATCTGGGGCCTGGAACAGCTGGGCTCCTTAGTTAGCTCTCCCAATATGTATGTGTTCTCTCTAGTCTACAAACTTCAGGGTACTCCTATTTCTTATATCTACCTTAGAGCCCCAAAGGCACTTGTCCAAAGAGGGAGAGCTACGTGGAATCTCTATTACGTTTTACAACCTCTCTTCAGAAGGCACATAGTATCATTTCTGACATGCTTTATGGCATGAACTTTAAGAGACATATCCAAGGTTAAGAGGAGGGGGCTTTGTGAGACGCAATGAGAGGACATGAGAAGAGATATATATTGGGGAGGCAGTATGTGGAAATTACAATCTGCTATAGGGTGCAAACCAATGATAACTTTTCAGAACTATTTCTTGGCTATAGTTTATTCTGGAGATTCAGAAACATGATTATGTACTCTGAACCCGCATGAGGGATACTTATGATTTCTCATTTTCAGGAGAGTCTCACTCCCAATTTAAGACCAACACACCAAAGTTTCCTTTGTGGGTTGGATTTGCTATTGTGATGGTAGTGGTGGTGAAGTTATCATGGCACTGAGCAGCACTCCTTCTTTAGGTGGGGTTGCCTGTTTTGCCTCCCCACACTAACTGGATCATATACTCAAGGCCTTCTACTCCATACTTCCATGACTTTTTTTTTTTTTAAGGTATACTGTTTGGTGAGGAAGACAGGCCCTGAGCTAACATCTGTGCTAATGTTCCTCTATTTTATATATGGGACTCTGGCCACAGCATGGCTTGATAAGCGGTGCACAGATCTGCACCCAGGATCCAAACCTGTGAACCCCAGGCCACCGAAGCAGAGCACACGAACCCCACGATTACACCACTGGGCCAGCCCCTTAAAAAATCTTTTTTAATGCATATCAACTCAGGTTTTTCTGTCTTGCACACAAACAGGCCACATATACTGAAAACAGGCTGAAGTTACACACCAGGAAAGGACTCACATATAGAGTGAAGCCTTCTTTCTTTTATACTTAGATTTTCAAGTGATGTGAACTCTTTAAGATAAAGCTACCATCTGCCATCTCACTCTCTCCCTCATTATTCTTGTAAATGACCAGCAGTATGCCAGTACCTCAGGGTCCAGCACTGTCACATAATTCAAGTGAACTTGAGTCTCCCTGCTACACAGTGCCTTTATGAAACAGAATGGATGGATCTTGTGGCACGTGCCTGTTTTGGCTGAGAATTATCTACACGATTATATTAAGAGCAGGATCCAGCTGTCTGTGATGAAGCCCATGCTCAAAAATAAGTACAATCAGGGCATTACACCTTCAGCAGACATCTGTTTTCATTCTTCCCTTTATCATTCTATCCCGATTTCCTTTCACCTCTAGGCCACCTGAGACAGCCACAATTAAGCAAGCCTGGTGTTTGCTGTCTCCTTTTCCATCGTTAACTGTTGCTAGGGGTAGCTTAGTGATTCTCCACGGAGGGGGTGGGGGAGAGGAACCGAAGGGCCCTCAAGAGTCCGTTCTGAGACTGGAAGGCTGTGGGCCTAGTGATCTACCTTTACCCGTCTAACTTCCTCCCTCATTTCCAGTTAAGAACTTTTCCCATTGAGGCAATACCCGCCTCTCCAAAAGGACAGCTGTGAAGTGAATCACAGGAAGAAGACCTCTGGCAACACAAATAAGTTGGGGCAGTAACTTACCTAGAGCTATGCCCCCCACACTCTGGCACAGAGAAAACGGCCCGCGGGTCTGTTTCCATACTTCATGACCCGATACAGAACAGGATGTGTTTAAATTTAAGGAAGTTCATTACATGCAAATAGGTTGAGGTCAAAGCTGTCCTCAGCCCAAGGCAACAACTCTGTCATCAAGGTATTAGAGCTGAAAGAGAGAGACTTTATAGGTCACTTCACTCAACTCTTGTATTATACAAAGATTAAGTGTCACTGCATTTTATACAGTTAAGAAAGGTGAAGTGATTTGTCTAATGGATCCTACTTCAAATGTCTTAGGAATAAGGGTGCAAAGCTTAAATACCCTAATGGAAAGTACTCGGAAAAACTGTCTTTGAAATAGATTAGATGTAACAAGTGAGGTCAGAATAGCTCAACAGCCTATTCCTTTTCTATTTTTTTTAAAAAGGACCCAAACTAGCAGTGCAGTTTAGTTACCTCTGGGAAGTGGCTCAGGGACAGGCAACAGTAAGAGAATTGGCCTTTTACTTTTTACACTTCAATATTACATAATTTCAAAACAAGCATGTACTACTTTTATATAGACAGGTTTTGGGGGACTTTTCCCAGCAGTGATTTAAAAATCAGACAATGTATTCTACTCCCCTACTCACTGTAATAGTCAACCAAAACATTCTCTTTGTACCTTGCTACTTCTCCTTGCATAGGGGAGGAAGACAATTCCTCCACCCTCTAGGTCCTTCTGGCTGATCTACGAATTAAATTGACATGAGACAGAATAACAGGAGAAAATCAAACAAAGCTTTATAACCTGCATACATGGGAGAAACCCAGGAAAACTGAGTAACTCGAGAGAATGGCCAAAGCTGCCACCTTAAATATCATTTTCAGCCAAAGACAAAGGAGTACGTTGGGCGCTGTGCAGTAGTTTGGGGCTTCAAAGGGAAGGCAAGCAATTTACATGGAGACGAAAATGTAAATGTTTGTTAAACAAGTGTTTGCTAGGCCTCTATAGACAATGGAACCCAAAGGAGACCTTCTGATCAAATGGGCTTAGCAAGGACCCTCACAGTCTACTGATACCCCAGAGCTATCTATGGTGATGGCCATCTCAAATTCTTTCAGGCAGTTAGGCAGAAGGGCAAAGTTTCTTTGGAAGTCTTTTGTTCTTAAAAATAATCAAGCCAAAGAGACACATTTTGAGGTGGCCAATTCTGATCCCCCACACTTGCAACCTCTCTCTCTTCCTTCATACACTACATTCAAATGTAACTTTTTAGATACCTAACATAGGAAGCGTAAGATGGCTTTATTGTTAAAATATTTAGGAAAAGCAGGCACAGAAAAAAGCAAACGACTCCTCAGATGATTTTTGTGCTTCGTCATCACTCTCCTTCCAAAACATTTTGCTTACCAAGATTGATGAATTAACCAACTTACTTTTATAACTTACTAAGCTTGTTACCACACAAAATTGGGGTTCTCTTGCCCAATGTGCACAAATGGCCAATTAATTATGACATCAGCCTTTGGGAAAAGACATCAACTTTATTCTGCGAGATTGACCTGCAGGGAGACGGGATGCGTGCCCTCAGATCTGTCTCCCCAGTTCATGATTTGGGGCAAAATTCAAGGTTAGGGAGAACAGGTTAGCACGTGGAAATGCTGGTGGGACAGGTTTTGATTGGCGGGCTTCAAGCATTTACAGTAAGCTTTTAAACATTTACAACAGGGTTCTAAACATTTAGGATGATGTTCTAAACTTTCATTACAGTGTTCTAAACGTTTTTGATGAGGTAGGGAAGGAAATTTAACACAGATCTTGCTGAGTGAGGGACCCCTTGCTTCTGATTTAAGAGTCCGATTTTCAAGTTCTTGTCGTGTCCCGGTCCTTGGGTGCCATGGGAAGAAGGATCTCTGGCTCCGCCCATCATTTCAGGTCAAGATTTCCTCTTCCATGCATTCTCTGGCTATGTGACTTTGCACGTTTTCTGAAAAGCAATTCTTAATCACTCTGTTGATAAGAGATGGGATGAGTTGAACTGGCCCTGGAGGGCCCACAGTTACAAACTCAGCATTCCAGAATGGTGGATATACTACTGAAACAAAGAATTAAAGGGTTCTCACCTTTTTCCAATGTCTATCTACTGTAAGTCAATTAAGCTCAGGTTGAAGTTTGGTTAATACCAAAATAGGGGTCAATCCCCCTGCTGGTTGTCCAATATACCCACTCTCTTATACACCTATCATAATTCACCTTTTTAGCTAAGAACATAAGCGGCCTAAGTAAAAATTTCAGGCCCCCTTGCAGAAAAAGGAGGACTGTATCCAAGTTCTGGCCAATGGGACATAAACATAAATTTTCTGGGGCAGCTTCTAGGAATTTTCCTTAGGAAAAGCTGGCTCCTCAGACATCTCTATTTAGATCATGAAGATGTGCATCTCTCTAGGGATGGGAGAGCTAAACAGGAAGAAGTCATGGGTTCTCAGACTTCACAGAACAGAGCCAGCAATCAGCCCTGCACTGATCTCAGTACCTCATCCATGAGAAAAAAATAAACTTTATCTCATTCAAGCCTCTATGACTTGGGGTTCCTATCAATGGAGCTAAAACTAACCCTAACACCCCAACTCTGTCACCTGGGTTCTCTGAAAAATAGAAACATGTCTTTAAACTTTTGCCTGTCATCTGAAATTCCTAGGTGACTATCATTGAAGATGGTCCTGCCAGTGATTCTTCTAAGTTCTGGGTATTAAGAAATGATTTAATAACAAGCCAAATTATAGAATCCTGGATACAAATTGAAGTAGACTCTTGGTACACAAATTACTTTAGAAATTGAATCTGAGGTCAACCGTATAGGAAGTCGATAAGCCAACAGAACAAAATACTGCACCATTTAGATTTTTAAATTTTTTATTTTAAGAAAATAAATAATGAGGGATCATTTTCTTTCTACTGTGGAAAAATTAGCATGAATTATTCAAGACTTAATTGCATCAAGCTTTCAAGATAAATTAAGCTTTCATATGGTTTAGATACAACATACCTTTCAAAAGCTGAACAAGCTTACTGACTGCTGAATCTTCACATTCACTGACTAATTTTCACACTACCAATTGTTTTTATGGCTTATATAATCACTGAACAATTTTTCTCAAAATCTTTTAAAACGACTGAAAGACAAAGGTCTCCAATATCTATGAAATAAGCAAAATTATATCAGTTAGAATTAGAACACTTACCTTCTTCAAGAAAATAGGTTAATGGCTTAATCACAGTCTACTCATATCAGCACTGAGAAAATGAATTCACTTGGAATTTTTGTTTCCAGTTTGCTAGCAAATATACTCCTTAGAAGCTGTTCACCAGTCTTAAACCTTAAACTCAGATCCCATGTCTTAATTACCTAGAGCTGAAGGCTTTCATCTTGACACCAGGTAGCAGAGATTCTTGAGGGTAATGATTAAGAGGGGCCACCAGCTCATTAGCAATTGCTGTAACTTTGACTGAGCAGGCCTATGAATCAATTCCATTCCACTTGCACATTCATTCAGATTTGTAACAATAGGACAAAACCGATGAAAAGATCATGAAAAAATCAACCAGAAATATTCTAAAACTTCTACTCTTCCTTTGGTAGAAAACCAGGAATTCTGTATCTTTAATTGAGAAAACCCACACACATCGTTCCTCTATGCAGTCCTTGCTTACTGCATTTTCATTTTAATTTTAGATAAAAATGCAAGAGAGATGATTACATGAAAAACTAACATGAACATCCAGAGAATTACAAATTAAGAAAATGCAAAGAGAAATACGTATGTTTCAGTCCCTTTTCCAGTCCTCTTTTACAACTCTGCTTTCTTGGAAGGGAATTCATGAGCTGTAATACTTGAGGACATTCTCCTCTGTAGGTTTCAGGATTTTCTTATCTGCCATATTCACCACCCATCCAGGAGCAAGACCAAAGAAAATCTGCCTTGGGTCCTTTCGAGTAGTAAGCATTTTGAAAAGTTCATCTTTAGTAATGTCAGGTAAAATATAACCATACTTCTGGGCGAGTTCAAGTCTTGCTTCAGGAAATTTGGCCGGATCCGCCAGGTAACCACGATTCTTTGCATCAGTATAATACGGCACCAGTGCTTCAGGTGGAAGCATTCGTTTTGGAATGGGTTGTCCACGCAGAAAGAATGGAACAGGTTTGCATAGAATTTCTAAAACAATTTTTAAATTAAAAAAGAGAAATGCAAATGTTGACTATTTTATTTACATGATTTTCTTTTAATAATGGTATTTTATAATCATTAATTTTTAAATATGACCAAGATGAGAACTTAATTCCAAGAACTTTTTTAATTAAATAAGCTTGTTTTAAGTAAACAAATGGAAATGCTTAATTTTCAAAAGTTCGTATCTTGAAAGTCAGAGTTACTCCTGGGTTACCAACCATTAGTGAGTTTCTAGACATAGGTAACATTGTATTTAAGCCCTGTGTTCAAAAACAAAAACAAAACCTTTTCATGACCTACTGGCTGAGGTCTATCAGAGGACAGAGCCCCACCAGCCACAGCACTAATAAGAAATCCTGAAACAGAAAACAGAGGTGTCCAAACGGCAAGTCAAACAGCCATGAGGACTTTTAAAATCCTCACATGCAGCCAGCATGAGACAAAGAGGGAGAGAAGAAAATGACTGCACAGCAAGCTTACCCAGACTTCTGGGATCATAGAAGGCTGTAGTAACGACACCACCACTCTTTTCGATTGCAGCAATGGCTAGTTCTGAAGCCAACTGTACTTCAATATTAACTTTCGCCTTAAAGGTATCAGCACCCTGTAACACGTCAAAATAGTCTGTGAGTAGCTAGCTTGGCTAAAAGTAAATTAACTATGGCAAGCTTCCTTTTTACACTGTGTTTTCTCCTCCAAAATGCCCACAATGTAACAGCAATTCCTACTTCAAAGACTTCTGCTTTGAGGTCCTATCAAATAACATCAAATTCTTTTACATTTTCTAGGCCCCCTTCTTTTACCAATTTTCCTTCCCTGTGAGCAGAGATGACTATATTTTCACTTTACGTATTTCGTAGACACCAATATAAGCACCCATTCCCAGTACTTCGGTAATAGTTGGTTGTTTAAGCCTCATAACAACCCTATGACAGCATTATTGCTAAACCAACTTCACAGATGGGGAAACTGAAGCACAGAAAGGTTAAATAACTTGCCCAAAATCACAAAGCTAGGATTCTAACCCAGACAGTCCAGCCACAGTATGTGTTCTTAACCACAACATTACGCTGTAGGATACAGATCATGACTTATCTTCCTATCCCTTAACAAGCAAGAGGCCAAGAGAAGGTTAAAGAGGGGGACGAGTGGGCTAGAATCAGCGAAAGAATAAAATATCTGAGCTTTGGAGGCGTCAACCCCTCTAGGAAAAAAGGGAGCAAATAACAACAGAAATCCACTTTGCATTCATTATTGACTTTATTACAGCCTCTAAACTGACAGAAAATAAGTTTACCTTTCCCTACCATGGTCAACACTAAAAAATGTAGTCCTGAACTTTTTTAAGTTCTACTTTTGATCACTTTAGTTAGGATGTGCTATATTTTAATTTCAAAACAGATTTTGACAAAAATAAAAAGATGGCATCATTACCATTCTTTTTGTAGTGATAAGAATTTTTTCCTATTTTGGTGTGGTTGAAACAAGCTGGCTCCCAATCAAGTTCCTTTTATTAATTATGAACCTTTAATATATTTAAAAAATATTCCATCAATTCTAAGATACACTTTTTCCATCTATGATACCGACCTGCATTTTAATAATTATGGTACGTTTGACTCAATAAAGTAAGGTCTTGCCATATTATTTGTGATTTTTTTTTTTCTGCTGAGGAAGATTCACCCTGAGCTAACATCTGTTGCCAGTCTTTCCCTATTTTGTCTGCGGGTTGCTGCCAGAGCATGGCCGTCGACGAGTGGTGTGGGTCTGTACCCAGGAACTGAACCCAGGCCACAGAAGGGGAGGGCGCCAAACTTAACCACTAGGCCACAGGGCCAGCCCCTATAATTTGTGATTTTTAATTACTATTCCATAGATTGCTTGACCACTCCCCATCCTTGGACATTGGGGTTAGTTTCAGTATTTTAAGTATTATAAAAGCATTTTTACGAATGTCTTTCTATCAGTTAGGTTTATTTTGTTTTTCCTTGAAAACATATCTTTCCAAATTGGTAATTTTATGCTGAAGGATCAGAAAGTCTTATTATCCACTATTTACTACAAATCTGAAATCAATTTACAGAGCTGTAAACGATGTGGAACTGTACTTACACAACCACTGCCCTGGTGTCGTTTTCAGGATTATTTTTGTTAGTTTAATAGACACATTCCTGTGAGCTGCTGGGATGTGCAGTTTAACAGCTCAAGAGGTCACGGATTTTTCCATGTCAATTTACATGTGCATTCCCTTATACATCCAGAGTAGGATACTGAGACTTAATCGCATATTTGATAATCTATCTTCAAATCATCTTATTTGAAAATCCTTTATCCGTAAGGTTTACTTTTTCAAAGGAATCTAAAAGGTTTTTCCATAAACATATGCCTTCCTCTAGTGGACACTAAGTTACTCACACAGTTACACTACTGACAACAAGAAGGAGGAGTAGTTAATTAACAACACGTTTATTTGCTTATGAAATTCCTGGCCAATTTCTATAAATAGAAAAGTCCTTTACTGCGATTAGAATTGGATTTGATCCCTTTCTTCCATAAATACTGAGTTATTATCATGAGCCAATATTTCCAGTATTGCAAACACAGGAATGAATCACAGTACCTGCTCTCAAAGAACTTACATCACACTGAGGAAGACAATGAAAAATAAATGCATTACTTAGTAATAAATGTCAGGTGTTCATATATTCAAAGAAAAAATACTTCGGGCAGAGTAAGGCAGACAGAGTACGACTGTGGGGGAAGCGGGTGGGGGCTGAGTGCTCCTTTATAAAAGAAAATCAAAAAAGACCTTTCTGATATTATCAGATCTGAACAGAGAACCAAAGGGAGGGAGGGAACAAGCTGAATGGACACACGGGAGAAGAGCATTCCCGGACCATGGGAACAGAGGCCCCTCGACGTGATCATGCTGGCTTTCTAAAACCACAACTGAGTATAAACACAATCACCACTATGTAATGGTTATAACAATTCAAAAGGGATAAAAACAAAGGAGGCAGAGTATAGATTATATGAAAATCAGAAATAGCCTCCTATCTAACTCCAAAAATACTAATCCAGACTTACCTCCTCTACCAGCTGGACACCATAATCCCTTTTATATGGCTGGATGGTCACACCTCTCCCATTGACAAGCTGGGTTAAGTCAATAGGCTGAGTAGGATCAACTCGACCCAAATCAATAAGATACTGCAGCCTGTTGAGACTCAAAGGCTGATACTGGCGTCTGAAGCTACAAAACAAGAAAGTAACAGTTGGAAAACTCAACTCTCTTCCTCTAAGTTCTCCAAATCAACTTAAAAGTTTTGTTCTCTATTTTCCTCCAACAATTTAGATGGTAACAAAATAAGACCCTCCTGACTACAACATAAACGTTATACTGCTTGATTTTTGGTAATGAAACAAAACCAGTATTTCCTTTATTTTGCTAAAAATAATTTGCCTCTTAAGCATTTTACTTCACTCATTTACACAAATAAACAAACAAATTTGTGGAAAATTTAACCCACTATCTGAATCACGCATTAATGGAATTCAAAGTAACCATGGTAGTTGTCATTTATTGGGTAATCACAATGAGCCAGGTTTTTATATATATTATTGCTAAGCCTCTAAACAACCAGGAGAGCAGGCATCATTATCTCCATTTTGCAGTCTCAATGTCTGGGCTTTTTTCCCTACTATTCCAAACTAATTGCACGACTAAAGATGCTTCAGAGGAACAGGGGCAAAAGTTTGCTTCAAAGTGACTATCAATTTCTACCAAGCTATTTTTTAGGTGATTCTCAGCGAAAAACAGGGCTTTCGACTTTAAAAAGCAAAGCAGCCTACCTATGTCCTTCATTAAACCCGTATTTTGGGATTCGTATGTAAAATGGAGTCTGGCCTCCCTCAAAGCCCAGTCGGGGCCGGGTTCCTCTCTGTCGTTCTCCTTTATGGCCTCTGCCACATTTTCTACCTCTTCTCCGCCCCCTCGGTCGTCTTTCCTAAAAGAAAGAACAAAGTTTTATGATCTACAGATGCCTTTTTATAAACTGTATCTCATCTTTTCGTTGTATATTTTTTATTATACCATTTATTCATCCAACCAACCAGTACTAGCTAACACTACCTTGTGCCAAGCACTGTCCTAGCTGCTCTAGCGTCCAAACACTCTAAATCAGCATCTTTGCCTCTGAAGATGTACCTAATTCTTGCAACCAAAGTACAAGTTGTGTTTCAAAGGCAAACTTCCAAGGATGGGATGGGGATAAGGATTCTACAACAGGCTGGAACGGAAAAAAACCTAGAATTAAACATCCACAACAAACAAAGCTTACATGATAGTTAAGAAATTTTATTTTGGAATTGTAAATATGTCATTGCTACCCATATATTATATTTAAAGATTAATTTATAAAGAAAACATTTTTCTTAATTTACTTCCTGTCACTTCACGAAGGCAACGGACTGATTTTCAAAATTACAGTACGTCACCTAACAGCTTTTCTGGCTGTATTTAGTGATTTGAAGAGACATCTAACGGAATAAATCAATTCAACTCTTTCCCATGAAGCTATACTGGAAAAGTCCTTCATTTTAATTCCAATTTTGAACGGGACAATCATTTTGCAGTGCGACTTCGCTCCTACGTCCTAGCATAATTATGCTTTTAAGCATAAACCGTATTACGAGTTGAGACCACGCGAGAAGATTTTCCTCTGCAGTTAAGGAGAACAGGGACTCAGAAACCCTACCTCCATCCCAATACCCTCTGGAATAAGCAGTCCCCGGAAAGCGCGGGCAGTGCAGGGCCGCTTCCATCGCCCCGGGCGCCAGCGCTTGGCCGCAACGCCACCAGCCACTTACCAGTTTCCTGGAGCCCGGATTCGGCTTTAAGTTGGCCAGGCTAACCCGGGGCAGGGTCCGGAGCAGGTCCAGAGCCCTGGACCCACTGCCCTGCACCAAACCTGCCATGACCCCCCAAGAAGAGCCTCCAAGGGCACCGGGCCGCGTCGGAGCCCACGTGGTCTGGGGCGCTGCTTTACGGCTGCGGCCCCGCCCCTGTCGCAGTGCCGCGAGCGCGCCAGCGCCCTGGTCTCCGGCAGCGGCTTCGGAAGCTTTAGAAGATTGACATGTCGGTGTTGCTCTGCCTTTTTTTTTTTTTTTGTAAATTCGCTGCGGATGTCTTCATGGTTTGAGAGATCGTGGCTTGAGCCCGGGCTTGAACGTCGGTGTTCTCTTCCGCCACAGCAAACGCGCACTGCAAACGCTGCAGTGTGCGGTCCTCAAGAGGCAGTGTCTTCTCTGACCGCGCCGTGGAGAATGAGATAACCTGAGCGCAGAATTACTAATTTTGAATTTGGCTAATTAAACACAGTGAGATTAAACAATACTCAGAGTCCAGCTAGTAAAATGCCTGACTAATACTAACCTGTGTAATGAAATTCAACCTACGCATTCCCATCAGTGTGCTTCTACGTGTACTGCATTGACCCACCGAGTCGCTGAGATACGAACTTCACTGAACTGCTGCTCGTGATGACAGGTGCCATAGGAGCGCTTGGCACGTGTCATTGCTGTGTTGTCAGCCTTATTCGATCAATCGCTTGTGGAGCTAGATGTTACTACCTTTTACGGACCGGGACGGTAAGGGTTGGCAAGGTCGGGTAGCTTGACCAAGGTCTCACAACAAGCGGCAGAGCCAGGACTCACACTTACACTGCCTCCTAGTAGAACAGTAGTGTTTCCTATGATATAAAATTGAATATCTGCAGCATAGAATACATAATATTATTTTCAAGCAAAAAAATAACTTCCCTATTTTTGTCTTAAGTGAATGTGGTATAGAAGACAAGGTTCCTTTCTTTTTCTCTCTTATTCTTTTTATATTTCACTGTCTTGCTGGGGAGTTGTTCTTTCTGGTTCCTCTTAGTGATCACAAATAGTGAAGGAGAGAAATTTTTGGAGGGGAGCTACTTCTATGTTTAATTAAACCCTTTTGAAGTTATTTTAAAACAAGTATAAAATACTACAAAAAGAAAATTTTGCATTCATGCTTTATTTAAACAATATTTATGAGCAAGACACTGAAACTTGTTACTGAAAGATATACGTGGATGAAGTCAAACAAGATCTTGCTCCCACGTTGTTTGAAATCTAGTAGGACAGACTTTCCCAAATTGAGTATTTTATAAAAGTTAAAAAAAAAAGTACGTCTCTTGTGGACCTAATAATGCAAATTCAAGAAAAATACAGATATATGAGTTCTATAAAACAATGTGAAGATAAAGTCCAGACTCTATTTAGAAGTACAAAAGAAAATACTGAAAAAAAATAAGCTAGTTCCTGCCTTTAAGAGGTTTCACTTCAATATATTTCATAATCTTTTCTTTAGAGTTTTCATACTTCTGAGAGGAAAATTACAAAATATGTTGCAAAATGTGCTCTAATCTACAGAAATATATACAATTTTTTTCTCTAGCTAGAAAATCGTTTGCATTAAGTAATGAACTTTTGGATGAGTGTTAACACCAATAATGTTTCTCATGGAAAAAATGTGTATTGAATAAATGAGATACAGGAAATAAAAAACAATGTGCTGCATTTCTTGCAAGTAGATGCTCTTTGTTGTGTAGGTTATATAGTGTTATTGGTGAACATACGTTAATAATGGTGGAAATAATTGTTTGTAGTTAATTATAGGCCGTTTGTTTATCCCATATCCAACATGCTGATGAAGCATATAAAACTGTCAAAATAATTTAATGAGTTTCATCTGTGTTTTAAGAATGTAGGTTAAGGTGTGTGGTGAATAAGTCATCAACCCTTACCTTAAGCCTGTAGTTTTACATCATCATTATCATTGCATGATAATACTGGTTAAGCACCCACCTGCTTGGGGTGTTGTGCTATACTCTGCTTAAATGATGTTAATGAGACCTTGTCATAAGAAAACATCTCAACAAGAGATTTAAAGTCCATCCTAATTCCAGTCCCAGTTGATAGTGACTACTGAATCATTATGTAAAAAGAATAAAACAAGCCCTGTAAAGATGGTGTAATTTGAAGTTCCTTGGGAAGGCCTCTTTCTCACACACTCCCAAATAATTTTCCCCTACCTATCCCAGTGCCTTAACAGTCTGCCAACAGAGATGAATTCTTTTGAGCTCATTATTTAGAATTAAAATTCTCAAGGTGGGTAGAGAATGAGAGAGGGGGATGAAAATAAAAGGGGATAAATTTATCAGATGAGGTACTTTGTATGAACCATAGTAATAATACACCGTGAAGTGAAGCATCTGATCAATTTAACCCTCTGTTTCTGAGATTAAAAAACAACAAAAACATGCATATAAAACTCTCCCATCTAATCTCCCTAAATGAGATCACACATTAAATAATATTTGGCAGGGATGGGAACAGGAGGAGGAAGGGAATTTCAGTTATTAGATTATTACTGATTTTTACCATGAGCCAAAAACAAATCATTTTTAGAATGAGACCAAGAATAGACTCATTTTGTAATGATCAAAGTTGAGGAGCAGAAAACAACCAGAGATGTGCTTTTCCTCAGTGAAGGTGGGAGGAAGCCAGGGGCAGGAGGGCAGTGAATCCCTTTGATACTGGGAGAAAACCAATTCCGAGAGAGCTAATCAGAGGGCACGGGAAGGGGCTGGAAATAAATGTCACCTCGACAAAACCTACCCAGTTGTATCAAAGCTTGGCCCTGACTTCAAGGCCTTCATTCACAGCTAAATAGTTTCTGTTTTAATTTTATTAAAGTATACTAACGCATACATTTGTTATGAAAAAAATCGAGTCATACAAAATAATAATGAGGAACAAAAGTTCTCCACAGGCAATTACTTTTCACTTTTTTTTTTATTTCTTCCGGTGACTGCCTCCATATTTATAAATTAAAGGATCTCAATCACTAATTGTTTTATCAATTTTTGACATTGTGGATTCACTTATCTTATGACAGGTGAGGATTTAGATAATTTAAACTATTTCCTCTTAGTATTTTAGTTATTTTATGATAAACCATATAATTTAAATAAGGTAAGTACTTCAAACATCTGTTTTTTGGATTTTCAACTTTCAAAATTATACATTAGCTCCTCACTCTGTGCGAGATGAAGATACTTACACACCTAACCTCTCACACTTCTTTGCTCCTTCTGCTTGCCAACTTCTGTTAGCTATATATTTTCTTTAACATTGTTATAGATTATAATGTACTTATACACTTTAAGTGATCACTTAGGGTAAATAAGAAGCTACAACAATTACTGTATTTGCTGTCTCTAGAACACTTTTCATTATTGCCCTCTTTCCTGGCCACAAAGAACTGGCTTTCAGGCTGACAAGCTTTCTTTAAATTCATGATCACAAACCTTAAGCCGGTCATCCTTTTCCAGGGTTTTAGAAAACTTACTTTTTTGCTCTCCGCAACGACTATTTTGTATGTTCTCTCTTGGCCAATGATTTTCCTTTATACTTCAGAAAAAAGTCACGAGATAGGGAATTTCTCCCACATCCCACCACTAAATGTACAATCCTTCCTACAACTGCATTTATCTTCTGCATCATATTAAAGAGAAGGAAGTGGCTTTTCTTCTGTTAATGTTCAGTCTTTCCAGCTGTGATCTGGACTCCTATGTCTGCCACCTAGTTAGGGGTTTAGTTGTTTTCCTTATCCCCTCTCTTTACTGCATCATCAATCTCTCCTCAGGCTGGATGGTCTCTTCATGATAAAAAATGTTGTAATATCGCTCATCTTAAAAAAACAAAGACAAAACACCACTTTTCTTTACCCCGTAATCCCTCTAGCTGAGCCTATTTCTCTGCTTGCTTTCATAGCAAAACTTCTTGAAAGAGTTCTACGTGGACTCTCTTTTCCTCCTCTTTGATTCATACGTTTTCCTATGAATAACCTCCATATTGCCAAATCTGATAAGAAATGCAAATCAAAATCACAATTGACATATCACCTATCTCAAATGTTAGGATGACTATTACCAAAAAACAAAAAATGGCAAGTGTTGGCAAGGATGTGGAGAAATTGGAACCCTTGTACACTGTCGATGGGAATGTAAAATGGTGCAGCCACTATGGAAAACAGTATGGAGGTTCCTCAAAAAATTAAAAGTAGGGGCTGGCCCAGTGGTGTAGTGGTTAAGTTCAGCTCTCTCCGCTTCTGCAGCCCAGGTTTGCAGGTTCAGATCCCGGGTGCAGATATACACCACTTGTCAAGCCATGCTGAGGTAGCAACCCACATATAAAATAGAGGGAGATTGGCACAGATGTTAGTTCAAGGCCACTCTTCCTCAAGCAAAAAGGGGAAGATTGGCAGCAGATGTTAGCTTAGGGCCAGTCTTCCTCAAAAAAAAGAAAAATTAAAAATAGAGGCTGGCCTGGTGGTATAGTGGTGAAGTTCATTCGCTCCACTTTGGCGGCTGGGGTTTCATGGGTTCAGATCCCACGTGTGGGCCGACACACCATTCATCAAGCCACTCTGTGGTGGCATCCCACGCACAAAAAATAGAGGAAGACTGGGGCCAACCCGATGGCATAGTGGTTAAGTTCGTGTGCTCCACTTTGGCGACCTGGGGTTCGGAGGTTCAGATCCTGGGCATGGACCTAGCGCCATTCGTCTAGCCACACTGTGAAAGCATCCCACATACAGTAGAGGAAGATTAGCACAGATGTTAGCTCAGCGACAATCTTCCTCAAGCAAAAAGAGGAAGATTGGCAACAGGTGTGTTAGCTCAGGGTCAATCTTCCTCACCAAAAAAAACCACATTAAAATAGACTACCACATGATCCTGCAATTCTACTCCTGGGTATATATGCAAAGACTTGAAATTAGGATTGTGAAGAGATATCTACTCTCCCACATTTATTGCAGCATTATTCACAATAGTCAAGATATAGAAACAACTCAAATGTCCATCAATAGACAAGTGGATAAAGAAAATGAGGAAAATGTGGGATATACACACAATTAAACATTATTCAAACTTAAAAATTAAGGAAATACTACCATTTGTAAAAGCATAGATGGACCCGGAAGATATTATGCTAACTGAATACCATTCACAATCGCAACAAAAAGAATAAAATACCTCGGGGTAAATTTAACCAAGGAAGTGAAGGACCTATATAATGAAAATTGCAAGGCCTTTCTGAGAGAATTGGATGACGACATAAGGAGATGGAAAGACATTCCATGTACATGGATTGGAAGAATAAACATAGTTAAAATGTCCGTTCTACCTAAAGCAATCTACAGATTCAACGCTATCTCATCAGAATCCCAATGACATTCTTTACAGAATTAGAACAAAGAATCCTAAAATTTATATGGGGCCACAAAAGACCCCGAATTGCTAAAGCAATCCTGAGAGAAAAGAACAAAACGGGAGGCATCACAATCCCTGACTTCAAAACTTACTACAAAGCTACAGTAATCAAAACAGCATGGTACTGGTACAAAAACAGGTGAACAGATCAAAGGAATAGAATTGAAAGCCCAGAAATAAAACCACACATCTATGGACAGCTTACCTTCGACAAAGGAGCTGAGTGCATACAATGGAGAAAAGAAAGTCTTTTCAAAAAATGGTGCTGGGAAAACTGGAAAGCCACATGTAAAAGAATGAAAACTGACCATTCTTTATCACCATTCACTAAAATAAACTCAAAATGGATCAAAGACCTAAAGGTGAGACCTGAAACCATAAGGCTTCTAGAAGAAAACGTAGGCAGTACACTCTTTGACATCAGTATTAAAAGGATCTTTTCAGACACCATGTCTTCTCAGAGAAGGGAAACAATAGAAAGAGTAAACAAATGGGACTTCATCAGACTAAAGAGCTTCTTCAAGGCACATGAAAACAGGATTGAAACAAAAAAACAACCCACTAACTGGGAAAAAATATTTGCAAGTCATATATCTGACAAAGGCTTAATATCCATAATATATAAGGAACTCTCACAACTCAACAACAAAAAATCAAACAACCCAATCAAAAAATGGGCTGGAGACATGAACAGACATTTCTCCAAAGAAGATATACAGATGGCTAATAGGCACATGAAAAGACACTCATCATCGCTGATCATCAGGAAAATGCAAATCAAAACTACACTAAGATATCACCTTACACCCATTAGAATGACAAAAATATCTAAATCTAATAGTAACAAATGTTGGAGAGGTTGTGGAGAGAATGGAACCCTCATACACTGCTTGCGGGAATGCAAACTACTGCAGCCACTATGGAAAACAGTATGGAGATTCCTCATAAAATTAAAAATAGAACTACCATATGATCCAGCCATTCCACTACTGGGTATCTATCCAAAGAGCTTGAAGTCAGCAATCCCAAAAGTCCTATGCACCCCAATGTTCACTGCAGCATTATTTACAATAGCCAAGACATGGAAGCAACCTAAGTGCCCATCAACAGATGAATGGATAAAGAAGTTGTGGTATATATATACAATGGAATACTACTCAGCTGAAAAACAGAACAAAATCATCCCATTTGCAACAACGTGGATGGACCTTAAGGGAATTATGTTAAGTGAAATAAGCCAGTTAGAGAAGGAGAATCTCTGTATGACTCCACTCATATGAGGAATTTAAAAATGTGGACAAAGAGAACAGATTAGTGGCTACCAGAGGAAAGGTGGGGTGGGGGGCGGGCACAAAGGGTGAAATGGTGCACCTACAACACGAATGACAAACATTAATGTACAAGTGAAATCACACAAGATTGTAACCTATCATTAACTCAATAAAAAACAAGATATTATGCTAACTGAAACAAGTCAGTCACAGAATGACAAATACAGCATGATTTCTCCTATATGAGGTATCTAAAATAGCCAAACTTAGACAAGCAGAAAATAGAGTGGTGGTTGCCAGGGGACGGGAGTGGGGAAAATGGAGAGTTGTTGTTCAGTATAAAGTTTTAGTTATGCAGGATACATAAGTTCTAGAGATCTACAACATTATAAACTTAAGAGGATAAGTCTTATGTTAAATGCTCTTACCACAGACACACACAAAAGCAAAGGGATGTAAGAAATCTTTTGGAGGTGATGGATATATTTATTACCAGGATTGTGGTGATGGTATCATGGGTGTAAGCATATTGTCCAAATTCATCACAATGTATACATTAAATATGTACAATTTTTTAATGTTAATTATACCTCAATAAAGCTGAAAAAATATAAATTCTCTGTTCTCTTAAATGAGTTCTTAGCAGCATTCAAAGCAGTTGAGCACTTGCTCCTTGAAATACTTTTCTTGTTGGGTTTCTGGATAGCCCATGCTTCTCTCACTTTTAGTGGCTCCTCTTATACTATCTAACCCCTAAATGTTGAAATCTATTTTTCCTATGCAGGTGATGGGGTTCAGGGCATGCCTCCCCCCGCCCCCCTCAAGATGCGCCACTCTGGTATGTGGATTATTTCAAGCTGAAGAAAATAAATGATCAGAAGACTCAGGAAGAACATTCCACCTTCTCCCCAACTGCCTAAAAGAAATTTAAAATAAAGGCCAGTCCCCAGGACAACCCATCACCTTAGATAACTCTGGGTATCTGGTAGACTGGGACGATCCTTGCTAAGCCCATTCTTATCAAAGTTCTATTTACCAAACATTTGCTTTTCCATTTCCAGGAGTTGCCTTCCTCCCCTTTGAAGCTCCAAATCACTACCCCCAACATCCTCCTTGTCTGTGGCTGAAGAAATTTAAACAGGCAGCCTCAGCCAGATGACTGAGTTACTGTTTCTCCTGAGTCTCTCCCATGTATACATGCTATTAAACTTTGTTTGATTTTTCTCCTGCTAACCTGCCTTTTAAATTATTTGACCAGCCATAAGAACCTTAAGGAAAAGGGGGGTGGAATTCTCCCACTTCCCCAACACAGGTGATCTTAAATGGTTTATAAATTCTCAGGTTTATATCTGCATCCCAAATCTGAGTTCAACTTGTTTGTATTGACAAATAAAAATGGCAATCAATAGGATATATTGGAGAATATGAGGAAGCCATTTGGTGTAAACCTAATTCGGCCTGACCTTGTCTTTCCAAAAGGGCCTGACCGTGGCTGTTGAGCACGCGTTGTATATCTGCTTTAGATATTCCCTATGGCAAGAACAAAGGCCCTTGAGATAAAGGTGCAACTTCCCTCCCTCTCCCAAAGTTGGCATCTCCTTAAGGCTTAAGCGTCTTTCCTTAGGCTAGAAACTGATTGCTGTGCTCACCTGTGACTGCCCAGCTCGAGACAACAGACTTGCCTCCTGCTACGCCCTCTGAGATAGCAGACCCACTACCTGCGGTGTCCATCAAGAGCTGTGCCGACAGGGCAATCTTGTGACTATTGTGGGAGGGACATTTCAATCATATGTGAAACGTCCTGCTTGGGGGTATATAACCACTCTGTACACCTCACTTCTTTGGTGCCCTTTCTTCCTGTGGGAAGAAAGGCCCCGGGCCATGGTCCTCAGATTTCAGCTCAGAACAAATTCACCCAAATTTTCGTTTATAGATTGGTTATGGATTATTTTCATGGACAGTATCTAGCTGTTTAATTGATATCTTGACGAGGATGTCTTCATAACATAGTCAAAAGGAAATTCTAGATAGCCAACTCTCTGCCACAGTCCCCCCAAAGTGCTCTTCCCTTATATTCCCCATCTCATTAAATGGCACCTCCATTTATCTAGTTATTAAAGCCAGCAACCTAAGAGTCTTCTTGATGCTTCTCTTCCCTAATTCCCACATAAACAAGACCTATCTTTCTGATCTACAAACACCATACTTGTTCAACCCCCCTTTATCTTGCCTAGAACAATGCTAGAGTTTACTGACTGATCTACTTTCACTTCCACTGTTGCCCGCTTCCAGTCCATTCTCCAAAAGTAGTCAGAGTCTCATTACCCATCAGTGACTTCACATTACACTTACCATGGCCTATAAAAATTAGGCTAATCTGATTCTTTCATGTCTCTCTATCCTCAAAGTGCTGGGAATACTGCAGTGAATGAAACAGGCAAGTCTTCTATTCTCATGGAGTATTCTGGGGGCTTTTTTGGGCAGGGGGTGGGGAATAGAATAAAGAAGTGCAAATAAATAAAACCGTTTCTGAAAGTAAAGAGTACTATGAAGACAATTAAACAGGGGATTGTGTTAGACAGCAACTGATATTTGCGGTGGGTTTTAGACTGCATGGTCAAGGATTGCCTCTCTGAAGGGACATTTGAACTGAATGATACAAAGGAATTTTTAGCACTTTCTAAGCAAAGGTTTATTTCTTGATTATATCATAATCTCATCAAGGATCATCTGGGAACTCTATTTTTTATCTAATTCCAGGACCCAGGCTGAGAGAGCAGCCACCAAACTGAAACTTGCAGGTTGCTGTGACAAAAGGAAATAAGATTCTGAAGGGCCTCACACCAGCAATGAAAAGCTCTAGTCTGCAAGTGACACATATTTCTTCCACCTATACTTTATTAACCAGAACTATTCACATGACCCCACCCAAACCAAGAATCTGGGAATTGCAGTCCTACCATGTCCTGGAAGGCAGAGAATCAGAAATATTCGGAAAACATAATTAACTACTACTATAGTCCTTCATGTTCACAGGGGAAAATATAAAGGAGGGAAAGTCAGAGATACATGCATGGTAGTGGCAGGAGTTCTCCTACAACTGTGCAAGGCCATTAGAATTGCTAGTTCTGGTTCCTCTGGGAGGCATATGGTAGAAACAGAAGACAGTTTGGTGAAGCTTTCCGAGTCTTGCTGCTATCTTATCCCTCTAATACTGAGGAAATGGTTTCTTACTGTTTTGCAGACCTGGAAGAATGAATCCACAGAATGTGACCTCATTCTCCCTACTCAGGATTCTAGTTGGCTCACTTCAGTCAAGTTGCCTTAAACTTTTCTAAAAGACAGGAACAGTCTGGAAATACATATATTCTCCCTATCAACTTCTCAGGGCAAAAATCAAAGAAATGGGCACAAGACCGGCTCAATGTTTTTTTATGAATCATTGATAATATTAATTTGAAGACTGTTTCTTACATATTATACATCCATTTGTAGAGGGAGTAAAAGGTTCAATCAAGGTTATAGACACAACTAAGACATACCTGCTTTTTCTTCTAGTATTTTCAGTTTGTCTTTTCAAAAAACTTAATCCTTTGTTCTGTTTGAAATCTTTCAATTGTGAAATATTTCAGGACTGATATTAAATGTGACTAATGCTAAGCCAAATACCTATGTGCCCAATACCCAGCTTATGAAATAAAATATTATAAAAATAGTCATAGGTCTTGTTTTTTCACACTTTTTGGTGAGGAAGATTGGCCCTGAGCTAACATCTGTTGCCAACCTTCCTCTTTTTTTTCTCCCAAAAGCCCCAGTACATAGTTCTATATCCTAGTTATAAGTCATTCTAGTTCTTCTATGTGGGAGGCTGCCACAGCATGGCTTGATGAGCGGTGTGTAGGTCTATGCCCCGGATCCGAACCAGCGAACCCCAGGCCGTGGAAGTGGAGAGCATGAACTTAACCACTCGGCCATGGGGCTGGCCCCCTATAGGTCTCTTTTTATACCTAATCACATTCCTCTTTCTCCCAGCTTCCCCAGAAGTAACCACTATTCTGAATTGAGAATTTCTCCTTCTTGTGCTTTTCTTTGTACTTTTACTACATCTGTATGTATCTGTTATCAATATGCAGTATTTTTGAGATTTGAGGTTCTAGCAATGATGGGGTAAAAACAACTGGATTAAAAAGAAAACAACAAGACTTATCCTCCCACCACACACAACTAAGAAACCGGACAAAGCATACAGTGGTTTCCAGATATTAGACAACAGTCAGTGAAAGATAATGATCTCTGAGAGAAATGAAACAAAAGATGTGAGCCATATTATTGCCCCAGCTTACAGCCTGGAGAGAATTTTTAGGCTATGTGCAGGCAGGAAGTACCCAAATGGAGCCTGCTGGTTCCAGGAGCTAAAGATACAGAGTTCATACAAGGAAATCTTCTGAGCATTTATGGGATGAAGTATGAGAGAAGACAGATCTGCGCAGGAAGAGCTCCAAATGAGTACTGATCAATGCAGGTGTGTGAGGAAACTACTCAAGGCCAGTGAAAGACCATGAGAAAGATTCAAGCTAGCCATCCCAGAGCTCACACAGGGCTGGTAATACTCTATATTCCCACTAGCCAAATAAAAAAACCTCCTAATACAAGGACATTCTCAAAAGGGTATCACATCAGTGTTGGGACCAAATTAGTCCTATACTAAAAGTTGTACTGGACCCACCTAACAAAGCAAGAAAGCAAGCCTCAAAATGGAAGAGTTGATTACAAATGGCTTAACTGAATCTCAAAACAAAGCCTGAAAATATTTTAGAAAAAAAATACAGAAACTCCAACAACTAAGACAATAAAATTCACACTATGTGGCACTTGACAAAAAAAAATTACCAGATATGCAAGAGACAGGAAAATAAGACCTAAAATGAAAAGAAAAATCAATCAATATGAACAGACCCAGAGATGACAGAAATAGTTGGCAAGAATGTTTAAACACTTAGTATAAATATAGTTCATATGTTCAAAAAGGATGAAAGATGAGCATTTTAAGGAGATATGGAAGATGTAAAAAAATCTATTCCTCAGCAATATGAATTTACTTAACACTACTGAATTGTGCTACACTCATAAATGGCTAAGATGGTATATTTTATATTCTTAGCATGGTAAAAGAACCTTTGTTAATCTAAAAGGAAACAAAACAAACCACAAATAAACATCTAGAAGTGAAAATACAATGTCTGAGAAGAAAAATACTATGGTTAAAATTATCAACAGGTTAGACACTGTAGAAGAAGATTAATGAACTTAAAGACAACAGAAATCATCTAAAATGAGAGAGAGGAAAGATTGGAAAAAAACAAATATCAGTGAGCTATAGAAAAACATCATGTGCCCTAATACAGATATAACTGCACTCCCAAAAAGGAGGAGAGGGATAGGACAAAAAATTTTGAAGGACTTACGGATGAAATTTTTCCAAATTTAATGAAAACCATAAACTCATATTTCCAAGAAGCTCAATGAACCCCAAGCAGAAGAAACAAAGAAAACTACACCAATGCACATCATAATTGTATTGCTTAAAATCAGTGATAAGGAAAAAACTTAAAAGCAGCCCCAAAAAAGACACGTGTACAGAAGAAAAATAAGAATTACAGCAGACTTCTCACTGGATTGAATGAAAGCCAGAAGACAACGGAGCAACACCTTTAAAGAGCTGAAAGAAAAACAATGGTTGCCTAGAATTCTATATACAGTAAACATACATTTCAGAAATGAAAATGAAATAAATACTATTTCAGACATATCAAAGCTAAAATTCATCACCAGCAGCCCAGCATTATAATAAATATTAAAGAAAATCCTCCAGACAGAAGAAAAATGACACCAACTATAAATCTGGATATACGCAAGGAAATAAAGAGCACTGGAAATGGAAGGTTTGTGAGTAAATACAAAATACACTTTTCCCTAATTTTTAAATATCTTTAAAACATTACTGACCGGTTAAAACAAAAACGTAACAATGCATGTGGGGTTACTAATATATGTAGAAATAAAATGTATATCCACAATAACCTAAAATCTAGGAAAGGCGAAATGAAAGTAAACTATTGTAATGAGCTTATACTATACATGAAGGATAATAATATGATCAGAAGGTAGAGCGTAATAAGTGAAAGATGTCTAATATAAACCCTAAAACAACTTATAAAATAAAGAAAACAAAGAGTACAGATAATATGAAAAGAATATTGACTTATTCCTAACAAGTGAATAAAGGAGATTAAATGGAATTAGAAAATGTAAAATTTTCTGCCTTCTAAAAGAAGGCAGAAAAAAAAATACAAAGAGATCACAAATAAGAGATAGAATGAATAAATAGCACAATGGTACATTTAACCACTTTAATCACAACAACCAGTGAATGCTGTAAAAAAAATCAAAAGGTAGAGATTTTTGAAACATGAAAAGATAGAGACTGTCACGAAAAGGTAGAGACTGTCAAATTGTATGGAAAAGAACAACAACACTAAATACATATTCACCTAATGACAGAACTTCAAGACACATAAAACAGAAAATGATAAAATTAAAAGAACTGCACCAATCCACAATTATAGCCACTATTAGAGATGTCAATACCCTTCTCTCAATAAATGACAAATGAAGTAGACAGAAAAATCAGTAAAGGAAGACTTGAATAACTCTATCAACCAACATTCTACCTAACATTTTTCCCAAATACAACTGGATCACTGACCAAGATAGACTCTAAGATTGGCCGTAAAGAAAGTCTCAATAAATGTAAAAGAATTCAAATAATAAAAACTATGCTTTCTGGCCACAATGGTATTAAATAGAAACTAATAACAAGCCAAAGCAATCTCGAGAAAAACCAACAAAGCTGGAGGTATCACAATCTCTGAATTCAAAACATACTACAAAACTACAGTAATCACAACAGCATGGTACTGGTACAAAACACACACACAGCTCAATGGAACAGAACTGAGAGTCCAGAAATAAAACCACACATTTACGGACAGCTAATTTTCGACAAAGGAGCTAAGTACAGACAATAGAGAAAGGAAAGTCTCTTCAATAAATGGTGTTGGGAAAACTGGACAGCCACATGCAAAAGAATGAAAGTAGACTATTATCTTACACCATACACAAAAATCAACTCAAAATGGATTAAAGAGATGAATGTAAGACATGAAACCATAATACTCCTAGCTGAAAACATAGGCAGTATGCTCTTCAACATTAGTCTTAGCAGTATCTTTTTGAATACCATGTCTCCTCAGGCACTGGAAACAAAGAAAAAAATTAACAAACGGGACTACATCAAACTAAAAGTCTTCCCCATCAACAAAATGCAAAGACAACCCACCAACTAGGAGAAAGTATTTGCAAGTCATATATCCAATAAGGGGTTAATTTCCAAAATATATAAAGAACTCACACAACTCAACAACAACAAAACAAACAATCCAATCAAAAAATGGGCAGAGGATATGAACAGACATTTTTCCAAAGAAGATTTACAGATGGCCAACAGGCACACGAAAAGATGTTCAGGGGACGGCCCGTTGGCACAGCGGTTAAGTTCACACCTTCCACTTTGGCAACCTGGGGTCTCCAGTTCAGATCCCGGGGGCAGACCTACACAATGCTTCTCAAGCCATGCTGTGGCACGCATCCCACATAAAATAGAGGAAGATGGACAAGGATGTTAGCTCAGGGCCAGTCTTCCTCAGCAAAAAAAGGAGGATTGGCAGCAGAAGTTAGCTCAGGGCTAATCTTCTCCAAAAAGGAAAGAAAAGAAAAGATGTTCAACATCACTGATAATTAGAGAAATGCAAACCAAAGCTACAATGAGATATCACCTCACATCCATCAGAATGGCTATTACTAAAATGACATGAAATAACAAGAGTTGCAGAGGATGTGGAGAAAAGGGGAGCCTCATATACTGCCCGTGGGAATGCAAACTGCTACAGCCACTACGGAAAACAGTATGGGGATTTCTCAAAATATTAAGAATAGAACTACCATACAATCCAGCTATTCCACTTCGGGGTAGATATGCAAAGAAGATGAAAACACTAATTTGAAAAGATACATGTACCCCTATGTTCATTGCAAAGATACATGTACCCCTATGTTCACTGCAGCATTATTCACAATAGCCACAACCGGGAAGCAACCTAAGTGCCCATCAACAGATGATGGATAAAGATGTGGTATATGTACACAATGGAATACTACCCAGCCATAAAAAAGACGAAATTGTGCCATTTGCAACAACATGGATGGACCTTGAGGGTATTATGCTAAGTGAAATGTTAGACAGAGAAGGACAAATACTGTATGATTTCACTCATGAGGAATATAAACAAACAAACAAGCAAACACACAGAAACAGAGAACAGATTGGTGGTTACCAAAGGAGAAGAGGGTGGGGGAAGGCCAAAAGGGGTAAAGGGGCACATATATATGGTGACAGACGGAAACTAGACTTTTGGTGGTGGGCATGATGTAACTTATACAGAAGCTGAAATATAATGATGTACACCTGACATTTACACAATATTAAAAACCAATGTGACCTCAATTACAAAAATTTTCAAACTCAGAGAAAACAGTATTTGAAAGATAACTGAGTGGCTGGCCCCGTGGCCGAGTGGTTAAGATTGCGCGCTCCGCTGCAGGCGGCCCAGTGTTTCATTGGTTTGAATCCTCGGCGCGGACATGGCACTGCTCATCAAACCACACTGAGGCAGCGTCCCACACGCCACAACTAGAAGGACCCACAATGAAGAATATACAACTATTTACCAGGGGGCTTTGGGGAGAAAAAGGAAAACAATAAAATCTTAAAAAAAAAAAGATAACTGAAAAATCCGCATATATATGGAATCTAAACGTATTTCTAAATAACTCATGCATCAAAGAAGAAATCCCAGAAGAAATTTTAAAATATTTTGAATAGAATGGAAATGAAAGCATGACATATCAAAATTTGTGGGGTATAGCCAGGCAGTTCTTAGAGGAAAATTTATAGCATTAAAAACTCATATTAGAAGAGAAGAAAATTCTCAAAACTATGGTTAAAGCTTAAGAAGCCAGAAAAAGAAGAGCAAAATAAACCCAAATAAGTAGGAAAAAAGTAAATAAAAGGAAGAAATCAATAAAAATAAAAAACAACCAAAAATGACAAAAAGAGAGAAAATCAATTAAACCAAAAACGATTTGTCTGAGATCAATAAAATTGACAAATCTCAAGCAAGTCCAATAAGGATAAAAAAGAGAAAAGACACAAATAAATAATATCAGGAAAGAGAGAGAAGACATCACTACAGAACCTTCAAACATTAAAAGTGATATGGGAATATAGTAGACAATTTTACACCAACAAACTAATGACTTAGATTGAATAGACAAATTCCTTGAAAGACACAAACTAGCCAAGTTGACTCAAGAAGTAATAGAGACAGGACTTCCAGAATGGTGGTATAAGGAGCTCGGCAGAACATTTCCCCATGAAACGATCATTTAAATGATCAAAATTGGAGCCAGCCTGTGGCACAGTGGTTAAGTTCGCACATTGCACTTTGGCGGCCCGGGGTTCGCCGGTTCGGATCCTGGGTGTGGACATGGCACCACTTGGCAAGCCATGCTGTGGTAGGCATCCCACATATAAAGTAGAGCAAGATGGGCACAGATGTTAGCTCAGGGCCAGTCTTCCTCAGCAAAAAAAGAGGAGGATTGGCAGCAGATGTTAGCTCAGGGCTAATCTTCCTCAAAAAAAAAAAAGGTAAAAATTATTATTATTTTTAAATTTAAATTTTCTGGAAATTGTCCTAATGGCATACAGCTAATTAAAAAACATTTACTCAGGAAAATCTAGTAAATCTGGGTAAGAATAGCAAGTCTGTGCCATTTAAGCCATGTCCCACTCCTACCTCCACCCCTCCTACAAGTCGGAGTGATCTAGCTTTACAAGAGAATGAGACCCTCTCTCTCCTCTTAGCTCGCAGTCTAGGGTGAGAGTTTCTCCCTGGGAGAGCAGGCTGCTGCAGTCTCTAACATTCTCAGCTTCATGTTGCAGAAGTTCTATTCCAGGCAAATGTAGCCAAGAGGACTGGGGCTCTGTTACCCCAAGTAGCCCCTACTTGGAAGGTGGAACTCTACCACAGGTAGGAGCAGGTTGAAAACACTGGGCCCTGAGCACCCACACCCCAGCTTGCTGACAGGATGCAGGTTCCATCCCAGGAAGTATGTCACGGGCTGAATTGTGTTCCTGAAAAATTCGTATGTTGAAGTCCTAACTCCCAGTACCTCATAATGTGATTGTATTTGGAGAAAAGGTCTTTAATGAGGTAATAAAGCTAAAATGAGGTCATTAGGATGGGCTCTAATCCAAGATGACTGGCGTCCAAACAAGAAGAAGAAATTTGGACAAAGACTCGTCTAAAGGGAAGACCTCGTGAAGACACAGGGAGAAGACAGTAACCTACAAACCACGGAGAGAGGCCTCAGAAGAAACAGCTCTGCCCACAACTGGATCTTGGACTCCTCACCTCCAGAACTGTGAAAAAATTAATTTCTGTGGTTTAGGCCCCCCAGTCTGTGGTAATTTGTTAAGGCAGCCCTAGCAAACTAATACAGATTTTGGTACCAGGATGTAGGGTGCTGCTGCAACAGATACTTAAAATTGTGGAAGTGGCTTCAGAACTGGGGAATGGGTAGAGGCTGGAAGAGTTTTGAGGTGCAAGTTAGAAAAAGAAACCAAAATTGAAGATTTGAAAGTTCTCAACCTATGTACATTGCAAAAAACAATGAGAAAATCTGTTCTGGAGAGAACATCAAGGGTGTGGCTGGACAATCACTCACTAAAGGAGCCCAACAATAAATCTGAACCGAAAGATGGACAAACCAGAAAACTTAAACACAGATTGATGGAGATTATGCAATCTGAGGAGCAGAGAGAAAAAAGAATGAGGAAAAATGAACAGAGCCTTAGAGAATTGTGGAACACCATTAGGCACACCAACATATGTGTAATGGAAGTAACAGAGGAGAGGAGAGAGAGAAAAGAGCAGAAAAATATTGACTATGTAGTGATCGAAAACTTCCCAAATATGATAAAAACAATATATATCCCTGAAGCTCAACAAACTCTAAGTCGGATAAATGAAAGGAGGGCTACACCAAGACACATCATGGTCAGATGTTGAAAGCTGAAAGTATATATCCAAAGGAATTCAAAGCAGGGACTCAAACAGATATTTTTATGTCAATGTTCATTGAAGCATTATTCACTAAAACCAAAAGGTGAAAACAATCCAAGTGTCCATCCACAGATGAAAGGATAAGCAAAATGTAGTGTATATGTACAAAGGTATATTATTCAATGACAAAAAGGAATAAAGATCTGATACATGACACAACATGGATGAACACTGAAAACATTATGCTAAATGAAATAAGCCATGCAAATGGACAAATACTGTATGAATCCACTTATATGAAGTATCTAGAATAGGCAAATTCATAGAAATAGAAAGTAGATTAGACATAACCAGGGGTTAGAGAGAGGGTAGGGCGGAGATTTATTGCTTAACAATTACAGACTTTCTGTTTGGGGTGATGAAAAAGTTTTGAAACTAGTGGTGAAAGTTGCACAACATTTTGAATGGAATTAGTGCTACTGAATTGTACACTTAAAAATGGTTAAAATGACAAATTTTATGTTGAATATATTTTACCACAATTTTAAAAAATCAATAATGTAATATATCAAAACCCACTGAATTGTACACTTGGAATGGGTGAGTGGTATGGTATGTAAATTATATCTCAATAAAGCTGTTTTTTTATCCTTAATACAAAGATATAAAGAACATAACTAGCTTTATGCCTACTAAGGAAATCGATTTCCACTTCAGGCCTAGATGACTTTATGGGTGAATTCTACTAAACATTTTTTTTCGAACTTTACAGAAGTATAATTGACAATAAAAATTGTATGTACTTAAGGTGTACAATGCAAACAGTTGATATACATATACATTGTGAAATGATTATTACAGTCAAGTTAACTAACACATCCATCATAGTTACTTTTTTGTTGTGTGTGGTGAGAACACTTCAGATCTACTGTCTTGGGGCTGGCCCAGTGGCATAGCAGTTAAGTTTGCGTGCTCTGCTTTAGCGGCCCAGGGTTCACCGGTTCGGATCCTGGGCACGGACATGGGAACCACTTATCAAGCCATGCTGTGGCAGGCGTCCCACATGTAAAGTAGAGGAAGATGGGCACATATGTTAGCTAAGGGCCAATCTTCCTCAGCAAAAAGAGGAAGATTGGTGGCAGATGCTAGCTCAGAGCTAATCTTCCTCAAACAAAACTACTCTCTTAAAAAATTTCAAGTATACAATACAGTATTATTAACTATAATCACTATGCTGTACAATAGGACCCAAAGGTTATTTGTCTTATAACTACAAGTTTGTACCCTTTGACAAGCATTTCCCTATTCCCCCCCCACCTTCTTCCAAACATCCCAGGAGGGAGTATAAGTTCTACGCAAAATCTTCCAGACTTTTAAAGAGGAAGGAATACTGTCCAACTCACTTTATGAAGCCAACATTATCCTGATACCAAAACCAGATAAAGACATTACAAGAAAAAAGAACTATAAACCAATATCCCTCATGAAAATAGATGGAAAAATGCTTCACAATTTTTGAACAAACAACTTATCATGAATTGATTGAAAAAACAAAATATATCATGACCAAGTAGGGTTTAACCCAGGAATGCAAAGTTGACTTAATGTTAAAATCAATTAATATAGTTTACCATATTAACAAACTAAAGAAAAAATAATCATTTTAATATATATATAAAAACATTCGATGCACAAAGATTCATTCAGTACAATAACTCTCAGCAAACAAGGAATAAAAGGGAATTCTTTCCACCTGATAAAGAGTATCTACAAAAACCCTAAAGTTGACATTATATTTCAGGATGAAAGACTGAATGCTTTTACCCTAAGATCTGGAATGAAGCAACAATCTTTACCTACCACTTCTATTGGAGGTCCTAGACAGTACCGTAAGGCAAAAGAAAAAATCAAACATGCAGATTGGAAAAGAAGTAAAACTGTCTTTATTTTCAAGTGCATAATTGTCTAAGAAAACCCTAAGGAATCTACAAATAAAAGCTACTAGAACTTTTAAGTGAGTATAGCAAGATTGCAGATACGAGGTCAATATGCAAAAATTAGTTACATTTCTATGTCTAGCAATAAATGGTCAAACTGAAATTTAAAGTACCATTTTCAATAACATAAACATGGATTTTCTAGGAATAAATCTGAGAAAAGATATTCAGGACTAAACACTGAGAAGTGTAAAACATTGCTGACAGAAATCCAAGATTATCTTAATAAATGGAGAGAGATACTGGTTCATGGATCGGAAGACTCAGTTGTCATTTTTCCTCAAATTGACCTGTAGATTTGAGAGAATCTCAATGAAAATCTCAATAGGTTCTTTGGAGAAATAAATTAGTCAACCCTAAAATGAATATGGAACTACAAAGGATATAGAATAGCCAAAACAACTTGGAAATAGAAGAGCAAAGTAGAAGGACTAAAACTACTTGATTCCAAGCTTATCATAAAGAGACAGTAATCCAGACAATGTGGTATTGGAATAGTCACAGGTCAGTGGAACACCATAGAGAGTTCAGAAGTAGACTCACAAATTTATGGACAATAGATTTTTAAAATAACAGTTTTATTAAGATATAATTCACATACAGTACAATTCACGCATTTTAAATGTACGATTAAATGGTTTTTAGTATATTCAGAGAGCTGTGCAACCATCATTACTATTTAATTTTAGAAAATTTAGGTCACCCACAAAAGAAACCCTGTATCAATTAGCAGTCACTCCCCATTTCCTCCTAAATCCTCCTACCCTGGCCCTAGGCAGCCACCAATCTACTTTCTGTTTCAATGGACTCGCCTATTCTAGACATTTCACATAAATGGTATCATACAATATGTGGTCTTTTGTGACTGGATTCTTCACTTAGTTTAATGCTTTCAATGTTGTAGCATGTATCATTTCTTTTCCTTGCTTAGTAATATTTCATTGTATGGATATACCACCTTTTGGTTATTTATTCATGAGTTGATGGACATTTGCTTCCCCTTTGGGGCTTTTACAAATCATTCTGCTATGAGCATTTGTTTACAAGTTTTTGCGAGGACAGACGTTTTCAGTTATCTTGGTTACATACTTGGGAGTGAAATTGCTGGGTAACTTTATGTTTAACCTTTTGAAGAACTGCCAGACTTTGGAAAATATCCCAAGCAGCTGCACTATTTTACATTCCCAACAGCATGAATGTTCCAATTTTTCTACACCCTAGCCAACACTTACCTGTCTTTTGTGATTATGGCCATCCAAGCAGATGTGAAGTGGTATCTCATTAGGTTTTAATTTGCATTTCCCTATTAGTTAATTATGTTGAGTATTTTTTCATGTGTTTATTGGCCATTTGTATATCTTCTTTGGAGAAATGTCTATTCAAATCTGAGAAACCATTGCCTGATCCAAGGTCACAAAGACTTAAATCTACGTAGTCTTGTAAGAGTTTATAGGTTTAGCTCTTACATTTAGCTCTTTGATCCATTTGAGTAAATTTTTGTATATGGTATGAGATAGCTGTACAACTTCATTCTTTTTATATGGCTATCCTGTGGACAAAGGATTTTTGACAAAGAAGCCAAGAGAATTCAAAGAGGAAATGATCATCTTTTCAATAAATGGTGATAGGAAATTGGAGAGCCATACGCAAAAAAAAGTCTTAATCATTGTTTCACACCATATGGAAATATTAGTTCAAAATGGATCATAATAAGTGTCTAAATATAAGAGCCAAAATTATAAATTTTCTAGAAGAAAATATAGGAGAAAATCTTAGTGATGTTGGGTTAAGCAAAAATTTCTTAAATAAAGCATAAACTAAAATAAAAGGCATAAACTATAAAAGAAAATCAATAAATTTGACTTCATGAAAATTAAAAATTTTTGTTCCTTAAAAGACACATAAGAAAATAGACGATCCAGCCACAGATTGAGAGAAAGTGTTTTCAAAACACGTATCTGACAAAGTAACCGTATCTAGAATAGACATAAAATTCTTACAACTCAATAATAATAAGACAATCCAGTTTATCACATGGGCAAAAGATTTGATCAGATGTTTAAACTAACTATTTTGGAAAACATCTTGGCAGGTTCTTAAACAGTCAAGACTTCACCTTCCAGTTGATTCAGTAGTCCCACTCCTAGAGAAATGTGAACATACATGCACATGAAAACTTGTACAAGATTCTTTATAGCAGCTTTATTTGTAATAGCCCCAAACCGGAAACAACTCAAAAGCCCATCAGCGGGGGAACAGATAAACAAATTGTGTTATATCTATATAATGGGTGCTACTTAGCAATAAAAGAAATGACAACTGATACAACAACATGGATGAATCTCTAAACAGTGATGCTGAGAGAAAGAAGTGTTCGAAAATGCAAACAAATCTATTGTGACAAAATAATCAGAGGTCTCCTGGGGATGGGGCACAGAGGGAAGAGACAGGGATAGACTACAAAGGAGCAAGAGAAGTTTTGTGTGTGATGGATATGTTCCTTATTTTGATTGTGGTTATAGTTTGAGTAGTATATAATAAAACAAAACTTATCAAATTGTACACTTTAGGTATGTGCAGTTCATTGTACATCACATATCTTAATAAAACATCGGAAAGAAACAATATATGGTACTTTAATGTGTTTTCACATATAAATGAATTTATCTGTTTTCTTGTTGATGAGTGTCTAGGTTGTTCTCAGTTTTCAATTTAGGAAGAGCGCTGCAGTTAATATTCTTATATGTCTCTCTGTGTACATACATGTGAGGGTTTCCAAAGTAGGCCCCCAGAGTAGAGTTGTTGGGTCACAGCTATGCACATCTGCCACTTTACTGGATCTTCCCAAATTGTTCTTCAGGGTCATTCCCTTTTATACCACACACCATTAGCAGCGTACGCAATTTAAGCTTGTTCCACCCTTTCCAATATCATGGATCTAAAGTAATAAATTGTTTTAATTTGTACTTCTTTAATTATTAGAAAAGTTGGGCACTTCCTTGTAAATGCTAGTCATTTGAATTTCTGGATACTGACTAAAATTTGGTGGGAGGAATAATGGAGGAACCACCTGAATTTTCTCCCAAATGTAGCCAATTACTTTAATATCATTTGCTGAAAAATTATCATTTTCCACTGATTTGAAATGCCACCTCTAATATGTACTTATTTCTCCCGTGTGCTTTTTTTTTTTCCTGGAGTTTTAATTCTGTTCTAGAAATAAATCTGAGTAACTAAGGGCGTTCAGTAAGTGACCTGATCTGCTTATCCTTTCCTACATTGGTAATTTACTCTTGTAATTTTTGTAATTCTAGATGATGTTGATGAGGAGGGAAAAAATTTTTTCCTTTACTTTCTCAGGTTCAATAACTGGGGTCTTGCAAATTGAACTGACAAAAGACAGATTAACAGGAGAAAAAGGTTTATTTCATATGCATATGGTGGAGGGGCCTCAGAAATGACATGAAAATCCTAGAGAGGCAGACTGCTACCATTTTAACAAAGGGAAATAAATTTGTGAAGAAATGACAAGACAAAGGAAAAGAGGTTTGAGCTTCTAAGGGTGGTAAATTGTGAGAAGGTAAATATAGGGGGAACCTAAGGAAAGATAAAGGTTATTTATTAAAATTTGTTTGTGCAGGCTCATGTTGGTGCCGATTTTCTGTCTTCTTCATAGCCATAAAACTCCCTGAGGAGAAGAGATTTATGGCAGCCCTCAGTTTTTAGAAGTTTCTGCTCTTAGTCAGATAAAGCATCTCCAAGAAGGCTTCTTTCTGTATCTGTTGATTCTCAATGGCCTTAACTCAAAATAATCCATATGGCATATTTTGGGTGGTGCATTCTAATCCCCTTCAATAAACTGCCAATTACTCTATTTCTTTTTTAACATTCCTGGATACTCCTACATGTCTACTTTCCCATGTTTATGAATTTTAGAATTAGTTTTTAAGATTAAAAGAATTTCCAGAACTAAAAGAAACAACTGGGTTCAAGCAGAACAAGAATTAATAACCTGAGACTGAATAAGCTGAGAAGGATAGTTATAATTTTTATGACTTCTTGCTTGAAACATTTCTGGTTCTTAAGTGTTTTGTTTTTCCAGATTTAAGGAAACTTTTTCTCTTAAGCTATCCATGATTTACAATTGGTAAAGTATACCTTTGTAAACAAAGAGGAAACATTTACTTTTTCTCCCTGTATGATCCCTCCAGAATTTAGAAACTCAAGTGTTCTTTTCATGGCAATATAGTAAATTACTTGCATAATTTCAATGAGAATCTGTTCTCCTTCTAACAGGGTACAATTGAAAACATTGGCTATGTTACCAAGGCTTTGACTGGAATGTCATCGTTGAGAGAGATATGCATAGATTCAGACATGACCAGACAGCTCTAAGGAACTGCTTGAAACTTGGCTTGGCTTCCTGGCCTCAGAGGCTTTGAAAGAGTCAAATCTGAGATTCCTTATAAAAAGTTCCAGCAAAGCAGTCTTAAAAGAGCTTATGTGGTCAATCACCATTCTTGCTACACTCATGTAAATAATCAGGCCAAGTTTAATACAAACGAATTAGTTTTACTGTGATTATCTTTGGTAAAAAATGGGGTAATTGTAGAGAGAAAAATTATGTTTGCACCTTTGTAGATATTTAGATTCTAACCCTGTTAATTGTCTTTGAGGTTTTGTTATATACCTGTAAACTGAACTGGATCCTAAATTCTTCTAATTTTCTCAAATATCTGGCTACCACTCTCCAACCTAATGTTTCCTATTTCCTCCCATCCTTCTGATTTGGAATCACTGAGACCAAAGACTGTCCTTGAATCTCCTTGGGAAGGACTATACTAGGTCTTCCTCCCGACCCAGATGGCAGCCAAACCTCCAGGACTTAAACCTTGGCTACACATCTCACAGTGGAAGAAAGCTCCTCCTGACCTCTGGTCCTTTACAAACACTGAAGACCTCTGAATCAAACTGATGAGCAGGAGAAGCAGCTGACATTGACGTAGACTGCTTCCACCCAAGACACCAGATCAACATTTCCCATTTTAACTAAACACGAAACACTTTCTTCCTCTCTTTCTTTCCTTTACTCTGGCATTGGCCTGGCAAGATAATGCCACCATCATATCTCCCAAGCCATTACTAAGGGAGAGTAACCTTTCAGACAGCTGGATTCATCATCAAAAACTCCAATCTGTTCATGATGCTGGAACCCATGAACAATGCCACCTGAGCAGTAATGGTTTACGCCCCAACAGGATTTAATTTCATCGGTGGTGGTGATCATTCTCCTTGGACCTATAAATGCTTAGATGGCTAACACATAACTGGGCAATGCCCCTTAGGTTATCTAACTGTGCCACTCAACTGTTCTCAAATAGGCTAAGACACTTCATTGGTCAACTTCCCTAATCATCCAATTCGAAAAGACCTGCCAGGAGGCCTTCATGATTCAGGATGTGCTTCTTTTGGCAGGTCCCTACTTCCTTTGTTAGGAGTGAGTACAAATGAGGCTGTGATCAGAAATCCCTCCTTAACTCTTGAAAGTATTGCAGAATTCGCTGCTAAAGCAATAGCTGCCCAATGAAAATCTCTAGACTCTCAGCTCAAAGTAGTTCTTGATAATATGACAGCCCTTGATCATTTGCTAGCTGAGCAAGGATGTGTCTGTGCTGTGGCCACCACCCGCTGCACCTGGATTAACACTTCTGGGGAAGTTGAAATTTAGTTACACAAAATCACTGAGTAGGCCACTTGGCTTAAAAAGGTGACTCCTTCAACAGAGTATTTCTTTGACTTATTGGATTTTGATTGGTTTGGGTCTTGGGGACCATGGCTCTGAAGTGCACTCCAGACATGGGAATTATCCTACTAGTAATAGTCATAGTAATCTCCCTGATGCACTGTATTCTCTCAAAAGCTTTAAATGCGTGTTTGCAGCTGCTAACCATCAAGCAAATGAATGTGAAGTCGTGACCTGTGAATACCACAGGATTCAGCAGAAAACCTCATGACCTGTGACTATAACACGGAGAAACAGTAAAAGCTGCGAGACCAACAGAGCGGTAGCTGAGAGTGGCACTAATGCCTTAAATTTTGATCACATCTTTCAAGTTACGCTAAGAGTCTCATCCAAAGGGGGAGAACTGCTAAAAAAGAAAAAACAGGAACAAAATGGTGTCACTTGTGCTAAGTCCCACATCAATAAATCAAGACTTAATTGCACTTTCAGTCTCTCACAGGAATGTGACCTTTAACTAGTCAATCTGGAATTACCTGGTCGGCATGAGTGAGTAATCTGCCTCATAGATCCCCACACTACTCTTCCCCAAAGGAAGGTGATCTTGCCTGAATCTGCTCTTTGCTAGAAACTTCCTTTATTCTGTCCCTTCTGCCCATAACAGCCTTCCACTTTGCATAGCTCCTTGGACCTCCCTTCTATTTGCTAGCTGGGATGCTGCTCAATTCATGAATTGTTGAATAGAGCCAATTAGATCTTCAAATTTACTCAGTTGGCTTTTGCTTTAAACACCTTAGCATAATCATCCTCTGAAAATAATGCTAATTTTGTCTTTTTTCTATTACTATATTTCTTTCTTTCTCTTATCTGGGGGACAAAGAGATTAATTAGAACACTAAGGTTCCTTAGAGGATGTAAGACTTCGGTGAATCTTGCAGGAATAGTAGCATTTGGATTGGCTAAGAGGGGAGGATGACAGAAATATAGCCACGCATTGCTCAATGATGGGGATACATTCTGAGAAATGTGTTAGGCAGTTTCATCATTGAGCGTACTTACACAATTCATCATAGAGTGTACTCACACAAACCTAGATGGTATAGACTACTACACACCTAGGCTATATGGTACTAATCTTACGGGACCACCCTCCTATATGCCTTCCGTCTTTGACCCAAACGCTGTTATGCTGTGCATGTCTCTAGATAAAATTGAGCTGTCCTACTCCCAACTAACGGAAGTCAGTTGATAGAACCGCTTGGTGGCACCTGGAACTCTACATATTCTATCACAGAAAAACTCAGACTAGTAGTGTCTTGGAACATGTTTTGTTCATAGTAAGTGTGAAAATAAAGGAAAACCTCTTTTAAAATGGAGTCATGAAACCCTGAAGGGGGACCTCTCACGTACATACCACTCATTGCTGCCTGCTTAACTGGCAGGAAGATGGACGATAAGAATTATTATTATTATTATTTTTTAAGATTTTATTTTTTCCTTTTTCTCCCCAAAGCCCCCCAGTACATAGTTGTATATTTCTCGTTGTGGGTTCTTCTAGTTGTGGCACGTGGGACGCTGCCTCAGCGTGGTCTGACGAGCAGTGCCATGTCCGCGCCCAGGACTCGAACCAACGAAACACTGGGCCGCCTGCAGCGGAGCGCGCGAACCTAACCACTCGGCCACGGGGCCAGCCCCACGATAAGAATTATTTTAACGAGGCCTATTTGTATAAAATTCTCTCAGTCTCAACTTCTTATCCGTGATGATAAGAATGTAACTTTTCTGCTGGTGCAACGGAGGACATCTTCACCTAGGAATTTCATCTCCTGCTTTTAAGAAAAGGAAGGAAGATCCGTCCCTGCCGCAGCGACAATGCATTAATCACCCCTTACAGCCAATAAGAAACCATCACAACCTCACACTCTTGTTCTTCTCCAATGAACTTTTATTCTAAACAACCCCCCTTAATTTCCTCCTAACACCTAATAAAAACTAACTTTCCCCTCGTCTCTTCCAACTTGCCTATGGTTCACCATAGTTTGCACGTCCAGAATTGCAATTCCTCGGCTATTCCCAAATAAACTCATTTTTTGAGCTTGCTCCCTAGACCGCTTCATTTAGGTTGACATAAGAGCTAAAGATAGTTTTAGTCTCTATTAACATCACAACCAAATACTTAAATCACAACCAAGTACTTAAAAGCCTGACATAATTGTAGACTCATAAGTGAAATGTCACATTATCATTTTCAATAAATCAGCATCAATTTAACATTTTTGAGAGCCCCCCAAATTCTCAGCACTCAAATCCAAGACAAGAAAGATAAAAAACAGTACGACTGCATTCTGGTTATCATATGAATTAAAGTGGAGTGTGTGCGTGTGCGTGTGTTTTAAAGCCTTTTGTTCACCAGCTTCTTTCCCTATCTTACACTGTACTCCCTAAGGATTGTGTATATCATTTAGCTTTCTCCACTGAACGATTAACTTCGGAAGGTCTGGCCATTTTGGTTCTACGGGTTTCTATCTCTTGCGCTTTCCCAGATCATACCATGTATTTAATATGCAGTGACCCACCTGTGCAGAAAAGGGACCGTCTAGTCTCATGCTTAAATCAGTACCATGTCACTATCCATCGATCAATAAGTTGTGCATTCTCGGTGACAACTGAATGTTTTCTCTTTCAGCTGAAGTTTAAAGGAGGAGGGGAGTCGACTCCAAAACTGCACACTGGTGTAGCCCCAAACGGAAATACAGCGAAAGCTCGAGCGACCTCTCCCAGCGCAAACGAGTCCACCCCGGCTTCAGGAAACAAAGGAGTATGTGGGGTTGCGGATGACTGGCTTTGGGGCTCATTCTTTTCACTACAGCGCCCCAGGAGCGGAAGACAAGCCCAGGCTCCAGGGACCACGCAGTCCCGCTGGGGCTGAGAGCGTCTCCCCCAGGGTGTCCCGGACGCCCGGCAGGAAAGAGCGCCGCCGGGCCGCCGACACCGGGCATGCGCGGGCCGGGGGAAAAGAAGGTCAGCTCCGGCCGCGGTTCAGTCGCAGCCCATCTGGCCAACCGAGAAGCCGGACATTGTGACGCGCGGAGAAAGGAGAGCGGCGGGGGAGGGGCAGGGCGACAGGTCCCTCGAGGGGAGCGCGGGCGCGCGGAGCCGGCCGAGGGCGGTGCGCGGCCGCGTTGGCGCGCACGCGCCTGAGCGCGCGCCCGGTGGGGCGGGCCGGGACTCGCCGCTCGCACGCCGTTGGGCCGTGGCCGGGCGCCCTCTCTCCTTTCCGCCTGCGACGCGCGTTGTCGGTCGAGCCGGTGTATGTGCGGTAATAACATGTCTGCCCCGCTTCCCGCCATCATCCCCGCCGCCCGGAAGGCCACTGCTGCGGTGAGTGGCGGCAGCCGGGGCTCGGAGGGGACCCTCGGCCCGCTGCTCACCACTGCCCCTCGCGCGGGGTTGGCGTCGCGGACCGCCTGGCGGCCGGTGGGTGGGTTCCCTCCGCCGGGTCCGGCGTGGGCTGGGTGGGGTGGGGTGGTCGGTGTCGGGAGGGCGCCAGGGCTGCGGCCGGGCCGGAGGATCAGCGTGCCCGCCCCCGTCAGCCCCGAGCCCTCTGCATTGCGGAGCGAGTGCGGCCCGGGTCCCCCGGGACCCCGCCGCCGGCCCCAGCTTGTAGGGACCGGCGTTAGCGGCCAGGCGCCCTAACTCGAGGTGGCTCCGTTGCTCGTTTCTCTCATGTTTGTGGGTGAGGGAAGTCTGAAGTTCTCAAGAAAATGACTTTATTTTCTTACCTTGCACTCGTGTCCTGAATTAAAGAAGTTTGAAGATTGGCAACTTATGACATCACAGGTGCTGTTTTTTAGAAAACCGTGTACGAGGAGCTCAAATGTATTTTTACCCCCGGAAGCTCCTTTTTGTGATGGAAAAAGTCTACAGTTTACATGAGACTTGCATGGCTTGACTTGAAGCAAACTATTTTTCGTAGAATGTTATTTGCACTTAAGAATGTCTAACTGGGACTTCTTTAAGTGCTAAAACCGCACGTTAATTATCTTCGGAACTACAGTGAGAGAAATTAAGTATTTTTCCCACTGAAGAGAGCTCTATGGAGTTTGATTTGCTGAAGGTAGTGTTCTGTAATTCTGGCATCCAGAATTGACCAAAGCTAGTGTGTATCAATTCTGTGTGGGTTTATTTGGGCATTGCTTATTAATTTTTTCTCTTGTAGGTGATTTTCCTTCATGGATTGGGAGATACAGGGTAGGTACCATTATTTTTAATAACAGTAATGAAATGGGGTCATGCAACTCTACTTACATGATCAAAGGTTTAATGTTAATGAACTCTAGGATTGTATGAAAAAAGATTGCTAGTGATATTTCTTACAGTCCAGTAATAAGATAGAATCTTTTCTTTTTTAAAAACCTCCAGAATTTCCTCTCATCATCGTGAATTCGTCATTTTTCAACTCCTGTTTCTGGAACGTATTAAAATTGCAAACTCCTCCTTGAGTTGCTGTGGGCATTGGATACCAGAGATGGGTGGAATGTTTGTAGAGAGAGTGTGATGGGTGGAATGTTTGTAGAGAGAGTGTGCAACTGAGAGCTTTCCGGAGGAGTTAAAATTTCAGGGCAAGTTGAGGAGAACAACTGGTTGATTTTGATAAGAGCAATAATCGCGGTGTGAGGTATACGGCATTCTGAATGAAAGCTTAGTTATGCCCTTAAAAGAAAAAATCAGTTCAAGGGTAGGGGAGGCAACTCAAAGATTTATTTGGCAGTTTATCAAACAGATTTTGTTGTGCTAACTTGAGATGTACAATTTATCTTTCAGTCAGGCTTTTCCTATATTGTGAAGTTTTTGTTTTTAATTTAAATTGTGATTATCTGTTTGAAACTTAGGTAAAACTGTAACAAAATTGCAGAATTAGAGGAAAACTGAAGATAAATAAATTTTGAGAAGGTGGTCAAAAAACTATTAAATCTTCTTTATAAGGGTGTGTTGGGCTAGATTAATTCTTCAAAGTGATTCCTGATATTCTTTTATGCCCTTTAAGTAGAGGTACATGACAACACGGAAAAGATTGTAGGACTCTTTCTGGCAATGAGGTAGTCCTATGAAAATGATAGACTTATATTTTACTATTTATTTTCCTGAACAGGTTTAGAGAAGCTCTCTTTTATAATCAAACCCTTCTTGATACTGAGAGCCGGGGAGGAACTTCCTACCCTGTCACTTGCCCAATAAAGAGAGCTTCTAGGCCTGAAGAATCAGTCCAAGAAAAAAAACTTCAGTGTAGAAAGGTTCTCTGTGGGCCCCCATTTTGACATATTCTGTAGACTGAAGTTAAGAGTGAAAAAGAACAATGTGAGATTAAAAATACCAAGAGCATCCAGGACATCTTGACCGAGAATTAAGTTTACATAAAAAATTAGGTGGCCAGCCCCATGGCCGATTGGTTAAGTTCATGTGCTCCGCTCCGGTGACTCAGGGTTCACCGGTTCCGATCCTGGGCGCAGACCTGCACGCTGCTCATCAAGCCATTCTGTGGCAGCATCCCACGTGGAAGAACTAGAATGACTTACAACTAGGATATACGGCTATGTCCTGGGGCTTTGGGGAGGGAAAAAAAAAGGAAGATTGACAAAAGATGTTAGTTCAGGGCTGATCTTCCTCACCAAAAAAAAAAAAAAAAAAAAAGCATAAAAAAATTAAAGGTCTCTAATTCTGAAAATACTTTTAGAGATAGCACTAAAGAAAAGCTGACTCTAGATTGGTGCCATTAATACATGATGAAATTCAGAACCAACCAGTCTGACAAGTGGCAATTTAATGTTTAAAATACTTTTGGAGAACTAGTTAAAGTACATTTGTCAGGTTAACTTGGAGGGTGATGGGAATTAAGCGATTCAATTTGTTGCTATAAAAATGGGCAGCTTTTTTGTTGTTGTTGTTGATTCTGTTTTGCAGAACCAGCCAAGGTGTGCTGTCTGGTGACTTAGGCCTTGCAGTCTAGGTCCTTTAGATTTCCTCATGAAAAAAGTGTTCGATGGCCGAGTAAGATTGAGAGACCCTGTATAATTCCATATTTTCTCAATTCTAGTATGTGACTTTCCCAATATTTTTATGTTTCTGAGATTGGTACTCATCTTACTACATGTGTGTCTGTTGTAGTGGTGATTTTTTTTTCATAAAAAGCTATTTTTTCATTTGTACTTCATATCTTTGTGTCTAGGAAATATGATATAACACATTCTCTTCTTGCAGATTTACAGCATATGCACAGCATGTTTAAAGCTCTGAAAAGTTCTGCAGAAAAGAAACACATCTGACCACCAAAATGTTCCTATTCCTAATATGTATAATAACCTGTGAAACTAGAATTCAAAGAAATACATTTTAGACCATACTAGATTGCATGAGATCAGTTTTCCTTCCAAAATAAAAATAGCTTTTGTTATGATTATGAACATGTTACATTTGTGTTGTAAAAAAATTCAGAATGCAGATATGCTCAAGAAGAGAATGAACATCAGGTGAAATCCTACCACCCCTCTAGAGATATATATTTATTTTTTATAGCATTTTAAAAAAGGTTTTATTTTGAAATGTTTTCTTATTTAGAGAAGAGTTGCAAGAATACTACAGATTCCTCAATACCTTTTACCCAGATTCAGGAATCTCTGTTTATCAAATATATTACTATGTTTGCTGAACCCTTTGAAAGTAGATTGCAGATATCATGGTTCTTTATTTCCAAATGCTTTAGCATGTATCTCCTAAGAACAAGGAGAACCTCTTATGTAAATCACACAATAGTTGTTAATTCAGGAAATTTAGCACTTACTTAATATTATTACCTAATAAACTACGTATTCAAACTTTGCCAGTTGTCCCAGTAATGTTCTTTATAGTAATCCCTTTCCCCTTGCAATCCACTTCCCAGTCGCTGCATTTAGCCGGAATATCCCTTTAGTCCCTTTTAATCTGGAACAGTTCCTCAGCTCCTCTTTGTCTTTGATGACATTGACATTTTTGAAGAAATCAGGCTAGTCCCTCAGCATAGGTTTGTTTGACATTTCCTCATCAGTAGATTCAGTTTATGCATTTTTGGTACGAATGCCATGTAGGAGATATGTCCTATTCATTCCCTCACATCAGGAGACAAGTGATGCCATTTGTCCCATTATTGATGCTAACTTGGATCACTTGAAGGTGGCATCTTCCAGGTTTCTCTACTGCACTTATTTTCCCTTTGTAGCCCACAGCTATGCTTCCTACCTGGGAACACCCCCTCCTAGCCCCCTACTGCTACATGTGACACCTGAAAGCTCAGTTCCAATTAAGGGGAGCAGGGAGGGAGAAAAGGCTAGGTGGAAAGCTTGGCCCTCTTCGTGTAAGCCCCTCCCCTCTATATATTCCAGGCGTTACTGGTCTGTATTACCAGTTTGTGAGAGTTTTCTAGGCTGAGGAGATTGTAAAAGCTGAGGAAAGAAAGTTTCAAAGATGGAAGTGGTTAAGTGGATCATCTGTTACTGAGAGGTCAAGGAGAGGGTTGAAAATATTGAATTGGCAACATAGATTAATTTGTGACGTTTCATTTGCAAGTTTTTCTATAATCAAGAACTAGTAGAATTATAGATTGTGATTTGGGGTTCATTTAATTACAAGGAATAGAAAACCGTTGAACCAGTTCAAACAAAAGGTGGAATTTATGGAAAAATACAAGGATAGCTCACTAGCATATAAACTCCATGAAGGCAAAGATTTTTTTAAAAATTTCATTGAGATATAATTCACATACCATAAAAATCACCTCAGAATAGGGATTTTTTTCTGTTTAACTTGGTAGTATATCCTCAGGGCTTGAACAGTACTGGATATACAGTAACACTGAGTATTTGTTGAATAAATGAATGAATGAGGAATTACAGGGCAAGACATATAATGAACGTCAGTTGCCAGGTGTATTCTTTTCCTAGGGCTCCCATAACAAGCACAGACTAGATGACTTAAAGCAACAGAAATTTAATCTTAGAGTTCAAGAGGCTTAAAGTCCAAAGTCAGCATGTCAGAAGGGCTGCGTAGGCTCCTGAAGGCTCTAAGGGAGAATTCTTTGCCTCTTCCAGTTTCTGATGGCTTCTGGCATTCCTTGGCTTGTGGCAGCATACTTCCAATCTCTGCCTCTTTCTTCACATGACCTTTTCTGCTGTTTATCTGTGTTTAAAGGACACCAGGTACTAGATTTAGGGCCCACCCTAATCCAGTACGATCTCGTCTTGATTCTTAACAAATTACATCTGCCAAGAGCCTATTTCCAAATAGGGTTACATTCTGAGCTTCCTGGGGGATGTGAATTTTGTTCTCACTGTGTTTCATGGCCTTGTTTTTCAGTTTTGTTTGTTTCTGTATATTTCTGTATATTTGCATATTTTTTCTGTATATTTCTCTGCTGACACAGTTTCTTGTCAACCAAAAGTAGACCATCCCAGCTCTGACTTTGTGTCAACCCTAGTTCTGGTGTTAAGAATCTGACGCGTCTTGGGTCATCGTGCTCTTGGCCAGTTAGTTGGTAACATGCTGATTAGGACTTTTAGGGGAGGTTCCCTAACAATGATGTGCTACTGGGATGGGGATGGAGATGGGGATGAGTAGTGTTTCTTGTGCAAACCTGGAAAGAATTTTTGTTTTTAGTTCTACCCCATGTAATTATGGGGTAGTGAACATAATGGAAATATGGTTTACTTTGGAGTCTTTTCTAAAAGAGCACAATTGAGAAGTAGAATAGAGTGAATTTATAATTCACTTTTTGAACTCATAAAGCTTTGTGTATGTGTGTGTCTGTTTTGTTTTTCTTTTCTGTTTTCTAATGAAATGTAATATATTCTGATTAATTGAGGTTTCTGAATATTAGATTTTGTTTAATTGAAGCTTTGTGTAGAATTCTTAAATTTTGAGGTTTCCATTCACTTTGAAAATTATCAAAAAGGCTGGAAACATGTTGGCCATACTTTGTATGATACGGTTGGAGTCAGATTTTTATAAACTATGGGGAATTTTAAGGTTACAGATGGGAAAACAGGACTAGAAAGGCATTCATTCTCGTACTTTAGCATACATAAAAATCACCTAGAAGGCTTGATTGTTTGGCCCCAACACCAGAGTTTCTGATTCGGTAAGTCTGGAATGGGGCCCAGGAATTTGCATTTCTAACAAGTTCCCAGATGACACTGATGATACTGGTCAGAGGACCATACTTTTGAAAACCACTAGACTGAATGAACTGAGGCCACATTCTAGAAGGAGGCAGAGTTGGGACAAGAAGCCAAGATTCCTATTCCTTTTTCTCATGTAAGGGTTCTTAAGTATTTCGTGTGTTAGAACTGAGATTGGCAAACAATGGGGTACAGTTCAATTCTGTCCTGCCACTTTTGTTTTTTGAATTTATTTTGTTGTTAATATTTATTGATATATAAGTCACATACCATAAAAGTCACTCTTTTAAAGTGTAAAATTAAGTAGTTTTTAGTATATTTACAAACTTGTGCAACCATCACTACTGTCTTAATTCCAGAATATTTTCAACAACCCGAAAAGAAACACCATACCCGTTAGCAGATATTCCTCATTCCCCTCCCTGGCAACCATTAATCTCCGTTCTGTCTTTATGGATTTACCTATTCTGTACATTTCATATAAATGGAATCAGACAGTATGTAACCTTTTGAGTCTGAATTACTTCCCTTAGCAGAATGTTTTTCAGATTTATCTACATGTTTCAATACTTTATTCCTTTTATTGCCAAATAATATTCCATTGTTTGGATATACCACGGTTTTAAAATTCATCAGTTTGGGGCCGGCCCGGTGGCACAGCGGTTAAGTGCACACATTCTGCTTCGGCGGCCCAGGGTTCGCCAGTTCGGGTCCCGGGTGTGGACATGGCACTGCTTGGCACACCATGCTGTGGTAGGCGTCCCATATATAAGATGGAGGAGGATGGGCATGGATGTTGGCTCAGGGCCGGTCTTCCTCAGCAAAAAGAGGATGATTGGCAGCAGATGTTAGCTCAGGGCTAATCTTCCTCAAAAAAATAAAATAAAATAAATAAATAAAATTCATCAGTTGGTTAGCATTTGGATTGTTTCTACTTTTTGGCTATTATGAATAATGCTACTCTAAACATTCGTGTGCAGGATTTTACATGGACATTGGTGTTTTTGGTTTCCTCGGATAATTGCTGAGTCGATGGTAACTGTGTTTAATGCCTTGAGGAACTCCCAGACTGTTGTTCGCAGTGGCTGTACCATTTTACATTCTGCCTGCAGTGTTTGAGGGTTCTGATCTACATTCTCACCAATATTCGTTGTTACCTGTCTTTTTGATTATAGCCATCCTATTGGATGTGAAGTGGCATCTCATTTGGTTTTTATTTGCATTTCCTAATGACTGATGATGTTGATCATCTTTTCATGTACTTATTGGCACATTTGTATATCTTTGAAGAAATATCTATTCAAGCCCTTCGCCCATTTTTAAAATTGGACTGTTTGTCTTTTTCTTGTTGATTTGCAAGGCTTTATGTATTCTGGACTCTTATTAGATGTATGATATGCAAATATTATCTCCCATTCTGTGGGTTATCTTTTCACTTTCTTGATAGTATCTGTTAAAGCACAACAGTTTTTGATCCTGGTGAATTCCAATTTATCTTTTCTCTTTGGTTGCTTGTGCTTTTGATGTTATACCTAAGAAATCATTATCTGATTTGAGATGATGAAGATTTACACCTTTTTCTTCTAAATGTTTTATAAGTTTACCTCTTAGATTTAGGTCTTTGATCCATTTTGACTTAAAATTTATACATGGTGTGAGGTAAGGGTTCAGTTTCATTCTTTAGTACGAGCATATTCAGTTGCCCCAGCTACATGTGTTGAAAAGACTCTTCTTTTCCGTTGAATTGTCTTAGCACTTTTGTCAAAAATCAATTGACCATAAATGTACTGGACTTTTGATCCATCCTAATCTAAGATAGATCTGTGTGTCTATCTTTATGCCGGTACCACACAATCTTTATAATGTAGCTTTGTTGTAAGTTTTGAAATTGGGAAGTATGAGTCCTGCAACTTTGTTCTCTTTCAGATTATTTTGGCTTTTGTGGGTTCCTTGAGTTTCTATATGAATTTTAGCTTCAATGTGCCAATTTCTGCAAAAACCTAGGTGGGGTTTCTTTTTTATTGTGATAAAATAAACATTACATAAAATTTACCATCTTAGCCATTTTTAATTGTTCGCAGTTTAGTGGTATTAAATATATCACATTGTTATGCAACCACCATAACTCTTTTCATCTTGTGAAACTGAAACTCTTTAACCATGAAACAGTAACTCCCCATTCTCCTCTTCCCCAGTCCCTAGCAACCACTGTTGTACTTTCTGATTTTGATTACTCTAAGTACCTCATATAAGTGGAATCATATAGTATTTGTCTTTTCATGACTAGTTAATTTCACTTATCATAGTGTCTTCAAGGTTGATCCATTGTAGAATTCTCTTCCTTTTTAAGGCTGAATAATGGTCCGTTGTATGTATATACCACATTTTGCTTATCTGTTCATCTGTCAGTGGACACTTGTGTTGCCTCCACATTTTAGCTCTTGTGAATAATGCTGTGAGTAATCTGAGTATGAGTATACAAATAGCTCTTTGAAACCCTGCTTTGAATTTTTTGGAGTATATACCCAAGATGTGCAATTGCTGGATCACATGGTAATTATATTTTTAATTTTTTGAGGACCTACCATACTGTTTTTCACAGCATCTGTACTATTTACACTCCCATCAACATTATACCAGGGTTCCAGTTCCTCCACATCCATGCCAATGCTTGATTTTTTCTTCTTTTCTTAATAGTAGCCATCCTAATGGGTGTGAGGTGGTATCTCACTGTAGGGTTGATTTGCATTTCCATAATGAGTCATAATGAGCATCTTTTCACGTGCTTAGTGGCCATTCTTATATCTTCTTTGGAGAAATGTCTGTTCAAGTGCTTTGCCTATTTTTGAATTGGGTTGTTTTGTTCTTTTTGTTGTTGAGTTTTAGGAGTTCTCTGTATATTCTGGATATTAATACCTTATCAGATCCATTATTTGCAAATATTTTCTCCTGTTCTGTGGATTGCCTTTTTACTCTGTGGATAGTGTCTTTTGATGAACCAATTTTAAAAATTTTCATGAAGTCCAGTTTGCCTATTTTTTCTTTTGTTACCTGTGCCTTTGGCATCATAGCCAAAAAGTCATTGCCAAATCTAACACTGTGAAGTTTTTGTCCTATGTTTTCTTCTAAGGCTTTTATTGTTTGAGGTCTTAGATTTAGGTTCTTGATCCATTTTGAGTAAATTTTTGAATATGGTGTTAGGTAAGGGTACAACTTTATTCTTTTGTATGTGGATATCCAGTTTTCCCTGCACCATTTGTTGAAAAGACTGTCCTTTGTACCTTGAGTGGTCTTGGCACCCTTGTCAGAAATTATTTGACCATATATGTGGAGGTTTATTTCTGGGCTCTCTATCCCATTGGTCTATATGTCTGTCTGTTTTTATGCCGATAGCACACTTTTGATTACTGTAGTTTTGTAGTAAGTTTGGAAATCAGTAAGTGTGAGTCTTCCACTGTTGTTCTATTTTCAAGATTATTTTGGCCATTCAGGGTCCCTTAATTCTGTAAGAATTTTGGGGTGGGTTTTTCTATATCATGAGGTAGGGATTGTATTGAATCTGTAGATTGCTATGGGGTACTGTTGACATTTTAACAATATTGAGTCTTCCAATTCATGAACATGGGATGTGTTTCCATTCATTTATTTATGTCTTCTTTAATTTCTTTTACTAATGTTTTGTGGTTTCCATTGTACAAGTCTTTCACCTCTTTGGTTAAGTTAATTCCTAAGTATTTTGTTCTTTTTGATGCTTGTAAATGGAATTGCTTGTTTAATTTCCTTTTCAGATTGTTCATTGTGTATAGACACGCAACTGATTTTTGTGTGTTGACTTTGTATTCTACTATTTTGCTGAATTCATTTATTGGTTCTAATGGTTTTTTTGTGGATCTTTAGGCTGTTCTACATATAAGAGCATATCATCTGTGAATAGCGATAATTTTGCTTCCTGTCCAATTTGGATGCCTTGTTTTTCTTTTTCTTGCCTAATTGCTCTGGCCAGAACTTCCAGTACTGTGTTGAATAGAGTGGTGAAATGTACATCCTTGCTTTGTTCCTGATCTTAGACGAACAGCTTTCAGCCTTTCATCACTGAGTATGATGTTCACTGTGTTTTTTTTGTATATGGCTTTTATTATGTTGAGGTAGTTTTCTTCTATTTCTCCTTTATTGAGGCTTTTTATCATTGAATGGTATTGAATTAACTTGTTAAATGTTTTTTCTTCATCAATTGAGATGATCATATGGGTTTTTTCCCTTCATGCTACTGATGTGATGTATTATGTTGATCAGTTTTCTTATGTTGAACCATGCTTGCACTCCAGGAATAAATCCCACCTGGTCATGGTGTATAATCCTATTAATGTGCTGCTGAATTCTGTTTGGTGGTGTTTTGTTGAGGATTTTTGCATCAGTGTTCATAAGGCATATTAGTCTATAGTTTTCTTTTCTTGTAGGGTTTTTATCTGGCTTTGGTATCAGGATAATGCTGGCCTCATAGAATGAGTTAGGAAGTGTTCCTTCCTCTCAATTTTTTGGAAAAGTTTGAGAACAATTGCAATTGAACTCTACCAAATAGATATTTGGTAGAGTTCACCAGTGAAGCCATCAGATCTGGGGCTTTTCTGTTTTGGGAGATTTTTGATTACTGATTCAACCTCCTTACTAGTTATAGGTCTATTCAGATTTTCTATTTCTTTGTGACTTAGTTTTGGTAGGTTTTACCACAGTGGACCCTAGCTTCTTTATTCCTAGCTGGATGTATGAGTGTCTGTAAATGAGGGCTACAAAAGGCTGTAAGTATTCAAAAGTCCATAGAACCCTTTGGTATGGAGAAAATAGCCAGGGTTTTAGTGTGTTAAGATCAATTCTAAAATTAACATACAAAATTTTAAATTTTATTTTGTTTCTCTAGTCACCATTGACTTAAGTCTTTACTTTTCGATAAACAAAAACTGGCTTTACTTTATAAAATATAAGGGAATAAGTCTCACATTCACATAAGCCAGCCATGTTAAGTCTTTTATTATATGTAGTAATGTTTTGAGGAACATAATTGAACCTATTCCATTTTGGATTCTTAGAGGTAGAAAACTGTATTTTATAAGTGTTATTTTTAGTGACTATGCAATCCCAAAGCTATAATTAGCTGAAATAATACCATGATGTTTAGGGCTTATTTAGTTATCCCTGAGGTTATTAGCACAAATGCTGAAATAGAAAATACAGTAATGATACCCTTAAGAATTTGAAAAAGATAGAAACGGAAACAGCTTGCATAAAATCAGTATTAGCAGTAACCATGGAAAGAGCATTTTATAACAGGGCTGTACTGTTATCTTTTGCAGGGTAGCAAGTAGGTTTTATATTTTAAATGCTACTTAGAGTACCTTGTTGAAAAGGTCTCTAATTGTGGCATAGAGTGTGGTAAGTGTCTGGTCTGCACCCAGGATCTGGGACTGGCAGCCCATACACCAGGTATTTATCCTTGATGCATAATATTGCTTATTATACAGATTAAAATGCACGTATACTATTTGCAAAGCTAACTGTGTACATATTTGGGAATATTATTCCTAATTCTACTGAAAATATTAGACAAAAAATTTAGAAGTCATTAACACTGAAAAATAAATATATTGAATCATATATCACAGTTAAGTCAACAGCCTATAATAAATTGAAGTGTGAAACAGAAAAAGCAATGAAAAACCCAGTAAAGTGGTTTTCTGACATAGATGTGTAACACGAACTTGAGTCACTTAATACAGCATGTGCCTTCACACTTGTCTTAGCAGATGGCAGAAGGTGGTTCCATCTGCGAAATCTCTAACCCTGTCTTAAAATTTTTTCCCAGATCTTTTCAGACTTTTTTCAGGGAGCCCACTCATTTCCCTCAACTTCATCCGTCTTGTCCCCTTTACCCTCAAAGTCAGTAGAGTCTATGTCAGCAATGAGCAGCTCATAGCCCAGGGGTCACGCTCGTGGGCCTACATTTAATTTCAGGAATCCCTTCATTAAATGGGAAACTGAGGCCCAGAGAAGGCCACACTTAGCGAAGTCCAGTGACCTTTAGCTGAATACTTCACTAGTGGTTGAGTCTGGCAGGTAGAGGAGAATTTATCAGTTGGTTTGCAACTGTTAATGCAGTTCTTAACTTAGATTGCCTTAGCCTAGGAATCCTTTTGAAGGAGGTGTGCTATTTTTAAAAATCACTTTATTTTGAAAATTGTGTTGGGGTATACTATAGTATTTAAATTTTAAATGTTCAGCTGGATAGATTTTTACATACCTATGTAACTATCAACTTGATGAAGATAGAGAACACTTCTAGCCCCACAGAAGTATTCCTCGTTCTCTTTGCAGTTAGTACTCTCCCATTGCCAGAGGTAACCATAATTCTAACTTCTGTTGCTATAGGTTAGTTTTGTCTGTTGGTGTTCATCATATAAATGGGATCATATGGTATGTCCTCTTCTGTGTCTAGCTCCTTTGGACATTATGTTTGTGAGGTTTATCTAGTTGAATATAATTTTTTTAATTATATGTACTTTGTTGTAACTCAAATTTTTTTATAACTGTGTGCTTTTGGTACAAAGAAATCCCATGTCATTGTCACCCAGCTTCCCTGATTGTTAATGTTTTACCACATTGTGCAATTGTGTATGTACTCAAGCTCTTTCTCTCTCTCTGTATGTATACGTATATACTAATTATCTAATGATAAGGAGTCTTTTTTTTTAACTCTTAGATCAACCTCAAGCATAATCTTCCATCACCTGTAAATACTCCAGTGTGTATTTCCCATGCACCAGGATACTTCTACATAATTGGCATACAACACTCCAAATTAGGAAATCAGCATTGATCACTACCATCTAGTCCACAGAAGTCATTCAAGTTTTGCCAGCTCAAACTATGTCTGTTTCCTTCCTGGTCAAAGATCCTTTCCAGGAATGTGTGCTACTTCTAGCTGTCATATCTTCAATGTGAATCAGTTTTATCAGTCTATCTTTCATATCTTTTATGTTTTTAACAGCCTTTTTCTGTACATACTGTAGAATGACCCTCAGCTTAGGTCTAATGTTTGCTTATGACTGGGCACTTTTCTTTGCTAATAGTGTGATTGAGATATAATTTATATACTACCACACAATTCACCCATTTGAATTATGCAATTCAGTGGTCCTTAGTATATTGACAAAGCCATGCAACTATTTTTATCACTCCAAAAAGAAACCCTATGCTCTTTATCATACCCTCTCCTCCACGCCCAAACCCTCTATGTCCTCAGCCATTGGTGACCACTAATCTACTTTCTATCTCTATAGATTTACCTATCCTGGACATTTCATATAAATGGAATCATATAATATGTGGTCTTTTGTAACTGGCTTCTTTTACTTAACACAGTGTTTTTAAGGTTCATCCATTTTATGTCATATATCAGCACTTCATTCCTTTTTATTATGGATCATACTCCTTTGAGTAGAATTGCTTGGTCCTATGGTAAGTTCATCTTACCAGCAGTGTATGAGAATTCTGATTTCTCCCCATCGTCATTAACACTTGTTATTGTCTGTCTTTTTGGTTATAGCCATCTTGGTGGGTGTGAAGTGGTGTCTCATTGTGGTTTTTATTTGCATTTACCTAATGACTAATAATGTTTGGCATCTTTTCCTGACCTTGTTGGCCATTTGTATATCTTTGGAGAAGTGTCTCTTTAAGTCCTTTACCCATTTATAAATTAGGTTGTTTTTTTGTTTGTGAGTTGTAAGGGTTCTTTACATATTATGGATACTAGACCCTTATTAGATTTGCAAATATTTCTCCCATTCTGTGAGTTGTCTTTTCACTTTCTTCAGTATTCTTTGAAGTGCAGTGGTTTTTAATTTTGATGATTAAAATTTCTTTGTTGCTTTTGCTTTTGGTGTCATATCTAAGAAAACAATTGCCAAGTCCTGGGTCACAAAGAGTTTCATGTTTTCTTCTGGGAGCTTCATAGTTTTATCTCTTACATTTATGTCTTTGGTACATTTTCAGTTAATTTTTGTATATGGTGTGAGGTAGGAGTCCAACTTCATCCTGTTGTATGTGGATATCCACTTATCCTTGATACTTTTGTTGAAAATACCATTCCTTCCCCATAATTTGTTTTGGCACCCTTTTCAGGAATAAATTGACCATAAATGTGGGGTTCACGTCTGTATTCTCAAATCTATTCCATTGATTTGTATGTTTTTTAGTACCACACTGTCTTTATTACTGTTGCTTTGTAGTAACTTTTGAAATTGGGAAGTGTGAGTCCTCCAACCATATTCTTTTTCAAAATTGTTTTGACTATTCTGGGCCTGTTGAGTGTCCAAATGAATTTTAGAATTGGTTTGTTAATTTCTGCAAAGCCAGCTGTGATTCTGATAGAGATTGTATTGACTGTACATCAATTTAGGGACTACTGCATCTTAAGAATATTAAGTTTTCCAATCCATGAAGATGGGATATCCATTTATACAGATCTTTGATTCTTTCAGCATGTTTTGTAGATTTTACAGTAAAGTCTCACACATATATACACACAAGACACACACACACATGAACTCACATATAAACACATACCTGTGTGTATGCATATACAACTCCTAGAATAATACCTGGTTCATAGTATTATATAAATGTTAGTGTTAATACTGTTGTTATTAATTTTTCTGTATGTCATCCTTAACACTTTTGAGGAAAGTGGATTAAAATAGAGAAATAGTTAACAGAAAAGCATTTAACGTGTATTTCCAGACCATTTTACACCAAAAACGTCTTAAGTTACTTTTACTTTATCCTTTAATAGAGGTAACATGTAAAAAATGTCAGGTATAATGTCAAGGGTAAACAAGCAGGAAGCTGTATATATGTATAGTATGATCCCATTTTTGTGAAATCTGTATCTCTCTTTTTTTTTTATTAAGGTTATGAAAGTTAACATCCTTGTGAAATTACAGTTGTACATCATTATTAGTCATGTCGTAGGTACACCACTTCACCCCTAGTGCCCTCCCCCCACCTCCCTTTCCCCTCGCAACCACCGATCAGTTCTCTTTGTCCATATTTGAATCTGTAGATTGCTTTAGGTAGTATGGACATTTTAACTATGTTTATTCTTCCGATCCATGTGCATGGAATGTGTTTCCATCTCTTTATGTCATCATCGATTTCTTTCAAGAAGGTCTTGTAGTTTTCGTTGTATAGATCTTTCACTTCCTTGGTTAAATTTATCCCAAGGTATTTTATTCTTTTTGTTGCGATCGTGAATGGGATTGAGTTCTTGAGATCTTTTTCTGTTAGTTCATTGTTAGCATATGGAAATGCTACTGATTTATGTATGTTGATTTTATACCCTGCAACTTTGCTGTAGTTATTGATTGTTTCTAATAGTTTTTCTGTGCATTCTTGGGGGTTTTCTATATATAAGATCATGTCGTCTGCAAACAGCAAGAGTTTTACTTCTTTGTTGCCTATTTGGATTCCTTTTATTTCTTTTTCCTGCTGAATTGCTCTGGCCAAAACCTCCAGTACTATGTTGAATAAGAGTGGTGAAAGTGGGCACCCTTGTTTTGTTCCTGTTCTGAGAGGGATGGGTTTCAGTTTTTGTCCATTGAGTATGATGTTGGCTGTGGGTTTGTTATATAGCCTTTATTATGTTGAGGTACTTTCCTTCTATACCTATGTTATTGAGGGTTTTTATCATAAATGGGTGTTGGATCTTGTGGAATGCTTTCTCTGCATCTATTGAGATGATCATGTGGTTTTTGTTTCTCATTTTGTTAATGTAGTGTATCACGTTGATTGACTTGCAGATGTTGAACCATCCTTGTGTCCCTGGTATAAATCCCACTTGATCATGGTGTATAATCTTTTTGATATATTGCTGTATTTGGTTTGCCAAAATTTTGTTGAGGATTTTTCCATCTATGTTCATCAATGATATTGGCCTGTAGTTTTCCTTCTTTGTGTTGTCCTTGTCAGGTTTGGGGATCAGAGTGATGTTGGCTTCATAGAATGTATTAGGGAGTGCTCCATCTTCCTCTATTTTCTGGAATAGTTTGAGAAGGATAGGTATTAAATCTTCTTGAATGTTTGCTAGAATTCTCCAGAGAAGCCGCCTGGTCCTGGACTCTTATTTTTGGGGAGGTTTTTGATTACTGTTTCTATTTCTTTACTTGTGATTGGTCTATTCAGGCTCTCTATTTCTTCCTGATTCAGTTTGGGTAGGTTGTATGAGTCTAGGAATTTATCCATTTCTTCTAGGTTGTTCAATTTGTTGGCATATAGTTTTTCATAGTATTCTCTTATGATCCTTTGTATTTCTTAGGAATCTGTTGTGATTTCTCCTCTCTCATTTCTAATTTTATTTATTTGAGACTTCTCTCTTTTTTTTTTAGTGAGTCTGGCTAAGAGTTTGCCGATTTTGTTAATTTTTTCAAAGAACCAACTCTTTGTTTCATTGATCCTTTCTACTGTCTTTTTTGACTCAATATCATTTATTTCTGCTCTAATTTTTATTATTTCCCTCCTTCTACTGACTTTGGGCTTTGTTTGTTCTTCTTTTTCTAATTCCGTTAGGTTTCGTTTGAGGTTGTTTATGTTTGTTCACCAGCATGTTGTTTAGTCTCCACATTTTTGGCCCTTTCCCAGCTTTATTCTTGTAGTTGATTTCTAGTTTCATAGCATTATGATCAGAAAAGATGCTTGATATTATTTCAACCCTCTTGAACTTATTGATGCTTGCTTTGTTTCCCAAGATATGGTCTATCCTTGAGAATGTTCCATGAGCGCTTGAGAAGAATGTGTAACCTGCTGTTTTTGGATGAAGTGTCCTATATATATCTGTTAGGTCCATCTCATCTAATTTTTCATTTAATTCTGTAATTTCCTTGTTGATTTTCTGTCTGGGTGATCTGTCCATTGGTGTTAATGGGGTGTTGAGGTACCCTACTATTATTGTATTGCTGTTGATGTCTCCTCTTAGTTTTGTTAATAGTTCCTTTATGAATTTTGGTGCTCCTGTGTTAGGTGTGTATATATTTATAAGTGTTATGTCATCTTGGTGGAGCGTCCCTTTTATCATTATATACTGCCCCCTTTGTCTTTCTTTATCTGTTTTGCTTTGAAGTCTACTTTGATATAAGTATGGCAACACCTGCTTTCTTTTGTTCATTATTAGCTTGGAGTATTGTCCTCCATCCCTTCACTTTGAGTCTGTGTTTGTCTTTGGGGCTGAGGTGTATTTCCTGGAGGCAGCATATTGTTGGATCTTGTTCTTTGATCCATCCTGCCACTCTGTGCCTTTTGATTGGAGAGTTCAATCCATTCACGTTTAGAGTGATTATTGAAACGTGTGGGCCTACTGTTGCCATTTTATCAATTGTTTTCCTGTTGTTTTGCATTTTGTCCTGATGGAGAGCTGTTACTTTGTGTTATTGTCCTTCTGCTTATCTCCTTTGTTCTGGATTTTGTAACTCCTTTCCTTTTTTTGATTTTTCAGGAATGAGGTTCTTCCTGAGCATTTCTTGAAGAGGAGGTTTTGTGGCGATGAACTCCCTTAACTTTTGTTTATCTGGGAAAGTTTTTATTTCTCCATCGTATTTGAAGGATATTTTCGCTGGGTAGAGTATTCTTGGCTGCAGGTTTTTGTCCTTCAGAGTTTTGAATATTTCATTCCAATTTCTTCTAGCCTGTAAGGTCTCTCCTGAGAAATCTGCTGATAGCCTTATGGGGTTTCCTTTGTAAGTTATTTTCTTCTGCCTGGCTGCCATTAGTATTTTCTCTTTGTCGTTGACTTTTGCTAGTTTCACTACTATATGCCTTGGGGTTGGTCTTCTTGTGTTAATAAAGTTTGGAGATCTATTGGCTTCTGTCACATGAAGTTCCATCTCTCTTCCCAAGTTTGGAAAGTTCTCAGCTATTATTTCTTTGAACAGGCCTTCTGCCCCCTTCTCCTCTTCTCTCTCTGGTATACCTATAATCCTTATGTTGCGTCTAATTGAGTCGGATAATTCTCGGAGAGTTTCTTCATTTCTTTTTAGTCTTAGTTCTCTCTCCTCCTCTGTCTGCAGCATTTCTATATTCCTATCCTCCAGATTGCTAATTCTGTCCTCCATATTATCGACCCTACTGTTCAGAGAGTCCAGATTTTTCTTAATCTCCTCCATTGTGTTCTTCATCTCCAGTATTTCTGATTGGTTCTTCTTTATAGTGTAAGCTCTTTTGTGACATAGCTCCTGAACTCATTGAGTTGTCTATCTGAATTCTCTTTTAACTCGTTGAGTTTTTTAATAATGGCAGTTTTGAAATCATCGTCATTTAGGTTATAGATTTCATTGTCTTTGGGATTGTTTTCTGGGTACTTATCATTTTCCTTCTGTTCTGGAGATTTAATATATTTTTTATACTGCTTGATGGCGTGGATTTGTGCCTCCGCATAGAGATAGCGTTTAGTCGCTGCTTCCACTTGTTGCAACTGGTGTTGGGTGGGGAGCAGCTGTTTAGACTGCACCAACCAGGAGCCCTGTCAGCTCTTACTGACTGGACCTGGACCCCTCCTTGTAGTCACAGTGGTCCTGTGGGGTCCCTTGTTGGTTGTGGGGGCAATCACAAGGGGGCCGAAGGCTGCTGATGCCTACTGTTGCAGCCCACTTAGACCCGCTCCCTCCTTGTGGTCTGCAGCGGTGTTGTGGGCTTTCCCATCAGCCAGGAGTAGGATCACCTCTAATCGCCACTTTATCCCTAACAGAGCCCACAAGATCACACTTGTCCACTATAGGTCCCAGCAGAGCTATGGGTATCTTCTGCAGTCTGTCGTTAGCTCACCTAGCTGTGCTACTTTTGCCCCAAGGCCTTCCTGCCTTGCGATTGCCAGTCGAGACCTCTCCACTAGTGCTGTGCAGAGGCTTTTGCTGAGGCTGCTGCAGGAACCTGGAGTTCCACCCTGGGCTACATAGCTGTTTCACCGGAGCTCCGCTCTGCCCCACTCCACTCTTACGGGATCTCTGGGAGCCCCTTGCCTCGTCTGGGACATGGCCAGAGTCCGTGGGCCTGGCGGTGGCTTGTAAGCTGCTGCCTTGTGGGGAATTCTGCTCTAGGGAGCTTCCTGATGTTCCGAATGCTGGGTAGGGCCTCCCTGCCAATGGCGAGCAGAGGCCCTCCCTGCTAGGGGGGGTGCAGGACCCCGGAGCATCCCCCTGAGCTGCAGAGCCGGGTGCTGGAGCTCCAACCCTGTCCCCAAGCATGTCCACGGGAAGTCCAGGTGCCCCCTGCACTGACCCGTGTGCCAGAGACCATGGGCCCAGCAGCAGCTGGCAGTCTGGTGCCGTGCCGGGGAATCTGCCCCCTGGGAGCTTCCCTTTGTCCTGGATTCTGGGCGTGGCCTCCCTGCTAATGATGAGCAGAGGCTTTCCCTGCCGGGGAGCTGCGGGACCCCGGAGCCTCCCCCCGGGCCACAGAGCTGGGCCCTGGAGCTCCAACCGTGTCCCCAAGCATGTCTACTGGAAGCCCAGGTGCCCCCTGCACTGACCCGTGCGCCAGAGACCGTGGGCCCAGCAGCAGCTTGTGGTCTGGTGCCATGCCAGGGAATCCACCCACCGGGAGCTACCCTTTGTTCTGGATTCTGGGCATGACCTCCTTGCTAATGGCGAGCAGAAGCTTTCCCTGCTGGGGAGGTGCAGGACCCTGGAGCCTCCCACTGGGCCGCAGAGCCAGGTGCTGATCTCCAACCCTGTCCCCAAGCACGTCCACAGGAAGTCCGGACATCCCCTGCACCGACCCGTGTGCCAGAGACCGTGGGCCCAGCAGCAGCTTGCGGTCTGATGCTGTGCCGGGGAATCCACCCGCCGGGAGCTTCCCTTTGTTCTGGATTCTGGGAGGGGCCTCCCTGCTAATGGTGAGCAGAGGCCTTCCCTGCCGGTGGGTGTGGGACCCTGGGGATTCCCCCTGGGCTTAAGTGTAATCGTGGAGGGCTTGAGTAGGGCTCTTGTCACCTGTTTCCACCGTCACTCCGCTGGTGAGTGCACACTCCCGCCCTTGGTGTGTGGTGATGCTATGGGGGAGTCCACTGGAAGAGAGCCTCCTGCAGGAACTAGGCTGTCTGGGGGTCGGGGGTCGGAGAGTTTTCACCTATTTCCACCTCCTCCCGGGGGGAAGTCCATCCGCCTTCCGATGTATAGTAGTATGAGACTCTTAGGCGTCTTGAGATGCTATCTGGATATCCTTAGGTTGGTTCCCACCTGGCCAGCTGAGAAGCTCCGCTGCTCCCAAAGGTGGCTTTTTTCCTCTCTGGCCAGAGTTACTGCCTCTTCTGCTTTCGTCAGGACTGTCCCTTGTTGTGGGGGTTCTTTTTATCCAGTTTTCAGTTTTCAATCCAGGGTGATTCTTCCTAAAATTGTTGTAACCTGCTTGTGTTTGTGGGAGGAGGCGAGTTCAACGTCTGCTCACAGCGCCATCTTGACGAGAACTCCTAATTTATTTTTCAGGAAGGTCTGAGGCTCATAGATAGTTAATACCAGCTCACTCCACCACCTGGGAACATCAGTGGTGGTGTCTTCATCCTCCTGTCTCCCCCTCCTGTATCTATTTCTTAAGTGGTGTGCATGGAAAAAATTGGAAGGAAATACATCAAAAGGTTAACTGTTTATTTCTGGCTAGAAGGATTATGATGATTTACATGTTTTTAGTTTTTCTCATATTCTATTTTGAACATAGATATGTACATAGACACAAAAGGAAAGAATGTTAATTAAAGTTGGTTTTTGGTTGTTTTTTGTTTTTGGGGGGGGGGGGGTTTGGTGAGGAAGAGTGGCCCTGAGCTAACATGTTGCCAATCTTCTTTTTGCTTGAGGAAGATTTCCCTGAGCTAACGTCTGTGCCAGCCTTTCTCTGTTTTGTATGTGGGACTCCACCACAGCATGGCTTGATGAGCTGTGTATAGGTCCGCACCCAGGAGCTAAACCTGCGAACCCTGGGCTGCCAAAGCGGAGCACATGAACTTAACCACCATGCTACCAGTCCAGCCCCTAAAGTTGTTAATTTAATAGTATAGTAAGCACGAAGAGATGCCACACAACTGATTTACTTTACTCCTCTGAGGCTTTTTTCTTCATATAAAATGTGAATTATATTGTCTTTCTTGCTTACTTTGTTAGACACACTGTTGTGAGCTTATAAAGAGAGAAAAATATATGTTTATATTTTGTAAATTATAAAGTTCTGTGGAAATAATATGAAAGAAAACACATGTCTCTCTACGAGAGGTCATCTTTATCTATAGGTAAAGCTTAAATAATAGCCTTTGGGTTATTTCTAGGTTGGTGGTGGTATAAGCATTGATGATCTGTACTTTTAAGATATTTTAAGGAGTTAACATTATCTTCACAAATTTTTTTAAGTATTATTCCTTTACTAATTTATTGGGATTTGAAACAATATCTAATGGCATTGTTCAAATAATTTCTCTACCAGGCACGGATGGGCAGAAGCCTTTGCAGGTATCAGAAGTTCACATATCAAATATATCTGCCCACATGCGTAAGTATTTTTAATGTTTAGGCTGGTGATTCAGAATCTGGAGAGTAACAATTATGATAGCTTTACTTTTCCAGAAAAGTATTTGAATATAATTTATTTTTATCTTTTAATATTCAGTTTAAAAATAAAGATTAGTAAATTCTTTAAAACTAAAACGATGTCTTGATTACATTGAATTTTCTTTTTTTTGTTGAGAAATTTAAAATAATACTCTCTTGGAGGTCAGTTGAACTCACAGCCAAAAAAATTCTTTTAGATATACAAACATCTGTTAAGTTCTAAGGATATCCAAGAAGTATCTCTGAAGGGGATTGACCTGTCAGGTTTGTAAGAAATGTTTACTATGTTGAAAACACTCCTAAATTTTATCGATTGGAGGCAAGGTGTTGTACTGTGGAAAGAACACAGACTTTGGAGTCTGATAGATGTGGTTTCAAATTCTGAAAATGTTTGTGGATGTCAAAAAGAAACTAGTAAGTTTTGAGCAAACTGAAGAAATCAATAAGATTGGCCAGTTTTAGGCCAAAAGGTTGCTGAGAAGCAATAGCCATGGAGAAGCCAATGGGATTAGATACATGCTAGTGGATTAGTAATTCGTCCTCAGAAGTAGTAGTAGCTGTAGAGTTTATAAAGATGAGAGAGGGAATGGAAAGAGGAAAAATAGCTGACATTAAGTAAGAAAACATTCCTTCCTCTTTTTATCTTGAAATAGAGGGTTTATCTTACCTCTGTAGGTTACCACTGAATACTATGGCTAGGGTTGCTATTTCCTCTATTATTCTGACTCATGCAAGAGACAGAGTTCTTGATTATGTTGGAATTTCTACTATATTGTTATTGGCCCCAGACAGAATTTGGTATAAGGCTATTTCCCAACCCAGGGAAGTTTATGTTCCCAAAGAAATTTTGATAAGATTTTGTAACTGCTAAGGAAGACTTGTTTTGTGATGAGGAGTATAGTGGTGAAATGTAGTTATAGTGGTTTTTTTTCCTTTTGTACCTACTGTATTCAGGTTGTTCAGGAAATTTTTCATCACAGACCTGAATTGGGTGTAATAAACATTTAGGCAAAACTTATATGTCCCTTATTTTTTTAGAGGTCTCCTAAACTAGCATGTCGTAGCTAAGAATTAGAAAATAAGAAAAAATGTAATCTGAGCATATGGGAATTGATCCTACAGTATCTGTGCAATAAATTGCTCATATCCTTAGTCCATTAGCCAGAGTCTCATATTTTATACATTTCCAACTATTTTAGTTACTGGTTTTCTTCCTCATGTCTAGTTTGAAAATATTAAGTAAGGGTGTTGAGAAAGGAAAATGTTTTTTATTTGCTAAGCTTAGTCCTTTCCAGCTGCTGCTGTCTTCAGAACGCATTTGAAGAGTGTGGAGATCAGAATTGAACAGGTGTGGATGCAGTGAAACAGCTCATATCTTAAAATTGTAGCATACAGTTTTGTGTAAGCCTCAAGTAATTATCTATCTAATTGATGGAATTTATCAGATTTTATGCTTTGTTATATTATTCTTATTTTGCTTTTTTTTTCTTTCCCATGTAGACCAGTTATGCCTGTAACATTAAATATGAACATGGCTATGCCTTCTTGGTAAGTAAGAACTTACGTATTCAATAAGAACTTTTTATTTATTCTTAATTGTTTTTTTATCAGAAGTTCTTTTGCATATAGCAATTTTTAATTAGCTGTTTTTAAGTTGCAAAGTTACATAATTAACTTTGAATTTAACCTTTAATTACTTAAGTTTTTATACTTTAGACTCAGGGTAAACTTAAGGAGTGGCACCAATAGGTAGAGAAACGGAGAGAATGGGTGACTAGAAATACTGTGGAAAACATCTCTTACAGCTCGATAAACCTTTGTTGATTTCAGTAACCAGACATTTGTATGACCCCGCATGGCATACACTCGAACCATAGCCTCTTTATTCTTCCTGGAGAGCTGATGAGTTTTTAAGGAAACCGTTTCGTCTTCAGCCTCTCAAGATATTTTCATATTCCCTATATGCTTTATAGTCAGTGGGTAGAGTCAGATCTTTGTTCCTCTGAGCCACTTCCAGACTGTGGTTTCTTCCTGCTGCTCTCTGTGGCTTCTGCCATCACGTCTTTTCAAAAATGATGACTTTGACACCTGATGCATATTTTCCTTTTCACTTCAGCTCTGCCACCATTTTATCTACTAGGTGACTACAGAGTCCAACGTAAATGGCTCGTTCATATCCTTGACTGACTTTTACTTCCTTGACTCTTCTCTTTGCCAGTGACATTTTCTTCTCTCCACTTTAGTCATTCACAGTCATTCCTTGGGCCTTGTTATCTGGAACTATCCCACTTCTGAAGTCTCTTAATTCAGACCTGACTATTAAGCTTAATTGTTCATCCTTTGAGTTTGCTTCCCCCTTTCCAGTTTGTTCTTAGACCGCATCAAGCCTTCTAGTCCACTGTCATCTTCTCTACTTGTTCCCACCCATCTCTAACCCACCCCTGCACTCTGTTTTTTAATCTACTTTAGATTCCTTGGCAACATTTACAAGTTCCTGCCTGCCTTGCGTTTAGTTCTTTGATCTTTCCTCTCTGGCAAAATTCCCATCCAGGACCGGTATTTCTACCTAATGTTGCTAGAGACCATGATGAAAGAATATAACCTGATAGAGAAATAGAAAGGTTCAAAAGAAGGCTTCCCTTGGTCTCTGGTTTGAAGTATCTATGATGTGTGATGAAAAAGTTTTACAGAACATGGATAGAGATCAGCATAAATACCTATGTCCAATAGGTATGAGGTAGTGCATCCAGGAGTGACATGATAAAGTGACTCTATTCCATTGGATTGATTTATGATACAATAGAAGGGGAAGTGAGTAGCTCAAATTTATTACAAACTTCTTACGAGTGTGGGTTGAGATTCCTGCTTGGGTGTAATATTGGACTAAGTAATTTCTTAGATGTTCTTACCCTAAAATTATGTGGCACTGTGACTTTTTAACATTAGAATCTCTATCTAGTTGGGGTGAAAGGAACTTATAGAATGTCAGATTCATGCATTTAAGTTAATTGTTTGGCCTCTGGAGACATTTTATTTTGGGCTTCATGTTCTAGAGAGTATCTGTGGTTAGCCCTTTTATCCAGACTACCATGAGTTTAGTAAAATAGACTTAACAAGAGTAGATATTCTTAGAATCGAATGATTCTTTTAAGATTTTGCCTTATTTTCCAGGTTTGATATTGTTGGACTTTCACCAGATTCACAGGAGGATGAACCTGGAATTAAACAGGCAGCAGAAAATGGTAAGTACAGAAGAGTTATATAAAGACAAAAGCATTCTTAACTATTTTTAGTAGATTCAATAGTTTTATTGATGTTGATGAAATATTACACAATTATCTGAAGTTCCTTTCTGATCACTCTAACTTGTTTGCCATGATGGCCACTTGTTTGCCATGATGATCCACTTAACTATGGTCAATAGAGGTGAAGTGGATGGGGAAGAATGGCATTTATCAAACTTTAGCTCTGCTGAATACATAATTTTGCTTTGATTTACACAGGCAAAAATAGAATGTTTAATTAATAGTTGTGGCCAGTTTTCTTCACTAAGGAGACTTCAAATAAGAGTAAAAATAATGATACAATGTTATAATGAAAATTATATTAATGGTTAATTTTAGTGCAATAATAATAATAGATCCCACTGATTGGACACATAAGCTATTAAACAAGCTAAATAATTCTTATCATCCTCTCATTTAACACTCCTATGAAATAAGTATAAATTCTACTTTACAGAATTTCCAAAGTCTGTTCTCTAGTATAGTATTTCCTGCTCCTTTGGGAACATGATAATTTCGTTTATTTTTTGGGTGAAAGCATAAAGAACACTAACTTATTGGGAAAAATGTGGTTTTAGAAAATGCAGAAAAGCATCCTTTTCTTTTACATGTATGTACTGAAATATTTACAAATAGACAATGTAATGACAGGGATTGACTTCAGAATAATCTGGGTGATAATGTGGCAGGCATTGATGAAACAAGCCTGGCTGTGAATTGGTAATTGCAGAAGCAAGGTAATGTTTACCCAGGGAGTCCTCACATGCTCTTTCTGTTTTTATATTTGTTTGAAAATTTCCAAAATAGCTTAAAAACCAAAACCCAGGAGGATCCATGTAAAAATCTTTTTTTTAAATCTTTTCTTTAGAGGAAGTCTTAAGAACTTTAAAACAGGGAAGATACATTCAAAACAATTTGAGGGGCTAGCTTGGGGGCTGAGTGGTTAAATTTATGCGCTCTGCTTCCAGGGTCCAGGGTTAGCCCATTTGGATCCTGGGTGTGGACCTACACACCACTCATCAAGTCATACTGTGGTGGCATCCCACATAGAAGAACTAGAAGGATTTATAACTAGGATATACAACTATGTGCTGGGGCTTTGGGGAGGAAAAGAAGGAAGATTGGCAACGGATGTTAGCTCAGGGCCAATCTTCATCCAAAAAAACCCCACAAAACAATAAAAGCACTCACTGGATATTTAGGAATGTCAAACCAAGAACACTGACTTTTAGGATCATCAAAAAGCAAATCAGAGCTGGAATCCTAGAGCTAGGATTTTGTCAAAAAATAATAGATGACAAAAATGCATATTGGCTATGAGAATGAGTTGTTAGACCCTGTGGAAGATGGGGAGAGACTGGGCCTTGTGAAGAAGACAGATGGGCCTGGTGTTCCAGAATGAAAAGTTCTGTCCTAATGATGGAGTTGGCCTGTGATGTACTTGCCATTTCTTTCCTGTCTGAGATGGTGTATTATTGGAGAGAATTAGGCTTAGACTCAGAGCTAGGAAAGAAAGGAGTCTCTATTTGAGGGCTGAGAGAATATGTTGCTGAACAAAGAAGAGAGTGCCCAGATTAGGACGAGGGTCACAGTGCTGCCCTTGCCCTTGTGCAAAAGGTGGTTGAAATTAGAACCCACTACTGCATAGCTGATTGCTGACATTGTAGTTTGTTAACTTCGTCTCAGCACTTGGTGTAACCATGAGGAGTAAAGCTTTGTGAAACTGAGGGAAAATGGTCCCAACATCTTCCTGGCTGTCACGCAGCTAACATTCACCAGGCCCCAGCCACAGCCTTCCCTCCTCACAGCTGGGCTGTTTCTGCTACTTCTGCAGCTTGTTTCTGACTGAGGCCATGCAGTCTCTCCTAAATAACTCCCCTCCTACTTCTCACCAGCTCTTTTATTCCTAAGCCTCCTTCACTGTTCTCCATCCCAATCTCGCATGCCCTAGTCAGGGTACCCCTTGCTTTTCATACAAATTCTAAGAACTCAACATTATGTAAAAAAATAATTTTCAATTTGGGCATTTATATTTTTTCACAGTATTCTAATAAAAGCAGATTCTTGTTTTTTTATAAAAGGGAAATATAAAGTTGGAAATTTTAATCTTAAAAAAATGAAACTCTTGGGGCTGGCCTGGTGGCTTAGTGTTTAAGTTTGCACACTCCACTTTGGCGGCCTGGGGTTCACTGGGTCAGATCCTGGGTGCAGACCCACATAGCACTCATCAAGCCATGCTGCGGTGGCATCCCACATACAAAAAATAGAGGAAGATTGGCACAGATGTTAGCTCAGGGCCAATCTTCCTCACCAGAAAAAAAAAGAAACTCTTGCACATATGTCAAAAATGAAAGGAGATAATTTTGTAAAAGGTGCAGTTATTCCATAAATACAGGACTGACTATAAAGAGAAAGGAAATTCTGAGAGTTATCAAGTATTATTTTTAATGATGAGTGTCAAAGTATTTTGCAGAAACAAAAGAATTCATTTGATTTTTTTCCCCTGCATCATTTATAGGCTATAGGAAAAATTAATACTGTGGCTTTTTAAAATAATAGAATGAACTGGCTAAACACTATAAAGTATAAACCATGTAAGCTACTTAATTACTTAGATTTTAAAATGACAACTTTTAGATACAAATACCTATGCTTCATTGATGAGAGGGAAATATAAAATGTATATGAGCAGAATTAACATAGATAAAAGAATACCCATCTATTGATGAGAAAGAACTGTTGTTTACAAATTATATAATGAAATAATTTAGTAGTTTAAGCAGCACCTGCAAAATCTAGTTTTATAATGAAAATATTCTAATTTTGTGTTTTAATAGAGTGCTTCCAGTTTTTCACTTATTTCAACCCTTAATATACTTTGTGCTGTTTTTGGTTTTATTAATTTTTCCCTATTTAAATTATATCAATAGGCTTAAGTTTGAAAGTATTGGTGATTTAACTTTCATGTTGTTTTTAGTAAAAGCTTTGATAGAGCAAGAGGTGAAGAATGGCATTCCTTCTCACAGAATTATTTTGGGAGGATTTTCTCAGGTAAGAGAAAGTTTGAGTGGTATGTCAGTAGCATCAGTATATTTACCTAGAAGTCTGTGGTTTCAATCCTTTTTCTATGGAGGAGTCTATTTTTTAGATATTATAGAGTCTGATATACTACTTACCTTTATGTTGAATTAAATACAAATGGCCTAGAAATAATTATTAAGAGACTACTTCATACTCTTGCTCTTCTAGTTTTCTCTCTTCAGCAGTAGCTTTCACCTTATAAGTTACATCTTGAAAATCAATTTATTAAGTAAATTGATTGGAACCTGGAATATATTTTCTTAAAATAACCATAGTACACATGTAGTTAGGTTTCTTAATTAACACTATACACCCCTTTAAACAAAACTCTAATTTAAACATAAGTCCCCTGTCCTAGGAGGAAACTGTTGATAGGAACAATACAGTAGAAGACCAGAGAATTTCTTCCCTCTTTCTGTCACAGTCACATTCCTAGTTGAGCCTTGCAGATCCCCTGAAGTCCTTGTGGGGCAGGTCAGAGTAGGACCTCCCACAGAGCGACCCACAATGCTGGGGGGTGGTGCTTGTTGTCCTCCCTGGACTCTCTTTTTCCCACTGGGGGAACTGGAGGCCCAGAGGACTCCTCTCCACGTGGTGCTGTGCTGGCCTGGGGGAGGGGCAGTGCGGCAATGCGGTCAACATTTAGCTGCTGCTGCTTTTACCCTGCTAATGCGTCTGTCTTGGTCTGTGTGGTGCAGGGGTGCTTCAGCTTCACCCTGTGTTCTAGGATTCTCTCAGTGGTGTCTTGTTCTTGAATAGTTGCTAGTTGTTCTTGTAAGGGGGAGTGAAGTCACGAAGGACCTGTGTCGCCATCTTGGTGGCATCATTATCCTCCTTCATTTTGTCATGTAAAATAGGTTTAGATATAAATATGTGATGTTTATTTTTGGCATCGTCTTCTCTTTCTTTACTTTTTCTCCTACCCTCTCTACTTTTTCCACAGGCACAGTTACCTCATATTGCTCTTACGTCTTTATTCCAGCTTATCACCTGTTTGCCATGTCACCCATCCCCACATTGCTCTAGCTTCTAATCTGCAGGTATTCTGCATCAACAGCTTAGTGTTCAGCATACCTGAATTAGGCCAGTGTCAGAATTGTGGAATTATTTAAAAGGTAGAATTCAATAGAAAGATAGGTTGTTGATACAATACACAGTAGAAAGGTATGTTTTTGATTTGGTATTTGTTGAAATTTCATGGATAATGTACATTTTAATACACATTGTGACATAAATGTAGGTACAAAAATGAATGCTTGGTTCAAATAGGAAGCGAATATAGGAGTCTGTATATTTGAGATTCATTGATTATAATTTATAGAAACCAACTTCTAGTACCTTAAGAAATAAGTTGTGTCTGTGGGATCACATCAAGGAAACCAAGGATGATAATGAAGCAGGGCCTCAGGAATAGCTAGGATTTGGAAAGCCATCAGATCTTTCTCTCTGTCTTCATCTCTGTTGCTCTGCTCATCTCCTTCATTTGCCTCTCCATCTACAGCTGGCTGTCTCTGCTTTTGCACCCTATAGCTTTTCCATTTCTTGAGTTAACATGTTAACAGTTCCAGCCACACAAAGAGACAGACCAACAGTCACTGAATCCCAATTTCAAAATCCTGGGAGAAAGAACATAGCTATTCTGGATGAGAAATAATCTCATGTCCTCATGTGGCCCATGACCCATGGGAATGGTCAGAGTGATGTGGCATCTAGATGACTGATGGGAGTGCAGTTCCCAGAATGCAAGGTATTGTTAGCTGGGTAGGCAGATAATCTAAAGTTGTCTGCTACATAGTTCTTTTTATCTTGAATTCCTGTTTTAGAAAATAATACCAATTTAAGACTAGATTTGATTTTATACCTAAGACTTTTCAGAGGAGAAAACAGTAACCATAAATTCAGAATATTCCTAAGGTGGTTGTAAGTGCAGCAGTTAACTGTACTATTAACTCTGTCTTGACTGATTGGGTAGTTGCTGTGTTCTCACAATAGTCTTGAGTGTAGAGAAGCATGTTCTTTAGGACATGGTAGGGTGTGTATGTATTTCTACTAGTTTGCCTGATTTAATATGACATTAGCCAACCAGTTTGACTTTTTTATGGACATTGTTAATAACAGGAAATCTCTTAAGAGTTGCTGTTAGCAGAGGATGTGTTCCATTGACTTTCCCTGCTTATCTTTCCAGGGAGGAGCTTTATCTTTATACACTGCTCTTACTACACAGCAGAAACTGGCAGGTGTCACTGCACTCAGCTGCTGGCTTCCGCTGCGGGCTTCGTTTCCACAGGTAGCCTGATTGATGCACGCAACATTGGATTACTGAACTGGAGATAGCGGATGATGTTGGGGAGAGGATTATCTTTTTTTTTTAATTAATTAATAAACCTCATTTATTTTTGAGCAGTTTTAGGTTCACAGCAAAATTCTGCAGAAATTATAGAACGTTCCCATATAGCCCATGTCCCAATACCTGCATAGCTTTCCCTCTGTTGACATCCCACAGCACAGTGGTACGTTTGTTACAATCGACAAACCTACATTAACACATTGTTGTCACCCAAAGCCCATAGTTTACATCAATCACCCTTTTTTAAGAAGAATTTTCTTAGACTTTTGGGATGTATCATTAGGCTTTATCTGTACACTTGTTTTTACTGTGGATTTCATAGAATGGAATAAGAAATAAGTTATGTTGTCATTAATCTTATTTTGAAGTGTTTAATACATTTTAAGATATATATAAAAATTAGGACTATTTTTTACATGTAGAAATATTATTTTTGAATGTTCAGTATGTTCACTGCTTGATAGAATTTTGCCATAGAATATAATTTCTAAATATTCAACAGTGTAAAGCAATATATAGTAACCATGGGAGATGTGGACATTATTTTATTTTCAAATTCACCTTTAAATCTAGGGTTTTTTCTGTTGCTCTATAGTAACTCTTTGGTGTCTTGCACATAGTAAGTGCTGTTTATTAACCATCTTATTGAAATCAATTAAATAAGAGCTGAAAAGAACATGATTCAGCTAAAACATACCTCTGATATCAAGACACTGTGACTCTATAAGAATTAAGATACAATCTGCTTCAAGGAACCTATTCATGGGAAAACATATAACACAAGACAGGGTAATCATATGTCCTGTAAAAGTTTAAATAAAGAGGAGTATAGTGATGGAAAGAATTTTATTTCTGTGGCCATATATAACGTATAATGAAGGTAATAGTGTGTTGTATGTGCGTATCTACAATTTTAAATGCCTGGCATCATGCTCTACACTTTTGAATAAATAATACTAGTTTTGTTTTGTTTTGTTTTTTGCAGGGTCCTATCAGTGGAGTTAATAGAGATATTTCTATTCTCCAGTGCCATGGAGATTGTGACCCATTAGTTCCCCTAATGTTTGGTTCTCTTACTGTCGAAAAGCTAAAAACATTGGTAAATCCAGCCAATGTAACCTTCAAAACCTATGAAGGCATGATGCACAGTTCATGTCAACAGGTAAATGTTTGGAAACAGTGATTACAAAGACATATTTGCAACTCTTTCCATGTGATATTTTTAAGATAAATAACATTTGACTACTTAGGGGTTTAAAGGAGTTAATTAATGAATTCGTACTGAATCATAGGTTAGCAGGACTTAGGTCAAAGTTCATTCAATTTAATTCAAAAAACACTGATTTCTTATTACATGCAAGCATTGTACATAATTCAAAGACAAAAAACAGTCCCTTTTATTAAAATTTAAAATAGATTAATTAAAATTAAAAATTTAATAGGAAAGAAGAATATATATTCAAGTAACTATAGAAAGCAGAATGTGATATATTTTATATTAGAAGTTTAAAAAAAGTTCTCTGAAAAACTGAGAAAAGTGAGATTAATTTTATCTTAGAAGGCACTCAGATGATAATGAAAGAGCTGGATTTTGAGGAATGGGTAGGATTTGGATAGCAAGTATGCAGAGAAAAGACTGTGGGACAGGAAAAGCAAGCTGTCCACTTGGGCCGTAGTCTTATGAAAGCCTGGGTGTCAGAACAGAAGACACAGAGAGGAAGAGACTCAGTTCTACAGAGCTTTTATGTTGTACTGAGGATGGACTTGTTCACTAGTCAGCTGGAAGGCATTGCCATGCTTTGTTTTGTTTTTAAGATTGGCACCTGAGCTAACATCTTTTGCCAATCTTTTTATTTTCTTCTCCTCCTCAAAGCCCACAGTACATAATTGTATATTATAGCTGCAAATCCTTCTGGTTGTGCTATGTGGGATGCCGCCTCAGCATGGCCTGATGAGCGGTGTCATGTCCGCACCCAGGATCCGAACCGGTGAAACCCTGGGCTGCCAAAGCAGAGCACATGAACTTAACCACGGGGCTGGCCCCCATTGCCATCTTTTGATCAAAGCAAGATGTGATCTAATCTACATTCTGCAGACAAATGAGGCAGAATCCAGTGGGATTTAGTGACTAATTTTATGGGGTAGGAAAGAAGAGGGTATCAAAGAGGCCTTAGATTTCTAGCTTGGATGACTAAGAGGATCCATTCATCAGGTAGATACAGTGCTGGCTTTAGGGTGACAGGAAGGAGATGATACTGAGTACTGAGTATAGTGAACATACTGAGATTGATGTACCTCACGATGTCACAGTGGGTGTTGGAAATACTTGTCTGAAGCTCAACCTGAAATAAAGATTTCGAATAATTACCACTATTATTGACCAGTGAAGAATTACCATGGGAGAATATCATGAGAAACAAGGCCAAGGGATAGAACCTTGGGGGAGGTCAAAGGAGTGAGGTTTGAATGGGAATACAGGAGGAGAGTTTCAGAGTGGGAGGGAGCAACTCATTTGAGAGTTCAGAGAACGATTCAGAAGTAGGCCAGGAAGAAACTACACAGTAGTAAGCCATCTGTGACGTCGGGTGTTTGGGGAGATGAAGCCAGACTACAGCAGATTGTGTGAGGTAGATATGAGGGAGATGAGGAAGTAGAGGCAGCATGTGTAAACCTTTTTAAAAAAGGTTTTGGTAAAGGGGGAAAAGAGTAGGAAGGCTCTTTTTTAATGGGATGGGAGAAAGAGACTCCTGTCGGTGGGGAGGAGCGGGGGAGAAGGTGTGACAAAGAGAAGATAATTGGGGCCAGCCCCGTGGTTGAGTGGTTAAGTTCCTGTGCTCTGCTTCTGTGGCCCAGGGTTTCGCTGGTTTGGATCCTGGGTGTGGACATGGCACCGCTCATCAGGTCATACTGAGGCGGCATCCCAACAGCACAACCAGAGGCGCTGACAACCAGAATATATACAACTATGTACTAGGGGGCTTTGGGGAGAAGAAGGCAAAAAAACCCCCCAAACATTGGCAACAGATGTTAGCTCAGGTGCTAATCCTTGGGGAAAAAGAGACGATAATTGAGTGGGGGGAACCTAAGGGATCATGTTATATAAAGTCCTGAAATGGGTAGTGCTTGCCTTAAAAGAGGAGAACACCACTTTTGAATCAGGATAGAAGAGGATGGATGAGTATAGACAAGGATTTTGAGGTAGAAAAGAGAGTAGTTGAGAGCTCACATTAGATCCTCTTTCTTTATCTTTTCAGTAAAGTAGGCAATGTGCTCATTGATAAGAATGAAGGAGGCCTAGATAGATGTGGAGGCTTGAAAAGGCCTAGAATAAAAACTGATTGCTAAGCATTGAGGCAGTCCAAGTTCACAGTGTTTTGCAACCACTCAGCCTGGCTAAATCATTTGCTTTAGGGGCAGAGAAAGCAGATAGTAGTATGATTTATCCACAAAGACAAGGGGGCCTGGGATTCTAGGGTGTTACGGAGAACATAGTTGAAACCATAATGAAAACTGAATCAGAAAGGGGAGTGGGCTGCTGTCCGGTATCCAGGAGGGACTGAGGGTCTAGGAGCAGAGGTTTTCAGAGTAGGCTTTGCATCACAAGTAACCTGGAGATTAATAAATACAGATGCTGAAATGCCAAATTCAGCGCGATTCTGATTCAGTACAGTGGAGGTTTGGGAGTGAACTCAGACATCTGTGTTTGTATGGATGTGTTTTTAAAATAGAAGCTCATAGATGATTCTTTGTGCAGTCACATTGGAGGACACTGGCCTGGATGATAGGAGCAGAAAGTGAAAAGACGCAGAACAGTAGGAGGTGGTGTCACAGGAAACTTTCAGGACTTTAGAGTGTTGTGTAGGCCACTGTCCTGCTGTGGCTTTCCTTTCTGAGTGACTAAATTATAAGGTTGAAGGTTCTCTGCATTGCTAATTTGTGAGTCTGTGAGGCTAAGCCTTGAAATACTGGAGATGATAGCAGGAAATATGTTTGAGGGAGGTGAGAAAACTATGAGCCAGATGCAGGAGTCTTCTAGGAAAGTTTCTTCTGTAATAAATATTTGGTATATTCATTTTCATATCTTTCTAGGCCTATCTTAGGTACATGCCCTCTTTCATATGGTTGGTTGTATGTAAATCCTTATGAAAGGCACAAAATATTTTATGCTGTGGGTTTAGCATTTCATTCTAATAAGGGAATGTTAAAAGCTAGGCTTTTCCACTGATGCTTAGTTGGCAGTAATTGTGTACTTACTGAGACTTCTCAGTAGAGGTATCGTCACTGCTAATGCCCCTTCCAACCTCCTCACCCTCAGTGTTCTGTTTGTTCAAGTATAACAAAATGCAGACCATTTTCATGGGACTAGATAATAGATGGAAGCTATCATTTGAATGTACAGTAATCATCATCATAGGAAATGTTCTGAAGTTTCTCTTATAGCCTCATTTCTCTATTACAACTTCTTATTTAATTGTACTAGTAAAAATGTGGTTTCATCTTAGCTATGTACATCATAGATTTAGTTAGTGGTATTTTAGTGGGGATTTAATTTCTGATTTGTGTAACCACTTACTGGCACTTTATTCCAAACAGGAAATGATGGATATCAAGCAATTCATTGATAAACTCCTACCTCCGGTTGATTGACATCATTAAGAGGCCTCGTGTAGAAGTACACACCAGCATCACTGTCGTAGAGTATCAACCTTCTCCCATGCCCAGTCTTGAAACTTCTGATGTTTGCAGTGTTAAAATGTTTTGCAAATATACACCAATGACACAGACTAGATAATATCTCCTTCTGGGAAATTTATGATCTTTTAAGTTTCTATACATGTATTTGTATAATATCATCCAGAATATACTAGTATTAAAATAGCTGAAGCAGCTAGCTCCTTTTTCCCCACATGTAATTCAGCAAAATAATAAAATACTGTAACCAGATTTTGTATTACATCATTTGAGAATTATTAGTATGCTTAATGAAAATTTGTTCAAGTATAAATGAGCAGTTAAGATATAAATGATTTGTGCAGCTCTGACTTAGTGTAATGGACTTATTCCAAAATTACATAGTCACCATGCAATATCTGTATTTTTATATATGTATTCACATATAGTTAAGGGTTGTAATACATCAGAATGAGATGTTATTACATTATTCCTAATAATAGGGATAATACTTCTAAGTGTCAATAAAGAAGAATATTGCTCTCTTCAATTAATGGCCCTTTTATTTTGGGGACCAGGCTTTTCTTCCCGATATCATTTCTATTTAATATTTTTTTTTCCTCTCTAGAAAAGAAATATGTTCTTTCTTCTTTTTCATCCTTCATAACAGACCAAATATTGCCTCCTTGCCATGGACATCTGCTGTCAATACATACTGTAATTTGACATTCTGAATCACAGACATGTTGGTATTTAAAATGTATTTATACTTCTATAAAGAAACCAGGCATCATTTCAAACTTCCAATACTAATTTCTTAAACTGTACCTTAGTCCAAAGTTAGACCTTTATAGTTATCACGATCTTCGGTCCTGGTAATGGGATTAATTCTGTGCTTGTATTTTTCTGTAACTGAAAGAATAATTAGGTCATATTCTAGTATGTTCTGGAATATTTAAGACTGATTTTAAAAACTAATTTTAAGATGATTTGCTCTAAGATGATCTTGTAGCATAGAGTTTTAGTTTACTTATTTTGTATGTATCTTTGAAACCAACTACTGTAGGAAATGAACAATCCATTAGAAAAATTTGCTTTAATGTTATCTGCCAGTGGACTTATTTGAAATTTCCACTTTAGTCAGATGATTTTTTTAAATTAGTTTTTGTGCAAACATAAGAGTAGCAATTATTTGATTTTAAAGAAAATTTTTCAGATTATTGGTAAAAATTATATGAAAACAAATTAATGGGTAATAAAGGTTAGTCAGAACTTGATATATATATATATGCTGTAGTTACCACAGTTTAATATGTAGCAAAAATGTACACTTGATATTTCTGAACTATTGTTAAATTTTCTGTTGTATTCCAACTGACTAAAACAATGTTAGGAATGCATCTTTATAAATGGGTGCTAATTGATAATGGAAATAATTTAGTAATGGACTGTATAGAATGTTAATAATGAAGCCATATGTTTATGTCTGGATTTAAAAGTTTTAAACAATCTTTTACTAAGTCATGTTGCTTTACCTTGAAGAATATAAATTGTTGTTTCAGTTATACAAATCAGCAAGATCTAATTTATGGCAAGAAATATTCCGTTGAAATATTGTGCTGTAATGTGGGAAAATGTAAATCTTTTTCACGGTTTCTATCAATGTGAAATAAAATTTAATTCTGACTTTTCTGTGACTGCTTTTTCGAATATTATTTTTAATATTTGGGTTTGCTTTGGAATGGTGTCTCTAACAAAAAGGAGGAAAATGACAACGTAATCACAAGAATGTACATTGAGAAAAATTTTGATGATGGCTTGGTTGGCCTGGAATGGAACTAGGCATGAGAGAAGCTTCTCTTGTTACTCAATTTTAATAAGCTAAAAAAAAATTATTAAATTTGGTTTTCAGTGTTCCTAACCTATTTAAGAAGTTTTGTTTAGGGTTCCCTTTTGTCTCTTCCTTTTTCTGTAGTATTCATGGGATTTTTAAATTAGTGTCATAAATCAATTACCCAAATAGTTTTTTCTCCTTTTATTTCACTGTTGACTTGTAACTTTTCCCAATAAAGGAATTCTTTCTGTTCTGTCTCTTCAGCAGTTCTTCAGTTTCTGCTTTTGAATAAAGTGGCCTGCTCACCTTTTTGTGAGGCTGCCTGTTCTATTTTCAGACAGCCCTAATGGTAAGAGCGTCACCCACTTCAACTCTTTCTTAGATTTATCCTTCACAGCAGCACCGTATTTCATATGATAATCTTTTATTTGATGATCCTTTTTAAACTATTGTGTTTACAGTTAGATGTGGTCAGAGCATGGTATTGTTAATATCGGTCAACAAATAACATCTGTGTTTTATGTACATATAAATACTTGGGATATTTGCCCACTGTTGCAGTCAATCTTATTGCTACTTTGTAAAAGTAGATACATGACATATTTCCACCCATGTACCATTTTATTTTGTAAAAATTACTAAAAAGTAAAAATGTAATTTAAGTACTTAACATATGCCAGTCACTGTACTAAACATTTTATATCTTTTATTCATATAATCCTCACATCAACTTTATCTTCATTTTACAGAAGAGAAAACTGCTATCTAGAGAAATGGTTACAGAGCTATTATGTATAACAGCCAGGATTCAAAATGATGTGCCTAATTCCACGGTTTACTACCTTGCTTTATGCCCCTGTGAAGTAATTTAAATGCTTCTAAACACATAAACGTTTACTTCATATAATTTAGAACACATAGAAATGCTGAATAAACTATGGTGAAAATCAGCTTATAATAATAAATTGCATTCTCTAGTACCCAGAGAGAACTAAAACAGAAACTAAAAACCCACTTGGTACATCTAGCTTTGGGGCTGAGACAATAACTCACCATTATAAAGCCAGGACCCCTTTAAGGGCTACACTTTTTGCCCACAAGGTGAACTAGAAAAAAAAATCTGACTCCCCAGAAAGGGACGGGGAAGCTTATCTTGGCCTGGGCTCTGGATTGAGAGAGAAGGGAGCTCTTCCCTTGAAATTGTTTAACCAGGAACTTGTCCTCATATATATTTGGATTTTGAATTTATACTATTTATGTGGCCTGGAAACACATAAGCTCATAAGGTAGCATCAAGAATTTCCTTGTACTGGCTCTACCCCTCAGGCACCGAGAAGAGGCAAACAGATTCTTTATGGAGAATGACATCCTCCACCTAGGCTGCATAAATTTAGCCCTGCCAAAAGTGAGCTCAACACCCCGCCAAAGTCCAGACCACATGAAGGAACAGTCTACTGCCACAAAAGAATGCCAGGTGACATATAAAAGGATCATTAGACTCAGGAACTTTTAAGAAATAGCATAGATAGTATAGAGTGTTAAACCAATCAGAGACAAAAGAAACAAATGAAAAAGTAACTATCAGAAAATGCAGGTTTGAAAAAGAAATTTTCTAGGAATGAAAAATAGCCACTCAATTGAAAAGTTTTAATGGAGAAGCATTATTTATGACAGTAAACTATTTGAAACAACCTAGTGTGGAATAAAAGTGGACCAGCTAAATAAGCTATCATACATCTATACAATGGAATGTTATACAGCTATAGAAAAGGAATGAGGATTTATTAATTTGGAAGGGATTCAGAATACATTATTGATGAAAAAGTAATGTAAAAAACTGAAAGAGATGGAGGAAATAAGACCATGTATTTGTCTTGGCTAGAATTTACATTTTAGAAAACCCAAAATGCTAGAGGATTTTGAAGAATCTAATAAAAGTGGTTATAGAGCATGAATGAGGAAGAAATGAGGTGGGTAAGGACAGGAGGTAAGCAAGCCTGCCCTGGTATAATTTTTTTATTCAGATTTTTTTGTGTGTGGTAAAATACAACAAATTTAGCATTTTAACCATTTTTAAGTGTATAGTTCAGTGGCATTAGTTACATTTCACATTGTTGTGCAACCAACACCATCATCCATCTCCAGAACTTTATCAGCTTCCCAAACTGAAACTACTTTTTATTCTTCAGATCTTGAATTGTGTTAATCTATGACCTACAAAAAATATTCAAATGGATAAATTAAACTGCATGTTAGACACAACAGAATTGTGTCTGAAATTATCTGCGAAAGAAAGCTCTGAGAAATTTACTCAGAAGAAATCAGGCGAGCAAAAGGGTGGATAAGAGACTAGAAAAATAGAGGTCCAATATTAAGTTTAATGAAAGCTGCAGAAGGAGAGGACAGAAGGTAAGAGAAGCAATATTTGAAGACAAAATGGCTGAAGTTTTTCCAGACTTCAGGAAAGATAAGAAACCTCAGATTCAACAAGCAAAATGAGTTACTAACAGGATAAATAAATTAAATCTCTAAAGAGGCAGACACATGGTGAAAAGCAAAAAACACCATAGAAAAAGATCTTAATAGCAACTAGAGAGCGCCTACTAAAACTGTCACACGGTACACGTCAGAAAAACATCAGAGGTCAGAAGATAATGGGATAACATCAAAGTTGGAGAGAAAAGGGCAATTTGGGACTTTCTACGTAGGTGAACTCATTTAAGAGAGAGGGCAAAAAAAACCCCACCCATTTTTAAACAAATAGGAAGTTTATAAGAAAAAGAATACTGACTGAACTGTTAAAAGATGTTCTTTCAGAAGAAGAGAAATGAACCAGAGGAAAGGAGAGAGAGAAAAATGGGGAAGAAAGACGGTGGTAAACATTTAGTAACTAAACAAGCATTGACTATAAAATTAATAATGCTAATGTGGGAGCTGAAACACTGAATAAAAATAAAGTACATGCAAAAATCAATTGTATTTTATATACTAGCAATGAACACTTGAGAAAATCAAAATTAAAAATACAGTACTATTTACAATCACTCAGAAAAGAATACTTAAGTGAAAATCTAACAAATCATGTACAGGACTTGAAGGCTGAAAACTACACAATGCTGATGAAAGACATCAGAGAAGATCTAAATGAGACTTACACCATGTTCATGGATTGGAAGACTCAACATAGTAAAGATGTTAATTCTCCTCAAATTGATAGAAAGTTTAATGCAATTCCTATTAGAATCTCAGTTAGATTGTGGTAGCAATACACAAGACTATTCTAAAATTTATATGGAAGCCAAAAGAACTAGAATAGGTTAAACGATATTGAAAAAAAAAGAAAGCAAGAGAGATCCACTGAATTTCAAGACTTATGTAGTGACAGAAATCAAAACTATATGGTATTAGCAGAGAGACAGACACATAGATGCACTGAACAAAATAAAGCAGATTTAAATGTCAAGTAGAAAAGTATACAACTTACAGGAGAAAAAATTTGAGATGTTGGGCTTGAAGTTTTTTAAATAAGAGAGCAAAAGTATAATCCCTAAAAGAAAAAACATTAATTGGACTTCATCAAAATTTAAAACTTTCGCTCTTTCAAAGACCCTGTTAAGAGGATGAAAAGACAAGCTAAGACGGGGAGAAAATATGTGCAAACCACACATCCACAACTCCAGTATCTAGAATATATAAAGAACTCTCAATACTCAACAGTAAAAAAAAAAAAAAAAAAAAAAAATATATATATATGTATTAGAAAATATGCAAAAAACATTAAGAGATTTTACTGAAGAGGCTATACAGATGGCAAATAAGCAAATCAGAATACATTCAACATCACTAAACCACTAGGGAAATTAAAAATTAAAACCACAATGAGAGTTACATGAATTTACACATGTAATAAAATAAGAGAACTATACACACATTTTATAATTGTCCATTTCCTGGTTTTGATATTGTACTATATTTTTGTAAGATGTAACCATTGGGGAAAACTGGGTGAGGTGTACACAGGACGTCTCTGTACTATCTTTACAATTCTCAGTCAATCTATGAATATTTCAAAAGAAAAAGTTTGTGGGTTTTTTTTAATGTACAATGGGAGCGATGATAGAAGTTGAAATAGTCTCTGGATCATCTATTTTCTGAGAGTAGATGAGAAATATTCATTCCCTTTAGATTAAATATTCATGATTTAAGGCTAACTAAAAAAAGAATACAAATATATGTAACTTCCAAACTAGTGTAAGTGAAGATGAAATAAAGGAAGCTCAATTAAAAGGACAAGAAAGCAAGAAAACATATAAAATGTAGAGCAAGAAATTTCATAAAATGTTAGATACAAATCTGAAAATAATAGTAATCATAACTGTGAGTGGACTAAGTTTACCAGTAAAAGGACAAAGATCAGATTGGACAAAAGAACGATATCAAGCTACATTTTAATTACAAGAGATTCTGTTTAATTACAGAAAGATTGAAAGTAAAGGGATGGGTAAATATAAGAAGCAAACACTACCAAAAAGTAACATCTTAAAAAGTAATATGGCTTATCCTATGTTAGTTTCAGGTAAAACAAACTTTAAGATAATGAACACATGTCCACACAAAAATTTTTACATGAATATTCATAACAGTATTACAATAGCCCAAATGTGGAAAGAACCCAAATGTCCATAAGTGATGAACGGATAAATAAAATGTGGCATATCCATATAAGAGAATATTAGTCGCAATAAAAAGCAATGTCACAACATAGATGAACTTTGAAAACATGCTAAGTGAGAGAAGCCAGTTACAAATGACTTCATATTGTATGATTTCTTTTATATGAAGGAATAGAATAGACAAATCTATAGAGAAAGAAAATAGATAGCCTAGGGCTGAGAGAGTAGTGGTGGTGGTAATGGGGTACGACTGCCAATGGGTCTGGGAATCCTTTTAGAGGGAATGAAAATGTTCTAAGGTAAGATTGTGATGATGGTTGTACAACTCTGTCACTATACTGAAAACCACTGAATCGTACACTTTAAATTGAGTAAACCATATGTGTGTTAATTATACCTAAATCTGTTCTTAAAAATAGACTTTAACGCAAAGGGTATTATTAGGGATAAAAATGATCAATACATCATGATAAGAGTGGTAATTCTCCAGGAAGGTATGTGAATCCTAAATGCATATGTACCCAATATAGTCTCAAAATATGTAAAACAAAAATGACAGTGACATCAGTGAAAGAGGTGGAGTAGGGAATTCCAAGGGTCTGTCCCTCCAAAGAAACACGAAAAAACTGGCAAAAACTGTCAGAATCAGCCTTTTGGAACTCCAGAAAATAGTCAAAGGTTTATAGCAACCAAGTGAATGCTTAATCAAGAAAAAACTCACTGAACCCAGTAGGAAAGCTTTGTGCCATTTTAACTTACTGTTGCTTAGTTCCCCCCTCCTAGGCATGGTGATGGTGTTGAAGATGGCAATCCACATTCTCAGTGTGGGTTCCAGATACAGTCATGCACCACATAACAACATTTCAGTCAACAATGGACTGTATATAGTCAGCGGTCCCATAAGATTATTACCATACAGCCTAGGTGTGTAGTAGGCTATACCATCTAGGTTTGTGTAAGTACACTATATCATGTTTGCATGATGATAAAACTGCCTACTGATGCATCTCTCAGAACATATCCCCATCGTTAAGCATCACATAACTGTATTGAAGAAAGCAAAGCAGGTCTTGTTTCCAAAGAATTGTGGTTGTCTCTCAGGTGGCTTCTTGAAGGACTAACACAAAGAGTGTGCCTTTATCTTGCCTAAATTAGAACTCTCAGGTTGGAGAAGTAGCTACATGGAGGATGCTTCTCAAAAATATTTAAAGGACTCAACAACAATAAATCAAACAACCTGATCAAAACATGGGCAGGGGACATGAACAGACATTTCTCCAAAGAAGATATAAGGATGGCCAATAGACACATGAAAAGATGCTCATCATCACTAATCATCAGGGAAATGCAAATCAAAACTATACTAAGATATCACCTTACACCTGTTAGAATGGCAAAAATATCCAAAACAAAAAGTGAGAAATGTTGGAGAGGTTGTGGAGAAAAAGGAACCCTCATGCATTCTTGGTGGGAATGCAAACTGGTGCAGCCACTATGGAAAACAGTATGGAGATTTCTCAAAAAATTCAAAATAGAAATACCTTATGACCCAGCCATCCCACTACTGGGTATCTATCCAAAGAACTTGAAATCAGCAATTCCAAAAGTCCCATGCACCCCTCTGTTCATCGCAGCATTATTTACAATAGCCAAGACGTGGAAGCAACCTAAGTGCCCATCAACTGATGATTGGATAAAGAAGATATGGTATATATATACAATGGAATACTACTCAGCCATAAAAAAGGACAAAATCGTCCCATTCACAACAACATGGACGGACCTTGAGGGTACTATGTTAAGTGAAATAAGCCAGATAGAGAAAGACGAACTGTGTATGACTCCACTCATAAGTGGAAGTTAACATATAGACAAAGAGAACTGATTGGTGGTTATCAGGGGAAAGGGGGGGTAGGGGGAGGGCACAAAGGGTGAAGTGGTGTACCTACAACATGACTAACAATAGTGTACAACTGAAATTTCACAAGATTATAAACTATCATAATCTTAAGAAAAAGAAAAAAAATAAAGGAAAATGAACCAGCCACTGTCACCTGGGGCAAAGAATATAATTTGAGGGAAACAATAGATACACTGAAAAGCCTAAGAAGAAAGGCAGGGGAGTGAGATGCTTTGAGGAATAAAGGCTTTGAAAAGCTTCCACATATTCCTGGAAATCTAGAAGCCCATGTGCATGTACAGGGTAGGGTGCATGCTCAAAAAGACCTGAGAAGGCTCTAAACTCTCACCTCTGGCTAATCTGGAAGCCCTGGGCAAGCAAGATGTGAAAGCAAAGGCAGAGTTGTAAGCTGCCCACTTGAATGTTACAGGCATGCCCCAACACACACAGAGCCTAGCTGCAAACAGTGAGAATTTTTTTGTTTTTGTTATTGTTTTTTTGTCTCTAGATGTTTAAGGAAATCTCTATCAAATTACTAGCTGGCCACTAAGCTAAAAAAACGGCGACTTAGTTACCACACATGACAATGAATATAGTTTTTTACCAAAAAAGAGTTTAGAGGAGTCACTAAACAAAAAAACTTAAAAAACAAAAACTGTAACACTCAAGAAACAGCAACAACTCTGATTTTCAGAGTTGCTACATTATAATATTCAAAATGTCCAGTGTTTAACAAAAAATAAAAAGCAGGGAAAGAAACAAGAAAGTCTATAGACCATTAACAGGATATAAAAGAAATGAACATAAACTGTCCCTGAGGAAGCCCAGACACTGAACTCACTAGACAAAGACCTGAAATAAACTCTCTTAAATATGATCAAAGAACTAAAGCGAACCATGGGCAAAGAATTAAAACAAACCAGGAGAATAATATCTCGATATCAATAGAGATTATCAATAAAGAGATAAAAATTCAGGTACCAAATAGATATTTGGAGCTGAAAGAACAGTAATTGAAATAAAAATTCACTAGAGGGAATCTACAGCAGGGTGGAGCAGGCAGAAGAATCAGACTTGAAGATAGGCCAACTGAAATTATCTGGTCTGAGGACCAGAAAGGAAAAAAAAAAGAATGAAGAAAAATGAACAGAGCCTAAGAACTTGGTGAAAAACCATCAAGTGTACCAATATACACATCATGGGTGTCCCAGAAGGAGAAAAGAGCATAAAAAATATTGAAGAAATGATGGCAACTCCCCAAATTTGATGAAAGATATGAATCTACACATCCAAGAAGCTTAATAAACTCAAAGTAGAATAAACTCAAAGAGATCCACACTGAGCCAATTGAAATCAGTCAAAAGACAAAGAGAGAATCTTGAAAGCAGCAACAGTGAAGGAACTCATCATGTCCAAGATTCCTCCACCAGATTAACAGATGATTTCTCAGCAGAAATTATGGAGGCCAGTAAGCAGTAGCATGTTATATTTAACGTGCTGAAAGAAAAAAATGTAAATGAACAATTCTATGTCTGGCAAAACTATACTTCAAAACTGGAGAAATTAAGACACTCACAGATAAACAAAAGCTAAAGGAATTAAATGCTAGTATACCTGCCCTACAAGAAATGCTTCAGGCTGAAATGAAAGGACACTAGACAGTAACTTGAAGCCATATGAAGAAATAAAGAACACCTAAAGGTACTTACATAGGTAAATATAAACACCAGTATTATTGTACTTTTGGCTTGTGACTCCTCTTTTTTCCCTACATGATTTAAAAGACAAATGCATAAAATGTTAAGTATAGATCTACATTACTTGGCACACATTTTGTAATGATTTAATTTGTGACAACAAGTGTATCGAGAGGGGAGGACTAAATTGTACAGCAGCAGGACATTTGTATATTACTGCAGCAACGCTGGGGTTACTTAAACTGGATTAGTATAATTTTAAGATGTTAATTGTAATCCCCAGAGTAACCACTAAGAAAATAAACATATGCAGAAAAGGAAATGAGAATGGAGTAAAAAGTGTTATACTACAAAAAGTCAATCACAAAAGAAGGCAGTAATGTAGGAAATGAGGAATAAAAAAGGTCTAAGACACAGAAAAGAGGCAGAAAAATGGCAGAAGTCCTTATCAGTAGTTATCTTAAATTAAACAGGGTAAAGTATTCAATTAAAAGGCAGAGACTGGTAGAATGGATTTTAAAAAGACATGCAACTATATGATGTCTTACAAGAGACTCACTTTAGATCGAAAGACATAAGTAGATGGAAAGTGAAAGGATGGAAAAAGATGTTTCATGCAAATGGTAACTGAAAGAGAGCTGGGGTGGCTATACCAGTATAAGACAAAATAGATTTCAAGACAAAAATTGCTACAAAAGAGGGGCCAGCCCAGTGGTGCAGTGGTTAAGTTGGGGTGTTCTGCTTTGGCAGCCTGGGGTTTGCTGGTTCATATCCTGGGTGTGAACCTACGCATGGCTTATCAAGCCATGCTGTGGCAGGCATCCCACATAAAATAGAGGAAGATTGGCAAGGATGGGCCAGTCTTCCTCAGCAAAAAGAGGAGGATTGGTGGCAGATGTTGGTGGCAGATGTTAGCTCAGGGCTAATATTTCTCAAAAAAAAAAATGCTATAAAAGGAAAAGGACATTAGGGGTTGGCCCAGTGGTGTAGTGGTTAAGTTTAGCGCACTCTGCTTCAGCAGCCTGGGTTCATGGGTTCAGATCCTGGGCTAGGAATTGCACCGTGCTGTGGTGGTGACCCACATATAAAATAGAGGAAGATTGGCACAGATGTTAGCTCAGGACCAATCTTCTTCACCAAAAAAAGAAAAAAAGGATATTACATATTGATAAATGGTCAATCCATCAAGAAGATATAGCAATCACAAGCATATATGCACCTTACAATAGAGTTCCAATATATATGAAGCAAAAACTGACACAATTTAAGGTAGAAATGGACAGTTCTGTGATAATAGTTGGAAACTTCAATATACACCACTTTCCATAATGGATAGAACAACTAGCCAAAAGATCAATAGGAAATAGAGGACTTGAACAACACTATAAACTAACTAGAGCTAACAGACATATACAGTACACTTTACCCAACAACAAAAGAATGTACCTTCTTCCCAAGAACACATGGAACATTCTCCAGGATAGACCACATGTTGGGCAAAATTAGTCTCAACAAATTTTAAAAGATTGAAATTATACAAAGTATCTCTCCAACCACAATGAAATAATGCTAGGTATAAATAACAGGAAAAAAAGGGAAATTCACAAATTGTGCATATTAAATAGACTCATTATGGCAATAAAAAAGAATAAGAAATAAACAACGCACTAAAACACAATAAATGGGTCAAAAAGGAATCACAGAGAAATCAGAAAATATTTTGGGTCAAATGAAAACAAAAACACAACAATCCAAAACTTCTGGAATGTAGTGAATATAGTGTTCAGAGGTAATTTATAGTGGTAAATGCGTATATTTAAAAAGAAGAAATATCTTATATTAAAAATGTAAATTTATACTTTAAGGAATTGAATAAAGAGAAGCAAACTAAACTCCAAGCTGTCAGAAAGAAGGAAATAGTAACAATTAGATTAGATAAAAGTGAAATTCAAAATTAGAAAACCAATAGAATTGACTAAATCAAAAGTTGGTTATTTGAGAAGACCAAAAAAAATGACAAAACTTTAGCTACGACTAAGAAAAAAAAGAAGAGTCAATTACTAAAATGAGAAATTAAAGTGGGGGGATTACCACCAACATTATAGAAATAAAAATAACTATAAGAGAATATTATGAGCAATTGTATGTCAAAAAATTAGATAATCTAGGTGAAATGAACAAATTCCTAGAAACATACAAACTACCAAAACTGACTCAAAAAGAAATAAAAAATCTAGATAGACCTATAAGAGACTGAATGAGTAACTAAAACTTCCCAAGAAAGAAAAGCCCAGGACCAGATGGTTTCACTGGTGAATTCTATCAAACATTTAAAGAGTTAACACTAGTCCTTCTCAACTCCTTCAAAATAGAAGAGGATGTCACATTTCCTGATGCATTCTATGAGGCCAGTATTACCCAGATATCAAAGCCACTCAAAGATAACTATACATGAATATTCTTTATTAGTATAGATACAAAAATCTTAGACAAAATACTAGGAAATCATATCCAGGATCACACCAAAAGGATCATACAAATGGGATTTATATCAAGAATGCAAGGGTGGTTCAACACATGAAATCAATCAATATAATCCACTGCATTAACAGAATGAAGAAAAAATGTGACATGATCATCTCAATTGACACAGAAAAAGCACTTGACAAAATCCAACAACTAATCATGATAGAAATGCTCAATAAACTAGGAAGAGAAGGAAACTTCCTCAACATTGATAAAAGGCATCTATGAAAACCCCACAGCTGACATACGCAACGGTGAAAGACTGAAAGCTTTCCCTCTAAGATCAAGAACAAGAGAATGATTCCTGCTTTCACTATTCTATTCAACATTGTATTAGAAGTTCTAGCCAGAGAAATTAAGCAGAAAAAATAAAAATAAAAAGGCATTCAAATTGGAAAGGAAGAAGCAAAACACTTTCTTGAATAAAATGATCTTATTATGTAGAAAATCCTAAAGAACCAAGAAAAAAATTAGAGCTAATAAACTCAGCAAATTTGTGGGATACAGATCAACATAGAAAAATAAGTTGTATTTGTAAACACTAGCAATGAACAATTTGAAAAGGAAATTAACAAGTCCATTTTCAATAGTATTTAAAAGAATAAAATATCTAGGAATAAATTTAACGAAAGAGGCAAAAGATTTGTATACTGAAAACTACAAAATATTGTGGAAAGAAATTAAAGTATATCTAAATAAATGGAAAAACATTCCATTTTTATAAATTGGAAGACTTACTTTTGTTAAAATGGCAATGGTAAATCTTCATAACCTTGGTTTTGGCAATGGTTTCTTATATATGACACCTAAATTACAAGCAACAAAAGAAAACAGATAAATTGGACTTCCATAAAATTAAATAGGTTTGCACATCAAAGATCACTATCAAGAGGTGAAAAGACAATCCACAGGATAAGAAACAATACTTGCAAATCATATGTGATAAGAGTCTAATATCCAGAACATACAAAGAACTCCTATAAAATCCAACAATAAAAAGACAACCAGGTTAAAGCTTAGGCAAAGGATTTAGACATTTCTCCAGATGTATAAAAGGCCAACAAGCACATTAAAGTGTGCTCAACACAATTAGTCACTAGAGAAATGCAAATTAAAACCACAATGAGATATCACTTCATATTCACTAGGATGGTTAGAATAAATGTATGGGTAAAAACAAGTGTTGGCAAGGATGTGGAGAAATTGGAACCCTAGTACATTTCTGGTGGGAAGGTAAAATGATGTAGTTGCTGTGGAAAACAGATTGGCAGTTCCTCAAAATTAAATAAGTGTCATATGACCTAGCAACCCACTCCTAGGTACATAATGAAAAAAATTGAAAATAGATGTTCACACAAAACTTTGTACACAAATATTCACAGCAGCCCTATTCACAAGAGTGAAAACATGGAATAGTGAAAGGTAAGTGGAAACAATCCACGTGTCCATCAATTGGTGAATTAATAAATAAATGTGGTATATCCATACAATGCAGTATTATTCAGCCAAAAAAATAGAATGAAATACTGATACATGCTACAACATAGATAAACCTTGAAAACATGCTAAGTGAAAGAAGCCAGTCATAAAAGGTCACATATTGTATGATTCTACTTATATGAAATGATCAGAATATTCAAGTCTATAGAGATAGAAAGCAGATTAGTGGCTGCCAAAGGTTGAGGGGATGAGGAATCAGGAATAACCACCTAAAGAGTACAGGGTTTCTTTTTAAGGTGACGAAAATTTTTGGAAATCTTTTTGGAACTAGGTAGATGGTTGCACAACATTTTGATTGTACTAAATGCTACTGAACTGTACATTTTAAACTAGTTAAAATGGTAAATTTTACGTTGATAAAGTTAATTTGTATATTGGAGCCCACAAAATGGAGGCCGCCCCAGTGGCCCTGCTCACATAACAAATCTAAACCTAAGTCAGTCTGCAGTTATGGGAAACACCTGTCAAGGAAACCTAACATGCACCCGTCACAATCCTCCAATTTAGCTTTAGCTAGCTTACCTTACCCTAGAAAAAGGACCTGCTAGCCTTGTATGGAAATCCCCCACCTCCTAGCCACTCATGCCTTGTATCCGGGTTGCTTCTTCTAAGGTTCTATAAACTGCTCTTGCCCCAAATCCCTGGGGAAGAGTGCTCCACTGCTTGTGAAGTACTGGACTCTTCCAATCCATGGATTGTTTTCTCTTGAATAAAAGACATTAAATTCATTACTAAATTGTTTTAATTTTGTCATTTGACAATGTTATGCGTATTTTACCACAGTAAAAAAAAAAAAAAAAAAGCTGATTCTTCGGGAAAAGCAAAAATGACGATTATTAGAGTGAATATACAAATCCATAAACATAAATGGAGGTTTTTTTACATACTCATTAACTGATGTATCAAGCACACAACGAAGTGGGATATAAGTATCTGAACAATAAAATTAGCTTCTGGCTAATAGTCCTATATAGAACCACCTATTCGCCATTACAGAATATAAGCTTTTTCTCAGGACACACAGAATATTTATAAAATTGACAAAACAAGACTCAACGAATACCTTAGAAGCAGTAACTTCCTAATCATATATTCTCAATACAATTCAGGCTGGGAATCAATAATAAAAAGGCGATTTAAAAATGAAATAAATGAGAAAGGGAAATGGTCCAAATTATTCTTACCCCCAAATAACAGAGCTAGAACTAGGAAAAACCTGTCATCTCAGTATAGGAAAAATATTATTAGGTGGTGAATTTTGATTAATGAGAGTTAAATCTGGTGTAGGGATATGTCTGCAAATAGCATGAGTTGGTAGTAAAAGGTGTAATTGGGCAAAGACCAATGGAAGGACCTTACACTCTCCATTGTTAGTAACAGCTATTGCAATTTTCGACCTTGGTTTTGTGTTGTAAGTCATAACTCTCAAGGATGTCAACTTCCTCACTGATCTTCAGAAGCAGGTGAGAGGGCTTATTTCTTTGAGAACGTTTCTGTCAACTATTATTCAGTTTCTATATTCAAAGTACTATGTCCAACATTCCGAGTCAGGAAACAAACAGGATCGGTCCTTAAGGCGCTTACAAACGATTTGACTTTAAAAAAGGAAACGCTTAAAACGATCAAATCCATATTACAAGGAGCTCTTTGGGAGGATGGGGGAGGGGGTTCTGTTTTTGTCGGCAGCCGTCTACCTTGGAGCAAATGCTTGGGTTGCGACTGACTTTAAAAACTGCCAACGTTCCATTCTCTAAACCCGCCTCAGTTCAGAGCTCGGCAGACCTCTCTAAGTTCTAAAGCTCCGGGCCGTCCCGGGGGAGAACCTCCACCTTGTGCGGAGGCGGGGCCCAAGGCGAACGCGCGGCAAAACTCGGCCTTGCCTCCCGCCGGCTTTCACGACTGCCGGACAGGAAGCCCTGCTGCAGATCTGGCTCGTGGCCCCATTGACAGCGCTGGGGCCGACGCCCGCCTGCCGCGAGCCTTGGCTCACTTGTTCCCAGCGATCTGCTGTCGATTGGTAGCGCCTGCACGGCGCGCGCGGAGCTCGATTGGCGCTGCCTGCGGGGGAGGAGCCGTGACGCCGCCGCCGCCGCCGCCGCTGTCGCCGCGGACTCGGTTTGTGAGGAAGGGCCTAGGCCGGGCCTGCTGTGGTGGGCTCCCGTCCTGCCGTCCCTTTCGCCCCAGCTTCGCCCTCGCCCCGTCCCACACGGGCTGGGTGCGGGGACGACCTGCCGCAGCCATGGAGGACGAGGTGGTCCGCATTGCCAAGAAGATGGACAAGATGGTGCAGAAGAAGAACGCGGTGAGCGCGGCGGGCGGCGCGGGCCGGCAGGGAGGCCGAGCGGCGGGCGGGGGCCAGAAGCGCTGGGCTCCAGGGGGCCCAGCCCGCCCGTGCCAGCCCTCCCCGCGCGGGCAGCTGCGGCGGATCGCGCCCGCGGCCTGGGAGGGCGGCCGGGGAGGGCGGCCGCGGGTGGCAGTGCGCTCCCGCGGCCGCAGCCGTTAGGACCCATTCGTGGTGCTGCCAAGTCCCTCGTTGTTAGTCCACGGTAACAAGCCTGACGAGGCGTTCTCTCCTTTTATTTTAAACTTTCGTGGTAGTACATCCTCGCTAATTTGGCTTAAGAATTGAAGAGTGTAGAAAGCTCTCACTGTTGCAAGCCTTCATTCTCCTTTCCGTGGTCGTTGTTTAACAACTGGAAATAATATCAAATAGAGGTTTGTGGTCTATTTTAGACATCAGGCTCATAAATTAGAATGTAAAATTCCTGGATCTTATTTTTGAAGACGACTAAACGTTCGCTTGATTATCTCGGTTACGCTGTATGTTTGTTTAGCAGTTGAAAAGGTAAAATAAGCCAGCGTACTTGACAAGTTGCTAAACGTTTTCAAAAAAGTGGATCTTGTGAGGTGGTAGTGTACAGCAGAGCTATGACTAAAGCACACACACTAACTAGGATGTGCTGGTCGATGGGTTTGGACAAATGTCATTGCTTGGTCCTCTCCAAGTGGTTTACGGTTAATACCAGTGGTGTTATCTTGTTAGGGATAAGTGTTTATGTGAACATGTTCTCTTGTGGTTTCTATGAGGTCTGTCTTCAGTTTCTGCATTTTTGTCCTCCTGTGTGTGCCACTGTCAATCCCTTGCTTCACAGTCATGTGTTGCACTTAAAGTTCCATGATTATCTTCACCTGAATTTATTCCACCATGCTGAGCACATTTTCAGTGTCCACAGCACCTGAAATAACGTATTCTCCTTTATAAAATAAATTCCTATCAAACTGGTGTTAGGGAGGAAAGGAATGCTCTGATTTGTACAGCACTTTAGAGTTACAAAGCATCTGCAAAATTCTTTTGAGATTGACAACACTGCTGTGGTGTATCCATTGCACAGAATAAGAAATTGAGTCAAGAGGAAGACGGGCATGGATGTTAGCTCAGGGCCAGTTTTCCTCAGTGAAAAAAGAGGAGGATTGGCAGCAGTTAGCTCAGGGCTAATCTTCCTAAAAACAAAACAAAAAAGAAATTGAGTTAGATTAAGTAGTTCACCTACTTCAGTTAAATTCTGTGCAATTTGAATTAAGCCAGGACCCAGGTTTTCTACTGGGCCACATGCCAGAGTGGGAAGTAGTCTTTAACACTAAATTCATAAAACTTCGGACATAGCCTGTTCCTCTTTTCCTTTAACAGGTGCATCACCCAGCATCTAATTTCATACCCTGTTAATCTATATTTGCAATTTTGACCTTTTAAAGTATTTCCTGTTTGTTTTCTATTCCAGATGTTACCCATGCCATTTCTTTTTGCTATTGATACAGCCTTTTCATCCTCCACTCCAAGTGATGTGTTCTGAATATTTGATAGGCTGAACATTTCTGTTATTTTGTTTAAACTGAAAAGTTTTTTACTTTGCCTGGAGATCCCTAGATGCCCACAGTAGAAGCTCTGAGGGAAAAAGGCCATTTGTGGGGTGATATTTTCCTCTAACTCAGGCTATGATGTGTATCCTTTAATCATCTAATGTATTAGATGTTTGTTTTTGCTTGTTTGTTTCCTTTCCATGTAATAGATGTTTCCTTAAAAATGCGTAATTCCTTAGTGGGCCAGTATGGAGAAGACCAGTTTGTATTTATCTGCAGTTCTCAAATTATAAATGCATTTTCCTTAGTCATAAATCTGGAGGAGAACGAGGATAAACTCAACAGATAATCCTCAAATCTTGTTCTAATAGTTAAAAACTTTACCAATATGAAAACTTACCCCCCCAAAAGAAAGGTCAAATTGACTGGCCCTTTTCCTTTTTTTTTCCCTTCTCTCTTTTATTGTCTGTCTTATAGAAATTCAAATAGGCAAATAAAATAAAGAGAAAGGGAAATGATCCAAATGACTGCCCTCCCGGCCTCCCCAAAGCACATTGTCAACCCAACAAATAGCTTTTTAAATGTTCAGTCATTTAGCAGAAATTATTCTGGGGGTTGTAGGATTATGGTAGATTTATTTCTCTCTTTTTTGTGGTTTCCAGATTCTCTGTGAGCTATTTTTCATATTTTTATACTATGAAAAAGTAAACTTTGCTTGAAAAATGATAGTTATTCTCTGAATTGACAAATTTAAGTGTTGTTATTGGATATTGTTTTGTTTTAATAAAACTGTAGGTGTCACATTTAAGAAATAATAAAAACAGCTACCATATATTGAGCTATTACTCTGAGCCAGGCATTCTGCTAATTACTTAACCTACCTTATCTCGTCTATTCCTTGGACATTTTTGCAAGATAAGTATTATTCCCATTCAAAAAAATGAGGAAATTAAGTATTTAGAATGTTAAATGAATTGTTCTAAGCCAAATAGCTAGAAAGTGGCCAAATGAAGATGTGAATTTCAGTCTATTTTGTTCCAAATCCAGTACTACTGTGTTCATCTAGTGTGTGTCTTAGAAGACCCTGGCGTCTGTTTTTGAACCTTGCGTGGGTGCAATTAAATGAATCTAAGACCAGGAAGTAAGAGTATTGGTTCTTCTGGGGCAGACAGGTTTCCTGAAATACCCAGTCAATATACCTGACCCTAGTACTACCCAGAATGTTGCCCCATGTATACATTTGATCTTAAATAGTATTAATAGTTTTACAAGTGCCCGCTCTGAGGCCATGATGGACCACATAAGTTAGTTCCAACTTTTCAGATATTAGCTGTTTTTACTTAGGTTTTTTTCTTGTCATTTTGACTTGATGTCAATAAGCAAATCTTACTCCTGATCTGGGTTCACATTCTGGCTCTCTGAACTTTAGCTCTGTGATCTTAGGCAAGTTCCTTAACATCTCTAAAATGTTTTTCTTGGTGGTAAATTGGAGATAATTTAGTAAAGCTTAAATGAATATAAAATTCTTGCCAGTGCCTAAGATACGGTAAGGGCCAAAGAAACCTTCTGAATTGTTTTTATAAGTATTTATGACACTAGACTGTAGAAGGAGGAATGAGGTAAGAACAACTTAGGATTTTCAAGTTCATGGAGAGATTTTGTTAGTGGTGTTGAGGTTTGTTTATTTTTTTTCATTGAAGACTCATGGCTGAGTGGAATTAAATTGCAGGGAGAGAAATCGAAATTAGATGTTAAAATTTCCTAGGAGCTGGGATACATGAAATGTGTACATTTCTAAGTCTTATCATACGTGGATTGAAAAAAAAAACTTCTGGTTTCCATATTGGAATTAGATTGATTAGCATAAATAAAAATTTAGAATGACTACACGATTTTTTATTACAGCTTGATATATACAATAAAATTCACCCTTTTAAAGTGTACAGTTCAGTATATTCACAGATTTGTGCAACTATCACCACTATCTAGTTTTATGAGATTTTCGTCACTCCAAAAAGAAACCCATACCCATTAAGTAGTCATCATCCCTCTCCCCCAACCACTAATCTACATGATGTCTCCATGGATGCCTGTTCTAGACATTTCATGTAAGTGGAATCATACAGTATATGGTCTTTTGTGACTGACTTCTTTCACTTAGTGTTTTCAGGGTTCATCCATGTTATAGCATGTGTTAGTGCTTCATTCCTTTGTATTGCTAAATAGTACTCCACTCTTCTGGTGTATATACCACATTTTGTTTATTCATTCATCATTTGATGGGGTGTTTCCACTTTTTGGCTATTGTGAGTAATGCTGCTAAGAACATTTTTGTGCAAGATTTTGTGTGGGCATATGTTTTTATTTCTGTTGGGTGTATACCTAGCAGTAGAATTGCTGGGTCATTTGATAACTACGTTTAACTGTTTGAGGAACTACTAGACTGCTTTTCAAAGTCGCTGCACCATTTTACATTTTCATCAGCGTATGAGGGTTCCAGTTTTACTGCATCTTCATCCACACTTGTTATTGTTGTTTTTGATTATAGCCATTGTAGTGGCTGTAAAGTGGTATCTTGTTGTGGTTTTGATGTGCATTTCTCTGATGACTTATGATGATGAACATTTTTTCATTGCTTGTTGACCGTTGGTATATCTTTAGAGAAATGTATGTTCAGATCCCTTGCCCATTTTTCAGTTGAGTGTTTGTATTATTGAATTGTAAGAATTCTTTATATTCTGAATACTAAACCCTTATCAGACACAGGATTTGCATATATTGTCTCCCATTCTATGGGTTGTCTTTTCACTCTTAATGATAGTCTTTTGAAGTACAAAAGCTTTTAATTTTGATGAAGTTGAATTTATATATTTTTTCTTTTCTAACTTTTGCTTTTGGTGTGAAATAACTACAGATTTGAGATGACATAGTAAAATTATAATTTCTAGTTTATAGTAATGTTGCTGAGCTGTAACTCAAATATTTACAGTGTAGTGTTTCCTTTTTTAAAACATAAATAGTGGGGCTGGCCCCATGCCTGAGTTGTTAAGTTCACGTGCTCTGCTTCCACACTCCAGGGTTTCGCCATTTTGGATCCTGGGTGCAGACCTAGCGCTGCTTATCAAGCCATGCTGAGGCAGTGTTGCACATAGAAAGGACCTACAACTAGAATATACAGCTGTGTACTGGGGGGCTTTGGGGAGAGGAAGAGGAAGAAAAAGAAAAAGATTGGCAATAAATGTTAACTCAGGGCCAATCTTAAATAAATAAATAAATAAAAATAAAAAATAAATATCATCTTAATTTTTTAAACCTTGAAATCTCATACTAATTCTTACTAGGAAGTGTTTGGGTTAATTGAGCTTAAGTAATTGCTCACTTAAAGTGCTGGCTTATGGCTCTTTGAGAATATTGTTATGGTAGAAATAGGTAATTCTTTTTATATCTTTGTACCCCTTATTTATCAACCATGTCCTCTGTATCAGTCACTCTATTTTGATACTTAATATGTATTATATTACATCATTTGACCATTTTAACTACTCAAGCTTGATATATTGTGCTCACCTACTTGAAAAGAAGCTGAAGCTTGAAAAGGACAAATAACATTCCCAAGATCTTATAATTAGGAAATGACAATGCATGGATTTTAGATCTGTCATATATAGAGCCCATGTTCTTAACTGTATATTCTTGTTGCTCTCTCCTTTTTACATCTCCTTGAGGAGAAGGATGTTTGTATCCTATGCAGTCTTGTATATACTGGGTGCTCAGTACAAGTTTGAATACCATATTTTGTAAAAGTATTTATTTCTGTTGACAGGAGTACCAATGACGTAATAAAGTAGTGTGATAGCTGTTATTTATTTTTCAGCCAGGACTGTGAACTAAATTGGACTCTGGAAGTTAAGGTAAAATCTTTCTTTCTCTTGCATCATTATCTGTAGGAGATGCTGCAATCTAATAGACTTGACCTTTACAGGCAGATAATGATTGAGAAAGGATAGACTATAGTTTCTTGTTTGGTAATGCTATTCACCTGAGTTCACAGAGCAGAACTGCCACCAGTGGACCTCTGGAATGGAAAGAGCAGTATGAAAGGTCAGGAGACTATAGTGCTTGTCCTTTTATATTATCCATCATTATGACCTTGGGCAAGTCACTTTCCTTTTCTGAATTTGTTTCTTTCTTTGTATAATTGAGAGTTTGAAGTACATGCTCAAAGATTTCTGTTTATTTTTAAATTCCCTGAAGTCAGAAAAGGTTTCTTTCCTGCTCACTGCTTTATCCTCAGTCAGCATTGAGCAGAGCTTGGCACAGAGTGTTAATGAGTATTTGTTGAGAGGCAATAGGGTATAATTTGACAGAACTGGGTAGATCTCACCTTTTCTAGTTAGTACTCATGTGACCTTGTGCAAGTTTCTTAATTTATCTGGGCTTTAATTTTCTCATCTGTGAAACGGGGATAATAAGATTGCCTGTTCCCATAGGATTTATTGTGAAGATAAAATGAGATAATACATGCAAAGTATTTAACACAATACTTGGCACATGGTAACACCCAAAGAAGTTTTTTTCACTGAATTAATATATGGTCATCTGCTTTTTGCCTTTTTCACTCATTCAGATCATCATAGTTTGTTTCTTAAAGAACTTTGATTGAAATGTTCATCTATTTGGTTAGAACACAGTGTAATTATGAGAAAGGTCACAGTTTTATTCCGTAAGTATTATTTAGCTTTTTCTTCCTTCCATAACCTGTATCTCTAACCCTAGTTGCACCAAAGAAATGAGTGAAAAGGGAGAGTGTGATGAAATTAATGCAAATCTATTGCTTCTACTTGGAAAACAACTTAAACCTTATGCCAGATTGGTGATGTGTTAGAAAAATCAACTTTATATGTGATAGATGGCATTATGTAAGCTTAAGGAGATGCTGCTTTTTAAGGGACTCCTAGAAGTGTGATTTTTATCTTCCTTTCTAATTGAATGTAGGTCAGAAATGGATCACAAAGTCCGTGGAGACATGGGTAGAAGAAAAATGTCCATGGTTGATGTAGGATACAGGTCCACAATCTCTTCATCAAAACCTTTAGAGATAATGGAGAGGTGACCGTCACCAAAAAAAAAAAAAAAAAAAAAGCATTAGAATCTTATGTGTTTGAGAATTCCAAATTTTTCAGATTTTATAAAAATAATATCACACATCCATCGTATATTACATAATATCTTCGGCAAGGTCTGGGCCGTTCCCAGTAATCAGACATTAACATTTCTATAGTGAAGTGCAGTACTCTCACATTAACTGGGATAAATAGAACATAAATAGCTTTATATCTCTTGAGATTAAGTGTTGCTGCCAAATGAGTTTATTGAAAACCTATGAGAAATCTTTGAGTTTTCAAAGGTTTTTGATTTGGGGATTTGCAGATATGGGATGTAAGACTTCATTCACTCACAAAAATGTCGTACCTGTAGAAATTCTTGATAAATAGTACATTTAAAGTCAATATTAGCTTCATTCTCTGACAATTACAAATGTTTTACTGTTTTCAGTTGCCTCTAAATAAAAAGAATATAGAATTGTAACATCAGAAGTGAATCATTAAAATCTTTTATAATTGCATAGGTTTTGTTGAACTTATGTGTTTATAAGCTACTGGGTTAAATTAAAAAGATGTATCTGTTTGTTGCCAGAAGAAAAGTTAATACTATTTTATTTTCCACGGCCAAGTCTAATGTCTGTCAACTTTAAATGGAAAAATTGTGACTGGAAGCTTTTACTTCATTGTATATTTAAGAAATATAATGGTACCGTGAGATTCCATGCTTGTTTCTTCCTTTGGGTTACACAATGAGGGACATGCTCTGGGGCTTTCTGTTTTCCTGGGGAATGCTGTTCCATTGATTTGTAGGGTGTCTAGTTTTCATATTTTAACATTTCAGGAAGCAAAATGAGTTGCACATATTGTTGGCCAGATGGCTGTTGGGATGTACATTCACAGGCAGAACAGCAAACCCAGCATCAACATTTGCAGAACAGGTATGAGTGACTTGGGAGAAAGTCTGAGAGACGTGAGCAGAATGCTCTTTCAACCTCAAGGAACCAAATGGATGAAGAGCACTGGGGATGAAAAACAGCTAGCTCTAAAAACTACAAAGCCAGCTAAGAGCTAATGGTTTTTAGCTCTTTTATGGATTCTTTTATGAAATGTTGCATTACTAGTGTTTTTGGTACAACTTTTTGTGGGGTAAAAACATCAAATCTGAGTCGAAGAGTGAGGTCAGCATCATGGCAGAGTAAGTTGTTCCCTTTGTGTCTCCCCTCTAAGTTACAAATAAACAGACATCTATTAAGCAACAGAGCATTTCCTACAAAGCATAACAGGATGCCTGAGAGATCCATGCAGTGATACGTCTAAATGTGGGTGGGATGGGTCCCCAGAGAGTAGTGGAACTAGGAGAGGGGCCCCGTTTCCCTTCCTGGCAGCAGTGATCCAGGAGGGGGATCCTCACATAGTGGCCAAGGTAGTCTGGCCCGTGGGAGCTTCCACCCTACCCCACTGGCCCCGTCTGCATGAACACTCCTTGCCGAGTGGCAGTGACTCAGCCCACTCAAAGGTACCCTGCACAGCAGCTTCAGCCCAGCGTGTGTGAACACAGAGTCACTGACTGACATAACTATGAGCAGATGGGGCAGGAACAGAAAAAACAGCCTCTCCTTTGCCCCCAACCAAACAATGGCGGGGGGAATCTGTGACCAGAGGCAACAGGAACCACAGCAGAACCAGTGACCCAGCCCCCAGGGGGCAACTCCAACACCAGCTCCACCAGCAGGGGGGCTATGTATAAGTCCCTGAGTTCCCAGGCCCCCACCAGTGACAGTAACACCTGTGAACCCAGCACCCCTGCCAGCAGTACAACCAACACCCCAAGACAACCTGGGAACAGCAGCACAGGTGGTGCAGTGGAAAGCAGCATCTGAGCTGACGGAGAGCCACTGGAGGAATGTGAGACACAAGTGACCGGAACCAAAGTTTCCAAATAAGAAAAGGTGAGTACTACCACAGATGCCCTGACAGAGGATCAATTCATCAAACACCATGAAGAACTACAGTTACACTGCAGAACAGAAGGAAAATGACAACTCTTCAGAAACAAAACCTGAGGTCACAGAAGGCTACAATCTGACTGACAGAGAATTCAAAAGAGCTGCCATAAAGAAACTCAGCAAGTAACAAGAAAACTCAGAAAGACAGTTCAGTGAGCTCAGGAATAAAATTAATGAACAGGACTACTTCACCAAAGAGATTGAAGCTCTAAAAAAGAAAAACCAAACAAATTCTGGATATGAAGAACACAATTAATGAGATAAAATATAGAGCAGACCTTATAGAGGAGAGAATGAATGACCTCAAAGATAGAAAGCTAAAAATGCTTCAGCTTGAAGAGGAAAGAGAACTCAGATTTTTTACAAATGAAAAAATTCTTAGAGAAATATTCAACTGAATTAGGAAAAGTGACATAAGGATTATAAGTATCTCAAAAGGAGAAGTGAGGGAGAAAGAAGCATAAAACTTCTTCAAAGAAATAATAGCTGAGAGCTTCCCAAACCTGAGGAAGGAACTGGACATATATGTAGGTGAAGCCAGTAGAACTCCTAATTACATCAGTGCAAGAAGACCTTCTCCAAGAAATATAATATTAAAACTGTCAAAAGTCAGTGACAAAGAAAAAATATTAAGGACAGCAAGAGAGAAGAAAATAACCTACAAAGGAACCCCCATCAGGCTTTCAGCAGGTTTCTCGACCGAAACCTTATAGGCTAGGAGAGAATGCAGTTAAATACTGAAAATACTCAAAGACAAAAACTATCAGCCAAGAATACTCTATTCAGTGAAATTATCCTTCAGATATGAAGGAGAAATAAAGACTTTGCAGATAAGTGAAAGCTGAGGGAGTTCATCGCTACTAAACCTGCCTTACAAGAAGTGATAAAGGGAGCCCTCTTACCTGAAACAAAAAGGCAAATGTTTTCAAAGCTTTGAACAAGGAGATAATTAGACAGAGAAAATCAGAAAATTACAGCTTTCTATTAGAGTAGGCTAGCAAACATTAAGTTATAACATAAAAGATAAAGGGAAGGAAAGCATCAAAAATAACTATAAACACTTCAGTTTAGTCACAAACACAACACAAAAAGGAATAATTGGTGACAACGAAAACATAGAAGGGGAAGAGCAAGGGGTTGGAACCTGCTTAGGCTAGTGGAGATAAGAGTCTATCAGAAAGTGGACTATCTCATCTATGAGATCTTTTATATAAACCTTGTGGTAACTGCAATACAGACAGAACTGAGTCACAAATCATAAATAAAGGTAAAATTGAGAAAACTACCAAACTAAAATGGCAGTGAGAATCACAAAGGAAAAGAAACAATAGAAATATAGAACAACCACAAAACGAGATAAAATGGCCGTATTAAGCCCTCATATATCAGTAATCTCTCTAAATGTAAATGGGCTGAATTCACCAATCAAAAGACACAGAATGGCTACATCCGTTAAAAAACAAGACCCAAGAGTGACATCAGCAATGTGGCAGAGTGAGCTGTTTCCATTGTCTCCCCCCTTCAAACTACAGCTAAATGGACATTCATTCATAAGCAGAGGATACCCACACAACACATCAGGATGCCTGAGAGACCCGTGCTGCTATGCATGAAGGTGGATGGACTACCCCTGGGAAGGTGGAGGAGATAGGTGAGTGCTCTCCAGCTCCTAGGCAGCCCAGTACGTGCATGTGACTGCTCTCCTGGCTGAAGCACTCATAGCACTGCTGTGGCCCCAAGTGTGGGCGTGCGCCAGAGTGTGACTGTGGAAACAGATGATGGCAGCCCCGAGCTGCCACGGGATCACTTTCTGATCCAGTGGGAGAGTCCACAGGGCTATGTAGTCCACAGGGAGCAGCTCAGGCTTGGACCCAGTGGGGAGGCCCTGCCCACCGAGCACAGTAGGTGGTACAACCTAGGACCATACAGTGGCAGAGCTGTGAGTCAGGGTGAAGGAGCTCCCAGGTGCTGCGAATGCCCATAGTACTGCTGTGGTCCCAAAGTTGGGAGCACATCTGGGCAGGGCTGTCAGAGCAGGTGGGAGCAGCCCAAAGCCTCCACGTGATTGCTTTCTCCTTTGGTGGGAAACCCCACAGGGCCTCTGTGATCACAAGGAGTGGCCTAGGCTCAGACAGGCACAGCTGACAGGGATCCTGGTGGGCTCAGATTACACAGTTCCTTCCCCCTCCCACTAGTGGTGGCAGGTGGAAGCTGTGACCAAATACTGTCTCTGTGCAGAGGCACAACTCCTTGCTGTCAAGCAGTGTGAAGAAATGTTAAATCTCCAGACCAGAAGGAAAATGACAAGTACTCAGAAATCAACCTTGAAGGCACAGAAATTTATAAATGACAGAAAATTCAAAATAGCTATCATAAAAAATTTCAACGAGTTAAAAGAAAATACATATAGACAATTGAATGAAATCAGGAACAAATTTAATGAACAGAGGGAGTTCTCCATGAAAGAGATTGAAACTATAAAGAAGAACGAATCAGAAATGTTGGAGATGAAAAACACAATGGGTGAGATAAAGAAAAATCTGGACTCCCTGAACAGTAGAACTGATGTTATGGAGGAACGAATCAGCAGCCTTGAGGACAGAAATGTAGAAATTCTTCAGATGGAGGAGGAGAGAGAACTAGGAGTAAAAAGAAATGAAATTATCTGAGAAATTTCCGACTCAATTAGGAAATGCAACATAAGGATTATAGATATTCCAGAGGGAGAAGAGAAGGAGAATGGGGCAGATAGGTTGTTCAAAGAAATAATAGCTGAGAACTTTCAAAACCTGTGGAACAAGCTGGAAATACAAGTGAAAGAAGCCAATAGATCTCCTAACTATATCAATGTAAAAAGACCTTCTCCAAGGCATATAGTTGTAAAGCTGGCAAAATTCAATAACAAAGAAAGAATATTAAGGGCAGTAAGGCAGAGGAAAATATCTTACAAAGGAACCCCTGTCAGGCTTTCAGCAGATTTCTCAGCAGAAACCTTACAGACTAGGACAGAGTGGAATGACATATTCAAAATTCTGAAAGACAAAAATTTTCAGCCAAGAATATTCTGTCCACCAAAACTATCCTTCAGATATGATGGACAAATAAAATCTTTCCCAGATAAACAAAAGCTAAGGGAGTTCATCGCAAGATGCCCCCTACAAGAAATCCTCAAGAAGGCCCTCATACCTGAAAAAAGAGAGAGGGGTTACAAAACCCTAATCAAGGAGATAAATAGATAGACAAAATCAGAAAGTTGCAGCTCTCTATCAGAGCATGTTAGCAGATAATTATAACATTAAAGATGAAGGGAAGGACAATGCCAAAAATAAATGTTTGTCAATTTAACCACAAACTCACAACGCAAAATGGAATAAGATGTGACAATAACACTGTAGAAGGGGAAGAGGGAAGGGATGAAATTGGCTTAGTCTAAGGAAATAAGAGGCTATCGGAAAATTGACTTTCTCATCTACAAGGTTTTTAATACAAACTTCATGGTAACCACTAAACCAATAATTAGAACAGACACACAAATGATAAATAAGGAGAAAACTAAGAAAACCAGTATAGAAAACTACCTAATTGAATTCATAGTCCAAAATACATGGGACAAGAAACAAAGGAAATGCGGAAGATCCAGAAAACGAGTGATCAAATGGCAGCATTAAGCCTTCATATGTCACTAGTCACTCTAAATGTAAATAGACTAAATTCTCCGATCAAAAGACACAGAGTGGCCAGATGGATTAAAAACCAAGACACAACAATATGCTGTCTCTAGGAAACACATCTCAGTTCCAAAGACAACCCCAGGCTCAGAGTGAAGGGAAGGAAGACAATACTCCAAAGTAATGCAAACAAAAGAAAGCAGGTGTTGCCATACTTATATCAGACACAGTAGACTTCAAGATAAAAAAGAGGAAGAGGGACAGTATATAATGATAAAAGGGACACTCCACCAAGAAGACATAACACTTAGATTTATGCACCCAACATAAGAGAACCAAAGTACATAAAGCAACTATTAACAAACCTAAAAGGAGATATTAACACCACCACGATAATTGTGGGGTCCTCAGCACCCTGCTTACACCAATGGATAGATCATCCAGACAGAAAGTCAACAAGGAAATAGTGGAATTAAGTGAAAATCTAGACCAGATGGACTTAATGATATATATATGTATATATATATATATATATAGAACACTCCATCCAAAAAATAGCAGAATACACATTCTTCTCAAGTGCACATGGAACATTCTGAAGAATAGACCATATGTTGGGAAACAAGGCAAGACAAGCCTCAGTAAATTTAGGAAGGTTGAAATAATAGCAAGCATCTTTTCCAACTATAATGCTATGAAACTAGAAATCAACTACAAGATAAAAGCTGGGAAGGAAACAAAGATGTGGAGGCTAAACCACATGCTACTGAACAACCAGTGGGTCATTGAAGAAAATAAAGGAGAAATAAAAAAATATCTGGAGACAAATGAAAATGAAATCACACTGTACCAACTCATATGGGATGCAGCAGAAGCTTTCCTAAGAGGGAAATCCATTGCAATAAGTCTCACCTTAACTAACAAGAAAAATCTCAGATAAGCAATCTCAAACTACACCTAACAGAAAAAGAAGAACAAACAAAGCCCAAAGTCAGCAGAAGGAGGGACATAATAAAAATTAGAGCAGAAATAAATGCAATTGAAACAAAAAAAACAGTATAAAGGGTCAGTGAAACAAAGAGCTGATTCTTTGAGAAGATAAACAAAATTGACAAATCGTTAGCCAGGCTCACTAAGAAAAAAAGAGAGAAGGCTCAAATAAATTAGAAATGAATGAGGAGAAATTACCATGGGTGTTACAGAAATATAAAAGATTATGAGAAAATACTATGAAAAACTGTATGCCAAGAAATTGGACAATCTAGAAGAAATGGATAAATTCTTAGACTCTTAGGATCCCCCAAAACTGAATCAAGAAGAAATAGATAATCTGAATAGACCAATCACAAGTAAAGAGATTGAAACAGTAATGAAAAACCTCCCTAAAAATAAAAGTCCGGTACCAGCTGGCTTCTCTGGAGAATTCTACTAAGCATTCAAAGATTTATTACCTGTCCTTCCCACACTAGTCCAAAAAATTGAAGAAGATGGAACACTTCCTAACACATTCTCCAATGCCAACATCACCCTGATCCCAAAGCCAGACAAGGACAACACAAAGAAGGAAAATTACAGGCCAATTTCACTGATGAACATAGATGCAAAAATCCTCAACAAGATACTGGCAAACCAAATGCAGCAATACATCGAAATGATCATACAGCATGATCAACTGGGACTCAGGGATGGTTCAACATCTGCAAATCAATCAGTGTGATACACCACATTAACAAAATGAGGAGCAAAAACTACATGATCATCTCAGTAGATGCAGAGAAGGCATTTGACAAGATCTAACATCTGTTTATGATAAAAACTTTCAATAAAATGGCTATAGAAGGAAAGTACGTCAACATAATAAAGGCCATAAATGACAAACCCACAGCCAACATCATACTCAATGGGGAAAAACCGAAAGCCGTCCCTCTGAGAACAGGAACAGGACAGGGTTCTCACCATCCTTATTCAACATAGCACTGCAGGTTTTTGGCCAGAGCAATTGGGCAAGAAAAAGAAATAAAAGAAGTCCAAATAGACAGTGAAGAAGTGATACTCACTGTTTGCCGATGACATGGTTTTCTATATAGAAAACCCTAAAGAATCCATTGGAACACTATTAGAAATAATCTACAACTACAGCAGGGTTGCAGTGTACAAAGTCAACTTAACGAAGATCAGTTGCAATTCTATACTCTAATAATGAACTAACAGGAAGAGTACTTCAGAACACAATCCAATTTACAGTTGCAACAAGAAGAATAAAATATCTACGAATAAATTTAGCCAAGGAGGTGAAAGACGTATACAGTGAAAAAACTATGACATTACTGAATGAAATTGATGATGATACAAATAAATGGAAAGATACTCCATGCACGTGGATTGGAAGAGTAAAACATAGTTGAAATGTCCATACTACCTAAAGCAATCTACAGATTCAGTGCAATCCCAATCATCCCAATGACATTCGTCACAGAAATAGAACAAAGAATCCTAAAATTCATATAGGGCAGCAGAAGACTCCGAATAGCTCAAGCAATCCTGAGAAAAGAACAAAACTGCAGACATCACAATCCCTGACTTCAAAATGTACTACAAACCTATAGTAATCAAAACAGCATGGTACTGGTACAAAAACAGGCACACAGATCAATGGAACAGAATTGAGAACCCACAAATAAAACCATACATCTACGGACAGCTAATTTTTTTAAATTAAGATTATGATAGTTAACAACCTTGTGAAATTACAGTTGTACATCGTTTTTAGTCATGTTGTAGTTACACCACTTCACCCCTAGTGCCCTCCCCCCACCCCACCTTTCCCCTGGTAACCACCGATCAGTTCTCTTTGTCCATATGTTAACTACCACCCATGAGTGGAGTCATACAGAGTTTGAACAGACAGCTAATTTTTAACAAAGGTGCTAAGAACATAAAATGGAGAAAGGACAGTCTTTTCAATAAATGATGTTGGAAAAATTGGACAGCCACATGCAAAAGAATGAAAGTAGACCGTTACGTTATGTCATACACTAAAATAAACTCAAAAGGGATCAAAGACTTGAAGGTAAGACCTGAAACCATAAAACTTAGAAGAAAATATAAGCCGTACACTCTTTGATGTTGGTCTTAAAAGGATCTTTTCAGATACCACGTCTGCTCGGACAAGGGAAACAAAAGAAAAAATAAACAAGTGAGACTTCATCCAACTAAAGAGCTTCTGCAAGGCAGGGGAAACCAGGATCAAAATGAAAAGACAACCCACCAATTGGGAGAAAATATTTGTAAATCATATATCCAACAGGTGGTTAATCTCCATAATACATAAAGAACTCACACAACTGAAGAACGAAAAATCAAACAACCTGATTAAAATTTGACAGGGGACATGAACAGGCATTTCTCTGAAGAAGATATATATACTGATGGCCAGTAGGCACATGAAAAGATGTTCAGCGTCACTAATCATCAGGGAAATGCAAATCAAAACTACACTAAGATCTCACCTTACACTCGTTAGAATGGCTGAAATCACCAAGACAAAAAATAGCAAATGTTGGAGAGGATCTGGGGAAAAGGGAACCCTCATACACTACTGATGGGAATGCAAACTGGTGCAGTGACTGTGGAAAACAGTATGGAGATTTCTCAAAAAGTTAAAAATAGAAATACCGTATGACCAGCTATCTAGCTACTGAGTATTTATCCAAGGAACTTCAAGTCAACAATTCAAAGCAACTTATGCACCCCTATGTTTATTGCAGCATTATTCACAATAGCCAATACATGGAAGCAACCCAAGTTCCCATGATTGGATAAAGATGTAGTGTGTGTGCGTGTGTGTATGTATGTATGTATCACCTTCCATCCCTTCTCTCTGAGCCTGTGTTTGTTTTTAGAGCTGAGATGTGTTTCCTGGAGGCAGCGGACTGTTCAGTCTGTTTTTTAAATTTTTTTTTAATTGAGGTCATGATAGTTTACAGCATTGTGAAACTTCAGCTGTACATTATTTGTCAGACATCATATAAGTGCATCTTTTCTGTCCACCCTCCCCACCCCCTACCCACTAGTGACCACTAAACACTATGTGTGTGTGTGTATATATATACACACACACACAATGGAACATCACTCAGCCATAAAAAAAGACAAAATCATCCCATTTGCAACAGCATGGATGGACCTTGAGGGTATTTTGTTAAGTGAAATAAACCAGACAGAGAAAGATACCATATAATTTCACTTGTATGTAGAAGATAAACAAACACACGGACAAAGAGAACTGTTTAGTGGTCACTAGTGGGTAGGGGGTGGGGAGGGTGGACAGAAAAGATGCATTTATATGATGTCTGACAAATAATGTACAGCTGAAGTTTCACAATGCTGTAAACTATCATGACCTCAATTAAAAAAAATTTAAAAAAACAGACTGAACAGTCCGCTGCCTCCAGGAAACACATCTCAGCTCTAAAAACAAACATAGGCTCAGAGAGAAGGGATGGAAGGTGGTACTTCAAGGAAATGGCAAACAAAAGAAAGCAGGTGTAGTAGCCCTGCTTATATCGAACAAAGCGGACTTCAAGAATCTGAGTCAAAAATGATCCATAACCATTGGACTCTCAATGCAAAGTAGTTTTAGAAACACCTTAAGCCAATTTTTCTTTTCATTTTCTTTTTATATATGTAAAAAGATGTATGATAATCCGAGTCTAAAGAGTTCTTTTGATAAACGTAAAAAGAAGTGATAAGAAAACATTGTGTCAGTTTAATAGTTTTTTCTTTATTGGTAGTGTATACAATAATGATATGTCCAAATAAGGTACATTGAGTGAGTATTAGAATAAATAAAATATGATTGATGAAGTGAATTTATTGGGTTAGATGAAATATGATAGATTAAATGAATATCAAATTGTAATATCTGGCCACAAGCTGTAGGTGGTGCTGTTGCTTCTCATCTAATTCCATTCCTCTTAACGTTAGCTGCTTTATGTAATTGTTCCATGAGTCTTATTTTGTTCCAACTTCATCATCTACGTGGGAGCCTTTGATTCTAGATGGGACTGGCAATGAACAGGCCTGTGAGCTTAACATAGATCTTGGTTCTAAATTCTTTTTCAGAATTTGTGTTTTACTACTTTGCAAGAACCAGAAAGATGGTAGGGTTCTTGTGACAAACCTTTGAGATACGGAGAGACCTCATGAGCATTGTAGTAGAGATGCCCTTTCTCACTCTCCTTGTGTGTGAGCAAATGCTAGAGGCACTGCAGCATCTTCTGACCCTCATTCCCACTTTCTCAGGGTTGGCTCCTTTATCAGGAAGGTGCTCTCCATGGAAATTTGGGGTGTGTAATACCACCACAGTAAGAAATATATATTATATTTCTACCTGGGACAGTAAAGAAATACTATTGAAAAAAAACTTTCACAAAACAGTATTTAACAAGTGCTGATGATAACTCAGTAAATTGATTTTATGATCCTCTAGTGAGTTGCAACCCCTATTTGGAAAACACTACATCTCTGTCTCTCTCTCTCTCTATATATATCTGTCTCTCTCATTCTCAGATGACTAAGTGATCCATAGTGAGTTGTGGATAGGAAAACATAAATCTCTAGTTAGTCCTTGCTTTACTATCTGGGATTTTCAATGCGAAATTGTTTTATTTTATAGGCTGGAGCATTGGATTTGCTGAAGGAGCTTAAGAATATTCCTATGACCCTGGAATTATTACAGGTATGTGCTAATATGTGCCATAATTTTTGAATAGATAATTGTCATAAAATATTGAAACATCTTCAATGCCAATGTAAGTTTTTTGTGCTGTCCTCTTAACGTTGTAAACCACTGTTAACTTTTTTTTTATGATTGCAACATAAATTGATAATCTACTAAATTGCCATTATAGAAAAATGTTGCCTTCCTCAAGAAGAATAGAACCTGAATCTCCAAGGTTGGCTCTGGGTGTGAAATCTCACTATTAAAGGAGATTGAACTCTTGGCACTGCTTTCATCTTCTAAGATTTTACTTTCTTGGGCTGTTATTGATAGCTACTGCCAGCGTGAAGCTAGCTTTAGGGAGGAGGATGGCAAGATGTTGCTCTTCTCTCTTTTTTTAATATAGGCCAGCTGTGTACACAAGCAAATGTCTAGTAGACATTGCATAGATTCATTACTGAAGTCTTATTTTTATGTTCCATCAAGACTAAAACATAAAAATAAAACTTTAACAAAAGTCAAAATGTTAAAAAGGAAAGTAAATAGTAATATGAATCTGGCTTTCTGCCACACATTTCTTTTTATCCATGAGTGCCGCCTTTGTTATTTCTATTTCATTAAGTCAGAATTTAGGGGAGGGTGATGGGGGGCTGTGAACATGGTTGGGAAAAAAATCACATATTTATTTTCAGTAACATCTAACTGAAATTGAACATTTCTTCCAATTATGAAGGCAGTAAACTACAATTGTATTGGCAGTATTTATGACTGCAACTGGAAGAAATCATGGGTAGTTTAACTTCATATAGTAGTTGTAGATGTATTGACATCCATTTTTGCTTCTTATTATGGTGGCTGTAATAACCTTATCCTGGGTCTTATTTGATGTTTTAATAAAGAAGCATATACATTTCTTAAATGTATCACATTTAAGAAAATATTTTCTAACTGTATATTATATAATTGGTTTTCTATGTAAACCTATGTGTTTTATTTAATCCTTTTTAAAAACATTCTGAGAAGAGGTCCATGAGCTTCATATTGCCAAAAGGATACATGGTGCAAAAAAACGTTATGAGCTCCTCTAAATGTAGACCCAAGAAAGGGAAAGGAACAATTCATTAAATCCTGTCTTCTCAGTTCAGATATCCTGTCCAAAGATCAGCAGTTTCTCTGGCAAATCAACTCTGGGAATAACCTTGCTTATGAGATAATATCTTGTTGCCTAGGTATGGTTTTATCCTAGCAGCGATATGTGGGGATAACCACACTGAAAACAACATAGTAATCCCAGTATTTATTTAAGAGAAATGTGTCGTGTTATAGAGTGTGTGGAGGTTGGTTAGGGTTATTATTTAAAACACACCTTTGATTTTTTTTTTTATATGCTTTGTTTCTTGGAAAGTCTATGTATTTATATAACAAACATTTGAGTTTTTATTAGGTTTAGGAGTTGTGTTGGGGTTATTAAAGTTGAGTAAGATATGGCTTTTCTTCCTCATTGAACTTAAAGTCTAGGAGAGGAAAACTGATGTGTAATCAGACAGAAAGGTATAGTTGCCTGATAGATGTCTATATAGGATTCCTTTGTCAGAGGTAGGGCAGGAAGAAGCACAAAATTTACTTCTTAATCTGATGGCTTAATCTGGAAGGCTCAGGCAAGCCTTCCTATACGCAATAAAGTACAAACTGAGTCTCAAGATATGAATAGGTTCTCCCTAGGCAGATAGGACTGGCATTCCAGCAGAGCTAACAGTATGTGCAAGCAGTGTGGCATATTAAGTTAAGGTAGAAGAAGGACAATTCGCATACAGGGTTGAATTCATAGGCCGGCTGGCATGCAGGGCTGTGTGAGCAGTCCTGCTGAAAGCTGTGGAGCAGGAAAGTACATGACCGGATTTGCATGGTGGAAAAAACAGGAGGCTGGAAACAGGAAGACTTGTTGACTGTTGCAGTTAACTTAGGGGAGCAGTGATGAGGGCTTGAACTAAGGTGGTAGCAGTAGAAATAGAGAAGGAGTACTTGTTAATGATGGATAACCTACAAGAATTGATAGCTGTCTGGATTGGGGGGGGGAGAAGGAAGAATTTAGGATGACTGAGATTTTAGCCGTGGTAACTAGGTAGATGGTGCCATTTAACAGTACAGAATAATTCAAGGAAGGTTATTTGGTGGGGGTAGATGAGAAGGAAATAAAGGTGGAGAGGTGAAGAGATAAAGGATAGTTTTGGATCTGTTGGGTTTTGAGATGCCTGTGAAACAAATAGATGTCTGATGGGTAGTTGAATATAACTTATAGAGCAGTAATGTCAAGTAGAACTTTCTACAATGATGGAAACATTCTGTGTTATCTAATACAGTAGCACTAACCACATGAGGCTATAGAGCACTTGAAATGTGACTGAAGAACTGAATTTTAGATTTTATTTAAGTTTAATCTAAATTAGAATTTGATTTAAAAGCCGTATGTGTAAAAGGCTCTAGAAAGTAGGCGAAAAGATAGGTTTAGGAAATTTTGGAGAGCTAATAGCATAGGGGTGGATTAGAACTTCAAGGAGGATGAGTAAACAGTGTTAAGGAGGTAACAGACTGGTTAAATCAAATGATAACTGAAGAGTCCATTGGAGTTTACAATTAGATTACAGAAACTTTAAGAAGAGTGATACAGTAAAGGATAATTGGTGGGGTTGAAGGTGAGGAAGTAAACAGGAAGACAAATACTACACCAGATTGGGCTATTTTGTAAATTTTTATATATAGTAGAATCATTCGTTCAGTAATTGTTTGCTATATGCCAGGTATTATTGTATATGCTGAATGTAGTGGTGAACAAGACCGAGTCCATGTCCTCGTGAGACTTTGTGGGAGGATAGTAAACACTGCTGTGTGCAATCTGTTTTCTTTTTCTTTTTTTTTAACTGCTTTATTGAGATATAATTTACATACCATACAGTTCACTCATTTAAAGTGTACAAGTATGGTCAAAGAATTCTACTGCGACCACAGTCAATTCTAGAACTTTTTCATCACCTCAAAAAGAAACCTCGTACTTTTAGCAGTCATTCCCCATTTCTCCCCAGATTGCCCCCCATCTTCTGCCCTAGGCAACCACTAATCAATCTACTTTTTGTCTCTGTAGATTTGCCTATTAGAGATGTCATATAAATGAAATTATAAAATATGTGACCTTTTGTGTCTGGCTTCTTTTACTTACCATAATCTTTTCAAGGTTCATTCATGTTGTAGCATGTATCGATACTTCATTGGTTTTTATGGCTGAATAATAAGTATTCCATTGTATGGATATACCACATTTTGTTTATCCATTTATCAGGTGACTGACATTTGGGTTGTTTCCACTTTTTTGGTTGTTATGACTCATGCTGCCATGTACATTCGTGTACAAGTTTGTGTGTAAACATAAGTTTTTGTTTCTCTTGGGTAGATAGCCTAAAAGAGTGGTAATGCTGAGTCATATGGTAATTTTATGTTGAATGTTTTGAGGATCTGCCAGACTGTTTTCCCAAGTGGCTGTACCATTTTACATTTCCAACAGCAAGTAAATGAGGATTCCAGTTTTTCCACGTTCTTGTAAATACTTGTTATTATCTGTCTTTGATTATAACCATCCTAGTCGGTATGAAGTGATATCTCATTGTGGTATTGATTTCCATTTTCCTAATGACTGAGGATGTTGAATATTTTTTCACGTGCTTATTGACCATTTGTATATCTTGTTTGGAAAAATGTCTATTCAAATCATTGGCCAATTTTTAAGTTGGGTAATTTGTCTTTTTGCTTTGAGGTGTAATACTTCTTTATGTATTCCAGATACACGTCCATCATCAGATACAGAATTTGCAAATATTATCTCACATTCTGTGGATTATCTTTACTTTCTTGGTGGTGGTCTTTGAAGCACAAAACTTTAAAATTTTTCTGTAGTCTAATATATGTTTTATGTAGTTGCTTGTGCTTTAGGTGTCATATCTAAGAAACCATTGCCTAATTCAAAGTTGTGAAGATTTATTTCTGTGTTTTCTTTTAAGAGTCTTATAGTTTTAGCTCTTACGTATAGATCTGTGATTCATTTTGAGTTAGTTTTCATGTGTGGTATAAAGAAGAAATCCAACTTTGTTCTTTTACATATGGATATCTAGTTGTTCCACCTTTTTGTATTCTTTTTTCCGGTGAATTCTCTTGACATCCTTATTGAAAATCAGTAATCAAAAATAGAGGGATTTATTTCTGGATTCTTAAATCTATTCCATTAATTTGCATGTCACTCCTTATGTAGGACCACATTGTCGTGATTATTGTAGCTTTGTAGTAAATTTTGAAATTGGGAATTGTGAGTCCTCCAAATTTGTTCCTCATTTTCAAGATTGTTTTGACTATTTTGGATCCCTTGCATTTCCATATGAACTTTAGGATAAGCTTCTCAGTTCCTACACAAAGTCATTTGGGATTCTGATAGAGATTGCACTGAATCTGTAGTTCGATTTGATTAGTGTTTCAGTCTTCACATTTCAATCTTCCGATCTCTGAATATGGGATGCCTTTCCGTTTGTTTACGTAGTCTTTAATTTCTTTCAGCAGTGTTTTATAGAAGCTGTATATTTTTTTACCTTAAGTTTTAATGGCTATCTTCGAATCATCTTGGCAAAACCTCATGAGTGATCACAAAGGTGATTGTCTTCTAGAACATAGCAATCTGCTTATTACTTGTGATGTTGACAGTGTCTCTTGATCTCACTACTCATTCCTTTCTCCTTCACGACCAATATGCATCTGACTCCCTAAGTCAGTTTAATGTACTCTCCATTTTTCCAAGGTACTGTCTTTCTAACTGTGTACCTGGTGTTCTACAGAAACCAGATGGCCAACCATGGGCAAAGGCACACATTTTCTCTGTGTAGAATTTCACGATGTATAGTTCATCTCAAAAACTTTCATTAGTCCTGCAGTCAGGAAGCCTGTTTAACTGTATAATTCCTAATGTTATTTGAGCACAAAACACTGTTAGCCCTCCTATTACATACTGTAAATTATAGTCTACCAGTTTTAGGAAAAATCCACAAGGTCTAGAGAATTCTTAAAGGCAAATCTAGACTTGGTTATCGAAGTAAAATAGCTTCATAATCCTTTCTTCTGTCTACTTATTCTACTTTTCCCAAAATACTCCCTTAATAGGGGAAAAAAATCTACCTCAATCTTTGTTTTTCACTCTGCCTCAAATAGCCTCATTTCTTATTATTCTTTACTGGACAATCTCTTCCTTAGATAAGCATGTTTCTTACAGATGCCTATATTCTTTATATGGGTTTTCCTAGCTTCTAAGCAGGAAATCATTAACTCTTTAGTCATCAAAACATCTTGTAATAATTAAAAAGCAGTCACCCTACAGCACACAATTTGTTCACGCTCTCCTTATGGCTTTGCTCATCTCTGACCACCTCCTAAAATTCCATTTTCTTTGCCAATCTGTGTCAGTCCCAAACTTCAGAACTATATTAGTAACTCAAGTGATTTCCTCCGCTCATTTAAAAAGTAGATTTTGTTGATGGTGTGTGTGGGGGGAGGGTGAGGAGGAGCTGTGAGTCGGTGCTGGAGAAGGAGTGCTGCAGGCGTTGGGCAGGGAAATCGGATCTGACACTCAATACACTGGCCACAAGCTGAAAGCCCGCTTCCAAGCAGTTACCTGCATGTGATGATACAGCCCTTGGTCCACACAGTTGTGAGCTGTGGCATCCAGCCCAGGCACTTGCCTCTGGAAAGTTTTCTGTGCTGAAGTGGCTACTTCATCAGCTGACAAAATAGTGTTTTAGAAAAGTTCTAAAGTAAATAAAAGTGTTTTTAATAAAAAAAGTTCTGAGAGCATATCTTATTTTCTAAAAGGAATAAACCATTTTCTGTGGATTAAAAAAAAAAACCAAAACATTAATCCCAGACCATTTTGGGGTTTTAGAATTGCAGAGTCCCCTTTGTCTTTCTGTTCTGGAACCTTATCTGCCTTGCTCAGCTTTCCAAGAGATATAACATGGACACTCTGGCCAAACACACACAGTTAGCCCTGCATATCCTGGGCTTCTACACCCGCAGATTCAACCAATCACAGATCACAAGGCCTCCGAGTGGTTATGTCTGTACTAAACATGCGCAGCCTTTTTTCCCCATCATTATTTCCAAAACAATACAGTATAACAACTATTTATTAGTATTTACTAGTATTTATTTACTATAATACTATAGTACTATAGTATTTACTAGTATTACATAGTATTTACATTGTAGTAGGCATTCTGAGTAATTTAGAGATGATTTAAAGTGTAAGGGAAGATGTGCATAGTTGATATGCAGGTAGTTTACCATTTTATATAGGGACTTGAGCATCTGCAGATTTTGGTATCTGCGGGGGTCCTGGAACCAAACCCCTGCGAATACTGAGGGACAACTGTATTCTAAATTCTTGAACAAAACTTTTGTCCTGAATCTGTGTCGTTGTTGAGAGGGTTGAGTAATTTAGAAGGAAAGGAAATGTTAAGTATCCATTTATTTCTCTGCCTTAAAGTTTACAGCAGGAGTCCCCCTCTTTTTTTTTTTTTACCACTAAGAATTCCTTCTCTTATTTTTTTCTTTCATAGACATATGTTTTGAAAGATTGTCTGCTAATGAACTTAGTAAATAATTTAGCATTTTTTATTTATCATCCATAATTGTCCTGTCATAGCTTTTATGTTCTTTCAGGACAATTTGAAAGCCACTGATGTGCTGGAAAGAGCATGGACTTTCGAGGTGGACAGACCTGGATTAAAATCCCAGTTTTGGCAATTAGTAATGGTGTGATGCTGGGCAAGTTATTTATTGGTACTTTCAATCTCTTCATCTTTAAAAATAGGGATAATGATGTTAACTTTGAAGGGTCGTTAGGAAAAGTAATGACTCTGGATGCTCCCAGCATAATGCTACGCACATAGTAAATTACCGTATGTTATAGTCTGTGAAGTCCATTTTTATATCTGTGATTATATGCTGATTTTAGGCCCCCCCAAAATGCTTTTTAAGCCCCTGTAGATGATATTATTTGTTTGGATATCCTCATAAGTTGCAGCAGGTGGTGCAGGAAGTAAACTATGTAGAAGAATGTATAGAAACAAAGACATGCATATATTAGTCATCATTGCTTTAGCCTACCTTACATATAAATACAAACATTTTATATTTTATTCTTGCGTCTCTCTTATGGAAAGAATCATTTCATTTACTAGTTAGCCAGCCTTATAACAGTAGCAAGTTATATGCTTTCAGAACTCTGTGATAAGAACCTTGAGTCCAATGTTTCATCTGAAGATGTATGTGCCTTAAGTCTATAGGTATACTATTTTAAGAATTCAAATAGGGGCTGGCCCAGTGGCGCAGCTGTTAAGTTCGCACATTCTGCTTTGGTGGCCTGGGGTTCGCTGGTTTGGATCCTAGGTGTGCAGATGTATGCACCTCTTGTCAAGCCATGCTGTGACAGGCGTCCCACATATGAAGTAGAGGAAGATGGGCATGGATGTTAGCTCAGGGCCAGTCCTCCTCAGCAAAAAGAGGAGGATTGGCAGCAGATGTTAGCTCAGGGCTAATCTTCAAAAAGAAAAATTAAAAACCCAAATAATTCAGGTTTTTTTCTGTTTTAAAATGAAAACAGGAATCTGGGAAAGAGGAAAATGAAACACTGAATTGTCTGAAATAAAATTGCTTGTACAAATTTTTTGTTGTTGCCTTACAGTCCACAAGAATTGGAATGTCAGTAAATGCTATTCGCAAGCAGAGTACAGATGAAGAAGTTACATCTTTAGCAAAGTCTCTCATCAAATCCTGGAAAAAGTTACTAGGTATAGTTGATCTTCCCTTATATATTTATGATGTTCTGGTTGATTCAAACATTTGATTGTTGTGCTTTTTCTTTATGAGTATGGATGTACTGAAATCAGTGCCTTATAATAAGGGTGAGGGGCGCTGGTTTGACGTCATTGGGGGTTTTACTTTTTAAGCTAGTCAAATTTAGCTTTCTTATTTTTCTGCACTTTTACCTGCATTGCTTCTTGGAGTAAAAGGAAAATTTCTTCAAGAAAGGTTGTCATATTTTTGGAAAAGGTTTTTGAAATAATTTTCTCAGTTAAGAAAACTTGCAAGAATAACGACACGAACTCACATACATCCTTTTTCTAGATAATCTTTAATATTTGGCATATTTGTTTTGTCATATTCTCTCTCTTCCATCTTCTCTATATGTATCTACTCGTACACACACAGATGGTTTTTCCTGAATCATTTGAGATTAGGTCACATCTATCATGCTTTACTGTTTAGTACTTAAGTGTGTATTTCCTTGAAACAAGTTTATTTTCTTATGTAGTCATAATACAGGAAATTCGGAAAATTAAGCATTGGCGCAGTACTTTATAGTGCACATTGCACTTTTGTCAGTTGTTCCAGTAATGCCCTTTATAGCTTTTTTTCCTCTTCCAGAACAAGATCTGGTCTAGGATCACGTATCTAGCCTCCTAATCTGGAATAGTTCTTAAGCGTTTTTATGTCTTTCATGACATTGACATTTTGAAGAATACAAGCACCCTTCCATTTTTGTTTTTAAAAGTGTGTTCCTTATTTGGGATTTATCTGCTATTTCCTTGTGATTAAATCAGACTGTGCATCTAAGGTTGAAACTACGTCAGTATGTTGTGTTCTTCTCAGGGCATCACATCCACAGGCATTCATGATGTTCATTATGATAACCCCGTCAAGGTATACAGTGCATAGTTTATTTTTCTTACTCTTGTACCTAATAGGTATTTTGTGGGAGACACTTTAAGATCCTAAAACTATCTTGCTCCTCATCAGATCCTCCCATGTAGTATCCATTGACTCTTGTCCAAACCATGTTTTACAATGACGGTTGCAAAATAGTGATTTTCCAACTCTTCCACTTCTTGAGTATTTATAAGTCATCGTTCTGTTATAAGAAAGAACCCTCCTTTCATCTCCTAGTTATTTATCTATTAGTGTGGACGCTTGGATTCCTATTCTATACATAAGGGATTATAATCCATTATTGTTTGTGTTTATTTTGATAGTTATATTTTCTCGGTTTTGACCACTGGGTACCCCTTCACACTGGCTCCTAAAGCTCCGTTGACAAGCCCCCTTCAGTTTGTTTGTTTGGTTTTTTTTTTTTTTTTAATCTCTTTCTTACTTTCTGGCAACACAAAATGTCTTGGGCTCATCTATCTTCCCTGCCCCAGCCCTGGAATCAGCTATTTCTCTAAGCAGTTATTGGCCTTATATGGAAGAAAAAATAGAAAAAGTGAACCTTATAAAATTTCAAAGAACAGTAGTAATAATAAAAAACTGTTACTTACAAGAGCTTGGAAACTAGGAACTAAACATTGTAAAGCCCATAAGAAAGTCTAGTCTTAAAAAAACCAGCTATACTATGTGTTCCTTTATTGGATTCTGGACCAGAAAAAAACATTGCTATAAAGATCATTATTGAGATAATTGGCAGAATTTGCATAAGGTCTCTAGGTAAGTAAACAATATTGTATCATTGTTAAATTTACTATTTACTGTGATTATAGAAATGGATTTATTTATCTCAGGGAATACACAATGAACAGGGATAAAGGAGCATGATGTCTGCTACTTATTTTTAGATGGTTTAAAGGAAATATGTCTGTGTGCACGTGATGGAGCGTGTATGTGTGTGTACATACAACACACGTATATATATATATGTAAGGGGGAGTGAATGAATGAGGAGGCGAGTGTGCCAAAACATTAATAGTTGGGGAATCTGAGTAAAGTTCTTTGTACTGTTCTTAGAAGATTTGTGCAAGTTTCAAATTATTTCAGAATAAAAAACTTTTTAAAAAAGTCTAGTCTTTAAAGACACATTGAAAGTCTTACGTTTATTTAAATTTTAAATCTAATTCCATATTGTAAAGTAATTAAAATGAGTCATAGAAAGTTGATTGAGAACTCTATACGTGCATTTTTATTTCTGAAAAGATAATTGACGTTTTGTGGGAGAAAAGAGTGGACATTGCACTTATGCTTATTTAATCTTAAATTTAAAGAAGTTTTACTCTTTATACTTCCTGTAGGGATCTAATTCCAGTACAAATACTCCTTTAAAAACTTTTTAATTTATGTTAAAAGATTTACATGTTCATTAAATAAAATTTGGAGAGTTGGAAGAGGAAAAAAGTCTTCCTTAAGTCTATCCTAAATACAGCTCTCAGTTAGTGTCTTGTTGCATTTCTTGTCCTTTTTTCCCCTGGTACATAGATTTTGCTTCAACTACAGTTATGCCTCACTTAACGACTGGGATGCATTCTGAGAAATGCATCGTTAACCGATTTTGCCTTTGTATGAACATCATAGAGTGTACTGAAGGGGAACAAAATTTGCCACCCCAAAATGTGTCTCTTTAACATGAGGATTATTTTAGGCTGATTATTTTTAAGACGCAAAGGACTCAAAAGTTTTCCCTGTTACCTCCCTCTTAGCTGCCTAAAAGAATTCAGATTAAAAAACCTGTCTCAGGAAGTGAGCTATTGCCTCAGCATAACATGAACTAGGTGGTAGACAGGGAGGAAACTGTTGGGCTCCCGCCTGTGTTCTTCTATTTCTCTCTTGAGGCTCTTTTGGTTGATTTAAACATGAATGTTTCTTTTCAGTGCTAAAATATTGCGATGGCCCAACCTATTTTATGTACTTTATTTCCTAATCTGTAATCACTCACCTCCTTAAGTCTTAAAGCTTGTACACTCTGTATTACTTTACAGATTATTTTAGATATAGGAGATGCTGGGTAGACCTTACTGATCCTGAAATATTTTCTATGAAAATGTTCTTTGTTTACTATCCCTGAAATATTTATTTGTATTTTGGCTACCACCTTAAATTTTTTTTGTGTGTGTGAAGTATACTTTTTGATGAGAAAGATTGGCCCTGAGCTAACATCTGTTGCTAATCTTCCTCTTCTTCCTCTTTTTTTTTTCCCTCCCCAAAGCCCCAGTACATAGTTGTATATCCTAGTTGAGGGTCATTCTAGTTCTATGTGGGGTGCTGCCACAGCATGACTTGTGGTGCATAGGTCCGTGCCCAGGATCTGAACCCACGAACCCCGAGCCACCACAGTGGAGCATGCAAACTTAACCACTCGGCCTGGGGGCTGGCCCGTTAAATTTTTTAACTTCATGAAAGGTTATTTAAATAATATTGCTATATATTCTTTTTTGCTTTTACTTTTAAAATGACAGTGCTGATGTTTTTTCCATATTCTTTCCTTCTCTTTGTTGTATGCTTTCCTCCCTTTTAGGTTCCCAGTGGCATATGAATTTGTGGTTTATGCCAAACGAGAGTTTATTTGGAAATGCTGACTGAGCATGCATTGTGACAAGTAGCCAAGTCCATATGCCAGTAGAATAGCTTGCGTAAACTTCATTTTACTTGTTGAAAACTTAGGATTTTACTTTTTTTGTTGTTGCGTAAATAGCCTGATAACATGCAGTAATTTCAGGGTTTTTTTTAACAAATTCTAACAATTTAGAGATTTCATAAATTTTCAGATGGACCATCGACTGATAAAGACCCTGAAGAAAAGAAAAAAGATACTGCAATCACGTCACAGAATAGCCCGGAAGCAAGAGAAGAAAGGTATTTTGCTTTATGGAAATTCATTTATGTTGAAAGTCATAGTTTTACTCGACGATCACTTCCTCCCTGATCTTATGATCCCATATCTGTACTCCTCTTTCTATTTTCTAATCAAACGGAATTAGTAAATGTATACAGCCATATATTCTAAGGTTTCTTACAAGATTTCCTGGAAATGTAAAAGAGAGAAGACGCTACATAAATAAGAAGAAATTATTTACATTGTACTTGATAAGTTTAATTGAATGGAATCTCTAGGATAGCACTGATAGAACTAATAATGAAGCTACTGATTAGGGATTCAAATAGTTACTTCCTCTGTCTACCATGTTTCTTTTTTAGATTTTTTTGGCCCTGGATCTAATTCTCCTTTTTATGCTTTTTTTCCTTCCCAGTGTAACTATTTGTCATAAGAACTTAAAATGTGAAGTTCAATAATGAAGCTCTTATGAAGCCTTTGCCTTTATTCTTTCCTATCACACATCATGAACTGTGCAGTATGCAACAACGGTGATATGTAGATTAGTAGATTAAGTACCGTTTGACTGTTCTTGAGAAGCTTGTAGTTCAACGCTTGACATTGATTTAGAGCAATAGTTCTCAAAGTGTGGTCCCTGAAAGAGCAGAGAACCTGGCACCTTGTTAGAAAAGCAAATTTTGGGGGTCTACCATGGAACTACTAAATCTGGAATTCTGGTGATGGGGCCCAGAAATATGTTTTTAACAAGCCCTTCAGGTGATTCTGGTGCACTCAAGTTTGAGGCTACCTATTTTAACTTTATTTCTCACTATTTTCCCAAAATTGATAATGTACTCCTCATATTAAAGTAACAATTATTAATATCCCGTATGCTGTTGTTTTATATACTAGTACTAACTAAACTTGATGATAAAAGAGGTAAGCTAAAGATGGAGTTAAACGCCAGTTGTTAATAAAATTTATTCAGTTTTTTCTGTTTTGTGGTAATTTTAGACTTTTAGAAAATTGTAAGAATAATGCAGAGAATTCCCAATTGCCCCAGTGATATTTATATATATATATGGGCATACGTGTGTGCGTATACATAGATACACACATGGACTAATTTTATTTTGAACCAAATAAGAGTCGTTTGCATACGTTATGCCCTATACCCCTAAATACGAAATACGTCATTGTGTATTTTCTAAGAACAAGGACATTTTCTTACATATAACCACAATACAGCTGTCAATATCTAGACATTAACATTGATACAGTGCCTTTTTCTAATCCACAGACCTTTTTCATATTTCAGCAATTGTCCCAATAATGTCTTTTATTGCAAGGGGAAAAGATTTTTCCAAAATATCCTCCAGGATCGCATATTGCATTTAGTTATCATATCTTTAGTTTCCTTTAATCTGGAGTAATTCTTTAGTCTCTCATTGTTTTTCATGACTGTGACATTTTTGAAAAGTACAGGCCATAATTTATGAATTTTTTTTAACATATGCTTCCAATTGTCCTATTCAGTGACATTCAAAGTCACTGATTTAGTGCCTTGAATATAAAATATGAATGTTTAGACTAATATTTTAAATAGATATTGAAGGATGAGTAAGTTCTTGGTGTGTTTTTATCAGTTTATGTAATTGAGGTTTAGGGATAGAGCCTATCTACAACACCACAGAATTATCATGTATGAAGTTTGACAAAGTAAGTGGTTGCTATCTATCCACACACACTCTGAATAACATTTTACAAAGATTAGAGAAACAAGTCTGAATTACCATCTGAAGGAAGATATAAGGTTACGTCTGAGTGACTTGCAGCTGAGAAAGGTTTGACCCTTTGAGTATTAAGAATTTAAGGAGAAAGTATTGTGGTTAAATGCTTAGAAAGGAGGCACCAGAATGTGAGACGTGGGGCCAGCAATAGTGAAGGTAGTGAGGAAAAGGCTCCATGAGTGAGCTAGGCGTTTGGCTAAAGGTACAGAGAGACAAAAGTGTATTTCCAGTGGGTGAGCTAGGCATCTGGCTAAAGGCAGAGAGACAAAAGCAACTAATTGTAGGATTTAAGAAGTGGGATTCCTAAACATTGGTTTGTTCACTGATTCATCACTCTCAGGTGGTATGTTACATACTGGGAATACAAAGAGGAGTAAGTCCTAGTCTTTGCTTTTGAGAAGCTCAGTCTAGCAGGAGAGAATATATGAAAAGTCATCATAATGCAAACCTGTGTGCAGAGAGTAGTTTGGGAGTACTGGGGGAAATCGGAGACGGCTTCAGGAAGGAAATGAGTAAACTTAGAAGGTATGCAGAATGACTGTTCGCCCACGGTGATCTGTTTGTGAAGTCTCACAGTGAGGTTTGTTTTGGAGAGGAGATGAGAAGGTGTCTCCTTGCAGTAGTGCAGCAAGTTACATCTATGGAGGTGGATGATTTAATTAGTCTTTGGAAAGGTGAATGACAAGTATCTCTAATGTGATAAAAGTTAATTGAAACTGGTCAGAAAAGTATTTTGGTGAGAGTCTTAATATAAGAAAAGCAGAAGCAGTTGAAATGGTTGACTGGAAAATTGTTAAACTGTCCTGATTGAGTTGATGTTTCTGGGGAGAAATTGAGACATTTTTATATTCTCACAACTCACTTCTCACTACACATTTTTATCCAGAAGGGAGTGTTTTAAATGTATACCTCATTGGTTGTCTAATTGGAACAGTTTTTCAAACATTTTTTTCCCCTCTATTTTTGGTTGAAAGCTGGCATAGTCTTTGGTGCTGTCTTTTCACCCCTCTCCTCATAACCAAGATCCTTGCGTTTCATTTATTCTGTTGAACTGTGATGTATATTTTCTCTATCTAAAATATTGTTTAATGTTTAAAAGGAGAATCAAGGTAAAATGTTTAGTTGGTTAAAAAAAGACATGAGACTTGTATCTCTTATCTTTACTAAAATTTTAACTTCTTCTTTTTAATCTATTGTAGGCATTTTTTTTTTTTAAATCTAAGAGTCACTGAAATACTCTCTCATTTATTTAGGCCCCAAAATTTTGATTTTAGAGAGTAATAGTAATGATGTTACTTTAAGAGAGTTTTTCCTGATTTCTTTTTGGGGGGTGTGTGTATGTGTTTTTTAGTAGCTCCAGTGGCAACGTAAGCAGCAGAAAGGATGAGACAAATGCTCGAGATACTTATGTTTCATCTTTTCCTCGGGCACCAAGCACTTCTGATTCTGTACGGTTAAAGTGTAGGGAGATGCTTGCTGCAGCTCTCCGAACAGGAGGTAAGTTTACTGTATTTTGTTTCATTGCTTCGTCCTTTGATCATCACCACCACTGCCCCCCTGTCCACCTCCATATCTCTGTTTTACCAGCGCCATCCCGTTGACAGCTGCCCGCCACTGCTTAGCTCAGGGAGAAGTTGTTACTAATGGGGGTTACTGAAGTCAGAGAGGTATAGGCATACTGGGGCCTGTGCCTACTACTATTTAATTCCAAGAAATAGATTTCCTTCTAATATATGGATGTCTCTCCCTGGATTCATATTAATTTAAACCTTTTTTCACAAATCTTTTTTCTCCTGATATTTAGTCTGCAAATTAATTACTCCATCCCCCAGATTGAAAGTTAATGATCCTGTATTTGGGTCCCATTGTTAAATGTTAGTATGACATTTAGTATGTGTTTTGTATTCATAATTCCATTTTCTACTTTTTTTTAAGTGAAAAAGAGATCTTGATTTATATATGGGAACTTTAATTTAATTTGACGGTACCCATTCTTATGTGAAATATCGGCTTTAAAATTTCATATAAAGGAGTATTTATCATCTTAAACAAATTCATCCTTTTTCTTTTCTATTGTGCTGAACCATAGTTAGTATGACCTATTTTTTCCCTTACTCTGCCCTTTCTACTTTGAGTCCCTTACTGTCTCTTTATATATTTTTTCTTTTTTCTTCCTAGTTTCTTTATATTTCCTTCTGTCCTTTTGAATATTTGCATAGGAGTCTTCTGAGTGTGTCCATATATGTGATTGGCAGATGAAATGAATGGTTTCTTTGCATTGAAGCCTGAGTCACAGGAGACAAGACAGTTCTTTCTATTACTTTCTCTACTCTCTGCTGGAGCAACCAGAATTTATGGAGTTGTGAAATGAGGAATTGCCTGCTAGATCAATTACTTCCCCACTCCTGAGGGATAACAAGTCATCAATGCAGGAGCACTGTGGACATTAGGTGAATCCAGAGGAAGAGTCTAGTGGGTAGTAAAGAGACCAGATTCTAATGAAACTAAACTAAAAGGATTCTTTATGTAAGGCAAATGGGGTTGAAAAAATAGGAATGCAGTTTAATTTATTCTCTATTGAAATTTTCTTTTGATAGGTTACAGTCACTTATTCTTGACAATTCTTTTTGCCTGTGTTTAGATGACTACATCGCTATTGGAGCTGATGAGGAAGAATTAGGATCTCAAATTGAGGAAGATATCCTTTGTGTGTATATTCAGAATTGTTTTAAGTAATCTGCTAGAGTAATTATAAATTTTTCTTCATTTACAGAAATTTTTATTTTTATTCTTCAGTTCCCATCTTGATGATTGTTTTGATGGAAAAGGAGAAGGCCATCTATGTCATTTAATTCTTGTTTTCCTGTCATTCAAAAGTAAATTAATGGGGCCGGCCCCTTGGCCCAGTGGTTAAGTTTGTGTGCTCCGTGTTGGCAGCCCAGGGTTTTGCTGGTTTGGATCCTGGGCATGGACATGGCTCTGCTCATCAGGCCACGTTGAGGCGGCATCCCACATGTCACAACTAGAAGGACCCACAACTAAAATATACAACTATGTACTGGGGGCTTTGGGGAGAAAAAGCAGAAAAAGAAAAGTAAATTGATAATATTTTTATTTTTCTGCCTTGCAAATTAGGAATGTAGCATCTCAACTGAAGTTGTCCAGAAGCATGGAAAACACACACACACTAGTAAATGTGAAGTAAAGTTTCCCATTTGGGGGGAACTCAGCAAAGCATACACAATCCTTTGCGCTCATTATCCTGGAGGGAACTGTGTTTATGCTGGGCACCACGGAGAGGCCTCCAGGAGAGGGGTGTTGCACGTGGGTGTGAGGAGCAGGGAACATCTAGGTATGGGGAGCATTGTGATGGTGGGACTGTCCTGGTTGAGGAAATGGCGTTGCTCCTCTAGGCATCAGCCTCTGCTGTGGCCTGTTCTGTTGAGATGAAGAACCTGCTAAACTTCTTGCTGAGCTGAAGGAGGAAAAGAACCTTCAGGGCTACCATAATGGTCTCTTCTCAGAAGTGCCCCCGGGGAACTCTGCAGTCATTGAGACTTTAGGATCTTTGGTAGAATTCAGTTTGGGGCAAGTTAAAGCTTGTATAAATTCAAGCTCTTTTTCAAAAGTTTTCTCACTCAGCTTGAGTAACTGAATTATTTTTTGAAACCCTTTTAATTTGTGTGCTGCTGGCATTAAACATTAAGAAGAAAGCATTAGTCATCCATAGCCTAAAAGTAGGGTCACTATTATTTGCCAATTACAGATCAAGGAGTCACGTCGAAACAATGCTTTATTGTTAACTTAATCTAAATTGGAAGCAGTTTTTGTGAACTGCTTAGAAATTTCAGGAATTCTTATTTTGGTAGAAAAGGAAAAAAATGATCTTACCTTTATAATTTAACCTTTTTTCCTTAATGGCCTAGTACCTATATATCAAGAAATAAGGAATACAGACATGAAATACAAAAATAGAGTACGAAGTAGGATATCAAATCTTAAGGATGCAAAGAATCCAAATTTAAGGAAAAATGTGCTCTGTGGGAATATTCCTCCTGACTTATTTGCTAGGATGACGGCAGAGGTGAGTATATCTAAATATAACATTTCCATGATGTTATTCCATGATGTCAAGTGTAAAGTCTGTTTAAATCATAAAGTACTATATAAATACTACGTATATAATATATTGTTATTAGCTATTGTGATATATGTACTCTTTACTAGACAAATTTACTTAAGGTGATTGAATCTATTGGCATCCATAGTTTGTCCCTTCCACAGCTGTACCGTGATCTTTTGGTGATTGCCTTAAATCGTTTGTGAAAGCGAAACTGTTCTTAGTTGTCATGGATTTGTGTAGGCTCAGAGTTGCATCTCTAATTGCAAACAGACCTTGTAACCTTTAAGCTCTTTTCTTGATTAAACCCTATAAAATTGGTCACATCTTATTGGCTATACCTTAAACTTATATAGGGAATGATTGGGAAAATGAAATTCATAGCTGGCTATTTGTAGACATAGCTGTTCATAGATAATAGCTGTAGTGTGTCTGTAGTCTGTTTTATTAAGCATCTAAGATAGAGCATTTGTCTTTCTATATGGCTAAGAAAAATTGCTGTATTTTTAGAACTCATTCTTTTAAAAGAAAACTTTTACAAACTAGAGAACATAGTGTGATGGTATCCCATATAGCCATCATCCAAGCTTCAAGTATTTTCAAGAATTTGTCACTCTTTTCATCTATCCCTTTATTCTTTTTCCTTCTTCTCCCCTGAATTATTTTCAAGCAAATCTCAGACATTATATCCCCTTACCTCTACATTCTTGAGAGGTGTCTTTCAAAATGAGAGATTTTTGTTATGTAATTGTCATCACCGTGTCCAACAAAGCCAACAATAATTCCTTGGTATTATCTAATACCTAGTTCATACTCGTATTTTCCAGATTATACATTTACTTTGTATCAGGATCCAAAGTCTGCACATTACCCTTAGGTCAGTGTCTTAAGGTAGTGTCTATATATGTTTAAATCTAAAGCAGTATCTTCTCCTACCCTTGCTCCCCCTCCCTGATTTTCTTCATGACCTTGACCTGTTGAAGAAACCAGTTTATTTCTACTGTATCCCACACTATGAACTGTTTGTTTCTTCCTCATGATGTTATTTAACTTCTGTCCCCTCTAATTTCTGTAAACCAGAAGCTGGTTCAATAGGCTTGATTACATGCAAGTTCAACTTATTTTTCTGTATAAGTACTTCATAAGTGGTGCTTTTTGCTTCATATTGCATCACGTCAGAAAACACGTAATGTCCTCTTGCTCTACTCTTAGCATGCTGAGATGGATCAGTGGGTTTGGGTATCGACTGTCTGATTCCTCCATTGTAAAGTTCTCTGTCAACCTTCATCTTATGTGTTCATCCACTGATGATCCTTGCCTGGATTGCTTATTTTATGAGGAGTTACAAAGTAGTGATTTATAAAATTCTGTCATTCCTTTCACATTTATTAGCTAGATTTCTTTGATAAAGAAGCAATAAATCCTTATAAACTTGGGCTCGTGATTACCCTGTTGGTTTAGATAGGAAAGGCAGGGAAGATGTATAATTCTCTCCCTTTACTTAATAGTTATCAGAATGAGGGGTTGGTGCCCTAGTTATTGCCAGTGCTGGCTTTTGTTGCCGTTTCTGCATGTGTGTGCTCTCCTTTTTTAAGTATCATCTTGGACTTGAGACTTTTTATTTATCCAGTGGGGATTGGTTCTTTACAGTAATTTTTTTGATGGGTAAAGAAATTGTCCTATATTTGGCCAGTGGGAACTTCTTCATGTTAGCTCCTCTGTCCATTTGACTTGACTCAACTACAGTAGTCTTTGGTAGCTTCATGCTTTCTGGCACCAGAAGATGACCCTGGCTTATCCTGTGCATTTCCTGACTTAAAACTGGAACCAGACATTCCTCCAAAGTCCTTGTTTTCTTTTTTAGGGAGGATAATAGTAGAGACCACAATCTAGATACTAGAGGTACTCATTGCTACAGGATTACATTGTTTATAAGCCTTTAAACAGTAATTAAATTTTCACATACAAACTTAAGTATTTGAAGAAATTTTAAAAGGAAGCAAATTTTTATGAATCCTTTGAGGGAAAATGTTAATTTTTCACTTTAAAACTTTAAAAATTGATTTTGGTTCTATTATTATTATGCTAACTGAACATAAAAAGCATTCAGGATATATATATATATATATATATATATATATAGAAGATGCCTGTAACTGAGTGATGTTGCTACCTCTCTAACAGGAAATGGCTAGTGATGAGCTCAAAGAGATGCGGAAAAACTTGACCAAAGAAGCCATCAGAGAGCATCAGATGGCCAAGACAGGTGGAACCCAGACTGACTTATTCACATGTGGCAAATGTAAAAAGAAGAATTGTACTTACACACAGGTTTGTGATATTTATAGATTCTTATTTTCATATTAAGAGTGCTTGCAACCCCTGTTTAAAGGCAAGTAGTAAAATTACCAATACACTTTGATATTTTTCAAGAGGAAATGTGATCTCTTAAAAGTGTAAGAATGCTTTCTCAATACTAACAGATTCTAATTAATTGAAAAAAAGTTGATATATTTAAATCCTTTCATGGAAATTGTTACTATGAAAACTATATAAATTAAATAAAATTTATAAAATATTATAGAATTTAATAAAATGGCCATGGGCTTTCTTTAAGAATTAATAAGCGGTTGATTGTTGGTTTGTATGTAAACAGGCTGTAATTTTTAGTTGTTAGGATTTTATAATTTAAGGAAAGTTCTTTGCTTTCCTTCTCATGGAGTGTGGGTACTTTTAGCTTAACTGGTTTCCAGATACTTAGTCCTTTTTTGCAACATATTGGTGACTTTTATATTCATGTATACTGTGACTAACCTTTTTGTTCTTGAATAGCTGGAAAGAGCCACATTATACTTAGTTTGTGTGTCCATATGTGAAAATTTTTTTTTAGCACTGTCATTAATTTCATTTTCCAAATAGGTTTTTTGTGCTACGTCTATAATCTGCTAAACTCAAAATTTTCCTCTTAAAGAATAACTTACTGTTATGTTTCAGGTTAATAGGAAGATTTAGAGAATTGAATTTTCTGACAGAAAATTAAGCACTTAAAAAAATAACATTACTAACCTCTGTGTAAAAAAGTTGTAGAAAGAAACCTTTCCTTTTTTTTTCTTCTAGAAGGTACTATGTTCTCAAGGTTAAAAATTCAAAAGGTACAAAGCATAATGAGTAGAAAGTTTTCCTCCCTCTTTTGCTTGCAGCTTCCTGGTTCCCTCTCCTTGAAGGTAAACCAGGATTACTAGTTTATTATGTGGCTTTCTAAAGTTTTATGCATATACATACAAATGTGAAAATATTTTTGTTTTTCTGTTTTCTAAACACATGTGGTAGCATATTATGTAAGCTTCTGCCTCTTTTTTATTTTCTAAAGGTGCATAACACTATTTCCAGATATACTTTAACTAATGTCCTTTACCTTTTTGAAGTCTTTCATTTAGTCAGTCATATTTCTGATATTTAAGTATTTTATTTTGTAAAAGTATTACTACTGATAGTTACTAAAATATTGTGTCAGTATATGAAAGTGGTCTTAGAAAATTCTGAGTTTGAATTGCTCTGTTTTCTTTTAATCAGGTAGAAAAATCTCAGCAATAAAAATTCTCTCTTCAAGATGCCACAGTAGAAAGTATTAAGTATAAATAGAAAGATTTTTAAAAGTCAAAGCTTCTTTAAAACATACAAAGTAGAGGTGATATATTTACATAATCAGATTATAAACAGCTACAATAAAAAAGTCATTTAACAGAAAAAACCTAGTTTAGAGATGAAGTCAGTATCATTTTCTTAGAGTCCAAAAATTCTGTCTTTAGTTAGAAAACTTCCAAAGTTGTTGGCAAAACAACAGATATAAAAGATTTAAGTGTGACTCTTGGATAACATGTAACCACCAGGAGATCAAAATTTTTTCCAGAAAGCAAAAGTTTCCGTTTACTTTTAGGGTACTAGATAGCAATATTAAGTATATGTAAAATATTTCAGAAGGATTTTTGAAACTTTTTTTCTGACGGCCTTGAATAAGCAGAATGCTGCTGTTTTGAGAATGTCTCAGATGGTTCTTTATCTTCCTTTGTGCTTTTGAATTGAAAGTCATGTTGATAGTTTATGGGAAACATGAAATTTCTGATTTTTGAAGTGGTAATGTACTGGGGGTTTCATCATCTCATATTAAAATTAAATGTACCTTGTTCAAAATGCAGTATTGTTAGTATTTAGGTTCTTCGTTCATCCTCCTTTTCTCCTCCATAACTTAAGAATAAGTTTTAACTTTAATAATGCATTGTCATCTTCATCAGAAATTTTAAAGAAATAACGTATCTTTGAGACCTTAAAAAATCATATTAGCTTATTAATTTGTTTCTGCTGAGTTCTCTTTTATTTTTAAATTTTTAGTGGTGGTATAATACACATAACCTAAAATTTACCACCTTAACCATTTTTTTTTTTTAAGATTGGCACCTGAGCTAACAACTGTTGCCAATCTTTTTTTTTTTTTTCCTGCTTTTAACGTTTATACCCCCCGTACATAGTTGTATATTTTAGTTGTGGGTCCTTCTAGTTGTGGCATGTGGGACGCCACCTCAGCGTGGCCTGACTAGCGGTGCCGTGTACGTGCCCTGGATCTGAACCACCGAAACCCCAGGCTGCCGAAGCGGAGCCTGTGAACTTAACCACTCGGCCACGGGGCCAGCCCCAACCTTAACCATTTTTAAGTATATGGTTCAACAGTAGTACATTTATCATGTTGTGCCAATCTCCAGAATTCGTTTTCTCTTGTAAAACTTAAAAACTCTACCCATTAAACAGTAACTCCCCATTCTCCTTTCCCCCCAGCTCCTGGCAACCACCAGTCTCAGAATTTGACTGCTCTAGGTCGTCAAATGGATAAATGGAGTTACACAGTGTTTGTGTGTTGGTCTCTGGTTTATTTGTCAGCATGGTGTTCATAAAGGTTCATCCATATTGTAGCATGTGTCAGAATCTCCTTCCATTTTAAGGCTGAATAATAATCCATTGTGTGTATATACCACATTTTATTTATCCATTTATCTGTTGATGGACATTGAGTTGATTCTACCTTTGGGCTATTGTGAATAATGCTGCTGTGATCTTGGGTGTACAAATACCTCTTTGAGACCCTGCTTTCAGTTCTTTTGGGTATATACTTAGAAGTGGGATTGCTGGATCATATGGCCATATTAACTTTTTAAAAGCAATATAAAGTACCTACTTGTAGAAAATCTAGAAAATACAGAAAAATAATGGACATGAAATTTAAAATCACCCATTAATCTGCCACCAGAGAGAACAGTGATTGATGTTTTCGTGCCTGTGGTATTTTGTGGATTTTTTTCTAAATTGAGTTGCAGCTAAATACTGTAGGTTGTTTTATATTCTTCTTTTCACTTAGCTACTATAATGTAAGCATTTTCCTTTAGTTGTTTTAAAAAAACCCAAATCTTTGTAAGCATCTTACTAGCTCTATAATATTCCATCAAATGGATGTACTCTAACTTATTTCATTATTTCCCTGTTGGATATTTTAAGTTGTTTTCAGTGTTTATGCTATTATAGTTACACTCTTCAAACATGTACACAGCTATCCCCCGCCCAACCTTATTGAGGAATAATTGACAAATACAATTGTATATATTTAAAGTACATGAGATGATTTGATCTACATATTCATTGGGGAACGATTACCTAGATCAAGATAATTAACACATCTATCACCTCACATAGTTCGCTTTTTTTTGTTTTGTGGTGAGAATGCTTAAGATCTACTCTAAACTGTAGTTACCATGCTGTATGTTAGATCCTCAGAACTTATTCTTATCACTGCAAGTTTGTACCCTTTGATCTACATCTCCCCATTTCCCCCTTCCCCCAGCCCCTGGCAACCACCATTCTATTCTCTGAAATCAGCTATTTTTTTTTAGATGACACATATAAGTGATATCGAATAGTATTTGTCTTTCTCTGTTTGGTGTACTTCATTTGGCATAATGCCCTCCAGGTTCATCTATGTTGTCTCAAATGGCAGAATTTCCTTCTTTTTCCATTGTGTATATATAGCACTTCTTTTTATCCATTCATTCATTGAAGGACATTTAGATTGTTTCCATATCTGAGCTGTTCTGAATAATGCTGCAGTAAACATGGGAGTGCAGATATCTCTTTGAGATAATGATTTTGTTTCTTTTGTATATATATCCAGGAGTGCGATTGCCAGATTATATGGTAGTTTAATTTTTAACTTTTTGAGGAACTGCCATACTATTTTCCATAATGGCTGTATAAATTTGCATTCCCACCAACAGTGTACCCTTTTCTCTACATCCTTACTAACACTTATCTCTTATCTTTTTGATGATAGCCATTCTAACAGGTGTGAGGTGATATTTCCTTGCAGTTTTAATTTATATTTCCCTGTTGACTAGTGATGTTGAACTATACACAGATCTTTGTGCTTCTAATTACCATCCTAGAATAGATCAGATATCAAGTTCCTGGGTCACAGAGAATGGATATTTAAGGCTCTTACCTTGTTGCTCCTAACTTTTAGAAAGGTTATGGAAGGTTTTATTTGTTAGAATGAAATATTTGTAATTTTTACATCTTTACTAATTATTAAGAAAAAATTGACTTTAACATTTCTGTCCTTAGTGATGATATTTTCATATTTATTAGTCATTTATCAAAAATGTAATGTGTGACTTTAGATGATTTTCCCACTTATCTGGGATAAATTGAACATGAGAAGACAAACCAAGGAAGGACTTAGAAAAAGGAAGTTTGGAAATGTGTGTTCTTTTGGCATGATTTAGTTTATTTGAACTTGTTTCAGGCTCTTATACATTTTGTTGTGGTACTATTGTGGTTATTATATATCTTCATGTAGAATGTTCTTGTGTAGGTTGGACTTGTATTATAAAAAGTAATATTTTTCATTTGATTTTGCTGCAGGTGCAAACTCGTAGTGCTGATGAACCAATGACGACATTTGTTGTCTGCAATGAATGTGGAAATCGATGGAAGGTATGGTGCCTTCTTAGAATCACATTGTACCCATTTATAATAGAGTAATTTCTTCAGTCTTTTCATAAGTCTGCCTGATATATAAATAGGTACATATGCTCACAGTGTCCAGTACTATGGAAGTTCATGACTAACCATTTGTAATGGAATATACTATTTTGTGTCCTATTAGAAATAAAGAATGTTAGCTTAATCTTCCCACCTTTATATTGTTTTGGTACAGGAATAACAGGATTCAATCTTAAATGTCTGATTACTGTATCATAGTCCTGTATATACTATATTCATTCAGTTGCTTATACTCTTTGCTTCCAGAAAATTTGTACGTGTGTATTACTTGTCTTCATGGATTTTGATTTTGGAAGAATTACTTCACCTTGTTGAAATCCAGACCAATGCTTTTAGTATTTATTTTAGGAATTAAAGATGAGTACTGTCAAGGTTTGGTAGGCTTTTTACTCAGCCTTCATATTGCCTGTGTACTATTGGATTAGCCCCACACAGGCAAGTTTATGTTATTTAAATGATTCATTCTTGAGTGATATTTATGAGCCACAGAAATATAATTTAAAATTGGGAGAAGAATTACACATCAGTCCTAAGACCATTTTTATTGTTAATAGCAATGGGGATGTTGGGAGTGTGGGGTTGGAGAGGCTTACGTGGTAGGAAGGTAGTCTTTGGAGCCAAACAGGTTTTGAACTCCTTTGCCTCTTACCATTACTAAACTGTAATTTTCTTATGTATTAAATGTAAATGATTGTATTACATATTGTGATGAGGAGTAGAGATAATATATTTAAAGTGCCTGATAATTGTTGGTGTTCCAAAAATGCTGGCTATTTTTATTAGTTTTTGTGAAGTTTGTGCAAGATTCTTTTTTTTTTTTCCGATTAGCCTAGAGCTAACTTGTCTTCTTCTTTTCCCTAACGGCCCCCAGCACATAGTTGTATATTCTAGTTCCAGGTTCTTCTAGTTCTGCTATGTGGGATGCCACCTCTACATGGCTTGATGAGCTGTGCTGGATCCACGCCCAGATTCCAAGCTGGCAAAACCCTGGGCTGCCAAAGTGGAGTGCACGAACTTAACCACTTGGCCATGGGACCAGCCCCAAGATTCTCTTTTTTTAAAGTTATAAAGTTATTTTGAATTATTCACATAGGTTAAAGCATTTTCTGAAAATTGGAAGTGAATTAAAAACTAAACAGTGGGGAAATATCCTTCACAAACATGGTATGGCACTTTGGCCCCAGATATACTATTTTAGGGGTTGAGGCCAGTACCCATTTTATTATATACAAAGATTTAATTCTGGGCTGGGAAGGTTACTGGTATTGAGAGTGTCTTCATGGTTTCAAGTAGTGTCTTCTATCTTGACTGGGCAGAAGTTGTTTACATTGGTCTGAGAGAGGACGTTCACTTTTTTTTTCAATCCTGTTGAGCAAGTCTAGCTTTTCTAGATAGCTCTCTTAGATTGTTTTGCACAATGGATTATCATCATCATTATCATTATTATTGGGTATATTGCAGTTTGTTTTGTATGCAGGCAGTTTGCAGCGTAAGTTCTGACATAGTACCTATTGGATTTAAGAAAGTTCTGGGACTGTACCTATTGGATCCAGTAGTACCTATTGGATTTAAGAAGTTCTGGGGCTGGCCTGGTGGTGTAGTGGTTAAGCTTGCATGCTCTTTTGGTGGCCTGGAGTTCACAGGTTCGGATCTGGGGTGTGGACCTGCAAACCACTCATCAAGCCATGCTGTGGTGGCATACCATGTATAAAAAGTAGAGGAAGATTGGCAAAGATGTTAGCTCAGGGCCAATCTTCCTCACCGAAAAAAAGTTCAATTTAATGTGGAAAGCTGATGCCTAGGGCAGCTTATAGTAGAAGTTCAAATTTGGAATTTTTTAACGTAGAAACATTAAGAGAAGTACTTAATAAAAAAAGTTTTATACTATTTCTTTAGTTATATATTTCTACTAATTCTAAGTTGGAAAAGTCACTTAAGATAGGTGACTACTCATGTCTGAAACTGTGGCATCTGTTTTAAAAATGCCTCTTTAGCAATATAAGATGTATGCTGTGTTAAGTGGGGGAGGGGCACCTCATTGTCTGTATTCAAAAGTCTCACAAAGTATTTCTTCTTTTTTGACAGTTCTGTTGAGTTGGAAGAATTGGCAAAATGTCTGGACCATTAAGAAAATGCATTTTGTAATTAGCTTTAAAACTAGGCCAAGCAAATAGTTTTCCTGCAAATCAGATTTTTAAAGTAACATACATCCCTTGGGTTGGTCTTTGTTTTTGACGTAGCATCCCTTCCTTAAATGCCTTCTGTAGTTTCGGATCAGTAGGGAGATCACGTAATAAATGTATGGTATCTGTTTGAAAACATTTTATTTTCATTTTTATAAGTATGTTAATATTAAACTTTTATCAATTAAACTTCTGGCAATTTATTTTTACCTCTTTTTTTCTTCTTAAAATGTACCTTAATTTTTTTTTGCAGTCTGAAACATACACAGGAGAAATGTTATTTTTCTCAGTTAATATGTAATTAGAAAATACATTTTTTCCCATATTGGCATGTACCTACAAACATTAAAGGAGGAGAAGAGGTAATATAAGTTTATCAAATGTGATGTGTATTCAGATAATACTCGACCAGCTTATCTAAATTGTACATAATATTTGAACTAGCATATGAAATTGATTTTAATTATGATGTTCACAAGTCTGGGATAATTAGATACTATTTTGCATTTGTAACTAACCGTGATCATTTCTTGTGATTTCTTGTATATGTTTATTATTTGTTCTTAGTAGGTTTTACTTTTGGAAACATGACAACTTTATTGAAATGAGTTTGGTTTTGTTGGTTATTTACCTGTCTGACTTTGTAGTGTATTTTAGTTTTGCAGAACACTGTTGTAGTTTAGTAGGCGTCTCATAAATCCCAGCACAGGCAAAGAATGAAAGCTTCCAACCATTTTTTTCCCCTCATAGGAAGACATACTGGGAAGAACACGTTAGTGCTTTAGTACAGAGTAGTTTTTGTAAATGGTTCATGACTTGATTTTGATTTGGAAATCTGTACTGACCAAGGATTAAGTTTAAGGATTATGTAAACCATTACAGCTGTGGTCTTTCCATATGGAGGTTGATAGAAAATATTTTTGCCCTGAATCTGATTTGCTGACTTTTTCTGTTACGCAATGAGTGAGGTTGCTGAACCACCTGAATATATGAGCTATAATGCAGTTTGTTTTACAATACAGATCTTACAATTGTGCTTTACTTTTGTTTATGTACCATTTGTTCTGTTAGGAATAAGAAAAAATGGTTTTCACATAGGTTCGTTAGGGTGCCCTTGCTCTAGCACATCTTAAAGGCCACTGTTACAAAGTCCACATTTTTTCACGCTAAATCTATATTCTATCAAACACCTATAGAAAGACCTCAGTACATGCTTTGCACTCCCCTTTGCCCCCTTTTTCTCATTTCTTATTGCAAATCAATTTGATGTAATACAGAAAACAAGATACAGAGGTCCATGTTAAGAACCTGTATGTAAGAACTGGCCCACTGGTACCATCCCATCTTTACTTTGTCAGCTCACAAATTAACCTTTTATCATTTAAGAGAAATAAGGTGCAGTTTTGAAAGAGTGAGTTTAAAAAGAATAAAATTAAAATAGTCCCACTTTTAAATTAAGTGATCCATTTTAAAATTTGTAATTCAATAAAGTTTCTTGTTATTAAACATGTATCACATTTTGTCATTTTATTTAGACATTGAAGCTTGCTTTACCTTTTGTTTACAAAAGGTCCCCTCTCCCAACTACTAAGGTGTTTTTAAAGTACAGTTTTAACTAAGTGATGCCTGCCTGGTTTTAAGTAAAAACTGGTATTGAGCACTGGTACAGAGCATGTTTCTCTTCTCTTTTCCTGGACCCCTGGTGAGGGAGGAAGGAGTGGTTCTGAGCAGAGCACATGAGCGCATCCCGTGTGTGCATGTAATGTAATATGAAAGACCAAATAGTCTTATTATTGAAAAATGCTAGTCAGTTATAGCATAACTGGAAGTAAATGTTACCAAGGGTAATATTTGATAATATTTATTTCCAGGACAAAGTAACTGTGTTAAATGAACATACAGAGGGATTAAGTTAGACACATTAGTGGCAATTTTGAAAAACCATCCTGGGAAAGCAGAAAATAACCACCTTGGTTTTCTTGCTCACCTGAAAGATGATGAACATTGGTTTATAAGTTTTGGTAAGCGATGGCAAAAGTTCTGAAATATTTATGTACACCCAAACATCGAAATCTGTATATCCCTTACAAATGGAAGAATGTTTAAAGTATTAACAAGACAGCAAAAGAAATAACAGGCTATATTTGAATTTTTATGGGTGCACAATGATTGTCCTTACAGGTCATAGTGTAATTTGGTGATTTGAATTGAATTTACTTTTCAAATAAAAACTACAGTTAAAGTGTTGTGATTTAAAGAGTTTTAATCAACAGTTACTCCCCCTCTACCACACACGCTTTTAGCTGTAAAAAATCAGCCATTCATGAAGAATTGAATATCCTACTGTGAAATGTGAGTAATCACTGACATAAAAACCACATGTTTCTATCAGTTTCAAAAAAAAAAAATAAGTACCAACATTGAAGATGCTACCTCACAGTAAATAGGACACAGTTACTGACAAGTTCCTAGGTAGTAATGAAAGAATTATGTTGAAGAAAACTTAAGGAAATTGAAGTCAGTCAAAAGTAAGAGAGAAGAGTATTGGAAAAATCTCATCTTGTGTCTATACTAGATATCCAGTAGCTGTAACTTAGTAAAGATAGAGTTGGTGAGTTTTTATGGAAAACTTGTTCACTGCTGTATCTTTAGCATCTAGAAGAATGCTTGTCGCGTAGTAGGTGCTCTCATGAAATAGTTTCTCTTGGTTATGTTTGTGGCAGTGCATTGCATTTCTTGACTGTTTGGGAGCTGAGATGGAAAGAATGTTCCACAGGGTGAGGACTTGTGGAAGTAGGATAGGTAACCACTAGTTGGCAACGTTTTAGACTCCAACTTTAAAGGAAGAAATGTAATGAGCTAGAGTCTTGGGAGATCTCTTTTGGTACTTTAATTCTGCAAAATGATGCAACAGTTTTATTATTAATTGAAATTTTCAAATCGACCTGTGTAATCTTGTATTTGTTTATCCAACTGGTGGATGGAAAATGAAAGCACAGACGACTACCTCAAATGACTTCTGATTCCTCTCTGTGGGTGCTATAAAAAGACAGCCAATTATTTTTTTTTCCATAATGGCCATGATTGCGAAGACATTGCAGATAAACAACATTTCATATGTGATATGCCATACAATCTGGTTAAATTAGCCCAAGTGTTTCCATAATTGGAAGACTGAGCTGCTTTGAAATAAAAGGGTTGGTTTTTTTACCCTTAAATGTGGTTTACAATAAGTTATTTTTGTAATAATGCCATTCAAAAATATAACTGATATAAAAAAAGCAGAAACCGTTAAGAGCACTGGAATGGAATGGCACAGCTATACCTTTCGTGTTTTTGGCACTAGTTGCAAAACATCTTTTCTGATTGATTTAGGGGATACCTTTCCACCTCCATGTGACCCTGGTGGGTCTGTTCAGTGTCCCACCCCACCCCTTGCTCCTTCCCTGGGATTATTATATGAAAGATGGGAGAAACACTGTCCCTGTTGGAATAGCTAAGCCAGCAGGAGCTGCATCTAGGGCTCCCTGTACCATTTAGCCTACAATATGCAGAGACCCTGTGTGTGTGAAGCCCAGGGAAGGTGAGATGGAGAGAAGGTCCGGATAACATTGAACGTCTGGATCCATCCTTGTGGAAGCTAGAACTACCCTGGCCTTCCTGCTTAGGAAAGCCATCAGTTTCCTTTATGTTTAAACTAGTTTGAGATAGATTTCTGTAACAAGCAGCTGAAAAAAATTTTTAAATCCTAAATTGTTTTGGATGAATATTTTAGTTAAGTAAATGTATAATTATTCTAAATAAAAGTACTGCTATCAGAACATCAAAGCCTGTGAAAGTGCTCAGATTTCAGTTACTTGCAGAAGCATAAGTGATCTGGAAGGACCATTAGAGTCACAGGTGAGTATCAGGCTGATTTATCTCAGGATTGTTTCAGTGATCTGTTCATCTTCTCCCCCCCCCCACAATAATTGCTGTCCTAATTCTCTTTAAATTCATCAAAACATGTCCATAAGACCAAATGCTTGTTAATCCTCTACGTGGTAAAATTTTTTAATAGAGGTATAATTGACATATATAACGTATTAGTTTTAGGGGTACAACATAATGATTTGATAAATGTATATGTTGTGAAATGATTACGTTAGGTTTAGTTAACATCCATCACCACACGTAGTTAGAAGGTATTTTTCTTGTGATGAGAACTTATAAGGTCTCTCTCAGCAACTTTCAAATATCCAATACAGTATTGTTAACTATAGTGACCGTGCTGTTAATTTTAAAAAGTTTATGTTTAAATACATACAGGCATACCTTGTTTTATTGAACTTTGCGGATAACTGCATTTTTTACGAGACGTCCCCCCCCACCAGCAAAAAGATTATGACTGGCTGAAGGCTTATATGATGGTTAGCACTTTTTTAGCCATGAGGTATTTTTTTAATTAAGGTATGTATATACATTGTTTTTTTTCTTTTTTAGACATAATGCTGTTGCACTTAATAGACTACATGTAGTGTAAACATAACTTGTATGCACACTGGGAAACCAGCAAGTTCATGTGACATGCTTTATTGTGATACTGGCTTTGTTGCAGTGGTCTGGAACCGAACCTGCAACATCTCAAGTATGCCTGTAATTATTTTTTTATTCAGACTTCCCATTCTTAGGCTACTACTCCAAGCATTAACACTTAGTTTTCTTATAGTTAATATTTTGATTATTATCCTTTCCAGAATATTTCACTGGGACAGTTAATTCAAGTGGATAGATTATAATGTCAAGGCCACTATTTCATCTCCCATGAGATTAAGTTGGCGTTATTCAGGAAAAACCCTGTTTGGTGACTGTTGTGCTTTACATGACTCAAAATAGGAATTTTTGATTATGCACATGTCGGGAAAGAAAGCTTAGATGGTTTTGCTCCAAGATCAGTAACTAATAGAATAAAACCCCTCACTATTTGATTTAAGACAGCAGTATCATCTTTATACATGAAGGCTGGTCTTTTATAAATTTTTTTTTGTCATGTTATATTCAGTAAGAAAAACTGGCTACCTGAGCCTCTACAAGTTCTCAGAGCAGAGCTGACTGGTTGATTGGTATTCTTGTTTGTTTGTGTTTTGTTGGTTTTTTTTTTTTTTTTTTTTTTGGTGAGGAAGATTCGCCCTGAGCTAACATCTCTGTCAGTCTTTTTCTATTTTGTATGTGGGATGCCTCCACAGCATGGCTGATGAGTGGAGTAGGTCCATACCCCAGATTGAACCTACAGATCTGGGCTGCTGAAGTGGAGCACAAGTAACTTTAACCATTGGCCATGGGCTGGCCCCCAGTTGATTGGTATTCTTCCACCTTGTGAAACTGGTTTTATTATCTCTGTCTTTTAAGTCAAAATCATAAACTGGAGAAAATGATCTCCTTGGCTCTGTAATTTTCTCGATTTCATTTCTGTGAGTTATGTGTACGTGCTTGTTACCAGGCTATCTAGTCCTCTTTTCCTAGGAAATTGACGTTGCACAATGGTTAAGAGCAGGGGCTTTTGATCTGCTCAGATTCAAATCTAACTGCCACTTACTACCTGTGGGACTTTGATCCAGGTGCTTTGCCTCTGCCTCATCTGTAAAGGGGAACACCATCCTCCCTTATAGGGTTGTGAGTAAGGACTGAATGATTTGTAAAGACCTTGGAGTAGTACCCAGCTCAATCAATGAGGGGAATTTTTTTGGGACTGCCATTATTCACATTATAAATGGGCACATACACATATTCTACAACTTGCTTTTATCATTTGACGGTTTCCCTGAGAACAGTGCCAGTGCACATAGATATATGGCATTCATTTTCACCATAGAGCCATCTGTGGGTAGGTACCATTCCCTTTAAAACCTCTTCTCCCGTGGGTGGTTCTTGTTTTGATGTTTTGTAGGATAGATTCTTAGGAGGTTAACTGCTTAGCGTGTGGATGTACATTTGGAACGATGGATGTTGCCAGATTACTTTCCAAAGAGTCAAACTAGTTTAGCCGCCTGTCAACAGGATATAAATGCCCATTTTTTTACACTTTTGCTAATACTGAATTTTATCAATCCTTTTGATTTTTGCAAATCTAGGGGGAAATAGTAATACCACTATCATCTCGTTTTAATTTGTGTTCAAATGATTATCTTTTTGTGTATATTATGCTCATCTTTCCTTGTTTATTAGCTGGTTGATTTCTGTTGTTTTTATTGTGTCTTTCCTTTTCAGTCTATAGAGTTGTCCTATTAATTTGTAGGCACTCCTAATACATTCTGCATAGTAATCTTTAGTTTGTTTTATAGTCTGATGTTTGTGTTTTAATTATTTTTATGTTGTCTTTTGTGGTACAAAATTTAAATTTTTTAAATATCCAATCAGTATTTTCTTTTATAGTTCTGGATTTTATGTTTTAGTTAAGAAGAGCTTTTCCATCTGAAGTTATAAAAATATTGCCTACATTTTCTTCCAATATTCTTAGAATGTTCTTTTTTTAAAAAAACTTTTAGGAGGCTGGCCCCGTAGCTGAGTGGTTCAAGTTCTGCATGCTCTGCTTCGACGGCCCAGGGTTCACAGGTTCGGATCCTGGGTGCAGACCTACTCCACTCATTAGCCATGCAGTGGAGGCATCCCACATACCAAGTAGAGGAAGATTGCCACAGATGTTAGCTGAAGGCTAATCTTCCTCAAGCAAAAGAAGAGGAGGATTGGCAATGGATGTTAGCTCAGGGTGAATCTTCCTCATACAAAAACAAACAAACTTTTAGATCTTTAATCATTTGGTATTTACACTTGTTTATGTATACATTTTTCCAAATGGAGAACCATCCATCCCAACAAAATCAGCTTGTCAAGTTTTACTGAAAAGTTTCTTAAAACCTTGGAATTGCATTGAATTTGTAGGATACTTTGGGGGTGGCTTCAGGATTCATCATGTGCATAGATGGCACTACAGCTTTACCCACTGGATTGGTTTGCTGTAGTAGTGAGTTCTGTAATCACATGGGCTGTGACGATGTCTTTCTGAGATGTGACACGTGAAACAAATTTGGAATGGAATTTTATTTTATAGCTATGGGAAGTTCAGTTTTCATGCTGTAACTCTTCAGTCCTACAAACATTTATATGCTCTTAGCCAGATACTGTATATAAAAATCATGGATAAGGTGTATTTTCAATGCCTCTGGAGCATACAGTGTAAAGGGAAAGACAGATATGTAAACAGATGATTTGTAATAGCTCATAAGTATTTGTACAGGGTATTCTTGGAATACTGAAGAATGACACTCAACACAGTGGACGTATGACTTAGCAGGTCAGGTAAGAGCTTGTGGAGGAGGTAACATGTGAAGTAAATCTTAAAGGAAGGATAAGAGTCCGCTGAGTGCAGGGTGGCATTTTAGAGAGGGGATGAGGGGTAACAAAGGATGGACCAACTTCTCATGAGCAGGTCTGACAGTATGAAGTGATATATGTGCCTTTTCTATAAGTATATATTCTTGAGTCTAAAAGGTGGGGTTGGCTGGGGAGCCAGTAGCCCAACTATAGAGGCCCTTGCTTGTACAGCATGCTAATTTGGTATTTGTACTCCAAGAAACCCGTGACTACTAAGATTCTAAGGAGTAGAGGGGTGGTGACAAACAGTTTTGCACCTTAGGCATTGTGAAAGATGTGTTTGCATGGCTGAGATGGGTGTGGGGAGGCAGTTAGGAGGCTCTTCTGGCAATGATAACAGGCAGTGAGAGAGAATGGAGGTGAGAAGAAGGAAGGAGGGACACATGAGAAATGTTTAGGAAGTCAAATCAGTAGGGCTTGGTGATTATGTTTGGGAAAAGAAAGAGAGGGAAGAGTCAAAGTTAACACCCAGGTAAGAGCTCAGGTGACCAGCTGGGTGACTGGGGATAGAGGCAGGGGCTGGGCTTGGATGTGGGGAGGGAGTGGCGTGGGTAAGTCAAAATTTAGACATAGTTTCACTCATCTGTGGGATAGACAAGTGGAGATGTCCAACTGGCAGCTGATTCTGGAGTGCCAGAGAAAGCTCTAGACCAGATCCTGATTTTGTGCCTTGAGTCTATTGTTAGTTATTTAAACAATGAGAAGGGGATGTGAGAACCAAGGGAGAGCATAAAGGTTAGTTAAAAAAGTAAGCCAAAGCCCAAACCTTAGGGGCCATGACATTTAGTGGACAAGTAATAGTAGCAATAACTAACATGTAATAAACGCTTACTGTATTTTACATGGGTTAGTTTTAATCCTCATAGCAATGCTAGGGATAAGGTACCATTATTATTCTGTTTTTATAGAAGAGGAAACAGGCCCAGAAAGTCTGTGTACCCACTATCACACAGTAAGTGGAGGAGTCAGAATGTCTGGCTCCAGAGCCCAAACCCTTGCTGCTGTGCCCTACTGCGTGGGAAGGAAATGGGTACAGATGAAGGAAAATGTGGAGAGCTAGAAGAGCACCTCAGGAGACGAGGTAGTGTTTGAAGTAAGGCCGTGTCAGTGAGGAAGCCGAGAAGCCCACTGAGAAGACTGGGAGCACAGTGGGGTTAGACCCGGCTGGCGGAGGCCTCCCTGGAGCAGTTGGGTGCACTGTGGTCGATGGAGGAGTGAGGGGGGACGGCAAGAGTGGCCTATTGTGAAAAGGCTGATGTGAAAGGAAGAGAGGAGAATCAGCAGTTATGTAGTGCAAGTTTTGTTTTTAATTGGGAAATTCACGAATGTTTACAGTATGAGAAAAAGTCAAGGAGAAGTTGACGATATAGGAGAGTGGGGGGAAATCGATGGAGCAGATTTTGAGGTAAGAGCATTTAATTTACCACCCTCCCTTTGAAACACTCCCATTCATTTGCTGACATGTCCCCACATGTCCTTGACTTTCTTCTGACCTATATTGAGAAGGTGAATCCTTCTGAATCTCCTTTGGGAACTCTTGTTTCTCTGGCCATCCTTGCAAAGATTTCCCCTCAGCTCTTTTCATGCTATAATTCCAGGTAATCTCATTCATCTTTGTGTTGAAAAATCCCAAATCAATACTCGAGCCTAATATCTTGACCACTCAGCTCCCTCCATCCAATTGATTTCTTGACATCTTTTATATGTCTTACAGTTTCCTTATCCTTAGCATGTCCATGACTGGACTCATTTGGGATTGCTTCAATTGTGACTACCTTCCCTACACCTCTGCCTCAACACACACACACACACTCTTCTGTAGGTTTTAGCTTTGGCGTTACCTCTGCCAAAATCTTTCCGTAGCCCTTCAAGACTTCCATAGCTCAGTTCTTCCCTGTCTTCCTACAGTATATTGTAGCTGCCATGGACACATCTGTCATCCTCAACTGAATGTAAACTGCTAGGGGGTAGGGTTTATGCCTTAATCACAATTATATCCTCTTTGTCTAATGAAAAAAATTAGACTGTAGTATATGGAATCAAAAGCACGTAAGGTGTTGATGCCTTGAAAAGGAGGAAAGAACATATTCTCTGAGACTGGACTGAAGGAGGTGAGAATAGATGCTTACCTATACATATTTATAGGTTACACAGGAAGTTGATGGGGTTAGGGAACCCATTTTCACAGTAAAGTAGGAGGTAAATGTTTTACTTAGAATGAGAGTGAGGGGCTTAGGTTTGGGGCTTGAAGAGGGTAATGAAGAAATTGTCAGGCTAAAGGGCCAGGTAAGGGAGACGACCGAGAGGAGAGCTATCCATTTAGAGCTGAAGCCTGCTGTAGGCCTCTTGCAAATTAATTTCTAACCCACGACTCAAACCATGCCAGATTCTGGATGTCTTTCACATTCACTTCATTTTGGAATGTCTTTCCCATTCGTTGTAGTTATGGATTTCTTCAGGATGGTTAGGTCTACAAACCAGTACTTTTACCTGTAAGCTATGAAGTTATCCCATTTGCCTATGATTAAAATAGTGGGATTTAAAAACAAAATCCTAGTTTGGGAGCTAAAAGATACCTTGTGTATATCCTTCCTTACTTAATGTTATATTTCCCAAATATTTACATGTGAAAAAAATAAAGATTGAGATAAAACTCTTGTGCTTTATTTTTTAGAGTGAAAATACCCATATTTCTTTCAGTAATAAAAATGGAAATATGCTTGTTTAGAAGTTTTGTTGTGAACGTGACTAAGTTGTGAAATTAAAAATTCATTCTGTAGGTTCACAGATTCTCATAATAAAATAACTTTTCGACAAAAAAATTTTCTAACACGACTTCTCTTACCAAACCTTTGAGATGGATCCACTTAAGAGACAGTCCTTAACATTGACCATGTGTAGATACATATATGTGCATGTGTATCTACATACCTATATTCCAAGATAAAGTGGAACAGCATTTTCACAAGTAGTGGTCACATCTTTATAAAAAGGAAATTTAGGTCCTGTAATGTCACTCAGAAGTGAAATATTCGAAACTGAGCTTGATGGAAGGAAGAAGTAGCTGAGAAACACTTGCTGAATGTCTTTTTGGGGGGAGGAGAGTAATCAGGTACTGAACTCATGCAAAACAAAAGCAGTCCTGTTTGCTCCCATGGCTGGACGTGCTCCAGGCAGTGTGGAGTCTTTTAGTGTATCCTCTGCCACTGGGAACATGCTACTGTTATTGTAAATGTAAATATACTGTCTTTCTAAAACAGGCATACCCCATTTTTTCTAAAGTATCACTAAAGGTGGCTGCAATTTACATTGTGGATATATAGCCTTCTGTAGAAGGCAGCATCTGTTATTAAAATAGCCCCAGTATTACTCCATCAGAAGATACCACTGCCTCTAAATTCCCTGTACTGGACGTAGTCCACGAGTTCTTTTATTAATTTATTAATAATAAATATGCTTGATAACATCCTATGCTTCAACTGATTTCTCAGATAGGGACTGAAGCAAATCTTTATAGAGAGCAGAGTTCATGAATCTGGGATATGAGTCTCTGTGCATTAAGGTGTAAATCTGAAGCTGGGCATCATCGAATATGTGTTGGGATGGCTCCACCATGTTCCTATTGATGACTTCTCTTACTCGGGAGTCTAAGCTGACCTGTCAATAGAAACAAGAGTTGTATTAGACACTTTTCTCTTTGGAAATCCATCCGAAACTCCCATAGCTTATTTTGTTTTTCAAAAATCCCAAACCAAACAAGGTCATCCAAAAATCCAAACTTCCAAAAGAGAAACTGAACGCATAACGAACCAGGACGCTCAAGCTTTAGTGGCATCAGGAGAGCCTGGAAGTCTTGTTAAACAGATAGCTGAGCCCTCCCCGCAGAGGGGCTGACTCAGCAGGTCGGGGGAGGCACCTGATAGTATGGGCGGGGGGTTGTATTTCTCACAAGTTCTCAGTAATGCTGGTGGGGATCACACTGCTTTCGAAAACCACAACACTGTTTTGCTTTTTAAAAATGAGTCTATTATGTCCTTTGAAGAAAAAAGGTAGCATGCATGGACTTACCCCTTGCTAATTTCCTGATAACATTAGGGTGAAAACCCGGAGGTCCCAGGCTGTAACCAGCTAGAACACAGGGACAGACTTCTGGGAATGAGTGCCAGCCAGGCTGGCTGGTGAAGTGGAAGCTGACTCAGAAGCACCATGTGGAAGTGTTAAAATCTTGGGGCCTGTGTGTAAATCTCAGCTCTGTTACCGCTTGGTTGGTGGGCCTTAGGCAAAGTAAACTGTGCCCTGATGAACTCCTCCACAGAGTGGCGATGATGACGGTAGTTGTTGGATTTTTGAACGAGAATTTATTTAAAGTGCTTGGAATTCAGTAAGTCCCTAGAAGATGTTGGTTCTTCTTACTCTGATGTTTTGCTCATTCTAGATGAGGCTCTCTCTCAGACCAGAGCAAGCTCCTGGGCTCAGACTTTTCCCATAGGATGCCAGACAAACAAGAGGACAGGCCACTGCTGCAAAGATGAACTCACACATCTTCTCTTCTGTGGGAAGAACCTTAGCCGAACCCTCTCCACACCTGTAGGCCATGACAGTTCTAATGCTCTGCAATGCACATGCTATTGTGTAATATAAAACCAAAAATAGGATTAGCTAAATCATTAAATATGGATTTCAGTGATCTATCTTTCCAGATGCATATATCCATCTTCCTCTTAGAAAGCTCCTTTTGCTTACCTACAGGTAACTCAAACCTAATACATTCAAAACGGATTCCCAGCAAACTAGACATGCAAAAGAATGAAACTGGACCACTTTCTTACACCATATACAAAAATAAACTCAAAAGGGATTATAGACTTAAATGTAAGACCTGAAAATATAAAACCCCTAGAAGAAAACATAGGTAGTAAAACTCTTTGACATCAGTCTTAGCAATATTTCTTGGATCTGTCTCTTCAGGCAAGGGCAACAAAAGCAAAAATAAACAAATGGGACTACATCAAACGAAAAAGATTTTGCATAGTGAAGGATGCCATGAATGAAACAAAAAGGCAACCTACTGAATGGGAGAAGATATTTGCAATTCATATATCTGATAAGGGGTTAATATCCAAAATGTATAAAGAACTCAATACCACTCAATATCAAAAAAACAATCTGATTAAAAAATGGGCAGAGGACCTGAATAGACATTTTCCAAAGAAGCCATGCAGATGGCCAAGAGGCAAATGAAAAGATGCTCAGTGTCACTAATCAGGGAACAAATAATAAGTGTTGGAGAGGATGTGAAGAAAAGGGAACCTCATGCACTGTTGGTGGGAATGTAAATTGCATAGTGCAGCCACTATGGAAAACAGTATAGAGCTTCCTCAAAAAATTAAAAAATAGAACTACCATACAATCCAGCCATTCCACTACTGGGTATTTATCCGAAGAAAATGAAAACACTAATTCAAAAAGATATCTCCCCACCTACGTTCACTGCAGCATTATTTACAGTAGCCAAGATATGGAAGCAACTTAAGTACCCATGGGTAGATGAATGGATAAAAATAATGTGGTATATATACAAATGAAATACCACTCAGCCATACAAAGAAGGAAATTCTGTCATTTGAGACACTGATGGACCATGATGGGCACCATGCTAAGTGAAATAAGTCAGAGAAAGAAGAATACTGTATGATTTCACTTATATGTGGAATCTAAAAAAAAACCCAAATGAACAAACAGGACAAACAGAAACAGACTCAGATACAGGAAACCAGTGGTTGCCAGAGGGAGGAGGGGGTGAGGGAAAGGGCAAAATATGTGAGGGGGATTAAGAGGCACAAACGTCCAGTGGTAAAATAAGTCATGGGGATGTAACGCAGAGCATAGAGAATATAGTCAGCAATATTATAACTTTTGTATGATGACAAATGGTTACTAGTCTTATCAGGGTGGTTATTTTGTAATGTATATAAATGATGAATCACAATGTTGTACCCTGGAAACTAATACAATATTGTATGTCAACTATATTTCAATTAAAAACAAAAACCCAGATTCCCAGCATCTCCAGATCTCTTTCTTGTACAGCTTGTGAAGGAATGGAACTATTTATTCCCACCTAGTTCAGAGTCCTGCTCCTCCCTCAGTTTCCCTCTGGCTCTATATTCAGCCACAAAATCCTTGGGACTCTTCCTCTTTAACACCTCTCGAATCTGTCCACCTCTTCCCTCCTCTCTGCCATGACCCTTATGGAGGTCACTCAGCGTTTCCGGCTGGATTTGTTCACCAGCCTCTTAACTGGTCTCCGGCTGTCCGTCTAGTGCCTCTCCCAATCACTCCACGGTTAGGCCAGAGGGATCTTTCTAAAGTGCAAAGCCCACGCTGACACTCCAGCTTCAGACCTTGCACTGGCTGGTCAGTGCTCTCAGGATCAGGTCGTAAGCCCACAAGTTCCAAGTTTAAACTTTTGAGGCCCTTAACGATCTGCTTCCACTAATTCCCCAGCTCTACCTCACTATTACACTCAAGAATTTAAAGAATTTCACTTGAAACTTAAAGAAAGTAAGAGTTAGGACGAGCTGGTCTTTGTCCTTCTGTCTGAATAATCTTTCCCCCTACTCTGTCTCGCTCAGTCTACTTCTCCTTCCCGTCTTGGTTTAGATGTCCTCCACCCGTCCTGGGAAGCCTTCTCCAACCACCTAGATGTGGGTCCCGTGCTCCCTAAGCTATCCCTGTGGCAGCACTCACCACTAGAAAAGCCTCTCCTAGAAGCTTCTAGAATATAAAGGCCCAGTGCTTAGGAGCACAGCTCCTGCACAAAACAGGGGGACTCAGAACACATTGTTGGCTGGATGGAGGAAAGCTCCTACGCTTGTTAGAGAATTAGGCTAAGAGTTACTGCAGAAAACACTAAAAAATATTCTAGTTCACAAAGAGGGCACAAATGGAACTATTTCATTCTGTACAGCCTTCATCTGAAGAATATCCCTGTGAGTGCTCGGCGGGGATGGTGTCTGCTCAGGATGGTGAATGGACACAGAGGGTCACGGAGAGTGGCCGGCTGGGGTGTGCCTGCTCCGGCGGGCACTGAGGCAGGGTCTGCTCCCGTCCTGCCTTCCAGTCCTCCCGAAAGTTCGAGCCAGGGGTGATGTCCCATTCATACAGAAATACACTCAAGGGGATGTAGCGATTAAAGGAGAGAACTGGGGTTCAAACCCAAGTGAATCTGACCCCAAAGTCTATGCTCTTAAAATTTTTAAGCTTTTACATTTCAAGTAATAGACGCTTATATCTGGGAGGAAAGGGTCATCTTTTTATATCATTTTTGCTTCATAAATTTGCTAAAAAGTTTTTTGGTTGTATAATGCTTTAAAAGACAGTGATGAAAATCTTGCCTAAAAAAAAGGAAAATCATGACGAAATAAAAATACATGGAAGCCACAAATTAAAGGACAAAAATTCTCTTGCTTTTTATCAATTCAAAATGGAAATAAATTTCTGAACCTCGTATTCATACATCTGTCAGCTGAATACTGCCACTTCACAATGCAAACCTAAGTAAGCAAATTGAGCCCCACTCCCTTTCTCCCAGGCATGCTCCCCACCCTATCAGTGAACTACGCCACCCCCTGGTCTGTCCAGACCAGGCCTGTTGGAGTCACTGGAGACTCAGCTTGAGCTCAGCTCAAAGCCTTCCTCTCTCATTTCTCTTCAGCTGGCCTACTGAGGCCCTCCTCATGTTCAGTTTGGACAACTGAGTTGGTCCTTCAACTGTCTTCTGCCTCTAGTCTTCATCTCCTAATGCATTCTGCAGCCATATTGGCCTTTGAAAAATCCAAATTTGATGATATTACCAGGCTAAAATCCAACAGCTTCCCAGGAGATACATCAGAAAACCTCAGCATGGCTCCCAAACCTCTTGATCCTCTCAGACCATCCCCTTTTCTAAACTCTCCTCCCGCTGCCTGCTGCCAGCCCAAAGAGTTTGGAAAACAGCTACACTTCAGCCACAGCAAGCTGCTGACACCCTCAGTGTCCATGCACCTGCATGCTTTTATCCTTGGTCCGCCTATTTCTATTCTCTGTGTTTCTGGTAATTTCCTTTCATTACCCTTGGTCCATCTGTGTCCTCCCCCTCATTCCTGCCCACCTCACTGCTGATGGCTCCCCCCACCAGCCCCTGTTAGGAACCTGAGGCAGCTCACCATGGGCTCCATGTCTGTTGGCCTCTTGTCTATGAGTTCCCTGACAGGAGAGGCCTGTTTTATTAACTTTATATTCTTAGCCACATACAGTAGGAAATAATGCATGATTTTTAAAGTTAGAGCTACAAGGCACTTAGTTTTGAGACCAACTTAACTTCCTAGATTTTAGATTTCAAGGCACAAAACCTCTGAGAGATGGAAACTTGCTTGATTTCACCCATCTGATAATTTCCCTGACATAAAAAGGACACCCTGGGGAAACCTTTGTAGCATCAGTGATGCTATTACTATCTAAACAATAATGATACCTGTAAAAAAGATTTTGCTCAGAATAAAAGGATAATTTTATTTAAAGCAATGCTTATAGGGTGTGACTTTTAAAAACAGTGTTAATGATAAAATGCATAGACTCCCTCTTCTGGAGAATGTGATGAAAGTTCTGGATACTTTTTCCAGAAAAATAGTCTTTCACAGATTTTAGGGGCATTCGGAGCCCACTGGTGGGACCATGGTCAAAGGGATTTCAATATTATGAATAGTGGTGGAGTCATTTCCTATATTTTGGGAATAGCTGGAACTATGCCAGGTGAACAGGCCCAAATTGTTCATTTCACTAATGGCCTCCTGGGAAAACACCTTCCGGTGGGTACATACCTCTTTAGGAGAAAGAATAGAAACGTAGTCTTCATATATTATCCTTGCTTTCTCTTCAATAATGTTTTTATTAGCTTCTTTTTTCAGTTCCTCACACGCCATCCAGAAAAGCATATTTTCTTCGCTGAATTCTGTTCGGAGGAATTCTCGGAAAGCATTCCTTCCCGCGGGAGTGAGCATCAGCTTGTCGAACGACTGAGCCCAGGCGCTGACTTCTTCCAAAGTGGGAGCTGGGCTTGGTGGAGACCGAAAGAATCGGGCAAAAGGGAGCTCTGTTATTGTCAGTTAATTTGAATTTCATCATGAGAAACATGTCTTTGTCCCCTCTGAAAATGAAAGTGTGCACTTAGGCCCTTTTAGGAAGGGAAAGAACTGTTCTCACTTCCTTAAGCCTTTGGCCAAAACACAGGAGTATGATACTTTCAACCTGTCTAGCTGGACTGCACGGCTACTGCCTAAATGCTTGCAAATGAAATGGCTGGAACAACTGCTAAGAACATACTTGTTTACATCTAGGCACATCCTGCCAAGGTCTTTAAATTATAGAAGTAAAGAAAAATCCTATAACCGCCTGACCAAAACTCCCAGGCACCTGTCACAGACCTAAGTCAGACCTGAGCACACTAACCTCCAGAGCAGCGAAGGGGGTGGTGTCTGTTTAGTGTTTTTCAAAACTCTGTACTATTTGAGAAAGAGAAAAGAATATGTTATATAAATGCAAGTTACAAAGGTTGACAACAAAATGAACCCTTAGGAATTCACCATTTCCCTTCAGAACCAGGCCACCACCAGCAGCTGCGTTCACCTCGGCGCTGCATCCACACGGGGCTCGCCTGACGCCCCCATCCCCAGGAGAACCACTATCCATGATTTGCGGCCTACCTTTTTTCATTTGTTTTTATTTTAATTGTATTGGGGTCAGAAAACACAGTCTAGTAATTATCTGTGCTGTCTCTTTTCCATTACTCTGTTTTTCAGTTTTTATGTATGTATGTAGCTCTGAAGAATATATTTTCTACTTTTTGTTTTAACTGTATAAAATTGGCTTACTATATGTTGTCCCCTGCCACTCGCTTTTTTCACCCCAGGTGTCTGAGATGCACCCGTGGTGGTGTATGTGGCCAGAGTTCCTGAGGAGGATGCATCTCTAATTTTGCATTCTTGTACCATCCTCAGCTGGTGTTGGTGTCACTGTTACATTGGCCTCTTAGACATCTGGGTGATTACACAAGACATGGATAACCTTGGAATGATCTTCTCCTGGAACTAACCCATAAAACCAATTGGATCCAGTGTTTATTTTGTAGGAAGGGTTGAATTTTGTCATGGGTTGAATCGTGTTCCCTAAAAAACTTGTGTTGAAGTCCTAACACCCAGGACCTCAGGATGTGACCTTATTTGGAAATAGGGCCTTTGCAGATTTAACCAAGTCAAGATGAGGTCATCACAGGGAGCCCTAATCCAACATGACGGGTGTTCTTTTAAAAAGGGGAATTTGGACACAGAGATGGACACATGGGGAAAAGGAGGTCATGTGACTGGCTTGATGTAGCTACAAGCCAAGGAATACTAAGGATTCTTGGCAACTACCAGAAGCTGGAAGAGCAAGGAAGGATCCCCCCCCTTAGAGCAGTGAGATCGCGTGGCTCTGCCAACACCTTGATTTTGGACTTCTGGCCTCAAAAAAATTTAAAAATTAAGAAAAAAATACAGAGGGATCTCACATATCACTTGCCCAGTTTTCCCTGTTGTAACATCTTGCAGAATTATAGTACAATGTCACAGGACTCCTGGACATTTGTGATAGTTGAATGCTGCTTACTCATTTTTGTGATTCCATCTTTAGGTGGTTTAAACATTTCAGAGACCATTTTATTTTTTATTAGCTTATATTTTATTACATTTTATGTTTTATATTTTTATTACAGATGATTCTAACATCTGAAGTCCTTCGGGTTCTAAATCTGAATGTTGTTTCTACTGACTCTCATTTGTGGTATGTTGTTTCCTTGTAGTTTCATAATTTTTGGTTGATCTTAATCTTTGGGAAACCAAGAGTCAAAATTGAGGATGCTTTCTTTCCTGCAGAGAGGTTGTGTTTGCTTCTTCTGAGATATAGGAAGTGCTCCTGACCCAGGACCGCCCTAGCTCCTTTCGCAGATCAAGGCTTAATCGGGAAATCTCAATTTCAACAGCTTGTCCCACACCCATGCGGCCTCCAGCAATTGTCTTCCCGGCCTTGCCCTCAGAGAAAACCCCACTCTCCTGTGCTGAGCAGTCTCCACTCAGGGTTTTGTTTTTCAGGTACTTTGTCATTTTCCTTACTTTCTGTGGGCCCAGCAATGCAAAAACTTTGAGATTTATGTAGAATCTGTTGTTTTTAAGATAAAAGCTGTTTTTAACAAACTCATAAATTGTGGAAGATTTTAATATGCTTCCCAGACTTTGAAAAATCTGGGTAAGGATAAATAAGATGAACAAAGAAGAAAAACATTTAAGTAAACTTTTGGGCTTCTTGTATTTTTTCCCCTCAGAAATAAGCAATTTAATACAAGTCCTATTTGAACAATGCGTTTAGGCGATTTGTCTAGTATGTGCAATTATATAGGCATAATACCAAGAAAAGGTGTAAGGACAGTTAAGTGAAAGGAAATCAATTGATAGTATAGGAAGGAAAAAAGACAATTTTAAAATTTGGCACTATGGAAAGTCATTTATTTGTTGCTTTTCAACTTTTTCTCAAAATACTTAAACTTAAAAAATAAGGGGCCGGCTGGTGGCGCAGGGGTTAAGTTCACATGTTCCGCTTGAGCGCCTGGGATTCACTGGTTAGGATCCTGGGTGCGGACATGGCACCGCTTGGCACACCATGCTGTGGCATGCGTCCCATGTATTAAAAAAAAAAAAGTAGTGGGATAGCTGGATCGTATGGTGGTTCCATTTTTAATTTTTTGAGGAATCTCCATACTGTTTTCCATAATGGCTGCACCAGTTTGCATTCCCACCAGCAGTGTATGGGCGTTCCTTTTTCTCCACAACCTCTCCAACATTTGTTACTATTAGTTTTAGATATTTTTGTCATTCTAATGGGTGTAAGGTGCTATCTTAGTGTAGTTTTTTTTTATTGAGTTAATGATAGATTACAATCTTGTGAAATTTCAGTTGTACATTAATGTTTGTCATTCGCGTTGTAGGTGCACCACTTCACCCTTTGTGCCCACCCCCCACCCCACCTTTGCCCTGGTATCCACTAAACTGTTCTTAGTCCACATTTTTAAATTCCTTATATGAGTGGAGTCATGCACAGATTATCCTTCTCTAGCTGGCTTATTTCACTTAACATAATTCCCTCAAGGTCCATCCATGTTATTGCAAATGGAATGATTTTGTTCTGTTTTGCAGCTGAATTGTATTCCATTGTATATATGTACCACATCTTCTTTATCCATTCGTCTGTTGATGGGCACTTAGGTTGCTTCCATGTCTTGGCTATTGTAAATAATGCTGCAGTGAACATTGGGGTACATAGGACTTTTGGGATTGCTGACTTCAAGCTCTTTGGATAAATACCCAGTAGTGGGATGGCTGGATCCTATGGTAGTTCTATTTTTAATTTTTTGAGGAATCTCCATACTCTTGTCCATAGTGGCTGCACCACTTTGCATTCCCACCAGCAGTGTATGAGGGTTCCTTTTTCTCCACAACCTCTCCAACATTTGTTACTATTAGTTTTAGATATTTTTGTCATTCTAATGGGTGTAAGGTGATATCTCAGTGTAGTTTTGATTTGCATTTCCCTGATGATCAGTGATGATGAGCATCTTTTCATGTGCCTATTGGGCCATCCGTATATCTTCTTTGGAGAAATGTCTGTTCATGTCTCCAGCCCATTTTTTGATTGGGTTGTTTGATGTTTTGTGGTTGAGTTGTGAGAGTTCTTTATATATTATGTATATTAAGCCTTTGTCAGATATATGACTTGCGAATATTTTTTCCCAGTTAGTGGGTTGTTTTTTTGTTTTCAATCCTGTTTTCATTTGCCTTGAAGAAGCTCTTTAGTCTGATGAAGTCCCATTTGTTTATTCTTTCTATTGTTTCCCTTCTCTGAGAAGGCATTGTGTCCAAAGAGATCCTTTTAATACTGATGTCAAAGAGTGTACTGCCTACGTTTTCTTCTAGAAGCCTTATGGTTTCAGGTCTCACCTTTAGGTCTTTGATCCATTTTGAGTTTATTTTGGTGAATGGTGAAAAAGAATGGTCAATTTTCATTCTTTTACATGTGGCTTTCCAGTTTGCCCAGCACCATTTGTTGAAAAGACTTTCTTTTCTCCATTGTATGCCCTCAGTTCCTTTGTCGAAGATAAGCTGTCCATAGATGTGTGGTTTTATTTCTGGGCTTTCAATTCTGTTCCATTGATCTGTGCACCTGTTTTTGTACCAGTACCATGCTGTTTTGATTACTGTAGCTTTGTAGTATGTTTTGAAGTCAGGGACTGTGATGCCTCCCGTTTTGTTCTTTTTTCTCAGGATTGCTTTAGAAATTCGGGGTCTTTTGTTGCCCCATATGAATTTTAGGATTCTTTGTTCTATTTCTGTAAAGAATGTCATTGGGATTCTGATTGGGATGGTGTTGAATCTGTAGATTGCTTTAGGTAGAACGGACATTTTAATTATGTTTATTCTTCCAATCCATGTACATGGAATGTCTTTCCATCTCCTTATGTAGTCATCCAATTCTCTCAGAAAGGCCTTGTAATTTTCATTATATAGGTCCTTCACTTCTTAGCTAAATTTACCCAAAGGTATTTTATTCTTTTTGTTGCGATTGTGAATGGTATTGTGTTCTTGAGTTCTTTTTCTGTTAGTTCGTTATTGGAGTAGAGAAATGCTACTGACTTATGCAAATTGATTTTGTACCCTGCAACTTTGCTGTAGTTGTTGATTACTTCTAACAGTTTTCCAGTGGATTCTTTGGGGTTTTCTGTATATGAGATCATGTCATCTGCAAACAGCAAGAGTTTCACTTCTTCCCTCCCTATTTGGATTCCTTTTATTCCTTTTTCTTGCCTGATTGCTTGGCCAGGACCTCCAGTACTATGCTGAATAAGAGTGGTGATAGAGGGCATCCTTGTCTTGTTCCTGTTTTCAGGGGGATGGCGTTCAGTTTTTGCCCATTGAGTATGATGTTGGCTATGGGTTTGTCATATATGGCCTTTATTATGTTGAGGTAGTTTCCTTCTAAGCCCATTTTGTTCAGAGTTTTTATCATAAATGGCTGTTGGATCTTGTCAAATGCCTTCTCTGCATCTATTTGAGATGATGATGTGGTTTTTATTCCTCAGTTTGTTGATGTGGTGTATCACATTGATTGATTTGCGGATGTTGAACCATCCCTGTGTCCCTGGTATGAATCCCACCTGATCCTGATGTATGATTCTTTTGATGAATTGCTGAATTCTGGTTGCCAAAATTTTGTTTAGAATTTTTGCATCTATGTTCATCAGTGATATTGGCCTGTAGTTCTCTTTTCTCGTGGTGTCCTTGTCAGGTTTTGGTATCAGCATGATGTTGGCCTCATAGAATGTGTTAGGAAGTGTTCCATCTTCCCTAATTTTTTGGAATAGCTTGAAAAGGATAGGTATTAAATCCTCTCTGAAAGTTTGGTAGAATTCCCCAGGAAAGCCATCTGGTCCTGGGGTTTTATTCTTTGGGATGTTTTTGATTGCTGTCTCAATCTCTTTCCTTGTGATTGGTCTGCTCAAATTGTCTGCCTCTTCTTGAGTGAGCTTTGGGAGATTGTAGGAGTCCAAGAATTTATCCATTTCCTCTAGGTTATCCATTCTGTTGGCATACAGTTTTTCATAGTATTCTCTTATCATCCGTTGTGTTTCTGCAGAGTCTGTTGTTATTTCTCCTCTTTCATTTCTGATTTTGTTTATTTGAGCTTTCTCTCTTTTTTTCTTTGTAAGTCTGGCTAGGGGTTTGTCAATTTTATTTATCTTCTCAAAAAACCAGCTCTTTGTCTCATTGATCCTTTCTACTGCCTTTTTCATTTCAATAATATTTATTTCTGCTCTGATTTTTATTATTTCTCTCCTTCTGCTGACTTTGGGCTTCATTTGTTCTTTTTTCTCTAGTTCAGTTAGGTGGAGTTTAAGGTTGCTTATTTGGGATTTTTCTTGTTTGTTAAGATATGCCTGTATTGCGATGAATTTTCCTCTTAATACAGCTTTTGCTGTATCCCATATGAGTTGGTATGGCATGCTATCATTTTCATTTGTTTCCGGTATCTTTTATTTCTTCTTTAATTTCTTCAATGATCCATTGCTTGTTCAGTAGTGTGTTGTTTAGTCTCCACATCTTTGTGCCTTTCTCAGCTTTTTTCTTGTAATGAATTTCTAGCCCTATAGCATTATGATCGGAGAAGATGCTTGTTATTATTTCAATTTTTTTCAATTTGTAGAGGCTTGCCTTGTTTCCCAACATACGGTCTATCCTTGAGAATGTTCCATGTGCACTTGAGAAGAATGTGTATTCAGCTCCTTCAGGGTGGAGTGATCTATATATGTCTATTAAGTCCAATTGTTTTAGTTTTTCATTCAGCTCCACTATTTCCTTGTTGATTTTCTGCCTGGATGATCTGTCCATTGATGTGAGTGGGGTGTTGAGGTCCCCTACTATTATTGTGTTGTTTTTAACATCTTCCTTTAGGTCTGTTAATAGTTGCTTTATGAATCTTGGTGCTCCTGTGTTGGGTGCATAGATATTTATAAGCGTTATTTCTTCTTGATGAAGTGTCCCTTTGATCATTATATATTGTCCCTCTGTGTCTCTCTATCCCTGTCTTATTTTAAAATCCACTTTGTCTGATATAAGAATTGCAACACCTGCCTTTTTTTCCTTGCTATTAGCTTGAAGTATTGTCCTCCACCCCTTCACCCTGAGCCTGTGTTTGTCCTTGGGGCTGAGGTGTGTTTCTTGGAGGCAACAAATTGTTGGATCTTGTTCTTTAATCCATTTTGCCACTCTGTGTCTTTTTATTGGAGAGTTCAATCCATTCACATTGAGAGTGATTATTGATGCATGTGGACTTAATGCTGTCAATCTGTCGCTCATTATCTTGTTTTCCTGCATTTCTTTTCCTGTGTGCTTTAGCCTACCCATTTAATACTGCAATTTCTTATGCTGGGTTTCTTAGATTTTTCCTTATTTATGATTTGTGACTCTGTTCTGTATTTTATTTTAGTGTCTACCCTGAAGTTTGTATTTAGAATCTCGTGTATAATATAGTCTATTCTCTGCTGGTCTCTTACTTACTTGGCCAATACTGATTTAGACCCTTTGCTCTTCCCCTCCTAAATTATTATTTTCATTTCTTATTCTAACTTGTGTTATGAATTTGTAGTTAGGGTGCTAAGATCGTCCTTGTTTTGGTAGTTTCCTTATTTTTACCCTAATGCTATAGTTGAATATTTGCTATCCTGTTTTGGTTCTATCCATCGGTCTCCCTAGTCTGTGGATTGTGACCTCTTTCTCCCTTTTTTCTTTTTTCAGGTATGAGAGCCTTCTTGAGGATTTCTTGTAGTGGAGGGCTTTTAGTTACAAATTCCCTTAACTTTTGTTTGTCTGGAAAAGATTTAATTTCTCCCTCATATCTGAAGGAAATTCTTGCTGGACAGAGTATTCTTGGCTGAAGATTTTTATCTTTTAAAGCTTTGAATATGTCACTCCATTCTCTCCTAGCTTGTAAGGTTTCTGTAGAGAAATCTGCTGAAAGTCTGATAGGGGCTCCTTTATAGGTTATTCTCTTCTTTTTTCTTACTTCCCTGAGTATTCTTTCTTTATCTTTCCTTCTTGCCAATTGTACTACTATGTGCCTTGCGGTAGGTCTTTTTACATTGACAAATCTAGGAGATCTGAAAGCTTCCTCTACACACATTTCTCCGTCAATTCCTAGATTTGGGAAGTTCTCGTCAATAATTTCGTTAAGCACACTTTCTGCTCCATTTTCCTTTTCCATGTTCTCAGGAATTCCTATGATCTCTAAGTTCTTACTCCTCATTGAATCCACTATCACTTGGAGATTTTCCTCTTTTTTAAAAATTTTTAGTTCTCTTTCTTCCTCTGTCTGGAGCCATTCAGCCTGTCTATCTTCAATTATGTTAATTTTCTCTTCTATGGTGTCTACACAGCCATTCAGGGAATCCGTATTCTGTTTTATCTGGTCCATTGTGTTTTTCATCTCAAGTAATTCTGTTTGATTCTTCTTTATGATTTGAATCTCTTTTGTGAAGTAACTCCAGAACTCATTGGCTTGTTTTTCTATCTTTCTCTCTACCTCATTGAGTTTTTTGATTATAGCTGCTCTGAACTCATTATCACTTAGTTTACCTAATTCCAAGTCCTCAGGACTTAATTCTATGTTTTTATTGTTTTCCTTCTGGTCTGGGGCTTTTATAAATTGCTGGATGGTAGAGGAGCGGTTTTTTCGCATGGCGGTAGAATTCGGTTGCAGTTAAAGCCTGTCGCCACTAGACGGGGGGTCGAGAGCCACGTGTTCTGAGCTCTCCGCCTTTGGGCAAGATGGTGGTGCCCAGTGCGCTTTTCTGTGAGGGAGGGGCTGCTATTCTCATTCACCGATCTGGATTCAGATCAGTTCTGTTCTCTGGTCTCCCGAGGCCCTGGGTTTATGGGGTCCCTGCACACGGAAGCTTTCCCCCGTCAGTGGGTTTCCACTGAACCAGTGGCAGGAGTCCTGGATGATCCCCTAGTCATGCGGTGCCTCCCCAGCTCCTTCCCAACCCGTGCCGCAGTGATCGCAGACTCTAGGGGAGGAAGCGATGTTCTCTCCTACCCGTTCCAGTGCCTCCGAGGCTGTGAGCAAGGTTTATGATCTCCGCCTTCTTGGTATTGTAGGTCTCTAATGTGTTGGCATTAGATTTATTCTCTGAAATTCAGTTTTTCCAATCCTTTGTTGTATTTTGGAGGGGAGAGAATCCTGGGTCAGCTCACCCCACCATTTTGCTCCACCCTTTCTCTATATTAGTGTAGTTTGGGTTTGCATTTCCCTGATGCACAGTGATGATCAACATCTTTTCATGTGCCTATATGATCCAGCTATCCCACTACTGGGTATCTATCCAAAGAACCTGAAATCAGCAATTCCAAAAGTCCCATGCACCTCTATGTTCATTGCAGCATTATTTACAATAGCCAAGACGTGGAAGCAACCTAAGTGCCCATCAACAGATGATTGGATAAAGAAGATGTGGTATATATATACAATGGAATACTACTCAGCCATAAAAAAGAACAAAATTGTCCCATTCACAACAACATGGATGGACCTTGAGGGAATTATGTTAAGTGAAATAAGCCAGATAGAGAAGGACAATCTCTGTATGACTCCACTCATATGAGGAATTTAAAAATGTAGACAAAGAGAACAGATTAGTGGCTACCAGGGGAAAGGTGGGGTGGAGGGTGGGCACAAAGGGTGAAGGGGTGCACCTACAACACGACTGACAGACAATAATATACAACTGAAATTTCACAAGATTGTAAGCTATCATTAACTCAATAAAAAATAAAAGAAATAAATAAATAAACAAAGTAGAGGAAGATGGGCATGGATGTTAGCTCAGGGCCAGTCTTTCTCAGCAAAAAGAGGAGGATTGGCAGCAGTTAGCTCAGGGCTAATATTCCTAAAAAAAATAAATAAATAAAAATAAAAAATAATACATTAGCTAAAGTATAAGTTTATAATTAAGAAAAACATGGACTTTTAAAACTTTCTTGAAAACCGAACATGTGTTTCATTATGGTCTTTTATTGTAAAAGCATATCATGTAAAAACAAAACAATGTCATACGTTTTGTCAAGAAGCATCGATTTTTATTTATGATATGCAGGGATGGGATTATAATGGAACTAAGTTTTCTCCCTGTCACCCAATGAACTAAAAGGAATTCTTTAGGGTGAAAATGTGATGGCTGTTATGATTTGATATTATTAAAGTGCATTTGGAGAAACTGTGTGTTCTGTTGAAACATATAATGCAAAAAAAGTCAAACTAATAACGTTGCCATTTCTGTCCATTTAGTGAGCTAACCCATATGAGAGATTACCTTTCTTCACAGGTTGGAAGGTCTTCTCTTCCGAGCTCATGGGAAGCCCTCATGGGTCTCTGTTCTTCTTGGTTTCTAACAGTGAGACTGCACGAGACAAGACGTTTACATGTCAGTTGAGATCATTCTGTAGCAAGGAAAGACTTTTTAGAAATATTTTAAAGAGAACTACAGATTACGAAGTAGAATTTCTTCTTTTTCTTGAAAAAAATGACCCTGATTAAAGGTTTTCTTAAGAAAACCAAAAGCAGGACAATGAAGTATTAGCAAAATAAATTGTATTTATAATATTGTGGTCTACACTAATTGAGGGAGAGTTAAAATTATTATTCAATTACAATTAGAAGAATAATCTTTTCTTTTTTTAAAGATTGGCACCTGAGCTAACAACTGTTGCCAATCTTTTTTCTTTTTTCTGCTTTCCCCCCCCCAAATTCCCCAGTACATAGTTGCATATTGTTAGTTGTGCGTCCTTCTAGTTGTGGCATGTGAGACGCCACCTCAGGGTGGCCTGACAAGCGGTGCCATGTCTGCACCCAGCATCCGAACCAGCAAAACACTGGGCCACCAAAGTGGAGTGCATGAACTTAACCACTCAGCCACAGGGCCAGCCCTGGAATAATAATTCTTTTCATGAATATACATCCATTAGAAAGTAGTAAAAAAGTAAGATTATCATAATGTTTTGGGTTTTCATTTCATATCCTGCACCTTGAAAAAAAGTATACATTCTCCAGACTTCGTTTCCAGTTGAAATGGAAGTTTTATAAATTTGTAGGGACACATACAAAAGTATTAGAGAAAACTGTGAAAGAGTACAATCAAAATCTACTACAGCCATGCATCCCTTAACTATGGGGGTATGTTCTGAAGAATGTGTTGTTAGGCTATTTCATCACTGTGTGGACATCGTAGTGTGTGCTGTGCAATCCTTGATGGACTAGCCTACCACACACATAGGCTCTATGGTACTAATCTTATGGGACCACTGTCATAGATACGGTCTGTCATTGACAGAAACATCACTAGGAAGCTCACGACTGTATTGTATCTTTCAAGAGAGTTCAAATTTGCTTATATACACTTTGTACATTTCATTGTAAATTTATTCCAAATATTTTTGTTGTTATTGTAAATGGAATTTTCACTTACATCTCATCTTCTAACTGGTTATTATTTATACACACGAAGGCTGTTACTTTCTTAATAGCATTATTGAGCTATCATTTATATATCATAAAGTTACCCACTTAAAGTATTCAATCCCGTGGTTCTTAGCATAATCACCAGGCTGTACCACCATTACTACTACCTAATTTCAGAACATTTTCATCACCCCCCAAAGAAGCCCCATACCGGTTAGTAGTCACTCCTCCTTACCTCCTATCTCCCACCTCCACTAGCCCTAGACATACACTAATCTACTTCCTGTCTCTGTGGATTTGCCTATTCAGAATTATACAATATGTGGTCTTTTGTGGCTTCTTTCACGTGGCATAATGTTTTTAAGGTTCACCATGTTGTAGCATGTATCAGTACTTCATTCCTTTTTGTGGCTGAGTAATATTTCATTGTATGGCTATACCACATGTTGTTATCCATTCATCAGTTGATGGACATTTAGCCTGTTTGCAGTTTTTGGCTATTGTGAATAATTTGACTAGGAATAGCCACATACAAGTTTTTGTGTTCACGTCAGTTCTTATTTCTCTTGGGTAGATACCTAGGAGTGCAAATGCTGTCATATAGTAACTATATTTTTAAAATTTTCAGGAAGTCCCAAAGTGTTTTCCAAAGCAGTTGCACTATTTTACATTCCCACTAGCAATGCTGGAGGAACTTATTTCTCCATTTCCTTGCCAACATTTGTTATCCTCTGTCGTTTTTGTTCTGGCCATTTAAGCAGGTATGAAGTAATATCATATTGTGATTTTGATTTGCATTTTGCTAATGGCTAATGACATTGAGCATCTTTTCATGTGTTTATTGGCTATTTGTACATCTTCTTTGGAGACATGTTTATTCAGATCCTTTGCCCATTTTTAAATTGGCTTATCTGTCTTTTTATTTTTGAATTGTAAGAGTTCTTTACATTCTGAAGGCTATTATTTTTTACGTTAATTTTATATCTTTCTTCTTCACTGAATTCTTTTGTGTTTGCATCAGTGTAGCAACAATTCTCTGGGGTTTCCAGGTGTACTACTCTCATATTATCTGCAAATAGGGAGTTTTTCCTCTTCTTTTCCAGTGCTTAGGCCTCAGGTTGTTTTCTCTTGTCTAACTGCATTGAATAACACCTAAAATACAGTGTTACGAGTGGAGATAATGGACATCCTGCCTTGTTCTTGACTTTAGCAGGAATGCTTTCAGTTTCCTATTAATATCAAAATGGATTTTTATCTTTATTTGAGTTTGCTTTATCTTACTACTGCTACTGTATTATCTTTTCTATTCCCTTTATGATATCTTTCCTTAATAATCTACACCATTTTATAAAAGTGTTTCAGCCTATTTTCAGCACATCTGCTTATGAATTTTTAGTAACTGTGTGTGTAGTTCTATTTTTCTTTAAATGCAGTCATTAGACATGCAGGAACTCTTTTGACTTACTGCTTTCATGATGCCAGAGCTAAAAAGTTTCAGTAAATAATGGTTTCTTAAAACAAGAACAAAACAAAAACACACTTGAGAGGCACTTGGGTGGTATTCTCTCTGTAGGAGCATGAATAATGCCTGATGTCCTAAGCTGCTTTTGTAAGCAGAAAACATTACTAAAAAGAAAGGAGGAATTTGACACAAGATTCCTAAGACAACTGGAAGTTACATTGTGACTAAATAATGCAATATTTATTTAAGCTTTGACATTTTTTCCATGTCTTGTTCTTTTAAAAGTAGGAATATTTCTTAAGGAGACAATGTGTTCTTGAAAAAGTGAAGAACATATTTTCTGTCAATTTGTTTTAACCTGAGTTTATTGTTATTGTTATACTAGAACAAGAAAATGGCAATAGAGGGGCCAGCCTCGTAGTGTAGTGGTTAAGTTTGCTCGCTCTGCTTCGGCGGCCCAGGCTTCGGGGCTTCACATCCTGGGCAGAGACCTAGCCCTGCTTGTTAAGCCATGCTGTGGTAGCAACCCACATGAAGTAGAGGAAGACTGGCACAGATGTTAGCTCAGCGACAATCTTCCTCAAGCAAAAAGAGGAGGATTGGCAACAGATGTTAGCTTAGGGCCAGTCTTCCTCACAAAAAAAAAAAAAAAAAAATGTCAATAGAAGCCAAAATGGTTGCTCACTATGTTCTAGAACTATTCAGTAAAAGAATACCCATGATTAGACATATTTTGGTAAGTTTTTGAGTTACAAAGAGGAAAAATTCTTCAACCTTCTAGAAAGGAAAAAAATCAGTTTATTTTTAAGAGATCAAGAATTTGCATGACTTCTTTCACAAAATGGAATTTCAGAAGGACATGAAGCAGAATTTTGAGAAAGATAATACAAGGGCTTAGAAAACATGTTGCCATTTACCTTTGTTGAAAACCGACTTTACTATGTATTATCAACATGGATAAATCTCAAAAGCATGTTGAGAAAAAAAAGTCTAGGAAATTAAATATTGAAACAGTTGAAGTTTGCTGTGTGCTTGGACTTGTTTTCCATCTCATCTTTCCCCCCTCTACCCCTGAGATAACAATGGGCCTTAATTGTTGTTTATCATTACCATTCATAGTTAAGCTACACTCTCTATATATGTATAAATCTATAAATCCAAACATATTTTCAAACTCTGTAGATGTTATTATACAATATGCATTGCTTTACAATTTGCTTTTTTTCGCTAGCACATGAATTTAAGTGCTGTATATGGTGTTACATTGTATCACATACTACAATGTATTTATCCATTCTTCTGTTCATGAACTTCACAGACATTTTCAGTTTTTCTTAGTTTCTCATCCATGTCTCCCTTTGCAGATGTGTGAGAGGTTTTTCTAGGGAAAAGTGTTAGATTTAGAAGGGTATGTATTTAACTTTCTTATATTGGATCCTTGTTAGTAGGAGCTCAAGTGGATTATCTTTTCTGTTTCATTTCATTTGCTTACTTTTCTTTTCGTCATTATTTTCCTATTAATCTCCTAAAGTTCTTTGTATATTCTAGATTTGAATTTTTTGTTAAATGCATTGTAACTATCTTCTCCCAATATGTTTTAGTTTTTCATTTCATTTCTGATGTCTCTTGTTGAACACACATTTTTCAAACAGCTTTATTAAGATATAATTCACGCATCATACAACTCAGAAATTTAAATGATACAAATCAATGGTTTTTAGTATGTTTATACAGTTGTGCAGCCATCACCCTGATTTTAGAACATGTCATCACTCCAGAAAGAGACTCTGCACACATTAGCAGTCACTCCCGTTTCCCCAGCCCTCGGCAACCACTGTTCTACTCTCCGTCTCTGTGGATTTACTTATTCTGTACAGTTCACATAAACGGAATTGTAAAATATGTGGTCTTTTGTATTTGGCTTCTTTCACGTAACATAATGCCTTCAAGGTTCATCCAGGCTTTACCAGTATCAATATATCATTCCTTTTTATGGTGGAATAATATTCCATTGTATCAGTTGATGGACACTTGGCTTATTTCTACTTTTTGGCTACTCTGAATCATGCTGCTAAGAATATCCAAGCGCAAGTCTTTGTGTGGACATATGTTTTTACCTCTCTTGTTGAACCCATTTTTATATTTTAATGTAGTGAAATATAAGAATCTTTTCCTTTTATAGATTTTGCTTTTATTTTTAAAAGTAATTCTTCCCAACACCAAGATAATAAAGATATTATCTTGTATTTTCTTCCTGGCTATTCACATCAGGCCTATAAGCCATCTGCAACTGATCTTTTTTTTGGTGGGGGGATTGATTTTTACATATGGTGCAATATAGGAATATAAACCCATCTTTATGGATTTGGATACTAGGTAGGGTGAGCAATCTTCCCGGTTTGCCTGGGACTTGAGGGTTTTCTGGGATATGGGTTTTCAATGCTAAAATCAAGGAAGTCTCAGGCAACTGGGATGAGCTGGTCACCCTAATATCCTGGTATTTATAGAACAGTTCATTCTCTCTTTGCTGATGCCAGCTTTGTCCTATGCTGATAAAGTTTTCTATATTTATTTTGCTGTCTTCCATTAATGTGGAGCCTGTATGTAGTATTTCTGGACCAATCATGAATACCATTAATTTTGAAAGGAAATGTTACAGTTTTTTCTAAGGAAGTCTGAAGTTGTTTGATTTATCCATCATTAACATGGGATTATTTGTTTACAGCTTTGAAATTAAATACCTTGTTTTATAGCCATATTTGATTCCCACTTGTGTCTGTCATTGTTACTTGTTTCCTACGACTATACTCTGGGTTCACTTTTTTTCCTGAAGTATACCCTTTCTTAGTTCTTTTAGGGAGAGTCTGAAGGTAGTTAATTCTCTTGGCCTTTGTATGTCTGAAAATGTCTTTTTTCACCTAACTCCTGAATTATAGTTTGACTCTGTTTTTAGTCGCTTTGCTCCAGTATTTTGTGGGCATTGCTCTATTGTCTTTTATATATACACATAATATGTGCTGCGTAAGTGGTGGCTATCATCATGATGTCTAGGTATAGATTTATATTTTATTTGTCCTAGTTGGTGCTAGTAGGAGGAGCCTGCTCTGGGATCAGCCACCACCATCAGTCCCATACATTGTGCCTTCCCAAGGCAGCAGAGAAGGCGGGGAGGGGGGTACACACCAGCTCGGAGTCTCACCATTGCACATCTCAGATGATCACCTCTAATCATCTCACTGAGATGATTAGCAGAGTGAAAGAGTGGGAAAGCGTCCTAAACATAGTTTCTTCACCATTGTTGGGTGTCCTCCCCATCTAGGGTGGGTCCTGGACACCCACATGTGTAAGGTGTGCCAACATGTGCCTCTCCTCTGGTTTCTGGAGTCCTCTAGGTTCCTTCGAGGGGCTGAACGAAGTCTTACCTTCAATGCCAGACTGCTTAGCTGTTGCCAGCCCCATTTCCCCCATATTCCTACTTGCTGTCTGGGGCTCTACCCTGAAAGAACAGACCACCCAGAATCACGATTCCGTTAGTGCTTGGAGTGTCATATTGCTGGGCCCCACCACCAGACTGGAACTTCTGGGAAATTAACACTGGCCCAAGTCAAGCAGGAGCAGACCAAACTTTCCCAGACATTTCATTTTCAGCCTCCAGCTCCCTGTCAGTCCTAATGTCACTGTTCTTGATCAGTCCCAATATCAGTTTTTCTTCTCCACTGGATAGCAAGGTCTTGGTACAACTTGTAGTCAAGCTGACACAAATTTACAATAATTTAATTGCCTAAAGTTATGCACACATTTTGCTGGCACCAAGCACTTTTCACATCCAAGATTCCAGAAATGCAATCTCATGTTCCTACGATTTCTAGGTGTAAATCATATACATTTCTCCAGACCTTTAACAGTGACTCAAACAGTCAAGGATGCTTTCCATTCAGGTTGTACATCTCTTTTTTTAAAGCAGTGACTGTGTCTCTTCCTCTACTAGTAAGTTAGCCTATGTTTTTAGATTTTTCTCTCTGTTAAGAAAATATTTTGACATTTTTCATTATTAAAAAGCAAAATTAATAAAACAGCAGCAGCAGAAGATAAAATCCCAGCTCTCTCTACTTCATAACCCTATTCCTTTAAGACCTATCTTAAATTCCAGCTCCTTCCCAAAGCCTTTGTCACCAACTAGAGAACCTTGAGCTCATGCCTTTCCAACCATCCGGGCATTATTTCTGCTCAAATGTTAATATTCGGTCATCAACTGCCTTAGACTGCTCTGTAGTTGTTAACATACATGAGCCTGATTTCAGGGCTTGGAATACGCATCCTTCAAGGGCTGGGGTGAAGCCTCTTCTTGTTTTTTGGTTGTTGTCGTTCACAGAACCCAAATCAGTGTCAGGCACATAGCAGTTGTTTAAAAAACACTTACTGAATTAATCATAAACTGGCACTCTTCAGGGGTGCCATTTCCCAATCAGGAGCGCAATTAATAAAAAAGCCCCCAGCCTTACCAAGAACAGCTACAACAGCAGCACCAGCAGAAGCAGCAAGCATTGGACCCTCGGTTCCCCACTCCGTGCTGGCCTACGGTGGAGCCCGGTGTCTCCTGGGCTGCAGACATCTGCCGCTTCCGCATCTCCATCCGTTCAGATCCCATTGGCTGCAACAGGCAAAGTCAAAGGGGGCGGGGGGAGGGGGCCAGAGTTACCACAAAAGAAGCGCAGAGAGTCAGTTGTTTGGATCATTGTGAAGATGCAATGTGACTAAACCCAGGTCATTCCTGCTAATTCCCGTAAAATTTGGTGCTTTGAATCTTAGAATCCATTAATTTATCAAATATTTATTTAATGTTTAGCATCTGCTAAGCACTATGATAAATTCCAGGAATAAAATGACAGAAGGAGGGTCCCTGCCCCCAGGTGCTAGCGGTTTAGTAAAGGAGACAGACAAACACAGACATCACATACATTTAAGATGGTGCAGTAAGGGCTACAACAGGGGCATTTCCCAGCTCCAGAGTTCCCTCTGGGCTGAACCAATGGGTAGCAGCTATAGGTAACAGCTGAATTACAGCTGTCCACAAGGCCAGCACACAGATGCACGGGGAAGCCATGCCAAAAAGGTCAGGCATGCTAACAGAGCAGTAGGAGGAAATGTCAAGAAGTCCTGGGAGGCTGCCCAGTTCTGAGGCCCAACGACAGATCAAATCCTTACTAGCTGCCAGACCTTGAAGAAGTCACTCAACTCAAGTATGTGCAAAACACTCAGAACTCAGCCTGGTATGTAGTATTGCTCAATTATTCCCAGGACGTGAGGCGGGACTGTGGCCTGTGGCCTGGCCAGACCTGTCCTGCCGTTTGCAAAGACAGTTGTCCTGGCCTACCTCAGTGGAGATCAAGCCATCAGAAACAAGGTCCATGCCTCTGACCCTCTTCTTTCTCTGAGGACTACAAGAACGGCTGAAGGAGAGAAGCATGAAAGCAGCAGAAGAAATGAGAAATTGCTGAGCCCACTTTTGCTTTTGATACTATTGTTGAATTGTTGGTGGAGTAAAAGCAAAAAATATCAAAGCCACATTAAAGAACCTTAAATAAGACTTTGGAAGTAAATTCTGGATTTGTTAGTCTATTCCAACATTAGATTTCTCTCTTCCTACTATTACCAATTCTTATATGCTATTGGACTTTGTTTTAATTATTATAGTTTTATTATATGTTTTCATATTGGGTAGGTCAAGTTCTCTTCATGAATTAAAAACAATTATTTTTGGCTGTTCTTGCCTGTTTTTTCTTCCTATTGAATTTTGGAATCAGCTTGCCAACCCATGGTGGGATTTTGATTAGGCCCATACTGAATTTATAAGAAATATTTATGACAAATGACATCTGTTTTAGTATCTGCCTAATCAGGAATGACTCCTCTGGAGTAGCTCTTTTGCTGTAATTATACCAGACGTAACTTCCAGGATAGCAAGGGAGACCCATCAAAGGGTTTTACTGTCCCTTCATCCACAGCCAAAATGACACTCACAACCCCTGTTGACACCACCTGAGCAGTCCAGGCCTCCTGAGCTGGGGCGGTTCACCTGGTCAAAGGGGTGGAGGTAGAGACACCTGCCCAACTCACGGCCACGTTTTATGCGCACCACTGGGAGACAGACCCCTTTAACGCCCCTGGGGGAGAAACTCTGGGCTCCTCTGGGCATCTCCTTCTCAACACATCTGCAGCATTTCAATGGAGACAGAGACTGGGGACGGTTTACTTCATTCAGGACACTGAGGGGCAAGAACAAGACAGTACAATCCGCAAACAAAGATGCTTTGAGCTAAAGACGTTCCAGGGAACTGTTATTTTCTAAGAGATGTTGATGCAACTTGCCTCATTAAAAAAAAACCCCAATTGCTTCTCAAAAGAAGGAAGGATTGTGACGTGGTAATGTCAACAGGTTTCAGGGGACTATTTCAACATCTTTGCAAGAATAGGTCTTCCCAATCAGTACATGAATTATTTATTCATTTAATCTTCTCTCATGTATAGTTTAAGAGTTTTCCTCCAACAGGTCTTACATGTTTTTGGTAGGCTTATTCCTGAATATTTTATAGATCAATTTTTGCTGCTGTTGTAAACTCCCCCTCCCCCACCATGTTTCTAAATAGTTACTTCAGAGTATAGGAAACCTAAGGATACTATATCTGGCCTTTCTACTGAATTCTCTTATTACTTCTAGAAGTCTTCTTGCTGTTTCTCTTGGGTTTTCTAGTTTGATGACCATACTGTCTAATAATAATCACTCTTGTCTGCTGACTTTCTGTACTTTTCCAAGCTATAAACATCTTTCCCCTCCTTGGTCTTATTTCATTGGCTGGGCAGTTCAGTAAATATTGAAAAGCAGTAAGAATATTAGGCACCTTTGCCTTCTTCATGACTTCAATGAGATTGTTAATACTTTGCCCATATGTGTGACATGTGTTGGAGGTTTCTGGGAGAAGGTAACTTTACCGAGTTAAGCAAGCTTTATTCTATTTACATAGTATAAAATAAGTTGTGCCAGCCTATGATATTAGTTAACGTATTTTATTTGTTTGTATACACCTATTTCTTTGTAAATACCTGGAAGAATCTTAAGGATTCAGTGAGCAAACTCTTAGAGAATATCCTAAGGTTGCTCAGGACTAAATACAGCCTTCAGCTATCAGAGGCAAACTCCATCAAAGTCTGTTCTCACACACTTTTGAAAACAGCTTTACGGAGGCCTATCGGACATACAGTGAACGACACGTGTTTGAAGGGTACCATTTGGTAAGTTTTGAAATGTATATACCCTTGATACTACCACCACAATCCAGACCACATCATCAACCTCAAAAGTTCCCTCACACCCCTTGGGAAGCCCCTGTCTTCCCCTCCCTCCTGCTCCTGCCTGCCCCGGACAGTCACTGACCCACTTTCTCCCGCTATATGTTAATTTGCATTTTTCAGAATTTTGCACAAATGGAATCATACAATATACACTCTTTTTTGTCTGGCTGCCTTCACTCAGCATAATTATTCTGCAATTGTTGTGTGTATCAATCGTTCTTTCCTTTTTATTTCCTAGCAGTGTTCCATTGTATAGATGCACCACAATTTGCTTACCCTGCACCTACTGACGGACATAACACCTTTTTGATCATTGCTGAAAAGATTACATATGTCAGACACTGTCTGTTTTGAACATGTAAGTCTTTTATCAGACAAAATAAGAAGTGCATGTTGCTGAGACTGTATTAAAATTTGCTGCACTGTATACGGTTGTAACACATTTCTACAGATGTTTTTCCACATTGAGCAATGCCTGATGATTATGTTCTTTTGGTATTTCTATTGGATTAGTCCTGGGTTCTTAACCATTTTCCTAATTTATAAGTGCCTCATTTCTTTTTTCAATGTTCTATGTCTCAATTCCTCTTTGTAGAGTTTCACCTGGTCTCATAACCCATTTAATTTTTCCTCTGTATATCATTAGAACTTCTTGTTTAGTTTCTTGGAATTCTTACACATGGTTCTGTATTTCGGCATCTTAAGTCATTTTAAGCTTTGAATGAACATGTGTACAGAAATACATGCTATTCCAACAAATTTGCTAATAACCTATCATCTCTCATTCCAAGAATTCTAAATTAATAGGCATGGTTTTCACTCAATTACTGGATGCTGGAGCGTTTAGTGGCGAGAGTGGTCATGAATACTCATGCCCTGCTGAGTCGTGGTGAAATAGGAGAGCCTGAGATGAAGCTAGAAGTGTTAATAAAACATGAATATTAAAGATAAGCAAAATGTTGATACTTGAAGTTGTGTCATGAACACGTGAGGTTTGTTATACTATCCTCTACATTTATGTATGTTTGAAAATTTTCCTTGATAAAGCTTTTAAAATGTTGAATTCTATCATATTAAAAAAATCTATTGAGATGATCATATGAATTTCCTCCTTTCAGTAGTTAATGAAGTGAATTATGTTAATGCATTTCTTAATGTTGAATCACCCTTACCTTACTAAGTAAACCCTCGTTGGGTACAAAATATGATTATTCTTCTATTATACCACTGAAATTGATTTGGCAATATTTTATAAGGAGTTTTTTTAAATCTATCTTTATAAGAGAATTATTTTTTCCCTGAAGATTTGTAGAATTTGCCTGCAAAATTACTGGAAGCTTTTAGGAGTGGTTTGTTGACTATGTTTTCAATTTCTTCTTTGATTTCTGTTCTCTTCATAGTTTCTTCCTCTCTTTGAGTCAATATGGCAATTTTCACTTCCTGAAAAAAAATCCATCGACATTTCATCTAATTTTCAGATTTACTGGAAGTTATTATTATCAGTCATTTTCTGATTGTCAGAATGAGATGCTTTAAATAACTCCATGCTTGTTTGAGAGATAAATATGTACTTGCTTATGGGAGAGTTGCATATTTAATGTCACTAAATATTTGTAGAGAATTAATTTTTTAATATAATAGCTAATTAGTATGAAGCCTGACAACATATATTAAATGAATGCTACCTATTTACAAGACTTTAAAAATAGGCCATGAGCACATATGTTCATTCAGCTAGTCCTTTCAGACATTGATATATAATCTGACTAGCCAAACTAGCTTCATGCGTCTTTTCCTTTGCCTTCATCACATCTGAGGGAGAACTACGTACACATTTCATTTCCATTTGTTCTTTCCAAATACCATGAAATCAGTGCTTCTTTAACATTGCTTTTCTATTCCTCTTTTGGTCTGTCTGGCATAGACTGCTGGGCACTGTTTTAGTGCCTGTTGGGACGACTCAAGCACGTCACACGCATCATGCCCCAGTAACTGGCTGCCTTTGCTTGAGGGTCCTGAGACTCAGAAGTTAAAGGAATGTAAAACCAATGTCAGTGAATTCAGATGCTTTTTTCCTTAATTTATGGCATTCTAAAAGCAGCCTGAGGAAATGGGGCTAATACAGCTTGGCAGTTCATTAAATATTCAGATCTTAACCAAGAGATAATCCTACTCAAACATGGCTTTTTCAAATCCCTAGGAACACAGCAGTTAAGAGAACTCTTTCAAATTTCAAGTAAAGGCAAAGGCAAACTCTTAATCTTATCACAATCTTTTACTAATTTGGAATCAAAAACAATAAGTAGTTAGAAAAAAATTTAACCTAACCATAATTAGCTCAGAGAAGTTATTTCTTATTTTCTGGTAAACTTAAACTTGATGGTTGGATTCCATTAATAGCTGCTTATTTTCATTATAGTTTCTAAATTCTGAAAATGGCTATTATTGAATTACACATTGGGACCATGATGAAACATCAAGTATCGTGTAAAAAAAAGTCTTATCTCTTAAGGCCAAAGACCTGAGTTCCTGTTCCACAGGGTAAAGAATCATAGACAAGATCCCAATGAGGGAGAACCAAGAACCTAAAGGACATAAATTCAAAACCATCCTCAGCAACCCTTAGAAACATGATCCTACCATCAGGGGACAGTTTTGGGTCCTGAAAGAGTTAAATCAGAATAAGAGGAAATTTGAAAGGACAGATTTCCCTGGAGGTGACCCAAATCCCAAATCTACTTATACAGCCTCTGAGTTACTTTTTCTTTAACAAACCTTGGCCTTTGGGCATTACTGCTAGGTAGATAATGAGTGCTTCTGGATAACAAGATGTCTGTCAGAGCAAAGTGCTGCTCAAAGTACTTCTCAGTACTACCTCCGTTACCTGCTTTAGACACTGACTTGAAACATCTTGCCTAGTTTTAACTTCCTTATTTCGTTAGCCTGCCTAGAATCCAGCTTATGATTCATTTTCTTGCCCTTGCCCTTGTGAACCCTGCCACAGGCTTCACCATTACCTGATCCAAACTCTGCTCCTGCTCCTGTGTCTTGTTGATCCATTCCACTCATCACTCTCCAGAGAGATATCCCGAAAGCTACTGTGAACGTTCCAGAGGAACTAAAGACACTAAAGACTGAAGTGTTTGAATTCAAATTCTGGAAGTCTTGGGACTCTAGTCAAGCTGGGGCAATGAGTTCCCACTTTGATCACTCCCTCCATTCCAAACAAAAGCAATGATAAGAACAATCCAAAAAGAAATGGGGGAGCTGAAAAGCAAGATAAGTATATCTGAAAACCAGACAGGAAATGGACATGTCAGTGAAGGGGCAGAGTAGAAGCAGTGGCCTGCTTGGCTCTGGGGCCAAGAAACAGACAGAGGCAACATTAGTCTGGAAGGTGAAAGTGACTAAAATTGCTCCAGGAAAAATGGGGACTGGAGATGTGTTCACTGCTTTACAAACAGAAAGGAGTCTTGTCTTTCTTATGAAAGAAGCTGTAAAAGAAACAACAACTGTGGCTGCCCTCTGCTGGGCTTCAGAAAGCTGGAGGCCTAGTTATGGGACAGAGGGAGGATGCAGACACCCTCACAGTCAGGAATGAGCCAGAACTGCCGGCGCTGAGATCAAATCTGGCATAATCGCAGTATCCCATGGGGCAGAAATTCTGAATTGCCATCATATCTGGTTCTCAGTAGGATGCTCACATGTCCACTGGAGAAAATCTTAGTGTTTCATAACAGATAGTTGAAAACAAGAAAGACAGACAAATCATCAAAAAGAAAAAAACCCAATTCCTTCAAAATGAACATGTAAACCAAAATCCAAAACACACTTAGAAATATAAGGCTAAGAAAGATAGTCATCAAAGTTGCCCATTGGAATATGAATTTAATCGTATGGAAGAAGATGAAAAATAAATGTTAAAGCGATCAAAGAAACAATGAAGAAATCATTTCCATTAAAAGAGAAAAAAATTAGGAAACAAAACCAGATAAAAATGAAATAAGAACAGATGCATAGGGGCCAGCCCCATGGCCGAGTGGTTAAGTTCACGTGCTCCACTTCAGCAGCCCAGGGTTTGGCCGGTTCGGATCCTGGGCACGGACATGGCACGGCTGGTCAGGCCATGCTGAGGCGGCATCCTACATGCCACAACTAGAAGGACCTACAACTAAAATATACAACTATGTACTGCGGGGATTTGGGGAGAAAAAGCAGGAAAAAAAACAAAAAAGAAGATTGGTAACAGTTGTTAGCTTAGGTGCCAATCTTTAAAAAATAAAAAAAAAAAAAATAGGGTCTGGCCCCGTGGCCGAGTGGTTAAGTTCGCGCGCGGCTCTGCTGCAGGCGGCCCAGTGTTTCGTTGGTTCGAATCCTGGGCGTGGACATGGCACTGCTCATCAAACCACGCTGAGGCAGCGTCCCACATGCCACAACTAGAAGGACCCACAACAAAGAATATACAACTATGTACTGGGGGACTTTGGGGAGAAAAAGGAATAAAATAAAAAAAAATCTTTAAAAAAATAAAATAAATACAATAAAATAAGAAAAGATGGATAGCAGAAAGTACCAAGTAGAAAGTTTCAAGGAAATTAGAAAATAGTACTGAAGGATTAATTTAGAATTTTATGCAGAGAGACTAAGAGATAAAGAAACAGGGAGGGGTGAGACCTCCAGAACCGCTATGTGAGGCACTCAGACCCTCTCCCTAGCAAATATTTAACTGGTATAAAAAAAAAATCTCTGGAGTTTTAAATAAAAAGTTACAAAAAGTCTTGGGAAATTGACTTACATATAACGTAGGTAAAATTACATGCAGCAAATGGAGAAACATGTATCCAAGAAAATCTACCTAATGTTAGTAAGAGTCGGTGGCATTTGAGCCATGACCAGCTCCCATCCTCCCCATGCTCAGCTCTGTGTGCTAGAAACTGTACTCTTGGTTGGTGTAGCCGAGAAGACACCAGTGTCCTCTCCCCTCAGTTTCCAATGTCGGGCTCTAGTTTTACCCCAGGAGGGTAGCAGCAACAGCCTCTCTCATTCCGCCCTAGCTCTGTGTTGCAGAACCTCTATTCCATGTGACCATAGCCAAGAAGACTAGGTCTCACTCCTCCCGCCCAGTCCCCATTTGTAGGGTCGAAGCTCAAGCTTGCTTGCAGGGCAAAGATTCTACAATGGGAGGAGCAAGCTGAGAAGACCTGGGGCTTCCACCCCACCTCACCTCCAAGCTTGCTTGTAGAGCTGGAGTGTAACTGCAGGAGAAGCAGGCTGCAATCCCCGGCCCCAGCTCTGGTGCAGTGGTTCCAAGGTTCTTCCCAGGGGCCGGGCAGACCTTCAAGACAGAGCGCTCCACAGGGTACTAACTTTATTTTGGTTGGAGCACGGAAGAGTTCCTGCCTAAGGGCACTGTCAGAAACATTGGAGATTTTAGTGGCAAGCATTTAAGAATGGGCTGGTAACTCCATGACACTAGTAGCAATAAGAACAAAAGCGGCCAGCCCACACAGAACAGAATCAGCAAGGGAAAAAGACAGAAGTGGAGACTGAGAAATCCATGTGCAGGCTTCCCTCAGCTTTCTCCTTCTCATGAGGAATCACACAGAGCACACTTTCCAGCAACAAAAATGCAGCAACATGTCTGTGATGTTTCTGCCCAGTTAGTCCATTAGAGATTCAATACCCAAGATTTTTGTTGGGGGGCTGGTCACATAGGCACCTTCTGGCCGGCACATACCAAAACTCCAGACTTCCAGAAGGAAAGCAGGTATTCAGCATAAAACATACTGTTTGCACAAACATTCTAGGCACGTTGAATGATCGCTATGAATTAACTGTTGATTGAAAACACTTTGAGAGTCAATTCCCAGTCGCCAGCCAAGAGCAAATATTGCCAGCAGGACTGGAAAGATTCTAGGATAGCAGTCTCAAACTTACTATAATACGTTTTTGCACAAGGACAGAAAAAAATATTTGAAGACACAATGGCTATAAACTTCCCAAATTTGATGAAAAACATTAATCTACATAACAATCAACTTCAAGCAGGATAAGATCAGAGATCCGCACTGAGACACATCACAAAGTTAAATGCTGAAAGCCAAAGATAAAGAGAAAATCCTAAAGTAGCAAGAGAAAAATGACTCATCACAAACAAGTAAATTGCAGTAAGTTTAACAGCTGACTTCTCATCATAAACAACAGAGACCAGGAAGCAGTGGGATAACATATTCAAAGTGCCAAAAGACAAAAACTGTCAACAGATTCATATATCCCAAAAAGCTATCTTTAAAAACTGAAGGCAAAATATATTCCCAGATAAGCAAAAACTGAGCAAATTTGTTGCAAGCAGGCTTGCCTTATCAGAGACACTAAAGTAAGTTCTTCAGTTTGAAAGGAAGTGACAGCAGATAATAATTCACACACACACACACACATGCTCCAGTAAAGGTAATTATGTAGGTGATGATAAAAGACAGTATGATTACATACTTATTTTTTTCTCTTAACTGATTTAAAGGCCAATCACAAAAAAGAATATCTATAAAATTGTATTGTACTTATAGTGTATAAAAATGTAATATCTTTGACAAAAACAACAACTATATACTGTCTATAGGAGACACTTTAAATTCAAAAATACAAATAGATTGAAAGTAAAAGGATGGGAAAATGAGAGATGTGCCAAAGAGCAACCATACGACAGCTCGAGTGGCTATGCTAACAGAAAACAAAATACACTTAAACACAAAATGCTACTAGAGATGAAGAGGGGACATTTCATAATGATAAAAGGATCAATCTCTTAGGAAGATATAACAACTTCAAATATATATATATATCTAACAATTCAGCCCCAAAATACATGAAGCAAAAATTGACAGAATTGACAATTGAACAACAATAGTAGTGGAATTCAATGCCCCACTTTCAATAATGGATAGAACAACTAGGTAGAAGATCAACAAGGATACAGAGGACATGAAAATACAGTCACGCACTGCATAACGATGTTTCAGTCAACGAGGGACTGCAAATACAGCAGTGGTCCTATAAGATAAGTACTATAGAGCCTAGGTGTGTGGTAGGCTATACGATCTAGGTTTGTGTAAGTATACTTTATGATGTTTATCCAATGACAAAATCACCTAACGATGCATTTCTCAGAATGTATCCCCATCATTAAGCGATGCATGTTTGTACTATAATCTAACTAGACATAACTAGACATCTATAGAGTACTCCATCCTACATCAGTGGAATATACATTCTTCTCAACTACACATGGAATATTCTCCAGAACAGATCATATGCTAGGCCATAAAGCAGCCTCAATAGATTTTAAATGACTAATATTATACAAAGTATGCTTCCCAACAACAACGGAATTAATTTAGAAATCAGAATGAAAGATATTTGGGAAATTCAAAACATGTGGAAACTAAACAAACAGGAAACAAAGAGGTGGTATTACTACTGCTCTTAGAGAAATAAAAATAATTATAAGGGAACACTATGACCAACAATATACTAAGAAATTAGAAAACTTAGATGAAATGGAAAAATTCCTAGAAAGACACAAACTACCAAAACTGACTGAAGAAGAAAAGAAAAATTTAAAGACATTGAATTAATAATAATATAAAAGAATCTCACAAAGAAAAGCCCAGATTGAGATGGTTTCACTGATGAATACTACAAAACACTTAAAGAAGAATTAATACAAATTCTTCACAAACTTTCCCAAAAAATAGAAGAGAAGGTAATACTTTGCAACTCATTCTATGAGGCCGGCATTACTCTGATACCAAAACCAAGTAAAGATATCAAAATCATCTCCTACGAACACAGTTGCAAAAATATTCAACAAAATACTAGCAAACTGAACACAGCAACATGTAAAAAGAGTCCCATCACCAAATGGAAGTTATCCCAAGATCGCCAGGTTAGTTTAATATAAAAAAATCAAACAATGTAATAACCATATTAATAGAATAAAGGACAAAAATCATATGATCCTCTCAAGAGACACAGAAAAAACATTCAACAAAATCCAACATATTTAATGATAAAAACATTCAACAAAATAAAAATGGAAGGAAGCTTCTTCAACTTGATCAAGGGCATCTGCAAAACACCTGTAGCTAACACCATACTAAATACTGAAAGACTGATGGCTCTTCCTCTGAGATTAGTAATAAGAAAAGAATGTTTACTCTTGCCACTTCATTCAATACATTGTATTGGAGGTTCCATCCAGGACAATTGGACAAGAAAAAGAAATAAATAAAGGGTATTCAAATTAAAAAAGAAGTGAATGAAGCTAGACACAAAAGGCTACATGTTGTATGATCCCATTTGTAAGAAATATTCAGATTAGGTAATGCTATAAAGACTGAAAGTAGACTAGTGATTGCCAGGAGTTAGGGGCAGGGGGAAGGAGGGAGTGATGCCTAATAGGTATGGGGTTTCTCTTTTTATGAAGAAGATTAGCCCTGAGCTAACATCTGCTGCTAATCTTCCTCTTTTTGCTGAGGAAGACTGGCTGTGAGCTAACATCCATGCCCATCTTCCTCTACTTTATATGTGGGACGCCTACCACAGCATGGTGTGCCAAGTGGTACCATGTCCACACCCAGGATCCAAACTGGCGAAGCCCAGGCTGCTGAAGCAGAATGTGCGAACTTAACCACTGTGCCACTGAGCCAGCCCCTGGGGGTTCTTTTTGAGGTGATGAAAGGGTTTTGGGTTTAGATAGTGGTGACTGTTGCACAATTTTGTGAATATACTAAACACCACTAAACTGAACACTTTAAAATGGTGAATTTTATGGTATGTGATTTAGATATCAATTCTTAAAAAGGAATGAAGTACTGATATATGCTATCACAGGAATAAATCTTGAAAACATTATGCTATATGAAAGAAGGAAGACACACAAGACTGCACGTTGTATAACACCATTTATAGGAAATGTGCAGAATAAGTAAATCTAGGGAGACAGAAGGTAGAGCAGTGGTTGCCTAGGGCTGTGGAGTAGGGGGAAAGAATGGAGAATAATTACTAATGGGTATAATAAGGTTTCTTTGTGTTGATGAAAATGCCCTAAAATTAGATTAGTGTGATGTTTACACAACTCTTTAAATATACTAAAAACCATTGATTATTCACTTGAAACAAGTGAATTTCATGGTATGTAAATTTTATCTCCACAGTGCTGTTTAAAGGAAAAAGAGGGAGTACAGAATTATCAGTTTCAATATACATTTAACAGGAGTTTCATACGAAGAAAATAATGGGAGGACAGAGGTTCTCAGCGGGGACCAGGTTGTCTCTGAACTCCCATGACAGATTTACAAACACTTCCTTGTTCTTGACTTTGCTGTGGCTGAGGCAGCAGAGGAACCAATGGAGAGAAAGTGAAGAAGTGACAAAGAGATAACATCCTTTTCTGCCTTCTGACTGCCGCTCTGGTGAATCTCTGAAGAGGCCTGAGCTGGGTGAGGGGAAACTGAATTGGATGAGACTACAGTTCTGATTTAGACTAGACTGAGCATTTTGAATGACAGAAAATGAAACTGTTCTAATACTGACACTGACCTGAAAGCTACGGGACCTGCCCAAGACAGAATCAAAGGGAGAGGAAGGGAGATGCAACAGTGTTTGAAGGTGGTGTAGAAGAAGAAATTCATCACTTGTTTGCACTTGAGTCCAGCTTGTTTAATTAGTGAAGTATGTAAAGAAATACGAGAAAATCTAGCATGGGAGAGAGGCAAAAGTTGGCAAAGGTCACACATTAGATTCTGGGTGCAGGGACATTAATAGAGATCAATAAGGGGTGAGATAAAAAATAGGCGTCTTAGTGGAGAAAGAAGGAGACTTGTGGAATCCAAAGTGGATGCAAAGTGTCAGGGCTAAGAACATAAAATTGGGTTGCTATCAAAGAACTTAGAAGGGAGACAGTAAAGCCAGGAGGTCATAGGGCCGGAATCCAGTTGTGATGAAAATAGCCATGCCCGCACAGCTTTTCTTAGAAACCAGAAGGATGTCCTCCATTTCCATGTAAGAGGAAACCTTAATGTCTATCTTAGTTTCCTAAGGCTGCCACAGGAAATTACCACAAACTGGATGGCTTTAAACAACAGAAATTTATTGTCTCACAGTTCTTGAGGCTAGAAGTTCAAAATCAAGGTGTTAGCAGGGCCAGGATCCCTCTGAAGTCTCTAGGGAAAAATCCTTCCTTGCCCACTCATGTCTGGTAGTTGCCAGAAATCCTTAGCCTTCTTTGACTTGTGGCACCATAACCGCTAACTCTGCCTCCATCATCACATGGTCGTCTTCCGTCTGTGTCTGTCTGTGTCCCAAGCTCACTCTCTCTTTGTAAGGATACCACTCATTGGACTGAGGGCCCACTCTAATCCAGTATGAACTCATCTTAACTTGATTGTACCTGCAAAGACCCTATTTTCAAGTAAAGTCACATTTATAGGTACCAGGATTAGGACTTTGTCTTAGTCTGCAAGGGCTGCTATAACAAAATACCGCAGACTGGGTGGGTAGCTTTTAAATAACAGAAATGTATTTCTCACAGATCTGGGACTGGAACCGATCAAGAATCCAAGATGAAGGTGCCAGCATGGTTGTGTTCTGTTGAGGACCCTCTTCCTGGCTCATAGCTGGCACCTTCCTGTTGCGCTCTCACATGGTGGAAGAAGCCAGGAATCTGTCTGGGGCCTCTTTCATAAGGTACTAATCCCATTCACGAGGGCCCCACCTAATGATTTAGGACCTCCCAAAGGTCCCACCTCCTAATACCATCATCTTTGGGGGCCACCGTTTCAACATATGAATTTGGGAAGGCACAAACACTTCAACCATAGCAGACTTCTAACATATTTTAGCGGGGGACACAATTCAACCTACAATGTCTAACGTGGAATGTGGGCTCCTGTGAAAAGATTTTAATGCTTCTATCCGGAACTATCATGTGCATGAGCATCGAGATGACTGAGGACTTCAACCTGCAGCTGAGACAATGAAACAATGTGCTAATTATGATATTACTTTAAAAAGTCACTTTAAAAGATGGTAACACATGCACATGGTAGGAAAAACCATACAATACTGGCGGATTTACTATAAAAGCTGTTCCCCAGAGGACAACACTGCCGTCTGTCTTTTTGTATATCCTTCCAGATATCTACACACATACATACATTTTTAAGAGAATGGGAGCACGGTACACAGACTATCCTGTGCCTCTCTTTTTCACCTGACAAAGTATCTCGAAGTTCTTTTTACATTAGGACATGTGGTGTTCTGCTCACACCAGTATGAATTAGGTTTCTCCAACTTACAATAGTCCCCAGAGCTCAGTATCTCAGAAACAACAAAGCACACCCAAAATGCTTTGCTTATATAGTGTTCGGGTATACCAAGATTATGAATTCATTTATTCAATAAATAAAAACACATGTAGAAAAGCAGAGTCTAGGGCCAGCCCCAGTGCCCTAGTGGTTAAGTTCAGTGTGCTCTGCTTCAGTGGCCTGAGTTCAGTTCCTGCGCATGGATCTACACCGCTCTGTTAGCTGCCATGCTGTGCTGGCAGCCCACATACTAAAAAATAGAGAAAGATTAGCACAAATGTTATCTCAGGGCAAATCTTCCTCAGCAAAAAAGAGAAAGAAAAGAAAAAGAAAAAAATATAAAAAAAAAAAAGAAAAGGAGAGTCTAATAACATCTTAAGGAGTTTTCTTATCCTTCTACAGGGAGTATCAGCTATCACTCTGAGGCCAAGCATGGCTGGGGGTGGAACTTCTGTGCTCAGCTGAGTAGATGGCAAGAAAAGGTCTGTTGAATGAATGAACATTTAGAACAAAAACAGATGCTTTGTTTTAACATCACATCCCATATAAAATAATGACTATACTTTTGCTATGCTAAAGAGTTTCTCCTAGTCCTTTTACTGCACCATAGATAGAAAAAATAGTTCCATTAATATCATATTTGAAAGCCCCAATTTGATGAGCAAACTTCAAGGCCAATTAAGAGAAGAATGCTTTATATTTTTATAGGGCTTTATAGATTACAAGAGACTTTTATATGTCTTACCTCATTCTTTCCTTCCCACAGTGCTGTAAGCCAGGAAAGGCAGTTATTATTTCCACTTTTCAGGTGAAGAAACCAAGGCTTAAAGAGGCATAACTCATTCCCTGACGTGACTCAGATGACCTGTAACCCAGGTCACCAACCCTCCGTCCAACACTTTCATCACACCAGCCTGTCAGTGCAAGTGGCTCTGTCAGAAATATGACAGCTCAGTGTAGACACATGCATTTTAAAAGACAGCAATGTGGGAATATTTCCAGTTATGATGTTCACTGTTACTTTACTGTGATCTAATCTACTTAATTTTTAGGCCAAAAGAGCAAAGGTGACTTGTCCACGATCACATGGCTAGTTGAGAGCATGTACGTGACTGGAATCCTACAAACTGCTAACACACACACACACACACACACACACACACACACACTCACACACAGAGTCCCTCTTTCCTTCCAGTACATCATGCTATTTCCCATGAGATTCCACTTACTTTTATAAACATTTACATGCACTTGACTTAGATCTTTAAACATTCCAACCAATTTTTGAGATTTCTCTTGGCCCAAAATGCAGAAACCATTTGCAAATGAAATTGACAGATAGAAAATTTAACCAAAGGCAGAACATTAATTCAAACCTGAGCTTGAAAACAGTAAAACTAATTTTAAACAAAAAGCAATATCCCAAATAAAATAGGAATACATGCTGCTGAGCCTTCAACCCCGCTTCCATCCACAGCACAGAGCACACAGAGAAAGGGCAGCTCCCCGCACGCTCTAACTCTTCTCCCATCCCCAGAAGTAATTAGTGTTAAGATTTTGATATGAATCTTTCTAGAAGTGTTTCTATGAAATTAACAACATATAATTAACTATACTTTAAAACAGATTTAGTATGTTTATCTAAATGGCATTAGATGATATGTATGATTCTGTGCCTTATAATTTTTACTTTAAAAATGTCTCAGAGGGCCAGCCTGGTGGCGCAGCTGTTAAGTTCACATATTCCGCTTCTTGGTGGCCGGGGTTCGCTGGTTTGGATCCTGGGTGCGGACATGGCACCGCTTGGCAAAAGCCATGCTGTGGTAGGCGTCCCACATATAAAGTAGAGGAACATGGGCATGGATGCTAGCTCAAGGCCAGGCTTCCTCAAAAAAAAAAGTCTCAGGAATCTTTGATAGTACACGTAGTTCTCTCTCATGCATTTTAACAGTTGGAGCTCTATCTCATTTGTTTCATTGTATCTCATAGTTTAGATACTCAGATGTATCATAATATTTTTACTATCTCTGCCAGGGATCATAAAAGATTTGCAGATTTGATTATATAAAAATGCTAAACTTCTGAGCCACAAGAGACAACATAAACAAGGCTGCTCCTGACCAAGCATGGGGAAGTTTAAGTATCAATAAGAATAATAACTGCAACGAATTGGAACACGTCCGATATGTGTAAATCCATGATTTTGGAATGATACTAAAACACTCACTGATTACTTTTTAGAAGATGTTAGGAAACCAACTGATTTTGAAAACTGGTAAATAAGGACAAAGAACCAAGTGTTTACCCTTCCTTTCCTATAAAGCATTACTTCAGGATAACCTAATAGTTGATAAGGAGAAGTTTCCTTTTACAAAATTTTACGAGCTAATAAATGAAGAAATCGTACACACACACACAGAGGCACACGCATACATATAAATCATCTATGAAAAAATGTTCAGTTTTACCAAAAGTAAAATTTGCAAGACTATTGGCATTCTCAATGGAGTCTCAGAAACAGTAGCTGAGAGCAAGTAGGATTAACTCATCTGAGAGGAGAATGGAATAATGAAGGATTCCATAAACACTGAAGATGCAAAATCAAAACTAAAGTGATTCAAGAACAAAGATCAAAATTTACATGGCAGAAAATCATAGAAGGAAAAGAGATGTGAATAAAACCAGGTATCACTTTTTAATTATGAGACTGGCAAAAAAATTTTTCAAGATTATTACATCCATTGTAACTGAGGATTTAGGGAAATCGGTTTAAGTCCTAACTCCGCCAGCAATTAGCAATGTGACCTTGGAGAAGTCAGCTCATCTCCCTGAGCCTCGGTTCCCTCACGCATAGAACTGGGATAGTAAGGAACCTGGAGGTGAAGGTCGAATGGAGCAAAACCAGTGAAGCACTTGAACGGTGCTCACAACATGGAGTGAGCACTCAATAAATCTCTGTAGTCTTGTGCTTTGTGTTGCTATTATGAATGGGATCTTCACTCACTTCGTGAGATTGGTGTAGAATTTTATTTTTTGGGCTATCCTTGTCCAGTTTTGATCTTCTTGTTCTGCTCTCTGTTTAAACTAAGCTGGAAAAATTTCCATCTGTTTTAATGCACTGGAACATTAGAATCACCTGGTTTTTAAAGATATGCTAGAACCCATAAAAATCATCTTATCTTAATCAGATTTGCCAAAGGTTAGTCTGTATTTCTGCTTTCCAAAGAACTGACTTTAGGTTTTTATGGATCAATTTCACTTTCTGTTGACTGTAAATTTCATTCATTTCTGCTTTCATTTCCATAATTCTTTATCTAAAGCTACTTCGTTAGTTTTCTCTGGTACTAAATTTTTAGTTCATTTATTTCTGGTCATCACTGTTTTCTAATTGATGCATTTAGGGCTACACATTTTTATCCACTTGCTGCCTTGATCCTATTCTATGAGTTTTGCTATATGGTATTATTGTTTAATTCCAAATAGCTCAGATCTAACAGCTCAGCTCCAAAGAGCTCAGATCTAATTTCAGTTCAGAATTCTCTTTTATCCAAGGTTCCACGGAAGCTTATTTCTAATTTCTTGACTAGCCTGTCATTAGCTTATAATTTTTTTGCATTGTGATTTGAAAATGTGGCCTGTATGATTTTACCATTTTTGAATATGTTGAGGTTTTGTAACTTTCTTCAAGATTTAAAAAAAATGTAGCTATAGTTACCTATAGTTTTGCCTTTTCCAGAATGTCATATAAATGAAATCATACAGTTTTTAGCCATCTCTAGAATTTTCTATTCATTTTCTGGATCACTGGATGCAACATGTTAATCTACTGGCCACTTGCCTCACTGTAGCATCTTTACTTCCGAAACCAATGATGTCTCTCTGATTCTTTATTTTGGAAAGATTCTTTAAATCTTTATAGATACAAGAAGGCTGTCAAAACATAGAAAATATCAACTGTTTCGCAAGAAAAGTGACTTATAAACACAAGGAATTCTGTGGCTCCCTTATGTGAGATAATGAAGAGTGGGACCAGTCAGAAGAGGTGGGAATATTGCACAGGATACTGACCCGTGCCACCGACCAACTCAATCATTCCTACCAGATTTCCGGATGGTGCAAAAGTAACTGATTTGAGTTTTGCCCCTTTTCTATTTTCACACTGAGGAAGTTACTAATGAAGTTAAAATGGGGTAGGAGGTGAAGATAGAGACTATTTCTGCGTATTTTATAGGCTTTAGTAATTCTAAATGTACCAACTATACTAGACTGACAACAAATAAGGAGAGTCTCCCCTCCTAGACCATAAACCTAAGACTTCCTCTTGCATTATACTAGGGCACGCTAATTTTACCTTATTTCCTCAGGTGTGCCCTATAAATATCTCTCCCAGAATTTTTTTGAGCCTATTCAAATGACCAGGGCTTTGTTGCTGCTCTGTCTTAGGAACAAAGCTCCTTTCCTCATGAGCCCCTTCTCCTGTTCATTTTTCTCTCGCTGCTTTGTGAGTTCCCACTGATGGTGGTAGCCAGGTGCATCAAAAGAATGGCGATATTCCAGGAATCTTCTCTGTACTGCGGCCTCAAGAGAATCTCATTTCCTTGTTCTCTGCAGTCATGTTTCTGAGTATTTAGCACAGTTTGCTGCTGACTTTACTCTCCTTTTGGGCTTCCTGCCTTCTAAGTTTCCCCAGCCTGGGAAAGCTTTTTCTAACATTATTTTCCCCTGGAAGAAGGATGATTTTTCACAGAAAGTAGGTTTAGTTGTATATTCTACATCACAACACTGCCTGCTGGGCAAGCATATCCAGCGTGTATTCAATAGTGATGTGGTAGAGGGTTGAGTGTTAGCCCCTTGTAGGTTCTTCTGCAAACATTTCTTCTTAAAATTGGGTGCTCACCTGTGAGTGGGGGTGAGGGAGTTATGATCCAGGTCCCTCTCTGCCAGTGCCTCTCACTTCTGGTAGAACTGGAAGAAATCAAGTGAAGAAGCTGGGGAAAGGGAACTGTTAAAAGCTCTTAAGTGTGTTGGAAGGAGGTACAAATCTGGCATGATGAGCACCAGGCTTCCAGAACCTGAAGGGAGCTGTTTCTGAGGATGTTGGCTTTGAGGCTGATGAATCCACGGGAAGTCTTTTTTGGCTGCTCATTCTCTCTCATTTAAGAATCCACACAATGAAGTTTGAAGAACAGACCAACCGCAACCAGCAGGGCCTATTTTACTGCTGAACTCTTCCCTAGGTTTAGCTACCTACTCTGTAAATAGCAACAGGTGAATATAGCTTTCTCTGAATCCCACACCCCAAGCATAAACACTGATCACCTGATGCTAATTAAGTCACAAACAGGTCCTCTGCCTGCCCAAGCCTTCCACCTGTTATTATTAGCTCCTGGGAAATGAGCTGACTCCCAGTCAACAGTGATGTTTCTATTTTGTTTAGTAGGATCCTGAAATAAGCCAATTTTAAGTTTGAGAGAACGCTGGCATGTTATCCTATGGTATAGTCATCACCAGAAAAAAGTCCAACTGACTCTACCTCATGAAATATTAACGAAGAGCTGCAGTCACTTGCACTGACTTCAGCACAGTCAAAAAGACCAAAAATCAAAGCTGTATCTTCCACTTTACAGGACACAGAAAGCTATAACTTTTAATAGCTAGTGAATTTTAGCTGGAGTTCTTAACTGTTCCTCTGTGCAAAACTATGAGTTTTCAAAATTTTCTGTCTTTTGGTTTTACTGTCTGAATATTTTAGGGCTATTTTAAGAAAAAGCTGGTTCATTGTTCTAGTAGGGGAAGTCAACTGAAAGCTTAATAATAACAATAAACTTTTTAGAATTATAATTACTTCCAGATGGATGCTTACACATGTCCTCACCTTTAAAAAAACTACTTAAGTATGTCACCATCTGTTTTTCAGTGACTTTGCATGGAAATCTTACTCTTTTGTTTATACAGCTGTTGCCAAGTTTGTAACTTAAGCCACTGAGGATTTAAGACCATAATGGTAATGTCTTTCTCTTCTCTTCTGCTGTTACTAAATGAACATATTGTATTACTCAACTTTTACAACTGCCTTTGGGAAATATCAGAAATAACAAGAGAATATGATCTGAAGGAAATTAATAAATTATGCATATTTTTACTTGTTGTTGCATAATACCAACCAACAATTAAACAGCATTTTGGAAGTACTAATTGAAATCTTTACATTGGGCCTTTCTTATCCCAGGAGACCAAGGGAATTTCTCAGGGAGATTGCAGATGGGTGCATTCGCAATGATAACTCAGCCCAGGGGAACCTCTGAAAGCATTAAACACTTATTAAAATCTTTGTCTGTGGGCTGCTTTAAGCAATCTTCAAATCGCTGAAGAATGTGTCAGGCAGTCATTAACAGTTTGCATGAGAATTCCTGCCAGCTTTTTAGTGTTCCACAGGAAGGAATAGGCTCCCCAACAGAATTTCTGAGCAATCACTGCAAATTACAGAAAAAACCAGGACAAAATATTTGCAACATGGAAAAATCAATGTCTAAAATCAAACGTATCATTTCCCTGGACAAACCTACCCTCCTTTCCCTTTCTGATCTTGGGAAGCAGCGGTACTACCTATCCTGGTCCAAAAGCTTGAAGTTACCCTCAACTCCTCCCTCTTCCAGCTCGTGGCAAAACCAAATGAAGTCTATCTGCCCGCATGTCTCTCACGTCCACCCTCTGTTCTCTCTGCATGTGCCCCGGCCCCAGACGACACCTCCGGCCTTGGGTCATGAAGGAAGTCTCCATATCAATCACTCTGCTTCCATTCTTGCCTTGGATCACTAGAAAAAACGTAAAATTCTGGAAAGAACAATGAGAGAGTTATAAACGTGCTTCCTCCCTCTGTGGTGCTTCTTTTCACTCCTTCTAAAGAAGTATTTTAGGTGGTGAGACGTGGTAGGGAGGGAGGTGACTTCGGATGAATGTGCTTGCTTGGGAAATACAGTCGACCCCGGGTATCCTCTCCCTCCTCCGCCCCCATCAAAATCCACTGACGCTGGAATCACTTATATAAAATGGCGTCATATTTGCATAAAACCTACACACACTCTCCTGCATACTTTAAAACATCTCTAGATTACTTATGATACTTAATATAATATAAAGGCTATGTAAATGGTTGTTATACTGTATTGTTTAGGGGATAATGACAAGAAAAGAAGTCTATAGGTGCACGTTCAGTACAGACACAACCAACCGTCATAGACCTTTGGATCTGCGGTTGGTTGAATCCGCGGATGCGGAGCCTGCAGATATCCAGGGCTGGCTGTACATTTTCATTTTGGGTAGCTGAGAAGGTATGGTCGAGGTACAGAAGAGCAGGCTATCCCGTGCTGCTCTGGCTTAGGTGCAGAAGCCCTGCCAGAGAAGAAGCATGCAGAGTGAGAGACTGTCACCCTAAGGTCATCAGAGTTAGAGTCCTTGCAAAGATGGTGGGCAGAAACCTGAGGAATATGGTTTGCTTTTGGTAGTTTCTTGTGTGCAATCTCTCAGGCACTATGCTGTGGAAGGTGGCTAGCTGGAGTGCACATGTAGCCAAGATCAAGGTTAAAATTAGCATTCCAGGGTAGGCAAATTTGACAAGTTTTTCTAAACTGATATCCCTCTTCCTATAACAACTATTGGATGTCTCATTGTTTGTTCACCATCTCCAAAATATTTTAAAAAGAAAACTACATTAAAACATTAATGCAGTGATTTTTTCATGCAAAATAGATGGCAAAATAGTGCCCAGCATACAGTAGGCACTAGAAACATTATAAATATATGTGTCAAACAAAACATATATTTATATATGTATGTATATACATATGTCCATAACATGCATGTATACACACACATGCGCAGTATTGATGACACGACTGCTAAATAAATTAACTTGCCCATTCTGATTTAGAGGAAATAAAATTAATCGCCAGTATATGGACTGATCCACCTGACCCTTCTGTCAAAAACATAAAAATCAGTCATTTTGTTTTTACATTTTAAAGCCTATCTTTTTCTTCATTTTCATAATAGTATCCACAACCTAATAGTATAATGATCCAGTGCAGATATTGCAACTATTAAAACATAGAGAATGGCATGCACATGCGCGCACACACACACAGAGACACACACACACACACACCCCAGAATGGCTAAAATAATGAAGAAAATGCCAAGTGATGATGATATGGAGCAATCTACACTGCTGATGAAAGTCCCAAGTGGTACAACCTAAAGCTGACCATATGCACACCCTCTGACCCAGACATTCCTGTCCTTTTTATTATGTACCCCCCAGAAAGGTTGCACCAAAAGCATGCATTAGGATGTTCCTGGATATACTACAGATAACAGCCTAAAACTACAGTCATGCATCACTTAACAAACAGAGTATGTTCTAAGAAATGTGTCGTTAGGTGATTTTATCGTTGTGCAAACATCATAGAGTGTACTTACACAAACCTGGATGGTATAACCTACTATACACCTGGGCTATGTGGTACTAATCTTATGAGACCACCGTCATATATGCAGTCCACTGTTGACTGAAATGTCGTTATGCAGCATGTGACTGTACTCAAATGTTCATCAACAGCAGAATGGATAAATTGTGGTATATTCATACAACGGAATATTATTCCGTAATGAGGATGAACCGTCTACAACTACCTCAACCTGTGGGTGAATCTTACCAACAACATTGAGTGAAAGCAGCCAGACAACAAAACCTATAGACCTAAACCTGTATGAGTCTTTTAAAGGAAATATAAAACTGTTCTATGCTGTCAGGAGTCAAAATAGTGCTCGCCCTTGATGAGGAAGTTTCTGGGAGCTGCTGCACAATTTGGGTGCTTATTACACGGGTGTGTTCAGTTTGTGAAAATTTATCAAACCGTATGTGCACTTTTCTATTTGTATGGCATAATTTTAAAGAAAGCTAAAGTGAAAACAGGAAAGGCTAGAAGGAGGTATGCTAATGGAAGAAGGATGGAACACAGATTTTATAATTATCAGGATGCCTGTCACCCACCAGGGCACTGGACTTCCATGAGCCTCACAAGGAACATGAGGCAGGTGAACCACTTGCCTGGGAAGTCTTTGCAGCTCTAACAGCATGCACGTTGGACACCAGACACTTGCTTGCCTACTCTCTCATATTAAATATTCCTTCACAGATTTTACTCTTACTGCAAGTTGTTTTCTTTGTCCTTTCAATGTTTTTGACTCTTGTGTTCAAGAAATGGAAAGCATGATGGAGGAGGAACTTTTTAAAAAAGTATAATAGTGATTGAGATGGCATCTGTTTCATGCAGAAACCCTACAAAGCTCTTTGCATAAATCTGGAGTCCACTAAGCACAATCATGGCCTTGCAAAAGATTTTTATATTCCCGCAGCATCCTGGGATATTGTCAACAAGACACTGTAAAAAATGGTAGAGGGGATAATGTTCTTCACATCCTTCCTGGCTGCTTTGTTTCAGAGTTTCTCAAATGTTGAAAATATGCCGGGTCTTTGTTTGATGACTTATCAGAAGGATGAGGTAAAGAATGACCCTATTATAAATCTGGGTAAAAAGGTTAAAAAAATGACTCTTGTTTGTTTTCAAAGTGTTTTCCTGTTGAACTGGTCACAGATGTTTCTGAGCGCCACCTATACCAGTCAGTGTTGCTGGCACTGGGCCTACAGGGGTGAGCTAGAGTGTCTCTGCCAAGGGTTTATATTCTAGTGAGAGAACAGACAAAAACCATGAAAGAAATAAGAAAGAGAACTTCACGTCTAAGAAGTGCTACAAAAATGGTAAAATGGTTGATACATGACAGCATGATGAGAGGAGGGTACCATTACAGTTAGTGGCCAGGGAAGGTCTCTCAAGAGGAAACACCTGACCTGAGAACAATGATACGGAGGGTGGGCATACAAAAATGTGGGGGATGAGGCTTGTAAGAAGAAGGAACTGCAAATACTAATGAGATTGGCATGCTCCTGGAACATGCAGGAGGTGTGGTGAATGAGGAAGAGAATGAGGACACGTGAGAGTCAGGGAGATGAGAAGGGGCTAGAGGCCTTAGAGACCAGAGAACTCATGGAGGAAAGGACCAGAGTGAGTCAGTGTGAGGGAAGGGAGGTGCGGGTCACAGCTGGGGGTTTGCTGATGAGATTTCTGAGGAGGTTGGTAATGGCAGATTCTAGGGGATGGTCATGTGAGTGAGGGCTGAGGTGTGGCAGAGGAATAGATTTCTGGGGTCAAGAAATGAAGGAGCTGGGAGGCCAGAGGGTAGCACAGGTCATTTACAAGGATGTTGAAGAAATCGAGAATGATGACAAGAACAATGCTGGCGAGGAAATGGTGGCCCACATGCTGGAGTGTTCTACATGAGGGGCAGGAACCAGAGGGTGTGCAGACTGAAAGGAGCAGTAGTGACGGTTCAGTCTAAGACATGCATTCAAAAGAGGTATTTAAAAAAAAATTGTGGTAAAGTTAAATAACATAAAATTTACAATTTTTCCCGTTTTTAAGTGTACAGTTCAGTGGCATTAAGTACATTCACACTGTGGTACAGCTATCATCCCATCTGTTTATTTCATCTGCCCACACCGAAACTCTGTACCCATGAAACATGAAGTCCCCAACACCTCCCTTCCTCCAGCCCCTGGTAGCTACCATTCTACTTTCTGTCTCCATGAATCTGACTATTCTAGGAACCTCACATAATATTTGCCCTTTTACGACGGGCTTATTTCACTTAGCATAATGTCTTCAAGGTTCACCCATGTTGTAGCCTGTGTCAGAACTTAAGAGGTAGGGTTTTTGAGGGAAGACATGTTTTGGAATTGGCAACAGAGAGCAAAGAGAAACCTGCCTTTACTTTTAAGATTGGAAGTAAGTAGTGGAATTTCAACAGAACGATGTCTCCAATTATCAGGCCATGGGGGAAGCCCTGTGTGCAAAGAGTAGCCAGATTTCTGTGAGGGATGAAAGGGACATTAAAAGACAGTTGTGAAGAATTAGGGCATTTTGCTGATTATAGACTGAGTTCCACAGAGCGCAATGGATGATGGGAGGTAGAAGTGTCCGACGAAGTCAGATCACGAGATGAGCATCCTTGTGGTGACCAGGTCAGAGAGGCCAAGTGGGAGTATCAAGTTTATTTGGAGGAGTCCTGCAAGTCCAGGGCTGGCCTTCCAGCCCACAGCTGGTACTTACAGAAGAATCATTGAAAAATAATGAACAATGGATCAAGAATGTCAAGAAGTCCATGTAGTGGCCTGTGCCATATAGGGAAGAAAGCATGGGGTTTCAAGTCAGAGGTCCTCTTCCATTCTGCCCTCTGCCCTCTGTGAGGCCTGGACCAAATATCTTCACCTTTCTAAGCCTCCTGCTCCTCATTTGTATAATATTAGCTATATCGATTTGTTAAAAGTAGTAAATGAGAGAATGTATATGAAAACTATTAAGTGCTACTAATGCCATTATTATTATTATTATTTTAACTTAGTATTTACTGATGATATTTAATGTAAAAGATAGGATGAGTAATGTGGAAAGTCCTTAAATTGTATTTTGAGATCATAAACAAATTGATCCTATACCTTGCGTCTATATTTAGCAGAGAGTCAAGTAGCCAGGTCCCCAATTATCTACACTCAGGCATCTGGCACCTCAACCATTCACAAACCTAGAAGGAACACAGCATGTCACGAGTGCATGCAAGTAGTGACAAAAATAGCTGAGAAAGCTGAAAATGGAAAGACTAGAGAAGAGGGGTGTAAGTCTGTTAGCTGGCCAAGCAGAGCGGAGAGTACTTTTTGCACTTTGACTAGGGAGGCGTGAGGAAAACCCAACGGTGGGCTGAGCAGGCCGAGGGTGGGTCCAGCTTTACTCTCCACACTTAGGCTTTGTGACCTCAGCAATGGGCCACCTCCCTGGGCCTCGGTTTTCTCGTCTGCAAACTGAAGGAGCAAGATGATCGTTAAGCTTTTCTTCTTATTCTATGATGCCGTTATTACATGGGTAAATCATGCAAATATTGATAAGTGAAAAGGCCAGATATAAAAGGCCACGTGTTGCATAAACCCATTTATGTGAAATGTCCAAAACAGGGAAATCTGTAGAAAGAGAAAGTAGTTGCCAGAGGCCACAGGAGAAAGGGGCTTGGAGGGTGACTGCTAAGGGGTGTTGGGTTTCTTCTTGGGGTGACGAAAATGTTCTAAAGAGGTTTATGGTGATAGTTACACACTCTCAATGTACTGAAAGCCATTGAACTGTATGCTTCAAATAGGTGAATTGTATGGTTTGTAATTATATCTCCATAAAACAGTTTTAAAACGCTGTTATTTTAATTTACTTGAAAGGCAGCATGGTGGACTCGAACAAGTGCCGAAAGAACAGGAATGCTGGATGTGGGTTCTGTTCTGTCCCTATATTGGTGACCTTATAAAAGTCATTTGCCTGCAGTGGGCTTTGGCTAGCCAAGTCATTCCCCCTTTCTGTTCCATAAAGTTAATTTTAATTGGGCATTGTTAATTTTGTTGGGTATGACAAAGCTGAGACCATAAGAAAAGGAAAGAAAAAATATCCAAGGAAAAAGAGTAAGGAGGGATAAAAGAGAGCAGGAACACCAGCTGTGGGTGCCCGTGCAGTGGGAGCAGTGACAGACATGAGTGCCGCAGGCATCATGGCGACGAGGAGGAGAGAACAAGAGCCTCAGACAGCACTGGGGAGGTGAGCAGCCTGACTCCTGAGGGAGATGCTCCGTCAAAGCCAAGAACTACATATAGTTCCTACTACTTAGCAGAAATGTTAAAGTGTGTATTTGGGAAAAAAAAATACATCATGAAAATACTTTCCCTGAACATCATGTTACAGTGAGAAATTCAGATAAACATGCCAGTCATATTACGTAGCATTTCCATAACCTCCTTTATAGACACAGGTTGGTATAAAGATCAGGAATGCAGGCTCTTTCCTCGGTTAAAAGCACTTGAAGTGCTCTTTGGCCCAGAGAATTACTACAATTATAGTCTTTCCTACTTCAACAGTGGAGAAGTGGGTCCCCAAAGTGCATTGGGAGAAACAGAAATGCATAAAACTTAACTAATTACATTTCAGGTTGTATTTAATAGAAAAGACAATGAATAAGTGCAATTAATGCCACATAAGCCCTTACTACGTTCAATCTCATACATATTTCATATCTATCTCTGGTTTTGAAATCTAAATAAATCTAGAGCCCAGGGAGTATCGTGTATTATGTGTGCTTCAATATAACCCTAAGAATGTGAATTGAAATTTGATGTGAATTCAAATCCTCTACATATCCACACTTCTATGAAAGTGCCTGAAGTAATGATGAAAGCAATAGAGCATTAAGAATCAAGTCAGTATCATCAAGAAGACAAACAAGTTGGTGAGGATGTGATGAAAAGGCAATCCTTATACGCTGTTGGTGGGAATGTAAGTTGGTCCAACGACTATGGAAAACCATATGGAGGTTCCTCAAAAAATTAAAAATAGATCTACTATATGATCCAGCAATTCCACTACTCAGTATATACCCAAAGGAAATGAAAACAGGATTTCGACAAGATATATGCACTCTCATGTTTACCGCAGCATTAGTCACAATAGCCAAGATATGAAAACAATGTAAGTGCCCATCAAGGAGTGAATGGATAAAAAAAGATGTGGTACATATACACAATGGAATATTATTTAGCCATGAGAAAGGAAGATATCCTCCCATTTGCAGCAACATGGATGGATCTTGAGCACATTTTGCTAAGCAAGATAAGTCATACAGAAAAAGACAAGTACTGTATGATATCACTTATATGTGGAATCTAAAAAAGTTAAACCTATAAAAAATAGAGTAAAATGGTGATTACCAGGGGATGGTGGTGGGGTTGGATAAAAGAGATGGTGCTTAAGGGTACAAATTAGTAAATAAGCCATTGAGATCTAATGCGTAGTATAAAGAATATAGACAATAACGTTGTACTATAATGATGTAATGTGATAAACATTGCTACATTGGCACTCATATTACAATACATAGACATATTACAATATATAATTGTGTCAAAGTAAACTGTACCCAAACTTACACAGTTACACATCAAATTTATTCAATAATAATAATAAAAAGAATGAATCAAGTTTCTTCTTTGGTTCTGAAGTGATACGAGGAATATATCCTCCCAAGGGGAAAAAGGTCACAGCCCCTTCAATGTTCCCTAACGGCCACTCATATTTCTAGGTACCCTCTAAATACCTTTCAATACTAGGACAAGGGTCCGGGAACATCTGATATCCTCAGATGCATTTCTGGAGGTGATGCAGTTTCTTCTACCCAGAACAGTTCTCCAAATTAACAATGCAGAGGGGAAAGACATCATCATCATCATCGATCCCCAGTCCAGCCAGGGAAGTGACAGCTAGGAGGAGGCAGGGTAGCAGCTCCTGGTGGTGCAAGGGGAGGAGGAGAGATCAACTGCATAGGCATCAGAGAGTCATTCTGGCCCTGCTGAGGGTCAGGGCTTCAAAGAGTCTGCCTGGAGTGGACAATGTCAAGATCTTTTGGCAAGCAGAAGGCTCCTGTAACAAGAGTAGCACCTGTTAACCTTTGCAGCATGTGCCCATACACAGCTTATACCTATCAGCCACTCTGTAAACGTTGAAATGACCTACCAGGTGTTCAGAAGGGCCTTTATGAAATAACATCTTCAGCATAACTAAAAGTAGCCCAGTCATGTAGACATTGTATCCCTCTGATGGGATGCAGTAGGAAGTGCAAGCACTATCCATGAAACGATCTGGTCCATTGGAGCCTTTGGATCTAACATTGAGTTTGCAGGAATTTAGGGAATAGAGGAGAAAGTTAGCATCATGAGGAAGAAGCAAATAAATTCAGGATGTAGGACAATCCACGGGGCAACAGATCCAGTTTCTTCCAAGTTAGTGTGTGAAAAAGAAGGAGGAGGGTAGAGGAAGCAGTCAGAGTAAAGAGACTGAGGAGAAAGAAGGTGATAAGGTTAGTGTCATGGACTGAATATGAATAGAATTCATATGTTGAAGTCCTAACCCCCAACACTTCAGACTGTGACCGTGTTTGGAGACAGGGTCTTTAAAGAGGTCGTTAGGGTGGGGCCCTAAGCCAATCTGACTGTTGTCCTCATAAGAAGAGGAGATTAGGACACACAGAGAGACAGCAGGGATGTGCACACACAGAGGGAAGGCCATGTGAGGACAGAGCAAGAAGGTGGCCATCTGCAAGCCAAGGAGAGAGGCCTCAGGAGAAGCCAAACCTGCTGACACCTTATCTTGAACTAGCCTTCATGCTGTGAGAAAGCAAATTTCTGTTATTTAAGCCACCCGGTCTGGGGTGCTCTGTTATGGTAGCCCTAGGAAACCAACATAGCTGGTATTAAATGATGCCAAAATCGTGTTAATTTTGTTGGGTATGACAAAGATATTGCTGCTATTATATGGATATTATATATATATATATATATTTTTTTTTTTTTTTTTGAGGAAGATTAGCCCTGAGCTAACATCTGCCAATCCTCCTCTTTTTTCTGAGGAAGACTGGCCCTGAGCTGACATCCGTGCCCATCTTCCTCTACTTTCTATGTGGGACGCCTGCCACAGCATGGCTTGCTAAGCGGTGCCATGTCCGCACCCGGGACCCTGGCCGGCAAACCCCAGGCCACCAAAGCAGAATGTGCACACTTAACCGCTGCGGTACTGGGCCGGCCCCTGGATATTGTATTTTAAGTGTGTTATTACGCATTACGTATAAGGTTATTACGTTTCTTAAAAGTAACATACATTTTTATTTTAACTGTCTTTAATGAATCACATTTGTAATGAAGCTTCCTATTATTGCCCCTATTATTGGCTGGAACTGTGGAAACTCTTACAGACAAGTCATCCTTGTTTGATCATGAGAGCAGGAACTCACCCAGTGCGGCAGAAGCCCCCGTCCCTCTGGTCCAATCTCCTGGGGCTCTCCCAGCTCGTTCTGTTTATGCTGGCCACAAATCTTACAGACATTAGGCCTGGATGAATATTGGGTGGTTGAAGAACTTCTTTTCCACCAGTTACAGCAGATGGGTTATGAAATGTGTTAACGTACATGCAAATTAAGGATAATAAAAATGTACGAAAAGGTGTGTTTGTCAGTAACTAACTAGCCTTATCTACTCTAATAGGTCTGTCTGGGCAAATTTTCCTTCCATGTCTCTTTTTCCATAAATTATACTTTTTCCTATAGAAAATTCTTCATGATCCCTTAGTGAATGGTAGCATTGGCTCCTCAAACTGTGCCTCATGTCCATTATTAGTTAGCATTTTTCATCCTGTGCTGATGATCCTATTATAAATAATGTGGAATAGCAAGCTCCCATCCTATTTAAAGCTTTTAGTCTGTAAGTAATTTGATCCCTGAAAGCCTCTAGCATCTGAGCTCATACACAAAACCTTTGTGCATATTATTTCCCTTTGGTGCTTCTTCCTTAGTACTTCTGGGGCTTGTTAATTGTCATTAAGTTTTTTTGTTAATGTGAAAATCTCTTGAACCCTCTGCTGTACATCTTACTATAAAGTAAGTATAATTATCCCTGTTATGCATATTTAGAATCAGAGGCTCACAAAACCAGTGAGCAGGGTTGAAATTCAAACCCAGTTCGCTTTATTTCAGCGCTCAGGCATCTTACATCACACGACTGCAATTTGAAGCATACAGAGCTGCAGGGATTACAACATGCTTCTTTTCCTTCTAATGTTTTTAAACTACAAAACCTCTATTACATTTTATACTTATAAACGGCAAAATTTTTAATGTTCAGTTTCTGAATTGCATTGGAAACAAATGATATTATAGAAAGATAAAAATGTGATCCAAAGATAGAAGAAGAAACTTAATTCAAGAAAAATAACTTCAAGAAAAATGCTAATAGGTCAGAGCAGACCACTGTTCTGATGCAACAACTAAAAAAGTCAGATAAATAAAACCACATTTCTAAAGACATCAGAGAGCTGTGGAAGCAAAAAGATTAAGTTTACTAAAATTTCTGAGCGGGGGAGCTCTTCAAAAGTGAGCAGCTGTTACTAGGTGTTTTTTCTCTGAGGGCATTTGTAGACTCTGAGCATGGGCTGAGGACATAAGGGGACTCAACAGTCTCATGTGGGAGAACAGGTCCCCCTTCAGTCACAAGGCCCTCCTCAAGCACATGGCTGGCCTCCTCAAGACATTCACCAGATGTGGAAGCCACCTGGGGAGGGTGGAGGCGGGAAAGCAAAGCTCAGAACCTTCGAAGGTGAGACCGAGTCTGTCATCTTCCAGAACTGACGAGACAGAACTCACTAAGCTCTAAATCCAAAGCCCAGGAGGAAATACCTGAGGAATGAGAAATGCCCAGAGGTTATGTAAGTCTTATTAAAAGTGAAACCAGCTCCAACCCATTTCAATACCTATTAGGACTGAAGTAGTCAGTCCCTCATCCTCATAGAGGAAATCTCTCCAAGGGAGATTCCTTGCTGGTGGAAGATACTATCTGAACCTCCACAGTCTCTTTATATAAAATATCTACATATAATAAAAATTACTGGATGTGCAAAGGGATAGAAAAATGGGGTAGAAAAAACAAACAATAGATACAGCCTCACAAACAATCTCAATATTGGATTTAGTGGACAAGAATTAGATGGACAAAACTGATGAAAAGATGGGAAATTTCACCAGAGAATTTAAATGTATTGAAAAGAATCAAATGGACATAGTACATTTAGAACAAAACAATTTCTGAAATTAACAACTCACTAGCTGGGGTTTTTTTTAACACGAAGAAGTGAAGATCAGTTTTGTGTGTGTGTGAGGAGGACTGGCCCTGAGCTAACATCTGTTGCCAATCTTCCTCTTTTTCTTTTTTCTCCCCAAAGCCCCAGCACATATTTGTATATCCTACTTGTAGATCATTCTAGCTCTTCTATGTGGGATGTCGCCACAGCATGGCTTGATGAGCAGTGTGTAGGTCTGTGCCCAGGATCCAAACCAGCGAACCCCAGGCCACCAAAGAGGGGCACGCAAACTTAACTACTTGGCCATGGGGCCGGCGCCTCACTAGATGGTTTGACAGAAAACTGGGCACAGCAGAAGAAGGTTACGTAAACTAAAACACAGGTCAAAAGAAAACATTCAAATTAAAGAAGAGAGAGACAAAAAAACGGACAAAACGGAGCATAGAATAAGAGACATGAGGGGGAAAAAGGAAAAAGTCTACTATATGTTAGATTTGAGTCCCAGAAGCAGGAGAGGAAGAGAGAAAACAGGTAAGAAGCAATATCTAAAGAGATACTGAGTGAAAAATTTCCAAAGCTGATGAAATATATCAATCCACAGATATACGCAGCTCAGTGAAGTGAAAGTAGGACAAATTAAAAAACCACCTCTAGGTACATTATATTCAAACTGTGGCAAGCCAAAAACGAAGAGAAAAATTTTAAACCAGCCAGAGGAAAAAGACATGTTACCTTCAGAGAATCATGTCTTTTCAACAGAAACTACAGAAGTAAACACATAATGGAATGAGAGTGTAAAGGCAAGCACAGATTGGGATTTACAATACACACAGACACACACTTTTTTTTGTTTTGAGGAAGATTAGCCCTGAGCTAACTACTGCCAGTTCTCCTCTTTTTGCTGCGGAAGCCTGGCCCTGAGCTAACATCCGTGCCCATCTTCCTCTACTTTATACGTGGGACGCCTACCACAGCATGGCTTGCCAAGCGGTGCCATGTCTGCACCCAGGATGCGAACCAGCGAACCCCGGGCCGCCGAGAAGCGGAACGTGTGAACTTAACCGCTGCACCACTGGGCCGGCCCACACACATTTTTGACAATAGCTTATATCTAGAATCTACAAAGAACTCTTCCAAATCATAAGAAGAAGACAGAAAACACAATGGAAAAATGGGCCAAAGACTTGAAAGGCAGTTTACAATAGGAGATATACAAATGGACAAGAAAAGGTGCTCAACATCATCAGTAATCAGGGAAACATTAAAACCACAACAATACACCACTACAGAGCCACCAGAAGGCCTAAAATTAAATGAGTGGACAAGATAATTGCTGGTGAGGATGTGAAGCAGTATATATATTGCCGGTAGACGTGTAAATTGATTTGGATGTAAAAACAGTTTGAAAAACTGACAGTATCTAATCAAGCTAAACATACACTCAATCTATTAGCCAGCAATTTCATTCCTGGGCATCCAATGGAAATAAGGGCTTATATTTATCAAAAGACATGAATAAGAATGTTCATATTAGTATTATTCATAATAGCCGCACACTGGAAACAACTCAAACGTCCGGACGTAGTGGGACGGATAAAAGAACTGTGATGCAATCACATAAAGTAACAGTGGACAGCACTGAAAAGTCACAACACATGCAACGAGTCGATCTCAAAAACATAGTGCTGAGCTAAAGAAGGAGATGCAAAGAATATGTCTTGTATAATTCCATATGAGGTTCAAACAGGCCCAACTAATATAGGGTTTGAGAACTTATATGACTGGTTACCTGTGAGGGTATTGACTGGAAGGAAGCAAGAGGGGGTCTTAAGGATTTGGGCTAAAAATGATCCTACATCTTGATCTAGAGCAGTGGTGACTGATCTTCCAGCCGCTGTCCCCGTCGCCGTCCCACACCCCCCCACGGCCATCCAAAACATTAGGCAGTCTGGAGACATTTTTGCCTGTCACATTTAGAGAGGAGTGCTGCTGGCATCTAGTGGACAGAGGACAGGGACACTGCTAAACGCCCTGCAATGCAAAGGACAGTCCTCAGAACAGGATGTATTCAATCCAAAACGTCAATAGTGCTGAGGTTGAGAAATCCTGATCTGGATGATGGTTACATGGGGGTACACTTACGAAAAGTTGATTAAGCTGGACACTTAAGATGTGTACACTTTACTATAAGGTATAACTCACCATAAATAATAAAGTTAAGAGCAATGATGAAAGTCACAAAAATACCTATAGCTCCTTGCTGAATTTAGCAAATTTACATAGAAACTTTGTTTCAATTTTATAAATAGTCTAACTCATTAAAGAGTCCCAATAACCTGAATTTGCCAGGAATTACATTAAGTCAGGAAGAATGGAACTCTTTATGTACAGTCCCCATTAAATGCAAAGAAGTATCTATACCTTTCTACGTAACAGAAGATGTATGAATTAGTATCTGGCTTATCGCTGGAAATGGGTACTTGTAGACACTCAATAAATGTATATTGTAAAGTCCACACACCAGGGGTTCTCTTGGAGCCATCAGAAGACACACAAAAATATACGTTTACTTTTAAAAAATGTTTTATTTTATTGAGGTTATAATAGTTTATAACATTGTGAAATTTCAGTTGTACATTATTATTTGTCAGTTACCACATAAATGTGCCCTTTCACCTCTTATGCCCACCCCCTTCCCCTCTGGTAACTATTGAACTGTTCTCTTCGTCCCTGTATTAGTTTATCTTCAACATATGAATGAAATCATGTGGTGTCTGTCTTTCTCCCTCTGGCTTATTTCGCTTAAGATAATACCCTCAAGCTCCATCCATGTTGTTGCTAATGGGACGATTTTGTCTTTTATGGCTGAGCAATATCCCATGAATATACATGTACTTTTAAACAGTAGTCTAACCTTAGGTCCAAGGATAATAACTTCTTGCCACCAATTATTAACAAATGAAGAAATCTATTAGTCCCTTAAGTGTCATTATCATCCTACTCTGAGACATGATAGTCATTTACAAGGGAGGGGTAAGGCATAGGTTGCATCACTCTTCCCACTGTCCTGCATAAACGGATCAGCTATGCCAGCCTGTGCTGATGGAGCCATGCAGCCCCAGAAGGGTCAGAAGTGCTGGGTGTCGCAAACCTTAGAACAGCACCACAAATGTGTTCTAGCCTTGAGCAAACACTGTTCAAGCAGCATCAGGGGTGACAAGAGCACAAACGGAGACAAACCCAAGAACAAAGTGTTCTCTACTTCACTGCTGGGCTGAGGTGCACGTTGTACAACCCAGACCTCAGGAAGTCAAACTGCTGGGTAACTTTGCATGGGACGCCATCCTCTAAAATCCAAATACTAACATGTACTTAAAAAGAATTTTACAATTTGGAGTAAAATTAAATAATAACTAGAAATCAAGTGCTCCCAAAATGATTTAATAATCAGAAGTAATTCAAGTAAAACATCACTGCTGGGCAACAGGGCATATTACTCATATTTCATAAATGATCCCCCATGCAAATAGCTGGATTCTAATCAGCTGGATTAGAATCAAGGTAATTTATTCATGAATTCTTAATCGTGTAATATTACCTTGAACACTCAGTCACTTCAAATTTTATTGTGAATGGCCGCTACAAAAGCCCATTCAATGGTGCTGTGAACTGACTCACCCCATGCAGCCTTGTCTAAACTCTTGAGCTGTTCAAGGTAACATTCAAGGACCATCTCAGATAGTGCCGGGTAGTCAGTGACTCACACATATAGTACTAAATGCTAAGCTCTGACTCAGAGTGAACGCTGCTCGTTGCTGACTGACGCTATATGTATTTGAATAGAAGCTCACATTGTGAGTCACCTGGTGGTGCACTGAAAACCAATCCACAATCTTTCCAACTGGACAGTGATTCACATTACAATCATACTGGGGCCTGACCTAACACATGTGGTTTCAAAACGCAGTTCTGTTGAACTGGCTTGGGAACATGCTAGAAAGTCACTCCCTGCTTAATGGGCTGTATTTCTGAGAACACGTGGGAGGTATATATACAGAGATGCAAAGTCAAGGGTAGGATATCCAGTTCGAACGCTGGAGAGAACCATAGTTTCCTTCTTCAAGGATGCAGGCACAGTTCCTGGAAGTGCCTTCCCTGAAAGACACACCATTCCTATAAATAACTTTGCAAGGCCAGATGCTCACTTCAAAGGCTCTGCCATGTAATTCCTAAACCACTCATGTGAGGGCTGGACCTTTACGCCACAAGCTGCATCTGTTTGTGGAAGGTGAATGTCATTAGACTGCCATATGCAGAAATAAAGGACAGCAGGATTTTAGAAACTGATATTCAAACGCCTGGAATGAAACCACTAACCAGGCTATTGCATTAAAATAAGAAAGCTTTTTTCTCTCTCATTCTTTTTTTTATTTTTTTGAGGAAGATTAGCCCTGAGCTAACATCTGCTGCCAATCCTCCTCTTTTTGCTGAGGAAGACTGGCTGTGAGCTAACATCCATGCCCATCTTCCTCTACTTTATATGTGGGACGCCTACCACAGCATGGCTTGCCAAGCGGTGCCATGTCCACACCTGGGATCCGAATCTGGGAATCCCAGGCCGCCGAAGCAGAATGTGCAAACTCAACCGGTGCGCTGCCGGCCGGCCCATCTCTCACTCTTGCTTGTCCGCAAAATCTGGAATAATAAAATCTCCTAGGTAACTTTGAAGGCCTTTCCTAAAAAGCTCTTTTACCGGAAAGACCTTTGTCAAAGCCAGCAGGAAGGAGATTCTAAGAATTTAAGAAAAGCTCAAAAATGGTTCCTAATGTAAAACTGCAAGGGATTAACAGAATATGCAACTAATTGTATACTCTAGTGGGACTTTAAATTCTAATGCTGGCTCTGCCTCTAGCTTCATCTGTGACCTTACCTTATCTTAGGCAAGCCATGCGGTCTTATCTTCTGCTGTGAGGGTCCATGCTGAAGCTGTGGGACTACACTAGCCACATTACTGCCTGGCCTCTCTTGTGTTGGAAATAGGATCATCAGTGTGGTGTGGAAGAGCCCTGGGTGAGTCAGAAGACCTAATTCTAATCCTATTTCAGCCCCTATTAGCTGGAGATCTCTGGCCTGGACCCTTAACCTCTCTGAATGCTTCCTCATCTGTAAAGAGAAGAAGGAGGAAAAAGTAATCTCACTTTTATCACTCTATATTCTTGACATCAAGGGTATTTTGGGTAAAATGTTTACAATGATCTTAGAGAAGTTATCATTTCTAGCTTCTAAGGTAAGTTTCCAGTTCTCATAAATACAACTGACTCAGTGCAATATTTTGATGTAAATGTGGATTTTCTGTATATACCATGACCTAATGTGTATTTTTTATGCATATCTGCTTTACAAAGTGAAATATTTTGAAACTTAGAGATAATTTTCTTAAAATGCTGTTTGAAGCTTGTATGTAAATATGTCATAATTATTTGAAATAAAAGGAGTCCAGATGATTAAGAAATGCATTGTACTTAAATTTAAATATTGACATAGAAAACATTTACTGTTTCTAATTTTGATGACGGACATCTTCTATTTCATTATGTACACTCTTTATAGCATACAAAAACATGCATTTTGTTCCTGATCTTTTTATACTTTGAAGTCTACTTAGCCAATTTGGCATCAACATAATAATAATAGTAATAATAGCTTTGTTTCACATGTGCTAGAGCTCTACTATATTAATTTACTGAATGCTGGCAGCTGCCCTATGAGGTAGGTATTTTTACTGTCCCATTTTACAGATGATAAAACTAAGGCACCGAGAGGTTATGTAACTTGCCTAAGGTCACACAGCTAGGCTGGGATTTGAAAACAGTTACAGAGCCCAGGACTCTTACCCATTAGGCACTACTGCTTCTCATACGCGTTACTAATGCGTAATACAAAAGGCGCCACTTAATGAACAGAAGATAAACAGGATGAGGCCCAGCAGAAAATTAGGTTATGAGCAAAAAATAAGAATTTACAGATAGAGTCACTTCATTAGAAATGTCCTTGCCAAGTCTGGGGAGGAAGTCAGACTGTTTCGTGAACTCGGACCCTTGTTTAGGCAATTTCACAATCTGGAACCATCAGAGGTGAAACGAAGCCCAGCCACACAGCGGTCCTGCGACCTGCGCCCCGGAAGAGGGGAAATGACCCAAAGATGATGATTGGAGATCGGTGCAGGAGCTCCCTGCTCCCCACACTCCGGGGGCAACGCAGAGCCCGGGTAGGCAAGTGACTGCCCTGCTAGCCAGTGGGCAAGAGGAATCGCGCCCGCATCCAACGCACCGGATGCGGTTGGGACAACCAGCGAACTCCAGCCAGATGGCCTGGGGAGAGTGGGGTGTCGACAAATCGTGATTGGCCTCCTCCGGATTCTGAGAAAGAAGCGAGGTGAGGAGAGACTTGCACTCTAGCCCTCCCCTCCTCCCGGACAGAAAATCCGCTCTCGCGCTCACTCCTCCGCCTGTCTGCCGAGGGTGCTCCCCCCGGCGCCCAGCCCGCGCCCCCTCGCCTGGCTCGAACGCTCTTCACCGCCGCGTCCCGCCTGCCGCTGGAGTCGCCTGCCTGGGTTTTCCTCGAACGCTGGCGAGTCCTGGAGGATCGCAACCCACTCCTGTCGGGACGCACCGCCTCTCCCACCGTCCTTCTCCCGCCCACAGCCCCAAAGGCAGGGTGGGCAGGTCGCAGAGCACAAAGACTCCCCAGTATCCAGCCTCTCCCGCCCACTCCGCTCAGACGCAGGAGCGCCGCGGGGCACACACAACAGCCCGAAAACGGGCCCTTCTCCGAGCGCCGCCTGTTCCAAGGCCCCGCCCACGTTCATTCACTACCGGTTGGGGGGAGGGCCGCCGCCCATACCGACCCCTAAAAGCCCACCCCGCTCCCGGCGCGCCGCCTCTCCTTAGGTCCCACGCCCGCCCACTCCCCTCTCCAGTCTCCGCAGCCTGGGCGCCCAGCCGCATTCCAACTTTCCGAGCACAGCTCCAAGAGTGCAGAAGAGTCAATCACTCGGGTTTGTTCAAGAAAAATCTCCCCGGCGCCCGCACCTTAACCTCCTTGGCGTGGGGCAAAGACTGGGCGACAGTGCCCCACCATTCGGCTTTCAAAAGCGTAAATGCCCACACCGAGTCAGCCCCTCCACGGTCCACGCGCGGGTGCCCACATCCCAGTCCCGCTCGTCGGGTGCCCCGCCTGAGTTGCGCTTCTCTTAAAGGGAGGTTTTGCGATTTAGGGAGTGTCTCCTCTTTCTTCCCACCTGCGCTCAAACTGTCTGCCTCTGGCGCCCGGCCCCTTCCTCGTCCTTCTCCCCACCCAGGGGAAACCCACCTGGAGTTTCCCAAATATACTTGGGGTGTCACCCCGTATTTTAGGGTTTAAGGGATAGGCTCCTGCGTGCCCCACCCACTCACTGACCCCAGGACACACAGGTTGAATCGTGCGCACGCCCTGGTGGACCCGGTAGAATTGATCCTGGTGGCTCGACGCCCCCTTTCCAACACGGACACACCCTAAGCCTACAGCCCTCCCCGCCCCGGCCCCCTGCCCCCGCCAAAATTCGTACTGACTCACCGACCGGGCTGGAATGGCAGAGGAGGCGACCAACCCACACCCGCTCCCGCCACCGCGGCGACGAAGAGAGCGCCAGGTCCTGCCCAGCGTGGGCACCCCGCTTGGCCCCGGCCACTTCCCAGACTGAGGCCTCGGGGCAAGTCCGAGAAAGAGAAGGGGGCGTTGAGGAAGCGGAGTACTCACGATTCCACCGTCCACGCGGTGAGCCAGAGGGGAAGCTCCGACCCGCTAGTCTCCGTCGGCCGTGCGCATGCGTCCCGCGTGAGCCTTATTTTTATTATAATCCCGAGTGCTGTCGTTACTACGCCCGCGATTGCTCTGGCTCTCGGTCTTTCCCCTGGGAAAAGGAGGCTCTTCTCCCTCCCCCTCTCTCCCTCCGCTCTGCCTCCTCCCCGCCCCCTCACTCCGCCTCCCTGGCCGGGCAATCCCAGGTCTAGCCTCCCTCTCGCGGTGGCGCGCCCCACTGCGGCGGGAGCTGACGGTGGTGGGGTGGCGGTCGTGTGAGGCTCCAAGCGGCACCCAATCCGCGCTGGGACCGTAGCCCCTCCTCCAGCCTGGGATTAGAAAGTACCGAGAGTGTGGGCGCGAAGCCAGGCGAGCGCTGAGGGCATCAGCAAAACCCCTCTGCTCTCCTTTCGCTCCAGCGCGCGGGGGCCGAGCGAGACTCCCCCGTGCGGGAATGCGTGCTCCGACCTTGTGAATGAAAGGGGGCGGAGGGAGGTGCGAGTGTGTGTGTGCGCGCGCGCAGGAGGTGCGCCGCGCGCAGGAGGGGTGCTTGGTCCGGGGAGAGTCACGCCGTGGACTGCCTCGCCTCTGGAGGGCCGCCCCTTACCTTTTCCCTTTCCCCAGGGTGCTTCTCCGAGCTCTATCCCCGCCCCACTCCGGGGCAGCCTCCGGGTCTGGTTGTCCCGCACTGGAAGGGTGCTCCTCTCCCTCGCCCGGCCAGCAGGAGCCGGAGGCTCCACCTGGCTGCGCGGAAGAGGGGGCTAACTCCCGACTCTGGATCTCATTGAGACCTTCGGCAGCCGCCCTCGGTCCCCAGGGGACTCCGGAGTCCAGAGGAGGGCAAAGACCCAGAGGGTGGCGGAGGAACCCTGCCGCGCAGCTCTGCGGGCACAGAGCACCGCGTGTCCCTGTAGCCCTCGGTGAGTCCTCAGCAGCGAGACGCAGTCGGACCGCCGGGGCTGTGCGCCCGAGCTCTGAGGGCTAAACTGAAGCTGTAAGCTGACCTGACACAAAAATAACATCACGTCATTTCCTCCCCGGCCTCCAGAGCCCGCAGAAGCCGAGAGGGCAGAAGAGTGGGAGCGCGAGGAGGGGGCAGAGGTGCGTCTAGGGGAGGCTTGTAGGAAAGAGGAGACAGACACGTTGAGAACGAGAGTTTGAGAAGCAGCCTCAAGAAGGGCTAGGGCTCTTCCCGCTTCCATTGACCATAGAAGGAAATGGCCCATGAAAAAGTAGCTTCGAGGGTCTCCTGCGGCGAGCGGGTGCCAAGCGAGCCGCAGGCGCCTTTTCTTTGAACACGTTCATCACTGTCTCGACCTTCCCACCACCCTCCCCCTTTTGCTGGCTGGTCCCTGCTAGCCCCGCGTGGAGTGGGTCAGTCGGGGTTAGGAAGGAGCAGGATATGCTGGCATCCGAGTGAGGCCGGGGGTGGGGCGTGGTGGAGACAACTGTACTCACCGGCATGGGCGAGCTCTGCCCAGCGCTGGCGTCCTCTTCCCTGGGCAGGCGTCCCCTTGGGGGTCGACCAGGCAGTGCCAGAGCTGCCCCGAGCAGGAGCGAGAGGCGGCCCGACCGCTGCTCGTGCCTCTGCGAGAGCCCAGTCACTGGCAGGGCGGGAAGCAGGAGGGAGAAGTCCGGGCGCCTCTGAGGAGCCTCACGAGGGGGTCTCCGGAGAAGGTGAGAGAAGAACTGCGCGAGGCCGGAGAGCGTGCTAGAGAGGAGGCTGAGCAGCTTCGGGGCTGCCCCGGGCGAGTCCGGGAGCTGTGCAGGGCCGGTGGCAGGAAGGGCAAGGGGCAAGGGAGGGAGAGAAACAAAACCAGCACACCATTACTGTTGGGTCCAGCTAAGAGTGACGATAACGTGCACTTAGTGCTATTTACTATGAGATTTTGAGGCTTTACTTTGGGGGTGCAAGAGAAGGTCATTGAGGACGAAAGGAAAGGCCTTTGGTTAGTTTCGCCCCCCTCCTTCTCTCCTTTCCCTCCTTTCTTCCCTCTTCCTCCCCCTCTCTTTTTCTCCCTCCCCACCCTTCTAACTCTGCTGTACTCAAAGTGTGGTCCTTGGACCAGGAGCTTCATAACAACCAGGAGCTTGTTAGAAATGCGAATCTCAGACCCTATCCTTCCTTACTGCATCAGAATCTGAATGTTAACGTTCCCAGGAGATTTCACATTAGTCGTGAGGTGCCGTGTATAAAAGCATCTGTGTCCGTACCTCTTCGTTCTTTAGAATTTGGATGAAAATCTCCTAGTTCTCTTTTGCAACTCTTGCTCTTCCTCTCCCTAGCTCAGTCTCCCTCTTTCCCTCTGTCCTTTCCCACCTTTCAAAGCGCTAGAGCTCTACCTGCCAGAGGCACAGAAGTTGGACTTGGTCACTAGGTTCTATAGGGATAGGTGTCTAGGGGAGGCTAGATAGTGGCAGAAGACTGAGGGACCCCAGACCCAACTCAGGCTGGGTAGGAAAAGCAATGGTCTGATTTGACTTTGGCTGTGCTGGGTGGGGTGGGGTGGGGTGGGAGGCCAGGACTGTGTTTGGGCCCTGGGTGCACACTCTGCGGGCCCCCTTTCTGCACTCCATGTGTCCAATTTATTCTCCAGAACACAGGCCTTTCAGCCTTCCACTTGGTTGCTTAGGAGATCTAAGTGGCCAGGGTGGAGGCAAAAGTCTTATTTTTTTCTCAGAAAGTAGAGGGAAGCATTAATTTAGAAGTCAGAAGTCCAGGGTTCTAGACTTGCTAACTTGACCAACTAACCTTGGAAAGTCTCTCTATTCTTTGAGTTTGTGTGCTTCATTTTAGAATAAAGGAATTGAACTCAGTGGCTTTTTAAGGCTCTCATTTTTGAGAAGATCTCAGGGTTTCTTGGTCCCTTAACATTTGGTGAAGTTACAAACTAGAACCGAACTCAGCCAATTCAAACAGCCTCCTTAAACAAAACAAAAAGACAATCTGTTTGTGAAAAACGAGAATGGTGGTTGCCAAGAAAAATGAAGGTCGAGGCGGGAAGCAGCGAACAAAAGTGATAGGGCGGCGAGGCGCAGGAGAGGAAGAGGCGCGCGGCGCGGGGCGCGGGGCGCGGGTCCCAAGGGCGCGGCGGCCGCTCTCCAGGGTCCTGAAGGCGGGAGCGGCCGCGGGCGGCCTCTTGGGTTTGGCGCGGTTCCCCAGCTCCGCAGTCGCCAGGCCCGGCATGTTTTTTTTTCGGCGGTGGAAGTCTTGTGGGAAGCGATTGTCGGGAGGGAGGGAGGAAACCTAGCAACCCATTCTCATTCATGAGGCCCTTTCTGGGAAGCCGCTGAGCGCGTTGGCTGATTTGTCTTTCGGTCGTTTGTATGCGCCCAGAGAGAGAGAGTGGAGCTTGGTTTGCATTTCCGAGTAAGTTCACACTGTTTCGCTCCCCCTCATTACCTTTTCCTGGAGAATGGGGTCGTCCTCCTAGTATATTCATTCTCCTCGTTCAAATGCTTCTCCCCAATCCTCCAACCCCGCTGTCTGCCATGGTCCAAATATGTTAGGGGTTGGAGTTGGGAATCCAAGAGCCTTCTGGAGAAGCGCCAACAGCTCGCTCGAGGGGGGAAAGGAGCGATTTGGAAAAGGCTCAGAGAAGGCCTTGGCGCCCAGCGTTTGTCTCGCTGGGGAGGAGGGCAGGGGACGATCCTCTCGGGTAGAGGTTGGGGTGGGTCTCAGCCGGCGCCTAGTTAGCTCGGCTGACCTGGGGCAGTTGGACCAGGGCTGGTGGCGGCTAACCCCGTGCGCACCTTCGGGGGCGGCTGCCTCTGCCTTGAGAGCGCTACCGGGTGGCGCAAGAACCTCAGCAAACACAGGCCCCGGGGCTGCAAGGACCCTATGCTAAGGAAGTCAAGACAGAACCGGCTCGGTTTTGGCGACTCAGAGCTTGGCTAAGCCCACCCAGGGTCTTCCCGACCGGCCTTCATGCATGGCTTGAACAAAGTGGAAAACGCTGAGAGTGAGCGGCAAGCACACTTCTGAGACGCATGACCCTCTCTTAGGGGCCGGAAAGAAGCTTCATGGGCCTTGCGTGGGTCCCAGATTTTGCATCTCCAGCTCACGATTTCAAACGGTTTTGTGAGAATGTGTGAACCTGTAAACCGATTCTTCTCTCGCCCCAGCCCTTCTTCCCAAGTCACTTGCACGCCTCTTCCCCGAGTATGCTTCATTAGGCATTTTGTTTCGGTCCTGTGCTTCAGGACAGATGCTTGTGAGGGAAATAGTGGAAACGTTCGGGAGAATGTAAGTCCCAAACTCAGTCCCAGAAACACAGTGCTGGGGCTCCGTTGCTCCTCTGGAGACATTCACCTTTTACCCTTTCCTAGACTGCTCTTTTCCCTCCAGACCAGCAGCCTGCTCCCCGATTCTGGCTCATGTCTGGCCACTTTGCAGTCACAGCGAGGCTGTAGAGTCTGGTGAGGGACCCAAGGCTTCTTTAGCTGGGGTGTGAAGCATGATGGTATAGGGTGCTGAAATCCATCAACTTCCATTGGCCCTTCTGCAAGGATAGAGCTAGGGAGTATCAATGCAGCTACAAAATTCGATCTGATAAAAGTTATCTGAAGAAAGATCTTCAGCTGCCCTCAGTGCTGATCACTACAGAGAGCCCCCACTTCCGTTTAGGCCAGATTCTAGGTAACAGTCTGAGGGCTTCAATAACATCAGCAGCAAAATGGAATCATCTTGGAGTCGTATTCCTGAAAGCACTGCTCCTTAGGGATCCAGAAGACTGAGGGAATGCTTTGTTCTGACTGAATATCCACTTCCCGAATTAATCGTGTTGGCTATTGAACCATGCAGAGGAGAAAATCACCACACCCCAAATCAATGTAAACAAAATCTCACCCCTGTAAAAAGCAAATTGAAAATTTTCATTCATGCCTAAATAGTACCGTTCCATAAAGGAAATATCCATGGCAGAACTAAACTACTTTTTTACCAAAAATTTCTGAGAGCCTTTGGAATTAAAACCACAGTTGCAATGAAATTTGAAATTAGATTTAGTTTTATGAAATGACCTATTTTCCCCTGAACTTTATTTTAAAAATTCTATTTTGCTGTGGTTTAGCTGTTTCATACATTTTTATTTTCTGTTATTTGGAGAAGTAGTTTTTCTACTTGGATCTAAGAATTTGACAGTGATTGAAAACTATAAAGGCAAATCTTTGCTTGTGCTGACTATAAATCATGCAGACTGCAATGACAATAAATAAGATAAACAGACCATGGATATTAGAGTTCCAGGTTAACATTAATTGGAGGCCAGCCAAGCTATTAAGGACATGTTTCTATTAAGGTTCACTTAGAATCTCAAATGTTCCTAGTGAAAGTACAACTGTTAAAAAGAATGTCTCTGCAGCTTATAATTAGTTTTCAATTCATTCACTCTTTTTTAAAACTTTATCTTATTGAAGTCACGTTGGTTTATAATATTGTATAAATTTCAAGTGCACGTCATTATATTTCAACTTCTGTAGAGACTACATCATGTTCACCACCAAAAGTCTAGTTTCCGTCTGTCACCATATACTCGTGCCCCTTTACCCCGTTTACCCTCCCCCTACCTCCTTGCCCTCTAGTAACCACCAATCTGTTCTCCATATCTACGTATTTGTTTATCTTCCATATATGAGTGAAATCATACAGTATTTGTCTTACTCTATCTGGCTTATTTTGCTTAGCATAATAACATCAAGATGCATCCATGTTGTCCCAAATGGCATAATTTTGTCTTTTTTGTGGCTGAGTAGTATTTCAGTGTGTGTGTGTGTATGTATAAATATATATATGTGTGTGTGTGTGTAACATCTTCTTTATCCATTTATCTGTTGATGGGTACTTAGGTTGCTTCCAAGTTTTGGCTATTGTGAATAATCCTGCAGTGAACATAGGGGCACATGTATCTTTTTGAATTAGTGTTTTCATGTTTTTTTGGATAAATACTCAGAAGTGGAATAGCTCGATCATATAGTATTTCTATTTTTAATTTTTTGAGAAATCTCCATACTGCTTTCCATAGTGGCTGCACCAATTTGCATTCCCACCAGCAATGTATAGGGGTTCCCTTTTCTCCACATCCTCTCCAACACTTGTTATTTCTTGTCTTTTTAATCATAACTATTCTGGTGGGTGTGAAGTGATCTCTCATTATAGTTTTGGTTTGAATTTCTCTAATAATTTGTGATGATAAGCATCTTTGCATGTTCCTGTTGTCATCTGTAAATCTTCTCTGGAAAAATGTCTGTTGATATCCTCTACCCATTTTTTGATCTGGTTGTTCATTTTTGTTGTTGCTGTTGCATTGTATGAATTCTTTATATATTTTGGAAATTAACCCCTTATTGGATATCTGACTTGCAAATATTTCCTCCCAGTTGATGTCTTGTCTTTTAGTTTTGTTGATGGGTTCCTTCATTGTGCAGAAGCTTTTTAGTCTGATGTAGTCCCATTTGTTTATTTTTTCTTTTGTTTACCTCGCTTGAGAAGACATGTATTTAAAAAGATACTACTCCGTCTGATGTCAAAGTGCGTATTACCTAAGCTTTCTTCTAGGAGTTTTATGGTTTCAAGTCTTACATTCAAGTCTTTAATCCATTTTGAATTAATTTTTGTGTATGGTATAAGAGAATAGTCTACTTTCATTCTTTTGCATGTGACTGTGTAGTTTTCTCAGCATTGTTTATTGAAGAGATTTTCCTTTCTCCATTGTATGTTCTTGGCTCCTTTGTCAAAAATTAGCTGTCCATAGATGTGTGGTTTTATTTTTGGACTCTCAACTCTGTTCCACTGATCTTTGTGTCTGTTTTTCTGCCAGTATGATGCTGATTGGATTACTATAGCTTTGTAGTATATTTTGAAATCAGGGAGTGTGATACCTCCACTTTGTTCTCTTTTCTCAGAATTGTTTTGGCTATTCGGGGTCTTTTGTTGTTCCATATAAATTTTAGGATTCTTTGTTCTATTTCCGTGAAAAATTTCATTGGGATTCTAATTGAGATTACATTGAATCTGTAGATTGCTTTAAGTATTGTGGACATTTAATCTATATTTATTCTTCTAATTGATGAGCATAGAATATCTTTCCATTTCTTTATGTCTTCTTGGATTTTTTTCAATGTCTGATAGTTTTCGGCATATAGGTCTTTCACCTCCTTAGTTAAATTTATTCCTATGGATTTTGTTCTTTTTGTTGTGATTGTAAATGGGATTGAATTCTTGATTTCTCTTTCTGGTAGTTCATTGTCAGTGTTTAGAAATACAACTGATTTTTGTATGTTGATTTTGTGCCCTGCAACTTTACTGTATTCTTTAACTATTTCTAATACTTTTTTTGTGGATTCTTTAGAATTTTCTATATATTGAGTCATGTCATCCACAAAGAGTGACAGTTTTACTTCTTCATTTCCATTTGGATCCCTTCCATTTTTTTTTTTTTTTTTGGTAAGGAAGATTTCCCTAAGCTAACATCTGTGCCAATATTCCTCCATTTTGTATGTGAGACGCCACCACAGAATAGCTCAATGAGTGGTGTGTAGGTCCATGCCTGGGATCTGAACCCATGAATCGTGGACTGCTAAAGCAGAGCGGGTGAACTTAACCACTATGCCACTGGGCCAGCCCCTCATTTCTTTTTCTTGCCTATTTGCTCTGGCTACAACTTCCAATACTATGTTGAATAAGAGCAGTGAGAGTGGGCATCGTTGTCTTGTTCCTGTTCTTAGAGGAATAGCTTTCAGTTTTTCGCTGTCGAGTATGAGGCTGGCTGTGGGTTTGTCATATATGGCCTTTATTGTGTTGAGGTACTTTCCTTCTATATCCGTTTTATTCAGAGTTTTTATCACAAATGGATGTTGAATCTTGTCAAATGCTTCTCTGCATCTATTGAGATGATCATGTGATTTTTATTCTTCATTTTGTTAATGTGTTGTATCTCCTTGATTGATTTTCAAATGTTGAACCATCCTTGCATACATGGAATAAATCCCACTTGACTGTGGTGTATGATCCTTTTAATGTATTGTTGTGCTCAATTTGCTAATATTTTTTGATGATTTTTACGTCTATCTTCATCAGTGATGCTGGCCTGTAATTTCCCTTTTTTGAGTGTTATCTTGTTTGGTTTTGGTATTGGGGTAATGTTGACCTCATAAAATGAATTAGGAAGTGTCCATCTTCTTCAAGGAAGAGTTTGAGAAGGATAGGTCTTAAATCTTATTTGAATGTTGGGTAGAATTCACCAAAAAAGCTGTTGGGTCCTGGACTTTTGTTTTTTGGGGAGGCTTTTGATTACTGTTTCAATCTCTTCACTTGTGATTGGTCTGGTCAGATTCTCTATTTCTTATTGATTCAGTTTTGGGAGATTGTATGATTCTAAGAATTTATCCATTTCTTCTAGGTTATCCAATTTGTTGGTGTGTAACATTTCATTGTGTTCTCTTATAATCCTTTGTATTTCTGTGGTGTCAGTTGTAATTTCTCCTCTTTCATCCCTGATTTTGTTTATTTGAGTCCTCTCTCTATTTATTGAGTCTTTATTATTTGAGTTTAGCTTAGGGCTTGTCAATTTTGTTTATCTTTTCAAATAACCAGGTGTTGGTTTCATTGATCTTTCCATTGCCTTTTTAGCCTCTATTTCATTTATTTCTGCTCTGATTCTTATGATTTCCTTCCTTTTACTGACTTTGGGCTTTGTTTGTTCTTCTTTTTCTAGTTATTGTAGGTATAGCGTTAGATCGTTTTTTTGAGATTTTTCTTGTTTTTTGAGGTAGGCCTCTATCCTATATACTTCCCTCATAGTACCACTTTTGCTGCATCCCATTTTGGTATGGTGTGTTTTCATTTTCATTTGTCTCCAAGTATTTTTTGATTTCTCCTTTGATTTATTCATTGATCCAATAGTTGTTCAGTAGCGTGTTGTTTAGCCTCCACATATTTGTGACTTTCCCAGCTTTCTTCTTGTAGTTGATTTCTAGTTTCATACCATCATGGTCTGAAGAGATGCTTGATATGATTTCAATCTTCTTAAATTTATTGAGACTTGTTTTGTTTCCCAACATATGGTCTATCTTTGAGAATGTTCCATGGGCACTTGAGAAGAATGTGTATTATGTTGCTTTTGGATGGAATATTTTATATAGATCTAAGTCCATCTGATCTAGTGTTTCATTTAAGGCCAATGTTTCCTTGTTGACTTTCTGTCTGGATGATCTAGCCATTGATGTAAGTGGGGGTGTTAAAGTCCCCCACTGTTAATCTGCTGCTGTTAATTTCTCCTTTTAGGTCTGTTAGTAGTTGCTTTATATACTTTGGTGCTCCTATGTTAGGTGCATATATATTAATAAGTGTTATGTCTTTTTAGTGGAATGTCCCTTTCATCATTACATAATGTCCATATTTGTCTCTTGTTATCTTTTCTGGTTTGAAGTCTGTTTTGTCTGATATAAGTATACTATACTCGCTTTCGTTTGGTTGCCATTTGCTTGGAGTTTCGTCTTCCATCCCTTCACTTTGAGCCCATGTTTATCTTTAGAGCTGAGATGGGTCTCCTGGAGGCAGTATATTCTTGGGTCTTATCTTTTAATCCAGCCAGGCACTCTGTGTCTTTTGATTGCTCAATTCAATCTATTTACATTTAGAGTGATTATTGGCATATGAGGGCTTAATATTGCCATTTTATTTTTTGTTTTCTGGTTGTTCTATATTTCCATTGTTTCTTTTCCCTTGTGCCTGCCATTTCAGATTGGTAGTTTTCAGTGATGTTTTTCCAGTTTCATCTTTATTTATGATTTGCGACTCTGCTCTGATTTTTGGTTTTGTGATTACCGTGAGGTTTGTATAAAAGATCTCAGAGATGAGATAGTCTTTTTCTGCTGAAAGCATCTTATCTCCATTAGCCTATGTAGTTTCCTTCCTTTTCCTCCTCTCCTTCTATGTTTTTGTTGTCTCAAATTATCCTTTTTTGTATTGTGAGTTTGTTACAATATTGATGTGGTCATAGTTATTTTTGATGCTTTCTTCCTCTTTAGCCTCTGTGTTATAATTGTTTACTAACCTATTCTGATATAGAGCTGCAATTTTCTGACCTATCTATATATCACCTGTTCAAAGCTTTTTAAACCTTTGCCTTTTGATTTCAAGTAACAGGTCTCCTTTCAACATTTCTTGTTAGGCAGGTTTAGTGGTGATGAACTCCCTCAGCTTTTGCTTGTCTGGAAATCCTTTATTTCCCCTTGATATCAGAAGGATAACTTTGCTGGATGGAGTATTCTTTACTGATTTTTTTTTCAATATTTTGAATATATCATTCCACTCTCTCCTACCATGTAGAGTTTCTCCTGAGATATCCACTGATAGCCTGATGGAGGTTCCTTTGTAAGTTATTTTCTTCTCTCTGGCTGCCCTTAATATTCTTCCTTTGTCATTGACTTTTTTTTTTTCGCTTCCTCTTTTTTTTGTTTTATTGAGTTATTGATAGGTTTGTCATTGACTTTTGATAGCTTTAATTTAATATGCCTTGGAGAAGGTCTTTTTTCATTGAGATAATTAAGAGCTCTGTTAACTTCTGTTAGCTTCTGGTATACTTGTATATCCAATTCCTGCCCCAGGTTTGGGAAGTTCTCAGCTATTGCTTCTTTGAATGAGCTCTCTGCTCCTTTCTTCCTCTCTTCTCCTTTTGGGATATCTATTATCCTTATGCTGCTTTTCCTAATTGAGTTGGATATTTCTTATAGAATGTCTGTATTTTTAAAAAATCTTAATTTTCTCTCTTCTTCCACTTGAATCATTTCTATATTTCTATCTTTGAGCTCACTAACTCTCTTCTGTAAGGTCTGCTCTATTTCAAATACTTTTTACTTTATTTTTCATTTCATTAATTATGTTCTTCATCTCCAGAATTTTCGTTTGTTTGTTTGTTTGTTTTTTAGAGTTTCAATCTCTTTTGTGAAGTATTCTTTCTCTTCATTAATTTTATTCCTGACCTCTTTGAGCTGTCTTTCTCAGTTTTCTTGTAACTTGAGTTTCTTCATGACAGCTCTTTTGAATTCTCAGTTAGATTGTAATCTTCTGTGACTTAAAGTTTGGTTTCTGGAGAGTTGTCATTTTCTTTCTATTCTGCAGTGTTACTGTAGTTCTCTGTGGTGCTTGATGAGTTGATCCTCTGCTGGCAAATTTGTTATAGTAAACACCTTTCTTCTTTTGGTAAGGCTTTGGGTACTTTGATTCTGAGCTGCTTCTGATTGTTTTTGAGAGCTGCTCTTTTAACTCTCCACTGCCTCTGCAAGGGGCATCATCAGTGCCCTTGTTGTACTGCTTGTGCCTTTGAGGTTGCTGGTGCCTTGCTACTTACAATGTTTGCTGCAGTCTTGGGTGTTGCTGCTGGGGTCACCAGGCTGCAAGCACTCCTGCTTCTCTGAGGTTGCCTGGGTCTCATGTCCCCCACTTGCTCTCAGTGAGCTCTCCACAGGCTCAAGTATTGCTGCCCCATGCACCACCTGCACTTCTGCACCTGGGTTTTCTGGGAGTGCTGGCAGCATCGCTGCTAGGGCCTAGGGACTTGTATGTAGCCCTCACTGCTGGTAGAGCTGGTGTCAGGGGTGCTGCCACTGGGGGCTTGGTCACAGGTTCTGCTGTGGCTCCTAAAGCCTCAGGTTGCAGGTGCCGCCTGCCACTTCAGATGTATAGATGCATGGACCTCTTAGGCATTCTGGTGTGCTGTGCAGGGAGTCCTTTGCTGGTCAATGGATGTCCCACAGGGTTGTAACTTAGAGGGTAGAGACAAAGGGAACAACTCATTCTGCCATGATGCGACATCACCCTCCATCCATTCTTTTAATAACTTTTAAAGTGGATTTGTAGCTAGGGCTTGTGTGGAGGTGTCACATGGAAATGTATAATGAAGCAACGATAATGAGGAAGGTGGGGCTAGGAACAGAAGTGGAGTAGATCAGATATGAGGGCTACTTAGGCAACATGTATGTCTTGGGCAGGGAAACACTCACAGGCTGTCTGCTCTGTTCTTGCAGAGATAATTGGGCCCTCTGCCTTCCTGCTGGTATCGCTAATCAAGAGGTGAGGCTTTATTTGAACATATCCATACATTTATTTAAATTATATCCAAAACTGAACTCTTGATTTTCCCCTCCAAACTTTCTCCTCCTGCAGTCTTTGTCATCTTAGTAAATGGCAACTTGATTATTTTTGTCCAGGTCAAATATGTCGGAGTATCCCTGACTCCTTTCTTTCTTTCATACTCTTTAGTCAAATCCAACTGCTTCTCATATTTGCAGTTATCAACATGTGTTATAGGCTGAACTGGGTCTGCCCAAAATTTGTATGTTGAAGTTTTAACACTGCTACCTCAGAATATGACCTTATTTAGAAATAGGATTATTGCAGATGTAATGAGTTAAGATGAGGTCATGCTGGAGTAGGGTGGGCCTCTAGTCCAGGATGACAGATGTCCTCATATAAAGAGGAAATTTGGACACAGACATGTACACAGAGAGAATGCCATATGAAAATGAAGGCAGAGCTCAGGGTGATACATCTACAGGCTAAGGAATGCCAAAGATTGACAGCAAACCACTAGAATCTGGGAAGAGGCATGGAACAGATTCTCCCCCAGAAGGAATTCGGCCACAAGACTGAGACATAGAACCCTGCCTGAGTTTCCAGCCTGCTTGACCTGCTCTGCAGATTTCAAATCAAGACCAAAACATCAACTTTTACCTGAATTTCCAAACTACTGGCTTTCCCTACAGATTTTAGACTTACCAGCCTCGACAACTGTTTAAGTCAATTCCCTAAAATCAATCAATCTCTCTTGCTCTGTCTTCCACGTATATATCCTATTGGTTCTGGTTCTCTGGGGAACCCTGACTAATACACCTTGGATCTTATCATCTTTCACCTGGACTATTAGAATAGCCCCCTAACTGGTATTTCTACTTCTCCTTTGCCCCATTCTCCATCATAGTCTAGTCTCAATACTGAAGCCAGAATCATCCTTTAAAATGTGGGTCAAATTATGTCACTCTGCAACTCCAAACTTTCTCTTGGCTTCTTATTTCAGAGTAAAATCCAAAGTGCTTATACTAGCCTTCAAGGCACTACATGAATGGTCCCACCCTACCCCTAAGACCTCCTCTTCCTATACAGCTATCCCTGCAATACTGGTTTTCCATAGCACCCATTACCATCTGACATACCGTATACTCACTTGTTTATTTGTATGTTATAAGTAGTAACTTCTTTTTTGTTCATTGCTCTATCAATAGTGCCTATGGCAGTGCTTGACCCTTAGCAAACTGCTCAATAATTATTTGTTGGACAAATGAATTAAAAAACAAATTCAAATATTATTAGTTATAAAAAGGAATGGAATTCTGATATATGATACAACATGGAGGAACCTTGAAAACATTATGCTAAGTGAAAGAAGCCGGACACAAAAGGACAAATATTATATGATTCCATTTATATGAGGTACCCAAAATAGGAAAATTCATACAGATAAGAAGCAGAATAGTGGTTACCAGGGGCTAGGGAGAGGATAATGGGGTGTTATTGTTTAATGGATACAGTGTTTGGGTTGATGAAAAAGTCCTGGAAATGGATAGTGGTGATGCTTCCACAACCTTGTGAATATCTTTAATGCCACTGAATTACGCACTTAAAAATGGCAAATTTTAAATGATTTATATTTTACCACAATTTAAAAAAACACTAAAAACTCTTCAAGGTGTGAGCTGAGAGGAACCTGAGAAAGTGCACCAAGTGGGGAAGGACAGCTGAGTTAATCACTCCTGATTCTGCCACAGAGAATTCTCCTATCTCCTGGGGATTCTCTCACTTTTATTTCTGCTGCCACCAACTAAAAGTGTTTGCAAGATAGACCTTGCTAATCCTCATTCTATTCCCAGAATTTAGTGGAACAAAGTTTGTGATATGGGGAAGCGGAAGCAGAACAGCTGAAGCAGGCACCAGACCAAGAAGGATCTTGTAAGGTGCTCATTTATTCATTCTTTCAACAAACAGTTATTACGTGTCCCTTAAATACCAGGCACTGTCCAAGATGCTCTGGATTCAAAGTGAGTGAGGAAAGAAAATGACCTGTCCTCATACTGTGGTGAATGAGGAAGAGTCTATAAGAGTCTATGTAGACTGAATAGGGCAAGCAAGTCATGGTAAGCATTTTGGATTTTACTTTAAAAGCAGTGAGAAGTCACTGAAAGGTTTTAAGCAAGAGAGCAATAAGATCTGATTCATACATAAATGTGTTTTTGCCTATGTGAGGAAGATTGGCCCTGAGCTAACACCTGTTGCCAATCTTCCTCTTTTTGCTTGAGGAAGATTGATGCTGAGCTAACATTTGTGCCAATTGTCCTCTATTTTATGTGGGATGCTGCCACAGTATGGCTTGACAAGAGGTGCTAGGTCTGCGCCCAGGATCCGAATCTGTGAGCCCTGGGCCACTGAAGAAGAGGGTATGAACTTAACCACTATGCTGCCGAGACAGCCCCTGATTTATAACTTTTAAAGACCCCTTTGACCACTTTGTAATGGAATGAACTGGAAAGGGGGTGAGGGTGGGAATAGTGAAACAGGAGGCTTTGCACTGGTCCAGGTAAGAGAAGATGATGACTTGGACAGGTAATGGGAATAAAACAGAGAGAAATGGACTGATTTGAGATACATCTTAGAATTAATGGGACTTCAGGTGGATTGAATGTACAGTCAGAGAAAAAGGGATCAAAGATAATTCCTAGGTTTTCTGACAAGCAGTTGGGTGGCTTGCTGAAATGAGGAAGACGGGGGAAGGAAATCAGGAATCCTGGTAAACTCATTTTTTAGACGCCTATGAATCATTCAAATGAAGATGTCAAGTAGGCTGTTGTAAAAGAGCCATCAGCTCAGGGTAGAGTTCTGGGTGGGAGTCTAGGAGATGTAAATTTCAGAGTCATTAGCACAAAATGGTATCGAGACCTATTGGAATTGGGTAAGATCCCTAGAAACAGAAGAAAAGATAACAAGATGGAATCAACTTAAGGAGTTTGAACCATGTCCAGATGGGAATGAGGAGCCAATGACAAAATTTAATGAGAGAGTTAACATGATCAGGTTTGTATTTTGGAAAGATCTTTCGGTCCTCTGGCATTACTTGGAGGCAAGCATGACTGGAAAGAGGGGACCAGGGAGAGGCTGTTGCATTAATATTTTGGGACATGATACTGACTTGTTCTAGGAGGGCATTAAATGAGATGGAGATAACTAAATGAACAGAGCAAGAGATAATTTTGAATAGTGTGGACAAAACTTGGGGATTGATTAGTGGTATGAAGTGAGGATAAGAGCAAGGTCAAGGGTTATTCCTCTAAATTTCTATTTCAAAACTGGGTAGATGATGGTACCATTTTACTGAGATAGAGAACTTAGGAGAAGAAGAGTTTGGGGAAAGGTAAAGACATATTGCTAATTTTGAACTGCCTGTTAGACATTTGAATCTAGATGCTTAGTAGACATTTGTATATTCATATCCACATGTGAAGTCATGATGTCACTGCAGGAGTCATCAACCCATAAGCTGTCTCAAAGCCATCGACACAGCCAAGATTAGCCAGGGAGAATGAGTCAAATGGGAAGAGAAAAGGGCCAAGGATGAAAACCTAGGGAATTTCCAATGTTTCAGGGCTAATAAAGGGAGAGGAATTTGCAAAAGAGACTAAAAAAGAGCAGCCAGAGAAACAGAAGGAAAACAAGATAAAAGGGACATTGTCTATTACATTCCAGACACCAGTCATATATGTCATTTATTCCTTTTAATAGCCCTGGATGCAGGTATTAGTCTCATCTTCACTTTACAGAAGACCGTACTGAGACTCAGAAAGGTGAAATAATTTGGCGAGACTCTTATCTAGAAAATAGCAGAACAAGTTTGAAGGAATTTAAGCAAAACCCTGGGCTATCTGATTTCTACCATTTGATCTTTAGTAAAAGGAATGAAGTGTGTATGAGCGTCCACATATGTTAGTATATACATAGAGCATCTCTAGGAGGACACAAAGAAGCTGGTAAGGGCGAAGAGAAAGGAGATGGGTGACTGATGCGACGGAGACTTACTCTCTACACTTACTTACATTGGTGTGCACTTTCATGCTCTGTATTATCATAATAAAGAGTCTGTAATAAAGAGTTTGATGCCATTTTTTTTTACACTTGACTGTTGACAGCTTTCAGTCCCCACTACTCTTGTTCCCCTTCTGCCCCACATCTGGGCAAGCTGCTAAGAAAGCCTAAATACTCTCTCTTTTGGCACCTGTGGGAAGTTCAAACCATGCAAGTCCTGGCCTTTGCAGAGGTGAACCCTCGACTTAGCCCCCACTCTCTTTTCTCTGCTCTCTCAAGCTATTTTTGGACCTGTGTGCCTCCTGCCCTGCTCTCCTCAGCGGGCCTCATGATGTGAATAATAAACTTCTCTATGCTCTCTCTTTTTTTTTTTTGAGGAAGATTAGCCTTGAGCTAACTACTGCCAGTCCTCCTCTTTTTGCTGAGGAAGACTGTCCCTGAGCTAACATCCGTGCCCATCTTCCTCTACTTTATATGTGGGACGCCTACCACAGCATGGCTTTGCGAAACGGTGCCATGTCTGCACCTGGGATCCGAACTAGCGAACCTGGGGCAGCTGAGAAGCAGAATGTGCGAACTTAACCGCTGGGCCACTGGGCCGGCCCCTATGCTCTCTTGATGTATGTGTGGCCTCATTGTTCTGGATACTCAAAACAAATTTTGGGTAGGAGGGGTCCATCCTGCCTATGTTAGGGTGACCACAACAATTATATTGGTTCACAACTGTAAGGCTGTACTAGTCTAATTTTGAATATTCTAATTCAAAAATGTAAATTAACTAAAACATTTTTAAATGGTAAGAATAAAAAGGGTCCATGTGCCAAAGTCTTTAAGATTTCAAGATCTACCTGAGTTTTCTCCACCATCTTTCTTATTTGTTACCTCAGTAAAAAGGCGGAAAAAGAAAACAAAACTAGACTAAAATCTGTGCTTTTTCTTCTGTAATATTCTATATCTCCAGAGGTCAGAAAGGGAATTGTTATTGCACAAAACATCAAAAAATTGAAAAGAAAAACTCAAAACTCATTTTTGAAGCTTTAATGATGTTTTCCTGAGATCTCCAGCTCTATAAAAATTGCATTTGTCCAGACTACTATAATTTTCTTTTATCATGGACGCTTACAATTCAAAAAATTTTGTGTGTATGTAAGTATATATGTATTTACACACATATATATATTTTCATCAGGCAAGCTATTCGTAGGGAATATAGGCAGTACCCTAACAAAATACCCACTATATTTTGCATACTTATTTTTATCGTAAAAGTAATTGACTTTTTTACCCTGATGTACAGACATTTACAAAATGTTCTCATACATGTTAGTTCACTGATCACTGCCCCCTGACCCGCAGCTATTTAATGAGGAAACTGCAGACCAGTGAGATTAGATGATTTCTGTTAGGACTAGTAAGGAGCAGAACTGGGCCACCAACCTGAGGGCTCTGTGCCCAGTTGTGGTTGACTGTGATACTTTCTGACACAAATCCAGGGGACGTGGTCATTATTTACTGATGCCAATGACAGTAATTGATGACAGTGATACTGTTGACACATATTCTCCGAATATCTATGCTAGTTTCTAGTTGTAATTCAGTACCTTCGGCCACATTAATTCTCTTAGACCAAAATTCCAATTTCTCATTCTTCTCACACTCAGCAAGAAATGAGAATTCCAGGACTAGTTATGCTCCCAAACCTCCACTGGAAGTTGAGTTACTGACTAGAACTCTATAGGTACTGGGTCAGTTAATCACATGGCTGCTAGTTCTCCACTTTCCTTAGTAAATTGGTTAGTTCTCTGAGGTCCTAAAAGAATAATACAACTTATATAATAGCCTGATTTATCTAAAACTAAGGAAGAGCATTTTAGGCAGTAACAGAGAAGCCCTGACATTTTAGATAGTTGGGAATACACACCAAAGTGAAGGCTTTAGGAGAATCCGCCTCATAGAATGTCAGACACCTTTGGTAAATTAAATCCATGGAGTCCAGAATATTGTTATTCTGAAATGAAATGCAATATAGTTGAAACTCTGTATAATTTCTGAAGTTTCTATTTAATTATTTTTTCCAAGAAAGCTTTTAATCTGAGTGCAGCAAAGCTTTCCAAAAAGATTGACAGTCTAGTCTAATATAATTGTAAATCATACATTTTTCACTTCATATACAGTTTCTCTTAAGGAGATATAGAACGGATCAACAGGGTTCATATTGTAATATTTCGTCCTAAGGCTTATCAAGGATTGACGTAGTAACTATGAGAAATGAAAAACCCTTTCATCAAAATCCTAAGAGCTGGTGGAGGCAAATGCAAGTTTGAAAAACACAAGCATGAGAAATGCAGGGGTTGGAGATGCTCACAATAATCAAAATCTCTTTCTTAAGTTGTATATGTATAAAGGTCTCCAACACTGCTGTCATTTGAAACCTAACATTTTCCCTGGGCTCTGTTGCTCTCCTCTGGTGCCTAATGAAATGAAGGCAGAAGGCTGGCAAAGCACAGAGCTGTGGAAAAGCCATGGATAGAGGAAGGGGTGGCCGAGTCAGGAGATGGAGCCCCTCCCACCAGTTTCCTTTGTGGCTTGGGGTAAGTCTGCACTCACCTGGCTGCAGTTTCCTTTTCTGCTTAAAGAGGAATATAGTGAAGGTGGTCCCTAGGGCTTCTAACAGAGCTGACTTCTGGGTTCAATGTGGCGCCCATTCTCTGACACATAATTACTCTCCATTGCCCTTTCTTGAGAACTCCCCAGCTGCCACCCCATACACAAACACACACACACACACACCAACCCCAATCCCAAACTCTGGCCCTACCTTAAAGCAGAGAAGCAGAGCAGAATCCACAGAGAGAGCTCTAGAGCCAGTAGCCTTCCCAAACAGCCACTTAGCAACATCCCCCTGTGACTTCCCCAGCTGCTTAATTAAATTAACCAGCCTCCTAAACAGGTCCCGCCTTGCAGCCTACACAGTGCCTCTGTCCACTCTAACCTGGTCCCCACCCTGCAGATGAATGATCTTTCTAAAAGCAAATGTGATCATGCTACTTCCCTCCCTCTAACCGCTCAGCAGCCCCTCATTTCTCTACAGGACTTAATGTGGTGTATAAGGCCTTCCATGATTTGTCCGTCTGTACTCTTTACTTACCCATCTTTCTCACTATTCCTTTGTACTCAAAGCTCCAATCGTATTAAGGTTCCTTCAGTTCCTAAAATCCTCTTGTTCATTCTCATTCCTGGCATTTTGTATAACTGCTCCCTCTGCCTGAATCACACCCCTTTCCCAATCTGCTCCTCTTCTTTCCCAGGGCAATCTCCTACTTAGCCTTCAAGCCTCACCTGCGATGCCATTTCCTTCGGGAAGCTCCCCCAGGTTGGGTGAGCTGTGTGTTGGCTTCCTCCTATAGCACACCTGTGCTATACTGTGATAGTCTCTTTCCCTATTAGACTCTAAGCCCTGTGAGGGTCAGCACTTTGCCTTATTCAGACCTGTCTCTCAAAAACCTAAAGCCGTACTTTACACTTCACTAGAGACATTATGAGTATTCAATCAATATTGTTAAATGAATGGACTTGGAAATGACATGATCTGGAGCTGAAAATTGTTGAAGCTGGGTAATGGGTACATAGCATTTTATTATGTCATTTTTCTCTGCTTTTATGTATATTTGACTTCTTCTGTAATAAAAAGTTTTTAAAAGACATAATTTTTAACTTCTAAACAGTGTCTCTTATCACTTTTTAAATTGCAATAGACAAGAAATGGTGGGATAGACGCTGCCACAATTCCATGTGCAAGCCTCCAGGGTATGAGGTTATTAAAACAGTTGTTCAGAAAGGGCCTGCTGCAAAAGGGAACGTGAACAGGTCTTCCCTGAGGAGCCTTCACTCCATTTTTCCCCATCGTCCTGGGCCAGATCCACCACTTTCACACTGGTGGAGCGCAAAAATCAACAAACAAGATGACAAGAACAAGGGAAGACATTGTTCTGTCCAAAGTGGGCAATCTGTGACAGGGCTCAGGATGGCTGCACGGGCTTTGTAGCTTTTCCAGCGGTTCCTAATAAACCAGGCTTTGTGGAGCCTCACTGGGCCGTGCGGGGCCCTGTCCTTCTAAGGCTTTCTCCCTGTTCTGGCCTGGCTGCCGGAGAACTTGTTAGCGGTCATTGATTTCCTTGAGTTGGACTCAACTGAATTGGATTGCTTTGCTTTGCATTTTAAAAGGGGTGTTTTTCTTGAGGAAGCTGGAGGTTGGCACTGAATTGAAATTACACATTTGTGGAGCACTCAGGATTCATAACTATCATTAATTTTCTTCAGGGCACGTGAGACATTTGGCTGAAGAAATATTATAACAACGACCTTAGCTTAAAGAGGTCACCCACATGGTGGGAATGAAGTTAAGGAAATAATGCATTTCTTTCTACTAATCAATCAGCTAATCAACATTGACTGTGCCCTTATCATGTGTCCAGTAGGTGTCAGGGCCCACCTGTAGATGGAAATAACAGGTTAACAACTATTGTGGGAGAAACTGGCTACAAACAAGCACGTGAGTTCCGGGGGTTCCCCAGGGCAGCAGCACAGGATTAATGAGAAGCCTGGCCCATGAATATAGATTGTTTTTTTAAAATTCTAAGTATCTGATTTAAAAAAGGCCTAATAAAATTAATGTGACAGGTATTATTGTCTTGATTTTATAAATGACAAAACCAAAACTCAGAGAATTAAACCCAATTTGGACCTGAATTCAAACACCAGTTCTTACCATTCCAAAGACATTGCTTTTATGTCATCATACTGCCTGGTGGCAGTTTGTACTTGGGTACACCAAAAGGATGCACAGAACTGAACTTTCTCAGTTGAGATAAAGGGTGTCTTCAAGCAATCAGACTTTGGTTAGTTACAACCAAGCTTCAAGTTTTACTAGTTTGAAATCCTGCAATGCTTGAATTTCCACCAGATGTCACCATTTACCATTCTTCACTCCCCTCAGGCCGACTTTTACAAAGTGTTAGGAAAGAAGAGCCCATCTTGCTCTTGGGCTCCTCAGAGTGGTTATTGCATCTGGGCATGTGGTGGAGGGCTGTGTGCCAAGAGGAAGCAGCTGAGCTCTGAATCCTGATTCTGTGGCAAGGAATTTGAAAATGTCGTGAGCCCTCTACTGTTCTGATTTCCTAAAACCCAAAGGCATTCTTTTTTTTTTCTCCCCCTTGTGATTTCATGTATCTAAAACACAGCCCATTTCCGATGCACAAGCCAAGCAGAGTTATAACCTGGCCTTTGGCCAGGGCTGCAGAGAAAAAAAAGAGGTTTCGAAGTGAAGGGAGGATGCCAGGAATGCCTCGGCTTCTCTGTAATCAACAATAGAAGCCAGTGCCAGATGGGCTGGGCTTTGGAACAGCCTGGAGTGTGGCTGCTGAGGAGGGGCCAGAAATAGCCCCAAACACCAGGTCTCCCTCCTGCTCGGATTTTATATGTCCCAAATTACATTATTGGGAGTTCATTCTTGTGGACTTATTATTAGCAATCCCTATAGATTTTGTGAGTAGGCACAATATATTAATTCAGTTATATCTAAGCGCAAATGAATTTGAACTTTATTTTTTTCGTAATGGGGACCAGTCCAGAAGGAGAGAATGAGGTGCCTAGGGTATGCCCGGAGATGTTGGGGAAGGGTCTAAGGTGATGGGTAGAGGAGAGAGAGGGAGGCGGACTTCTCCTATCTCTCAACGTGGCCCAGGCTCGTGGACACAGTGCCTGGGAGACCTACGTTTGCTTCCTGTTCCTCACACTCTTCATCTTGCCTACCTCTAGTACTGTAAAGAATGCATGTGAAATAATGATTGGCTCCCAATAGCCTGGACTCCCCCACGGGCCAACAAATGGTGGAAGATGCCTGGCTTTCTTCTCCAAAACTGCAACTCTGGGCAAGGAGAAGCTTACGGATCTTAATGACACTATTAAGTTGTTAAAAATAGTCAGTTTACAGCTAGTTTTAAGAAAAGACAAAAGCAGGAAAAAGGAAACAGTGGTACCTGGCTTTATTTGCTTATCATATGCTTATTTTTCAATCCAGCAAACTTATTCTGCAACACAACTGTCTTCATAATTAAGTGCATGTCCTCCTTGGGTGGTGCTGATGGTAATAAAGCTCTTTCTTCCACTGAAAACCTCAAAAAATATATTCCTCAGAACATGTGATCTCCTGGGCAAATGGCCACAGAAGAAAGTCTTATCTAAATGGGACAAAATCTAACTTGAGAAGCAGAGAGAGCAGATTTATTGTAGAATTGGGAAATGTGGTGTGAAATCGGTAATATCAAATGCTTTGATCATTTCTTTGTAGTAATGTTTTACATATTCTATTTGGTCATATTTTGCTTAACTATTTTTACACAGCCTCGAGCAACCTTTACTTATAACTTAGAGATAAAAATATTCACGTCAGTGTGTCTGGATTATCAGACGACCCACATTGCATCAATCTGGCTTGACTCAAGAGAACAGAAAGGGTCACACAAAAACATTGCAGTCACCCGTGTCCTCTGGGGGAGGTGGATGTATCTGGTGACTCTAGACTCTAGTTACTGTGGGGCCCATGCACAGATCTTTGCTAGATAGGGAATAAACAGAGGTAATGTGTGGATTTATGTCTGGGCTGTGATTATAAAGCTTGTGAGTGATAGATGTAAAAATGCCAGGACTTGAACATCTAGATCAGGCTGCTCCTTTGAGTATTGTAGTTGCTTTGGGAGGCACATAGGCTGGTTCAAAGTTGCAGTCACTCAAAACCTGTGTTGGACAACTCCTTTAATTATTGCACAATCTACAGGATGGCCAGGGCTGATTGACCCAGGGGTAGGTACCAGACCCATAGTGGGCCAGATTCTCTCTCCTGGGCATTGGAAATGAGAACCTGGGGATGTAATGATGGGAGGATGTTTGTTGGTGCTGAACTGTCTTCCTAGCATCTCCTACAGACTCCCGGGCTCAGGTTCCCGAGCTGCCAGGCTTCTGCCTTGCTGCTGTTTTCTTTAATCTTCTAATCACACGCAATTTGAAATGGCATTTACAAAAAGATGTTGAGACTACGCTTATGCTATTTTAGTTCATTTGAAAATGAATCCTTACGATTTTTAGTGTTGAGAATTAAAAATCGTATAAGCAAAAATATTTTTATGGGAAAACACATTTGGTTAGATCATTGATGTCAAATTAAATTACTTATGGAGTCTGCAATTTGGGATTCATTCTTGAATATATTCCAATTGTCACTACCTGATGTAAACTATTATCTTTCAACATATTTGCTTCATCTTAAAATTCCTTTTCTCAGTCATTTTAAATGCAGTAACTGTAAAACCATTCTATAGAAGTTTCTAAAATAAGCTCTTGAATTATACAAGCCTAATCTGAATTGCTTTTACTCACAGAATGGAAAGAAATGGTTCATTCAGAGCCTCTAACAACAACTTTACTATCTAAGGTTCCCAGGAAAGTTCATCTACAACTTTAACTTGCAAGAAGGCAAAACTTTAATGTAAACTTTCTAGGACGTTTGCAGTGATTTGATGGTTTTGTGAGGGCTGCCTTGATTTTGGCAGGAAAGCCAACATAATTTTGTGAGATCTTTTCAACAGTGGAAATGAGACTTTAATATATTTTTTCATAACCATTAATTTAAAATCTGAGAGTTATAAATTTCACGAAAAAAAAAATCAGATGGCACACCAAGGCTGACCAGGACTTTTACAGTGTGTTTTTTAGACTTCCAGACAGGATCTTTTGCCACTTTTAAAGATCTTTCTAAAAGGCCAAGGTCAATTGTGATAACCAGTGAATGTCAGAAGCACATACTAGCAGCTCCCACTGTGGTACATAAATAGAATATGGAAAGCTGTATTTTTGTGTTTATGTTGGCCTCTGAAAACATAATCCAGGGGTGAAAACTCAATCTTTAACGTAAAACTCTGAAAGACAATTATTTAAATATTTAAAAAATTGGCAAACATGACCAAAACCTGTATTTAAAAGTTTTTATGTAAAACTTTGAAGAGTGAGACTGATGTGGATCTTCTTTGTATACTGTTACCTTCAGAGTAGCAAAATCTTTACTTCCCCTGTGGAAAGTGAAGACGCTCACATTGAGGTTTAGTAAGCAAACACTTGGATTTTTTACATGATATGCCCACTGAAGGACTAAAAAAGTCACGTTTTTCTCAGAAGGTTCACTTTGTGATAGTTAATGAAAAATAATTAATGACTGAATTCTTTAACTTCAGAGGATTGACTTTTTCAAGTCAATTGGAAAGCACAGCTGTACGTTATATATTCCTTATGTATGTGTATATATTTATACGTATCTTTTAAAGATATACATTCTTTTCTGAAGTATAAAGGATGCTTTACTCTTTTTTTTCTTTTTGGTAGTCATCCGAGTTTTCTAAAAGAAATTAGAGCTCAGGGCTGAGTGGAGGGTGTGGTGGGGCCTGTAAGTCCTGCTCAGTACCTTGGTCTTCTCCACCTCCTCTCCAGCCTCCTTTGCAATTAGATTGGCTTTGTACTTGGCTCTGGTTAATAAATGTGAACATGAGTGGAAGCAATGGGGTTCACCTCCCATGGAGGGGGTTAAGCTTAAGGTACGCCTTTCCTGCTCTCCCTTTCCTGAATATGCCTCCAGAGCGAGCTCAGATTCACAATATGTCAGAGCCACAAGATGGAAGCAACCCTAGTCCTGAGGTCACTGCTTAAAAGAGAATAGCCTGACCTACCTCACACTGTGGCGTGAGTGAAAAATATGCTTTTATTTGCAAGCCGCTGAGATCCTAGGGGTTTATTTGATACTGCAGTGTGAGCTCGCCCTCCTGACTGATACAGATGGGTTGTCTGAAGTGGGCTACCTATACTGAAGACCTAATATTTGGTGTCTGGTGTTTTCGTCAGTCAAGGTGAAACATACTTGTTATTCATGAAAATATCATTTATTTCTTAAATTTTATAAAGATTATATGAGAGATTTTGGTGGTTGATTTTTGCCATTCACTTTTAAATTGATCACCATTTCATTTATTATTTTGAAAGGCATTCGCTGGTATCTCAATGCTTCATCAAGTTTAAAGAGAGTCCAAATTACCTATATAAGCAAAACTCTGAGACAATAACAATACCCTTCATGACAAGCTGAAATACTATTTGACTTTATTTTAGTTTTGCTCTGAGTGTTACACAATAGTCCTGGATTCTGTTAGCTAGTAATTCTGTGACTGAGTAATTGAAGAAGTTTTTTCACCTTTCTAGAGACTGCACCCACAGACTTCTTTACGGTCCCCATCAAAGGAAGACAATGAGCACATAGCTCATTGAGAAGTCAAGTCCCTGAGTCTGGAGCCTGGTGAGCCAGACTACCTTTGGGTTAACAACAGCTATACTCCCTTTGCCCCATCTGGAAATGCCCTGCAATAGGTACTGGAGGATTGCCAATTAACATGTGTGGGCTCACTAAGGAAGATGTAATCATGACAGACTTCCAAATGAGCCTTTTCCAAAAGAGGCTTGTGAACATCTCAAGTGCTAAACTAACTACTACAGAAGTCTTTTCAGAGGGGCTTTGAAAGATAAGGACGAACTTTGTACTTCTCAGTGAACCTTCTCTTTCACAAATGGAGGCAGGATATAATAATTTTTTCTTCTGAATACATTAATATTAAGATATTAGATACCAGAAGCATAATTCCTTTCTTACTAAGATATTCTTCCTTTCTTCTTTCCTCTATTCTTTTTCATCACACAAAAGCTCCATCATCTTTGTAGCTACCCTTTGGGTAGCTCAAGAGACCACACATCTAGAACAGGAGAGCACTTAGAACCTGCATTCTTAGAGGGGCAGTGACATTGGAATGCTATGAAAAATAATTTTGTGGAAACAACTTTCTAGTCTAAGCTTTGACCACTTTTATTACTGAGAAAGAATGCAAACACGTGTATACATACATTACATACGTATCTATATTGATCAATTGATAGATAAATAGGTAGATGTTTGGCTTTTACAGTGTGTCTGTAAAGCTTTCTCTCTTTCATGAAATCCTGCCATTTTTGACAACATGGATGGACCTTGAGTGTGTTATGCTAAGTGAAATAAGTCAGATGGAGAAAGACAAATACCACACGATTTCACTCATATGCTGAAGATAAACAAGCAAATACATAGACACAGAGAACAAGTTGGTTATCAGAGGCGAAGGGGGATGGGAGGAGGGGGAATGAGGTAAAGGGGCACACATGTATGGTGACAGATGGCAACTAGACTTTTGTTGGTGAACATGATACAGTCTATACAGAAGTTGAAATATAATGATGTAGACCTGAAATTTACATAATGTTACAAACCATTGTTACTTCAATAAAAATAAATAAATAAAATGTGTACTGCAAAAAATGCTTTCTCTCAATCTCATGTCTATCACTTAGGAAGAATGACTGGCCCAGGGTGCACCCTGCCTCCCACTTGCACTCTTTGCCCTGAGTGAAAGGAAGTAAAAATCTTTGTAGAGAAAAAAATTCTGAGTGCATGAGTTTGTATGTGTGCGCATGTGCACACATGTGTGTGTAGGTATTAATTTATTTTGTAGTAAATTAGTGGCCCATGTTGGGGTACTTTGGGCAGAATGCACAGGGAAAACACTATTAAGAAGGTGAGCTTCAAATCCAGAAAATTATAGCCTGCTTTCTAAATCACTGTCAGAAGCAATCGAATTAGTGATAAAATCAGTGTCAGAAAAATCTAGGTTCAAAGCACCCTCAGCTGACTTCACATTTGTAACTAACAGTGTTTACAAACTTGTTTTCTCATCTCTAAAATGTGTCTAGTGACATCAATGCTACTGACCTAGTGAAATTGGTTAAGGATCCAAATGGAAAGAAAAACTGAAAGAACTATAACAATAAATACAGGCAAATGTTGTGTTGGTATCATTAGTCTAACCTGCCTGGAGGTTTTTTTTAAACTCTTTGTTTTGAAATAATTATAGACTCACAGGAAGTTCAAAAAAAACAAATGTGCAGGGTGATCGCATGCACTCTTCACTCAGTTTCCCCCAGTGGAAAATTCATAAGACTGGTACAATACCAAAATTAGGAAACTGACATTGATACAACTCAAAGAGTTTATTCAGATTCCACAAGTTTCACATGCAGCTCTATGCAATTTTATCACATGTCTAGGTTTGTGTAACCACCATGGAAATCAGGATAAAGAGCTGTTCCATCACCATAAGGCTCCCTAGTACCACCCGTTTGCAGCTACATCCATCACCCTCTCTCTATCCTAATCTTTGGCACCACTAATCTGTTCTCCATCTCTCTCATTTTATTCCAAGAACGTTATATAAATGGAATCATACACTATGTGACCTTTTGGGACTGGCTTTTTTCTTTCTGAATCATTCCCTTGAGATATATCCAAGGAATAGATATCAATAGTTCATTCCTTTTGTGTATCAATAGTTCACTTCTTTTATTTGCTTCATAGTATTCCACAGCATGGATGTACAACGCTTTGCTTAATCATTCATCTCTTGAAGGACTTTTGGGTTGGTTTGAGTTTTTGGCTGTTATGAATAAAGCTGCTATGAACATTAGCACACAGAGTTTGCGTGAACGTAGGCTTTCATTTCTCTGGGATAAATGCCCAATAGTGAAATTGCTGGGCCATAGGATAGCTGCATGTTTGGTTTTGTAAGAAACCGCCAAATTGTTTCCTGACTGGCTGTAACATTTTGCATTCCTACCAGCAATGTATGGGTGATTTAGTTGCTCTACATCCTTGCCAGCATTGGTTTTGTCACTGTTTTTCATTTAGCCATTCTGATAGGTGTGTAGTGATATTGCAGTGTGCTTTTAATTTTCATTTCCCTAATGGCTATTGATGTTGACCATCTTTTCATGGGTTTGTTTGCCATTTGTATGTGTTCTTTGATGAAATTTCTGTTCATGTTTTTGCCCGTATTCTTAATTGGATTGTTTGTTTTTTACTCTTGAGTTTTGAGAGTTCTTTATGTATTCTAGATACAAAGCTTTTGTCAGCTATGGGTTTGCACATGTTTTTTCAAAGTCTCTATCTTATCTTTTTAAATAGGGTCTTTGGCAGAGCAAAAGTTTTTATTTTTGATGAGGCTCAATTTATCAATTTTTCCTTTATGGATTATGCTTTTGATGTCTAAGAACTCTGTCTAGGCTTAGGTTGCAGAGAGTTTCCGTCATTCTTTTCTAAAAGTTTTATAGTTTTCATATTGCTGTACATTTGAGGCCAGGGTCCATTTTGGTTTAATTTTTGTACGTGGCGTTAGGCTTAGGTTGAGGATTTTGGAGGGTTATATCCTGGGGCCTGGACCTCTAGACACATGGTAGTCCATGTTCTCCCTGTCTGCTTCCCTATGTTCCTAGACATTATTTCACATGTACCTTAAATTTCACCTCTTTCACTTTTTTATTAGGACTTTTTCAGTTGTTTTACTTCATATTGATTATATTCTATCCCTAATTTCTTACTGCCTTACTGATTGAAAGAATGTAATTACATAGATATCCTCTATTATTGACATGTCATACCAATAATATGATAATATGTATGATGATAATATGTTGATATGTTTGTCTTTCTCAATATATTGTCAGTCTGTAGAGAGGGAGGAGCATAACTTTCTCTTTCTCAAAATCAAGTTTAAGGTTTTGCAGATAGCAAGGACTCAATGACATTTGTAGAATTGAAACCAGTTGAGTTCTGTTTTGCTTACATTTTCTAGAAGAGGGATATGTGCATCTATATTCAGATGAAATATGAAAAGATCTTTCAAAAAGACAAAAGTTAATGGAGAGGCCAGTAGCATCCTAAATGGATCACTCCTGACTGCTCACACTGCTGCTGTACAGGTTGGAGCCTGTTTACTGGGGTTAACGTGTTCAGGATGGCGGCTTGCATTGCCCAGCGTCAGCAGTGCCTTCGATTCCAGGATGCTGTGGGAGGGTGTACTGCTGATTCTTAAATACCTTTGCAATTCATTTGCCTATGATTCTGCTTAAAGCATACTCTCAAGACAGTTTCTTTGAAATTATATGTGTGTGCACCTGCTATATATATATATATATGTGTATATATATATATGTATATATATATATATATATATGTACACACACACACACAACATATGTATGCTGTTGTTGCTGTCTGTTTCCTCAGAGGAGCCTCCAAATTCTACCTTCTAGAAATCTCTTTTGCGTGTGTTGCCTACATTTAGATTCCCATTAATTAAGGACTTCTGGCCACGATATCCCGTTTCTTTCTAGTTTCCTAAAGACCTAGTGCTTAGGTGATAATAGGGGGTGTGGAATTTCATGTATTATTTGTTCTCGTATCTCTCAAAGCTTAGAAACAAAGCTCAGTACATTTCTACAGAAAAAGCCTCCTAATGACTTGGTTTTTTAAATTTTTCTTTGCCTTGTACCAATTGGTTAAAATGACATCAGGGAAAAGGTAGATCCAGAGAATTAAATAGAGAGACTACAAATAAATAATGATTATTATCAGGATACAAGCTGTGGCACAGGGAGAAATGAAATTTCTGGTGTTACAGTGGTTGGACAGGTTTGCTGTACTATGATTTTAATTCTAAGCTCTGCTCATTATTTGTCAGACATTAACACATGCCCATCCCCCCCACAGCAAATAACCTTTTAAGAGATGGTTCTATTAATAGTTAAGAGGATTTACAGACTTAAACTCTACTTTTTGTAAAGATACACACAACACCGAGCTGCAAAATTGTCACTCTTTGGGGAAATGATGTTATCTAGCTTAGGAAATCTACCTTAGGAAACTATGAATTTAGGAAAAACACCCTTTAACTCCTTAATGTTCTTACGTTTCTGTATTAGTTTAACAATTTTTTTCTCCAGCAACTTTTATATAAAGCAGTCTATAATTTTTCTTTCATTATTATATGGGATGTAATCTTTATATCAGAGAAAAACATTCAAGGGTTATTAGCGATAGCCACAAAAATCTATGTCTAGGTTTTCTGCTTTTTAAAGCATTACCTCCTGAAACAAACAAAAATAAATAAATGGTCATTTGTCTTGGTAAAGGGAAGCTGTTTAGGTTGGAGGAAACTAGACATAGCAGGTAATTATCATCAAGGTTCTAGTTTTTCTCTTGGGGTTGGTTTGAAAACATTTTTGATATATCATCAACAAGATAAAGTGAGCAATGGCAGTAAAGCTTGCTTATGGTTTAATTCTTTCTGGATAAACCCTTTCCTTGTCAAGAAATTATCATGGCTTGTGGAGATTGTCTTACCTTGAGATCATGCACAACCTTGGTGCCGCCTTCATTTTCCATGGTTTGGTGAATGTTTGCATCATATCCCTCAGCCCGAGGCAGGGGCAGAAATTGCTTCCACACAGACGGCTTGGAGCAATGTGTCTGGAGACACTCTGGGCTGTCTTGGGATAGCTGGGGCATGTTTTTACAGTAAGGGCTCCAAATGAGTCCTGTGGCCTGATTTTAACTAGCTCCGGGTCCACTCTATTTCTCTTTGTTTGGCTGATGCTGGGCCGTCTCTCATTCTGCTGAGGACCTCCCTGGAAAGTTATACTAATGGAAGCAAAAGGATTATCTGTTTTCTGGATCAGCAGCTTATCCTCAGATCTTTAGTGTTCTATTCCAGGTAGAGCCTCCTATCCTTAATGTCTAGGTATCTTATGACTGCCCTCTACAGGTAGCAATGTATTCTAATTCAATTTAATCCTAAATCAAAAATGAAAGAAGTTATTCAAGTGATGTATTGCTTGGTATATAATGATAAAAGAAGTAGATTGCTTGGCAAAATTCTGTATTAGTAGTTATGTGATAGGGAATAGTGCTTGACATCTTGGACTACGCAATCGAGAGGCAGATGGTCCCCTAATCTATCTAGGTTTCTTAAAAGGTCATTTTAGCAGCAGTCAGCTTTGTAGCTAGAAACGTATGCTAAACTCATACCCAGACTTAAGCCCGAGGATTATTACACTTTTTATTTATCTCATGCAGAATGAATTAAAGTGTTTTCTTATGAGGTAATTAGTTATCTAATGATAAAGTCAAGAATTGGCTTCTAACATCATACTTCATACTTGTAAAGTGCTTTATAAATATAGGATTATTAAACAGAATGTGAAAAGGTGGAACATAATATCTTTCTCTCAAGAGGTATCTAATACCCAAGTAGCCTCTCCTGGGTCTGAGGGTGCACAGAGGTAAGGGCCCCAGGTGTGTTCCTGGAGACCATGAACTGGAGAAGTTTCCTTTTATAAAATGATACCAGGCACCCCAAATTGATCTACAAAACACACACAAGCCTTATCAACCCTAGCTCCCTTTTTTTGCAGAAATTGACAAGTAGATTCTAAAATTCATGTGAGATTGTGAGGGACCCAGAATATTCAAAACAATCTCATAAAACAAGAACAAAGTTCAAGGATTCACACTTCTCAATTTTAAAACTTACTACAAAGCTACAGTAATTAAGATTGTGGTGCTTGCATAGGACAGACATATAAATCAATGGAAGAGAATTGGGAGTCCAGAAATAAATCCATATATTTATGGTCAGCTGATTTTCAACAAGATGCCAAGGCAATTCAATAGGGGAAGGAGTTGTCTTTTCAGCAAATAGAGCTGGAACAACCGGATAGCCACAGGCATAAAAATTAAGTCGCACGTCTACCTCTTACCACATAGGAAAATTAACTCAAAATGAATCATAGACCTAAATGTAAGAGCCAAAACTTCTAAAACTCTTAGAAGAAGACATGGGGGTAAATGTGACCTTGGATTAGGCAAAACCTTCTTAGATACAATACCAAAAGCAGAAGTGACTAAAGAAAAAATAGGTAAACTGGATTTCATCAAAATTAAAAACTTTTGTTCTTCAAACAACATCATCAAGAAAGTGAAAAGACAACCACTAAACAGGAGAAAATATTATAATCATATATACGTAATAAGGGATTTGTACCCAAAATGTATAAAGAGCTCTTACAACTAAAAACAAAACAAAAAAACTACTAAAAATGAGTGAGATGTCTAAATAGATATTTTCCAAATGGCCAATACAAACGGCCAATAAGCATGTGAAAAGATGCTCAACATCATTAGGGAAAGGCAAATCAAAATCATAATGGGATACCACTTCATACTCAGTAGGTTGGCTTGAATCAAAAGGACAGGCAATAACAAGTGTTAGTGAGTATGTGGAGAAATTGGGACTCTCATACAAAGCTGGTGGAAATGTAAAACATTGCAACCACTTTGGAAAACAGTTTGGCAATTCGTCAAAATGTTCAACATAGAGTTACCATATGATCCAGCAATTCCCTCTTACATATCTATCAAGGTAAGAGAAGTGAAACATCTGTTCACACAAAGACCTGTGCACAAATGTTCAACAACTGGAAAAAATCCACATACTCATCAACTGGTGAATAGATAGACAAAGTGAGGTATATCCATACAATGGAATACTATTCAGCAACAAAATGGAATGAAATTCTGACACATGCTACCACATGGATGAACCTTGAAAGCATTACGCTAAGTGAGAGAAGCCAGTTACAAAAATCCACATATTGTATGATTCCATTTATAAGAAATTGTCCAGAATAGACAAATTTTTAGATACAGAAAGTACATTGGCAGTTGCCTAGGGCAGGAGGGTTTGTGGAGAGATGGAGAATGACTACTAATGAGTAAGACGTTTCTTTTCAGGGTGATGAAAATGTTATGAAACTGATTGCAGTGATGGTTGCACAACCCTGGGAATATACTAAAAATCATTAAATTGTACGTGTTAAATGGGTGAATTGTATAGGATGTGAATTATATCTCAATAAAGCTGCTACATTTTAATAAAAAGAGAGGCAACTTCCTCAAGTGACCAAATGTTTCAGGGCAGGGCAACAAATCTCTTGACAGTTAAAAAAACATGGTCCCCAGAGGCACTTGAGTGAGGAGATGGTTGAACTATTACTGTCTGAGGGTCTAGGGACCTGGTGTTTGGTTCTAGACTCTTAGAATGAAAACAGAAAGGTGGTATTAGTAGCCTCAAATTGACCTGTGTGATTTTTGGAGCTGGAAGGGACTATCAAGATAGTCTCATCCTCCTGCCCATTTTATCATCTTCATTTTGTGAATATGGAAACTTGCGGGAAATGTTAGGTGATACGTCTGAGGGCTACATATAGCAGTTTGCTTGGTTCCAGCCTCCACATCTCCCTATATTAGGGCCAGAGCTACATCCTACTCTGCAAACCAAACTGTTTGTGTTTCCCTTTTTCTTTAGGGATGTCATTTAGGTTCACCAGCCTTTTTCTCTTGCTCCCACTTTCACTTTTGCACCTTCTATTCTGTTGTTAAATCTTGGAGGAAATATTTCATTTGAACATTTGTTAAATTCTCTCTAGCACCTTCCTCATATCTGTAAAGATTCTCTGTTTTGGAAATTTCTTTCTACTTAAAAACTATTTCTATGAATATTCTTTCATCTTCTTAGATTTAATTTTTTAATGACTTTGAGTAAGTCTGCTAATAAGATGTTTTGTACTCAGTGCTGGCAGGATCCTAGAAACATTGTTTTTTCATATTTGAGGGGGGTGTGTGTGTGTGTTTGTGTGTAGTGGCACAGTTGCATTGATTGGCCTTCCCCGGCATTCTATGTAAACCAATTTTCGTGAAGATTACAGTAAGAGGAGTTTGTATGAGAAAATAATTTTACAATTTGCCAAAAGTTCAGTAAAGCACTTATGACAAATACATATATTTATTTTGCATTATTTCAAGTAAAAGGACATTTCCTAAAGGGTCAGTGTAACAGGCAGAACTGAGAGAACTCTGTGTAACAAGCATAAACATCTCAGAGTGTAGTGGCGGAGGTAGGTTAAGGGACCACTAATCTATAAAACTTGGTTACTATGAACCTGATTACTAACTCATGACAGTGATAGAAAACAAATGGATTGACAGCCAATTGAGTAGAGTGTTAATGGAGTCAAAGTATCAAGACACTCAGCCTTGCAAAGCCCAGCTAACATTCTTCTCTTAGGCAAAGGAAGCTGAAGACAGGCAGATCCAGAGAATGAAATCCTTACAGAGGCCCATCTCAGACAGTGAGGGAAGACCAAGACAAGGGAGGTTTCCGTCCAAGACTGCACCAGTAGTCACAGCTCGGATTGTGGATCAAAGCATTTGCTTTACTGATGGGATAGGCGGTCTCTGTTGTGTGTCATGGATCCTTGTTTTTCCTCCACCACTGACTGTTGAAAGTGTTGGTCGTAGAAGCATCTCATAACCGTGGATTGACAGCCTTAAAGACCTGCACGTGGACCAGACCAAAAGGATTGCAAAACACCAAATGACCCTTGGCATTTAGCCAATGCAGTAACTAGAAAAGGCTCTGGGTTGTCTTCTTTTAGAATGAGTACATTTTAAATTTCATGTAGATGTGTTAAGAGTGTGTGTGTGTGTGTGTGTGTGTGTGTGTGTGTGTGTGTAAATGCCAGACTGTCAAGAGGCGAATGTAGTGGACCTCTTTTTTCTTGTCAGCATTCGTGTCTTCTTTTTCTAATAGCAGAACTCTAGTTTTCCTTTTTTTTTTAAAGATTGGCACCTGAGCTAACGTCTGTTGCCAATCTTCGTTGTTTTTTTTTCTTTTTTCTTCTTCTCCCCATAAGCCCCCCAATGCATAGTTGTATATTCCAGTTGTGAGTTGTGAGTGCCTCTGGTTGTGCTGTGTGGGACACCACCTCAGCATGGCCTGATGAGTGGTGCAATGTCTGTGCCCAGGATCCAAACCAGTGAAACTCTGGGCTGCTGAAGCAGAGCCCGCAAACTTAACCACTTGGCCATGGGGCCGGCCCCTCTAGTTTTCTTTAGGGAAATACGTCTATCCCATTCTCAGTCCCTGTGATTTGGATAGAGCTGATTTTGCCTCCAGCTCCAGGTCTGTGAACACAACCCAGGCCTGGCCAATTAGTGAATTCCATCCTTCTCAAAGTCAAGTATGTGTTCGATTAAAGTCAGCCCTAGGACTTTTGCTAAAACTGTTTGAAAAGCCGTGTTTGTTTTCCACTGGGGTTACTAACTGGTAGAATATAAGTCTGGCACCACTGACGTATGTCTTTGCCAATGCTGCCTAAGAATGAAATCAGCTTATTGTGAACAAGAGTCAAAAAGCAGGCAGAGAGAAAGACAGATTTCTGACGTCATTTGAGTAATTCACTGTTCCTGAAGATCTACTCATAGACTCTTCATTTACATGGTTCAATGACTTCTTTAAAAATAAAAAAAATATTATTTTGACAATATTATTACTATTTGCTTAAGCTAGCTTAATCTATTTCCTTTCACTTGCAGAATATACAAAGGGCTTATTATAGTGCCCAGCACATAATAAACTCTTGCTAAATGGTAGCTATTATTATTATTATTTTGGCTATGGTAACTGTATTAGTTACCTGTTGTTGCATAACAAATACTCCAAAATTTAGTGGATTAAGAGAACAACAATTATTATCTGACAGTAACAGGAATCGGCCAGTTTAGCTGCATCCTCTGGCTCAGGGTCTCTCATAAGGCTACCATCAAGATGTTGGTAGGGGCTGCATCTCAAGCTTGACTGGGGAAGGATCTACTTCTCGGCTCACTTGCACAGTTGTTGCCAGGATTTAGTTCTTCAAAAGCTGTGGGACTAAGGACATGAATTCCTCACTGGTTGCTGACTGGAGGCTGCCCTTAGTTCCTGCCACATCAGCCTCTCTCTGGGGCAGCTCACAACCTGACAGCTTTGCTTCATCACAGTGAACAAGTGAGAAGAACCAGAGAGAATGTGAGCAAAACAGAAGTCACAGTCTTTTGTAACCTGATCTCAGAAGTGACAGCCCCTCCCTTTTGCTGTATTCTGTTCCTTAGAAGAAAGTCAGTAGGTCTAGCCCACATTCAAGGAGAGAGGATTACATAAGGGCATGAATTATTGGGAGGTGGGGATCATTAAGAGCCATTTTAGAAGCCGTCTACTACAGTGACCATATTTTTAAAATTTCAAATTGTGGGAGATTTTCCTTATGGGGCCACTGGTGCAGTGTAATAAAGTTAACCTACCTGGAAAATCCTGAAGCTTGGTTGCCATAAGAATTTAGGACACTGGTACAGTGTGGAAGTGAAATCTTGTGTGATTGGTGTTAGACCTGCTTTGGCAATACCAATGCAATCAGAGGCTGTTAGGATAGTTGGTTAGAGTACTTTGTAAAGGCATCATGGTATCACTACTCAGAGCTAGTGTTAGGCCAAAGTGGGTCAGCTTCTTGCAAATGCCTGTTGTATGAAAGACAATGGAAAAACCATTCTTCCATTAAACTAATAATTTATTCAGTGAGCTGCAAAAACTTCTTAAAGTCCTTGTACAACTGAAGGTAGGCTGGTAGCATAATCTTCACTAAGAGGCAGTACTCTTTTCATGATAAATCCTCTTTTACAATAGGATTTCCTTTGACTAGAACTTTATTTCTATGGGCAAATGTAAGTTCAGTTCACAGCTGGAAATAAAAGATTGGAAGTGATGATGTTTATAACATTTCATACGTTTCAGACTTGAGAAATTCCTTTGAAATTTCATAATTTTTCCACCTCTGATCACTTCTAAGTGGTATATGTTTCCCAAACATATAATATGATCCTATTCTAATGAAAAAACTGTGAAAGATATGGGATATTGACTTAATTTGATAAATATATTAATTTTTACTATTGTTTTTCTCCTGTCAATACAGTTTTATCTTATTTCCATTGTGTCATTTGTAAATAGCAAATCTTTAATTATGAAGAAATTACAAAACAGCTCAGAGGACATCTTGCATGTGCTGTAACATATAATTAGGCCAGTTGAGGTCTCTGATAGACGTGTTGAAGAAATAATGTAAGCACCAGGAAGTACCTGCCTCTTCTCTTCTCCCTAATACCAGATAGATATCTGGTAATGCCATGATGCTTGGAAAAAGCCATCCTAAGCAATTTGTGGCACAGCCCCCTTTCTGCTCACTGCCTCCTTCCTGAGTTTGTTTCATGCCTCTGTGCCTCTCTGAAAAGAGGATGCTTCCTGAAACCAGATGAAACCTGCCACATAATGACAGGTCTGAGTCTGGGGAGGTACAGGCAAGGTGATGTGCAGAGCAGGACTGATCACCAGCTTTGCTCAGTTATGCAGAGAAACATGCTCTGCATTTTACTTGCCATGAAGTAAACTATTTCATCTTAAAAATGACAACGTTTTTAAGTGGATCAAGAGTAGAAAGAAGGAAAGGAACTCATTCAGAGTCTAAGAATCATTGTTTGTCTGTTTTGCTTGGAATGCCCTTTGCCTGTTGCTCAATGTGCCTGCCTTGCTTAGGACTAGTACAAGTGTCAGTCCTTAAATGGAGCCCTTTGACTGGTCAGCTCCCTCCTCTCTGTGAGCAGCAGTATCAGCTTCCTCTTCCGGGGGCGTAGAGTAGTTTTTGATGCAGCTCTGTTATTGCACTTGCTGAAATTATCCGACTGCATTTGTGGTCCTCAACTTGACTCTGCGCAACTCCAAAGAAACCCCTTCCAAAGAAAAAGTATTGGGATGCTCAACAAATGTGTCTCCAACTGAATGAGAGACAGGCATTAAATACGCTTGCTCTTGGGGCCACCCGATGGTGTAGCGGTTAAGTGCACGCGTTCCACTTCTTGGCGGCCTGGGGTTTGCCGGCCGGGATCCCGGGCACGGACATGGCACCGCTTAGCAAAAGCCATGCTGTGGTAGGCGTCCCACATATAAAGTAGAGGAAGATGGGCATGGATGTTAGCTCAGGGCCAGTCTTCCTCAGCAAAAAGAGGAGGATTGGCAGTAGTTAGCTCAGGGCTAATCTTCCTCAAAAAAAAAAAACAAAACAAAAAGAGGAAAAAAAAAATATTGCTCTTGTGTTTTGTACCTGCTCACAGGGGTTTTAGTCTCTATTGTCAGTGATGTTTATTCATACTTTTGTGTGGTAGTGTGATTGAGTGGCTTCATTTGTGTTGTGTAATAGTCTGCTTGGACTGCCATAACAAAATACCATAGACTGTGGCTTTACCGACACAAATTTATTTTCTCACAGTTCTGGAGGTTAGAAGTCTGAGAATGGGGTGCCAGCATAGTCAGGTTCTGGTGAGAGCTCTTTTCCTGGCTTGCAGACACCCACCTTCTTGCTGTGTCCTCGTATGGTTTTTCCTCGGTGCTTGTGCATGTTGAGAGAGAGGGCTCTCTGTCTCTGGTGTCTCTTCTCATAAGGGTACTAGTCCTCAGGGCCCACTCTCACGACCTCATCTAACCCTAATTACCTTCTACAGGCCCAGTTTCCAACTACCATCACATTGGGCTTTAGGGCTTCAACACATGAATTTTGAGAGCAACACAAACATTCAGATAATAACGTTAAAAGATCAACTAAGGCACATTAAAAATTTCAAGAGTTCAGTTGAGCAAACATCAATCCTAATTGGGCAGCACCAAAATCAAAGTGCTGTGTTGACAGGAGGTGGGGAAGCGGTTTTTTTAGAGCAGATGTGGAAGCAAAGCAAGGAAATTACTTGATTGGCTATAGCTTAAGCAGTCACCTAATTTGGGAAAGGTTAGTTAGCTGTTTGTGATTGTTTTAGTTTCATTTTCTAGGATACAAGTGCATTTGCAGGAATAGATCCTGTGTTACATAGGCGACCAAGGCATTAGAGCCATCTCAGTTTAATGGCCTCCTTAGTTAATTATTTTAAGAGTTACCCTTTTGGGCCATCCTCTCGTACATGAGAGACTGACCAAAAATTTGGCACTAGTGCCACTCTCAGTCACCCTCATGGTTAAGTTGTTCTTGTCTCACTGTGAAAGTCACAGGTCATGATGTCAGGTTTGTTGAAGGTTTCTGCTGTTCATCTCATTATTCATCTTGTTTCTGTTTCTGTGAGCTCAGTGAAGCCATCTGATGTACTGCTGATGGCTATGAACATACATTAAAGACACGTGAGAGACCCTATTTTTAAGTAGAGATAACATAAAACATAATTATTGTTGAAAAGTTCATTTAACTTCTACTTACATATATTTAATTCACTTGTTCTTAACAATTACATTTAGGTTACTTGCGAAAATTTCACAAGACTTTAAACAGCTAACCATCATCTCAAGTTATTTTTCTTGCTGAAATGTTTTGTAACCGCTGTAACATGAGCTTATTTGACTAGTAAACCTAGGTAGAATTAAAGTTATATGTCTGCATCAAATTTAATGTTGATAATTCTGAAGATACGCCTGTTTTAATTAAACCAATGAACTTAGGCTAGCTTTTATTTACCAAGGATTATCCCAGGTCATATGAACTTGAAGAACATTGGGTTAATTTCCATATTTATGAGAGAATATTTAATTTATGTAAGTGCTTATTTTTCTTTCAGCCAGTTAAATAGACCTCTTCTACAAATTAATTTTGTCAATGCCACCTGGAGGTAGAAAAATCACACATCTGTAACATACATACATAGACACACATAAGCATATAGAGAGACAGTTCTAAAATTTTAGCCATGAGACAGGCATGATAATACAAAACTCACTAGTTTAAAAAAGAATAGTTGGATTCAAATTGAGTTTCTGGCAGCTGGAATAAGTTAAGATTACTCACTTAGATGACTAAAGATTTTTACTAATATTTGTGGAGAAAACTTTAAAATTTTTCTCATTTGCTTTTTGTAAGAAAACTTTAAAAGAGGCAATGTGTAATTCACTTTGTCTCTTAGAAGCTTCTGTGTACCAATCAAAGGATGCATTCCATTATTTTGGAGAAGTTTGGGACCCCTTTTTCTCAGGGCATTTTGTAAATGAATAAGCTTATCTAGGTTAAAAGTCCCCCACTGTGGCCACTGTAATTGGCCAATGTAATTGGGTTGGTACACATCCCCTTTGCCTGTTAGAAAACAGTCTGTTTGTGAACCGGTGCGCCTACATCGGTTTGGGCCAATGAGACATTGGGAGAGGATTGTGTGAGATTTCTGAACAAGAGGCTTTTCTGCTTTTAAGACTGAGCCATTGGAAGCCAACTTCTTTTGTCAGATGTAAATGAGGAAGTATGTAGCCTTGATTGCTCTTGGTAGCCATCTTACAACCATGAGGAACCTTTCAGTGAAGATGACAGAGAGGAGATTCAGCAAGAATCTGGGATTTTGATGCCATTGTTGAATGGTTGAATCAACCAACCCTGAAGTTGGCCCTAACTCTGCAGCATTCCTCTTCTGTGAGCTAATAAATTTCCTTAGTATTTAAGCCAGTTTGTGTTACATTATCAGTTACCTGCAGCCTAAATAATATATCGGGGTTCTAATCTACATATTGCTCATGACAAATATCTTTTGAGACTATAGAAATAGTGCCTTTCAGAGTCATTATTGATAGTGAATGTGCACAAAATGTTAGCATGTTGGTAGCTAGGTCCCTGCTGCCATCTGTTCACTGTGGATCAATCCAGATAGGTGATATTGTTTTGTTGTTCTTCATTCATCAATTTCGTAAACAAATTTAGCCGAATGAGAATACCCTGGGATAAGTAAGCTCTGAGGGTTGCCTGAAGAAATATGGCACATTTCCATCCTACATCTCCAAACCTCTAGCTGCAGATATTGAAGAACGTTGTTAGCATGCTCAGTAGTATGAGGTTCCTAAGCCAACCCTGACTAAGGCAGGCAGTATCTGAAGATCCTCCGCTCTATCAGTGTTTGGGAAACAGACATGATCTGGCTTTCCTGGGCTCAGTACCTGGTGTCCCATGATGTGTTCCATGGTGATATTTGCAGCTAATTGAGTGCTGATTGCCCTTGCCCTATCCTTTCTTGGTTTCTATCCTTTCCCTTCCTGCTGCTGAGGTTGCAACATGCCTCATGGCAAGAAGAGGTTGTCAATGGATCATATTGTGATACAATGATCTACTACATGCCTCTTTCCCATAAGTCATCTTTTTCACTCCCCAGTGTTTGACATGGTTTCTGACACATAGTTGATGCTAAATAAGACATTAAATAAACTAAAGGTTGAAATTTTCTTTCCCCCTAACAATATTGTAAGTGCTTTGAGGGCTGAGACCATCCCTTATTCGACATTGCATCCCCAGTGCCTAACATATTCTGACACATAGAAAAATCTCTAAAATATGTGTTGAATAAATGCATGAAATGTGTTTCTGTGTAAACTTTGATAGCAGTATCATATAAAAATATAGAAAAATGCATAAGTTTTAGATTAAGTAACAACTGAATGATACAGATAGTAAGTGTTATAGGTAGGTCATGGGCTTGGCCCTGATTGACGGGTGAAGGTGATTAAGCACAGGAGAGCCAAGAAGGCATTCCTGGTATGGGGAGAGAGGTAGAGTGAAAGAGAGAATACAGAACCCGTCAGGTCTAATAAGCATATGATAACAATTGGACTGTAACACAAAGGAAGTGAAAGGAGATAAGCTTTGTAGGGAGTTGTTGGGCCCATGTTGCAGGAGACATTGAATAGACCGGGAAGTCTGAGTTTTGTTCTACAGGCAACAGGCAGGAATGCCTATTCTTCAGCAGTGTTTGTGTCCTAATCTCCTCTTCTTATAAGGACACCAGTTATATTGGATTAGGACTCACCCTAATGTTCTCACTTTACCTTAATCACCTCTGTAAAGACTTTACCTCCAAATATAGTCACATTCTGAGGTACTAGGGATTGGGACTTCAACATATGAATTTTAATGGCAGACACAGTTCGGCCCGTAACAAGAGCCATGTAAGTCAATTTAACATCAGTGGTTTAACTTGTTATTTCTGAGTTTTCAAAGTATTTTCCCACAGAATAAAAATAAATTCAATTCTTTTCTTTTTAATCTCTTCCTCTCAGTATCTGTACTCTTGACAGATTGATATTGTCATTTAGATACTTTCAGATTCAATTTACAAGAAAGGTATGGTAGAATAGGATTTCTTACTATCCCCTCTCAGCTTTACAATTCAATAAGATCAGTGTTTTCAACTATTTGTTAAAATGACAGCTTATTATATCTCTCTTTTATATGTGTAAATCAATATTTTATTATGATCAACATATTTTAAATTGAATTCCTTGATTTTTATCAAGTTTAATTTCTGGTTAATTCGTTAAAATATGAAAATTGCCCATGGTACTCTCACCCATTCTGGTTTATTACTTCCTTTACTTTGACCAAAAATATACATACACAACATGCAGCAGTTTGAATAATTCCTAAATCTACCAACAACATTTGACTCTTTTGTGTAAAATGGCATAAAAAATTCATTTTTATGATATTTTAAAATGTGATATTTAAAAAGTACTTTGAAGATGAAGACACGCATTGGGGCCCTGAGCCCTAGGCCCTTTTCCACCATCAGAGCTAGCAGGATAATTAGAGGAAGTGTGTTGGGGGTGAGTGGGTGAAAGCCCCTGTTTATCTAAATGCCTCAGGAAAAAATTCTGCATGAATAAAGTGAAAAACATCTTGATTTCTGCACTTGGTTTACTTTGAAACCTGGTCTGTGAATAAATACATTTAATCGATGGTAGTGACAAATCATATTCATAAAATTTTAGGGAGATAATAGGCCAGGTAGTAGCTTCTTAAAGCATAAAAGAGATGTTACAAGATTGGTTGTTGGAATTCAGTCTTACCAAGCAAGTTAAATGAGTGGCTCTTTGATCATGTATAAAGACCATTGTTAACTCCAGCCTTTAAAAAATTCTATAAAACTATAATAATCGTCCAGTACTGCCCTGAAACTTCTGCCACCAAGGCCAAGAGTGATCTCCTAGTTACTTACTATTTTGGGCCCTTTTCTGCCCTCCTTTCACTTGATGTGGCTGTGGCATCTGACATGGTAAATCAGTCCCTCTGTTTTGAAACTCTCTCCCCTTAATGTCAGTATCCAATAGATTTTTTTTCCTACCTATCTGGAAACTTCTTTTCATTATTCTTTTCCTTCTTCCTGACTCATAAATAGTATGTCCCCTAGGATTCTCCTTTCAGCTGATTTTGCCTTCAATTCCTACCCTTTCAGCTGTCTGCATTTATTCTCAAGACTTGAACTTCATCTTCCACACTGATGATACTCAAATCATATCTCCTGTCCAGATGTCCATCCTGAACTCTAGAAAGATTGATTTAACTGATTCCTTGCCATGTCCACTTGGTTGTTCCATAGGAATTTCAGACTCAACATGTCCATATTACTGGCGCCAACAGGTCCATTTTATTAAGACTTCCAGGGCAGCTTCCAGAAAATAGAGACCAGTTTTATTCAAATATATTTTGCTAACCTCTTGATGCTGGTAGGCATCAGAGAGAATAGGTTGTGTCCTGCTTTCAAACTGACTTATAGAAAGAAACTTTACATGGATATTATGGATCAACTTCTGGGCATATTACACTATACATTCCAATTTCATCCTATTTCAGCTTCATTCACACAGCAACCCACATCCCATAACTAAGTTATTAACAAAAATGATAAGAAGGGAGGATTTTGATATTTGGTTTTTCAGATATATAGTTAAAATCCTCATCTTTTTCTCTGAAATTCTTGACATCTCATGATTTATGATATTATGTTGTTTAAATTCCAGAATTCTACATCCGTTCTTTGTCTTCAAGGCACCCACCATGACATGAATTGCTAGGGGATTTCCTTCAACATCAGAGGCACTGAAGTATACATTTTATATCTCAATAGTGGAAACTAGTTTCCTCATAAGTGTGGACTAAAAATAATGATGACATGGGAAAATGCAGGATGCTGGAGGAGGAAGAGAGCCATTTTAAGATGAAAGAAACTGAATACATTTTGATGAAAGCTTAGCTTATCATTTACCTCTTGGATTGAAAATAAAGTAGGAAATATTTTTCTGATTTTTTTAAAATAACATAATTCTGTTTCAATTTTTGGGAATTTATTAGCCTATGACCCATTTCTGCTTCTACTTTTTCTATGAAAGCTTTTTCTTTTCGATTTGCTTTCAAAAGGAAACATAGACTTCTGCTTCTGGCCAAGAAAGAATGACTGGATGAATTTACCTTCCCAGCTGAAACAACTAAAAATTCAACTAAGTATACAGAAAAAACAGCACTCAAGATATTGGATGTCAGCAATCAAGGGAATGACAGGAAACAAGTGAAGTGAGCCCTACTGATGACTTAGCTTACTGCTTTGGGGAAGTTTCCAGGCTCTGGCTAAGGGGCAGGAACCCAGGTGGAGACTGGTGGTCTCCTAGATGTGAGGAGATGGAGCAAGGAGTCTGGAGGGGCCAAGGCAAGTAGAGTTCACAGGGCAGAGTACTGGAGAGGAAGAGCTGCACAGTGAGAGAGCTTGGAGAGTTTCAGAGGGTCCCCCTCAAGTGTTCAGCTGAGTATTGATCAGTGAACTCATGTAAGGAGACTAATCAAGGCTGGGGAAAGAACCACCAAAGGATTAGAGAAAATAATCCTTGGAGCTCACAAAGTGCTGGGGATAGCACCTGTTCTCAAAGCCCAGGGTGGGAATATTTACAATTCACAAGGCACTGGCTGTTCCGAACTCAGAAGGGTTTTGCTTCAGTATTGGGAAAATTAACCCTAGATTACACATTGCTTTGGTCCTGCTTAACAAGGTTTAAAAGCAAGACCTAAAAGGATTAAACTGTGGGTAACAAAAGTGTGTCCCAGAACAAAACTCAAAAATATTTATGGGAGTAAAAGAATATCCCAGCACCCAAGAAGGTAAAATTCACCATTTCTGGCATTTAATAAAAAATTACCAGATGTTCAAAGAACCAGGAATATATGACTCATAATAATGAGATAAACCAATCCATTGAAACTGACCCCAAAATGACATTGATGTTTACATTAGTAGAAAAGGACATTAAAAGAGGTATTACAACTGTATTCTATGTATTCAAGAAGCTAGAGGAAAAGTGAAACATATTAAGTAGACACATGGAAGATATAAAAAAAGACTCAAATTGAACTTCTAGAGATGAAAAATTCACTTGATGGGATTACTGGCAGATTAGATGTTGCAAAATAAAACACTAGTACACTTGAAGACATAACAAAAGAAATTATCCAAAATAAAACAGAAATTAAAAAACTGAAAAATCAAATACAGCATCAGTGAGCTATGGGACAACTTCAAGCAGTCAAATGCATGTGAATTCAGAGTCCCCAGTGGAGAGGAGGGGGGGAGGACATAAAAACATTAGAAGAAATAATGACCAAAATTTTTCCACACTTAATGAAAACTATAAATTTTCAGATGCAAGAATCTCAATGAAAGCAAAGCCCAAGAAACATGAAGAAAATGATACCAAGACATGTTGTAATTAAATTGCTCAAATCAATGATAAAGAGAAAATCTTAAAAGTATCCAGAGAAAACAAGGTATTTTAATAAGAGAAGATCAAAGCTAGGAATAATAGCAGATCTCTCATCAGGAACAATGTAACTATAAGACAGTGGAGAAACTAAAAGAGAAAAAGAAAAAATCAACCCAGAATTGAAGTACTGAAAAAAAAAGTACTATCAACTAGAATAATTTACCCAGTGAAAACAGCATTCAAGAATGAAGGCAAAATAAAGCTGTTTTCAGACATACAAAAACTACAAGAATTAATCACCAACAGATCTGAGCCAAAATAAATGTTGAGGGCAGTCCTTCACACAGAAGGAAAATGATAATCAAATTCCCACATCTGGTTATACACAAAGGAATGAAGAACACTGAAAATGGTAACTATGAGGACAGATAGAAGGACTTAAAAAATTATTATTATTATTATTTTTGAGGAAGATTAGCCCTGAGCTAACTACTGCCAATCTTCCTCTTTTTGCTGAGGAAGACTGGCCCTGAGCTAACATCCATACCCATCTTCCTCTATTTTATACGTGGGACACCTACCACAGCATGGCTTTTGCCAAGTGGTGCCATGTCCGCACCTGGGAACCAAACCAGTGAACCCTGGGCTGCCGAGAAGCGGAATGTGCAAACTTAACTGCTGCGCCACCAGGCCAGCCCTAAAAAATTATTTAATTCTCATCAAAAGATGAGAGTTTGTTTCAAGCAAAAATAATAACAATGTATTCTGGGGTTTATAAGTATGTTATGAAGAAAATAGTAAAGATCAGAGTGGAAAGCAGTGAAATAGAAAACAAAAATCAAATGGAAGAAAAAAAATCAATAAAATCAAAAGCTGATTCCTTGAGACTAAGAAAATTGATAAACCTCTAGCCAGAAGGATCAACAGAAAAAGAGAGAAGACACTACTGATGCAAGAAAAATTTAAAATACTCAGGTGTATGAGGAAGATATTCTGGTTTAAACTTGATTTAGACTGAATTTTATTTTAACGAGAGCAGCCTGACTTATGGCCTGACAAGCATACATTGTACATCTGCTTTAAGTCACTGTCCCATAGCAAAGTGTGCATTCTTTGAAGACAGGGATGAATGCTTCCCTTCCTCGGATGTCAATACAAGTACTCTTTTGAAGATAACTTTTTCTTTCCAGGAACCAGGGTCAAGTTGACCTGCTGTGTATGTGCTAAACTGCAGCAAAATATCTCCTCAAGACCTTAGAAAAATGTATCCCTGTCATGCTTGATGTATGTTCTTTGTTGTGAAATGGTATATAATTATGCTGTAAACCATGCTTCTCCAGATTGCTTTCTCCCTTTGTGGAGACTGCCTTCCTAGCTCAAGTAAAATCACCTTCTCTTTCCTACTTATAGAATGGTTATTTGTTATTTGTGTTGATGCTACTAATTACCAACCTCAAGAATGAGAGAGGTAACCTCAGCACTAATTCTACAGATATTAAATAGATAATCGGGACTATTATGAGCAACTTTATGCTGATAAATTAGATGGTTTAGATGAAATGAACAAATTCCTTGAAAGACACAAACGATTAAAGTTTACTTAAGAAAAAATAGATTGCCTAAATAGCCTTATATCTATTAAAGAAATTGAAACTATAATAAAAAACCTCACAGAAAAACTTCAGGACTACGTGACTTTACTGGTGAATTGTGTCTTCAGTTTTCAAAGTAATACATGGTGATTAAAAAGAATGCAGTTATAGAGAATTATTTAAAGTAAAAATCAAAAGTCAGCATATCACATCCCACTCCCCACAGTTATCCATTTTTTGAAAGTACTTTAATGTGTATCATTACAGATTTTTATGTTATGTACACACACACACATATAAAATCTAGTTAAACAACATAAGTGATATTATTATGTACATATTACCTGAGCTTGCTTTTCTCATTTAACACAGTACAAATATCTTCTTGTGTCAGAACTCAAAGCTCTATATAAATTCTTTTTGAATAGCTGCATAATACTTCAATGCATGATATTGTATTACTTTCTCCATTCCTCTGTTGATGGAATAAATTTGGGTTGTGTTACGGACTGAATGTCTGTGTTCCCTCAAAATTTGTACGTGAAAGCCCCAGCGTCCAATGTAACTGTATTTGGAGATAAGGCCTTTAGGGATGTAATTAAAACTAAGTGAGGTCATAAGGGTGGAGCCCTGATTCAACAGGATTACTGTCCTTACAAGAAGAGAAAGGAGAGAGCTCGCCTGAGCATGCTCTCTCTCCACCACGTAAGGACACAGTGAGAAGGTGGCCATTTGCAAGCCTGGAAGAGAGGCTACACCAGGAACTGAAATGGCCAGCACTTTGATCTCAGACTTCCACCCTCCAGAACTGTAAGAAATAAATTTCTGTTGTTTACCACCCAGTCTCTGGTATTTTGTTATGGCAGCCTGAATTGACAAATAGAAATTGCCTTCTGTTTTTGTTTTGCAAGTATAAAAAACATCGCACTGAAATTCCTTGTACATTTGTCTTTGCACACTCATGCTAATAGGTTTATAGCAGATATTCCTGGAAGTCTGATTACTTGGTTATGGAGTGTGCACATTTAATATTTGGGTAGATACTTATGTTATTTTTTTGGCAGCACCTAGCTCTGTATTCAGATGCTCCACAAGGATACCATCCTCTAATAGGAAGGCCACCTCTCCACTACAGCCTAGAATCTGCCTTCCTATTTGGAATGACAGTCAGATAGAGACAGTCATCCACCCACTTTATCCACAGGAGCACTACTGACATTTTCAGCTGGAAAATGCCTTGTGTGTGGTATTGTGATGGTGTCCCTACCCAAAATTTATCATCTTTGGTTCCTGGGCACCAAACGCCAAGTAGCATTCCATCCCTAGTCACTGCAATACCCCCAAAAGTCTCATACAGTTTCAAAGACCCCCGATAGAGTAACTTCCCCACTCCTATAACCTCCAAAACATGTATCAAGTTTAAAAATATTTTAGTTAAAGGGAACAGTTTTGTGACCCATAGGTTTGTCACCAATGAGTTATCTTACTAAGCTATTATTGAGGATAGCATCTGCAACCTTTTTTCGATTCTAATTCCAACTATTTTTTGGTAACTAAGTCCTTCATTGATTTAGGTACAATTTCACATATACTTGGACGCAACCCATGGCGTCAATTTTATTAAAGAAAAATTTCAAATAAATAGAACAATATAAAGAATATCTATGCATCCATTACTCAGGATTAAAAGATGAACATTTTGCAATAGTAGAGCTCTTTCAAAAATTTTACTTTAGAACTATAACATAGATATCATGGAGGGCCCCTTTGTATCTTTACTCAGCCACTTACATTAACCTAGTGTGTATCTTTCCCTCTATATTTGTGATAGGCAGAATAACGGTCCCCCAAAGATGTCCATTATCTAACCTCTGCCATCTGTGAGTATGTCAACTTACATGGCAAAAGGGAACTAAGGTTGCACATATGATTAAGGTGAAGGACCTTGAAATGGGGAGAGTTGCTAGGATTATCCAGGTAGGGCTAATCTAATCACATGAGCCCATAAAATCAGAGCGTCCTTCCGAGTTGTGGTCAGTGAGAGAGATGTGACTATGGAAGAAGGTTCAAAGAGATGTGATGTTGCTGACTTTGAAGATGGCGGAAGGGGGTCACGAGCCAAGGATTTGGGGAGCCTCTGGAAACTGGAGAAGGCAAGGAAATGGATTCTACTCTAGAGCCTTCAAAAGGAACTTAGCCCTGCGAAATAGCCCAGGGAGACCCATGTCAGACTTCTGACCTAGAGAAAGTAAGATAATGAATTTGTCTTGGTTTAAGCCAGAAAATATGTGGTAATTTACAGAAGCAGTAGAAAAACAATACAATATTATATACTGTTACTGTATGTGTTTATTCATAATCAACGTATAATAATGGTTTTGATTTTTAAAACTTGGCCTAAATTTGACATTTGTAGTAGAAATGTATTGGTTATACTTATAAATCCCTTTCAGTCCTGATTAAAACAAACGTTATTATGCCTACTGACCACTAGTTGCCGTGTAGCATTACTCATTATCTTAAGACAAAGACGGTAACCGAGCTTGGACTGGGAAAACGTGGGCTCAAGAAAGGGTTGCCAGATAAACGTACAAGGTGCTTTGTTAAATCTGAATTTTAGATAAACATGAATAGTTTCTTTTAGTATAACTGCAAATATTTCATGGAACACGTTATTTGCTAAATCTGTAAACCCAGGGCAAGGTAACTTTTGTGACCCACGTCTCAGCACCAGTTTCGTACTTAAAATCGGAATAAGAACTCCTGCTTTATTGAGCTGTTAAATCCAAGTGAAAGTCAATCTCTTTATAAGTACTAAACTTTTCAAAACAATGAGGGTTAAGACAAAAGAGTTTGGACCGGGCTCTCTGCCTATGGCTGGGGCCCTGGGCCGCCCCCAGGCGGGGGGCAGGGTTTCGAGATGTGGGGTCCACATGCCAGCCCCGCTCTGCTCTCTTTCCTGAGGGGCCAGCCAGGGCGCGAGCTCTGAGTCCCTAAAGAGAGCCTATATCGTCGGTCGCAAAGACTCCAGCTACCCACTCGGCACACGCCCCTTCTGAGCGCAACGCCCCTCGGCGGGCTGTTTGGGACTCTTCCGGCTTCCGGCTTCCGCCTTCCGGGCGGTCACGTGCCTCTGGTCACGTGACGGGCGCTCCTGTCATTCTGCGGCGGCCCGGCTTCCTTCTGCCTCTGCCGCCCTCAACGTCTCCTCGGTGGGGAAGGTCTTCACTTCCCAGCGCCCGGGTCTCCAGCCGCCGCTTGGGCCTCCGGACCGGGCAGGAGACGCCGACTCGGCTCTGACCAGGCGCCCCAGCCCGGCGGTGGCCCTGACGCTCCGGACCGCCGCAGCTCCCCGCCGCCTCTGGTGCGTTGTAGGGCCCCGAAGGTTCGCGAAGTCAGGCCGCGCTCCGCTTGTGTTGTCTTCGGCACCAGCCCGCGTGAGGCCACGCCTGCGGTTTCTCCAGCTTCCCTGGTGCGTGCCGGTTTCTCGGCGCTCTGCCCCTCCTGCCCTCCTCCGGTTCCGGGTTCCCAGATTCTTCCCTTCGGGCCTCGACTGGGTTTACGAGATTGCAGAGCCTGCCCCGCAGGGGCCAGGACGGGAGAGGGACGGGCAGGGGAGAGGAGGACAGATCGAGGGTATGCTTTCTTCAGGCTTAGGCCACGGCCCTGGCCTGCTGGAGGTTCGAGTTGTTCAGGGACCCAGGTCACTGCCCCGGGACATCTTCATCTACACCGCTGGGGCTGAGCCTGCTTGGTTCCAGGGTTCCAGCTTGGCCCGGACGGAGCCTGTTTCTGCCTGGGCCCTGCCAGTCCGCTTCGCTCTTGTTTGTTTAGGCAGCAAATCCTCAGATGTAGAGATTAAGTTCCAGACTGACGAAGGTCATTGGGATCCTGGGGTAGAATTTTGCGTATGGTTTTTAACTTCTTTGAGGCATAACTTTGAATTTATATTTTGTGAAAAGGAACCTGTATTTTGTGTCGTGATAAAATGAGGCTTAAACTATTATCTGTTAGTTTAGGAGTGAGAATTACTTAAAAGCTCATTATTGTAGGTTCTTGTCTACAGACCAGACTCCCATTGTTGGCTGTACCTAAATTGTAATTGGTATTTGTTTCAAAAATTTCTCCCAAAATTGATTTTGAAAATACTGTGAACTTTGGTTGAAAAAAGAAAGCTCTGTCTTCTTAGAAATTACGGTGTCACTTTGGTTGGGCATTTTAATTTGAGTAATTTTAGAAAGGAGTTTTACATTTTTCATATGTCACTTCAAAATGATGCTGAGTAAATGTAAATAAAATAATTGGTCCGACTTGTCTTATACAGGTTCTTATTTTTTCTCTTTCGGAAGAGGAAAGTTGATTCCAGTTGTATACATTTAAAATACTTTACTATTTTGTATACCTGTTCTATTGAAACATGATTTCTGATGGCAATCTTAAATGGTTACTTTAAAAATCTTACTGCAATATTAGTGCCAATAATTTAAAAACCTTTCCTGGAAAAGTAGAAACCTATAGAGAACATTTTTATGGAGCAGTGCATAATTGAGCAAGATTTGAAACATAGTGATATTGATATTTACTGTTTAGGAGATTTAATATTTGAGTTGAATGCGTGGAGAGATTAAGGCGATAATGATGATATTAATAATAATAATAGTAGTAGTTGTTAAGAAATAATAACACCTGGTATTCTGGTTTTACCTTGCATCAAAATTGAAGATCTGTTGAGTAACATTCAAGACCCTAAAGTTTAGATGACCAAAATGGATATCCGGGGTGCAGTGGATGCTGCTGTTCCAACCAACATCATTGCTGCCAAGGCTGCAGAAGTTCGTGCGAACAAAGTGAACTGGCAGTCCTATCTTCAGTAAGTATTGATTTGCAGTGAATCATGGATAATCATGTGCTTTTGCATCAGACTTTTTCATGGTCATGCTTCTATGAGAGAAATGTGGAAAAAGACTTAAATGTGGAAGAAAACACTTCCTCCTTAGAGTAATTAGCTGTCATAGGATGACAGTGTAGTGTGGCGGAAACAGCTTGGGCTGTGGGCTGTGGGCTTTGGAGGGCAGAAAAGGATAGTGTACAAAGCCTGCCCGACTGGCTCAGTGTGCCTAGATGATCAGCGTGGGGACAGATGGCGTTGCAGAATGGCTCTTACTGCTAGTAGAAAGTGTAGATATTTGAGTTTCAAGACCTGGGTTTGGATTCTGGTTCTTCTTTCTACTAAGTAGGCAAGTCCCTTAACTTCTCTCAGGTTCATTAAAGTAAGTGTGAAGTGAGGATACATATCCCACAGGATTGTTGCTGAAATAATGTATTTAAAGTGTTAGCACAGTTGAATACAAGCAGTCGTATGTTGAATACACTGTGAATAAATTTTAGTTCTTTCTCCTTCCTTCTTCTTGTATCAGGATTTAGCATGCTGGTGTTCTGTATTTATCTGTAAAGTAAGTGTTCACTTATTCTTGACCATATTTTATCATATTGACTGTACTTCCTATTTGTTTATTTTGGTATATTTATAGCAGTGAATTATTAAGGAAATTCAGTTCAGATTTGCATATACATTTTGAAAAACAAATTGAGGATCCTTAGTTTTATATATGGCAGTTTGTTTTAAGAGGAATATGCAGTGCAGAAAAATGCTCCTTTTGTTTCTGTTAATTTAGTCAGTTATCAAACATTCATTGACCACCTTCCAAGTCTGAAGCATTTTTCCAGGCCTTGGGGCTACAAAAATATAAACTCATAATCGAGTAGGAAAGTCAGATGTATAAACAGATCATTTTAATTCAGTATAACTGTGATAGTAGAAAGGTACAGAGAAGGATGAGTGCACAGAAAAAGGCCAGCTGCTCCTACCTCCAGGAAGTTTTTCTGAAGGGGATGTTTCCTGAACTGCGTTTTAAAGGATGAGTGGTATTTAAACATGTGACAAGAAGGGAAAACTTTCCAAGTAGAACAGACTGTGAGCAAAGGCAGGGAATTAAAGACAGCATGCTGGGTGGGGAATAATGCATGTTTTGGAGGCAGCCAGTGGGAGAGCTGAGGCTGGAGAGGCAGCCATGAGCCAGTTGTGAAGGCCCTGGGCGCCAGTGGAAGGAGTTTGAACTTGATCCTATCAGTCAGTGCTTTTACAGATGTTTCTTAAGCTGTGAAACCCGTGGTTCATGTGAAGTCTGGTAAGGAAGCTCAGCAGGTAAAACAGATGAAAATGATATAGTCAAGTGGAGGTAGGAGTGTTTGTCTTGCAACCCTCTTTTGAGACCATTCACCATCCTCTTTAGGATTCTGGGAGCCCAGTTTTTCTTTTTTTTTTAAAAACCGCTGTCTTGAGGTATGATTGACATACACAAAGCTGTACCTATTTAAGGTATACAACTTGATGAGTTTGGAAGTAAGTGTACACTCATGAAGCCATCACTACAATCTATGCTGTAAACATATTCGTCACCTCCAAAAGTGTCCTCTCCTTTCTTTATTTTATTTTACTTTATTTTGTGATAAGAACCCTTAATGTAAGGTCTACCCTCTTAGCAAATTTTTAAGCAGACAATACAGTACTGTTAACTATATGCCTTATGACGTGCAGTAGCTTTATAGGACTTAATTCATCTTGTCTAACTGAAACTTTAAATCCTCTGACTAACACCTCCTCATTTCTCCCTCCCCCCAACCCCTGGCAACCACTATTGTGCTCTCTGCTTTCATGAGTTTGACTCTTTTAGATTCTTCATATAAGTAGGATCATGTAATGTTTGTTCTTTTGTGTCTGGCTCATTTCACTTAGCAAAATGTCCTCCAGGTTCATCCATGTTGTTGCAAATGGCAAGATTTCCTTCTTTTTTCACGATGAATAATATTCCATTTTATGTAAATATCACATTATCCATTTATCTGTTCACAGATGCTTAGGTTGTTTCCATTTCTTGGCTACTGTGAATAATGCTGCAGTAAGTGTTGGAATGCAGCTGTCTCTTTGAGATTCTGATTTCTTTTCCTTTGGATATATACCCAGAATTGGGATTTCTGGATCATATGGTAGTTCTATTTTTAATTTTTTGAGGAGCCTCCACACTGTTTTCCGTAATGGCTTCACCACTTTACATTCCCACCAACAGTGTGCAAAAAGATTCCCTTTTCTGCACATCCTCACCAACACTTTTTATCTTTTGTTTTTTGATAATAGCCGTCCTAACAGGTGTGAGGTGATATTTCATTGTAGTTTTGATTTGCATTTTCCTCACTATTAGTGATATTGGGCACCTTTTTACATACCTGTCGGCCATTTGTATGTCTGTGGAGAAATGTCTATTCGGATCCTTTGCCCATTTTTAATTGGGTTATTTGTTTTTTGCTGTTGAGTTGTAGGAGTTCCTTATATACTTTGGATATTAATCCTTTATCAGATATATGGTTTCCAGATATTTTCTTCCATACTGTAGGTTGCCTTTTCACCTTGTTGATTGTTCCCCTTGCTGTGCAGAAGCTTTTTAGTTTGATATAATCTCATTTGTCTGATTTTGCTTTTGTTGCCTGTGCTTTGGTATCATATGCAAGAAATCATTGCTAAGGCCAATGTTAAGAAGGTTTCACTGTGTTTTCTTATAAGAGTTTTACACTTTCAGGTCTTATGTTTAAGTCTGTAATCCATTTTGAGTGGATTATCGTGCATGGTATAAGACAAGGGTCCAGTTTCATTGTTTTGCATGTTGTTGTGCAGTTTTCCAAAAGCATTTATTGAAGAGACTATCTTTTCCCCATTGTGTGTTTTTGTCATCCTTTTTGAAGATCAGTTGATGGTATATGTGAGAGTTTGTTTCCGAGCTCAAGGAGCACATTTTTAAAATTACTGTTGTGGGTGTTGGAAACTACTGACGTTTGTAGATGGGAGTTAAATGATCGGTTCCATCTTTTGGTTGGCTTGCTCTGCCGACAGTGTACAGGGGGGATTTGTGGGTAACAAACCTAGAGCTAGGCAGAGGCTGTGGCAGTATTTGAGGATGTCGGAATGGAGACAGTTGGATAGATTTGAGAAAAGTCTTAGTGACTGATTTGCTGTGTGGGGGCAAAGAAGAATCTAGGATGACTTCTGAATTCCCACTTTAAGGGGCTGGATTGTTGTGGGCCCACTGACTCAAGGGCAGAGGAGCAGGGACTTTCTGATGTTTTCTCTGTTCATTTATATCTGTGTAACTGTTTAAATCCCCCGTGAAATTAGGGTTTCGACTCTGTTTCCTAATTTTAGTTCAGAGTGTGTTTAGACTAGAGGACAAGTACTGTCGTGTTTATGAAGCCTAAACCTGTTTATAGTCTAAATGTGGTAACACTGTTATTGATCATAAGGCACTGACTGACTGGAAGAAGCTCTCCAGCATTGGCATTTGGAACATTTGCAGTTACAGGGAGATTTTTAATTCCTTTCTCTTCTGTTCCTCCTGTTCTAGGGCCTCCATACTGCATAAATTGTATTCTTCCTTTTTCCTATTCTGTCCTTTTTTCTGTTGTTCATTGTACCAATTTCTTTTATAAAACCCCTCTACTGTGTAGGTCTGTGCACACATGTTCACCAAATGCTAACTGTGTGCCTGGCGTTGAGCCTGTTGTGGAGACACTAGTGGGTAGGAAATGTGCGTCCCCTAAAAGAGCTAGCAGATTGTTGGAGGCTGGCGTGACACCTGAATTGTCAGTGAATCTTGTATCACATCACATACTGATAAAACCTGTGAAACAGTCCCCCAAGGTCAAAAGGCCATTATACTTTATCCTTCACAAATTAATGTGTTATTATGAAAATACAATATTTTAAGAATCTGTTTATATTTGATTAAACTGTTTTTTAATAACTCATATAGACAGTACATAAATGAACAGGCGTGGCTATATTCCAGTCAAACTGGAATCCAGTAAAACTATATACTGAGGATATAAGAATCGTAAAATAACATCCTTTCTCTTGAGTTTAAAGTTTAATGAGGAAACAAACTTTTAAGTAAAAAATTAAGTAATAAATTGTGGTAAGCATTAAAGTGCAGATATATGCAAAGTTTTTCTCAGATGAGAAAAGGAGGGAGCAAACATTGGGAACATCTTCACAGGACACGTAAGGATACAGGTAGGCGTTGTCCATGCAGAGGAGCTGGGGGCTGTGGTGAAGGAAGCTCCAGGCGGGGAGCTGAGACATGGAAGAACATGCAGTACTTGGGGAGCTTCAGGTAGTTGGGTGTGAGCCACCCCTGCTGCTGCAGGCCAATTTGTGGCACCTTCATTCACCACTTTTGTAGACCAAAAACCGAGGAGTCATCTTGACTCTTCTCTTTCTCTTACAATCCTTATCTAGTCTGTTAACAAGTTCTGTTAAACTCTACATCCAAAATACTTCCCAATCTGTCCACTTCCCTCTGGTTCCACTGCTGCTAACCTACGGCAAGCTATCCTCATCTCTCATAGTCTCTTCTTACAGCCTCTTTCCTGGTGTCTCTGCTTTCACTGTTCCCCCATGGGAGCAGTTCTTTCCATAGCTGCGACAGTCATTTCAAAACTGTAAATCAGATCACACCACCCTGCTCACAACCATCTAGCTACTCTGCCCTTCTGGGTCTTTCTGATACAGCAAGCTTATTGCTACCCCAAGCTCCTTGGACTTACACTGCTGTCTCTCTGCAAATTCTCCCCTTAAATCATTTGGCACATTAACTCGCTTCATTCAGGTGTCTGTGCAGGCAACCTCAGAAAGGCCTTCTCTGTAATCCAACTAAAATATGTCCTTTCCTCTGTTGTCACTTTCTAGCTCCTTACCCAGCTTCAGTTTTTTTGGTAGCATTTACAGTCCTGTCATTATGATGTTATTTTTAAAAAAATCATTTATTTTTATATTTGTGTATTTTCTCTTCTCCCCACTGGAATGCAAGCTCAAAGAGGGGTGTCTCATTCATTCATTGATGTGTCACCTATTCTTAAAGGTCCCTGGCACACAGTAGGTCCCCAATTAATATGGGCTGATTAAATCATGAATGAGTAGAGTACTTTTTGGGAAGTGGTGGAGAGGAGTGTTTGGAAAAGGAAGTAACGTAATACTTGGTAAGTATCATACTATTTCCCATTGTTTTCATTGCAATACTGTGACTTAAGCTTTTCTGTCCTTATTTTAAAGATGAGGAGATAGCTGTTCAGATAGGTTAAGTAATATCTATATGCTCATATAGGTTTTAATTAGTCAATTGATTAAAAAGATTTTTATTGAATGCCTCTGCCTAAGTGCTAGGTAGAACTGCCATTTAAGTCACAGCCTGACCGATATGAAACGAGTAATATGATGAGATGTGTGCTTGAGAAAGCTATCTCGTAGGTAAGAGGGGTGTGGAGGGGGGTTGGATGGGAAACTGGAAAACCTGTTGGTGGATTGTTACTGTAGGACTGAGCTACTCCAGAGGCAGGGAAGTTGAGAGGAGGGTGATATTAGGTGGACGAATTGTTAAGACTGGTGTGTGATTGATTGTGGGCCGTTAGAGAAGAGACCAAAATCCCTAACCTCCTAGATTATGGGACTGTCGAAGGAAGACTCAGAGACAAAAGAATTTAAACAATGAAAGAAAAAGTTACTTGGAACAAACGCAAGGGTGTCAGACTTCAGGAGGAATGGCTTGCCAGGTAAAAAAACACAATTATTTGAATGGAAAAGAAAGCTGCAGAATTCTAAGATTACCAAGTGTAACCTTTGTTGTATGCTTTCTTCATGGTGGAAAAACTGTGACTTTTCCACATGATTATCCTATTTACAAAGGTTATGACATGCTTACTACACTTCTGCATAGCAAAATTTGGGGGTTAAATTGTTTTAGCTAGGGAGTCCAGATTTATGAAAAAAAGATTTCATTTGTTTTGGGATCAGAACCAGACAGAATGACCTTGTTATCCTGGTTTAGCCCTGCGTGCAGAGTGCATTTTCTCCTGACTGGTATGTGAAGTGCTTAGCTGCAGTTGAAACGGGGCAGAGTGTCCATTTTTGCTTCCATTGTCCCATTACCCAGGCTGGGGATGGAGTGTTTGGGGATATACATTAATGATCTCAGTTCTGCTCCTGTGGGGTCTGGAGTGCCTCCATGATCTGTGGGAGGAGAGGACCCCTACACACATGAGAGTGGGGACTGTGGGAGCTAACTTACCAGTGGAGAGGGTAGAAGAGAGCTCTCAGGGAGAACCACAGAGAAGGAGATGAAGAGCACCGCCCACAGAACCTGAGGCACAGGGAAGGAGATGAGGAGTAGGTGAGAGCACCGAAGAGAAGTGGCCTGAAGGGGACGAGAAGAATTTGGAAGCTAAGGAAGAGAGAGAGTGTTAAGAAATGCCTACATTGTCTCTTCCCTCGGAGATCTAGAAAGACAAGTACTGAAAATTCTCCTTTGGGTTGTTAAGGAAGGGATCCTTGGAAAAAGTGTGTGAGAATAGTTTAAAAAAAAAAAAAAAGCAATGTTAAAAAAAAAAGCGTATATGAAAACAAAGTTACAGTGCTTAAAACTGTGGAACTGATACAAGATAGAACAGTGGATTACAAAATCCAAAAGTAGATTAGAAGTATCTAGAAAAACTTGGTATGTAGTAATAGTATATATAAAACGCAGAAGGGATAAAGTAAAACGCTGAGATTTTGAATACGTAAAAGTTGAAATCTTCTTTGGAGGAAGGTGGGGTTGTGGGTAGGTGTGGCAGGGAATGTGAAAGTTCAGCTCCCGTGTCTTGGGGAGGGGATGGCTCTGAGTACCTTGCCTTCTCAGCCTCTCCTGTGCGCTCAGGGAAAGCTGTCCTCTTTGGGAATTTGCCTGAACCCTGGCTGGGCTCTTTCCCTTCCATGTCGTGTGTTCCTCACTCCATCTGTGGTCTCTCCTGTGAGCACTTCCTTCATAAATCACCTGTATACCAATCCTCATCTCAAGGCCTGCCACTGGGAACCTGATCCAAGACAGCTCTGAGAAGGGACCATACTTCTGTAATGATGCATAGTGGGAAAGCTGCTTCAGATTCAATGTTTTCCTGGTTTTACCAGCTTCTCACCCAAAGGGGAAGGGGGTGGATGGGGAAGGGCAGCTTCTTAAAATACTGAGTTAAGAAAATATATTGATGCTGTTTGAATGACAAAGCATATTTTTTTCAGTGCATTTTTCAAAGCATGTTTTTATTTTCAACTTTCATTTACTCTGTGCTTATATACACCAAGTGCTTTTTCTTATATTTTTTCTCATAACCACTCAGTGGAATAGGCCAGGTAGTATTATAATTGCCATTTTATTGGTGTGGAAAATAGCTATCAGAGGGATAGTGACCTGTCAAAGTTTCACAACTGGAGTTGAAACTCCTCCTCATGTTAATTCTCATTGTATACTTTTCCCACCATAATGATGGTCTGAAAGAGTTGATGTGTATCCTGAAGTGCTCAGTCTCACACTGTTCTAGTGACAGGTCTTTTCACAAGGAAGGGTCCGACAGGAGGTTTGCTGTGATGGATGAGTCCTTTTTGAGTGGAGCAGTTGGGAAGTCAAGCCAGGTAGAAAGGGAAGGTACAGGTTCAGTTGTGATGATGCTGAATTTGATATGTGAAATTCACACAGGATAGTGTGGGGTGTTTGCTGAGAGGATGGGAGATCAGGATGGAGAGTTTATTTTCTCAGAGAGGGGGTGGATCACATTTTTATGAGTGGAGGGTAAGAATATGCTGGAGAAAATCATCATAGAAATTCATATAAAGTGGGTTTGGTCTTGATGGTTTAGAAAGCCAAGTAAATTGTCTTGGCAGGGGGAATAAAGGAGAGACTTCAGATAGTGCTAAGAGATGACTTTTTATTCAGTGCTTACTTGGGCCAGGCACTGCGCTAACCATCTTATGTGAATTACTTATTTTCTTATGTTCTTATTTTCTTTGTTTTACTTATATGTGAATTATTTAATTTCTTCCTCAGTTCAACCCATTAAAGGCAATATGGTTATTCCCATTTTGGAGATAAATTAACTTAGGTCCAGAGAGGGCGCATGATCAGTGAGTGGTGAAGCTAAGCTTTCACCTCAGGTCCGTCTGATAATAGGACTTGTGTGTCAACCCTAGAGTTGTGTGTCAACTACCACAGAGAGAGGAGAAAGACTGGGAATCTCTATATCACTTCCTCACAGTGGCTGTTCAACTCTTATTCTTACCTTCTAGGGGGCAGATGATTTCTGCTGAGGATTGTGAATTCATTCAAAGGTTTGAAATGAAAAGAAGTCCTGAAGAGAAGCAAGAGATGCTTCAAACTGAAGGCACTCAGGTGATCGATATAAACATATGTCATGAACACCTTCCTGTATCATTAAAAACTCTAGAAAAAATTTTTAATGGCTATGTGATATTCCCTTGTAGGTATGCATCATAAGTTCAGAATCTTTTTTTATTTGAAATCATTTGACTAATTTCCAGTTTTCTTTGTTAATTTTGGATAAAACGTTTTATCGAATGTGTTTATTTCTCCCTCCTTTTCTGCATTTCTGAAAATTCTTTTAGATTAGATTCCTAGAAGGGAAATTACTATTTGAAAGTATATGGTGTTTTTTTTTTTTCATAGATATTAAGATTGTTTTTATTTTAATATTACCAAGAAGCACTGAGATTATTGTAATTCCTCCAAAACATAGAATAAAAACAAGATAAATTACAAACTTAGAAAATGTTACAGAAATTTGGAAAATATAGTCTATATGACATATTACGAATGCCATAAGAATAATTGCATTTACAATAGGCCCACTGACACTGAAAAATGATTGCTATTTATGTGTTTATTAATGATCCACTTAGCTATATAAAATAGGATTGTCCTTTGACATTGCCTCACAGGCAAATTACAGTATATAACTAGTTCATTTTTATCTTCAGCAAAGCCCCAAAAACTAAATGTTCATGAAAAATAAATCAGTTAAAAAATTGAATTACATTTATAAAGTCTATGAGATGTGAGACCAATGTATTTAGCCTACTCAGATTTTCTGGAGACAAAATAATCACTTTTCATGAATAAGAACATTATCCAAAATATTATTTCTGTATTTTTGTGTGGCATATGAAAACATACAACAAAACATAGAGTAAAAACTTCCAGACCTGTACAAACATTTTCATTGAAACTCTCTTGCCAATCTAATTCTTTTTTAAAATTTTTATTTATTTATTCATTTTGGAGAGGAAGGTTGGCCCTAAGCTAACACGTGTTACCAGTCTTCCTTTCTTTGCTTGAGGAAGATTGTTGCTGAGCTAACACCTATGCCCACCTTCCTCTCTTTTATGTGGGATGCCGCCACAGTACCAGGTACACACCTGGGATCTGGGCCTGCGAACCCCAGGCCGCTGAAATGGAGCGCACATACTTAACCACTATGCCACCAGGCTGGCCCAGATGATCTAATTCTTTTTTTTTTTTTTTTTTATTATTATTTTTTTATTGAGTTATTGATAGGTTACAATCTTGTGAAATTTCAATTGTACATTAATGTGTGTCAGTCATGTTGTAGGTGCACCACTTCACCCTTTGTGCCCACCCCCCACCCCACCTTTCCCCTGGTATCCACTAAACTGTTCTTGGTTCATAGTTTTAAATTCCTCATATGAGTGGAGTCATACACAGATTATCTTTCTCTCGCTGGCTTATTTCACTTAACATAATTCTCTCAAGGTCCATCCATGTTATTGCAAATGGAATGATTTTGTTCTGTTTTGCAGCTGAGTAGTATTCCATTGTATATATATACCACAACTTCTTTATCCATTCGTCTGTTGATGGGCACTTAGGTTGCTTCCACGTCTTGGCTATTGTAAACAGTGCTGCAATAAACATTGGGGTGCACAGGACTTTTGGGATTGCTGACTTCAGGCTCTTTGGATAAATACGCAGTAGTGGGATGGCTGGATCCTATGGTAGTTCTATTTTTAGTTTTTTGAGGAATCTCCATACTGTTTTCCATAGTGGCTGCACCAGTTTGCATTCCCACCAGCAGTGTATGAGGGTTCCTTTTTCTCCGCAACCTCTCCAACATTTGTTGCTATTAGTTTTAGATATTTTTGTCATTCTAACGGGTGTAAGGTGATATCTTAGTGTAGTTTTGATTTGCATTTCCCTGATGATCAGCGATGATGAGCATCTTTTCATGTGCCTATTGGCCATCCGTATATCTTCCTTGGAGAAATGTCTGTTCATGTCTCCAGCCCATTTTTTGATTGGGTTGTTTGATGTTTTGTGGTTGAGTTGTGAGAGTTCTTTATATATTATGGATATTAAGCCTTTGTCAGATGTATGACTTGCAAATATTTTTTCCCAGTTAGTGGGTTGTTTTTTTGTTTCAATCCTATTTTCATTTGCCTTGAAGAAGCTCTTTAATCAGATGAGGTCCCATTTGTTTATTCTTTCTATTGTTTCCCTTCTCTGAGAAGGCATGGTGTCCGAAAAGATCCTTTTAATACTGATGTCAAAGAGTGTACTGCCTACGTTTTCTTCCAGAAGCCTTATGGTTTCAGGTCTCACCTTTAGGTCTTTGATCCATTTTGAGTTTATTTTGGTGAATGGTGAAAAAGAATGGTCGATTTTCATTCTTTTACATGTGGCTTTCCAGTTTGCCCAGCACCATTTGTTGAAAAGACTTTCTTTTCTCCATTGTATGCCCTCAGCTCCTTTGTCAAAGATAAGCTGTCCATAGATGTGTGGTTTTATTTCTGGGCTTTCAATTCTGTTCCATTGATCTGTGCACCTGCTTTTGTACCAGTCCCATGCTGTTTTGATTACTGTAGCTTTGTAGTATGTTTTGAAGTCAGGGATTGTGATGCCTCCCGTTTTGTTCTTTTTTCTCAGGATTGCTTTGGAAATTCGGGGTCTTTTCTTGCCCCATATGAATTTTAGGATTCTTTGTTCTAATTCTGTAAAGAATGTCATTGGGATTCTGATTGGGATGGCGTTGAATCTGTAGATTGCTTTAGGTAGAATGGACATTTTAACTATGTTTATTCTTCCAATCCATGTACATGGAATGTCTTTCCATCTCCTTATGTCGTCATCCAATTCTCTCAGAAATGCCTTGTAATTTTCATTATATAGGTCCTTCACTTCCTTAGTTAAATTTACCCCAAGGTATTTTATTCTTTTTGTTGCGATTGTGAATGGTATTGTATTCTTGAGTTCTTTTTCTGTTGGTTCATTACTGGAGTATAGAAATGCTACTGATTTATGCAAATTGATTTTATACCCTGCAACTTTGCTGTAGTTGTTGATTACTTCTAACAGTTTTCCAATGGATTCTTTGAGATTTTCTATATATAAGATCATGTCGTCTGCAAACAGCGAGAGTTTCACTTCTTCCCTCCCTATTTGGATTCCTTTTATTCCTTTTTCTTGCCTGATTGCTCTGGCCAGGACCTCCAGTACTATGTTAAATAAGAGTGGTGATACAGGGCATCCTTGTGTCGTTCCTGTTTTCAGGGGGATGGGGTTCAGTTTTTGCCCATTGAGTATGATGTTGGCTATGGGTTTGTCGTATATGGCCTTTATTATGTTGAGGTAGTTTCCTTCTATGCCCATTTTGTTCAGAGTTTTTATCATAAATGGCTGTTGGATCTTGTCAAATGCCTTCTCTGCATCTATTGAGATGATGATGTGGTTTTTATTCCTCAGTTTGTTGATGTAGTGTATCACGTTGATTGATTTGCGGATGTTGAACCATCCCTGTGTCCCTGGTATGAATCCCACCTGATCCTGATGTATGATTCTGTTGATGAATTGCTGAATTCTGGTTGCCAAAATTTTGTTGAGAATTTTTGCATCTATGTTCATCAGTGATATTGGCCTGTAGTTCTCTTTTTTCGTGGTGTCCTTGTCAGCGTGATGTTGGCCTCATAGAATGTGTTAGGAAGTGTTCCATCTTCCCTAATTTTTTGGAATAGCTTGAAAAGGATGGGTATTAAATCTTCTCTGAAAGTTTGGTAGAATTCCCCAGGAAAGCCATCTGGTCCTGGGGTTTTATTCTTTGGGATGTTTTTGATTGCTGTTTCAATCTCTTTCCTTGTGATTGGTCTGTTCAAATTGTCTGCCTCTTCTTGAGTGAGCTTTGGGAGACTGTAGGAGTCCAAGAATTTATCCATTTCCTCTAGGTTATCCATTCTGTTGGCATATAGTTTTTTGTAGTATTCTCTTATAATCTGTTGTATTTCTGCAGAGTCTGTTGTTATTTCTCCTCTTTCATTTCTGATTTTGTTTATTTGAGCTTTCTCCCTTTTTTTCTTTGTAAGTCTGGCTAGTGGTTTGTCAATTTTATTTATCTTCTCAAAAAACCAGCTCTTTGTCTCATTGATCCTTTCTACTGCCTTTTTCGTTTCAATAGTATTTATTTCTGCTCTGATTTTTATTATTTCTCTCCTTCTGCTGACTTTGGGCTTCATTTGTTCTTTTTTCTCTAGTTCAGTTAGGTGGAGTTTAAGGTTGCTTATTTGGGATTTTTCTTGTTTGTTAAGATATGCCTGTATTGCGATGAATTTTCCTCTTAATACAGCTTTTGCTGTATCCCATATGAGTTGGTATGGCATGCTATCATTTTCATTTGTTTCCAGGTTTTTTTTTATTTCTTCTTTAATTTCTTCAATGATCCATTGCTTGTTCAGTAGTGTGTTGTTTAGTCTCCACATCTTTGTGCCTTTCTCAACTTTTTTCTTGTAATTAATTTCTAGCCTTATAGCACTATGATCTGAGAAGATGCTTGTTATTATTTCAATTTTTTTCAATTTGTAGAGACTTGCCTTGTTTCCCAACATATGGTCTATCCTAGAGAATGTTCCATGTGCACTTGAGAAGAATGTGTATTCAGCTCTTTCAGGGTGGAGTGATCTATATATGTCTATTAAGTCCAATTGTTTTAGTTTTTCATTCAGCTCCACTATTTCCTTGTTGATTTTCTGTCTGGATGATCTGTCCATTGATGTGAATGGGGTGTTGAGGTCCCCTACTATTATTGTGTTGTTTTTAACATCTTCCTTTAGGTCTGTTAATAGTTGCTTTATGAATCTTGGTGCTCCTGTGTTGGGTGCATAGATATTTATAAGCGTTATTTCTTCTTGATGAAGTGTCCCTTTCATCATTATATATTGTCCCTCTGTGTCTCTCTTTCCCTGTCTTATTTTGAAATCCACTTAGTCTGATATGAGAATTGCAACACCTGCCTTTTTTTCCTTGCTATTTGCTTGAAGTATTGTCCTCCACCCCTTCACCCTGAGTCTGTGTTTGTCCTTGGGGCTGAGGTGTGTTTCCTGGAGGCAACAAATTGTTGGATCTTGTTCTTTAATCCATTTTGCCACTCTGTGTCTTTTTATTGGAGAGTTCAATCCATTCACATTGAGAGTGATTATTGATGCATGTGGACTTAATGCTGTCAATCTGTCGCTCATTATCTTGTTTTCCTGTGTTTCTTTTCCTGTGTGCTTTAGACTACCCATTTAATACTGCAATTTCTTATGCTGGGTTTCTTAGATTTTTCCTTATCTATGATATGTGACTCTGTTCTGTACTTTATTTTAGTGTCTACCTTGAAGTTTGTATTTAGAATCTCGTGTATAATATAGTCTATTCTCTGGTGGTCTCTTACTTACTCGACCAGTACTGATTTAGACCCTTTGCTCTTCCCCTCCTAAATAATTATTTTCATTTTTTATTCCAAATCGTCTTATTAATTTGTAGTTAGAGTGCTAAGATCGTCCTTGTTTTGGTAGTTTCCTTATTTTTACCCTAATGCTATAGTTGAATATTTGCTATCCTGTTCTGGTTCTATCCATTGGTCTCCCTAGTCTTTGGCTTGTGTCCCCTTTCTCCCTTTTTTCTTTTTTCAAGTATGAGAGTGTTCTTGAGGATTTCTTGTAATGGAGGGCTTTTAGTTACAAATTCCCTTAACTTTTGTTTGTCTGGAAAAGATTTAATTTCTCCCTCATATCTGAAGGAAATTCTTGCTGGATAGAGTATTCTTGGCTGAAGGTTTTTATCCTTTAAGGCTTTGAATATATCACTCCATTCTCTCCTAGCTTGTAGGGTTTCTGTAGAGAAATCCACTGACAGTCTGATAGGGGCTCCTTTATAGGTTATTCTCTTTTTTTTCCTTACTTCCCTGAGTATTCTTTCCTTATCATTCCTATTTGCCAACTTTACTATTATGTGCCTTGCGGTGGGTCTTTTTACATTGACAAATCTAGGAGATCTAAAACCCTCCTCTACACACATTTCTCCGTTGATCCCTAGATTTGGGAAGTTCTCTTCAATAATTTTGTTAAGCACACTTTCTGCTCCATTTTCCTTTTCCATATTCTCGGGAATTCCTATGATCCTTATGTTCTTACTCCTCATTGAATCCATTATCTCTCGGAGATTTTCCTCATTTTTTTAAATTCTTAGTTCTCTTTCTTCCGCTGTCTGGCGCCATTCAGCCTGTCTGTCCTCGATTATGCTGATTTGCTCCTCTATATTGTCTACATGGGCATTCAGGGAATCCGTATTCTGTTTTATCTGGTCCATTGTGTTTTTCATCTCAAGTAATTCTGTTTGATTCTTCTTTGTGATTTCAATCTCTTTTGTGAAGTAACTCCAGAACTCGGCTTGTTTCTCTATCTTTCTCTCTACCTCATTGAGTTTTTTGATTATAGCTGCTCTGAATTTATTATCACTTAGTTTACCTAATTCCAAGTCCTCAGGACTTAATTCTGTGTTTTTATTGTTTTCCTTCTGGTCTGGGGCTTTTATAAATTGCTGGATGGTAGAGGAGCGGTTTTTTCTCATGGTGGTAGAATTCAGTTGCAGTTACAGCCTGTCACCACTAGGTGGGGGTCGAGAGCGGCGTGTTAGCTCTCCGCCTTGGGGCAAGATGGCTGCGCCCACTGGCTTTGCTGTTGGGGAGGGGCTGTTACTCACACCCGCTGTCTGGGTTCAGATCAGTTCTGTTCTCTGGTCTCCCAAGGCCCTTGATTTATAGGGTCCCGGTGGACGGAAGCTTTCCCCCCGTCAGCGGGTCTCCACTGAATCAGCGGCAGGAGTCCTGGATGATCCCCTGTTGCACGGCCCCTCCCCCGCTCCTTCCCGACCCGCGCCGCAGCGATCGCAGACTCTAGGGGAGGGAGCGATGTTCTCTCCTACCGTTCCGGCGCCTCCAAAGGTGTAAAGCTAGGTTTATGATCTCCTCCTTCTTGGTATTGTAGGTCTCTAACGAGCTGGCATTATGTTTATTCTTTGAAATTCAGTTCTTCCAATCTTTTGTTGTATTTTGGAGGGGAGAGAATCCTGGGTTAGCTCACCCTGCCATTTTGCTCCACCCTTCTCCAGTATATGATGTTTTTAAAGTTGCTTAACTTTCTTTTAGAAATTTTTTTCCACTTTGTATTCTCATTAGAATAAGATGCAATTCTGCTTTCCATCAGATTTTCTGATATGGGGTCATGATTGGCTAAAAGAGCCCATATACAACTCAATCTGATTCTCAGCAGTCCTGGGAAATTGGGGAAGAAACATTATTGGCTCCAGTTTTTGTTGAATCCCAGAGCGACTGTCACGTAGTTGATAAGTTGTGGAATGGGGACAGCAAAGCCTTGGGATTCCAGTCCGCAGTACTCTTGTTGGTCTAGTGTTCTGCTTCCCAGTAAATGCAGGAAAACAATTCAAAACCGATAATAAGTTTTGATTGTCTGTATAACTTAATTTTTATGTCGTCATGAGTAGTCAAGAGTTGATAGTAGCTAGGTCTATTTGAAAGTAGTAAACATTTTGAAATTGATCACCAAAAGTGATCAAATATCTGATGCAAGTCATAGCATGGTCCTCCCATATTTCATCACTATATTTGTAAAAGGTGTACATTTTCCATAATTGAAATCTGTTGGTTAATAGCGTTTGTATCCTAATTTGTGCAAGAGAAATAATATTTTACTGATATTCCATTAAAATGTTGTATTTGCAGTTGATAACAATAATTAACATTAATTTCATTTTTTTCTAGTGTGCCAAAACATTTATAAACCTGATGACTCATATCTCCAAAGAACAGACAGTTCAGTATATACTAACTATGGTTGATGATATGTTGCAGGTAGGTTTATTCTTTACTTAATACATTTAGTGACTTTTTGTGTCCTACACAGTAACAGCATTTTTGTCAGGTTTCACTTAAAGCATTGCTTCTCTTTAGAGTGTAATAATATATTTTTCTTCATTATGTGGATTGTAATTTGCTAATAGTGATAAAAATGGGAATGTCCACACACAGACTGTTTTCTTTTTATCAGTGTGTCAACTAATCAATCTGTATTTTTTCCACAATACCTCGGAATTCTTTGTTGAACACCAGCAACTTTTGGTGAATCATTTGGGCTTTCTGGATGCTCTGGGTACTGATAGATGATATGGCTCCTTCTGTTTCAGTCATTCAGCAGGTTTCAGAGCCCCTGTGTTCCAGGCCAGTGCCATGCACTTGGGGGTTCACTGCTGAATTTAGGCGAGGTGCTTGCGCTCAAAAGTCTTGTCTCTCTGGGGAACATTTCGCTTATCATCTAAGACTTTTCCAGTTGCATAAAGTTTCTATTTACTGTTAAACGCAGAGGGGCCTCCTTTATTCACAATTTTTTATTTTACACTAGAGTATAATCTAGAGTTAGATTGTTGGTATATAGAGCAGTTCTTGTTGAAACAGGCTGTCTGGCTGCTAAATCCAATGTCTGTCTCCATGTCTTAGGAGACTTGAAGAAAAGTGTCAGTCTGGTTGCTTGGGGGGCATTGTTCTGTCAGTTTACAAGGAAAAACATTTATTCATGGCCTTCTGTGTGCCAAATACAGTGCTAATTATTACTGAGGATACAAAGGTTAGGAAGAATGGTGCTGTCTACTTAGGGGCCATCATATCATTTACAGGAATGTAGTGATTTTGCTGTGTGAGTAAGGATAATATCCTGCCTGGGCTGATGGAAGCCTGTCTGAGAATGATCTTGGTCTTAGCACTTTTTCCTTTAAAAAAGTAAAGTTAAGAAAAATGGGGAGTCTTGTGGTCTGCCTTGATTATCCTAGTTATTATATGGGACTACACCTAGAATGAGGAGGCTATGAGTTGGCATGCAAATCTTGGTTTTATTTATATGTAAACATACACACAATACACACAACACAAATATCCTCAATTTTTATACACACCCACATATCTGTAAATTAAAAACCATGCGTTCACACTCTCTCCAGTGTCATTTCAGCTCAACACCACAGAGTTCATTGTAGTCTCCCTTTTCCATATTTGTAACTGTCTTGTGATAGTGAGATTGTGAGCTCCTCTTAGCCTCTATTTACTTGTTTGTTTTTCCTTATGATACAAAGAAAGTGGTGTCAGCATTGCTGACCCTACAACCATGAACACAGCCCTTTACTCGGAGCTCAGTGTTCATTTGCAGTGCTTGCTCTTCAACTGAGGGGAGCTGGTCAGACCATTATGTTCATGTTTTTCTCAGAGTGCTTATATTATTTTTCTTGAAATACAGTTAGATTCATTTGTTTTGTTTGTATTATACACTAGGTTTTTTTCCTCATCCTTGTTGATTTTATTTTATTATTTTTGATTATGTAAAAGATTAACATCCTTCCAGAAGTCAAAACTATACAGTAAGGTATACTCAGAGAAATTTTAACCCCCATCCGATCCCTTGAACCCTATTTCTACCCACCTCTTATAGATAACCAGTATCATAGATTTGTGGTTTATTCTTCTTGTTTTTCTTTTTGCAAAAATAGGCAGGTTCATGTGTATTTTCTTATTTCCCCCTCTTTTATATAAAATATATACTCTGAGAAGAAGGACTTTATCCACATTCTCTTGAAGATTTGTAACTTGGGTACCTGGGACAATAATGGCTGGAGGTTTGTTTTTAAGCAGGAATTGAAACCGCAACAGACTAGTTGAGGAAGGTGGATTTTAAATTTATTTAAAACATATGAAATAGTTTCTGCTTTTTCTGTATGTAGAGTACTTTGTTCATTTATGCGTTCAACGAGAATAACAGTTTTAACTTTGGAAATAATCCGCCAGTGGAGTTAATGATGGTCAACCTGAATTTTGAGTCCTTGGCTAAAGTTATTATCACAACTGTTTCAATTGTTATTCTAAACTATAATGATTCGTTATGTAAGGAGATGACAGTCTATTCCTCAAACAGGTGACTGTTAGCATAGACCAAAATTAAAACCAGTGTATTTAAAAAGAATTAAATGTTGATATGAAAATTAAAATTATTGTTTATATTGTTGTACTTTTACCAAATATTGCTATTTAGCAACCATATTCACTTAGTGAACCAGAAAGTGGATTTCAGCCAGTGATATGCAGAGAACTTTAGGTGAGAGGTAGAGCTTGCATGATTTGAACTAATAATTAATTGTTCCTCAAATCCTCTATCTACCTGTTAGTGTGATATGCTGTTTTTTTGCTGTCTTTACCTGCCCTGATTTTTCTATCATAATATGCTAGGAGTAACCTTGAACATTTGAGGTTTGTCAAATTTCCTCTTTCCCTTGCTTGCTTGTAAGTAGCTTGATGTGCTTCCTGTTGATCCTTCCTTCCAGAGCTAATGTGTGATCTTTCCGCCCCTCCTGGTATTTTTCAGGCTGAGAAGTGGTGTAACTTAGAGTGTTACATCTTGCAGGGCTGGGATCTGCTATCTTGGTTCGCTTAGTTTAAACTAATCATAATAATTAAAGGTGATTTTATTTTTAAAATACCTATCCCTGCCCCCATCCCCACCCTCTGTCTCATAGTAATAATGACACAGAGACAGATCTCATACACACTGGAAAAAGAAAACATATTGATTGATGCAACATAAAATGAAAGGTTGAGAAGCAGTGCACAATTGTTACATGTTTTAGGAAAATGCATTCCAATTAGTGATATTTCTTTCTTTCTTTTTTTTTTTTAGGAAAATCACCAGCGTGTTAGCATTTTCTTTGACTATGCTAAACGTAGCAAGAACACTGCCTGGTCCTACTTTCTGCCAATGTTGAATCGCCAGGATCTCTTTACTGTTCATATGGTAAATTTTGAATTGATCAAATTTCTGATTTAGGGAGGGAACACACCCAGGCCATTTTAGACTTGGTAACCCCCAGTTCCCGGAGGAGTAACTGTTGTGATGTTAACTTTTCAAAGCAGTGTTTTTGGTGTTTAGTAACGTGGGGATTTTGGGAAGTCAGAGGAGGTAGGGTTGCTCTGATACAAAGTCTTACAGAGTATCTGATGAGTTCATCAGCATAAAGCCTTTGGTAAATTCACACATGCAAGCTGCTTTTGATTGTCTATGATAGGATTAACCATATTTTACAATAGAAATTAAATATTGCTTTGAAGCAGCTACTGTGTTTAATTTTTATTTTAATAAGTATTTACTTAATTGCTTTTTAATACCTTAAATAGACTCCTGTCCTGTTTTAAGCTTAGCCTGAAAGGCTATCTTTGGAAGTCTTAACACTGAACAGTTTTTTATAGAGTATGAAGAAGGTATGAGAGGATGGTTGAGACAATAAATCTTTGTTCATGCATTTTCTGTTCGCAGTGTGGAGTAGGCTGCATGGGGGGAGCTCCTGAGGCTGCTCATTTCAGTAGATGTCTTTAAATTTTTCAAATCAAAAACCATTGTTAGTGAAACATTTTTGAGTATGTGTGCTCTCTCTCTTTCGCCATATATATCTATATTCATTTATGTACTAGTGTATTCACATAGTGTATATATTTATAAAAAGAGAAATGAAAAACTAAACTGTGTAAAATAAACTCATGAAATAAGCTGTGTTTTAAAACCCAATAATGTATTTTCTTCTTTCAAATTGGAAAGGCTTGTTTTCACTGTCTGGAGACATAGTTTAAATGTCTTCCTAATTTTGATGGTTTTGAAATAAAATTGACATATATTAAAGACCAAATATGCAGTTAGGGTAAGACTCATCATTATTAATTGTGTAGCCAAATCTATGTTTTAATTTCCTTATGATTTCAGTTACTTTTGGCTAATCTTTCAAATTTTGAGAGCCAGATTATCATTGGTTTACCATGTGCTGATGAAGAGCTTATGCTAGGAGTGGAAACATCAAGTCTCATGGTCCTTTGTCTTTTCCAGTTTGCTTATGCTTACGTTGCTGATGGTGTTTTCAATCCCTGGTTTCCTTACAGGAATCCTTTCAAGTCATCTGTCTATTTTGTGGAGGTTAGGTCAGCTTAAACTAGATAATATATCTGTAAACTCACTTAGATGGGCACATGAAAATGTCCATATATCACAACTCAGTGAGTGAGTCATAGTGCTGCTCTTAGCCCTCCGTGGTGTAGAATTCCAAGTATGCCATGACACTTGAGTGCCTGACATACTGACCTTGAAAGTGTGCCTCTGTCACCTGGCCCAGCTCTATCTAAGTATAAGAACAAACATCAGCCACCAGCACAGGAATTATTTTTGGGTTGGCTAACCTCAGCCTTCTGTATTCTACTTGGATTAATTATTGCTGAATAGTTGGAGGTTTGAACCACTGACTTGCTTTCAGAAAGTACTGAAAGAATAGTAAATTGGGTTTGTTTGTGGAGAAATAGTATTTTATACTATGTATCTTGTGTGTGTGTATATATATTTGTCCAGATTTATTAGGTATAATTGACAAATAAAATTGTAAGGTATTTAAAGTGTACAGTGTGATGATTTGATATATGTATACTTATACTGCCTATTTAATAAAAAAACTCATTAGTTTTACAGCTTGAAGAAAATTGAGAAATCTTTGAGGAGAAAAGGGTATTTGTTCATATCGAGAGAGATGGCTATTTAATAACCAAGATATATTTTATACCAAGATACAGATTTTTAAGTGTGAGAACTGTCAAGGGGCTGGGAGTGAGTGAGGTAGTGGCTGGTAGTTTATTGTGGAGATTGCTCAGAACTCTGGCAAGTAAAAGTCTGCCTCTAAGAAAGATTTTTGTCTTCTTTTGTTTTTTGCTGGTCTTACGATGAATCTCAATCTTACTTTTCTTTCTGTTGAGCAAGATTGTCACTGAGCTAACATCTGTACCAGTCTTCCTCTATTTTATATGTGGGACGCCACCACAGCATGGCTTGAGGAGCAGTGTGTAGGTCTGCGCCTGGGATCTGAACCCGTGCATCCTGGGTTACCAAAGCAGAGTGCATGAACTTAATCACTACACCACCGGGCCAGCCCCCTAATCTTAACTTTTGAAACTCAAAATGATAAGGGAATGTCATGAAATTCTTAAAACACAACTAATTTATCTCACTTTAATTGAAATGTTTAAAAATGCATTTTGACCGTATTTCAAAATATGTCTTGAAAAATGAAATGTAAACTATTATTTTTGGAGGAGTTGAGTGTTAAAAAATCATGCAGTAAAATGATTACAAGTCCTGGTTTTTAAGGTATGTGATGTGATTTTTAGGATCAATGTAGTATTCAAATGTATTTCTTATTTTTCAGGCAGCAAGAATTATTGCCAAGTTAGCAGCTTGGGGAAAAGAATTGATGGAAGGCAGTGACTTAAATTACTATTTCAATTGGATAAAAACTCAACTGAGTTCACAGGTAAAAGACATTTCTTTTAGTGTCTTTGAAACGAATATAACAGCCATGTTCTCTTGAGCTATTTATGGTGATTATGTGAAATTACAAAAAAAGTTACATTAAAGTAACGCCATTTTGCACTTGATAAATAACCAAACTACTTTTAGGTATGATAATGCGCTTCACTTTTTCTCTCTTTGCTGGCTTCAACTCAAACCTTTCTGTCTTTCTGCCATTTGGGATTTTCCATTCATGCTTTTCAGTGGGCAGGGAGTGTCTTCCTTCCATGTGGCTGCCAGGATCACATAGGTTGGAGAATTGAAAGGAACCGCACAACTCCGAAGAGCAGACTCGTGTCAGCCCTACGAGAAAGGGACAGGAGCGCTGCGGCAGGGCACGGAGTGCAGGCAGGCTTCAGTGCTCAGACACTTGGAGGTGTAGCTCCCGTGTCTGCCTTGGGACTCTGAACCACTGAGATTTGTGTGAGAAATTTTGGTTTTGGGGGCTCCAAAAGTTTCCAGTGGGATCTTTTATGCCCTTCTGGTCACATAACCAGACCTCACTTTCTAACCAGTTACACCAATAAACAAAATGGCGTTAGCTGCTGTCAGAGGAGTTTCAAACTGAAAACAGCACATTATAGATTATTGGTCAAGCCATTTATCCTTATTTTGGCCAAGAGTCTGTACCAGGCTTCTAGGTGCCCCTAGGTAAGCCTGGAGCTGCGAGTCCAGCTGTGGGATAACTGTGTCACATAGTGGCTCCTTCTAAGGATTTTGCTGTATCATTGTGGGATTGAACATTTAGGCTTAAGGTTAAATATGAAGCCTGCTTGTTGGTCTTTTTGGTCGCTTTCAGGCCTCTTTAGCTCTGCTTCTCCATGGAGGAAAATAGCTTGCTGGTTTAATGGTTGGAAAGATGGCAAGATTTCTGTTTTTGTCTTCATGGTTCCCTAGAACAGGGCAAAAGACTGGACGTTTATGATAGCCCAGTGGAGTGTTTGTTTCTTTTAGGCTTCCAGTGACTAAGTATTAGGTAGTAAGAGGGAGACTTGGTGGGAATGACCTTCAGAAAAGGAGTGAAGTGAAGGTGGGTGGGAGAAGAGTATTCTGGGGGAGAAAGGGTAGAAGAGACTGAGATTTTGGTGTGGGATGGGGGTGACATGGAGGAATGGGACCAGGAGAAGTAATATTGGTAGTTACTGTGTTGTCAATGTTAGATTACAAATAAATGTCTACTTGAAATACATTTTTGGAAAGTTGTAATTTAGATTTCAGATGACTTTGTTATGTAAATAGATTTTAATTTGAAGCATAAGAGAGACACATGACATTTCTACTTAGATTTATTTTTTTGTCTTATTGCCTGTGTTTGTGGGGGAAGCCTAATTGCCTTTTATATTTGGATAAGGACATTTTGGTGTATCTTGAGCAAAATTATTTTTTTTATCAATAGCATAAATTTTAACACTTTTTGGCTTAGGTTTTAAAAGTATTTTTATAAGTGCCACAAATTTGCATATTTTACTGAGTTTGTGAGATATTTCAGAATCAGGATATCTAGAACATGAAAAACAGGTGTGTGAAGATGAGATTTTAGATTTCTAAATGTGTATCATTTAGGATCAAATGCTTAGTTAAATAGGTAACATCCCCTTTTCTTTTCTGTTTCGAAATTAGTTCTTCCTTTGAACAAATTTCATTCTGCTTTAGTGTTAGCTTTATTGTATAGTGGTAATGAGGCTCTGTTGTAGCTGGATTCATACCGTGAAAATTGGTAGGAAAGATTTTATACTTGTAGTTTGCCACTAACGTTTTGGGTTGTTTCATCTTAGACTTTTCCTCATAGGAATAACATTTATATTGTGCCTCACATGTGATTTGTCGCTTTGGGAATGATTGACTATGGTCGTAACCTTGTCCAGCAGTTGGGGGCAATATTTCTGTCATCACTAGTGAAGGTGAATATTTCAGTGTCTAGAACAGTGGTCATTAGAATTGAGCTTCTTGATGTTAGATAAATGCTCTTAAGGACTTTTCTCTACCTTTCTAGTGCCCTTTTGATCACTGAGTCTTTGGCTTTGTTTAGCTATGGTATGGCATTTCTGCTTTGAGGTTCTTCTGACACAGGATATCTTTTCAGGGTGCCCAGGCCCAGTCTGGCTTTGCTTCTCGGAGTTGGGTCACTGCTTCTGCTGGGCTCTGGATTGCACTGTCTGTCTCGCTGTGGGAAGACACTTTCTTCCATAGCCTTTTATCAGGATTAAATCACAGACTTCTTGTTAAAGAATGAAACAGAGGATTATTTGGGATTTTATTTGCTACTTTGCTTAAACGTCACATGATAGCGCTGTATCTGGAATTTCCGGTCTCCTTTTCTCTGTCATAAATATTTTCTCCCTTAGAAAAAGGACCACAATTCTGTGATTCTAATGAAAATAAACTTTCAAAAGTCCAAGTTAGCTGCAAGTTTGAATCTTTTGTTCTTTGACTTGGAGTGACATTTAGGAGCCTTTTTTGATAGTTAAAGTGTTGTACTTGGGTTATAGGGGCTCATGCCTGACACTTAGATAATAGCTATTGAAAAAAACAGAATAAAAATTTCCTTTCAGAAATTCTTTATCACTTTTCTCTTGCATATTCAGCCTCTGACTTTCTATCTTAAATTTTCTTTGGTCATTTCTATAGAACACGTGAGATTTTGATTTTAATTGTAACTTGTTAGCATTGTTATGGGTAACCAAATTTTAAGTTCCATGTAGTATCTTCCCATCCTCAGGCACCTATTTCAAAAGCTTTGTCGCAGAATATAGTGTAGATGGTTCCATGTAAGACAGTCATCTTATTGGAGAAACAATGCAGTAAGTAAATCCTGAGACTTGGATAGTTGCACCAGCCTCACTTATGAAATGTAACTGGAGCTTAGTATTCAGTTTATTATTGTTCCATTTTTAATAATTTATTGATTAAGATAATATCTGGAAGAGTGTAATGATATTTAGAATATTTCATATCATCCCTATGCTTTTTATTAATTGATGATACTCCATTAAGTAGGATTAGGAAAAAAATTATAAAATTTGCTTAGCTCCCTTTCGTAGGCTGATAAATTAGGATAAAGTTAAAAACAAAACTAAGTAATAAGTTATTTATTTTGTAATAGAAACTGCGTGGTAGCGGTGTTGCTGTTGAAACAGGAACAGTCTCTTCAAGTGATGTAAGTACATTCCTTCTTAATTCACTGGCCTCCTAATACCCTGAAAATAAGTTATTTTGAGTAATAGACCTTTAAAACTTTGGAGATGTTTACAAGTTCCCCAAATGTAAATCCGTGGATTTGGTATCACCTCCAGTGAGGTTAATGGTATTGTACAAACTATGTATGAATAGATGTGGTCCGCAGTGATGACTTTTTCTCTTGGTAGGCATGAGCCTTGCTCTCCCCTGTTGCTCTTCATCCCGGCCACTTTGTCTCAGAGCTGAGAATCAAAGCAAAAGTCTGAATTCAGGTGTACAACTGGAGCAAATAATCACCAAGTTACTCTCTAAGCTTCAGTTTGATAAACTACTATCTGTCTAACAGATACATGAATACTGTGTCAGGCAGTTGAAAACAGTTCGGTTACCTGATGGTGCTAAAACTCATTGCTTGCACTGTGTTGCTCAAGGCTTTATGTGGGGCTACTTGGTGGCCAGAAACACCCCCCTCCCTTTTTTGGTCAGTTTCTCCCCACATTTTTGTCGGACTGAAAGATTAAAGGTTAAAACTAATCATGTCTCCCCAAGTTCCTTTCTTAGATTTATCTTGCCCATTTGAGAATAGTTTAACTTTGTTAAATAGCTCAAGAACTAACAGTAAGTTTGGACAAGTAAAGGTTGTCATGATTGGAGCCAGTTGAGAGAAAGGGAACAAAAAAAGAAATGTAGGTGAGGTGCATCTAGCTTCATTTGTTGGAAATATCTCTGGGAAACTGGAAAGCATAGTTAGAGGATAGTGTCTACAACCTGCCTGCAGCACACCTAAATGAAGCTCTGTAGAATCCATTTAATGTCTGTATTGGTTACCAGTACCTCCATAATCTGCATGGAACATACCTGTCTGTATGCCCTGAATCTAGATGGCAGCAGAACTCATTTTCAAAGCCAAGAGCCAGGCTTCTCTTGAGGCATCGGTTGGAGGAATTGACAAACTGTGTTAGGCTAGAAAATGGCTATTAGTCTTCTGAAATGTAGTCAAAACAAGGCGTGTAGAACTAGATGAGCTATCTTGGGACCCAGTAGGGGAAGGAGGTGGTGGCTTAGGGGTCTAGATACTCAACCATAAGCGGATGTTTAAACTAGGAATGTTTATTTTATGTGACTTGAGTTTCTACCAGTTTGACATTTTGAAAAATTGTTTATTTCTTATATTTGACTTATTGGTAAATTTTTTAAAAGATATTTTCAGAATCATACGTTTTATAAACTTAATTAACTGGTTGTTAAAGTGTTTGTAAGTTATTAAAACTTGCATAATGAGGTGCAAGCTCTGGTGACATGACATTCTTATTTTGCTCCCTTCTGTCCACTGTATTGGAAAAGCGAAACTGATTAATTGAATTGGCGGTGCGTTAGTTAGAGTGGTTTATCTGGTAGACTCATACATACACAATCAAAACAGAATGTGCATCTGGGGTAATTGTGAGTGAGGGACAGATGGCCTTTGGTTTCCCACCCTATTCCCTTTAATGCCCTTCAAACCTGAACATACTTTCTGTCTCTTCCTGAGGGTTGTTACTTTTTCAGATGGCTAATAACTTGGAAAGCAGACTTTAGTAAGTTGAGAGTAGGATGTTTGCCGTCCCTCTGATACTTATATTTTAATAGGGGAATCTGAATTGGTAACTCATATTTATTGAGCACTTACCCTGTGCCTGGCACTGTTTTGCTCTTTTTCCATTTACATCTCCTTGAATATTCACACTCCCTCCTTAACAGCAGTCTTACTATGAGCCATATTTTATGAATAAAAGCAATGAGCCCAAGCAGAAAGGCACACCAGCTTGCCCAAGGTGATACAGCTAATGAGTGGCAAAAACCCCAAAGAAATGAATTGCTTATTAAGAGAATTACTGTTGAGGCAACTGAACTGGGATTGGATCTTTAGGCATTCCCAAAGTTGCATAGCCTACTCAGACTTAGAAATATTGATATTGTATCTTAAAATCCCTAAAGGATTTTAAAACCTAAAGGTTTTCAGAGAGCATAGAAAAGCAGTTTGGTAAACTGCATTACATGGTATTGCCACTGGATGTCAGTATAAAACAAACAAAAGTTTTACACTGCAAACTGAGAAATAAACATGATCCGACAGGCTTAACTTTTAAAATGGCTGTGGAAACATCATAATATGTTATGAGTGGATCATTACAAGCATTTTTATTTAAATGACATTACACAAATGGAATTTCCTTAAAATGCATTACATTGTCTGCCTAAATATGAAAATAATAAATGACATCGAGTTATGTGGGTTTACCTTAAACTGTTCCTTTCTTTACTGGCTGTCAAATGTGAATTATCAACCTTCTGTTCTTCTAAGGAAGCTGCACAGCCTTGGAAGTTGATTCTTGTGCTGATGCCCTTTCAAAAAGAGGAATACTGTGCTCTCTCACGAACTTTGGAGGATTTAGAAAGAATCTGGGGATTTTTTGTTTCTTTCTTTGGTTTCTTTTTCCTCTGCTCAGCTTTGTTTTTACATATGTGTAGGGGAACAAGGTGAACTCCTAGCTCTTGCACTTGACCGTGTCCTGTTCTTTGGTTATTTTTGTTGTAGATCCAGTCCAGCATTAGTTATTGCTGGATGAACGTTGTTTCACTGACAGTAAGTAGCTTAAGTTGGCAGGCTCTCCTGTTGCTTATTTTATCTTGCATTTAATGTTCTGGAGCAGTTCTGTCCTATGGAGCTTTCCATGATGATGGAAATGTTCTGTATATCTATACTGTCTGTCCTGGTAGCCATTAGCTACATGTGGCTGTTGAACACTTGCACTTGTGAATTTTCAGTTTTATTTAGTTTTTTCTTTTTTTAAGGATTGGCACCTGGGCTAACAACTGTTGCCGATTTTTTTTTTTTTCTGCTTTATCTCCCCAAATCCCCCTGTACACAGTTGTATATCTTAGTTGCCGGTCCTTCTAGTTGTGGGATGTGGGATGCCGCCTCAACATGGCCTGATGAGCGGTGCCATGTCCGTGTCCAGGATCCAAACCCTGGGCCCCCACAGCAGAGCGTGCGAACTTAACCACTCAGCCACAGAGCCGGCCCCTTTTTTTTTTAAAGATTTTATTTTTTTTTCCTTTTTCTCTCCAAAGCCCCCCAGTACATAGCTGTATATTCTTCGTTGTGGGTCCCTCCAGTTGTGGCATGTGGGACGCTGCCCCAGTGTGGCCCGATGAGCAGTGCCATGTCCGCGCCCGGGACCTGAACCAACGAAACACTGGGCCGCCTGCAGTGGAGCGTGCGAACCAAACCACTCGGCCATGGGGCCAGCCCCTTAGTTTTTTTTTATAGGTTTATCGAAATATATTTCATATACCATAAAATCCATCCATTTACAGTTCAGTAGGTTTTAGACTATTTACAGAGCTGTGCAACCATTACCATAATCTAATTTTATACCATTTTTAACACTTCAAAAAGAAACCCTGTACACATTACCAGTCATTCACCATCCCTGCTGCCTGTTCCCAACCTCTGGCAACCACTAATCTATGTTGTCTCAGAATTTGCCTTTTCTGACCATTTCATATGAATGAATCATATAATATGTGGTTGTCCGTGACTGGCTTCTTTCATTTAGCATTTCATTTAGCAAAACATTTCATTAATGTTCTCAAGATTCATCCATGTTTTAGCATTTTAGAATAAAAGAAAAGCGTTAGCCTATTTGGCTTTTTGTCAGATTCCATAAATTATTTTCTGTGACGTTCTAATATCCGTGTTAATATGAGGTTAGTTTTACTGCCTTGGCTTTGTTTTTAATTTAATGCTATAGTTATGTGGCACTTTCCAGTCTTCCAGAAGAAGTGGAATACTTTAATGATTTAGTTCCTTACTACTTTGTGATAAGTACATCAAAAGTGCTGCCCCAGGAGCAGAAATGAGTGGGCTGATATATAATTATATAGTTCAGGCCTGTTATTTAACTGGAGTCTGCTGTAGCTGGTGAGCTGGAAAGTCTGTGAGGACTCAAAAGTAATTCAGTCAATTACATGTCTTTGTGCAAGTTTCAAGAGCATTGCTATTTACCTAAGGTAATTCTTAAATGATTTTTATCGTTCAATTTCCTTTTATCTTTTTATTACAAAATTAGTACATTTTAAACTTTGGAGATCATTAAAATATAGGCACAGAATGAATGTTAAGAAAAGGAGGAAGGATAAGAATCTATTAGTTTTGTTTTTCTGATCAGATTTTTGTAAGGATTGCCTGCAGGTATATTCTGGCAATGCAAAGGAAAATTAAATGATAAATTTCAGTACAAGACTTTCTTTTACAGATCATTTTCAAAGTTTAGCACTGGTAACAATAAGCTACTAACATTATGCATTAGATGTGTTCTTGGAAGTTGTATACAAAGCCATAATTTATAAAGTAAATCCTATTTTCTCAGGTCCACAGTAATTTTCCCTTGTAGTAAAGACTCCCAGTAGTCATGCAATTGAATTATATGACTAAGCAAATTAGATTGAAAGGAATACTTGAAGGAGATTTATAAATTTATAAGTTAATAGTGAAATTACTTTTGTGGTAAGACAAGTCTAAAACTAAATTATCTTAGGTTATTTAGGTATTAATTTAATCTAGGTATTTTATGAGTATTGGCTAGAGGATCTCTTTTAATAAGCCCACTTCAAGAGAATTCTTGGGCTATATGTATTTCAGTTCCTGAATATGAGATAATAATAATAACAATAGTACACCTTACAATTGTTTGTGCTTTATGATTTGAGTTTAGATTTTAGTAGCAGATTTTTTTTTTTTTAATTTGGTAGGGCTGGTGTTATTTTCCTTTATTGATGAGAAAATTTTGAAGAGTTTAAGTGATTTACCAGATAATTTGGCAAAGCTTCTGATTGTAAAAACCTTTCTTCCTTCCTCCCTCTCTTCCTTTCTTTAGTCTTTTTTTCCTTCATGTCATAACTTACATAAAGTACACAAATTTTAAATGTTCAGCTGAATGAATTTATAGTCATGTGTCCTCCTTCTCAATACTTTCCTTCACCTCAACTCCCACAAAGGTTATCATTATTATGGCATCTCTTACCAAAGACTTGTTTTGCCTCATCTTGAACTCCACGTAAGTGGAATCATATACAGTAGGAACGCCTATGTGTCTGAATTCTCTTGCACAGTATTGTGTGAGATTCATTCATACTGCATTTAACAGTAATTCATTCTTTTTATTGCTATGTAGTAATCTAGTAAATGAATATTACCCATTCTCTTATTGGTGGATATTTGGGTTACTTCTAGTTTTTGGCCACTGTTAATAATCTTGCTTGAACATTCTTGTATATAACTTTGGGTGGATATAATCACTTACATCAGGAGCACTGAATTCTAGAATGGAATTCCTGGGTTATAGGGTATACGTAAATTTAGTTTTAGTAGATATTGCCCATCAGTTTTTAAACTGATTTATGTATCCATCAATAAAGTATGAGAATTCCAGTTGTTCAAGTTCTCTAATGCTACTTGGTATTGTCTTGTTATTTTTTAAAGTGAACGTCTATGATGGAAGCAAAAATCACACATACGTTTGTGCACACTCACTTTTTACTTCTATAAGGAAAGATTCATTTGATAGCTGTGAAACGTTAAATGCTTTTGCGACTATTAATCAGCAATCCTCCATTTCATGTAAAACTGGGTTCTGGAATTTATTTTAGTCAATTTTGTGTTTGAAAAGCTCAACTTTGTGCTTCCCTGATATCTCTGTACTGTGCGTTTTCACCGTCTATGGGACAGATGCTCTTTCCTGCAGTGCAGACTTGTTTTTTCAAGCGCCCATGATTCCAAAATTTAGGTGAATTTTATCTTTAGTCTTTCTCATTTAGTTTGTACTTAAATTCCAGCATTGTGGAGATGAATATTGAAAATTTGTAAACATTTTTATAACATTAGTTTTACTTTGGTACAATATCACTGACGTTTTTATGCTTCTCTTTTGTTGCTGACTTTATAATTCCTCAGTTCTTTTTTTCGATGAGGAAGATTGCCCCTGAGCTAACATCTGTGTCAGTCTTCCTCTATTTTTGTATGTGGGATACTGCCACAGTGTGGCTTGATGAGCAGTGTGTAGGTCCATGCCCAGAATCCGAACCTGTGAACCCTGGGCTGAAGTGGAGCGTGTGAACTTAACCACTGTGCCACCAGGCTGGTCCCTGATTTCTCAGTTCTTGAATTCTTTGTATTTCTGCAGAATGTGGATCTCTGAGACCATATTCACCAGGAAAGTGAATTCTTTCAGTTGCGATTTTCCCTGTGATGTGATTATTCCACCATAATGTAGGAGAGTTTGCATTTTCAACAACATTGGAAAATTTATCTAAATGGTATTCTCTTAAATGTGTTGAGGAGTAAAGGTAGTTTTTGTCTACTGGTGAGCTTTGCTGCAATGAGTGTGTATTGTGGCTGGTTCTCAGCCCAGGATGTCTGGCGCACAAAGAACTCTAGCTTGACATGAAGAGAGTGGACTCCTGGTGCCAGTCCAAGATTAATTCACTATTTTAATTTCAACAAATTATATCAGCTTTTTAAGCCTTGGATTCCTCATCTGAAAAAATGGATATCATAATATTTCCCTTTTATTTTTAATTTTAATTTTCTGTTTGAAGGTACTTTGAAAAATACATATTAATAAATTGTCTTTATAAAAAACGTTCTTTTTTTCTTTTTTGACAGTTTTTTGGTTAGTTGTGAGGGTTAAAAGATCCATTTTTATTATTGAAAAAAACAGAAAAACTTTACATCAAAGAACTGTGGTTAAATGACGTTTAAACAAATAGTATTCAGGAAACAATACAAATGAGTCAGACATTGTTTTGTGTGATGTATTTTTGTTGTCAGTCCAAATATAGGTCATTTTTTGTCACCACCTAAATGAATTACTTTAGCAATTTAAATGGAACTATTAATCTGGCTAAATGAGTTCTTTTACTATAAATATTTTCTAGTAAAATAGGATGACATAAGGTGCAGCCAAAATTTATTAGCAATTTATATTAGTTCTCAAATTGAGATGACTTAATTGACTAGTATTTTGTTTTTAATTTATGTAAGATCCATAATTACCAAACAGATTTAGTCTTGGCTTGAAAAAGGAGTAGGATATTAGTGCTATGTTATATGTATTTCTGCAGTATTAAGTATTATCAGTATAAAAATTTTGGTCACACTTTTAATATTGAATCTTATCTATTAGAGCCCCATTCATTTGGAACTAGTGTAACATATTGAAGTTTGTTTGTGTTTCTTTTTGTTCATTCATTCAAGAAATATTTATTGAGTGCCTGATAAGTACAGGGCATGGTGCTGAAAGCATATATCGCTCAACAAGGTAGGCATGACTCCTGCCTGCATAGGGCTGCATTGTGTTGGGGGAGGACAGCATTACACAATTATTACACACTTCTGTTATCTTAGTACACTTGTGGCAACACTTGTAACAGAGAATCACAGTCTTCTGAGTGTACAATGAGAGGATCTCATCTGGGGCCAGGTTCATTCAGGCTTTCCTGAGACAGTGGAGGGATGAGGCCTGCGCCTCAGGTAGAGGGAAGTGTGTGTGGAGAGCCAGGGCAGAGGGGGAATGCAGGCATGGCGAGAGTGGGGAGATGGGACAGGCAGGCAGGCCCAGAGCGTGCAAGGCCTTTGACATCACTTAGGATTTCAAATATTTTTCTTCGCAATGGGAAGTCACTGAAGACTATTGAGAAGAGGAGTCACATGGTAAAGAGCAGCCATGGGAAACACGGTAGTATTTGCATGTGCGTGGCACCTTACTGTGTATTTTGAAATGACCTGATCCATTAAATCCATCTGCCTTCCTTCAGCGTAAGCTCTTTTCCCCTCCATTGCCACATGGCTTGCTTTCTTCCTTCCTCAGGGTTCTGTATTTGTCCTCTCAGCAGTGAGGCCCTCCCCAAAGATCCTGTTTAATAGAGGGCCTTTGTCTCCCTCTCTGCATTTCCTACTTCCCTTTCTTATGTTAATTTTACTGCATGCAACTTGTCAGGCTCTGTTATGCTCTATAATTTACTTGCGCTTTATGTTCATTTCCTCTTCCTGCATTAGACAAAGCTCCCTGATAGTAGGGACTGAGCTCTCTTTTGTTCATAGTTGTGTGCCTGGTGCATGAACTATGTCTTGCACATAGTAGACACTCAATAAATATTCGTTGATGATATTGAGTACAGGTTTGGATAGCCTTTTTGGGAACTAGTTGAGAACTGAGAATAGTTTCTGACAGTGCAGGCAATCTAAGGTGGTAGCTGTCAGGCAGGTTCCTAGCACTGAAAGGACAAATGGGCTGCTTCATCTTTGGTTGGATTCTAATCTAAGTACCATATATTTGAAAATAAAGGGGAGTCCCTTCTGCATACCTGATAATATAACCAACCTAATAAACATTGTTGAATTAAGGAATCCTTAAAAATTGAGGGCACCATGGATTTAAAATCTTTATTTAAGTTGTTGACAATGCGATAGATCACTATGTATAACATTTATTAAATGAAAAAAGAAAATTACGAATGAAAGTTACAGTATAATCTCATTTGTATTTTCCAAAAAAAGACATGGAAAATTTCTGCAGTGTTACACAGAAATCTACTAATAGTGGTTATATCTTAGGAGTGGTACTGAGGGGTGATGAGAGTGGCTTTATTTTATGCTGTTCTATGCTGATTGGGTATTTTGTCATAAATGTGTCCAAAGCATCTCATGTAAAATTCAGGGCAATAAAAATCATGTACCCAAATATTAATAACGCTCCGTGCTACTTGTCAAGTCATACTTCTAGTTTATAACTGTTCTTAACACCCAGAAGCTGATCATAAAGGCACCCTCCTTGAGAGTTCTGAGCATAGGAGTCAGGGAGACTCAGGGAGAGGTCACCTGGGACAGGCAAGGCTCTGGTACAGTTCTGAGGGAAGGCACAGTGATTCTCTTCCTTTTTTGATTCTTTCTTGTGACATTTCTCTTTGGAGGGAGCAATGTTCACCTCAAATACTACCTCATCAGTTTGGTGGTTCTTGCTGTTGTCCTGTAAGACAGACTATTTCTCTGCCTTTCAGTTCTTGTTCATTTTGCCTTTCTTTGAAATTTTGTGAGATTTCAGGATTTTCTATAAGCAATTATACCTATTTCAAGAATACTTTTCAAATGTCATAATGTCTGTTAGTAGAATAGGAAATTCTAGCAAAAAGAAAAAGAAGGCTTGGTGTTTGCATTGTATAATATGGAGGGTAGTAGTACAGTTCTATATTATTATCATGGAAGTCAGTTTAAGAGAAATGATAATATGGAATTTGGGGGGGCTTCCATATCTCTTGTCCTTTTTTTTTTTAAACAATGTCTTGCTAGGCAGAAACAAAAATGACTTTGCTTGGATGAAATATATCTTAAAATTGCAGGTTCTACTTTTTTTCTTCTAAAGCCAAATGGCAAAATAGGAAAAAAATAGGACCAAGTGGAATGTGTCGACGAAAATAGTCTGCAACCAATCTATAAATGAAAATTTGGGTGAGTTTATTCTGAGCTAAAATCTGAGGACCATGGCCCAGGGCCTTTCTTCCTGAAGGAAGTAAAGGGCACCAAAGATGTGAGGTATACAGAGTGGTTATATACCCACAAACAGGGTGCTTTACATATGATTGAAATGTCCCTCCCACAATAGTCACAAGATTGCCCTGTCGGCACAGTGCTTGATGGACACAGCAGGTAGTGGGTCTGCTATCTCAGAGGGCGTAGCAGGAGGCATGTCTATTTTCTCGAGCTGGGTGGTCACAGGTGAGCGCAGCAGTCAGTTCCTAGCCTAAGGAAAGATGCTTAATCCTTAAGGAAATGCCAATGTTGGGAGGGGGAGGGAAGTTGCGCCTTTATCTCAAGGGCCTTTGTTCTTGCCATAGGGAATGTCTAAAGCAGATATACAGTGCCTGCTCAACGGCCACGGTCAGGCCCTTTTGGAAAAACAAGGTCAGGCTGAATTGGGTTTACACCAAATGGCTTCCTCATATACTCCAGTATATCCTCTTGCTTGCCATTTCTATTTGTCAAATGAATATTCAATTATTTATTTAGCAAACACACATTTTAAAAGTTCTCTTATTTACCAGGGACTCTGCTTAGCTGTTAACATTTTAAAAAGACTCATCTTTTGCTCTCTGGTCTAATGGGGATGATTGATATACACATACACACACAAAGGGCAAGAATAGAGAGTTATATGTGGCACCATGGAAGTGGTTAATTCCATCTGAAGAAATCAGAATATAGTAGTAGATGCAGCAGCAAACATTTGTTGAATATCATATAAGAGGCACCATTGAAAACTCTTTCATACATTAACTAATGAAATTATCCGCACACCCCATGGGATTTGTCGTGTTATCCCCAGTTTGTAGCTCATTCAAGGTTACATAGCTCGTAAATGGCTGAGTGTGGCAGGCTGGTTCCAGAGCCTTTGTTCTTAACCATTATGCTATACTAGGTGCCTTTTTTTCATGGTGGAGGAGTTAACTTTGATCTAAGACTTGGAGCAGGTGAGTCAATTCAGATGGAGAGGAGAATGGGGAAAGAGCTTTCCAGTAACTAGTTGGAGATAGAGGTCTGATTCTCAGGTGAAAGTAACTATTGGAACTGGCAATTTCAGGTTACTGGTAATCCTAGCATTTGCCATGATAGTGGGGTGATAAAATATAAGAGAGCTAAAAATTTGGCAATAATTCTTTCAAGAAACCTTCATGTATTGAGAGGAAGAACAATGTAAGTAAAAGATAAGGAAGTGATACAATTTACTTTGTTTAATTGAAAGCAATAATTGAATTGTTTACCAGTATTACCTTCACTGTGTACTTGGAAAGTAATTTTTGGAGTGGTATTTGGACTGCCTCATAGTCTATAGTAGGAAGGAGTACAGTTTTAGAACCAGAATCTTTTATATGCTCATTTTTTTTTTTTGAGGAAGTTTAGCTCTGAGCTAATGTCTGCCGCCAATCTTCCTATTTTTGCTGAGGAAGATTGGCCCTGAGCTAACATCTGTGCCCATCTTCCTCTATTTTATGTGGGACGCCTGCCACAGCATGCCTTGATAAGCAGTGCATAGGTCTGCACTTGGGATCTGAACCGGCGAACCCCGGGTTGCCGAAGCAGAACGTGTGAACTTATCCGCTGCCCCACCAGGCTGGTCCTTATATGTTCATTTTTGATGTGAATCCTGACACTATAAATAACAACAAAGAATCCATATTTGAAATGTTTCATGTATTTCAACATAGTATGGTAAATGGACACAGGAAAAAAAGACAGTGAAACAAGAAATTTTTGCACTGAGAGGGAATTGATAAATGGAAGAGGAGAGAGTGCCCTAAGTTACCTTTTTTTCACTATATGTGGAAACATTAGGCTCTCTCTCTAAACAGCAAAGATGGAATTCCTCTTTCACAAAACATTATTCCCTGCTGACTTAGTTGGAAAAATACTATTTTTTCCCATTATGGAAGATTGTTTTAGAGCTGAAAATTCACTATTTTTTTGTCATTAATTTCTGCTAATGTTTTGAGTTTTCAGGCAAATTACATTACTGGATATATTGTGCTTTTGGGCAACTATGTTCACTACTTTCTAGGTAAAATATGAGATAACCTTTTCTTGATAACTTTTGATTGTCCCACCAGATGTACTTATATCATTGAGTTTGTATTTGAGTGCCTGGAATTTCTTTGAAGTGTTAGATTTTTAACAAATTTTGTTTAAATTAAAATGTAGAGCTTAGTAGCGTCATTTATATTAGGTTTTGTGAATTTGTATAACATCTGTGATTCTCCTTTTTTCTCTTTCTTTTTTTGTTTGCATGTTCTTTAAGGCTAAGGAAATTTCCTCTTGTCTTTGCATTTCTTATAGATGTAAGGCTCATGGTAAATATTTAGAGAAGAGCCCACGCCAGGTGTTGCTACCAGCTTTGCTAAAATGGAGGAGCCTCCTGCCTCCTGGGGATATTATTCCTGCTTATTTCAAGTTTCAGATTTAACCACAATTTCTCTAAGATAGTGCTATTGAACTGATATTTTAAAAAATCAGAGAGTCTTTTTCAAGTGTTTAGTTAGGCTTTTTATATGCTCTATAGTTTTTTTAAAGTTCCCATTTATTGTTAACAAACTGTCTAGCTGTATGCTAAATGAATTATTTTACTAAATCATGACAATACTCCTTCGGGGTGCTTGGGGGTGCTATTCTCATTAAGGATAAGGAAACTGAGTATTGGACAGCTTCAGTAACTTGCCCCAAATCATTAAAATACAGGCCTGTCTCAAAGCATACACTTTTCTCTTTTTAATTTTATTGTTGTTCTTTGACATTTCGGTACTTATGAAGAGCAGTATTCTGTCTATATAATTAGTTTGTTCTTTGATATCTCTAACTGTGTGTGTTAAATAGTCTTGAACTGTGATGTTTAATTTGGCAGAGAAAATCAGCTTCATTTCTAAGAGATAGAAAAGAAGAAATGAAGATTGACTTTTGAAAAAATATTAGGGACTTTTGGATGTTCTGATGATAAGAAACTCTAGTGTAAAAAATCCAGACTTTTCATATATGTGTGATCTCATGGCTTTAAATGCTTTCCAGCTTTAAAACCTTGTGCTTCTTCTCATGTAGAGCTCTCAGTATGTGCAGTGTGTTGCTGGGTGTCTGCAGCTGATGCTTCGGGTCAATGAGTACCGCTTTGCCTGGGTAGAAGCGGATGGGGTAAACTGGTGAGTGCCCTTTTACTTTTCGTGGAAAACGTTTAATAGTATCTCTCCTTGACATTTTCAAAGAAATTAATACATTTAATTACCTAAAAGAAGTATTTCTTTTTTTTATGTCTATTTAACAATGGATTATGCTGACCTTTATAGAAGTATAACTGCCAAATGGAATGTTTCCCCTTTCCCTCACTTCCTCTGTGCTATTATAAGAGGTTAAGGACTCCTAAAAGCCTAATGCTTGATAGAACAAATTCTACATACTCAGAAAAACAATTATAAAAATATCTTGTAGTAAATGCAGGCAAAAATCAACGAGAAAAGGTCTTATCCAGAGAAGAGTGAATATAAACCATTTTTTGTTAAGCTATGTAATTAGCCCATTCTTTGTGGGGTCCTAATTTGCAGGTCCAGAAACTTTGAGGAGCTGCCTTCTCAGGTTAACAAATGTATTTGTACAAACAGCCCCCCAAACCCCAAAACAAAGGAAATCCTCTTTTACTACCAGAAGGCCAATTTATTTATTCATAATGAGTGATCTCACTGCCTTGAAACTAAATACTCTTTTCAGTTAGTGAAGACATCATTTCTTTGTTGGAAAATCTATACAGGAAGCTAGTTTATCAACAGAAGGTTGCTTGGCGAGCAAGGCTTCGCATGAAGAGGACTTGGTTAAATGATCTTGCTGCTGTATCATCAGACCCTATTAGGCTGACACATCCAGCTCCAGGGTAGGGATATTCCTGCCAAAGGGACCAAATAGCTTAGATCTTCTCAGCCAGTATTTGCATGCAATTTCTCTGGGTAGGTTACTTCTGCAAATTGGTGTTCTTAGGAATTTTATTTGAATTGTCATGAATTAATAACCATTAACTCAATAAATTAGTAATCTTGTATTAGTATGCAAAATTTCAATCTGTTTATACTTATTTAACCCTCCATATGTTAGGAAAAATAGTCATCACGATTTGCTATCTGGACCCTTTGTAAAATATATGTTTAGGGGCTGGCCCAGTGGAGCAGCAGTTAAGTGCGCATGTTCCGTTTCGGTGGCCCGGGGTTCCCTGGTTAGGATCCCGGGTGCGGACATGGCACCACTTGGCACGCCATGCTGTGGTAGGCATCCCACATATAAAGTAGAGGAAGATGGGCATGGATGTTAGCTCAGGACCAGTCTTCCTCAGTGAAAAGAGGAGGATTGGCAGCAGTTAGCTCAGGGCTAATCTTCCTCAAAAAAAAAAAAAAATATATATATATATATATATTTATTTAGTCATTTTATGAATAGTTAATAGAATTAAGAATAAAGAGATGTTGAAAAACAACCATTAGAAATTTTAATGTTTTTACATAGCAAACCTTTTTGTAGTAAGTGAATTTTGATGCACAAACATCATAAAAGATGAAAGAAAATCATCGCATGTTCTTTTAGCAAAATGGGATGGTCGAGGTTTTTGTTGCAAAATATTGTATTGAAATCTTTCATGTTGAGTGGCTAACCAGCTGAGAATACCGTATTTCCTTTTTGTCCTTAGAAATATATTGCTCACTCATTGATTCTTTAGTTTCAGAAAATACATTTATGATATAGTCATCTGAAGACTCACAGTTGATTTTACTTATGTTACCAGTTTCACCATCGTTATTACAGAATAGAATGCTGTCTATCTCTTTGCTTTCAACTTCTGGTTCATCTAGTAAATCTGAAACACCTTCTTCAGGTAATTGCCATTATGGGTGGAAAATAAAAAGTTCTGAATTCTCAGCTGTGTTCACACTGTGTTGGGAGACTCAGCAGGACACCGGAGACTCAGCATGTAGTTGTTCTCATGGCTGAGATTTATTTCAGAGACAGAGTGGGGGATACACAGCTGGATCATGAGGGCAAAGACACAGGCTGAGTTTAGAGGAATCGGTTTGAGGCTTCTTTATCAATCCATTTGAGCCATCCTTATCATTTAGGAACAGCTTTGTGTCAGTGTAGGGAACTGTTTACTGGTCAAGTTTCCAGAAACCAGCCAAGGGCCAGCTTTGCAAGCAGACCTTTCTAAGGATAGCTGTCACAGGACTGTAATGTTAACTCTCTTCTGCACAGAAATCAAAAGGTAGACTACAAAGATGGTATTTCCAGTCTTTTTACCTTCTTAAAGAATGATGCAATACTTTGGGCAATACAATAAGAAAAGATAATTATTTTACTATTATATTGTCTTCCTAGTAGATTCCATCATTCTCTAATTTGCTTATAATTTTAGTCTTTAGTTTTTTTTAGCATAGTTGGAAATAATGAATGAGTAATGATGGAATAATATCTAGGATGATGAAATAGTGTAATTCTTCAAATTATAGGTAACATAAAATCACTAAGATCCCATGATGTATCTTAGTTTCATAAATGGGTCTAATAGGCCTGTATGGAAATTGTAAAATAAATTGAATTTTATTCTATTATACAAAAAGTAGATTTTTTTTTTGTTCTTTAGAAGACCTGTAAGAGAGAATGAAAGTCATCAAACAGCAGTTTTTACAAGTAGTTATAATTGCTCAAAAAATAAACTCCAATGGGGCCGGCCCCATGGCGGAGTGGTTAAGTTCGCACAGGTGGCCCAGTGTTTCGTCAGTTCGAATCCTGGGCGCGGACATGGTACTGCTCATCAGGCCATGCTGAGGCGGCGTCCCACATGCTACAACTAGAACGACCCACAACTAAGAATATACAACTATGTACCGGGGAGCTTTGGGGAGAAAAAGGAAAAAATAAAATCTTAAAAAAATAAAATAAATAAACTCAAATACTAAAATTTGGCCCCGTGGACCCTAATGCTATACGGAGGCTAACCAAATACTGCTGTTCTAATTACTGGCACTTAGTGTTTTGGAGGACAGTAAGCAATATTAACTATTCAATTTATTCAAATTTGAAACTCTTAAACTTCTCTACAGTGTTCATCAGTGTTGACCACTCCTTCTTTCAAAGCCTTTCTGTCTTGGTTTCAGCAACAGTGTATTGGCTCTGAGCGTTCCTTACCCTCTCTGGTTATTTGAAAATTTTTATTTAAACAGAGATAATTTAATATGAAGAGCTTTTAACTAGGTATAAATGTGTTAACTAGGTTTCTGGAAACAAACAAAAGGACTCTCAAATGTCAGAGAGGTAGCAAGTGCAGTACTACCCTAAAGCTGGGGAGCAAAGGTACGAAAGTTGGAATTACTAAAATTACTAAATTACATGCTTCAAGGAGGGGCTGCGTGAGACTGAAATACAGACCATAGAGGGGGGAGTACTGCTCATCTGGGGCTTGTGTCCCTGAGCTCAGAGGAAGTGTCTCACAGGTCAGGGGCCCAGACCCCTGGTGCTGGTGTCTCTGAGGGTTGCAGTGAAGCTTGTTGCAAAATGAATTCAGCTAATGCCATGGGAAAGAACGGTGCTGCTGGGGCAAAGAAATGTTGCCGGAGTGATGCTTACAGGACCAGGAAGCCAGCAGGAGAAAGTCCCTTCTTCCTCCATCCTTGCAGTCAGCCTCAAGCACCTCCTATTGGCAGAGCCAGCTCGTAAAGCAGAATTGTGGCTTCAAGTCTCAGCCACAGCATCACAAAGCAAAGTGCAGAAGGCTTACCTTAGTACCTGGAACAATCAGAGAGCGAAAGAAAACCAGGTACTAGAATATTCATAGTATAAAATTACATGATTTTACAGCTGTTGAAATAATGGCATCAGTATTAAATAAAAGCAAGTCTTACATAACAACCCAAAATAGAAAAGACTTAAAGGAGAAATCATGAATGAAAAAATTAAAGGTAATTCAGCAAATTTATAACTGTGTATAAATCACAAAAATGGAGAAATGGCACAAATACAAGCCTTCCACTAAGTTAGTAGTTATAGATTGTAAAATTAGATTTAAAAATTTATTTTTATTAATAGACTTTTATTTTTTAGAGCAGTTTTAGGTCTACAGAAAAATTGAAAGTCTAGAGAGTTCCATATACACCTGCCCTGCCATAGTTTCCCTGTTATTAACATCTTACATTAGTGTGGTACATTTTTTTCAATTAATGCACCAATATTGATATAGTCTTATTAATTAAGGTCTGTAGTTTGCATTAGGCTTTACTCTTTGCGTCGTATGTTCTGTGGGTTTTGAGACTCCTCTACCCCTCTGGTAATTTTTAATGGTCTAATTGATGGTTTCTGTCTTCTGTTGTTTGAATGTAGGCATTCCCCGGGGAAATTTCCTCGGTGCTCTTCCTTGGTGTAACCAGTTTTATTTGCATATAGCTTTCCCAGTTTCCTTATCAGTAAAATGGGAGGCTGAACTAGGAGCTTCTCAGGTTCTAACCCCCAAATTCAATGATTGGCTGTGCCAGACTCATTATAGGTTTTTTCCAAACCTATCCTTCTTTTCTCTGAGTTTGTTAAATATCTTTAAAGCTATAACTGATGCTTTTGATCATCCAGACTCAAAATCTTCATATAACATCTGACTTCATCAAGGTGTACATCCATTGTGTGACCAAGTCCTGTTGATTTTACCCTCTTCAGTGTCTGTCAGATTCCTCTTACACTCCCTCTGCCTCATTGCCTGTCTGGTTCCCTTTCTCATTGCTTCCCTGCAGCAAATGCTGCTGCTTGCTGAAGTCCTGTGACTTTTCGCAAGATACTTAAGTGAAACTGTGCTGGAAATGGCCCTTTATGAGTAGGGATCTAGCTTGCTTGTTATTTCTTGTGGAAAAGAAACTGAGAACATAATTCAGAAAGACTTGTTCTATTAGTGTAAAAAGAATAATCAGTTATTTCTTTCTTGTTGCACTGTCATACATGTTAAATGTTTTCTTAACGTGTGTTCCTTTTCAGCATAATGGGAGTTTTGAGTAACAAGTGTGGCTTTCAACTCCAGTATCAAATGATTTTTTCAATATGGCTCCTGGCATTCAGTCCTCAAATGTGTGAACACCTGCGGCGCTATAATATCATTCCCGTTCTGTCTGATATCCTTCAAGAATCTGTCAAAGAGAAAGTGACAAGAATCATTCTTGCAGCATTCCGTGTAAGTGTTTTGTGGAGTTTTTTTTTTTTTTTTTTTTTAATACTATTTTTTTTTTTTTAAGATTTTATTTTTTTTTTTCCTTTTTCTCCCCAAAGCCCCCCAGTACATAGTTGTATATTCTTCGTTGTGGGTCCTTCTAGTTGTGTCATGTGGGACGCTGCCTCAGCGTGGTTTGATGAGCAGTGCCATGTCCGCGCCCAGGATTCGAACCAACGAAACACTGGGCCGCCTGCAGCGGAGCGCGCCAACTTAACCACTCGGCCACGGGGCCAGCCCCTTGTGGAGTTTTTTAATGGTGTGTGTGTGTGTGCGCGTGAGGCATTTTCACTGTGGAGTATATTTGAGGGCTTTTTAGCAGGTGAGAAAAAGTTGCTTGTTCACTATGTAGTTATGAAACTGTGAAGTCTTGCTGAACAGAATCAAATATCACTAATCTGTATTTATGGCCTGGGGGAGTAGGACCGGGGGGAGGAAATCATTTAAGTGGATGAAATGTATGATTTACAGAATGTGTGGAAGGAGATATAATTGTATTTCGTTCAGTTAGCGGAAGTCCCTTTTTGTTGTAGTGTGTTCCAAGAGACTGTTACTGAAGTTCTTCTCTTAAGGAGCCCTTATGTTAGTGTAGTGTTGTATTTCAGATTCTGGATCTACTGACTAGCAGTATATTTCTGAGGCAATATAAAGATCTGTAATTATTTTGAGCTGTAAAGTTATTTTATTAGGATATTAGAATTTTGGTGATTATCTAAGTCACCTTCTGCACTTGAACAGATAAGAGAATTGAAGACAGCAGGGGAGCCAAGGTAGAATCTGAATCCTAGGTCTTCTGGCTGTCAGGCAATTGTAACACAGAAAGAATGTGTTGTTAATTGGTTACCCAGAGCCAGTGTATTTGCTGTAACAATTGTCTGTTGATAATTTTGTTGGTTGCCTTAGCATTTAAATGGGCTTCTGAGGGATGGCTTGGCTGACCTGGTGTCTTTGGAGGATGCTGCCCAAGAGCAATAGCAGTGGGCATATCTCATAGAGTGCTCACCACAGCCCTATAACATGGCAGTTATTATTGTTATTGTTAGTATATTGATATCATTAGTATTAGTATTGGTCTTCTCATTTTACAGATGGGGATACTGAGACAGAGAGGCCACATTGCTGGGTAGGTGGTAGACATGCAGATCTTTTATTGGCTTCAGAATCTGCTTTTAACCACAATTTGTTCTTATGCTCCCTTTAAATAAACAACAACAAATCAAAAATACAAAGTAGTACAGATGTATTGCAAAAATTTAAATAGCATAGACATCACATTTGCCAAATATAGATGCTAACATTTTTTGGATTTTTTCTAAGCATTTAGAGATAAATAGGTGTGTAATTTTGTTTTGTATTTAAAAATAAAAATGGCATCATATTATAAATACTGTTTTATAACTTTATTCTTAGCAATATATAATGAGTATGTTTCATTTTCGTATCTGTAGGTCTTCAGTGTTCTTTTTAATGGTTATATTCTACTGTGTTGATGTGAAGTAGTTTATTTAGCCAGTGTCCTATTGATGGGCATGTGAGGTGTTTCCAATTTCTTTTACGTGTGTTTGCCCACTTCAGTGAGTATTTCTGTCAGATGTAGTTCCAGAGATGGAATTGCTGAGTCAAAGAATATACTATTTTGCAAAATATATCTATTTTGTTAGATAATATCAAATCACCTTTCAGAAATGTGCAAGTTTACATTTCCATCAACAGTATATTGGAGGTGCATGTTTTTCTATTCTTTCACTTTCATTTAATAATATCTTTCTTTTAATTACAAAAAATGAGGTGAAAAATGAAATCGTTTTAGATTTGCATTCTGTTACTAATGAATGAAGCTGAGCATTTTTATCAGCCATTTATATGCCTCCTATAAATTGCTTATTCATAGCGCTTATCACGTTTTAAACTTTAAAATTTGATATGTATAAACTCTTTTCTAGATGTTTGTAGTTAATAATAGTAACTAATGTTTATTTAGAGCTTATTCTGTGTCAGGCACTGTTCTAATTGCTTTAAATGTGTTACGAGTTTAATCTCCCAAGAACTCCATGTGATGGGTGTTAGGCCACAAAAGGTTAAGTATTTTGCCAAAATAGCCAGGAAGCAGCAGAGCAGGAATTCAGACTTGGGCGTATGACTCATGGTCTTAATCATTGTGCTAACCTGTCTTTGATACCAAGAATAATAAATATTATAATTGATTGAGTGATTTTCATACATTGCCTTATTTAATCTTCATGATTATCCAATAGTGTCTATTATTATTTTTATTTTAGAGCTGAGGAAACAAAGACTTGGAGAGTAATTCCTTAGTAAGCGATAGGATTGGAATTTCAGTGAGATCTACCTGGCTTCAAAGCCATCCTCTTAACCACTCTGCCATCTCCTTTTTCTCAGTACATTTTCTCAGGAACCTTAAGAGTGGCATTAAAAGGTTGGCAAACTGTGAAAAGGAGAGCCCTAAGTCATGTGAGTGAGGAACTCAGATTCCTTTGCTGAGGATACCAGCTGAAAGGATTCAACTCCATTTTTTTTCTAGCTGCCTAACAACGGTTGAATGAGTAATGAAAGGCACTGAGAAGAGAGGTTCAGAGTAAATTCTGTTGTAAGAGTGGAAAGTGAAATGAAAGTCCAAGTTGCTAGATATGATAAATGCCAGTCAGCTGTTGACCAAATGTTGCTCTATGCATTAGATTTGCTTTTAATTATCCTTATTTACACAAAGTAACATTCTTTTTCATGTAAAAGTTGTTCTGTGGCCCTTGAGAAGGTTACTTTTAGGAAATAGGTAAATGTGGTACCTCCCTATTGCTCTGCTTCGCCATATTGTCTCTGCCATTAGTTTTTCTAGCAAACTGTGCACGTGAGCTGTCAAGGTAAATTTCAGTCTAGTCCAGATAAAGTAATAATCAATTCTTAAATCAAAGTAGCAGATTTAGCAGAGTAGTTGTGTTAATGAGACTCTGCTCTGAAGTATTTTAGTAGCTAAACTGAATGCATTTTTTTCTTCTACTTAAGTGTTTCATTATTTATATTCTTATTCATTTAGTAAGGATGAAAAATTCTAGAAATAGGATCTTCAGACAGTCTCCTTTTATTGCTAGAGCTCAATTTAATTCACAAACCAGTTTGGAGTCACCTTTATATTCCAGGCATTATGCTAATTGTTAGGAAACACAAATGCCTAAGATATAGCTTGACGTTGGAGGGCTTGTATTTCAGTGAAGACAGAATTTGTAAATAAATAATGTCAGTGCAATGAAATGATAAGCAATGTGCAAGAGTAAAAGTAATATGAAAGAGGTGGAGGGTAATAAGAGGGGATTTTAGGAAAAGCTCCAGAGAGGAGAAGGCTTGAAGAGGTTTTTGAAGGATACGTGGGAGTGATTTAGAACTAAGGTGGAGAGAGATTAATAAATGTTAACAAGTGAAGAAAGGACTTTGTAGAATTGTCAGTAATTTGTTCTTGTATGATTGATTATTGCTTCCACCCCCACCCCCTGAGTGAATGTAAAGGGAATAAATGGAGCACGTAAATCTGGCTCTTGAAGATACAGTCTTGGTATTTGTGGCCATTTGCTTTCTGAAGGAACAGACTTGCTCTGTAAAATGGAGCTTTACTTTGCTGATTGTTATTACCATTCTGGGCGATAAGCTTGTGGGGCCAACACAGATCTTTCAGCTATCCTGTTATTAACTCACCCTAACTTGTATTCATAATCACAGACATCACTCACCAAAGCCCAGTGCCTTCCAATAAGACTGTCAGATCTACTTTTCTATTGTGCACTGTGCCTACTCTGATGGAGCATGAATATGAGCTGATTCCTCTTTTAAATTTTATTCACTATGGTTGAATATGTATTACATCTTTTCAACTTGATATTTTTATTTTCTGAAAGCTTAAAGTTCCTCTAGTTTATTTGTCTTTGTCTTGAGTTTCTCTTATCTTTCTGTCTTTCTGTCTTACTGTAATCACAGGAGCCTTTATTTTATTAAAGTCTTCTATTCCAAATTAAGTGCTTATCCTTTAAGAAATGAAAATGGTTTGATCTTCTTATTTGTAAAATAATATGGTCTTATGGTTAAAAAATAAGGTACATAGAAAAATATTAAGAAAAAAGTATAAATTAAACATAATTTTGTTCTTAGATATGGAAGCCTGTTGGTATTCTAATACCTATAATTTATAATCTTTGTTCCCTTTCTGTATGGGGGATCAACTCTGGATGAATTACAGTGGGCACTGAAAAGCTAAATAGTTAGCAGGAGTCTCTGAATTCTTGTCTCTTCACAATTTGGTCAGATCATGCCTGGCATCAGTTACTATCAGGAGTGTGTGCACTCAGGTTGGTAGTGTGTGTGCCTGGCATGCACAGAGGAAGTCCGGTTCACTGTGCTCTTGGGCTGGCCTCTGTGCCTTTGGCAAGTTGCTTAGCCTCTCGATTTGCTCATGTGTCTGATGAGAGTAATATCATCTGTTTTAAGTCCATGATTGGACTTAATATATACTCATATGATAATGCCTTTTAAGAAAATAAATTTGGGCTAAATGAATACTTGGCACATAGTAGGCCATCAGTAAGTATTTGAGACTATATGAGAGACTGAACAAAAATACTGAAATAAAAGTAGAAAAACCTTCTATGGGAGTAGGGTGGTGGTATTGAATTTACTGATATATATATATATATATACATACATTTTTTTTTTTTTCTTTTGGTGAGGAAGATCAGCCCTGAGCTAACTACTGCCAATCCTCCTCTTTTTGCTGAGGAAGACTGGCCCTGAGTTAACATCCATGCTCATCTTCCTCCACTTTATGTGTGGGACGCCTACCACAGCATGGCTTTTGCCAGGCAGTGCCATGTCCACACCCAGGATCCAAACCAGCAAACCCCTGGCTGTGGAAAAGTGGAACATGCTAACTTAACCACTGCACCACTGGGCTGGCCCCTACTGATATATTTTTATTGGTTTCTTTATTGACTGAATTAAATTCCTTTTCAAATTTTTGGCTGCTTTGTTTGGTTCCCATATTTAAAATTATCATGATAAAATTCCATGACAGAATATCTACTTGCTTGGAGCTACATAAATTCTACATTGAGAACGAACTTGCCTCAAAGTCTCTTACATCTAGTTTTCATATGTATGTTAAGATATTGATGTATTAGAAGTTTATTAAAATAATCCATTTAGGGGCCAGTCTGGAGGTGTAGTGGTTAAGTTCTCACTCTCCGCTTCAGTGGCCTGGAGTTTGTAGGTTCAGATTCTGGGTGCAGACCTACATACTGCTCATCAAGCCCTGCTGTGGTGGCATCCCATGTACAAAATAGAGGAAGATTGACACAGATGTTAGCTCAGCAACAATCTTTCTCAAGTAAAAAGAGGAAGATGGTCAACAGATGTTACCTCAGGGCCAGTCTTCCTCACCAAAAAATAAATAAGTAAATAAAATTCATTCAACAAAACGCATTCCAGAAAGCAGTACTACAGAGAGAGTGTCCCTGTTTTCTGTTAGTATGTGGACCTTGTTCTAAATTGGAAGCTGTTCATAAAGTTGGCATGAAAACTCTTTTCAGAAGATAAGAAATATTTTATAATCACTAAACTGTTAGGAAAGGTAATCACTCTTGACTCAATGTCTTTGCAATTAGATTATCCTGTTACTGAACCAGGTTCGTTTTTGCCTGTCGCCCAGAAAGTGAAACACCGAGACGAGGAGATTGCAGCAGAGACAGAGTTTAATCACAAAGCAGCCAAGTGAGGAAACAGGAGAACAAGTCTCAAATCTACCTCCCCGAAAATGGGGACTCAGGGATATTTATGGGGTAAGGGGGCAGAGTGGTCTGCAGTGTGGAGATAGGTGGTTGGAAGTGAGGTTGGAAGCGTAGTCAGACTTTGTGCCCCTTCATAGGACACACGTTCACAAAATGGTAGCGTTAGCATGATCTGAAGGTGGAGTTTTTAGCCTCTCGACATCTAAAAGTCACTTATTGGACATCTGTGTGGGCCCAGTTGATGGGTTGGTGGTCTCAACTGGCCTGAAGTGGACAAGGGGTTCTGGTTCTTGAAAAACAGATCAAACCCCCATTACATGGGGACCCAGGCTCCAGGGAGATGTTATCTATAGGAACTTAGTGGGAGTCGGGTAGCATAGTGCCTAAGCAGCACAGTTAACAGTGGGCGGGTGAACAACTGAAAGCTATAATCAGTAAAAGGAAAAGAAAAAGGAAAAAAAATTAAGTTACAAGCTACTTAATCATCAATGGCTAACTGTTTCCCAGTTTCAATCCTGGGAAGATGTCTTGGATTATTATTGTTTTTTTTCTTTTTTTCTTTTACTTCTGGGAAATAGAAAGCTCAACAGTTGCCTAAGTAATTAACATGAAAGTGAATAGTATCTTTTCAATATATATCAACTGTAGAGGAGGAAGACATTTCCTTTACCCTCTGAGTTCTTCTGGCTGAGCTACATGTTAGATTGACATGAGACAGAATAACAGGAGAAAATCAAACAAAGCTTTATAACATGTGTACATGGGAGAGACTTAGGAGAACTGAGCAACTCGCCTAAATGGTGGAGGCTCTCATCTTAAATACTGTCTTCAGTAAAGACAAAGGAGGATGTTGGGGATGGTGGTTTGGGGCTTCAAAGGGGAGGAAGGCAGTTCACATGGAAATGGAAAAGCAAATGTTTGGTAAGTAGAACTTTGATAAGAGTAGCCTTAGCAAGGATCCTCCCAGTCTACCAGATACCCAGAGTTATCTGTGGCGATAGCTTGTCCTGGGGACTGGCCTTTATTTTAAATTTCTTTTAGGCAGTTAGGGGGAAGGTGAAAGTTTCTTTCAGAGTCTTTTGTTCTTAAAAATCATCAAGGCAAGGCAAAGAGACACATTTTGGGGTGACCAATTCTGATCCCCCACACTACCTACCGTTTTCTCTATGTTAGTTATATTTTTTAAGTTAAAATATCTATTTTCCCAAATGTTGAAGATTGTAAACATTTATCATAAAATTATTTCTTTTGATAATTTGTTAATAAGGTAACTTATTTGTCTGCGGTAAAGTATAAGTGTGGCAAAGAGAGCTTCTACTGAAGTCAGGGTCTTATTTTAGCTGCTCTGTTGTTTCAAAGAATATTTCTCTACACTTTTATCTTTTTTCCTCAATTTTGATCAGCTTACATGGTTTTTTATAAGTATTATTTAGGTAATATATTAAGTGCTGTGAGTTTCTAGGAAGAAATCAGATACTAGTAATTTATAGTGATGGATTGAGATTTAATCTAAGGCTCAGCGTAAGATGCTTTAAGCATGATTTATATCCTTGCTATTCTGAGCTTCCTGCAGACCTTGCTTAGTATTTTGTCCTGCCTAGTTCCTTCTCCGTCCTATTGATTTTCATTTTAGATCATTGTTATGTAAAATAAAAGGATCATTGGATATATTGTTATATAATATATCAATTATATTATAAATATATTGTTATATAATAGAAGAGAGGTGTTAGTTGATATTGGTTGAATCTTACCTTTGAGCTCTTTCCTCCCCCTTAACTCTCTCCCCTCTTTTTCCTTTTCCTCTTTCTCTTCCTTCTTCTCCCCACCTCATTTGTGGATTATCTGTTCACTTATCAATGTATCAGATGTTTACTGATGATCAATTATGTGACAGGCAATGCGTTAGTTACTGAGGGTATGGAAGGATGAATATGACAAGATACTTTTTCACAGGGACTCTGTATTTTATTTAAATTTTTGTCTTTGATGGAGTGACTTCATGAAGTGGTCAGGAAGAATGTTTACAATATGCAAAGCTCAAAAAGTCAGAAGAAGCTTAGAGCCAGACTGAGATTCTTAGTTTTCCTTTTGACCTGATTTGGGAGGTCTCCAGATTGATTATCTACTTTTTATAGAAATTTGAGAAGTACAGTAGTATAGCTCTTTTCTAATTTTCCTTCACTATGTGTATGAGAAAGAGTGTAGGCTCTGGAGTGGACAGATCTGGGTGTGAATTCCAGCACTCAATTGTTGGGAGAGTAGCTTGAACTCTCATAGCTAATTTCTCCATCTGTGAAAGGTGGTTAGTAATACCTAACTCCTTCAAGATTGGGCAAGGATGCAATGAGCTAATAGGTGAAGTGCCTGGGGATAGTAAATATTCAATCTGTATTTATTTCCCTGCCTTTTCTCTCCATAGAATAATAGCAGTTTGCCTCTTAAATCTCCTACCTCTGTAAATTGCATTCTTGCTAAGTTAATTTGAACCTAAGCAAAGATCCAGTGCTGCTCTCTTTGATTCTGAAGAGGCAGCATGAATATTTTATTAATATTTAGCAAGATTTAAAAATCTTGTTCAAACTTTATTAACAGTTTCAATTGTTTACCCACAATGCATGGAAAATATGCTAATTTTTGGACGTGTGTTATCTCATTTGGATTTCAGGTTATTTAAAATAGACCCAATCTCTTGGAAGGAATATTAGTTTTTTGGACTCTCCTGTGCTAAATTTGGGACAATACAATCATTAGGTTGAAAATCAGAAGAGGGCTGAAAACCAGAAGAATGTCTTTTAGATATCCACAACTTTGATGTACAAAACTGAGTTAAAATTGAGCCATTGGTAAGGATATGGTAAAGCCATTTCATTTAAACCATCAAAAGGGGAGAAAAAAGTGTCCTTTATCATTCTGTAATTCCTATAACTTTTAAAAAAGATTTGAGTGACGAAGTTGTTTGAGAATAGTTATATAGGTTTTTTCCTACATCGTGAAACTCAGGAAGGAAATTTTTATGCTGAAGACTTGAGGAAGCTTGCTGAGCTACTGTGAGCTGAAGAAATCTAGCAGCTGCTAATTATTTTTTTTCCATTTGGCTGGATGAATTTTATTTTTGAAAATGTCACTCTCACTTATTCATAACAGGTGCTGAACTCCAGGTCTCTGTAAATGTTATTCTATTGGTTAAACTGATTTGTCAATCTGTAGTTCTTGAAATAAATTAGAATGTTTTGAGGCTGTGACTGAGAAAGACATTGAAGATCATATTTGTTGTCTAGAATTTTACATCTGTTGTGAGTTTTATTTCTCTTTTTGGCTCTGCTTCATCAAGAGCCTACATAATATGTCACGTGATAAGATAAATTATATTTTTATAACTGTGTGGTTTTTAGCAGAAAGGCTTAGAAAGAAATACCGCCAACTTGAATTTGGATTTTTATTAGCTATATTAATCATGATCTTTAATTCACACCCACACACATAGACACACTCAGACATGCACATATGTACATCTTCCTCTGCAGGCTGTTCATAGTCATAACCTTTTCAAAGAGGCCTGCTCTAGTTTGAGTGTATGGGGACTGTTTTGCCCACTGCTTTGGCATAGAAGTATTGCTACCAAGAAATTTTATTCCTAAATCTATCCCTCATTCCTTATTTCAGGAATTTATCTGTCTTGCTCATTAGATACTAGGTGTGGATGAGCTCTGGTAAGACTGAGACATTTTTCATCTTGGGATGAGTCCTTTCATACAGTGCTGCCTCAGAAGTGGTTTGCATGTCAGTGCGTTGCTGGGAACTGTTGGTTAGCAGCCTGCAAGGAAAAGTACAGAAAGTGAGAGTATTTAATTTAGCATTTAATTTAGAAACTTAGAGAAATCTGACAGAATATTGTGTGTCTGTTGAATTTAATAATATAAAATTTGAGCTTGTATTTTGCATGTCTTTAAGTGCATTTTTCCAGAAATTCATTTTAATTGTATCTTATAAAAGTATTTGTTCACAACTGATTGGAAATTTAAAAACAAACAAAACTAGTCTTTGCCACAGATGGTTTGAGAAGCACTCCTTTAATATATATTTTACAAGGGTAGCAGTTTTGGTGAAGGAAAGATCTGAAATATCACTGGATTCCACTTTGTTCTCAGTAAAGTCAAGATCCCTCCACTCCATTACTTGGACAAAGGCCAAAGTGATACTCACACCTGTAATTTTGTTGAAACAAAGATGCTGTTGAGTTTGAGGCTTCAAAGAGTACCAGATTATCTACCAGATTATCTGGGTTTGTTTCTGGCAAATTCAGTTTCTTAAGTTCTTTCATAACCTTTTCATTCTTCATAATGGGATGGAGAGATGAAATTAAAACATGTTTTGAAGGAAAAATAGAGGAGACCTTGATTTGACATAGGGTTGAAGAAAAGGAGAGAATCAAATATGACTAAGTTTTGAAGTGCTCTTATCTTGGAGAATTGAGAGGAGTGGTGGTTTTAGAAGAATACCGTAGAGCTGTTCTATGTTAGTTGTATTGACTGTGTTGAGCGTATAATTGAGAACTTTAGTTATGATGATGTCTTAAATATGAAGTTTAACTCTCCAGTCAACAAATAAATTGTGAAAATAACAAAAGACCATATGAACAAAAGAGCTTTGATGTGTTTCTGAAGTTAGAAGAGATAGTAGTAAGAAAAGTAACTGGAAAAGGTAACAGAGAAAATTTTATAGAATAGTAAGTAAAATCTCACAAAAGCAAAAGAAGAGGGAAGAGTCTCATAAAAGGAGAGGTTGTCAGAATTTAGGGCTCCCCACAGTTTAAGGTCTTCAGTTGAATTCCATTATGGTCAGAGAACATTTTCTATATGGTTTCAATTCTTTGAAATTTGAGGCTTGTTTGATGGCTCCTCTTATGGTCTATCATGCTGAATGTACCATGTGCACTTTTAAAAGAATGTAATGTGTATTTTGCAGTTGTATAGTGTTCTATAAATGTCAGTTAAGTCAGGGTGGTTGATGATGTCATTCAGATCCTCTGTGTACTGATTTTTTGTTTAGTGGTTCTGTCAACTGCCAAGAGAGAAAGTTGTTAAAATCTCCAGCTGTTGTTGTGGATTTGTCCGTTTCTCCCTTCAGTTCTGCAAATTTTTGTTCATGTATTTTGAAGCTCTGTTATTAATACATTTATATGTGTTACATTTTCCTGAGGAACTGACCTTGAATCATTGTGAAATATCCTTCTTTATTATTGGTAACATTCTGTCTTGATAGCTACTTTATTTGAAATTAATGTAGACATGCCAGCTTTCTTATGCTTATGGTTTTCCATCTTTTAGTTTCAACTTATCTGTGTCTTATATTTAAAGTTTGGGTTTTTTTTAGACAAACGTATACTTGGGTCTTGAATTTTTATCTATTCTAATAATCTCTGCCTCTTAACTGGAGTGTTTAGTTCACTGTCGTTTAAAGTAATTATTGGTGTGGTAGGATTTAAGTCTACCATTTTACTGTTTGTTTTCTGTTTGTCTCATCTGTTTTTTGTTCTTCTGTTCCTGCCTTCTCTTAGGTTAATCCTTTTTCAAATTTCATTTTAGTTTTTCTATTGGCTTTTTAACTGTTCTTTTTTGTAGTGTTTTATTTCTTAGAGGTTGTTTCGGTGTTACAAGATGCATACCTAACTGTTTCCATTATTCTTAAAGTTAATATTGTGGGGCTGGCCCTGTGGCCGAGTGGTTAAGTTCACGCGCTCCGCCGCAGGCGGCCCAGTGTTTCATTAGTTCGGATCCTGGGCGCGGACATGGCGCTGCTCATCGAGCCACACTGGGGCAGCGTCTCACATGCCACAACTAGAGGAACCCACAACGAAGAATACACAACTATGTCCCGGGGGGCTTTGGGGAGAAAAAGGAAAAAATAAAATCTTTAAAAAAAAAAAAAAAAGTTAATATTGTATTATGTAAAATGTAAGAACCTGCAATCATATAGGTCTGTTTCCCCTTTTTTATGCTAGAGTTATCATATTATTATATAATATTTACATTTGTTATATACACTATAATACAGTGTTTTAACTCTTCTTTTAAACAGTCTTATTTATATTATGGAAATTGAGGGAAAAATAGTCTTTTATATTTATCCAACTATTTACCAAGTCTGCGGTTCTTTCTTTCCTTGAAGATTCAGCTTTTCATTTGGGCAGTGTCATTTCCCATGATGTGCAGAATTTCCTTTAGCCCAGGGGTAAGCAAACTATGGTAGCCCGTAGGCCAAATCCGGCCCACCACCACCTGTCTTTGTAAATAAAGCTTTGTTGGAATGCTGCTGTGCTCATTTGTTTATGTATTTTGTATGGCTGCTTTTGCCCTATAATGGCAGAATTGAATAGCTATGATAAAACTTCAAAGCCTAAAATATTTACTATTTGGATCTTTTTGGAAAAAGTTTGCCACCCCTGCTTTAGCATATCTTCTACTTCATGTCTTCTGGTGACCAATTATCTTAGTTTTCAATATCTAAAAAGTTTTATTTTACTTTTATTCTTTTCTTTTAATTGAGATGTAATTGACATATAACATTATATTAGTTTCACATGTATAAAATAATGATTCGATATTTGTATGTATTGTGAAATGATCACCACCACAAGTCTAGTTAAGGTCCATCCCCATACACAGTTATAAAATTTTCTTTCTTGTGATGAGAACTTTTAATATTTAGCAACTTTCAGATATAGAATACAGTATTATTAACTACAGTCAACATGCTGTACATTACATCCCAGGACTTATTTGTTTCATAAGTGGAAGTTTGTACCTTTTGATCATCCTCAACCATTTTTCCCACTGGCCCCCCTCCCACCTCTGGCAACCTCCAATCTGTTCTCTGTATTTATGAGGTATTTTTAAATTAATTTTTTTTCCAGGTCCCACATATAAGTGAGATCATATGGTATTTGTCTTTCTCTGTCTGACTTATTTCACTTAGCATAATGCTCAAGGTCCGTCCGTATTTTTGCAAATGGCAAGATTTCCTTCTTTTTTATGGCTAAATAATATTTGAGAGAGAGAGTGTGTGTGTGTGTCTGTGTCTGCGTGCACTGGCGCACGTGTGTATCCCATTTTCTTTATCCATTCTTCTCTTGGTGGACAATTAGGTTGTTTCCATTTCTTGGCTATTGTGAATAATGTTGCAATAATCATGGGAGTTCAGATATCTCTTTGGTATCCTGTTTTCACTTCCTTTGGATAAATACCCAGAAATGGAATTGCCGGATCATATGGTAGTTCTACTTTTAATTTTGTGAGGAAACTGCATGTTGTTTTCCATAATGGCTACACCAATTTACATTCCCAGGAACGAAGCACCAGTGTTCCTTTTCTCCACAACCTCACTTATCTTTGTTTTTTGATAATAGCCTTCCTAATAGGTGTGAGGTGATACTTCATTGTGTTTTTAATTTGCATTTCCCTGATGATTAGTGATGTCGAGCTCATTTTCATGTACATGTTGGCCATTTGTATCTTGTCTTTGGAAAAATGTTCATTCCAATCCTTTGCCCATTTTTTAATCAGCTTGTTTGGTTTTTTGTTACTAAGTTTTTTATATATGAGTTCTTTATATATTTTGGATATTAACTGCTTATCAGATATATGGTTTGCAAATATTTTCTCCCATAGGATGCCTTTTCATTTTGTTTATTGTTTCTTTTGCTGTGCAGAAGTGTTTTAGTATGATGTAGTGCTGCTTGTTGATTTTTGCTTTTGTTGCCTGTGCTTTTGGTGTCATATCCATAAAATCGTTGCCGTGACCAATGTCAAGGAGCTTTTTCCTTATGTTTTCTTCTAGGCATTTGACAGTTTCACATCTTATATTTAAATATTTAATCCATTTTGAGTTAATTTTTATGAATGTTGTAAGATAGGGATCCAATTTCATTTTTCTGCATATGTTTATGGAGTTTTCCTAATGCCATTTGTTGAAGAGACTATCGTTTCCCCATTGAGTATTCTTGGCTCGCTTGTCAACTATTAGTTGATGGTATATGTAGGGGTTTGTATTTGGGCTCTCCGTTCTGTTCCATTGGACTGTATCAATTTTATGTCAGTACTATACTGTTTTGATTATTATAGCTTTGTAGTTCATTTTGAAATCAGAAAGTGTAATGTCTCCAGCTTTGTTCTTCTTTCTCAAGATTACTTTGGCTGTTAGAGGTGTTTTGTGGTTCCATGCAAATTTTAGGATTGCTTTTTCTATTTCTATGAAAAATGCCACTGAAATTTTGATAGCGATTGATCTCACTAATTTCCACATGCTAAGCTAAATCTCCTGTGTTTATTTAGCATAATTATTAAGAATATAGCTTGTTTGGAAAAATAAATAAGAAGTCTCAAATTTTGGTGCAGTTCATTTGGAAATAATTGTTATTACAGGATTTTTCCTGGGGGGAGGGGCATTTGACAACTTGGTCAAGGTAGCTTTCTTGAGAGCTTGTTTGTTCTTGTCCTTGGACCTGAGCATGGTCCTTGCTCAGAACTATTGGTTAATTTAATGAGCAGTTTATCTTTATAAATACTTAGATTCCTTGGCTGTTTTCATAAGATGTCTTGAAAATAGAAAAATCACAGAAGAAAGTTAGGGAATTTGCCAGAATGTGAGAAAATTGTTCTGATAATTGTTCAAGCAAGAGAGTTTTTATTGCTGTCCTTTGTGCGCTTATAGGTTGATTGGAGGGAGAAAAAGATGACTGGAAACTAGAGAGAGACTTGAAGAAACATTCTTTCCTAGCATCCCAAGTGCTCTAGGTGGCCAGTGAATGGAGACTTTGCTGTGGTGTGTTCACGAGCAGGGCTGTGAGAAAGGATTGTGATGGATTTAATTGTAAACATGTTCACTATTTTGAGGCTTGTCTGGGTCAATAATTTAAAATGGTTAGTAAGCCAGTAAGTAAGCAAGCAATCAGAAGTACGCTTTCTCAGAAAGAAGCAAGGGTTTACAGTGCAGTCATCCACTTCATGGGGATAGTTAACCTGAGAATAAGAGGAGGAGAAGGGTGTAAAAGGAAGTTCAGAGGTCTGAGAACTTCACATAACAAATTACATAGTTTCTCATTATGTGTTTGTCTAATCCAGAACTTTTTAGAAAAATCAACTGAAAGAGAAACTCGCCAAGAGTATGCTCTGGCTATGATTCAGTGCAAAGTTCTGAAACAGTTGGAGAACTTGGAACAGCAGAAATACGATGATGAAGATATCAGTGAAGATATAAAATTTCTTTTGGAAAAACTTGGTGAGAGTGTCCAGGATCTTAGGTATGTTATTCTTTTTATTTCTCACACAGTGGGTACATTGGGCCTTGTTTGATTTGCCTAGTATTATAAGGAAATCTAAATCTGTTATTAACTATGAACTCAAAAGATTTCGCTAACACATTATGTCTTCTATTACAAATTAGGGAATATGGGAAAACTGGCTCATCACCATGGCAACAGTTGGGCAGAGCTGTGTGTTCTCTCTTCTCTTTTGGAGAGATTCCCACTGTTCTCTGTTGTCTAAAACCTGCCTGGCTGTACTCCCACAGGATGTTGGCACTGCCCGGGAACCCCTTGAGAGTCTCCTTCTGGTTCAGAATCTTTTTAAAGCAGCAGTGGTTGTTAATTTGGGGAGGAAGTTTACCCATATATGGAAAGAGCATTTTTTTTCCTGCTCTTTTGAAGTCTATTGGCATTATTTATTTTTTATATTAAAAATTATGCAAGTGGTATAGATGCAGTGAAGGAAAAAAAAACCCCTTACACACTACAGAGGGGACTCCATGCCACTTTCCCCATCTTCCCTGCTTAGTCTCACCCCTTTCTGGTTTCTTGTGTTTGCTTCCAAAAAAGCTGCCTGGCCCCTCGCCCCCTGTGCATGCACATGCGCCTGCACACACGCACAAAGACACACGAGGTCTGTTTAATAATATCTTGATGATCTTTCCCATTAAAGCATGTGTTTTTTTTTTAATTGCTGATATATTTTTAAAAGAGAGTTACTCTCTAGAAATGGATCTTGCTCTGTGGGTAGATTGGAGTTGAGAGTGAGACTGCCTCTTTGAATTGTTTGGCTACTTTCTCCACATGTGGCCTTGAATAAGCTTCTTGACATTTTAAAGTCTTAGTTTTCCGTTTGGTAAAACAGCAATAAAAATTCTGATGGATTTGTTGTGAGGTTTTAAGTGTCTAGCAAATGTCTTCAGTGTTGGTTGTGTTTTAGATATGTATTTACCACATAATTCAGTGCAGTGTGTAATCCCAAGGTCCAAAAGCTTTTATAGAGGTGAGAGGTATCACCCATATCAGTGGTTTGTAATGGAGTTTTGTGGAGGGAAGCAAATGGTCTTTTTCTCTCTCTAATTTTAAATATGAATAAATTGATTATAATAATAGGCCAGCAATAGGCTTACAGTTTTTAGAAATTCTATTTTATTATGTTTATTTAAAAAATATCTTTAGTTCTTCTGCAATAATGATTTAAGACCCTTTTTAAAAATGAATACGATTAGTGATAGCTTTCTAAAGTATTTAGTCTACGTTAGCCAATTATTATTACTTACTGATTTTTCATGTTTAATTTGGTAACTTGAAAAATACTGCTATTTACATAAAGCTTATAGGGTGATAGGTGCTCTTGAAAAAGATTTGTCTCTTTTTTTGCTGTTACATGTTTAGAATATTAATGTTAAACAATACATGTTTACTTCTTATACTAACTGGCCTTATATTAAAATAAATTACTCTTGATTCAACAGGACACTCGGATCAACTTAACCAGTAATTCCTGGTTATACTAAATTATCAATCAGTATTAAATGGCTACTACTTTTTAAAATTTTTGCTTGAAAGAAAGTCCAAGCATGTCCTGTCACTGTGTTTGTCTACAGGCTAATTACATTAAAAATTTAAAATATGAGGTTTTGACTAATTAAGTTACTTGATACATAGTGAATGATATTTGAATTAAAGTGCATTGCAATTTGTTACATGTACGGGGTTTTTGTTTTTAATTTATAATGAGTTAATTCAGTTAATGAACTCCCTTTACACTGTTGGTAATCACATTTTACAATATTGTACCAATATGTGTGGGGTTTTTTTTCTTTCCTGAGGAAGATGCACACTGAGCTAACATCTGTTGCCTATCTTCCTTTTTTTGCTGAGGAAGATTTGCCGTGAGCTAGCGTCTGTTGCTAGTCTTTCTCTGTTTTGCATGTGAGCTGCTGCCACAGCTTGGCCACTGACAGATGAGTGATGTAGGTTCGTGCCTGGGAACCGAACCTGGGCCGCCAGAGTGGAGCATGCCAAACTTAACCACTAGGCCACTGTGGCTGGTCTCCAATATGTGTTTTTGTTTTTGTCATGCAATATTGTAGTTTATGACATTTATAGTATCATAGTATTAGAATATACTGTTTTGTTTATGTTAAAATAATATACTAATTTACATTAATGTATCTAGTGGTCTGGCAAATATGAGATATTTTAAGTGACACGGTATAAACTCTGCTAGATTATCAGATATTACGTATATAGTAGGGTAAGGATTTTGAAAGCAAGTGCTCCTTTTAATATCTCATAATGAACATTCCGATTTTACAGGCATATTGTCCTTTGTACCCTGAGTAAATTTCACGTGATTTATTAAAGATTTAAGCTGTTTACACTTGTTTAGTGTTCGTTTGTTAATGTGTAAAGGATTTTCAGTCTTTGTAGTTAAATCATTAATGAAGATATTTTATTTTGCTTAATTTTGGAGTATCTTTCAGATTCTTATAAACTGTGAACTCTTTAAAAAATTTTATAGCTCATTTGATGAATACAGTTCAGAACTTAAATCTGGAAGATTGGAATGGAGTCCTGTGCACAAATCTGAGAAATTTTGGAGAGAAAATGCTGTGAGGTTAAATGAGAAGAATTATGAGCTCTTGAAGTAAGTTTTCAGTTCCAGTTTACACTTTAATACCTGTTGTTCCAAATCCTCACAAACATGTTTTCATCGCTGTTTTTAGAATTTTAGGTATTCCGTAGTTTCAGTTTGTATTTTCTTGCTCACTAATGTGGTTGAATACTTTTTCTTGTGCTTATCGGCCTTTTGGATATCATTTTTTTTTCCCAGGAGAAATGCCTGTTCAAGTATACATATTTTTCATTTTATAAGGGTTCTGTATGTATTTTGAATATGAATTCTTTGTCGTATGTATTCATTACAGCCCTTTTCTCCTACTCTGTCACATGCTGTTTTACTCTTTACTTTTAATGTAGCTCAGTTTGTTGATCTTTTCCTTTATGACTAATGCTTTTTTTGTGTCATAATTAAGAAGTTTTTTCCCTATCCAAGGTCATGAAGATATATTTCTGTGTTATCTGCTAGAACCTTTATTGTTGAACATCTTACATTTAGGTCTCCATTCCATCTGGAATTGGTTTTTTGGTAAGGTATAAAGTAGGGGTGAAGGTTCATTCTTTTCATTACTTGGATGTCTAATTGAACCAGCACCATTTATTGAAAGTAACGCATTCCAACTGCTTTGCAGGGTTCCTTTTGTCATAATAGGATGACCAAATATGTGCAAGTGTCACTCTTTCTTTCTTTTTTATTGAGATATAAATCATATATCACACAATTCGCCCATTGAAAGTGTACAAATTGGTGGTTTTTAGTATGTTTGCAAATATGTATAACCATCGACCCAGTCAATTTTAAAACATTTTTGTCACTTGAAAAAGAAACCCTGTATCCGTTAGCTCTCACGTTTCTATCCATTTATCTACCCAGTCCTAAGCAACCACTAATTTGCTTTCTGTCTCTAGAGGTTTGCTTATTAGAAAATTTCATATAAATGGAATCATATAACATTTGTCCTCTTGTGACTGGCTTCTTTCATTTACCATAATGTGTTCAAGTTTCATTCATGTTGTAGCATTTATCAGTACTTTATTCCTTTTTATGGTCAAATAATATTCCAGTATATGGATATATCACATTTTATTCATCTACTCATCAGTTGATAGACATTGGGTTATTATGAAAAATGCCAGTAATAAACATTTGTGTATAAGTTATTGTGTGGACATATGTTTTTATTTCTCTTGCTTGGGTAGATATCTAGGAGTAGAATTGTTGAATCATGTGGTAACTCTATGTTTAACCATTTGAAAAACTGCTAGACTGTTTTCCAAAATGGCTGTAGAATTTTATATTTCCACCAGCAGTGTGTGAGGGTCTGATTCCTCCACATCCTTGTCAACACTTGTTATTGTCTGACTTTTTGGTTCTAGCCATCTTATGAGTGTGAGGTGGTATCTCATGTGGTTTTTATTTTTGTTTCCTTGATGGCTAATGATGTTAAATATCTTTTCATATGCTTATTAGCCATTTTACATCTTTTTTGGAGAAATGTCTGTTTAGATTCTTGGTTCATTTTTCAATTGGATTGTCTTTTTATTATATAGGTGTAAGAGTTTTTTATATATTTTGGTTACAAGTGCCTGATCAGATATATGATTTGCAAATATTATCTCCCAGTTTTTGGGTTATCTTCTCACTTTCTTATAGCGTCCTTTAAAGCAAAAACATTTTAAAATTTTGTTGCAATCCAATTTATTTTTTCTTTGGTTCCCCATGCTTTTGGTGTCATACCTAAGAATCCATTGCCAAAATGAAACCTATGAAGAATTAATCCTATGCGTCCTGTAATATTTTTATCGTTTTAGTATTAGGTCTTTGATCCATTTTGAGTTAATTTTTTATATGATGTGAGGTAAGGGTCGAACTTCATTCTTTTGCATGTGGCTATCCAGTTGTCCCAGTAATATTTGTTGAAAAGACTATTTTTTCCCCATTGAATCATCTTGGCATTCTTTTGAAAATCAGTTGACTGTAGACATGTGGGTTTACTTCTGGATCTTCAGTTCTGTTCTATTGGTCTGTATGACTATTCTGATACCAGTACTACACTGTTTTGATTACTGTTGCATGTTTGGAAATGCAGAAGCATGAGTCTTTCATTTTCTTCTTTTTTTTTTGAGCATATCTTAATTTATTTAATCAGTCCCTTAATGATGGATATTTAATATTGTTGCCACATTTTGCTGTTACAAACAATGTGAGAATCACACATCTTACCATAACTTTTAACATTAATAGACTTTAATTTTTAAAATAATTTTAGGTTTACAGAAGAATTGAGAGGAAAGTACAGAGAGTTCTCATATACCCTCTCTTCCCCTACCAGGCACAGCTTTCCTTATTTTTAATGTCTTTCATTACTGTGGTACATTTGTTACGATTGATGAACCAATATTTATACTTTATTTTTAACTGAAGTCCATAGTTTACATTAGGGTTGATGCTCTCTGTTGTACAGTTGATTGTGTTATAAGTTCTGTGGGTTTTGACAAATGCAAAATGCCACATATCCTCCATTACAGTGTCGTACAGTTTCACTGCCCTAAAAATTCCCTATGTTCTACCTCTATCATTTCTCTCTTCCTCCTCCTTTCTCTGAACTCCTGGCAACCACTGATCTTTTTACTGCCTCTGTAGTTTTTCTTTTTCCAGAATGTCTTATAATTAGAATCAAACAGTATATAACCTTTCAGACTGGCTTCTTTCCCTTAGCAAATGCATGTAGGGTTCCTCTATGTTTTTTTGTGCCTTGATAGCTCATTTCTTTTTATTTCTGAATATCTCATTGTATGGATAGTTTGTTTATCCATTGAAGGACATTTTGGTTGCTTCAAAGTTTTGGCAATTATAAATAAAGTTGCCATAAACATCTGTGTACAGGACATGAGTTTTCAGGTCATTTGAGTAAATACCAAGAGAGCATGATTGCTGATTGTATGGTAACACTATGTTTACTTTTCTAAGAAACTGACAAACTGTCTTCCCAAGTGACTGTATTGTTTTGCATTCCTGCCTGTGATGAATGAGAGTGCCTCTTGCTCTACATCTTTGTTAGCATTTGGTGTTGTCTGTGTTCAGGATTTTGGCCATTCTGATAGGTGTGTAGTGGTATCTCATTGTTGTATTAATTTACAGTTCCCTAATGACATGATGTTGATCATCTTTTCATATGCTTATTTGCCATCTGTCTATCTTCTTTGATGAGGTATCTGTTCAGGTCTTTTAACAATTTTAAATTTAGTTGTATGTTTTATTATTGTTGAGTTTTAAGAGTGCTTTGTATGTTGTAGATAGAAGTCCTTTATCAGATAGGTGCTTTGCAAATATTTTCTCCCTGTCTCTGGGCTTGTCTTTCCATTCTCTTCACATAGAGAGCAGAAGTTTTTAATTTTAATGAAGTGCAGCTTATCAGTGTTTTCTTTCATGGATTGTGCCGTGTTGTTGTATGTAAAAAGTCATCGCCATAACCGAGGTTGCCTAGATTTTCTCCTGTTATTATTTCTGGAAGTTTTATAGTTTTGTGTTTTTCATTTAGATCTATGATTTATTTTGAATTTATTTTTGTGGAGGATGTAAAGTCTGTATCTAGATTTACTTTTTTGCTGTGTGGATATCCAGTTTTTCCAGCACCATTTATTTGAAAAGACTTTGCTCCATTGTATAGCTTTTGCTCCTTTGTCAAAGATTAGTTGCCTGTATTTCTATTGTCTGTTTCTGGGCTCTCAATTCTGTTCCGTTGATCTGTTTGGCTATTCTTTCACCAATACCATACTCTGTTAATTACTGTAGCCTTATAAGTAAGTCTTGAAGTCAGATAGTGTCGGTCCTCTGACTTTGTTCTTCTGCAGTATTGGGTTGACTATTTCAGATCTTTTGTTTCTCCGTATAAACTTCAGAATTAGCTTGTCAATATCCACAAAATAACTTGTTGGGATTTTGGTTGGGATTCCATTGAATCTGTAGATCAAGTTGAGAAGAACTGACAACTTGATAATATTGAGTCTTCCTATTCATGAACATGGAATCTCTCTCCATTTATTTAGTTCTACTTTGATTTCTTTCATCAGAGTTTTGTATTTTTCCTCATATAGATCTATTCTGTTAGATTTATATCTAGATATTTCATTTTTGGGGGGTGCTAAGTAAATGATATTATGTTCTAAATTTCAAGTTCTCTTGTTCATTGCTGGTATATAGGAAAATGATTGACTTTTTGTATGTTAACCATGTATCCTGCAACCTTGCTATAATTGCTTATTAATTCCAGGAGTTTTTTAATTGATTTTTTTGAATTTTCTACTTAGACCATGGTGTCATCTGCAAATAAAGACAGTTTTATTTTTTCTTCCGAATCAATACTCCTTTTATTTTTTTTTCTTGTCTTGTTGCATCAATGAGTACTTCCAATATGATGTTGAAAAAAAGAGGTGAAGGAACATCCTTACCTTGTTTCTGATCTTATCAGGAAAGCTTCTAGTTTATCACCAGTGAATATATTAACTGTTGGTTTTTTGTAAATATTCTTTATGAAGTTGAGTAAGTTCCATCTATTCTTAGTTTGCAGAGAGTTTTTGTCACTGATGGGTGTTGAATTTTGTTGAATGATTCCTCTGTATCTCTTGATAGGATCATGTGATTTTTTATTCTTGGCCTGCTGATGTGATGGGTTACATTCATATATTCTCACATCTTGTACCTGCAATAAATCTGACTTGGTTGTAGTACATAATTCTTTTCATACATTGTTAGATTTGATTTCCTAATATTTTGTTGAGGATTTTTGCACCTGTTTTCATGAGAGAGATTATCTATAATTTTCCTTTCTTGTGATGTCTTTATTTGATTTTGGGTGTTACAGTAATGCTGCCTTTATAGAATGTGTTAGGAAGTGTTCTCCTGCTTCTATTTCCTGGAAGAAATTGTAGAGAATTAGTATCATTTCCTCCTTAAATGTTTCGTATAATTTACTACTGAGACCATCTGGGCCATTTGCTTTCTGTTTTGGAAGGTTATTAATTATTGATCCAATTTCTTTGACAGATATATACCTCTTCAGATGATGTTTCTCCTTGAGTGAGCACCTTGAGGCCCTCCAAATGGCTGGGCTTCTAGGAGTTTTTATCTTTCAAGCTAGTCCTTGCTCAGTTTCCAGCAATTAGTCAATTACCCTTTAAGTGTTTTCTTTTACTTGATGGGTCTAGCAGCCGCCTCTGCTCCCAATGAGCTCTGAGTCTGTATTTGTTTGTCTCTTTAGCTTGTGGGATGGTGGTTTGCACTGGGACCTCAGTTCTCTGTTGGATCTAAAAAGAGGTGTTGATTTTCAGTTTGTTTAGCTTTTTCTTCTTGTGAGGACAAGAGTGATGACTTCTAAGCTCTTTATGTGTTGAATTGGAAACTGGAAGCCTGTTTTTCTTTTTCAAGATGGTTTTGGCTGTTCTGGGTCGCTTGCCATTTCATATGAATTTTAGAATCAACTTGTTAAATTCTACAAAGAAGCCAGTTGGGATTCTATTAGGGATTGTGACAGAAGCTGTAAATCAATTTGGGGAGTATTGCCATCTTAATATTTAGTATTCAGATCCATGAACATGGGGTGCTTTCCTATTTATTTAGATTATGTTTAATTTCTTTTTAGCAGTGTTTTGTGGTTTTCAGAGTATATGTTTTGCATTTTTTGCCACATTTATTTCTAAATATTTTCTTTTCATGCCATTGTAAATGGAACTGTTTTCTTAACTTCATTTTCAATTGTTCATTGCAAGTTTATAGAAATACAATTGATTTTTGTATATTGCTCTTGTATTCTGAAATCTTAGCTCTTTTTATTAGTTTTAATAGTTTTTCTTTAGTGGATTCCTTTTCATTTTCTATATACAAAATCATGTCATCTGTTAATAGAGAGTTGTACGTCTTACTTTCCAATCTGGATGCCTTCTGTTTCTTTTTCTTGCCTAATTACCCTGCCTAGAATCTCTACTATGCAAATTCTTCCTGAATTCTTTATTCTGTTCCGTAATTTACTTGTCTGTTCTAGCTCCAATACTACATTATGTTAATTGCTGTACTTTATAGTAAGTCTTGGTATCTGATAGCATAAGCACTCCAAATTTGTTCCTCCAAGGTGTCTTGGTGCCTTTTGGCTCTGTGGATTTCTGTATGTATTTTAGAATAAACTTGTTAACAGTTCTGGTACAATTTCGGTTGGGATTGAATCTATAGTTCAGTATAGGGGGAATTGGTATTTTTAAAATTTGAGGTTCTCCAATCCATGAACATGGTGTATCCTTCCATTTATATAGGATTTCCTTCAGATAATGTTATGGTCTTACCCATCTTTCATTATATTTTTTCCTATGTATTTGGTTTTTTTGGCATTCCTATAGATTATGCCATTTGAAGTTTTTTGTTTTCTATTTCAGCCTCAGTAGAACTTTTTGTGATGAAAGAAATAGTTTATGTTTGTGCTGTTCAGTACAGTAGGCAGTGGCTAAAGAGCACTTGAAATGTTGCTGGTGCGACAGAGAAACTGAACTTTTAGTTTACAGGCATACCTTGGAGACACTGCCGATTTGGTTTCAGACCTCCGCAATAAAGTGAATATTGCAATAAAGTGAATCATACCAATTTTTTGGTTTCCTAGTGCATCTAAAAGTTATGTTTACACTGTACTGTGTCATTTAAGTGTGCAATAGCATTGTCTCTGAAAAAACAATATACATACCTTAATTAAAAAATACTTTACTGCTAAAAATGCTACTACCATCTGAACCTTCAGTGAGTTGTAATCTTTTTGCCAGTCTAGGGTCTTGCCTTGATATTGATGGCTGCTGACTGATCAGGGTGGTGGTTGCTGGAGGTTGGGGAGGCTGTGGCAATTTCTTAAAATAAGACAGTAATGAAGTTTGCCGTATTGATTGACTCTTCCTGTCACAAACAATTCCTCTGTGGCATGTGATGCTGTTTGATGACATTTTACCTGTGGTAGAACTTTCAAAGTTGGAGTCAATCCTCTCAGACCCTGCCACTGCTTCATCATCAACTAAGTTTATGTAATATTCTAAATCCTTTGTTGTCATTTCAACAATCTTTACAGCATCTTTATCAAGAATAGATTCCATTTCAAGAAGCCTCTTTCTTTGCTCATTCACAGGAGGCAACTCCTCAGCCATTAAATTTTTATTATGAGATTGCACCGTTTCAGTCACATCTTCAGGCTCCACTTCTAATTCTAGTTCTCTTGCTATTTCTACCACATCTGCAGTTACTTCCGTCACTGAAGTCTTGAACCCCTCAAAGTCAATCATGAAGGTTGGAATCAACTTCTTCCAAACTCCTGTTATTGTTGATTTTTTCTTTTTTTTGCAGGGAAGGATTCGCCCTGAGCTAACATCTGTTGTCAATCTTGCTCTTTTTTTTTCTTCTCCTCAAAGTTCCAGTGCATGGTTGTATATCCTGTTTTAATTCCTTCTAGTTCTTCTATATGAGCCACCACCACAGCATGGCAACTGACAGACGGGTGGTGTGGTTCTGTGACCGGGAAACCAACCTGGGCCACTGAAGCAGAGAGAGTGGAACTTTAACCACTAGACCATCAGGGCTGGCTCTGTTGATATTTTGACCTCTTTCCATGAATCACGAATGTTCTTAATGGTATTTATAGTGGTGAATCCTTTCCGGAAGGTTTTCAATTTACTTTGCCCAGATCCATCAGAGCAGTCACTATCTATGGCAGCTGTAGCCTTATGAAATGTATTTCTTAAATAATAAGACTTGAAAGTTGAATTACTCCTTGCTCCATGAGCTTCAGAATGGATGTTGTGTTAGCAGGCATGAAAACAACATCAGTCTCATTGTACATCTCCATCAGAGCTCTTGGGTGACCAGGTATATTGCCAATGAGCAGTCGTATTTTGAAATGAATTTTTTTTCTGGGTGGTAGGTCTCAACAGTGGGCTTAAAATATTCTGTAAATTATGTTATAAGCAGATGTGCTGTCATCTAGCCTTTGTTGTTCCATCTATAGAGCACAGGCAGAGTAGATTTAGCATAATTCTTAAGGGCCTCATGATTTTCAGAATGGTAAATGAACATTGGCTCCAATTTAAAGTCACCGGCTGCATTACTCCCTAACAAGAGAGTCAGCCTGTCCTTTGAAGCCTTGAAGCCAGGCATTGACTTCTCCTCTCTAGCCATTAAAGTCCTAGACAGCATCTTCCAATATCAGGCTGTTTTGTCTACATTGAAAATCTGTTGTTTAGTATAGTCGCCTTCATTAAGTATCTTAGCTAGATCTTCTAGATAACTTGCCTCAGCTTCTACATCAACATTTGCTGCTTTACCTTGCACTTTTATGTTATGGAGACGGCTTCTTTCCTTAAACCCCATGAACCAGGGCCGGCCTGGTGGCGCAGCGGTTAAGTGTGCACACTCCGCTTTGGCGGCCCGGGGTTCGCCAGTTCGGATCCCGGGTGTGGACATGGCACCGCTTGTCAAGCCATGCTGTGGTAGGCGTCCCACATATAAAGTAGAGGAAGATGGGCACTGATGTTAGCTCAGGGCCACGCTTCCTCAGCAAAAAGAGGAGGACTGGCAGTAGTTAGCTCAGGGCTAATCTTCCTCAAAAAAAAAAGAAAGAAAAAACAGACCCATGAACCAACCTCTGCTAGCTTCAAACTTTTCTTCTGCAGCTGCCTCACCTCTCTCACCCTTCATAGAATTGAAGAGAGTTAGGGGCCTTGTTCTGAATTAGGCTTTGACTTAAAGGAATGTTATGGCTCGTTTGGTCTTCTATCTAGACCACTAAAGCTTTCTCTGTATCAGCCATAAGTCTGTTTCACGTTCATATCATTCATGTGTTCACCGGAGTAGCACTTTTAATTTCCTTCAGGAATTTTTCCTTTGCATTTCCAACATGGCTAACTGTTTGGCCTAAAAGGCTTAGCTTTGAGCCTATTTTGGCTTTCAGCATGCCTTCCTTGATAAGCTTAATCATTTCTAGCTTTTGATTTTGATTTAAAGTGATAGATGTGTGACTCTTCCTTTCACTCGAACACTTTAAAGGCCATTGTAGGGTTAGTATTGGCCTATATTTAATATTGCAGTGTCTCAGGGAATAGGAGACCTGAAGATTGGGAGAGAGATGGGGGAATGACTGGTTGGTGGAGCGGTTAGAACATACGCAGCATTCATTGATTAAGTTCACAGTGTTATATGGGCGTGCTTTGTGGCTCCCCCAAACAACTACAATAGTAACATCAAAGATCACAGATCACTATAACAAGTATAATAATGAAAAAGTTTGAAATATTGCGAGAATTATCAAAATGTGACACAGAACATGATGTAATCTACACAGAATTCGAAATATGTTACGATGTACACCTGAAAAGAAAACAACAAAATGTGACACAGAGAGATGAAGTGAGCAAATGCTGTTGGAAAAATGGCACTGATAGACTTGCTCCATGCAGGATTGCCACAAATATAATTTATAAAAAATGCAATATCTGAGAATTGCAATAAAGAGAGGCACAATAAAGCAAAGTGTGCCTGTAATTTAATTTCAGTCAATTTAACTTTAAGTAGCTCATCTGGCTAGTGGTCAGCATTATTGGACAGCAGTGTGAGTCAGCTTTACAGAAATACTGATAGAAACAGTTCTGTGTTGCAAATCAGGTTGCCACTCAACTTCCCTCACTGCCAGCTTGGTATTTGTTTTCTCAAGTTAGTTAACATTTGTTCCTGTGACTTTCCACTTCAGTATCTTTTACTGTTGATAAATTTTCCATATTGTCCTTTCTTCAGGGTTTGTGATTTAAAAAGAAGAAAATCCTTTTACTGTCATTTTTTACAGTGGGAGGATTTTTACTGTCATGTTAATGAAGTATCTAAAAGGAACAGAGGAGATATATACGTGTGTCCAATAAGCATTTTTAGGCAGGTTTATTTCTGTTGTTTAGACTTTATTTTCTATGTATTATAAAAAATGATACATTTGTTTCACTTAAAGTGTGGTAAACCAAAGTGAGTGGTGGATAGGTATTGGCAGGCCTGATGGAGAATAGATGAGGGAGAAAGAGTGGATTATCTTTTCAGCATTGTTTTGCCACTTTGAGTTTTCAACATCAAAAAAAGAGCTCAAATAATGTTTTTTAAATCTAGTCTTTGGAAAAGTTGAATATAATGGAGCATTTTACAAATTATTACTGAAGCATTACGTGTATTTTTATGATGATACACTTCAAGAGCTTTTTGAAGTACATGTTCTGTTTTCTGGCATTAGGTTTTAATTTTTGTGGTTTCCTTCATAGGACTCCGTTTTTCCATTGTGTGACCCTTCATGATTTTTCTGATTAACCAGAAACAATGACATGTAGCGCTTCAGTTTTATTTTGTGCTTCTGTAATGAGAAATTTGAAGTCATTGTTTGTCTTTGGTTTTTATTCTTATAAATTATCTGCATGGGGACAATTGACAGGAGGGACATACTAATGCTACCCTTCAAACTAGCTGATAAAATAGGTACAGATGATCTTTATTTGTCCTATTAAAAAAAAACAGTGTGTACTTGCTGCCTTTTTATTTGTGGAGAACTGCACTTACGTCAGACTCTAACCTATTTTCCAGGTAATTCTAAACTTAGCAAGTGTGTGATATAAGTTCATTTTTTCCTCTATCACTTTTAATAGTATTTAGAAAATACTCCATAATTTTGTATGTTTCAACTTTGCAATAAGTATGTATTTTGAATAAGGAGATATTCTGAAATACAAGAAGCCATGCAGATTGTAATTCAAGAGAAAAGCAAAAGCTCAGGGAGCAAGCAAGTTTATAAAACTGAGGAAAAACATCGTGAAATATATAATAGCAGATTTGTAGAGTGATTATTTAGAATAATAATGGAAATTCTGTTTTGGATTTGAATAGACACTTTCCAAGATTACGTTTCTAGCAAATGTCAGGGTCAGAATTCACATTTGGTCTAACTCCAAATCTGTGACGTGTTTCTGTCTCGATCCCAGGGACTCTGACAGAGTCTGGGCTTGTGGTTAATGTGGTGATGGAGATTCAGATTATGATTGAGGAAGCCCTTGTTGCCTTGACAACTGTATTTGGAGGTGACTTGGAGGGAGCTCTCCCTTTGCTTACCACAAGAATCTCTTTTTTTGAACCTATTCTTTTGAACATTTTTATTGATGATTTGAATATAGAAACAGAAAGCTTGCTTAGCAGATTTACAGATTCTAGGGTAGAAGGTCTGTGATTCAGCATTTCCATAAGTTTCCAAGTGATATTGATATTGCTGGTCTGCAGACATAATTTTGAGTATCAAGGGTCGCAGCCAAGTGGAGAAAGGCTTGGGTCACTGAATATGGTTAAAGGCAGGCATTGGCAAACTTTTCTGTAAAGTCCCAGAATGAAAACATTTTTGGCTTTGTGAGCCATTCAGACTGTCACGTCTACTCACCTGTGTCCTTGTAGTGCCAAAGCAGCCATGGACAATAAGTAAACTAATGAGTGTGGCTGTATTCCAATAAAAGTTTATTTATAAAAGTGGTGGCTGCCAGGTTTGGACTTCAGCTGTAATTTGCTGACCTTTGTTTTAAGGTATTCAGAACAAATATTCTGTTACACTTTTAAGAAATCTTCATTAATGTCATGTTCTTATTATTTCATAAAATAATTTCTTAATAAAATTTCAAAATAATAAAAATGACATCAAAGTAATTTATTTTCTTGAAGTCATAATGGTTTATAACATTGTGAAATTTCAGGTATGCATTATTATTTATCAGTTTCTGTATAGGCTACATCATGCTTACTGTCAATAGTCTAATTTTTATCCATCACCATATATATGTGCCCCTTTACCCCTTTTGCTCACCCCATAACCGCCTTCCCCTCTGGTAACCACTAATCTGTTCTCTTTGTCCATGTGTTTGGTTATCTTCCACATACGAATGAAACCTTGTGGTGTTTGTCTTTCTCTGTCTGGCTTATTTTGCTTAACATAATACCCTCAAGGTCCATCCGTATTGTTGCAAATGGGATGATTTTGTCTTTTTTATGGCTGAGTAGTATTCCATTGTAGATATCTACCACATCTTCTTTATCCATTCATCAGTGGATGGGCACTTGGGTTGCTTCCACATCTTGGCTATTGTGAGTAATGCTTCAGTGAACATAAGGGTGCATAAATCTCTTTGGATTGTTGATTTCAAGTTCTTTGGATAAATACCCAGTAGTGGGACAGCTGGATTGTATGGTATTTCTATTTTTCAATTTTTTGAGACTGTCCCTATTGTTTTCTGTAGTGGCTGCACCAGTTTGCATTCCCATCATCAGTGTATGAGGCTTCCCTTTTCTCCCTATCCTTTCCAACATTTATTAATTTTTGTCTTGGTAATTATAGCCATTCTGACTGGGTAAGGTGATATCTCATTGTAGTTTTGATTTGAATTTCTCTGATAATTAGTGATGTTGAACATCTTTTCATGTGTCTGTTGGCCATCTGTATATCTTCTTTAGAAAAATGTCTGTTCATATTCTCGGCCCATTTTTGATTTGGTGGTTTTTTTTATTGTTGAGTTGTATGAGATCTTTATATATTTTGGATATTAACCCCTTTTCGGATATATGATTTGCAAATATTTTCTCCCAGTTGGTGGGTTGTCTTTTGACTTTGTTCATGATTTCCTTTGCCTTGCAGAAGCTTTTTAGTCTGATATAGCCCCATTTGTTAAATTTTTCTTTTGTTTCCCTTACCTACTCAGACATGGTATTTGAAAAGATGCTGCTAAGACTGAGGTCAAAGAGTGTACTGTCTATATTTTCTTCTAGGCATTTATAGTTTCAGGTCTTACATTCAAGTCTTTAATCCATCTTGAGTTAATTTTTGTGTATGGCAAAAGGCAGTGGTCTACTTTCATTCTTTTGCATGTAGCTGTCCAGTTTTCCCAACACCACTTTTTGAAGAGACTTGCCTTTCTCCATTGTATGTCTGTGGCTCCTTTGTCGAAGATTACCTGACCATAGATGTGTGGTTTTATTTCTGGGCTTTCAATTCTGTTCCATTGATCTGCATGTCTTTTTTCTGCCAGTTGAAGTTTTGTAGCAGCCCCACGTTAAGCAAGTCTATTAGCGCCATTTTTCCAACAGCATTTGTTCACTTCATATCTCTCGGTCATGTTTTGGTAATTCTTATAATATTTCAAAATCCTTTATTATTATTATTATTATTATTATATTTCTTATGGTGATCTGTGATCATGATCTTTGATGTTACTGTTCTTGCTGTTTTAAGTCACCATGATCCGTGTCCATATAAGACGGCAAACTTAATTGATAAATGTTGTGTGTGTTCTGACTGCTCTACCAATCCACTGTGCTGCTATTTCTCTTCTCTCTCCTCTGGCCTCTCTATTCCCTGGGACACAACAAAATTGCAGTTATGCCAATTACTTATCCTACAGTGGCCTTTTAAGTGTTCAAGTGAAAGGAAGAGTCAATTGATGTGGCAAACTTCATTGTTGTCTTATTTTATGAAATTGCCACAGCCACCCCAGCCTTTGGAAACCACCACCCTGATCAGTCAGCAGCCATCATTGTCAAGACAAGATCCTCCACCAGCAAAGATATGACTCATTGAAGGCTCAGATGATGGTTATCATTTTTTAGCAATAAAGTTTTTTTTTTAAATTTCAGGTGTTCATCATTTTTCAACTTCTGTATAGACTACTTCCTGTTCACCACCAAAAATCTAGTTTCTATTTGTCACCATACAAATGTCCCCTTTACCCCTTCCACATTCCCCCTTTTCCTCTTCCCCTCTGGTAACCACTAGTCTGTTTACTGTATCTATGTGTTTGTTTGTTCTGTTTTGTTTTTTTTTTGTCTTCCACATACGAGTGAAATCATACAGTATTTGTCTTTCTCATTCTGACTCATTTTACTTAGCATTAATACCCTCAAGTTCCATCCGTATTGACACAAATGGCGAGACTTCATCTTTTTTATGTTTGAGTAGTATTCCGTTTGTGTGTGTGTGTGTGTGTGTGTGAGTGTGAGTGTTTACACATATATATACCACATCTTTACCCATCATCTGTCGGTGGGCACTTGGCTATTGTAAATAGTGTTGCAGTGAACATAGGAGTGCATGTATCTAACAAGAAATAATAGGTGTTGGTAAGGATGTAGAGAAAAGAGAATCCTCGTGTACTGTCGGTGGGAATGTAAATTGGCACAGCCACTATAGAAAACAGTATGGAGATTAACCATAAAATTAGAAATAGAACTACTATATGATTTAGCTGTTCCACTTCTGAGTATTTATACAAAGAATATGAAAACAATAAAGTATTTTTTAATTATGGTATGTGCATTGTTTCTTTTTAGAAATAATGCTATTGCGCACTTAATAGACTACAGTATAGTGTAAACATAACTTTTATGTGCACTGGGAAACCAGGTTAATGTGACTCACTTAATTGTGATATTACCTTTATTGCAGTGGCCTGGAACCAAACCTGCGGTATCTCCAAAGGATGCCTGTAGTTTGAAATCTTAAAAATATGAACGTATGGGAGATTGAATGTATTTCTTGTTTTTTCTTAGTGGACTTTCATGTGCTTGAATGAACTGCCATCAGGATGCCATTGTGCTTTGTGTGGGCTGCAGTCAGCAGATAGTCGTTCAAATCTAAGTTTAAACATTTGTTGTGTCCTTAGGCCGCTTCTGTAACTTCTCTGGGTGTTATTTCCTCATTTATGGGTTGTTGTGAGGAATGTATTTACACAGAGTTTGAAACATTCATGTGTATAATAAATGCTTATTCCTTTCTCATCTGTTATTTGGAAATGCAGATTTCCTGGTTAGTCTGAAAGATTAAAGGTGTGTAATAACTTCCTAATGAAATGATTCTTTTGTTGACAACAAGATTCTTCATTGGTGCTTCCTGTTACTTAATAAAGGTTAGCTGTTTGATAGGCTGAGAAAGTGATAGAAAAAAGTAGGTAGATTTACATGAAACCACACTCTTAAGGGACTTTACCAAATAAATGCACTCCAGAAACTAAGCAAGCTTCTTAGATTCATGAGATTTTGAACAAAGTAGAGTTTTACTATGTTTTTTTTTTTTCTTATTGAGTTCATAATAGTTTACATCATTGTGAAGTTTCAGTTGTATGTTATTTCTTGGCTGTCACCACTTAGGTGCTCCCTTTCACACCTTGTGTCCACCCCCCACCACCTTCCCCTGGTAACCACTGAACTATTTTCTTTTTCCATGTGTTTGTTTATATTCCACATATAAGTGAAATCATATGGTGTTTGTCGTGCTCAGTCTGGCTTATTTCGCTTCTCATAATACCCTCCAGGTCCATCCATGTTGTTGCAAATGGGATGATTTTGTCTTTTTTATGGCTGAGTAGTATTCCATTGTATATATATATACCACATCTTCTTTATCCAATCATCGGTCGATGGGCACTTGGATTGTTTTCATGTCTTGGCTATTGTGAATAGTGCTACAATGAACATAGGGGTACATATGTTACTTTGGATTGTTGATTTCAAGTTGTTGGGGTAGATACCCAGTAGTGGGGTAGCTAGGTTATATGGCAGTTCTAGTTTTAGTTTTTTGAGGAATCTGCGTGTTGTTTTCCATAGTGGCCACACCAGTTTACATTCCCATCAGCAGTGTATGAGCATTCCTTTTTCTCCACATCCTCTCCAACATTTGTCGTTTTTCTCTTGGTAATTATAACCATTCTGACTGGTGTAAGGTGATATCTCATTGTAGCTTTGATTTGCATTTCCCTAATAATTAGTGATGTTGAACATCTTTTCATCTGTTGGCCATCTACATAGCTGCCTTGGAAAAATGTCAGTTCATATCCTCTGCCCATTTTTTGATTGGGTGGTTTGGTTTTTTTGGTTGAGTTGTATGAGTTCTTTATATACTTTGGAGATCAACCCTTTGTCTGATAAATGACTTGCAAATATTTTCTCCCAGTTGGTGGGTTGTCTTTCTGTTTTGTTCATAGTTTCCTTTGCTTTGCAGAAGATTTTTTGTCTGATGTAGTCTCATTTATTAACTTTTTCTTCTGTTTCCCTTACCTAAGTAGACATGGTATTCGAAAAGATGTGGCTAAAACCAATGTCAAAGAATATACTGCCTATATTTTCTTCTAGGATTTTTATGGTTTCAGACCTTACATTCAAATCTTTACTCCATTTAGAGTTAATTTTTGTGTATGGTGCAAGATAATGGTCTACTTTCATTCTTTTGCATGTAGCTGTCCAGTTTTCCCAGCGCCATTTATTGAAGAGACTTTCCTTTCTCCATTGTGTGTTCGTGGCTCCTTTGTCAAAGATTAACTGACCATAGATGTGTGGTTTTATTTCTGGGCTTTCAATTCTCATCCATTGATCTGTTTGTCTGTTTTTGTGCCAGAACCATGCTGTTTTAATTACTATAGCTTTGTAGTATGTTTTGAAATAAGAGGTTGTGATGCCTCCAGCTTTGTTCTTTTTTCTCAGGATTGCTCAGGGTCTTTTCTTGTGCCATATAAATTTTTGGATTCTTTGTTCTATTTCTGTGAAGAATGTCATTGAGATTCTGATTGGGATTGCATTGAATTTGTAGATTGCTTTAGGTAGTGTAGACATTTTAACTATGTTTATTCTTCCGATGCGTGAACATGGAATATTTTTCCATTTCTTTATGTCTTCTTCAGTTTCTTTCAATAATGTCGTATTGTTTTCAGTGCACAGGTCTTTCACTTCTTTGATTAAGTTGATCCCCAGGTATTTTATTCTTTTTTGTTGTGATTGTAAATAGGATTGTATTCTTGATTTCTTTTTCTTGCTGGTTCATTGTTAGTATATAGGAATGCAACTGGCTTTTTAAAAATTGATTTTGTACCTTGAAACTTTGCTGTATTTGTTGATTATTTCTGATAGTTTTCTGGTGGATTCTTTAGGGTTTTCTATATATAGAATCATATCATCTGCAAATAGCAAAAGTTTCACTTCTTCCTTTCCTTTTATTTCTTCTTCTTGCCTAATTGCTCTGGCCAATACCTCCAGTTGTATGTTGAATAGGAGTGGCGAGAGTGGGTACCATTGTCTTGTTCCTGTTCTCAGAGGGATGGCTTTCAGTTTTTCACTATTAAGTATGATGTTGGCTGTGGGTTTATCATATATGGCCTTTTTTGTGTTGAGGTACTTTCCTTCACTACCCATTTTGTTGAGAGTTTTTTTTTTTTTTATCATAAATGGATGTTGGCTCTTGTCAAATGCTTTCTCTATATCTATTGAGATGATCATGTGATTCTTATTCCTCATTCTGTTAATGTGGTGTATCACATTGATTGATTTGCAGATGTTGAACCTCTCCTGTGTCCCTGGAGTAAATCCCACTTGATCGTGGTTTATGATTCTTTTAATGCTATATTAAGTTTACCCATGTTTTGTCGAGGATTTTTTGCATCTAAGTTCATCAGTGATATTGGCCTGTAGTTTTCGTTCTTCATCGTGTCCTTGTCTGGTTTTGGTGTCAGGATAATGTTGGCCTCATAGAATGTGTTAGGAAGTGTTCCATCTTCTTCAGTTTTTCAGAATAGTTCGAGGAGAATGAGTATTAAATCTTCTTTGAATGTTTGGTAGAATTCTCCAGAGACGCCATCTGGTCCTGGACTTTTGTTTTTTGGGATGCTTTTGAATACTGTTTCAATCTCTGTATTTGTGATTGGTCTATTCAGATTGTCTATTTTGTCTTGATTCAATTTTGGGAGGTTGTATGAGTCTAGGCATTCATCCATTTCTTCTAGGTTATCGAATTTGTGGGCATATAGTTTTTCATAGTATTCTCTTATAATCCGTTGTATTTCTGTGGTATCCGTTGTAATTTCTCTTCTTTCATTTCTAATTTTTTTTATTTGAGCCTTCTCTTTTTTTTCTTGATCTGTCTGGCTAAGGTTTGTCAATTTTGTTTATCTTCTCAAAGAACCAGCTCTTTGTTTCATTAATCCCTTCTAGTGTTTTTTTAGTCTCTATTTCACTCTTTCTGCTCTGATTTTTATTATTTCCCTCCTTCTGCTGACTTCAGGCTTTGTCTGTTCTTTTTCTAGCTCTGTTAGGTGTATTTTAAGATTTGAGATTTTTCTTATTTGAGATTTTTCTTGCTTGTTGAGGTGGGCCTGTATTGCTATGAATTTCCCTCTTATGACCACTTTTGCTGTATCCCATAAGAGTTGGTATGTTGTATTTTCATTTTTGTTTGTCTCCAGATATTTTTTAACTTCCCCTTTGATTTCTTCAGTGATCCAGTGGTTGTTGAATAGCATATTGTTTAGTCTCCACATATCTCTGACTTTCCCAGTTTTGTTCTTGTGGTTGATTTCTAACTTCATAGCATTGTGGTCAGAAAAGATGGCTGGGATGATTTCAATCTTCTTAAATTTATGGAGGCTTGCCTTGTTACCCAAAATATGGTCTATCTTTGAGAATGTTCCATGGGCACTTGAGGAGAATGTATATTCTGCTGTTTTTGGATGGAATGCTCTATGCTTGTCTATTAAGTCCATCTGGTCAAGTGTTTCATTTAAAGCTGCTATTTCTTTGTTGGCTTTTTGTCTGGATGATCTGTCCATTGAAGTACGTGTGGTGTTGAGGTCCCCTACTATTATTGTCTTGCTGTTAATTTCTACCTTTAGGTCTGTTAATAATTGCCTTATGTCCTTTGGTACCCTTGTGTTAGGTGCACGTATAGTAGTAAGTGTTATGACCTCTTGGTGGAATGTCCCTTTTATCATTAATATACTGCCCTTCTGTCTCTCATTGTCTTTTTTAACTTGAAGTCTGCTTTTCCTGATAAAAGTATGGCAACACCTGCTTTGTTTTGTTGGCCATTAGCTTAGAGTGTTGTCTTCCATCCCTTCACTCTAAGCCTATATTTGTCTTTGGAGCTGACGTGCATTCCCTGCATCTCAGGGAGCATATTGTTGTGTCTTTTTTTTAAACCAGCCAGCTGCTCTGTGTCTTCTGATTGGAGAATTCAATCCATTTACATTTAGAGTGATTATTCTTATATGAGGGCTTACTGCTGCCATTTTATCTCTTGTTTTCTGGTTGTTCTGTGTTTCCACTGTTTCTTTTCCTTTGTTTTTCTGACTGCCATTTCATTTTGGTGGTTTTCTGAGGGGGATTTCCCCATTTTCTCTCTTTTGTGAATTCTGGCTCTGCACTGATTTTTTGTTTAATAGTTACTGTGAGGATTGTATGAAAGATGTCGGAGATGAGATAGTCCGTTTTCTTATATCCTCTTATGTCCATTAACCTAAGCAGGCTCCTTCCCTCTTCTCTCGCCTTCTGAGTAATTCCTGTTACAAATTGTTCTGTTTTTATTTTGTGAGTTTGCGGCTAAGTTCAAGAGTTTATCATTACTTTTGATTCTTTCTTTCCCTTTCTCTTTTAAGTTGTAATTGAGTCTTTCCCTCCCTGTTGTGGTAGAGAGCTGCAGGTTTCTGATCATGTCTGTTTATTTGTCTCCTTGCTCAGAGCTTTGTAGACCATTGCCTTTTTGTTGCCAGTGTGAGGGTATCTTCAGCTGTTTCTTGTAGGAGATGTCTAGTGGCGATGGGCTCCCTCAGGTTTTGTTTATCTGGGAAAGCTTTTATTGCTCCATTGTATCCGAAGGAAAATTTTATGGGTAGAGTATTCTTGGCTGAAAGTTTTTGTCTTTCAGTATTTTGAATATATCATTCCATTCTCTCCTAGGCTGTAGGATTTCTGCTGAGAAATCCTCTGAAAGCCTGATAGGATTTCCTTTGTAGGTTATTTTCTTCTGCCTTTCTGCTCCTAATATCTTTTCTTTATCATTAACTTTTGCCATTTTAACTATTATATGCCTTGGAGAATGTCTTTTTAGCATTGATGAAGTGTTGGGCATTCTACTAGCTTCATTTATCTGTAAATCTGAAATCATCCCCAGGTTTGGGAATTTCCCAGCAATTATTTCTTTGAACAAGCTCTCTGCTCCTTTCTCCCCTTCTTCTTCTTCTGGAGAAGAATACCTATAATCCTTATGTTGCTTTTCATAATTGAGTCAGATATTTCTCGAAGAATCCTTCTTTTTTTAAATCTTAGTTTTGTCTCCTCCTTCACCTGTAGAATTTCTACGTTTGTATCCTCTGGAAGACTAATTCTTTCCTCTGTGAGATCAGTTCTGATTCTTAATGATTCTGGATTTTTTTTATCTCATTAATTGTGTTTTTCATATCCAGGATTTCTGTTTGATTTTTTTTTTTATAGTTTAAATCTCTTTAGTGAAAAGATTCATTTTATTGCTGAGCTCCTTGAATTGTCTTTCCATGTTTTCTTCTAAGTTGTTGAGTTTCCTTATGGTGGCTATTTTGAATTCTCTGTCATTTAGAGTCTATATTTCTGTGCCTTCAGTTTTGGTGTCTGGAGACTTGTCATTTTCCTTCTTGTATGAATTGTTGCTGCAGTTTCTCATGGTGTTTGATGACCTAATCTGTTGTTGGGGCATTTGTGGTATTCTTAAGATGCAGATTCCACCTGTTACTGCTAGGGGGAAGCAGGAGCAGAGTTTCTGGCCCCACCCCATCTCTTGGAAGCTGTGGGAGTATTATGGGTGCTTGCCCCAGTCTAGGGTGTCTTCAGACACTTATGTGGACTGTCCTTGGCAAGCAGGACTTCCTTGCTGGGCTAGGGCCACTGTTTTGCACTTCAGGGGCACTCTGAGCTCTCCCTCCCCACCAGAAAGTGATCACCAGTGGGCTAAAAGCTGATGCTGCCTCTTCCCACAGCCACCCAGGACACGTTCCCTCTTTGGGGGCTCAACAGCACTATGGCTGCTCGTGCACTGGCCTGGGGAGCATTTGCCCCACCATGTAGATCTGCTGCCGTCTGTTTATGGTTCACAGAGCCGCTGTGCTTGGTGGGTAGAGCTTCCTCTCTGGTACCTGAGCTAGGGCTGCTCCTTGGCACCACAGGGGCTCAGTGGGCTCCCCCTGCCCACCAGGAAAGTGAACCTGAGTGAGCTCAAAGCTGCTGTACCTCTTCCCACAGCCACCCGGGACATGTTCCCTCTTTGGGGCTCAGTAGCACTGTGAGCGCTCACACACGCACCTGGGCAGTCTTTGCCCCAGCATGTAGATCTGCTGCAGTCTCTGTTATGGTCCACTGTGCTTGGCCAGCAGGGCTTCCTCAACGGGACCCAAGCTAGGGCTGCTCCTTGGCATCACAGGGGCATTGTGGGCTCCCCTTCCCCAGGGGGAGAGCAAACACAAGCACGGGCTAAGGGTTACCATTGCCTCCTCCTACAGTCACTCCAGTGTGTGTTCCCACTTTCTGGGCACTTGCACCAGGCTGAAAAGTGTTTGTGTGCATGCACAGGGCTACTAGGGGAGAGCAGGGCATGCTCACCTATCTCTGCCACTTCCCGCGAGGCCAGTCCATCCACCCTCAGATGCATAGCTGCGTGCGTCTCTCAGGTGTCCTCTTGTGCTGTGTGGGCTTCCTCCATTGGTCAGTGAATGTCCATGTAGTTGTAGTTCAAAAGGGAGAGAGACAAAGGGAACAGGTAACTCTGTCATGTTGCTGACGTCACTCCAAGTTTTACTACTCTTAAGCATTTACTTTAATGCAAATGATATGAGCAAAGATAGTTGTGATTCAAGTTGTTTTCTAATAAAGATTTTAAGAAATAAGATTTATATTTTGTGAATGAATAGTTTGTATGTAAACAGATAACCAAATGATTTTAAAACTTTTTTGTTTTAGATATTTTAAACTTAAGTTTTCAACTTAAATTTAAACTTAATTTTAAATTAACAATATTAAAGCATAGTAACTCTTGAGCATCTTGGTAAAATTAGGTAAATTTTTCTTTTAATGTGTGTGTGCGTGTATTGCTAACGCTTTGTATTCTAAGTTGTATCAAATAGCCTGGGCCAAGTCATTCAGGCACTCTTGAAGGCATACAGAAGTAAAGTGAAAAGGTTTCTTCACTGCTGTTCTATCTCATACTCCTTCCTAGCAGTGACCAGAGTCAGCAGGTGATACAGTCTCCAGTGTTCTTTTGTTCATGGACGTACCTGTACCTGCGTCTTTGTATGGTCATGTGTTGTTTAACAATGGGGATAGGTTCTGAGAAGTGCGTTGTTAGGTGATTTCGTCATTGTGCGAACATTATAGAGTGTGCTTACACAAACCTAGATAGTGTAGCCTACTGCATACCTAGGCTTATTTGGTATTAATCCGTTGGGACCACCATCATAAATGTAGTCTGTTGTTGAGCAAAGTGTCATTATGCAGCATATGACTGTTGGGAGTTATTTATACATGTCACCACATATGCGTGTCACCATACTAAAGGTTAGTTTGTGACTTATGTTTTTCACTTACTATGGATTGGGGTCTCTTAAAATGACTTAGTCTTTTCTTTTGTATTTAGCCACTTTATTTCACTGAGCCTCAGTTTACTTCTCTGTAAAACAGGATGAACTAATAATCCTAATATTAGGGATTAGATAAAATGGTGGATGTGAAACTGCTTTGTACACAAAGTTATCATTGTTGCAGAGGAAAAAAGCAGGCGCTGCCAGTATGGAAGAAGAAATCAGAGAAAAGCCTAACCTCTTATATGGTTTCCATCCTCTGACCTTTTTCTCTTAGTCTTTTTTTAAGATAGTGTACACTGACATCTTTGTGGAAATATGAAAATATTTCTGTATGGTAGATTCCTAGAAATAGAATTGCTGGGTCAAAAGGTCTGTGTATTTTAAATTCCACTAGGAGCTGTCAAAATTGTTTTTCCCAACTGGCATCACCATTTTACACTTTATTTATTCATGTTTTTCAACTAGTGTTTATTGAGCATCTATTATATGATCAGTATTGTCGTAGATGTTGCAGATATAGCAGCAAATAAAAATTCTTATTCTCATTAAGCTTACATTGTACAGTCATGCACTGCATAATGACGTTTTGGTCAGCAACAGAATGCATATATGATGGTGGTCCCATAAGATTAGTACCATACAGCCTGGATGTGTAGTAGGCTGTGCTGTCCAGGTTTCTGTAAGTACGTTCTATGATGTTCTCACAGTGACAAAATTACCTAGTGATGAATTTTCTAGAACATATCCTTGTTGTTAAGTGATACATGACTGTATTTGGGAAAGAAAGACTAAGCAAATAGTCAAGTAAATATAATATAATGGCTGGTGGTGATTAGTACTGTGAAGAAAAATAGATCAGGAGGAGGGGATAGAGAAATGTTGAGGGAGGTACTATCTTAGGGTGATCAGAGGCTCTTAAGCAATAGGTGACATTTGAGCTGAGAACTGAATAAAATATATTTTCTCGGTATTCTACTGGGTTTGGTTAGCTAATTCTTTAAGGTGTTTATATATCTATGTCTAAGTAAGTGGCTATTGCTGGCATATTAGCAATTTTTTTATATGTTAGTCTTCTACTTGCTCATTTTTAAAAACCACTTAGTCTGATTGGTTATCATAGTTAGGCTCTGGTTGCAGAATGAGTTGAGAAGTTTTCCATCTATTTCTGTGCCCTTGAGCAGTTTAAATAACACAGGAATTACCTATGCCTTGAATGATCTCCATTTGCGCTCATATGGAAGGCAGTCCTTTCCCAGCTGATTGGATTCTGAGCACTGTAGTTCCCCTTTCCCTTCACTCCCAAGGATACGTGCACCCCTATGTAAGACGCCCTCTCTCCCTGGAGGTCCTTGAGGAGGCGGAAATCTGTGGTCATGGCTCCAGGCTCCCAGCAGAGGGGAGCCTTCTCTGCTGTTGGTGGTTGGCTCTTCTTCTCAGAAGTACCCGCTAGACTCCAGCAGTAGTTTTGCTCAGCTTGTATGTTGCTCTGGAAAAACTATTAGGGGGTTAGGGGAGTCAGGATTGTGAATTTTGGCTGCCACCTTCTCAGAAACATTCACTTGCTGTTATGGATTTAGTTATATTTATAAAGTATATGTTCAAATCTTTGTGAGAGTTGGAGCAAGAGAGAGGAGAGATGCATGTGCTCAGTGCTCAGGCTCCATCTTGATCACAGCTGAAAGTAATTTTTCCTAATACTAACAAAAGGCTTACAAATGATTTATTTTCAAAATGTCATTAGCAAAGATCCGCCGGTAGTTGTATATTAAAATAACATTTACCCACATTCTAGTTGTCTTTCTTGAGAGGGAAAGAGAGGAAGTCCCTGATATTTTGAGAATTGTGTGTGGTATACGTTGTGAATCTGAAAGTAACCTGTTTTTTATATATATATATATATATATATATATAAAGGTTTTAAAACTGCTAATGTGTAATCTATTATGTGTGATAGTGAAATCTGTAGAAAATATGATTATATTTATAAACATCTGTGGTCAGGAAGATATCTGTATTATACCTGTGCTCTGTTGTGCCCTGTAGTAGAGTTAGAAATCAATCTCTCTTTGGATTAAATTTATTTCAGAATTTTGACAAAACTTCTGGAGGTGTCAGATGATCCACAAGTCTTAGCTGTTGCTGCTCATGATGTTGGAGAATATGTGCGGCATTATCCACGAGGCAAACGGTGAGAGAAAAGCCATTAATTTCACTTGGGTTTCCTGAAACATTCAACATAGAGTCCTAACTAATGTACTTATCTAAAATAGAGTAGTTTAGCCGAGGAGCTGATGGAGTAAGCAAAATCAAGATTACCATAATACTGAGAATTATGATAAACCTAATTGAAAGTGGGTAGTATAAAAATATAAGTACACTTGTATAATACTATTGTGTTGTAGCCACCAGAGATCACAATAGAAATTTCATGTTCAGGATTTTCTTTGGTTTGTATGATTTAATTCAATAGCCATTTTGTGAGCATTGGTTATTTTTCAACTACTATTTCTAGTTACAGAGGTGAATTAGACATTGCTTTTACGTGGAATGGGCTGGTCAACTTAGTATCTAATGAATTCCTGAAGCAGACTTTAATGAGAAGTCTTTCCTGGTCCATATATGATCTAAATATCCAAAACTATCTGCAAGAGCCTTTAAACTCTTGTAACCATTCCTGCCAACTTATGGTAGTGAGGTAGCATTTTTTAATTTAGTAGCAGTGAAGAACAAGAAAAGAAGGTGATAAAGTGTAGAACTTGACCTATGTATGACTCAAGCATTCTGTTCTAGATACCTTGGTAAAACATCAGAAACAAAATAATTCCTATAATTGACATGAAAGAGTTATCAGTAATTTAAACTGTAATTAAATTTTTTGAGTATTGATTAATCTTTTAAAATGATTATTTCAAATTGTTAGTCTGCAAACTCACTGAAGACCTATTCAGTTTGAGAAATACTCCTATGGAGGGAGATATGGAAATCACTTCACAGAGAGAAAACACTGCCTTTTTTCAAGAAGTTTCAAAGAGAAGGGGAGTTTTCAAGGGACTATGTCATTACGAGAAATAATTTGAAAATATACCTCAAAGGAGAAGTAGGAGATTGCAGAGGCCTTGAGTTACTCGGAGATATACTAGTGAGGGATGTCAGAATAAAGAATGAATATACTGGTCCATGGGTCTATATACACCGCTGGAAGAACAAAGAAAAGGAGTAGCATGGCCAGAGTTTCAGGCAAAAAAAAACCTTTTAGGTAGTGTTTTGTGCTGAGGACTGATTGCAGTGGATGATGCAGTGATCGGTAATCTGAAGAAGGTAAAGCACTGTGTGAGAGATAATCCATAATGGGGGACAGCAGGGAAGAGAGAAAGGAAAGGATGTGGCAGCAGAGCTGGGTTATGTAAAGGCATAAAAGGCTTCTGATTAAGCAGTAGATAATGGTGTAAACAGAGTATTCAGAAGATACATTTGAAACTTTAGCTGGTTCCTGATGTCATTAACAAGTCAGTACTGGGAGAAGGTAAGTTCTTAAATAAGCTTTTCACTTTTATCATTTCAGAATTAAGGTATTTTATCTAGATTTGCTTTTAGCTTCCTTTCCCAGAAGAACTGTAAATAAAGCCCAGCTATATATCTAAGAAGGATTTATCTATCATCGATCTGTCTGTTTTGCATGTTAAATACGTCTTGGATGGGTTAGGGACCTTGGCTATTAGCTATATTTATATGAAAGTAAACTTTGTCTTTGTTTTATATAAAAATCTTCAATTCCTCCATAATAAAATAGGCTCTTTTTTGAATGGTATTAATGTTAGATGGTTCTTGATACTACAGTGTCAAGAACTACAAAGTCCTTAGCTTTTATCCTACTTACAAGTTAGCAAGTATACCTGCCATAGTTCCAGGGATGCTGGTAGAGGCATGAGACTCCTTGGTCAGAGACAAATGATAGTTTGTCACTTATAGGAGTAGCAGTAGCAAGAATATTAGCATTTTGTGCTGGTTCCTCAAGTCTCAATTTCCACAGGAAAACATGAAGAGAGCCAAAATGAGCCCTGTATGGAGTGCAGAAGAAGAACCCTAAACTTAGGGAACTCGAATCTCTCATAATAGGCAGTAAGCATGCCTGCCCTTTGCTCCTAAGCAGACACATCCCTTTGAAAAGGGCATTCAGTGCCTCAATATGAAAAAAGTACAGAAATGTGAGAGAAAAGTCTCCCCACGCAGAAAACCCTCAATTCTGTACTAACTTGCCTTCTGGCAAGTCTACCTATAAATATGTCACTCCACTGGTCACTCTGATTCACCTGGGTGACGCAGGCTGGAATCAAATCTATTCAATCTGTCTCATATGTCATTTAATTAAGGCTACTACCTACAAGACTCCAAGCACCAGTTTAAGCCAGCCTACAGTACTGACCTTATCCATGACCCCCAAGGTCCTGGACCTAACCAGCTGAACAAATGCCATACAGCATCAGGGTCTACTTAGAAATCCAACGGTTTTCCCCTTACATTTCCCCTCAGCCACTCCATGTGGCAGACAAATGTCACTCAGCTGGTGGCATAGACAAATAGGACAATCCCTCCTACAACAAGGACTAGACTCAATTATTTGATCTGAACTGGACTCCTAATGTTTACCATCCATCTGGGAAACCACACTGAAGGCACTGTCAACTTGTTGCCCCCCAAATGGTGAGTATCTCACTTGAGTGGCCCAACAGTTATAAACACTTTCTTTCCAGGGGCACCGTGAGAACCCTTGGTATTGTACTTCTTGTATGAAGGCCAGGCATTAACTTGCTTTGCTCCCCAAAACCACAATAATTTGCACCTTAGGAGTGGTCATAAGAGGCTTTTGAGTATTTAAGGAAACACTACCAGTAGATCGTGCAGCCCTCAGATGTGTGTGGAGATCTCTACAAAAGGAGCTACCTTGCTAATTCAGTGTAGCTTTCCAGAAAGAAGTGTTCAGTGACACCACTTTAACCCTGGAAGATACTCAAGTCAGCTTCAACTCACTGGCCAGCGTTTGTTATGGATGATAGAATTGCCCCAGACTTCCTTCTGCGGCCAAGGAGGAATCTGTACATTCTTTGTGTATCCATCTGTACCTGGATCAATGCCACAATACACAATTAGGACAAAGAAGGTATCTAGAACAGAATGCTTGAGTCATACATAGGTCAAGTTCTACACTTAATCACCTTCTTTTCTTGTTCTTCATTGCTACTAAATTAGAAAATGGCTAACTCACTACCATAAGTTGGCAGGAATGGCTACAAGAGTTTAAAGGCTCTTGCAGATAGTTTTGGATATTTAGATCATATATGGACCAGGAAAGACTTCTCATTAAAGTCTGCTTCAGGAATTCATTAGACACTAAGTTGACCAGCCCATTCCGTGTAAAAGCAAGAAAAGTGAATATTGCCACTTGTGAGACATAGGGATAAAGATTCCCAATCTACTCCGTGGTTGTGTTCAGCCACATAAAAGTATTTCTTTAAATTCAGTTGTAATTTGTGGATGTAGTTTTTAACTATAGTCTTCATTATTTTTTTCCTCTATGAATAAAATAAAAACATTAAGATTTGGAAAAAATTCAAACTTGCAGTGGGGCTGGTCTGGTGGTGTAGCAGTTAAGTTCACGCACTCTACTTTGGCAGCCCGTGGCCGCTGGTTTGGATCCTGGGCATGGATCTACACACTGCTTATCAAACCAGGCTGTGGCAGGCGTCCCACAGATGAAATAGAGGAAGATGGGTACAGATGTTAGCTCAGGGCCAATCTTCCTCAGGAAAAAGGAGGATTGGCAGCGGATGTTAGCTCAAGGCTAATCTTCCTCCACACACAAACACACACACACGCACACACACAGACAAGTCAAACTTTCAGTGATGTATCCATTTCATCACAATTCAGTCATCCTAAAAAATTATTTTGGTATCTCAAATTTGATGTTGATGTTTGGAACTGGAGATATTTTAAGTGATATTTTTAACCTATTCAATCAAGATAATGACTATATTGCTAAGTTGCTTAAAATAATAGAATCTTTACTGGCATTATCAGTAGAAGTGCTGTCTAATGTATCATATACTGATAAAGCCAGGAATGAACATTTTCTACTATTTAAAGTAAAATTAATGCCAGTAAAGAAATTAAGTTCCTTCCCAAAAGAAAAAAATGGCATGCTTCTGATTGGAAAGGCAGTCTTATACTCCCTATGCCTTTCCTCACGCAGCACTCACTGCTTGCAACTTGATCATATTCATACTTCTATTTCTTTCAACACTGAGAATATTAGTAGGCTTGTTATTGAGTTCCAATTCATTAGTGCAATCTCTTTATCCACGTAGCAGTAACTCTCCCTACTGCACATAACTAGTCGTCTGTCAGTACTGAGTCCAGCAAACTTCTTGTCCAGATTCTGCGCTCCAAAGATAACAAGCGTATCTCCTCCATACATGCACAGTACATAGGCTGATATGTAATGGGCACTACAGATGTCAGTACAGAATCACGCAGGTTAAGTGTACAGACTAAACTTGCCTGCTTAGGTTCAGATCCCAGCTCTGCCACCTAGTAAACTGTGTGATCTTGGGCATGTCACTTAACCTCTCTGTCCCTCAGTTTCCTCATCTGTAAATATGAGGACTAAATGAGTTAATATGTAACGACTTACTTAGAACAGCACGTGGCACATGGTAGAAAGCGCTATTTAGGTGTTTGATAAACCAATTAAATGAGTAATTTTGTCCAACTGTTAAGTGAAGTATCTGCTATCCTATATGATAGCAATTACTCCTCTTCACTGTATGTTTTTGATATCATGATTTTTAACATTACTTAATAAAGAAATTTGGCTTTCTCTAAGAACATAATGTTTGTCATCAACTTTGTGGTGGACTTTTTTCTTTTTACAAGTTTCTCGGGAGTAGAATAATTTGTACTCACCATCGCACAGCGGGAGTGTCAGAAGAAAAAAGAGTGTTATCTCTTTCTGAGTTTTGTCCCTTTGTCCATCTCAAACAGTAAAATTTTTCAATTGACAAGATTTCATATCAAAAATGTACTGGAAACCACAGGTGATTGTATTGCTGGTCCAGTGATAACCTTTTAACTAGTAAATATATTTCCTATCATTTTCCTTCGTCACACTCAGATTTGTCTCACCATGCACATTTACATACGATGTTCAAAATGGAGTCCTGTTCAATATAGCTTTACATATTTGTTGTTATTTCAGGACTTCTTGTGCAGTTCAAAGAAACACTTTTGATCCAATAACCTGTTTTTGTGAATTCTGGTGGAGAGCGTAACACAACAGAGATTGTCCCCCCAAACTGCAGATTTAATAGCTATCCTCAATAAATACAAATAACAATGAAATAAACTATCCAGATAAATTTACACTACCAACTCTCCTGGCCAATTCAGTTCTTGTAAAGGACCAATAACCTTTAAGATTGTAATACGATTTCCAAAAAACAAACACAACTTATTCGTCTTACTTTTCAAATATATACTGTGTATGTGAATAAAACTGTTCCATTACTTTGTCCTCAGAAAGCACAAAATCACCATGGACCTGACAGATGCCCAGAAATCACACTTTGATGACTAGTGCCCAACACTCATCCCTGAGGGAATGTGCCCCCTTTGTATACATGACTCTGGCACAAATGGTGTAGTGAGCATTGTTCTAACCATCAAAACATTGCAACAGCAATATCCAAGCCACTTCAAACTTTCATAGGGCTTGTGCAACTGCAAAACCCTCTCTTTTCCTGGAATGCCATAGTGAACATTTATTTTTTGTTTTTTTTAAAAGAGTACAACATCTAAACTGCCTTCCTGTATTTGAAGAATTCCGCACCTTACCAGGCATGTGCTCCCTCGCACTGTAGAAGATAAAAATGCCAGCAGTTCACTTTCCTAATCTCCTTTACATCTAGCCACATGCTCATGGCCTAAGCTCAGCAAATTAGATATACTTGCCGCAGTCTTCCAACAGGAATGAGTGTTGGAGGGAAGCGGGGTAGCAGGCATTCCCTTCAGGCAGCAGCGATGGCCAGGCTCCGTGAGGAGGGTAGGCAGTAGCACCTGGTATCTGGGTGTGAGCAGAGTAAACTCAGGGTCAAGAGCTTAGTCATAACAGCACCCTTGCTGGGCTCGCTTGGTAGCTTGATTTTGGTTGCGATTCAGCCTGGGTAGCCTTTGAGTGTAAGGTTCCCCAGCCTTCCAAGCTATAGTTGCCTTTCAGTGCATTCTTTTGCTGCTTTAATCAGGCATTCATGTTTCTGTTTCTGCAACTAAAAATACTGATGTAAAAGATTCCTCTCTTTTTAATCTGGCAAACCAGTATACTGCCGTTAAAACACAAATGTCCAGTTTTCAGTGCGTCTGTGGTGTTCTGTATGTCTCTCATTGTATAGTGTGTACAGTGATAACCTGTTGGTCTGTTTCCCCCACTAGACTTGAACTCTCAAAAAGAAGAACTGTATCTGACTAGGCATAGTGTTTACTACAAAGTAGAGCATAATAAATGCTGAGAGAAAGAGCTACCAAAAGAACTTATGCTTGTTCTCTTAAAATGCAGACTTTTATATGAGGTAAATATCTTTTTTTGCCCTTGTATAAAGCCTAGCGTAGCACACGCAAATAAAAATTGATAAATTGCTTTGATAATGGCACAAACCTTGTATCAACCAAACTCAATAAATTTCTCTTTTCTAAATTATAGTTATGAAAAGTAACAAATGTTCATTATGGAAAACTTGAAAAATACGGAAAAAACTAATGAAGAAAAAACACCTGTAGTACTGCAACCTTACAACTATAAAAAAATACCAGTTTAATTATTTTCATCTTTGTTCCTCAATATATATATATTTTTTCTTCCAAAACTGTGATCATATGATATTTCCTATTTTGTCTCCTTTTTAAAATTAATTTCTCATGGGTATTTCTCATCTACAAATTTTTAAAAATATAATTTAATGCTACCTATAGAGAAATGTATTCCAGTTTACTCAAGTCTTATTTTGGATATTTGATGTGTTCCCAATTTTTCATTATTATGAAAACAGAATGAAAGTCTTTGCAAACATTTCCGATTGTTTTCTTTTTGCCAGTCCCCTGAAGTAGATTTAATGAGATAAAGTATATAAGTACTTTTGAGAGTTTTAAAACGTCAAATGTGTACCAGTTCAGACTCCTACCAGTGGGAGGTGAGAATAGTGTCTTTGCTGTCCTCTCAGCAGTGCTGTCATTTCTTTTTAACTTCTCACAGGGGAGAAATGGCACCTGATATTTTTAATTTATATTTTGATTACTGACATGATTTATTAGGAATATTAGCTGCTGTATTTAATATAAACATTTTTAAAGTTTGCTGTTTATATTATTATGCTCATAAGATTTTTATCATACGTAAGTTTCTGTTGCTGTATAGTGAAATACATTCACTGGTCCTTAATGTTTTATTGAGCATCTACTATCTCCTAGGCACCATTCTGAGTATTGCCCCATGGAGCTCAGATTTCAGTGAAAACATTTGTGATTTCTTCCACTACTTTTATGCTTAGAAAGATTTTTCCCAGTTTGAAATCTGGTAAATATTCTCATAAGTTATTATTTTTGTTTTTAAAAATGTTAATGGCCTTCTTTCTAATTAGAAGTGGAACAAAATAGACGTGATTTCTGTGCTCATTGCTGTGCTCAAGTGCTTATAGATTCTGAAGGGTATATTGCTACATAGATATAAAAGTATCTACTTTCCTATAAATGGAATCTTACTTGCAGCTTACATTTTTAGCAATATGTCGTGGAATCTTAATGTGTTAAAGTGTGATATAATTTCATTAGCTGTGAATATAGTGCTAAACAATAGAATCTTTATCAGGATATTTTATGTAACTATATTTTGTATTATATTATAGAACTATATTAAGAGGGAAAAAGACCTTTAGAACCAACAAAAATAGTGCTGTGCTTTTTAAGATATTTAAAGTTTACTCTAAAATTACATTTCTCTGTTTCACCAGCTGGTACCATTCCTTAAATGTTCTTACCAGTATTGAGCTTGTTAATCATGTATTATAATATTCCAAGTCTTTAAAGCTTAACATGCTATTGACTCAACTTATTTTGAAATATGTTTAGCAAAGTTTTCCCTATGAGACAATAGCTAATAAAGCACTCGAATCTAGTTCTAAAGTGAATCATCCAAATGGCTTGTCTTTTTAATGATATCTTGTCTTACTTAATATGCCAACTGGGAAGATTCTTTTCTCACTATTTTTTCAAGTATTCATGATTTTGGACATCTGTATAATCTGAAAGTAATTGGCGGGTTCAATTGCTTCTTAAATTTAGAAGACAGGAAGTCGGTTTATTTTATGGCAGAGAGTGTCAGCGCAGTGGAGATTGTCCATTCCTCTTTGAGACCTGATGGAATCTCTGGAGTGGAGGGCAGAAACCTGTATAGTTTGAAAATGAATGCATAATAAATTATTAAAAGCAAAGCTTAAAAATGTTCTTGGTTGGTGATAATATGAGAAAATACTGTCGGGGCAATGGTTTAAAATGTCAAAAACACAACATTCTGGAAGGCTAGGCAGTAATTTGTTGTGAGGATTACATGAAGTAAATATGAAGCACTTAGTATAGTTGTTCAACATGTAGAGAAGTGTTACTATTATTATTATTATAGATGGGCGGTGATCTTTGTTTTTTAAATTGGTCATATTTTACACACATATGGCAGCTTTCTGAGGTTATACCTCCTCATACACAGTTGATCCTCATTATTTATGGATTCTAGATTTGTGAATTTGCCTTTTTGTTAAAGTTTATTTTCTAAGCACTGCATCACTACTTGTGCTTTTGCAATCATTTGTGGGTATGTTCAGAGCGAAGTTGGAGTCACCTGATGCGCACCACATTCCCAGCTGAGGTCAAATGAGGCAATGCTCTGCCTTCTTGTTTTAGCTCTTGTACTATAAACGTGTTCCTTATGTGATCTATTTAGTGCCGTGTTGTTTGCATTTTTGTGTATTTTATTGGTGAGGTCACTGTTTAAAATGGCCTCCAAGCATAATGCTAAAGTGCTGTTTAGTGTCCTAAGCACAAGAAGGCTGTGATTGCCTTAGGGAGAAGATGTGTGTATTAGATGAGTTTGCTTCAGGCGTGAGTTATAGTGCTGTTGGCTGTGAGTTCAGTGTTAATGAATCAGCAGTATACATTAAATAAGGTGTCTAAACAGAAACACACATAAAACAAGGTTATGTATTGGTTAATGAAAATGTGGCCAGAGGCTGCAGGAACTTAATGCTGTGTTTCCTCTGGGAGTTTCAGTATTCACTAAATCTTTGTTCATGATGACTGTATAAAACATAACTACCGTGAATAATGAGAATCAACTGCATTTCCCTGTATGGGAGGTATCCAGAAGGGGCCCAATAAATAATTCCCCTCTTGCTTGCCTGAATTCCAAAGTTTTTTGAGAAACATGACAACAGAGGTAACAGATGGAGGCCAAAATAGAATCTTTACTGAGAAAGCTGATATTGGAGAATGTGGTGTGTGTCCAGTAGACAGATGGCCTTCCTAATACTGAACCCCAGAACTGGACTAACCCATTAGTCCCAGGTAGCACTGGACCAATGTGGAAGATAAAGGAAGGGGTGGATCTGTGCATACGGGATTCCTGCTTCCAAACTCACCAGTCACAGAAATCCCCTCTGACAGGAGTAAGCCAGGGCAGGGGGAGACAGCAGAGTTACCCTAAACAGCAGGGGTAAGAAGCCAGCCCTGCCAACTCTCTCAAAGTAGCTCATACACCCTAATATCAGATTGGTCAGTTGAATAAGAAGTTTGTGGTGAAATAAGAATGACTTTATATTTGTTCCCCAAAATCCCTGTAAAATTTCTTCAGTGATCATAATCTTTCTGTGCCTCTGGATGAAAACCTAGGTGGGCCTCATTACTTTTCTCCTCACTCTAGATAACAGTCCCATGGTTATTTGAATCACAAAAGGGGTTTAGTCCACCACATTTATGGCCCTTCTCACTACTTTTTCAAAAGTAGGATTTCTCTCCCTACTATCCCTGATGCCTCCACAAGGGAGGGCCTGTGATCATGTCGCTTCCTGGCTCTGCTTCCCTGAGCGCAGCCCCTGAGACCTCAGTCTCCCTGAGGCTGGTGAATGGGGACAAAGGAGGTGATGGGGAGAAGCAGGGTGTTTCTCACTTGCTGTTGGTGGCATTATGTGCTCTACCCTGGTGGATGTGTGAGGCTGCTAATTTCTCTTAAGAGCGCTTTTTGGGGTTCATCGGAGGCACCTTTTCTGGGCCATCCAACTGCAGCACCCGTAGGTTGAGGTGAGCCATTTCTTGTGTTTCATCTGGCTCGTGGTGGCTCTCAAAGTCCTTTGCCCCCCAGGCTCTGGAAATGTAGGCTGATCTGGACACAGCCCCCTCTCCCTTGCTGCTACAGGTTGCTGTAACCTCTCAGGCTTATGCCACGCTCAGCCACCAGGCCACTGCTCTCCCAACTGCAGGGAGTACACACTGTCTCTGTGTTTGGTTCCCTTGACATGGGGTTAGAAGCCATCACCACCTTTTTCTTGTCTATGGGGCAGAGACCTACAGCGTGGCCCAGTGCACTCCACAGAACACTCACAGGTCATCCTTACCCTCCCTGAATCCTTTAATATTTGAAATAGAGGTCCCTAAGGGGATTAGGAATTGTTAGAGTTCTTTGTAAATTCTGCATGCGATGTTCTCTCACAGATTCACTTTGGTGTCTGATTATCTGTTGATTTGGTGTCTTGGTTGAAACTGAGGCAGGAGGAGTTCCATATTATTATCCTGTTCTATATATGTATAAATATCAGTTTCAAAAAACTAGCATGGTTACAAAGATGTTAGGGAAACTGATGTTTAGTTAAATAATTCATCAGTTTGGGCAGATCAGTATCTCCTAGTGTGGCAATGGATAATTCTAAGCACATCTGAGAATAAGGCATAGTGGACCTTTGACTTTCTTTTTCCTGAATATTACTACTGATTTGTATAGTTTTCTTTTAAACCTTTATTCTTTCTCATTTCTCCCTATGGCCATCCTAGGCTACTCACAACTCTTAAAAGAGTTAATAATGGAAAGTGCTAAAACAAGTATCTGGCAGATAGTAGGTGCTTTGTAAATGTTTACTATTGTTGTTATTTAGAATTCCAGTAATAGTGTGCTACAACAGTTGAGGGAGAGTTATCCTCAGGCAGTTTTGCTGTAGTAAAGGTCTATCTTTTTTGAAGTCTTACTTATCCTTTAACGATATTTTGACAAAAAGAGAAACTAGATGATAATAGATATTGTTGTTAATATAGTACATATTAATATAATATAATAATGTAATTAATAGATATTTGATGAGTGCCTTCTGTCTTGAGTCCTGGGAACATAGGGTAAGCAAAACTATGCACTATTTGGCCCTCATGGATCTTCTTCTATAGTAATAAAGACAAATTTAATATTTTTAAAATAATTATTCAGATAAAAAATTACAACTCAGGTGAATACAATGAAGGAGAGATACATAATGCCATGGAAGGGGCATATTAGGGGGATTAATGTAATGTGGGTAGAGAGAAGCCTTCCCTAAGGAAGTGACAATTGAGTCAAGATCTGAAAGATGAATAGAAGTTACCTACATGAGGAGGAATGGGAATCTTCTAGGAGAGAAAACCGCATGTGCCATGATCCTGTGGCTGGAGGACCTGAAAGAAGGCCAGTGGAGTCCGAGTGCAGAGAACATGGGCTGTGTGACTGTGCTCTGTGAAGCTGGACAGGGGCTTCCAGTGAGACTGTGAAGGGCCTGGTCAGCCATTGTTTTATGCAGGGAAAGAGCTATTCAGAGTTGGGGAAAGATCACTTTGACTACAGTGAGAGAAATGGATTGAAGGGGAGCGGCCCCTGTATCCTCAGCACCATCATCATCTAAGCAGTAGACATCGGCTTACCATACTGCAGAGACATGGGGTTTATGTCCTTTAGTCTTCACTGCAGCACCATAAATGAGGCGTCCTTGTTATTCTCATTTGGCAGAAAGGAATTTACTTGATTAAATGACTTACCTAATGTAACATATCTGATAAGGAGCAGAGCTGATATATTAGATAAGGTAATGTTTTCAAGCACAGTGCCTGGCTCATAACAAGCTCTCAGTTAATACTTGGTTATAATTATACTGTGCTTGTTTTTACTCAGTTTATTTTTTAAAAAAGATGCTTCAAAAGATAAAGTATAAACAGCTACACAGGTCAAAGCCTCTCTCTCACCCCAGACTCCATCCATCCATCTGCGAGGTTGTCTTCAACCGACAAAAGCCGTCTTGTATTAAGGTGTCACTTGTCACTGACTATGGTAGTGATATCGCCCATCAGACAGTACAGATCAGAGAATCCACACTACTGTGCTGGAGTTGAGACTCCACAGCTCTGTTCACAGCCACACCCTTGCAGAGGAACACAGAGCCTCTTTCCATTCACGAAGCAAATAGCCGTTTTCACTTTACTTTTGCATCTGTAGTAACTGAATTTTTCAGGGTTTTGGAGGGTGCAGTGTTAGTTGTCAGCTACCTCGATGCTCTTGACATAGGAATTTTCTTCTTTGTGTCACTGCCCAGGAGGTCGTGTGGCATATTCCATCATTACAAGAAAAGGCAGATATCTTAAAAATTAATAGTTTTTTTCAGAAAATTAACGTGGTTTCTGTTGGGTACCTTTTAACCCTGTGTTCCTTGCTATCTGCATTCTAGCACTTATGTGTCTCACAGCACGGCAACTGGTGGACTTAATATTAATCTGATATTATTACAGATGTTAGATGGTGTTCAATATACTGATTTTAAGTAAGCCAGAAATACTGGTAATAAAGAAGTTAATACTTGACTGCCTAAAAAACTATCATCTAGAATAGTACAACAGTCTATGAGCTCTCCAGGTAGATAAAATTTGCCTTATTAGGAAATGAGAATAACAATTGGATTTATCATTAGGAATTCAAAAGAGAAAATATTTGAATACTTAAATCTGTGATTTTGAGAAAATGATATAAAAAAGACGTGTTGGTTTACTTACCTATATTGTAACTTTTCTTTTTAAAATCTGTTGGCACTCTGGAAGTTAGGCTTTCTGCTAACAGCATGAGTTTGAAAGTAATTGCAGTATCTTCTTAAAGTGGTTTCTCTTCTGCAGGGTTATTGAACAGCTTGGTGGGAAGCAGCTGGTGATGAACCACATGCACCACGAAGACCAGCAGGTTCGCTACAATGCTCTTCTGGCTGTGCAGAAGCTCATGGTGCACAACTGGTATGTGCCAGCTTTTTCTTGCTGCCCACACAGTGAATTGTGAGATCTCACTTGCCCATTCCAAAAGTTCTTATATAAATGCTCTGATGAATGATAGTTTTTTAAATCAGTGATTTAGATTAAGTGTCTAGAAATACACTTTAGCAATTCAGAGCAATGACATGATTAAAAAAAAAAACCCAACTGTGTTAATGTTCTGAGGAAATGTGTATTCAAAGTACTAATATCAAAAACAACTTCAAAAGTAACTAAAAGGACTCTTATGACAGAAGTGAATCAGTCTTTTTTGGAGTTGAGTGGAATCCAGTTGGGCTACTGATTAGAGAGAGTACAATTTTGCAAGGTTTAACTATTCAGCATATGATGAACCTGAATTGATGTTACCAGTTCACATGAAATCACTAAAAGCTGATTGATCAATGAAGATTCAACTCTCAGATTTCATTCATTATAGCCTTTTGCTTTTGAAATAACCAAAGTCATGTTTTTCTCTCATTGTTTTTATTTTTTAAATAAGAATTATTGACCTTTTTGTGCCCACTTAAAACAAGATAAATTAGAGAGTAACTACTTAGATATAATGGTGAGCCATTGTGTACCTGATAGAACAAACAAGGAGTACCTTTGCCATGACCGTTCTTAGCTATA